>NC_090385.1:22422458-25259958 GCF_036365525.1 Heterodontus francisci | reverse complement strand
TTTCTCATCACTGAAATACATCCACAGGCCGGATCCTGGCCTGCAGGCCATATGTTGGACAACCCTGATTTAGACTCAAGTGGGGAGAGAAGGTTTATCTCTGCCATTAAAATGAACAGTTTACCAAATAGAAAATATTACTTGACTTATCCACAAAATTAGAAATGCTTTGAAACATTTTGCCTACAGTGGTATGTTCCTCTTGGGACCTTGGTGCTAGAGTTCGAAATTTCACCTGGGTCTGGGGTGCTGAGGATTTGCAGCTCCAGTTGACAAATTGTGGGAGGCATTGCAGGATTTGAAGATTTTTAAATGGCCCTTATGAAATTACAATGTCATGGCAACTTGGCAGATCATTCTCAAAGGGAATCAAAAATAAAAACAATTTTTTATTGATTTTATGTTGTTTAAATCATTAAATGTCTTAGCTAATGATGTTTGTAAGGAGTTCTCATTGTTTGTGCCCGATCCGAGGAGGGATTTTGAGCTGTATTGATGTGCAGCTTGGACGTTGGATGAAGTGAGTTGCTCAAGTGAATGTTCAAGATGTTTGTCATTGGAAAGTCGGTAATGGGAAACCCTTATGCAGTGTTATGTCAATGACTTCTTCAACAAGGAAAACAAAACCATTGCAGGAAGTAAGGGGGGGGGGGGGGGGGGTGGGGGGAGACAGTATATATTTGATCTTGTAAATAACAAATGGGTAAAGGAGGTTTTGGGGTGGCAAGAAAAGTTGTTTTTGTAAAGCAACAGTTAAACATATTTGAGATGCTTCTGTCAGTATCGCAAGTTGTGTAATATTTTTACTCTGGGTTATACATTGGTTGAGTAAGTTTGCTATATTCTGGCATTGGGTGGACTGCTTTTGCATTTAGATTGCAGCAGGACTGGTAAATATCAAATTGCACCCCAAGTCCCAAGCTTCCTGTAAACACCATGGGAAATGTATTAATCTTCACTATGATCCCTCTTCCCCCACCACCTCTCTCTACCCCCTGCCCCCCGCCCCTCGCAACAGCCCCAAAAACTCACCAGAAGTAAAAATAAAACCAGTTTTCTCCTAATCGGGATCTTCCTGGCAGTTTACCTTTGTGCATTTTATAAAATGTGTTACTGTAGCTGACCGTTAGCTTGTTAGTTGCCATTTGTGACATGATGGTGAAATGTGTGAATGAACTAGGAATGCCATGGAATATTCAGCAGCAGTGTGTACTTGGATACAAGACCATCTAATTTTTTTTAAAAATTAAGATTTTATTTAAATTTCATAAGTGTCTCTCTTCAGATACTGGTTTTGGTTTGAAAATGGTTGTGCAATAAGCCACCTGTGTGTCAAAAGGGAATTTATTATTAAACCATAACCACTACAGTTTTAGTTTTATTTGTATGTTCAACAGATTTTTTCCTCATGTCTTTTGAAAAAGACATGTTAAGAACCATCAATACATATGGAAATGTTCTGTATCCAAATGCTAACTTGCATCTAGTTTAGTGTGAGAACTGTTGTTGCACTGGACTGTTCCTTTTGATATCGCATACATAATCAACAGAAAAACACTAATCTTCCATTATATGTTCAGGTTTATATTTTCACAAGTCTTTTAGATTTGACTCCTCCTTAATGGACAATTAACTTGTTTAAATAGAACGGAATCACATGTAAAACACTTGAGCAAATTATTTTAAAGCATTTTAATTTTGAATTTTTGCATCTGTATGGCATTTTCCATACCCCATTGTAATTACTTTTTTTGGGGATGACATCATGCTGTTGTACATTGACATTTTCCTGCTATTAAATGGGTGCTGATCAATTGATTTCAGCATTGTACTGTTACGACCAGGTGAGAAAGGGGTCTAGGGGTTCCCTCTCAGCCTTTTCCTGGTTTGACCGTAACAGGGTTTAATTTTTAAAATATCATGTTTTAAGCTTCTCCTCAGTGAATCCTTGTTCACTGCTCTCCAATTGTAATGGCAACGAAATTAACCAGATAGATTTTCTTAGATTTAAACAAGAAAGGTGTAAGTTTATTGACCTTAAAACTCTAATTCTTTTAAAAGTACTAAAAATACACGACGCGACCACGCTAACATGCATAGCGATAACCACACACAGATAGAGACAGAAAAGGAGAAAGAATCAAGGGGAAAGGATTGAAGCAATAGCTGGAGTTCATTTACTGTCTTTTGAGTTCGATATAAAATCTTTGATTGCAGTTAAATCTTGCAGTTTTATTGGGGCCCAGGGCACTCTTTCAAACTTGTTTCGATGGTTTTCTGGCTTAGCTTAATTTCTTCCGTGGGTCCCTGTCTTTGCGTGAGAGGAAGAGAGGGATGCTGTCTTCTTGAAATCCAGTTGCAGTCTCTGCTTTCTGTGAGTGAGAGAGACAGGGAGAGATGCTCTCTCCAAGTTCAGTTGCAGTCTAACTTCAAACTTCTGTGAACACAATTCAAACCAAACCTGTGCCAGCAGGCCAGTCATGCAACTAGCTTTTTTAAACAAACTGCCTGGCGAGGTTTTGTGGATTCTTTCAATCTTAGACATCCTCAGTAGGGAGCTGGAGTGCTGGATTTCACACAGTCAATGTCTTGTGATCAAAATCCATTTGGTAATTGAGTCAGGGAGCAGTTCCATTGTCTTCTCCAGGCAACTGTCTCTTAGAATGCAAATGTTTCCAGCCACTGTCCTTTTAGAATGCAGGTGCAGCCATGTTTTCAGTCCAGTAAGAGTTTAAAATTAATGTTCCTTATGATGAAATTAACTTGCCTCATTCTTGGCAGGTATGGTTTTCATCACAGTACCCATTCTGATTTTTGTGTATGGTGCAAGAGAGTTTATGGAAAGGGAGTGGGGTACAAAATTTTAAACGCAAAGCCTTCAGAGATGTATGTCTTATTTAATGTCATGAACAGTGACTGCAGATGTTCAAAGAATTTCTCTTTCTTCCCCACCATTCTTGCTCGTAATCAAATGGTTTTACATGGATGGGGGAAAAACTCTTGAATCACAAAATCAGGATGTCTTGAAACAAGACTAGCCATTCACAGTGATCCATAGTTGCCTGTTTGTATGCCCACCTACCTGTGTATATTTTCAGGAAAGAAGCAATCTTTGGCTACAACTCCCAGAATGCAGTTTTGGTGTCACATGCATACTGGCAGTGGTGCATTGTGGGAATTGTGACCTGCAGAGTAACAATGCTGCATTCCAAGAGTTTGCAGAAGCTCTTCATTCGGGGCCTGGAGTGTTCCGGGTGGTGCATTAAGATGGCAAAAGCCTTTATTTGCATGCATTGACATCAGCAGTCATGTGTACAGCAAGCCAAAGTGTACAAAAATATTTATCCAAGGGTCCCCATTTCATAAAAAAATTGAATGCAAAATTGTTTGCAAATTAATCCACATACATGAGTTACTTTGAAAGTCAAATTTTGTAATTTCCTGTTTTTCAAAAAAATCAGCGATATATTTTGATTGCGATAAAATGGTCCAGAGTTTCTCTCAATCCTTAAAAGCGTTCTGGGATTTTTATGGCACGTTTGCGAGTTGTTGGTTGGTGCCTTGCTGTTTCCTTGGATCAAGTTGCTGCTGTGGTGAGTTTTGCTGCTGATCTGTTGTGCTTGTTGGAGTACTGTTGACCTCTGGGACTGATGGTCATTCAGTTCAGTGTTCAATTGGCAAAATCAGATCTGTCTCGTCCGATGTTTTGATGTGAAGGAGCAGCTTCTCCAGTTGAGTGTAGATGTTTGCGGTTGTGATGACAGATCTGGTCATTCACCTTAACCCTGCACGATCGATGTGACAACTTCCCCATGCAAGTCCCAAGTGGGCAGATTTTTCTTTAGTGTGTTGAATGTTTGCACTCTGACCGGCTCTCCAATTGTCAGCTCTGGCAATGTTTTGGCAGTTTTATCAAAGTGAAATTTGGCTATCTGTCTTTTTACTTTGATCTTGTTACTCACTCCTACTACTACTTCTGGCTTCAGTAGTTTTTTTGCTGTTGGAAGAATAGTCTGGGTGCAGCGTGACATTCGTTTCTGGACTGGAATACTTCCTATGCCTTCAGTAGGTGTGTTTCTCCACTCTAAGATTGCCTTGTACGCACCTGTGCTGAATCTAGTAGATTTTTTGATGATCCTTTTGGCATTTTTTACTGCGCCCTTCGCCTTTCCATTTGACTGGGAATAGTGTGATGTTGTGTAGTGCTGAATTTCCCAATCATTTGTGAAGTGTTTGAGCTCTTCACTTGTGAACTGAGGGCCATTGTCACTCATCACAATGCCAGGAATGCCATGACAAACTGAAGTGTGCTTCCAGGCATTCTATGATCTCAATAGTAGTTGTTGAAATCAGCTGCCCTTGCCCTGCGTAAAGTGGCGGCAGAGGCAGGAGCAGGTCAGGAAGGGCCCCCGAGCCTCCCAATCCATTTTATGGCACCCTCCCCCCACCCCCCCCACTACCACCTTCCCGCTCTTTGGGGCGGCGTAAAATTCAGCCCCATGTTCCATGTGGTGCATCAAAATGGCAAAAGCCTTTATTTGCATATATTGCCATCAGAGGTCACATGTATGGCAGGTCACATGTATGGCAAGCCAACGTGCACAACAGTATTTATCCAACATGGAGAATGCAATAAAACCCAAGCCTCATACCTCTGAAACAGAGACAGACAATCAGCCAACTGAAAAGTTCATAGAGACAATTAAAATACACAAAGAAACTGGGTGCAATTTTAATGCTATGAATAGTTTTTTTAAAGATTTTTTTTAGTACAATAATCTCTGGTTACTGAAAATAAGATGATGGTTAGATTGACAGATTTTTTTTAAAGATTCTGTGGCATCATTGGTTCCCCTTTTTGTAGCTGCTTTATTGGCAGCTAATAATTTTTGATAAATTTTTATACTTTGTTGATACTTTAGTTTTTATTCTTGCATGCAACTTTTTCACTGGCACATTTCCAACCTAAATTCTCTACCACAGAAAGCAGTTGAGGCCAAAACATTGCATGTTTTCAAGAAGGAGTTAGCTATAGCTCTCGGGTCTAAAGGGATCAAAGGGTATGGGGCAAAAGCGGGAACAGGTTACTGAGTTGGATGATCAGCCATGATCATAATGAATGGCGGAGCAGGCTCGTAGGGCCGAGTGGCCTACTCCTGCTCCTATTTTCTATGTTTCTATAGAAGTAAACAGCACAGAAGGCCAAGCAGCTCATCATACCCATGCCTGTACTCTGAAAAGAGTTATCCATATTGTTCTATTTCCTGCCTTTTTCCTATATCTTATATTTTTATTTAATATTTATCTACTCCTCTTTTTAAAAACTCTTCTGCATCCACTGTTGCTTCTGGTCGGTCATTCCATACCCTAACAACCTTCTCTAAGAAAAACAAAATTAGTCTTGACCTCTCCCTCCATTCTTTTAGCAGTTACCTTAAATTTGTGCCCTCTAGTTCCTGACTTACTGACCAGTTTTTACCTCATTTTCCTTTCGCAATTGAGAATTGATGAATACCTCAATCAGATTTCTTTTTAACTTTCTCTGTTCTACTATCTGCTCAGTTGTGACTTGGAGTGTTAGGAAAATTAAACTTGGCCCTGATTGGTTCAAATACATGTTATTTGCAGGACCTTTATGTATATCATTTACTAATGGGACCATGTGTTTCTCCCCTTGTCTGGGATATTGCACCAAGATAAGCTGGCCAGTTTTCCAGTGGCCAGTGGTTGAGCATAAACTTTTATTTTAAAATCTGATGCCAAAGTTTTACCAGAAAGAGGTATTGTCTTTGTGAAAGCATGCTTGGCGTATAATTTACAACTTTATAAACATGTTTCATTTTGTTCAATAATGCTCCTGTGAAGCACCTTGGGATGTTTTACTACATTAAAAGGTGCTTTGTAAATACAAGTTGTTAGTTCCTGATTCACCATCCAGAAGTGCAATGTAAACAAAGGTCCATCACTTCTCAAATTCATCCTCAGAAATTGGTTGCCTATTGTACTCACTACACTCAATCCAGGAGCCTACTCAAGACTTAACGAAACATTCTGTTGGTGTAAGCACATGGAATGACTGGCAGATCTGTCTATTTGAATCATGACTACCTCATTTAGAACAGAGCACTTGTACTCCTGCAACTAGCATAGTATAAATGAAGGTGCCATTTTAGAAATCTAATTTTCTCAATAATTTCTGCAACCTTTTTTTAAAAATCCCTTTTATTGGCTACATTTTATTGCTAATGGAAGAAATTATACTCCTAATGCACTGTGCTGTGGAGCAATAAGGATACCAATTTTACCCAAATAACAAATTCATGATCCTGGTAATGTTGCAATAAGGGAGGCACCAAGCAAAGACTTTATTCGAGGAAGTGAGGAGAAAGATCTGTCTCTTAATATTGTTGTACTTAACCTCAGCTCAAAAATATAATTACTTGCACATTTAATGCTGCATGTCACACAAAATGATGCTAAGAAAATTTTTGGGTGTAAGTAACATTACATTTAAATTAAAGTAGAAATTCACCCAATTCGCAGCAACTGCACTTTCAAAGCAATTCAATGTATGTGAAACGCTTTGGGGCTTTTCTGAGAGATCATAGAATCATAGTTATGATAAGGTTTTACAAAAATACATGTTCATTCTTTCTAACTCTTAAACTCAGTTGATCTTGTTTTAAAAAGTGATTCTGCAATATTATAAAAGGCCAAGATAAATATTAGCAGACAATGTGTAATTACTAGTTACTTGAATTGTGTTTCCTGTTATCTTGTTCTGCTCCCATTTTCCCCATTATAACTAACTGAAGTTTTAATTTTTGTTATGTTTTAGTTTCTTTGCTAATTTCCTCAGGCAATAACTTGACCATTTCCATAAACAGAACAAATCTCCTAGGAACTGAACCTTGAGTACTTATCCTCTTATTAGTTTAGTTTAGAGATACAGCACTGAAACAGGCCCTTCGGCCCACCGAGTCTGTGCTGACCATCAACCACCCGTTTACACTAATCCTACACTAATCCCATATTCCTATCACATCCCCACCTATCCCTATATATTTCCCTACCATCTACCTATACTAGGGGCAATTTCGAATGGCCAATTTACCTATCAACCTGCAAGTCTTTGGCATGTGGGAGGAAACCCACGCAGACACAGGGAGAACTTGCAAACTCCACACAGGCAGTACCCGGAATTGAACCCGGGTCGCTGGAGCTGTGAGGCTGCGGTGCTAACCACTGCGCCGTCTCTTATTCTGGCAGTTAACCCTGATTGTAGTAAATTATTTACTGGCAAATATATAGGGTGCCTACTATATCCTATCAATTCAGATGACAGAAAATGTCACACCATTAGCCCACTTTCTATAAGCTAATGTACTGCCCAGCTTTATTTACAACTACAAATAATTCCAGGAAGCAAAATAGAGATCATAGAACAGTTACAGCACAGAAGGAGGCCATTCAGCCTGTCGTGTCCGTGCTGGATCTCTGCAAGAGCAACTCCTAGTCCCACTCCCCCACCTTATCCCTGTACCCCTGAAAATTTATTCCCTTCAGATAATTATCCAATTCCCTTTTGAAAGGGATGATTGACTTTGCCTCCACCATATTCCCAGGCAATGCAATCCAGATCCTAACCACTCGCTGCATAAAAACAAGATTTTCCTCATGGCGTCGATGCTTCTTTTGCCAATTACCTTAAATCGGTGTCCTTTGGTTCTGGATCCTGCAGCCAATGGGAAGTTTCACCCTACTTACTCTGTCCAGACTCCTCATGATTTTAACATCTCTATCAAATCTCCTCTCCAAGGAGAACAGCCACAGTTTCTCCAATCTATCCACGTAACTGAAGTTCCTCACCCTGGAACCATTCTCGTGAATCTTTTCTGCACCCTCTCTAATGCCTTCACATCCTTCCTAAAGTGTGGAGCCCAGAACTGGACACACTATTCCAGTTGAGGCTGAACCAGTATTTTCTATGGATTTATCATAACTTCCTTGCTTTTGTACTCTATGCCCCTATTTATAAGGCCCAGGATCCCAAATGTTTTATTAACCACTTTCTCAACCTGCCCTGCCACCTTCAATGATTTGTGCACATATACCCCCAGGCCCCTCTACTCTTGCACCCCCTTTAGAATTGTTTCCTTTATTTTATATTGCCTCTCCTGGTTTCTCCTACCACACTGAATCACTTCACGCTTCTCTGTGTTAAATTTCATCTGCCACTTGTCTGCCCATTCCACCAGCCTGTCTATATCCTCTTGAAGTTTTTCATTCTCCTGCTCACAGTTCACAACACTTCCAAGTTTTGTGTCATCTGCAAATTTTGAAATTGTGCCCTGAACATCCAAGTCGAGGTCAGTAATATAAATCAGAAAAAGCAGGAGTCCTAATACTGACTTCTGGGGAACCCCACTGGACCTTCCTCCAGTCCAGAAAAAAACATTCACAACTACTCTTTCCTGTCACTCAGCCAATTTCGTCTCTATGCTGCTACCATTCCTTTTATTCCATGGATTCTATAGTGACTATTACATGGCACTTTATCAAATGCCGTTTGGAAGTTCATGTAAACCACATCAACCACATTACCCTCATCAACCCTCTCTGCTACCTCATTTTTGAAAAGAGTGTAATATTTGTAATTCTCTAATCCTCTGGTACCACACCTGTATCTAAGGAGGACTGGAAGATTATGGATAATGCCTCTGCAATTTCCACCCTTATTTCTCTCAGAATGCTTGAATGCATCTCATCCTGCCCTGGTGCCCTATCACCTTTAAATACAGCCAGTTTATCTAATACCTCATCCAGTGTTTCAACTACCTCCTCTTTCACTATGACTTGGGCAGCATTTTCTTCCTTGGTAAAGACAGATGCAAAGTACTCATTTCGTACCTCTGCCATGCTCCCTGCCTCCAAGCGTAAATCCCCTTTTCAGTCCCTAATCAGTCCCACTCCTCCTTTTACCACCCTTTTACTATTTATATGCCTATAGAAGACTTCTAGTTTCTCTTTTATGTTAGCTGCCAGTTTCTTCTCAAACTTTCTCTTTGCTTCTCTTATTTGTTCTTTCACCTACAATTGAGAACCAAGCTCAAAACAATTATCCACCTGACATCTGTCAAATACACCCTTTTTCAGCTTCATCTTATTGTCTATATTTTCTGTCATCCAGAGAGTTCTGGGTTTGTTTGCCCTACCTTTTCCACTCGTGGGAATGTACCTTGACTGTACTCTCCTCTTTAAGGGCAGCCCATTGTTCCATTATAGCTTTGCCTGCCAATCTTTGATTCCAACTTATCTGGGCCAGATCCATTCTCATTCCATTGACGTTGGACCTTCCCCAAATAATTATTTTTACTCTGGATTGTTCCTTGATCTTTTTTCATAGCCAACCTAAATCTTATGATACTATGATCATTGCCCCCTAAATGTTTCCCTACTGACAATTGATCCACTTGACCCACCTCATTTCCCAGAACCAGATCCAAAAATGCCTCCTTCCTCATTGGACTGGATACATGCTGATGCAGAAAATTCTCCTGAACACACTTTAGAAACTCTTGCTCCTCTCTGCCCTGTAAACTATTACTACCTTCTCAGTCTATATGAGGATAATTAAAGTTCACCCATTATAACTACTCTATAATTCTTGCACCTGTGTAATTTCCTTGCAAATTTGTACCTCTATATCTTTCCCACTAATTGGTAGCTTATAGAATACATCCAGTACAATCATTGCATAAGAGAACTGGAACCACCAGTCCACAAGGCATGCAGATTGCTTCCATGGAGCTGAACAGTTCTTTTAGATTGGAGGATGGAAAGAGCTTACAATTAAATAGCACCTCATCGTGTCCTGAGGATCTCTCACCACCTTCAGAGCTAATGAATTACATTTGAAGTGGAATCACAGTCATTATTTCGACCGATATATCAGATAGGTGCCTGTTATTCCTTGGTAAACAGTATCAAGTTTTGCAATGGAAATTTTTGAGGATGAAATGGTGAACGTTGAATACAGGAGCCTCAAATACCGACAGAGTTTAGTACATCCTTGCCATAAATGGTGACCACTGAAAAAATATCAGGTTTTAGACCATTTTTCTTTGAAAGACAGTGCTCAAAGGAACAATTGCTCAAATGTGACACCATCAAAACACAACCGTAATGATGATTACATGAAATGCCAATGAACAGCTAAAAACAGATTGTTTGAGACCAATCCAACATCTGCTATATTCCTTATAGTATACAATTCAGTCCGTGCCTAAATCAAAGCACCTTTCCCTTAACTGATTCCTGACCAAAACGAATCTGCCCTTTCAGCTTGAGGGTCTCCCATCTCCATTTTGCACTTAGCATTTCAAATGCTAAGTATTTGAAATCTATATTGTCAAAGACAGAAATGTCAATTTTAACACTGAGCTTGACACTTTTAGCTTGAGCTATAGCCTAGCTAGACCTAAAAAGTTAACATTTTTATTCTCCCTCATCAGTACCCACTTTATCCATATATCCCATTAAAATATCCTGACGTGTAACTCATTAGCAGATACAAAAATTGTTTTCTTCTGGATTATTGAGAAGTGTTTGGCAACACACAAACACTTACACTGTTGACCATGCTTGGCATATGTTATTTTTGTTCTTTCTGGCAAATAATGCATATGTTGCCTGTCTGTCTATTTGAGTAAGATCCAGTGTATGATTCCATCTGTTTAAGGTGATAAGCCATTCTGAGCAGGCATTTAAAAAAAAAATCTTTTCAATAGACCCATAAGTCTGTCCATTCAAATCATTCAGTGTTTGTGTTTCTAGCTAAGCTTATCAAATGCCTTTCAAATGGGACAGGAACTGAGTCACATCTTACTACAATTAATATTGAAGCTGTGAGGTGGGGGGAGGGTAATTACAGGTAAATTAACAAGAGTTTACACATCTAAATTAGAAATGAGCATCTGTCCTTTTCATTGTCATCTTGCCGTGTGATTTTTTTTTCACATTGAACTGCCATATCAGAAAACGTTTGCTCAGAAACATTTGTTGAGTGGCAAGTTCGGTGAAGGGGGAGGAAGTGCTCCTTATACCTACTTTTTTTCCTATTTTTTTTTTTTACCCTCCAGCATTTGGTTCTTGCTTCAGTGCTGTGGAAGGAGCTGGTTATCTATTCTACTTACAATAAATAGTCTGTAAAGTTAAGGTATAGCAGGGCAGCTCTGCTGAGTGGAATGTACAGCCTGTGGCATATGGGAAATCATGGACGCACCATGTGTCCTAGACAAAAACTTCTGCAGGGTGTGTCACCGGTTTTGGAACTTGAGCGGTGGCTGGAGTCACTGTTGTGCATCCGCAAAGCAGAGGACTATGTGGATAGCATGTTTAGGAAGGTAGTCACACTGCAGGTTCGGAGGATGCAGGCAGATAGGAAATGGGTGACTGCCAGGCAGTCTAAGAGAACCAGGCAGGTAGTGCATGAGTCCCCTGATATGATCTCAATCACTAACCGGTTTTCCATTTTGGATACTGGTGAGGGTGATGGCTCCTCAGAAGAGTGCAGTCAAAGCCAGGTGGCTCAGCTGCAGAGGAGGTAAGGAAGAAGAGTGGAAGAGCTGTAGTGATAGCGGATTCGTTAGTTAGGGGAACAGACAGGCGTTTCTGTGGCAGGAAATGTAAATCCAGGATGGTGTGTTGCCTCCCTGGTGCAAGGGTCAAGGATGTCACTGAGCACCTGCAGGATATTCTTCTGGGGGAGGGTGAACAGCCAGAGGTCGTGGCCCATGTTGGCACCAATGACATGGGGATGAAGTTGTGAAAGCAGATTTTAGGGAGCTAGGAAGGAGATTAAAAAGCAGGACCTCAAAAGCAGTAATCTCAGGATTACTCCCAGTCTCACGTGCAAGTAAGCATAGGAATAGGAGAATTGAGTGATTTAACATGTGGCTGGAGAACTGGTGTAGGAGGGAGGACATCAGATTTCTGGGGCAGGCGGGACTTGTACAAGATGGACGGGATTTCATCTTAGCAGGACGGGGACGAATATCCTTGCAGGGAGATTTGCTTGTGCTGTTGGGAGGGTTTAAACTAAATTGTCAGGGGGATGAGAACCTGAAAGGGAGCATAGATTGGAGGGAAGCAAAACTGGTAACTTGTCAGGAGTGTAGGAACCAGGAGCAAGTATCAGAAAGGAATACCAAGGTGCACAGAAAACTGGGGGAGATAGATAGCACTAGAGTAGGGAATAGTAAGTTATTAGGTGGGATCAGAGTAAGGGAGAAAGTAATAAAGTCTAAATCAGGGTTAATGTGCATGTATGTGAATGCATGCAGTGTGGTTAGTAAGACTGATAAGGTACAGGCGCAGATTGCCATGTGGAAATATGATGATGTGGCTATAACAGAGACCTGGCTCAAAGAAGGGCAGGACTGGGTGTTAAATATTCTTGGATACAAGGTGTTCATAAACATAGGAAAGGAAAAAAAGGGGGAGGTATTGATTAAGGAGAGCCTTGCCGTGCTGGAGAAAAAGGATGTACCGGAGGGGTAGAGGACAGAATTAATTTGACTAGAGCGAAGAAACAAAAAAGGTGCGGTTACATTGCTCGGCGTTGACTATTGGCTAGTGGGAAGGACGTGGAGGAACAAATTTACAAGGAAATTACAGAGAGGTGCAAAAATTATAGGGTAGTTATAATGGGGGACTTGATTTATCCAAATATAGACTGGGATAGTAGTAGTGTAAAGGGCAATGAGGGGCAAGAGTTCCTAGAGTGTGTTCAGGAAAATTTTCTACAACAGTATGTTTCTAGTCCAACGAGAAAGGAGACACTGCTGGACCTGGTTCTTGGGAATGAGGTGGGCCAAGTGGATTAAATATCAGTAGGAGAACATTTAGGGGATAGTGATCATTATATCATAAGGTTTAGGCTGACGATGGAAAAGGACAAAGAGAAATCCAGGGTAAGAATAATTAACTGGGGTAAGAATGGAGTTGCGGTGAATAAATTGGAGTCAAAAGCTGGCAGGAAAACTGGTCAATGAACAATGGGCTACCTTCAAAGAGGAGATAATTCGGGCACAGTCAAGGTATATTCCCTCGAAGGGGAAAAGTAGGGCAAACAAATTCAGAGCTCCCTGGATGACAAAAGAGGTAGAGAATGAAATAAAGAAGAAAAAGTGTGCTTATGACAGATGCCAGGTCAAAAATACTATTGAGAACCAGACTGAATATCGAAAGTCCAGAGGGGAAGTGAAAAAGCAAAGAAGAGAAGCAAAGAGAGAGCATGAAAATAGACTGGCAGCGAGCATTAAATGAAATCCAAAGTTTTCTATCGGCATATAAATAGTAAAAGGGCAGTAAAAGGAAGAATGGGGCCGATTAGGGACCAGAAAGGGGATTTACACATGGAGACAGAGGACATAGCTGAGGTATTAAATGAACACTTTGCATCTGTCTTTACCAAGGAAGAAGATGCAACCCAGGCAATGTTGAAAGAGGAGGTAAGTCAGACACTAGAGGGGTTTAAAATTGATAAAGAGGAAGTATTAGATGGGCTGTCTGCACTTACAGTGGATAAAGCATCAGGGCCAGATGAGATGCATCCAAGGATACTGAGGGAAGTGAGAGTGGAAATCGCAGAGGCACTGGCCAGAATCTTTCAGTCTTCCTCAGACTCGGGTGGTGCCAGAGGATTGGAGAATTGCAAGCATTTTACACCCTCGTTCAAAAAAGGGTGCAAGGATAAGCCCAGCAACCACAGGCCAGTCAGTTTAACTTCGGTGGTGAGAAAACTTCTGGAAAAAATAATTTGGGACAAAATCAACAGTCACATAGACAAATGCAAGTTAATTAAGGAAAGCCAGCATGGATTTCTTAAGGAAAAATCATGTTTAACTAACTTGCTGGAGTTTTTTGAATGGTTTCCATCCGAGGGTGTTAAAGGAAGTAGGGGAGCACATTGTAGATGCCCTAACTATAGTCTTTCAGAGTTCCCTAGATTCAGGAGTGGTCCCTCTGGATTGGAAAGTTGCACATGTCACTCCACTTTTTAAGAAGGGTGAAAGGGGGAACCAAGGAAATTACAGACCAGTAAGCCTGACATCAGTGGTGGGCAAGTTGCTGGAGTCTATAATCAAGGATAGGGTGACTGAACACCTAGAAAAATTTCAGTTAATCAGGGACAGCCAGCATGGATTCATGACGGGATGGTCATGCCTGACAAATAAAGAACAGTACAGCACAGGAACAGGCCATTCGGCCCTCCAAGCCTGCGCCAATCTTGATGCCTGCCTAAACTAATACCTTCTGCACTTCCGGGGACCGTATCCATCTATCTCCATCCTATTCATGTATTTGTCAAAATGCCTCTTAAACGTCGCTATCGTACCTGCTTCCACCACCTCCCCCGGCAGCAAGTTCCAGGCACTCACCACCCTCTGTGTAAAGAACTTGCCTCGCACATCCCGCACATGGAGAGTATATTTCCACTGGCAGGTGAAGCTAGGACAAGAGGGCATAGCCTCAAGATTAGAGGGAGCAGATTTAGGACTGAATTAAGAAGGAACTTCTTCACCCAGAGGGTTGTTAATCTATGGAATTCCTTGACCAGTGAAGTAGTTGACGCTTCTTCAGTAAACGTTTTTAAAGCTAAGGTAGATATCTTTTTGAATAATAAAGGAATTAAGGGATACGGTGAGAACGCGGGTAAGTGGATCTGAGTCCACGAAAAGATCAGCCATGATCTTATTGAATGGCGGAGCAGGCTCGAGGGGCCGGACGGCCTACTCCTGCTCCTACTTCTTATGATCCCCTCTAAACTTTGCCCCTCGCACCTTAAACCTACGTCCCCTAGTAACTGACTCTTCCACCCTGGGAAAAAGCTTCTGACTATCCACTCTGTCCATGCCGCTCATAACTTTGTAAACCTCTATCATGTCGCCCCTCCACCTCCGTCGTTCCAGTGAAAACAATCTGAGTTTATCCAACCTCTCCTCATAGCTAATGCCCTCCAGACCAGGCAACATCCTGGTAAACCTCTTCTGTACCCTCTCCAAAGCCTCCACGTCCTTCTGGTAGTGTGGCGACCAGAATGGCACGCAATATCCTAAGTGTGGCCTAACTAAAGTTCTGTACAGCTGCAGCATGACTTGCCAATTTTTATACTCTATGCCCCGACCGATGAAGGCAAGCATGCCGTATGCCTTCTTGACTACCTTATCCACCTGCGTTGCCACTTTGTGACCTGTGGACCTGTACGCCCAGATCTCTCTGCCTGTCAATACTCCTAAGAGTTCTGCCATTTACTGTATACTTCCCACCTGCATTAGACCTTCCAAAATGCATTACCTCACATTTGTCCGGATTAAACTCCATCTGCCATTTCTCCGCCCAAGTCTCCAACTGATCTATATCCTGCTGTATCCTCTGACAATCCTCATCACTGTCCACATCTCCACCAACCTTTGTCGTCCGCAAACTTACTAATCAGACCAGCTACATTTTCCTCCAAATATATACTACAAAGAGCAAAGATCCCAGCACTGATCCCTGTGGAACACCACTAGTCACATCCCTCCATTCAGAAAAGCACACTTCCACTGCTACCCTCTGTCTTCTACGACTGAGCCAGTTCTGTATCCATCTCACTGATTTTTTTGAAGAGGTGACTAAGGTAGTGGACAGGGGAATGTCTATGGATGTTATTTATGTGGACTTCCAGAAGGCATTTGATAAAATCCCACATAAGAGACTGTTGTAGAAGCCCATGGAGTTGAGGGCAAATTATTGACATGGTTAGGAAGTTGGTTGAGCGGTAGGGACAATGGGCAAGTACTCCGATTGGCAGGATGTGACGAGCGGTGTCCCGCGGGGATCGGTGTTGGGGCCTCAATTATTCACATTCATTAACGACTTGGATGATGGCATAGCAAGTCATATATCCAAATTTGCTGATGATACAAAGTTAATCTAGATGATAGCATAAAATTGCAAAGAGATATTGACAGACTAGGTGAGTGGGTAAAATTGTGGCAGATGGATTTCAATGCAGGCAAGTGTGAGCTTATCCATTTTGGACCAAAAAAGGATAGAGCAGGGTACTTTCCAAATGGGAAGAGGTTAAGTACAGTGGATGTCCAAAGAGACTTGGGGGTTCAGGTGCATAGACCTTTAAAGTGCCACGAGCAAGTACAGAAAATAATCAAAAAGGCTAATGGAATACTAGCCTTTATATCTAGAGGATTGGAGTATAAAGATACAGAGGTTATGCTGCAGCTGTATTAAACCTCGGTTAGACCCCACTTGGAGTACTGTGAGCAGTTCTGGGCACCACACCTTAGGAAGGATATATTGGCCTTGGAGGGAGTGCAACGTAGGTTTACAAGAATGATATCTGGACTACAGGGGTTAAGTTATGAGGAGCGATTACACAAATTAGGCCTGTTTTTGCTAGAATTTAGAAAGTTAAGGGGTGATCTGATCGAAGTCTTCAAGATATTAACAGGAAAAGACAGGCTAGATAAAGATAAACTATTTCCACTGGTTGGAGATTCTAAAACTCGGGGGCATAGTCTAAAAATTAGGACCAGACCGTTCAGGAGAGATGTTAGGAAGCACTTCTTCACGCAAAGGGTGGTAGAGGTTTGGAACTCTCTCCCACAAATAGCAGTTGAAGCTAGAACAGTTGTTAATTTAAAATCTGAGATAAATAGATTTTTGTTAAGTAAAGATATTAAGGGATATGGGCCAAAGGCCATATCAGCCATGATCTCATTGAATGGCGGGACAGGCTCGAGGGGCTGAATGGCCTACTCCTGTTCCTATCTTCCTATGTAATACAGAGGGCAATGCTGTTGAAATAGTGTACATGGACTTTCAAAAGGCATTTGATACAGTGCCACAGAACAGACCTGTGAGCAAACTTGTAGCTCATGGAATAAAAGGAATGGTAGCAACATGGATACAAAATTGGCTTTCCTGCTGAGTATTTCCAGCAGTTTCAGTTTTCCAGCATCTGCAGTATTTTGCTTTTATTATACTGTTGATTTTGTTTCGTTTGTCATAGTGACAGGAAACAAAGAGTAGTGGTTAATGGATGTTTTTCGGGCTGGAGTAAGGTTTATAGCGGAGTTCCCTAGGGATCAGCGTTGGTACCCTTGCTATATATATTAACGACCTAGATCTTGGTGTACAGGTCACAATTTCAAAGTTTGCAGATGATACGAAACTTGGAAGCAATGTGAATTGTGAGGAAGATAATGCAGAACTTCAAAAGGACATAGACAAGTTGGTGGAATGGGCAAACAGGTGGCAGATGAAGTTCAATGCAGAGAAATGTGAAGTGATTCATTTTGGTAGGAAGAACATGGAGAGACAATATAAAATAAAGGATACAATTCTAAAGGGGGTGCAGGAGCAGAGGGACCTAGGTGTATGTGTGCATAAGTCATTGAAGGTGACAAGACAGGTTGAGAGAGCGGTTAATAAAGCATATAGTATCTTGCCTTTATTAAGAGGGATGTAGAGTACAAGAGCAAGGAAATTATAAGACTCTAGTTCAGCCTCAGCTGGAGTATTGCATCCAATTCTGGGCACTGCACTTTAGGAAAGACTTGAGGGCATTGGAGAGATTCAGAAAAGATTCATGAGAATTATTCCAGGGATGAGGAACTTCAGTTATGGCAACAGATTGGAGAAGTTAGGACTGTTTTCCTTGGAGAGGAGAAGCTGAGAGGTGATTTGATGGAGTTAATCAAAATCATGAGGGGTCTGGACAGAGTAGACAGAGAAAACTGTTCCCATTTTTGAAAGGATCACGAACAAGAGGGCACAGATTTAAAGTATTTGGTAAGAGAAGCCAAAGTGAGATGAGGAAAACTTTTTCATGCAGCGAGTGGTTAAGGTCTGGAATGCGTTGCCTGAGAACATGGTGGAGGCAGGTTCAATTGAAGCATTCAAAAGGGAATTAGACAGTTATATGAAAAGGAAGCATGTGCAGGGTTACGGGGAGAAGGTGGGGGAATGGAACTGAGGGAGTTGCTCTTTTGGAGAGCCAGTGTGGACACGATGGGCCGAATGGCCTCCTGCACTGTAACAATTCTGTGATTCTGAAAGTCTTATGGGTGATAAAGTGACATACTGTTGATTTTAAAAATGAAGTGCTGGAAGAACTCAGCAGGTCAGGCAGCATTTGTGCAGAAAGAAACGGAGTTAACGTTTCAGGCCTGTGACCTTTCATCAGAACTGGCAAAGGTAAGAAAAGTATTAGGTTTTAAGCAAGTGAAGTGGGGGGTGGTGGTGGAATAATGAGCAGCTCTGCCATTCACACTGTCTCTGAACTAATGCTTTGTTTTTCACCACAACCATTAACACACTCTTTGCCTTTGAACCATGACAGCTTTTTTATTTAATCTCTCCTGTCCTCTGCACTACCACACAACTGCCTTTTTGTTCTCTTCCCCATCCTTTTCATTGCTTAAAGCCTAATACTTTTCTTATCTTTGCCAATTCTGATGAAAGGTCACAGACCCGAAATGATAACTCTGTTTCTCTCTCCACAGTTGCTCCCTGTCCTGCTGAGTATTTCCAGCACTTTCTGTTTTCCAGCATCTGCAGTATATTGCTTTTATTATGCTGTTGATTTTGTTTAGTTTGTAGAATTGTACCAATTTTGGGAATCCAATTTTAAGCTCTGGCAGGTGTGAAAGCTGCTGCCTTTGCTACTTAGCACTGAATAGTCCCACCACTCCCGCTTTCTGCCAATTTTCTACCTTCTTCTTTATCCCCTATCAAAACTAATTGACGATTTTTCATACTATGCTTCCACAATCACAAAGCACCTAGCCAGTTCCTTGCCTAACTGGGCATTCTTCATTTGTCAGCCAGGATCACCAGGTTATTACCAGGCTAAGCAACTACAGGGACACTACAGCAAAGCCTGATTCTGATCCCATCTACTCTCCACACATGTACACTTCCAGCAGAGGACAGTGGAAAGCTATCGAGTGGGAACCCTCTCTCCCCAACCTAAAAACACTGAAGTGCCTCTGCTGACCCGGCCACCTCTCCCCAAAAACAGACTAAATCAGCACAAATCAGGGATTGAATCTGAACCCATCTGATCCGTATGACTCAGCTATTCTTGATAGGTACCAATGGAGCCATTTAGGAAGTTTCACACAATCTTTACATATCATAATCGAATGTTGAAATTTGCTCCTTTTTTCCTACAGCTAAATGCCCTCCCTTATTGCATTCTCATGACAGTAACTCCTGTTAAGCCAAATATAAATTACTACTCAATTTATTTTCTAGTAGTCTGCTGCTGAAAAAAGTCTGGTAATAATATGTAAGTGACCTACCGTGATTATCTGCCTGTTCCACAACAATTGAAAATCATTATAATTTTTTAAAAATCTTTTGAAGAACAACAGCTGGCACCAAACTGCCTTTGCGGTTTATGATATTATCATGACTGTTCAAATGAGTTATTGCTTTGTACCTAACTGCCATCTATCTATTACCCTATATTTATTGCCCTAATATAGTTGAGCAAATACTGAATGTGGTACTGCACATTTAAGTCTTGGGACAAGACCAAACATAGCTTAACCACAGTAGGTTGCCAAGTGTTTTATACGTGTCGGGAAAATTTTTATTTGATTTCTTCGGGAATATTAACAGAAGATAGTTGTACAAACCACCTGCTGCAGTTAGTGTGCATGTGTTACTGATGGCACTCTTTGTCCTTATACAACAGGTGCTAGACAGTAATATCTTGGACAGTTCCCCTGCTTTGAAGGTAGTCTGTGGGAAGTGTACATGTTCACAACAACAGCAAGCCACTGTGACCTTTGTACTGTACAGATTTATTATCCTTCCATTTTATCACCTGATCCACACTGCAGAATTCCAAACCAATTTCTCTATGACATTCTATTTTCTGGCATAAAAGAACCATTTAGTGTTATAAATGCTTCGAGCTTAAAGCATAGCATATACAGCTATTGATGTATACTTTCCTTTCATTAAATAATTGCTTGGCATCACTTGGAAATGGTGGATATTGGCCTCCAGCAATGCATAATAAGTCTTTTTAAAAACTTAAATTTCTTACCCTCGCCTCCAGTTTCCCTCCTGTGCTAGAGGCACTAGTTCATCCTGCCTATGTTGAAATATGCATCTGGTGGCAGGTTATTGGGCTGTACACGGCATCTAAGCCGAGCTCTATTCTTTCTTTATCAGGCATCCATACATTTTTTTCCAACAAGGATCACTGATTTGTGATCTTAAACAGGAACCCTGGCTCAATTTTTCTCTTTCATATCCTCAGTATGCTAAAATCAGGTAATTAAGCAGATCCAGTCTGGTCTGTATTACCTGCTGTATTTACTAATTGAGCCACTGAGGAAAATGTTTAAGTGCTGAAATTTTAATATTAACAAAACCTCATGTGGCACTACTATATTCCCATTCTATCTCTGTCGATTCTTCTGCCTAGTTGGTCAATTCTTTCCCCATCAACAGAAATTTCACTGACAGCCAGAGGCTGTTGAATAAAATTCATTCTGTTCTCCTTTCCCAACAGTGATGGGAATGGACAGTATAACAGCAGCCACTGGCTGTGGAAAAATATATGAACCTTTTACACCTTGTCACGCTTACAAGAAGTGCAACGATGAAAAAATACAGACTCAAACTGCAGTCATAAAAAATTGACTTTACCTTTTTAAAAAATGGACAATTCTGTAAAAGACGGTCACGTGTATTTGAACATTGCTTAGAACATTGTTTAGAACAAAGAATGCCTAACCAGGTTGAGAAGTGTCAATTACACCCATCCTGAAACATTCCTGAATTGAATGGGTTCTACTGAAATAAAGATGATACGAAGTGGAAACATCATAATCGGGCCATTGTGTGATCACCACGGGGGAGAGACCAAGGCGTCACCTACCAGAATCTGATGCGACAGACTTTTTAGCTTAAAAAGGCAGTCCTCAAGGCAGAGAGAAAGAGACACCCAGAAAGAAGCATCACCAAAAGGCTTGTCCAGCTAAGAGCTGGGAAAAAATCCAGCAAACCAGAAGGGAAGGCACCCTGCTCTAAATTCTACATTTTCAACGTATGCAGCAGTGGATTGGAAGTGATCCTCTGTCTTCAAACTGAACTTGGAGCCAAGAGAGAAATCTACAAACACCTCAGGCCTGCAACAGAGAGAACTTGACTTCCAAGAGAATTCAACAGGTTTACCATGAACCCTGAAACCCTACTCCACCTATCCCATTTCCTCTTTATCTGTCTCTTCCTGTGTGTGCATGCGAGTGAATGCATGAGTGGATGCGGTTACGACAATTTTGGGATATGACATATCGCTCAACTGATAATGAATCTTCTGTTTTAGACCTACAAGAAAACCTGTCGCTGTCTGTTTATTTGACAAATAAAACACTGAGATTAAATCCTAATAACAAAAAACATTTTCTGCAGTCAGGTGGGGGTTGAACAGTGGGAATCACCCACACCCCTCACCATGTGGACGTAACAACAACAGGGGAACTGTTTAAGTACAAACCCCAGTAAAGCATTAGAATTGTCTTGACCACTAACAGTATTCCTTAACCTCTGTGTCCAGTTCTTGCAACCACAAAGTGAATAACTGTAACCAGTGTTTTCATCATGGGAGTACTCCTGGTGATCTACAGATATTGACAAGTTAGCATGCACCCCTGTCCTAAATTCCCAGAAGTAACCTCAAGTACCTAAAAGAAAACATTTATTAGCATATAGTAACAGAAATAAAGAACTGGTAAGTTAGCAAGTACAGAAAAGGCAGAAGTCAGATGGCAAAACAGACAGAAGTCTGACACTTCTACAGATCTGTGAAGACTTTTAGGAACATAAGAGCAGGACATTCAGCCCCTTGAACCTGCTCTGCCACTCAATTGGATCAGGGCTGATTTGTATTTATCTCCATTTTCCATCTTGGTTCCATATCTCTTCATATCCTTAACCTCACAAAAATCCATCAATTTCAGTTTTTGGAATTTTTAATTGACCTAGCCTCGACAACCTTTCGGGAGTGTTCCAGGCTTCCACAATCCTTTGTGTAAGAAGTTCTTCCTGATTTCACCTCTGAACAGCCTAATTCTAATTTTAAGGTTATACTCCCTTGTTCTGGACTCTCCAACTTTACTGTTTTTGGCAGAAAACAGTTCAGCATTGTGATGATTTGAAGCAGAGTGCTCTCATGTTGACTTCCTACCATTTCTGGTGGTATAGGTTATTTACTTTGGATGCTGTCACCATTGGAAACAACTTGGACACTTGCCCAAGGCAGCTTTCTCGTTGCCAGAATGCTTTTATCCTTTAACACATGTTATGCAACATTTGTGTAAGCATCTTTTTGTTTTCTTTTTCTTCCTTTCCAGTTAATTTTGGTATTCCACATTAGGTTCTTCCGAGACAAAGGAAAATGGTTTTGAGAGGGAGGAGGGAAGAATAAACAAATAAATACATTGCTTGGATCTTAAGTAAATGCTGCAAATCCACAGGGCCTGGTATCGGAAAAAAATGCAACTGGAAATAGGATGTTTGGGGAAAAGAACCATCCTTAATAAATGAATCATGAATTGTTTTTAAGTGGAAGTTAAATTGTATTACAAGTAATGTAATATCTTAGGGTTGTATCTTTCAGCGCCAGTAAGATGTATAATATTTTTAACCTATGCTAGTCATGGGATACATTGCTCTGATGAAACCCGAAACATTAACACTGTTTCTCTCTCCACAGATGCTGCCAGACCTGCTGAGTATTTCCAATATTCTTTGTTTTTATATTTGAGACATTGCTTCAGTAAATTTGCTTTACTCAAATAGGAAAATTTCTTAAGTTGTAGTGGAACTACAGTTAACATTAGAAACTGCATGGCATATCCTGGGCTACCCACCTGCAATGGCAGCAGAGATAAATTAGGAATGACCTATTAGACCATTTTGTTTTAGCTTGCTCCTGTCCCAATGCACTGATTTCCTTTCATCATGATACTTACTTTATTCCTTTGTCCAGTCTCTACCCACTTCCATCTGTAACTCCTAATGCCCTCTATCACTTCAGATGTCAGCTTTAGCTCAGTGATAGCACTCTCGCCTCCAAGTCAGAAGGCTGTGGGTTCAAGCCCACTTCACAGACTTAAGTGCATAACCTAGCCTGGCATTTTTGTGTAGTGCTGAGAGAGTGCTGAACTGTTGGAGGTGTTATCTTTCACACGAAATGTTAAACTAAATTCACAAATAGCTTCTCAGGAGGATGTACAAGATCCCATGGCACTATTTCAAGAAGAGCAGGGGAGTTGTTTCCAATGTCCTGGCCAAAAGTTATCCCTTAACAAAAACTTAAAACAGATTGTCTGGCCATTTACTACATTACTGTTTATCAGAATCACAGAATTGTTACAGCACAGATGGGCTCTCGCAGGGCACTGTTTCCTACATTATTGGTTGCCACATTTCCTACATTACAACATTGACTACGTTTTATTTCAGTGGCTGTAAAATGCCTTGGGACATCTTGAGTGTGTGAAAGGTGCTATATAAATGCAAGTCTTCCTTTCTCTTTCTCTGCCACTTTAATGATTTCAGACTCTCCACCCCTCACCAGGAAATCCTGGCAGCCTTTGCTTCTCCTTTGAATATGGCACAACCAATCCCCAAACACCAACACCATCTTCCTCTGTCTGGTTGAACTTGTTCTGCTCTTGAACAACTTCTCTTTTAACTTCCCTCACTTCTTCCAGATGATAGGTGTGACTATAGGTAACTTCATGAGTCCTAGCAATGCCTATCCTTTCATAAGATAAGTTGAACATTCTTTGTTCCAATCCTACCCAAGCCTCCTCCCAGACTACTACTTCTGTTACACTGTTAAATGAGTGGCTGCTGCTTCTTGCTCACACACCGATCTTGAGAACCTTGTTCACTTTGCTTCCAATTCTCATCATCTCACACCTTCTCATTGTCTATGACTCCGCCCTGCAATTTCTGGATTTCTCTTGCTCTTTCTCCAGTGAGATGGGATTTCCATGGACATCTATTACAAGCTCATTTACTCCCCCAACTAACTACAGTATGTTACTTCCCAACAAGCGTCCTGTAAGGTTCTGTTGTCCCAGTTTCTCTGTATCATGCAGGCCTCTGCCTACCAAGAATGAGGCACACATTATTTTGCCACATGAACATTAAAACTTAAAATTGCTGCTGGGAGGAAAAGAGGGCCTATCACAAGGAATTGCTAGGCCCCTTGCCAGAAAGACCTTTTTTTGCATACTAGCAGACATTGTTGGAACAAAGGACCCAGTCCCTGATTCCCCAATACACAGAAGACCTGGTCAGACCAGTTTAGTCACATGACTAACTAGCGGTTGGAGTTTTTTGAATTTGAACTTGCCCGGAGTTTTAAAACTCAAAGCCGTTTGCTCCTGGACTGAAAAGACCTCTCTCCTGTGTGCTCCCATCTCTTTCTCATGGAATTGAAGATGCATTGAGGACAGATGAATCCCAAGAGAGAAAAGTCTCCTACAATGAACAAGATTTAAGAAGAATACTGGGCCCCAATGAAAAGCAAGACTACCTACAAAAGGACTACAGTAAGCTCGAAGCACAGTAACAAGAAACTCTTCTGATATTGCCTCAAACCTCTCTATTTTTTCTCCTGTTCTTTTCTGTCTCTAATTTGCCCGTGCGTATTGTGTATGCATGCTAGGGTGGGGCGTGGTGTGTATCCGTAGGCATTAACTGAATTAGAGTTTAAGTTGTAATAAATTTCACTTTTCTTCTTTAACCCTGAGAAAACCTGCATGTGCTAATTTCTTTACCTTATAATTGGAAAGTAGTGAACAAAGATTCACCAAGTGGGAGTACAAAACATGGTGTGTTTACAAATTAAAACCCTGTTACAATAAGACCAGGTGAAGACAGTAAAAGATCGCTAGACACCTTTCTCATCTGGTTTAACACTCTTTCTGTAGAATCTGCACCGATGGCTGTAGCTTTCGCACCAGAGCTTCGGAATTTTTTTCTTTCATCTGTTATGGTCAACAGGACCCTTGACAAGATCTAAAATAAAAACAAGAAAGGCTGGAAATACTCAGCAGGTCTGGCAGCATCTGTGGAGAGAGAAGCAAGTTAACGTTTCAGGTCAGTGACCCTTCTTCAGAACAAGCAGATATTAGAAATGTGAAAGGTTTTAAGCAAGCATAGCAGGGGTGGGGCAAGAGATAATAAAGGAGAAGGTATAGATAGGACAAGGTCACAGATAATAACCGACCAGAAGGTCATGGAGCAAAGGCAAACAATATGTTAATGGTGTGTTGAAAGACAAAGCATTAGTACAGATAGGGTGTTAATGGACTGAAAACTGAACAGCCACAGCACAAACATGAAAAAAGTGGGTAGGCAAACTGAACAAACTAAGATAAAATAAACACAAAAAAAGAGAAAATAATAACTAAAAATAAAAGTAAAATGGGGGGCCCGTCATGCTCTGACATGATTGAACTCAATGTTCAGTCCGGCAGGCTGTAGTGCGCCTAATCGGTAAATGAGATGAAGTTCCTCGAGCTTGCGTTGATGTTCACTGGAACACTGCAGCAATCCCAGGATAGAGATGTGAGCATGAGAGCAGGGGGGAATGTTGAAATGGCAAGCAACCGGAAGCTTGGGGTCATGCTTTCGGACCGAGCAGAGGTGTTCCGCAAAGTGGTCACCCAGTCTATGTTTGGTCTCTCCAATGTAGAGGAGACCACATTGTGAGCAGCGAATACGGTATAATAAATTGAAAGAAGTACAAGTAAATCACTGCTTCCCCTGAAAGGAGTGTTTGGGGCCTGGGATAGTGAGGAGAGAGGAGGTAAATGGGCAGGTATTACACCTCCTGCGACTGCAGGGGAAGGTGCCATGGGAAGGGGATGAGGTGGTGGGGGTAATGGAGGAGTGGACCAGGGTGTTGCGGAGGGCACGATTCCTTCGGAATGCTGACGGGAAGGGAGGAGAAGATGTGGTTGGTAGTGGCATCACGCTGGAGGTGGCGGAAATGACAGAGGATGATCCTTTGGATATGGAGGCTGATGGGGTGGAAAGTGAGGACAAGGGGAACCCTGTCACGGTTCTGGGAGGGAGGGGAAGGGGTGAGGGTAGAGGTGTGGGAAATGGGCCGGACTGAGGGCCCTGTCAACCACAGTGGGGCGGGGGAAATCCTCGGTTGAGGAAAAAGGAAGACAAATCAGAAGCGCTGTCATGGAAGATAGCATCATCAGAGTAGATAAATTGGAGACTGAGAAACTGGGAGAATGGAATGGAATCCTTACAGGAGGCAGGGTGTGAAGAAGTGTAGTCGAGGTAGCTGTGGGATTCGGTGGGCTTATAATGGATATTAGTAGACAGCCTATCGCCAGAGATGGAGACAGAGAAGTCGAGGAAGGGAAGGGAAGTGTCGGAGATGGACCATGTAACGGTGCGAGATGGGTGGAAATTAGACAGGATCTATACCCTTTCCCATGCTACTGCCTTAATCCTTTCCCCTTCCTCTCAACTGTCATGTTGTCCCCAGGCCTCACCTTCCACCCAACCAGTCTCCACATTTACCAGACCTTTCTCATCGTTTCTGCCACCTACATGATTCCTCCATCCAACAGATCTTCTCTTCCACTTTCTGGTGGGACAGTTCTTTCTGTGACATCCTAGGCCACTCTTCCATCACCCTACTTCCAGCTGCCCTTCCCTGGAACCTACCCATGCAAGCACAGGTGAATCAACATTTGCTCGTTCACCTTCTCCCACACAGTTGTCTAAGGCCATAAATACTCTTTCTATGTAAAACAGAAATTTACATGTACTTCCTCTAATCTAGTATATGGTATTCATTGCTCACGCTGTGGTCAACACTACACTGGGAAAACCAAATGCAAATTAAGTGTAATAAAAAATAGAAAATGCTGGTAAACACTGCAGGATAGGCAGAATCTGCAGAGAGAGAAACATTTCAGGTCAATGACCTTTTGTCAGAATTGGATAAAGTTAGGGATGTAAAAGGTTTTAAGTGAATACAGAGGCAGGGAAGGTGGAGTGTGGGTGGGTGGGTGGGTGGGGGGGGGGGGGGGGGGGGGGTCAAAGATCAAAGAGAAGGCCTGTGATAGGGTGGAAAAGGGATGATGGTGCAAGGCAAAAGGAGATGGTATTGGGCAATGTTCCCTCTAACGTCTGTTTGCTGTGTGCAGCCAGCTTGTTGCACTTAGTGCACACCTTGAAGGGAACATTGCTTGTGTGCGGCCTATTTGTTTCCTTTGTGGCACGTTCCAGATTGCTGCATGGCCATGCCCTTGCACAGCTTAGAGGGAACATTGGTAATGGGGCAAGTAAAGAAACAAAAGTTGGGTCTAGAGGAGGCGTAAATGGGGATAGCAGAATCATTATTAACAGCTGTTGTCTGAAAAATGGGGGCAGAGGTTATGATCTGAAATTGTTGAACTCAGTATCGAGTCCGGAAGGCTGCAAAGTGCTGTTTCTCGAGTTTGTTGAGCTTTATTGGAATAATTTTGGAAGCTGAAGAGAGGGAGGTCCGAGTGGGAGTGGGTCAGAAAATTGAAATCATTCTTACAAGCAGGTGACTACATAGTGAACACTTATGTTCCATCTGCAATGTGACCTTCAAGCTACCTTTAACTTGCATTTCCACTCCCACTGTGATGGGGCTTCAAGAACACTATCTCATGGGATACATTCCTTTATTAGCTGAGACATTGAGTATAAGAACAGTGAGGTTATGCTAGAACTGTGTGAAACACTAGTTAGTTTGCAGCTAGAGTACTGCATACAGCTCTGGTCACTGCATTCCAGGAAGAATGCAATCGTAATAGAGAGGGCAGAGAGGAGATTTATGAGGATGTTGCCAGGAATGGAGAATTTTAGTTATGTGGAAAGACTGAATAGACTGGGGTTATTTTCTTTAGAATACAGGAGGCTGAGGGGAGATTTAATTGCGGTGTATAAAATTATGAGGGACCTAGATAGAGTGGATAGGAAGGACCTATTTCCGTCAGCAGAGAGGTAAATAACCGGGGGCAGAGATTTAATTGGTGGAAGGATTAGAAGAGAATGGATAATTTTTTTCACCTAGAGGGTGAATAGGAGTTTGGAACTCACTCCCTGAAAGGGTGGTCGTGGCAGAAACTCTCATCGAATCTTAAAAAATTACTTGGATATAGAGTTGGAGTGCCGTAACCTACAGGACTATGGACCAAGAGCTGCAAAGTGGGATTAGGCTGGATACTATTTTTTCAGTCAGCACAGACACGATGGGCTGAATGGCCTCCTTCTGTGCCGTAAATTGTCCATGTACCCTTGGTACCCTGCAACCCTCTGGTCTGAACACTGACTTCAGAGTTATTTTTAAACCTGTTTTAATTTCATAACTGACCCATGGGTTTTCCCATCTCCCATTTTCTCACACTTCCCTTAGCCTCCCACTTCTTTAACTGTTTACATACCTTTTTCTATAATGTCTTATTGCTTCTATCTGTATTACTTGACTGAGAGGGTTTGCTCCCTCATTTCATTCAAGATTCCTCTCTTTTATATACTCATCACTTTTTCTGACTGCATTACTACATCGGTTGGCCCTTTACTTTTCATTTCTGAGGCTCTGCACCCAATAAACATGAACTTTTATCTATTCTCTCCATAGAGTAATGGCCTGTGTGTTTCGAGCATGTTTCTGATTTTCAGCCTCTGCAGCATAAAATCATAACACAGAAGGTGGTCATTTGGCCAGTTGTGTCTGAGTTTGTTCTCTGAAGGAGCAAAGAACCTAGTGCTACACCCCACCTTCTCCCCTTGGTCCTGCACAGTCTTTCCTCTCAGATAATAATCCAATTCCCTCTTGAATGCTTTGATTGAACCTGTCTCCACACATTCTCAGGCAGTGCATTCCAGATCCTAACCACTCGTTGCGTGAAAAAGTTTTTCCTCATGTCTCCATTGCTTCTTTTGCCAATTACCTTAAATCTCTGCCTTAAATCTTGTTCTCAAACTTTCTACCAGTGGGAACAGTTTCTCTCTATCTACTCTGTCCAGACCCCTCATGATTTTGAATACCTCTATCAAATTTCCTCTCAACCTTCTCTTCTCCCAGGAAAACAGTCCCAACTTCTCCAATCTAATAACGTAACTAAAGTTTCATTCCCTGGAATGATTCTCGTGAATCTTTTCTGCACTCTCTCTAATGCCTTCACATCTTTCCTAAAGTGTGGTGCCCAGAACTGGACGCAATATGGAGAGAGAGCGAGAGTTCACTCAGCGAGTGGGAAACAGCAAGAGCGGAGCTGGAGCACAAAGAGACTGGGAGAGAGAGTTCACACAGCGAACGGGGAACAGCGAGAGCGGAGCCAGAGCACAAAGAGAGCGAGAGTTCACTCAGCAAGCCGGCTTACCTTCCGGGAGCAGTCCAGGCACGCCAGAGTTTGAAAACAAAGTGAGCAATGACAACACAGGAAAGCTGCAAGGTGATTGGTTGGTGAGTAACAGCTGTTAGGGAATAACTCTAAATAGCTCGGTAAGTAACTAAAGTAAAGAGAAAGGTCTACAGTTCTTTCTAATATAGTAGGTAGTGTTTTTTGGGGGGGAACCAAGGTACCTAGTGTAAATCTAATTTTTGGGTAATTTAAGGGAGTAAAACAGAGTGGAAAAAAAAGAGTGACATCACAGGAAAACCATAAGTTCATTGGTTGGTAAGTAACTACTAATTTGAATTACCTATTCTAAGTTGATTTCAGATTAAAGGTGAATAGGAGAAATATTTTACAGATTAAAAACTAAAGAATAGTCAGAAATTAAAAAAAACTAATTAAAATCTAATTAAATAAAATAGAGATGCAGGGCAAGGCGATGTGTTGTACCTGCATGATGTGGGAGCTGGTGGACCCCATTGTGGTTTGTAGTGACCACATCTGTAGCAAGCATTGGCTACTCAAGGAACCGCGGCTCAGAGTTGATGAGCTGGAGTCTGAGCTTCGGACACTGCGATACATCAGGGAGGGGGAGAGTTACCTGGACACTGTGTTTCAGGAGGCAGTCACACCCCTTAGATTAACTACCGTGAATTTGGCCAGTGGTCAGGGACAGGAGGGTGTGACTATGAGTGAGGCAGGTAGAGGGATCCAGGAGGTAGTGCTGCAGGAGCCTCAGCCATTGTCCTTGTCCAACAGGTTCGAGATTCTTACTCCCTGTGTGGACGAGAGCAGAGACTGTAGGGAGGATGAGCAAACTGACCACAGCACCGTGGTAGGGAGCCATTCAAGTGGGGGGAGAAAAGAGAAATGTAGTTGTAATCAGGGATAGTATAGTTAGGGGCATAGACACTGTTCTCTGTGGCAAGGATCGAGAGTCCCGAAGGCTCTGTTGCCTACCTGGTGCCAGGGTTCAGGATATCTCATCTGGGCTGCACAGGAACTTGGTGTGGGAAGGGAAAGATCCAGTTGTCATGGTCCACGTCGGTACCAACGATATAGGTAGAACAAGGTTTGAGGTTCTGCTGAGGGAATATGAGCAGCTGGGGGCTAAATTAAAAAGCAGAACCAAAAAGGTGGTAATCTCCGGATTACTACCTGAGCCACAAGCAAATTGGCAAAGAGTCAATTAGATTAAAGAGGTAAATGCGTGGCTCAAAGATTGATGTGGGAGAAATGGGTTCGAATTCGTGGGACATTGGCACCAGTACTGGGGAAGGAGGGAACTGTTCCGATGGGATGGGCTCCACCTGAATCATGCTGGGACCAGAGTCCTGGTGAATTGTATGACTAGGGCTGTAGATAGGGCTTTAAACTAAATAATGGGGGGTGGGGGGGGGAGTGTTCAATTGCATGGAAAAACAGGAAGTTAAAGGAGAAGGTAGGAGTGCAGGTTAGTGATGAGGATGATTGTTACCAAACTGCAAGAAGTATACTGGTTAAACCAGAAGAGAGAAATAATAAACAGGCGAATAAAGCATCAGTGCTGAGGGACAGGTTAGGGGGTATAGCCCAAATAAGAGTTCTATATACAAATGCATGGAGTGTAAGAAATAAACTAGATGAACTGCAGGTGCAAATTCAAATGGAAAATTATGATGTGGCCATTGCGGAGATGTGGCTGCAGGATGGTCGGGACTGGGAACTAAATATACCTGGTTATAAAGTTTACAGGAGGGACAGGGAAAATGGCAGAGGGGGTGGAGTAGCCTTACTTATTAGAAATACTATCACCTCATGGGTGAGGGAGGATATAATGAGGGGAAAGCATCCAATGGAGACCTTATGGGTGGAATTGAGGAACAGAAAAGGACCTAAAACTGTAATAGGTGTAGTGTATAGACCCCCTGGTAGCAGTTCTGAGGTGTTAGATTGTATAAATGCACAAATTAGGCAAGTGTGTAACAAAGGCAGAGTAGTATTAATGGAGGATTTTAACTTACACAAAGATTGTGAGAGGCAGACTAGCACCTGTCAGAAAGGTAGTGAATTTCTGGAATGTGTCCGGGATAGTTTCATTTTTATTTAGAGATACAGCACTGAAACAGGCCCTTCGGCCCACCGAGTCTGTGCCGACCAACAACCACCCATTTATACTAACCCTGCAGTAATCCCATATTCCCTACCACCTACCGACACACTAGGGGCAATTTACAATGGCCAATTTACCTATCAACCCGCAAGTCTTTGGCTGTGGGAGGAAACCGGAGCACCCAGCGAAAACCCATGCGGTCACAGGGAGAACTTGCAAACTCCGCACAGGCAGTACCCAGAATTGAACCCGGGTCCCTGGAGCTGTGAGGCTGCGGTGCTAACCACTGCGCCGCCCCTACAGCAATATGTCCTAGATGTAACAAGGGGACAGGCAATATTAGATTTAGTTATGAGTAATGAGCCAAATTTAATTAGTAGCCTAACTGTGCGTGAACATTTATCAAATAGTGATCACAACATGATCGAATTCAAGGTAGCGTTTGAAAGTGAAAAGCACGAATCAGCCATTAGAATTTTACACTTGGGTAAGGCTGACTTTACTGGGATCAGACAGACACTGTCCACGGTAAACTGGGAAGATCTGTTCATGGGTCAAATGACTGAAGAACAATGGAGAATATTTAAAGAAACATTTAATGAAATACAGAGCGAGTATATACCCCTGAGAGGAAAAAGCTCCACTTCACAGAAAAAACAGCCATGGACAACTAAAGAGATTAGGGATAGCATAAAACAAAAAGAAATAGCTTATAAAAATGCAAAACCCAGCACAGATCCGGCCGAATGGGATCGATACAAAGACCAGCAAAGGGTCACAAAGCAGCTTTATAAGAGCTACTAAAAGAGATTATGAAAGGAAACTTGCAAGGGACATCAAAATCAATAAGAAGAAATTTTATAGTTACATAAAGGGAAAACGGGTGGTCAAGAGCAATGTAGACCCACTAAAAGCTGAAACTGGAGATATTGTCATTGATAATGGGGAAATGGCAGACATGTTGAACAATTACTTTGCCTCAGTATTTACAGTTGAAAAGGAGGATAACTTGCCGGAAGTCCCGAAAAAATTAATAGCCGATAGGGGACAGGGATTTAATACAATTAACGTAAGTAAAACATCAGTAACAAGGAAATTAATGGAACTAAAGAGTGAGAAATCCCCAGGACCTGACGGTTTCCATCCGAGGATGTTAAAGGAAGTAGGGGAGAACATTGTAGATGCCCTAACTATAGTCTTTCAGAGTTCCCTAGATTCAGGAGTGGTCCCTCTGGATTGGAAAATTGCACGTCACTCCACTTTTTAAGAAGGGTGAAAGGGGGAACCAAGGAAATTACAGACCAGTAAGCCTGACATCTGTGGTGGGCAAGTTGCTGGAGTCTATAATCAAGGATAGGGTGACTGAACACCTAGAAAAATTTCAGTTAATCAGGGACAGCCAGCTTGGATTCATGACGGGAAGGTCATGCCTGACAAATCTCATTGAATTTTTTGAAGAGGTGACTAAGGTAGTGGACAGGGGAATGTATATGGATGTTATTTATGTGGACTTCCAGAAGGCATTTGATATAGGCCCACATAAGAGACTGTTAACTAAGGTAGAAGCCCATGGAGTTGAGGGCAAATTATTGACATGGTTAGAACATTGGTTGCGTGGTAGGCGACAGAGAGTGGGGATAATGGGTAAGTACTCCGATTGGCAGGATGTAACTAGTGGTGTCCTGCAGGGATCTGTGTTGGGGCCTCAATTATTCACATTATTCATTAACGACTTGGATGATGGCATAGTAAGTCATATATCCAAATTTGCTGATGATAGATGATAGCATAAAATTGCAAAGAGATATTGACAAACTAGGTGAGTGGGCAAAACTGTGGCAGATGGATTTCAATGCGGGCAAGTGTGAGCTTATCCATTTTGGACCAAAAAAAGAAATGGGAAGAGGTTAAGTACAGTGGATGTCCAAAGAGACTTGGGGGTTCAGCTGCATAGATCTTTAAAATGCCACGAACAAGTGCAGAAAATAATCAAAAAGGCTAATGGAATGCTCGCCTTTATATCCAGAGGATTGGAGTATAAAGACACAGAGGTTAAGCTGCAGCTGTACAAAACCTCGGTTAGACCCCACTTGGAGTACTGTGAGCAGTTCTGGGCACCACACCTTAGGAAGGATATATTGGCCTTGGAGGGAGTGCAACGTAGGTTTACAAGAATGATACCTGGACTACAGGGGTTAAGCTACGAGGAGAGATTACACAAATTAGGCCTGTTTTCGCTAGAATTTAGAAAGTTAAGGGGTGATCTGTTCCTATTTTCCTATAATACTCCAGTTGAGGCCAAACCAGTGTTGTATTGAACTTTAACATAACTTCCTTGCTTTTGTACTCTAAGCCCTCATTAATAAAGCCTAAGATGCTATATGCTTTATTAACTGCTCTCTCAACCTGTCCTGCCACCTTCAATGATTTATACACATTTACACCCAGGTCCCTCTGCTCCTGCACCCCCTTTAGAATTGTACCCTTTATTTTATATTGTCTCTCCACATCCTTCCGACCAAAATGAATCACTTTCCACTTCTCTGCAGAAGATTTCATTGGCCACTTGTCTGCCCATTTCACCAACTTGTCTAAGTCCTTTTGAAGTTCTACACTATCCTTCTCACAGTTCACAATGCTTCCAAGTTTCGTGCCATCTGCAAATTTTGAAATTGTGTCCTGTACACCAAGGTTTAGGACATTAATATATATCAGGAAGAACAAGGGTCCTAACACCAACCCCTGGGGAACTCCACCACAAACTTTCCTCCAGTCCAAAAAACATCCATTAACCACTACTCTTTGTTTCCTGCCACTTGGACAATTTCGCATCCATGTTGCTACCATCCCTTTTATTCCATGAGCTATAACTTTGCTCTCAAGTCTGTTGTGCGGCACTGCATCAAACGTCTTCTGGAAGTCCATGGTACACCACATCAACAGCATTGCCCTCATCAGCCTTCTCTGTTTTATTTTTTCAAAAACAGGAAATACCAAGTTCCAAGGCAAAGCTACACCTCCAAGCCACAGATGCCCCATTGCAAAATTCAAGGATTAAAGTGTGAGAAACATGAAGAATGGGCATGAGGCGATGAAAAAAAGGCGTCAAATTAAGACTGGACTCACCTGGAAAAAAACGAGACTGCAGGTAGGTGGAGGGGGGAGGGCGCGCATGCGCGCGCGGTACCATGGATCCAGGGAGCGCGCTGCCGTGCATGCGCAGGCAGGTGGCACGCGCTCTGGGTTTCGGTAGCAGCGCAACGCTGGAAACAATGGCACGGGGCTGCATCTGATAGCCAACAAGCGGAGCTACGCAGGACAAGGGGAAATATATATATATATATATAGAATCAACAACACCGTCCCAAAAAGTACTCTCCCAATTTCCAGTTTTTTTTGTAACCCTCCCATATTAAATTAGTACCTTTTTCAAACAAAAAAGGAGCAAATCCGAGGCAATGGATTAAACAGTTGTTAAAAATATATATTTCCCCCACCCTCTCCCTTATTTCTGAATGGCGTGTATTTGCCTTGGCGCCGTGTGAAAGGAAAAGATGTGAGAGAGAGAGAGAGGAGAAGAGGGGAGAGAGGGGGGGTGGAAGGGGGTGGGTTTGGGAAAAGCCTTGCCTGCATCCGAGAGAGAGGCGCGACACCTGCACTAGAAAAACCAGGCGTGGAAGGAGAGAAAAACTGGAGCTTGGACAGTGCCACAGGCCTTCCCCCTCCTCACAGATAGCCCCCCCTCTAAAAAAAAAAACACAGTGCACCCTGCTAAGTGGGAATGCTGCATTCGGATCTACAGGTATGGCAGTTCTCTTCTGGTTTGCAATGTCTGTGTAGCTATCAGCGAATCCTGTGTTTCCACCTTCCCTTCTGCATTTAACATTGTAGCAATCTTTGTTAAAGCGAGTGGATCATTCAATAAGGTTACATGTTCAGGCCTGAGGGAGTGACTGTGTGGAGATGCCAATTGTAGCAATCAGAGAGTGTTTTGCAACCGGATGAAAGGTGTCTTGTCCGCACGTTAAAATGCAGCAGATTTCCTTTTCGACATGCTTTCTCGTCTCGAAGCGATGAATTTGCAACTGCAGCGCGCGCGTGTGTGTGTGTGTTACGTTTGCTTTAGTTGTGTAGTGGATGGCCTGCAGCAGATATGAATGGGGTGTGAGAAGGGGGCAAAAAAAAAGAGGAAATGTTGGAGCATATCCTACAGTAAATTAGTGCAGTAGCCTGCAATGGAGTTTTAATGTGAGATCTGGGAATAGGCAATAAATCTGCATATCACTGATTTATTGGGCCATTAATGAATTTCAGTTTGCTATGAAAATATTTTCAGAAATAGTGACAGCCATTCTAATTAAATTAAAAACAGCCATTGTATTTTTCCCGTCTTATTCTGTTGCTGCAGGTTGGGGGAGGGGAGAGCCCAAGAATGACAGGTTACTGTAGTTACACAAAAAATCATGTGTTTTTTTTAATGTATGGTATGGCAGTCATTAATTCACAGATCTAGAAAAGATCATGTTGACTGCAGTGTGGAGACAAAGACCAAAAATATAGTAGATTTAGGAAATAGCATCCTTTCATTTTGCGTGGAATCATGCCAGATGTTCAAAGCCTGTTTACTATATCCTTAAGAAATACAGTAATATTTATCCTTAAAAAAATCTCTTGCTCCTGTTGAAAGGGATACCATTCCAACACTGACTCACTGCGCAGTATGAATATTGAAGTTGTACTTTTCTGGACAACAATAATATTTAATAGTTTTTTTGTTTCCATTCAAATCAAATCAACTGCAATTAACAGTATTTTTGAAAAGAAATACAAGAATTGTTAAAGGATACCCATTTTGTGTAAAACAACTGTGAATGCTATTATGTATTCTGTTGCAAAGTCAAGATTTATATGGTACACCTTAATTTTTAGGCTTGTTCTTTTGGAAAATGTAAAAGTTGCACCAGCCAAGTCATTTTCCTACATTTTCCCAGTTTTACCTCCTATGTACTTTGATTTATTTTTGTATGCGTTGATATTTTTACAGTTCTTAAAATACCAAGGTGGCATGTTGATTGATTTTTATTTCAAATGAAACTTTACCTTAAAAAAAAGTTGAAGATTCCTAGTTTTATTAAGTGTTTTAAGTGGAAAATAAAGTAGTGCAGTGGTTATACCAGCAGCATCTCGCAAGTGTTTTTTTCTTTATATTTGTGCAACACATCTGTGTTGAGAAATATAGTCTGAGGTTATTTATGGTTTTAAAATGTGTTTAAACTAGTGTTTTTTATTTGTGGCTTAACATATTTGTGAGGCAGTGCCTTGGGATTCAGTGGAACAATTGGGCTTTGAGGTGTGCTTGTTCATGTTGTGGAACTCTAGTGAGAGAAGAGGCCTAAATAGGGTGAGGTCGAACACATGGGTATAAGGGGGAGGGGGAAGGGGCAGGGAAGACGAGCCAGTAGAAAGTGGGGAGAAGCATAAATATGCTGTGTTGTAATAAATATTAATATTTTGGTCTGCATCAAACAATCACAAATCTCTAGTGCTGAGCATACTTTAAAAGCTGTAAAGCATCTGGGAGCAAGTCACCTGCTGTCATTCTCTTTCTAGGGGTCATAGAACTTATGCAATTTTGGCTCATGAAGTTCTCTGCACAAGCAGGTTGAATTAAAATCTTGTAGCTTTGGGTTTTTTTAATCGTGGAAAAGAAGCAAATTTATTTTGCTTACTTCTCTCCCCCTTCTCTCCTGAAGGTGTTGACTCTTGCTCTGAAATTTCATGGGTGGCTTGTACTCTCTGGTACCTCAGCAAAGTGGTCATTTTTCATGTGTCAGCATTGACAGTGAGTACTGGCAGACCTTTCAGCTGCAAGGAGCTTCACATCCAAGCTTTCTTCTGTTTTCGCTTAACATTGAGTGATATAATGGCAAGTTCAGAACTGGGAATACCACACATCGTATGTACAATTTATTTTCTAGAGCAGTGCTGACCAAATTATATATGCGCAGGACAATATTGACAATTCCAGGAGCACCTGTAAGTTTGGTTTACTTGGGACCCTTATCCTGCCTTCTGAAGGAAAGCAGTATCATTTGTTGAGAGCATTCTTTTATTAGTATATATGCAATAGAAGTTGGTCGCCAAACAGACAGATATGGAATGGAGAATTCTAGAAACATGTCTGGGAATAGACAAGTCTTGATGACCTCTTGGAATTCCTGGGATTCCCCCTCCTGGATTCTCTCTGAGCTATGGACCCCATATTGAGAAGTTGTGCTCTGGGGCATGTCCAATTCCCTTCCCAAGCAAGCTTTAATCTTTGATATTTATTTGGTGCATTTCAGAACAGACTTTTTGTATGTACTTAAATGTTTTTGGTTGTGTATGCTTCATATGAGAGAATATACCCCCTAATCTGGACAAAAACAACTGTATGCATGCTGACACAATCTGTTGTTATCTCTTATCTGTGTGCAAGCTACAAGCAGCTGATTGACATCCAGTGTATTACGCCATGCTGCTTTGTAACCAAACATCTATAAACATGTTGCTGTAGGCTAATACCAGGCTTTTTAATAATATAAGAGCAGGTAGCATTCATTCATTTATTTTATTAAAAGAGCACTCTTGCCTCTCCTTATCCTCCCAACATAAGAATGTAGAAATGAGAGAAGATTATGCAAGCTATTCTAGCACATCTTTTCTTTTACTTAACCCAGTCGCCCTCAGACCTCTTGTTTTGGCAAAATTTGCATATAATTTGTTCTATATTATATTCAAAGCTCAGGTCTTGCAATATGGGGTGAAAGCTGGGGAGTGGGGCTGATTTGGACAGCTTTTTCAAAGAGACGAAACAGGCTCGATGAGCTGAATGCCCTCTTTCTGTGCGGTAAGATTCTTTTTTAGCTGATTTATTAAAATGATAAACAAAGACCCAACAACACATTAGGTATTTCAGAAGTGTACTTGGGCCTGAATTGAAATCCTCAAAATGTGTCCTCCAAGGTAACAGGGACTTAATTTGAGGAACTTTTACCTTTCTGCAGCGCGAGTGGCTTCCAACATGCCGTTGTCCAAAATGACACATGCTTATCTTTGAAAATGAAGCGTATACTCTGTGTAACAACATATATCCTACATCCCTGTGGATGACTAAGTGCATCTAATTACAGGGGTCACTGGATAATGTTCAAGCGTGAGAACTCTGGCTAATTTTCTCTAACCAACCCAGAGGCACTAAGGCCAATTGCAGCATCCCTGCTGCCACACTAGCTGAATGCAGCTAACTTAGCGATAGTGGGGGTTGAACCTGGGAGTCTGTACTGCTCAGCCAGTCACCGGATAAGTTGCTGAGTCATCAAATTATGAAACAAGAAATGTTTTATTTTCTCATCTTTTTGCATTGCCCTGGCAAGGAAATCTTTGCAGGACTACGGGGAAAGAGCAGGGAAATTGGTCTAATTAGCAGCTCTCTCAGAGGGGAGGCACAGGCACAGTGGACCAAATGGCCTTCTGTGTTCTATTGTTCTAATTCAGAGGATGGTCAGCTAATGTGACCTTGGCGTCTGTCACTTCAGTTGTGCAGCAGAAGATATGTGACACTCTAGCTTTCATTTTTTCCTTCACTTAATGGACCTTGGACTCTGGTCTTACCTCCCCATAGCAGCTAGAAGGATCCTAGTGGGTTTGAGAAGGATCAAAGCTTGTTCCATGGCAGTCCAGATTGGTGTTCTGAAGAACAAGTAAGAGTTCGTTATCCTGCATTTATTTGTAATTATTATACTCTTAGAACTACAGTAACAAACTGCACCACAGCAACTTATTTATAGAATAAAAGCAAAATACCACGGATGCTGGAAATCTGAAATAAAAACAAGAATTGCTGGAAATACTCAGCAGGTCTGGCAGCATCTGTGGAGAGAGAAGCAGAGTTCACGTTTCATGTCAGTGACTTTTCATCAGAAGTGGCAAAGGTTAGAAATGTTTTAAGCAAATAAAACGGGGGTGGGACAAGAGATCACAAAAGAGAAGGTGTTGATAGGACAGGGTCACAGAGAATAACTGACCAGAAGGTCATGGAGCAAAGGCAAAGCGTTAGTGCAGAGAGGATGTTAATTGACAGAAAAATGAGTAGTCCTTAAAGCCTGGCTACCCGACCCGAACTCACCAAACCCGACTACATGTGTTGGGTTTGGGTCGGGTCTGTATTCTATGTCCAGCATTCAGGCTCGGGTTGGGTTGGGCTGGACTGTACTGTTCTGTTTCATAATGTTTTCATTTTAATCTACAATTTTTTTCTGTTTCAATAATATGTTTGTTATTTTCAGGTCGGTCGGGCCTTTAAAAAAATTAAAGGGGTTGGGATCGGGTTGGCTGTTGTCAGGTTGGGCCCAGGTCGGGTTTTAATTTTACAGCCGAGCCAGGCTTTAATAGCCCTGGCCCAAATCACAAACATGAAAAAAAAAACAGTGATTAAAAAAAATGAATGATGAAACAAACTAAAATAAAATAAACAAATAAAAAAGAAATAAGAAAAAATAACTCAAAATAAAAAAGGGGGCCTGTCATGTTCTGAAATTATTGAACTCAGTGTTCAGTCCGGCAGGCTGTAGTGTGCCTAATCAGTAAACGAGATGCTGTTCCTCGAGCTTGCATTGATGTTCACTGGAACACTGCAGCAAGCCCAGAACAGATATGTGGGCATGAGAGCAGGGGGGGGGTGTTGAAATGGCAAGCAACTGGAAGCTCGGGGTCATGCTTTCAGACTGAGCGGAGGTGTTCTGCAAAGCGATCACACAATCTGCATTTGGTCTCCCCAGTGTAGAGGAGACCACATTGTGAGCAGCAAACACAGTATACTAAATTGAGAAGTACAAGTAAATCGCTGCTTCACCTGAAAGGAGTGTTTGGGGCCTTGAATAGTGAGGAGAAAGGAGGTAAAAGGGCAGGTATTACACCTCCTGCGATTGTATGGGAAGGTGCCGTGGGAAGGGGATGAGGTGTTGGGGGTAATGGAGGAGTGGACCAGGGTGTCGTGGAGGGAGCAGTCTCTTCGGAATGCTGACGGGAGGGGAGGGGAAAATGCATTTGGTAGTGGCATCACGCTGGAGGTGGCGGAAATGGCGGAGGATGATCCTTTGGATGTGGAGGCTGGTGGGGTGGAAAATGAGGAACACGTGGAACCCTGTCACGGTTCTGGGAGGGAGGGGAAGGGGTGAGGGTCGAGGTGCGGGAAATGGGACGGACACGGTTGAGAGCCCTGTCAACTACAGTGGGGGGAATCTTTGGTTGAGGAAAAAGGAAGACACATCAGAAGCCCTGTTGTGGAAAGTTGCGTCATCAGAGCAGATGCGTCAGAGACGGAAAAACTGGGAGAATGGAATGGAGTCCTTGCAGGAGGCAGGGTGTGAAGAAGTGTAGTCGAGGTAGCTGTGGGAGCTGGTGGGCTTATAATGGATATTAGTAGATAGCCTATCCCCCAGAGCTGGAGACAGAGAAGTTGAGGAAGGCAAGGGAAGTTTTAGTTTTTAGTTTTAGAGATACAGCACTGAAACAGGCCCTTCGGCCCACCGAGTCTGTGCCGACCATCAACCACCCATTTATACTAATCCTACACTAATTCCATATTCCTACCACATCCCCACCTGTCCCTATGTATTTCCCTACCACCTACCTATACTAGGGGCAATTGCTAATGGCCAATTTACCTGCCAACCTGCAAGTCTTTGGCATGTGGGAGGAAACCGGAGGAAACCCACGCAGACACAGGGAGAACTTGCAAACTCCACACAGGCAGTACCCAGAATTGAACCCGGGTCGCTGGAGTTGTGAGGCTGCGGTGCTAACCACTGCGCCACTGTGCAAGTGTTGGAGATGGACCATGTAAAGGTGAGAGAAGGGTGGAAATTGAAAGCAAAGTTGATAATGTTTTCCAGTTCGGGGAGATATCTTATTTGTATAGCACCTTTAATGTGATAAAATGTCCCAAGGTGCTTCACAGGAATGTTATAAAACAGAATATGGCACCGAGCAATGTACCCTCTAATTTTTTTTGTAGTGTGTGGGCGATATGTTTCAGTGCGTGGCCCCTTTAAATTTTTTTCCTCACCTGTGCACGCGCAGTAATTTAAAAATTCTAATTTGTGCGCAGCCTGTCCGGGAGCTTTTGGATTGCTGCACAGCTGTAAGAGAACATTGACACCAAGTCACATAAGATGCTAGGTCAGATGACCAAAAGCTTATTAAAGAGGTCGATTTTAAGGCGTGTCTTCAAGGAGAAAAGTGAGTTAGAGAAGTGTAGGGACGGAATTCCAGAGCTTGGGCCTAGGCAACTGAAGGCACGGCCACCAATGGTGGAGAGATTAAAATCGGGGATGCTCAAAGGCCAGAATTGAGCACAAATGTCTTGGAGGGTTGTGGGATTGGAGATAACAGAAATAGAGAAGGTGAAGCCATGGAGGGATTTGAAAACAAGGATGAGAATTTTAAAATCAAGATGTTGCTTGACTGGGAGCCAATGTAGGTCAGCGAGCACAGGGTGATAGGTGAACAGGACTTAAGCGGGTTAAGACATGGGCAGCAGAGTTTTGGATGACCTCAAGTATACGGAGAGTAGAATGTGAGAGACCAGCCAGGAGTGTAGTGGAATAGGTCTGGGGGTAACAAAATCACATTGAAAAATAATTAATTTAATTTTGGACTTAGAGTTTTTTGCTCTCACTATACAGTGAATTGATGCCTGTGGTGTTCTTTCTAAATTCTTTCCAGAATTTTATTATTTTTAATTACAATAAGATTATAATATTACGTCATCCCACTTGTTTCTAAATCTAGAATACTCTTTAGATCTGGACTGTTCATATTCTAACTCTCAGTCAACCACAACCATTCTTCATTGGCAAGTTTTACTAGGTCTTGACCCAGTCTCTCTGTTAGACTACTGTGCACATAAGTGAAATGCTCAATGTATTTTAGTTTGGGGGAGGATGTCTGGGGAGGAAGACCTGCTGGACCAATGGGACGATTCTTAGCTAGCATTGCATCCAAGTTGATGGCAGCTGCAGAAAAATGCACGACCAAGACTCTGTGAAGCAAGGTGCTAGAAGGCACTGCAAAAGAGATCATGGAGAAATATGTCATGTAAAACTGATTTGTAAAGCTAAAGGACTTTAGGAACAGGAAAAGGCAATTAGGTTCAATAAGCTGCTGCCTTTTTCTATAGATTATTTATTTAGAGACACAGCACTGAAACAGGCCCTTCGGCCCACCGAGTCTGTGCTGACCATCAACCACCCATTTATACTAATCCTACACTAATCCCATATTCCTACCACATCCCCACCTGTCCCTATATTCCCCTACCACCTACCTATACTAGGGGCAATTTATAATGGCCAATTTACCTATAAACCTGCAAGTCTTTGGCTGTGGGAGGAAACCGGAATTCCCACCTACCCCCTTTTGTACCATGTTTCTCACGCCCTTCTCTCTCCAGGAACAAGTATGTCCCTTAATGCGTTTAAACTGTGGTCTTTCCTGGTAACTTCACCCAGAATACTATAGGTACTTCTATATTTTGAATGTTGTTAAATGGTAATGTCTCCTGCAGTTCTTGGCACGCCAGAGATAGAAGTGATAGGTCAAGACCCAGCAGCAGCATAGACTTTCAATTTTCAGAGGTTTAACTTCCTGCAGCCAAAACAAAGCCATGGTTGTGCTTCTGAACATACCAAGCTGATTCACCATGATTGTATTCTGATGTGATACCAGCAAGCATGTTACACTGAATCTGTGCCTAATCCTAGGCCAGCAATACCAATTTTTTTTTTTTTAAAGCACAAATTCAGTGCTACCTGTAGGGGAATTAGTGAGGAGCTTGTTGGCTCCTGGTATTGCAATACTTTCTCCCTTCAGTCCAAAGTGTACAGACTTGAAAGTATATGGCACATAACCTAACAGCATTATGAGAGCACCATCTCCACAAGGACTGCAGTGATTCAAATAGGTAGACCTATCACATTCTTGAGGGCAACTCAACAGGGGCAATAAATACTAGGCTTGCCAATGACACCCACATCCCAAGAATTTTAAAACAAAACTGGTCTGGTAATTCATTGCCAAATCTGGCTGGATCATGTCAAGCACAACTGGATCATGTTTTCACTACTCCAGGATTAACCTGGAATGCACAGATAACTCCCAGCTTCTTTTCTTTGCTACCAACCATCTCCTTGAACCCTTTTCCCTTGTCCACCTTTCCTCACCTCAAACAACTAGAGCGAGGAGCTCATGAAGGCCTTTGTCACTAAGTTTGAGATAATCTGTTCAGCTGAGTTGTCTGCATCCCTCCCTTCCCTGTGCTCACCAAGCCAAGCTTCCCCTCCTACCTGGGGAAGACCAAAGCCATTAGGCAGGATTTTATCCTGCCCTTGGAGACAGGAATGGAGGTGGGTGGGCACACAAAATGGCAAGGGGGACATCTGGCAGCATGCCCGACGTTGTCCTGATCCCCTGCTGTTTTGTCCGAGGTGGGGAAGGCCGAGAGCAGCCTTCCCGTCCCAGGCCAAATGTGGCCTGTCCACTTAAGGGCAGTTTCCTGCCCCCGCTCTGATTTTATTGAAGTCAGAGGGGTCTGCCGCTGCATGGAGGCATCGCCAGGTGAGATCTCACGGCGTCCTAGCAGGCTCGGTGGGGGGTGGTGTCCCTCCTCTGGGGACAATCCATGGCCCCTGGAGGGCACCTCCGCCCCCTCCTTCCCCCTCAGCAGTGTTGGTCACCCCTGCAGCAAGACCTTGCCAACCCCCCATTGACAGGATAAAATCCTAGTCATTTTCTTTGGCCCTGCCACCAATTCTGTTTCCTTGCCACGGATCTCCCCCTCGCCCCCCCCCCCCCCCCCCACCAAAACCCCCAACCCCTCTCCTCCCCAAAGGCACCTATCTCAGGCTGAACTGGACTGTTCGCAACCTTGAACTTCTGTTTGACCCTAATCCAAGTTTGATTCCCATATCCACGCTGTCATAAAGACCACCTACTTCCACCTCTAGCATTGTTCGTTTCTGCCCCACTTCAGCTCATCTGCTGCTGCAGCCTGCGTTCATGCTTTTATTACCTCCAGGCTTGATTATTCCAATGCTCTCCTGTTTCACTGTGAATTAGTTACGCATGAATTTCCTCAGAAAAAGGTGACAATGCCACACTGATGCTGTAGTCAATTTGAAAAGTTCCAGGAAATTCTGAACCCATTAAAATGCTTTACACCCAAATTACCTTGAAATTTCTTGGGTGAAAATTTTCCACCTGATTTTGCTTCTGTTTGTTTTCTACATATTAACAAAGTTTTTTCATTGGTATAAACCTCCATGTAACCAGTTTAAATGCAGAATTTTTGATCACCTGGGAAGAACCATGATGCGCTCTGTTCACATGATAGAGGTTCTTTCATATATGTAATCGCAGTCTAGCATTAAATACTATTTTAGAATTTCTTTCAGGTCATACATAGGGTCTATTGTCGTTTCAACAGGAACACCAAAGCTATAGGTTCCAGAATTCTGATACAAATGTGATTGATTGAAAGAGTTAAAAAGGCATACGATATGATCATTCCTTTTGTGCAATCTGTAGAATGCCACAAATAATGGTAAATTTAATGAATACAAAACTCTGTGCGAAATATGTCTTTGAATAAAAACTGACAAATTCAGGGAAAGTCATAAAGGCAACTGAATTTTAACCCCTTCTCTGTGTTTTCGGAGGCAATGCACACTGAAAGAAAGAACTCTCATTTCTGTGGTGCCCATCATAACCTCAATGTTTCACAGCCCATTACTTTTATGGTCTAGTCACTTTTTTTAATGCCAATTTGTGCACTGCCTACAAACTGCAATATGATGAATGATCAGTTAATCTGTTTTGGTGGTGTTGCTTGAAGGATTGTCCAAGATACCAGAAGAATTTTAAGGAGTCAGGAAGTGAGTCTGTTGTTGCAGAGAACCCAGCCCCAGGCCTGCTTGTGTTGCCATGATATTGATATGGCTGTTCCAGTTAAGCTTCCGGTCAGTGGTGACCACAAAGACGTTGATCGTATTAATCCCTCAGCGAAGGTGATGCTGTTGGGGATCGGGTCAAGGGGGTTGCGGGTGGGGAGGCTTTCTCTAGTTTGTGTTGGTCAATAGCTGGTAGTAAATGGTGCAAATGCTAGTTGTACATGCCTGGATGTTGTCAGCCTACCGCAGGATTTGGACATGAGCTGCTTTATTATTGCAGGAGTTGTCAGTGGAGTTGAACACTGGATTCATCAGCAAACAGCCCTACCCCTGACCTTGTGAAGGGGAAGCTATTGATGAAGCAGCTGAAGATGGTTTCGCCAAAGATGCTTCCAAGAAGAACTCTTCCAACGATGTCCTGGGGCTGTGATGATTGGCCTCTGACTAACATCTTCCTTTGTATTGGGTATGACACCAGCTAGCCAGGATATGCAGGTCTTCAACACCATCGCCTGAGCAGTGTCCAGTGCATTCTACTGTGTTACGTCAAGTGGAGTGAACCAAATTGACTGGACATTGGTAGCTATGATGTTGGGGACCTCAGGAAGAGGCCAAGTCCACAATATTTTTGGTTGAAAATGCAAAAATATTTCACATCTTTTGCATTTGCATGCTGGGCTCTACAGCGGTTAAGGACAGGAATGTTCCTGGAGCTGCCTCCTCCTCCTGTTAGTTTCTTAGTTGTCCACCATAATTCTTGACTGGATATGGAAGATTCTGATCCATTGGTTGTGAAACCTCCTAGCTATGTCTATAGCCTGCTGCTTTTTGTCTCTAGCAAGAAGGTACCCTTGTGTGGTAGTTGATATGTCATTTGTCCTCATCCTTATATTGCTCAAGACATGCCCTCTATACACCCCATCAATCCAGGATTGGTTTCCTGGTTTGATGATGATTGAGGAGTGAGGGAAATGCTGGGTCATGCAGTTACAGATTGTGATGGTATACAATTCTGTTACAGGCCCACTGTGCCCCAGGGATGCCAACTTAGCATGATGGTCGTGCCACATTACACAGTGGATGATGTCCTTTAGCGACACACTAAGTAAACCCTAGAAGATATAGTAACAGCTGTGATGTGGCAGTGTGACAAATTAATTAATATTCCTAATGTTTGCACCTTCAATTGCACCCTTGCTACTGAATTCCTAATCTTGGCCTTGCCACTGAGGGAAAATCCTAAACAGAAGATAAATAATCCCCACCTCCACTTACAACAGAGAAGGGTGAAGGGAAAACCTGAAGGGTATTCATAACCAAACTACTTTCTGGTAGCTGGTTCAAAGCAGCTACTGCTGGCAAATATTGAGGTGATCATGCTTTACATTGCTTTTGATCAAATTCGTTTTCACTATAACTGCTTATAATAATGGCAGTTTTTGGTTGCAGTAATTTTTTATTAATACAGCAGAGTGCAGGAGGGGGTAGATCTTACTAATAGCAAATGCATCCATGCTTTGTGAGTGGTCCGTACTTGCTGTCAATCATGAAAATCATTAACAAATGCTGAGATGTGTAGATTGTTAATCTGTTTAGTCTCCTGTTCCGGGAACCTGTGTGACAGGAAACATTGTTTGTATTTTCTGTTTTGGAAAAACTTCTTTTAGATGGTTAAATTTATTCAGTTTCTTGTAAATTTCATATTTTTTTAATGTTAGAAACTAACTGTAGAAAGTGCTCAATTTGATGAGCCCAAGATGTCAGTTGAAAAGGTTTTAAAAGGTGTTTAGAATTTTTATTTGCCTTCATTTTTATTACTGACTGTTGTTAACGATTCATTGGTGAGCTTCATGAATGGTAATTTTCATTCCAGCTTCTTACTTGCTGATTGCACGACCATTCTAACCAGTTGTGATTTGTTACTGTTCAGCTCAAATTTCATATTCAGAAGTCAGGTACAAATGACGCAGATTTTCATATAGACTAGTCTCATGGACAAAGCCCATGCTAGACACACCATTTCTAAATACTAGTGGATCTTCCTTCGCTTTGCAAAAGGTGACTTAGAGGTTATGCCGTTTCACAGGATGTGCCCGTCTCTCAAGTGAAGTAATTTTTAAAAATAAGTCTGTAAGACGTCTACTCAGGAACAGTGAAGCAAGCATTTTTAATTTAGTTCCTGGAAAATAAATAAATGTTTTCCTTATCCATACCTTATTAAATACGATATTAACAGGTAGCAGCACTTTATTATCCATCTATTTAGAGTGTGGCTTTTCAAATCAAAATAATTTTAATTTTCTTATTTGTATTTCTCAATGAATGTATCTGCAATAGTATTTAATGAATTTAAGCAAAATCTGTTTGTAAAAGATTTTCAATTAAAGACCTTAACTCCAAATTTGCTTCAAACTTGAATAATGGTACAGTTCTTCCATGTTTTGTTTTGTAACACATTAAATGACATGAAGTTGTTCTATTTGTATGGTAGATATGAACTAAACTTGTCACAGAAAGTTTAAATCTTGTCCATTCCATTCTAAGTACCCTTTTAAACATCTATGTGTTAGTTACTACCAATCAACTTCTCTGCTACTGAAAATTAGCAGTTAAAAGTATGGCATCTCAATTCTTCAGGTATTAATTGTTGTTGGAGATTTTAAAAATGTAAATTAAATTTTTTTACTTTTCCTTTGACTTTTTATTCTCTCAATCCAATTTTCTTTCCGTCTTTTTATTTCTCTTTCTGTACATGATTTGGCAATGAATTCACATTCTAATTTACATATCCTTCACAGTCCTTGCACTGTTAATTTCACAATCCTTCAATCTGATTGGTTAAGGTGATACACAGTTGCTTGCCCTGTTCATTCTGGTCCCAGATGCCCAGTTTTCTTCACACCATTATCAGTTTGCATTTACAGCATCTTGCATTTCAAAACATTATAAATCTAATCAAGTCTAACAGCAGACACCATGAAATGCCCTGCTACAGCAAAATTAGGCCCATTATAAAATTTGACATTCAAATGTAAGTAATCCTTGAATATAGTAACCTAAATTGTCTTTGTTTTCAGGAATGTTATCCCCGAATAAATTGAAGAGCTCGTGCTGTACTTTGTCTTGGAAACTTGAGCCATAAAAAACACTTTGGTTATTTTGTACTGTGCTAAAAATGGTTCCCTGGGAACCCTGTAAACAGTGTTTTCCATTGCAGGAACTTGGGCTTACAAACAGCAAGTCCTGGCACACATTGTAAATGGCTAATGTTAAAACATTCCAGCAGTTGTCTGCATGGATTCATGCTGGGAGCTGTAGCTCCAACTGACATCAATAGTTCTGGGAACCTGCATGAATTGACTCTAGCTTCATACATAGGCACAGGCCTCTGACAGAAAACATTATTACAATCATTTCAAATGCAGAAAATGCTATTTTATAGGTATATTTAATAATTTCATATATACTTGTAATTTATATCTATTACGTTACAAAAGATCTCCGCTTAGATGTATGGATTTTGAAAAATCAAAATTTAAATAATTTAATTGCACCAAACTGCCTCTAAGGTTTCCCCGCTCTAACCCTGAACTCTCAACTTTCACTAGTTTCTTTCCTATCTCCCCTCATGCCCTCTCTGAGCTCATTTTGTCCACGATGACTCTAGCTTCTTGCACAGGCCTCTGACAGAAAACATTATTACAATCATTTCAAATGCAGAAAATGCTATTTTATAGGTATATTTAATAATTTCAACTTGGGAGAGGTGGCATAGTGGTAATGTCACTAGACTAGTAACCCAGAACCCCAGGCTAATGCTCTGGGGACATGGGTTCAAATCCCACCATGGCAGATGGTGAAATTTGAATTCAATTAATCTTGAATTAAAAAGCTAGTCTGGTCATGAAACCATTTCAATTGTTGTAAAAACCCATCTCATTCACTAATGTCCTTTATGGAAGGAAATCTGCTATCCTTACCTGGTCTGGTCTACATGTGACTCCAGACCCACAGCAATGTGGTTGGACTCATAAATGCCCTCTGAAATGGCCTAGCAAACCACTTAGAAAAGGAATGAAACTGTACAGACCACCCAGCATCAACCTAGGCATTGGAAATGCCAACGGCAAACCCAGCCCTGTCGATCCTGCAAAGTCCTCCTTACTAACATCTGGGGGCTTGTACCAAAATTGGGAGAACTAACCCACAGACCAGTCAAGCAACAGGCTGACATAGTGGTACTCATGGAATCATAAATTGCAGACAATGTCCCAGACACCACCCCATCCCTGGGTATGTCCTGTCCCACAGGCAGGACAGACCCACCAGAGGTGGCGGCCAGTGGTATACAGTCGGAAGGGAGTTGCCCTGAGAGCCCTCAACATTGACTCTGGATCCCACAAAGTCTCATGGCATCAGGTCAGACATGGGCAAGGAAACCTCCTGCTGATTACCACCTACCGCTCCCCCTCGTCTGATGAATCAATGCTTCTCCATGTTGAACACCAATTGGAAGAAACACTGAGGGTAGCAAGGGCACAAAATGCACTCTGGGTGAGGGACTTCAATGTCCAAGAGTGGAACGGTAGCACCACTACTGACTGAGCTGGCCGAGTCCTAAAGGTCATAGCTGTTAGACTGGGTCTGTGGCAGGTGGTGAGGAAACCAACAAGAGAGAAAACCTACTTGACCTTGTCCTCACCAATCTATCAGATCCATCTGTCTAGTATTGGTAGGAGAGACCACCACACAGTCCTTGTGGAGATGAAGTCCCATCTTTAGGATCACAGAATCACGGAATAATACAGTGCAGAAGAGGCCCTTCGGCCCATCAAGTCTGCACCGATGCATTAAAGACACCTGACCTGTCTGCCTAATCCCATTTGCCAGCACTTGGCATGTTATGAATGTTATGATGTGCCAAGTGCTCATCCAGGTACTTTTTAAAGGATGTGAGGCAACCCGCCTCTACCCCCCTCCCAGGCAGTGCATTCCAGACTGTCACCGCCCTCTGGGTAAAAAAGTTCTTCCTCAAATCCCCCTTAAACCTCCTGCCCCTCACCTTAAACTTGTGACCCCTCGTAACTGACCCTTCAACTAAGGGGAACAGCTGCTCCCTATCCACCCTGTCCATGCCCCTCATAATCTTGTAGACCTCGATCAGGTCATCCCTCAGTCTTCTCTGCTCCAGCGAAGGGTACCCTACATTGTGTTGTGTGGCACTACCACAGTGCTAAATGGGATAGATTTTGAACAGATATAGCAACTCAAAACTGGGCATTCATGAGGTGGTGTGGGCCATCAGCAGCAGCAGAATTGTATTCAACCACAATCTGTAATCACATGGCATGGCCTAGCCCCCACTCTAACATTATAATCAAGTTGGGGGACCAGCACGGATCAGATCTAAGCTCTGCAGTTTTGCCACATCCGGTCATGACAGGTGGTGGACAATTAAACAACTGACAGGAGGAGGTGGTTCCACAAACATCCCCATCCTCAATGATGGGGGAGCCCAGCACATCAGTGCAAAAGAGAAGGCTGAAGCATTTGCATCCATCTTCAGCCAGAAGTGCAGAGTAGATGATCCATCTCAGCCTCCTCCTGAGGTCCCCAGCATCACAGATGCCAGTGGTCAGCCAATTTGATTCACTCCATGTGATATCAAGAAACGACTGAAGGCACTGGATACTGCAACATTCCGGCAGTAGTACTGAAGACTTATCTCCAGAACTAGCTGCGCTCCCTCACCAACTGTTCCAGTACAGCTACAACACTGGCATCTACCCGGCAATATGGAAAATTGCCCCAGTATGTCCTATGCACAAAAAGCAGGACAAATCCAACCCAGCCAATTAGCACCCTATCAGTCTACACTCAGCATCTTCCATCACTTTGCTGATGATTATCAGGCGGCACTTGCTTAGCAATAACCTGCTTACTGATGCTCGGTTTGGATCTGCCAGGGCCACTCAGCTCCTGACCTCATTACAGCTGAACTCCAGAGGTGAGGTGAGAGTGACTGCCCTTGACATCAAGGCAGCATTTGACCAAGTATGGCATCAAGGACCTCTAACAAAACTGGAGTCAATGGGAATCAGGAGGAAACTCTCTGCTGGTTGGAGTCATACGTAGCACAAAGGAAGATGGTTGTGGTTGTTGGAGGTCAATCATTTCAATCCCAGGACATTACTGCAGGAGTTCTTCAGGGTAGTGCCCTCGGCCCAACCATCTTCAGCTGCGTCATCAATGACCTTCCCTCCATAAGGTCAGAAGTGGGGTTGATTTTCGCTGATGATTGCACAATGTTCAGCACCATTTGCGACTCTTCAGATATTGAAGCAGTCTGTGTCCACATGCAGCAAGAACTGGACAACATCCAGACTTGGGCTGATAAGTGGCAAGTAACATGCGAGCCACACAATTGTCAGGCAATGACCATCTCGAACAAGATGTTCAATGGCATTACCATCACTGAATCTCCCACTATCCACCTCCTGTGGGTCACCATTGACCAGAAACTGAACTGGCTGTGGCTGCAAGAACAAGTCAGAGACTGTGAATTCTGCAGCGAGTAACTCACCTCCTGTAACCCCAAAGCCTGTCCACCATCTACAAGGCACAAATCAGGAGTGCGATAGAATACTCTCCACTTACCTGGATGGGTGCAGCTCCAACAACACTGAAGAAGCTCGACACCATCCAGGATAAAGCAGCCCACTTGATTGGCACCCCATTCACAACCTTCAACATTTACTCCCTCCACCACCATTGCACAGTGGCTGCAGTGTGTACCATCTACAAGATGCACTGCAGCAACTCACCAAGGCTCCTTTGACAGCACCTTCCAAACCTGCGACCTCTACTGCCTAGAAGGACAAGGGCAGCAGATGCATGGGAACATCACCACTAGCAAGTTCTCCTCCAAGCTACACACCATCCTGACTTGGAACTATATCGCCGTTCCTTCACTGTCGCTGGGTCAAAATCCTGGAACTCCCTACCAACACTGGTGTACCTACACCCCAAGGACTGCAGCTCACCACCACATTCTCAAGGGCAATTAGGGATGGGCAATAAATGCTGGCATAGCCAGCAAAGCCCACATGCCTCGAACAAATAAAAAAAAGACAGCGACTTCCTGCTCCCTTGACCCTATTCCCACTAAACTGCTGACCACCCAGTTTCTTTTCCTGACTTGCATCTCAGCTGATATTTGTTATCTTTCCTCTCTCCATAGGCAATGTCCCTCTCTCCTTTTAATCTGCCCTATCGCTCCTCTCCTCAAAAGACCAATCCATGACCCATCTGTCCGTGCAAACTACTGCCCATCTTCAACCTCCCTTTCCCAAGTTCCTTAAACATGTTGCCTCCCAAATCCTTTCCCAACTTTTCTGTAACTCCATGTTTGAATCCCTCCAATCAGGTTTCCACCCCTGCCATAGTAACAAAATGGCTCTTATCAAAGTCACAAAGAACATCTTGTGTGACTGTGACAAAGGTAAGCTATCCCTCCTTGTCCTTTTTGAGCTGTCTTCAACCTTTGACATAGTTGATCACGTCATCCTCCTCCAACGCCTTTCCACTATCGTCTGGCTAGGTGGAACTGCATTCATCTGGTTCCATTCTTACCCATCCAATCATAGCCAGAGAATCACCTGCAATGGCTTCTCTTCCCATTCCTGCACAGTTACCTTTGGTGTCCCCAAGGATCTGTCCTTGGCCCCCTCCTATTTCTCATCGACATGCTGCTTGTTGCTGCCATCATTCAAAAGCATAACGTTAGTTTCCACGCGTACAATGATGACACCCAGCTCTACCTCATCACCATCTCCTTCAACCCCTCCACCGTCGCTAAACTGTCAGACTGCTTGTCCGACATCCGAGAACTAGATGCGCAGGAATTTCCTCCAGCTAAATATTGGGAAGACCAAAGCCAATTTCTTCAGGCCTCGCCGCAAACTCCATTCTGTACTCACCTACTCCATCCCTTTCCCTAGCAACTGTCTGAGGCTGAATCAGAGAGTTCACAACCTTGGTGACCCTGAGTTGAGCTCTTGACCACCCATCTGCACCATTACTAAGACCTCCTATATACACCTCAATAATATTGTCCCTGCCTCAGCTCATCTGCTGCTGAAACCCTCATCCATGCCTTTGTTACCTCTAGACTTGACTGTTCCAATGCATTTCTAGCTGGCCTCCCACTTTCTACCCCTGTGTAAACGTGTAAAATTCAAGCTCTGCTGCCCGTGTCTGCAGTGGGTGGCGCAGTGGTTAGCACCGCAGCCTCACAGCTCCAGCGACCCGGGTTCAATTCTGGGTACTGCCTGTGCGGAATTTGCAAGTTCTCCCTGTGACCGCGTGGATTTTCGCCGGGTGCTCCGGTTTCCTCCCACAGCCAAAGACTTGCAGGTTGATAGGTAAATTGGCCATTATAAATTGCCCCTAGTATAGGTAGATGGTAGGGGAATGGAGGGAAGGTGGGGATGTGGTAGGAATATGGGATAAATGTAGGATTAGTATAAATGGGTGGTTGATGGTCGGCACAGACTTGGTGGGCCGAAGGGACTGTTTCAGTGCTGTATCTCTAAATAAATAAAAAAATAAATAAACTCACACCAAGTCCCTTTCCCCTGTCACTCCTGTGTTCGCTCACCTACATTGGCTCCCAGTTAAACACCTCGATTTTAAAATTCTTACTCTTATTTTAGCACTATGGGTGTACCTACCCAACATGGACTGCAGCAGTTCAGGAAGGCAGTTCACCACCACCTTCTCAAACGCAATTAGTGATGGGCAATAAATGCTGGCCTAGCCAGCGACGCCCACAACCCATGAACGAATAAAAGTAAAAGATCCTTCCAGGGCCTTGACCATCCTAACTTTGTAATCTTTTTCAGTCCCACAACCCTCACACATCTGCGCTGCTCCAATTCTGGTTTCTTGAGCATCCCTGACTTTAATCGCGCCACCATTTTGGCACCCCATTCGCCACCTTCAACATTCACTCCCTTCACCATCGACGCACAGTGGCAGCAGTGTGTACCATCTACAAGATGCACTGCAGCAACTCACCAAGGTTCCTTCAACATTACTTTCCAAACCTGCGACCTCTACCACCTAGAAGAACAGGGCAGCTGATGCATGGGAACACCACCACCTGAAAGTTCTCCTCCAAGCCACACACCATGCTGACTTGGAATTATATCACCGTTTCTTCACTCTTGCTGGGTCAAAATCCTGGAACTCCCTCCCTGACAGCACTGTGGGTGTACCTACAGCCCAAGGACTGCAGCAGTTCAAGAAGGCAGTTCACCACCACCTTCTGAAGGGCAATTAGGGATAGGCAATGAATGCTGACCCAACCAGTGATGTCCACATCCCATGAACAAATCAAAAAAAAAAAAATTGGAGGCCTTGCCTTCAGCTGCCAAGGCCTTAGGCTCTGGAGTTCCCTCTCTATCTTTGTTTCTTCCTTTTTTAGACACTCCTCAAAACCTCTCTCTCTGACCAAGATTTTGTCCCCTGTCCTGATATTTCCTTATGGGGTTAGGTATCAAATTTTGTTTGCTAACACTCCTGTGAAATGCCTTGTGATGTTTTATTATGTTAAAGGTGCTATGTAAGTACAAGTTATTACTGCTTTGTGTGCCGCCTTTTATTGGGAACTATCATTATTGCCTATTTTTGATTTGTAACTTATAAAATTAATGAATAGTAGTTTTCATTCCTGCTTGCTACTTGCCAATTGGTAGGTTTCCTACCTGTTGATTTGCGACTTCCTGCTTTTTTTTTAGTGAATACAAAATTAGAGCCAATCAGCTGGAAACAATTTGCATATGATACAGTAATACAGGTATGTTCAAAATGTGACAGACAGACATAAATGCATGCAGTTATACCATTTTGTTACATAGTGGAATAGGCATGGATTTGTAATAGCGTATTTTTTACTATCCAAAGTCAAAATAAAGCATGTTGGATCTTGCGATGAGCCTGTTTTAGGTTCTGTTGAGTATGCAGAAATTGGTTTTAAAACTGGTGTCAATGTAGCCACGAATGAAGACTTGGTCTACTCTACAATGTCATGCACAATACTATGCTCATTCATTCCTATTATGTATTGCCTACAGTTGGGAGATCTGTGCATCTGCTAATTTTTCTTTTTCAAGTACCTCTACATGCATAAGAGCAACTGGGTGTTGTCGCATTAGTGTCATAGTGTCATCGAATGATGAAACACAGAGGCTGCATTTCCAATTTCCACCCTTATTTCCCTCAGCAACCTAGGATGCAACCCATTTGGACCAGGTAACTTTTCTACTTTGAACGCTGCCACCCTTTTTATCTATTTCTATCCAATCCAATTACTCTACTACCACCTCCTTTACTGTCACATTGGCAACATTCTCGTCTTTAGTGAAAACAGACACAAATCACTCATTTAGTACCCTCCACAAGAAGATCTTCTTTTTGATTCTTAACTAGCCCCATCCTTTTACTATTTGTACATTTATGAAAGACTTCGGGTTCCCTTTTATTTTTCCTGCTAATCTATTCTCACTCTCTCTTTGCTCTTATTTCCTTTTTTCGTTCTCCCCGCACATTTATATATTCCGCCTTGTTCTCTACTCCACTATAAATCTGATATTTTTCATTAGCTTTCTTTTTCTGTTTCATTTTAATTTCTATATCTTCAGTCGTCCAGAGATCTCTAGCTATGGATTCCCTTCTTTTCATCCATATGTGCATGTGTCTAGTTTGCACTCTGTACTCTTTGAAGGCCTCCCATTGCTCAAATACTGTTTTACCTGTGAATCTTTGATTCCAATCCACCTGGGCCAGGTCCCTTTTCTCCTCCCTAATCGTCCTCCAGTTGAATATTTTCACATTTGATTTTTCCTTGTCCTTTTCCGTAACTACTCTAAACTTAATTATATTAGGATCATCGTTTTCCCAAATGCTGCCCCACTGAAATATGCTTCATTTGCTCCACTTCATTCTCAGAACTAGATCCTTCTTTATTAGGCTGGAAAAAATTCTCTAGTACCGATTTCAAGAATGTCTCTCCCTCTTGCCCTTGATAGTGCTATTTTCCCAGACATTGCATTTTGCCTGCAAATTTACTCCTCTGTCTCCTTCCCACTATTTGCTGGGCTATAGTATACACCCAGCAGCGCATCCTGATGGTATGCCCTGAAAAGTGTTGGGAAATAATTGCCTCCATTTTAGCCTGAAGATTTCCAGAGAGAACCTGTTGACCAGACCAGATCACGTGACCAGACCTGCCCACCACCACTGCTGCACAAAAAAGTTAATTCTCCACTTATGATCTGCACAGGATTTAAAAAACCATGAAGTGCTACAGATTGATGCTGTTTTCATCCTTGAGGACCCCAGCAGAGTTTTAAAACTTGAGCTTTGTATTGCACTGCATTAAAATCAAACTTTGGATGTGTGTTCTCGAATCCAGACTTGTCCCTTTACTGTAACTTGCTATTGTAATGGAGTAGGAACAAGAAAAGTATTGGTTTGAAGCAGAAATTGTTTTTAATTTCTGTTTAAAACATTTTCATTTCCTACCAAATTATTTTTTAAATTGATGAAGTACGTTAATCCTAGACCCGATTTAAATAGAGTGAAGTTTGCAGGTGCATAAATGATGATCTGATCCTTCTGTTATCCACAAGGTCATGATGATTAGAACAGTTTTATTCTCTACGCCTTTGTACATGGAAATTGCATGTTCATAATAGCGCTGCCTCACTAATCCTAAAACTGCTCATGTTCACCAATTCCTGCTAGTGTTATCTTACACATTTAATCACTTTCCTATAAGTAATTGAGTGTATTCCTTTCAGTATCTGAACAGACCATTGTGGATTCAACAAAGCAAATAGAAACTATACAGTTTGCATTAATGTGACTTTACATGTAACATGGAACCCCATAAGTAAAGCTGAATCAATATTGTGACAGAAACCACACCTGTCAAAATGAGACACATTAATTTCGTCATATGCAACATTATTATTTGAATGTTTACTGGACATTGAAATAACTTGTTTAAAAAGACCATAGAATAGTGGCTGAAAACATGGCTGCACATTTGCATTGTAAAGGACAGTTGCATGGAGAGACAATGGGAGTTCTCTCTGATCCAGTTAGCCTGATGGGTTTTGGCAATAGTGATGATCAAGAAACATTGAGGGTCATTGTCCAAGAGCCAGCATTCCACCCCCTACTGAGTGTGTTTGCTAAGCTTGGAGGAATCCACAAACCTTGCAGGAGAGCCTGGTTCAAACTGGGAGCTAGTCACATGACTAACCTGCTAACGAATCTGGAGTCAATTGAATTGTGCTCACAGAACAGTTTTGGAAGAGACTGCAATTAAACTTCAAGGAGGAAGGTCTCCCTCTCTCCGTCTCTCTCACGCAAAGTTTCAGGGACCCACGGAAGTAGCTTAAGCCTCAAGACAGAAGACCAGTGAAACAAGTTTGAAAGTGTGCACTGGGCCTCAATGAGAACCGCAAGACTTGACTTCAATTAAAGACTTTACATCAGACTCAAAACCAGTAATTGAACTCCATCTATTACTTCAAACCTTTCCCCTTTAATTCTTTCTTCTCCTCTGTCTCCATTTGCGTGTGTGTTTATCGCGTATGCATGCTAGTGTGGTCACATCGCGTATTTTTAATAGTTTTAATTGAATTAGAGTTTAAAGGTTAATAAACTTGCACCTTTCTTGTTTAAATTTGAGAAAATCTGTCTGGTTGATTTCTTTGCAATCACAATTAGAGAGCAGTGAGCAAGGACTCACTGAGGGGAAGCTAAAAACACTGTTTTAAAAGTTAAGCCCTGTTACAGCCAAACCAGGAAAAGGCTGATAGGGAGCCCTCGACCCATTCTTCACAAAATAATGAAATAATTAAAAATTGTGGTTCAGAATTGCTCATTGAATCTATTGCTAATGTCAGTGTGTTTTCGTGGAATTGCTTTTTTTTTTGCAATATTGCAGTTTGCTTTTTACTAGATAAGATGAATGTCACCTTTGATACCAGACTTAGCTGTGCTTTATGGTATAGCGAACCATTTAAACGCAATTTGCCAATTTTTCCTTTACCATTTTTTTCCTCTACTCTCTTAAGAGCATTGGTTTTTTGCTGGCATATGGTACCAGTCACGGAACTTCCCTTATTTGCATAAATGGCCATTATTTACATGTGAACCGTGGCAGCAAGCACCTTTAGGCTGTTTCCTGAGGGTAGAGAAACCCAATCAAGCTTGACCTTGTCTTTGCCTGACGTCCACATAAGCAGATACTTGTTTCCGCCTGTCATCCACCCTTCCTTTGACAGTAGCTGGGAGGACAAAATAAATGGTGGCCTAGTTGATTTTATTTCCCCTTTGCCCTCCCTGACAGGATTGCTGAGGTCTTCTGTTAATTGTATATCAATTTTTTAAAATTATATTGGTGGCGGGCATTAATTGGGATCTTTCTTCAGCACATATAAAGGAAACTCTCACTGAAACTGGTGGGTGGATTAGGATAGGATAGGAGGTATATGCTTGTAATTGTTCACTCTGTAAATAAATATAAGATTGAGTAAAGATTGGCTCCAGTATCATCCTTCACCAACTGCCTTTCTGGACTATAACACCAGCTGTGTTCTGCGACCACCCTGAAAAAGATGAGGAAAGCCATTTGCTCACTGGATGAAGCCATTATGCCATCAGCAGAGGAATATAAACCATTTGTATTCTGTATTTTGAAAATGTTCAAGTTGATTTTTAAAAAAATTGATTGTGATTGGAAATTATAAGATTATATATGGTGCCAATTGAATGTACAGTGCAAAAACAGGCCATTCAACCCAACTGGTCTGTGCTGCTCTTTATGCTATGCACAAGCCTTCTCCTATCTTACTTTACACCTCACCCCACCACTATATCCTTCAATTCCTTTCTCAGTCATGTACTTATCTAACTTCCCTGTTATCTCCCTCAGTCGCTCCAGGTGGTAGCAAGTTCCACAACCTCATCACTCTGTGTAAAGAAGTTTCTCTTAAATTCCTTACTTGATTTAGTAGGGGCTATCTTATATTCATGACCTCTAGTTTAGGACTCCCTCATAAGTGGAAACATTTTCTCTATATTTACCCTATTCAACTCCTTTATAATTTTAAAGACTTCTCTCTATTAAGTCACCCCTCAAACCTTTTTTCTGGAGGTAAGAGCCCCAACCTGTTTAGTACACGTTTGCTTAAATAAGTTGCAAAACTGTAAAACTATATTTTTTTTATGTTTTACCTCAATGCTGCTATACTTTCTCTTCTGAATTTAAAAAAAAGCCTGATTCAAATAACATTATGATGTGGTGAGAACAGAAAATTCAAAGCCATAGTGATCCTCTAGGTTACACATGTTGTTAATTACTATCAGCTGTACTGAGAATGATAAATTGTTGATCAAATATGATTTTTCTGAGCTGAGTGAGTGCACTGTAGACCTACAGCAAAGGTTTGAGATATCTATGTTAAAGTAATCTAAATTATCCCATTTCACAATATTTGATAGAGTTACCATTTAGTTTTTTAAATCAGTGCTATAACTTGTTATATGTCTCAGTATGCTAATAAAAATATGATCTATTTTAACCTCTAATTTGAAACTCCCAGCTATTATTAATTAATATTTTTAATATGCAACAATGAAGGGATCTGAGCAGCATTCTCTTTGTCAGCATAAGTGGTGTTGTCTGTTCTCCAAAGACTATACATGTTTCTTTGCAGAATTTCACTTAATGGTTTTAATCACTTTAAATTTGAAACTTGTTACTGTGCTGAAAAACTGTCACTATCTACTGAAATAGACTGGTCAGATACTACCTTGATGCCTTGGCCTGCAGTTACACAGCAGTACTTGTACAAAACAGCAGAAATAGAATGGACACCGAGTCAACACTCAACCTAGCAAACTGCACCTGTTTGCAGATGGTACTGCACCCATCAGCATACATTTGGGATACGTTGAGCTAAGTGCTGCTTCCAATACCTTGTTCTTGTATTTGAGTTTTTTTATATCTAAAACTTGATGTGTGGAGGGGAGATTGGTAATGCTGCACTTCTACAAAGACTTTCTCTTCTGCTTTCTTTCAATGAAAATATTCAAAATTAAAGTAAGAAAAGCTACTTGCTGATCAACATAGGTGCTCATTCATTCCCTGTAAGGTAGGTTTTTCTTCTTCCTCTCCTTTCTTGGACTTCCAGTCCTCATGCCTTGCCCTTCCCTATTCAACTTGTTTGTGACCAGGTGACTTTTCCCAGTACTCTGCCAAAGATGGTCAGACACCTTTGCATTATAGTGGTGCCATCAGTCCCCAATGTGCATGTGGCAGGCAGTCCACGACAGTGTCAAATATAAACTCTGAGCTCACATTTCGCTATAGTGGAGATCCAGGTCTTCCGAAGTGCTCTTCACTACCTTTTAAATGTGCTGAGCTACTTCAGCATGCTTGCATCACACTGCATTCACGCTGATGCACAGCACCAACTCAGTGGCAGGTTGGTTTGTGTTGTTGAGTTTAAAACATTTGCATATGCGCAGTACTTGAGCTGTGATTGCCAATTGAAGGTGCCAGTGCTTGCGCAAAATAGCAGGTTTCTGTTTCGGCAGCCAGCTTACAGGGAGGCCAGCTCCATTTTACAGCATAAATGTGTGAGAGTACAAGAAGAATGTTGCTTTCCCAAGGCCCAAGTGGGGACTGACAGACCAAATATAAAGTTAATATCTGCCTTAAGATGAGCCTAATGCTGTCTGGGGCTGCTTCCTATAATATCTTTTATTTTCACTCTGCTGTTTAGAAGTGCATTGCCTCAGCTTTATGCCTTGGTGCAACTGAGATTTAGCACTCAGCATCTGGAGGGATTGCAGGCAGGAATCAATCTTCAGCAGTAGCAGAGGATATACTGAGTATACCCACTTTTTATTTTTGGATGCAAAGGTAGGATTGAGGATTAAACATAGTCTTCAGAAACCTATGTTTCACCTTCATTCCTGATCCACATTATCGTTGCATATAATGTGCAATCCGTGTGTACGTGCATTTCCCATTGAATGCCATGCTTAATCTTCATTTAAATATATTCAGTTTTTTCATGACACAAAATATTTTCCCTTTGTAAACCTAATTGTTATTAATAAGGGCTGATAAGGAATCCCTATTCTACTATTAACTGGGTAGTTAGGAATTGTTTATGGCCCATAAGTTGATTTATGCCTATCTATTGCTCAAATGAGACATCTGAGCGATTATTTGGATACAGCTCTTCCTTGACTTCCAAGGAGGGCTGATGTGGTTAAGGCTCTGATTATTTGAGTTTTTCATATGAAACTATGTAGCATTACTCCGTGAACTCTTTGATCCTTTTTAATTTTGATCAAACCCAACTTTAAAAATTCTGCCGGTCCTACTCCTCCTATTTCCTATGTTCCTATTCTAGATAATACAGATATCAAGGGATAGTGCAGGAAAATGGCATTAAGGTAGAAGATCAGCCATGATCTAGTTGAATGGCAGAGCAGGCTGGAGGGGTTGAATGGCTTATTCCTATTTCCCATGTTCCTATAAAGGTGCAGAATTTTTATCTCTGGCTGTTAAGACAAATGAGTAGAAATTCATGGGCTGGTGAGCATAGGAGTAAAATAAATCCCCCATAATATTGCAAGCAATAATTCCTAGACTCAAGAACACTGTGTCTAGAAAGCAGTGTTTTTGTGTGAATAATAATATATGACTCTCCATTATAATTTTTGGACCAGCTGAGTGGAGTCTATTTTCTCCTACAAAATAATGCACAGATCAAAGGACTTCAAAATGCTGGAAAAAGCACTAAAAGAGGTATTAGAAATGAGAACTTTCTGGGGATCATGTCCCTGAATGCCTAGAAAATAAGTTCCAACGATAATGTACAGTTTACCCACTTTAACAATTTTGACTACACCACTTCCAGCTTCCCACCGTACTGTCCATAGTAGCACATTGTGTATTAAGTTCTGAGCTGTGCTCTTTTTTGTTTAACAAAAGGAAGTAAGCATGCGAGGTCTCAAAGTGATCAGGGAAAGGTGTGAAAAAAGGTATATGAGTGGCAATGTGTAATACATGATTGGTAGTTAATGTGAAAAAGTGACTTTTTTTATTTCAGCAATTTTTCAAGTGTAAAATCTAGTGTTTTCTAAGACTTTTACTGTTCTGTTTCTGCCAGTTTACTGCTTCGATTTTTTTTGTCCTCATTTTCAGTAGGGATATGTATGAATTTAAATTTGTAATCGGAATCATTTTCGGCTAATTTGGAAATATTTTAATTTGACCCAATACAGATCTATGTGCCCAACTTCTGTTAAAGACACATTTATATGCTGATGGACAGATGTTGCTTCCTGCATTTATAATGTGCACATCTTTGCCGTTTTGTAGTTTTGGCATTAATTTCTTGTAATCATTGCCAAAACTGCAATGCCAAATGATAAGTGATACATTTTAGACCCAAGGGAATTCAGTTCCTGGTAGCCTGGTGATGGAACATGTATCTGAGGCCATCTAGGGAGTGCTTATGAATCCAGTCGCTAGTACTCTTAGTGATGGTATTGCTTCAGCTTTATGCTTAGTCATGGTCTGAATTTTGGACTGCATGCTAACTCACTTCTGCATTATCCAGGATACTGGCCAGCATGTATTCCTGTACAACGTAGGATGATTTGAATTTGGTGCTTTCAAGATACTAGCATTGCTGCTGCTTTAGAATCATTGACAGCCACTGGAAGGAGCAAATTAATTGTGCCAGGGATGAGTATTTTCAGTCCAGTTTCCCATCTGTCTGTGGCCGGCACAGACACGATGGGCCGAAGGGCCTGTTTGTGTGCTGTATAACTCTATGACTCTATTCTCTTCCTTCAAACTAGAGTACTTTTGCTGGTTTGTGGTACTATGTTGATTAGATTATCATCGGCTATTATGGCAGACTTTTAAGAATTGCTCGTCACTGTGAGTGCTTTGACAGTAACTTTCAGCCAAATAAAATGACCGTGCAGTGAAATCTGAGAGGTTTCAGGGTGATTGCAGGCCTGAGCTTTGTTAGTGCGTGGACATACAATTATAAGTTAGCAGCTAGAAATGCTTGTGTAGGTTTGTCAATTGCACCTTGCCTCAGCTTAAAGTGTGTTGCTTTTAAGAGTCTGGTTCTAGTTTTGCACTGAGGCAAATTGATTAACTTGGCGGGTTGATTATTGTTATCACTATTATAGTTTAGAGGTTATCCTTATGGAATGCAGTCTTTTAAAATAAAAGATCACCATACATTCATTCATTCATCCTTCCCAGTGGGTGAAGATTTTCATTGCATTCACTGTTTAAAAAGCACTGTTCTCTTTCAAAATTCTGCTATTCCATGAAAAAACTCCCTTGACACAGTCCACATAAGATACTTGAAACTAATAAAGCAGCTTGTTCTGAATTGCAGTGATAGACACATTTGTGGTATGCAGCAATTTAATAAAGTCTTGCTTTAAATAAACTTCAATAATGTAGGATAAGTCGGCACGAAGGTTATACAGCCTTCACACTATCTCATACTCTTGATTTATTCTTTCCCGGGACCTCAATAGTGTGGAACTCCTTGCATCCATCAGTCTTCCCTTTTGCTCAAAGTCATTAGTATATATAGTGAAAACCTGAGGCCCCTAGTAAAGATTTCTGGAAGGATCTGTATTGGGGCCTCAGATTGTCACAAATCAGTGATTCTCAAACCTTTTTCGTTGAAGGACCCTTTTTCAAATAGATTAGTAATTATGGACCCCACATCTAAATTTCTTTTGGGCCTCCTTATCTCGAGAGACAATGGATACGCGCCTGGAGGTGGTCAGTGGTTTGTGAAGCAGCGCCTGGAGTGGCTATAAAGGCCAATTCTGGAGTAACAGGCTCTTCCACAGGTGCTGCAGAGAAATTTGTTTGTTGGGGCTGTTGCACAGTTGGCTCTCCCCTTGCGCCTCTGTCTTTTTTCCTGCCAACTACTAAGTCTCTTCGACTCGCCACAATTTAGCCCTGTCTTTATGGCTGCCCGCCAGCTCTGGCGAATGCTGGCAACTGACTCCCACGACTTGTGATCAATGTCACATGATTTCATGTCGCGTTTGCAGACGTCTTTATAACGGAGACATGGACGGCCGGTGGGTCTGATACCAGTGGCGAGCTCGCTGTACAATGTGTCTTTGGGGATCCTGCCATCTTCCATGCGGCTCACATGGCCAAGCCATCTCAAGCGCCGCTGACTCAGTAGTGTGTATAAGCTGGGGATGTTGGCCGCTTCAAGGACTTCTGTGTTGGAGATATAGTCCTGCCACCTGATGCCAAGTATTCTCCGAAGGCAGCGAAGATGGAATGAATTGAGACGTCGCTCTTGGCTGGCATACGTTGTCCAGGCCTCGCTGCCGTAGAGCAAGGTACTGAGGACACAGGCCTGATACACTCGGACTTTTGTGTTCCGTGTCAGTGCGCCATTTTCCCACACTCTCTTGGCCAGTCTGAACATAGCAGTGGAAGCCTTACCCATGCGCTTGTTGATTTCTGCATCTAGAGACAGGTTACTGGTGATAGTTGAGCCTAGGTAGGTGAACTCTTGAACCACTTCCAGAGCGTGGTCGCCAATATTGATGGATGGAGCATTTCTGACATCCTGCCCCATGATGTTCGTTTTCTTGAGGCTGATGGTTAGGCCAAATTCATTGCAGGCAGACGCAAACCTGTCGATGAGACTCTGCAGGCATTCTTCAGTGTGAGATGTTAAAGCAGCATCGTCAGCAAAGAGGAGTTCTCTGATGAGGACTTTCCGTACTTTGGACTTCGCTCTTAGACGGGCAAGGTTGAACAACCTGCCCCCTGATCTTGTGTGGAGGAAAATTCCTTCTTCAGAGGATTTGAACGCATGTGAAAGCAGCAGGGAGAAGAAAATCCCAAAAAGTGTGGGTGCGAGAACACAGCCCTGTTTCACACCACTCAGGATAGGAAAGGGCTCTGATGAGGAGCCACCATGTTGAATTGTGCCTTTCATATTGTCATGGAATGAGGTGATGATACTTAGTAGCTTTGGTGGACATCCGATCTTTTCTAGTAGTCTGAAGAGACCACGTCTGCTGACGAGGTCAAAGGCTTTGGTGAGATCAATGAAAGCAATGTAGAGGGGCATCTGTTGTTCACGGCATTTCTCCTGTATCTGACGAAGGGAGAACAGCATGTCAATAGTCGATCTCTCTGCACGAAAGCCACACTGTGCCTCAGGGTAGACGCGCTCGGCCAGCTTCTGGAGCCTGTTCAGAGCGACTCGAGCAAAGACTTTCCCCACTATGCTGAGCAGGGAGATTCCACGGTAGTTGTTGCAGTCACCGCGGTCACCTTTGTTTTTATAGAGGGTGATGATGTTGGCATCGCGCATGTCCTGGGGTACTGCTCCCTCGTCCCAGCACAGGCATAGCAGTTCATGTAGTGCTGAGAGTATAGCAGGCTTGGCACTCTTGATTATTTCAGGGGTAATGCTGTCCTTCCCAGGGGCTTTTCCGCTGGCTAGGGAATCAATGGCATCACTGAGTTCCGATTTGGTTGGCTGTATGTCCAGCTCATCCATGACTGGTAGAGGCTGGGCTGCATTGAGGGCAGTCTCAGTGACAGCATTCTCCCTGGAGTACAGTTCTAGGTAGTGCTCAACCCAGCGGTCCATCTGTTTGCGTTGGTCAGTGATTATGTCCCCCGATTTAGATTTGAGGGGGGTGATCTTCTTGATGGTTGGCCCAAGAGCTCTCTTCATGCCATCATACATTCCTCTGATGTTTCCGGTGTCTGAGGCCAGCTGAATATGACTGCATAGGTGTTGCCAGTAGTCGTTTGCGCAACGCCTAGCTGTTCTTTGTGCAGTACTTCTGGCTGCTTTAAGTGCTGGCTGCTTTAAGTAATTATGGACCCCACATCTAAATTATCACACTGAATAATACTTGTGATACGAGGGCAAACTTGTATAATGGCACCCTTTCTTATATTAAGAGAACACTCCTCTTCCTTGAACAAAGCTGAACTCACCTGGTGTCCACCACCAGCCTTGGTAACTGTGAGTCTACCTGCCGATCTTCCTGTTGTTCTCATTATTCTCCATGTGCACTCCCCTAGTGGGTGAGAGCCAGCCCACTGCCCCGAACATGTGGCAGCTGCACTCAATTCCTGCTTCCCGACTCTCACCAAGCCCGACTCCATCCACCGTTCATTCCTGTACTGTTCAGCTATTTCGCAGGCACGCTGGAAAGTCTCTGCGGACCCAGCTTGAGAAACACCGCATATACATATAGGTGTCAGTCATGGCTTAGTGGGTAGCTGTATTGCCTCTGAGTCAAAAGGTTGTGGGTTCATGTCCCACTTTAGAGGCTTGAGCACAAAATCTCGCCTGATGCACCAGTGCAGGAAGGAGGGAGTGGTGCACTCTTGAAGGTGCAGTCTTTCAGATGAGATGTTAAACTGAGGCCCTGTCTGCCTTTCAGGTGGATGTAAAAGGTCCCCTGGTGCTATTTTGAAGAAGAGCAGGGGAGTTTTCCCTGGTATCCTGGCCAATATTTATCCCTCAACCAACATCACTTAAAAAAACATTATCTGGTCATTATCACATTGCTGTTTGTAGGGCCTTGATGTGTGTAAATTGGCTGCTGTGTTTGCTACATTAGGGCCTCAAACACTTCTTGTGATAGTGAGTTCCACATTCTAACCACTCTCTGAATAAATAGATTTCTCCTTAGTTTCCTATAGGGTTTATTAGTAACTATCTTATACTGATGGTATAAAACTCTAGTTTTGGATTTTCCCAACAAGTGGAAATATTCTCTCCACATCTACCTTGCCCAAACCCATTCATAATTTTGAAGACCTCTATCAGGTCATCTCTAAATCTTCTCCTTTCTAAAGAAAAAAAACCCTCCATTCTGTTCAATTTTTCCCAATAGCTGTAATCTCTCAGTTTTGGCACCATCCTTGTAAATCCTTTTTGCACTTTCCTCATTGTCCTTTTTATATAGTATGGAGACCAGAGCTGTGCACAGTACTCTAAGTGGGGCCTGACCAGGGTCCTGTACAAGTTTAACGTAACTTCACTCCTTGTGAATTCTACACTCCAGTGCTTTGTCAGCATTTTAAATTGCTTTGCTAGCCTATGATGTTGCCTTTAATGATTTGTTCACCTGTATCCCTGGATCCTTTGGTTTTTCTCCAATTAGTTTCTTATATTCTGAAGTATAGGTGATATTTCTATTTTTCCTATCAAACCACATCACCTCATGTTTATCGGATTGGCGTAGGGTAAATAAAATTAGAGAGTTCAATGCATGGCTGAAAAATTAGTGTATGAGAAATTAGTTTCGATTCATGGGGCACTGGCACCAGTCCTGGGAAAAGTGGGAACTTTACCAATGGAACGATCTTAACCTGAACAGTGCTGGGACCAGTGTTCTGGTGAGTCATATAACTAGGGCGGTAGAGAGGGCTTTAAACTATATATAGGTGAGGGAGATGTGGCAAATTAAGTTGAAGGACAAGGCAATAGAGCAGGGTAGTGATTATGGGTAATGATAACCAGAGTGTGGCAGTAAAGGACAGAGTGTATAAACTGAAGAGTGCGCCAGCAGATATGGCCAGAGTTTGCAAGAATGGTAAGACAACAGAATTATAAGCTCTGGATCTAAATGTGCGCAGCATATGTAATGAATTTGATGAATTGCTAGCACAAATAGAAATAAATATGTATGGCCTGATAGCCATTTCAGAGATGTAGTTGAAGGTAACCACACTGGGACCCAAATATTAAGGTTATTTGACAATTCAGAAGGACAAGAAACTAGGGAAGGTGGTGGGGTAGTGCTGTTAATTAAGTATGACAGTACAGTAGTGAGAGATGACCTTAGTTCGGAAGATCAAGATGTAGAATCAGTTTGGGTAGAGATAAGAAATAGCAAAGTTAAGATAAAAGCAAAATACTGCGGATGCTGGAAATCTGAAATAAAAACAAGAAATGCTGGAACCACTCAGCAGGTCTGGCAGCATCTGTGGAAAGAGAAGCAGAGTTAACGTTTCGGGTCAGTGACCCTTCATCGGAACGGAAAGTTAAGAAGTCACTTGTGGGAGTAGATTATAGGCTCCTAATAGTAGCTACACTGTAGGACAGAGTATACAGGAATGAATAATGGGGGCTTGTAACAAAGGTACTGCATTAATCATGGATGATTTTAATCTTCATAGATTGGACGAAAAAGATTGGCAATGGTGGCCTGGAAGATGAGGTCATTGCGTGTATGCGGGGCATTTTCTTAGAGCAATACATTCTCATGTCAACCAGGGAACAGGCTATTTTAGACCTGGTAATGTGCAATGAGACTGGATTAATTAATAACCTCATAGTAAAGAAGCCTCTAGGAAATAATCACAACATGATAGAATTTCACATTCGGTTTGGGGGTGAGAAGTGTGGGCCTAAGACTAGTGTCTTAAACATAAATAAAGGAAATTACAAGGGTATGAGGATAGAGTTGGCTAAAGTGAACTGAGAAATAGATTAAAAGGTAGGACAGTAGAGAAGTTCAAGAAGCTCGACGCCATCCAGGACAAAGCAGCCCGCTTGATTGGTACCCCATCCAGAAACATTCACTCCCTCCACCATCGACGCACAGTGGCAGCAGTGTGTACCATCTACAAGATGCACTGCAGCAATGCAGCAAGGCTGCTTAGACAGCACCTTCCAAACTCATGACCTCTACCAACTAGAAGGACAAGAGCAGCAAATGCATGGGAACACCACCACCTGCAAAACCCCTCCAAGTCACACGTCATCCTGACTTGGAACTATATTGCCGTTTCTTCACTGTTGCTAGAACTCCCTTCCTAACAGCACTGTGGGTGTACCTACCTCACATGGACTTCAGCGGTTCAAGAAGGCAGCTCACCACCACCCTCTCAAGGGCAATTAGGGATGGGCAATAAATGCTGGCCTAGCCAGTGACGCCCACATCCCATGAATGAATAAAATAAAAGTAGTGGCAGACTTGAAAGAGATATTTCATAACTCTCAGCAAAGATATGTTCCATTGAGAAAGAAAGACTCTGAGAAGGATGCCCCAAGCGTGGCTAACTAAAGAAGTTGAGCATAGTATCAAATTGAAAGAAAAAGTGTAGAATACTGCAAAGATTAGTGGTAGATCAGAAGATTGGGCAGATTTTAGAAACCAGCAAGGAATGACTTAAAAAAAAAGGGAAATATTAGAGCGTGAGAGAAAGCTAGCTAGAAATATAAAAACAGGTAGTAACAGTTTCTACAAGTATTTAAAAAGGAAAAGAGTAACTAAAATGAGTGTTGGTCCCTTAGAGAGTGAGATGTGGAATTAATAATGGGAAACAAGGAAATGGCAGAAGAGTTGAACAGGAATTTGGTGTCTGTCTTCACTGTAGAAGACATCCCAAGAATACTTGAAAATCAAGAGGTAAAAAGGAGGGAAGAACTTAAAACAATCACAATCATTAGGGAAAAGGTACTAGGAAAACGATTAGAACTAAAGGCTGACAGGTGCCATGGACCTGATGGCTTGCATCCTAGGATCTTAAAAGAAGTGGCTGTAGGGATATTAGATGCATTTGTTGTGGGCTTCCAAAATTCCCTAGATTCTGGAAAGGTCCCAGCAGATTGGAAATTCGCAAATGTAACACCTGGATTCAAGAAAGGAGGGAGACAAAGCAGGAAACTATAGGCTAGTTAGCCTAACTTCAGTCATAGGAAAAATGCTAGAATCCATTATTAAGGAGGTAATAGCAGGATATTTGGAAAATCATAATACAATCTGGGAGAGCCAACATGGTTTTGTGAAAGGGAAATGGTGTTTGACTAATTAATTAGAGTTCTTTGAGGAAGTAAACATGTAAGGTGGATAAGGGGGAATCTGCAGATGTGTACTTGAACTTCCAAAAGACATTCAATAAGGTGCTACATCTCAGGAGGTTAAGCATAGTAAGGTACCACATGGCATGGTATTAATCAGGAGATTAGAGAAGCATGTAGCATGGGTAATACAGTAATCTTGGGTGACTTCACTTTGCATATAGACTGGGTAAACCTAATGAGCACTAATGTTGTGGAGGACGAGTTTCTGGATTGAGTTAGGGATGGTTTTCTAGAGCAGTATGTTGAGGAACCAACTAGAGAACAGGCTATTTTATATCTAGTATTATGTAATGAGAAAGGGCTAATTAATAATCTTATTGTAAAAGAAACTTAATGTGATAGAATTTTGCATTATGTTTGAAAGTGAGGTAGTGCAATCTGAAGCCAGGGTTTTAAATTTGAACAAAGGAAATTATGAAGGTATGAGGGCAAATTGGCTGAGGTAGATTGGGAAAATACATTGAAAGATATGACAGTACCTAGGAATGGATAGTCTTTGAAGAATTACTACATAGTTTACAGCAACTATACATTCCTTCAAGGCACAAAAACCCAAAAGAAAAGGCAGTCAACTGTGGCTGACAAAGGAAGTTAAGGATTATATAAGATTAAAAGGCCTATAAAGTTGCCATAAATAGTAGTAAACCCGAGGATTGGGAGGATTTTAGAATACAGCAAAGGAGGACCAAGAAACTGATAAAGAAAGGGAGAATAGAATATGAATGTAAACTAGCAAAAAACATAAAAATGTACTGGAAAAGCTTCTATAGGTAAGTAAAAAGGAAACCTTTGGCTAAGATAAACGTGGGTCCATTACAGGCAGAGTCAGGAGAATTTATAATGGGGAATAGAGAAATGGCAGAGAAGCTAAATGATTACTCTGTGTCTGTCTTCAATGAGGAAGATACAAGAAATGTCCCAGAATTAGAGATCTAAGGGACTAGGGAGAATGAGGAATTGAAGGAAATTAGTATTAGTAAGAAGGTTGTATTAGAGAAATTAATGGGGCTGAAGGTTGATCAGCCCCCGGGACCTGATATTCTACATCCCAGAGCGTTGAAAGAGGTAGCTGTGGAGATAGTGGATACATTGGTGATAATCTTCCAAAATTCTATAGATTCTGGAACGGTTCCTGCAGATTGGAAGGTAGCAAATGTCAGCCCACTATTTAAGAAGGGAGGGAAAGAGAAAACAGGGAATTACAGACCTGTCAGTCTTACATCAGTAGTAGGGAAAATGTTGGCATCTATTCTAAAGGATGTGATGAATGGACACTTGGATAATAATGATCTGATTGGGCATAGTCAACATGGATTTATGAATGAGAAATCATGTTTGATGAACCTGTTGCAGTTTTTGAGGATGTTACTAACAGAATTGATAAAGGGGAGTTGGTGGACGTAGTATACTTGGATTTTCAGAAGGCTTTTGATAAAGTTCCCCCACAGGGGTTGGTTGGCAAAATTAAAGCACATGGGATAGGAGGTAATATACTGGCATGGATTAGGATTGGTTAACAGGCAGAAAACAGAGAGTAGGAATAAATGGGTCTTTCTCACGTTGAGAGGCTGTGACTAGTGGGGTACTGCAAGGATCAGTAGGTGGGCCCCAGCTGTTCGCAATATATATCAACAATTTGAATGAGAGGACCAAATGTAATATTTCCAAGCCTGCTGATGACACAAAACTAGGTGGGAATGTGTGCTGTGAAGAAGGTGCATAGTGGCTTCAAGGTGATTTGGACAGACTTAGTGAGTGGGCAAGAGCATGGCAGATGGAATATAGTGTGGAAAAGTGTGAGGTTATCCACTTTGGTGGGAGGAATAGATGTGCAGAGTATTTCTTAAATTGTAAGAGATTAGAAAGTGTAGATGTACAAAGGGACCTTGGGTGTCGTTGTCAATAAGTCACTGAAAGGTAACATGCCAGTGCAGCAAGCAATTAAGAAGGCTAATGGTATGTTCGCCTTTATTGCAAGAGAATTTGAGTACAGGAGTAGCGAAGTCTTGCTTCGATTATATAGAACCTTGGTTAGACCTCACCTGGAGTACTGTGTGCAGTTTTTGTTGCCTTACCTTAAGAAGGATATTATTGCCATAGAGGGAGTGCAACGAAGGTTCACCATATTTGTTCCTGGTATGGCGGGATTGTCCTATGAAGAGAGATTGAGGAAACTGGGCCTGTATTCTCTAGAGTTTTGAAGAATGAGAGGTGCTCTCATTAAAACCTACAAAATACTTAAAGGGATAGACAGGGTAGATGCAGGTCAGATGTTTTCCCCTGGTTGGGGAGTCTAGAAACAGGGGACACAATTTCAAAATACGGGGGAAGCCACTTAGGATAGAGATAAGGAGAAATTTCTTTACTCAGAGGGTTGTGATTCTTTGGAATTGTTTACCCCAGAGGGCTGTGGAAGCTCAGTCATTGTTTATGTTTAAAGCAGTGATTGAAAGATTTCTAAATACCAATGACGTAAAGGGATATGGGGATAGTGTGGGGAAAAAGGCATTGAAGTGGAAGATCAGCCATGATCATATTGAATGGCAGAGTAGGCTCGATGGGCTGAATGGCCTACACCTGCTTCTATGTTACTATCAAAGGTTACTACATATAATAAGAGCTCATGGTGTGGGGCTAACATGAATAAAGGATTGGTTAGCTAACAGGAATCGGAGAAGGGCAAATGGGTCATTTTTGGGTTGGCAAGCCATTACTAGTAGAGTACTGCAGTGATCAGTGCTGGGGCCTCAACTATTTACAATCTATATCAATGACTTGGATGAAGGGACTGAATGAATGGTAGCTAAATTTGCTGATGACACAAAGATAGGTAGGAAAGTAAGCTGCAAGAGGACATAAAGAGTTTACAAAGGGATTTAGATAGGTTAGGTGAGTGGGCAAAAGTTTGTCAGATGCAGTATAATGTGGGAAAATGTGAACTTGTCCACTTTGGCAGGAAGAATAGAAAAGCAGTGTATTATTTGAATGGAGAGAGACTATAGAACGCTATGGTATAGAGGGATCTGGGTGTCCTGGTACATGAATCACAAAACGTTAGCATGCAGGTACAGCAAGTGATTAGGAAGGCAAATGGAATGTTGGCATTTATTGCAAGGGGAATCACGTATAAAAGTAGGCAAGTGTTGCTACAGCCATACAGGGCCTTGGTTAGACCGCATTTGGGGTACTGTGTACAGTTTTGGTCTCCTTACTTAAAGGATATAATTGCAATAGAAGCATTTCAGAGAAGGTTCAATCAACTGATTCCTGGGACGAAGGGGTTATCTTATGTGGAAAGGTTGAGCCTATACCCATTGGAGTTTGGAAGAATGAGAGGTGATCATATTGAAACATAAAAGATCCTGAAGGGACTTGAACGGGTGGATGCTCAGAGGATGTTTCCTCTTGTGGGGGAGTCTAGAACTAGGGGTTAAAAGACAGTTTATAAATTAGGGGTCTCCCATTTAAGATTGAGATGAGGAGAAATTTCTTCTCTCAGAGAGTCGTTAATCTTTGGAATTCTCTTCCCCAGAGAGCCTTGGAGGTTGGGTCATTGAATATATTAGGTTTTTGATCCACAAGGGAGTCCAGGGGGGGAGATAGGAAAATGGATTTGAGGCCACAATCGGATCAGCCATATTCTTATCGAATGGCGGAGTAGGCTCAGGGGACCAAATGGCCTATTCCTCCTCCTTGTTCTTGTGTTCTTGAGTTATCGATGTTAAGTTTAATTTGCCGCTTAATGGCCCAGTCACTTTTCTAATGTTGCCTTTTATTATGTTGCGTTCTTCCTCTGTTAGATTTGGTATCATCTGCAAATTGTGATAGAGTTACTTGTTCCGAAGTCCAAATCATTCATGTAAATTATGAATAACAGTGGTCTCAGCACTGATCCTTGTGGAACACCATTTTCTACAATCCACCAATCTGAATAACTTCCCTTTACTCATACTCTCTGCTTTCTATTTTTAGCTGATTTGCTATCCATTCAGCTATTTGTCCCTTAGCTTTGTCAAGAGCCTACCAAGTGACACCTCAGTGAAGGCATTTTGAAAATTATTTTATTAATGGAGAGAGGTGAGGAACTGTGGAGGAACAAAGGGTGTCAATGTACACATATCACTATAAACTAGTTCTGAATTTGTTCAAATATGTGTTTGGTAGTGAAGGCCTGCTCGAGTCTACAAATGAGACCCAACTCGAGCCCGACCCGGCTCAAGTCTTTCCATTTTTTTCCTGCACCCGACCCGACCATCAGTTAACCTACCTTCCATTTTTCACTTTGTTCCTTACCTGCACAAGCTTAAAATAACTGTAACAAAACCACCTTTAAAGTCCAAATAGTAAATTAACATTCGAATCACTTACCTGAGGTGGTGATAGAGTATGTCCGATCTGGCCCGACCCGACCTGAGCCCAAATGCCGGACCCGGAAATGCGACCTGACCCGACCCAAACCCGACATATCGTCAGGTCCCGTCTGGTTCGGGTCGGGTAGCAGGCCTTTATTTGGTAGCACTTTGCTGAATTTAGAAGACAGTTAAATAAATCTGCTCAATCCTAGTCATGTTTTAGAAGATACTTGTCAACCTGTCTTTCTCTCTTTGAAAGCTTCAGAGAAACTATTTGATTTGAACAAAACCAGCTAGCCTCCACAGACAGTGAGGGAAAACAATACTACTTATCACTTCGTGCACCAGTTGTGAGCTGTTCATTAGTTATTAAGCTTAACTAATTAAAGTAGTAAAAGTACTGTAAAACTATGTTGTGTTACTGCTAACATTCACTTTTTTCTTAACTATTTGACATTTGTTTGGTAGTTAAAGCACAAGTGCAGGTCTAGTGTTCAGTTTCTTTCTGAAGACTAAGGGAGTCACATGTTAAAACTTGTAGTTGAAAACTGAAGTGGCTTCTTTGTTCATTCAATAAGCAAACTATGAACTTACCTAGCTGTCTGGGCGAGTAAAAAAAAAAAACTTCAGATCTGAAATATGGAGGGCCAGGGCTCGCCTACAAGAGCAGTCTGAAAGACAGAAGTCAGATAAAATACAAGTTGAAAAAAAAGACTGAAAAATGGAAGTTGTGCATTATTTATTTGTATTCAAGGAGGTATAAGTTAGTAATTCTGTATCCAAGTGAAATTTGCTGTATTGAAGTTATGCTACTGTTTAGCTTTCAATAAAGTTGATTGGTAGCTTGTAGCCTCAGTCATATGATGGAATAGTATCTTTGTTCTTCTGCTATCTGAAGACTGGGGAATACCAGACAACGAGTGCCAATTTCAGAAATCGATTACAGTAACTGGAGTTTGGTTTGCTTCCTGGGCAATGCTACATTACCCAGATATTGTGCGTATAACCTGGCACTCAGAGGGATCAGAGACTGGGTTAGCTGGGAGAAGTATCTGGACCATAGCCTAAACACATGCCATCCATTTCCTAATTTTGTCAATGCCATCAGGACGATGATGTAGCAAGTCTCCTGGGAAAGAGAAGCTAGACAGAGAATCGTTTTGGATCCACTTTCTCACCCAGCACCTCAATAGCAGCATTGCCTGACATCTGGAATCAGGATATGTTTCTCATGCTTTTCCTGGGGCTGGTGATTGCATCATGAGGCCATAAATATGACAGAAAATTAATTGAAACTTCATCGGACAGGGGAAATTTAAAAAATAGCTATTTTGTTAGACGATAAAGTAGCTATTTAATTCATCTCTGGCAGATTTAGGTACTTTTCCACAATGTCAAAACTTTAGAATTCCTTTTAAAAGCAAGCTAGGTGCCACTTAATCGCTATTTTTTCTTTATCGTGTGGTCAGTAATATGCTTTTAAAACTAGGTGATATTCTGGACTGTGGATGGAACTTTACATTCACCTCTGTTTCTCAATTTTTAAAGAATATGCCATTTACTTGCTCCCCCAAGAAAGACATACAGTATGTTACCGTGTAGATATATTGACACTTGTGACAGTTAATAAGGCTAGACTAGGATAGATAGTTAGACTGCAGGTTGATTTTTGATCAGTCAGACTATTAACCCCACCTTAATACATGCGCAAATATGTTCTCATTTTATTGTACCTTCAGGCATTGATGAAAACTCCTCCTTTTGGTACAGAAACTGATTGTGGTTGCATGTTCAAAATGAAGTTGTCTTCCCCTCTGGCTAGAGCAAAGCAGAGCTCAGCATGTCTTGCAAGGGTATTCTCAAACATTTTGAGGTATCCCAGTTGGCTCAATACTATCCTTTCAAATTCAATCAGAACATGAGATTGTACTGATCAGAGAGGGATTTGATAAGACTTCAAGTGCTGCAGTTCTGTCAGGTCATCTTGCTTGAGGTCAACAAATTAGCATATGTCAATACTATATGATGAAATATGCATTGCTTGAAATAAAATTGCTATACTGCATACATTTATATAAAAATGTAATCAATATTAGACAGGACGTATTGAGTAGTCAAGTGGAACTGGAATTCAACAATGGAATTGAATTAGCGATATAATTTGTACTTTTTATTGTAATTTTCTATATGTAATACTTTGAAACAAATGATTCTTTTGAATGGATGGGCATGAGAGAGAAAATTTCAAGAAGTCAAAACAAAATGCAGTTTAAAAAAAAAATTCTTTGTTTCTGATGCAACTTTGCTGTTGTGTTGAATATTAACCATGTCTATTAAATAACAAAAAGACTATTAATATAGCTACAGCATCTCTTCTGTGAGTAAATCTGCTTGACAGTGCTAATCTAAAATGGGTCCATCATGGCAAATTAGCATGTTGAGAGCGGATCTGACTTTTAATCTTGAAATTATACCTGTGTGAACAAAGGCAAGTGATAATTCCAAAATTTCAATATTTACCTGAGGTTACAAATAGAGTGTTACAAATAAGATAGAATCATTGACCCCAATATTTACAGGATTGCATGTTCGGAGCGGGGGAGAGGGAGTTATGGACGGGAACCTGGAAGAATATCGCAGGGAGGGATGAGGGGAGCAGACGGATCACTGGGATATACAGGTTTACTTGTTGGGCTTGGAGGAAATCCTCCTAGCTCACAAGCAGTGCTGCAAAAGCCCTTACCTTATAGATCAGGGCCTTTTCGTCTCCTTCGCCCATGTGGGTTTCCTGATGCCAGTGAAACCTGACCGACAGCTGGAAATAAAGAGCTGGCTCAGATGGAGGCATGTAACCTTTTAAAAGATTTTACAGACTGACCTGCCTCCTGAGAGTGGATTGGTCACCCCCTGCCCCCCCCCCCTTGCCATCACATCTTCATTAACACTGGAGGTTGGTGGGTTTGAGGCGATTGGGGTCTGCTTTGAAATTTTTACAATTTTAACCTCTCACCCAATCCAAACCCACCTGTTTTTGAGATTAAAATTATGCCCCTTGCCACTGAACAACACAGACCAGATTGAATCCTTGGTCTCTGCTCAGTCACTAATCTCTAAAGGTAATAAGGGATTGGGGAAAGGAAAATCACCCCATGTTCTTGTTGACCCTAAGCCAGTGAGCTCAGCTAGAAAGTGTACATGTGGACATTGAATGATGACAGGAATGAGATATCTTCTAACGTTGAATACTCACACTTGACCAAGTTAGTGGAGGGTGGCCACTGCCTGTGGGACCATACCCCAGAAACGGGGTCATGGCCTTTGGGAGCAGAGCTGTGGGGAAAAAGTTGGAAGGATTCTTTTTCAAGAGTTACTATGACTTAAAGGAGTTGCCATTTATGTGAAGTGACTTGGAATATTTCCACATTTGTAAACTAAAATGTACAATGATGTCAATGTTTAATTGACTATATTAGCTGGTAAAGTTTTAGTTTATTAATTGCATGCAACTCCCTTTGGCTAGATAAGGGAAGAACCACCGAGTATTTGCATTTCTGATCCCTAGTTGATGCCTTCAGGGTAAGGATAGGATGGGACTCAGCTGTGATGCTCTACACAATAAAAGAGATTGTCTAGACAGAATATCTAGCCTCTTGAGAAGAATGGCCACTTGGGTGAGGCACCAGAGGGTTGCTGACACCAATGGAACATTGTCTCAGAAATGGTCTGGCTCTAGGAGAGAAGGGGGAAACATTGGGAAGGTAAGATATCGCACCTGCTACAACTCAGACCTTCTCCAACAGCCATCACTGTGGCTCTGAAATAGAGTTTCTCTCACGAAATGATTCAGCAGCCAAGTCTGTCGGAAGTTTTCCTCAAATTGTAATAGCGGATTTAAAATCTATTTAAGGGAATGAGCAGAGGCCATGAGGAGCCGGACAAGCTGTTGAAAGAGGGAAGAGGTGGGGAAGAAGGGCTCTCAGCAGGAAGACTATATTCACCCAGGGTATTCCAAGAACAATTCTCCTACTTGGACCTCAGCGAGAAACAACGTGCGAGACATCTGCACTTCGGAAAGGATGTCCTCACTGAGATCTACCACCTGTGCAGCCACAACAACAACTTCAAAAGGGCAAGGACTGCATTGCTAGTGACTGTGAAGGGAACTGTATGAACTTTTCAGCTCCAGCCTGGAAGGAGCCAGATGCATAAGATATTTGCAACATCTTGCAGTTTGCCAGCCATCAAAAAGAGCTAACTACATTTCATTCTCCCTTTCCAGAGGTGAGCAGGTGGATTGAGCATGCAACTTCGAGGATTTCAGGTTTCCAAATGATGCAAGGTGCCACTGACTGCACGTACGTTACTTTGTGGGCGCCGCATGCCAACTCTGCCCTATGCAGAAAGCAAAAGGGAATCCAATCACTCAACGTCCAACTGATGTTGGGCCATAGGCTGCGAATCATGCAGGTCAGTGCCCGGTATCCTGGCAGCAGGTATGATGTCTTCATCTGCCGCAGTCTGCTATGCCAATTGCATTTCAGGCACCACGACAAACCAAGGGGTAGCTACTGAACGACCAGGGCAATCCATAGATGACGTGACTGATGTCTCTGGTGTGCAACCCACACACACGTGTGCAGCAGGCATACGTTGAAAGCCATGCTGCCACACAAAGTGTGATGGGGCAGACCATTGGCACGCTGACACAATGCTTCCGCTGCCTTGACCACTCTGGAGGAGCCCTGCGATACTCAGCAGAATGGGTGTCACGATTCTTGATGATCTGTTGCATGCTGCACAACATCGCCATCGTGAGGGCACAGCTCTTTCCACCAGTTGTATGGTGAGGAGGAAGAGGTAGGGAGGAGGCAACCTGGAATGCCCCTTTCTGGTCAGACTGCCCATGAAGAACTCATCTGAGTGCGATACCAGTAGCCACAAACCCAATTCCCCATTCGCCAACAGTCTCACGTCTCATCTTTCACTATCACTGCATCTACTTGACCACAAAGCAAAAGTAAAGGCCACTACAAAATAAACATTCTAAACCAAATTTAGAAATCAAACAACCATGCCATATTGCAAACAAACATCAACTAATCACCCATGTGTATTCCCTTAGTGCCTATCTTCTGTGTGCCTTTGCCTGTCCTAGTGTTCCTAAAGAGTGCTGCCCAAGTGTCTGCAGCATAGCTGGTGGAAGGCTGCTGACTTTCAGAGGAAGAGATTGCAGATGGTTTTGGCGGATGAGCTTGAGCAGCTCTGGACCTAGAAAGCCCGGCTGCGGACTGCACCAATTTGGCATGGGCGGCTATGGTCTGGGCTGGCTGCTAGACAACAGCAAGGATACTGGCAAGTGGTGAATGCTGTCTTCCTGAGAGAGGACAACAGCTTTGTACTACATGGAGCCACTGGCAGTTCCCTGGGGTGGTGCCTCAACAATCCTAACAGTCAGTTGGAGGACAGATTGCTGAGCTGCTGTGACACCTTCAAGCCCCTTTCCACACTCTAATCCACAGCTATGATGGCAGCAGGCTGAGCTTGCATGAGCTTCCACTGCAGCACTCAGATGTTGTATGGCTGCTGCTTGGATTGCAATAGAAGCTGAGGCGTCGGCTATTGGACAGTGCATCATGGTTGGGTTCACAAGTATACGAATGGGTTTGGCCGCCACTTCCGCTTCCATGCTGGAAAGAATGGACTTCAAGCTCTGTGCCAAGTTGGTGCTGGAGACTCCCATGCACATTGACATTGATTCCAGGCTTTTGAGCAGGCTTCCCAAAGCACCAAGCATTTCGTTGTGTGTACCCATCAGCGTTTTTCTGTAGGCTGCCCCATCAAAATCTGAGTACTCTGCAATGGAACCTCTGTGCAACATCACACTGTGGCAAGCTGGCTCCTGCACTATCCTTTTCCCTGCCCTGGCTACAGTGCACTAATTCCCACTGTCTCACTCTACGCAGATTCTGCCTTTAATCTATCCTCTAAGATATGTGCAGTATCAGTATCTGAGCTGGTGGCTACGAGTGTGAAATCAAGTGACGGTGCTTGTCATCTTCTCTGTGTTCCTTGGTGACCCTCCACTGCCCAGCCAGGTTGCACCTCTTGGATATCAGAAAGGGTAAAAGGCACAAGGGTAAGGTTGTGGTGTGGGGATTAGGGGGGGAAGTAAGGTATACATGCTTACACCATCTGCAGCTTGTAAGTTAGATCTTGTAAGATTGTGGGATGAGAAGGAGGTTGGATGTGCTAAGGAGGATTAGGTATGAGGATGCCCTCATTGTCGATGATTTCTTCAGCATTAGCCATTCCAAAAATGGCCAGCAGTTTCGTCCATAGGGTTAGGACCTACAGGTGTGCCTGTTGCCTGCCAGTTAGCTCCAGATGCCTTTCCTTGTGCACCAACCTATCCTGCAAGAGATAAGGAAGTGTGTCAGTGAGTGTCGTGCAGTCTCTTTGGGTAATGTGGGTGTCATGGCTGAATAGCTGTCAGTGCGTGCAAGCTGTGAGATGTGGGTGTGAGGCTTACAGCAGTGCTATGCATGTGACGTGAAGCATATGAATGTTAGCTATGATTCATAATTAATAGAGATTGTTAGGTAATCATGGGGGTGTGGTGAATTGAGCAGTGTCTGAGGCTAGTGGTGCAGGTGGCAAGATATGACCTTTGAAGATGCATTCACTGATCTTGACCAGTCATGTGAGGTCATTGAACTACTTGTGGCACTCCATTCCAGGTCCTCGGGGCTTGACCCCTGACATTGACTTCCGTGGCTATCTTCTCCCATGCCTTTTGACTGTATGTGTCGAGAGGGCCTCCTGCCCCCCTGCTGATACAGGACATTGCTCCTCCTTTCCACCTCCTCCACTAAGACCTCCAGTTCAGCTTCTGAAAACTTGGTGCCCGTTCTCTCCCCTGTTATGCCATCCTCCACTAATTCCAACATCAGTTTCTTTTCAGCTGTGGCTCTCAACAATTGTTTATGCCACAATGCACCTCACCTTTAAGCAGTACAGGCTAGCTTTTAAGTGCTGCTAGCCACACACAATATTGACCCCCACTGATGCGTCCAGCCAATGAACAGCGCACTTAGTTTTTGTGTCCAGCCGGTGCTATTAAAATGAGCCCCAAATATGAAATTGGTGTGCTGCCTGTGTTTTAATCAACGGTTGCAGATTAATCACACACTGAGATCCCTGTGCCCGTTTTTAGGGGCTATCCAATTTAGCTGTCATAATCCTGGATGGCACTTGCTCAATATGAAGCTGTATTGTTAAAGATTCTGTTTTTCAGATGCAACATTAAAGTGATCACACATCTACCTGTTCACATCCCATTATATTATTCAAAGAAGAGCAGGGAAATTAGGTCCTCATTTATTTAATTGCTGTGTGCACATTGACTGCTGTGTTTTCCTATAGAACAACAATGACTACCACAACAAAATTAATTGGCTGTTAAGATTTTTGTTAGGTGTTCAGGGTTATGGAATTAATCTGTGGAGATGGAGTTAAGATCCAGATCAGCCATGATCTAATTGAATAGTGGAACAGGCTTGAGGGGCTGAATGGTGTACTCCTGTCCCTATGTTCCTTCCTAAGTGTTTTGGGACATCCTGAGGATGAGAAAGGTGATATATAAATGTAAGTTATTTCTTTTGTGCATAACACTTTTTACATCCTCAGATACATCAAAACACTTTTTCTTTGCACCTTGCTTATCTTGAGATATTATGTTAAAGATGTTACGTAAATGCAAGTTGTTGTAAGTTGGTTACTACGGTAAGTTTCTCCCTACCAGGATGATGAGATATATGGTTCTTTAAAAAGCACATTTACTGTGCATCTTTTTGTTTCCCTCATCTTACTGTTCATCGCAAAGGAATGATGTTAATACTTTTAATATAACATAATGCTGCTACTATAGTTCATGGTATTTCATTGGCAGATGCCTGTTGTTCTTGATAAACATGTGATTAGCCTTCAAAATGTCACTTTTGCGAGATAAGTAGGAATAGGGAGGGGAAATTGCAGATAAAGAAACTTGCCGATGATAATGGCTACTTAAAAGAGGAATTCTGACCACAAAGCTCATTGTTGTTTTTTGTCAAGGTTGGAGGGAATGATGTCGATGCTGTTATTGTGCAGTGCTAGTAACAGAACCAGTCTAGCAAAGTTGTGAACTAGCCAATCTTTCAGAGGAAATTTCATTAGAGCAAGACAAGGCATAGTGGTCCCCAAAGAACTTGAGGTTTGATTCCTTAAATCTCATTTTATATTGTAAGCTGTGAAATTTCCAGAACCCTTTGTTTATTGTACTGTGGTAGAAGTGTTTGAAATAGCTCTGTCAACCTTGTGCAAAGAACAAAATTGTTCCGTAATTGCTTTTGTGAAATAATTTAATGACCTATTTTATTTTTCATAAGCATGCTTCATTTTTTCTATGTATGTATAGAATATGATCAGTTAAAGATTTAATGTAAATTTTAGGAACCAGCAAACTGTTTTTGCATATAGAGTCCTGCAGGAAGGATAGACTGCACATAGTATAGAGTTGGCCAGGGTATGGTTCCAAGTGTGCCAGCAACACTCTAACACCCTGCTATAATGGTCATTTTTCACTTGGGCGGTAATTGTTAGCAGGCAATTAATCCATAGAACTAAACACAAACTGGGGACCAAATCAGGAACCTTCCTTGTCTGTATGGCTTATTACCGCAACAGGCAGTGCCATTGGAAAAGCCTATGGCTTCTTTCCTGATTTTTCTGCTTTTATGCCATGCATCATTCCCTAAGCAAGAGGATGGTTGGGCAGCCTAGTTTCATTGCTCTGCCAGTTAACCATCCATCAGCTGTGCACAAGAATAGCCAATGGTAGTTCATCTTTATTCCAACAATGTTGTCCCCTTTTTGAAAGGAAAGGACAAAATGTCACCCTTTTTGTATTTCCTGAGTTGATCCAGCTCTGATTGGAAAGTGACCAAAAAACCCAAAAGATTAACGCCTCAGCAGCTGCAGAATCTGCAGTAAAGGCTTGCGTATGGAGGTAGGGAAATCCTGGAGCATCATCAAGATTTAGCCACCTGGGAGTGAAGGTTACCCATTAACTCCCCAGTGCAGTCACATCAGTTCCGTAATCTTTAATTCTCAATACATCCACCAAATGTATCAAGCTGCAAGTCCTTGTTCAGTATCATTTTCTCAGCTTTTTTTTTGGCATAGATTATAACTACTTTCTTTTGGGCCTCCTTATCTCGAGAGACAATGGATACGCGCCTGGAGGTGGTCAGTGGTTTGTGAAGCAGCGCCTGGAGTGGCTATAAAGGCCAATTCTGGAGTGACAGGCTCTTCCACAGGTGCTGCAGAGAAATTTGTTTGTTGGGGCTGTTGCACAGTTGGCTCTCCCCTTGCGCCTCTGTCTTTTTTCCTGCCAACTACTAAGTCTCTTCGACTCGCCACAATTTAGCCCTGTCTTTATGGCTGCCCGCCAGCTCTGGCGAATGCTGGCAACTGACTCCCACGACTTGTGATCAATGTCACACGATTTCATGTCGCGTTTGCAGACGTCTTTATAACGGAGACATGGACGGCCGGTGGGTCTGATACCAGTGGCGAGCTCGCTGTACAATGTGTCTTTGGGGATCCTGCCATCTTCCATGCGGCTCACATGGCCAAGCCATCTCAAGCGCCGCTGACTCAGTAGTGTGTATAAGCTGGGGGTGTTGGCCGCTTCAAGGACTTCTGTGTTGGAGATATAGTCCTGCCACCTGATGCCAAGTATTCTCCGAAGGCAGCGAAGATGGAATGAATTGAGACGTCGCTCTTGGCTGGCATACGTTGTCCAGGCCTCGCTGCCGTAGAGCAAGGTACTGAGGACACAGGCCTGATACACTCGGACTTTTGTGTTCCGTGTCAGTGCGCCATTTTCCCACACTCTCTTGGCCAGTCTGGACATAGCAGTGGAAGCCTTACCCATGCGCTTGTTGATTTCTGCATCTAGAGACAGGTTACTGGTGATAGTTGAGCCTAGGTAGGTGAACTCTTGAACCACTTCCAGAGCGTGGTCGCCAATATTGATGGATGGAGCATTTCTGACATCCTGCCCCATGATGTTCGTTTTCTTGAGGCTGATGGTTAGGCCAAATTCATTGCAGGCAGACGCAAACCTGTCGATGAGACTCTGCAGGCATTCTTCAGTGTGAGATGTTAAAGCAGCATCGTCAGCAAAGAGGAGTTCTCTGATGAGGACTTTCCGTACTTTGGACTTCGCTCTTAGACGGGCAAGGTTGAACAACCTGCCCCCTGATCTTGTGTGGAGGAAAATTCCTTCTTCAGAGGATTTGAACGCATGTGAAAGCAGCAGGGAGAAGAAAATCCCAAAAAGTGTGGGTGCGAGAACACAGCCCTGTTTCACACCACTCAGGATAGGAAAGGGCTCTGATGAGGAGCCACCATGTTGAATTGTGCCTTTCATATTGTCATGGAATGAGGTGATGATACTTAGTAGCTTTGGTGGACATCCGATCTTTTCTAGTAGTCTGAAGAGACCACGTCTGCTGACGAGGTCAAAGGCTTTGGTGAGATCAATGAAAGCAATGTAGAGGGGCATCTGTTGTTCACGGCATTTCTCCTGTATCTGACGAATGGAGAACAGCATGTCAATAGTCGATCTCTCTGCACGAAAGCCACACTGTGCCTCAGGGTAGACGCGCTCGGCCAGCTTCTGGAGCCTGTTCAGAGCGACTCGAGCAAAGACTTTCCCCACTATGCTGAGCAGGGAGATTCCACGGTAGTTGTTGCAGTCACCGCGGTCACCTTTGTTTTTATAGAGGGTGATGATGTTGGCATCGCGCATGTCCTGGGGTACTGCTCCCTCGTCCCAGCACAGGCATAGCAGTTCATGTAGTGCTGAGAGTATAGCAGGCTTGGCACTCTTGATTATTTCAGGGGTAATGCTGTCCTTCCCAGGGGCTTTTCCGCTGGCTAGGGAATCAATGGCATCACTGAGTTCCGATTTGGTTGGCTGTATGTCCAGCTCATCCATGACTGGTAGAGGCTGGGCTGCATTGAGGGCAGTCTCAGTGACAGCATTCTCCCTGGAGTACAGTTCTAGGTAGTGCTCAACCCAGCGGTCCATCTGTTTGCGTTGGTCAGTGATTATGTCCCCCGATTTAGATTTAGATACTAATAATCTTAAATCATTTATAGTGCCACAAAATGAGCTCTCATTTAAGGTACTGTTACGACCAGGCGAGAAAGGTGTCTAGGGGTCCCACTCAGCCTTCACCTGATCTTACTGTAACAGGGATTAATTTTAAACACACTGTTTTTAGCTCCCGCTTGGTGAATCCTTGTTCACCGCTTTCCAATTATAAGGCAAAGAAACCAGCACAAACAGGTTTTCTTAGGTTTAAAGAAAAGAAGGTTGAAATTTGTAAAACTTAAACTCTAATTCAGTTGACGCCCACAGGTACATAACGTGCCCACGCTAGCATGCATATGCGGTACACACATGCAAATAGAAACAGAAAAGAGCAGAAGAAATAAAGTGGAAAAAGTTTGAGGCAATATCTGAAGAGTTTTTGTTACGGGTTCTTTGAGGTCACAGTAGTGTCCTTGATTGTAGGTAGATCTTGCTTTTCATTGGGGCCCAGTATTCTTCTTAAACCTTGTTCGCTGTAGGAGACTTTTCTCTCTTGGGGTTCATGTGTCTTCAGTGGATTCAGAGGCTTGTGAGAAAGAGATGTGAGCAGACAGGGGAGATCTCAGTCCAGGAGCAAACAGCCTTTGAGTTCAAACACTCTGTGGCTAGTTCAGAACCCTGGAACAGACAGTTATGATTGTATCACCTTAGCAGTCTTTGGAATGCTCCTCTTAACACAATACCTGATGATCAAGGTCCATTGTGGGTTGAATGTATCAGGGAATGGTCCTTTGTCCTTCCAAGCACAATCTGATAATATGCAAATTTATTTTCCAGCTGCAGTGGATCTGTTTAATGAGTCATTTCCTCGCTCCAACAACAGTTAAAAATCAATTTTCATTACAAAATTAATGTGCCTCATTTTTGACAGGTGGGGGCCTAGTACCGTGTGATTGTCCATCAATGAAAACATGTTCAGCAATGGAATGGGTAAATAACTGCTGGCTTTGCTGCAGTTACATGTAAAGTCCTGGTAGAATAAACAAATTGCTTAGTGTTATGTTGCTGCTTTACAGGGAGGGGTAGTATTCTCTGTTGCAGGCAGCAAAATTGGGGTGACGTTGAGCTGTGGAGGAGCAAAAGGATTTAGGTGTCCATGTATGCGAATTAGTCAATGCACAGGTATAAAAAGTTATTAAAAAAGTTAATGGAATCTTGGCCTTCATCTGAAAGGAATTGAAATGCAAAAGTGATGACATTATATGTGGTTGTACACAGCCTTGCTCAGACTTCATCTGGAGTACTGTGTTCAGTTTTGGGGATTGAACCTCAGGAAGGATATACTGGCCTTGCAGGGGGAGTAGTGCAGATTTGCCAGATACTGGGGCTTAAAGCGTTAATTTATAAGGACAAGTTGCATCAACTTGGTTTGTATTCCCTCGATGAAGTAAGTACAGAGCAGACATCCAGGCCCACAAAACTCAAACAAGGACATTGAGAAATATGAGGGAAGACGCAACAGAGTGACCTGGATTTCGAAATTTCCTGCACTAGACTGTGGGGTGGCAGTGGAGATAGGAATGGGGTAGATACAGGGTAACTATTTCCTCTGACAGGGGAATCAAGATCAAGGGGCATAATCTTAAAGTTAGAGCTAGGCCAGTTAGTGAAATCAGGAAGCATTCTTTTCACATAGGGTAATGAAAATCTGTAATCTGAAGGCCGTAGGTGTTGGGTTAGTTGAAATTTTCAAGACTGAAATGGATAGATTTTTGTTAGAGAAGGATATCAAGGAATGTGGGGAAAAGGCTGGTATAAAGTATTGTGGTACAGATTAGCCATGATCTCATAAAATGGTAGGGCAGGCTCGAGGGGCTGAATGACCTACTCCTGCTCCTATGTTCATCAGTAATTTACAGATGTTTTTAAAGCCTAAGCTCAGCACCACCTAATTACCTTATATTCTCTCCAATAGATTCTTGCAGCAACATTATACTGTACAGTTGGCCAGGGTATGATTACAAGGGACCCAGTGGCACTCTAATACCCTGCCTTAATGGTCATTTTACACATGTGAGCTTGGATGGTAAATGTTGGCAAGCTATTAATCCATGGAACTGAACACAAACTATGTATCAAACTGGGACTTTCCTTCTCTATAATGGCTTTTTACCACAACAGGTGGTGCCATTGGAGGAACCTATGACTTCTTTCCTGGTTCTTCTGCATATCTTTTACGTTATGCACCATTCCCTATATCCCGGTGGAATAAACAAATTGCTTTTTGTTACATTGCTGCTTTACAGGGAGGGTCAGTGCCTGCAGCTGCAGGCAGCGAATCAGGGAGGGGGGAGCTTTAAAAATCCTGAGTGCATCCGCGTCAATCTAGGCACAGTTACTATTTATTTTCTCATCAGGTGGCCTTGGCAAGAGATGGGTGGAAAAGCACAATACAAAGCGCACAATTTCAGTAGCACTAGGTATTGTTATGCAGCTCCCATGATGATTTTTCTAGTTAAAATTGGAGCCTTTTTTAAAAAAAAAGTGGAGTGTTATGCTCAGGCTCTTTAAAAAAAATTCCCATTTAGTGAGCTGGTAACCTTGATGTTGCATCACCTTACTTTCCACTTAGATTGTGTGTTTTGGGTCCTAGTGATGCTGGTTCAGTGGAAAGAAAATTGTCTTAACCTCTCTATGCAGTGCAGCATCAATCTAGCTTGTGAATTTCCACCTCAAATGGTGGGAGAGGACACTAATTTGGTTGTTGTTACCTATTGAAGCATCACATTATTAATTATATCATCGAATTATGTAATGATAAGTCCATTCTGCGCTGTCTCCCCTCCAAATGGGGGGAAAATTACAAAAATATACTTGTGGGGAAGGAGAAAGTCAAAACTTTAGTTTTCCTTAAAATGCCAGTTCAGTTCTATCCACCATCTCTTTTTATGTTTGCAATCCCAAGAGTTGGTACTTTTCCAGAAGTTGAAGATTATATTTTGAATTACTGGATACTTCAGTGAATACCTTTTCAGAACTCCATCAGGTACCTGGGGTTGAGAAAGGTTATTGGAGTTGATTGTTGTTGACCTACTGCTAGTAGCTTGTGACAACAGCTTTTGCACGAAAGATGAAATATCCTGAATGCACATTAATTAAATTGTAGGAAAATTGATTACCCTTCTCATTACTTGCTGTCTTTGACTGTTTACTAGCAACCCACTGCTGCTTATACTCAGCTGAAACATTGGGTACTAGTTTTAGCCTGTACTACCTTAAAGTAACATGGGGCTGACAGATCCAAGTGATATACTCCTCATAGTTCTGTTTGTGAATACACATATGAAGTGCTCTACATCCAAATTCCAATTAAATAATAACACCAAGGAGTCAACAGCAGGTCTTTACCATCATTAATATGAAAATGAAGTTTCAAAAAAAATTCCCTGGGTGGCTGGAAACTTTTTAAAAGTTTGCATCATACTGGTTTAGTTATATCTCCTTGACGTGGTCTTAAACCACTTCAACATTACCTAAATTCAACATAATTGGCATTGTACCACATATTCCTGTGAATCTGAATCCATTTCTATCGACACAAATTATACGACTAGCCTCTAATTTAATTGAATCAGCTCAAATCATAGAGCTTTTAAAGTTTAACATCCACAGAAAAGGCATCATTGTTTAACTCTATTTTTCCAGAACTATTTTTTTTAAAGTTCAAAAGTCGCCAAATTAACAAAGAAAAATCCATCAACTAACATCAAGGGAGAGGACGGGGGAAAATAATAACATTTTGCATGGTCCACTGGAATGCAAAGATGCTGTTGGTTAAGCACATTGTGCAACCTTCAGAACCTATCGCTAATTTTTATTTTTTATTTTCTCCCCCTTTTCTCTTGAAAGCCTTAATTCTTGCATTGTTAGTTTCCCTGGACACTATGGGCATCTGGCACTTTACTACAGTGGTTCTTCATGTGAGTCACACAGTAAGTACAGGCAGGCCATTTGCCTACAGGCGCATCAGAGTTCAGTGCAATCTGAAATGCACATTATATAGGTTGTAGAGAAGGTAATCAATTCTCGCTGTATATCGCGCAAACTTATGAACGGGCCTGTGCAGTCATTTTAGGCCCTGAAAAGTGCCCAGTCTACCTCAGATTACCCTGGAAGCGTAATATATCCCAAAAATTTGAGCAACCGATGTAACTAGCTGTTTCGTGCTGCTACTATGCAGTAGCAACATGTGTGGTGTTCGCCACTAACAGGATGCTGCCGTCAAGCCAGAAGGCATTCTGCCTATCTCACAAATGAGTAATGTGGTATATGAATTTCAATGCCAGTGCGATGCTAGGTATACAGCCCTGTTACAACCAGGTGAGAAAGAAGTCTAGGGTTCCCTTTCGGCCTTCACCTGGTCTTACTGTAACAGGGTTTAATTTTAAACACACCGTGTTTTTAACTCCCCCTTGGTGAATCCTTGTTCGCCGCTTTCCATATATAAGGCAAAGAAACCAGCACAAACAGGCTTTCTTAGGTTTAAAGAAGAAAGGTTGAAATTTATTAAACTTAAACCCTATTTCAGCTGATGCCTAAGGATACACGATGCGCCCACACTAGCATGCATACATGATGCACACATGCAAGTAGAGACAAAAAAGAGCAGAAGAAACAAATAAAGTGAAAAGTTTGAGGCAATATCTGAAGAGTTTTTTTTACGGTTCTTCGAGCTCACTGTAGAATCCTTGATTGTAGGTAGTTCTTGCTTTTCGTTGGGGCCCAGTATTCTTCTTAAACCTTGTTTTCTGTAGGAGGCTTTTCTCTCTTGAGGTCATATGTCTTCAGTGGATTCAGAGGCTTGTGAGAAAGAGATGAGAGCGATCTCAGTCCAGGAGCAAAAGTCTTTGAGTTCCAACTGTTTGTACAATTCAGAAAACCCCGGGTTGCCAAGCAGGTTAGTCATGTGACTAACTGGTCTGACCACGTCTTGGATTGTATCACCTTAGCAGTCTCTGGAATGCTGCTCTTACTCACAATACCTTGTGATCGAGATCCATTGTGAGTTGAATGTGTCAGGGAAAGGTCCTTTACCTTCCAAGCACTATCTGTTAATATGCAAATGTATTTTCCAGCCACGGTTAATCTGTTTAACAAGTCCTTTCTTCACTTCAGTAACAGTTTAAAATCAATGTTCATGACAAAATTAATTCTTGGCAGGTGGGGGCCAAGCATGACAGGCTGAACATCCCAAAGACTGGCCGATCATATCAAACAGCATGTCCCTTCCGCTGTTCGCAACGGGCAAGTTACAGACCGTACCCAACCAGCCCGTGCTTGCAAAACTCAAAACACAGTGTCCAACATCAGATGCGATTCCGCGATTGGACAACATTTGCTAAATAATCCTCAGTATGCCAAGAATTATGCTGACAACCAATTTAAGCTTGTCAATCGGGCTCGCAGTGTGGCGCATTTGCGCATACTGGAAGTTACATATATTTATACACAAGGCCCTATTCTTTACAGACAGAAAGAACATCTACAAACATTGTGCCTGGTTCAGCTAAACAAAATAAGTGACAACCATTCGCTGGTTCATTCTTCAGGGCAATGCCTTGACCAATCAGATTCAAACTGCCTGGTTTAAATTTCAAACAAAGCTTAGCAGTTAACTGTCAGTCACCATAAACTGGTGCATTTTCCATGGCAACATCTCTACCAATCAGTCCACTTGTACTCTTTTCTCATACAGTATAAATTTCTTGCTTTCCCTTACAAAGGTATTCTTGCGAATTGTCCTGATGCATGCAAGACGAAAAGCTTCGGCAAAATGTCTCTGTTTTTAGCAATACTCAGGTTCTGTACTACCACACGACTATTAACATATTTTTGTTGTTCTTTGTCCCTGTGTACTAACAAGCTCACTTCTACTCAAGGGTGCAGTTATGCAACATGCGCTGGTTTGAGCTGGTACCAATTACAGTAACATGAGGCCAGCTAACCTGAATGATAGGCTCCACAACATTCTGATACACTTCCACCAGTGAAAATTAGAGCATGTTGGCAGAGGCTTGCATCACCTCCATATTCTTATTAGTTCTGAGTAGTCTGTGGCGTGAAGAGGGCATTTCAGCGGTGCAGGAGAAAATATCACAAAAAGTGAATCTTGCTTAATAATTGTAACAGAAATAACCACTAGGTTAAAAAGGTGGGATGGAGATTAATGGTCAGTATAAGAGCATGGGTTATCTGTAGAACTGGCAAAATTACTGATTTTGACAGCATGGGAATTTTGTACATTAGTCCTTTCATTAGTTGCATTATTTTTCATATCAGGATACAAGCGACTAATATAGTTTAGTTGAGAGGTATGTTTTGAGGACAGTAACAATTTTAGATTGCTCCTTGGGGAAGTTTCAAATCAGCGAAGTGGAAGTTTGATCACTGACATTCTGCCACAGAATTATAGAGCACAGATTCAAACCATGTGATTTCCTAGTCTGAGCTGCTGCCTTCTGTTGACAGGAGGTTGGGGGAGATGGGGTGCGGGAACTCAGAGATAGAATCAACCTGTGTCACTTTCTCACACATTCAGCCTTTTGAATAATTCAGAAAAGCATAAACAGGGATTTAGAAGCTTTTTTTTTTACACAAGAAACTAGATGAAGGTCGAAAACTCAGTACAGGATACAAGAGTAATAGAGAAAAAGTAAAGAATCTCACAGTTTCGGAGGTTATGGAAAAGAATGATTGGAACAGGAGACAGTGCAGTGATCCTGTCCATTAGAGGGGGAAAATAATTGAGTAACTGGATGCAATATAAAAAAAGCTATGCATATTTTACACTTGACAGTTGTGCTTTAATCCTAGACTTTATTTTAAAACATACAATGGGAAAAATTCATTTGCATAGCACTACACAGACTTACACCAATTCCCCAGGAGCAGGCACCACTGCAGGCCGCTATCTGCACAACCAGTGTGGCTTTCTTCATTGATATCATTGAAGAACACTGAGCGGCTTGTGTAGGTAGTGGCCCGTGGCACTGTCTGCCACGGTGAATTGACGCAAGTTTGTGTAGCGCCACTTAGAAGAGGTACTACACAAACTAATTTCTCCCCCAGAGTCTATCCTGTGATCAAATTCATGTTGTTTTTGGGTCGGGGAAAATTCTATAAAGTTACATGCCTTTCACTTGACATCCCGCGAACAGTGTTAGAAAGAGGTTTCAGTTAATGTGACCTGGATGTGGTCAGCGGTGAAGGAACAGGGCTTGCTGTTCAGCTATTTGACGGCTGCCTACAAAGCTTTTGTGGCTTTAGAGAGCAAAGTTGCTCTAGACGGTTGCCCACCTTCTCCTGGAATGTGTCTTTGCAAAGCAGGTGTGGAAAAAGATGCAGTGGTTTTTGTCGAGGTTCATCCCAAGCAGCTCTGTAACACAGGAGTGTGTGCTCTACGGGCTGTTCCCAGGGACGCACACCGAGACAAACATCAACTGCTGCTGGAGGACTATCAATTCGGTGAAAGACGCCCTTTGGTCTGCCCGAAACTTGCTGGTCTTCCAGCGCAAAGAGTTGTCCACGACCGAATGTTGCAGACTGGCACATTCCAAGGTCCAGGACTATGTGCTGAGGGACGCACTAAAGCTTGGGGCAGCCACAGCAAAGGCTCAATGGGGAAAGACCACTGTGTAAGGTTCCCCCCACCAAGCTGAACTGAGGGGCTGGATTCATGGGAAACCCCTCGAACTGTATCGGGAAAATTTTTTGTGCTGTAAATGTAAAAATGTATATGGCTTGACAATGAAATGGAAGGGTTGTGAGGCAACTCAAAATTGTATAGAAGGAAACTGATCACCTTTGCACTGTTTGTATTTTTTGACTTAATGCTGTTTTAAACTGTTTGGGAATGTAATTTTTACAGATTTTTAAGAATAAAGTATATTTTGGAAATAAAAAAAAAAGTTGCTCTAGACTGTCACTTACAGGACGACCAGCGGGTTGGCAGGGGGATACGGAAGCTCAATGCTACATTGCTAACCCCAGAGATCGTTGAGGAACTCAAAAGGGATTACAAAGGTTGGAGGACCATGAAACCCCTCTTTGAGTCTCCAGCTCACTGGTGGGAGACGATCAAGGAGAACATCAAGAGGTTCTTTATCTTCAAAGGTGTTCAGAGGGCGAGAGAGAGACAGAGAAAAATGTCCCGACTCCAGAAAAGTATACAAAATCTGCTCCGGCTGCAGACGATGGGGGTCGAGGTCAAGGAGGACCTCCATGAGGTGAAGAGCCAGCAGGCTTCACTCTTTGCCACAGAGGCCTCTGAGATCATCTTCCGGTCCAGAGTCCGCTCCATTGAGCAGGATGAGAAGTGCTCGCGTTACTTCTTCCAAAAGGTACACAGAGAGAGCTCTGTTATCAGCAGCCTGAAGGAAGAGGATGGCTCGGTAACGTCTTCGTAGCCCGACATACTAAGGATCAGCAAATCCTTTTATGCTGGGCTGTATGACGCGAAGCCCACAGACAACAGAGCCTCCCAGTCCTTCCTGTCATCTTTCACAGAGGTCTTGGATGACAGCATGAGGGAGAGACTGGACAAGTCGCTAACTCTGGACGAGCTGACAAAGGCCGTCGAGTCCTTCGAGACGAGTAAAACTGCCGGAAGCGATGTCTTACCGGTTGAGTTGTACTCGGCCCTGTGGGACTGGGTCGGCCCGAACCTGCTGGAAGTATATGAGAGTATGCTCCTGGCCGGCAGCATGTCAGAATCCATGAGGAAAGGCATCATCACACTCGTCCACAAGCGGAAGGGGGAGAGGGCAGAAATCAGAAATTGGCAGCCCATCTCACTGCTTAATGCTGACTACAAGATTCTGTCCAAAGTCATAGCCAGTTGAGTCAAGTCTGCTCTGGAGTTGGTGATCCACCCTGATCAGACCAGTACTATACCCGGCAGGAAGATCTCTGATAATCTCGCGCTACTCAAGGATACGATCGCCTATGTATGGGACAGGAGGGTGGACACCTGCCTCATCAGCATGGACCAGGAGAAGGCTTTTGACAGGGTATCACACACCTACATGATGGACGTGCTTTCCAAAATGGGGTTTGGGGAGGGAATCTGCAATTGGATCAAACTGCTCTACACCAACATCAGTAGCGCAGTCTCAATCAATGGGTGGGAATCAGAAAGTTTCCCGATCCAATCTGGAGTCAGACAGGGCTCTCCTCTCTCCCCTGTCTTGTTTGTTTGCTGTATTGAACGCTTTGCTGAGTCTATTAGGAAGGATGCGAGCATAAGAGGGGTGACAATCCCAGGCAGTGGAGGCACTCAGGTTAAAACCTCCCTGTACATGGATGACGTCGCCATCTTCTGCTCAGACCCGCTGTCCGTTCACAGACTGATGAGCATCTGCGACCAGTTCAAACTGGCCTCGGGAGCCAAAGTTAACCACGGCAAGAACGAGGCCATGTTCTTTGGGAACTGGGCTGACCAATCCTTTGTCTCCTTCACCGTCAGGTCAGGCTACCTGAAGGTGCTGGGGATATTGTTTGGAAGGGCTGGGGCGTGCACCAAAACCTGGGAGGAGCGAGTAGCCAGGGTACAACACAAGCTGAGCATGTGGGAGCAGCGATCTCTCTCCATTATGGGTAAGAACCTGGTCATCATATGCAAGGCGCTTGCGTTGTTGCTGTACGTGGCGCAGGTCTGGCCCATACCCCACTCCTGCGCTGTGGCGGTCACCCAAGCTATTTTCCGCTTCATCTGGGGATCCAAAATGGACCAGGTCCGGAGGGACACGATGTTCAAACCTCTGGATAACGGCGGGAAAAATGTACCCAACATCGCCCTCATCCTGATGACTACCTTCGTGTGCGGCTGCATCAAGCTGTGTGTAGACCTCCAGTACGCAAACTCCAAGTATCACTACGTTCTGAGGTTCTATCTGTCCCTGGTGTTGCGAAGGATGGGCCTGGTCACATTGCCACGGAACGCTCCATCCAGTTGGACTGTGCCGTACCACCTATCCTTCGTGGAACAGTTTCTGCGGAAAAACACCTTTGACCTCCAATCCATCAGGCAGTGGTCTGCACGGAATGTCCTCAAGGCCCTACGGGAAAAGGAGGTGGTGGATCCTGTCTGATGGTTCCCCGAGCAGACAGCCAAAGTCATTTGGCAGAATGCCTCCTCACCAGAACTTTCAAACAAGCACCAAGATGTAGCTTGGCTGGTGGTGAGAAGAGCCCTCCCCGTCAGATCCTTCCTGCATGCCCGAAGTCTCACCCCATCGGCACAATGCCCTCGAGGTTGCTGTGGCAGGGAAGAGACGGTTGCCCACCTCCTTCTGGAATGTGTCTTTGCAAAGCAGGTGTGGAAAGAGATGCAGTGGTTTTTGTCGAGCTTCATCCCAAGCAGCTCTGTAACACAGGAGTGTGTGCTCTACGGGCTGTTTCCAGGGACGCACACCGAGATAAACATCTACTGCTGCTGGAGGACTATCAATTCGGTGAAAGACGCCTTTTGGTCTGCCCGAAACTTGCTGGTCTTCCAGTGCAAAGAGTTATCCTCAACCGAATGTTGCAGACTGGCACATTCCGAGGTCCAGGACTACGTGCTGAGGGACGCACTAAAGCTTGGGGCAGCTGCGGCAAAGGCTCAATGGGGAAAGACCACTCTGTAAGGTCCCCCCACCAAGCTGAACTGAGGGGCTGGATCCATGGAAAACCCCTCGAACTGTATCGGGAAATTTTTATTTTCTGTAAAATGTATATGGCATGAAAAATGAAATGGAAGAGTTGTGAGGCAACTCACTCCTATATTGAAGGAAACTGACCTCCTTTGCACTGTTTGTATGTTTTGACTTGGTGCTGTTTAGAACTGTTTTGTCATGTATTTTTTGCAGATTTATATGAATAAAGTATATTTTGGAAATAAAAAAAAGTTGCTTTAATCTGTTGTTTGTTTCAACATCATGCCCTCTACAGGGGACCTGTGGCATCTTTGAACAGGGCAAAAAAACAGCAAGACTTTTTAACTAATCAGATTGAAGAGACACTGGCCGGAATTTTATGTTCAGGCTGTGGCCCCACCCACTGGCTAAAAAGTCGGCGGAGAGCCTGCCTCCGCCAGGCCTGAAAGTCATGCAGCAAGTTTGCGTGGCCCAGGCCCTTAATTGGTCCCGGTCAAGGTTTCCGCTCCTCTGGGGCAGGAAGTCCCGCCTGCAAGAACTGTATCCTTCCGAAGATGCATTATACCAAGACCCTTCCTGCCTGTTCAAGTGAGCATTAACTATCCTGCGGGACTGTTTGAAGAGAAGCAAGTAGTGGTCCTGGCCAATTTTTTTCCTTCAAACTACCACCTCCAAAATTAGATTAACTGGTCATTCACCTTAGTGCTGTATGTGGGATCTTGCTGTGTGCACAATGGTTGTAACGTTCATCTACATAGCAATAGTGGCTGCACCTCAGAGTAATTTGTTGTATGTGAAGTGCTGAGTGGAGTGATAAAGCACTACATAAATATAAGTTCCTTTTACTTTCATCCACACACCCCCCCCCCCCAAAAATCTTGTCAGTCAAGTGCTTCTGCCATCAGCAACGTGTCCCAGCTGGGGTGAGCAAGAATTACAAAGTTAATAGCAGACGTCAGCGTGTCCTTCGCTCAAATGACACAGGCGCACAGTAATGTGAAATACTGATTGATACTGGTATATTTTCGACCTTATTTGGTTCAATGCAATTTGTGGAAAAGCTTAGATGCCAAGTTGGATTCATTGTCAATTGTACAGCCCTCCAATTCAGTTTCTGTAACATTCGTCCCAAAATATTTTAATAACATTTCAAAGCTAAACAGAAAATGCTGACAATACGGGACAGAGTTAACATTTCAAGTTGATGACGTTTTGTCAGAACTCTTGGAACTCTCAAAGCAGTTTGTAGCGTTCTGACAGAAGGTTATGACATGAAGTGTTAATTCAGTTTTCTCTCCATAGAAGCTGCCTGATCTTGCGATATTTCCAGCATTTTCTGTTTTTAATTTCAGATTTCTTACATTCGCAGTTTCAATTGTCCTCCCAATTTGTAATGTTTTTCTGTTCTTAGTTTCAGATGCTTTATTTTTGTTTTGCAATCATGCCCTACTAATTGGCAATGTCGGTGAGGGCTAAAATCTTGGCACAGGAGACCCTGACCGAGGGAATGCAAATGATCAGAGGAGGCTTCAGAAATTCTTTTTCATCTGTCGGTTTCAGGAGTGAAGGCACTTAGCAACCAGGATTTAAGATTGGTGTGAACCTCAGTTGATAGGTGAATCAAGGCCAGGTGGAGTACTGATATCTTTTCATTGCATTCCAGTCTTTCTGCATTCCATGTCGATCTCCATGAATGGTTTCATCTCCTAAGATAAAATAGTCACCTGTGTTATTCCCCAGGCCTCCATTTCCACTTCCCTCCTTGTCATCATCGCCATGCTACTCTTTCGTGACGTTATCTGCAAAACTAGGTATGCTGAGGAACATCCCCATCACTGACTCCTATCTCCCAGTGTATCAATTTCAAGGTCTTTTTTTCTGATTCTTGCTCACCCTTAACCCTTGTTACCTAAATGAAGTCCTTCTGCTAAGTGTCCAAACATATATCCTCTCTTTAGGATTGTCAACCTTCCAGCATTGCCCATGAGTCTCCGGGAATTGGATAATTTCTTTTGAAAGCTTCCATTTCATAGTAATAAAAATATTGGACATGGGGGGAAAAGGCTGTTTTACTGGGGAGGGCAATTGAAGGCAGAAAGAAGGTCATGTGATGAAACCTCCAGGAATATGTCCAACCACCTTTGTTCCTCCAACTCGGGCTTATGGCTTATTCCCCACTTTGTCTGTTTTATCGTAAGCCACTGTGCTTTTTTACTTCTCTTACTTTATTTGAAAGCAGTGTTTTTCATCCTAGACCCCTTAATTTCTTTCATTTCTGCTGTTTCCTTTTTCTTTCACTGTTAAACATCCTGACACGTTATCCCACAAGGATGTCACCATTTATGTTTAAGTTATTGTTATTGAAGACTCCAAATGCTCCAAATGGGTGTTGGATCTGACAGAACTAGCATTTGAATCCAGGTTAGTTTTGTAAACTAAATGGAAGCATCTCAGTGTTAGAAGGCTCAAATAATAGGGCCTATTTACAGAAGATTCTTCTTTACTGTGAACATGAGAAAGGATAGTTGGGAGAGATCCTGAGTTGTTACATCTGTTTTCAAAAAGGCCACAAAACATAAATACAAACCCTGCTGGTCTAGCATCGATAGAGAACATCGAATTACATTGCAGAGTGTTACAACATAGAAGCAGATTTTGTTCAACCCATCAAGTTTGTGCCAGTGTTTCTCTTCATATGCGCCACCTAGCCTTATCCCACTCTTCTGCTTTTTTTTCCCCATATCCTATTATTTAAGCAACCTTTCCATTTTGACAGTGTCCAAATTCTGACTTCCCTCTATGTAAAGATTTCTTTCCTAATCTCCCCTCGATTCTTTTTATGATTACCTTTGAATTGTGTTACTGTCTTAATACTTACTGTCTTACTGACTAACCTAATCACTATTTACCATATTGTAACTCTTCATAATCTCTAAGGTCAACCTTTAACTTTGTCAGCTCAAGTGGCAAAAGCCCTAACTTCTCAGAGAAATAGTGATATATTATTGAAATAATTCTTAATATTTTCTGAAGCTTGAGGGAGGCTGTGTAAAGTAAATTAAAATTAACTTTGAATTGTTGAAAGACTCCTGTATATAAAACCCCATCAAAGCCTGCGGGAGAGGGAAGCAACTGGAATTCTGACTTTGCACCGACACCCTTCATTGTGTATATTTGCTTTGTCTTCTATTACCTGAATAGGGATGTGCACACATCTATTAAAATTCAACATCCTACATCTTGTATGCAATCTTGGTTTAAAAAAAATCCATAGCTATAAAAGGCAGAGTTATGCACGTTCTTGCTAAACTTAATGGAGTGCATTATAAAAGCTTTGCAGCTGCTTTAAAAAGAATATATTTAATAAACAGTTACTAATGATAGGAATGATTTGTGGCAGGTTACATTTAATGTTAACTTGCATCAATTTTCAAGATTGATCACTGTGGGGCACAGTAACGGGTTATTGCCATAGGGTCCAAGCCTCCACTGCCTGCACCAATTGTCTGCTGTTGTGTAGTTGTCTACTACAAGAGTAAAACAGTGTCCACCCAGCAAATTAATTTTAGAACCTGCTTGCTGGAATCACTGTTTTAAGTATTTTTTGTGCTTCTAACAACAGCTAGGGCTAGCTTTGTGAGCCATCTGTACCACTACAGGCTGTACCCTGTTGTGGGTCTATTAAGATTTAAAAAATAATCACTGTAATTGCAGCATCCATTTTGTATGTAAAAGCAGTTTAGGCATTCAGTGTTGCGAAGATTAGTGGTAGGCCAGAACATTGGGAAAATTTTAGAAACTAGCAACGGATGATGAAAAAAAAATTAAAGAGAAAAAATAGATTGAGAGTAAACTAGCAAGAAATATAAAAACAGACAGTAAGAGCTTTTACACATTTCTAAAAAGGAAGAGAGTAGCTAAAGTAAATGTTGGTCCCTTAGAGGATGAGACTGGGGAATTAATAATGGGAAACAAAGAAATGGCAGAGATGTTGAACAAATAGTTTGTATCTGTCTTCACAGTAGAGGACAATAAAATCATCCTAGTAGAAAATCAGGAGGAGAAAAGGAGGAACTTAAAACAATCATTATCACTGGAGAAAAAGTACTAGGCAAATTAATGGGATAAAAGACTAGATCTGATGGCCTGGATCCTAGAATCTTAAAAGAAGTGACTGCAGAGATGGTGAATGCATTGAGTGTAATCTTTCAAAAGTCCCTTGATTCTGGAAAGGTCCCAGAAGATTGGAAATCTGCAAATGTAACACTCCTATTCAAGAAAGGAGGGAGGCAGAAAACAGGAAACTATAGGCCAGTTAGCCTAATATCTGTCGTTGGAAAAATGCTGGATGTTACTGGCAGGACATTTAGAAAATCAAAATACAATCAAGCAGAGTCAACATGGTTTTATGAAAGGAAAATCATGTTTAACAAATTTACTAGAGTTCCTTGAGGCTGTAATGAGTAGGGTGGATAAAGGGAAACTAGTAGATGCAGTGTATTTGGATTTCCAAAAGGCATTCGATAAGTTATCACATAAAAGGTTACTGCACAAGATAAGAGCTCATGGTGTTGGGTTAATATATTAGCAAGGATAGAGGATTTGCTAACAGAAAACAGTGCATTCGGTTGGGTCATTTTCAGGTTGGCAAGCTTGAAAAGAGACTGGCAACTAGCATTAAAGGAAATCCCAAAGTTTTCTATAGGCATATAAATAGTAAAAGGTTGGTAAAAGGATGAGTGGGGCTGATTAGGGACCAGAAAGGGGATTTCCACATGGAGGCAGAGGGAATAGCTGAGGTATTAAATGAATACTTGGCATCTGTCTTTACCAAGGAAGAAGGTGCAACCCAGGCAGTGTTGAAAGAGGAGGTAAGTCAGACACCAGAAAGGTTTAAAATTGATAGAGGATGTATTAGATAGGCTGTCTGTACTTAAAAGTGAATAAAGACCAGGACCAGATGAGATGCATTTGAGGGTACTGGGGGAAGTGAGGGTGGGAATCGCAGAGGCACTGGCCATAATTTTTCAGTCTTCCTTAGACTCGGGGGTTGTACCAGAGGACTGGAGAATTGCAAGCGTTACACCCCTGTTCAAAAAGGGTGTAAAGATAAGCCCAGCAACTATAGGCCAATCAGTTTAACTTCGGGTGGTGGGAAAACTTCTAGAAAAAATAATTTGGGACAAAATCAATAGTCACATGGACAAATGCGAATTAATTAAGGAAAGTCAGCATGGATTTCCCAAGGGAAAATCATGTTTAACTAACTTACTGGAGTTTTTTGAGGAGGAAACAGAAGGCTGATGAGGGCAATGCTGTTGATGTGATGTACATGGACTTTCAAAAGACATTTGATGCAGTGCCACACAACAGACTTGTGAGCAAACTTGTGGAATAAAAGGGACGGTAGCAACATGGATACAAAATTAGCTGTGTGACAGGAAAAAAAGAGTAGTGGTTAATGGATGATTTTTGGGCTGGAGGAAGGTGTGTAGTGGAGTTCCCCAGGGATCAGTGTTGGGACCCTTGCCTTTCCTGATGTATATTAATGACCTAGACCTTGGTGTACAGAGCATTATTTCAAAGTTTGCAGATGACACGAAACCTGGAAGCATTGTGAACTGTGAAGAGGATAGTGTAGAACTTCAAAAGGACATAGACAAGTTGGTGGAATGGGCAAACAGGTGGCAGATGAAGTTCAATGCAGAGAAATGTGAAGTGATTAATTTTGGTAGGAAGAACATGGAGAGACAATATAAAATAAAGGATACAATTCTAAAGGGGGTGCAGGAGCAGAGGGACCAAGGTGTATATGTGCATAAGTCATTGAAGGTAGCAGGACAGGTTGAGAGCGCGGTTAGTAAAGCGTAGAGTATCCTGGGCTTTCTTAATAGGGGCATAGAGTACAAGTGCAAGGAAGTTATGTTGAACTTGTATAAACACTAGTTCGTCCTCAGTTGGAGTATTGCGTCCTGTTCTGGGCGCCGCAGTTTAGGAAAGACGCGAGGGCATTGGCGAGAGTGCAGAAAAGATTCACGAGAATGGTTCCAGAGATGAGGAATTTCAGTTCTGAAGATAGATTGGAGAAGTTAGGACTGTTTTCCTTGGAGAAGAGAAGGCAGAGAGGTGATTTGATAGAGATATTCAAAATCTGGACAGAGTAGATGGAGAGAAACTGTTCCCACTCGTGAAAGGATCAAGAATGAGAGGGCACAGATTTAAAGTATTTGGTAAGAGAAGCAAAAGTGACATGAGGAAAAACTTTTTCACACAGCAGTTAGTTAAGGTCTGGAATGCGCTGCCTGACAATATGGTGGAGGCAGGTTCAATTGAAGCATTGAAAAGGGAATTGGACAGTTATGTGAAAAGGAAAAATGTGCAGTGTTAGAGGGCGAAGGCAGGGGAATGGAACTGAGGGAATTGCTCTTTCAGAGAGCTAGTGTAGACATGATGGACCGAGAGGCTTCCTTCTGTACTGTGATGGTTCTGTGAAGTTGTCACTAGTGGGGTGCCACAGGGATCAGTGGGTCCTCAACTATTTACAATCTGTATTAATGACTTGGATGAATGGACCGAGTGTATTGTGGCCAAATTTGATGACGTTGCACAGATTGGGAAAGCAAGAGGACACAGAGTTTGTAAAGGGATTATAGATAGGTTAAGTGAGTGGGCAAAAATTTGGCAGATGGAATATAATGTGGGAAAATGTGAGGTTATCCATTTTGGTTGGAAGAATAGAAAAGCAAAATATTGTTTACATGGAGAAAGACTACAGAATGTTGTGCAGAGGAATCTGGGTGTCTTCGTACATGAAACATAAAAAGTTAGCATGCAGGTACAGAAAGTAATTTGAAAGGCAAATGAAATGTTGGCCATTGTTGCAAGGGGGTGGAGTATAAGTGTAAGGAAGTCTTGCTACAGCTGTACAGGACGTTGGTAAGACCGTACCTAGAGTCCTGCATACAGTTTTGGTCTCCCTATTGAAGGAGGGATATACTTGCACTGGAGGCAATTCAGAGAAGTTTCACTAGATTGATTCCAGGGAAAAAGCGGTTGTCTTATTAGGAAAGGTTGAGCAAGTAGGGTCGTTACTCATTGGGGTTTAGAAGAATGAGAGGTGGTCTTATTGAAACATACAAGATTCTGAGAGGGCTTGACAGGGTAGATGCTGAGAGAATGTTTCACCCTGTGGGGGAATCTAGAACTAGGGAGCATTGTTTCAGAATAGGGGATGACCCATTTAAGATGGAGATGAGGAGAAATTTCTTCTGACGGTTGTGAATCTTTGGAATTTTCTACCTCAAATAGCTGTGGAGGCTAAATCATTGAATATATTCAAGGCTGAGATAGACAGATTTTTGAACTACAGAGGAGTCAGGGGTTATGGGGAACAGCCAGGAAAGTGGAGTTAAGGCCAAGATCACATCAGCCCTGATCTTATTGAATGGTGGAGCAAGCTCATGGGGCTGTATGATCTACTGCTGCTCCTCTTTCTTATGTTCTGATGAAAGGTCAGTGACCTGAAATATTACCTCTGTTTCTCTCTCCACAGATGCCGCCTGACTTGGAGAGTATTTCGAGCATTTTCTATTCTTATTTCAGATGATCAGCATCCAAAGTATTTTGTTTAGGTCATAGAGTTAGTGTTGTTATATTGTGAATGGTCAGCTGTGGCTCAATGGCAACATACTTGCCTCTGAGTCAGAAGGTTGTGAGTTCCAGTCCCCCTCCAGACACCTGAGAACAAATTCTAGGCTGACACTGCAGTGTAGTGCTAAGGGAGTCCTGTGCTGTTGTAGGTGTTTTTTCCCCATCCTTGTCTACCTTCTAGGGTGAATGTAAAAGATGCCTGATGTAAAAGAAGATCAGGGAGTTCTCCCTGTTTATCCCTCCACCGGCTTCACTAAAAAACAATTATTTGGTCATTTACTCATTGCTGTTTGTGAAACCTTGCTGTATACAAATTGACTGCCACGTTTCCTACATTGATGCAGTCACTACACTTCAAAAGTAATTCATTGGCTGTAAAGTGCTTTGACGTCCTGAGGTGGTGAAAGGTGCTATATTAATGCAAATCTTATTCCTTTGTTCTTTCATTTTAAATACATTTGTATCAAATATACTGCACAGGGTTGTGCAGAGCCATACAGATAATAAAGGTGTTTGACAAAGTTCCTGGTCTCACCAAAGTTAGGTAATCTCAGCTGGGTTGTGTCCTGCTTGCCATTGATTTCAGCATCCCTGTGCCAGGGTCTTGCACACTATCTGGTGGGCAAGATACTAGGGAATTAGGGATACTAGTAGAATTAGGGATACAAGGGATACTAGTAGAATTGTAGACTGGCATAAATTAGCAGCTTCAAAGAGAATTAGAAAAATAAATATCACTTATATTTACATGCCAGCAGTAAAGTAAATGTAAAGTAGATGCAACATTTTCAATTTATTTTTGAAAGAGCCTCCCTCCTGTCCAGAATGCAGGACACAAACTTGATGTGCATGTGTATTTGGTGTAAATTGCGATAACGCAAATTAAAACTTCAGTGAAATAATTTCAATATGTGTGGGTTTTGTAGAAGAAAATAATCTTTAGTTTTGAAAGTGGTTTCATTAAACCACTATTAAACTTCCTATTATGAATCCATGATGATTCCCATCCAAAGGGGAATACATTCTTCATTCACGAAGTTCTGTTAGGCATTCTGATGCAGGACTATCATGTTGCCATCTTGTTTGGGAGAATGAAAGACTTTTGACTTTATTGGTCATGGAAATGGCCACTCATCAGACCATGCTAGGCCTCACATACATTATAATAATGATGCTTAATAATATAATGCTTAATCTTCACTGTAATCGCTTTTGAAATTTACCAAGATTTTGTTAAATAAAAGTAATTAGTTGAAATTTGCTGTCATAATAAAATAAACATGTTTCTCAAATCTCACCACGGCATCTGGGAGAATTTAAATTCAGTTAATTAATCTAGAATAAAATAATAGTTTCATTAATAATGATCATGAAAATACCGGATTGACGCAAGAGCCCATCTGGTTCACTAATGTCCTTCAGGGGAGGAAATCTGCTGTCCTTACCTGGTCTGGCCTGTATGGTACTCCAGACCCACAGCAATGTGGTTGACTCTTAACTGCCCTCTGAAATGGCCTAGCAAGCCACTAAGTTGTATCAAACCGCTACAGAAAAGTCAAATAAGTATAAAACCGAATAGACCACCTGACATCGATCTAGGCACCGGAAACAACAAAACACATCCTGTCCAGTCGACCCTGCAAATACTCCCCACTAACATCTAGGGACTTGTGCCAAAGTTGGGAGAAATGTCCCACAGATGAGTCCAGCAACCGCCTGACATAGCTATATGTGCTGAATCTCACTTTCCAGCCAAAATCCCAGACTCCTCCATTACTAGAGATGGCAGCACAGTGGTATACAGTCAGGAGGGAGTAGCTCTGGGAGACCTCAACCTTGTCTCCAGACCCATGAAATCTCATGCCATCAGGTCAAACATGGGTAAGGAAACCCCTTGCTGATTACCACCTACTGCATTCCCTCAACTGATGAATCAGTACTCCTCCATGTTGAACACCACTTGGATGAAGCACTGAGGTTAGCAAGGGCACAGAATGCACTCTGGGTGGGAAACTTCAATGTCCATCACCAAGATTGGCACCACGATTGACTGACAACTGGCCAAATCCTGAAGGACGTGTCTGCCAGACTGGGTCTGCACCATGTGGCAAGGGGACCAACAAGCAGGAAAAACCTACTTGACCTTATTTTCACAAATCTACCTGTTGAAGATGCATCTGTTCATTACAGCTATGGTAGGAGTGACCACGGTATAATCCTTATGGAGATGAAGTCCCAACTTTACACTGAGGGCATCCTCCATCGTGTTGTGTGGTACTACCACCATGCGAAATGGGTTAGACTCGGAACAAATCTAGCAGCTCAAAACTGGTATCCATGAGATACTGTAGGCCATCAGTAGCAGCAGAATTGTATTCAACCACAATCTGTACCCACATGGCCAGGCATATCCCTCACTCTGCCATTACTATCAAGCCGGATGATTAATCCTGGTTCAATGAGGAGTGCAGGACAGTATGCCAGGAGCAGCAACAGGCATACCTAAAAATGAGTTGCCGACCTGGTGAATCTACAACACACGACTACATGCATGCCAAACAGTGGAAGCAGCATGCTACAGGCAGAGCTAATTGATCCCACAACAAATGGATCAGATCAAAGCTCTGCAGTCCTGCCACATCCAGTTAGAATGGTGGTGGACAATTAAACAACTAACAGAAGGAGGAGGCTCCAAGAACATTCCCATCCTCAATGATGGGGTAACCCAGCAAGTCAGTGCAAAAGACGAGGCTGAAGTGTTTACAACCATCTTCAGCCAGAAGTGCCGAGTGGATGATCCATCTCGGCCTCCTGAGGTCCCCAGCATCATAGATGCCAGTCTTCAGATACTTTGATTCATTCCACGTAATATCAGGAAATGGCTGAAGGCACTGGATACAGCAAAAGCTCTGAGCCCTGAAAACATACCAGCTGTAGTACTGAAGACTTTCCTCTAGAACTAGACCCCCCCCCCCCCCCCCCCCCCACCTCCACTCCTAGCCAAGCTGTTCCAGGGCATCAACAAAACAGGCATCTACCCAACAATGCGGAAAATGACCCAAGTATATCCCGTCCACAAAAAGCAGGATAAATCCAATCCAGCCAATTACTGCCCATCAGTCTGCTCTCAATCCTCAACAAAGTGATGGAAGATGTTGTCAACTGTGCTGTCAAGTGGCACTTACTCAGCAACAACCTGCTCACTGATGCTCAGTTGGCTAGGCATATCCCTCACTCTGCCATTACCATCATGGACAAAAGAGCTGAATTCCAGAGGTGAGGTGAGAGTGACTGCCCTTCACGTTAATGCAGCATTTGACTGAGTATGGCATCAAGGAGCCCTAGTAAATTTGAAATCAATGGGAATCATGGAGAAAATTCTCCACTGGTTGAAATCATATTGATTATCAAGCAATTTGGTTGTGGTTGTTGGAAGCCAGTCATCTCAGCTGTAGGATATCGCTGCAGGAGTTCCTCAGGGTAGTGTCCTAGGCCCAACCATCTTCAGCTGCTTCATCAATGATCTTCGCTCCAACGTAAGGTCCGAAGTGGGGATGTTTGGGCTTGACTACACAGTGCTTAGTGCCATTTGCAACTTCTCAGATACTGAAGCAGTCCATGCCTGCATGCAGCAAGTCCTGGACAACATGCAGGCTTGGGCTGATGAGTGGCAAGTAACATTCACGCCACACAAGTGCCAGGCAATGGCCATCTCCAACATTAGAGAATCTAATCCTCTTCCCTTGACATTCAACGGCATTATTGTCGCTGAATTTCCCACCATTAACATCCTGGGAGTTAAAATTGAACAGAAACTTAACCGGACAAGCCGTGTAAATACTGAGGTTACAAGATAAGGCATAGGCTGGGAATTCTGCGATGAGTAACTCACCTGACTCCCCAGAGGCTATCCCTCATCTACAAGGCACAAATCAGGAGTGTGATGGAATGCTTTCCACTTGCCAGGATGGGTGCAGCTCCAACAACACTCAAGAAGCTCCAAGACAAAGCAGCCCCCATTCACCACCTTAAACTTTCATACTGTGACGAACAGGTAAGCAATGTGTCTAGGGGTCTCTATCTGTCTTCATCTGGTCTTATTGTAACAGGGTTTAATTTTTAAACAGTGTTTTGAGCTCCCCCTTTGTGAATCATTGTTCACAGTTTCCAATTATAAGGTAAAGAACTGAGCACAAACAGGCTTTCTTTCGCTTAAAGCAGAAAGAGGAAATTTATTCAAACCTTAAACTAAACTCTAATATGGTTCACGCCTATGGATATACAATGTGCTCACACTATCATGCACCCGCAATATAAACATGGAAAAATAGGGACAGAAAAGAGCAGAAGAAAAGATAAGTAGAACAGTTTGAGGCAATATCTTGTTACTGTTTCTCGAGCTTGCTGTAGTCGTTGATTGAAGATATGGTTTTGCGATTCGTTGGGGCCCAGTAATCATCATAAAACTTTATTCACGTGGCAAACCCTTCCCTCTTTGAGTTTCACGTGTCTTCCATGGTTTCAGTTCCTTGAGAGATGAGCAGACAGGCAGGCGAGGAGATGTTCTTGCTTCAATTCCAGGAGCACACTGCATTCTGCCTCAAATCCCTTTGTCTGAGGTTCAAATTCAAAAAAATCTCCCAAGTTGCCCAGCAGGCTAGTCATGTGACTAGCTGCTTATATGGTCTGACCACTTCTGTGTATTGGGAAGCAACTGCTGGGGCCCCCTTTGTTTCAACATTGTCTGATAATATGCAAATAATTTTCCACTTGGGAGGGCTTGCAATTTTAAGTTTTTGTTCATGTGGTGAAATAATCTGTGCCTCAGTCTTGGCAGGTGGGGGTTTGCCTGACAATACCCTCCACTACCAGCACACAGTGACAGCAGTGTGTACCATCTACAAGATGCACTGCAGCAACTCGCCAAGACTCCTTCAGCACGTTCCAAACCTGCGATCTCTACCATGTAGAAGGACGTGGGAAAGATATACATGGCAGCACCAGCACTTGCAAGTTCCCCTCCATCCTGACTTGGAACTATATTGCCATTCCTTCGCTGTCACTAGGTCAAAATCCTGGAACTCCCTCACAGCCTGTGGGTATATCTACACCACATAGATTGCATTGGTTCCCCACCACCTTCTAAAGAGCAGTTAGGGGTGGGCAATAAGTGCTGACCTTGCCAACGACGCCCACACCCCAAGAACAAATAAAAAAGAAACAGCAATAATGTTGGTTGAGGGAGGAATGTTAGCTAAGCACCGATAGATGTCCCTGCACTTCAAATGGTACTATGGGATCTTTGCTGTCCATTTGAACTGCCAGAACTGGTCTTCATCCAAACAACACCATAATACTGCATAAAGTATTAGTCTACATTATGTGCTCAAGTCCTGGAATGGGCCTTGAACTCAAAATCTATGATTCGGAAACCAGGGTGCTGTCAACTGAGCCTAGAAGACACTTAAAGATCTAGTTAATAGGGGAATGATTACCTGGCAAATGATGTTTGAGAAATATTTGGCCAAAATCATCTTTTCTCCAGGAGAGCCTGAGGGAGAAGAGCTGTCCAGTATTTTTATCACGGTGACACCCGCAAGTGATATAATAAAGCACTTCAATGCAATTTACATTGTTTGTCTATAAATGTGCAAGAAAAGGTTTGCCAAACAATTTCCGTGAAGAAAGTCTCCTTTTAATTGTAATTTTTGGCTGTGAAGAGGTGCATCAAACAATTTGTTTATGAAATATAGCAAAAAGATCAATCTTTTAAAGGAATTTAGGTTACTTGAACATAATGCTTGGAATTGACTGGGAAGGATTATGTACTCGTGTTGTAATCATTCAGACTTCCATAGAAACATCGAAAATAGGAGCAGGAGTAGGCCATTTGGCCCTTCGAGCCTGCTCCTCCATTCATTATGATCATGGCTGATCATGCACTTCAGTAACCTGTTCCGGCTTTCCCCCCATACCTTTTGATCCCTTTAGACCCAAGAGCTATATCTAACTCCTTCTTGAAAACATTCAGTGTTTTGGCCTCAACTGGCTTACCACTCTGGGCGAAGAAATTTCTCCTCATCTCAGTCCTGAAAGGTTTACCCCTTATCCTTAGACTATGACCCCTGGTTCTGGACTCCCCCACCATCGGGAACATCCTTCCTGCATCTACCCTGTCAAGTCCTGTTAGAATTTTATAGGTTTCTATGAGATCCCCCCCTCACTCTTCTGAACTCCAGCGAATATAATCCTAACCGACTCAATCTCTCCTCATATGTCAGTCCCGCCATCCCAGGAATCAGTCTGGTAAACATGTACATATACTTCCATATGTTAGTAATGGCGCTTGTTGTGTGCGGTGAGGAATGTGCAAAATATGGCAGAATTGCTAACCTTTGTTATTTGATACTTGAAAAATTAAATTCAGTCTGTTAACCTGAAGATATGGTGATTTCATTTCTTTCCCTCCTATCCGAGCAATCTACTCCATTAAATTCCCATCATCTAACAGTGACAATGTTGAAAATGAATCCTTCCACAAAGTTATAAATATAAACTCTTGTCTTTTATGTAAAAAGTGATGAAAGTAACTGCATCTAGGAGTTCGTTCTTCCAGTTTCTGACTCCTTTTGAATAGTTAATGAAATTATTTTCTGATAATCTCCCAAACTCTCTATTTTTCAGCTATCTTTTTCATTTATTCACCTGTCACTCCTCCTTAAAGCTGCAGTCATAGCTTTCTTTGTACTGGTTTGAAAGTGAAGTAGTTAGAATGTGGAACCTGCTACCATGTGGAGTAATTGAGGCGAATAGCACAGATGCATTTTAGGGGAATCTAGGTAAGTACATTAGGGAAAAAGGAATAAAAGCTTATGCTGCTAGATTGAGATGAAGTAGGGTGGGAGGAGGCTGATGTGGAGCGTAACCACCTGCATAGACCTTTTGAACTGAATGGCCTGTTTCTGCTGTAATTTCTATGTAATTCTACATATGTAATAGCTTTAACAACAAAAAATGAGAGTGTCTTATTTATTTCACACCAGTCAGCCGGCCTATATGTTTGGCATGTGGTGTATTTTTTCCGCTGAGTTGTGTGAAGCTCTGGAAAGTTAATGAAGGGCCCATGATTTGTACAGAAATCTTCCAACTTCTATATGTAAAACTTGTGTATAAATCAGCATGTCCCCTGACTTTGTTGAGCTTCAGCTACTCTGGGTAAAATGCACAGCATGAAAAGCATACAGACCTGAACATTCAGTTGTTTTAACTGAAAACATTAATACCATAATCAGTTTTACAGTTCTGTCTGAATAAATTCAGATATTGTGATGCAGTGATTAGTTTGAAATACTGGAAATGAACCTGGCTGCAGAAGGATCTAAATCACAAAATCACTGATTCTTTGGCACAGAACATGATTGATGTACAGATGTCAAATGCAGACAGATTACCCCATAACAACAAACAGTGTCTATTGATTTTGGAGTCAGCACCCTAAAAATGATAAATGCTTTGTTGTGTAAGGACGCTGCTGCTTTAGTATAAGATTTTATTTTTACTTTCTTCCTTTTTCTGATGCAGCCTCTTTATATGTCTCTCTCTTTCTTGTCTGTGTGGTTTCTGTCTCCCTTCATCTTTTGCATGCTTTTCTTCCATCCTCTGTCTCTGCCTTGATCAGTCTGTCTCTATTTTACTTGGTGTGTGTCACCCTCTTACATAGATGCTTGTTTCTCTCAGGCTGCCTTTCTCTGTACATATCTTACTTAAACTCACGCTCTCTTGCCTTTACATGGGCCACATCTCCACGGATGGTACATGGGCAACTTGCCAGAAAGCATTTTTTAATTCGTTTTTCGGATGTGGGCATATCTGGCTAAGCCAGCATTTATTGCCCATCCTCATTGCTCTTGAGAAGGTGGTGAGCTGCCTTCTTGAACTGCTGCAGTCCTTGGGTTATAGATACACCCACAGTGCTGTTAGGAAGGGAGTTCCAGGATTTTGAACCTGCGACAGTGAAGGAGTGCTGATATATTTCCAAGTCAGGATGGTGTATGGCTTGGAGGGGAAATTGTAGGTGATGGTGTTCCCTTGCATTTGCTGCCCTTGTCCTTTTAGGTGGTAGAGGTCACGGGCTTGGATAGTGCTGTCAAAGGAGCCTTGGTGAGTTGCTGCAGTGCATATTGTAGATGGTACACACTGCTGCCACTGTGCACTGGTGGTGATGGTGGTGGATGGGTTGCCAATCAAGTGGGCTGCTTTGTCCTGGATGGTGTTGAGCTTCTTGAGTGTTATTGGAGCTGCACCCATCCAGGCAAGTGGAGAATATTCCATTACACTCCTGACTTGTGCCTTGTAGATTGTGGACAGGCATTGGGGAGACAGGAGATGAGTTACTTGCCGCAGTATTCCCAGCCTCTGACCTGCTTTTGTAGCCACAGCATTTATGTGGCTGGTCCAGTTCAGTTTCTGGTCAATGGTGACCCCCAGGATGTTGATAGTGGAGGATTCAACAATGGTAATGCCATTGCACATCAAGGGCAGATGGTTAGATTCTCCCTTGTTTGAGATGGTCATTGCCTGGCACTTGTGTGGTGCGAATGTTACTTGCCACTTTCAGCTCAAGCCTGGATGTTGTCCAGGTCTTGCTGCATATGGACACTGGCTGCTTCATTATCTGAGGAGTCGCAAATGGTGTTGAACATTGTGCAATCATCAGCGAACATCCCCACTTCTGACCTTATGATGGAGGGAAGGCCATTGATGAAGCAGCTGAAGATGGTTGGGACTATGACACTACCCTGAGGAACTCCTGTCGTGATGTCTTGGAGCTGAGATGATTGACCTCCAACAACCACAACCATCTTCCTTTGTGCTAGGTATGACTCCAGCCAGTGGAGAGTTTTCCCCTGATTCCCATTGACTCCAGTTTTGCTAGGGCTCCTTGATGCCATACTCGGTCTAATTCTGCCTTGATGTTAAGGACAGTCACTCTCACCTCACTTCACCTTGCTTGCTTGACTGATGTGGGAAATCTAACCCCCTTCCCCTTTTATCTCAAAAAATAACAAGGCACTGGGTCAAGGCTGGTGTGTTCACTCAGCTCTCCTACTTGGGAGTCAAACACTCCAGCAGAGCTGCCAGCTTTAAGATAAATATATTCACCTTTAGCTATTCACTTCACTGGAAACAACTAAGTTGTCTGCTAAATGCTTTGCCATTGCAAATGATTCCAGAAGCAACATAAGCAGTACATGAGCTCCTGCTGTTCCTGAGCCTCTGCAGTTTACTTACAGTATGTTGCTTTGCATTATTATTCAGAACAAATGGTAAGATATTTCATGCTGATGGACTGCAGGGCATTCTTTGCTCTTTTCTAACCTCTGTGGGAGGTCCCAGTCATTCAGGTTTGAAAAGAGACAAACCAGTAACAATATCTGTATTCTAACTGAGGGACACAGAAGGGTGTAGTGTTTGCAAAGGAACGTAAGCTTACTGTGGCAAGCCTACACATACCGTCTTGCTGCAGAGCTGGCCACAGACCTTTCCTGAAAGAGCTTATTGATTTGTATTTGATAAAAAGCCAAGTAGTAAGTGTTCTGTGTCAGTTGCTGAATGGTTGGCTGCTGCACTTGTAGTAGGTTGGAGGCTTTATCATTAACTTTGTGAAAGGAAATCGTGAGCTGTTCGAAACATGTACTTGATAAGTACCAGCAGCTGCTGCAGAGAAGGGAAAAAAGCTGCATTGGAAGGAGCTGTTGTCTTGATAGCAAGTGCTGCAGTATGGCCACTCCTACCATCTGAGACATTTAGCAAATATGCACTGTGACAGTGAATTTGTGCACAGTAGGTAGGCCAATGAGAGCCCTCAGCAGAAAGAATACTGTGGGTGTTTATTAGAACAGGTGTTGATGGAGTGCTTTAACATGAGAATTAATTGGGGTACATAACATAATTTTTTTGTTTCACAGGCAATTAGGTAATTGACATGGAGGGTTACATCCTTCCTTTGTTTCATGAATGTTGCTGCGTCTGTTTCAGCAGCCTTATTGTGTGGACTTTATTTAAAATCTATTTACAGTTAAATGTACCTTGGTGTCATTTGCACACAATTTGTACAGAATTTTCTGCATTGTTTTCTGAAACAAATGGAATGTACTGTATTCTGTACTGTGGATACAATATAAACTCGAATGTAAGTACAATATATCCTTACTGTGGCACTGCACAGTAATGTAATTGTTTCCATCCCTTGCGAACCCATGTACTCTCTTGCCTTTCTGTTCAGAATTGTTTCTATTTGATGCGTTTACATTTCAGGGCATCAGTAACAAAACAGAAAAAAAAAACTGCACACAAATTGATAACATTAATTTTCTGCCTGTGGACCTTCTTGGGGACAGACCAACAAAGCAATAAAATACTGCCAGTCTAGACTGACTGCACAACCCACCAATGGACAGAGAAATGTGGTCATAGGCATTTGTATTTACTGACAGCATCACTGCTGCCTCTGGAAGTGCTTTGGAATACCACTCCCTGAAGTGGTTTTTGGCTCCTCCAGGAGTAACACTGCCACCTTATTTGACAACAATCTAATAAACGGAAGTCAACATGGTTTTAAAGGGGAATATCCTGCCTTACTAATTTCCTTGACTTCTTTTGAGGAAGTGACAAACCAGGTGAACTGTGGTAAACCCTTCCAAAAGTCATTTGATAAAGTTTTTTTTAGATTTAGAGTTAGAGATACAGCACTGAAACAGGCCTACGGCCCACCGAGTCTGTTCCGACCATTAACCACCCATTTATACTAATCCTACACTAATCCCATATTCCTACCACATCCTCAACTGTCCCTATATTCCCCTACCACCTACCTATACTAGGGGCAATTTATAATGGCCAATTTACCTATCAACCTGCAAGTCTTTTGGCTGTGGGAGGAAACCGGAGCACCCGGAGGAAACCCACGCAGACACAGGGAGAACTTGCAAACTCCACACAGGCAGTACCCAGAATTGAACCAAGGTTGCTGGAGCTGTGAGGCTGCAGTGCTAACCACTGTGCCACTGTGCCGCATGAAAGATTTTTTTCTTCCATACACAAATATATAATATTTATTCATTCTTGGGATATGGGCGTCACTGCAGCATTCATTGCTTCTCTTTGGTGGACCTTCTTGAATCACTGATGCCGTGTGGTGAAAGTACTCCCAAAATGATCCAGGATTTTGACCCAGCAATGATGAAAGAACAGCGATATATGTCTAAGTCAGTGAGACTTGGAGGAGAACTTGTTGGTGATGGTGTTCGCACACACCTGCTGCCATTGCCCGTCCAGGTGGTGGAGGTTATGGATTTGGGAGGAACTGTTGAAGAAACATTGGAAAATTACCCCAGTGCATGCTTTATGTAGTGCAACTGAAGCCACGGTACGCTGGTGTGGATGTTTAGGCTAGTGGATGAGGGGCTGATAAAGCAGATAGCTTTGTCCTGTATGTGTTGAACTACTTGAGTGTTGTTGCAGCTGCATTCATTCAGGCAAGTGGAGAATATTCCATCACACTGCTGACTTGTGCTTTGTAAGTGATAGAGAGACTTTGGGGAATCAGGATATGAGCTATTTGCCACAGAATACCCAGCCTGTGACATGTTTGATAGCCATGGCATTTATGTAGTTGATCCAGTTGAGTTTCTGATCAGTGGTGACCCTCCCGATGTAGATGGTGGGGGACTTCGTGATGGTAATGTCATTTAATGTCAAAGGAATGTTATTATGGTCTCTCTTGTTGGAGCTGGTCATTGCCTGCCACTTGTGTGATGTGGATTTTACTTGCCATTTATCAGTCCAAGGCTGGATGTTGTCCAGATCTTGCTGCACATGGGCATGGGTTGAGACATTAGCTTTGAGGAGTTGCAAATGGAACTGTACACTCTATGATCATCAGCGAATGGCCCCACTCCTGACCTTTTGATGGGGGGAAGGTTTTTTTTAAATTCGTTCATGGGTTGTGGGGGTTGTTGGCTAGACCAGCATTTATTGCTCATTCCTAATTGCCCTCGAGAAGGTGGTGGTGAGCTGCCTTCTTGAACCACTGCAGTCCTTGGGGTGTAGGTACATCAACAGTGCTGTTAGGAAGGGAGTTCCAGGATCTGGACCCAGCAACAGTGAAGGAATGGCGGTATAGTTCCAAGTCAGGGTGGTGTGTAGCTTGGAGGGGAACTTGCAGGTGGTGATGTTCCCATGCATCTGCCCTTGTCCTTCTCGGTGGTAGAGGTTGCTGGTTTGGAAGGTGCTGTTGAAGGAGCCATTGGTGAGTTGCTGCAGTGCATCTTGCAGATGATATGCACTGCTGCAACTGTGCGTCGGTGGTGAAGGGAGTGATTGTTGAAGGTTGTGAATGGGATGCCAATCAAGCGGGGTGTTGAGCTTCTTATGTGTTATTGGAGCTGCACCCATCCAGGCAAGTGGAGAGCATTCTATCACACTCCTGACCTATGCCTTGTAGATGGTGGACAGGCTTTGGGGAGACAGGAGGCGAGTTACTCGATGCAGAATTCCTAGCCTCTGGCCTGCTTTTGCTGCCACAGCATTTATGCGGCTGGTCCATTTCAGTTTCTGGTCAATGGTGACCTCCAGGATGTTAGTGGGGGATTCAACATTGGTAATGCCATTGAACATCAAAGGGAGATGGTTAGATTCTCTCTTGTTTGAGATGGTTATTGCCTGGCACTTGTGTGGTGCGAATGTTACTTACCAATTACCAGTCAAAGCCTGGATGTTGTCCAGGTCTTGCTGCATGTGGACATGGGCTGCTGCAGTATCTGAGGAATCACGCATGGTGCTGAACATTGTGCAATCATCAGCGAACATCCCCACTTCTGACCTTATGATTGAAGGAAGGTCATTGATAAAGCAGCTGAATATGGTTGGTTCCAGGACACTACCCTGAGGAACTCCTGCAGTGATGTCCTGGGACTGAGATGACCGACCTCCAACAACCACAACCATCTTCCTTTGTGCTAGGTATGACTCCAACCAGCGGAGAGTTTTCCCCTGATTCCCATTGACTCCAGTTTTGCTAGGGCTCCTTGATGCCATACTCGGTCAAATGCTGCCTTGATGTCAAGGGTAGTCACTCTCACCTCACCTCTGAGTTGAGCTCTTTTGTCAATGTTTGGACCAAGGCTGTAATGAGGTCAGGAGCTGAGTGTGCTGGCCCAACCCAAACTGAGCATCAGTGAGCAGGTTATTGCTGAGCAAGTGCCGCTTGATAGCACTGTTGACAACCCCTCCATCACTTTGCTGATGATTGGGAGTAAACGAATAGGGCAGTAATTGGCTTGGTTGGAATTGACCTTCTTTTAGTTCCTAGGACATACCTGGGCAATTTTCCACATTGCTGGGTAGATGCCAGTGTTGTGGTTATACTGGAACAGCTTGGCTAGGGGCACGGCTAGTTCTGGAGCACAAGCCTTCAGTACTATTGCTGGATTGTTGTCAGACCCATAGCCTTTGCAGTATCCAGTGTCTTCAGCCATTTCTTGATATCACGTGGAGTGACTCGGACTGGCTGAAGACTGGCATCTGTGATGCTGGGGACCTCGGGAAGAGGCTGAGATGGATCATCCACTCGACACTTCTGCCTGAAGATGGATGCAAATGCTTCAACCTTGTCTTTTGCACAGATGTGTTGCTGCTTCTGCTGTTTGGCATGCAAGTAGTCCTGTGTTGTAACTTCAGCAGGCTGACATCGCATTTTTAGGTATTCCTGGTGCTGCTCCTGGCATGCCCTCCTGCTCATTGAATCAGGGTTGGTCCCCCCCACCTTGTGGTAATGGTAAAGTGGGGGTTCTGCCGGGCCATGAGGTTACAGATTGTGGTTGAATACAATTCTGCTGCTGCTGATGGCCACAGCGCCTCATGGATGCCCAGTTTTGAGTTGTTAGATCTGTTTGAAATTTATCCCATTTAGCACGGTGGTCGTGCCACACAATATGACACCCTCAGTGTGAAGACGGGACTTTGTCTTCACAAGGACTGTGCGGTGGTCACTCCTACCAATACTGTCATGGACAGATGCATCTGTGACAGGTAGATTGGTGAGGACCAGGTCAAGTCGGTTTTTCCCTCTTGTTGGTTCCCTCACCACCTGCCGCAGACCCAGCCAAGCAGCTATGTCCTTTCGGACTCGGCCAGCTGTGGTGCTACCAAGCCACTCTTGGTGATGAACATTGAACTCCCCCACCCAGAGAACACTTTGTGCCCTTGCTACCCTCAGTGCTTCTTCCAATTGGTGTTCAACTCATCAACCGAGGGTTGGGGGGGGGATGGTAATCAGCAGGAGCTTTCCTTGCCCATGTTTGACCTGATGCCATGAGATTTCATGGGGTCCAGAGTCAATGTTGAGGACTCCCAGGGCAACTCCCTCCTGACTGTATACCACTGTGCCAGTGGGACAGGACATACCCAGGGATGGTGAAGGTGGTGTCTGGAACATTGTCTGCAAGGTATGATTCCGTGAGTATGATGTATCAGACTGTTGCTTGACTAGTCTGTGGGACAGCTCTCCCAATTTTCGCACAATTTTCCAGATGTTGGTAAGAAAGACTTTTTATTTATTTATTTAGAGATACAGCACTGAAACAGGCTCTTCGGCCCACCGAGCCTGTGCCGATCATCAACCACCCATTTATACTAATCCTATACTCCTACCACATCCCCACCTGTCCCTATATTCCCCTACCACCTACCTACACTAGGGGCAATTTATAATGGCCAATTTACCTATCAACCTGCAAGTCTTTGGCTGTGGGAGGAAACCGGAGCACCCGGCGAAAACCCACGCGGCCACAGGGAGAACTTGCAAACTCTGCACAGGCAGTACCCAGAATTGAACCCTGGTCGCTGGAGCTGTGAGGCTGCGGTGCTAACCACTGCGCCACTGTGCTGCCCTGACTTTGCAGAGTCAACAGGGCTGGATTTGCCGTTGTTGTTTCCGGTGCCTAGATTGATGCCGAGTGGTGCATCCGGTTTCATTCCTTCTCTTAGACTTTGTAACGGTTAGTACAACTGAATGGTTTGCTAGGGCATTTAAGAGTCAACCACATTACTGTCGATCTGGAGTCGGATGTAAGGCAGACAAGGTAAGGATGGCAGATTTCCTTCCCTAAAGAACATTAGTGAACAAGATGAGTTTTTAGAACAATTGACAATGGTTTCATGACCACCACAACTAGCTTTTTAATTCCAGATTTATTAATTGAATTCAAGTTCCGCCATCTGTTGTGGTGTGATTCAAACCCATGTGCCCAGAGCATTAGCCTGGGGCTCTGGGTTACTTGTCTAGTGACATTACCACTACGCCACCGCCTCCCCATTCAGATAGCAGCTGAAGGTGCTTGGGCCTGGGATACTGCCCTTAGGACTTCCTGCAGCAATGTTTTGGGGCTGAGATGATTGCCTTCCAAAAACCACAACCATATTCAATTTATGTCAGGTATGATTCCAGCCAGTGCAAAGTTTTCCCCATTAACTTCTGTTTTACTAAAGCTCCTTGATTCCTCATTCTCTGTGAAATTCAGCTCTGTACCCTGGGGAAAGGCTTTGAAGAGGTCTGGAGTTGATGTCCTGGTGGAATGCAAAATGGGCATCAATGAGCATATTATTGGTAAGTGTTACTTGATAGTATTGTTGATGACTCCTTCCACCACTTTGCTGATGATTGGGAATAGGCTGATGGGACGATAATTTGTCCACCTCATTAGTGAAACAGGAGTGCTGGCATGACAGTAAGCACCAGGAATACTCTTAGAACAGATTCACTTCTTACCACTGCTGGGATCAGTGTAAGTGGTTTATTTTTGGACGAATTAACAGCCGGCAGCTTTTGCTTTATGTGCAAGTAGGTAAGACACCAGAGTAATCCTCTCGCCACTGCTCTCCATCCAGCTATTTGAAACTCAGGTAAACCCGCACCCCCCCCCCCGCCCCCCCCATCCCCACATATAGATTTATATATTGTGGCCTGGAACTCAAATACACCTTCCAGCAAGTGAGTTGTGGAGGTTCCCTGCCAGGTCACTAAGTGGAGGGTTGGTCAGTGGTAGATGCTGCACCTTGTGACTGATGTATTAAGTGTAATTTGTATACGTCTGTTATATTGGCTGATTTACAAAGTGCATTGATCTGATTCCTGGAATAGTCTGGATTTTATTTAAGCACAGCACAGAAAAGACAAGTCTCTTTACCGTGGAAAATTACTGAGGGCCATAAGTTCCTATTCTTAGCTGATGCCCACACAGCATACTTACCAGCAGGAGCCACTGGATGCAGTGTACGAACAGGACCTCCAACAGACTTTTCCTTGCCTTCACCTTAACTCGGGGCACCTTACACCTGAGCTAAAATCAATTGGTTCAGTACCTTGGATGTACCTGGGATCTTTCTTGTCTGTATGGCTCAGTTTGCACAAAAAGCAATCTATTTTTCAATGGAACGATTACAAGAGTCCTAATATATATCTATTTAACTGAAATTCAGTTTTCTCAATATAATTAATGTTTAAATTCTACAGTTAAACTGGTGGTTCAGAGACCTGAATTACTGCTGGACCACACTAATGTATACCAGATGATCCTGGAGCAGCACTTAATACTGTCAAACAAGGTGAAGTGGTGACAGGACCCTTTCTTTGATACTATTGTTGCTTGTATGGATGACACAAAATGATTACAAATAAAATCACTGCAATAATCAGAACATTTGAAAGGATTTCTTCAACCTTAACTATTAAGTATGTTGGGAAAGTGCTATACGGTGTTTTGAGAATTCTACTTCACATTGCTGTTACTTTTTATTTATAAGTTATTGGGTTTTAACGTTAATTTACATAGATTGTACATGTAGAATCATAGAGTCATAGTCATTTACGGCACAGAAGGAGGCCATTTGGCCCATCAAGTCCATGCTGGCTCTCCATGGAGCCATGCTGTCAGTCCCACTCCCCGGCTCGATCCCTGTAGCCCTGCAAGTCTGTTTCTCTCAGGTGGCCATCCATCTTCCTCTTGAAGTCATTGATCGTCTCCGCTTCCACCACCCTTATGGGCAGTGAGTTCCTGGTCATTAATACCTGCTGTGTAAAAAAAGTGCTTCCTCATATTCCCCCTTTTGCCACAAACTTTCAATCTGTGTCTCTTAGTCCAAAGTACCATTTTTCTAAGCTTGTCATAATCTTGTACACTTCTATTGAATCTCCCCTCAATCTCCTTTGTTCTAAGGAGAACAAATCCAGCTTTTCCAACCTAACCTAAATAAAATCCTCCATCCCTGGTTAGCACCGCAGCCTCACAGCTCCAGGGACCCAGGTTTGATTCTGGGTACTGCCTGTGTGGAGTTTGCAAGTTCTCCCTGTGACCGCGTGTGTTTTAGCTGGGTGCTCCGGTTTCCTCCCACCGCCAAAGACTTGCAGGTGATAGGTAAATTGGCTGTTGTAAATTGGCCCTAGTGTAGGTGGTAATGAATATGGGATTACTGTAGGGTTAGTATAAATGGGTGGTTGTTGGTCGGCCCAGACTCGGTGGGCCGAAGGGCCTGCTTCAGTGCTGTATCTCTAAATAAATAAATAAATCTCCTGCACCCTCTCAAGGACCCTCACATCCTTTCTGAAGTGTGGAGACCAGAATTGGACACAAGACTCCAGTTGGGGCCTAGCCAGAGCTTTTTAAAGGTTCAGCTTTTGTACTCACTGCCTCTATTTATGAAGGTCAAGATCGCATATGCTTTACTAACCACATTCTCAATATGTCCTCCACCTTCAAAGATCTATACACATGCACCCCCTGGTCCCTCTGTTCCTGCGCACGCTTTAGAACTGTGCCATTTAGTATATATTGCCTCTCCCTAGTCCTTCTGCCAAAATGCATCACCTCATGCTTGTCAGTACTAAATTCTATCTGCCACCTCTTTGCCTGTTTTGCTAACCTATCTGTGTCCTGTTGCAGGCAGTTCACATCATCCTCCGTGTTTGCCGCACTTCCAAGTTTGGAGTCGTCAGCAAATTTTGAGATGCTACTCTGTATCCCAAGATCCAAGTCATTTATATATAGAAAAAAAAACAGGTCCCAGCACTGACCCTTGGGGAACACCACTGTCTATCATCCTGCAGTCTGAAAAGCAACCCATTTACTGCGGCTTGCTGTTTTCTGTCCTTTAGCCAATTTTTTTTATCCATTTGGACACTGACCCTCCTATTCCATGAGCCTCAATTTTGTTACCCAGCCTTTTAAGTGGTACCTTATCAAATGCTTTCTTAAAATCCATATAAACAACATCCACTACATTCCCTTCATCAACATTTTCTGTTACTTCATCAAAAAATTCAATTAGATTAGTCAAGCATAATCTCCCTTTTACAATTCCATGTTGGCTCTCCTTAATTAACTCGAACCTTGCTAAGTGTCCGTTGATATTTTCCCTGATTATTGTTTCTAAAATCTTACCCACCACTAATGTTAAACTAACTGGCCTGTAATTGCAAGGACTCTTCTTACACCCTTTCTTGGATACAGGTGTCATATTTGCCACTCTGCAATCCTCTGGCATCTCCCCCATATCCAGGGAAAATTGGAAGATTATGACAAGCCCTTCCGCTATCTCCATCCCCATTTCCTTTAGCATCTTGGGATGGAAGCCATCCAGACCAGGTGACTTATCTACCCTAAGCATAGCCAACCTTTTAATACCAACCCCCTCTCAATTTTTATCCTACCCATTGCCTCCATTGTCTCTGCTTCTACTGATATTTTGTCAGCCTCCATTTCCTTAGTGAACACTGATACAAAGTACTCATTAAGTAAATTAGCCTTGCCCTGTGCCTCTACCCTCTGTGTACCTAATAGGCCTCATTCCTCCTCTTGCTACTCGCTTGCTTGAAGAACTTTGGGTTCCTTTTTATGCTGATTGCCATTCTATTTTTATATTCTCTCTTTGCCAGTCTTATTTTCCTCTTCACCTCTCCTCTCAACTTATTGTATATGGCCTGGTTTTCACTTGATGAGTTCATCTGACATGCATCATACACCCTCTTTTTTTTTTGTGTCATCATATTCTCTATTGCCTTCATCATCCAAGGAGCCCTGGCTTTGGTTCTCTTATCTTTTTGCCCTTGTTGGAATGTACCTAACCTGTACCTGAAACATATTTTCCTTAAAGGATCACTCATTGGTTCGTTAGTTATTCCTGTCAATCTTTGCTTCCACTTTACCTCGGCTAAATCCCCTTTCATCCCATTGAAGTTAGCTCTCTTCCAATTTAGAAGTTCTGCTTCAGATTGTTCCTTGCTCTTCATTACTAATCTAAACCTTATGATACAATGGTCACTCTTGCCCAGGTGTTCCCTCACAGATACTGGGTCCACTTGGCCCACCTCATTCCCCAGGACCAGATCCAGCAATACCTCCTTCCTGGCTGGACCAAGAATATACTGGTCAAAGAAGTTCTCCTGACACATTTCAGAAATTCCTCCCCCACCTTACCCTTTACTCTAACATTATCCCAATCGATATTTGGGTAATGAAGTCCCTCAATATCAGCACTCTGTAGTTCTTGCCCATCTCTGTGATTTCCCTGCAGATTTGCTCCTCTATTTGTCCCTATTAGGAGGCCTGTAGAATGTCCCCAGTAATGTGATCATCCCCTTTTTGCTTCACAAATCCAACCAAATGGATTCTGTCATTGCCCCCTCAAGAACATCCTTTCTTTCCAACACTACAATGTCTTCTCTAATCTTTATGGCCACTCCACCTCCCCTTTTTCTTCCCTACCTTTTCTGAACACTTTGATTTGGATAAGGTTGACAAAGAAAAGTGGTCCCCATTAGCTGCTGGTACCAGGACAAGGGGGCACAGATTTAAGGTTATGGGCAGGAGAAGAAATTTTACACGTAGTGAGTGGTAATAACCTGGAACTCACTGCCTACAAGGGTGGTGGAAGCGGAGAGGATGAAAGATCTCAAAATGAAATTGGATGGGCACTTGAGGGAAATAAACATACACAGGGCTTTGGGGATAGTGCCAGGAAATGGGACCAATTGAATTGCTCTATAGAGAGCCAATATGGACTTGATGGGCCAAATGATGTCCTCCTGTGCTGTTACGAGACTATGCCTCCATGCAGCACTCACTCAGTACTTCACTGAAATGAAGGTCAGGAAGTCTCTGTGTGGTGAAAGTAAGGTTGCAACCATCTGGTACATCTTGTTGGTAAACCCACCCCACTCCAAGTTCAGGCCATCAGCCATTTTTAGAAATTCAGTAACACACACTTTACACCATTTACGATTATATACTTGTTTAATGTGGAGCCAGTTTTTGAAGTCAGTCTGTCAACTTGCTTGTGATTCTCTAACCTTAATAAATAAGTTTATTCATTAACTGACTGTGGGATATGCCACAGGCACTTTGCCAGTATATAATAAAGTGAGAATTCGGATTAAATTTAGCATGTTGGCTAAAAAGTGTTGCTGTTAAAGACAGCAATAAGGATGGTATAAAAACAAGAAATGCTGGAACCACTCAGCAGGTCTGACAGCATCTGTGAAAACAGAAGCAGAGTTAACGTTTTGGGTCAGTGACCCTTCTTCGGAACTGACAAATATTAGAAAATTCACAGGTTATAAGCAAGTGAGGTGGGGGTGGGGCAAGAAATAACAAAGGAGGTGTAGATTGGACCATGCCACATAGCTGACCAAAAGGTCATGGAGCAAAGGCAAACAATATGTTAATGGTGTGTTGAAAGACAAAGCATTAGTACAGATTAGGTGTTAATGCACTGAATATTGAACAGCAGCAAGTGCAAACCTGAAAATAAAAAACAGTGGGCAAGCAAACTGAACAAACTAAGATGAAATAAATGCAAAAAAAAAGATTGTAAAAAATGTAAAAAAGAATGTAAAAAAAAAAAGAAGAAAAAATAACTAAAAATGAAAGTAAAATGGGGGGCTGTCATGCTCTGAAATTATTGAACTCAATGTTCAGTCCGGCAGGCTGTAGTGTGCCTAATCAGTAGATGAGATGCTGTTCCTCGAGCTTGCGTTGATGTTCACTGGAACACTGCAGCAATCCCAGGACAGAGATGTGAGCATGAGAGCAGGGGGGAGTGTTGAAATGGTAAGCAACCGGAAGCTCAGGGTCCTGCTTGCGGACTGAGCGGAGATGTTCCGCAAAGCGGTCACCCAGTCTGCGCTTGGTCTCCCCAATGTAGAGGAGACCACACTGTGAGCAGCGAATACAGTATACTACATTGAAAGAAGTACCAGTAAATCGCTGCTTCACCTGAAAGGAGTGTTCGGGGCCTGGGATAGTGAGGAGAGAGGAGGTAAATGGGCAGGTATTGCACCTCCTGCGATTGCAGGGGAAGGTGCCATGGGACGGGGACGAGGTGGTGGGGGTAATGGAGGAGTGGACCAGGGTGTCGCGGAGGGAACGATCCCTTCGGAATGCTGACAGGGGAAGGGAGGGGAAGATGCGACTGGTAGTGGCATCACGCTGGAGGTGGCGAAAATGGCGGAGGATGATCCTTTGGATATGGAGGCTGATGGGGTGGAAAGTGAGGACAAGGAGAACCCTGTCACTGTTCTGGGAGGGAGGGGAAGGGGTGAGGGTAGAGGTGCAGGGAATGGGCCGGACACGGTTGAGGGCCCTGTCAACCACAGTGGGGGGAAATCCTTGGTTGAGGAAAAAGGAGGTCATATCAGAAGCACCATCATGGAAGGTAGCATCATCAGAGCAGATGCGTCGGAGACGGAGAAACTGGGAGAATGGAATGGAGTCCTTACAGGAGGTAGGGTGTGAAGAAGTGTAGTCGAGGTAGCTGTGGGAGTCGGTGGGCTTATAATGGATATTAGTAGACAACCTATCCCCAGAGATGGAGACAGAGAAGTCGAGGAAGGGAAGGGAATAAGGATGGTATGCCAACCCATATAGCTCGGGTTCAATCTGTAGTATTTACTGAGTTATCTGACCTAAGCTGGAATGACAGTAGTGGCCCTGCAATTGATCCTGGGCTGAGGAAGGGATAGTGTCAGCCAAAGTGCAAATTCTGAATTTTCATCTCGTGACTCTTGCCAGAAAGTGCATGTGGAGATACAGGTGAGGTAAAAGACCAGCTCAGCTGTGATGACTGAAACTTGTAAATGAAGACTGTGAAAATTGAGTACCAAAGGACTGCTAGTGTCCATGGAATTCTACACATCCTTCAGGGGGAAAAGGGACAGAAATTTTGAAAAAAAAGAATAATGTACATTTTTGTAAAGCTCCCCAATGACCAAGTACAATAGTTAAAAATAGCCTGTTCAGAATGGTAATCTTATAACATGGGTAAGTAATTTTCTTTCTATTAAAGTAAATAAAATGGTGATTTAAGTCTTTTCCATATGCAGAGAACATAAAATGGTTTTTCTGACAACCAAATCATTAAGAATGCTCATGAGACCTTTTTAAAGAAGATTGAATAATAAGGTTAATTTTCCTTGAATATTTTGGCTTAAACTGGTTTTCCTACCCAATAATTGTATTACACTTTGAATCTCATTAACTCTTATCTGGTAGCTGCATTGGTTTCTCAGATCTAATCACTTTATTGGTCATTTGGCAGGTTGTGCAGGAATTTTGAAAATAAATTATTCTCAGGATATTGGTGTCATGTGCACTTCACTTCTTGTCTATTCCCGAGTGGCTTGTTAGGTATTAGTGCTCTAACTTTAACCTAACCTGTCCGTTAGGATCCGATGCTCATTTGCTACCCCAAGCAAGGAGAATAGGAAGTAAAATTGGGCATTCAACCCAAACCTGCTCCATTCCCAATGAATGGGTTAGGATAAAATCGGGACCTCAGAGTCAATGATGGGACTTGAGCCTTGCTTCGGCCAGATCTGGCTGGGGCAGTAGTTTCTCTTCTCTGAAGGGTATTGGTAAACCAGTTAGGTTTTGTGACAATCCAGCAGCTTTAATGGTCAACTTGCTGGTGCCAGTCCTCAAAATTACCCTATTTACTCAGTTACAGAACTTCTTGTGATGGGATTCAATCTCTGGGCCGATAATCCATGACTGCTACAATGCCGCCAGAGGAAAAATTAAACTGAACAATGTAACATAAGCGCATACCCTTCTCATGAAGAATCAGACAATTGACTGAGCTTCCAGTCGTCTTTGGCACAATACCAAGGTCCAAGATGTAACATTTTAGGCCCAGACTTCATGTCTGTAATGACAGCAAAGCTGTCAGTATTACTCTGTGAAACTGACAGCAACTTCTGGCATCCGCACCGGCAGCATTCAATGCAGAAATCCGGATGTCACTGTCAGGGATATCCTGTTCCTTCACAGGCTGCGTTGTTGCAGTCTTCACAGATGAACCAGTGATTTGTTGTGAACTTCAATTTTTTATGTCCTATTCTCAATGTAAAAACCATTGAGAATGTGAATGCCTTAATGAAGTGTAACTGAGTTTTTAACAGCATACTAAGCCATAATTATTGCTGAACAACCTCTCTGGCACTGAAAAACTAATTTTAGAAGTCGAGAGTGTTATTTTCTCCATTCTATGATGAAAATTCCATAGATTTTTAAAATGATGAAATTTTTTTAAAAAGTGTGTTTGATATTTCAGCTTCTACCTTAATTCCATGTGTATGTCCCAATCTTTATTTCACTCTTTGTAAAATGATTAAAAAGTGAGTGGTAATCATCAGTTTTTACTTCCTGGTTTGCTGTCTGAGAATTCTTCAACCTAATTGGCCGCTCAGCCTGTTTGATAACTTTACTGCTCCTGGATGCCATAGTTCCCCTGTAGCTGGAGCCAGAATTAAATTGGCGTCGTAGTAAGGGAAATCAACACCACAAAGCTTGCATAATCTTTGTGGCCAGCTTTCTTCAAAGCCAGCAGCAACACCGTTACTTCACTACTGACCTCAAAATCTGGGCCTTGCTCTTCTGAAGCTGTGCTTAATTTAACTTTAGTGAAGTGAGAGAGGCCTTGCAGAACCTTTCCTGAGGAGTTTGGAAATAAGCTGAATGGCCATTGATATAAATATTCAAAGCTCTTGTTGGTTGAGCAGCATAATTCTCAGGAAATTATAACATGCTACTGTTTCCAGCAAAGATATGTGATTTGAAAGGATAATGCTGTGAATATAGGTTTGTATTTTCCTCCTAATTTTTTGAGCTTGAGGTTTAAGCCTGGATCTTCCAGTGAGGCTTAAAGTATTGTAACCTTCAAGATATCTACATGTTCCCAGGAATGAAATGACATTCTCAGCCAAAACGACCTTTGTAGTAGGAGAACCTAGTGAGAGAAATGCAAGGCAGTGACTGTTTTTGCCAGAAACATGTGAATTGGACAGCTTGGCCTGCCTAAGGACTAATAGTCAAGTGTTGGCACTATTTGAGTGGGAACAAAAGAGAATTAGTTTAAGAAAATGAGAGAAAACTTGGAACACCCATGCTGTACATTAGTAGAGAAAACCTATTGGACAGTCACAGTCTGCATAATGTTGTTCTAAGATGCACAGAAAGCAGATCTATACAGATTCTATTATCTCATTACTTTCCATTAAATATTAAAACATTTTCTCAATTATTTCTAGTAACTGATTTTTTCTGCATTTTTTCAGTGATGTATATTTAATTAAATATTAAGTAATACTAGTAATATTAATATTAGTATATGTGAGCTCAGATCTCTTTTCATCACTCCCTCATTGTCCCTCCAGTCTGGTGGATGGAATTTGGATATTTGTGCAGATAGTGTCAAAATTGGCCCAGAATTTCCTGATGATTTGCGACATTGGAATGGTACAACTATTGTGTTGGTTTTGTTTTACATCATAGAAGTCTTCGGAACTTATGGCGTAAGTGAGTTGTGCCACTAATTACGTTACACCATAATTTTCTGGGACTTCTGTGCCGCTCTGTAAACACCCTCACTTGAAACAATGCCGAATTGATCATCATTAACTTCATCACCCCAGTTGCCAACCCCTACACAGGTCACTGGCAATTGCAAATTTTCTGATTTATGCCAATTCTCTAACTGCACCCAGTTAAACTGAAAAATAGGAACAACCTGGAGTGTGATTGGGGCCATGAGTTCCAGACCTTGGAACACATCACATCAGCCTGCCCACAGATCTGTTGTAGGAGGCACCTCATTTCTCCACTCGGCATCCAGGAGGCCATCAAACGGATAGCCAAACTTGATATCCCATTGTAAGCTTTTCCTGTCATATGCAAGAAAAAAGAAAAATAATTGTGCAGGTTGAATGTATTTAAATTCCTGAGTTCAAAATAAATGATCAAAGTAAAATAAAATTTCAGCTCTTTCTAGATAGATATTAGCTAATTAAAAGTATCAAAATGATTCTTCATTGTATGTTAGGCTTAGTATGTATTATGTGCATGGTGTGGAACGCTGAAGTGCCTGCATTGATGCAAATGAGAGTAGGGGATGAAGTTTGTTTAAGAAAATAAGAAATAGGAGCAAGAGCAGCCTATTTGGCGCCTGAAGCCTGCTTCCGCCATTCAGTACAATCATGACTGATCTTCTGCCTCAACTCCACTTGCCTGCCCACTCCCCATATCCCTTGATTTCCTGAGAGACCAAAAATGTATCAATCTCAGCCTTAAATATACTCAACACTGGAGCATTCACAACCATCTGGGGGAGAGAATTTCAAAGATTCACAATCCTTTGAGTGAAGAAGTTTCTTCTCATCTCAATCCTAAATGATCGATCCCTTATCCTGAGACTGTGCCCCCATGTTCTAGATCCCCCAGTCAGGGGAAGCAGCCTCTCAGTATCTACCCTATCAAGCCCCTTCAGAATCTTGTATGTTTCAATGAGATTACCTCTCATTCTTCTAAACTAGAGAGCGTATAGACCCAATTTACACAGCCACTCATCATAGGACAACCCTCTCATTCCAGGAACCAATCTAGTGAACCTTGGCTGTACCGCCTGCAAGGCAAGTATATCCTTTCTTAAATGTGGAGACCAAAACTGCACATAGTACTTCCGATGTGGTCTCACCAAAACCCTGTACAATTGTAGTAAGACTAACTTATTCTTGTACTCCAATCACCTTGCAATAAAAGCCCAACATACCATTTGGCTTCCTAATTGCTTGCTATACTTGCATGCTAATTTTGTGTTACTTGTACATGTACAATCAAGTCTCTCTGAACATCAACATTTACAAGTTTCACACCTTTTAAAAATATTCTGCTTTTCTGTTCTTACTACCAAAAATTATTACACACAACCCCACATTATACTCCATCTGCCCCCTTTTTGCCCATTCACTTAACCTGTGTATATCGCTCTTTAGAGCTATTCCCAGGCACAAAATGGTCAGTGTACTCCCACCTTATGCCAGAAGTTGAGCTCATTCAAAATGAAGCCTCAGGCTTCCTCTGAATAATCTTGGCGAATGAACCTTATTCCTGTTTAAGGCAGCGGCAAGGGATATATAAATATCACCTGAACCAATATTGTTGGATGTATTTCAGGAGTCCTTACATGTAATCCCTGAAATTGGATCTTTTTTTAGCTGATTTTGCATGTGATACAGGGTGGGTGGGGGGGGGGCAAAAGAAGACCTCGTTTTGCCCCCCTGTTCTGAGAATTTTTCAGTGGCTTAAATAACTAACATCATCTTTTGAATAAATCGCAAAAGAAACCTGTAATTTGGCACTTCCTGAAAACAGTACTGTTGTTGAGTGTCTAACTCAAACATGTGTTTTGGAAGTGATCATGTTCAGCATAATGAGCTGATTTGAAATTCAAAATTCAATGATCAGGTCATGACAGTATTGATCTGCTTAATTAGTTCATTGATGCAGTTGGAGTAAGCCATTGGCTGGGATGCTTCTGAGGCCCCTGATCTGTGGTGTATTCAAATTGCTTTTCCAGGAAATTTTGGAATAAATTTGCAACAGGAATCTCCAGACACGAAACTGTACTCTAAAGACCTCTTCCCACCCTTTCCCCATGTACCAACTCGAAACAGGTCATAAACCTACCGACTGTAGAGTAAGCAAAAAGTTAGATTTTTAACCTAAGCCTTCTGAATGAATGTATTGCTTTACCTCTGAAGCTACTGGACCATCTCATATTTCACAATAATGGTGCAATAGGACACTCGAGTCTCAACATGCTGGCCCATAAAACTGGTCAAGGTCCTGATTGTGGCTATACCATTTTAGATACAGGCCAGTTATTTCCTTAGTGTGAAGGAGGGACAATGAGTCACCTTGGCCAACTTGCATGCAACTCAGTAGTCAGTTTTGGAGCAGTTTTGGTACATGCTTGGAACTAGATCACTTCACTACCCTCTTACCTAGAACTGCTGTGTAGTAATGGGAGATCAAAGTAAGAGAAAAAGCAAAAAATACTTTTTTCTTACATGTTCTGCCCTTTTTTGAAAATTAAAACAATGGGTATTACAATAAATTTGTGATAATGGAGAGTTTGAAATATTTTGTCTGCTTTAGCAAATTCCTGCCATTGCTAGAATTTTACACCAGAAGTAGTACCAGATTGCATTGAGAATTGGAGTATGGGAAATATCTGACATTTTTTTTTAAATGTAGAAATTTAGGTGGAAGGAAAGGATCCATAGAGTAGAACATTACCAATAGCACCAGTGGTGGAGAAATATATGCACAACAAATTTGGTGGTTTCGTGGGCAAGTTTCAAAGCTGTTTGATTACCTCCCTCAGTTTCTTGGGAAAAGTGAAGTCGTTTCACATGCATTAAAGGAGTGCATGGTGCATCAGTCAAAATGATAGACTTATAACTCCTGCTCCTTAACTGGTGAAATGTGTAACCTTTATGGAGCTGCTTTAACTATACTAAGAAATATTGAATGGAAAGAAGCTTTATATAAGAGAAGTTGTGCTTTATACAAATAATTGCTGATTAAAAAAATACAAAATTTGCATGAAGATTATAATTTGTGCATGTTGCAATCCATGTTCCCATCAGCTCTTTAAGTTCCACCCAAGCCTGAATGGCGGGGCAGGCTTGAGGGGCCGAATGGCCTACTCCTGCTATTTCTTATGTACTTGTGTTCAAACGAAAAGCTGATGAAATTGCTGTTACTCCTGAAAATAAATTAAAATAAAATTATAGTAAGCAGTAGGTAGAAGCATTGAATATCCTAATTAGGAAATACCTAATAGAGGCTACAATATGAGCTCCATTATTCCAAGCTACCATAGACAGTGGAGAATCTATATCACAAAAGTCACTCTCAATACAAATGTCAGGCTTCTTTAAAGCTGAAGATGTATAATTCATTTTTTCCTACTTTTTTTTCAAAGCTGTTATTGGGCAATGCTGTTGTACATTAAACTGACAAGCGTGCTACCCAATCGCCAACTGCTGAGCTGCCAGAACACCTGCACAGATAATTAGGCACAAAATTCCTTTAATTAAAAAGACAAAGTAAGACTTGAAATCGCTCGGCTGAATGGAGGTTGAAAAAATTATGTTGCTGACAGCACTACTGATGTCTTTTGCAACCAGAGCTTTTACAGGTCCTGCTGATACCCCGTCACACTGATTGTTTGGAGCCTAGAGCATAATCTTTTTGGATTTTCTGAAGGCATTCAATAAGGTGTCACGCAAGTGGTTGTTATGCAATTGGGGCTCGTGGGGTTGGGGATGGTATATTACCATGGATTGAGGATTGGTTAATGGACAGAAAACAGAGAGTAGGAGTTAATGGGCCTTTTTCGGGGTGGCAGGGTTTAACTAGTGGAGTGCTGCAAGGATCAATGCTTGGGCCTCAGCTACTTGCAGTCTATATCAATGACTTAGATGAGAGGGACCGAGTGTAATATATCCAGGTTTGCAGATAATACAAAGCGAGCTGTGAAAGTCAGCTGTACAGAGGATGCAAAGGGACATGGACAGGTTAAGTTGATTGGACAGGAAGGTGGAAGATAAAATATAATGTGTGGAGCTGTGAATTGATTCACTTTGCTAGGAAGAATGGAAAAGCAGAATATTTTGTAAAAGGTCAGAGACCGTATTCAGAGGGTTTTGGGCCCTTGTTCACAAATCACAGAACATTAACATGCAGATACAGCAAGCAATTAAGAAGACAAAAATGGTATGTTAGCCTTTATTATAAGGAGGTTGAAGTACAAGAGTAAAGAGGTCTTGCTGCAACTATATAGGGTTTTGGTGAAGCCACACCTGAATAGTGTGCAGTTTCTGTGTACCTAAGGAAGGATATACTTGCCTTGGAGGGGGTGTAACAAAGGTTCATGAGATTGATTGCTGGGATGAGAGTACTTACTTAAGCGAAAAGATTAAATAAAGTGGACCAATATTCTCTGGAGTTTAGAAAAATGAGAGGTGATCACATTAAGTTGTATAAAATGCTTAAGAGGGTTTGACAGGGTAGATGCTGAAAGGCTGTTTCCCCTGGCTGGAGTATCTAGAACTAGGGGTCACAGTGTGAGGGTAAGGGATCAGTATTAAGAATGAGATGAGATATTACTTCAGTCAGAGGGTTGTGAATCTTTGGAATTCTCAACCCCAAAGGGCTGTGGATGCTCAGTCATTGAGCATGTACAAGACTGAGAATCGATAAATATTTGGGCACTAAGGAAATCAAGTGATGTGGGGATATGGTAGGAAGATGGAGTTGATGCAGAAGTTAAGCCATGATCTTATTGAATGACGGAGCAGACTTGAGGGGCCATATGGCCTACCCCTGCTCCTATTTCTTATGTTCTAATCAGGGAGTTCAGATGGTATTATGATGCATGGAACAGATTTCTTTAAGGATGCTGAACCCCACATCAGTCATATTTTAATCTGTCTTTACAGTATTCAAACTTTTGGTATTTACTTGGCAAAAATCAGTTGAAACAATCATCACTTTTTTTGATAAGTTTGGAATCTTTTTTCACTCACACACAGCCTTACTGATCTCAGTCATAAATATGCACTGCCTATCCAGTAAGTCACAGCGGTGATAGGCAGATAATACAAGTGTTGTTCCAAATCTTACCAAACTGTAGGTCTGCCAAAATCCACTGGCAGTCTGAATTATTTGTGATGTAACTGAAACTTCCTGCTGCTTGGAAACAAACATTTTATGTACTTTGCAAACATTGTTTTAAAATGATCTCTTCAGAAATGGGGAAGTGAGATTAAAATAGGTTATTTAAAATAAAATGAGCTTTTTCAGAGCACAGCATTATTAAGGTTATTTTTTTGGGGGGGAGGGGTTATTTGTGTTAATCATTGAAAACAGAAATAATCCCATTGGACATGAATGTTATGCTGCATTCCTACACCATCGTGCTGCATAGTAACAAAGTTCATATTCCTTTTTGTTGCTGCAAAAAAGGATGAAGTTCTCAGCCAGTTCTGGACCTAAAACTCTTGACAGTTTCATATTGAAGGCAAAAAATTATGATCATCTGTACCACCCTCGGAGATTTGGATAGTGGCGCAGTGGTTAGCACCGCAGCCTCACAGCTCCAGGGACCCGGGTTCAATTCTGGGTACTGCCTGTGTGGAGTTTGCAAGTTCTCCCTGTGTCTGCGTGGGTTTTCTCCGGGTGCTCCGGTTTCCTCCCACAAGCCAAAAGACTTGCAGGTTGATAGGTAAATTGGCCATTATAAATTGTCACTAGTATAGGTAGGTGGTAGGGAAATATAGGGACAGGTGGGGATGTTTGGTAGGAATATGAATATGGGATTAGTGTAGGATTAGTATAAATGGGTGGTTGATGTTCGGCACAGACTCGGTGGGCCGAAGGGCCTGTTTCAGTGCTGTATCTCTAATCTAATCTAATCTAAAGGGGCTGGTCATCAACCATGAAGATACTTATTCACATTTCACCATTAGAGAACAGCATTTCTGAGGCATAGTGTCCAATGAAAGAGCTCACAATACATAGCCTTCCCAATACTTTGCCCTTTTTTTTTAATGAGACCATTTGGCCCCTTGAGCCTGATGTACCATTCAATCAGATCATGACAGATCTTACAAGTCAGCTCCACTTTCTCACACAATTCCCTTAGTGTCTAATAATATGGCACCAATAATGTAGAAAAAATGCCCGATGGCACTTCAGATCTCTATCTAACCCATTTTTCCATTTTTCTTTTTTTTTCTAACCCCGTGCTGTACCTGTTCTGGGAGTGTTTGATGGGACAGTGCAGAGGGAGCTTTATTCTGTATCTAATCCATTTTTTTTTAGGGTGGCATCAGAGTTTTTTATATATATATTATAACTAATGCTGTAGCTGCTTTGGGAGTGTTTGATGGGACAGGGTAGAGGGATCTTTACTCTGTATCTAATCCGTTTTTTTTTTAGGTGGCCTTTATACCCCAGGCCCTTTTATATATTTTGTGTCGAGGGGGCCTTTATTCCTCAGGCCCCCTTTATATACATTTTAAAAATAGCTATTAAAATCAAATAAATAAACCAAAAACTCAAATTAAAATGGCATTCTTGGCATCAATGATGCACTCCAGTCCCTGCGGTGCCCACCAGTCACGGAAGGCCTCAAGCGTACCGGTGGACACCGCATGCTCCTTCTCCAGGGACACCCGGGCGCGAACGTAACTGCGGAAGAGGGGCAGGCAATCGGGGAGGACGGACCCCTTGACAGCCCGCAGCCTGGACCTGTGAATTGCCACCTTGGCCAGGCCCAGGTGCAGACCGACAAGGACATCCTCCTCCCGGCCCACGCCCCTCCTCACTGGGTTCCCAAAGATCAGGAGCGTGGGACTGAAGTGCAGCCAGAACTTGAGGAGCAGCCCCTTCAAATACTCAAATGGGGCTGCAACCTCGCACACTCCATATATACATGGAACACGGACTTGTCCAGGTCGCAGAAAGTACAGGCGGCCTGGGAGTCCGTGGACCTACTTAAAAGTCTATTGCACGGGACTGCCCTGTGCAACACCCTCCACCCCAGGTCCCCGATGTAAAGGGGGAGGACTCCCGCATAGAGAGACCTCCATCGGGGATTCCCCTCGCCGCCAGATGGCAACGCAGACCGCCAGGGCGTGTCCAGCCAGCTGACAAGGGCGAAGAAGTGGAGAGAGTGCAGGAACAGCCCATACAGGAAACCCCTCTGCGCCGATTGGAATGGCACGGAGGGCATTTCCAAGAGGCTGCTCGGGTTGTGCGGGACTGGCTCCCGAGGAGGGTTTCGTGGCCTGGGTCCGATGAGCAGTTCCGGCCGAGTGGGGGTCAGCTCGGCCGGGAGCACTCCGTTCTCCCGAGCCCCCTCGCCACCCGCAGTGAGAGGCGTCCTGGGGGCTTCGGCTACTCCTCCGCCCGCCGGTCCATCCCTGGAGTTGGCCGCCTGGACAGCCGAGGCGCTCTCCTCCGCTGGCGGGGGAGCGCCCTGACTGGAGGCGACCATGTTCTAGACTCGGAATAAATCCCAGAAAAAGACAGGCAACTCCCTCAGAGAGGCGTGGCTAATGGTCTCCGCCGGGAGCTGCATGTTGTCTTGAAAGCAGTGACACTGGCGGAAAAAATACGTTTCCAGCACACTTTGTCCTTGTTTACAGCAGTCTTTACTATGTACCTATCAGTGTCAGCAGCTGCACTATGATTGAGAAATTTTCTAGACAGCCTGTTTGAGGAGACCAGTTTTCTCATGAGCTGAACAAAGACCCAGGTGTAACCTTTGATGTCTCCAACCTTAAGGCTTTTGAGAATCATATGACAATTAACCTTCTCAAAACTGAAATCTAGGCAGATTATAATCTGAGGATTTCAAGGGTGATTTAACATATAAGATGGGTTTCAGTACCCGTGACCTCTACCACCTGGAAGAATCAGGGCAGCATGTACAGAGGAGTACACCACCACCTCCCAATTAACATACCATTCTGACTTCGAAATACATCGCCGTTCCTCTGCTGCTGCTGGGTCAAAATCTTGGAGCTCCCTCCCTAACAGTACTTGGGAGTATCTTCACTATACAGACTGCAGTGGTTCAAGAATTGGGCTCACCACCATCTTCTCAAGGGCAACTAGGATGGGCAATAAATGTTGGCCTTGCTAAAGATGTCCATATTCCAAGAATGAGTAAAACAAAAGTTAAGTCTTTTTGCTCATTAGTATCTTCCATTTATCTCTGTTTAGAAGGCACTGTTGGTTAACAAAGGTTTTAAAAGCAACAGTAGCACAGAATCCTAAATAGATTGAAGTCCAAACTGATGCCCTCTTTTTAATGTCAACATATCTGTAGCAGGATGGAGTACACTTTATCAAAGCAGCTGGCCACAGGGTCTGGCAACTGAATCGAAATTGCACATAAACAAATAAAGTAACTAGATCGTGTTTCCAATCCCTTTGTGTTGATTCTCATGACTTAAAGTAATGAATTCCATATTAATCTCCCATAATGCACCTAACGATAAATATGGTAAAGTGTGCTTCTAAATTGTTTTGTTTATTTTAACAAAACACTCGAGAAAAGGGGTCTGGGTAGTGCAGTATGTTAGCAGACTGTATATTCAGACTAATGAAATAAGGTCATCTCACTATTCTGGCTGTCAGTGCCCTAAACGAAATGAGTTTGGGCACAGACCCCAGTTCTTAGTGGCTGTGGGTGCACAACACTAAGATTGCCTCTGATTTTGACGCTGAATTGGCAATATCACTGAGAGGGCACATAGTGTGGGAGAAGGAAATGTCAAATGACACAATGGGGGTGCTGTTCCAGATTAGGCTCAGGTGCTGTTTGAAAAGAGTAGAGGGAGCATTGCTTTGCTGCTGACGCTATTGTGCCAGATCTAGGAGTGTTGCTTCGTTAATAGATGCCTGGAATGGGAACTTGCTACATTTTCCATACACTAAGTTCCATAATCCTGTTGAGCACAAAAAACTCAAGAAAAATTATTTTTCTTTTGAATTCAACTAGCTGTCTTTTCTAGTACAAGATCTAGAGAGCAAGCCAAGGTTGCTTTATGGAGGTGTTGTACGTGGGATCGTCATTTGTCCTAATAGTGACATCAAGAAACATGATTTTCTTCACTACCATAGTTGTGGATGATAACTTCATTCCATCAGTCCAGAATACTGTGCTGAGTTAGATGATGTGCCTCTGCTAAAGTTACCGAGAACAGGTATTAATTATATTTTTTTCCATTATGTAATATGCAGTGTCAGGTACTGACTTGTAGTGAAGTGATAGTTATTCCTTATTAAGTGCTACTGAGCTGCTGAATTTGAAGAAAATTTGTGTCTCTTGGGAAGAGCTTTCATAGAGAATAATTGGGGCTGCTGAAACACAAATGCGTATCATGCACAGGATAGGTGAGCATTAGGTCTGTCAATGTACAGTATTTTGTCTATTCTCTAAACAGCAGGAGATTGTTTTTTGGAATACATTACTGTTATTGTAAAACCTTTCCTTAAATAGGTAAAGAAATGTTATATCTGTTGATCGTGATTTTTCTGCCATAAGCAATGCTATGTAAACAGCTGGAAGCTCGGGCCAAATATTAAAGTTATACAGATGTTACATCATCTTTTGTTTTTTATCCCAGATGTAGATCTCACAGCCTATTGTATATCTGAAAAGGTATATGGACATGTGGTGCCCATTTAGTTTGAGCATGGGAGGAGAGAGGCAACTTGGGTAGGCAGCTGTAATGTATGCTGCTATAATTTGGGGTGGCGCAGTGGTTAGCACCGCAGCCTCACAGCTCCAGCGACCCGGGTTCGATTCTGGGTACTGCCTGTGCGGAGTTTGCAAGTTCTCCCTGTGACCGCGTGGGTTTTCGTCGGGTGCTCCGGTTTCCTCCCACAGCCAAAGACTTGCAGGTTAATAGGTAAATTGGCCATTGTAAATTGTCCCTAATGTAGGTAGGTGGTAGGGGAATTGAGGGAAGGTGGGGATGGGGTAGGAATATGGGATTAATGTAGGATTAGTATAAATGGGTGGTTGATGGTCGGCACAGACTCGGTGGGCCGAAGGACCTGTTTCAGTGCTGTATCTCTAAATAAAATAATAAATAAATAATAAAAATAAATAATTCTCACATAATTAAAAATGAATCAGTAGGCAGTAGAGGTGAGTAAGAGACAACAATTGAGGAACCCACATACCCAAGAAAAAACAATCTTAATACCTGTAAACTATGTCATGTGGTATATCTGTGATTTATATCAACCAATAAAGATTGTATCAGTCCATAAGAACTAATATTTTCTTCAGGGCATCATTCTTTCTGAGTTCAATACACTGGGATATGAGGTATGTACCGGGTGAGGAAATGTTACATTCTGCGACAGGCCGTAGATATTGCTTTTGCCTGGTCAAAAATGAGCTGAAGGTATGGTGAACAATCTGCAGTATATATTCCCTATCAGTCAGTCTCTGGATAGAACACTGTCAATTCAGGCAGATCAAAAACAATGGTCAGGCAGTTCTCGCATTCCATGTAGATCAGCAAATGACTCCCATCCACTTTACCCAGGTATCACTTGTGCTTTAAACAATACATAGCTGGACTTCTGTTTCAGAACAAAGCTAATATTGATAACTCAGCCATTAAAGAAAGTGGCCTTAACAATCTACGAAGGCTGCTTCATGCTGTAACTACTGGGATGTGCCCATCTACAGCTGTTGCCATTAACCACACCAAAGCTGGTGAAGCTGCAGTTGGGGATATATCTGGATGCACTCATTGACATAAGTGATTTGCTTATAGAGAGAGGGCACCTCTCTCCAAAAATAAATACAGCATCCCCATGTGGCTATTTTGATAAGGGAACCAATTTTAATTTAGTTGCCCTCTTGAGAGACTCGGGTCTTGAACCTGGTCTGGAACCCCAATGTGCTACCATCCATGCAATCAGGCAGGAGTAAGAACAATCACAATTTTGACTTGTGTGCTGTGGAGCTCAAGCCGCTTTCAGGCTTGTTAAAGTCTAAATCAAAATATCATCCTCACTAACACTAGGTTGAACAGTTTCTTTTTCCATCTCAGATCTCTATAGATTTCCTGGCCTTTCCGAAATGTTATACCTTTGAAGGTTTGCTGTTGATATTACTAGTAAATACCTGAAATTGCAACCTTTGCAGCTTGGTGATGTTCCAGAGAGTGTTGCAATGTTGTTGTGTTTCAAATGTTAAGACAAAATGGTGTTTGCCTTTGCACAATATGCTGGAAGCTAGGAAAAGAGATTCAGTGATATTGTACTTTACGTCTTTGCATTTCCCTAATTACATATTATGTTTCACTTCATGGGAGGCACAGGTTCAAAATAAGGGGGCTCCATTTTAAAGCTGAGCTGAGGAGGAATTTCTTCTCTCTGAGGGTCATTAATCTTTGGAATTCTCTTCCCCAGAGAGCAGTGGAGGCTGGGTCATTGAATATGTTCAAGCCTGAGTTCAACATATTTTTGATCTCCAAGGGAGTCGAGGGTTATGCAGGGCAGGCAGAAAGTGGAGTTAAGGCCACAATCAGATCAGCCATGATCTTATTGAATGGCAGAGCAGGCTCGAGGGGCCGAATGGCCTACTCCTGTTCCTACTTCTTATGATGTTATGTATTTCCATAATTTACCTGTTTGAATGTTACATTCTGGAAAGAAATTGCCTGGCTGCTCAGTTGTGCAATGGGATGAAAGGATGTAAAGAACAGTGGAAAAGACTAAAATACTGACATATAACACTTTAATTTTTAAGTAAGATTTAAAATTGAAGTTACTAAAATATGCAACTTTATGGCAGAAAACAACCCAATCTAAATTCAGTACGAGTAATATAAATGCCTAAAGATGGTTGTCTGTAAACCATTCAACACTGACCTTAGACTGTGTGTGTGATTGAGGTCTACCCTGCCAATACCAGTGTTACTATGTGTTAAATGGAAGACTGCAGAAAAATGATGGTTCATGAGATGGTAATGTATATTTGTGTGTTGTACTTGTCCAAACCACCTTTTAATCTTATGTGCAAGGAGGCAACTGATGCCTCAATATGCTGCTGCTGTAACAACTTTCATTCCTGATCCCACTGAGAGATCCCCTAATAGCAAAGAAGCACCTCGACCTGATTACCTCAGTGTCAATTTGTTCCTTGGTTCTACCTTCAAGAAATGGGTGCCATGTAGTTTAGGCACAATGAAAGTGTGTGTTTTTGTGTATAAAAGGACTGTGGTTGTGCACGGTGTTTGAAGTTGTACCTTCCAGAGGCGACAAGAGTTGCCAACTTGGGTGTTCACCATTTCAATGTACCAACGGGAAATGTACTCTCATGTTTAGCTTCGTTGCTGAAAGTTGCACATTTGCAGCCACGTGCGAGAGTTGGGTGGATTTATTAACTCAGTTGACAAACTCCTTCCATGCACCTGTGCTTTTACTGGAAGGTGGCTTTTAGTCCGAAGTAGCATTACCCATCTTTGGTGTACCCTGAGACCTCCAACATTTCAGCATCAGAGGGGGCAATGTTGTCCACAGGACTCTGCTGTGCCTTTGTGTACAATTAGTCAACTTTCTGGTGAGGAGAAATCTTTTGAGAGTCGCTCATTACCAGATATTTTGCTCCCTAGCCAAATGTTTTACAGGCCAAGCTCTGGACTCCTTTCCTTTTGGCCACCTTGTCTCAAGAGACAATAGGTAAACGCCTAGAGGTGGTCAGTGGAGCAGCGCCTGGAGTGGCTATAAAGGCCGATTCTAGAGTGACAGACTCTTCCACAGGCGCTGCAGGTAAAGTTGGTTGTTGGGGCTGTTACACAGTTGGCTCTCCTTACACTGCTATCACTTTTTCTGCCAACTGCTGAGTCTCTTCGACTCGCCTCTGTTCAGCCCCGCCTTTATAGTTGTCCACCACCTCTGGCAATCACTGGCAACTGGCTGCCACGACTTGTGGTCAATGTCGCAAGCCTTCATGTCGCGTTTGCAAGCTTCTTTAAAGCGGAGACATGGATGGCCGATGGGTCTGATACCAGTGACGAGCTCGCCGTACAATACATCCTTGGGGATCCGGCCATCTTCCATGCGGCTCACATGGCCAAGCCATCTCCAGCACTGCTGGCTCAGTAGGGCATACATGCTGGGGATGTTGGCTGCCTTGAGGACTTCTGCATTGGAGATATGGTCCTGCCACCTGATGCCAAGGATTCTCTGGAGACCATGAAGATGGAATGCGTTGAGATATCACTCTTGGCTGACATACGTTGTCCAGGCCTCACTGCCATAGAGCAAGGTATTGAGGACACAGGCTTGAAACACTCGGATTTTTGTGTTCCATTTCAGTGCGCCATTTTCCCACACCCTCTTGGCCCATCTGGACATAGCAGCAGATGCCTTTCCCATGCGCTTGTTGATTCTGCATCGAGAGACAGGTTGCTGGTAATGGTTGAGCCCAAGTAGGTGAACTCTTGAACCACTTCCAGAGTGTGGTTGCCAATATTGATGGATGGAGCATTTCTGATGTCCTATCCCATGATGTTTGTTTTCTTGAAACTGATGGTTAGGCCAGATTCGTTGCAGGTAGCCACAAGCCTGTCGATGAGTCTCTGCAGACACTCTTCCGTGTGGGATTTTAATGCAGCATCGTCAGCAAAGAGGAGTTCCCTAATGAGGACCTTCCGTACCTTGGTCTTTGCTCTATGACAGGCAAGGTTGAACAACCTGCCATCTGATCTTGTGTGGATGAAAATTCCTTCTTCTGAAGACTTAAACACGTGAGAGAGCAGCAGTGAGAAGAAGATCCCAAACAGTGTAGGTGTGAGAACACAGCCCTGTTTCATGCCACTCAGGATGGGAAAGGAGTCTGATGAGGCACCGCTATGCTGAATTGTGCCTTTCATATCGTCATGGAATGAGGTGATGATACTTAGTAGCTTTGGTGGACATCCGATCTTTGCTAGTAGTCTGAAGAGACCACGTCTGCTGACGAGGTCAAAGGCTTTGGTGAGAGCAATGCAGGCAACGTAGAGGGGCATCCGTTCGCAGCATTTCTCCTGTCTGAAGGGAGAACAGCATATCAAAAGTGGATCTCTCTGCTCAAAAGCCGCACTGTGCTTCAGGGTAGACACGCTCAGCCAGCTTCTGGAATCTGTTTAAAATTCCTCGAGCAAAGGCTTTCCCCACTGTGCTGAGCAGGGAGATTCCATGGTAATTGTTGCAGTCACCGCGGTCACCCTTGTTCTTATAGAGGATGATGATATTGGCATCGTGCATGTCCTGTGGTACTGCTCCCTCACCCCAGCACAGGCAAAGCAGTTCATGGAGTGCTGAGAGTATAGGAGGCTTGGCGCACTTGATTATTTCAGGGGGAATGCCATCCTTTCCAGGGGCTTTTCTGGTGGCTAGAGAATCGATGGCGTTACTGAGCTCCGATTTTGTTGGCTGTTCATCCAGCTCATCCATGACTGGCAGAGACTGGGCTGCATTGAGGGCGGTATCAGTGACATCATTTTCCCTGGAATACAGTTCTAGGTAGCGCTTCCCCCAGTGGTCTGTTTGCTTGCTTTTGTTAGTGATAGTTTCCCCTGATTTAGACTTGAGGGGGTGGGGGAGCGATCTTCTTGATGGTTGGCCCAAAAGCTCTCTTAATGCCATCATACATTCCTCTGGTGTTTCCAATGTTGGAAGCCAGCTGAATACGACTGCATAGGCATTGCCAGTAATCATTTGCACAGCGCCTGGCTGTTCTTTGCACGGTGCTTCTGGCGGCTTTAAGTGCTAAGGATGTTAACTCACTGGAGGCTTTCTTGTAGTTCAATAGTGCAGTGCGCTTAGCGGCTATGACAGGTTCCAGCTCTTCAATGTGAGATTGAAACCAGTCTACATTGTGCTTCTCATGTTTGCCAAAAGGTGGCCATTGCTGAGTCATAGATGGCGTCTCTGATGTGGACCCACTTGGTCTCTGCATCCCCTGCAGGTGTGTTTTGAAGGGCTTTTTCAAATGAATTTAGAAACTTATGTAACAGCTGTGGGTAAGAAATTCTGTTAGTGTTGCTGCACGGGTGCCATTCTGCTTGGAGTGATGTAACTTCTTTGGTCTCATTCTAACTTTGCTGCACACCAGGGAGTGTTCGGTGTCGCAGTTCGCACTGTGGAAGCTGCATGTGATTTGAACACTGTTTGTAGAGGCTGGCCTTGTAACGATGACACAGCTGGTGCCGACGACATGACCTTGGGTGTCTCCATGAAACCTGGTGACAGAGTTTAGTTTGAAAGAATGAGTTGGTAATGCAGAGGTTGTGATAGGTACACAACTCCAGCAGTCTCTATTCATTCATCCTTCCAGTGCCATAGTGCCCAAGGCAGGAGGGCCATGAGTCATGGTCGGCCCCAACCCTGGCGTTAAAGTCCCCCAGCAGGAACAAATGTTCAGTATTAGGAATGCTACTAATATTATGGAGTTCCTCATAGAACTGATCTTTAACTTCAGGTGAGGAGCAGAGTGTTGGAGCTTAGATGCTGAGTAGGTGTACTGGACCAGAGGCGGTGAGCAGTCGGATGGACAGTATGCGTTCTGAGCCATTTGTAGGTGGCTCTATCATGCTGAGCAAAGACTTTCTGATGGCGAAGCCCACTCCGTGCTGTCTTGGTTCTTCAGGATCCCTACCCTGCCAGTAGAAGGTATAGTCTTACTCCCTTAGTGATCTGCTCGCAGGGAGGCGTGTCTCCTGAAGTGCTGCAATGTCCACATTGAGTCTACTGAGCTTGTTGTTAACGATGGCAGTCTTCCGAGAGTCGTCGATTTATGTAAGATCTTCCGACAGGCCAGGACACATAGTTCTAACATTCCAGCTTGCAAAACGAAGGGCTGGTACCTTCTTTCCTTTTTTTGTCGTGCTGTTTGGTGCAGTATTACAGTCCACTTGTCGGGCAGTGACCCTGAGCTCCAAGCACCCATTGAAACAGGTGGACTGTGGTGGGACAGAAACTTTCTGACCAGGGGCTGCCCGGTTTGAGGCATGTGGTAGCTGTCCAATGAGATGCGACAACCTGTCCCACCGACAAAGGCAACCCGTGGTGCCCAATCTCGATGCCAATTGAACTGGGCTTAAAATCCGTAACTGCTGCCATCCGTGTTGTTTTGGTCGCTATGAGGCGACTATGGAGTGACCTCTCCATGGCGCATGCCATGTATGGAGTTTGTGAGTTGCCCAAGCGTCAAAATCCCCCTCTCGGCCTTCCTAGTGGGGTCCAAAGGAGTGCAGAGCACAACGATTGGCACCAGTTTGGCTGCAGGAACTGCCGGAAACATGCCAAAGGTGACACATGACCGACTTAGGTGCTCCACTCCAGATTTTCTGTTGGGATTTACTTCTTTAACCTTAGTCTCTCCAGGACGCCAACAAGGTAGTGAGGTTGTTGGCTCGTATCCCTGAGCAGGGGCCCTAACAAGTAGAGTACACACTTTATGTTGAGATAGAGTGAACTAGCTTTGTGTAAACTACTTGTTTTTTCCCCATGAGTTTGTAATCACAGGGTTTGTATGAGGCAGTGATTGCAAGGCTGCAGTCTTCATCTTGATATCCTGATAGTGGCCTGAGCTCTGAGTTTAATTTACAACCTTGCAATCACTCCATTGCATTGATTAGGATTTTGAATAATTACTGGATATTGCAGAAGGTTTTCCCATTTTTGCTGATGGCCTTGTGCATAGGTGCGTTGTAAGGAAATGATCTTGGGACACATATTATACAACTGCTGCTGTTTTAAAATTATTCTATGTATCTAGTCTGTGGATAAAATATCACTATCCTATAAAGCATTATTCTTTAGTTAGCCTGCTTGCAATTATACAGCACAATACTAATAATTATTGCTGTTCATTAATTAAGCTTCTGTTTGAGCCATTTCTTTGTTTCCAGATCCTTTTGAGCTGTCAAAATAAATGTTTCCATTGCTGAAGGATGTGGCCCTCAGTTGAGACTGAACATGGGGCTCATAAGTTTAGAATGTGTTATTTTTAGACATAAAATGCATACCTTTTGACCCATTTACAAAAAAATAAGAACCTCGATGAGGAACACTCTTTTCAAAGCACCCAGCATATTTCTCTTAAATTATCCTTTAGTTTTCTGCCTTCTGGAGAGCGGTCTGCTTGCCAGCTGAGCTGGTCCAGCTTTTTATCCTAGATCGTTTTCACTCGTTTTAATAGAGCATGGCCAGGAGCTGACCCAGAACTAACCATTGCAAAATAATGGGATTGTTTATCAGGAGTACATGTGAAGATTTTCTGTACAACAACACCCTTGTTAGAGCAGTCAGCATGGCTTTAGATGGGGAAGGTCCTGTCTGGCCAACTTAATTTCTTTGAAGAAGTGGCAAACTAGATTGGCAGTGGTTAACCTATAAATTGTGCACTTAGCACTTCCAAAAGGTATTGGACAAAGTTCTACATTAGCAATTATTAATGAAGCTCAATGCTGTAGTAATTCAGGGCAAAACTTCGGAAGAAATAGGAAATTGACTAAAGGATAGTCAATTAATGTCAGGGTTAATGTCAGGATGAGTGCCTCAGACCTCGGTGTACTGTTTCTAACTTAGATCAATGACATAGATTCTAAAACTCCATGCAAATTAGTTAATTTTGTACTAAACTAGAAAGGGAGGCGGTATCAAAGGAGACTGCCCATAAACTATAGAATGAGCCAAACAAGACAGAGTGGCCGAAAGATAGAAGATAAAATTTAATGTAGGTGAAAGTCTGGCTACCTAACCCGTACCTGACTAGACCCAACTACACCTGACTACATGTGTTGGGTTCGGGTCAGGTCGAAATTCCGAGTCCAGCATTCGGGCTCAGCTCGGATCGGGTCGGTCACTGCTTCCGGGAGGTCATGGGATCAGCCTTACCCATAATTCCCCACAACTCCAGCTGCAGGAATAGCCTGCTGCCGGAACAGATGAAGGATATTCTTGTCAGGTCAGGCGCGAAAACAAATTAAAGGGCTCGGGCTTTGGTCGGGTTCGGGTTGGCTGTGGTCGGTCGGGCCCGGCTCGGGTTTTAATTTTATATCCGAGCCAGGCTTGAATGCAGACCAGTATAATGCATTGTACATGGGAAGAAAAAATGGGCAACGTACATACTACAGGATGGTGTTGAAATAATGATAAAGTTGAATGAAAACTAGGAACCTTGGTAGACGCAACACTTCACATGTCCAATGAATGCAGAGCATAAATTGTTACGACTGCGGTGGGAGCAACGCACTGTCCATTCAGTCCCACCACTCCACAGGCTACAACATACTATTAAAGTTTTTTTTCCACCTAACCGGAAAACAGCCAAATTAAACACTCTAGTAACTCTCAGAATAAAACTGACCATACCAGGTATCTTTAATCAACAACAAATTAACTATTTATTTAAAAAACTAAATCTTAAACACTATCAAGATAAAAAGGGTTAGTTCCTCTTTAGGCAATTAATTTGGCCTTTAGCTCCTTGGAGAATTTCTGCTGAGGGAGAATGGACAGCTCTTTCTCTTCAGTACGCTTTGCTGGTGAGTCTGGTTTAGACTGGTATTCTGCTAGTTTTACGCACAGTCAAATCGAAATACCATACCATGTGACCTTTCCTGTTGCCGAGGATAACCAGTGCAGCTGGCACACTGTCTCAGAAAATCCAAACTTCTCTCCCTGTCTTAAAGGTGCACTGTTTTTAACAGTCTTAAAAGGCACACTGTTTTATTCCAAGGAGAAAAATTATACAAGTCCGTGACAAAATCAACAAAGCCAGTAAAATATTGAACTAAATAACTAAAACAGAATTTAGAGTTAGAGAAAGCCATGATCAAACTGTACAGACCAAACCTTGAGTACTGTGCAGGGGCAGAAGATATTGGTATGGTTCTTAATGAATACATTGCGTCTATCTTCACAAAAGAGGGGGACAATGCAGATATTGTAGTTAAGGAGGAAGAGTGTGAAGTATTGGACATGATAAACATAGGGAGAAAGGAGCTATTAATGGGATTAGCATCCTTGAAAGTTGAAAAATCACCAGGGACAGATGAAATGTATCCCAGGCTGTTGAAAGAAACGAGAGGAAATAGCAGCAGGTCTGACCATCATTTTCCAGTTCTCACTGGATGCAGGTCTGGTGCCAGACGATTGGAGAACTGCTAACGTTGCACCTCTGTTTAAAAAGGGAGCAAAGGATAGACCGAATAATTACAGGCCAGTCAGTCTAACCTCAGTAGTGGGCAAATTATTGGAATCTATTCTGAGACACAGGGTATACTGTCACTTAAAAGGGCACAGGTTAATCAAGGATAGTCAGCATGGATTTGTTAAGGGAAGATCTTGTTTGACCAACTTGATTGAATTTTTTGAAGAAGTAGCAAGGAAGATAGATGAGGGTAGTGCAGTTGATGTGGTCTACATAGATTTCAGCAAAGCTTTTGACAAGGTCCCACATGGCAGACTGGTTAAAAAAATTAAATCCCATGGGTTCCAGGGAAATGCAGCAAGATGGATACAAAATTTGTTTAGTGGCAGGAAACAAAGGGTAATTGTTGACAGGTGTTTTAGTGACTTGGAGGGCTGTTTCCAGTGACGTTCCAAGGGCTCAGTACTGGATCCCCTGCTTTTTGTGGTATATATTAACCATTTGGACGTAAATGTAGGGGGCATGATCAAGAAGTTTTCCGACAACACAAAGATTGGTCATGTGGTAGATCGCGAGGAGGATTGCTGTCAGCTGCAGGAAGATATTGATGGTCTGGTCAGATGGGCAGAAAAATGGCAAATGGAATTCAACTTGGAGAAGTGTGAGGTGATGCATTTGGGGAGGTCAAACAAGGCAAAGGAATACCCGATTAATGGGACAGCACTGAGAAGTATAGAGGAAGTAAGGGACCTTGGAGTGAATGTGCACAGATCTCTGAAGGTAGCAGGACAGGTTGATAAGGTGGTTAAGAAGGCATATGGAACCCTTTCATTTATTAGTGAGGTATAGAATATCTACAGGAAGAGCCTGTCACTCCAGAATTGGCCTGTATAGCCACTCCAGGCGCTGCTTCACAAACCACTGACCACCTCCAGGCGCGTATCCATTGTCTCTCGAGATAAGGAGGCCCAAAAGAAAGAAAGAATACAAGAGCAGGAAGGTTATTCTGGAACTATATAAATCATTGGTTAGGCCACAACTTGAGTACTGTGTGCAGTTCTGGTCACCTCATTACAGAAAGGATGTAATTGTACTAGAGAGGGTACAGAGGAGATTTATGAGTATGTTGCCAGGACTGGAAAAATGCAGCTATGAGGAAAAATTGGATAGGCTGGGGCTGTTTTCCTTGGAACAGAGAAGGCTGAGAGGAGATCTGATTGAAATGTACAAAATTTTGAGGGGCCTGGATAGAGTGGAGTTGAAGGGTCTATTCACCTTAGCAGAGAGGTCAGTGACGAGGGGGCATAGATTTAAAGTGATTGGTAGAAAAATTAGAGGGGAGATGTTTTACCCAGAGGGTGATGGGGGTCTGGAACTCCCTGCCTGAAGGGGTAGTTGAGGCAGAGACCCTCAACTCATTCAAAAGGAGTCTGGATATGCACCTCAAGTGCCGTAATCTGCAGGGCTACAGACCAAATGCTGGAAGGTGGGATCAGAATAGGTGGATCGTTTTTTGGCCGGCACAGACATGATGGGCCAAGTAGCCTCTTTCTGTGCTTTAAACTTTCCTTGATTCTACTGTCTCCAGTTCTGATCCCCGCAAAACAGATACTCAAGTGCTGGAGACAGAACGGAGAGGAGCATCAAGGCACAAAAAAAGCTGTCCTGGAAATATCAATAGAAGCTGCTGTACATAGCATCTTTAACATTATAAAATGTCCCAGGGTGCTTTAGGAGCATTATAAAGCAAAATTTGACACCATGCCATATAAGGAGATATTAAGGCAGTTGACCAATGGCTTGGTTAAAGAAACGGGTTTCAAGGCGTATCTTAAAGGAGGAAAGCGAGGTAGGAAAGTGGAGAGGTTTAGCGAGGGAATTCTAGAGTTTTAGAGCCTTGGCAGCTGAAAGGCGCAGCCACCAATGGTGGAGCAATTAAAATTGGAAATGCTGAAGAGGCCAAAATTAGGGGAGTGTAGATATCTGAGAGTTGTAGGGTTGGAGGAGATTACAGTTATAGGGATGGGCCAGGCCATGGAGGGATTTGAAACCAAAGATGAGAAGCTTAAAGTCGAGGCTTTGCTTAACTGGGAGCCAATGAGGGTCAGAGAGCATAGGGGTGATGGATGAATGGGACTTGTTGTGAGTTATGATATGGGCAGCAGAGTTTTGAATGACCTCAAGTTTATGGAAGGTAGAATGGCCAGGTGTGCATTGGAATAGTCAAGCCTACAGGTAACAAAGGCATGGATGAAGATTTCAGCACCAGATGAGTTGAGGCAGGGTGGAGTCGGGCAGTGTTACGGCAGTGGAAATAGGTGATCTTAGTGAGGGTGCAGTTATGTGTCGATAGCTCATTTCTGGATCAAATATGACACACAGACAATATAAGATAGTAAATGATGTGAAAGAGGTGAATCTAGAATACCACTTTAGATTAAACTGTAAAGTAAGGAAAGGAGACACAGGTTTAAACTAGTAAAAGATAACTTTGGAACTTAGAGGTTCTTCACACAGATGGCAAACAACACATGACATGGACTCTTGGATAGAGTGGTGAAGGTGAAAGACCTGGAATCATCTAAGAAACAATCAGATGCAGTATTGAGTGGGTGTTGAATGTAAATAGCTTGAATGACTTTCATGATCTGTAAGTATCTTGTGAATTCTTGCAGTAGCTCTTCAGGTGGCAGCAAATTTAGTAATATGGAAGTAGCCAGCTCATAGTCTGCCTGGATTAGCTCTCAGTTTTGCTTTTCCCTTTAATATTACCATAATATTGTTCGATATTTTACTACACAATGTACAGCAGCTGCATATGGAATAGTTTTGGTTGACGGTGACGTAGTGGTGATGTCACTGGACTAGTAATCCAAAGGCCCAGGCTAATGCCCTGGGGACACTGGTTCAAATTCCACCATCGCAACTGATGGAATTTAAATATAACTAATTAATAAAATTCAATTAATTAATGGAAATCTGGAATTGAAAGCCAGTCTCAGTAATGGTGCCATGAAACTATCATCGATCGAACCCATCTGGTTCCCCAATGTCCTTTAGGGAAGGAAGTCTGCTGTCCTTACTCAGTCTGGCCTGCTGTGAGTCCAGACCCACAGCAATGTGGTTGTCTCTTAACTGCCCTCTGAAATGGCCTAGCAAGCCACTGAGTTCAAGGGAAATTTGGGATGCGCAACAAATGCTGGCCTTGCCAGCGACACCCACATCATTGAGAGAATAAAAACGTTATACACATAAAAGCTAATGTATAGACAAGGGAATCAAGAATTATTGGGGGTAGATGGGAGTGTGGAAATCAAAACAAACAGATCAGCCATGGGCTTATTGAATGGCGGAGTGGGCTCGAGGGGCCGAATGCTCCTAATTCCTATGTTCGTTTGTTCGTATTAATATTTGGTAAGGTGTATAGATAATCCTACTTTTTTTTTTGCAAATGCAGCAAACGCCTTTCCCTTTGCATTTCAACCTCCCCAATCCCAGAGATTTAATGGTTCAGTTTGTAAGAGAAGTATAACCTGCTCAGGCTGAACTTTGTGCTACAAAATAATGCTTTTTAAGTTGTGGCATTTTTTCTTTTATTTGTATATTTCCTTTATTGGATAGCCTATAAATCGATCAGTAGTTTGAACATTTAGCATTGTGCATGATCTGTATTGAGATGGGGAAGTTTCTAATTAATGAATGATATTTCTGCTTACTTTATAATAGTAATGACAGGCTAAAGTAATGCTCAATCTCAGGTTTTTAAACATCCAGGAGACTAACACACCTCTGGTTAGAGATTTGATTACAGTGTAGATCAGCATCCAATAGAGGAAGTATGAAGCAGCTTCTAGGAAAAGCAACAGTTTGCCCAGAAGAAATGCTTGCAAGGAGTTAGTCCATGAATCAACACCAGCTCAATATTGGAAGCCAAAATTTTACCCAATATAAATTTCGTCTATTTAAATCCAAAAATATACTTACTGGAAAGCTCTGTTTCCTGTAATGACTCATGCCGCGTTGGTGTTTCACAATTGCTGGTAGCCTTCTGGTTGTCTCACCCAAATAGGCATTCTTCATGACATTCTGGACAGAGACTACTTGGCAGGGCCATTACAGTTGAGCCCAATCCTGTTATCACCCAATGTCCACATATATATATTTTTCAGTAGCATGGATCACCTGGATACCATTGGGGCGGGTTTTATATTCTCCCCCTCGAGACCAGTGGCACTGATGTCAATGATAACATTCCTACTAACACCTGGTTACCGGACTCGTAATCTAGAGAACATGAGTTCAAATTGGCAATTTGAGAATTTGAATTTAGTTTTTAAAAAATTTGGAAATAAAAAGCTGATATCAGGCACAAATATAGCCTTGATATCGGATTGTTGTAAAAACTCAACTGGTTCACTAATCATCTTTAGGAAAGGAAACCTGCCATCCTAATCCAGTCCCACATGCCAACATATTGGCAAGCTCATTGATAAATAACAACCTGCAGGTTATAACCTGCAGATTTGCTGAAGGGAGGCTCTTTAAAGCATTTGTCAAATGGGGTAGTGGGAAGAAGTGGTGGAAAAATCTAGAAACGAAAGGTTTGAATAATTGCCTTTAATTATCTGATAAAGGCTGGTGGGGCTGGGACAGGGGGGTGGTCTGAGGAGGAGAGCGAGAGAGAGGAAATGAAGGGGTGCATGAAAGTATTGCATTCACAAGGGGGGAATAAAGCTCTTCGCAAGTGCTTGTCATTTGATAACAAGATGCTTGGAAGACTGCCAAGGCTATTTTACTTAAGTACGTTTTAACATTTTGAATTTCCACTGAAAAATGATGTACCTCCATTTGGCAGAAACACAAGGGAGTTTCCAGTAAGATATTGTTAATAGAGAGGTGGTGAAAGAAATATCAAGGGACCAGAACTAATCTGTCAGGCCATTGTCATTCTTTCTGACAGGTGTGGTGAGCTGAATTGAATGGTGAACGCTGACCAACAGCAACATGAGTGGAAAGCTATCAATGCTGTTAGGGCAGAAAATTTGTTTGAAAACCAATTTATTGTTTAAATTTGTTTTGAGTACTGTGTCTGAGGAGAGCTGACATCTTGTTCTATTTGAAAGATGTGACAACACTCTAACTATTCCTACATTACAGGTAGTATAATAAATACCATTGGCCAGCAAGAAGCAATTAGTACAATTATATGTAATTGATTCTGCAAAGACTGATTACTTACTGCATTTTAAGTTAAGCCCTAATAAGTGGATCTGAGTGCTGACCAATCTATTTGTTTGCCTCAGCTATGATTTCTATTGGACTTGCAGCAAGTGGGAAATGTTTTTTTTTAAAAAAAGCAAATAATGAGTGGTGGAATGTGTTACAAAGTTGCAACACAACTAGGGAGGGATTCAACTGGTTAAAACTGTGATGTTCTCATGAAGGCACCTGAACCCTGAGATTGTGTCAAAGTCTTATTATATTGAGATTGTGTGTTGTTAAGCCACGGAAATAACCTGATATCGTGTGAGGTTCCATGTTACAAGTCACACCATGTTAAAGCTCTCATCCCTGAATAAATAAACTTTTTTTTTAAAAAACCAATCTACATGTAACTTAGTAATAATTGGATAGTGGTCAGTGAATTACAAATAATCTAATCTTGGAGTTCAGCTGGTCATCTCTACCTGTTGATTGGTTTTCAGCTATGTAGTTATGCAGTATAATAATTACTGATCATAGTATTTCCAATACAAAATAGAAGAGCTTGTGAATTTCATCATCTCTAAGATTGAAAAAAATTGCATGACAGAGGCAACTCGCCCTCCCCTCCCAAATCACTGACCAATCCCCCAGCTCAACTAAACCCCCTACCTCAGCCCCTCACCCTTTTCCTCCCTCTCACCCACTCCAATGCCCATCCCATTCTCCTTCAGTCATCTTCCCACCCAACACGTGACCATTCAGCTGCTTATCTCAATCCTTACACTCATCAATATCGTTAGCAATTCCTTTTGCTCAAGAACTGGCCTGCTCCCCTCAAAACTGCCATTGTTAGTTATCAAATGACAAGCACTTGTAAACAGCTTTATTCCCTGCTTGTGAATGCCATACTTTCATGCTCCCCTTCATTTCCTCTCTTCCTCCTCCTCACCTTTAATTTGACCATCCTCTTGACCCAATACCCACCTTTAAGCTGCCTTAACGTTCTTAAGTACGTCTTTGCTTCCCAACACCGTCTTTACCTCTTCCACAACCCCGTTTGAATTCTTTCAATCTGGCTTCCACAATAAGACTGCTCCATCAAAGTCACCAATGATAACCTCTGCATGTGTGCTCATGGCATAATGCTCCTTCTTGTCCTTGCCTCTCTACAGTGTTCGACACAGTTGACTGTGCTCTCATCTATCAATCTCAGTCTTATATATACTCACCAACTGAGCCTCTACAGCCCTCTGGAGTAGAGAATTCCAAAGATTCACAACCCTCTCAGTGAAGAAATTTCTCCTCATCTCAGTCCTAAATGGCCAACCACTTTTCTTGAAAAGAAGATCCCCTAGTTCTAGACTCTTCAGGGGAAATAATCTCTCAGCATCTACTCTGTCAAGCCCTCTAAGAATTTTATGCATTTCAGTGAGATCACCCCTCACTCATCCTTCTAAACTGCAGAAAATATCGGGCCATTCTGCTCAATTTCTCCTCATAGAATAACACCTCATCCCACAAATCAATCTAGTGAACCTTTGTTGCAACCCCTCTAAGGCAAGTATAAACTTCCTTAGGTAAGAAGACCAAAACTGTACATTGTTCTCCAAGTGTGGTCTCCAAAACCCTATATTGTTGCAGCAAGACCTCCTTATTATTATAGTCCAACCCCCTTACAATAAAGCCTAACATATTTACTATCCTAATTGCTTGCTGCACCTGCATGATAACTTTCTGTGATTCATGTTCAAGGACTCCCCAATCCCTCTGAACACTGACATTTAGTACAAAAAGTGCTGGAAATACTCAGCAGGTCTGGCAGCATCTGTGGAGAGAGAGAAGCAAAGTTAACGTTTCAGGTCTGTGACGTTTCATCAGACGTGAAACGTTAACTTTCCTTCTCTCTCCACAGATGCTGCTAGAACTACTGAGTATTTAGCACTTTGTTTTATTTCATATTTCCAGTATCTGCAGTATTTTGCTTTTATACCAACATTTAGTAGTCTCACCTTTTTTTAAAAAAAAGTTATATTTTTCTATTCTCACCAAAGTGGACAATTTCACAGGTTTTTTTATTTGTTTCATGGAATGTGGGCATTTCTGGCAAGGCCAGCTTTTGTTGCCCACCCCTATTTGCCCTTGAGAAGGTGGTGGTGAGCTGCCTTCTTGAACTGCTGCAGTCAATCTGTTGTAGGTACACCCACAGTGCTGTTAGGGAGAGAGTTCCAAGATTTCACTCCAGCAACAGTGAAGGAATGGCGATGTAGTTCCAGGTCAGGATGGCGGGTGGCTTGGAGGGGAACTTGCAGATGGCAAAGTTCCCGCACATCTGCTACCCTTGTCCTTCTAGGTGGAAGAGATCGCAGGTTTGGAAGGTACTGTCGAAGGAGGCGTAGTCAGTAGCTGCAGTGCATTTTGTACATGGTACACACTGCTGCCACTGTGCTTCGGGGTTGGAGGGAGTGAATATTGAAGGTGGTGGATGGGGTGCCAATCAAGTGGGCTGCTTTGTCCTGGATGGTGTTGAACTTCCTAAGTGGTGTTGGAGTTATACTCATCCAGGCAAGTGGAGAAAATTCCATCACACTCCTGACTTGGGCCTTGTAGATGGCTTTGGGGAATCAGGAGGTGGGTTACTCGCCACAGAATTCCCAGCCTCTGTCCTCCTCTTGTAGCCACAGTATTTATGTGTCTGCTCCAATTCAGATTCTGGTCAATGGTAAGCTCCAGGATATTGATGGTGGGGGATTCAGTGATGGTAATGCTATTGAATGTCAAGGGGCGATGGTTAGACTCTCTCTCGTTTGAGATGGTCATTCCCAGGCACGTGTGCAGTGGGAATGTTTATGCCACTTATCAGCCCTAGCTTGAATGTTGTTCCTGTCTTTCTGCATATGGACACGGACTGCTTCAGTATCTGAGGAGTTACAAATGGTACAGAACATTGTACGATCATCAGCGAATATCCTCACTTCTGATCATATGATGGAGGCAAGGTCATTGATGAAGTAACTGAAGATTGTTAGGTCCAGGACACTATGCTGATGAACTCCTGCAGCAATGTTCAGGGGCTGAGATGATTGGTCTCCAATGCAACTATCTTCCTTTGTTTTAGGTATGACTTCAATCAGTGAAGAGTTTTTCCCCCGGTTCCCATTGACATCAATTTGGCTAGGGCTCCTTGATGCTGCACTCAGTTAAATGCTGCCTTGATATCCAAGGCAATCGCTCTCACCTCACCTCTTGAGTTCAGCTCTTTTGTCGATGTTTGGATTAAGGCTGTAATGAGGTTAAGAGCCGAGTGTCCAATGCGGATCCCAAACTGAGCATCAGTAAGCAGGTTGTTGCTGTTTAAGTGGCGCTTGATAGCACTGTAGTCGACACTTTCCATCATATTGCTGATGATCAAGAGTCGAAGTTCCCTACATTGTACTCCATCAGCCAGTTTCTTGCCCATCACTTAACCTGTCTATATCCCTTTGCAGCCTCTTTGTGTACTCCTCATAGCTTGCTTCCCTATCTGACTGTGTACTGTCAGCAAACCTGGATATTTTGCACTTGGTTCCTTCATCAAAGTCATTGATATAGATTGTAAATAGCTGAGGTGCAAGAACTCCACAAATTACACCCTGCCATCCTGAAACTGACCCGTTTGTTCATACTCTGTTTTCTGTCCATTAACCAATCCTTAATCCATGCCAATGTATTACCTCCAATACCATGAACCCTAAACTTGTGTAACAACTTCTTTTATGGCACATTATGGAATACCCTACTGAAAAACCAAATATACTATGTCCACTGGTTCCCCATTATCTACCCTGCTAGCTACACCCTCAAAAACCCTAAAAGGTTTGACCAGCACAATCTCCCTTTCATAAAGTCATGTTGACTCGGCCTAATCATATTATGATTTTCCAAATGCCTTGTTATCATATCCTTAAACATGATTGAAAATTGTTCCATCTTGGATAATGTCAAGCAGCCAGTTTAAATATTTCAATGTAACAATTTCACACTTGCAAAATGGACAGCGCTGAATACATTCCGACTGTAGGAAAAAAAAATTTACAGCTCAAATCATCTGTTATAAATTGGTTTAACTGGATTTAAATTGTAGAGAATATGGTTTAGTTTGAGGTTTTATAGTATCTTGTGGTAGAACATATTATGATAGAAATATTCCTTCGCAAGTGTGCTTAGAATGGAAGAACACAGGTAGGTAGCCGATCGATTAAGGAGAATTTGCCTGATATAGTAATTCTATGAATGTTTCTTTCAGTGAATGACATTATTACCTACAGTAGTGGACCCAGGAAGCAGTCTGCACAATAACAGTCACCCTATTTCCAATCCTCTGTCACTGTGCTGATTACACCTAGCTCTATATCTGCACCACTTCCCTTGACCACCTCTATGCTTCTGAAAACCCATCTTTTTGACCAAGCTTTCAGTCAACTCTCCTACCATTGGTTAGGCATTTTTTAAAACTCCCTTTTTTCTTCCCTCCTTGTAAAGTGCATTGAATTTTTTCTGTGTGAAATGCATTATGTAGATGCAAGTTAGTGTCCTAAGGGCTCTTGTGTATCTGGCTTGTCACCTTGTCATGCTTTCAGGCTTCTTGTTACACTGATTTGCCTGCTTGCTGCTGTGGTCTCAAGACCCCTGTCACTCTGGCCTGCCCGCTTGTCACGCGTGCCAAGGCTTTCTGTCACACGTAGACTTCCTCTCTACCTATTGCTGCTGACCCAAAGGCTACTGTCGGTTGCTCGGTGCTTCGTATCAGTGTAGCCTGTCTACTACTGTTATTCCAGGACTTTCTGTAATTCTGGCCTTCCTGTGTGCCATTGTAGTCGCAGGCTTTTCTGCATTAATTCTTGCCAGCATGGCACTTAATGGAATTAGTTGAACATTTGTTTGTGATGAGTGCTTTGCTGTAGTGAAATCTGAAGAAGAGAAAACTCAAGTATGTGTCATTCTTTCAAGCTAGTCACAGCATTGTGTGGCAGATGATGAAGGTTGGCCTGAATGGGGTAGCCAACTGTTGAAAGGTTCCTGTAGGAAAGAGGGGAAAACTTCTTAAAAGGTGCTAAAAAGAATTTTCATAGTCACCTCTAAAGAATGTGAAATGTATAATAATGAGTGACCAGATGGCTTCAAGCAATATACTGGAATACCTATTTAAATAACTTCTTATAAAAACTAATTTATTATCATCAGTAACTGGAGCAGAGACAAGTATTGGCTCTTCAGGGTTGAACAGGTGCATTAACTTGCATTAAGTATAAGGTTTTCTAATCTATATACAAGACTCCTCATTTCAGCAACAAGCTGAAAAATAAAAGCGTGCATGGCCCATTGCTTCATTTAAAACGTGACAGTTACTCTGCCTCCACACTGCGCTTGGTTTTATGCCCATTTATGCTCCCTCCAGCCTTTCCTCCATCACAAACTCAATAAAATAATCCAAACTATAAAAGTCCTAGTAAATTCCATCAGTATGCTGTCCTTCTAATTCTTAAATGTGGGTTCAAATCTCATTGAAATTGATGAGATAAATTTGTAATACTGGCTCTGAGGTTTCATAATTCTGCACAAATTGTCACTCATTTGGCCTTCTCACTTAGAGACCATAAGGATGGCTGGTGCTCGAAATGTCACATTGGCACTTTGGGCTGAATTTTTAAAGCTCGCTGCCGATCTTGCCACCCAAATCTTCCTTTCCTTAACCTTCAACCCCTTCCCACCATTCCCTCAACCAGTCGCATTCGTTTTTGCTGTTCCCCCCCCCCCAGCCCTGTTAAATTCACTCCTCCCCCGTCCCCACCAGTGTCATGCCTCGGAGCTTCGAACAGATATCCGAGGGCGCGGGAGTTCCAGCCACCAGCCGGAATATCGGTGTGGGATGGCTGTTGGGACAAGCTAAGTGCTCATGCATTGATTAAAATTTATTTAAATATTTAAATGAAGGCTTCGCCGCCAAGTGGTGTGGGTGCCACCCCGGGGCCTCGCTGCTGCTGGTAAAATGGGGCGGGGCCTTCCTGGCATCAAGGCCTCTCCCAGAAGTATTTTCTGGGCCCCCCGCCACGATTCCCGATGTCGGGGAGCTGGTAAAATTCAGGCCTATAAGTGCTCTTCTGGGATATAAAGCTCGTATTGAGGAAACCTTTACAGTGCATCCTAATGTTACTATACCTGATCTGAGAGTGCTTGATTCTGAATTCTGGGAAAGTGCTCCAACGCTAACCATCTCATTTTGATCACAAAAATTACAAAATTGGCAGGGGAGGGGAGTGATTTTCTTGGCCTCAAAATATATTTCCTTAGAATCTCTTAATTTGTCTATTTACAAGTGGTGCCAGGGAATTTTTAAAAATTGTGATGTTCCACGATCACAAAAACGTTGGCGAGTTAGAGTACCACATTTTAGTATATTATGAGCTGATGGTGGGAAATTTTGTGACTTCTGCTTTTGCTGCAAATAGAATTGTGAATTTGTAGTACTGATTAGCTATTAATAGTTGATGCATTTTCTCATAGCTCTCCTGTCATGCCATTTCCAAATATATGTTTTTAAAATAGTGTAATAATCTCTTTGGCCTCCTTATCTCGAGAGACAATGGACAAGTGCCTGGAGGTGGTCAGTGGTTTGTGAAGCAGCGCCTGGAGTGGCTATAAAGGCCAATTCTAGAGTGACAGGCTCTTCCACAGGTGCTGCAGAGAAATTTGTTTGTCGGGGCTGTTACACAGTTGGCTGTCCCCTTGCGCCTTTGTCTTTTTTCCTGCCAACTACTAAGTCTCTTCGACTCGCCATACTTTAGCCCTGTCTTTATGGCTGCCCGCCAGCTCTGGCGAACGCTGGCAACTGACACCTACGACTTTATAATCACAGCATCTAAAATGTGCCATTTACATGTGAAAAAGATGGTTTCAAATGGTATCAGAAATAATTTAATTGATCAGGCATATAAGAACACATGGATGAATATCTTGGTGAGAATATTCATCAAGGACACCATGTGAGTCCTTGACCCCTAAAGGAACCGTCCAAAGTTTATTACCTTGGCTATGCTTAGGAAATAATGCCTAAATTTGATGTGCCAAACTGTCTAATATCAACCAATTTGGATTAAATTAGCATTTACAGTACCAGCCTCCCCTTAAGAATTGCATAAGGTACTGAATGAATAAATTAACTTTTTATAACCAATTATCAAAGCAGTCAAACAACAAAGTCTTGAACTAACATATTTTTATTCATCGTACAATCATAATTAGCAGCATTTAAATTTTGAGCATGCAAATAATTGGTAGATAGGGTTAATTGACAAAATATATAGCAGGTTACAAAGGTATGCTTTGTTATGTCACAGTCATTCAGCATTATTTGTTTGATTATAAATTTACAGTTGAATGTGTCTTGAGAATGATATAAATTGGTGAGATTAAATTGAGTAGACTCCTTATATAGCTGACAATTTAACAGATTTAGATATCCATTACATTGAATAGGTTCAAATCTACATACTTGAAGGTAGCAATGTTTCCATTCCACAAAAAGAAATTTTCGCAGGAACTGAAATTTCTTATATAAAGATCAAGTTTTAAACAGAATAAAAATATCAAAAAAACGTATTTCACAATAGCATTATATTTATATTTTGAATTGTTGAAGAATCTCTTCCTCTCATGCTAAGAGCACCTTTATTTGAAAATAGCAAAAGCTATTATCAAATCCTCAATGTTTATTCCAGAAAATGAGCTTGTGTGCCAGCATGTGCTTTACATATTGCCATATAGAGGGAAAAGATGAGATTTGCAAAGATATTACTGAGCGATGCAAAGACTATAGCGTAGTGATAATGGGATACTTCAACTACCTCAAGTATTGAATGGGGCAAGGATTATGTTAAGTGCAACGAAGGCAAACAATTTCTGAAGTGTGTTCAGGACAACTTGCTTGATCAGTATGTTTCCTGCCCAACGAGGGAGGTGACATTGATGGATCTAGTCTTGGGGAATGAAGGGGGTCAGGTGGAGCATCTCAGGCGTGGTGAGCATAGTATTGTAAGGATTAGATGAGTTGTGGAGAAGAACAAGAAGCAATCCAGACTAAATCTAGGAGCAGCCTAGACTGAAGATACTTAACTGGAGGAAGGCTAATTTCAGTGAATTGAGGAGTGATCTGACCTGTGTAAGTTGGACTCAAAGACTAGCAGGCAGAAATGTAATGGAGCAATGGGTAACCTTTAGACAGGAGATGGTTCATGTATTGTCTAGGCACATTGATTCCCACAAGGGGTAAAGGGAGGTCAACTTCAAGATGACATGAGAGGTAGGGTGAAGCAGAAAAAAGGGGTGTATGAGAGATGTCGGCTTGATAATATAAGAGAGGCTCAGGCTGAATATTAAAAGTGCAGAGAAGTGGAAAAGGAAATCCGAGGGGCAAAGGGACAATAAAAAACTAGATTGGCGGCTAACATGAAACGAAATCCAGAGGTCTTGTATGGACATATTCACAGTCAAAGAGTTGTCAGAGGAGCGTTGGGATCATTTAGGGACCAAAATGGAGATCTGTTGGTGGAGGCAGATGGCATGGCTGAGGTACTAAATGAGTAGCTTGCATCCGTGTTTACTAAGGAAGAGGACTTTGTCAAGGCTATGGCGAACGAGGAAGTTGCCGGGATACTGGATGAGATAAAAATAGATAAAGAGGAGGTACTAGAAAGGCTGGCAGTACTTAAGGTGGATAAGACACCCGGTCCAGATGTGATGCATCCAAGGTTGCTGAGGGAAGTAAGCATAGAAATTGCAGACGTGCTGACCACAATTTTCCAATCCTCCTTAGATACAGGGAATTGTGCCAAAGTACTGGGGGTTTGCCAATGTTACACCCTTGTTCAAAAAAGGGGAGAAGAATAAGCCTAGCAATTATAGACCAGTCAGTTTAACATCAGTGGTGGGGAAGTTTTTAGAAACAATAATGTGGAAGAAAACTAACAGCCATTTAGACAAGCATGGACTAAAAAAAGGTGAGCCATTTGTTGAGGGAAAATCATGTTTGACTAACTTGTTGGAGTTTTTGCTGAGGTAACAGAGAGGGTGGAAGAGGGCAGTGCAGTTGATGTGTTGGTATAGACTTTAAAAAGGCGTTTGATAAAGTACCGTATATTTCGCTTCACTTTTGCTAACAAGCCAATGGGATAAAAGGGGCAGTAGTGGCATGTGTACAAAATTGGCTAAGGGATAGAAAACAGACTGGGTGTTTTTCAGACTGGAGGGAGGTATACAGTGGTGTTCTCCATGGCTCAGTACGAGGACCAGTGCTGTTTTTAATTTACATTACAGCTTGGACTTGTGGGGTACAGGGCACAATTTCAAAATTTGCAGATCACATGAAATTTGAAAGTGTCGTAAACAGTGAGGAAGATAGTAAGAGAGTTCAAGAGGACATAGGCTGGTGGAATGGGCGGGCACATGTCAAATGTAATTTAACACAGAAAAGTGTGAGGTGATATATTTTGGTAGGAAGAATGAGGAGAGACAATACAAGCTAAACAGCACAATTTTAAAGGGTTGCATGAAGAGAACAACCTGGAGGTGCTTGTGCAAAAGTTTTTGAAGGTGGCAGGACAGGTTAGAAAAAAAGCAGTTAATATATACACACCAGCTGGAATATTCTGGGCACCACATTTTAGGAAGTACATGAAGGTTTTGAAGCAGGTACAGAGGGATTTACTAGTGTGGTTCCAAGGATGAGGGATCACAGTTACGTGGAGAGACTGGGGAAACTGAGGTTGTTCTCCTTAGAGCAGAGAAGGCTAAGGGGAGATTTAATAGAGGTGTTTAAAATCATGAAGAATTTAAATAAAGTAAATAAGGGAAACTGTTTCCAATGGTTAAATGGTCAACAAAGATAGGACACAGATTTAAGGTGATTGGCAAAAGAGCCAGAGGTGACGCAAGGAAAATCTTTTTTATGCAATGAGTGCTTATGATTTGGAAATCATTGCTTGGTGGATACATATTCAATAGTAGCTTTCAAAAGGGACTTGTTTAAGTATCTGTAGGACAAAAAATTGCAGGGATTTGGTGAAAGAGTGGGAGAATGGAACTAACTGGATTACTCTTTGAAAGAGCTGGTGCAGACTTGGGCTGAATGACCTCCTTCTGTGCTGTACTATTCTATGATTTTGCGAAGTAATTTTTTTTCTCTCTATGGAAACCCAATAATGTGAACTATTAACTTTAGGACTTTTACCTGAGGAAAACTTTGGAAACTGCTACTATCGACAGCTAGTTTGCCCATTCAGAGTTAGATTGGCCATTTAGAGCATTCCTCAAACAAGCTATAAAAGACATTTAAAAAGATTTATCCACTAAGGAGTGAAGGAATGATTGTTCCACCTCCTTCAGTTTATATTTAGAAATAGTAAGTAGTACTGTTCATAGAAAAAAATATCTCTCTTTCTTGGTACAAATTATGTTGTGCACATGAGCAGGCAGGTGAAGAACACCTGGTCGATCAATCCTGCCCCACACTCATGCCTGATCATGACTAGACCCTTCATATTTTGCAAGTGTATAATTTCCTGGGAGAGGTAAAATACGAGAAAAACCCCAGGGCCAATAAGGGGGAAAATAAATCTGGAAAATTCAACACTGATTCAACTATACATTCCTTCAAGTCACACAAAACCCAAATGAAAAGCCAGTCAACTGTAGCTAACAAACGAAGTTGAGGATTATATAAGATTAAAAGAAAAGGCTTATAAAGTTGCCAGAAATAGTAGTAAACCTGGGGATTGGGAGGATTTTAGAATACAGCAAAGGAGGACAAAGGAACTGATAAAGGGAGTAGAATATGAATGTAAACTAGCAAAAAACATAAAAATGTACTATAAAAGCTTCTTTAGGTGTGTAAAAAGGAAAAATTTGGCTAAGACAAATGTGGGTCCATTACAGGCAGAGTCAGGAGAATTTATGTTGGAGACTAGAGAAATGGCAGAGAAGCTAAATGATTACTTTGTGTCTGTCTTCACTGAGGAAGACACAAGAAATCTCCCAGAATTAGAGATCCAAGGGACTAGGGAGAATGAGGAATTGAAGGAAATTAGTATTAGTAAAAAGGTTGTATTGAAGAAATTAATGGAGCTGAAAGTTGATCAGTCCCTGGGACCTGATATTCTACACCCCAGAGTGCCGAAAAAGGTAGCGATGGAGATAGTGGATGCATTGGTGATAATCTTCCAAAATTCTATATTCTGGAATGGTTCCTGCAGATTGGAAGGTAGCAAATGTTACTCCACTATTTAAGAAGGGAGGGAGAGGGAAAACTGGGAATTACAGACTTGTTAGCCATACATCAGTAGTCGGTAAAATGCTAGAATCTATTCTGAAGGATGTGACACTTGGATAATAATGATCTGATTGGGCATAGTCAACATGGATTTATGAATGGGAAATCATGTTTGATGAACCTGTTGGAGTTTTTTGAGGATGTTACTAACAGAATTGATAAAGGTGGACGTAGTATACTTGGATTTTCAAAAGGCTTTTGATAAATTCCCCCACAGGGGGTTGGTTAGGAAAATTAAAGCACATGGGATAGGAGGTATTATACTGGCATTGATTAGGATTGGTTAACAGGCAGAAAACAGAGTAGGAATAAATGGGTCATTCTCGCATTAGCAGGCTGTAACTAGTGGGGTACCGCAAGGATCAGTACTTGGGCCCCAGCTGTTCACAATATATATCAATGATTTGGATGTGAGGACCAAATGTAATATTTCCATGTTCGCAGATGACACAAAATTAGGTGGGAATGTGTGCTGTGAGGAAGATGCAAAGTGGCTTCAAGGGGATTTGGACAGACTTAGTGAGTGGGCAAGAACATGGCAGATGGAATATAGTGTGGAAAAATGTGAGGTTATCCTCTTTGGTAGGAGGAATAGATGTGCAGAGTATTTCTTAAATGGTAAGTGTAGATGTACAAAAGGACATGGGTGTCCTCGTCAGTAGGTCACTGAAAGCTAACATGCAGGTGCAGCAAGCAATTAGGAAGACTAATGGTATGTTAGCCTTCATCGCAAGAGAATTTGAGTACGGGAGTAGCGAAGTCTTGTTTCAATTGTATAGAACCTTGGTTAGACAGCACTACTGTGTGCAGTTTTGGTCCCCTCACCTTGGGATGGATGTTATTGCCATAGAGGGAGTGCAACGAAGGTTCACCAGCCTTGTTCCCAGTATGGTGGGACTATCCTATGAAGAGAGATTGAGGAAACTGGGCCTGCATCCTCTAGAGTTTCGAAGAATGAGAGGTGATGTCACTGAAACCTACAAAATACTTAAAGGGGTAGGCAGGGTAGATGCAGGTAAGATGTTCCCCCTTTTTGGTGAGTCTAGAACCAGGGGACACAATTTCAAAATAAGGGGGAAGCTACTTAGGACAGAGATGAGGAAAACATTTTTTACTCAGAGGGTTGTGAACCTTTGGAACTCTCTACCCCAGAGGGCTGTGGAAGCTCAGTCATAGAGTATGTTTAAAGTAGAGATTGACAGATTTCTAAACACCAACGACATGAGGGGATATGGGGATAGTATGGGAAAAAGGCATTGAAGTGGATGATCAGCCATTTTGAATGGTGGAGCAGGCTCAATGGGCTGAATGGCCTACTCCTGCTCCTCTCTTCTTCTCAGCTGATCAAAACCAGTCCAGGAGATCCCGGGACTATGTGTGTGTTAATTGTACATGGTGCAAATATGTGGATTATTTTCAAAATATATGAAAATATGATGACTCTGAAAATCCACAGGCCTTCCAGTACACTCCCAGCAATTGGCACAAAGTGCAACTGAAGTCTCACTGTCAGTTTCCAGAAGAACCTACCTCCACCCCAAACGTGTTTCCCACATCAGCAAGGGAATGATTTAGAGGGACGGGCATTCCAGGCTGGGAGATTCTTTAGCCTGGGCCAGGATTGTGCTGGTTGATTGGGATAAAGGGAGAAAGAAGATGTACCAGCCTCCTGGCTGATGGAAGTGTAGCTCATCTGGGTATTCATGTCTGGATCTTGGCCTGAGTCCCTGAAGCCTTTGGTTTTCCAAGTAAAATTGGTCCCCTTTTTAAAAAAAAATCAGTTTGGCCAGCATAGTGCCACAAGCAACTGTTGCTCCAGCACTTTTGCAGACTGCTTGAGCTCCTGGTGGTATGGTGCCTGCCAGCAAAACGCTATCTAAAGAATCTCCCCTGAACCCAAATACTCTGGGTCAGTTATAGCAGCTCCCAGCCCTTACTCCAGAATCACCACTCAACAGGACTTTTGGCGCCAATGAATTTAGGAACCTTTTTATTAAAAAAAACTTGTGTTTTCTATGAAAGCTATGAACTTTTTTTTTCCTGTCAAGAAAAGAATCTATCTAAGAGTGAAAGAACACCAGTTTGTTTTAGAATGCTCAAGTATGCACAATCACTGCTCATATAAAGGATATTTGTATAGCTGTGGTTGTTAAGGGCAACACTAATTATTTTCCAAATTCTTTCAGTGGAGATATGCACCCCTCCCCAACTTACGCACTACAGCACCCACATAGAACAATGTACATTGTAAGCTTTTGAATGATTAATGAGGTAATTTTGGACATGCGAATAATATATGTACTGGAGGTTCTGTATATATGTGTAGTTCATGTTTATTAGAGCAGCCATGTGTTCATTAACTGTTAGTGCCTGAAAACATTCATTTATATTCCAAGAACCAATTTAAAAATACTCTTATCATTTGGGAGATCTTCCACAAACATCGTTTCAGTTTCTTCCCCTCACTACCCCATACCCCAACAATGTTGCTGGACCATAGAACATCTGTCATCGAGAAAATGCTGGAATGCATTCTTAAGTAGTAGCAGGACATTTAATCAATTTTTTTTTGATATATAAAATATCATCAACCAGAGTCAACATGGTTTTGTGGAAGGGAAATCTTGTTTGACAAATTTATTAGAGTTCTTTGAGGGTGTAACAAGCAAGATGAATAAAGGGGAGCCAGTAGATGTAGAGTATTTGGATTTCCAAAAGACATTCGATAAGAGGCCACATAAAGGCTTACGCACAAGATAAGAGTTCATGTGTTGGAGGTGATATATTAGCATGGATAGAGGACTGGCTAACTAATAGAAAACAGAGAGTTTGGATAAATGGGTCATTTTCAGGTTGGAAAACTGTAGCTAGTGGAGTGCCACAGGGATCAATTGAGGCCTCATCTGTTTACGATCTATATGAATGACTGATGAAGGGATCAAGTCTTTGTAGACAAATTTGCTGACAATACAAAGCGAGGTAAGAAAGCAAATTGTGACAAAGGGTTGACTTTATTCCGGTGACAGGGGTCCCGGCAGTGGGCTGGAAGGCGAGGGGACACCCCACCTCAGCCCTCTGTCAGATCTCCGTTACAATTCCATGGCCCGCAGCCAATTAACTGCCCGCTGTTGGGAACACCGTCCCTTTAAGGGATATGCTCATGCCTCCAGAGCTGCCAGACAATCGGAGGGCCAGACCTCTGCACCAATTGGCCAGCAGCTCTGCAGTACTGGCATCGCCATCGGAGCAGTGGTCACTGCCGGTATTGCAAGAGGCCTGCAGTGCCATAGAAGCAGGGGACCCTGGGACACAGGTAAGTGCGTCACCAGGGCCTGCCTGACTAGCCCCAGTGATGATGGATGGGGTGGGGGCCATAGATTGCCTCCAAAGGAGGGAGCCCCTACCTCTGAGCTCGCTAGGAGGCCACCATCTCCAAGCGCCAGCAGGCCCTTCCGCCTTCAATAAAATTGGAGCGGAGACCCTTAAGTGGCCAGGGGCGGGGAGGACGTTCTCGATCTTCCCCACCCCGGACAAAACGGCAGGGGGCCAGGACAACGTCGGGCATGACACCCCTTGCCGATTTGTGAGTCCCCGCCCACCCCACCCTGCCTCCTGCCCAAACAATCTGCAAAGGGATTATGGATAGGTTCAGTGAGTGGGCAAAAATTTGGCAGATGGAGTATATTGTGGGAATTGTGAGGTTATCCACTTTGAGTTACAGAGTCATTATGGCACAGAAGGAGACCATTTGGACTATCGAGTCCATGCCGCTCTCTAGTGCAATCCAGTCAGTCCCACTCATCCAGCCTATTTCCATAGCCCTGCATGTTTATTTCCCTCAAGAGCCTATCCAGTTTCCTTTTGAAATCATAGATTGTCTCCACTTCCATCATCCTTGTAGGCAACAAGTTCCAGGTCATTACCACGGTGCATAAAAAAGATTTTCCTTCGATCTCCCCTGCATCTCTTGCCCAAATTGGGTCCCCTACTGCTTGTACCATCAGCTAGTGGGAACAGCTTTTCTTTGGTAGGAAGAATAGAAAAGCAAAATATTATTGAAATAAAGAAAGACTACAGAATGCTGTGGTAGAGGGATCCTGGTGTCCTCCTACATGAAACACAAGAAGTTAGCATGAAGGTATAGCAAGTGATTAGGAAGGCAAATGGAATGTTGACCTTTATTGCAAGGGGGATGGAGTATAAAAGTAGGGAAGTCTTGTTACTACTGTACAGGCCGTTGGTGAGGCCACACCTAGAGTACTGCATACAGTTTTTGTCTCCTTATTTAAGAAGGCATATACTTGCATTGGAGGCAGTTCAGAGAAGATTCACTAGGTTGATTTCTGGTGTGAAGTGGTTGCCTTATGAGCAAAGGTTGTTTGGGCCTATACTCATTGCAGTTTGGAAGAATGAGAGGTGATCTTGTTGAAACATATGAGATTCTGAGGGGACTTGATATGGTAGATGCTGAAAGGAGATGTTTGGCCTCGTGGGGGAATTTATAACTGGGGGCATAGTTTCAAATAAGGGAGATGCAGAAGAATTTTTTCTCCGTGGGTCCTGAATCTTTGGAATTCTCTTCCCAGAGAGCTGTGATGGCCGAATCATTGAATATATTCAAGGCTGCGATAGACAGATGCTTGAACTTTAGGGGAGTCAAGAGTATGGGAAACCAGCAGCAAAGAGGAGTTGAGGCCAAGATCAAATCTGCTATTTCTTACATTCTTATCTTCTTAGAGCCTCAGCCTATCTGCTGCTAGATCTCATATCCATCGCAAGTTCTGCCAAATCTCAGCTTCCCCATCACAGTGCTGCTAAATCACAGGAGCCCCTTGCAGAGTTCCCAATATTACCCCATCCACTACTAATCCCTGTTCATATTTGCTATCAATGACTGGACCATCATCTCTGTGCTGCTCAGCTTTAGGATCCCACCTCCTGTGCTACTGAACTTTAAGGTTCCAAACTCCACAGCCCGATCAGAATGCTGCTAAACCCCAGGATGCCTCCGCATCTACTGCTGTGAAACTGCAAGATCACTCCTCAGTTCTGCAAAACACAAGAACCCCTTCTTGAGTGCTGTTAAACCGAAGAACACCCCACTCTCAGTGCTGTTGAACCCAGGACCTTCCATATGCTGCTGAGCTTCAAAGACCCATCTAGTATGGCCAGACCTGAGGATCAACTTAAACCTATGAACCTTTATTGCAGAAGCCAAATCCTAGGGTCCTCTGCTCTGAGCAGTGCAAATCCCAGGATCTCTCCTCACATGCTGCAAATCCCAGGATCTCTCCTCACATGCTGCAAACTCCAGCATCTCTACCCAAGTTCTGCCAAGGCCAAGGATCTTCTGTCTTGCACTACCAAAGCCCAGATCAGCCCCTGTGCTATACTCACTTCTTTATTGTTTGTTTTGTAAATTTGCTGAATGATTTGAAACTAGAAGGTCTGATCTAATTGGTGCTTAACGAGGACTGGAGATAAATTCTCTGGAAACATAATAGTTACAGTAATTATTAGACTGGCATTTTACATTTTACATTTCGCAACACAAGAAACATTCAGCCCAGCACATCCATGCTAGTGTTTATGTTCTACATCAGCCTCCTTCCAGTATTCTTCTAACCTCATCAACATATCCTTCTATTCCTTTCTCTCTCGTATATTTATCTAGCTTGCCTTTTAATATGACCCCTCTGTCTTCTTTCTCTAAAGAAAAAGCCTCAGCCTGTTCGATCTTTCCTGATAGCTATAACTTGTCAGTTCCAGTATCATTCTAGTAAATCTTTACACACTTTCTCTAGTGCCTGTATATCCTATTTATAATATGGAGACCACTCCAAGTATGGTTTAACCAAGATTCTATACAAATTTAACATAACTTTTCTGCTTTTCAAGTCTCTCCCTCTAGAAATGAGCTCCAGTGCTCTGTTTGCTGTTTTTTTTTAATGGCTTTATTACTTTTAGTGATTTACGTATTTGTACGTAAAAAAGACAGAGGCGCAAGGGGAGAGCCAACTGTGCAACAGCCCCAACAAACAAATTTCTCTGCAGCACCTGTGGAAAAGCCTGTCACTCTAGAATTGGCCTTTATAGCCACTCCAGGCGCTGCTTCACCAACCACTGACCACCTCCAGGCGCGTATCCATTGTCTCTCGAGATAAGGAGGCCCAAAAGAACTCTCAGATCATTCTGTTCTTTTACTCCATTTAGACACTTATTTTCCGATGAGTATGTGGTCCCCTTAATCTTCCTGCCAAAATGCACTACCTCACATTTATCTGTATTGAAGTTCATTTGCCGATTATATACCCATTCCACAGGTTTATCAGTGTCTTCCTGTATTTTGTCATAGTCCTCCTCTATGTAAACACAATGACCCAATTTGGTGTCTTCCTCAAATTTTCTAATTGTATTTCCATCTCCCAAGTCCAAATTATTTATGTAATTGTAAACAACAGTGGTCCCAGCACCGATCCTTGTGGAACATCACTTCCCACCTTTACTATTGTTATTTAATATTTTTGCCATTTCTTTGATACTAGCTGTGAATTTATCATGTGTATCCCTTATAAACCTATACCTGTTCTGATTTTTGTTTTATTATTTGTAGCTGTAGAATACTTTACTATTTCATTTTATATTCCTTGATAATTTGATTTCATAGTTTCTCTTGCTTTCCTAATTGTTTTTTTGACTTCTTTCCTAACATTTTCGTGATCCCTTTTGTGATCCTCACCTTTGTTGTCTATGTACTTAATGTATTACTTTTGCTGTAGTTTCCATTTTGCCCTTATTCCTTTGTTCATTCATGGTGTGTCATTACTGGCTAGTTTGTTCTTTTTAATGGGAAATATTCCTCATGCTCTCTCTTGATCACCATTTTAAATGTTTCCCACTACTGTTCTTGAATGGTCTCCTTCTGTAGTGTAACCATTCAGCCTGTCAAGTCTGCACCAGCTCTCTGCAAAAGAAATTCAGCTAGTCGCATTCTCTCCCTGTTTTTGTCAGTAAAGTTTTCCAATTTATTTTCCCTAGTTCTATTCTTATCCTCAGTTTTTTCTTTGTTTTTGCTTTTGTGTCTGTATTACTTATATGCTTCACAATCTTTATCTTAAACCTTCTTATGTTGTGACTGCTATTGCCTAGATGTTCCCCCATCTCTTAACTGTTTTGGTTTATTTCCCATTACCAGATCTTGCCATGCTCCCTAGGTTCCTGGGCATCTTACTGAACATTTGTCTAAATAGTGAGGCTAATACTCAGGAAGACATAGATGGTTGGGGCTTGCCTATAAAAGTGATCTAGAGTACAAGAGCTGCAACATCTAGAGTAAAGAAGGGGAGAAAAGACCACAAATGTAGAAGTCCAGTCAGAAAGTATACATTTGTTTCTTGCACTCATCAAACTAGTTGCCAGTTTGTAAGTGTAACTAAGAGATATCAGGAGTTGCATTGATCTGTTTTCTCTTCCTAACAGCACATGCCTGTCCCCTCTTCCATGATGTGCTGCAACAAAAGACTTGCCCCAGGTTTGAAAAACACTTAAAATCCATCACAACAGGAAATGAGATGCTATGTTGCTTTGCTGTACTAGCTGTTATTTTGAAGTGTGACTATTTTTAAATTAAACATGTAGCTGACAGCTCATCCAAGCCCTGCTGAAAAATATTAACATCATCAGGGCCACCCAGTTCTGATGTTGATTTTACTACTGTCAATTACTTAGACACACTTTCCCTGTGAAGCCTAATGAGGAGGAAAGAAAGATCAATTGGAGTTAGTTTATGGGGTCACAGCAGTTTCCTTTACTATACTATATTTATATAAAGCTTAACCAGGTTTCTATCTCATTTACAACTCCGTAGTCTGGTCGAAAATCTATTTTTTTCAATAATTGGACACAGCAGTCCATCATAACTTTCAAACTCCATTGACGTTTCTAAAAAAAAATGAACTCGTTGGTGTTGCTAATATCTTTCAGTTTTAGTGAATTTAAAGGGGCTATGTCATCATTACTGTGAGAGTAGGAAGGTGAACACAAAGGTGGTGGTGATTCAGAACCTTTAATGCCTAGTTTTCACTAACACCCTGTGCCTTATAGTGGCTGTAGAGTAAAAATTGACAATGTCAGATTGAGTGGAGATAATCTGTTAATACATCTTAGCTGGCTAGCTCTACCTACATAAATAAATCCATTCTTTTTTAATTATGTATTTGTAAAAGGCGTTGCAAAAATACACAAACATTTTTAGATAAATAAGAGTTTTGTGGCTAGCATCTTCTGAAGCAATCTTTGGAAGCGCAAATTATCATGATAAACAATAACTTATGCTTATATAGAATTTTTCACATAACATCCGGAGAGACTTTGAACTCCAGACAAGATCTAGGTGGAGGATAGGGAGTTGTGTAAATCCTGGTCAAAGAGGTAAGTTTTGAGGAAACTTTTGAATACGGAGAGAAAAGTGTGGGGGCCGGGGAAAGTGGGAAGAAAATTCCACAGGTTATTGGCAATATGGTGGAGCAGAGGAAAGGAGATGCATAAAAAACTAGCTTGCTAGGTAAGGTGAAACAAAGGTCATGGAGCAGGTTAAAAACAAGAACCAAGATTTTGAAGGCAACCTGCTTTGAAAATGAGACTGTTATTGCAGAGTTTAAATGATTTTACATTCATTTAGCAGCAATTGCTTCAACTTAGAACAAATAGTGGAAAATATTCACATTTAGAATGTGCTACATAACTTAAAACTTGTAGTTCTCAATGGAATGATAATAGCCTTAAAGGAATATGCTGTTCATGAAAAACATGTGCCAACCCTTTTTTATATGGCAACCTAAAGTGTGTAAAACAAATTGCTCCATAAGTTGTCATTATATGCTGAAGATGTCACATGACACTTTTATTTTCCCCCTTTATACACAAAATGTGCCCACTATCCCTTCATGAATATAGAACAGTATGAAAATGTTAAGTTTTCAACTGTACTTTACTTCCCATGCAAGTACCAAACACTAAATACTTAGGTGATAGACTCTTTGTAATAACATCACTGCTGTCTCTCGGTTCAGTGTACAAGATGCACACATCCTGTTGGTAAAGCTATAGTTAACCATATCAAAGCAACACAATCTGATTATTGAAGAATAAATACTGTGCAGCATCAGCAAACTAGCTTGATTGTTAGGCTACAAAAGAACTAGAAACGATGTAGCAATTACAGATGTTAGTGAAAGCACAGTTTTCAAGTGTTTAGTGAACCATTTTAACCTAACCCGCCTATCGGGAACCGAAATTTGAGTGGGATATAAAATGAGCGGCTGATCCAATCCTGTCAGTTTCCCACCAGCCAGGTTAGATTAAAATCACCTCCTTACTGTTATGCACTTTTCTGATCAATGGTCATTATAAAATAAGTAATACCAACCAGCCAGCATTTAAACACGACAATCCGTTTTACTCTGATACATATATAATTGTATCATGTGTATCGGATACACTTTCTGTAAGTGTCATTTTAGCATATTCTCTGATTCACCATGAACATTGTCAGAGGAGATCTGTAGTATAAAGAACATATGTATACAATAAAAATCTTATCTACAATATATTAAAAATGTTATAACTGCCAGCATTTTCTGCTTGACTATTTTTCATTATAAATTGCTATGCCTACATTTATAACAGAAACTGCTATTGTAAACTTGTCACTCTGTATTGACACCTTCGTGACAGTGGTAGTGCAGTCATACCTCTGTTTTGTATCTTCCAGTTCCTTAGCCTGAACTGCAAAGAAACTATGTACCAAATAATTCTCCTTTTTTTACGAAATTGTCATAAGTTTTGCTATTTAACCATTTAAAAAAATATTAAATCTAAGTATTACATAAAAGTAGAGACATATGAGGACTACATTGAAATAAAAACGGAAAGTGCTGGAAATACTCAGCAGGTCAGGCAACATCTGTGGAGAGACAAGTAGAGTTAAAGTTTCAGGTCTGTGACCTTTCATCAGACCCCGTTCTGCTTCTCTCCCCACAGATGCTGCCTGACCTGCACTTTATTTCCAGCACTTTTTGTTTTAATTTCAGATTTCCAGAATCTGCAGTATTTTGTTTTTATTTGAGGACTACATTGTATCTGCACATCCCATCCAATCATGCCCTGCTTTCTAAGCCCACTTCACCTGAAGACATGTGGTGTCGAGTTCCCCATGTGCGCTGTCTCCACTGGCAGGAGGGTGTAATTACAGTGTGACAGGTTTACCCAAGAAGATTGCATTATAAATGGAGCCGTAGGAGCTTATAATGAAAACCATTGATGGGAAGTGCCTGCAGATATGTGTGTATTTTATTAGCAGATTTCACATGGTCTTGTTCATGTTGAGTCAGACATTGGTGTTTTCTACAATATATTATCAGGGCACTGATTTATGGTGTTTGAAAAAGTGAAATTGCATCTTTATTACAGTGTGTTACGACCAGGTGAGAAGAGGGTCTAGCGTTCCCTCTCAGCCTTCACCTGGTCTTACTGTAACAGGGTTTTATTTTAAACACACCATTTTTTTTTAGCTCCCCCTTAGTGAATCCTTGTTCACTGCTTTCCAATTATAAGGCAAAGAAACCAGCCAAACAGGTTTTCTTAGGCTTAAAGAAGAAAGGTTGCAATTTATTAAACTTAAACTCTAATTTGGTTAATGCCTACAGATACACGACGTGCCCACACTAGCATGCGTACACGATACACACATGCAGATATAGACAGAAAAGAGCGGAAGAAATAAAGTGGAAAAGTTTGAGGCAATATCTGAAGATAGTTTTGGTTACTGCTCTTCGAGCTCGCTGTAGAGTCCTTGATTGTAGGTAGGTCTTGCTTTTCATTGGGGCCCAGTATTCTTAAACTTTGTTCGATGTAGGAGATTTTTCTCTCTTGAGGTTCACACGTCTTCAGTGGATTTGGAGTTCCGTGAGAAAGAGATGGGAGCAGACAGGAGAGGTTATTTCAGTCCAGGAGCAAACAGTTTTTCCCCCTGAGTTCAAACTGTCTATGCCTAGTTCAAAAAAACCTGAACCAGCCAGTTAGTCATGTGACCAGCTAGTTTGACCACGTCTGTTTGTGGATTTGGCCATCTTAGCAGTCAGCCTGGAAGCTTCCTCACCTTCAGTGTCTGGTGATTGAAGTCCATTGTGGGTTGAATGTGTCAGGAAATGGTTCTTTGTCTCCAAAAGCACTGTCTGTTAGTATGTAAATGTTTTTTCCAGTCACGGCTGATCTGTTTAACAAGTCATTTCCTTGCTCCAGCAACAGTTTAAAATCAATGTTCATATGAAATTTATGCCTCATTCTTGGCAGGTGGAGGTCTGCATGACACAGTGTTACAGGGGTGTTAGCTAACTGTGCGGTTATTTCTGTGAAGATCAGCAGATGGGCATTACCCTACACACAAAAAAGATTTAGCAGAATTCCTGATCATTATTACCATTTTTTTGTATTAGCCATGTTACAGTAATAGGTCACTGACAGTCTCTCTGCGTCTACTTTCTGTTCATCAGCTGGGCTGTCTAGGTGGAGTCTCACTGATGCAATAGAAGAAGTGACTAGTTTTGTTGAAAATTTTAGGGAGGATGTCATATTGCAAGGAACTAGCAGTGGGATCATCAGCATCTTGTTTTTCCCATGAGTTTGATGGTAACAGATGCTGTGTGATTTCCATGAACCAACAAGAAACATCAACAATCATGGATTACAAACATCTCTGCTCATAGCATTTGTGTCTGATTTGGGTGAATGCGATTTATATGGTTTACCTGATTGCGCAGAGAAACTGTGTCTGCTGTAGGTACAATGTAATCATTTTTGATGAAATGATCAGGGCAACAATCAGTGCTGATAAATGGATTAATTCCTACTTTGTAACCACTGATATGAATTAAACCTCCCCAAATCAAATATTGTGTAGGTTTGTCATTATAATACGGGTATCTATATTATTCTGCTTCCTCCTTCCCTATGAACATATCATGGGCTAGTAATATATCTTAACCCAGGATACACTCTAACACAGTGCACGCCTATCAAACTGGTGTTTGTACTTTCTATATTCTGTCCATGAGTACTTTCTAGTGAAACTCATAAATGTATTCTAATTAATAACATTTGGATCATTTTATACTGCAGACTCTCTCCTGAGATTTGATTTGTGACACTGCCGACTGTTCTACAAGTTGTGACCTTTAGCAGTTGTCTGCAGCAGGCCTTCATTGTCTTTGTTTGGAGGAAAAGCACACATGAAATCTGTTGTCTCTGAAAGATTCTCCAACTCTTTGTGAAATGCAGAAACACCCTATTTATCCTTTTGAGAGGCCCAGTTCACAGGTGTTCCCCTTGCTGCTTTGTAACAACAGGTTGCTGGGAGGTGTGCAATAGCAACCTAGGAAAACTTGGCATAACTCTCCTATTTGACTGTTCCCTTTCTCCCTGTGGAGAAGCACCTGGCCCTTTTGGATCCTGCCTCTGATGGTGAGGTTGGTATCAGTAACGTGCCATATGGAGAATCACAGTCATATAGTACCAATGTATAATGCAGTGCACTGCATCTCTGACGTTCTTCGCCACCAAGTTGCTACTGATGCTTTAGCACCTTTATTGTCAAGTCCTATTTGGCTCATGAAGTTGAATGCAGTGGAATTGTAGGCATTCAGTTGTAAAACTGCCAACCACTATCCATTAGCTGTGAGCAGAAAAAGTATCAATATTTTTCCATTTTTCATATTTAAGTATTTATAATTGGGACATTGCTTTGAAAGGCTAGCCATCTTGAAGTGCATTTACATTTACTCTTGTCTACTTCAGATCACAAGAGAGGGGCAACTATATGCCATCTTTCCTTGTTCACTTTGCTGACACAGGCTCCCTTAATCTGGCAGTGGGATTATACGCCCATGATTCTCCTACTGACACAAGAGAACTGGGTTTAGCAATGTAAATACACAATGCCATTCTTTTCTGATTTAAGTTGAATCACTACCAGCACCTTTTGGAGATGAGCTGGTATTGCTTCATTAGTCCTCTCCCACTTCCACACTACCGCTCATTAAAGCTACACCTTTAAAATTGGATCTGTCAATAATGGTGCATTGGTATGAACCATTAAGGGTGCCCAGTGGTTCAGTGGGAGAAAGTATCACCTGGAATGGTACTATGCAGAGCAAATGAAGAAGGTCCTAGGTTCGGTCACTGGTCTATGAGTTAGTTTATATCAGCCAGAGCAGCCATCAAGAGCGAAGTCTACAACCACCTTCACCATCACGGAAATATCAGTTAGGTTCTTCACTACTCATCGGTCCTGTTACAAATTGTAAGTGTATAAGAAATCTTTGGATAAGGACAGGATCGAGTGTGGCTGTAATATTTCCCATAGTCAAAATAATTCATTAATCCTCTGTATCAGCTCACAGGTAGAAAATGGGTACTTGAATGAAGTAACAGGATCTTGGCATAAGGCAGCACCTTTTGGAGAGAAAGATAAAAACAATTAGGGAGTGTAGGAAGGAATATAGATCATTACATTTTACCAAGGAAACATTCTGGTTACATACAGGGAGATCCTTTTGAAAATAAATTACGAATTGGTGTCATTTTTCCATTAGCCAAGAGGTGTGGCTGGAAAAGAATCTCCTGTCAATGGCACTGTGACTATCCCAATGGGAGGTGCACTTTACAGTTCTTTGGGAGGTACTAAGCTTGTCTGTTATTTCTCTCCTTTAGCTGGAGTGCTTGAACTAGTGGTCTAGCACATCCTTTTCCCAGTAAGATTTATGAAGAGCACAGAGCAAGACTGGAGAAATGTGACAAACGACACAATGGCATTTATCAAATGTTCCTTTTAATGTTTTTTATTTGTTCGGAAGATGTGGCTGTCGCTGGCTAGGTCAACATTTATTGCCCATCCCTAATTGCTCTTGAGAAGGTGGTGATGAGCTGCCTTCTTGAACTGCTGCAGTAAGGAAGGGAGGTCCAGGATTTTGACCTAGCGACAGTGAAGGAACGGCGATGTAGTTCCAAGTCAGGATGGTGTGGGGCTTGGAGGAGAACTGAGTGGTGTTCCCACGCATCTACTGCCCTTGTCCTTCTAGGTAGAAGAGGTCATGGGTTTAGAAGGTTCTGTCGAAAGAGCTTTAGTGAGTTGCTGCAGTGCATCTTGTAGATGTTACACACTGCTGCCACTGTGCGTCGATGGTGGATGGGGTAGCAATCAAGCAGGCTGCTTTGGCCTGGATGGTGTTGAGCTTCTTGAGTGTTTTTGGAGCTGCACGCATCCAAGCAAGTGGAGAGTATTGCATCACATTTCTGACTTGTGCCTTGTAGATGGTGGACAGGCATTGGGGAGTCGGGAGATGAGTTACTCGCCACAGAATTCCCAGCCTCTGACCTGCTATTGTAGCCACTGCATTTATGTGGCTGATCCAGTTCAATTTCTGGTAAATGGTAACCCCCAGGATGTTGATAGTGGGGGATTCAGCGATGGTAATGCCATTGAACATTAAGGGGAGATGGTTAGATTCTCTCTTGTTTGAGATGGTCATTGCCTGGCACTTGTGTGGCACGAATGTTATTTGTCACTCATCAGCCCAAGCCTGGATGTTGTCCAGGCCTTGCTGCATCTGGATACGGGCTGCTTCAATATGTGAGGAGTCGTGAATGGTGCTGAACGTGTGCAGTCATCAGCGAACATCCCCACTTCTGACCTTACGATGAAGGGAAGGTCATTGATGAAGCAGCTGAAGATGGTTGGGCCTAGGACTGTACCCTGAGGAACTCCTGCAGTGATGTCCTGGGACTGAGATGATTGACCTCCAGCAACCGCAACCATCTTCCTTTTGTGCTAGGTATGACTCCGACCAGTGGCGGGTTGCCCCCCGATTCTCATTGACTCTAGTTTTGCTAGGGCTCCATGATGCCATACACCGTGAAATGCTGCCTTGATATCAAGGGCAATCACTCTCACCTCAACTCTGGAGTTCAGCTCTTTTGTCCATGTTTGGACCAAAGCTGTAATGAGGTCAGGAGCTGAGTGGCCTTGGCGGAACCCAAACTGAGCATCTTTGAGTAGGTTATTGCTGAGCAGGTGCCACCTGATAGCACTGTTGACGACCCCTTCCATCACTTTGCTGGTGATCGGGAGTAGACTAATAGGGCGGTAATTGGCAGGGTCGGATTTGTCCTTTTTGTGCACAGGATATACTTGGGCAATTATCCACATTGCCAGGTAGTGTTGTAGCTGTACTGGAACAGCTCGGGGAAGGGGCGCGGCAAGTTCTGGAGCATATGTCTTCAGTACTATTGCCAGAATGTTGTCAGGGCCCATAGCCTTTGCAGTATCCAGTGCCTTCAGCCATTTCTTGCTAACACGTGGAGTGAATGTAACTGGCTGAAGACTGCCATCTATGACGCTGGGGTCCTCAGGAGGAGGCCGAGATGGATCATCCACTCAGCACTGCTGGCTGAAGATGGATGCAAATGCTTCAGCAGTATCTTTGCACTGATGTGCTGGACTCTCCCATCATTGAAGATGGGGATGTTTGTGGAGCCTCCTCCTCCTGTCAGTTGCTTAATTGTTCACCACCATTCACGACTAGATGTGGCAGGACTACAGAGCTTAGATCTGATCCGTCAGTTGTGAGATTGCTTAGCCCTATCTATTGCATGCTGCTTCCGCTGTTTGGCGTGCAAATATTCCTGTATTGTAACTTCAAGCTGGCACCTCATTTTTAGGTATGCCTGGTGTTGATCCTGGTATGCCCTCCTGCGCTCTTCTTTGAACCAGGGTTAGTCCCCTGGATTGACGGTAATGGTAGAGTAGGGATATGCCAGGCCATGAGGTATAGATTGTGGTTAAATACAATCTGCTGCTGATGGCGCACAGCGCCTCATGGATGTTTGAAGTCTATCCTATTTAGAATGGTGATAGTGCCACACAACATGATGGCGGATACCCTCAGTTTGAAGATGGGACTTCGTCTCCACAATGACTATGTGGTGGTCACTCCTACCAATACTGTCATGGACAGATGCATCTGGTAGATTGGTGAGGACAAGGTCAAGTAGATTTTTCCCTCCTGTTAGTTCCCTCAACACCAGTTTAGCGGCTACATCCTTTAGGACTTGGTCAGCTCAGTCAGTTGTGGTACTACTGAGCCAGTTGGACATTGAAGTCCACCACCCAGAGTACATTTTGTGCCTTTGCTACCCTCCGTGTTTCTTCCAGTTGGTGTTCAACATGGAGAAGCACTGATTCATCAGCTGATGGGGCAGTAGGTGGTAATCAGCAGGGGGTTTCTATGCTCATGTTTGATCTGATGCCATGAGACTTCATGGGGTCTGGAGTCAATGTTGAGGGCAACTCCCTCCTGACTGTACACCACTGTGCCGCCACCTCTCATGGGGCTGTCCTGCCGGGTAGGACAGGACATACCCAGGGATGGTGATGGTGGTGTATGGGACATTGTCTGCAAGGTATGATTCCGTGAATATGACTGTGTCAGGCTGTTGCTTGAGTAGTCTGTGGGACAGCTTTCCCGATTATAACATAGAAGAAATCTTACAAATATTTTGTTAAAGATGCCATATTTAACTGTTCGCAAATGTTATTTCAAACACTTGTGGCCCTATATCGAGTGAATAGTTCCTGGTAATTACTTTTAATTTTTTTTTTAATTTGAGAGATTTCGCTATTAAATCTACCTCTCTTGTTATTTGCATTTTTCTGTCTGCATAACAAATATTTAAGAGGTTTAATGGTTAAAAATGATTTACAAATCCCACTCAGTAGCTAACTGTGTTGCCTGCTGTGCTATTGAACTGTCCAGATTAGAATTGTATTCCGGTCGATGCCAAATTAGCAGCTCTCAAGTCATGGTGACAGTACCATATTTGGCTTCAGTAACCCTGGATGAATGGGTGAAAGTCAGCTAGCATTCCTGCATTTGTGATTAACAGGGAAAAGACAGGATCAGCTCTACTGCAATGGCCTCAGTGGTTTAAAAACCCTCTGAAGTTTGTGGTCTAAGTCAAGACCGACCACTAGAGTCACCAGTGATCATAGCGTGACACTCCAGCGTGAGCTATCACTCGAAGATAATGGAGGAAACTTGAAAGTTTAAAAAAAGAGTGTCGGTCACTTTTATCACTCTGTAATTATCAGGCACAGGATGGTGCTTACCTGCATATCCATTAACCTGGCAAATCTGAGTTCAACTTACATTGCATAGATTTATATAGAATATAGAGCACAGGAGTAGGCCATTTGGCCCAACTAGTCTGTGCTTATACTCACGAGTTTCCTCTCATTTCTACCTCATCTCAGCCTTTCAGCATATCTTTAAAATCCCCCACCTGTTCAATGTTTCCTGATAGCTGTAATCAGCATCTCAGTGGATAACTTCAGTTACCCGGTTTGTTTACTGTTTTATGAGATGAATTTCTTGTTGATGTTGCACATGACACTAATCCACTTCAAGTTGATGTGGTTACTTTTTACATCACTTGTCAAGAGAGTGAGTTTGATGAGAGTGGTGCTTGATCAGTGCTGTTGTAGTGTCGGCTGACAGTCTTGTAGTGGTGTCTGCTGACAGAGCATTTTATTGAGAACTACTGAGAGTGATATAAAGCACAGTCTTGTGCAAAATGTCCCTACTGTAAAATTGTGATTTAGCTATTGAAACAGCTCTAAGCAGAGATAAATTAACTATTTCAATGTTATCATTAGGATCTCATTAACATGCTAGCAAGTATCTTATGCTATTGCTCACAGTTATTTGGAGATTACACTGTTGCAAGCATAACTCTAGCTCTTCCATTTGGACAGAGGAGCCATGTAGGTCTGGCTAAAATAACCACTTTTAAGGTGCCCTCCTCCTGACCCCACATACTCTGACAAGATTAGTGCTGGAGGGCACCGAAAGAAAGAACTTTCATTTATATTGCACTTTTCACTACCTTATAATAAAAATAAGAGCAGGTGCAAGCCACTCGATGGCCACTCGATCCAGCTCCACCATTCAGTAAGATCATAACTCAGCTTCTACCTCAGCTCCACTTGTCCACCCTATCCCATATCCCTTGATTTCCCTGTGTCCAAAAATCTATTGATTGCAGTCTTGAGCATCCACAGCCCTCTGAGATAGAGAATTGCAAAGGTTCACAATCTCAATGTCCCAACGTGCTTTTACAGCCAGTTAAATAATTTTGAAGTGTAGTCACTGCTGTAATGTGGTAGCCAATTTGCGCACAGCAAGACGCTAAAAACATCAATGAGATAAATAGCCAGATCATCTGATTTAGTAAGTAATTTAATTCTAAAGGGAAAAGAAAGGGGTTTCAGGCCTTCAGGCTACCATGGCATAGCCCAGATGGTACCTAAATCTGTGGAATTGTGGCAGAAACTTGGATCCTGATAGTCCATGAAACATTGCATTGGAATATCAACATCCTACTTTCATTGGTTCACCCTTGGGTGCTAATTCAGCTTACAATTCAAATCACAGGTTAGCCAGTGTCTGAAGGAGAAAGGTTAGCCATTCAGATGAATCTTTAGTATATTGATTTGGATTTAGAGTCATCTCTACGGATTTTACGTGTGATGATTAATTTGGCTCTCAAGTAGTCCTACATAATCTGACTCAATTAAAAGGATCCAACTAGCAAAAAATAAGCACTTTGCTAGTGAAATCTGTTTAACTCCTGACTCACTCTTAAAATAGCAAGGATTGGATGTGACACAGTTTTATGTACCTTTAATAACTACTTTATTCCACTACTTCAGCAATACAATACAATGCTCAATGTAATCATCGCAAATAGAACAATTATAATAATATAGTCTCAACTGGTTCAGTTGAACATATCCGATCAGTCATACTCAATGGTAGCAATTCTGCCTTTGAGTTTTAAGGTTTTGAATTCAAGCCCCACTTCAGTACTTGATCATATAACCTACGCTGACGCTTGACTGCAGTATTGAGGGAGTGTTGCACTGCCGGAGATGATGTCCTTCCGTTGAGACATTATTGAATCATAGAATGGTTACAGCACAGAAGGAGGCCATTCAGCCCATAGTGTCCATGCCAGCTCTCTGCAACAGCAACTCATCTAGCCCCACTCCCCTGCCTTTTCCCTGTAGGCCTGCAATTTTTATTCTATTCAGATAACTATCCAATTCCCTTTAGAAAGCAACAATTAAATCTGCCTTCATCACATTGTCAGACAGTGCATTCCAGATCCTAACCACTTGCTGTCTAAAAACATTTTTCATCATGTTGCATTTGGTTCTTTTGCCATTCACCTTAATTGGTGTCCTCTGCTTCTTGATGCTTCTGCCAATGGGAACAGATTCTCTCTATCTACTGTGTCTAGAGTCCTGAAAACCTCGACCAAATCTTCTCTCAACCTTCTCTTCTATAAGGAGAGCAGCCCCAGCTTCTCCGATCTATCCATGTAACTGAAGTCCCTCATCCAAGGAACCATTCGTGTGAATCTTTCCTGCACCCCCTCTAATGCCTAATGCCTTCACAACCTTCCCAAAATGTGGTGCCCAGAATTGGACACAATCAATACTCCAGTTGAGGCTGAACAAGTGTTTTATAAAGTTTCCCCATAACTTCCTTGCTTTTGCATTCTATGCCTTTATTTATAAAGCCCAGGATCCCGTATGCCTTACCCCTTGCTCAGCCTATTCTACTATCTTGAATGATTTGTGCACATATACCTCTGTGTACCTCTGCTCCTACATCCCTTTTAGAATTGTATCCTTTATTTCATATTGCCTTTCCTCATTCTTCCTATGAATATGTTTCACCACATTTCTCTGTATTTAATTTTATCTGCCATGTGTCCTCCTACTCCAGCCTACGTATGCCTTCTTGAAGTCTATCACTATCCTCCACACAGTTCACAAATCTGCCAAGTTTTGTGACATCTGCCAATTTTGAAATTGTTCCCTGCACACCCAAGTCAGGGTCATTAATATATATCTAGAAAAGCAGTGATCCTAATACCGACCACGAGCGAACCTCACTATATACCTTCCTCCAGTCCGAAAAACAACCATTCACAACTACTCTGTTTCCTGTCACTCAGCCAACTTCGTATCCATGCTGCTGCTGTTCTTCTCATTCCATGGGTTTTAACTTTGCTGACAAGCCTGGTATGTGGCACTTTATCAAATGCCTTTTGGTAGTCCATATATGCCACATCAACTGCATTACCCTCATCAATCCTCTCTGTTACCTCATCAAAAAAACGCAATCAAGTTAGTTAAACATGATTTGCCTTTAACAAGTCCATGCTGACTTTCCTTAGTTAATTCACATTTATTCAAGTCGCTATTAATTTTGTCCCCGATTATCATTTCTAAAAGCTTTCTAAAAGCTTTCCCACCACCGAGGTTAAACTGACTGGCCTGTACTTGCTGGGCTTATTCTTGCACCTTTTTGAACAGAGACGTAACATTTGCAATTCTCAAGTCATCTGGCAGCACCCCTGTACCTAAGGCAGATTGGAAGATTATGGCCAGTGTCTCCGCAATTTCCACCCTTACTTCCCTCGGCATCCTCGGATACATCTGATTTGGTCCTGGTGATTATCAACTTTAAGTACAGCCAGCCTTTCTAATTTCTTTATCAATTTTTGGCCCATCCAGTGTCTCAACTGCCTCTTCCACTATGACTTGGGCAGCATCTTCTTCCTTGGTAAAGGCAGATGCAAAGTACTCATTTAGTACCACAGCCATGCCCTCTGCCTCCATGTGTAAGTCGATTGGCCCCCCTCTTTTTACTACCCTTTTACTATTTTTATGCCTATAGAAGACTTTGGATTCCCTTTTATGTTAGCTGCCAGTCTCTTCTCATACTCTCTTTTTGCTTCTGTTATTTCTTTTTTAACTTTCCCGAGTTAACCTGACACATTAAACTGAATCCGTCTGCATACTGAGGTGAATGTACAGGATTCCTCCTGCACTATTTGAAGAGGAGCAGGGGAGTTTTCCTTATGTCCTGATCAACATTTACTCCTCAGTCACCATCACTAATGAGATTAATTGTTCGTTTCTCTTAGTGCATAAATTGAAGTGATCACACTACAAAAAGAAAATTGTCTATAAATCTCTTTGGGACATCCTTGCATATAAGTTATTAGGTTTCTTTTGTGCAGTACAAGAATGCAGTGTACAATTTATAAAACAAAAATAATATGCAACCATCATGTTCCTCCGATTTAAGTTTGTGTTTTGGACAACAATGTAAAAAGAAACACACAACCTTGTTACATTTCATGATTTTATAGAGTTTTACAGCACAGAAGCAGGCCCTTTGGCCCATCGTGTCTGTGCCGGCCATCCAGCACCCAACTATTCTAAACCCATATTCCTGCACTTGGCCCGTAGCCTTGTATGCTATGGCGTTTCAAGTGCTCATCTAAATACTTATTAAATGTTGTGAGGGTTCCTGCCTCTACCACCTCTTCAGGCAGTGCATTCCAGATTCCAACCAGCCGCTGGATGAAGACTCTTTTCCTCAAATCCCCTCTACACCTCCTATCCCTTACCCTAAATCTATGCCCCCTGGTTCTTGACCCCTCTGCTAAGGGAAAAAGTTCCTTCCCATCTAACCTATCAATGCCCCTCATAATTTTGTATGCCTCAATCATGTCCCCCCTCAGCCTTCTCTGCTGTCAGGAAAACAACCCTAGCCTTTTCAATCTCTCTTCATAGCTGAAATTCTCCAGCCCAGGCAACATCCTGGTGATACTCCTCTGCACCCTCTCCAGTGCAATCACATCCTTCCAATAGTGTGGTGACCGGAACTGTACACAATACTGCAGCTGTGGCCTAACTCGCGTTTTATACAGCTCCATCATAACCTCCCTGCTCTTGTATTCTGTGCCTCGGCTAATAAAGGCAAGTATCCCATATGCCATCCTAACCACCTTATCTACCTGTGCTGCTGCCTTTAGTGATCTATGGACAAGTACACCAAGGTCCCTCTGACCTTCTGTACTTCCTAGGGTCCTACCATCCATTATATATTCCCTTGCCTTCCTCCCAAAATGCATTATCTCACACTTCTCAGGATTATATTCCATTTGCCACTGCTCTGCCCATCTTACCAGCCCATCTATATCTCCCTGTAATCTAAGGATTTCCTCCTCACTATTTACAACGCCCCCAATTTTCGTGTCATCTGTGAACTTACTGATCATACCTCCTATATTCACGTCTAAATCATTAAAGTACACTACAAACAGCAAGGGTCCCAGCACCGATCCCTGTGGTACACCACTGGTCACAGGCTTCCAATCGCAAAAACAGCCCTCGACCATTACCCTCTGCCTCCTGCCACCAAGCCAATTTAGGATCCAATTTGCCAAGTTGCCCTGGATCCCATGGGCTCTTACCTTCTTGACCAATCTCCCATATGGGACCTTATCAAAAGCCTTACTGAAATCCACATCAGCTGCTTTACCCTCATCTACACATCTAGTTACTGACTCGAAAAATTCAATCAAGTTAGTTAGACACGATCTCCCCCTGACAAAGCCATGCTGACTATCCCTGATTAATCCCTGCCTCTCCAAGTGGAGATTAATCCTGTCCCTCAGAATTTTTCCAATATTTTCCCAACCACTGATGTTAGACTCACCGGCCTGTAATTGCCTGGTTTATCCCTGCTACCCTTCTTGAATAATGGTACCACATTTGCTGTCCTTCAGTCCTCTGGTACCTCTCCTGTGGCCAGAGAGGATTTGAAAATTTGTGTCAAAGCCCTTGCTATCTCCTCCCTTGCCTCGCTGATGTTTGCACAATGTTCAGCACCATTCGCAACTCCTCAGATACTGAAGCAGTCCGTGTAGAAAGACAGCAAGACCTGGACAATATCCAGGCTTGGGCTGATAAGTGGCAAGTAACATTCGTGCCATACAAGTGCCAGGCAATGACCATCTCCAACAAGAGAGAATCTAACCATCTCCCCTTGACATTCAATGGCATTACCATCGCTGAATCCCCCACTATCAACATCCTAGGGGCTCCATTGACCAGAAACTAAACTGGAGTAGCCATATAAATACCGTGGCTGCAAGAGCAGGTCAGAGGCTTGGAATCCTGTGGGGAGTAACTCGCCTCCTGACTCCCCAAAGCCTGTCCACCATCTACAAGGCACAAGTCAGGAGTGTGATGGAATACTCTCCACTTGCTTGGATGGGTGCAGCTCCAACAACACTCAAGAAGCTCGACACCATCCAGGACAAAGCGGCCCGCTTGACTGGCACTCTGTCTACAAACATTCACTCCCTCCACCACTGATGCACAGTGGCAGCAGTGTGTACCATCTACAAGATGCACTGCAGCAACGCACCAGGGCTCCTAAGACAGCACCTCCAAACCTGTGAGCTCTACCAACGAGAAGGACAAGGGCAGCAAATGCATGGGAACACCACCACCTGCAGGTTCCCGTCCAAGTCACACACCATCCTGACTTGGAACTATATTGCCGTTCCTTCACTGTCGCTGGGTCAAAATGCTGGAACTCCCTTCCTAACAGCACTGTGGGTGTACCTATCTCACATGGACTGCAGCAGTTCAAGAAGGCAGCTCACCACCACCTTCTCAAGGGCAATTAGGGATGGGCAATAAATGCTGGCCTGGCCAACGACGTCCACATCCCATGAATGAATTAAAAAAACATAGCCTGGGATCCATCTCATCTGGGCCTGAGGATTTATCCACTTTTAAGCCCGCTAAAGCAGCTAATACTTCCTCCTTTCAATGCTAATATGTTCAAGTATATCACAATCCTCCTCCCTGATCTCTACACCTACATCGTCCTTCTCCATAGTGAACACCGATGAAAAATAATCATTTAAAACCTCACCTATGTCCTCCGGCACCACACAAAGATTGCCACGTTGGTCCCTAATTGGCCCTACTCTTTCCCTGGTTATCCTCTTACCCTTAATATACTTATAAAACGCCTTAGGATTTTCCTTTATCTTGCCCACCAGTCCCCTCTTCGCTCTCCTAAATACTTTTTAAGTGCCACCCTACATTTGTTATACTCCTCTAGTGCCTCCGCTGTTTTCAGCGCTTGGGATCTGCAGTAAGCCTCCCTTTTTTTCCTTATCCAATCCTCTATATCCCTTGACATCCAGGGTTCCCTGGACCTGTTGGTCCTACCCTTCACCTTAACAGGTACATGTTGGCTCTGAACTCTTACAATTTCCTCCTTGACTCCCACTGATGTGATGTAGACTTTCCTATAAGTAGCTGCTCCCAGTCCACTTTGGCCAGATCCTGTTTTTTCATGTTGAAATTGGCCTTCCCAATTCAGTACGTTTATTTCTGGTCCATCTTTGTCCTTTTCCACAACTACCTTAAATCTCTTAAATGAGTTTTGATTTATTGATTTAGAAATACAGCACTGAAACAGGCCCTTCGGCCCACCGAGTCTGTGCCGACCATTAACCACCCATTTATACTAATCTTGCATTAATCCCATATTCCTACCACATCCTCACCTGTCCCTATATTCCCCTACCACCTACCTATACTCGGGGCAATTTATAATGGCCAATTTACCTATCAACCTGCAAGTCTTTTTGGCTGTGGGAGGAAACCAGAGCACCCGGAGGAAACCCACGCAGACACAGGGAGAACTTGCAAACTCCACACAGGCAGTACCCAGAATTGAACCCGGGTCGCTGGAGCTGTGAGGCTGCGGTGCTAACCACTGCGCCACTGTGCCGAGTTATGGTCACTATCCCGAAATGCTCCCCCACTGACACTTATACCACTTGTCCGGCTTCATTCCCTAGGATTAGGTCCAGTACTGCCCCTTCTCTTATAGAATTTTCTATGTACTGGCTCAAAAAGCTCTCCTGTATGCATTTTAAGAATTCCGCCCCCCTTTAAGCCTTTTGCACTAAGACTATCTCAGTTAATATTGGGGAAGTTGAAATCCCCTACTATTGTTACCCTATTATTTTTACACCTGTCTGAGATTTGTCTACATATCTTCTCCTCTATCTCTTCCTGACTGTTTGGAGGCCTGTAGTACACATCCAGCCAAGTGACTGCCCCCTATTTGTTTTTATGACCTCATTTGAGGAACCTTCTAAGATATCATCCCTCCTTACTGCAGTAATTGACTCCTTGATCAACAGTGCAATGCCACTTGCTCTTTTATCCCCTCCCCTGTCGTGCCTGAAGATTCTATACTCTGGATTATTGAGCTGCCAGTCATACCCCTCCCTCAACCATGTCTCTGTGATAGCAATAATATTATAATCCCATGTGCTAATCAATGCCCTCAATTCATCTGCCTTACTAGTAAGACTCCTTGCGTTAAAATAGATGCAATCCAGCCTTGCATTTTTCACTTGTGCCTTACCAGGTCTATATTTGCTCTGCCTTCCAGACAGATTCAGTTTCTGTTCTATATTACACCCTACTGTACCTCCACTCTGTATCCCATCCCCCTGCCAAATTAGTTTAAAACCCCCCACCTCACAACAGCACTAGCAAACCTCCCAGCAAAGATGCTTGTCCCATTCCGATTCAGGTGCAACCTGAAGGTCCCACCTTTGCCAGAAACAGACCCAGTGATCCAGGAAACTAAAGCCCTCCTTCCTTGCACCATCTCCTCAGCCACATATTCATCTGCTCTATCCTCCTATTTCTAAACTCATTAGCACTTGGCACCGAGGGTAATCCAGAGATTACAACCTTCGAGGTCCTGCTTTTTAATCTGCTACTTAGCTCCCTAAATTCTTGTTGCTGGACCTCATCCGTTTTTCTACCTATGTCGTTGGTACTAATGTGTACTATGACCTCTGACTGCTCACCCTCCCCCTTCAAAATGTCCTGCAGCCGCTCCGTGACATCCTTGACCCTAGCACCAGGGAGGCAACATACCATCCTGGAGTCACGTTTGCGGCCACAGAAATCCCTATCTGTGCCTCTTACGATAGAATCCCCTTTCACTAAAGCTCTTCGACTCCTTTTTCTCCCCTGCTGTGCAGCAAAGCCATCCAGGTGCCACTGACCTGGCTGTTGCTGCTTTCCCCTGGGAGGCGATCCCCCCAACAGTATCCAAAGCGGTATATCTGTTTGAGAGGGGGATGGCCACAGGGGACTCCTGCACTAACTGCCTGTGCCTACTACTCTGCCTGGTGGTCACCCATCACTTTTCTGCCTGTGCTGCCATTACCTGCAGTGTGACCACCTCTCTAAACATGCTATCCACGACATCCTCAGCATCACAGATACTTCACAGTGAATCCACCCACAGCTCTAGCTCAGTAATGCGGGTAGTCAGTAGCTGCAGATGGATACACTTCCTGAACACATGGTTGTCAGGGACACTGGAAGCGTCCCTGAATTCCCACATAGTGCAGGAGGAGCATACCATGGGTGTGAGCTCTTCTACCATGACTTACCTTTAAATTAAATAGTTACTCCCTTTAAAAAATACTAATTACACTAGGGGCCTTGTTCTACTCCAAACACTACCCAGTACAATCTAAAGTCCTTAATAAATTACACTAATTAAAAAGATAAATACAAAAACACCCTTTAGTACTATTCATCTTATCACTCGAGGTTTTTTTAAACAAACTTTCCCTTTTTTTAAGCTATTTAAATGCACTAACAGCTGTTACTTACCCAATGAGGGCACATTGATATATGTTAAAAAGTGACTTGTGCTAAACTTGGCTCTGGGGGGTTAAATTCACAGGACAGTAGGGCTGGGAAATATAGCTTGGCATTTCAAATGGGATGTATGAACCAGCATGCTAGAGCCAATGAGAGATCATTTATAATTCGGGTGATTGTTCACTCTCATTGCTATGATAACTCTAGCCATTTGAACTCAGCAGGGGTCATTGCCAAGTTAGGCTGTTGGAGTTCACTCTTCAGTAAGGGATTGTCAGTTTTGGCTAAAAGCTGACACTGGACACAGGCTTCATGAAGCAAAGAATGTGTGAACATTCATGTTTGTTCAAGGGGAAACTGAGAGATTTTGCTGAGGTAAACACATTCGAAATGCTGAACGATAATTAGAATACCTCCTGTTGAAGTCAAGTAAGATAGCCCACTGATGTGGGGAGCTTTGTATAATCTTTGCAAAGATAAGTTATATTGGTTGGTCTAGTGAATCTGATCATAACTTTCTTTGTATGTTCACTTTACTGTAAAATACAACTATTGCTCTTAAGCCTCACGTCAACTAGTGTTAAATGGGTCAGAGAGATTAAAGAAGTACATATGTGAATGAGACAAGTTTCTGATTCAAGTCACATGGGGGTTATTATGAGTAGACATAGGGCAGTGTGAGTTAACTTCCATAGGACATAAGATGCTTAGATCACTTACAAGAGCAACTGACACCACTATATCAAGGAACTATCTACATCAGACCAGAATTTGTAATCCTGAGCTGAGAATAGAACTTGGGAAAAGAAAATAGTCAACAATATTGGCAAACAATGATGTTGGAGATCAATGGGAAACATTTAAAACCGTGTTCAACAGAGTGCAGGAAACTATGTTCTGCTAAAAGGAAAGAACAAACTAAACACGAGTGAGACACCATGGATGAATAAGGGAACAAAAGAGTGTTTGGAAAGAGGCATATATTAATTGGCATAGACAGCAGAGGAGTGCATGATAGAGAATATGAGGAGGTTAGGAGAGAAGTCAAAAAACAGGAAGGCAAAGAAGAACAATGAAATTGAATTATCAAGGAAGATAAAACAAAAGGGTAAAATATTTTACAGGCACATCAATAAAAAAGGACGGTTGTGATGGGAAGAGGATGATTAAGGGATAAACTGAATAACACCACAGGTAACGATATGGCAGAAATATTAAATAATTATTTTGCTTCAATATTTACCAGGAAGATAGAACAGGTAGACATGGCATTGAATGATGAGATGAGTAATGTGATATGTTCCTTTCAAATAAAAAGGGGATGTATTGAATAAAGTGATCAAACTCAAAAAGATAAAGTCCCTGTCCGGATGGATTGTATCCATGCATTTTAAAATAATCTAGTAAAGAGATAGCTGAGGCATTACATATTTAATAATTCATTAAAAAAAGGTGTTGTACCAGAGGACGGACAAATAGCTAACAATTTCTTTATTTAAGAAGGGTGACAGAACGTGCCCAGGGAATTATAGACCAGTAAGCTTAATATCAGTAGTTGGAAAAATAATGGAATCCCTAATAAAGGAGAGAATTTAATAGCATCTAGAAAAGAAAAATATAAAAATGAATAGTCAGCATGGATTTCAAAAGGGAAGATCTTGCTTGACCAAACTTATTGAATTTTTTGAGAAGGTAACAGAGAGTAGACAGTGGTAATGCAGTAGATGTAATTTATCTGGATTTTCAAAAGTCCTTCGATGAGGTGCTCCATAATAGACTAATGATAAGGTCAGAGACTCTGGAGTCAGGGGACAAGTGGCAGAATGGATTACTAGCTGGCTTCAAGACAGAAAGCAGAGAGTGGAAGTAAAGGGTGGCAGAAGGTGGGAAGTGCTGTTCCACAAGGATCAGTGCTGGGACCACCGCTGTTCCCAATTTACAGAAAAGATTTGGAGTTTGGAATCAAAAACACAATTTCTAAATTTGAAGATGACATCAAATTGTAACTCCCAATAGTCAATTCTGAGGAGTACTGCAACAAATTACAGGAGGACATTAATAAACTTTCAAAATGGGCAAATAATTGGCAAATGAAGTTCAACACAGATAAATGTGAGTACATTTTTCTAGGAAGAATAGGCAGGTCACTTTATTCCTTGGAAGGTGAGAGTCTAGGTGGGTATAGGAACAAAGGGATCTCAGAGTACAAATACACTGAAAGTTGTGCCACAGGTTAGCAAGTCCATTAGAAAAGCAAACCAAGCACTAGACATTATTCTTTTCCAGGGATAGAATTGAAAAGTAGGGAAGCTGTGCTCAACCTGTATCGAACCTTGGTTAGACCACACTTAGAGTACTGTGTGCAGTTCTGGTTGCCATGTTATAAAAAGGATATAAATGCACTGGAGAGGGTGCAGAGAAGATTTAAAAGAGTGAAACCAGAAATGCATGGTTATACATATATGGAAAGGATGAACAGGCAAAAGCAGGCTGAGGGGTGACCTAATAGAGGTCTTTGAAATTATGAAAGGTTTTGATAAAGTGGATGCAGAGCAAATGTTTCCACTTGTGGGAAAGAGCATAACTGGAGGCCCTCAATATAAGATAGTCGCCAAAAAGTCCAATAGGGAATTCAGAAGAAACTTCTTTGCAATGAGTGGTGTGAATCTGGAACTTGCTACCCCAGAAAGTTTCTTTCTTTCTTTTCTTTTGGGCCTCCTTATCTCGAGAGACAATGGATACGCGCCTGGAGGTGGTCAGTGGTTTGTGAAGCAGCGCCTGGAGTGGCTATAAAGGCCAATTCTGGAGTGACAGGCTCTTCCACAGGTGCTGCAGAGAAATTTGTTTGTTGGGGCTGTTGCACAGTTGGCTCTCCCCTTGCGCCTCTGTCTTTTTTCCTGCCAACTACTAAGTCTCTTCGACTCGCCACAATTTAGCCCTGTCTTTATGGCTGCCCGCCAGCTCTGGCGAATGCTGGCAACTGACTCCCACGACTTGTGATCAATGTCACACGATTTCATGTCGCGTTTGCAGACGTCTTTATAACGGAGACATGGACGGCCGGTGGGTCTGATACCAGTGGCGAGCTCGCTGTACAATGTGTCTTTGGGGATCCTGCCATCTTCCATGCGGCTCACATGGCCAAGCCATCTCAAGCGCCGCTGACTCAGTAGTGTGTATAAGCTGGGGGTGTTGGCCGCTTCAAGGACTTCTGTGTTGGAGATATAGTCCTGCCACCTGATGCCAAGTATTCTCCGAAGGCAGCGAAGATGGAATGAATTGAGACGTCGCTCTTGGCTGGCATACGTTGTCCAGGCCTCGCTGCCGTAGAGCAAGGTACTGAGGACACAGGCCTGATACACTCGGACTTTTGTGTTCCGTGTCAGTGCGCCATTTTCCCACACTCTCTTGGCCAGTCTGGACATAGCAGTGGAAGCCTTACCCATGCGCTTGTTGATTTCTGCATCTAGAGACAGGTTACTGGTGATAGTTGAGCCTAGGTAGGTGAACTCTTGAACCACTTCCAGAGCGTGGTCGCCAATATTGATGGATGGAGCATTTCTGACATCCTGCCCCATGATGTTCGTTTTCTTGAGGCTGATGGTTAGGCCAAATTCATTGCAGGCAGACGCAAACCTGTCGATGAGACTCTGCAGGCATTCTTCAGTGTGAGATGTTAAAGCAGCATCGTCAGCAAAGAGGAGTTCTCTGATGAGGACTTTCCGTACTTTGGACTTCGCTCTTAGACGGGCAAGGTTGAACAACCTGCCCCCTGATCTTGTGTGGAGGAAAATTCCTTCTTCAGAGGATTTGAACGCATGTGAAAGCAGCAGGGAGAAGAAAATCCCAAAAAGTGTGGGTGCGAGAACACAGCCCTGTTTCACACCACTCAGGATAGGAAAGGGCTCTGATGAGGAGCCACCATGTTGAATTGTGCCTTTCATATTGTCATGGAATGAGGTGATGATACTTAGTAGCTTTGGTGGACATCCGATCTTTTCTAGTAGTCTGAAGAGACCACGTCTGCTGACGAGGTCAAAGGCTTTGGTGAGATCAATGAAAGCAATGTAGAGGGGCATCTGTTGTTCACGGCATTTCTCCTGTATCTGACGAAGGGAGAACAGCATATCAATAGTCGATCTCTCTGCACGAAAGCCACACTGTGCCTCAGGGTAGACGCGCTCGGCCAGCTTCTGGAGCCTGTTCAGAGCGACTCGAGCAAAGACTTTCCCCACTATGCTGAGCAGGGAGATTCCACGGTAGTTGTTGCAGTCACCGTGGTCACCTTTGTTTTTATAGAGGGTGATGATGTTGGCATCGCGCATGTCCTGGGGTACTGCTCCCTCGTCCCAGCACAGGCATAGCAGTTCATGTAGTGCTGAGAGTATAGCAGGCTTGGCACTCTTGATTATTTCAGGGGTAATGCTGTCCTTCCCAGGGGCTTTTCCGCTGGCTAGGGAATCAATGGCATCACTGAGTTCCGATTTGGTTGGCTGTATGTCCAGCTCATCCATGACTGGCAGAGACTGGGCTGCATTGAGGGCAGTCTCAGTGACAGCATTCTCCCTGGAGTACAGTTCTAGGTAGTGCTCAACCCAGCGGTCCATCTGTTTGCGTTGGTCAGTGATTATGACCCCCGATTTAGATTTGAGGGGGGTGATCTTCTTGATGGTTGGCCCAAGAGCTCTCTTCATGCCATCATACATTCCTCTGATGTTTCCGGTGTCTGAGGCCAGCTGAATATGACTGCATAGGTGTTGCCAGTAGTCGTTTGCGCAACGCCTAGCTGTTCTTTGTGCAGTACTTCTGGCTGCTTTAAGTGCTGCGGATGTTAAATCGCTGGGGGCTTTCTTGTAGTTCAAAAGTGCAATGCGCTTAGCGGCTATGACAGGTTCCAGCTCTTCATTATGAGATTGAAACCAGTCTGCATTTCTCTTTGCACTTTTGCCGTAGGTGGTCAAAGCTGACTCATAGATGGCGTCTCTGATGTGGGCCCACTTGGTCTCAGCATCCCCTGTGGGAGTGTTTTGAAGGGCTGTTACAAGTGAATTTAGAAATTTTTGTAACAGCTGTGGGTGAGAAATTCTGCTCGTGTTGATGCGCGGGCGGCCCTTCTGCTTGGAATGATGCAACTTCTTTGGTCTGAGTCTAACCTTGCTGCACACCAGGGAGTGGTCGGTGTCGCAGTCCGCACTGTGGAAGCTGCGTGTGATTTGAACACTGTTTAAGGCGGCTCGCCTTGTGACAATGAGGTCTAGCTGGTGCCAACGACGTGATCTTGGGTGCCTCCATGAAACCTGGTGACAGGGTTTAGTGTGAAAGAACGAGTTGGTGATGCAGAGGTTATGATAGGTACACAACTCAAGCAGTCTCTGCCCGTTCTCATTCATCCTTCCAACGCCATAGCGCCCAAGGCAGGAGGGCCATGAGTCATGGTCGGCCCCAACCCTGGCATTAAAGTCCCCCAGCAGGAATAGGTGTTCGGTGTTGGGGATGCTGCTAATGATGTTATGGAGTTGTTCATAGAACTGGTCTTTAGCTTCAGGTGCGGAACAGAGTGTTGGAGCATAGATGCTGAGTAGGTGTACTGGACCAGAGGTGGTGAGCAGTCGGATGGACAGTATGCGTTCCGAGCCATTTGAGGGAGGCTCTATCATGCTGAGCAAGGAGTTTCTGATGGCGAAGCCCACTCCATGCTGTCTTGGTTCTTCAGGATCCCTGCCCTGCCAGAAGAAGGTGTAGTCTTGCTCTGCTAGAGAGCCACTCGCGGGGAGGCGAGTCTCCTGAAGTGCTGCAATGTCCACATTGAGTCTACTGAGCTCGTTGTTAATGATGGCGGTCTTCCGAGAATCGTTGATTTGTGTAAGGTCTTCCGACAGGCCAGGACACATAGTTCTGACGTTCCAGCTTGCAAAGCGAAGGGCTGGTACCTTCTTTCCTTTTTTCATGTTGTTTGGTGCGGTGTATCAGTCCACCTTTCGGGCAATGACCCTGAGCTCCAAGCACCCATTGAAGCAGGCAGACTGTGGCGGGACAGAACCTTATTGACCGGGGGCTGCCCGGTTTGAGGCGGGCGGTAGCTGTCCAGTGAGGTGCAATGACCTCTCCCACCGACAAAGGCAACCCGTGGCGCCCAGTTTCTACGCCAATTTATCTGGACTTATAACCCGTAACTGCTGCCTTCCGTGTTGTTTCAGTCGCTGTGAGGCAACTATGGAGTGACCTCTCCATGGCGCATGCCTGGGCAAATTTATGGAGGTTGAGAGTTGCCCAGTCGTCAAAACCCCCCTCTCGGCCTTTCTGGTGGGGTCCAAAGGAGTGCAGGACACGACGTTTGGCACCAGTATGGCTGCAGGAACTGCCGGAAACATGCCAAAGGTGACACATGACCGCCTACGGGGTTCCGCTCCGGATTTTCTGTTAGGGTTTACTCCCTTAGCCTTGGTCTCTCCCGAGACGCCCACAAGGCAGTGGGGTTGTTGGGGCCCCTACACAGGTGTAGGATGGTGCCGGTGGGAGGAGGGGATGCAAGGGGGAGGGGTAGAGGGAGGGGGTGGGGGGGGGTGCAGGGGAAGGGGGTGCGGGGTGAAGATGGTGCGAGGGGGGGGCGGGCTGGGACGGGGTTGTGAGGGGGTGAGCTGAGAGGGTGGAGCAGGGAAGGGGACGGGGGTGGGGGGGGGGGGTGGAAGGGGGGTAAAGGGGGGGGGAGGGGGGGTGGAATCTGGTGCAGGTAATAAGCCATTTCCTCAGTGCCCACCATCGACGTCCGGAAAGCTCATCCACGTCCTTCGGGAGGTGAAGCATCATTTGGCAGACTTAGAGGTGATTACATTTGCTAAGGGTTTTTTTTTTTGCAGTGGTTTAAATAAAGGCATGCAGCATTGCCGACAGTGCGCTGCAGATGCTCTCCGAGCCATCTCCCGCGGGCGCTTTGAAGTTGCGGCCGGGGGGTCCGTTCGTGGATGTTTTGGGTGTTCGGGGCACCTTTTCTCAGGACTTCTCTCGGGTCCCGCAGCTCCTTCTTCACCTCAATGGACTTACCGTTGAAGCAAATAGTATAGATGCATTTAAGGGGAAACTAGACGAGCATATGAAGGAGAAGGGAATAGAAAGTTACGATGATATATCTGGAAAAGGAAAGATGGTAAGAGGCTCGAATGGAGCATAAAAGCCGGCATGGACTGGTTGGTCCGAATGGCATGTTTCTGTTCTGTATCTCCTATCTAATCCAATAGCAGCTGAACCTTCAATATTAAAATAGTAACACCCTTCTCTAAAGTAAGCTGTTTCTGATCGTTTTCGTCTTTATTTCTGATGAAGAGTTTTTCAGAAAAGCTGCAGTAAACCTGATACTGAAGGATTTGCTTTTCTACATACATGTCGATAGTGGGTCTTAAAGTTTTTTTTTTACTTGCTATCTTTTGTAACTGAATAGCTTGCCAGGCTCCTTAGGATATTAAGGGCTCCCTTGGAAGTTTGGGTTTTTGCAAAAGTTGGTAGTTTTTATAAACCAAATTTATTATTTTCACTTACACAACTTGCCATGGTAGGATTTAAACTCGTGATGATGCAGTTGCTGGTCCAATACTGCAACCATTATACCTCAGTACCCGTGAAAGCCCCTCACTTCTGATGATGGGTCACACCTGTAATGTTAACAATGCTTTCCGTTTTAGCTGCCTTGCAGATTTCCAACATCATCTACTTTTATTTGAGTACTTTGGCATAAAAATAAACATAACTATTTTACTTCTAAACAAAAAGAAACCTTGTTTGGAATCAAGCCAAGGCAGATGAAATGAAGTAAAAACAGAAAATGGTAGAAATACTCAGGAGGTCAGGCAGCATCTGGAGAAAGAGAAACAGATAATGTTTCAGGTCAATGACCTTTCATTTGAAAAGGTTTCTGCCTCCACAGATGCTGCCTGACCTGCTGAGTATTTTGTACCATTTTCAGTTTTTCTTTCAGATTTCCAGCATCAGCAGTATTTTGCTCTTGTTACTGATGAAACGAAGGTTGCCTACTCTGTATGCTGGGTGGGAGGGAAGGAGGGTCCCACTTTAAATTAGTATTGGTAGTCTAATCCCAGGTGGATGAGGGCCCACAGCTCACATCTGCCCCTCATTTGCCACTAAATTGGCAGTCACATCGGGAATGTAGAGGGGATGGGGCCGTGTTAACAGAAATTAGGTTGTCGCAAATGGATGCAGTGGAATTATCCTGAAGATGCAATTTAGAGGCAAAATAGAAGCGGTTTTACTCCATAGTGGACTGTGGTGTATCTAATTTAGGAGTGTGTGTGGCACTGGATACTTAAATAGGACAATGTTCCATTCCCCAACACAAGTTTTTTTTTTCATCCAAAGCACAAGATTTCATCATTTATTTTTAAGATCCTGCCTGTACAAACATTATTGTTTTATTTGCACAGTAGTTTAGGATTTCCGTGGTCCTAATCCTAAAACTGCAACCAGACTCTCAAGTCTCTGAACACTGTGCCGTGCACCTTTTAAAACATCTGTTTGGTTTTGTTAAAATTGTACTAATATATGTCTCTCAGCTGTCAAGTGTTTACGATAGGATATAGTAATTAACAGTCTGTTTAATTCAACCATGGACAAATTTTCAATTTTGTCGCCAAATGGAGGAAGTAAACTGTCTTAAAATTTTAAATAAGTACTCATTTTCTCAGTAGGTTAGTGCATTAGACTTTTTTTAAATGGAAAGTGGGAGGAGGAACTGGGTGGTCTGGTGGGTTAGTAATTAAAACACTTCTGTATGTTGAATTTGAGTCTACTTCAGAGAGATGGAATTAAACCTCTGTCTTCATTCCTTGTCTCCTCAGTTTAGTCCCCAGTAAACATTGGCTTATTGTGCAATATTGTGCACTGCTAGTTCTAATTCAGCAACCTCACTTAGAAGGGAGATGGTCAATTTAAAAAAAAATTGGAACTATTGTATTTGTGAAATGCCATGTTTCAGGTATTGTGAGGGAGCTCTGCATTCTATCAGACCTGGCTGTTTCCCACCCTGGAACAGTTAATGCTGCCATTGGTTGCAACTGGTAAATTTTGAAACATGGAAGATGAAACAAACGGGGGGAGGGGTGGGAACTGAAAGCTTCAGCTGAATACATTGAAGTGTCCTTGGGTGTAATTTGAGACTGTTAAATTGAATAGAAGGTGCTTTAAATTACGATGACCTATCAGGATCTGCCGTATACACTTTGTTTTGGGATGGCAGGCATTGCAAAAACATCAAAGTATCTTTGAATGATATCTTAATCAGTTTTGTCTCTTTCCTCTCTCTCCTCCTCCTCAAGAAGATATTAACTCCTTGGTGGACAATGCCATTATGATGCCTGCTGCCCTCTTGTGCCCTTTTTATCAATTGGGTGTTGTTGCCTTTACTATCAGCAGATTTTTCACCAATTTTGGGCCATCATTTGTTTTTGAACCCCCTCCCCTTTCCTCTGAAGCATGTTATAGCCAAGTGTGGCCATTCTTCAGTAGTGACCTGAATATGTGAAGGTCGCATTCTGTTCGACTATGTACGATATGGCATTCACACCCCCTGTCCTACCTCAGCAAACAAACACATACTTATCAGGTATAATCAGAATTGGAGTGGGATTCCCAGCTGATTTCTCTTCCCCCGCCACCCCCTTCCCCAAGAGTGCTGAAGTGAATTGCAGTCCTCCTAGCTGAGGTAATCTAACTTTGCTGTTACGACCGAGGTGGGAGGAGTTCACTGTCTTTTCTAGTTCTACTTCTCCACAGGTCACAACATATATTTAAATGTTTACCCAGTTACTGATGTGGTCAATCATATACTGTACTCTTTATCCCAGAATAAATTACACCCACCAGGCTTCTGTAATAAACAACAAAATTATCAGTTTATTATCAAACATGACGTATCCAGCATTATCATACAGATTGAAATACGAAAGTTCCCTTTTAAAATTCCCCACGCACACAGTCACTCTCACTGAAAAAATATAGAAACTCTCTCTGTTAGAGGTCTGTTACAAAAAGAGACAAAAAAAAAACTTTGGCCAAATACTTGTGAATTCTTGAAGAAAAAAGCGAAGATATGGAAGGAAGTTAGTTGTCCCTTTTGGTCTGGTGTCCAGGTAAATGGAGATGAGTCACTGGGATCTTTTCTAAAGCAGTTCTTTTCAGGCGGCGTTGAGAATTAATCTGGCAGGTTTTTCCAGCTTCTCAGGAGAGATGTAGTGCCAGGGATTTTGGTTCTCCCACACTGGATCTTTGCTGGGTTTCTTCAAAGAGGTAGAGAAAGTGGTGAGTTGGGTGGTTTCTTTTTTCTTGGCAGGCAAAACACCAACTGTCTTCAAAACAGTTCACACCTCAACTGAACTGAAAACAATATCTTCCCCAAACAGAAGGTCAACCTCCTGACCTCCATAAACCTTGACATGTGGCTTCTCTGTAAACATCTTCCCCAGGTCACCAAGGTTTTTGTTGTTTATTGAACTTAAAGCACATGATTTCCAGCACAGGTTGTTTTCAAACAACATTTCAGTATCTTTTCAGTGAACTGTTAACAACAAAGCGAAGTCCAGCATTTATGAAATCTTCAGTCTTCCAATGAATCCATCTCCACAATTTACGTATGAGTCCTCAAAAAAAAAATACTTAACAAAAATATAGAAGCTTCTTCAAAACTTAGCGAAGACTGTAATTGAATCTGCATCCTTCCTGGTCTTGCATGGCTCAATGCTACACAAAGTGGTACATTTATTCACCATTTTAAAAAAAATTAAATGTAATTGCATTGCAAAATTTTTTTTTATTATCTTGATATATTGGTAGATTGGGATATGACATTTGGCTTCATCACTTCAGGCATCCAGCTTAATCTACATTTTGCATGACAACACATTATTGCTAATTAAAGCATTGTGTAGCTCTCATCTTGGTGAACAAAATGTCAGCACTTCTGTTCTTAAAAAATATATACTTTTATTAAATGCCACCCGCTAATTTCACCCCTTCAGGTCTGTCGGAGCCACATGCTTTCCAAGGGTGTGAAGGACAGGAAGGTGACACCTCCTGGACTTCTGCCAGTGTCACGGTGTACCAGCTGTTAGGAGGTGCATATGAATGACTCGGTTCTTGTGTATGTGTGTGTGTCTCTATCTGCATTTGTCAGGATCTTTCTCTCTAGCTCTCGGTTCTTTTCCCCAGCTACCACTCATTGACTTCTCACAGCAATGTAGATGAAATTGATAGACCAGTATGCCTTAACAAAATTGACTTTGTGTTTTTATCTCTCAATCGTTCTGTTACACAATTTATATTTTAACGTATTTGCAGCAAGAGGAATATTAATGTACAAAAGAATGTTCTCATCTGTAAATATGTTGTTGAAAATATTTTATGCTGATGAATATATTGGAGGGTTGCGATATGAAAAAAATATGCACAAACAAAAAAAATCCAGATTGGAAAGCAACTAATAGCAATGGCTTTACTGCAGCTGAATAACTGCGTGACCTCGCCCTCATCTTCACAAGAATAAGCCAGCTGTTACTGATGGTGTTGCAATCAGCAGCTGCAACGTATTTAAATATATCACCGTAGTAAATTGTGATAAACAGTAAAATACAGGAAAGTTGCAAACATCTCATCGCAATTACATCAAAAAATTATAACTCTCGTCATCACAATTATTATAGCAAAAAAAACCAATTTGCTACAAACCCCTACATTCAAGGCTGTGGTGTTTTTACACCATAATCAGAAATTTCCCTTGAAAGTATTCTGACTAAAGAAGATTCTGAAATTTTCATTCTCACCTAACTTGGAAAAAAATAAATGTAATAAAATTTCATCCTCAAACTGTATACTGATATTAGGATTTAGATGTGTTTTTAACTGTCAACAATTTCCTGTTCAAAAGGTGTATTCTATTAATCACTTCAACGTACCTTATACACATGTGCTTATACTGCATTCAGTTTCAGGAGAGCTATGACCATATGCCACTCTCCACAATGGATTGGGGAGATGTTCCCTATGGACACACCAGCCTCCGCTTTCATGTAGAGACCCACTGTGAATGAAAGCACAGGATTTGGCTACCTTATCGGAATGAGAGAATCAAAATTTGATTGGGCAGGTGATGTCATCGAGACGGACACCAAGGAGTGTAGCTGGTGGAGGGAGACAGATGCTTTTGTAGCTCTGTGTACTCCTATGTAGGGTAAAAGCTCCTTCAGGCGATCTGGAGAAAGATTCTTGCTGACTGCTATGTGTGGCATATGCACCTCCTAACAGCTGGTACGCTGTGACATAGCTGATGTGTGGCATCATAAGATTCATAAAACTTTCTTGTCTATATCTTACAAGAATATGTTTACAATTTAATTAGAAATGCTGACCAGATAAAAACCCTTCAAACGCTACATCTACATATCATTACACATACTGAACAGAGTAATTCTGCCCTAATGGCAGTTCCTGTGATAAGATCTTGGAAACTCAAGGTCTTAATTTGAGTTTTCTCACCCAAGGGTCAAATTTTATAATTGTTCTGTTGGCCCATTATATAATGAATTTCACATGATAACAGAATATCTGGCCTTTGGAAGGAAAAATAAAACTATTTTGATTATGTCTAAAAGAATGAGCTAACACCTGTGCTGATGTCAGTCAATTCCATGACCAGTTGACTTAATGTGGGAAATTGGCTGCAATAAACTAAAACGTCATCCAAACAAAGCCATGGCCAGCTGGTGCCAGCTTAATAATTAAGTATCTAATTCATTACTTGGACATTGTTTGACCTCCAGGAGCAATACATACTCCCAATATTATTTCTAGCACATTTTTGAGATGGTACTACTTTCCCACAAACTACACTGTTCATGTATCATAGCTGCTGCCACTAAACTTGCTGTTCAAAAACTCTGTTCAAAATATCTAATGTACTCACTTGACGACCCAGTGGGTAAAGATATGAAGTTGGACAGATCAAAAGGTACCAAATTCAGTCTCCATTTTGTAAGGTGACATCTGTGACACTTCGTAGCACTCTTGCATCTGAATGAGAAGGTTCTGGGTTCAAGCTCCACTCTAGTGACAAGAGCGTATAATGTATTAAGGAAGTCTGAACAATGCACTTAGGAAATCATGGTATGATCAGGCAAAGTCAACATGGTTTTATGAAAGGAAAATCACGTTTGACAAATTTATTAGAGTTTTTGAGGATGTAACTAGTCGGGTAGATAAAGGAGAACCAGTAGATTTAACATACCTGGATTTCAAAAGGCATTTGATAAGGTCGTCTACTCCTATTTCTTTTGTTCTTATGTATGCTGACACTTCCATTCAGTACTGTGGGAGTTGCCACACTTGGATGAGATGTTAAACTGAGACCCCAACTGCCCTCTCAGATGGCACAATTTGAAGAAGAGCCCCCCTGGCCAATACCTACTGCTCAACCAACTAAAACAAATTAGCTGGTCATTCATCTCATTTCCGTTTGTAGGATTTGTAGAGAGAAAGACTTGCTTTTATGTAGAACCTTTCACATTCCAAGAACATCCCAAAGTACTTTAAGTTAGTGAAGTACTTTTGAAGTGGTCACTGCTGTAAGAAACACCAATTGTTAATCAGCCAATTTGCACACAACAAAGTACCACAAATATAAATGACCAGATAACTTTTTTTTTTAAGTAATGATGGTTGAGGGTGAAATATTAGTTAGGGGTTGTTGATTTAAAGTCTCATCTGAAAGATAGCACTTCCAACTGCACTGCACTGGCATGTCAGCCTTGATTTTTGTGTTCAAGTCTCTGGAGTGGGATTTCATCCCACAACCTTCTGACTCAGTTAGTGCTATCAAACAAAGGCTGGCACTTCAAATTGCAAATTGGCTATCACGTTATGTCATTTGACTATGCTTCAAAAGTACTTGTAACTTTGGGATATCCTAAGAACATGAAAGGTGCTATATAAATGCAAGTTATTTATGTCTTTACTGAGTTACCTGATCTCAGCTGGGACCACATCTTGGATATTACCAGTGGCCTCACAAATTAAGAAGGGGAAAAAGTTGGCTAAAGTTCCTATTCCTGATCAGTCTGGAAAGTGAGTGTGTTTGGGTGCTGGAAGAAAATCTATACAGTCAACAAACCCACTGAAGTTCATTAGAAGGGGTATCAAATGTTGAGTGGCTGCTCATTTGAGATTCCAGGGCATTGTGGGCAAACACAGAACTGGACAGGTGGGGATGTTTGGTAGGAATAGGGGATTAGTGTAGGATTAGTATAAATGGGTGGTTGATGGTCGGCACAGACTCGGTGGGCCGAAGGGCCTGTTTCAGTGCTGTATTTCTAAACTAAACTAAACTAAACTAAAACTCTGCACAAGCGAGAGTCACCGTCTCAGGGCTGGGGCAGGGGGAAAGGAGAAAATTGAGGTAAAGGCACAAAACCACTGTAAGGTTTGATTAGTATTGTGCAACCTCAGTGGAATAACTGATGGGTTGAGAAAAAGAGGAGTTTCATTATCACACTAAAAAATTTCTCTTGAATCCAAGTTTCCTAACTAGGACAGTAACAAAAATAGCTTTGAGAGGTTTTAACATATCTTGCTGTGAAGTTGTAGCAGCCTGTACACATGGAGCTGGAAGGAGCTAAAAAATGTGCCTTGAAGCACTGAAGTTTGCTCATACGAGACATAAACCTGCAACTATTTCAGTAGCAAAAATGAGCGAAATGTATAGCCCGTTGCCTTATTTAATGCCCTGGTTGTAATTTATGATTGTGTGCTATTTAAAGTGAAAAATCCAGCCCTAACTTAAAGAAAACCTTTCACATTGATGAAGATTACAGAAGACTGAAAAAACACCTCAGTTTTGTATCAGATTTTGTCCAAACTGAAGTGTCAGTATTATCAGTGCCTCTACTCTGAAATAAGCCCTTCTGGAGTCTTGACATGCCCACGTACAACAATGGAAAAGCATAAAACAAATGGTCACTGTAATATAAGGGTTTGAAAGGGTTAATCTTGAGAGAGTGTAAAGAATACCGTCCACCATGATGATGTAAGAGATCATGTGGGAGAGACTCGGGAACAGATACAGCGTGGCTGGAGACACACAGGCTAGTGTGGAGTGTATATAGTTGTGATGAAATAAATATTGTTACGATCAAATGAGGAGGGGTCGAAGGGTTTCCCCTTTTTTGCCCCTCCTTGTTTGGCCACAACAGGTTTAATTCTTTCTTAAAGTGGATGTACTGGCCAATTCTTGCGTCTTTCTGTGATCATAACCAGAACCAATCGGACAGGTTTTCTTGACTTTAACTTTATTGTACTGAAACCGAATTAATGAAAATAAAAAAATTATGCCCCAACTTTCACTCACATGCACGCTGGAGGTTTACACACACAAATAGGTTACAGAGTGAGGAAAGGTAAATTGGTTTAGTTACAGTCCATAGAAAAAGGGATTTACAGTCTGTGGCGTTCGGTGATTTGGTTGGATTCTAGCTGAATTTGGTGGTCCTGAGGCTTTTAGTTTGAAGAGGTAGATGACTGGTTTGGTGGGCCTCTTGAGACAGTGCTGCGGAGGATTTCGTCCAAAGGGATTTCTGATTGTAGCCGCAGAATGCAAAGGTGGTCAGTCCACAGATGGAGTTCAAAGCTTGTGAGCTGAAATGGAGAGAGAGAGGGACCCCCATTTAGGGTCTGCATGTGTCAGAGTCCAGAAGCTTCTCCACTGCTGCAGAGAAACACAAGCTTAAAACCACAGATGGAGAGGGGCTTGTCACATGACAGTCAATCAGTGATACAAACATAGCAGTATTTCTCTCTTGCTAAAAAGACCAGGTAGTTCCCTTAAACCTCCTGGCTCTTGGTTCTTGCTGGGATATGAGTAGACATTTTGTGTTCCTACTCACAGTCCTTGCAATGTAGGACACAGTGTTGCAAATTAGATGGCCATTCAAAGCTGCCAGCAAAGTCATCCTTTTAGCTGTTCTTTTTTAAATGTCTTTAAAAATATATATATAACTTCAGATCTCCAGTCAGTGGATTAAAGAAAATGATCATTCAACAAAGCACATTGGTGTGACAATATTAATGTTTAAATACTACAGTCTAAAAACTTCTCTGGCGAGAATCAATATGGTGCCAGCATACAGAAACAAACAGATAACAGCGTAACAAAGCGGGGATTATCAGAAAGTATAAGGCAAAGGAAAGTCATTTGAAAGAAACAAACCTATAACTATAATGGGAGGTACTGTACCAGAAACTACTGAAGTTGTCAGAAGGACAAAAGGTATGGGTACGAGACCAAAATAGAGGAATAATTCCCCAGAAAGAGGAGAATCAACAGCCATCTTGTATACTACGAACTCAAGAAGGTACTATACGGAGAAATAGAAGGAATCTCACTGTTTTACAGCAAAGACATCAATTGGTCATATATTTAGATGACACAGATGTTGAACCATAAATTTAGAAAACACCAAATACTACAAAGCTCAGCAAAGGCCGCCCAAGTCAAGACACGAGATCAGAGAAAGACTGATGATGATGAGATCAGGGAGAGTTGTGACGCCTCCTGACAGGTTGACTCTATGAAATCAGAGACTTGGGGGAAGATGGAGTAGTATGTAAATAAAAAAGTGAATGTACGTAAATACATATTTGGATTAAGACTTGTGGAGAGATGTAGTATAAAGGTCTGAAAGGGTTAATCTTGAGCGCATGTAAAGAATACCGTCCACCAGCATGTACACAAAAAGCAGGAAAAATCCAACTCCAACGAATCCAAACATTACCTGTTTACCTGAAAATCCAACCAGCAAACTTACCTTCAAACTGGCAATTTCTTTATATGAGCATTGTGGGCACTCCCTGAAACCTGTGCATTGATATGTAGAATTCTTCGGCAGTGGTTATATTTGCACATTTATAAATGACATACTTCTATGTTGGTGACTCCCATGGAATGTTGCACAGGTACATATAGGTTAGATCGGTGCAGAATGTTTACCCTCAGCATGCCACATCTAACATAAAACCTGACCATATCTCTTGCTGTTGCATACCAAAACTGATTTTAACGTATTGGCCAGCATGTCAGAACAGGGGACCTGTGATCAGTGCAGTGTAGCCCTGAAATGCAAACTAACTCATCTTTGCTAAACCTCCTGCCATAGCTTGGCAAATGCATGTGGCAAAACGGTTTAGTCTTGTCACTTTTCTCATCTGGCAGTATGGTGCTGATGTTGCTCATAGTTCCTGATCTGGTTCCAGCAGATGGCATGATGCATGTGAGAGTTATTTAGTGCAGTGTAGGCTTTTCACAGATTTTGTCTTCAGTGAGGTTGAGGTAGTAAGAAGGAAAGAACTTGCATTTATATATCCGCCTTCCACCAGACACCCCAAAGCACATCACGGGCAGTGAAGTACTTTTGATTTATAGACTCCGTTATAATATAGGAAACATGGACACTGCTTTATGCATGGTAATGTCCTACAAATGGTATGAGTTAACTGGCCATGTGATCTATTTTAGTAGCATAAACAGAAAATACTGGAAATATTCTGCAGGTCATGCAGCATCTGTGCGGAGAGGAACAGATTTAGCATTTCAGGTCTGTGTCCCTTTGTCAAAACTGGAAATGTTACAGATGTGACAGTTTTTAAGCAAGTTCAGGTGACAGGAAAATGGGTGCAGGGACAGGTTGTTGGGGGAGGGGTGGGGGGGAGGGGAAGAAAAGGATCCAAGAGCAAAAGGGAAGGTCTGTGTTGGGGTGAAAGGTAGGAATGATTAAATGACAAAAAGGGATGACACTCCTTCCAGTTCAAATAGTGATTTACTTGTACTTAGAGTCATAATAGCACAGAAGGAGGCCATTCACCCCATCAAGTCCATGCTGGCTCTCTGTAGAGTGATCCAGTCAGTTCCATTCCCCTGCCCCTCTATCCCTGTAGTCCTGTAAATTTAATTTCCTCACGTACCCATCCAATTTTGAAATCATTCATCATCTCTACTTTCACCACTCTCCTAGGCAGCGAGTTCCAGGTCATTATCACTCGCTGCATTGAGAAGTTCTTCCGCCCCCCCACCCCACACACCTGTTACCCAATACCTTAAATCTGTGTCCCCTAGTCCTTGTACCGTCAATTTAATGTACTGTATTTGCTGTTCACAATGTGGTTTCTTCCACTTTTGGGAGACAAAATGGAGACTGGGTATTTGCTTTGCTGAACATGTCCATTCAGTCCACAATCATGACCCTGAGCTTCCAGTTGCTTGCCATTTTAATTATCTGCTCCACTCTGATTCTGGCCTCTGTCCTCGCCCTCCTACACTGTAAAAAGATAAGAAATAGGTGCAGGAGTAGGCCGTACGGCCCCTTGAGCCTGCTCTGCCATTTAATAAGATCATGGGTTGATTGTCAACCTCAACTGCACTTACCCACCCAATCTCCACATGTCTTGATTCCCTTATTGTCCAAAAATCTATCAGTCTCAGCCTTGAATATACTCAACGAATGAGCGCCCAAATCCTCCAAAAATTTACAGTCCTCTGGTTGGTGAAATTTCTCTTCATCCCAGTCCGGAATGGCCATTCTCTTATCCTGAGACTGTGCCCCCTAGTTCTAGACTGTCCAGCGAGGAGAAACAGTCGCAGTATTTACCCTGTCAAGCCCTCTCAGAACACCTCTCATTCTTATAAACTCTAGAGAGTACAGGTATATTCTACTCAATCTCTCCTCATTGGGCAATCCTCTTATCCCAGAAATCTATCTAGTGAACCCTTGCCAGCTTCTCAAACCAGGTGTTTTCATTTCTCTTGCATTTAAAAAAAAATTCTATTCCAAATTAAAAGGTGCCTCTAGAAAATTAATACAAACCATCAACCAGATGATTGTAACATTAACCAATCCTCTATCCATAAGATATTAACCCCAACCCCATGAGCCCTTATCTTGTACAGCAACCTTTCGGGTGACATCTTATTGAATACCTTTTAAAAATCCAAATGTACCATATCCACTGGTTCACCATTATTACCTTGTTAGCTACATCCTCAAAAAACTTTAATAGATTTGTCAAACACAATTTTCCTTTCATAAAACAATGTTGAGTCTGCTTAATCATATTGTGATTTTGTAAGTGCCCTGTAACCACTTACTTCATAAGGGATTCCAGCATTTTCCCAACAGCTGATGTCAGACTAACTGACCTGTACTTACCTTGCACCATCATCCCTTTTGCCATTTAAATCACTCCTGCCCTCCACTGTATCACAGATCTTCCCTTTGTTCTTCTCTCTTCACCTCCCCTGCACCTTCCCTGCCTCTGCTTGTTTAAAACCAGTAACATCTGTAACATTTTCCAGTTCTGATAAAAGGTCATCTACCTGAAACGATAACTCTTGTTCACAGTTGCTGCCCAACTTGCTGAGTGTTTCCAACATCTTTTGTTTACATTTCGTATTTCCAGCATCCCAGTAATTTGCCTTATCTATTTCAGTGGAGTTGGTTGAGGGATAGAGCAAAATCCCCTGCTCTTTTTTTTTTTGAAATAGTGCCACAGAATCTTTTACATGAGAGGGCAAATGGTTTAATGTCTCATTCAAAAGGTGGCACTTCCAACCGTGCAGCAGTTCCTTAGTACTGCACTGAACTTGCAGCCTAGATTATGAGCTCAAGTCGTTGGAGTGGGGCTTGACCCACAACCTTCTGATTCGGAAGTGAGAGTCAAGGCTGATATCTTATAGAGATTGATGGAGGGTCCCTTTGTCCATCGAGGGAGTTGCCTCAGAGATTGAGAGTGCTACCACTGAGCCTAGGTTGACACAGTAGTGAAATTCCTATCTGCTTGGATGTGGCCTCCTTCTGATGCTCATTTTCACCCCCACCTGCTCGTTTTCTCCTCCTCTCCTCCATCAAAGTAAGATTTTGCACCCATGCTGTTGAATATACTGGAAAATTGGAGTAATTGTGCCTGCTGAGCATGGCCACCCCCTGGGACAATCGGCAACCACCTAGTTTTCCTAGGCGGCTTTTCCCAGCTCCAGGACACCCGCTTGCCATGCGTAAAATCCGTGTGGAGGAAGGGGAAGGCCCTTAAGTGGCCGTTAGGTGTCCACTTAAGGACCTTGATCGGCCTGGGGCGGGCGGGCCATTTTTCACTTTCCCCCCCCCCCCTCCCCCTCCCTGCCCTATGTAAAGGGCGGCAGAGGCGGGAGTGGGTCGGGAAAGCCTCCTGGAGTCTCCCGCTCCATTTTACGCCACCCCCTCCCGCTACCATCCTGCTCGTTGAGGTGGCGTAAAATTCCAGCCAGAGTTAATGTTTCAGGTCTGTGACCTTTCATCAGAACTGACCATGGTTAATAATGTAATAGGCTTTGAGCAAGTGAAAGTGGGGGAGGGGGAAGAGGAACAAAAGGGAAGGTCTGTAATATGGTGAAGGGCAGGAGAGATTAAATGACAAAGATGTCATGGAGCAAAAGGCAAAGGGAGTAGTAATAGCCATAGTCATAGACAAAACATTTGTCCAGAGAGAGTGTTAATGGCAGAATAATGAACAGTGCTGTCTGAAAGCAAAAACAAGTTTAAGACTGGTACATAGTAAAAAAAAATCAAAATGCGTTCATGGTCTGAAGTTGTCGAACTCAATGTTGAGTCCAGTGGGCTGTAGAGTACCTAATCGGAAGATAAGGTGCTGTTCCTCGAGCTTGAGTTGAGCTTCACTGGAACTCTGCAGCAGGCTGAGGACAGAAATGTGGGCATGAGAGCAGGATGGTGAATTAAAGTGGCAAACAACTGGAATCTCGGGGTCATGCTTGTCATTTCACCACAACAATATTTATGCTGTAATCACTTAGGTGAGCATGATAACCCTTCAGGTTGTCATTAGCAATCAAACCCTTCTTGAATTTTTCTGAAGCAACCTGGAGATCAGGCAACTATTAATTGGGTTTTCTCTGCTTCCCTGAGTCTGTTATATCATACTATTATCCTAACTGCTTCAAGATATTTCTCTTTATATTTACAGCTTGTTTCAGACTCTTCAAACCCACTTTCTCAACAGATGTCTCTTAACAATTCTTTTAATTTTTTTCCTGCTTGCATGTTCTACATTTTGGCCATTTGCATTTAATGCACTGGAGTTTACGTCCTCCTTTTGTGTGTAATCTACACGATAACAAGAACATGGTCAGGTGATGAAGGCTGTTAGTTAATCTTGTAAGGAGACTGTGTAAACTGATTTTTCTGTTGCTTCAATTTATTGCTCGAAATTACCTAGTATTGCTTCAGATATATTCTGCAACAATAGGTATTCAGGTTCTGTGTTATAGCATTAATCAATTGGAATAGAGAGGACTTTAAATCAATGATGTTTCCTTCTTAGAAAGAAAAATATTAAAAGGATTGAAGGAAATAATATACACAGACAATCAAATGCTTTACAGACTTAGGGTTCACAATGGTTCCTGTGCTCCTGGGACCTGGGAAATGTCATCTATGAAATTAAACCGGCCAGGGTTGAATAATGTGGCTTATAATCTTAGATTGATATCCTGGAATTTTCTTTGATTACTTTTGGGAGCAGGGAGCTTTGTCATCTTGTAAGTTTTCCCTCTGGTATGCTACTACCCACAGAAAAAAATGGGCTGAATGGCTTTTTCTCATTTCATGTTTTCTTAAAGTCTTGCATCGTATGGCACCACCTTCATCTTCAGACATCTGAAAATCTTCTCATCAAGCAAGCAACATGCTTCAGTGATTTATATTATGCAAACCTTTATGATTGGTTTGCAGCTTTATAATTACCTTCATGTTATCTATTATTCAGCCTGTCTAATTAATGTGAAGGTTCGATGTGGTCATTGTGAGATGCCATTTGAATGTGAAAGTAGTCCCATGTGATGGAAGAACCTAAGAAAGTGTGTGAATCATAAACTTGTGGGCTTAATTCCATGATTATCACCAGAAGATCAAAGATTTATAATTTTTCACAGAGCTATTAGAACATAGAATGTTTTACCATAGGCCACTGAGGCAGGGGCTATAACATAATTTGAAAGCGTTTGGATAGGTATTTTAAAAGGAAAAATATAAAAGGATACAGGATAATGGGATTGAAATAGATTGTTCGATTTGAAGAACTAACACTGGCAGAATTGGCTGAGATTTCTGTGATTTTATATCAGAATACAAAAAACAAATATTTATTAAGGAACATGGGAATGACTGGAGATTCATCATGTTCAATGTCTAGATAATGTGATGAGGTATTTGTTGAAGCTACTAGAATGTTTGGACACGTACCTAGAACTATAGACTACAAGTCAATAGAGGTTATTCTAAGCCTTTCCAATGCATGTTCAGACCACATTTACAATATATTAAATTCTCGCTGCAACAAAAATATTCATATATTGCACAGAGCATATAGAAGAGCAACCAGACATCATAAAAGTATAAAGGAATTGAGCTCTGAGGAAAGATTAGGAAATTGCCATTGTGGCAAAAGCAGGAGCCTCATCAAAGTATGTTAAATATTAAATGGTTCATATAAACTAGACTATACTTTCAAAGTACAGCAAGGATGTAAGTTATAAACTGGTGAAAAGAAAATTTTAAATGTAAAAAGTTAAACCTCTCTGCAGCTTTTGACACGGTCGACCACGCCATCCTCCTCCAATGCTTTTCCTCCATTGTCCAGCTCACTGGAATGCCCCCTCTCAATTCTGTTTTCACCAGTCCATTCATAGTCATAGCATCTCCAGCAATAGTTCTTCCTTCTGCCGCCACACTGTTATCTCCAGAATCTAGCATTGCACCCCTCCTCCTTTGCCTCTTCTACATGCTGCCCATTGGTGACGCTAAGTTCCTCATAGTGATACCCAGCCCTACCTTCCACCACCTCTCTCAACCCCTTCTGTGTTGACAGACTGCCTGTCTGACATCTGATCTTGGATGAGCCACAATGTCATCTAGTTAAACACTGGGAAGATCAAGGCCAATGCAGTCCCTGCTACAAACTCCATTCTGCCATTTGGCTTGCTTAGCTGAACTTGAAAGTTTTCATCCCTGAAGTGCTGTTTGATGCCGAGTTGAGCTTCTAGCCCCATATCCTGTCCATCACAAAGCCTGCTTATTTCCAGCTTTGTAATGTTGCCCTGTCTCTGACATATTTACAGCCAACATTCTCATCTATGCCCTTGTCACCTCCAGACCCTAAGCCATTGAGGCAGGGGCTATAGCATAACATAACATGATGTTCTCATGGCTGGCCTTCCACCTTGCACCTTCAGATCTTCCAAACTTCTGCTGCCCATATCCTGTTTTTCAGTACCATACAGTCTTGTCTTTTCGCCTTAGGTATACACCAGTGGTGTGAAAAGCACCAGAGATTCAGCTATTGCAAAGTAGCATAGTGTTTACTGAACTTACTGTTTGAGTACTGCCATATACGTTACATCAACATGCATCATTTGGTTGGGGCAAAATGATGCTGTAAGCATGTAGCTCCTCAAATGTTAGACTTTGTAAGTACTTTTTTTTAGGAAGACAAAACCCTGTTTAGAAATATTTTTGGAACAGTTTTCATTATTTCAACTGGCCATGTTATCAATCTGTATTGTATGACTCATTGGATATTTCCTGTCCTTTTTGTTATTTTACTTGTTTTAAAAAACAATCCAGTGTAGAATAAAGTGGTGATAATGTGGTGAAAGCAATCAGTTTCATTTGGAGTTTTGATTAAAAGGCTCTCAATTCTGGCAGAACATTGGAAGTTACGCACTATTGAAGATCAGTGGGGAAAGGGTCCTCAATACTCAACTCTGGCATCACTATTACATCTTTATTTACCTCATCTTATCTTCTACTCTTTTTCAACTTTGGTAGTGTGCCACACTACAAGCCATGGTATGTCACCTACATGGATAAATTTTGAACACCCCACTCCAACTCTGAAATCACTGGGCTATGTACGCCCACACACCAGTCTGCAATGAAGAATGGAATGTGCTTCAGAGAGACTGTGGTAAAGTTCAAGAATTCAGTAGCTTAAGTATCTACCACACAATAAAATGATTTTTAAAGTTTTCATGAATTTCATACACTCATATTCCATTTCCTGCCCTTCAGGGCTACTGCCATGAAATACAACTGCTTTGACCTTGTATTCACCTGGCGATGTACTATACTGTGTAATTGCATCTCCAGTACATAGAAACTGAAAAGGTTATCAGAGAAATAACTATGGCACCATTGCTGAAGACTGTATCTGTACTGGACATCAGGATCTTTTGCCCATTTGAGGTGACTTTTGCTGAATTCTCAGCCATTCTTCCTGAATAACAGTGCTGGCATTTTCTGTAGATCTGTTCTTGATAAACCAATTCTAGTCTGTGATAATGCCACTGTTCAGTTGATTTTTGTGAGTGTTGATATTTCACAGTTTTCTAATTATTTTGTTGCTATAATTAGAAATGCAAGATTTCTCACATAATATTCTGCCTATATTGTGAGCAATAACAACAACTTATTTTTCTATAGCACCTTTAATGTAATAAGGCATCTCCAGGTGCTTCACAGGAGCGTTATAAAATAAAATGTGACATTGAGCCACACAAGGAGATATTAGGTCAAATGACTAAAAGCTTGGTCAAAGAGGTAGGTTTTAAGGAATGCCTTAAAGGAGGAAAGTGAGGTAGAGAGGTGGAGAGAAGGAATTCCAGAGCTTTGGGCCTAGGCAACTGAAGGTGTGGCCACCAATGGTGGAGCGATTAAGACCGGAGATGCTCGTGAGGCCAGAATTAGATGATCGCAGATATCTTGGAGGGTTGTGGAGTTGGAGAAGATTACAGTGATAGGGAGGGGTGAGGCCATTGGAGAGATTTGATAGCAAAGATAAGAATTTTAAAATCAAGACATTGCTTGGCCGGGAGCCAATGTAGGTCAGCGAGCACAGGAGCGATAGGTGAACAGGATTTGGTGCAAGTTAAGACATGGACAGCAGAGTTTTGGATGACCTCAAGTTTATGCAGGGTAGTATGTGGGAGACCAGCCAGGAGTGCTTTGGAATAGTCAAGTCTAGAGGTAACAAAGGCATGAATGAGGGTTTCAGCAGCAAATGAGCTGAGGCAGGGGTGAAATTGGGCGATGTTACGGAGGTGGAAATAGGCGGTCTTAGTGGTGGTGCGAATGTGTGGTCAGAAGCTCATGGGGTCAAATGTGACACCAAGGGCTGGATTTTCAATCGCCCATGGGGACGAGGTCAGGTGCGGGCATGAAAATAGTGCACTCAGATGGCGTGTCAGTCTTCTGACGCCTCGTGATGCACTGGAATTTTTAAAGGAAGGGCGGAGGTGGGGTTGGGGGCGGTGGGGGTAGCTTGCAACCATATGCCTCCAATTAACTTGCTGTTAAGCTCATTGATGAGCTTGTTAACAGGATGGAGAGGAAGAGAATCAAATTTTCAAAGGTAATAATGGGAAGAGCGAACAGTCTAAAATGGAGTCAGTAGCTAGGGAGTGGGGACTGAAAGCAATGGCTGTAGTCTTCCCAATGTTCAGTTGGAGGAAATTTCTGCTCATCCAGTACTGGATGTCAGATAAACCGTCTGATAATTTAGCAACAGCGGAGGGTGCAAGAAAGATGCTGGTGAGGTAGAGATGAGTGTCATCAGCGTACATATGAAAACCAATGCTGTGCTTTTGGATGATATCACTGAGAGACAGCATGCAGATGAGAAATAAGAGATGGCCAAGAATAGGTCCTTGGGGGGCACAGGAGGTAACTGTGCAGGAGCAGGAAGAGAAGCCATTGCGAGTGACACTTTGAATATGATTAGGTAGATAAGAATGGAACTCGGTGAGAGCAGTCCCACCCAGCTGGATGGCAGTGGAGAGGCATTGGGTGAGGATGGTGTAGTCAACCATGTAAAAGGCTGCAGATAGGTCGAGAAGGACGAGGGAAGTTTATTTTTGTCAGTCACATAAGAAGTCATTTGTTACTTTTAAGAGTTGATTCGGTACTGTGGCGGGGGGGGAAACCTGTTTGGAGGAATTCAAACGTGGAGTTCTGGGAAAGATGGGCATGGATTTGGGAGGTGAGCACTGAGATGTGGCCATTTTGCTTTGTTAGTAAAGAACGCAGCACCACGACCGAAGAAAAAAAGGAACGAGGTAGGCCATTCAGTCCCTGAAGCCTCTTCTGCTATTCAGTTAGATCATAACTGATCTGCATCTCAAGTCCATTTACATGTCTTGGTTCCATATCCCTTACTATCTTCACATAATAAAAATCTATCAATCTCAGTTTTGAAATTTTCGATTGACCCCTAGCCTCAACAGCTTTTTGGGGGTAAGAGAGTTCCAGATTTGCACTACCCTTAGTGTGAAGAAGTGTTCTCTGACTTCACCCCTAAATGACCTAGCTCTAATTTTAAAATTATATTCTAGGCTCCCCCACCAGAGGAAATGGTGGCTCTGTCTCTGTCCAATCAATTCCTTTAATCATCTTCAATACTTCAGTTAGTTCACAGCTTAATCTTCTAAACTCAAGGGAATCTAAGCTTCGTCAATGTAACCTGTTCTCATATAATTAACCCTTTTAGCCCCAGTATCATTCTGGTGAATCTACGCTGCAACCCCTTTAAGGCAAATATATCCTCCCTGAGAAATGGCACTTAGAACTGAACACAATGCTCCAGATATGATCTAACCAAAACTCTTTCCAACTTTAGCATAAGTTCCATCCCTTTGTACTCCAGTCCCTCTTAAGATAAAGGCTAACATTCCATTAGCCTTTTAAATTGTTTTTGTATCTATCCACTAGTCTTCAGCAATTTCTGTACATGCACTCCTAAATGAGCAATTTTTTCCCATTTTCTTTAAATGCGTTTGTTTAAATTTCTAAAAATATTGGAGATGCTGGAGGGATAAAGAGCCTGCTTGGATGAATCTTGACTGTCAGCCAAGCTGGTGAGCAAGTCTGTTTGCTTTCTGCTTGAAATTGGAAGGCAGTGCATTGCAAGCTTGAACATGCTGGGTGACCATTGGCAGGAGGGGTGGGGACAGAGCAGTTGGAGGCAGGAGGGGTGGGAGCAGAACAGTTGGACGCAGGAGGTCATATGATGAAAACTCCAGGAATACGTCCAGAGTTAGGCCAATTGTGGTGCTCTTAATTTCACCCAACTGAGAAGTGCTAACTAGACATAGCATAGGGATTGACACAAATGGGCGACTCAGCTACTTACTGTGCAAAACCACTGAGCCATTGGTAAAGCTGTAATATGAAGTTGCACAACTCCAGACTTATTTGATAGTAAATTGCCATCACATTCTTTTACAGCTAAAGTAAAATTGGAGGCCCACTTCATATTGAAAAATCAGACAATTATTTCAATTTGTGCTGTTTGCATCCTAGGCCCTGCTGATGGCAAAGGATCTTGCAAAATTTGTCTTATAGATTTCAGGTTTGCATTTTCTATATTTTTAAAAATTCTTTCTTGGGATGCAGGTGCCGTTGCCCTCGAGAAGGTGGTGGTGAGCCTTCATCTTGTAGCACTCCAGTTCTGGTGGTGAAGATGCTCACGCAATACTGTTAGTGGGGGGTTTGATCCAGCAACAGTGAAAGTCAGATCAGGATGATTTGTCACTTGGAGAGAAGCTTGGAGGCGCTGGTGTTGCCATGCAACTGCTACCCTTGTCCTTCAGGGTGGTGGAGGTCGCAGGTTTGGAAGGCATGCCAAAGAAACCTTTGTGAGTTGCTGCAGTGCATCCTGTAGATGTAGCCACGGTACACAGATGGTGAAGGGAGTGGATGTTTAAGCCAGTGGATGGGCTACCGATCAAGCTGCCTGCTTTGCCATGGATGGTTGACTATTGGTAACCTGAAATAAAAGTAAAATATGCTTAAAAAGGACATCTGATCAATCAGCATCTGAATGAGATGTTCAGGTTAACATTTCAGCTGGGATATTTATGTAAACTCTTGATTCAGATACAGTTCCTGCCTGTATTGTTAGCCTATCTTTCCTGTTCAGTTGCTAATCAAATTGCTCATGTTTCCAGCATTTTCTCTATCTGTATGAAAATAATTAGGTGTTTTAAATTATCGTAACCTCTTGACTTTATAATAGGTTCATATAATGATTAGAGTGCCTCATTTGTGTCATCCTAATGCTAAAATACTCACCTAGCACTACAGCATGCTAAAACTATTCACATCATGGCCCTTGAACACTGCACACATTATATCTTCAATATTTCTCACATACTGCAATTAAGTAGTGGTAATATGCTTGTGATTTTACAGCAATGTGGAACTGAAGGATTAGGCTGTTGGATTGATGGATGAGACCTACCAATCTTTCTGTCAAGGAGCTTATCTTGAGTTCTACACTATTGTACACCCACACACCCTTTATAGTTTAAGCATTGGGAGTGGCAGTCCTGTCACTCATTTTGCTTCTTCTGAAGTTACTTAAGATGAGCTTTAAAAGCAGATATTATGCATAGAGCTGTTAATTTTCAAAGGGACAACACTTGGGCAAATAACACATCACAAAGCAGAAGAGTGCAGGCACTTTTACTTTTTCTCAGTTTTTTGGGAGACGAATGCCAAATGATCCTCTTTATGCTTCTCTCCAGTTTTTCTACACCATCCACTGCTTACATTCCTTTTGAGGCTGATTTGAAAAATAGAGGCAACAGATTGGATACTCTTTGTTTGTTTAAAAAAATTAAAAGCCCTTTTATGCCTTTTTTTTATTTGCTCATGGGATGCGAACGTCGCAGGCAAGGCCAGCATTTGTTGCTGGCATAACTTAAGCATACTGATGATTGGCTGAAGATGACCAGGTAGTTCCCAATGTTGGCTGCAGATTGGAAAATCCAGGAAAATCTGATGATCTTTGTAGTTGAAACAACACAAACTGGTAGACTTGTATTTTGTGATGCCAAAAATGGAACAACAAAACTCCAGAAGCTTGATACCATCCGGTGCAGATCAGTTTCCTTGATCAGCCCTCCCATTGGACTCAGTCTGCCTTCTGCATCACCAGCACACTGTAGTTGAAGTATCTATAAGATGCACTGTAGCCACTCATCAAGCTTACTTTGACAGCAATTCCCTCCCCCGTGGCTTTAACAATCAAGAAGGATAAGAATGACAATGTCACAGGAAGACTTGCCGGTTGATAGGTAAATTGGCCATTATAAATTGCCCCTAGTATAGGTAGGTGGTAGGGGAATATAGGGACAGGGGATGTGGTAGGAATATGGGATTAGTGTAGGATTAGTATAAATGGATGGTTGATGGTCGGCACAGACTCGGTGGGCCGAAGGGCCTGTTTCAGTGCTGTATCTCTAAATAAAAATAAATAAATAAATAAATAAAATAACACCACGATCTCCAAGTTTCCCTCCAAGTCGCAAAACACCCTAATTTAGACCTAATCGCCATTTTTCCATCATTCCTGGAGAGAACACTCGAATTCTGTACTTACCACATTTATGAGAGTGCCATTCCCGCAAGGTGTGCAGTACTTAAAGGATAAGGCCCTGCACCTCTTTCTCAGGGGAGCTAGGGAAGGACCTAACCCATATCCTAAGAGTATAGTTTTTTTGAAAATTCTATCATGGACTTCTCTCCTACGCCTCCTGTTGGTTCCCTATTTAGGGACATTAAACTCCAGTCCATGTGGTTCAACAGGGATTTAAAGTCAAAACCCCGGAACCCTAAGTAAAATTGTACCCCAAGATACATATGGAAGATCTTGCATTTGAGTAGCTTAGCTATAGATAGTATGTGATGCAAGAGGCGAAGGTTAGCTGACTAAAGCAGCAAAAGAGGGATCATACCCGTTCCGAGGGAGAAAAGTGAAGGCTGAATTGCATAAACAATACTGTTTGGTTGCTGGGAAATGGCTTTGGTGTATTAATGCAACCTGGCAGGTGCTGGACGAAACTGGTTATGTCAGTGTCTCATATTGTTTTTGCCAGTGGGCAGATGTGCATCTAATCCCACAATGTGCACAATGTATGTGTGTTACCATGTAATGTGAGGTGGATTTGGGCTGAACTTTCCCCCAGGTCACTAGCAGCCTATTTTTAATAGACAGCAGAGCATGTAACTAAGATTAAGACAGATAATTGGGATCGAACATAAGTCTATTTAATCTACCTTTAGAAAGGACATTGTGAATACAAGTTTAGTCACTGAAGCACCAGTCAGATGGCAGTTGAAAGTTAACCCTTTAGTTGGCAAAATTGCTTTATTTCCCTGTTGAGGACAGTGTTTTGGCTTGTTTTAAAGCACTAATGCCTCAGTAGGTAGGCAGTGTGGAAAATAATGCTAGAACATGCAGGTAAAAGCAGCAGGTTTGGTACAGAGGTGGCTGGTCCAAGATAGGACAGCAATATGGGCATCACATTGTCTGCAAGGAAAGGGAAAATCACCTAGGGTTCCTGTTCTTCATTCTTCAATGTCAGTTGTGGCTCAGTTAGTAGCATTCTCGCATTTGAATGAGAAGGATGTAGGTTCAAGTCCCACTCCAAAGACTTGAGCACAAAAATCTAGGCTGACACTCCAGTGCAGTATTGAGGGAGTGCTGCACTGTCTGAGGTGCTGTCTTTCAGATGAGATGTTAAACCGAGGCCCTGTCTGCTCTCCCATGTGAACGTAAATGATTATTTTGAAAAAGAGCAGGGGAGTTATCTCTGGTGACCTGGCAAATATTTATCCCTTATTCAACATCACGAAAAACAAATTATCTGGTTGTTATCACATTGCTGTTTGTGGGAGTTTGCTGTGCGCAAATTGGCTGATGTGTTTCCTACATTACAACAGTGCTTACTCTTCAAAATAAAAATTACTTAGTTGTCTGTAAAGCACTTTGGAATGTCCTGAGGTCTTGAAAGGCGCTATATAAATGCAAGTCTTTCTTCCTACTTTATAAAATTCTTGTGTGTGGAAACTGAATGACCCGTCTAAGCTGCAATGTCTCACATCAAATAGCCAATCAACACCCACTATGTGGATACACTTGTGAATAGTAACTACTTGGTTAACGTGCAGCATACCTACTAGTGTCTGTAAGTCTGTACTCCAACATGAATTGAGGAAAATCTCAACAAAATTAAAAATTCTGTGGTTATCCTCATTATCTTCCTACAGGTAGAAGAATAAAGGAAAAAAGTGTAGTAAAGGCCTTTATGGTGATCAATTGAATGCATTGACAGTTAAAATACTTGCTTTTAGAAGAATGTGAAATCAGAAGAACTGAAAAATACTAATCATTTAAAAAAAAAACCCACCTGTTCCATGATTACTGAGATTGAGCCGCCTATGACACAGTGATATATTCCAAACGGCTGCAGCGATGATGTCAATAAATCCATTCATTTCAGAGATCAGTGCATTCTGAGTGGTTCATGTCTGCTAGAGACCGAATGATAGTAATTACACCGTCATTGTTTTGTATAACAATGGAGACATTAACCTTGTGCCCCTCTACTCTCCATTTATATATATATATAAAAAAAACTCACAAACAGCCCCTGCAATCCAAGTAACTATTGTAGCAAGCGAACTAATGGTATAAAATGTATGTCCCTGTGAAGACAATAGACAAGCTTCTATTGTTCAACACAGCAAAATGCTGGATGAGCTGCTTTTTTGTCTGCAGTTATAGTTGTGTAGCTGTTGTGCAGTTTAATTGGACTATATTTAATGTACTTACAGAGTGGCTGAAAACAGTGATTCATGGAATAAAGAATAACGAGAAAAATTGATGGATAAACAAGAAAAAGACTTTGTTGCACAGCACCACGATAGAGCACAGCTTAACGGCTTCAATATACATGGTAAGGAATTAATTACAGCTATAAAATGATTCATCAATGACATATCCAAAATGAGAATTTATATTTTTAATGGATTTAGCCTTTGAAACATGTCATAAAAGGGTTTTGCATTTCATACTTTTTTGAAGTAAACTTAAGTTACAAACAATATGCCAAATCTAATTAAAGGGCTTACGATAAGGCTGGGGTAGGTAGCCTGCATCACGGATTATAACATTAGTGTAGGTGATTTTCCTAAAAGAACTTGAAATAATTAAAAGAAAAGTTTGTTTCCAGTGATCTTGGGGGAAGCAGGGTAGTACTAAGTTATAAGCCACACTTTAATGAAGAAACATTGGCATCAACCTCCTATTAAAATAATTAAAATTAAAATCTTTGGCATTTCGATGTTTGCTTCTCAAACTCCATGAATTTAATTTCAATTATTATTAGATTGATCAGTTAGAAATAGTCTCTGGTATTGATAGGAAAGGGAGCAGAGGTTCTAACTTATATCAGCAATGAACTAAATCAGGAAAATCCGCCACTCAAAGAATACGGTTTGGAAACCTTCTCTTCCAGGATGCTGATCCATTGTGGACCCTCGGCTCAGTACAAGTTGACTGCACTATACGTTCTTTTAGTTGAGGCACTCACTGACTCACCTTCCCTTGGGTTTCCTGCCAACACTGATTTGGATGCCCAGGAGCATATAATTGTCGGCAAACCTGTGACTAACACCACCCCTCTGCCCCTTTTCTCTCTTCATTACAACTAGTACATCCTCACAGGGTACTACCTGGTGCATTCTTTATTGACCAGAAACTTAACTGGACCAGCCACATAAATACAAAAGCAAAATACTGTAGATACTGGAAATCTGAAATTAAAACAGAAAATGCTGGAAATACCACGGCTAGAAGAGCAGGTCAGAGGTTGAGTATTTTGCAGCGAGTAATTCACCTCCTGACTCCCCAAAGCCTTTCCACCATCTACAAGGCAGAAGTCAGGAGTGTAATGGAATATTCTTCCCATGTCTGGATGAGTGCAGCTCCAACAACACTCAAGAAGCTCAACATCATTTAGGACAAAGCAGCTCATTTGATTGGCACCCCATTGACCACCTTAAACGTTCACTCCCTCCACTACTGGCACAAGGTGGCTGCAGTGTGTACCATCTCTAAGAAGAACTGGCAACTCCCCAATGTTTCTTCACCTTCCAAACCCGCAACCTCTACTGCCTAGAACAACAAGGGCAATAGGTGCTTGGGAGCACCACCACCTGCAAAAAATATTTATAGTACTGGTTTCCAGAAACTATAAATTTTCCCATATCTGATCTAATGATGCAAATTAATTTCAGAGAGCAATGCTATTATTCAAGATCTTTGTTCTCAGTGTTGTTCTTCTGCATCATGTGCCGCCAACCTGACTGTTCGTTTGTCACATTTTGAAAACCCTCTGATCCGATTGTGCTTGCTCAGCAAACACAGCAATTACCATTCCATTACCATGTGTTTCCCAGCACATTCTCCCTGCACGTCCCCTCAAAGTCATACACCATCGAGACTTGGAAATATATTATCATTCCCTCGCTGTCATTGAATCAAAATCCTGAGACTTCCTACCTAACATTACTGTGGAAGTACCTACATCACACAGGCTGCAGCAGTGCGAGAAAGCAGCTCACTACCACCTTCTGAAGGACAATTAGAGATGGGCAATAAATGCTGGCCTTGCCAGCGATGCCCATATTCCATGAATAAATAAAATATATACAGAACCTAGGAATATTGGTGTTTATTGCAAGGGGACTAGATTATAAAAGTAGGGCAGTTTTACTGCAGCTGTACAGAGCCCTTGGTGAGACTATATCTGGAGTACTGTGTATATCTTTGGTCTCCTTATTTGAAAAAGGATATAATTGCGTTAGAAGCAGCTCAGAGAAGGTTCACTCGACTAATTCTGGGCTGAAGGTGTTATCTTATGGGGAAAGGTTGAGCAGGTTGGGCCTGTACCCATTGGAGTTGAGAAGAATGAGAGGTGATCTCATTGAAACATATAAGATCCTGAGGGTACTTGATAGAGTGGATACCGGGAGGATGTTTCCTCTTGTGGGGGAGACTAGAATTAGGGGACACAGTTTAAGAATAAGAGGTCTTCCTTTTAAGATGGAAATGAGGATAAATTTTTTCTCTGAGGGTCATTAGTCTGTGGATTTCTCTTCCCCAGAAAGCAGCGAAGGCTGGGTCATTGAATTTATTCAAGGCTGAGTTAAATAGATTTTTGATAGACAAGAGAGTCAAGGGTTATGGCGGGCAGACAGGAAAGTGGAGTTGAGACCACAGCCAGATCAGCCATGATTTTATTGAATGGCCTACTCCTGCTCCTAAGTCCGATGTTCCTAACCTAAATGCATGCATGTTTTGAGTGATTCGATTAAATTAAGCACTTAATTTTCTATCAATTAATTATCCATAAAGCCCATCCCATATCTGGAGAGAATCACCTATCACCTTTGTAGAATCAGGAACAAACTTGTCAACTAATATGTGATTCCACTCTTATTTCCAGCCTCCAACCAATATGTCGCAACCTTCTTTGTTTTTCTTTACGAATAATGCCATGCTCCTCTGAGAATTTCCTGTCTTGTTATTTTCAAATTGTAGATATGTGTGTTCTCTCCTTCCTGCATCCTTCTGGACTCATTGCAGAGATGCCTGCTCTGACTCATTCTTTCAGAACTGGAGCTCCTTGCCCCTCTCAATCTTCCTTCCTCCTACAATCCTCAGGCTTGTACAAGATCACAAAATAATTATGGAAGAGAGAGGCCATTCAGCTCATTATAATTCATTCATCCAGAAGCACCTAACTCCCATTACAGCACCCACGCTTGGTGCTGCCTAATTACTATTCCCTGGTTTATCTCATCTGTTCTACTCTTTTCAACCTTGGTGGTGCCCTGCACTTAGTGACCTTGGTCCTTTACATTAGTTTCTCAGTAATGACCAATTGCATTACTCTAACCTGTTGTATGCAACCCTGTGCAAATATCATTTGTGCAAAAAAAATTCTTGTGAAAAGAAATTCTGACTCTGGTATCAGGAAATGCAGCCTTTTTCTTCACAAGTTACAGAAAAGAGAGTAGTCCCCTGAAGTTTCACACCTTTTGATTGCTCCTCTCACTCTACCCTTTGTGGTGACAAGCAAAACACTGATTGCTGTGTAACAGGAGAATAGATGTAGCTGCTTTCTGTGTGAAGTCTGATTTCTACATCTCTCAGATGAAGCAGTAAACCCCAGTGACAGCAAACGGTATCTGGAATTCTAAGATTCTAGGTAGAGCGGTCTATCAGGGACTTTAGAATTGCAGAGATTCCACCTTGGTATTGATTGAAGTTTCCTTGATGGAAGCTGTCACAGACTTTATTGTTTCCAATTTCTTGTTTAAATTCATCTGGACCCTGGGCAGCAATAATGGCATCTTCCCTGTTAATTCTTGTTTAGCAAAAAGTTTGCTGTTTGTGGTATATATTAATGATTTGGACTTAAATGTCGGAGACATAATTAGGAAGTTTGCTGATAACACAAAAATCGGCTGTGTAGTTGATAGTGAAGAGGATAGCTGTAGACTCCAGAGTGATATCAATGGTTTGGTTGAGTGGGTGGAAAAGTGGCAAATGGAATTCAATCCGGGGAAGTGAGAGGTAATGCATTTTGGGAGGGCAAACAAAGCAAGGGAATACACAATAAGTGGGAGGATATTGAGAGTAAAGGCCTGCTACCCGACCCAAACCCAATGCGACCCGACGACATGTCGGGTCGCTGTTCCGGGTCTGGCTTTCGGGGTCGGGTTGCTCTTCTGGGTCCGGGTCGGACACACACCGTATTAATTGGACTTGAAAGGTTGTTTAAAAAGATGAAGATTGAAGCTACGAAGTCAGTGTGTAGACTAGAGTCCTGACAGTGATCATTTTATATTTTTATATGAATACTGTATGATTTATAATTAATCACTCAGGACCTTCATGGTCTCTGCATCTCAGCTGCTTGCTGATGAACTTGCAGCAAGTATTTCAACCTGTAAAGTAGGAGTCCAGGTAATGTATAATATTTTCTGAGCCTTTGGGCAATTGCTGTGTTTATTTTAAGCAATACAGATACTGGTACAGTGTGGCACAGCCTGTCTGGGCACAACTCCATGGTTTTCTGTTTAACTCGTGACCAAACAATAACTGACTTCGTGGCTCCAATTTTCATCTTTTTAAACAACCTTTCAAGTCCAATTACTGTTTTTGTTGCTTATCTGCACAAACTGAAAAAGTGAAAAATGGATTCAGAATTGGAAGGTAGGTAAAGTGAGCATTCCAGTGGTCGGGTCAGGCGTAGGAAAAAATGGAAGGACTCAGGCCGGGTCGCTCTCATGTCCGATGTGGTTCTGTTGGGTTCAGGTCGGGTTTTTTTCCCAGACCCAAGCAAGCCTTTAATTGAGAGGGGTAGAAAATGTGAGACCTTGGAGTGTATGTCCACGTGTCCCTGAAGGTGGCAGGACAGGTAGATAAAGTGGTAAAGAAAACATATGGAATGCTTTCCTTTATTGGCTGAGGTATAGAATACAAAAGCAAGGGTGTAATGCTGGAAATGTATAAAACGCTGGTTAGGCCACAGCTGGGGTATTGCGTACAGGGCGGCACAGTGGCGCATTGGTTAGCACCGCAGCCTCACAGCTCCAGCGACCCGGGTTCAATTCTGGGTACTGCCTGTGTGGAGTTTGCAAGTTCTCCCTGTGTCTGCGTGGGTTTCCTCCAGGTGCTCTGGTTTCCTCCCACATGCCAAAAGACTTGCAGGTTGATAGGTAAATTGGCCATTATAAATTGCCCCTAGTATAGGTAGGTGGTAGGGAAATATAGGGACAGGTGGGGATGTGGTAGGAATATGGGATTAGTGTAGGATTAGTATAAATGGGTGGTTGATTGTCGGCACAGACTCGGTGGGCCGAAGGGCCTGTTTCTGTGCTGTATCTCTAACTCTAACTAAGTTCTGGTCATCCCACTATAGGAAGGACATAATTGCTCAGGAGAGAGTACAGAGGAGATTTACAAGAATGTTGTCAGGGCTTGAAAGTTTCCCTTGAGGGAAGATTGGATAGGCTGGGGTTGGTTTCCTTAGAACAGAGGAGTCTGAGGGGTGTCTTAATAGAGGTGTACAAAATTATGAGGGGCCTAGATAGAGGAGACAGGAAAGACCTGTATCCCCTAGCAGAGAGGTCAATTACCAGGGGACACAGATTTAAGGTGATTGGTAGAAAGATTAGAGGGGACATGAGGGGAAAACCTTTTCATCCAAAGGGTGGTGCGTGCCTAGATCGGTGGTGGAGGCAGAAACCCTCAACTCATTTAAAAGGTACCTGGACATGCACCTGCTGTAACTTGCAAGGCTATGGTCCAGGTGCTGCAAGGTGGGATTAGATTGGGAGGCTAGTTTTTCAGCTGGCACAGACACGATCAGCTGAATGGCCTGTTTCTGTGCCGTAACTTTTCTGTGGTTCTATAGTTCTATAACTGCTTTCCTTCTGCAATACGAAAAAGCCATTAACAAGATTACACCATGTTGGCAGATGTCTTTAATTTGATTCAATATAACTGTCTTTGACTTATTTAGGTTATTAAAAACAATAAAAAGTAAGGTGGACTGCTTTTTTCCTATCTCCCTGACCTGGGCAAAAAGAGGTATAAACCTTTGTTTTAAGAGTAATGAGCAGCTGTCAGTGAGTTGCATTAATCCTGTCACAGGTGTGATAACATTGCATCCATGAGTAAGATTTTATGCTCCTTAGCAAAGGACAAGACTACTTAAAATTTGCAGTCATGGAATTTGTAAGAAGCCTTCCCATGTTAGCTGTCACTCAACCATGAATTTAGTCAATCATTCCAGCAGTGGTTGAAAAGAATATTAGCTTGAATGATTGGAAGAGGCTATTAAATCCAAGCATAGTGAAGCAAGCTGTAACAAGCCTCAGGTAGGTGATTGCACAGCACCAATGCAGTCTTCCCCTTCCTCTTCACAAGACCATTCCCACTTGACTAAGTTATCCAAGCATTAGGGAGATCTGGTTGCATTTTTTGAGTTCTGCTTCAGAGGTACGGTGAGTGCAAGCAGGAAACCAAAATGGTGCGAAGGCATAACCCATTCTTGATGAAGATTGAGGTTTCCACATTGTCCAGTTAAATTGGTCTGGTCAGGAGGTGGGAAAAGGTTTGGGGGTCTTGATTTCTACCCTGGGTTCTTGTGAATTGAGAGCTTATCCTGTAATCTTATTGATAGACATTGAATATCTTAATGTTTGGCTTTAACTATATATTTACATATACAAATCTAAAAAGAGTAGGGAAATGAATGTTTGGAATATTAATACATTATCCTTTTATTGTTTCTTTGGCCAAACAATGCTTTAATTTTGTTTTTGCAGGAGAACCTTTCTGAAAACTGTTGGTGTCAGTGATTATACACAGTGCATGTGCACCAGCGTGATGCAGGCTCACAATACTTTGGCTAACTTTACAGGGAGAATTTAAACCTGGCCAATATTTCATGTTTGTCGAAGCACAGAACATGGAAACAGCAGGTATGTCAATGAGTTCATAAATTATTCAATCCCTGTTGCAGAATTTAAAAAATGTGCCAAAACTTTGACATATGTTGCTGTTTCCATGATGTACATTTCAACAAAAGTCTTATAAATGGCCTCACTCGAGAATAGGAGGTTGAACAATGCATCAAAGGCATCTGAGAATTTTTGGATAATTTTGTCAACCATTTTAGTTGCTTGCTGATGTCCTCCCACATCTATACTTTTGGGCAAGATACCTAACGAGGCAGAAAGACTACAAGTGGTGAAGTCCTTCTCCAGGACCTAGCATCAGGCAGAAAAGCTCTTCCATTTACTGTTGTAAACAGCTTTGGTGGTAAGTTTTCCAGATGCCATCATAGAAAGAAAAAAACTTACACTTATATAATGCATTTCATGACCTCAGGAAGTCACATAGCCAATTCTGAAGTGTAGACACTATCTTAATGTAGAAAATCATTGTCTCTATTGCCTCCTGTTGCAAACTGGGTGTCTCCCAGTTGACAGCTAAGCTATGTGTTGTAAAAAGACTTGCTTGTAGACTTGAATTTTCCTGCCACCTGAGTCCAAAAAATTGCTATCCAGGCAAGTCAGAGTTTTCAAAGGGGAGAGCATATCAGAGAATATGGCCCATCAGGCTTATTCTGAGTCTTTCCACTCTGACTTCTTAACAGTTCAATGAAAGGAAAAGGAATGCTGAGAGGAAAATATTTAACAGCCTGCATCTAAAAAATCTTGTTAGTCGAACACTATGTTTATTTGGAAAACACTGGTGAGATGGCATGAAAATACAATAAAGAGCTTCAAAAGTGGGTGAGTCACATAATGGTATGGCACAATATATCTGTAAAAATGGTAATGCTAGCTCATTGGGAATGTTCGCTTTGGATCATTGCCCATAATATGTGTAAGCGTTTTGGGTAATCTATTCTTTAAAGTAGTAATCTATACTAAATGTTGTACAAATGAGATTGGGAGACTGAGTGGTACAATGGGGTTAGTACCTTTAAATTCTGAGAACAGGTTTTGAATCTCATGCTGATAAGGTAAAAGTCTCTCGTTCACAGCTATACAGATCTTACATGAGATGGGTTTGTTCAGTCTTAACCCAGAGCCTTGTGGGCATGATACTGCCTCCAATCTTTCATTCATTGACACTTTCATAGTAGGCATCCTTGTGGCTTCTCTGGGAAATGAAAACGTCTGAGATTGTCATTAAAGGTATGTTGTAAGAGCAGAAGAGAAGGAACTTTACCTTCAATCCATACTACAAGTGATTTTGGGAATGTTTGATGTCAACACTGGATATCAAATGTAGAAAAGTACCAGTTTCGCAGCACTGATAACTTGCACCTTGTTGAGCAGAAAAAAAACAAACACCCATAAAAATAGATTGATAAAATGTAAACTAGAATACAGTAAAAAAAAATGGCCAAGGGAGTATTTCTGCTTTTCCCTTATTTTAATTTTTTTGCACCAATCTTAGCATAGAATGCTTCCTAAGCCTCTGCAATTCTGCTCCATAACCAGCTGCGAGGAGATACAGTCGAGTGATGGCCTGGTCACCAACTTTTCATCCTCTCTCTGTAGGTATTTTTGTACTGTCTGCTCACTAACGCTCCTAGTGGCATGACTGTCAGCAGGATCTCGTGGATGTGAAACTTTGTTCTACTGCTCTGAGCCGTAACTTGGTGGCTTTTTAATGGACTATGCTATTGCCTTATCTTTAAAAAAAATTGTTAAATTGTTTAAAGTTGTTTTGACCTAATTCAAAAGTGAAGACCTCCTTGGGTTGCTGTCAAAGATGTGCAATGGATTTGGAGCCTTTCATTGGCGGGGGTCGGTCACCATTGTAGCATTAGGGACAAAGAATAATGTTTAAATCTTTCGCATATTTAAACATTCCTGAAAAATTATAAGCTTTAAAATTCTGGTTAAAAGCAGGGGCATTTGGTTTGTCAGTATATTTTAATAAGTTCCAGCAGTTGGCTGTTATTTCTGGTTGACCACATAGATGTACCTGTTGAAAATCAATGGTTTTCATTAAGATTCACTGCTTTTCTTGCTGCTAGGGAAATTGCAAGAGATGCTGAGAATTGTTTTTAATTATATCTATCTATAGCATATCAAAACTCTCATGTCTGCAAGCTCCTCCTGTAAACACATTCCATTATAAATTCCTATGTCCACATGTATAATGGAATCTGTCTCTGAATCTTGTTATGTTCTAATTGCACCTGCCCCCATTGAAACTGTTGCAGTGACCACAGTTGGGATGGTGCAATTACTGTATGACAAGTTTACATAGGGAGGTTGCACTAAACATCTGGATGCAGGAATTTATAATAATATTTAAAAAGCAGAATGTTTGACTTTAAAATGGGGATTGAATTATGTTCATGCGCCCTTGTCCAATTGCTGAATGGCCTCAAACCCCACTTCACTCAAATACTATACTTGATCTCAACGCCTAGGTGCAATACTGTAGGGTAACGACCAGTAAATATTAAAAATCTCATGTCTGCGCACCTTTCATGTCAACTTTTTCCATGGTAAATAGTTTTGATCACAATTTCAAGCAAATGGCCTGTTTAAACCTGTCATGCTGAATTAAATCCCTACCCCACCCCCCTACTATACAGCTTCACTGGCAAGCGGGTGTAATAAGAGTGATAAGTTTACACATGCAACTTCCATTAAAAGTATGGAATTAAGAATTAATACTGTAAATATAACAAGTGCAGAATGTATAATTTTTAAGTGTCTGCACACCCAATTATTTCTTCTCTTGTAATCTTGTCTCACCTGAAGACTTCCCTTGGGCTTGAGTTTTGGTGTGCAATGACACAGGCAATCAACTAGTGTGTATGTGTGTGCGTATAGGTAGTATATATATAATATATGCAAATAATGTATATGGATCAAAATGATCGAAACATAAAGGTCAGCAGAATTAGCATTCCACCCTTCTATTTCTTGTTGTGGTTGTAAAAGCAAATTCTACTCTGTTAAAATTTCACAGTTTACATCCGTAGTTATTTAGGTGATTAGTCTTTGAAAACTGTGATCATTTCTTTTTTGCCCCAATGACACATTTTAATAAAAGATTAATTAACAAATTAAATGAATGAATAATTCTCAGAATAACACTGAATTGGAGCCTAGATGGAAACTGAGCTATAAACCATAACCATAATGAGATTTTAACAAGTTCTGCTGTATCCTTTCAGCTTCTATTGAGATAATTGTAATTTGATAGCAATAATAAATTCTGTATGGTGGCTACTTCAGTTCCCTTATGCCAAAATTATTCCTCTTGGTTCGAGATTGAAGGCATTTATGTGTAATTTTTCTTATCTCTCCTTAGTAATGTACTTTAAATTGTTTATCTGCATAGCCGAAAATGGGAACTACATTACTGTATATTGAAATTATTTAACTTTCTTCCTTCCATGTAGAATCATGTGGTGCAGGGAAAATTATGAAGTCTTACAGTGCAGCAGATGCTGCCGTTACCTTATCATCTTTCATTTCACCAAAAGAAAATGAACTGGGGCACAGGGTGTTATCTTTACCAACTTCAAAAGAGGCCTGCCTGTTGGACCCACCCTCTCCTCTAAGACTAGCTGATGTGCCTGAACATACTTCAAATGATTCCTCCACACATGCTATTTCTCTTACATCTTGTGTTACAAAGGGTGTGAGTTATTTGTCCGTACCAGAGGATTCTGACAAAGCTCCATTCAGGTATATGGAGCCCAAAGGCATTTCGTCGCTGTCTGACGATTGTTTGATGCAACAGAGCAGAACCTGTTTGGGCTGCTTCATTGAGTCAAAAGAAAGCATTGATGCAGAACCTGGAATAAGCATGAAAATAGGTGACATGAACAAGGATTGTGACACCTATTCAGTCTCCGATATAGGGATTCAGTGCATGAGTACAGGAGAAAGTGCAAGATATGGGGATCAGCTGCTTTCAGACCAACTGTTAAGCTTTACTGTGCACAAATCAAGGACTACAGACAAAAGAGATGTAGAGAAATCTGACAGTGAGTCTGAAGATATTACTCAAAAACATTACTATGAAGGATTACTGCTGGACAAATGCAATGGAGAGGAAGCTTTACTATCGAATCCTAGCCAGGATTGGGCTTATTTTGAGTCTTTTATTAGTGAAAGCAAAATAGAACTGCTTGACCTATGCTCAAAAAATGAGCTTTCAGTCAATCTTTTTGCAGAGGAAGAAGTGGACAATTACATGTTTGATGATGAATCGACTCTCAGCAGCGATGTCTGCTCTTTAAAGATTAGGTATGAATCCTTTCAAGACAATGTCAGAGAAAAGACAAATGTGCTTCAGGAAGAAGCACAGTTAAGCTTTTTTCCTAATGTCATCTCAAACTGCACAAAAAAGGAAGGCAAAGCCTCTGTGAAAATGAATTTAGATGCATCACAAATCAATTCTGATGAGATTGACATCTGGGAGGACGACGACCACTTGGAAGAGAGGGCGGGAATGCAGAAATACGGTAGCACTGTAGATGTAAAGCTATATACAACTTCTAAAAGAAATCATTTCTTTGAAACAAATAATTCAGTAGAAGATTCAGGAGAGTACAGTGATGACAGCTATGGAACCGATTCCTCGTATGATACCGTAAAAGGCAGCATGGATAGTATTAGGTATCTTTCGAGACAAAATGCAAATTGCTCTGGCCAACTAAATTATGCATTGCGTGCCAAAAGGAAAGTACGGTATAGTGATGACTATTTGTACGATGTTGACTCCATAGAAAATGAAAAGATTTCAGGAAAGAAGGAATGGCCGGCGGATGGTCCTAAGAAGGAAGATGATGATGAATGGTGCCCACGAAAGCGCCGAAAGTCAGCTCGGAGAGGACCTCCAGTTATTATTAAATATATAATTATTAATAGGTTCAAAGGCCAAAAGGATATGCGAGTGAAAGTAAGTAAAATTGATGCCACCCAGACAAGTGTGAATTTGACTGATGAAGCATTAGGTAAATATGAAAAGCTTGCACCTTTAAAGGAATTTTGGTGCCAAAAACAATCTGAGCATGTGTTTTCAGTGCCTACTCAAAGAAGGAAAAGGCTGCATTTAAGTAGTGCAGTGTCGAATATGTTTCTTTCTCATCCTGCCAAGAGGAAAGGCAAACAAATTGCAAACAGACACAGGGCACGTAGAGTTCGGCTTGAGCTGGGGCCCAACAAGCAGATTGCATGCTCTTTTGATCCATTTGAAACTCAAAGGCTGACCTGTGCTGACAGAGAAGAGATGGAGTTTGTAGATGCCCAGACAGTTGCAATAGAAATTCCTAGCTGTGCAAATGGATTGTGTTCCACCAACATGACATCAGTGAGAAGCAAATCACAAGGAAAGTTTGACAACAGAGGAAAGGAGAAAGGCAGACTAAAGAGACTGAAATTAAAAGCAGAAGCCAAAATGAAAAACACCAGCAAAAAGATCAAGATGGCAGTAAATGATATTGAGACAATGACAAATGGAAGTGAGATGATTTCAGCTGTAACGAGGCAGTGTAGTTCAGATAGTCTTCTGACTGATGCCATTCATTGTGTCCCAGACAACACCCATTTATCTAAATCGTGCCATGCAAAGGCTGCGGCTAAGAACTCTACTTTTTCACCAGCCACCTGCTCTTCTGACAAGCCTGTGCCATCTGCTAATGCTGCATCTACTGTGCAAGTAATCCCTGGGGGGTATTTACAGACGCTGCTGGATGCATCCGATTCCATAAGTCACACTGGGCTCTCCTACTTCCCACATCATTCTGTTATTGCTTCCAAGCCACAGAATCATTTCAACCCTTCAAACCTCACGCAAAGTTGTGTAATGTCCCCTCCCTCTGAATCTGAACAGCAGCAGTCCCCTCTTTATCAAGAGGAAAAACAAAGCTTTGAAAAGTTGTGGCATGCAAAACAGGAATATTCAGCTATTGACAGAGCACCTGCCATTCTGTCGACTGGTCTGGTTGGTGTAGTTTCGCTACCAGCGGAAGGCACTAACCTTTCAAGAACCATTAATGACAATTATCAACAAATAGAAATACACAGTGATGAACTTGTACTTGGCAAGAATTATTCCCATAACCAGCCACTGCAGTCAAATACCAGCTATCAATCATGCATAATAGAAGACGGTGATGGCAATTTTCAGCTCCATCGAGATTCAGTAGCTCCAGATGACACCAGACTCATCAGTTTTGATTCAGTGAGTTCTTTGTCAGCAAGCACCAATAATTTTAGCTCTTTAAGTTTGAAGTCATGTGAAAATGATGGCGAGGATGATATGAGTGATGACTTTTTGGCCCATTGCAGCCCCAAGCTAGTAATTCAGCAAAGCATTGATGAAGTTGCACCTCTAAAGGAATCTGCTGACCTCCTTGACATCTCAAACTTTACTCCCGATCGGTTCAGGCAGGTGACACTGTCTGAGATTTCCCCACCAAGTACACCTGACCTTTCACCTGAAATAGTGGGACCAGAGGTCAAGACATCAGGCAAACCCAAAGACTTTCAGGAGCATGCTCAAGCAATGCTTGGAGATCCAAATGAAATGAAATGGGGTACGGTACCCCAGACGCATGATCAATCAACTGAGACATTTATTTTGAATAATCATCAATTTCAGTTTCATACATTTAATAATGAAGATGCCAGTGAAATGACTGAAACAAACCCATTTGAAAAGCAAGCTGGTATGCTGAAATTAAATAACAGTAATAGGGGACAAAAAGCTAAGAAGAAAAGCACCTCCAGCAAGCATGTGGGCCCAAACCAAAGCTCAACCTCAAAAGGTGCAAAAAAACCAAGGAAACCAAAATCCGCTAAAGCGACTGAGAAAACTCAAAACAAAAGTAATTCGCGTCAGAATCCTGGCACTTCTAAAAACTCAAAAAAATCAGTCAGTGCAGCACACGCTAAAAAGAGTGATCAGGTGCAGCTGCCTACAGCTAACAGCAAGTCACTGGATGCACTTGTTAATAAAAACAGCATATCACCTTGTGTTCAGCTTCTTAATGAGACCCTTCCACATCGTGGTTCTGCTGCTGTACGGGGTAGAAAACAAAATGGGGGAAACAGTACCTGGCCTTTGAGCAAAAGGACCAGTGCTGGTTGGTCTGGGCACAGTGATGTAAACAGTAATAATCTGTTAGTTGATGATCAGAGAGAATTTGAAGAACCCAGTAATATACTTTCTAATATTGCCTCTGGAATGGCTGAAGTCCAACGTTTTATGATGGCTTCTATTGAACCAATCTGGAGCCCTGGGGGACATAACATGGCCTTAGGTACATGCCAGTCACTTGAGGTAAACAGCCTGAAATGGAAAACTTTGAACATTCTGGGTGGTACAATGTCAGAATCCAAAAAGAAATCAAATAGTTCTTTGCCTGCTAAAAACCGGAGAGCAACAGCCAAGGCCTTAAGTAACAAAAATCCTGCAAAATCCACAGTTCCTCATATTGCTGCACCAACCGGTCCTAACAATGAATTTCATTTCAGTTCTGGCATACGAGGTGGCATTTTTGACAGAAGCTCTGATACTTCAAGTATTCCTGCCAGTAACGGTCCCATCCACAAAAAAATGTACCGTCACAAAGCAACATTAAAATTGTCAGGGGATGAAAAGAGTAAGGTAAAGAGAGCAGAGCGTGAACAGCAGCACAAGAACCCATCTGTGACAGCCTCTCTTGAAAAACTGAGGTAATACAGCACTACAGTGGCTGTAATGCACCCTTTGCTTTCCCAGCACCTTCTAAGCCCAGGCACTGTCCCCTTACTTTCCCCCTTTTTTGACGCACGAATTGCATGCTAGAGGCAGTTTTTTTCCCCCCTTTTTGAAAGGAATGACTTGCATGAGAACTCCTAGAATGGCAAACTAATTTGTGGGAGAACCTTTGTTCTGGCTTGGCTATGGTACAATTAACATGGTTGCCATTAGTACTGCTATTTCACTTCTTCAGTTTTTTCTTAATCCTTGACAACATTTTAGTAGACTCTTAACATTTTCTACAGCTTCTGCAAAAAAAAAAGAAACCCTTTGAACCATGGAATAAATTATTTGGTTTTCCTGCAGCAAAAATGACTGCAGTTTGCTCTCAGTAAAAATTGGGGCCTTTTGAGTTTTACCTATGTTTGAAGAAGATTAATTTTTTTCCGGCAAAACAATTGCGCTTATATTTAGTGTTCTTCGGGATAATGTTTCACAAGAAGAATTATTCAGAGGCCTTGTCAATGATCAAACAAAAAAGGAAGTGCTGGAATTACAAGAGATGTAATTGTTGTGTATCTTGAAAAATTAAATATCTTAGTAAGACTGCAGGTTCTATGCTCTAAAGAGCGATAGAGCTTTTTTTCTTCACCGGTGATGATGTACAATAACACATGCACTACTTGCAAAAATCTGTGCCAAACCATGAACAAGTGTAAAGATAATTTTATGACAATAGGAACATAACAACTTTGATGTTAATTTTTTCTTTATATATGTTTTTAAAAAAGAGGGAAATAAAGACAAATTGAACTTATTATTCCAGTAATATTATGGCAAGTCCCTTGAAGCACCTGCAGCTCATTGTGGATTATGGCACCTCAAACATTACCAAAACACTGACGACTAACAAATTCAGCACTGGTTCCAGTTTGCCAAATTTGCTTACCTCATCTGCTTGGCAACATGCAAGCTCACTCTGGGGAGTCTAGATGGAATTAACTGGTTTGTGTTCAGTCTGAGCTTTATCGAAAGTTCAAGCAAGAGATATATTCTGTGTTTGGAACAAGTCTGCAAAAACAGGAAGTGCTGTCGATGTACTGAATTAAGACCTTTTTTCCATTCAAACTTATGACGCGGTCACGATGGACAATTGGAGAATGGCTAAGGTAAGTGTATGTTTTGATATAGTTCAGAAATGTTTGTTTAAAAAGAAATAAAGCTGCACTATAATATTTCCAATGGTTCTTGTTGATCGGATTTACAAATTCAAAATAAGCTTAGTTCTGGAGTTAGCATTTTGGAGGCCAGTTCAGAGATTCTGAATAAGCCAGTGATCATTGATCATACCCTGAAGGAGTTCAGTCAATGTAAAGTGGTTATGAATCAGACAAATCTAGTATTGGAATGCATCTAGAGGTATTGGATTGCAAGTCAGAACAATTTAGACTGGCATTTCTAGATCTGTGGTGAGGGCAATCTTGGAAAATGCTATGCAGTTTGGTTCATTCTACCCCAAATGGCATGTAGGTGAGATAGGGTTTAGGGAAATGTGGTCAGCATGATTTCATGCTTTAGAGGGGTGAAATTATGAAGAAAAGCTTAAACAATTAAATTCACTTTCACTGGAGAAAAGATGGAGGGGAGACATAGTGAAAGATAAATAGATAAAGTTGAAATAAGTAGATTTTTATTTATTTTTTATTTAAAGATACTGCACTGAAACAGGCCCTTCAGCCCACCGAGTCTGTGCCAACCATCAACCACCCATTTATACTAATCCTACATTAATCCCATATTCCTACCACATCCCCACCTTCCCTCAATTCTCCTACCACCTACCAGGGGCAATTTACAATGGCCAATTTACCTATTAACCTGCAAGTCTTGGACAGTAAGATAAGACTAGAAGATGTAAGTACCAATTTCACAGACTCTAAGCTGAATGACCCCATGTTCTCATGTTCCTATATTTAAAAGGGAGTTGAATTAATATTTATTGAGAAGTATTGAGGAATTTTAAGATAATTAGCCCTTTATGGACTCATCCCTCATTATCTTTGTAATCTTCTCCCCCAACACACCCCTTCCCCTCCCACAGAACAATCTTGGCCTCTGACTCTGACCTTGTGTGCAACTCCCTTCCGATGATCAGCATTGGTGGTGATGATTTCAGCCATTTAGGTTCCATGCCTTGGAATTGCCTCCCCAAACCCCTCTGCCTCTCCACCTCTCTGTCAACCTTTAAACCACATAACTTTGACCAACTTTTGGTTTGTCTATCTTAATATGTTCTTTGCCTCTGCGTTCATTGTTTTTCTTCTGTGAAGTCCCTTGGGGTTATTCATTCTACATTAAGGGTGCAATATTGCTGATGTTGCTGCTCGCTTTTTCTCCCTGGGAAAGGGAAGTTAGGGAACCTGGTGGGGAGCAGGAAGTCTGTGATAGAATAATCATTTTTGGACACTGGAGATAACCAATCTTTCTTTTCTAGCTCCTGGCTTTGTCTTTATGCAGTTGCCCTTACAACAACAACACATGTAAATATAGCACCTTTAATGTAATAAAATGTGCCAAGGTACTTTACAAAAGCGTTATAAAACAAAGTTTGACAGCAGGCAACAAAAGGAGATATTAGGTAAGATGACCAAAGGCTTGGTCAAAAAAGTAAGTTTTAAGGAGTGTCTTAAAGGAGGAAAGCAAGGTGGAGAGGTGCAGGGAGGGTATTCCAGAGCTTGAGGCCTAGGCAACTCAAGACGTGGCCACCAATGGTGGAGAGATTAAAATCAGATGCCAGAATTAGAGGAGCGCAGATATCTTGGAGGGTTATGGGACTGGAGGAGAATACAGAGATGGGGAGAGGCGAGGCCATGGAGGGATTTGAAAATAAGGACGAGAATTTTTAAAATGAAGACGTTGCTTGACTGGAAGACAATGTCAGTCAGTGAGCAAAGGGTGTTAGGGGAGTCGGATTTGGTGCGAGTTGAGACATGGGCAGCAGAGTTTTAGATGACCTCAAGTTTACGAAGAGTAGAATGTGGGAGACCAGCCAGGAGTGCATTGGAATAGTCATGTCTAGAGGCGACAAAGGCATGAATGAAGATTTCAGCAGCAGATGAGCTGAGACAGGAACGGTCGGACGATGTTACGGAGGTGGAAATAGGCGGTGTTAGTGATTGCATGAATATGTGGTTGGAAGCTCATTTCGGATCAAATGTGCCACCAAGGTTGTGAACAGACTGGCTTAATCTTAGACTGTTACCAGGGAGAGGACTAGAGTTGGTAGTTAAGGAAAGGAGTTTCACATTGTGAACTGTCTTTTGAACTTGGTTCGATGCAGTGAGCTCTGTGTTGTACCACTGCACAGTACTGGAATGCATCATCTCAGGAAGAATAAGCTAATGGAAACTAGTGTTAGCATTTAGAAAAACACCTTCTTTCAGTGATGGAACAGCCATGTTAAAGGCTGTGGTGGTGGCGTAGATTCTGCTTCCCAATCTACTCCATCCTCAGATCGAATGGAAAGTGTGTGGAGGTTGGAGATCTAACATGAGAACCAATTTGGTGATGAATTGCAAAAATAACTCGCTACTTTTGTTTTACTTGTGCATTGACTGTATTTATGATTGCAGTGGGGGCGGACTAAAGGGTTGTAGGTTCATAACTATATACATTTTGAGAGACAAAATCAGTTATCTCAAATGATGAATCTTCTTTAACCCTTTTATAAGATTATACTGACATTTATTACATTTATTTATGATTACCTTAATTATTTGCCCAAAGTATTAAAAAGGCTATTCAAGTGAGTCGAATACATGGAATGTAGTTTTTATTAAAACAAAGGGGGCAAACAGAAGAGAGAGAATAATTCCCCTGGCTATTCTTATTGACTGTAGATGGTGAATGTCTGAAGGCTATTCAACCACTGGGATCATCACAGCTGAGCTTGATCTTTTCCTGACCTGACTTCCGCATGCATAACACGCTTTGCAGCAAGAGTCACAGGATAGTGATCAGATGCAAGAATCCTGGTTTATTATTTCCCCCCTTCATGGTTCAGCAGGGTTGAAGACAATTAAAGCACTCCAGGCGTTGCTCCAGATGAGTTCAGCTACATCTACACAGACCAGCATCTTTTTGGTCTGCATGCTTGCTTCTACACACAAAAACATAGTAGTTTTGACTTTCACCATGGTAATCTGGCACTGTGGATCACCCATCCATTGTAGAATCTTCCTGATTTTTGTCCCATTGATTTCAATAGGATCAAAATCAGGCCAGTTCTGTGACAGGTGGGTGATGCATTCTGACAGATTACTGACCAGGTGGTGCAGATGAAGATTACCCCTGTGGTCTTGGCAAGTATGTCATTGAATACAAGTGTCTGAAAACTTAACATATTCATATAAATTCCTTCCTAAAATGAGAGAGTTTCCACTTCAGGAAAGAACTTCAAGCAAATGCATTAAGCCTTCATATGGTAGTAATGCACAGTCCAGTTTCCAGGTCCATATTTTCCAGTCACCTTGGGTAAAATTCTGTGCATAAGAATCTGAAGGTTTTGTGGGGATTAGTTTGAATACAACTGCCTTAAAATCTGCTTACACTTTTATTTGATGCATATTAGGTTGTTTTTTGGTCAGATAGATTTCAGTGCGGTTGTTAGATCTGATGGACTGACTCCCAACATTTGTCTTCCTTCAGCTTCATCCCACCAAAACAAATACCTTAAATGCTACTTAATTGCAGTTTACATGGTAGAAATTGCAACACCCTGCTCGCAGCCTTAAGCATTGCTGGCCACAGTGCAAGGCGTGGAGCTGAACTCTGATGCATTTGCCTCACAAACAGAACCTCACAACTTCTGTCACACGTTTCACTAGTCAATTTCCAAAATGAAATTGATGGATATGTAGTGCATGTCAAAAATAAATTTTGCTACAGGCAATAAATTTCAAAGACTGAGATACCCATTTGAGTTTCAAAAGGTGTATCACGAAGGAATTTTTTTTAAAATTTGAGATTGAGATTTCTAGTGCAAACACTTCACTGTTTTTATCAAGTTTCCTGATAAGAATATTGCTTCTGTCTGATCTGACGTTTTGAACTTTTCAAGAAGATATGGTGTACTAGAGTTTAAAATAAAAATCAGGTAGTCTTAATTAGCTTTTTGATTTAATTGTTAACTGGCTTTATTGGCTGCCAACCAATTGTTTACCCAATTGTCCACAGTGTTCTATTGTGGATGAATAGTGCCACTGAACATCTCGAGTTCAAGTCTGAGCAGTCTGTGTGAGAGAGGTGATGCAGTAACTAAACACTAATCTGATTAATTACATTTCAACTTTGGAGACCTGTGCTTCAGCTGGTTCCTAGGAGAGAAGATAAAGATGAGGATCTCTGCTTATAGATCGATTATTTTTGGGAGTTATAAGTTAATTGAATGAAGGAATCTCCATGGATCCAATCCAGGGTTCAAATTTAATAATTTTCAGAAGTAGCAAATATTTCCTCATGGTTATACCTGTCACTCATAAATTTTCATTTCCACTAAGAAAGCACATTTGAATCAAAGTAAGAATGATGACTGAATACTAGCAGACTGATACCTTGGTTATTTTATTCGTTGTAAACAGGAGCAGCTCTGAAATGAAGTTGAAATGCAATTCCCAGGACAACCATGCTTTATTTGTAAACTGGTACGGAGAGAGCCAGCACATTGATTTCTGTCCAGTTTATCCAATGTCCAGCTGCAGTTTATTTTCTAGCTTAAATTTGGAATTGGAAAAATTCGATAGTACAGAATCACATTATTAAATAATGCATCCTGAGTGATGCATGAATGTGCTGGAATTGTTTTATAAAGTTTATTACAAAACCAGCACAACTGCTCTCAGTTGAGCAAATTTGCTTCGATGCAACAGATTGAAATTTAGTTGAGTTGGATTTTGGTGTCCGTTGGTTTCCCAATGGGTGAGCTGCCAATAGATTGTGAGAATCACACTCAGCTCTTCCTTAATACTAAAATGAGGTCCAATCACAAAAATGGTTTTAGCCTTATGGTAAAGCCATCAGGCAGGCATCACAGGCATTCTACCCACTGACTGGTTTGCCATGTATATGAGGCAAAGTCAGCCCCATAGAGTTAAGCAAAATACTGCGGATGCTGGAAGTCTGAAATAAAAACAAAGTGCTGGAAATGCTCAGCAGGTCTGACAGCATCTGTGGACAGAGAAGCAGAGTTAACATTTCAGATCAGTGACCTTTCATTAGAACTGGTAAAGCTTAGAAATGTGATAGGTTTTAAGCAAATAAAGCAGGGGTGGGGGAAAAGAGAACAAAAGGGAAGGACAGAGGGCCAGAGAGATTAACTGACAAGGAGGTCAGAGGGTAAAGGCAAAGAGAGTATGCTAATGGAGTGGTGAAAGACAAAGCATTAGTGCAGAGGGAGTGTTAATGACAGAATAATGAGCAGTCCTAGCCAAAATCACAAACATGAAAAAAAACATTGGGCAGGCACATGGTAAAAAAACAAAAAAAAGATGGAATAAAATAAAAATTAAAAAGGGCCCGTCATGCTCTGAAATTATTGAGCTCAATGTTCAATCTGGTAAACTGGAATGTGCCCAATCAGAAGATGAGGTACTGTTCTTTGAGCTTGCGTTGAACACCGCAGAAGGCCCAGGACAGATATGGGCATGAGAGCAGGGGTGTGTGTTGAAATGGCAAGCTACCGGAAGCTTGGGGTCATGTTTTAGGACTGAATGGAGGTGTTCCACAAAACGGTCACCCAATCTGCGTTTGGTCTCCCCAATGTAGAGGAGACTGCATTGTGAGCAGCGAATACAGTATACTAATTTGAAAGAAGTACAAGTAAATTGCTGCTTCGCCTGAAAGGAGAATTTGGGGCCTTGGATAGTGAGGAGAGAAGAGGTAAAAGAGCAGTTGTTACACCTCCTGGTGTGGTGAAAGACAAAGCATTAGTGCAGAAGGAGTGTTAATGACAGAATGATGAGCAGTTCTAGCCAAAAGCACAAACAGGAAAAAAACCAGTGGGCAGGCACATGGTAAAAAACAAAAAAAAGATGGAACCAAATAAAATAAAAAAGGGCCCGTCATGCTCTGAAATATGGGAAGGTGTCAGGGGCAGTGGAGACCAGGGTGTCGCGGAGGGAATGATCCCTTTGGAATGCTGACCGGGTAGGGGAGGAGAAAATGCATTGGGGGTGGCATCACGCTGGAGGTGGCGGAAATGGCAGAGGTTAATCCTTTGGATGTGTAGGCTGGTAGGATGGAAAGTGAGGACAAGGAAAACCGTGTCATGCTTCTGGGAGGGAGGGGAAGAGGTGAGGGCAGAAGTGCGGGAAATGAGTCGAACATGGTTGAGGGTCCTGTCAACCACAGTGAGGGGGAATCCAGCATTGAGGAATAAGGAAGATGTGTCAGAAGCACTGTTGTGGAAGGTTCCATCATCAGAGCAGATGTGTCAGAGATGGAGAAATGGGGAGAATGGAATGGAGTCCGTACAGGAAGCAAGGTGTGAGGAAGTGTATTCAAGGTAGCTGTGGGAGTCGGTGGGCTTATAATAAATATTAGTGGACAGTCTATCCCCAGGGATGGAGACAGAGAAGTCGAGGAAGGGAAAGAAAGTGTCAGAGATGGACAATGTAAAGGTGAGAGAAGGGTGGAAATTGGAAGCAAAATTGATGACATTTTCAAGCTTGGGGCGGGAGCAGGAAACGGCACTGATACAGTCATCAATGTACCGGAAAAAGAGTTTGGGAAGGGGGACTGAGTAGGGGTGGAACAAAAATGGAGTCCAACAGAGGCCTACAAGACTATTGCTTGAACAACGGGCGCAATCGTGATTATCAATCCCGGGAAATTACTCTCTGAAGAAGTATCAGAAAAAATAGGGGACTTGATTAAGACTTTCACAAGAATGTTGAATTTGGGCACAGGGCAGTTTTTTGAGCCAAAGAATTGAGCACTGGGGACACATTTTAAAGTTTAGTGACAGGAAATGAGAAATTTAGACAACAATTTTTAAGTGAGGCGTGAAAGTCTTTTGGAACAGCTTGCCAGAGGAGATGATGCAACAGAACACCACAGCAATTTTTTTTTAAAAAGGACTGGATAAATTCCTTTTAGGGAAAATTATAAGTTGTATAGTTATCACGGTAAGGAAACTGATGAGAGTTTTGGAAGAGTAGGCTAAATGAACCAATGTTGTCACCTGCCCAAAACATTATTACTAATATCTAGTTTAATGCAGTGGTTTAAAAGAGGAGCATAAAAGCAAAATACTGCGGATGCTGGAAATCTGAAACAAAAACAAGAAATGCTGGATTCACTCAGCAGGTCTGGCAGCGTCTGTGGAAAGAGAAGCAGAGTTAACGTTTCGGGTCAGTGACCCTTCTTCGGTTCCGAAGAAGGGTCACTGACCCGAAACGTTAACTCTGCTTCTCTTTCCACAGATGCTGCCAGACCTGCTGAGTGAATCCAGCATTTCTTGTTTTGGTTTAAAAGAGGAGTTTATCCACATCTGCTTCCATTTTAAAAATCAGCTAGTTAAAGAGATTGTTCAGTCATTTGCCTTTTTAAAAAAAAAATGCTGATACAATAAGTAAACCCTAATTAACTGCTTAATAAGTAGAGTAACTAAACCAGAGGGATGAGATGACTGTATTTAGTTAGCATTTCATATTTATAGTAGGAATCTAGCACAAGGGACCATAGAGTTAATTGTAACATAATTTAGTAAGGATTTAATAAGTATTTATTTTTAATTAATTTATTAATTAGTACTAGAAATGTCAGTTAGAGGGGTAAAGTGCTTCACCTGTGAGATGTGGGAGGTCCGTGATGCTTCCAGCGTTCCGGACGACTACATCTGCAGGACGTGTACCCAGTTGCAGCTCCTCACAGACCGCTTGGATCGGTTGGAGCAGCAACTGGATGCACTTAGGAGCATGCAGGTGGCAGAAAGTGTCATAGACAGGAGTTTTAGAGAAGTGGTTATATCCAAGGTGCAGGCAGATAGATGGGTGACCGCTAGAAGGGGCAGGCAGTCAGTGCAGGAATCCCCTGTGGCTATCCCCCTCTCGAACACGTATACCGTTTTGGATACTGTTGGGGGGGATGGCCTATCAGGGGAAAACAACAGCAGTAGCAGCCAGAGCAGTGGCACCACGGCTGACACTGTTGTTCAGCAGGGAGGGACAAAGCGCAGAAGAGCAATAGTTATAGGGGACTCTATAGTCAGAGGCACAGATAGGCACTTCTGTGGACGTGAAAGAGACTCCAGGATGGTATGTTGCCTCTCTGGTGCCAGGGTCAAGGATGTCTCTGAACGGACAGGGGGCATTCTGAAGGGGGAGGGTGAACAGACAGAGGTTGTGGTACACATCGGTACCAACGACATAGGCAGGAAGAGTGACGAGGTCCTGCACGGGGAGTTTAGGGAGTTAGGTAGAAAGTTGAAAGACAGGACCTCTAGGGTTGTAATCTCGGGATTACTCCCTGTGCCACATGCCAGTGAGGCTAGAAATAGGAAGATAGTGCAGCTAAACAAGTGGCTGAACAGCTGGTGTAGAAGGGAGGGTTTCAGATATCTGGATCATTGGGATCTCTTCAGGGACAGGTGGGACTTGTACAAGAAGGACGGGTTGCATCTAAACTGGAGGGGCACAAATATCCTGGCTGCGAGGTTTGCTAGCGTCACTCAGGAGGGTTTAAACTAGTGTGGCAGGGGGGTGGGAACCAGAGCAGTAGGACAGCAGGTGAAATAAATGAGGGGGAACTAGTAAATAGGCCAGTAAGACTAAGAGGAAGAGCAGGCAGGGAGATGTTGCTGAGCATAGCGGGACTGGTGGTCTGAAGTGCATTTGTTTCAATGCGAGAAGTATAACAGGTAAGGCAGATGAACTTAGAGCTTGGATTAGTACTTGGAACTATGATGTTGTTGCTATTACGGAGACTTGGTGGAGGGAAGGACAGGATTGGCAGCTAAATGTTCCGGGATTTAGAAGCTTCAGGCGGGATAGAGGGGGATGTAAAACGGTTGGGGGAGTTGCATTACTAGTTAAGGAGAATATCACAGCTGTACTGCGGGCGGACACCTCGGAGGGGTCATGAAGCGAGGCAATATAGGTGGAGCTCAGGAATAGGAAGGGTGCAGTCACTATGTTGGGGGTTTACTACAGGCCTCCCAACAGCCAGCGGGAGGTAGAGAAGCAGATATGTAGACAGATTTTGGAAAGATGTAAAAGCAACAGGGTTGTAGTGGTGGGTGATTTTAACTTCCCCTATATTGACTGGGACTCACTTAGTGCTAGGGGCTTGGATGGGGCAGAATTTGTGAGGAGCATCCAGGAGGGCTTCTTGAAACAATATGTAGATAGTCCAACTAGGGATGGGGCCGTACTGGACCTGGTATTGGGGAATGAGCCCGGCCAGGTGGTCGAAGTTTCAGTAGGGAAGCATTTCGGGAACAGTGACCATAATTCCATAAGTTTTAAGGTACTTGTGGACAAGGATAAGAGTAGTCCTCGGGTGAAGGTGCTAAATTGGGGGAAGGCTAATTATAACAATATTAGGCAGGAACTGAAGAATTTAGATTGGGGGTGGCTGTTTGAGGGTAAATCAACATCTGACATGTGGGAGTCTTTCAAATGTCAGTTGATTAGAATCCAGGACAAGCATGTTCCTGTGAGGAAGAAGGATAAGTTTGGCAAGTTTCGGGAACCTTGGATAACGCGGGATATTGTGAGCCTAGTCAAGAAGAAAAAGGAAGCATTCGTAAGGGCTGGAAGGCTAGGAACAGACGAATCCCTTGAGGAATATAAAGACAGTAGGAAAGAACTTAAGCAAGGAGTCAGGAGGGCTAAAAGGGGTCATGAAAAGTTATTGGCAAACAGGATTAAGGAAAATCCCAAGGCTTTTTATACGTATATAAGGAGCAAGAGGGTAACCAGGGAAAAGGTTGGCCCACTCAAGGACAGAGAAGGGAATCTACGTGTGGAGCCAGAGGAAATGGGCGAGGTACTAAATGAGTACTTTGCATCAGTATTTACCAAAGAGAAGAACTTGGTGGATGATGAGCCGAGGGAAGAAATTGTTGGGGCCTTGACATAAATTTTTGTATCCTCATTGGCTACAGGTGAGGTCCCAGAGGACTGGAGAATAGCCAGTGTTGTTCCTTTGTTTAAGAAGGGTAGCAAGGATAATCCAGGAAATTATAGGCCGGTGAGCCTTACGTCAGTGGTAGGGAAATTATTGGAGAGGATTCTTCGGGACAGGATTTACTGCCATTTGGAAACAAACGAACATTAGCGAGCGGCAGCATGGTTTTGTGAAGGGGAGGTCGTGTCTCACTAATTTGATTGAGTTTTTTGAGGAAGTGATGAAGATGATCGATGAAGGAAGGGCAGTGGATGTTGTCTATATGGACTTCAGTAAAGCCTTTGACAAGGTCCCTCATGGCAGACTGGTACAAAAGGTGAAGTCACACGGGATCAAAGGGGAGCTGGCAAGATGGATACAGAACTGGCTCGGTCATAGAAGACAGAGGGTAGCAGTGGAAGGGTGCTTTTCTGAATGGAGGGCTGTGACTAGTGGTGTTCCGCAGGGATCAGTGCTGGGACCTTTGCTCTTTGTAGTATATATAAATGATTTGGAGGAAAATGTAGCTGGTCTGATTAGTAAGTTTGCGGACGACACAAAGGTTGGTGGAGTTGCGGATAGTGATGAGGATTGTCAGAGGATACAGCAGGATATAGATCGGTTGGAGACTTGGTCGGAGAAATGGCAGATGGAGTTTAATCCGGACAAATGTGAGGTAATGCATTTTGGAAAGTCTAATGCAGGTGGGAAGTATACAGTAAATGGCAGAACCCTTAGGAGTATTGACAGGCAGAGAGATCTGGGCGTACAGGTCCACAGGTCACTGAAAGTGGCGACGCAGGTGGATAAGGTAGTCAAGAAGGCATACGGCATGCTTGCCTTCATCGGTCGGGGCAGAGAATATAAAAACTGGCAAGTCATGCTGCAACTGTACAGAACCTTAGTTATGCCACACTTGGAATATTGCGTGCAATTCTGGTTGCCACACTACCAGAAGGACGTGGAGGCTTTGGAGAGGGTACAGAAGAGGTTTACCAGGATGTTTCCTGGTCTGGAGGGCATTAGCTATGAGGAGAGGTTGGATAAACTCAGATTGTTTTCACTGGAATGACGGAGGTGGAGGGGCGACATGATAGAGGTTTACAAAGTTATGAGCAGCATAGACAGAGTGGATAGTCTGAAGCTTTTTCCCAGGGTGGAAGAGTCAGTTACTCGGGGACATAGGTTTAAGGTGCGAGGGGCAAAGTTTAGAGGGGATGTGCGAGGCAAGTTCTTTACACAGAGGGTGGAGAGTGCCTGGAACTTGCTGCCGGGGGAGGTGGTGGAAGCAGGTACGATAGCGACGTTTAAGAGGCATCTTGACAAATACATGAATAGGATGGGAATAGAGGGATACGGTCCCTGGAAGTGCAGAAGTTTTTAGTTTCGGCAGGCATCAAGATCGACGCAGGCTTGGAGGGCCGAATGGCCTGTTCCTGTGCTGTACTGTTCTTTGTTCTTTGTTTTGTTTGTAAAGTGGGCTTCCTTTAATAGCTCAATTGGTGTGTTCACTACTCCAGTGTAATGCTGAACCTGACAAACAAGGGATGTCCTAAGTTTGATCCCTGGTTTCACCAGAGTCAGCTAATCATAGCCAATTAACGTTATAATTGGCTACATCTCCCCTGGAGAATGGAAGGGGAAAAATCAGGGTACCAGGTTCTTGCTTCTACTACTATCCAGTGTCTCCTGCTGGAGAGCGTATAAGTGCACACATTTGATGAGGACATCATCATTCTTCTTGAGGGCCTATGAAAATCTATAGTTAAGCCAGTGTATGAAAGTGCACTTGCCATGACATTCTTTATATATAACCTGGCTTCTGACACTAGGTCAACATTAAAATATCCTCTTCTCCAAAACCCCTAAAGTGCATCTTAATTATAATGAAAATACTCGCTGAATGCTAGTTCTTACTGAACTACTTTATCCTGAAAGAAAATCTATATAGAAGGCAATTATAAATAACACAAAAAACCTGGTAAGTGAAGGTAATAATAATGATAATGGTTGCTGACAGCACAGCTGTCTCTACATCTTTACATCTGGTACCTGTTTCCATTCCTATCCACACCAGAATGTTGAGCATTATTTGTTGCAAATTAAAGAAATAAAAGTGAGTTCTTTTTAACCAAGGTTCTAGTGGATTGGGGATGTTAACCACTGCTATATCTCCAGTTCTGAAACCAAGAGCCTAGTCATGCTCATAGAACTGATAAAGAAACGAAAATTTGTTTATTTAGTGCCCTTCACAAACTCAGGGCATCCCGAAGCACTTCAAAGCCAATGAAGTACTTTTGAAGTGTACTACTTGTTAAATGTAGAAAACACAGCAGCCAATTTGCACACAGCAAGCTCCCACTAACTGCAATGAATTAAATGATCAGTTCATCTGTTTTAGGTGTCGGTTGAGAGATAAATATTGGCCAAGCCATCAGGGAGCAATCTCCTCCTCCTCATTGAACAGTGCCATGAGATCATTTACGTCCCATACAAAGGACAAATGGGGCCTCGATTTAATGTCTCATCTGTAAGACAGTTCCTCTGACAGTGCAGCATTCCCTCAGTAAGTGGACTGAAGTGTCAGCCCAAATTATGTGTTCAATTCTCGAGTGGGGCTTGAACCACAGCTTTCTGACTCGGGTGAAATTTCTGTCATGGCTAACATATACAAAAGTCTATCCTTGGGTTCAGGGAGGAAGAGTGAAGAAAAAGTGGTTCAGTAATAATGTCCATTTATATTACAGGTCTACTACCAATGTTTGGTGAAACACCATAGAAGTCGGAGTAATTAATGGAGTTCAGGTACATATTAGCCTTGATCTAGTAGATGGCAGAGCAAGATTGAGGGACTGAGTGGCCTATTTGTGTTCATACATAGCACCACATTGTTGGTAGTTTCTTGATGCACCTGTAAATGTGAATAAGGTCATCGAGCTGATGTATGTAGAGCTGTATTGGAATCAAAGGTGCTGTTTGTACAGTGATAGGTAAGGATTGGCTTGAAATTGACTTGTACAGTGATAGGTTGGGGTTGGACTCCCGACTGATGTATTTAGTAATGGTTTGGTTTGGACTTGTAACTGATCTGTACAGCAACAAGTGAATGTTCCAGTCTGACTCAGTTTTGACAACGAATATAAATTTTATGCTAAATGGTGACAGCAATGATGAGCGAATCCTGAATTGAAAGGCTGGAATTTAAAAATAGTTTCTTGATTGCCACGGTTTGTTGGAATCTTGGGTGCACGTTCGGAGGTCTTTGCTATGTGTTTGCCTTGGATCCTTGGTGTGCCTGTGGTCCTTGCAGTGGGCATTGTCCAATAATAAAGCTGCCATTGTTATGAGAAACTCAGTGGTGATTGGAGTTGGGTGTGATGATCTGGGACAGCAGAACTAGATTAAGATGAAATTCTGAATATTATAATGGGCAGTATTATTAAATGTGTTGGAACTCCTTGTAGCATAAATCTTTTCACAGAGCAACACCTTGCATTTCAGATTAGGAAATTGTTTCTCCAGTTTAATTTTAAAAGCTCTTAAAGAGATTGAGTGACTGGAGAGCAATGATGTTGGAATGATTGGTAACAAAGTAGTAGGATGTTACTGACACATAATTAGGATTTGATGAAGAATAAACTTGCTTATTAGCACATTTCTCACAAACATCCCAATATGCTTCAAATACGGAAATTACCTGGTGCAGTTACAGTTGTTTTGTGGATAAATGTGGCAGTCATATTCTTAATACAGCAAGGTTCCACAAAGACCAGTGAGATGAATTTCCAGTTAATCTATTTTTTGGTGGTTCAAGGAGGAATATTGACTGAGATATTGGCAGAATTCACTTTTGATCCTTAAGTTTGGTCAAGAGGTACAGGTGGGATGAGAGGAAGAATTTATGCAGCAAGTGAGAATGACCTGGAACCTGCTGCCTATGAAGGTGGTAGAAGCGGAGACGATCAATAATTTCAAAAGGAATTTGGATGGGCACTAGAGGGAAATAAACTTGCAGGGCTGCGGGGATAGACCGGGGGGATGGGACTGACTCGTTTGCTCTACGAAGAGCTGACATGAACTCAGTGGGTCAAATGGCCTCCTTCTGTGCTGTTATGGCCCTATAATAATGTTCTGTCTTGAGTGTCTTTGGAGTAATATGTCAGCTTGATGTAGTTATTTACGTAATGACCAAACATCAGTACTGTAATAACAGAGATAAAAGGAAAAACTACAATTGTTGGAAACCTAAAATAAAAATAAAGCTATATGTGAACGCCTTTTTGAAAAAAGGATAGCTTAACATTTTGATTGGAGGTCATTTGTCAGGACAGAGCACAAATTCTGAAGAAGGATCTCCACCTAAAACTCTAAACTTATTTTTTTTTCAGGTCCTGATGAATGTGCTATTTGTATAATATTTTCTGTTTCTAGTACTGTACCAGCATGCACTTCCCAGTAAACTGATGGGGTATCCAATTTACACATAACTCGGCCTTGATCATCCTGACCAGTTGCAATTTCAACCATCCATTAAACACATGGCTCAAACACTAACCCTGTCCCAAAGTTGTCAATTTCATTGTGAAATTTCCAGAATACGTTAAGGTTGAACCTTTGTGATTATTTTTGAGGGACAGCCATATTGCCAATCAGGTTATTTATAAAACATTGCTAAATGTTTTGTCAAATAATTCACTGCTTTCTTTAGTTGACTTTAATTCTCTGTTAATATGGCAACAATTGGAATAAGTTATCTAAAATAGTCGACACACATACTTCGTGAATGGTGTTGAAATAGCTGCAGATGAAGCTGAAAGAGACCTTGGAGTTTTAATAATCAGCGCTAAACATGTCCAACCAATGTAGAGCGGCAATCCACAAATGATCAACTATATGTCCAAAAGAGTAGAATATAGATCAAATGAGATATTGATCAAACTGTAATGTGCTCTGGTGAGACAGCATCTTGAATACTGTGTCCACTCCTGCTGTCCAGGAAGCAAAAGGGACATTCAGGCGCTGAAGGCAATGTTGAGAAGAGCCATGATGCTGATCTCCAATGTCGGGTCTGATTTATGAGGAAAGACTGTAGAGACTTAGGTTTTTCAACCTGGAACCGAGACATTCGAGTGGTGATGATATAGACATATTTGATAGTTAAGAGGATAGAAATACTTAATATGCAATATTATTTTAAATCAAACTGCAGGGCTAGCACAAGGGTCCCAACCACTAAAAGGTAATTTTAGCACCTCAGATTGCAGGCAATATTTCTTTACAGAGTGATCAATGTGAAGAACAGACTTCCAGATAGATCAGTGGAGACGGAAACTTTGGAATCATTTATGAAATAATTAGACTTTGCAATAGTGTTGGGGGTTAGGTGTTAGGATCTCGCTGCGTGAATGAATTAAGATGAGCTGAATGGCCTTCCTCATCTTTCTTTACTTTGTGTTCTGGCCCTTTAAGCCCTAACAAAGCTGGAACATAGTGTGTTTGGATTTATAGGATCATGTCTCAAAGCAGGTGCTATTGCAAGCTTAATAGTACTGGATACCATCCTGGTTAAAAAGAAGTGAAGTAAAATAAAAAAGGCAGTGGTAATCGGGTACAAGAGATGGAAAATAGAGTTACTAAATAAATATTTCTAAATTATGAATTTTTAAAACAAATGGCACATTTTCTCCATCCAAACCCACATGCCCATCATAATGATTTCCTGTTTATAAAAGCGAGAATGGTAATGTTGCTAAAGCTGTGGAGACCCACGGTAATGAGCGTTCACCCATAGCAACTCTCAAGTCACTCTGAGAAATAATCAAAGGCACTCTTGCCTCTCAGCTCTTCAAAGTACCTTAACTAAACCAACAGTGAACAATTTCATTCTAGAATCTGGGACATTACATCCTGAGCTTCATTTTTCATTGTGAATAGCTACATGTGCTCTGTGTAGTTCCTCTGGGAGATACATTTGAGTTATGTATAGACCTGTAAGACTATCAGGCCACAAATGGAAAATGGTCACCAGCATCATGCTGTTTCGAGCACAGAACCACCAACATGACAATAGCCTATGAAAGTTTATCATTCCCTCAATGACACTGAGGCCAATCTGTCTGAACATTTTCTTTTATAATAAAGTTTGGAAAGGACACTTGTGATTCAGTGTCATCACCTGAATCCATCTGCCTACCAAAAAGGATATACTGTATTGTTGACTGTTTCTATGGGTCAAATGTTCAATATCTTTTTAACTTTGGCTTTAACATTTTTTTGTTTTTCTGGCTTCTTCAGTCACACCAGGAACCAGGGTGAAACTCAATGGGTTGCTACACTGAACTCAGCTGCCTGCAGTTCTGGCTATTATTTTGCTTATTGCCTTTCAAACTTCTACCTACTGAGATTTGAATGTACATACAGAGCTTAAAGAGAAGTAGAGGTACCACTGAGCTGCTAGTGTTTCATGGTGCTAAAAGAGATGCATTTCCGAAATGAAGGAGAGAAAAAAAACTCACAGGAATGTAAAAATAAAATGTTTTGAGATGTATCAAATACAATACTAAAACATTTTAGTATTGTTTGCCTTTCTTTAGAATGAGCTTTATAAATATTGATCTGTAGAGTTAAAAAAATATTCTAAATGAACTTTGACGTCTATAAATTCTTGTATATTTTTCAGTGTGCCAATTTGTAAAATATTTTGTAAGTGTATATTTTTCTTAGAAGTGATGTGATGTGTTTGGATGTGTGCGTAACCCTTTTATTCCTCAGGGTGTTAATAAAAGGACGTAGAGTTACATTAACCGCTCTGGAAAACCAAAATACCGAAGAGAGAGAGAAAAAAAGACAAGCATTTTGTTGGAGGTTTTGTAATAAGTTAAATTATGTTGTGAAAGAGTATAGTGAAACAGTGAAAAAAAGACAAAAAATGCAAAAAATTTGTGGGCTCTTTGCTGTTTTATAGACCGTTTCTTTCTCTTGTAAATTATTCTGACATTCAGTTTTTGTTGTAATTGTTGCAAAGGTTTTAAATATTTGTGCTTTCAAATGCTGTACGGTACATGTAAATGTCATTCTTGTTAACTTGATGAGTTTTTGTAATACTGTCATTTATCGAATAAATGTAAAACATGAGAATTAACATTTTGAAAGAATGACTCTACGAAGACTGCTTAAGCTACTGTTTAGAAACAGACCTGCATCAAAAAATTTAGCTAATTGACTTTTTTGGTGTACATTACTTTTTTAAATAAAAGTTGTTGAAAGTCAAACATATTACATTTTTACAGTACTTGGAAATACGTTTTGTTGTTTTTATGGTGTTGATGCTGATCGAACTCTAATTTTTAAGCTCCTGTTTTTGCTACTGAATATCATTCCCTAAAAGGCAGCTTTAATCTCATTATTTAAAGCTGCAGTATGTTATATAATATACAAAATACACATGTAAAATATAGTTTAAAAGGCAAATGTTGCAAATTTGTTACCCAACCAATGCAAGTTGTTTCGCTAATATAATATATAGTAATGGTAATTTTGCGATAGTAAAAATGTTCCTGTTTCATGGGCCCTTTCTCTTACCTGAGGACTTTCATGACAACTTGTTTTGTGTCCTGTTGCATGACAAAATTACCCCTTTTTTTTCAAAATACTGTTGTAGATAGTTGCGAGGTCAGTAGATTGAGTGGTGTGTTTTAATGCATGCTAATCTCACTCAGCATTTGTTTTTAATAAAAAGAAACTATATATTATATAAACTAACAATTTTGTTGGAGTGAGTTAGAGATTGTAACAGAGGATTCATACAGCACTCACAAACTACTTGAAATCTGTTTTTGTGGGACTTAATGCAAATTTCATAATATATAGTACAACCTTTGTAACATGTTCCAACTCTGCAAATTTAACCATATTTTACAGTAAATATATAGTAAAATATGGAGATATATATATATGTTCTAAAACTGCAGTAAGAAAGTGTGATTATATACTTCAGGTGACATGCAGAGTATGTAAAACTGAATGAAAAGTTAGATATGTGTTTTATTTCTGCTGTCTTTTTTAAACATTACATTCATATCAAGTAATTTAATTCTGAATTATATAATATATTGCAGTTTTAAATCTACTTTGAAGGGAAATTCAGAAGAATACAGGAAATGCTAGAGCACTGTCTCTGTAAGCTTTTAAATGAACCCATTGGGTTTAATTTTCAGTAGTTGTTTGAGTGTGTGTTTGAAGGAACAGTTTTCTGCAAGTATTGTTAAATATCTATTTTGTATAAAGTTTGTGAAATGGTTGCAATCATTAGTGATTTTTTTTATTGTCTGCACCTTACCTAATGCCTGCAATCACAGTTTGATGGAATGATCGCAAATGTTAAATACAACATTTTTGTTAAATGGCATCAACAATTTTTCCCCTTAAGCTCACAAAGAGAAACCGTATCATTGTGCTGAAGTATGTCATGTTTCTTTAAAGGTATATCAAATAAAAATGCAAAAAGTACAAATCACATGCATATATGCCTGAGGTATTTAGAAGTTCAGAGACATCCAACAGTCCATTCAGCAACGCCACATTGTATATTGGTAGTTTTTGTAATGCCGGGGTTGTGTATCTATGAATTCTATGGGAAAGGCAGTTTTAAAAGTTATTTTTGAAAAAAAAATCACAGTTCCAGAAACAAGTCAAAAGGAAGGTGCCTTTATAGTGTGTGATATTGGTTTACCATTGTTCTGTTCCACAGCAATGGTTGGATACAGGACTGTACAGAACCATAGAGGTTTACAGCACAAGAAGGAGGCCATCATGTGTGCAGCAGCTCTTTGGTAGATCTGTGAGTCTCTCTGCTATTCGTTCCAGATCTCAGCTGGGCAATTGAGTGGAAGCTGAAATGAGCCACACAAAGTGCTTTTCTAAAGGAGGGCAGGGCAAGTTGGCAGGTAACTCAGTTTGCATCTCCTTCCGGTTGAATAATGTCAGCAGAATAAGTGGACTGTTCATCCCCTCTGTTTAGTGAGAAAAAGAATACTACAGATGGAGATGTGAGAACGGAACAACGGATGTTTTAAAATGCGAATATTTTCTCTCTCTTCCCCCCCCCCATTTCCTTTTGCCACAAATCATCTGTCATGAAAATCGTGGCCAGACAATCTTTCATCGGGTCTCTATCCACGGTGAAACTGACCTCCACTAGGTGTATGAGTATTACCCAGCAATGACTCTCCCTTTGTTTGCCCGCCCTGTGACTTCTCAGCAGTATAGATGCGATTTTTGAACATTGTGTATGTTAGCGAATAGAAGCAGCAATCCAAGGCCTCCCAGTCTACTGAGCCACAAAAATGTTTTAAACACCTGCAAATTAGGATCACATCCAGCAAGATCCAAGCTTGAGATCTTTCATTTATGCTACATAAAATTCATATGTATGTAGAATTAATTTTGAAATCATTTTATGCCATTCAAAGGTCATAAATATAAAGGGGAGGGCACTGACACAATTGGATATGAAATGGGATAACCAAATGTGAGACATTCAAATGGATTCAGACCATTGGTGAGGCTGCATAAGTTGGATAATTAAATGACTTTGTTGCTGGAGATGCCAAGCTAAAAGGGACCACCCTTCGACAAATGATGTAGCCCTTTCCATATGACATTGGAATTTGATACAGAATGAATGTGCAACTCCGGATACAATCTTGCTGCACTTCTCATGCCAGGTAATGCCAATTTATAGAAAAATACTAACTATAGATAGAAATTTTATTAGTTCTAAAGTATTAGTCTGCAACATTGAAAGATGCAGACAAGAATTCCTAAATAATATGACTGAACCTACTAATGAAATTCTAAATGTGGAAAGAACAGCTCACCAGAGGTAGTTGTAGCATATTCATTTCAGCAGTTCTGAGGTGTTCTAAATCTTCTTTGAAGTTCATTTAAATACTTATGCCCACTATAATCCAACAAAAATCTACAACTGGATGAATTACGTTGCTGCCTTAGGAGGGCGATCATCTCCTTGGGCAGAATAAGTAGGTTACGTCATAATACCTGAGAATGTTTGGCTTCCTGCATACAACATGGCTGAGATTTCATGAAACCTGGTGATGCCTTTGTTACCCTGATTCAATTGAGTAAGAAATGGCACTGTCAAATGTGAAAAGTTCCAGTATATCCAGACCTGCATAAGTTAGATATAAGGAGCTATTTCACATGATGCAGTTGCTGTTATGGACAAATTGTTTTGAACTCGTTGCCTTCAGGGTTTGCATAAATGAATTTCAATACGTACACTGTCAGGCAAATTACCTGAAATGTGTAAATGGATTTAAAAACCCATTTAGGATTGCCCCTCCCAAAATAAGGAGAAAGTACAAATACATAGCACAATTGTGTAAATATATGTTACATTGAAATCAGTGTAGAATGAATATTTTATGGTTTTGGCAGGGCATGAAGTGCTTATGAAGTGAAGTATCTGAAATTGTTGTGGCTCACAGCAGTAAAAACTTTGTGTTTATTGTAAGAGTTTTTAAAGAGTGCAATAGGGCAGATAAGCAGCTAATCACAGAATCGTTACAGTGCAGAAGGTGGTCATTCGGCCCATCATGTCCACACTGACTCTTTGAAAGAGCAATTCCCTCAGTTCCACCTCCCCCCCCCCACCCCCCGCATTCTTCCCGTAACCCTGCACCTTCTTCCTTTTCATAAAACAGTCTAATTCCCTTTTGAATGCTTCACATAAGATGGATACAGCATATCTTTAAGATTGTGCAAATGCCATTGTATGAAGGAGAACTGCTTGGAGGAGGCAAGTGAGATTGCAGTCAGTGGAAAATATTTGCCCCTATTATATAATGTGTGTGTATATTGTTACGACTGACCGCTCCAGTCAAAGCCCCCAATCAAAATATATGATTCTGATTGCGGTGGGAGAGACGCACTGATAATTCAATCCCGTCACTCCACAGATCGCCTTACATATCATTTTAAACTTTCCAAATTAAAGAAAGACCCAGCCAAATTGTACCATCTATTTAACCCCCGAATAATGCTAACCAAACCAGGTGTCTTTAAATTAACAAATTAATTATTTAATTAGAAGAACTAAATTCTTAAACACTATGAAGATATAAACAACATTTAAAATAGAAAAAATTAGTCCTTGCAAATTTACAGTCCAATGTTGCTTGAAGTCCTCACAGAATGTTACTTGAAATCCTCACAGCCATCCAATGTGGGGAAAAAAGGTTCTTCCACAGTAGAACAGTACGTAGTCTAACTGCAACAGTAGGTGATGCTTTCCTTCTCCAGTGAATTTCAACAATTAACGACTTGCGAACACTTTCAATAGAATCAAACTGACTAGAGTTTTTGAGGGATAAAAGATTGTCACACTTTCTTCAATTTAAATTACCAGAGATCTCTGTTTTAGCTTTACTTTCTTAGAATTTTGAGAGATAATAATAAACAGACTAAAATCCTATTCCTTCAGTTTAAGTGATTGAGAGCTCTTTCTTCAGTGCCAACACCAGCTGTGTCTGTATGTCTCTGTGTCTGTTAGAAAAAACTGTCTTCAACTAAAAGCCAGTTCAAAACTGAATTGTAACAAATGTATCACATGAGACTCACTCCCAGTGGCTGTATCTATGGTAATGAGAAAGCACCCTTTGAATCGCAAATGGTTGTATCCAATGGCAACCGGAAATGTACCTTTTTATAACTCCTGAGGCTTGCTGGTTCTTAAAGCAATACTGATCCCTTGCAAGCCTTAAAGGCAAACCGCATATTCCCGAAAAAAACTACAGGACCATGACAATATATATTGGCAGCCATGCCTTCAGCTCGCTAGGCACTAAGCTATGGAATTCCCTCGGCAAACATCCCTTCCTCTCCACCATAGAGGATACAAGTAACATCCTAGAAATAGGTGTAAATCAGAAAATGGAAGGGAGGGACGAACTCAAGAAAATTACAATCACCAGGGAAATAGTACTGAGCAAATTGTTGGAGCTGCGGGCTGACAAGTCCCCGGGTCCTGATGGACCTCATCCTAGGGTCTTAGAAGAAGTGGCTAATGAGATAGTTGATGCAGTAGTTTTGATTATCCAAAATTCCCTAGATTCGGGGAAGGTTCCAATAGATTGGAAAATAACCAATGTAACTCCTTTATTTAAAAAGGGAGGGAGACAGAAAGCAGGAAACTACAGGCCAGTAAGCTTAACATCTGTCTTAGGGAAAATATTAGAAGCTATTATTAAAGATGTTATAGCAGGGCACTTGGCAAAATTCAAGGTAATCAGGCAGAGTTAACATGGTTTTATGAAAGGGGAATCATGTTTAACCAATTTATTGGAGTTCTTTGAAGAAGTAACATGCGCTGTGGATAAAGGGGAACCGGTGAATGTACTGTACTTGGATTTCCAGAAGGCATTTGATAAAGCGCCACATCAAAGGTTATTGCGGAAAATAAAAGCTCTTGGATGTAGGGGATAACATATTGTCTTGGATAGAAGATTGACTAGCTAACAGGAAACCGAGAGTAGGCATAAATGGGTCATTTTCTGGTTGGCAAGATGAATAAGCGGTGTGCCGCAGGGATCAGTGCTGACTTGGATGAAGGAGCCGAAGGTATGCTTGCTAAATTTGCTGATGACACAAAGATAGGTAGGAAAGTAAATTGTGAAGAGGACAGAAGGAGGCTACATAGGGATATAGATAGGTTAAGTGAGTGGGCAAAGACCTGGCAAATGGAGTATAATGTGGGAAAGTGGGAAATTGTCCATTTTGGCAGGAAGAATAAAAAGTATATTATCAATGGCGAGAGATTGCAGAGTTGTGAGATGCAGATGGATCTGGGTGTCCTAGCGCATGAATCGCAAAAGGTTAGTATGCAGGTTCAGCAAGTAATTAGGAAAGCTAATGGAATTTTATTGTTTATTGTGAGGGGAATTGAATACAAACGTAGGGAGGTTATGCTTCAGCTATACAGTGCATTGGTGAGACCACATCTGTACAGTATTGGTCTCCTTATTTAAGGAAGGATGTAAATGTGTTGGAAGCAGTTCAGAGAAGGTTTACTAGACTAATACCTGGAATTGTCAGGTTGTCTTACGAGGAAAGGTTGGACAGGCTAGGCTTCTATCCACTGGAGTTTAGAAGAGCTGACTTGATTGAAACATATAAGATTCTGCGGGGTCTTGACAGGGTGGATGTGGAAAGGATGTTTCCTCTTGTGGGAGAATCTAGAACTAGGGGTCGCTGTTTAAAAATAAGGGGTCACCCATTTAAGACAGATGAGGAGAAATTTATTCTCTCAGAGGGTTATGAATCTTTGGAACTCTCTTCCTCAAAAGGCAGTGGAAGCAGAGTCTTTGAATATCTTTAAGGCAGAGGATTCTTGATAAGCAAGGGGGTGAAAGGTTATTGGGGGTATGCGGGAATGTGGAGTTGAGGTTGCAATCAGATCAGCCATGATCTTGTTGAATGGTGGAGCAGGCTTGAGGGGCCACGTGGCCTAATTCGTATGTTCGTATGTACCCCTCTCATCTTTAAAACAGTTCTTCAAAGCTACTTCTTTGACTAAGCTTTTAAACACCCATCCTCAAGTTTCCTTCTTTGGCTTGGTGTCAATTTTTTTTGTCTGATTACTTTTCCTGTGAAGTTTTTAGGGACATTTTGCTGAGTTAATGGCACTATGTAAATGTATGTTGTTAACTAGTTGTCTTAGTTCTGCAATGTTTGATTGAATATGTTAAGAGACAAGCAGGTAATTAATTTAAAGTTCAGTACTTATAACCAAGCAGGCTTAGTTGGAAGACCAATGTATCTGAAGTTATAATTCTTGAACTCAGTCTTTTTGAGTTAAAACTAAATTCAAGTGACAATTGGCTCTCTTATATACTGTCGCAGTTTAAACTCTTGTTGGTTGGGACAACACCTATCTCTTTCCTATTCGTTCAGTAACGGAAATGGTTGCTCTTTTAAAGCCAGCTCAGCATGACCAGACCATGCCTTGTTCATATACAACTTTACATTTATAGTTCCTGTTTTTGCCAGTTGGAATATTGGGTTCACTGGCTTCTTTCGGTCATTAACAACTCTGGCTGCTTTCGGGTTTGAGGTGGAGGTGCTGAGTCCAAGGCAATTATGGATTAAGGATTTCTTGAGAGCTTGTGCAAACAAGAACTCCTGCCCCTTCTGATCCACATAGAAACCTCAAAGAACGTTTTAAAACTCATCTGCTATTCTTCACAGAATGATACAGAGAAGGAGGTCATTCGGTTCATCGGGCCTGTACCACTCTTTGAAGAGCTGTCCAATTTGTCCCATTCTCCTACTCTTTCCCCACAGCTTTGTAATTTTTTTTTAGCTTCAAGTATTTATCTAATTCCTTTGTGAAATTTATTATTGAATCTGCTTTCACTGTCCCTTCAGGCAGTGTATTCTGGATCACAACAACTTGCTATGTAAAGGTTTTTCCACAAATCGCCTCTGGTTCTTTTACCAATGATATTTGAAATTATGCTCAGTATGCCCAAGTTATTGATATATAATCAAAAATATGTACTGGCCCAGGATCTGCCGCCTGGCAAGTCTGGTCTGACAGGAAAGCTGTCACTGTTTCCCTGTTCAGGAATTCATCTACAATTGCAAATCAGTGCTACTGATATTTGAAGGAAGACCCTGCTGCCTTCCTGGGTCCCACTTGCCTACTCAGAGCAGGTTAAGATCGGGCCACAGCAGGAAGGCAGTGAGTTCAGAGGCTGTGAGTATCTGGCCTCATTTTAACTGCCTGCCACCATCTGATTTCTGCAAGCCATTGGGGTGGGGGGAGTTAAATCAGGGCCAGTGTGTTTGCTGTTCTTTACTGTTGGTAAACAAAAGGTTGACTTTTTAGCAGATTTATTTAAATATATTGTAAGTCTCAATGGATTTGCTGGAAAAAAACTGGGTTTTATTCTATCCTGTACATTTCTTCCACAGTACCCTACGACAACCACCATTTCTAAATTGTATAAAATCATGGTGATCTATAGCCATTACTGTTTTTATCAAAGCTTTTTCTTCTTTCTCTAATTAACCCTCCCCACCAAACATACACACATCCTCATTATTGCTAGCACAAAATTGTTCCAGGAGTACGATAGCAAGCCATTGCCCTAAAAAAACTGTTTCTATGAACGGACCAATAACATGACAATGAAAGCCAACAAGCCTATAAACTCCTGGATGATCCCTTGCCAGTGCTGATGTAATATGACTGCTTCATTTCCTGCTGAATGAAATACTGGTCTCAAAGGAGAAATTCATAAACTAGAAATTGTTCTGGGGGGAAAGACAACATAAAAACTGGCTTTGAGGCAGAGATTAAAATATAATTGGCATAAGCATTGGGCTGATAAGTGGCAAGTAACATTCACACCACACAAATGCCAGGCAATGACCATTTCAAGCAAGACAGAATCTAACCATCTCTCCTTGACATTCAATGGCATTACCATCGCTGAATCCCCCACTATCAACATCCTGGAGGATACCATTGACCAGAAATTGAACTGGACCAGCCATATAAATACTGTGGCCAAAAGAGGAGATCATAGGCTAGGAATTCTGCGATGAGTAACTCACCTCCAGTGTCCCTAATGCCTGTCCACCATCTGCAAGGCACAAGTCAGGAGTGTGATAGAATACTCTCCACTTGCCTGGTTGGGTGCAGCTCCTACAACACTCAAGAAGCTCGACACCATCCAGGACAAAGCAGCCCGCTTGATTGGCACCCCATCTACAAACATTCACTCCCTCCACCACCGACGCACAGTGGCAGCAGTGTGTACCATCTACAAGGTGCACTGCAGCAACACACCAAGGGTCCTTTGACAGCACATACCACACTCACGACCTCAACCACCAAGAAGGACAAGTGCAGCAGATGCATGGGAACACCACCACCTGCAAGTTCCTCTCCAAGCCACACACGATCCTGACTAGGAACTAAATCGCCATTCCTTCACTGTCTCTGGGTCAAAATCCTGGAACTGCCTTCCCAAAAGCACTGTGGGTGTACCTGCGCCCCAAGGACAGCAGCACTTCAAGAAGGCAGCTCACCTTTTCAAGGGCAATTAGGATGGACAATAAATCCTCACCCAGCCAGCAATGCTCACATCCCATGAACGAATAAAAAAAAAGAAAGGCAGTATTTACCCTGTTTTTTTTAAAATAAAGGATCTCTATTACTCATCGTATGGTGGTGCTCCAGCAAGACTTAGTTCTTTGAATGCCATCTCTTTATTGAAATAGGTCGCACCACCGAAATAATGAACTGTTTTACACAGTAAAAGCAATTTTGAAAAACTTGTAAGTTTTAAGGAATGTAATAAGGATTGTGGGGTAGTTGCTGAAAAAACAACACTTGGAAATTGTATGATCAATTTTAGAACATAAAATTGTGCCTAAGGGCACAATCTTTGTCTTACTAACACCCCATTTGTTGGCATAAACGGGGCGATTACAGGATGAAAAATAATGGCAACTTACAATGGGTGGTCCACACTTACCAATTTTTGGGTATATTTCAATTTAGGTAGCTAACACTCCTGCCAGAAACATGCAGGGACCTAATTAAAAAATTCAATCCAGGGATTAACTGACGGTATCAAGGCTCCAATGCCATTTTTGTGTCAATCAATACTGTCACCCTTATTTTCTTTTATTCTTTCATGGGATGTGAGTGTCGCTGGCAAGACCAGCATTTGTTACCCATTCCCTAATTGCCCTTGAGATGATGGTGGTCAGCTGCCTTTTTGAACTGCTGCAGTCCATGTGATGTTAGGAAGAGGGTTCCAGGTTTTTGACCCAGCAACAGTGAAGGAGCGGTGATATAGTTCCAAGTCAGGATGATGTGTGGCTTGGAGGGGAACTTACAGATGGTGGTGTTCCCATGCATCTGCTGTCCTTCTAGGTGGTAGAGGTTGTGGGTTTGGAAGGTGCTGTCGAACGAGGCTTGACAAGTTGCTGTAGTACATCTTGTATATGGTATACACTGCTGCTACTGCACGCCAGTGGTGAAGGGAGTGAATGTTTAAGCTGGTGGGTAGGGTGCCAATCAAACAGGCTGCTTTGTCCTGGATGGTGTCAAGCTTCTTGTGTGTTGTTGGAACTGCATTCATTTAGGCACATAGAGAGTGTTCCATTACATTCCTGACTTGTGCCTTGTAGATGGTGATAGGCTATGGGGAGTCAGGAGGTGAGTTACTCGCTGTAGAATTCCCAGCCTCCGACCTGCTTTTGTAGCCACAGTATTTATATGGCTGCTCCACTTCAGTTTCTGGTCAATGATAACCCCCCAGGATGTTGACAGTGGGCGATTCAGCAATGGCAATGTGATTGAATGTCAAGGGAGATGGTTAGATTCTCCCTTGCTGGAGCTGGTCATTGCCTGGCACTTGTGTGATGTGAATGTTACTTGCCATTTATCAGCCCAAGCCTGAATATTGTCCAGGTCTTGCTGCATATGGACACAGACTGCTTCAGTACCTGAGGAGTTACGAATGGTACTGAACATTGTGCAATCATCAGCAAATATCCCCACTTCTGGCCTTATGATACAGGGAAGATCATTGATGAAGCAGCTGAAGATGATTGGGTCCAGGACACTACCCTGAGGAACTCCTGCAGCAATGTCTTGGGGCTAAGATGATTGGCCTCCAACAACCACAACAGTCTTTCTTTGCTCTAGGTATGACTCCAACCAGTGGAGAGTTTTCGCCCTGATTCCCATTGACTTCAATTTGGCTGGGGCTCCTTGATGCCATACTCGGTCAAATGCTGCCTTGATGTCAAGGGCAATCACACTCTTCTCACTTCAAGTTCAGCTCTTTTGTCCATGTTTGGACCAAGGCTGTAATGAGGTCAGGAGCCAAGTGGCCCAAACTGAGCATACGTGAGCAGGTTGTTGCTCTTTAAGTTGTGCTTGATAGCACTGTTGACAACACCTTGCATCACTTTGCTGATGATCAAGAGTAGACTGATGGGACAGTAATTGGGCCAGATTGGATTTGTCCTGCTTTTTCCTACATTACAACAGTGACTTCATTTCAAAAGTACTTCATTGGCTGTAAAGCACTTTGGGATATCCTGAGGTCTTGAAAAATGCTATAGAAATGTAAGTCTTCCTTTACCTAAAGGATTCATTTGCGCTGGAATGCTGAAAGCAGTTCTGGCACTCATTTTTCAGCTTTCTTTTATGAGTTTTGAGCCTTAAATTCATTTCTTTGCTTCTGGGTGTTCTCATTAAATGTCCCTGATGCTGAAATATGCTGTTCTGTTTAACTGCTGACGTTTTCAGCCCTCCTCTTGAGGGTATTGCTGCAGGTTCATGATGAGCATTTGCTCCACCAGATTTCCCACCCTCCCAAATGGCTACTCCTTGCAAATAAGACTCCACAATCAAAAACTGTTGCACTTCCTGTTCACATTATTGGAGGTATGGGAAGTGGGGAAGAATGGTCATCCTGCCCAACCACCTGCCTGATGTGCATGCCACACCAAAATCACTCCCTTGTTTGTTAAAATGTTAAAAGGATTCAATGGGGTAAATACAAAGTAATTATTCTGGTAGGGGAATAAAGAATGAAGGGACGTAATTAGCAGCAACAACTTGCATTTATATAGCGCATTTAACATCGTAAAAACATTCCAGTGTGTTTCAGTGAAGATTATCAGATGAAATTTGATACTGAACCACATAAAGCGGTATTAGCACAGGTGACCAAAAGCTTCGTCAAAGAGCTAGTTTTCAAGGAGCATCTCAAAGGAGGAGAGGGCGCTAGAGAGGCAGAGAGGGTTAGGGAGGGAATTCAAGACCTTCGGACCTAGGCAGCTGAAGGTACAGCCACCATTGAATTTGGGGGATGTGCAAGAGGCCAGAATAGGAGGAGTGCAGAGATCTTGGAGGTTGTTGGGCTGGAAGAGGTTACAGAGATTTGGAGGGACCATCCCTTTAGGAAATCCAGAAGCATTTTTTTCCACACAATTGATAGTAGAAATCTGGAATTCTCTGCTTCTAAAGGCCTGTGGTTGCTGGCATAATTGGAGCTTTCAAGACTGAGATGGATAGATTTTGGTATGGGTATCAAGGGTTGTGGAGCTCAGGAAGCAAATGGTGTTGAGGCGCAGATCAGCCATGATCTTATTGAATTGTGAGGCAGGCTCCAGTAATCATGAGCTTTTTCTCTATTTGGATGTAAAGTTTTCCATTTTAAAACAAAAAGCACTTCAAAAATTCTAACCCAAACATTAACCATTTTAACTTTCAATTTAACGTGTTATTCTCTATCAAATGCATTGCGCAGCATGTGTTCACCAGTAGTTCTTGTCTTGTTACCCATTTGCCTTCAATAAAGGACCTCAATTGGACAATTCTTAAAAAATACCAGTGGTATTCTCCAATATCAGTGACTTTTTAACATGCCAACACGTGGGTTAGGGCTACAATACTATAATAATAGAGCCAAGCCGGAAATAATGGTTGAAATTTTGTGCTGATGGCGGGGGTCTTGACGTCGGGGGAAAACGACACTGAGATCCCTGCGTCACCTCTTGTACAGAAGGCCCGCCGAATTTAGTGCCAGTCAGGCACTTAACTGAACAGTGGCAGGCCTTCCGTACAATTTAGGACCCCACCACTGGAAGTCCCAGCCTTGCAGAGCTGCTGGCCAATTAGAGGCCAGCAGCTGCAGTGCCACTGCAGAGGCAGTGGCTGCTATTGTAAATGCAACGAGGAGAGGCACTGGAACCAGGCTCAACATAGGTCAGGGAAGGAGGGGTCTCACTGGGTGGGAATCAGAGGAGGGTCAGCAGCAATGGTGGGGGCGTGGCCGTCAGTGTGCTAAATTTCAGCGATTTTATGCTCTCCCTGCCTCCAAAAAATTCCAACCAATGAGCGGGCAGATAGAAGGTGAATGAAAGAAAGATTGTAACATGGAAGGGTGCCCTATGAAAAGAAATGTCAGGATTAGTACTTGTAAAAAAATGAAATGGATGAGTCACGTTGTCTGAGCTTCACTGGGTGTTTTGGAAAGAATCAGTAACAGGATCATACATTCTGAAGAAACAAGCTACCAGCAGCTCACCTTGTGTGAAAAGTAAAGGTTACCTGTTTAATTCTGTTTTGTGAACTAAGCAGACTGAATGCAAGTGGGGCCAAACACACAAAGCATTTTTTTAATGTGTGTCTATAAAAAGGAACAAAATAGAATGGACCTGAAGGTCAAAGTCTTTTAGAGACAATGGATGATTAAACACTGATGTATACATCTGGATGAAAATCCTTTGCAGATAAAATAAGTCTCCATTTGGCTTTAGCCTCCTTTCCAGGTTAACATCTAGAGTGTTATGCAACTCGCTAAATAGATTTTTTTCCTCTTTATTTTGAGTGGCATGGTTCCATATTTAAACGAATGAATCAGTACAAAAGGAAAAAGAAATCTCAGCTGTTTGCGTCATTTGGATGTGTGGTCAGCAACCAGCCTCATATTTTAAACAAAAGATTAACTAATATTACAAAGCGACATTGAACTAAAGAACCTGCAATGTCGGAGATTGTGTCATGTTGGTTTGTGCTGTTTCTATTTTGTCTCTTGCACAATGTTGTGTCTGTTAGCTGCCCTTGGCAGGGTCCCATTGTGAATAAAAAAAACCTTAAGTGATTTATCCTGTATAAACATCTAATAATCCAAGTTGAATCTAAGTTTCAATGGCATTTGCATTTAGATTTTCCCTAAGAGACAAGGTTTACTTGTCTCATCTAAATTATCTGTCTGTTGGAGGGATAGATCACTCAACTGTACCTCAGTTGGAGAGTGGAATTGGCACCTTCTGTGGGCCATACAATTCCCATGGAGGAAGATAGTGTGTAGTGTGTGAATGCAGGAAGTTGATTAATTATGGTGGGGGTGAGGGGAGAATAAAGATAAAAATCGTGAGAGAAATGCAACTATTAAGCACATTGGCCCATACCTTACTCGTCATAAAACTTGTGTTTGTATCCATGACTTGGGTGTTAACAATATCCAAAGTGGCAGGGTTTTTATTTTGCCTCTTTTCTGCTATTCAGGCTCATGGATTAGAAATTCTTAATGCACACAGCCAAAAGCAACAAGCCACCATTAGGACACCTACCGTTATCCAGGCTGTACACTCCTGAGCGGTTGTATTTCGAGCAGAGAAGCAAGAAAAATCGTAGAGGATTGTAGTCAGCAAAATTAAAGGAATAAACAGAAGTAGTAGGAGAGTTTCCAGGACATTCCCTGGTCTGTGTCTATATTTTTATATATAAAGTGTTGCACCTAGCACATGTTTTGTTCAGCATGTGTCACTTCCAACATCACAAGACTATATCAGCAAATTAATCTCAGTTGATTGGAATCTCAAAAGTATCAACAAGAAAAGCTACCAATGAGTAAATGGGAATCCAAGAAATGAATAAGCAAATCTACTAATAAAAATGGAGAAACTCAATTTTTAGTTTACAGGATGTGGCCATCAATGGCAAGGCCAGCATTTAATGCCCTTGGGAAAGTGGTGGTTAGCCGCCTTCTTGAACACAACTGAGTCGCTTGCTAGGCCATTTCAGAGGGCAGTTAAGAATTACCTACATTGCTGTGGGTCTGGAGTCACATATAGGCCATATGCTTTAGGATGTCAGATTTCCTTCCCGAAAGGACATGAGTGAATCAGATGGGTTTTGCAACAATCTGTTCTGATGAAAGGTCACAGACCTGAAACGTTAACTCTGCTTCTCTCTCCACAGATGCTGCCAGACCTGCTGAGTATTTCCAGCACTTACTGTTTTTATTTCAGACTTCCAGCATCTGCAGTATTTTGCTTTTATTTTGCAGCAATCCGGTAGTGTCATTGTCTTCATTACTGATGCCAACTTTTTATTCTATTTTTATTTAGTTAATTGAATTTAAATTCCCAGCTGCCGTAATGAGATCTGAGCTCATGGGCTGAATTTTACCTTAGGCGGACGGGAATTCGCCACTGACGTGAACCCGCTTCTGCCTAGTCCAGGGATCCGTCCCATATTTTACAGGACCCAGGGCTTTAATTGTCCCGAGGCGGAACTTCCACCCGCTTGAGGGAGGAGGTCCCGCCTCCGTGAGCTGCCGGCTAATCAGCGGGAGCGGTGGCCACTGCTGGGACTACAGCCCAGCTGACGCCAAGAAGCCTGGAGGGAAGGTAAGTTAAGGTTGCCTCACCAGGAGGATCAGTCCTTCTCTGGTGAGGCTGGAGTGGTTGTTTGAGGGGAGGGGGGCGTCTTAGGTCCTGGGAGTGGGTTGGGAGGCGGTTGGGCCTTGATTGGCTTTGGGCAGGCGGGCAGGCCGTTTCCCACCCCCCGCCCAACGCCGTAAACTTGGCTGGAGGCGGAAGCGGGGTGGGGAGGCCTCCTGGAGCCTCCCACTCAATTTTACACCGCCCCCATGCCACCATCCGACCCGCTGGGGCGGCGTAAAATTCAGCCCCATGTCTCTGGATCATTAGTCCAGGATTAGCCTCTGGGAAGGCAAATTATAACAATATTAGGCAGGAACTGAAGAATTTAGATTGGGGGCGGCTGTTTGAGGGTAAATCAACATCTGACATGTGGGAGTCTTTCAAACGTCAATTGATTAGAATCCAGGACCAGTATGTTCCTGTGAGGAAGAAGGATAAGTTTGGCAAGTTTCGGGAACCCTGGAAAAAAGAAAAAGGAAGCATTCGTAAGGGCTGGAAGGCTAGGAACAGACGAATCCCTTGAGGAATATAAAGACAGTAGGAAGGAACTTAAGCAAGGAGTCAGGAGGGCTAAAAGGGGCCATGAAAATTCATTGGCAAACAGGATTAAGGAAAATCCCAAGGCTTTTTATACGTATATAAAAAGCAAGAGGGTAACCAGGGAAAGGGTTGGCCCACTCAAGGACAGAGAAGGGAATCTACGTGTGGAGCCAGAGGAAATAGGCGAGGTACTAAATGAGTACTTTGCATCAGTATTTACCAAAGAGAAGAACTTGGTGGATGATGAGCCTAGGGAAGGGAGTGTAGATAGTCTCAGTCATCTCATTATCAAAAAGGAGGAGGTGTTGGGTGTCTTGCAAAGCATTAAGGTAGATAAGTCCTCAGGGCCTGATGGGATCTACCCCAGAATACTGAAGGAGGCAAGGGAAGAAATTGCTGGGGCCTTGACAGAAATCTTTGCATCCTCATTGGCTACAGGTGAGGTCCCAGAGGACTGGAGAATAGCCAATGTTGTTCCTTTGTTTAAGAAGGGTAGCAAGGATAATCCAGGAAATTATAGGCCGGTGAGCCTTACGTCAGTGGTAGGGAAATTATTAAAGAGGATTCTTCGGGACAGGATTTACTCCCATTTGGAAACAAATGGGCTTATTAGCGAGAGGCAGCATGGTTTTGTGAAGGGGAGGTCATGTCTCACTAATTTGATTGAGTTTTTTGAGGAAGTGACGAAGATGATTGATGAAGGAAGGGCAGTGGATGTTATCTATATGGATTTCAGTAAAGCCTTTGACAAGGTCCCTCATGGCAGACTGGTACAAAAGGTGAAGTCACACGGGATCAGAGGTGAGCTGGCAAGATGGATACAGAACTGGCTCGGTCATAGAAGACAGAGGGTAGCAGTGGAAGGGTGCTTTTTTGAATGGGGCGATGTGACTAGTCGTGTTCCGCATGGATCAGTGCTGGGACCTTTGCTCTTTGTAGTATATATAAATGATTTGGAGGAAAATGTAGCTGGTCTGATTAGTAAGTTTGCGGACGACACAAAGGTTGGTGGAGTTGCGGATAGTGTTGAGGATTGTCAGAGGATACAGCAGGATATAGATCGGTTGGAGACTTGGGCGGAGAAATGGCAGATGGAGTTTAATGCGGACAAATGTGAGGTAATGCAATTTGGAAGGTCTAATGCAGGTAGGAAATATACAGTAAATGGCAGAACCCTTAGGAGTATTGACAGGCAGAGAGATCTGGGCGTACAGGTCCACAGGTCACTGAAAGTGGCAACGCAGGTAGATAAGGTAGTCAAGAAGGCATACGGCATGCTTGCCTTCATCGGTCGTGGCATAGAGTGTAAAAATTGGTAAGTCATGCTGCAGCTGTACAGAACTTTAGTTAGGCCACACTTAGAATATTGCGTGCAATTCTGGTTGCCACACTACCAGAAGGACGTGGATGCTTTGGAGAGGGTACAGACGGGGTTTACCAGGATGTTGCCTGGTCTGGAGGGCATTTCATATGAAGAGAGGTTGGATAAACTCGGATTGTTTTCACTGGAACGATGGAGGTGGAGGGGCAACATGATAGAGGTTTACAAAGTTACGAGTGGAATGGACAGAGTGGATAGTCAGAAGCTTTTTCCCAGGGTTGAAGAGTCAGTTACTAGGGGACATAGGTTTAAGGTGAGAGGGGCAAAATTTAGAGGGGATGTGCGAGGCAAGTTCTTTACACAGAGGGTGGTGAATGCCTGGAACTTGCTGCCGGGGGAGGTGGTGGAACCAGGTACAATAGCGACGTTTAAGAGGCATCTTGACAAATACATGAATAGGATGGGAATAGAGGGATACGGTCCCCGGAAGTATAGAAGGTTTTAGTTTAGGCAGGCATCAAGATTGCAGGCTTGGAGGGCCGAATGGCCTGTTCCTGTGCTGTACTGTTCTTTGTTCTTTGTATTCGTCCAGCAACATAGCCACTCTGCGAATGGATCTCTAATCTCCATCAGACTGGGTACTTATCATTGGAAATACAGTTTGTAATATAACAAAGAAAAATTAAAGTTACACGAAACTGGTTAAACCTGTTGGTATAATGGCACTTGAAAGTGACATCCTTGAAAGTGGATAAATTGCCAGGGCCAGATGGATTGCATCCTAGGTTGTTAAAGGAAGCCAGGGAGGAAATAGCAGATGCGCTGAGGATCATCTTCAAATCCTCACTAGATAGAGGAGAGATACCAGACGATTGCAGGTCTGCAAACATTGTACCATTGTTTAAAAAGGGGGCGAAGGATAGGCCAAATAATTATAGGATGGTCAGTCTGACCTCGGTGGTGGGTAAATTGTTAGAATCTATTCAGAGGGACAGGATAAACTGCCAGTTAGAAAGGCACGGATTAATCAGGGATAGTCAGCATGGATTTGTTAAGGGAAGGTCATGTCTTACTAACTTAATTGAGTTTTTTGAGGAAGTAATGAGAAGGATTGATTAGGGTAGTGCAGTGGATGTGGTCTACATGGATTTTAGTTAGGCATTTGATAAGATCCCACATGGCAGACTGGTCAGCAAAATGAAAGCCCACGGGATGCAGGGGAATGTGGCAGGTTGGATCCAGTATTGGCTCAGGGCTAGGAAACAAAGGGTAGTAGTTGACGGATGTTTTTGTGACTGGAAAGCTGTTTCCAGTGGCGTTCCAGAGGGATCAGTGTTGGGTCCCTTGCTGATTTAATATATATTAATGATTTGGACCAAAATGTGAGAGGCATGATTGGGAAATTTGCTAATGACACAAAAATTGATTATAATTGATAGTGAAGAGGATAGCTGTAGACTCCAGAAAGATAACAATGGTTTGGTTGAGTGGGCGGAAAAGTGGCAAATGGAATTCAATCCAGAGAAGTGTGAGGTAATGCATTTGGGAAGGGCAAATAAAGCGAGGGAATACACAATAAACGGAAAGATATTGAGTCGGGTAGAAGAAGTGAGAGACCTTGGAGTGCATATCCATAGGTCCCTGAAGGTGGCAGGACAGATAGATAGAGTGATGAAGAAGGCATATGGAATGCTTTATTGGCTGAGGTATTGAATTCAAAAGCAGGGATGTAATGCTGGAACTCTATAAAATGCTGGTTAGGCCACAGTTGGTGTATTGCGTGCAGTTCTGGTCATCACATTACAGGAAGGACATAATTGCTCTGGAGAGAGTACAGAGGAGATTTACAAGAATGTTGCCAGGGTTCGAAAGTTGCAGCTATGAGAAATGATTGGATCGGCTCGGGTTGTTTTCCTTAGAACAGAGGAGGCTGAGGGGTGACCAAATTATGTACAAAATTATTAGGGGCCGAGATAGAGTAGACATGAAGGCCGTGTTGCCCCTAACGGAGTGGTCAATTACCAGGGGGCACAGATTTAAGGTGATTGGTAGAAGGATTAGAGGGGACATGAGGAAAAACTTTTTCACCCAAAGGGTGGTAGGTGTCACTGCCAGGAATGGTGGTGGAGGCAGAAACCCTCAATTATTTTAAAAGGTACCTTGACATGCACCTGAAGTGCTGTAACCTGAAAGGCCATGGACTGGGTGCTGGAAAGTGGGATTAGATTGGGCGGCTAGTCTTTTCAGCCGGCACAGATACAACGGGCTGAATGGCCTCCATCTGTGCCTTAATCTTTCTATGGTTCTATGTTTGAGAAGCTTGTAGCAATGTTTTCTGTGCCTATGTGAGAAGCCTGAGTCTGAGGGAGTTCTTACATGTTTCCAGACACATCACTATTGGCTGATGAGACTTGAACTAGCAGGATACAGCTCACAGCATGCATCTGACTACAGTCTGTGCTAGAAATTTTTATTATTGACACCTAGCCTGACAATTCACAGATCATGACCAGACATGACCTAGAAATTGGTTTCTGCCGGCATGAACTAGGCAGAGGTAAGAATCATTGACATGAATCCAGCAAGCTGCAAACAACTGCTGGGCATCACTAACCAGCTCACTGACAAAGAGGATTTTGCTTTCAGACCATTGTGTCACCAGCAGCAACCCATGGGTTATCCTGGGGAGGGGTGGGGGGGTGGGGGTGGTAAAGGGAGGGGCACAATTGGGCGGGCACCGAGGTGGGATCAACAATGGCCTTTGCTACTGTAGTGGAGTCGGGAGTACCATTCCTGCGTATCCAGGCTCCACATTTAGGTGGCGGCCTCCAGTGGTCACTTTTAAGGACAGCTGCTTAAGACACATGTTAAACACATTTTAAACAGAAACTCCGTTTTCCAAAGCAGGCCTCATATACAAATAATTGCACGTGCAAATAGCGGGGCCTAATACTGATTTCAGATGTGGGCCCTGGCCATCTCTTTTTCCTGCCTTTACCCATATGGTAGCGAGCACAGTTGCAGCTCATAATGCAGCTCATAGTGTTGCCTGCCAGCCATATTGGATGCAAAATGCTTATTTCTCACCTGAAAAAGAAGGGTTCACCACCATCGAGTTTCTAGGCAGCTGCTCTATCATCTTCAATAAAAAAATTACTTAATAAAAAAATCGCAGGGAAGTCATTTGCAGGAATAACAAGAATCATTTCTATAAATCATTAGAATAAGGTAAAATATAATTTCTTCTACTTTTTCTGAGGTCACTTTGAACGCAAAAATGTATATACTATACATTAGCTGATATCCTTAAACTAGCCGGCAAGTACAGAGAGAGCCCAACACGGTTCTGTCTGAGGAGCAATCCAACAATTAGAAAAGGAAAGGTTTTTTTTTGTAATATATTCTAAATTAGGGCTGTTCAAACTATAGGCTGTATGCAACTGCAGAAGTTGCCCTCAAAACTCAGGCAACTCAGTTTCATTTCTGCTAATATTTCTTCTTAGTTGTCTTTTTTAATGTTTGAATTATGTAAATCCGCAGTTTTGGCAAGGATTGTTTTCAGTGCTATTGCCTTGTTGGTGGATAAATCCTAATTCAGGGCACTAGGATTTATTAGTATCAGCAACTTGAGATATATACAAAATGAATGTCAACATGGATTTAAACCTTATACAGGATCCCTGGAGCCCCAAGGTATGCACTTAAATAATCCACAAATAAAAATGTTTGGATACTGCTGAACTATGTGGTGATAGCAACTGTAATTTTTATATTTGTTTATATGAGCAATGATCACTTTTGAGTTCTGAGTACAAACAATAGTAACATTCATGTTTGAAGGAATGCGAGACATAAGTGTCCTGAATTTAAATAATAACGTTTTTATTTTGAAGTACGACTGTTCTACAGATATGTAATATAGGAAGAGAGATGCAAATTAATTAGAATTTTTCCTAAGTTTTATGTACTTCTTTACCTTTGCTATAAAAGTACACACCCTAAACAAAAATCTAAGTTAATCAGTCATGAATATGCATGCAGAGATGTATTTATATGGTATGTAAGTAAACACATTTATTTCTTTATCAATCTGAAGTTGTTAAGGAAAATACTATTTTCTCAGAACCATTGAAAGCACACTTCATTGAGAAGACCTCTTTTGCTCCAAATTCTTTCAGTGCCAATGCGCAAACCCCACCCTTAATGAAAAAAAGATTTGCATTTATATAGTGCCTTTCATAACCTCCTAAAGTACTTTACAGCCAATGAAGTACTTTTGAAACGTAGTGATTGTTGTAATGCAGTAATGTGCGACCTCTGACCTCAGCCTGTGACATTATTTAACAACAACTTGCATTTAAATGGAAGCTTCAACTTAGCAAAATGTCCAAGGTGCTCCCCAAAGGGAAAGAGTGGACAGAAAGCAGAAGTTGGGAAAGGTGGTGCAAGGTGTGGTTTAAAGAGGTAGGTTTGAGGATGCTATTGATAATGGTTAAAGGTGACGCTGGATGGCATTTGGGAGTAAAATCCCACAGTTCAGGGTTGTAATGGCTGATAGCTGACACAATGCAGTTTTAGATTTTGGAATTCAGTAACGGGTGCCCAATCCACTGTTGATTGAGTAATTTTATTTGTTTTGCCTGTAAAATATAGGAATACTGTTAGATGCAGGAGTGCCAAGCTAGAAGTGTTAGTTGCTATGGTTGTCGGGAAAATGTATCTTCTATACTTTCTCTCCATTCCAGTTTCTCTGAGTGGGAGTTAACAGATGGTTACCAAGTTACATTGGCAGAAAGCTGGGAGCAGCTTGCCTGCTGGTCCCCTTTCATTTGGGGGACCTGTGTCATCAGGGAACCTAAAAGTGTGCTGCAAAACTGTTCAGTTAACACAAACATTTGTCTTTATTTTCTTCTTTATTCTTCATCTGCTTAAGGTGGGAACATATGTCAGGATATAGTTTCTTGTGGGGGTGGATCAGGGCAGCTCTCTCAAGTGTTTACCAAGTGTCACCTTAGACTGAGATGGCTGGGAATCCATGTGACCCTGTGCACCTATGATGTCATATTAATGCTCAAATATATTGCATCACAAGCACAAATATCAGCTGAAACCTTGAAATACATAAATGCGTTATATTTTATTTTCTAATCTGAACAAGATTATCTGATTTTTCAGAAATCAATGCTTTAACAAAGCAAATTTGGATGCAGAGCAGTTCAGTGTACATTTAGCTAATCAGTCTTTTTTTTACAAGGAATCTTGAGTATACATAACAGGAAATCTCAAAGTGATAAAATATAATGCGACTGATCCCCACAGGGTGCTCTGAACCTTTACAGTTTGGTTCTGGATAGTTCAATATAGTAAGTTATTTTCTAACATGAAATATATATATAAGACAATATTTCCCAGCTTATGTTGTGTCCATTATCTGGACTCCACTGTAAGATCTGCCTGAGTGGCATTTGCTTGTTAATTATGTAGACCTTTAGAAAGACACAAAACAAAATATCACAATGATAGCTAAGTACTGCTTTAGAGATATTTGATTAAGGAAGAGAGATGCAAATTCTCACAATGAAAGCAATCTACATGGAGCTGCCAAATTTATTCAGCAGAATATGGTCTCTGCTCACTGATATTTTTCAACACATGGGACATTTATTGCCTTGTAAATTCAGCTGCGTTCTGGAGCTTTTGTAATACAACTGTGAATTACTAGATTATTGATGAAAACAGAGTACGTATTTGCTTTTGTTAAGGCCAGATGAGGAGGAGGGTCTCAGGCTCCCCTCTTGCCTTTCCTCTTATTTGACCGCAACAGGGTTTATTCCTTTTAAACAGTGGTTGTGCTTACCACCTCTGTGAGTGTTTTACCTTTTTCCTTTACTGTGATCTTGAAAGAACCAATTGGGCTGATTTTCTTGAGCTTAAACAAGAAAGGTGTATGTTTATTATATTTAACAATCTAACCCCGATTTAAAAATAATGAAAAAGTACACTACACATTCATGCACACATTCACACGAGAATCACACACACAAATAGATTACAGAGAGAAAAATAGATTTGGTAATTGGATTAAAGTCCAGAATAAATAAAAGTTAAATTCACAGTCTGAGGCTGGATGATTTGCTGGTCTTCTGGCTGGATTTGTATTCTTGATGTCTTGGTTGGTCAAAGTGCACTTTGTGGTTGACCTGCTTTGCTCAGGGTTATTTTGAAGGCAGAATTGTAGTTGGCTGTCTTCCCTTGGTCTCTGGCTGTAGCAGTCTGTAGGCTTGGAGGGTCCACAGTCGCAAACATTTTTCAAACTTGATGTTTTTTGGGGAGAGAGAAAGAGAAGCACACAGCTTTCTCTGCTGCTATACACTCAGTTACTGCTTGTCTTCTGTGTGTAAAAAAACTCCCAGTTTTTTCAGAGATAGATGGTCACATGGTTCTCTCAATCCCCTTTGTTTTTAATCAGGTCCAAAGTCTAAAACTCAAAACCCATTTTCAGTGGGGTTGTCAGTGTTCATCCCCTGGAGGGATGTCTCCACTTATGAATGCCTCAAGATAGTTTTGACTGTCCGCTAACGAGGATGACCTGCATAATCTACTCAGTTAACCAAAGCATTATTCTGGCTGGGCTTCTTGTTAGACTTTTGTCTCTAGTTCAATCTCCAGGCATTTCAGATGCAAATTGCAGCGGCCATCTTGGCTGCTAGTTTTTTAAAAGTTAACCAGGATTTTTTCTATTAAAAGTCTAATGTAAGTTTCCAACCAATGAAATTAATATTTCTGATTTGGCATATGGGGTTTTCTTGACAGCTTTAAATGATCAGGAGTTTCCTACATCTTAAAACGAATCTGTATGAAGCAGATTCGTGCACTACCATGCTGCCCTATGGGCAGGTCAGAGGTTGATTTGTGCTCAGATCTCTGGCATAGTGTTGCCACCTTGAAAGTGAGGGGTATAAAATTCACTGACTGGATCTGCCGCAGGCTGCCCAGGCCGCCCCCTTGGCCAGGCAACAGGCCAGGATTGACAGAGGTCAGGCAATTGAATGTTCATCTGCCCTCTCAGAATGGTGAGGCAAAAGTGACATTTTTGTATAGTTTCAATGTGGTAGTTGTCCCTTAAAGGAACACTAATTGCATTTGGAGTTTAAATTGCCAGCCAGAGCCAGAAATCCTGTACCCAACTTATCCCAATAATACATTGCAACTTTTGTTGATTATGAAAAATATAATTTAAACAGTGCTGTGTGATTGGTTCCTTTTGTATTTGAGTGACAGTTGATTTTTGGATTTATAAGATCAGGTATTCAAAATCCAGAATGCCATGGTAACTCTTCTGTGGGACGTAAACGAGGAACTTCTGTTTCAATCAAAGAGAGGTGGTTGGAGAACCACAGTTTTGAAATCTTAGAGAAGTAAAGAGGCTTTTCAAAACCTCAGCAGAGGCGGCTGATCGTCCTGAAAGACTGTGTGTATTAAAATCATTTAAAGGATTAATTTGTATAAGCATAAAATGAGTGGCAAAGTGCCATGCAGCACTGCTGCTTGCATGTGCATTCTGCACTGGAAGTGGTAAAGGCAGAAAAAGAGATGTCCAAGGCCCTCACCTGGAACATGCATTTAGGACCTTTGCATATGCAAAAAGGGGGCCTAATAACTGCTTTGCAGTCCTGAACACTACCATGAGTTGCACTGAGGAACAGGTGGCTCGCATAGTCTACAGTGAGCATAGGAGTGATGGGACAGCTGGACTTGGTGTGGATTAGGATACGGATGGCAGAGTTTTGAATGAGTTTTCGTTTATGGAGGGTGGAAGGTGTGGGGGTCGGCAGGAGAGCATTGGAATAGTTGAGTTTAGAGGTGACAAAAGCATAGATGAGGGTTTCCACAGTAGATGGGCTTAGGCAGGAGCAGAGGCGGGCAATATTACAGAGGTTGAAGTATTTGGTCTTTGTGAGGAAAGGATATGGGATCAGAACCTCAGTTTGGGCTCAAACAGGATGCCGAGGTTGCAAAACATCTGATTCAACCTGAGACTGGCTGACCTTTTTAATTTCAATTTGTTTAAATCCCCTCATGACATAGCCTCCCAGACCCCAACCCAATATCTCCTTCCTTGGCATAGCATCTAATGTTGTCTGATTACGCGTCTATGAAAGTTTTTCTATGTAAAAATGCAAGTTGTTTTGCGGAGGGGGTGGTGTGGGGGTACTGAGGATATGGAATTTGTGGCAACAGCTTTGGTCTTCCTGCTTAATAGGGGAAAATTGCAACTTATCCAGGACTGGATGTCAGACAAGCAGTCTGACAGCCCATAGGCAGTGAAGGGGCAATGACATGTGGGGGAAGTAAAGCTGAGTGTCATTAACATGCATGCTGAATCTGACTGCATTTCTTTGGATGATGTTTCCAATGGGCAGCATATAGACGAGGAAGAAGATGGATCCAAGGATAAATCCTTGGAGGACTTTGGAGGTAATATGTGGGACAGGAAGAGAAGCCTTTTGGTAGAGGTGTTCTGCCTTGGACAGTAGGTGGGAGAGATTGTGTGAATGGCTGTGTCCATGGCATCAGACAGGTTGAGAATGATGTGGCAGTTGTAGAGGTGTCATTTGTGAATTTGATAGGGGTCAATTTAATGGTGCAGCAGAGTGGGATGGAAACCTGATTAGAAGGATTCAAACATACAGTTGCAGGAGAGATTGGGGTCAGATTTCGGAAGCGACAGCACATTCAAGGACTTTGAAGAGAAAAGAAAGGTTGGAGGTGGGGTGGAGGTTTTCAAGGACAGAAGGGTCGAGGGTGGGGTTTTTAAGGAGATGATGATAATAATGGTTTTGAAAGGCAGGATGACAGTACCCGAGGAGAGGGAAACATTTACAATAGCGTAGGGCCAGGAAGGGAAGCTGGGTGGTCAGTAGTTCGCTCAATGAACTCAGCAAGGTCATAGAGGAGGTAGGAGAGAAACTAAAACAAGGCATAGGTTTAGGTCAAGAGTGGCAAGCTTTGGGGAGGTTTGGTTTGGTGGGCAAGGGAAAGAAAGGCAATTGAATGGATGGCCAAAAGCTTTGTGACAAATAAGTCCATAAACTCCCTCCATGTTATTGGGGGTGAAGGTAGAGGGAAGGCAGGGGAGAGTGATTTAAGGAGACAGTGATAGTTGAGAAAAGATGTCAGATTATGTTTGCTCTCCAAGACAATTATAGAGCAGTGTGAGGTTTTGGCAAAGGAGAGCAGTGCTTCATATGTTCCAGACAGAATTGGCAATGAATATCTAAACCAGATGTAAGCCAGGTATGTTTAGGTCTGTGCTCCTTGGGCATGAGGTAACAAAGATGATGACCATATTGGGGGAAATAAAGAGGATAGGAGAGAACAAGGGGGTTACTTTGCTGAAAGATGTAAAAGGTGTTGTATGAAAGTCTGGTTTTAGGGCCTAATTCTTTTTTTATTCATTCACGGTGTGACGACAGAGGTGGGAGGAGTGCACTGTCTTCTAGTTCCAATTCTCCATAGGTCACAACATAGATTTAAATGTTTACCCAGTTACCGATGCAGTCAATCATATACTCTACTCTTTATCCCAGAATAACATACACCAACCAGATTTCTTTAATAAATAACAAAATTATCAGTTTATTATAAAACAAGACATAACCAGTAATGAAGCAAAGCATTAACACACAGAGTGAAATATGAAAGTTCCCTTTTACCTTAGCCCCTCTCTTACGCACACACACACAAACACACACACGCACTGGTTAACTGAAAAAATAGAGATTTTCTCTTCGGAACTCTGTTCCAAAAAAAAAGACACAAAAGAATACTTTGGCCAAATACTTGCTAATTCTTGAAGAAGAAAAAGAAGATATGGAAAGATGTCAGTTGTCCCTTTTTGGTTTGGCGAACCAAATATGCATAGATGGCTGTCACTGGGATCTTTCTAGAACAGTTCTTTTCAGGCGATGTTGAAGATCAGTTTGGCAGGTTTTCAAAGAACAAAGCACAGTACAGCACAGGAACAGGCCATTCGGCCCTCCAAGCCTGCGCCGATCTTGATGCCTGCCTAAACTAACACCTTCTGCACTTCCGGGACCCATATCCCTCTATTCCCATCCTATTCTTGTATTTGTCAAGATGCCTCTTAAACGTCGTTATTGTACCTGCTTCCACCACCTCCCCCGGCAGCAAGTTCCAGGCACTCACCACCCTCTGTGTAAAGAACTTGCCTCGCACATCCCCTCTAAACTTTGCCCCTCGCACCTTAAACCTATGTCCCCTAGTAACTGACTCTTCCACCCTGGGAAAAAGCTTCTGACTATCCACTCTGTCCATGCCACTCATAACTTTGTAAACCTCTATCATGTCGCCCCTCCACCTCCATCGTTCCAGCGAAAACAATCCAAGTTTATCCAACCTCTCCTCATAGCTAATGCCCTCCAGACCAGGCAACATACTGGTAAACCTCTTCTGTACCCTCTCCAAAGCCTCCACGTCCTTCTGGTAGTGTGGCGACCAGAATTGCACGCAATATTCTAAGTGTGGCCTAACTAAGGTTCTGTACAGCTGCAGCATGACTTGCCAATTTTTTTACTCTATGCCCCCACCAATGAAGGCAAGCATGCCGTATGCCTTCTTGACTACCTTATCCACCTGCATTGCCACTTTCAGTGACCTGTGAACCTGTACGCCCAGATCTCTCTGCCTGTCAATATTCCTAAGGGTTCTGCCATTTACTGTATACTTCCCACCTGTATCAGACCTTGGAAAATACATTACCTCACATTTGTCCGCATTAAACTCCATCTGTCATTTCTCCGCCCAAATCTCCAACTGATCTATATCCTGCTGTATCCTCTGACAATCCTCATCACTATCTGCAACTCCACCAACCTTTGTGTCATCCGCAAACTTACTAATCAGACCAGCTACATTTTCCTCCAAATCATTTATATATACTACAAACAGCAAAGGTCCCAGCACTGATCCTTGCGGAACACCACTAGTCACAGCCCTCCATTCAGAAAAGCACCCTTCCACTGCTACCCTCTGTCTTCTATGACTGAGCCAGTTCTGTATCCATCTTGCCAGCTCACCTCTGATCCCATGTGACTTCCCCTTTTGTACCAGTCTGCCATGAGGGACCTTGTCAAAGGCTTTACTGAAGTCCATGTAGACAACATCCACTGCCCTTCCTTCATCGATCATCTTCGTCACTTTCTCAAAAAACTCAATCAAGTTAGTGAGACACGACCTTCCCTTCACAAAACCATGCTGCCACTCGCTAATAAGTCGATTTGTTTCCAAATGGGAGTAAACCCTGTCCCGACGAATCCTCTCCAATAATTTCCCTACCACTGATGTAAGGCTCGCCAGCCTGTAATTTCCTGGATTATCCTTGCCACCCTTCTTAAACAATGAACACCTCCTCCCTTTTGATATCGACATGACCGAGACTATCTACACTCCCCTCCTTAGACTCATCATCCACCAAGTCCTTCTCTTGGGTAAATACTGATGCAAAGTACTCATTTAGTACCACACCCATTTCCTCTGGCTCCACGAATAGATTCCCTCCTCTGTTCTTGACTGGGCCAACCCTTTCCCTGGCTACCCTCTTGCTCTTTATATTTGTATAAAAAGCCTTGGAATTCTCCTTAATCCTGTTTGCCAATGACTTTTCATGACCCCCCCTTGCTTAAGTCCCTTCCTACTTTCTTTATATTCCTCAAGGGCTTCGTCTCTTCCAGCCTTCTAGCCCTTACGAATGCTTCCTTTTTCTTTTTGACTTGGCTCACAATATCCCTCATTATCCAAGGTTCCCGAAACTTGCCAAACTTATCCTTCATCCTCACAGGAACATGCTTGTCCTGAATTCTAATCAACTGACGTTTGAAAGACTCCCACATGTCAGATGTTGATTTACCGTCAAACAGCCACCCCCAATCTAAATTCTTCAGTTCCTGCCTAATATTGTTATAATTAGCCTTCCCCCAATTTAGCACCTTCACCCGAGGACTACTCTTATCCTTATCCACAAGTACCTTAAAACTTATGGAATTATGGTCACTGTTCCCGAAATGCTTCCCTACTGAAACTTCGACCACCTGGCCGGGCTCATTCCCCAATACCAGGTCCAGTACGGCCCCATCCCTAGTTGGATTATCTACGTATTGTTTCAAGAAGCCCTCCTGGATGTTCCTTACAAATTCTGCCCCATCCAAGCCCCTAGCACTAAGTGAGTCCCAGTCAATATAGGGGAAGTTAAAATCACCCACCACAACAACCCTGTTGCCTTTACATCTTTCCAAAATCTGTCTACATATCTGCTCCTCTATCTCCCGCTGGCTGTTGGGTGGCCTGTAGTGAACCCCCAACAATGTGACTGCACCCTTCCTATTCCTGAGCTCCACCTATATTGCCTCGCTGCATGATCCCTCTGAGGTGTCCTCCTGCAGTACAGCTGTGATATTCTCCTTAACCAGTAATGCAACTGCCCCACCCCTTTTACATCTCCCTCTATCCCATCTGAAGCATTGAAATCTCAGAACATTTAGCTGCCAATCCTGTCCTTCCCTCAAACAAGTCTCTGTAATAGCAGCAACATCATAGTTCCAAGTACTAATCCAAGCTCTAAGTTCATCTGCCTTACCTGTTATACTTCTCGCATTGAAACAAATGCACTTCAGACCACCAGTCCCGCTATGCTCAGCAACAGCTCCCTGCCTGCTCTTCCTCTCAGTCTTACTGCCCTTATTCACTAGTTCCCCCTCAGTTATTTCACCTGCTGACCTACTGCTCTGGTTCCCACCCCCCTGCCACACTAGTGGCATTTCCAGGAGAAATGCAACAACAGGGGTTTCTGGAAGGCTTTTCAGGAGAAATACATCATTAGTTTCTCTGTTTCTTACACATGAATCTCAGGAAGTTCTCAAAGAGATGGAAGAGGGTGCTGATGGTGACTGCTCTCTTGGCTGGTTTTCTCCAACCGCCTTCAAAACAGTTCACACCCCAACACACTGTCCAAAGCAAAACCAAAAACAATATCTCAAGAATCAAGCATCCAGTTCCCTATAAACCTTGACCTGTCACTTCTCTGTAAACATCTCCTCCAAGTCAAAATGCCCCTGCTGGGTATTTATCTGAAGACAGGTGACTTCCAGTAAATGTTGTTTTCAAACAAGACCTCTCAGTGTCCTTTCAATGACCTCAGTGAAAAAAATCCATGGAATCCTTTTTCAGTTTTCCCAAATAAAACAATGTCCATAATCCTAAAATACATGTGGCCTCAAAAAAAAATACTTAAAACAATATAGAAGCACTGTCATAACACCTCCATCCTTGGAGGAATGCAATGCCATTTTCAAGTGCATTTCTTTACAAAAAGTGAGAAAAAAAGATGAAAAATATTTTAAACCACATTTTGGCACTCATACTCATTTACTCTTTACCTGCAGCTGATACAGTTCTACTTTGTAGCATCTTTGCACTCAGATAACTCAAAGCAAAGTTAAATCCTGGACAAAGCATCTGCAATCACATTAGTTTTTCCCGCAATGTGGATAATCTTTAAGTGATAAGGTTGCAATAGTAAACTCCATTGGAATAGTCTGGCATTCTGTTCTTTGAAATTTTCCACAAAGTCTAGGGGGTTATGATCAGTACATACCAGTTCTCTCTGTAGTCGTGGCGGACATAGACCTCAAAATGCTTAAGAGCTAGTAATAAGCCTAGGGTTTCTTTTTCCACTGTTGAATATCTTTTTTGGTGTCAATTTAGGTTTTTGGAGAAAGATACTGGCCTTTCTATACCTGATTCATCGTATTGTAACAGGACTGCACTGACCCCCAGGTCACTAACATTAATTGCTTCGTTGAAGGGCTTAGTGAAATTTGGAGCAGCCAACACTGGTTCATTAATCAAAATGGCTTTCAGCCTCTCAAAAGATGTTGGGCATTCCCCTAACCACACTCCCTTGGTTTTAATTTTTTGTGGCAAATCTGTCAGTGGAACAGCTTTCGTACTAAACTTTGGAACAAAATTATGGTAGAAACCACACATCCCCAAGAATCTCATGATTTTTCGCTTGGTCCTACAGGTGGGGACCTCCACCAATGCTTGTACTTTTGCTGTTCTTGGCAACATTTGTCCTTGCCCTACTATATGCCCGAGGTAGGTTACTCTAGCTTTTACAAATTCACTTTTGGCAAAGTTTATCACTAAATCAGCTAATTGTAATTTTCTAAACAGAACCTCTAGTTGTTCCAAGTGGTCTGTCCATGTGTCACTGTATACCAGCACATCATCAAGGTAAATCACACAGTTAGAAACACTGGCTACCACTTGGTTCATTAGTCTCCAAAAAGTGGCTGGGGCATTTTTTAGTCTGAATGGCATCACTTGGCATTGGAAAAGACAGTTTGGTGTGACAAAGGCAGATATTTCTTTAGCTCGGGTTGTTAAAGGAACCTGCCAGTATCCCTTTAACAAATCTATTTTTGTAAGAAACATGACACTGCCACTCTGTCTATACAAGCGAGGTACTGGGTAGGAGTCTGTCTTTGTTACTGCATTAATCTTTCTGTACTCTATGCAGAATTCAGTTGAACTGTCAGGTTTAGGCACTAACATCACTGGTGAACTCCAGCTGCTTTGACTGGGTTCAATTAGGTGGTTTTCCAGCGTGTATTGGACTTCTGCATTTACCTGGGCCTGTTTCTCTTGACTTAAGTGATAAGGATGCTGTTTTATAGGAAAGGATTCCCCTGCATCCACATCATGTGTGGCTAAGATTGTACATCCTGGTTTGTCCCTACTGTTACAACCAAGATGGGAGGAGTGCACTGTTCGAGTCCCACTTCGCCACAGGTCACAACATATTTTTAAGTTTTCTCACTTACCGATTGGGTCAATAATATATTATTTTTCCCAGAATAAAACACACCAACCAGGTTTCTAGAATAAACAACAAAATTATCAGTTTATGATAAAACAAGTCTTAACCAATAATGAAGTAAACGTACATACACAGATTGAAATATTAAAGCCCCTTATTTATCCTAGCCCCTCACACACACACATCCATACACCGGTTAACTGGGAAAAATCAAAGGGATTTTTGTTTTTACCGCTGTTACAAAGAAAACAAAAAAAACCACTTAGGCGGTATACTTGTCCTTGGTTTTGGTTTGGCGTCCCAAATGCATATAGATGGCTGTCACTAGGATCTTCCGAGAACAGTTCGTTCCAGGCGATGTTGAAGATCAGTTTGGGTAGGCTTTCCAAGAAATGCAGCTACAGAGGCTTCAGATAGGTCTTACAGCAGAAACGCAGCAGCAAGGGTTTCAGTTCCCACACATTCCATATGCGGGGTTTCTTCAAATACAGTTTGGAAATAGGAAACTCACACACTGTATGCAGGGTTTCTTTTCAAGAGAGAGAGAGAGAGAGCTGGGTCTTTGGGAGGCAAAAACCAATTGTCTTTTGTAACAGTTCAAACTGAAACCAAAAACAGTCCAGAAATCAAGCCTCCTGAACTCTATAAATCTTACCCTGTCACTTCTTCATAAACATCTCCCAAATCAAAAACACCCCCTGCTGAGTGATTATTCACATACAGGTACCTTCCAGTGAGACTTGTTTACAAGCCAAATCCAGGAACCTTCTGGTGATTTCTTTTAAAGAAACACACAAAGTTCAGCATCTCTTCAAGATTCCAAATGAATCAATGTCCATAATTCAACAATAAGTCCTTAAAACATATTTTACAAAAAAAAAGCACTCTCGTAACACGACAGACTCTTTTAAATGCCGTGAGTAACTTTATTAGGTCTTCTTGCTGTACTGCATCTAAATAGGAAAGCATAGTGTCCAATCTCCCTAACAGTTCAGTATTAGCTAACCGGATAATCGGGGGTTTAATTTGAGAATTGTCTAAGCCTCCTTCTGCCTTATCCTCACTATCCCTTTCATCCTTCACTGTCCCTACTACCTGACATACCTGTGTTTGCTTATCCTCCTCCAGCGATGATATTGTTTCAACATATTGATATGACACAGCCACTTCTTTTTCCGGTGGTCTGGGGTGTCAATCAAATAATTAACTTTACCAATTCTTTTGACCACATTATATGGACCACTGAACCATGCTTTCAGTGGTTCACCCTGTAAAAGCAGTAATACTATCACCTTAACCCCTGGTTGAAATGTTTGGGTCTTGGCATGCTTGTCTGCCCATTTCTTCATGGTTGGGAAGCTTTAAGGTGTTCCTGAGCCACTTTGCAGGCTCTCGTGAGCCACTCCTGGAACACGGATACATAATATAATACAGAAGATTCGCCCCTCTGTTCTAAAAACCTTTCTTTAATTAGTTTTAGAGGACCTCTTATCTCATGTCCATAAACTAATTCAAAAGGACTAAAACCTGTAGACTCATCAGGTGAATTCCATGAAGCAAACAAAATAAATTCTAGCCCTTTATCCCAATCATGGAGATATTCATGACAGTATGCCCTGATCATTGTTTTGAGGGTCTGATGGTACCTTTCTAAAGCCCCTTGTGTCGATAGGTGGTATGCTGAAGACTTTAACTATGTTATACCCAAATTACCTATAACTTCCTGAAAAATTTTAGACATAAAATTGGAACCTTGATCCAACTGAATCTCAATCAATAATCCATATCTAGTGAAGAATTGGGTTAACTTCTCTACCATTACCTTCGCAGAAATTGTTCTCAAGGGAATGGCCTCTGGGAACCAAGTAGCCATATCCATGATAGCGAGTCTATATTGATGTCCTGCTTTTGTTTTCGGTAAAGGTCCTACACAGTCTACCCAACACCCTGCTAAATAGTTCCCCAAAAACTGGTATGGGTATTAGAGGTCCCGGTTTTATGGCAGGTTGCGGTTTTCCCACAACCTGGCACGTATGGCACATTTTACAAAACTGCACCATGTCCTTGGAAAGACCTGGCCAGTAAAGATGTCGACTTACATGTGATTGGGTCTTCCGGATCCCTACATGTCCTGCTATAGGAATTTCATGCACTATCCGTAATATTTCCCGGCGATACTTGGGCTGTACCACTATCTGGTGATTAGCCGTCCATTCTTCGTCCACAGGTCTGTGAGGAGGTCTCCATTTCCTCATCAGAATACCATTTTTAATATAATAGCCTTCCGGCACTCACTTTGTCTCAGCTTCAGTTATAGCTGATTGTGCCACTTTATTTAACTCTGGATCAGCTTCCTGAGCATTGATCAGAGAGGGCTTGCTGAACATTTCCTTCGGACTATCCAAATCCCCAAAGAAAGTTTCAGATATTCCGTTATCTGTCTGTGGTGCCAATTGTACCTCCAACAATGGAATTTGTTTAGCCATTACACATGAAGGAAAAATTCCTGGAACCTTTTCCTGCAACTGTTCTGTTTCTTTAACTTCAATTAATTTTTCCATGACTACTGGAGAAGCTACTACCTTCACTCTGCCAAATCATTCCCCAGGAGAAGATCAACTCTGTCCATAGGCAAACTATGGACAACTCCTGCAGTTACGTTCCAGACATTAGGTCACACTCTAGTTGCACCCGATACAAAGGTACAGGTATATCCTCCCCGCCAATTTACTAAAACCTTGGCATTCAGTGTGTTGTCTTGTGGAAAAGTTATGCCTTTTCCAAGCAAAACAGTTTGGGTGGCTCCTGTATCCCTAAGTATAACTATAGGTTTACCTGCCTCACTTGAGGGATAAGGAGTTACTTTTCCTTTTGAAAAGAATACCTTATAACTCTCAGGTATCTTATTCACGTCCCCCCACACTCACAGCGATTTTTGTACTTGGCCTTACAGCTCCAGTCAGAGCTACAGCCTGATCTGTTGTACCCTCGTTCAGGGCCCCTTTCTCTGCATTGGCTTTGTGTACCCCAATAAGTCTCATGGGTTTACCCCGCAACTTCCAGCATTCGGCATGAAGGTGTCCCAACTTGTGGCAAGGCTTGTGGACCTCACTTCCACCATCAGCACCTTCCTTTCTGGCCTGAAGAGGAGATCCATGGACGTTCCCAGTTGTCCCTTCTTGTCCCCGGCTACTTGCCTTGCTTTCATCCTCCCACCTTCTATCCTTCTCGGATGTATGGGGGTGTCGGACAAAGAGTTTGGGCTTATAAACAAGCTTGTAATCATCAGCAATTTCCAATGCCTGTCGGGCTGTTGATATTTTCTGGCTCTCTACAAGGGTTCTTACTAACGGAGGGAGTGAATTTTAAAAATCTTCCAGGAGAATTAGTTTCCTAAGATTCTCATACGTAGCCTCTATCTTTAGTGCCCACATCCAACAATCAAAATGAATTTGCTTTACCTTCTCAAATTCTCTATAAGTCTGCCCAGGTTGTCTCCAAAGGTTCCGAAATTTCTGCCTGTATGCTTCAGGGACCAACTCATAAGCAGTGAGAGTAGCCTTTTTTGTCATCTCATAATCTGCAGAAGCCTCCTCAGAAAGCATGGCATAAACTTAATGAGCTCTGCCCATCAACCTGCTTTGCATAAGCAGTGTCCAGCTTTCCTTCACCCATTTCATCTGTCTGGCTATCTTTTCAAAAGAAATTAAAAATGCCTCTACGTCCCTTTCCTCAAATTTCAGGAAGGTTTATACAAATTTAAACAGGTCTCCACTCTGTTCCTACCCAAATTTTCAACGGGGTCAAGGGCATCCTTTTGTTTTCTCTAGTTCCAGCCTTCTAATCTAGTATTCCTTTTCTCTCTCCTTTTCCTCTCTTTCTCTTGCCCTTTCTCTCCCCTGCCACTCTGCTTGCTCCCTTTGAAATGCTCTCTCTTTTGCCCTTGCCTCTCGTTCCTCCTGTTCCCTTTCAAGTTCAAGCTGTTTCATCTGCAACTGAGTTTTAGCTAATTCAACTGCACTACTATTTGGTTTACCACCTTCTTCCAATTGCAAATGCTGTGCTATTACTTCAATTATGTCTGCTTTCTTACCTCCTGGTTTTAACTCTCATACCAACAGGTCTGCCAAATCATTTAGTCTAACCTTGGTTAAGTTTCTCAAATCACTCAGGGATCCAGAAAGGTCGTAGCAACTGACACAGACATTCCGGTAGTGTAACGTTTACTCTAATGCACAAGAAACCTGTTTTTTTCACTTTTCCTCTTTTCAATTATTATTACCCCACTTACAGTTGCACATCGTCAACATTGGGTTATCCCGTACAGAGCCCCCAATCATATGTTACCACTGAGGTGGGAGGAGTGCACTGTCTTTTCTTCCACTTCTCCACAGGTCACACCATATATTTAAATGTTTACTCAGTTACCGATGAGTTCAATCACGTACTCTACTCTTCATCCCAGAATAACATACACCAACCAGGTTTCTTTAATAAACAACAAAATCCCAAATACGCGTTGACGGCTGTCATTGATATCTTTCCAGAACAATGCTTTTCAGGTGACACTGAAGATCAGTTTGGCAGACTTTCCAGGAGAAATGTGGCAACAGGGGTTTCTGGCAGACTTTTCAGGGGAAATGCAGCATCAGTTTCTCTATTTCTTACACTTGATTCTCAGGAAGTTCTCAAAGAGATGGAAGAGGGTGCTGATTTTTCAGTTACTGCTGTGTGTGTATGTGTGTGTGCATGTGCGTGTGCGTGAAAGGCTAAGGTAAAAGGGAACTTGCATATTTCACTCGGTGTGTTAATGCTTTGCTTGGTTACTGGTTATGTCTTGTTTTATAATAAACTGATAATTTTGTTGTTCATTAAAGAAACCTGGTTGGTGTATGTTATTCTGGGATAAAGATTAGAGCATATGATTGACCGCATCGGTAACTGGGTAAACATTTAAACCAATGTTGTGACCTGTGGAGAAGTGGAACTAGAAAAGACAGTGCACTCCTCCCACCTCTCTTGGCTGGTTTTCTCCAACTGCTTTCAAAACAGTTGACATCCCAACACATTGTCCAAAGCAAAACCAAAAACAATATCTCAAGAGTCAAGCTTCCTGACCCCTATCAATCTTGACCTGTCATTTCTCTGTAAACATCTCTCCCAAGTCAAAAAGCCCCTGCTGGGTATTTATTTGAAGACAGGTGACTTCCAGTAAATGTTGTTTTCAAACAAGACCTCTTAGTGGTATTTCAATGACCCCAATGAAAAAAACATCTATGGAATCCTTTTCAGTTTTCCAAAATAAAACAATGTCCATAATTCTAAAATACATGAGTCTTCAAAAGAATTACTGAACAAAAAATATAGAAACACCATCATTACAACGGGATGTGGGCATTGCTGACATGGCCAGCATTTATTCCCCATCCCCTAATTGCCCTTGGCGCATCACCTTCTTGAGCCACAGCAGTCCGTGTGGTGAAGTACTGCCGCAGTACTGTTAGGGAGTGATTTTGACCCAGCAACAAAGAAGGAACAGTGATTATATTTCCAAATCAGGATGGTATGTGACTTGGAGGTAGTGGTTTTCCCATGCACCTGCTATATTCATGCCCAGTTAAGTTTCTGGTCAATGGTAAACCGCAGATGGTGCCGAATTCGACAATGATAAAGGCATTGAATGTCAATGGGTGGTGGTTATACCCTCTCTTGTCGAAGATGGTCATTGCCTGGCACTTCTGTGGCGCAAATGTTACTTCCCACTTATCAACCCAAGCCTGAACGTTGTTCAGGTCTTGCTGCCTGCGGGGACAGGCTGTTTCATTATCGGAAAGGGTTGTGAATGGTGCTGAACATTGCGCAATCATCAGCAAACTTCCCCCCTTCTGACCTTATGATGGAGGGAAGTCACTGATGAAGCAGCTGAAGGTGGTTAGGTCAAGGACACTGCCCTGAAGAACTGGAGCGATGTCCTAATGCTGATTACCATAATTTGAACTTGCCTGGAGGTTCTAAAACAGACACCTACAGGTTTAGTACTCAACCACTGGTCAGAAGCAATCTTCATGTTTTTTTTTGTTTTTTTTATTCATTCATGGGATGTAGGCATCGCAGGCCAGGCCAGCATTTATTGCCTATCCCTAATTGCCCTTGAACTGAGTGGCTTGCTAGGCCATTTCGAGAGCATGTAAGAGTTAACCACATTGCTGTGGATCTGGAGTCACATGTAGGCCAGACCAGGTAAGGACAGCAGATTTCCTTCCCTAAAGGACATTAGTGAACCAGATGGGTTTTTACGACAATCGACAATGGTTTCATGGCCATCATTAGACTAGCTTTTAATTCCAGATTTATTAATTGAATTCAAATTCCACCTTCTGCTGTGGTGGGATTCGAACCCATGTACCCAGAGCAATACCTGGGTCTCTGGGTTACTAGTCCAGTGACAATACCAGTACGCCACCGCCTCCCCCTGTCGTAATATATGTAGGCTCTTCCCACCCACTGCCACTGTAGGTGTGGTGTGCACTGGCTGACACATTTCAGGATGGCTCAGGGACCAAGGGAGAGGGCACACAGGTTCTCAGATGTGGCACTGGAGGTTCTGGTGGAGGAGGTCCGGAAGAGGAGAAATGTCCTGTACCAGTAGCAGGGAAGGAGTTTACCTCACCCTCCTGTCCCTCTCTACTGTAGCAGCTGTTGCTGCTTTGCCTGGTATCATGTCCTCCTCCTATTCCACATGCAGACCAAGGGGGCCCCTAGCAAGATACGCATGACCAAGCACTCCCTTTCTCCTGATGACTCCTAAAAGGTTTCCAATAATGTAGAGTAACCCAGCACTTTAGGTGAAGTCCTCAGAGAATTTCTGGAATAAATGTTGACAGTGTTGGTGAAGTTTTGACAAAGTGCCCCAGAAAGTTTACCAATGTATTTCAAAAGTCCTCTTCAAGCCTCCAGCAGCAAATGAATAGTAAAAGGTTTGTATGACTTTAGGAGCACTTTAAATACTCAACAATGATTTGTTTGCTCCTATCAGCTGGTTGCTGTTAGAAGAGTTCATTAGATCGAGCACTATCCATCAAAATGCTCTGCAGCCTTGTTAATGAGGGCTAGCAGGCAACTTAAGTGTCAATCAGCCCCTTATTGATCCTCCAGGCAGCCGTTCCGAGTGTGTACTTCAACCCTTTAACAATATGACATCTTGTGCTAAACAGGTGTTTCAGCTCAAGACAACATCTTGGCCACCTCGGAAGCTCTTTAGCGCTGAAAGGAGCTGGTGAAAATCAGTCCCTAAGGGTTTTACTGGAGAAAAGAGAAGCAAAGGTGGAGGAGATGGATTGGTTGAGCAGAATGCCAGCTGCAGAAATATCATGCCAAATGGATGATCGATGGCTAGGTAACTAGAATTTTGAAAGTGCCATTGCAAATGACTCAGGGGAACATTTACTCAAGGGGCAGATGTAGAAAGATAGATGTGGGGCTGAATTTCCAGCATCCGCTGAAGGTGGAAACAGAGGTGGGGGTGCCCTGAAAATACTGGTGCTAGGTGGCGCATCAATTTCAAGGCAACGATCCCAGCCTCAACAAAATTCACCAGTGCGGGGAGTGGGGGGAGGGGGTGGTGGGGAGAGGGCAGTAGGGGGCGGTGTGACAGGAATCACGCTCTCCTTCCAATTGAGGTCAATTAAAGTTGTTAAAAAGCCTCTTGAAGGGCAAGGGTGTAATATTTAAAGGGGCAAACAGGTTTCAGAAGCTGACGGTTCTGAACAGCGATGGGTACACAGTGGGGAGCTGCCCCAGGGCATCACCCCAGCCCCATAAGAGGGTCAGCGGAGCAAAGGGGTGACACTGCACTTGGTAAGTTGGTGGCCTTAGTGCTGTGCAAATGGCAGGGAGAGCGGGCACTCAATGCTCAAGCATTGAACAGGGTCATCACCCTGTGGGCATTGCAGGGGCAGAAGAGCAGGGGGCAAGGCTGACAATCACAATAGGATGACCACTTCTCTTAATGGAAGGCTGCAGGTGGCATTGGGGGCATGACTGTCAGATTTTGGGCCCAGTGACAGTAAGGGACAACACTCTCCACAGAAAGGGAAGAACCCCAGGCATCAGGAGGATACAGGAGAGGAGAGGGGCAGGAAGGCAATGGAGGCCATACCCTCGACACAGGATCTACCGCCGAAGACGGAGCCACCTGGAGATGACTGTGACCCAGTGCTGCAGGAGACTGTGACTCTCCAGGCAGATGGTCACTGACATCTGTGCCCTTGTCGCCGAAGATCTCGCACCTCACAGCACTGGTCGCTATGCCCTGCCAGTAGCTGTCAAAGTCACTATGACCTTGAACTTCTCCACTTCCGGTTAATTCCAAGGATCAGCTGCGGACCTTGGTGGTATCTCAAATATGGCTGCACATTATTGCATCTTACTGGTCACTGATGCCCTGTTTTCCAGAGCTGGACAGCACGTTTATGTGACGACAGACACAGCCTCGCTGGCACAGAGGGCATTGGATTTGCCTCCATCACTGGATTCCCTCAGGTGTGGGCCATCATTGATTGCACCCATGTGACAATCAAGGCACCCAGTGACCAGACAGTGAGATCCAGCAATAGGAAGGGCTTCCACTCCCTCAACCTGCAACTGGTCTGTGACCACAACAAGAGCTCCCACCATATATGTGTGCTCAACTTTACTGGCTGTTGCCATGACTCCTTCATCCTCTGCCAGTCCAGACTGCCTCAAATCTTCACTCCAACTCCCAAAGTGCGTAGATGGATCCTCGGGGACAAGGGAAATCCCTTGAAAACGTAGCTACCGACTCCTCTGCAGGAGCCCCAGACATAGACACAGAGTCGATAAAACCAATGCCACCTTCTCAGCAGGACAACCATTGAGCAGGCTATCGGGCTTTTGAAGATGCAATTCTGCTGTCCAGACCGGTCAGGTGGTGCCCTCCAATACTCTCCTGCAAGGGTCAAGGTCTTTGTGGTGGCTTGCTGCACTCTCTGTAACATGGCCCTCCAGAGCGGTGTGGACCTTGAGGACACTAAGGCCCTGGAAGGAGACAGCTCACTGGGGCAGGAGGTGAGAGAGGAGGAGGCGAGGTGGATAGAACGTTTATAGATGTGTTCTGTGGATAGCACATTTATAGATCTGGTCACCCCACAGCTTAAGTGTATACTGGAAGAGAGAGAATAGGTGACCACCAGGAAGTCAAAGAGGAACAATCAGCTATTGCAGGAGCCCCCTGAGTGCATCCCACTCTCCAACCAGTATTCAGTTCTGAATACTGATGAGAATGATGGTTCATCTGGGGAGTGCAGCCAGAGCCAAGCCAAGTCCATGGCACCACAGGTGGCTCAGCTGTACAGGGGTGTACAAGGAAGAGCAATAGTGATCGGTGATTTGATAGTTAGGGAAATAGATAGGCATTTCTGTGGCCTCAGATGTAATCTTGGGACATTGGGACTGGCTCTGGGGGAGATGGGACCTGTAACAGGCAGGATGGGTTGCACCTAAATAAAACCAGGATTGAGATCCTTGCGGGGCGATTTGTTGGTGGTATTGGGGGAGGGTTTAAACTAACTTGACAGGGGTGTGGGAACCAAGAGATAACAGAGGGGAATATCAAAGTGCAGAGAGTACTGGGAGAGATAGTACTAGAATAAGGAATAATAATTTAATAGGTGGGGTCAGAGTAAGGGAGAAAGAAATAAAGTCTAAACCAGGGTTACTGCGCATGTATGTGAATGCGTGGAGTGTGGTAAATAAGATTGGTGAGTTACAGGTGCATATTGCCATGTGGAAATACAATGTTTTGGCTCAAAGAAGGGCAGGACTGGGTGTTTATTCCTGGATACAAGGTGCTCAGGAAAAATAGGAAAGGGGAAAAAAGGGGGCGGGTTAGTTGTATTAATTAAGGAGAGCATTGCAGTGCTGGAGAAAAAGGATATCCCAGAGGGGTCGAGGACAGAATCAATTTGGCTAGAGCTAAGGAACAAAAAAGGTGCAATTACATTGCTCATAGAATCATAGAATAGTACAGCACAGAAGGAGGCCATTCAGCCCATCAAGTCTGCCCTGGCTCTTTCAAAGAGCAATTCCCATAGTCCCACTCCCCCTCTTTCAGCAAATCCCTGCAATTTTTTATCCTTCGAATATTTAAGCAACTCCCTTTGGAAAGCTGCTATGGAATCTGTATCCAGCATCCTGTCAGGCAGTGATTTCCAAATCCTAACCATTCATTGCATGAAAAAAAAATTCCTTGTGTCAGTTCTGGCTCTTTTACCAATCACCTTAAATCTGCGTCCTACCTTTGTTGACCATTTAGCCATTGGAAACATGCTCAGTGTAGTCTATAGGCAACCAACTAGCGGGAAAGATGTAGAAGAACAAATTTGCAGGAAAATTACAGAGAGGTGCAAAAATTGTAAGGTAGTTATATTGGGGGACTTTAATTATCCAAATATAGACTGGGATAGTAGTAATGTAAAGAACAGTGAGGGGCAGGAGGTCCTAGAGTGTGTTCACAAAAATTTTCTACAGCAGTATGTTTCGAGTCCAATGAGAATGGAGGCACTGCCAGCCCTGGTTCTTGGGAATGAGGTGGGTCAAATGGATCAAGCTTCAGTAGGGAAATATCTAGGGGACAGTGATCATTGTAACATAAGATTTAGGCTGACAATGGAAAAGAACAAAGAACAATCCAGAGTAAGAATAATTAACTGGGGGAAAGCCAACTTCAATGGGGTAAGAACGGATCTGGGATGCATAAATTGGAGCTGAAGGTTGGCAGGAGAAACAATAGCTACCTTCAAAGAAGTATTTTGGGTACAGTGAAGATATATTCCCTCAAAAGGGAAAGGTAGGGTAAACAAAGCCAGAGCTCCTTGGATCACAAGAGAGATAGATATCAGGTAGAAAATACTATTGAGAACCAGGCTGAATATAGAAGGTTCAGAGGGGAAGTGAAAAAGCAAATAAGAGAACAAAGAGAGAGTTAACATAAAAGGGAATCCCAAAGTCTTCTATCGACATATAAGTAGTACAGGGGTGGTAAAATGAGGAGTGGGGCCGATTAGGAACCAAAAAGGGGATTTATACATGGAGGCAGAGGGCATAGCTGAGATATTAAATGAATACTTTGCATCTGTCTTTACCAAGGAAGAAGATGCAACCCAGGCAATGGTGAAAGAGGAGGTAATTGAGACACTAGAAGGATTTAAAATTAATAAGGAGGTTGTATGGGTACTCTGTACTTAAAGTGGATAAGGCACCACGACCAGATGAGATGTATTAAAGGATACTGAGGGAAGTGAGGGTGGAAGTTGTGGAGCTACTGGCCATAATTTTTCAGTCTTCCTAAGACTGGGGGGTGCTGCCAGACGAGTGGAGAATTGCAAACATTACACCCTTGTTCAAAAAATGGTGTAAAGATAAACCCAACAACTACAGGCCTGTCAGTTTAACTTCAGTGGTGGGGAAACTTCTAGAAAGAAAAATTCAGGACAAAATTAATAGACACATAGACAAATACGGGATAATTAAAGAAAGTCAGCATGAATTTCTTAAGGGAAAATCATGTTTCATTAACCTGAGTTTGTTGAAGAGGGTTGATGAGGGCAATGCAGTTGATGTGGTGTACATGGACTTCCAAAAGATTCATACAGTGCCACACAACAGACTTGTGAGCAAGGTTATAGTTCATGGAATAAAAGGGATAATAGCAACATGGATACAGAATTGGCTGAGTGACAGGAAACAAAGAGTTGGATTTTGTGGTCCCAGGAGCAGCAGCAGGTGCTGAAAATGGTGGCCACCCGCATGGGAGCCGTGCCACCGTGATTACGTGGCGGGCAGCCACTTAACATATTCACGGTGGCCGACCCCCCCCCCCCCCACTACCCTCCCACATACAATCATGTGGCAGGGGAGGCATTGGTGACACCGTTCACCGCGTCACCTGATGCTGCAGCAGCTGCTGGCACCATTTTTAAAAGGCTGCCAGCCCTGCAAACAGTTCAAAATAATGCAGAACTGACCCTGTTCCCCCCACTTATCCTTACACATAATGCCGAGTTGCCCGTTCCCCCTATTATCTTTACACACAATGCAGTGTTGACCCTTTCCCCCACCCTCCATCTATACTCAGAATTCAGCGGTGACCCCTTCCCCTCCTCGATGGCACCAGCTTCTCCTGGACGGGAAAGCAAAGGCGCGTGAGTGCCGCACGTCACACTGAAGATCGGGAACGGATGGGAAGATCACGGTGGATGACATGGTAATGTATACAAATAGGCATTTTAAATATTCAAACCAGGGTCCCATCACAGAGCAGTGAGGAGCTGCCACGGAGCTTTCCCGCCCCAGGGAAGATTGGGCCCAGCAATCCTGGCATCGGGTTCTGTGGCAGTCGTTGCCTCTCTGATTCTCTGGCCCTCAGCATAAGACCTGATGTCAGGCTAAGAACAAAATTCAGCCCAAAAAGTAGTGATTAATGGATGTTTTCCAAGCTGGAGGAAGGTTTGTAGTGGAGTTCTCCAGGGGTCAGTGTTGTGACCCTTGCTTTTCCTGATATATATTAATGACCTAGACCTTGGTGTGCAGGACACAATTTCAAAGTTTGCGGATGATACGAAACTTGGAAGCATTATCAACTGTGAGGAGAATAGTGTAGAACTTCAAAAGGACATAGATAAGTTTGTGGAATGGGTGGACAGGTGGCAGATGAAGTTCAATGTGGAGAAATGTGAAGTGATTCATTTTGGTAGCATGAACATGGAGAGACAATATAAAATAAAGGGAGCAATTCTAAAGGGGGTGCAGGAGCAGAGGGACCTGGGTGTATATGCATAAGTCATTGAAGGTGGCAGGACAGGTTGAGAGAGAAGTTAATAAAGCATTCAGTATCCTGGACTTTATTAATAGGGGCATAGAGTACAAGAGCAAGGAAGTTAAATTGAACTTGTATAAGACACTGGAGTACTGCGTCCAGTTCTGGGCGCCACACTTTAGGAAAGACATGAGGGCATTGGAGAGAGTACAGAAAAGATTTGCGAAAATGGTTCCAGGGCTGAGGATCTTCAGTTATGATGATACATTGGAAAAGTTCAGACTGTTTTCCTTGGAGAATCTATTGATCTCTGTCTTGAATGTATTCAACGATGGAGCATCCACAGCCCTCGGGGGTAGAGAATTAAAAAGATTAAGAACCTTTTGAATGAAGAAATTTCTCCTCATCTCAGTCCTAAATCACTGGCCCCTTATTCTAAGACTGTGGCCCCATGTTCTAGATGCCCCGTCAGGGGAAACAACATCTCAGCATCTACTGTGTCAGGCCCCTTCACAACGATTTCTAGGGATTTGTATTTGGGCTGTATCTTTAGGATTCTTCCCAGTGGTGTGTCTTTGGGGCATGTCCTCGATGCGTGAATTTAGGGTGTGACTTCAGTATTTAATTATCGAAATGAAAAAAGGGCTTGTTTTCATCTGTAACTCCATAGAGAGGAAATAATGGCCATTTATCTTTGAGTCTCTGTAATACAGGATTTAAAAATAAATATCCTAGCAGTTGTGTTTTTTCCAAATTGCCACAGCTTAAAATTAATATAACTGTATTTTTTAATAAATCTGTTCATGGTAGCTAAATATAACATAGAAGCTATTATATGTTGCTTCAGTGTGTATCTTCAGGCAGGAAACAGAGAAATAATATATTTTTTTGAATGCGACTTATTCTTGGTGCATTTTGCTGATGCAGAACTGTAAATGTTAATACAATTCCTCAGTTCAAATTGAAACTGGCACAGTCGGCTATCATACATTTCTCCATTGAACTGGAGTGCATTTATAGAATTTAATCTGACATGATCCTCATTCGTGGGCCATGATCTCCCAAAGAGTGTCAGAAACCCTTACTTCTGTGTGACTGCTTTAATAGACCGATACATGGTGGAGCCTTCTGTTCGCCTCTCCCACTTGTGCAATTTACCACAGCTTCAAGTGGTTGTTTTGTGAGTTTTAACCAAAAAACAATAAGTAGCAAATTTCTTGTTAATCACTCTCCACAAACAGAGTTTTATTAGGCAGTTCTCTCACTAGTTTGTTTAGTGCGACTGCATTGTTTGTGCATTCATTCCCAGCCTCGCTTGCAGGGATATCATGTACACAATGAATGAGCAATGCTCACAGTGTTCTCGGTTCCCACTGCAGATTTACAGAGAGTTCCTGTGCTGTTTTAACTCGAGCCACATGCATCTTGCATTACAATCAAGGGCTCTTCACATCAACACCAGGCTTGGTATTTGAAATCTCTTGGCAATGGAATATTCTGATTTGATGTCTATCCAGCATGTTCGAGATATTTTGCTTTCTTAAAGTGATAAGGTCTCAGGACTCGTGTATCTGAAGCAATTCAATAGATCATTGGAGCTGCAGCCAACTGTGCTTTCATGATGTAGAATGCAGATTTGCCCATTGTGATTCCAAACATGGTGAGTTACTAATTTATTTATGTCGTTGTGGTGAGCCACCAAGCGAAGGTGGCCGATTTCCCCAAGGGGTGTGGGGAATTATCTCACTGAACTGCATACTTACATTTTCCAGAAACATGGCATAGAGGCAGAGGCTGAGAGTGGGGTAGTATCACCTGTCACGTGGACTTAATGTATCAGGAGGGGAGGAGGAGAAAGGAATATATCTTTTAATTAGCAAACTAAAGATTCAAACTTGGTGTCTTTCGTATTGCTAATGCTTGATATAACCACGGCTACCAGTCCCCATCACATCAGGAAAATCTCAAAATTCCATGTAATAATAAAATGTAACTTATTGGAAATAGTTGCTAGCACTGACACATGGCGGGGTTTTAGCTGGAAGATGGTCTTGGTGGGAGGATGAGCCTGAACCCCCACCCTTTTCTGATGGCATCAATTGGAGGCCTGGGCTGTTACAACTCCTGGCCTGATTTCTACCCCACTCCCCACCCACCGCTTGGCCAGCTGCCTGCCCAAAATGCATGGAAAGAGGCAGCTGGCTGGTTAAGGTTACATGGCTCAGAGGTTCCCCACCATCTGGAAGGTAAGTAATGAAGGGAGGATTTCAATAGGTATCTTGAAGGTGGGAGGGGAAGCTCAGGGCAGCAAAGGCCGAGACTTTCCATGTGAATCCCAGAGGGCCACTCCTGCTTCTCCTGGCACCACAAAGGAAAGTTTAACACTCACCTTTTTATGCTTCCAGTCTTCAGAGCAGCTTTTGCTGAGAGGGCACCTCACTCAGACTGCAGTTAAATGGACATGAGAGTCATATTGATGTAATAGGATGCTGATTTGCATACACATATGAGGCTCCCTCAATAAAGTGGTAGAGAGAGAGATTCATCCTATGGCGTCAGTCAACGACAGCCTTGCAAAATTGGGAAAAAGCTCCATATTCACCAAGCTGGATGCAAATAGCGGGTTCTGGCAGTTGCCTTTATTTGAGGAGTCTAAATTGTCAACCACCTTTATCACACCCTTCGGCAGATTCTGCTTCAACAGATTGCCATTCGGTATTGCATCAGCAACAGAGATATTCCAGCGGACGATGTCAACAATCCGAGAAAGTTTGGAGTGAATCATCCGCCACATGGATGATTTTCTGATTCATGGAGCAAACCAAGAACACAACGTAAGGGTAAGATTACAAGAGGCAGGGCTCACATTAAATGACAAGTGCATATTCTCACGGTCGACAATGAGGTTCTTTGGCCACATAATTGGTGAATCTGGAATCACGATAGTTCTACAGAAGATGAAGGCAATAAAAGATTTCCCAGAGCTAAGGAATATAACAGATCCACACCGATTCATGGGTATGGATAACCAGGTAGGGAAATTCCTACCAAAACTAGCAACTGAGCCTCCAAGACAACTGCTAAACAACAGCAATGCCCGGTGCTGGGAAGACTGCCAGAAAAATTCTTTCAAGAAGATCAAGGAAATGTTGACTTCACCACAAGTTTTGGTGCAATTACGATCCAGAACTAGTGACCATTATTGCAGCAAAAGCATCGTCAACAGGATTATATGCAGTCCTGTTCCAGATCCAAAAAGATGGACGATGCAGGCTGGTGTACTTTGCCTCCCAGTCACTGTCAGAGACAGAACGAAGGTACGCCGTGATTGAAAAGGAAGCATGAGCAGCAACATGGGAGTGTGAAAAATTTTCGGACTACGCACTGGGCCTCAAGAGCAAGATCGAAACTGAACACAAGTCACTAGTAGCGTTGCTTAATTCCAAGGAGTTAGCAAACTTATGCCCAAGGGTACATAGATTTTGACTACATCTAATGAGATATAACACCACAACTGAATATGTCCCAGGGAAGCATCAGGTGACAGCTGACGCATTATCAAGAGCATCAAGCGATCTACCTGAATTGGGAGATGTCTCATTCCTGGAGGAAGTTGAAGTCTTTGCTTTAGCTATTACTGAGGATTTGCCGCCAACTTTTCAAAGGTTATGCCAAATTAGGAGCCTGCAGAAAGAGGATGAAGTCTGCAAAAAAGTAAGACATTTTTGCCAAGAAGGTTGGCCAGAATATGTGCCGAATAACCCAATCCTAAGAAAGTATTATGAGCAACTAAGCCATCTTGCTATTGTCAACGACTTACTAGGCTACAACAAAAAATTAGTTATTCCAAAGGCTTTAAGGTTAGATGTCTTAGAGAAACTACACCATGGGCACTTAGGAATCACCAAGTGTTGTGCAAGAGCTAGAAACTCGGTATAATGGCCGGGGATTTCCAAAGGGATCAAAGACATGATCTCCAATTGTATTAAATGCGCTACTATCAGACAGGACTTTAGAGACCCACTGATGTTGTCTTCCTTTCCACCCAGGCCATGGAAGTGCCTAGAAATGGATCTGTTTGAATATAAAGGGAAGATTTTCCTTACTATCATTGATTATTACTCCAGATGGGTTGAGGTCAAACTAATATGTGGCCAGAGTTCTGAAGCCATAATCAAATCACTGAAAGATTTTCACCACAAATGGCATTCCGGCCATAGTGATCTCTGATAATGGTACACAACTCGTGAATGAAGCCTTCCAACATTTCGCAGAAACGTATGGGTTTGCCCGTGTTACGAGTTCACTGAGGTACCCCCAGGGCAATGGAGAAGCAGAGGGAGACATTCGAACCATGAAAATGTTACTGAAAAAGAATGAGGATTTTCAGCTGGCACTGTTAAACTACCGATCAAAGCCACTCCAGAATGGGTTGACTCCATGTGAGTTGCAAATGGGTAGGAAGTTGCGGATGCAGCTACCCACACTCCCAAGCACCCTTCAACCGTGAGTCGGTGTAGAGGACTGAGGGTGAAAGAAGAAAAAGAAAGATCAACCCAAACGGAGAATTATGATAGACGTTAGAGAGCAAAAAATCAAACAGACCATGACCTGGAGATTTGGTTTGGATTAAAGATCAGGGTCAATATGGGGAAGTGATGGAGAAATCTCCATATCCTTGGTCCTACATAGTCCAGACAGACCAGGGATGGCTAAGGAGAAATAGAAGATCTTTGGTACTGACATCTTCGAAAAAACTATTTGGGAAAGATCAAGCAAATCAGCTACCAGAGGCAACTGATGAACCAGTGATACAACCAACAACAGATCACCCAGACAAGAGTGAAAACAGAGAACCTGAGTCATCTAATACTTCCACTCACCCACAGGAAGGTGAAGAAGAAAAACCGAAAGACTCCATACCCCCAAACTAGTGAAAGAGAACATGCTATGGCAGAGTCGTGAGAACCCACAGTGTTACAGACCTGATGAATGAAGTCAGAGACTTGGGGGGAGATGTAGTATAATGTATATAAGCTGTTGCTGGGTAGATTATGTATATAGACCTTCAGCACCATGTCATGAGTCCGAACCCTGTGTTGCTCAGTGTTCATACAGATACGTTAAAGATAAGACCCCTGTAAATAAACTCCTGTTACTTTGACCCAAAGTAACATTCAACACTAATGGCACACTGACAATATAGTAAAGTTATGACCGACTTTCCCACAAGCAGAGCATTTCGACTATAAATGGAGGCATTTAGATGGTTGGTGGCCGCCATGGCAATGGTAGCATCTAAATTTCTGCCTCTGTGAACTTGGCTGCCAGGGCCTGTTTCCTGCTGAAATACGGTTGACCTTCCCTGCCGGCTCAGGAAAAGAACTTCATTGCAATCAGCAACTATCTCTTCCTGCCTTTTCCATGGCTGTGGCCTCATCACAGGCCCCCTTCCACATTAGCTTATTGTCTCTGCTCAAAAGCTTGGTCTGGATTTTACTGTTCTTTAGACCTCTGATGAACATGTCTCTATGGTTGGCTTTTAAATTTGTGCCATAATCACAGTGTTGAGGGAGTTTCTTTAATTCGAGAATATAATAGACTCATTTAGCAACTGCTTCCTTTCAAGTAGATAATATATATATAAAAAAAAATTCATATTGTTACGACCAGGTGAGAAAGGTGTCTAGGGGTCCCTCTCAGCCTTCACCTGGGCTTACTGTAATAGGGTTTAATTTTAAACACACTGTGTTTTTAGCTTCCCGTTGGTGAATCCTTGTTCACCACTTTCTAATTAGAAGGCAAAGAAACCGGCACAAACAGGCTTTCTTAGGTTTAAAGAAGAAAAGTTGAAATTTATTAAACTTAAACTCTAATTCGGTGGCGCCTACGGTTACAAGCCGCGTACCACACTAGCATGCATACACGATACACACATGCAAATAGAGACAGAAAAGAGCAGAAGAAAAATAAAGTGGAGAAGTTTGAGGCAATGTCCGAAGAGTTTTTGTTAAGGTTCTCCGAGCTCACTGTAGAGTCCTTGATTATAGGTAGATCTTGCTTTTCGTAGAGGCCCAGTATTCTTCTTAAACCTTGTTCGCTGTAGGAGATTTTTCTCTTTTGGGGTTCATGTGTCTTCAGTGGATTCAGAGGCTTGTGAGAAAGAGATGGGAGCAGGCAGATAGGAGAGGCTTGGCGAGCCAGCCAGGAGAGATCTTCTCAGTCTAGGAGCATTCTGCTTTCTACTCAAACTGTTTGTACAAATTCAAAAACACTCAGGTTGCCTAGCAGGTTAGTCATGTGACTAGCTGGTTTGACCCAATCTGTTTGTGTATTTGGCCATCTTAGCAGTCAGCCTGGAATGCAAGCTCCCCACCTTCAACGTCTGGTGATCAAAAGTCCATTGTGGGTTGAATGTGTCAGGGAATGAGTGCTTTGTCCTTCCAAACACTGTCTGTTAACATGCAAATGTCTTTCCAGCCAAGATCTGGCAATTTTTTAAAGCAAGTCCTTTCTTCACTTCAACAACAGTTTGAAATTTAATGTCCATGTGGCAAAATTAATATGCCTCATGCTTGCCAGGTGGGGGCCTGCATGACATTATATAAATAAAAATTAAGTAATGAGCTCTACTCTTCCTTTCCAGAATCTCATTAATTGCAGAATGGTCCAAATTACTGGAATCTCATGGGAATCGTTGGTTAAACAGCACCTCAAAAGCATCTGGCCTCATCAAGGTGAGGAATGCATTCACTTTATCATCATCCCCTATTTAGTAGATTGCAGCCAAATGTGTAACCTTCATTCATAATTACACCAGTCCGCTTTGTTAGGGTTGAATTCCCCCATTGTCCCAAAATATGTCTTCAGTGCCATTTTTTTTCAATTATATACCGTGCTGCAGACACACCCACAGAAATCTTTCATATCACTCAAACTTCCTCAAAATTGACTCTGGGAGTTCCAAAGTCAGAATGTTTTTCTGCCTGTAATCGCTGAAATTATATATGTAAAAAAAGCCTCATTGCATCTCGTCTTCATCATTCTGTCACTGAGTAAGTCTAACATGAGTTGTACTGTAAGCAGCCATTGTGGAACCTTTTTATTTACACCTCCCCAACAGAGAGGGCAGCAGAGAGGCAGTATACAACTGCTGGGCTATCACGATACACGAGCTCAGCCGGGTGAATACAATACACTACAAAAATCATTGCGGAATGGGAATGGGGGGTTAGTTGATCTCTTTTTTTTATTTCTCTCCCCCCCACCCCCAACCCCCCTGCAGTCCATTTTCTGCTAGGCAAAATTTCCCCCATAAACTAGAAATATTCTAGAAAGTAGTAGGGGTGAGACTCCTCCTAATCTGTGGCAGGGCAGTTTTGCCCTGGTTTTGTCATCATTGCGCTGGAAAAGTTTGAATTTCCTGGATCTTTTTTAACAGCGCAAATCTTACACCCGTAAAAGACCTTCCGGGCTCATTTGCATAGCAGCACTGTCGAACAACAGTTTCCTGAGTTCACTCTGCTCCTGCAATCAGTGTAACTTTACATCCAATTAAATGCTGTAACAGCTCCTCCTAGCACTTTGGACCAGTGTCAGTGAGGAGTTAGTAGGTTGAATTTTACTGATCCCCCCCGACGTCGGGGGTCATGGCTGGGGGCCCGGAAAATACTTTCGGGTGAGACCCGCCATGCTCCCCGATGCCGGGAAGGCCCCACTCCATTTTACCAGCAGCAGCAGGACCTCGGATTGGTCCCCCGCCGCTCTGTGGCAGCACCCCAATTACCATATGTAAAGCACTACTTACCTTGCCTGATTATGCATCCCACTGCCTGTCACTCTACACCTGCATTTTTCGTTGAATGGGCAGCTGTCACGTGCCGTCCTGTTCTCAGGACATCAGAAGTAGGAGTATTTGCTCACAGTGCAGGTAAGTCTGGATATACCGGGGTCTCAACTCTGCTTACTGGAATGGAGGTGGGAGGGGGGGATGGGATTACCGGGGTCTCAACTCTGCAGGCATGAAGGGAGGTACTGCATACCCTCCCTCCGTAAACAGTAGCTGCTCTGCGCCATTGTTTGTTTGTGTGAGTGAAGGAGCAATGGCACTCCAGTCACCCTGTGTGTGGGGAGGGTGCCAGAAACAGTAGGCATGTAAAGGTTATCTGGCTGGTGGGGCAATCGATGCAGCTGTTACAATCTTAATGTGGTCATGCTGTGCCACTCTTAGCAGGAGCTAAGATAGGCAATGCCATGCCATGCCATATAGTTTATGCATGAAAGTACCTGATGTACCAGTCAACACCAATGGCTGCCCTGTTAGAAACCTTCGAAGAAGTGAAGGAACCGAGTTTAATTGCAACTTGGAGATGGGGATAGTTCATCCTATATTATTTGATCTGCTTCTAATGAGGGTCCATATGCCAGCAGATAGGTGCAGCCCACATAGAGACCCCCAGTTGTGAGCAGCAGCAGCCCCCAAGGAGAGCTCGCCACTACAGATCGCCACGCATCGACAGGTCCTGCATGACATACTTACGTCTGAGCGCCAGTGTCAGAGGCAACTGCGGATGTCGAGAGAGGCGATGACACATCTCAGTGCGCTACTCAATGATGACCTGCAGCCCATGGGCTTCGGTGGACATCCTGTGCCTGTGGCCCTCAAAGTAACAGCTGCTCTAAACCTTTATGCTTCTAGGGCCCTACTAGAGACTTTTGTGGGGTCACTCAGTCAGCAGTACATCATTGCATCAGGGAGGTCACCGATGCCCTGTACCGGAGGGCCGGTGGATATGTCCACTTCATGATGGACCCTGGGAGCCAGGCCCAGAGGGCCATCAGTTTTGGCTCCACAGGGTCATAGACTGCACCCATGTGGCCATCAATGCTCCCGCAGGGCGACCAGCTGTATAAGTAAGCCATAAGGGCTTCCACTCGCTCAACGTACAATTAGTATGTGATCACCGTAACCGCTTTATGCAAATCTGTGCCCGCTTTCCAGGCAGCTGCCATGACGCCTTCATCTTGCGCCTGTCCCAGCTGGTGCTGCTGCACACTGAACTGGCTCAGATGGAGGGGCGGCTTCTTGGAGACAAGGGCTACCCCTTGCAGACATGGCTCCTGACACCAGTGAGACACCCCACCACTGCTGCAGAGAGATACAACACCAGCCATGGAGCTACCGGCACCACCATTGAGCAGGTGATCGGCATGCTGAAAATGTGCTTCTGCTGCTTGCATATATCGGGTGGTGCCCTGCAGTGCAAGCCAGAAAGGGTAGCTTGCATCGTTGTGGTGCACTGCACAGCTACGCACTCAGTAGTGGGGAGGCCTTGCAGGATGAGGAGAGATGTGAGCAGGACTCATCCTCGGACGATGAGGACGCTGAGGATTTACAGCAGGAAAAGCACACGGGAGGGCAGAGAGCATCCAGGTGCCGAATGCAGGGTGGGAAGCGAGCAAGAGATGCACGGCAGTGCCTTATTGATCAAAGGTTCTGCACACTATAGGAACCACCATTGGCTCTGCAAGCCACACAGCACCCTCGTTCACCTGTTGTGCAGCAGTCTGCATCTGCAACATCTTTGCATCCACCATTACTGGCAGCAGCAGACTGAGCCATTGTCCATGTTACTGTATCCGTGGAGATGCACATGAGTAATACTGGCATGGCAATAATGTTATTCCATAAACTGGCAGTTCTGAAAGACCAATGATGTAATGGAAGGAGACATGATCAGTACATGCTGGCACACGCCATTCACACAGTAAAAGCAACACACATCTTAATGAAGAAGATTTAGAGATTGAACTTTTCACAGTGTTGTGTCACCCATGCAAACCCATTTGTGTCACGGTGGGTTTTGCAAATGCATGCGGGTGCTCCTTTGCGGTGCCACTTCTGCGCTAGCAGCCTGACTGGAGGAAGGTTGCTCATCAGATTGCCCTTTGGCTGTGGATGACCTTGGTGGTCGTATTCTGTGCACACATGGCCTGGAGGGCCCTGGCTGGCTAGGGGAATGATCGTTTATCCTCTTCCGGTATTGGACCCTTTGATGCTGGATGGCCCCACAGCTACTTACCTCCTCTGCCACCTCCAGCCAGGCTGCCTTGGTCAGGCGGGAGGGCCTCTTCTTACCATCACTGGGGAAAAGGACCTCCCACCATGCCTGCACAGCCTGGAGGAGAGTGAGCAGGGAGGCATCACTGAACCGTGGGCTACCCTGGAGCGCCCCTCTGCCATCTTCAGTTTTTGGTCTGGTCCTTTATATGAAAAGGTTATTCCACAGTATAACTGCTCTAACTTCTGGCTGCAAGTTTTTTTTTGCACATGTTTGAAATCAAAGGATATGGGGGAAAAGCAGGAACAGGTTACTGAGTTGGATGATCAGCCATGATCATAATGAATGGCGGAACAGACTCGAAGGGCCGAATGGCCTACTCCTGCTCCTATTTTCTATGTTTCTAACTAATGCAGGACAAGTGAGGAAATCTGTGCTGTTGTCCTGGTTTTTCATCTCTGATAGATCGACTCAAATATACATGTTTACGTACACTTTGTTTCTGCAGTGGTTGATCATAATTATAGATGGAATATTTCTGGTTTGCAATGCAGCTAGAATATAAACATATTTTACTGGTTCTTTAAGAAGTACTTTTAATTCAGTTACATGTCTTTTCACATAACAGTTATCAACAAAATGATTACAGATTCCAAAGTCTGTGGCTTTTCACATTCAGGAAAGTAAAAGCCCATGGTATGTAGATATTCTTAAATGATGCTTTTATTTCTGATAGTGTGTTTGCCTTATATGATACATTTCAGTCTCACCTTCTGGAATGTGCAAAAGTAAGTTTATTCACCAAGGTGCAGCAAGCCCACAAGAAGGAATGTTACACTTGTGTGGGAGAAGAGGATCTCAACTGCACAGGACACTGGGACACAGCAGGGTAAGTATGTGGCAGCAAAGCAGAAAGTGCTGGGGAAACTCAGCAGGTCTGCCAGCACCTGTGGAGAGAGAAGCAGGGTTAAATTTCTGGTCTGTGAACTTGGTGAACTGCAAGGGCCATCAGAGGCCACATTTCTGGATGTCTCCATTGACTGATCAACTACAGCAGCCACACCACCTTCTTAGCACATTACCAGGGGACACTGAAGCAGATTGTTTTGGCACGCCAGGAATCCCCGCCTGTGTAAAGAAGTCTTAACTGACTGACTGACCTACTTCCTGACTTCATGTTTATGTTCATAAGTATCGTGTTTTCTGCTTATGTTCATAAATATCGAATCAGAAGACACGTGCTCAGTGTAATTGTAAGCTAAGAGGGTGAAAGGCTGCGTGTCGTCAGTTAAGGAATGTGTGGCAATTCTGAAGAGAAGATGAAGTGGGAGATGTGATGGGCTGTGAGGATGTTAGAAAGGAGAATTAATTTTGGAATTGTGCAAGGCAGTTAGTATGTGTTAGGGGAGTTGCAGGCACCCTTATCCAGAGCATAGCGTGAAGGGTTGGTAAGTGCGAATGTTGCTTTAAGAAGGTGAAAATGGCTATGGCAACCAGGGTTGGGCAAGGAGAAAAGGGAGAGTGTGGTGACATTACTCTTACCTGCCCTCATGATGTTTTTACTCTTGTTTCTGCACTGTTGATCATTCCTAGGTGTGAAGGAGTTGGGAGTCAGTGCCAGTACCAGCTCTCTGCATGTGGCACAACTGATGTTGTTGTCTAGCTTGAGTGAAAGAAAGACCCAGGAGTATGAGGGTCTGACTTATATCACTTGCAGGAAGTCTTGGAGATCTTCAGCAGAGAAATGGTTGTGCTTCTTGCACCCGTTGCTCTGTGTAGTGCCCGTGGGCATAGCTGGCATCTAAGTGGGCATGATACCAATTGGTGCTGTGGGTGAGAGATGTTCTCAAGTGATTTGGTGGAAATTACCAATGAAATAATTTGTTGACTGCTGTCCTTACTGTCAGTGTTCTGCTGCTGTTGGGACGCTTCTCAAAGTTGTTGCATGGAAGTTTCCTCAGGGGATGGGCGGTGGGGGAGGGGGGACGGGTAAAAGAACTCACACAGTTCCTGCACTCAAGGTACACCAGAGACATGCCAACAATATTTAAATTATCTTACCTCAGTAAACTTACTGTTCTGCTGATAAATGGCATAGGCACAACTATAGCATAACTGTGGCATAACTGACATTGAGGAAATTCATGACTAATGTGACTATTCACCCAAGCTTCAAAATTAATTAACTTTAAGCTGATTAAATTTTTAGCACAGTATTTAAAATATCTCATAGCCCCAGCATCATTTGTGCCATTACAGAAATGCAATATTGGATTCACTGATAAACACACAGATTGAATATATTGGTATGTATGTGTCTTTTGGTACAGTACTTTAATGATATAGTTGTTGTCACTTGGGCCCCTTCTTCTCGCTGTTATAAGTATTCGAGTGTTACGAGTGGTAACAGCACATTGGTCTCATTCCCATTTGGCAGAATCTTGATCTCCGTTAATCCAATGGAATGGAGGTTCTGAGTCCACACAGAGTGGGAGGAAAATCAGGGGACGGTCAGCTTAGGCGCTCTCTTTGTGAGGGGCAGTGCCTGTGGAACTGGACACCTGTGAGAGGCAATGCCTGTGGAACTGGACATCAGTGAGAGGCAGTGGCTGTGGAACTGGACACCAGTGAAAATCAGAGATTGTGAATCTGTAGACGAGTGAAAATTAGTGACAGTTGATTTGTACACCAGTGAAAGTGGGAGATTGTGGATCTGTACACCAGTGAAATCAAAGATTGTGGATCTGTACACCAGTGAAAATCAGAAATTGTGAATCTGTACACCAGTGAAAATTAGTGACTGCGGATCTGTACTCCAGTGAAAATTAATGACTATGGATCTGTACTCCAGTGAAAATCATAGAGTGTGGATCTGTACACCAGTGAAATCAGAGATTGTGGATCTGTACACCAGTGAAAATCAGAGATTGTGGATCTGTACACCAGTGAAAATCAGTGACTGTGGATCTGTACACCAGTGAAAATTAATGACTATGTATCTGTACTCCAGTGAAAATCAGAGAGTGTGGATCTATACACCAGTGAAATCAGAGATTGTGGATCTGTACACCAGTGAAAGTCAGAGATTGTGGATCTGTACACCAATGAAAATCAGTGACTGTGGATCTGTACACCAGTGAAAATTAATGACTATGGATCTGTACTCCATTGAAAATCAGAGATTGTGTATCTGTACTCCAGTGAAAGTCAGAGATTGTGGATATGTACACCAATGAAAATCAGAGCTTGTGGATCTGTACACCAGTGAAATCAGAGATTGTGCATGTGCACACCAGTGAAAATCAGAGCTTGTGGATCTGTACATCAGTGAAATCAGAGATTGTGGATGTGTACGCCAGTGAAAATCAGAGATTTTGGATATGTACACCAGTGAAAATCAGAGCTTGTGGATCAGTACACCAGTGAAAATCAGAGATTGTGGAACCGTACACCAATGAAAATTAATGACTGGATCTGTACACCAGTGAAAATTAGTGACTGTGGATCTGTACACCAGTGAAATCAGAGATTGTGGATGTGTACGCCAGCAAAATTCAGAGATTTTGGATATGTACACCAGTGAAAATCAGAGCTTGTGGATCAGTACACCAGTGAAAATCAGAGATTGTGGAACCGTACACCAATGAAAATTAATGACTGGATCTGTACACCAGCGAAAGTCAGAGATTGTGGATCTGTACTCCAGTGAAAATAAGAGATTGTGGATCTGTACACCAGTGAAAATCAGAGCTTGTGGATCTGTACACCAGTGAAAATCAGAGATTGTGGATCTATACACCAGTGAAATCAGAGATTGTGGATCTGTACTCCAGTGAAAATCAGAGCTTGTGGATCTGTACACCAGTGAAAATCAGAGATTGTGGAACCGTACACCAATGAAAATTAATGACTGGATCTGTACACCAGTGAAAATCAGAGATTATGGATCTATACACCAGCGAAAGTCAGAGATTGTGGATCTGTACACCAGTGAAATCAGAGATTGTGGATCTGTACACCAGTGAAAATCAGAGATTGTGGATCTGTACTCCAGTGAAAATAAGAGATTGTGGATCCGTACACCAAAGAAAATTAATGACTCTGGATCTGTACACCAGTGAAAATCAGAGATTGTGGTTCTGTACACCAGTGAAATCAGAGATTGTGGATCTGTACACCAGTGAAAATCAGAGATTGTGGATCTGTAGACCAGTGAAAATCAGAGATTGTGAATCTGTACACCAGTGAAAATTAATGACTATGGATCTGTACTCCAGTGAAAGTCAGAGATTGTGGATGTGTACACTATTGAAAATTAGTGACTGTGGATCTGTATACCAGTGAAAATCAAAGCTTGTGGATCTCTACACCAGTGAAAATCAGAGATTGTGGATCTGTACACCAATGAAAATTAATGACTGTGGATCTGCACACCAGTGAAAATCAGAGATTGTGGATCTGTAGACCAGTGAAAATCAGTGATTGTGGATCGGTAGACCAGTGAAAATCAGAGCTTGTGGATCTGTACACCAGTGAAATCAAAGATCGTGGATGTGTATGCCAGTGAAAATCAGAGCTTGTGGATCTGTACACCAGTGAAATCAGAGATTGTGGATGTGTACGCCAGTGAAAATCAGGGATTGTGGATCTGTAGACCAGTGAAAATCAGAGATTGTGGATCTGTACACCAGTGAAAATTAATGACTCTGGATCTGTACACCAGTGAAATCAGAGATTGTGGATCTGTAGACCAGTGAAAATCAGAGATTGTGGATCTGTATACCAGTGAAAATTAATGACTATGGATCTGTACTCCAGTGAAAGTCAGAGATTGTGGATGTGTACACCATTGAAAATTAGTGAATATGGATCTGTATACCTGTGAAAATCAGAGATTGTGGATCTGTACAACAGTGAAAATCAGAGATTGTGGATCTGTAGACCAGTGAAAATCAGTGATTGTGGATCTGTAGACTAGTGAAAATCAGTGATTGTGGATCTGCGCACCAGTGAAAATCAGAGATTGTGGATCTGTGGACCAGTGAAAATCAGTGATTGTGGATCTGCACACCAGTGAAAATCAGAGATTGTGGATCTGTAGACCAGTGAAAATCAGTGATTGTGGATCTGTACACAAGTGAAAATCAGTGACTGTGGATCTGTACACCAGTGAAAGTCAGAGATTGTGTATCTGTATACCAGCGAAAGTCAGAGATTGTGGATCTGTACACCAGCGAAAGTCAGAGATTGTGGATCTGTACACCAGTGAAAATCAGTGACTGTGGTTCTATACACCAGTGAAAATCAATGACTGTGGATCTGTACACCAGTGAAAATCAGTGACTGTGGATCTGTACACCAGTGAAAGTCCGAGATTGTGGATCTGTCCACCCGTGAAAATCAGTGATTGTCGAACTGTAACCCAGATAGTTCTTTGACCAATAAATGGTTCAAAGGCAATCTAAAGCAGCAATAAAAAAATATATAAACTGAGTGGAGGCAAAAGCCAGCCTTTATCTTTTACAGTATTCATTTGTGAGCTTGAATTGAATTTTTAAGCACAGTAATTATCTCCATCAAATGAAATGCCCCTCAAAATCAGGTTTGATGAAGGATACACACCTGAAATGTTTCTTTCCAGCTGCTGACCGACCTGCTGTATGTTTCTAGCATTTTCTGCTTTTATCTTTCATTTACAGAAATAAAAAATGAATGTGATTGTTTTGTCCGTCTGGCGAGAAATGGAGGGGATGAGTGAAAATGGGTAGCTTTTGGTTGCCAGAGAGGAGGGTGCGAGAGTAGTGGCCACTTCTGTAGGAAAGATTGTGGAAGGAATAATATATTAATTAAATAATTAGTCTCCCTTTGTTAGAGCTATATAAAATTAGAATTACAGCTACCATTTATTTTCAATATTTAAAATAAAGTTATTGAAATATTTGTGTCCACTCCTCAGCAGTGACGCAGTGGTTAGCACCGCAGACTCACAGCTCCAGGGACCCGGGTTCGATTCTGGGTACTGTCTGTGCGGAGTTTGCAAGTTCTCCCTGTGGCCACATGGGTTTTCGCCGGGTGCTCCGGTTTCCTCCCACATGCCAAAGACTTGCAGGTTGATAGGTAAATTGGCCATTATAAAAGATTGCCCCTAGTGTAGGTAGGTGGTAGGGAATATGGGATTACTGTCGGGTTAGTATAAATGGGTGGTTGTTGGTCGGCACAGACTCGGTGGGCCGAAGGGCCTGTTTCAGTGCTGTATCTCTAAATAAAATAAATAAGATATGAGGCTGCCTGCTGGGCACAACTTGAATTCTTGGATTTGTTGCATTAGAAGTGGCAGATAGAGCCAAGATTAAAAATCCATTCCAGAGGCCCAACAGCACAAGACATCAGCATATCAATCAGGTGCAGGGAACAAGTCTGTGGCCACACATTGCCTTCCTCATCTCAGTTTGACCGGTGGGCAGAAGTGCTGAGAAAAAGTAACATGATTGCTCCAGATGAAGGAGAAGGTGGGTAGCTTCATGTTGGTGTTGGGTGAAGGCCAAGAGTTCCATTGGTATAGGTTTAAGAACAGTTAGTCGACTGCCCTTTTTGAATGTGTCAGAATGCCCGGTTTGAAGGGGTACAATGAGGATACTTATTTGGGGGGGGGGCGGTGGTGTGGGAGGAAGGAAAGAATATACAGTACGCATATGAGATGCTAAGAGTTGATTTATTTAAACCTCTGCAATGGCTCAGTGGGTAACTGCATTATTTGTCATATTGCTGAACCATAATGGCAGGAAGTCCCAGGTTTGAATCCCAGACTGTAATAATGTAATTGGTCTTGGGTAGTATGCTACTACTGACTTTCGATCTCCCTTAGCTCTCAACTATGAAAGGGAAGAAAAATAAACCAGAGTTCCTGTTCTAGATTGTTGTCCAATGACTGTCACTAGCAAGTGTACGGCATCTGGTGTGAACAAGGTGAGATTCAATTATGACGCCCTGCATCGTGGAATAGCCTGATGCTCACCATATAGGTTTGCACTTGAAGAATGGGCACTGAGTAAGGTTTTGGTTTGTGTATCAAATCCTACTGAGAATCTGCACCTTTAGGTGAATAGGGGATAAAATTGAGAAATGTTTTTTCTGAAACAGCATAACGTTCCACCCTTGCTGTTTTCTCTCTTTGATTACGCTTACTGTTCCCCTTTTATTTGTAGATTCTCCATACCTCACACCATTCCCAGGACCAGGTGACCCACACACACAACTCCACCAATGAGCCAGATATCTGAAGTTACTGCTGGGAGTGACTCTGCTTGAGCAAGTGCTTGGGCCCCACTCTTTGTACTTCTATGCACTATGTACGAGTGCAAAATCAGGAACTCACAATGTGGGCTCAGACCCATAGAGGGGGGAATTTTATGCTCTCCCTCGCAGCGAGTTTCGAGGCAGGGAGAGCATATAATCAGGCGGGATGGTGGCGGAGTCGGCGGGGGCAGGGACAGGGACGGGGGTGGGGGGGGTTGGGGGGTGTGTCCCGCCACCCTCCGGCCTCCGCCAAAATTAAGTCTGTGGTGGGAAGGCATGTGAATGGCCTTCCTGCCCTGGTGCCAACTGAGGCCCTTAAGTGGTCACTTAATGCCCAATTAAAGGCCTCATCCCACCACCACAATTAGCCCAGTGGTGGTCAGGCCTGTAGCCACACGGGAAGCACGGCAAGAAAAATTGTGCAAGCTGCTTGACAGCTCTGGGGGTGGGGGTCCCATGATAAAAGGCACTTAGTGCCTGAATGAGCCATCTGGCATCGGGAAGGGGGACCCGCTGAGAGCCACCCCCCCACCCCCCCCCCACAACCACCTCTCCTGTGAACCCCACCCCTCAAGACTCCTCCCACCCTGACTTGCTTGTAGCCTGTGTCCAGCGATGCTCTTCAGCCTTGGGTGGGTGCTCCACCGGCAGCAGCTACCACCTCTGATTGGCTGGCAACTCTCCGAGAGTGGGACTTCTGTCACCGGGTCCTTGATCCCGTGGAAGGCCTGCTGCTGTCCAGTTAAGTGCCTAATTGGCACTTGATTCAGTGGGCCTCCCACAGAAAGGGCAACATGAGGTTCTCGCCAACACTTTTGCCAGAGGTCCAGACCCCGTCGCCTGGATAAAATCCTGGCCTTTGTTACTGTGTAGTACAGCTTATTAACCAGTGGCAGGACTATGGAACTAATGTTAGAGGAAGCACACTTCTGAAGTGCTAAGAAATCTTGTGGAGCCCTTGACAATTCTTGGGGGTCTTTCCCTCCCTGTACATATTACTACTGAATGCTACTTTCGTAGTGAGCTAATCAGTTTTTTTTCTCTAAAATGGCATTTTCAGATAACAATTTGCAAGTCAAATCCTTATCAGTTTATTCATTTATAACCTAAAATTAACACAAATGCTTGCTGTTTTCTTTCATTCTTCTCGTAATCACTTGTCACTGAGCTCCGGTTAAGAAGAGAGAAGCTTTATATCACACACATTAATTTGATGTTGAAGTTGGCTGGCTTATTGCAAAAAAAAATGTATTTTTGCTACACATTAGGTTTCATTTCCTTGTTCACTCATTCCCACTTTATACTCAGGCTAACAGGTGCATTTTCTTATGTTAAAAGTACTATATTGATATAAGCTGTTGTTATTTAACTTTTTAAGAGGTTGCAAGAGAGAAGAAGTACTGGTGAAACATGGACTGGCATGTCAGCACCACAGCTCATTATGCAATTGTGCTCTCCCTCCATTCCTGAACTCGGGATGGCAGGGTGGTGTAATCACCGGCAAAAATAAACCAGGAGAAAGCTAATTTCTCCAGATAAACATACAAATCACAGGTCTGCCGGACACCAGACATAATTGTCTGACTGCCATTTTGGGCTGAATTTTCACCACGGAGGCAGGAAACAGAAGCCGGGTTTATTTTTGGGTTAGAAACCCACCTCTGGTGGGATACTGCTTAAAGTTAAGATTTTCACGTGAGGAAGGCCTGAATTGATATGGAGACGGGTTTCCTGTCCATTTAGAGCCAGTGGGGGCGGGAACGTAGATGGGTCAGATGACTCATTTAGACTCCCACGGCAGCCATCACTGAGGCAGCTGGTTATCCTAAGGGAGAGATCTGCAGTTTGTGCAAAATTTTCGACTGCACTGGAGGGAAGGAAACCCTCACAGGAGATGGAGGCCTGATGGATGGCTTCTTTGATGCCAAACTGCATTTAATGCTGGAGGCTGTGAGGGAGAGGAGGGTGGTCCTCTTCCCAGAGGGTGGCAGAAGGAGGGCACCTCGACATGCAGCAGGGGCACCTTTCTGCTCAGTGTCATCTACCTCCTCCTCCTCCTCCTCTCTCACCTCCTATTCCTGCTCCTTCGCAATGAGCTGTCTCCTTCCAGGGTCTCATCATCCTCAAGGTCCACATTCTCTGGAGGGCCATGTAATGGAAAACACAGCAACCACCACAATGAGCGAGACCCTTGCAGGTGGGTATTGGACGGCACCACCCGATCATTCCAAGCATCGGAAGCACTTCAAAAACTGGATGGTTGTCCTGCTGAACAGGTGGCATTGGTTGCATTGCCTCTCTGCCTCTGCCTGGGATTCCCATAGAAGTATGAATAGCCATATTCCTTTTTCCCCAAGGATGCACTTTGGGGGTTGGAGTGAAGATCTGAGGCAGCCTGGACTGGTGGAGGATGAAGGAGTCATGGCAGCTGCCAGGAAAGTAAGTGCACACGTGGAGGAAGCTCTTGTTGTGGTCACAGACCAGTTGGACGTTGAGGGAGTGGAAGCCCTTCCTGTTGATGGATGTCACTGCCTGATCTCTGAGTGCCTTGATGGTCACATGGGTACAATCGATGATATCCTGCACATGAAGGAATGCAGCAATAAAGGCAAAACCCAATGCCCTCTGTCCCTGCGAGTCCGTGTCAGTTGTGAAATGAATGTGCTGTCCAGCTCTGTCAAAGTGTGCATCAGTGACCAATGAGATGCATTGGTGTGCAACCATTTTTGAGATACCAGTAAGGTCTGCAGCTGATGCAGGAGCCAGAAGTGAAGAAGTTCAGGGTCACAGTGACTTTGACAGGACATGGTGACCACTGCTGCGAGGTGCGAGGTCTTCGGCGACGATTTCCGTGAGCATCTACCTGGAGAGTTGTAGTCTCCTCCAGCACTGTTTCTCGGTCATCTCCAGGTAACTCCATCTTTGGTAGATCCTGTGTTGAGGGTTTGGGGTTCATTGCCTTCCTCCCCCTCTTACCTCTCCCATGCCCTCCTGATGCCTGGGATTCTGCCCTTCCTGTGGAGGGTGTTGCCCCTCATCGCCACTGGGCCTAAAATCTGACAGTGGTGCCCCCATTGCAACCTGGAGCCTTCCTTCTGGGCAGCTAACTGCCCAATTGTCCTTGGCAGCCTTGTCCCCTGCTCTTCTGGCCCTACGTTGCCAAGGGGGTGCTGACCCCAAACAAAGACCTGGCACTGAGTGCCCACTCTCCTTGCATGGTGCCAGGGGCACTTCCTTACCAAGTGTCAATTCCCCCATTGCCCCACTGACCCTCTTATGGGGCTGGGCTGATACCCTGGGGCAGCCATGACTGTCTCACCACTCTGTACCCGCCTCTCTTCAGCTGGTCTGTTACTGAAAATGCGGGTAACTCTTGTGCCCCTTTAAAAATGTTAACTTCAATTCTTGACAAGCTCTTAACAAGCTGTTAAGCAGCTTTAATTGGCCTCAATTGAGAGGAGAGCTGGATTCCTGTCCCGCCCTCCCATCACCCTGGTGATTAGCACTGGCGCCGGGAATCGGGTCTTGAAACTGAGACGCTGCCCGATGCCAGTATTTTCGGGCCCCCCAACTCCGTTCCCGACTTCGGGGGCCCGATAATTTAGCCCCTTGTTTCTTTAAAAAACTAATCCTTTGTGGTGGCCACACAATAAAATACAATTGGCCAAAATAAACTTATCCCGAGCCATATGGAAGAAGTTGATGCAACGGGAAAAGCCTTACAGGAATAATACATTCTTTGTGGTTTCTATTTATACCTTTATAAATGTTGCACCTGTTACATTTCTGTCACACTTTGGAAACTATTGTCACAAGCATTAAAAAGGATAAAGAAAGCATTCTTTTCATGCTAGCTTCTTCTGAGCTGGAAATAGAAATTTGCAGGGGGCTTTCAGTTTGCAACATTTAACCTCTAATTGGCCTCCATAATTAGACTCGATAGCCTTAAAGGGGCAGGCCAATTTAAAGAGATCTCCACATTGGCAGCAGAATAATACAATGTGCAATGCCACAGAAGCTTTATTTATATAGTAAAAAAATACAATAAGAAGAAACTCTTTATCCTCCCTGCAGTAAATAGCACAAGTTATCAATCTCAACCAAGCCATTATGGGAGGGTCAAAGAATGAAGGCCAACAGCTTGCCATTGGTATGGAGGGGAAAACAGAGTGAGAGTTGCCCCAGGATAATTTTATTCACCTCATTTATAGCCCCTTATAGTTAGCATTTGTACAAAAGTGGGAGGAAGTCAACTATTTGATCAGTTTGACAGAATGCATGTGGAAAGAAAAATGTAATTAAATAAAATTCACCCCAAAAAAAACACCCATTTCCATTCATTTTATGTTGGTGACAGCCATTCATTGACATCAGGTTTCTGATGTTCCTCAGTGAAATCAATTTTACTTGTGTCAATTAGTGGGCAATAAAGTTATTTTAAGTGACAGTTCTTCACAAAGCTTTGGTTAGTGTTTCAGTTCAAGGATGTGAATTGCAGTGTAGGAGGGAAAAGGATGTTTGTGACTTGGGGTATGCAGTTAAAGGCAAGCAAAATAATCCGTGTATAGTAATAGCAACCTGATTATCAACATCCCAATGAAGCAGAACACCCTACTGGAAATAAATGAAGCATGCTTTAAAACTTGTGAGGCCTTGTGGAAACAGATTCAAAATATGTTCTGCATCTGCTGTGACCAATGTCGGAGGTAGCTTTCAGCCTTTCTATTCATCCATCCGGATTAGGTCAAGGCATGCCCTGCAGCCTAATAAATTTGCCTGAAAGCACAGGCTTATTTACAAAGGTAACAGAAGAATCTTAAGGTGGCAAGTATTGTACTGGACTGAGCCACAGTATTCAGAAAATGGTGATATTAGCTTCTGTTAAATAGATGGAGCATCAGTTTCCATAAGGATTCACACACCATGTGTACAGTGGCCTCAGGTTCTACTATGTACAGGATGCACTGCAACTTCTTCGGCAGCACCTCCCAAACCTGCAATCTCCACTGCTATAAGGAAAAATCTACAGATGCAGACCTACACCTCCAAGGACCCTCCAAGTCACACACCAGCCTGACTTGGACTATATTGCCGTTTCTTCATCATCACTGGGACAAAATCCTGGAGCTATTCAACAGCATTGTGGATGTATCAATACTACGTGCACTGTGGCAACTTAAGAAGAAGGCTCACCACCACCTTCCCAATGCAACTAGGGATGGTCAAATGTCAGCCTTGTCACTGATGCCTATATCTCGAGAATTTATATTTTTTATAGTGGAAAGTCCTTATGAGGACCAATAAATGGGAACTGAAACTTAGGCCTCAATTTTACTGCAGGTGTCGGGACCTCAACATTGCAGCGAAAATATAGGTCTAAAGCCTGTGCTCAGCAATTTTACCACAGACGGCCTTCTAATTGTCTGCCTCTGGGCCTGCCATCTAATTAAGTACGGCAGGCAGGCTCTGATAATGCCAGCCCAATCAGAGGGCCAGCAGCTCTGAAGCCTCAGCAGCGCCACTGGGAGAGGTGGGCACTGCTGCGGCACGCAGGAGACTTCAGGAACAATCTGCAATGCTGCCTTCCCTGCCCGCGGCCCCCTCTTTGGGCCATTGGGCCTCCAGCTACTGCAGGGAGGCCGCCTTCATTGAACTGGTAGTCTCCCCATGCAGCGAGGGATTGCCCCGCCATCGACAAAATGCCAGCAACCCTGCAAAATGGCCCCTGATTGGACCTCCTTGGAGTGGGCAACCGCTCTGCATCCAGTCCTGCCGCTGGTTAAAACAAAAGCACATACACAAGTTCTGTGTGATGAATAATAATAAAGTCAAAATTAGGCCTTAACTGATGCACTCACTGCACACCTCCTGGTCTGAGTCAGATACAACTAATGCTTGGTGACCTTCACCATATATTGGGAAACATTTCCTATTTGGTAAAGCAGTTGCAAATGCAGTGACAAGCTCACATTTGAACTCACTTCCTGTTCGCTCAAACAATTCTCCAACACAAATAGTTATTTTTGTCCCTTGGTAGAAAGACAGCCAGGCTAGTCCACACCTGTCAACCTGCAAAGTGCTGAGAGTTTAAACCTTATGGCATGCGCGGAAGGAATTGTGATGAAATAAACAATGAAGTGGAAGAATTATGAATTTTAAAAAGTCAACTGCTAAACAAAATCACAAGAACATGGACACTTATACACAGTCAAAATGGAGTAGTGGCTATGCGACCCCTCCTGTACTGGAAATCCACAAACTCGTCTGCATGGATGAGGCTCGTTAAACTCATCTGAAATAGCTCTGGGGAGAACCCCTTTGAAATTGAAAGGAGCTATTGCATATTAATGACTCTGATTGACATGAATGGATTAACAGAGGATGCTGGAGACAATCTGGCTAATAGCCAAATCAATTTGAATAAAGTGTAAAACAGCAACATCATAACAGAATGATTCCCATTCAAACATCAAATAATGTCCATGGTTAACATATCTTGGCCTATTGTGTGATCACAACAGGGGAGAGGGCCCTGCATCTCCTAACAGAAGCTAATGTGAGAGATCTTTACCTTAAAAGATATCCCTCTGGAAAGAGAGAGAGAGGGAGGTCAAGCCAACATCATAGGAAGCCTGTGAGAAGGAACCAAAGGAAAGAGAAGAGCCCTGCTGACAAAGAACAACCATCACAGTAGGGACATCACAAAGTGACTTTGAGATTAACGATCTGTGAAGGTAACAAATGACACACCACCAGTTTTGGACTGTATTACAACCACTAGAGCTCTACAATAACTCCACAAATTCAAGACTGCGAATATTCAGGTGTACAACCTTTAAAGAAAGACATTTCTTCCTGAGAAGACTCAATAATCTTCTGTAAACCATGAACACTTACCTCATTGGACTTTATAGTACCACTTACCCTTTTCTCTCTATCTATTCTTGTATATGTATGTGTGGATGAAAATGTATGCGAGTGCTGTTGCAAACATTTCGGGATTTGTTTAAACGAAATAGGTTTTCTCATAGGTAAAAAAAACTGTCATTTGACACAAAAGACACTCAGGGATAAAGCATCATTTTAATTTTTAAAAATGCGGTCAGTTGGGAGGTTAACAGTGGAAACCACCCACACCCCTTACCACCTGGCCGTAATACTTAGGTCCTTGGGCAGCAATGCAATTTTTGCAGAACCAATAAATCAGCTGAATCTGCTATTTTCCTGAATGGCAGAGCATCCATAATTAAATGGGGCAGTTGAGAGGTGGGAATCAAAAGCCGGCTACCCGACGGGACCCGATGACATGTGTCAGGTTCAAGTCGGGTCGGGTCGCACTTCCGGGTCCAGCATTCGGGCTCTGGTCAGGTCAGGCTGGGTTGGACAAGCTCTATCACAACCTCAGGAAGTGGTTCCAACGTTAATTTACATTTTGGGCTTGAAAGGTGGTTTTGTTACAGTTATTTTAAGTTTGTGCAGATAAGCAACAAAGTGAAAAACGGAAGCTAGGTTAACTGATGGTCTGGTCAGGTCGGGCATGGGAAAAAAGGAAGGACTTGGGCCGGTCGGGCTGGGGTCGGATGTGGTTCTGTCGGGCTCAGGTCAGGTTTCATTTGTAGACCCGAACCGGCCTTTAGTGGGAATCACGTCATACATTTCAAGAAAGATCAGATTATATTTAACTTATGTTATTTGTATTGTATTTATTTTCATTGGCATACCCATATTTTTTTATTTTTCACTGTTGGGATGTGGGCATTTTTAGCAAGACCGGTATTTCTTGCTTATCCTTAGTTGCATTAAGGTGGTGTTAAGGCCTTCTCCCGATCTAAAGCAATTTTCATGTGGTGTATAAAATGGGCTATTGATTCATTAGTTCCCGTTCTGCAATACTGTCAAAGACCAATTTCATCCAGTGTGTATCTTCTGTGCAAAAAAATTATAGATTTCTATCTACATGAAGGGGCGGCACAGTGGCGCAGTGGTTAGCACCGCAGCCTCACAGCTCCAGCGACCCGGGTTCAATTCTGGGTACTGCCTGTGTGGAGTTTGCAAGTTCTCCCTGTGTCTGCGTGGGTTTCCTCCGGTTTCCTCCCACAAGCCAAAAGACTTGCAGGTTGATCGGTGAATTGGCCATTATAAATTGCCTCTAGTATAGGTAGGTGGTAGGGGAATATAGGGACAGGTGAGGATGTGGTAGGAATATGGGATTAGTGTAGGATTAGTATAAATGGGTGGTTAATGGTCGGCACAGACTCGGTGGGCCAAAGGGCCTGTTTCAGTGCTGTATCTCTAAATCTAAATCTAAAAAAAGACTCTGCTGAGGGGCTCTGTGGCAATATCTTTGATGTTAATGGTTCACTGTCCTATGTTGTGAACAGCAGCAAAGATCCAAAACCTTTGGGACAGGAGGAGTGAAATTTGGAAAGAAATAGAGAAGCACAGATAAAATTGATAAATATTTTAACAAATAATGTTAAAAGATTTCTTGAAAAAGAATCTCTCAGACAGACGTGAACAAAGCACCTCAGCCATCTGAAATGACAGCTGCTGATGCAGAGGCCTTGCCAAAGGATTCAAAATGCAGCAGAGATATTGCAGAGGCGTCTCAGCAGGATGCCTACCTCTGGCACCAGTAGAAAGTTCCACAGATTACGAGGCATGGAATTGGATAAAAAATCTTTAAACTGTTATGTAAGGGAAAGAGGTTTTTTTTCTTGGGAGTATAACACTTTGTTCTTTAGATTATTTACTTTTTTCCTTTCTCTCTCATCTTTGACAGCCAGTTACCTGCCCCTGGGTTGTTGCCAATACTGACTGGAACCAGCTACTGGCAGAGACAATTCCTTGGAATTTTTCCATTCCTCCCAACACATTCCCTCCTCTGAGGCTGTGATTGGCCTCTGCTCAGTACTTCCACACAACAGCAATGATGCTAACATTAGGTCAACAGTGAGAGTACAAATTCATATCCCACTGGGCACTAGTACTACTACTTTCCTATGATGGGAGAGGCTTACAATGAGATGTCTATTTTTTCTATCCATTCAATGGCTTCCTGAGATGCTGAGTGGAGAAACAGCTCTTAGTGGGCAGGCTAATGTGATTTGTTCCATGGCCTAAGGCTCATGGCCACAATCGCACTTCAGGTTGTTCCTCATCTTCCACATATGGAGCAGGTGGTTGCAACTTCCTCGCCCAGTGTGGATTCAGTTAAGCGCTGTCCATAGCCTTCGAAGGAGGTCGAAGCCAGGGACCTCTGCTGCTAGGTCACTGATGATGTGTTGGTTCTTTATGCTGCATGCATCCCACTATTCCATCCATCTGGATAGTGGGTTGATACAGCTGCATTGGCCAATGGCATTCCATCGTGCTATTTGTAACTTTTTCGTTTATAACACTGTGTGATCATTGTTCGTTGAAACCTTTTTTTTAACAGCATGTTGCATAACAACTTTAGGAAGTAAGGTAACAGAAAAGGCCATCTCAGAACATTATCAGTCACTCCACATGTGCACAGGTTGTCCAATCATGGACTGTACTCAACTACAGTTTGCCAACCATGTTAAAATATCCAAGGAATAAAAAAACTTGAAATCTCTCCAGTCTAGTTATAATACATGTTGTACTAGAGATCAAGTGGGATGCCCACCATGTTCTTCAGCCTTTTCCAAAAGACGGTAAATACCAAATGAACAAACCATTCAGGCAAAAGCTAAGAGTCATGATTATTTATAGTATTTACAGTAACAGTGACAACCCGAGACATTGATTACATTACTCAGAAAACAGTAGAGATAGGAACAACCTGCAAAGGGTTAAAATTCCTTTCTTAGATCATCATTTCTTACACAGTTTGATGAGTGGCTGGATTTTTGGATGAAACTGTCTTTCGTCAACCTTCACAATAAAAATTGTATAAATTATATGGATAATTCCTATTCCCAATCTATGGAACTCAGATCAGCAGATAGAATTTAAGTTGAGTAATCAGAGCTGTAAATTTATGGTGTGGAAAACCTTTCAAGTTATAGACATGCCTTTAATATTCACAGGCAACTAGAGAGAACAGCATATCTTGGGTGGATAGGTATTACTGTCTTCCTGTGAACATCTCCCTTGAACAGTTCAGCTATCAGGGTGATGAATTTGACTTTCCCCAGTCTGTCGATCAACGAATATTAACATATCAAAAAGTCAGACTTAACTGTTAGGCAAATTAATTTTTGAACAAATTTGTTGACACAAAAGGAATCTATCCAGAACACACACCTCTTATCATTATTAGATTTGTGCAGCCATTTACATATATTGATCAGTTTAGTCATAGAAATGAGGGAACTGATAATGTGGGCTGTTTGCCATGCAACAGCCTATGGACAAATGTGCAGACCTCGCTGCATAGGGCAAGGTCAAACTGTTAGCTGGAATTGCTGGAAAAATTAGGCGTTGTCCCTCGTGTAGCGCTGGGAGTGCCAGGATCACACATTTGGGCACCAACAACAATATATATTTATATCTCATCTTTAATGTAATAAAACATCCCAAAGCACTTCACAGGAGCATTATAAAACAAAGTATGACACTGAGCCACAAAAGGAGATATGAAGTCAGATGACCAAAAGCTTGGTCAAAGAGGTAGGTTTGAAGGAATATCTTAAAGGAGAAAAGCAAGGTGGAGAGGTGTAGGGAGGGTATTCCAGATCTCGGGGCCTAGGCGACTGAAGATGCAGCCATCCATGGTGGAGGGATTAAAATCAGGAATGCACTAGAGGCCAGATTTAGAGGAGCGCAGATATCTTGGAGGATTGTGGAGCTGGAGGAGTTTACATAGATAGGGAGGGGCAAGGCCATGGAAAGATTTGAAAACAAGGATGAGAATTTTAAAATCAAGAGGCTGGATTCTCTTCTCCTGCCACCAAGAGCAGCAGCGGGCGAAAGAAATGGCGGCCTGCATGTGCGGGCCACGCTGCCACAATCTTCCTCACGGCGGCCCAGGATAATGAGCTGGTCGGACCGCCCCCCCCCCCCAACCCCCTCCCTGGCCCAATCATGTGGAGGGGTAGGCTCTCCGACTCCGGCAATGGCGTCAGCTCCCTGTGCGCAGGCGCTGGCGTCATTTTTAAAGGGCAGTCAGCCTCGCCAGGTCATTAAAATTTTTAAAAGGCTACCCCCCACAATGTACCACCAATAAATCTACTGCCCCTTCTCCCCCTAATAACAATTAAAATCAACATTTGCCCTCTCCTCCCCCAAAACACTTACCTTCAACACTTGACCATCCCCCCCACCCCAAAACCGATCAAAGTTCAGAGGTCTCCCCTTCCCACCCCTCCCCTACACCAGTAATTTGCATTAGAGCCCGTCCCCCATCCCCTAGCCCACTGCATTAAAAATCATACATTCCCGCCTTCCCCGCCATGGTGGTACCTGCTTTCCCTGGACAGGAAAGTGAAAGCGCGGGAGTGCCGGCCGCCGCTCGATAGATCGTGGCCCGAAGGTAAGATCGCTGTTGATTTTATTTAAATGTATTTATTTTATTAACTTAAATATGTTAATCTGGGTGTCTCGTCACCCAGCGGCAGGGGTGGGGGGGCCGCCACAGAGCCTTGCCGCTGCTGGGAAGATCGGGCCCGGCACGCCCAGTGTCAGGCTCCGTGGCGGGTCACTGCCAGAACGATCTTCCACACCCACCCACCATGGAGCCGATTCGGGAGCTCAGTTAAATCCCTGCTAAGATGTTGCATGACCGGAAGCCAATGTAGATCAGTGAGCACATTGATGATAGGGGAACGGGACTTGGGACAAGTTAAGACACAGGCCGCAGAGTTCTGATGCCCTCAAGTTTGCAGAGAGTAGAATGTGGGAGACCAACCAGGAGTGAGTTGGAATAGTCAATTCTAGAGGCAACAAAGACATGAATGAGGGCTTCAGCAGCAGATGAGCTGAGACAAGGGCGATGTCAGGCGATGTTACAGAGGTGGAAATAAGCAGTATTAATGATGGCACAAATATGAGATCGGAATCGCATCCCGGGGTCAAATGTGACACTAAGATTGTGAATAGATTGGCTTAATCTCAGACTGTTGCCAGGAAGAGGGATGGAGTCGGTAGCTAGGGACCGGACAACATCAGTTAAGGGCCTGCTGGCTGCCCACTGTGCAGTGGATGCTTTCCTCGCATGGGGAACTGGCATGTGGAAGGGGGACCAAGGGGCTCAGAGAGGGGGAAAGGGTGGGGGTACCTTTTTAAAAATTTGAATTGTGGCCTCTCCTTCAGTGCCTGTTGAAAAAGCTTCCCCACCTAATTTACTGGGGGTCAGGCACCAAATGATCATACATTAGCTACTCTAATGAGTTTCCCTTATCTGCCTCATTTCCAGATCAGACTATTCAGTTTATTTTCCTGCAGATCGCCAGACTCCATTTTGAAATTTGATAAAGAAGGACAGCTTCCATTTTAAACCTAGCTATTTTTAAAACACTGTATGAAGACAGAGATAAAGATTGAACTTTTCCTACTTAACACAGAATGAAAATTCTGCTTTCATCAGAGCTCCCTCTTGCTGATAATATTCCTGTGGAAGCTTTTCAATTATCAGTGTTTGATCCCTTACAGATAACTTGATAATGGATGGGTTGTAAATTCAATTTTATTCAGAATTAAATGCAAGAAGAATTACAGACCGAATATTGAAGATTGTTCTTTCAGTACCCACCACATTTTTTTTCACCCCTTCTGGCACACCTTCATTCATCCAATCTAATACATATTTCTTTATCTCCTCTAACACACTCTCTTGCTCCTCCTATTCTCCTATCATTATTCCCACTAAAATCCCTCCCCTTATTCCATCCAACTTTTCATCCTCATTAACATACCTTCCTTCATCGCATTTTATACATCTTTCCTCATCATTACAACAGACATAGTCCCTTTTCTACTGTAATCCTTCTACAGGGCAACTTTCAGATCTTGACCTATTTTCATTTTTTTTTATCAAGTCTGAGTTCTCATTATCTTAAGTTAATTGGGATCCTCTTGGTTGTCATCTCATCTGAGTATGCTGTGGTGACAGATCAAAGTATTTGTTGCCAGATAACTAGATTTCCATAAGATGCTAAAGGATATGCAGTGGACAATCTGGTTCTATGTTTTCAAGGGCTGCCGACTATCCCTCGACTGGTCCAATTTTGTTTATGGACATTCAGTTAAGTGTAACTTCAGCAACTTTACTGACTTTGATTGTAACAACTGCTAACTTCATTGTTGTGTTCCAAAGCACAGAAATATCAGGCTCATGCTTGGGCCCACTGAGGTCTCCCTACACCTGGAATTTGAGAGTAGTTGAGCTAGGAGACACTTCTCAAGAGTAAGGGTGAGAGGGGCAGTGGAAGTCCAGCAAAATGTAAAGCTGTGAACATAATTGTGCAAGGAGAATGGCTGCAGTCATTCCTGATCATTGCAGCATTAACTAACTTGTGAAAGTTATGGCAAGTTGGAAAATTGCATTAGATTATCTGATTGTTCATAAGAGGAAGGTCAAAAATACAATAATATGGAAATTTCTTTAAAGATTCTAAGGAAGCCCATCTAAAGGCCATGGCCTATTAGGTAAATCTATCACCATCTGCCGTACTAGGCTTCCCCCAGAAAGCTGCCAGATTTTTGCTGCATTAGTTGATCAGAGAAGCAGCTTGTGTGCTACAATTGATCTCAGTGTCCCTGTGATTCCTGCTCCTAGTATCTAGTGATACCCCCAGCCCCCATTGAAACGTGTGTGTAGACGTTGAGTGAGGTCAAGATCGGGCTCATCTGTGGTGCTCTTTCCCACAGCCTAATTGCTAACAACATTATTGGAAGTCAATTTTCACTGCCTTCACCTAGTGTTAATGGGGCAATAACAGCCTCAAAGTGGGACAGGTAGCCTCATAGCCTGCTAACACCAGCAATCCATTCGGTTCCATTTTGACAGGCGCCTATTACGGGGTGTCCAAGCGCCCACCTGATTCCTGCAATGGGCCCCTTTTAATATGGCAGTTGGGATTCTAGGATGCAAATAGGACCCCAGTTGCCATTTTAAGGTCAGAAGTGATTAGAGCCTGCTCCACCAGACGGTTGGCTGAAAGTCAAAATTGACCCCATTTGTTAGGTTCACACACATAGCCATTTTCCTGAGTTACTACTGGGTTGCTGCTGGAATTGTATACCAGCAAAAATCAGCATTCTGAAGAGAGAAAGAGGGAGAAATTTGAAAACACTTTCTAAGGGAAATGAGTTTGATTTTGATTCAGCCCCCCAGTGGACATAACCCCACCAAAATGCTGTGATTGGCAGTAATTGGAAAAAAGAATTATAATAAATTACAAGGCAAACTCATTTTACAATATGACATAAATAGTGCTGCATCAAAGTATTTGTCTCTTCAAAACAAAATTTTGCGAAATCCTGACATTGCTGCAGAATAGTAATTATTTCCACCTATTATGAGAAGAGAATGTTTTCACTGATGTGGAAGTTAATGGAGAGATCATATGTAATGTAACACTGTTCAATGGTTGGGAGTAATGATGTGCATATTTAATGACACAGTGAAAGCCAAAATGAATTTAATGCATTTGGCCTTTGCCTACTGTATTATTCAATGGCAAAAGCCTGAAGGGATGATTAAGCAACACTGGAAGCTGTAGTATTACATTCTACTTTATGTAAGAGATAAGGTTAGGAAGGTTACATTTCTTCCTTAGAGTATGCTTTCATGTTAGCCAAAGGAATTTGTTTAGAAAATACAATCCAGCTGTCATTCTATTACCTATATTATTCCGTTGTATTCATTTGCAGAAACTGTTTTCCATTGACTATAGGGCTGATCCCTGAGCGCTAGGGTAGTGCTACACTTGATAAGTATTTCCCTGTGCGGCAAGGGTAACTTTTCTTTTGAACTGCAACAATACTACTGTAGTGTGTGAGGTCACTGCCAATTATTTTACTGCACCTTCAAAATGAGACAAGTTTTAATTGTCTCAATTCAGAGTGGATAGAACCTGAGATACTTGCAAGCAGACACTGAAAGGAGACTGCTGGTTATCTTTTCACTGTGACTATCACACTGCCTGACAATTGCTGCACCCCATTGTCTGAGTATGGCGTCAAGGAGCCCTCGTAAAATTGAAGTCAATGGGAATTGGCGGGGGGTGGGGGGGGAGCTCTCCACTGGCTGGTGTCATACCGAGCACAAAGGAAGATGGTTGTGGTTGTTGGAGGCCAATCATCTCAGCCCCTGGAAATAGCTGCAGGAGCTCCGAGGCTCCAGGTAATGAAGCAGTCTGTGTGCACAAGACCTGGACAGCATTCTGGCTTGGGCTGATAAGTAGCAAGTAACGTGATGTAAGTGCCAGGCACATCTCTAACAAGAGAGAGTTTAACCACCTCCCCTTGACATTCAACAGCATTACCATCGCTGAACTCCCCACCATCAACATCCTGGTGCTCACCATTGACCAGAACTTAACTGGACCTTGGTTGGCATCGTTCAATCTACAAAAGTTGATGGACATGCAGCAAACAATCCATTTAGGTGGGGTGTCTTCTGTTGGTGCAACTTTGCTGATGGCTGTGAAGGCCAATCCTTGGGAGGCAGGTTCTGCCACGTACCGTATGTGAAGCTGCCAAGTGAGTTGTTTTCAGTGTTGGTGCTTGTTGCCAAGCTGCTATAGCTACTGGTTGTAGTGGTAGTGCACACTAGTCCACAGGATGTATCACCATTTCCTTCTTTCGCCAGCTAGTGACTCCCAGGTATGATAGGCAACATTTAGGGCCTTCATGTCATGCTTGCAAGCATTCTTGAAGTGGAGTTTTGGAAGCCGCACTGGTCGACTGGCCCCGGTTACCTCACCATACAGAAGGACCTTCTTCCATCCTGCGGACATGTCCAATCCATTGATGCTGCCTCTGTTTGATTAGTGCCAGCAAACTTGGGAGCTCTGCCTTTGAGAGGACTGCCGTATTTGTGATTTTGTCCTGCCAGGATATACCCATAATGCGCTGCAGACAGCGAAGATGGAAATTATTGAGCTTCTTTTCCTGGTAGCTGTAAGTTGCCCATGTTTCACAGCCATACAGCAAGATGCTGAGAACAGAGGCCTGAAAAACCATGAGCTTGCTCCTAAGGGTCAGCTTGGTGTTATCCATGTGCATTTCGCAAGTTGGCCAAAGGTGGTAGCTGCTTTCCCTCTGTATGTGTCGAGCTCTGCATGAAGGGACAGATTGTCTGTCACCATGGACCCAAGATAGCAGAGGGCAATTAGGGATGGGCAATAAATGCTGACCTTGCCAGTGATGCGCACATCCCATGAATGAATAATATAACAGAAGTCTTCTTTTGCCTTCAGGAAGTGACCAGCATGCTGGAGATAGAACTCAGGTCACAAGGAAATGTGAAGAAAGTTTGAAAAAGATGACAAGTGGCCAGTGGGTAGAGACACACCAGACATAATGTGAATTTGCACACATAAGAATGACTAGATTGAAAGAGATGGAGTTCCATTCAACTTCTACCATCCTGGTAGTTGCATGACATAGCAATAATGGAATTGTTTATGAATCATAACAATCAATCTCTGTCAATTAGCCTACAACAGACTCAGACATTACAAGAGGGAAGCCCAGTGGTGGAAAGCTTTGGGAACCTTAGGTTGAAGTGACACATTCTTCCTGAGCATGCTACATTACCATGTCATATCTCAAATCACTTGTATACTGTATCCCAAAATATTATTTTCTAAAAGAAATGTGTCTAATTCGCATTTCAATAAACCAATACTATGTGCTTTCACAATTTTCCTAGGGATCCTGTACCATAGATTTACCACTCGCTCACTGAAATAATAGGCTGAATTTTAACCTTCTGACCAGCTCACAGGGGAGAGGCTGGCAGCCCATCGGCAACCCAATGTTTTCTCAGCTGGGAGCAGATCCCCTACCTTGGGGGTCATCAATGAAGAGGACTATTGTGGAGCAGCAGCAGAAGACACATGAGGTTCTGTCAGCCTTTCCAGAGGCAATGCACACAATTGAAGAAAGATTGGAGGAGTCCTTTTCTAACATGAGTACAATGCTGCTATAGGGTTTCATATGGATGTTTACCACCATAGAAAGAGTGGACACCTGTATAAAGCATCAGACGCAGCAGGCAACCAAGGAGCCATTCGCTGACTCTGCTTACAGATGGCGTATATCTGGTGGAGACTTGACTGGTGAAGGATGAAGACATCATGGCAGCTTCCTGGGTATCTTAAACAAGCATGCATGATGATCTTTCAGTGGTTGCAGACCAACTGAACATTAATGGAGTGGAATGCCTTTTGATTGAAGAATATTGCTGCCCTCAATTGCCATATGGGTGCAATCTATGATTCCCTGGACCTGTGAGAATCCAGCCAAAGCAGCAAATCCAAGGGCCCTATCATTCTGACTGGTTTTATCAGTAGGGTAGTGGACATAAGTGGTAGCCCTGGCAAATGTAGCATCCATCACCTGGGAGATGCACTTGTGGTCAGCAGATTGTGACATTTTACAGATGTCACCCGAAAATCCCTGGAAGGAGTCCTCAGGTGAAAAGATTCAGGGCTATGATACCTTTGACCACCACTGGAAATGTGTGCCATCTGGTGCACTTGGCAGGGGGTCTTCTTCCAAGAGGTTGAAAATGTCAGCAACCATCTGACAGGAAAGTCTGAACTGCTTTAGGAACTGGCGCTCAGTCGTGTCCAGAAAGCTGTGCTGTGGGTAATGCCCCCCGTGAGCTGGAGCTCTGTGTTCACCCACTGTGCCCTGTGGGGCACTAGCTGGTTGAGAAGGCTGGTGCTGCTCCAGCTGCTGCTGATGTTTCTGGTGCTGCTCCTCCTGTTCATCATCAGAGGTCCAAGGTAGAGCTGTGTAAGCAGCTCCCATGCTGCTGAGATGGATGACAGCTGGGAAGTGCAGATCAAAGGTAAAAAACTACAAGGTAGCAGAAATGACCTCCAAAGTATTGGAAATCACGTCTAAAGCAGTGAAAGCATATTCCCAGAACACGTCCCTGTGAGCTAAAGACTTTCACTCAGGCAAAGAAGCAGTTGTCATATTCTCAGTATTTTAAGCCTTTCTAGCCTGTCAATTACTCAGTCCCATCAATCCCAGCTGTCCTCTCCCTTTGTTTTATCTGGCGACTTCCAGGAAGTGGGAGAAACCTCTACACTGAGAGATCATGACAGATTCTAGGGTTAAAAATGCACTCAGTTGCCTTTTCACATATTTAAATCTCAGACCCATCTATCCCATGGGGATTTTCCATGCATTACTGAATGTGGACCTGCTAAGTGCAGAAGTTGGTGGGTTCCTGCTGGCTTCCCAACACACTGTCATTTTTTGCTGTTTTAACCTATTGTGGGCACTGACATCTTTCCACCCTAACAGGTTAAAATTCCCCCCAGTATTTTCCAATTTTGAATTTACCCCCTCAAGGACAGACCATGTTCTCTGGTTCTACTGGTCTGCACAAGGTAAAACAATTTGTCATTGTCTACATTACCTTTAGAACCTAAAAATCTAAAGCAGCAACCATATCACCTCTCAACCTTCCCTTTTGTTGTGACAATATGCCCAGTTTACAGAATTTCTCCTTATGATCCAAACCCTCCAACCCACAGTCATTCTGGTTGTTGTCTTCTCCATCCCTTCAATAGCTGCAATTTCCTCTTTGTACTGTGGTGACCAGAAACTGTGCATAGTATTCTAAGTTCTGTTGTGGATATATAAAGTGACAGAATTACCTCACTATTTTGCCTTTTAATACATCCCAACATCTATTTTGCTTTACTCACTATCACTGAGCATTGTCACAATAGCTTTGATGTATTGAGTAGTGATCGGCAGTGACTCAGCGTGAACTGGCCATTTCAGCATGGTCCTCCTGGCTCCACCCACACATTTTTACTTATCTTTCAGGAGACAGTTTCCCTTTACAGACTGTACACCTGAGAAAACTGAGTACAGAGTGCATGGTGCATGCTGCTGTCAGTTGCAAACCAGTTTCAGAAAGGGAACTGAAATGTTTTAAATGCCTGATTTGTGTGGGCAATGGCTAAACACCTGTTTCAGGTGTTTACTCTAGATGGTTTCAGGGTGCTGTCATCAATGTGGCATGTGCAGAGTGAGCATACAAATGCCATATTGGACTTTAGCACCCGTTGTTTGCCAAAATAAAGGTGCTGCACAATCCAATTCCTAGGTCACTGTTTAATTCTCCAGGGTGGCGCTTGAACCCATGACATTCTGGCTCAGGTATTGGGCTGGATTTTGCTATCGACAGTGTAGCACCGACACTCACTGATGACCTTGAAGAAAGCTGCCCACAAAGATCTAGCGATCTCTGTGGTGTGGATTTCCTCTTTCCCAATGGCAATTTGTTACTGCTGCCAGTCACGAGGATCTCCAGGCATCCAGCAACCAGTGATGTCATTAAGCAGGGTAAGCAGCCAATCATATTGAAGTATTCTCACAGACAGCAAACCAGGAATAAAATCACAGAATCCATTACTTTAAATTTTTACCAATAATGAAATAAATGATTGGGACATACACATGGGATTAAAGCTAGAAGCTAAAATATCATAAACATTAAAAAAAACTTTAAAATATGTGGAATTTCTTATCATAATGGAGAATTTTGACATTCAACCAATATAATATTACTCTTTCAGGGCCAGTGAGGCTGTTTAGCATTAATAATGAACTTAGTATGATGTTAAAAACCCAGTTAGACCTCATTCAACAAGGTATAACTTTTTTAAAGTTTTTACACTGAGGCTGCGATTGTAGGAGTGGAAGTTCTCATCAGTTCAGTGATTTCTAATTGCAGTCTGGGGAGATTTCAACAATGCACCCTCTGGATAACTGTAGTACCACTCACAGCAAATTCTGGATTTTTGTATTTAACTGCACATATGCAGACTCCAGAAGTTGCTGTCAGTTTTGGAGGAGCATGATGGCAAACAATGACAGTTTCATCATCATTACTACTGCAACATCCAGGATATTATTTATGTTCGATTGGAAAATAAAACAAATTCATTTCCAAAATTAAGTGATTGAACGTTCATTTTTTGATTTGAAAGAAAAAGAAAAAAGGAAAAATTCATACCTCATTTTAATTGTTAAGGGGCGTGGGGAGGTGAGCACGATGAGAATCTGTCTAAAATTCCAGAATTATAATAAAGGCAGATGTTTGCATACTTTTTTCTTCTGCACATAAACAGACACACAACAGTTATATGTAAGCATTTTATTTTGTAAATGGAGTTTGCACACAGAGAGTTACATGTAAACTGCACAGCTAACACAGAAACATACAGGGAAAATTAGGACTTAAAAATATGCTTACGAGCAGATAGTGCATTTACTGGGGTTGTACATAAAGGCAATTCAGACTATTTATTATGACAATTTTACACAGGATAATTGGAATGGAGTAAATACTGCATGCAGAAAAAATTCATCCAACCGGGCAAGATGACTAATGGGACTTAATTTCCAGAAGAATACATATCAACATGACTGCCTACAGCATGAAGCTGCTATTATAATACCTTGGCTTGAAAATTCCAGATATTATGCTTCACTAGTGGGACAGCCTCCAATTATTTTGTGGGCACTTAATGCTGCTCAAATAGATATGACAATCCAGAGTTTCAGCATTGCACTCAAAGTTCTTAATTCATCTACTAGAAACCCTAATGCGAATTGCTGCCATCTTTTTTCATTTCTCTCAGAAGGCCAAACCATTTGGATCTGATAAATGCATTCATGATTTTATTTCAGAGTGTGGTCTTTGCCCTGCTTTTGTAGATGGCACTCATCCAGATTTATTTTCTTTTTAAAACAGACAAGCTTCTGCCCTTTTACAAATTTTGTTTTAAAAAGGTCAAATGACAAGTGGTATCTGAAGTAACAATGGCTCCCAGAACTCTAGTTTGTTGGGATATTTAAAGGGCAGCCCATCTAAAGAGAACTCCAAATTGAACAGGATGCTAATCAGCTTCATTAATTCTGACAATGATGGTACAAATATCAAAGCATAATTCATGAAGAACATATACCATTTGTTAGGTAAAGCTCATCTAAACATTCTCAGTGGTGGTTCCTAGAATATAAATTTCATATAAGTTTTCTTAACAACAGGTCACAGGATTAATTTGTGAATCCCTCATTTTTTTTCAAATTCGTTTTTCTCTCTTGTCTCCAGTCTTGAGATCCCTATCTGCTTGCTGCATCCCATTATTTAAGAAGGAATGGTCTTAAGCTTAATTCCCAAGATTTTCAACTGCTTTGAAACCTACTGTCTAGTTCTATATATAAAACATTTTTATATCTGTGTTGGCACAAGCCTTCAACTTCCTTATAATTTTAATTAGGAAGTTAATTTTTTAACTTATATCTGTGAAAAGAAATGTCATTTTGCATCTTTTAATTCTGTGTGTGACTCTGACACAAGAAAGAGATGATATTAAACAGAGTGGAATCCTAATGTATTTAATTGTTGAACATTTCTATTATTCCCATAATCTTTGAGCCAAAGTGCAACATCATCTAACCAACAGTTATTCTCCTGATTTTCAACCTCAGTGCCCTCCATGGTGCAATATGGTTGGTTCTCAAATAAAAATGTTTTAGTTAAATGTTAACTTGGCTACTGGAAAGATCTGGAATAAATCTTTTTCATGAGTGTAGCAAACAATGGGTAGAAATTCACCTTGGACTCATGACAGGTGGTATTACAATGGCTGCTTGTCATATGCTCCACCCGATATTCAGTTCCATTAACTTCTACACATGGTTGGTGCATCACTGCTCGTTTTGTGACACCATCTAAGATGAATTTCCACCCCAATTCATTCAATAACTTCCCATTAAGTGTTATAGAATAGAATCGTGGAATGGTTATAGCACAGAAGGAAGCAATTTGGCCCATTGAGTCAAATTGTTCTTTGCAGAAGCAACTCAGCTAGTCCCATTCACCTGCCCTTTACCCATAGCGCTGCAAGTTTTGTCCCTTCAGATGCTTATCCAATTCCCTTTTGAAAGCACAATTGAATTTGCCTCGACCACACTCTCTTTACAGATCCTAACCATTCGCTGTGTTAAAAAATGTTTTCTTCAAGTTGCCTTGGCTTTTTTGTTGAAGATCAATTTAAATCGGTGTCCCCTGGATCTTGACCCTTCCGCCAATGGGGACAGTTTCTCTCTATCTACTCTGTCCAGACCCCTCATGATTTTGAACACCTTGATCAAATCTCCTCTCAATTTTCTCTTCTTTAAGGAGGACAAGTCCAGCTTCTCCAATTTACCCATGTAACTGAAGTCACTCATCACTAGAACCATTTTCATAAATCTTTTCTGTTTATTTGTTCTATTTTTTCGACGCACATATGTGTTTGAGTTTTATGTTGTTTCCTCAAAATTTCTCAAAAATGTAAAATAAAAATTCCCCAATTACCCAACTGATAAAACTCACAGCCCAATGTGCTTATAAGGCCTGACTCCTGAGACCTACAGGTTACTGATTTGTACTTGAGATTTATGAGAAATTATATAAGACACCCAAGTTCGATCTTTAAGATTTTATTGTCCTTAAGACAGATTCAAAACCCTTATCACAATGGTTATAAATTCGAGCAGTACTCTCATAATGTTACAAGTAATTTATACATACAACCATCTCTTGGATGATCAGGCCAGCATGGGTTGTAGGTCCTCGTAGGCAAGATGACGGACCAGGTCACCTCTTCCAAATGCAGACCTGATATCCCTTTGTCACTGTCTTTTATACAGTTCTTGTTCTCCTCAGTAAATTCTGATCATGCAAAGGGCTATGAGGGGTGTTCCCCGCTCCCAATATTCAACTTGAGTTGTTTAAGTTATCGATCTTCCAAACATACATATCCTGTGGGGCGCATTTTACAGACCCCCTGATGTCAGGGGTCGTGGCGGGGAGGCCAGAAAATGCCTCTGGGAGAGGCCTGCCATGGGCCTTGATGCTGGGAAGGCCTGGCCCCATATTGGCAGCAAGGCCTTGTGGTGGCGCACCCCCCACCAACCCCCGTCCACTGCTGCTCGGCAGCGGGATAAAAATTTTAATATGTTAATTCATTAAAATTAATGAATAAATTACTTAACCACTCTTGCCCTTGGTCCCGGTGCGATATTGGTGCCAGTGGCCGGAGATATGATGTGGGACACTGCTGGGGAGGGGGGGAGCAGGTATGTATTTCAGTGCAGTGGGGTGGGGAGCGGAGTCAAACTAACCCAATTGCTGTAGGGGATGGTGGGAAGGGGTGAAGTTAAATGTTTATGATCTTTGGATGGGCGCAAGGTCAGGCACACAATGTAAGTATTTTCGGGAGGGAGAGGGAAAGGAATGAATTGTTTGGTTACTGGGGTTGGGGGAAGGGCTAGAAATATTTATTTAATTTTTTAAAATAAATTTTAATGCAATATTTCCTTGAAAATGTAAATTGTATTGTCGGGCTCAAAGCCCTTTAAAAATGGCATGTGCCTTTCTTCTATTCATTCATGGGATGTGAGTGTCGCTGGCTAGGCCAGCATTTATTGCCCATCCCTAATTGCCCTTGAGAAGGTGGTGATGAGCTGCCTTCTTGAACTGCTGCAGTCCATGTGAAGTAGGTACACCCACAGTGCTGTTAGGAAGGGAGTTCCAGGATTTTAACCCAGTGACAGTGAAAGAACAGCGATATAGTTCCAAGTCAGGATGGTGTGTGGCTTGGAGTGGAACTTGCAGGTGGTGGCGTTCCCATGCGTTTGCTGCCCTTGTCCTTCTAGGTGGTAGAAGTTGTGGGTTTGGTAGGTGCTCTCTAAGGACCCTGGTATGTTGCTGCAGTGCATCTTGTAGATGGTACACCCTGCTGCCACTGTGCGTCGATGGTGGAGGGAGTGAATGTCTGTAGATGGGGTGCCAATCAAGCGGGCTGCCTTGTCCTGGATGGTGTCAAGCTTCCTAAGTGTTGTTGTAACTACACCCATCCAGGCAAGTGGAGATTATTGCATCACACTCCTGACTTGTGCCTTGTAGATGGTGGACAGGCTTTGGGGAGTCAAGAGGTGAGTTACTCTCCACAGGTATCTGACCCACTGACCTGCTCTTCTAGCCACGGTATTTATATGGCTGGTCCAGTTCACTGACATCTACCCAGCAATGTGGAAAATTGCCCAGGTATGTCGAGTGCACAAAAAGCAGGAGAAATCCAACCCAGCCAATTACCGCCCCATCAGTCTACTCTTAATCCATCAGTAAAGTGATGGAAGGTGTCGACTACAGTGCTATCAAGTGGCACTTGCTTAGCAATAACCTGCTCAGTAATGCTCAGTTTGGGTTCCTCTAGGGCCACTCAGCTCCTGACCTCATTACAACCTTGGTTCAAACATGGACAAAAGAGCAGAATTCAAGAGGTGAGGTGAGAGTGACTGCCCTTGACATCAAGGCAACTTTTGACTGAGTATGGCATCAAGGAACCTTAGCAAAACTGGAATCAGTGGGAATCGGGAAAACTCTCCGCTGGTTGGAGTCATACCTAGCGCAAAGGAAGATGGCTTTGGTTATTGGAGATCTATCAACTCAGTCCCAGGACATCACTGCAGGAGTTCCTCAGAATAGTGTCCTAGGCCCAACCATCTACAGCTGCTTCATCAATGGCCTTTCTACGGTCATAAGGTCAGAAGTGGGGATGTTCGCTGATGATTGCACAATGTTCAGCACCATTTGCGACTCATCAGATACTGAAGCAGTCCGTGTAGAAATGCAGCAAGATCTGGACAATATCCAGGCTTGGGCTGATTAGTGACAAGTAACATTCGCGCCAGACAATTGCCAGGCAATGACTGTCTCCAACAAGAGAGAATCTAACCATCCCCCCTTGACATTCAATGGCATTAAGATCGTTGAATCCCCCACTATCAACATCCTGGGGGTTACCATGGACCAGAAACTGAACTGAGGTAGCCATATAAATACCGTGTCTACGAGAGCAGGTCAGAGGCTAGGAATCCCGCGGCGAATAATTCACCTCCTGACTCCCGAAAGCCTGTCCACCATCTACAAGGCACAAGTCAGGAGTGTGATGGAATACTCTCCACTTGCCTGGCTGCGTGTAGCTCCAACAACACTCTAGAAGGTCAACACCATCCAGGATAAAGCAGCCCGCTTGATTGACAACCCATGCACACACATTCAGTCCCTCCACCACCGACACACAGTGGCAGCAGTGTGTACCATCTACAAGATGCACTGCAGCAACGCACCAAAGCTCCTTAGACAGCACCTTCCAAACCCACGACCTCTACCACCTCGAAGGACAAGAGCAGCAGATGCATGGGAACATCACCACCTGCAAGTTCCCGTCCAACTCACACACCATCCTGACTTGGAACTATATCGCTGTTCCTTCACTGTCGCTGGGTCAAAATCCTGGAACTCCCTTCCTAACTGCACTGTGGGTGTACCTACCCCAAATGGACTGCAGCAGTTCAAGAAGGCAGCTCACCACCACCTTCTCAAGGGCAATTAGGGATGGGCAATAAATACTGGCCTAGCCACTTCCTTAAGTACTCTGGGATGTATACCATCAGGCCCTGGGGATTTATCGGCCTTCAATCCCATCAATTTCCCCAATACCATTTCTCTACGAATACTGATTTCTTTCAGTTCCTCTCTCTCACTAAACCCCGTGTTCCCCAACATTTCTGGTATGATATTTGTGTCCTCCTTTGTGAAGACAGAACCAAAGTATGCATTTAGTTGGTCAGCCATTTCTTTGTTCCCCATAATAAATTCCCCTGTTTCTGACTGTAAGGGACCTACATTTGTCTTCACTAATCTTTTTGTCTTCACATACCTATAGACACTTTTACAGTCAGTTTTTATGTTCCCCGCAAGCTTGCTCTCATTCTCTATTTTCCCCTTCTTCATCAATCCCTTGGTCCTCCTTTGCTGAATTCTAAACTGCTCCCAATCCTCAGGTCTGTTGTTTTTTCTGGCGAATTTATATGCCTCTTCATTGGAACTATTGCTATCTCTAATTTCCCTTGTAAGCCATGGTTTGGCTACCTTTCCCGTTTTACATTTGTGCCATACAGGAATAAATAATTGTTGCAGTTCATCCATGCACTCTTTGAATGTTTGCCATTGCCTCTCCACCGTCATCCCTTTAAATAACATTTCCCAATCCATCATAGCCAACTCGCGCCTCATACCTTCGTAGTTTCCTTTACTTAGATTCAGGACCCTAGTCTCAGAATCAACTGCGTCACTTTCCATCTTGACGAAGAATTCTATCATATTATGGTCGCTGATCCCCAAAGGGTCTCGCACAACTAGATTGTCAATTATTCCTCTCTCATTACACAATACCCAGTCTAGGGTGGCCTGTTCTCTAGTTGGTTTCTGAATGTATTGGTTCAGAAAAACATCCCATATACACTTCAAGAATTCCTCCTCTATGGTATTGTGACTAATTTGATTTGCCCAATCTATATGCAGATTAAATTCACCCATAATAACAGATGTTCCTTTATTACATGTGTCTCTAATTTCCTGTTTAATGCCATTCCCAACATCACCACTACAGTTTAGTGGTCGATATACAACCCCCACTAATGTTTTTTGCCCCTTAGTGTTTCTCAGCTCCACCCATACAGATTCCACATCGTCAGAGCTAATATCTTTCCACACTATTGTGTTAATTTTTTCTTTAACCAGCAATGCAACTCGACCTCCTTTTGCTTTTTTTCTGTCCTTCCTAAATACTGAATACCCCTGGATGTTCATTTCCCATCCCTGGTCACCTTGCAGCCATGTCTCCGTAATCCCGACTATATCAGACCAGTTTACATCTATTTGCGCGATTAATTCATCCACTTTATTGCGAATGCTCTGCGCGTTATGGCACAAAGCCTTAAGGCTTGTCTTATTAACATTACTTGGCCCCTTCCCACCATTTTTCACTGTGGCCCTGTTTGAATCTGGCCCTTGATTTTTCTGCCTATCACTTTTCTTATTCCCCTTACTGTCTTTTGTTCTTGTCTTTGATTCCCCCTCCTCTGACTCCTTGCAAAGGTTCCCATCCCCCTGCCATTTTAGTTTAAACTCTCCCCAACCACTCTAGCAAATACTCCCCCGAGGACATCAGTCCCGGTCCTGTCCAGGTGTAACCCGTCCAGTTTGTACTGGTCCCACCTCCCCCAGAACCTCAGCCTTGCCCACTACCGTCTTGATGGTGTGGCTCTGCTGATAACTTTTCAGTCACTGAAATCAACTACTATAAATCATTCACCGATGGTCAGCCCTCAGTATAGGCTGCTTTGCCTGCAGTCAAACTGCTTCAATCAGCTGTTTTGTCATCTGATTCTATTCCAAGCAGTTTCTCTAGATGCCCAAAACTTGCAGCTCTCAGCTGATCTCTTTAAAACAATCTGGATGATTTTTCCATCCATTGCAAAGCCCTTCTCAACTCTCCAAAAGTCTTCTTTTTACAAAAGACAGCTTTGCTGCTGACTTCCGCCGTTTCCAAAAGCCTTCTGGTCAAAATTGAAAGTTAATCCAAGGGGAGGCAGTGGCATAGTGATATTATCATTGGACTAGTAAGGCAGAGACCCAGGGTATTACTCTGGGGACATGGGTTTGAATCCCACCACAGCAGAAGGTGGAATTTGAATTCAAAGAACAGTAAAGGACAGGAACAGGCCATTCGGCCCTCCAACCCTGCACCGATCCTGATGCCTGTCTAAGCTAAAACCTTCTGCAATTCCGGGGTCCGTATCCCTCTATTCCCATCCTATTCATGTATTTGTCAAGATGCCTCTTAAACGTCGCTATCATACCTGCTTCCACCACCTCCTTCGGCAGCAAGTTCCAGGCACTCACCACCCTCTGTGTAAAAAAACTTGCCTCGCACATCCCCTCTAAACTTTGCCCCTCTCACCTTAAACCGATGTTCCCTAGTAACTGACTCTTCCACCCTGGGAAAAAGCTTCTGACTATCCACTCTGTCTATACCACTCATAACTTTGTAAACCTCTATCATGTCGCCCCTCCACCTCTGTTGTTCCAGTGAAAACAATCCGAGCTTATCCAACATCTCCTCATAGCTAATACCCTTCAGACCAGGCAACATGCTGGTAAACCTCTTCTGTACCCTCTCCAAAGCCTCCACATCCTTCTGGTAGTGTGGTGACCAGAATTGCACACAATATTCCAAGTGTGGCCTAAATAAGGTTCTGTACAGCTGCAGCATGACTTGCCAATTTTTATACTCTATGCCCCGACCGATGAAGGCAAGCATGCTGTATGCCTTCTTGACTACCTTATCCACCTGCATTGCCACTTTCAGTGATCTGTGGACCTGTACGCCCAGATCTCTCTGCATGTCAATTCTCCTAAGGGTTCTGCCATTTACTGTATACTTCCCACCTGTATTAGATCTTCCAAAATGCATTACTTCACATTTGTCCAAATTAAACTCCATCTGCCATTTCTCCACTTTATTCAATTAATAAAAGATCTGGAATTAAAAAGCTAGTCTAATGATGGCCATGAAACCATTGTCGATTGTTGTAAAAACCCATCTGTTTCACTAACGTTTCCCTTTAGGGAAGGAAATCTACTGTTCTTACCTGGTTTGGCCTACATGTGACTCCAGACCCACAGCAATGTGGTTAACTCTTACATGGCCTCTGAAATGGCCTAGCAAGCCGCTCAGTTATATCTAACCGCAATGAAGTCAATAAAATGGAATGAAACCGGACAGATCATCGGAAACAACAATGGCAAACCCAGCCCTGTCGACCCTGCCAAGTCCTCCTTACTAACATCTGGGGGCTTGTGCCAAAGTTGGGAGAGCTGTCCCATAGACTAGTCAAGCAACAGCCTGACATAATCATACTCACGGAATCATACCTTGCAGACAATGTCCCAGACACTGCCATTGCTATCCCACTGGCAGGACAGACCCAGCAGAGGTCCCCATGAAGTCTCATGGCATTAGGTCAAACATGGGCAAGGAAACCTCCTGCTGATTACCACCTACCACCCTCCCTCAGCTGATGAGTCAGTACTCCTCCATGTTGAACACCACTTGGAGAAAGCACTGAGGGTGGCAAGGGTGCAGAATGTACTCTGGGTGGGGGACTTCAATGTTTATCACCAAGAGGGGCTCGGTAGCAACACTACTGACCGAGCTGGCCGAGTCCTAAAGGACATAGCTGCTAGACTGGGTCTGCGGCAGGTGGTGAGGGAACCAACAAGAGGGAAAAACATATTCGACCTCGTCCTCACCAATCTGCCTGCTGCAGATGCATCTGACCATGACAGTATTGGTAGGAGTGACCACCGCAAGTTCCTTGTGGAGACGAAATCCCACCATCACATTGAGGATATCGTCCATTCTGTTGTGTGGCACTATCACCGTGCTAAATGGGATAGATTTGGAACAGATTTAGCAATGCAAAACTGGGCATCCATGAGGCGCTGTGGGCCATCAGCAGCAGCAGCAGAATTGTACTCAATCAGTGACCTAATGGCACAACATAACCCCCACTCAACCATTACCATCAAGCCAGGAGACCAACCCTGGTTCAATGAAGAGTGCAGGAGGGCATGCCAGGAGCAGCACCAGGCATACCTCAAAATGAGGTGTCAACCTGGTGAAGATACAACAGACGACTACTTGCATGCCAAACTGCACAAGCAGCATGCGATAGACAGAGCGAAGCAATCCCATAACCAATGGATCAGATCTAAGCTCTGTAGTCCTGCCACATCCAGCCGTGAATGGTGGTGGACAATTAAACAACTAACTGGAGGAGGTGGTTCCACAAATATCTCCATCCTCAATGATGGGGGTGCCCAAAACATCAGTGCGAAAGATAAGGCTGAAGCATTTGCATCCAAGAAGTGCCGAGTTGACGATCCATCTTGGCCCCCTCCTGAAGTATGCAGCATTACAGATGCCAGACCAAAGCCAATTCGATTCACTCCGAGTGATATCAAGAAACCACTGAAGGCACTGGATACTGCAAAGGCTATGGATCCTGACAATATTCCGGCAATAGTACTGAAGACCTGTGCTCCAGAACTAGCTGCGCCCCTAGCCAAGCTGTTCCAGTACAGCTACAACACTGGCATCTACCCAGCAATGTGGAAAATTGCCCAGGTATGTCCTGTACACAAAAGCAGGACAAGTCCAACCCGACCAATTACCGCCCCATCAGTCTACTCTCAATCCATCAGTAAAGTGATGGAAGGTCTCATCAACAGTGCCATCAAGCAGCACTTGCTTAGCAATAACCTGCACACTGACGCTCAGTTTGGGTTCCGCCAGGGCCACACTGCTCCTGACCTCATTACAGCCTTGGTTCAAACATGGACAAAAGAGATGAACTCAAGAGGTGAGGTGAGAGTGACTGCCCTTGACATCAAGGCAGCATTTGACTGAGTATGGCATCAAGGAGCCCTAGCAAAACTGAGGTCAATGGGAATCAGGGGGAAAACCCTCCTCTGGTTGGAGTCATACCTAGCGCAAAAGAAGATGGCTGTGGTTGTTGGAGGTGAATCATCTGAGCTCCAGGACATCACTGCAGGAGTTCCTCAGGGTAGTGTCCGAGGCCCAACCATCTTCAGCTGCTTCATCAATGACCTTCCTTCAATCATTAGGTCAGAAGTGGGGATGTTCTCTGATGATTGCAAAATGTTCAGCACCATTCGCGACTCCTCAGATACTGAAGCAGTCAGTGTAGAAATGCAGCAGGACCTGGACGATATCCAGGCTCGGGCTGATAAGTGGCAAGTAACATTCACGCCACACAAGTGCCAGGCAATGGCCATCTCCAACAAGAGCGATGGCATTACCATCACTGAATCCCACACTATCAACATCGTAGGGGCTACCATTGACCAAAAACTGAACTGGAGTAGCCATATTAATACTGTGGCTACAAAAGCAGATCAGGGGCTAGGAATCCTGCAGCGAGTAACTCACCTCCTGACTCCCCAAAGCCTGTCCACCATCTACAAAGCACAAGTCAGAAATGTGATGGAATACTCTCCACTTGCCTAGATGGGTGGAGCTCCAACAACACTCAAGAAGCTCGACATCATCAGGACAAAGCAGCCCACATGATTGTCACCCCATCCACAAACATTCACTCCCTTCACCACCAACGCACAGTGGCAGCAGTGTGTACCATCTACAAGATGCACTGCAGTAACGCACCAAGGCTCCTTAGACAGCACCTTCCAAACCTGCGACCTCTACCAACGAGAAGGGAAAGGGCAGCAAATGCATGGGAACACCACTACTTGCAAGTTCCCCTCCAAGTCACACACCATCTTGACTTGGAACTATAACGCTGTTCCTTCACTGTCGCTGGGTCAAAATCCTGGAACTCCCTTCCTAACAGCACTGTGGGTGTACCTACCTCACGTGGACTGCAGTGGTTCAAGAAGGCAGCTCACCACCAACTTCTCAAGGGCAAATAGGGATGGGCAATTAATGGTGGTCTACCCACCGATGCCCACATCCCATGAATGAATTTAAAAAAAAATTTGCCTGTCCTTGCTTCAAAAAAATGTTGCTTTTCCTCAATCATAGGACTGTTTGTTTATCTAACCTGTGTTTGACTCCCCAAAAACCTGGAAGCCTCCAATTTCAGTTTTAGATCAGGGACTGTCTCAAAAATATCAAACACAAGCTGTATAGAACTTCATCTACATACAAAGACTGCATCACACTTTGACCGAGTGAAGTATATTATTCCCACTGCCCACATCTGAAGAGGTTATATTCAATGGCCAGTGTGCAATTTGGACTTTTATGTTAGATTTTCTCTTGTACACCGTGCCAAAGACCATTTTCATAAGTGAGCTCTTTCTACCTACAAACCAGAATCTACCTCTAGTAATTGTAGTGAGCCCAGGAGTTGAACAAAAACTCTTGTCACTGAGGTTCACTTACTCAATAAACAACGTCCTCAGAAGACAGTAGAGTAAATGTTCTATTAGACCATGACTGAGGCTATGAGCTACTGAACAAACAGTAAATAGGTTAAAAAGCCGAAGTGAAGACAAGCAGATATTCAGAAAATAACTACTCCTCTTCAAAGTATGTAAATAATAATTACCTGAAATTTTATGTCAAATTGGGCTTGAAACAAGGCTCTAATCTTTACTTTATATGGTAGTTTACAGCTAAACTTCCATGGAGTCTCGTGCTTCTCCCTGTCTCTGTCAATACTACAAAAAAACTAAAGAATTGGAGGAAGCCGGTACAAGGTATACCTACTGGCAGCTATGAAGTTCGACAAGGGACAATGGAAATTAAATATGTATCTCTCCTAATTGCATCAGGCTGTCAAACATGCAAAGGATGTTGGAGATAATGACTGAACTTCCCAGAAATTGTCTCCAAGAAAACCTCCAAGGGATTGGTCCAATTTCATGTAAACAGCTGACTGGGAATATATATGCAAATAGACTGACACAAAACACAACATGGATCATCATCCAGCCAACAGCTGCTGAAACAATTCAATTGCCAAGTTGTTACAACTGCCACTTTTGAGCTCTTGAAACAATGCAAGGAGGTTGCAATTTAAAGCATTTACATATTAAAGTTGAGCTGATACCTACAACAATAAGTTGCATTTATATAGCATCTTTAACAGAGGAAAACATCCCAACATGCTGCACAAGTGTGTTATCAAACATCAAGCTACTTAAGGAGAGATTTGAACTGGTGACCAAAAATTTGATAAAAGAAGTAGGTTTTAGGAATGTCTTAAAGGAAGAGAGAGAGGTTGAGAGGCAAAGAAGTTTAGGGAGCAAATTCCAGAGCTTCGGGCCTAGGCAGCTGAAGATGTGGCTGCCAATTTTATTCGTTTCATGGGATGTGAGCGTCGCTGGCTAGGCCAGCAGTTATTGCCCATCCCTTATTGCCCTTGAGAAGGTGGTGGTGAGCTGCCTTCTTGAAGCGCTGCAGTCCATGTGGGGTAGGTACACTGACAGTGCTGTAAGGAAGGGAGTTCTAGGATTTTGACCCAGGGACAGCGAAGGAAAGGTGATATAGTTAGAATTCAGGATATTTTGTGGCTTGGAGGGGAACTTGCAGGTGGTGGTGTTCCCATGCGTCTGCTGTCCTTGGCCTTCTAGATGGTAGAGGTCGCGGGTTTGGAAGGTGCTGCCTAAGGAGCCTTGGTACGTTGCTGCAGTGCATCTTATAGACAGTACACACTGCTGCATCGGAGATGGAGGGAGTGAATGTCTGTGGATGGAATGCCAATCAAGCGCGCTGCTTTGTCCTGGATGATGTCGGGCTTCTTGAGTGTTGTTGGAGCTCCACTCATCCAATGGTGAAGCAATTTAAAAAGAAAACCAGAAATAAAGACTTAAAGAAAATAAACTAGCCTGTTTGATACACAACTGGGCTTCTGTGTGGGGAAAAATACTGCGTTATCTTGCCTTAACCCCAAAAATATCAAAAAAAGAAAATATAATGACCCAGAAATTACTGGAGTAGGACATCTCATGGCATGCCTATTAGTTAGACAGTTAGACTTCTTCCCTATTCACTAACAAAGGGGAAGTAAAGTGAGGGAAAGAAAGATTGGATTGAGAGAGAACAAAAAAGATGGAAAAGTAAGAATTTCTTTAATAAAAATAAAACTTTACATTTCAAAAGTCTCAAAGAAAAATTCATGACTTGCAACTCTGCTGTTACAATTATTTTCTTTCTGGTCCGGACAGGTTGAAGGGCACTGCAAGAACATAAATCTTGTCATTAAAAGGGTCCTTACACTGTTAAGTACCAGCCTATCCTCCCTTTCCTCTCCAAAGTACTTGAATGTCTTGTTGCCTTTCAAATCCATTCCTATCTTTCCCAGAGCTCCATGGGGGAAATTTTGAGCTCTCCCCTGTCCCCTGGGGACCACGCCACCATCCTGCCTCTGCTGAAATTAAGTCCAGGAAGGAAGGCCCGCCCTGCCAGCAATTGAGGCCTTTAACTGGGCAATTAAAGCCTAATTAAGGGCCTCATCCCGCTGCTGCCGCAATTAGCCAAGCAGCAGGCAGCCTGATTGCCGCACAGCAAACACGGCAGGAAAAATTGTGCGGGCTGCTTGCCGGCTCCGGGGGTAGACGGGGGTCCCTCATTAAAAGGCACACAGCCCTGCTGACATCCAACCCCTTCCGTTGCTGCCTAACCCCCCTACATCCACCTCCCCCAAGACCACCACACTGCGAGACCCCTCCCGCCTTGACCTACCTGTGGCCTGGGTTCAGCACCACACCTAGGCCTCAGGTGGGTACTCCAACAGCAGCAGCCACCACCTCCACGGTCGCGCTGCTCAGTTAGTCATAGCCAGTCGAGTCAAGTCTGCTCTGGAGTTGGTGATCCACCCCGATCAGACCTGTACTGTACCCGGCAGGAAGATCTCTGATAGTCTCGCGCTACTCAGGGATATGATCGCCTACGTACGGGACAGGAGGGTGGACACCTGCCTCATCAGCCTGGACCAGGAGAAGGCTTTTGACAGGATATCGCACACCTACATGATGGACGCGCTTTCCAAAATGGGGTTTGGGGAGGGAATCTGCAATTGGATCCAACTGCTCTACACAAACATCAGTAGCGCAGTCTCAATCAATGGGTGGGAATCGGAAAGTTTCCCGATCAAATCTGGAGTCAGACAGGGCTGTCCTCTCTCCCCGGTCGTGTTTGTTTGCTGTATTGAACCCTTTGCTGAGTCTATTAGGAAGGATGCGAGCATAAGAGGGGTGACAATCCCAGGCAGTGGAGGCACTCAGGTTAAAACCTCCCTGTACAGGGATGACGTCACCGTCTTCTGCTCGGATCCGCTGTCCGTGCGCAGACTGATGAGCATCTGCGACCAGTTCAAACTGGCCTCGGGAGCCAAAGTTAACCACGGCAAGAGCGAGGCCATGTTCTTTGGGAACTGAGCTGACCGATCCTTTGTCCCCTTCACCGTCAGGTCAGATTACCTGAAGGTGCTGGGGATATGCTTCGGAAGGGCCGGGGCGTGCACCAAAACCTGGTAGGAGCGAGTAGCCAAGTTACAACAAACGTTGAGCATGTGGGGGCAGCGATCTCTCTCCATTGTGGGTAAGAACCTGGTCATCAGGTGCGAGGCGCTCACGTTGTTGCTGTACGTGGCGCAGGTCTGGCCCATACCCCACTCCTGCGCTGTGGCGGTCACCCGAGCCATTTTCCGCTTCATCTGGGGATCTAAAATGGACCGGGTCCGGAGGGACACGATGTTCAAACCTCTGGATAATGGCGGGAAAAATGTACCCAACGTGGCCCTCATCCTGATGACCACCTTCGTGTGCGGCTGCATCAAGCTGTGTGTAGACCTCCAGTACCAAACTCCAAGTGTCACTACGTGCTGAGGTTCTATCTGTCCCCAGTGTTGCGAAGGATGGGCCTGGTCACATTGCCGCGGAACGCTCCATGCAGTTGGGCCGTGCCGTACCACCTATCCTTCGTGGAGCAGTTTCTGCGGGAAAACACCTTTGTCCATCAGGCAGTGGTCTGCACGGAATGTCCTCAAGGCCCTACGGGAAAAGGAGACGGTGGATCCTGTCGGATGGTTCCCCGAGCTGACCACCAAAGTCATTTGGCGTAATGCCTCATCACCAGAACTTTCAAACCAGCACCAAGATGTAGCTTGGCTGGTGGTGAGAAGGGCCCTCCCCGTCAGATCCTTCATGCACACCCGAAGTCTCGCCCCCTCCACGCAATGCCCCCGCGGTGGCTGTGGTGGGGAAGAGACGGTTGCCCACCTCCTCCTGGAATGTGTCTTCGCAAAGCAGGTGTGGAAAGAGATGCAGTGGTTTTTGTCGAGGTCCATCCCAAGCAGCTCTGTAACACAAGAGTCTGTGCTCTACGGGCTGTTCCCAGGGACGCACACCGAGATAAACATCAACTGCTGCTGGAGGACTATCAATTCGGTGAAAGACGCCCTTTGTTCTGCCCGAAACTTGCTGGTCTTCCAGTGCAAAGAGTTGTCCACGACCGAATGTTGCAGACTGGCACATTCCAAGGTCCAGGACTACATGCTGAGGGACGCACTAAAGCTTGGGGCAGCCGCAGCAAAGGCTCAATGGGGAAAGACCACAGTGTAAGGTCCCCCCACCAAGCTGAACTGAGGGGCTGGATCCATGGGAAACCCCTCGAACTGTATCAGGAAATTTCTGTCTCCTGTATAATGTAAAAATGTATCTGGCAGGACAAATGTGAAATGGAAGGGTTGTGAGGCAACTCATAATTGTATTGAAGGAAACTGATCACCTTTGCACTGTTTGTATTTTTTAACTTGATGCTGTTTTAAACTGTTTGGGAATGTATTTTTTACAGATTTTTATGAATCAGGTATATTTTGGAAATAAAATTTTTTTAAAAAAAAGTTAGCTGCAGCCCAGAGTTTGCCGCACCTGTGGCAAATCTGGTCACGTGGCAGCCAACTGCAGCACGGTTGTTTGCAAGAACTGCAAGGAGGAAGGCCATCAGACCAAGGACTGTAAGCAGACTAAGTGTTGCAACTTGTGCGGTGCAGCAGGCCATCTCTACAAAACCTGCCCCAAACGCTGCCTCAGTTATGCTCAGGCGGCAAGGTCCAAGGAAATGCCGGGAAAAGGTTCGACAAAGGCCTCCGGTGTTCGAAAGGAGACAAGCAACTTTCTCCGCAGTGAGGAACTTCAACCTGAGAAGGAGAAGGAAGGGGAGGCAGCTGAAACCAGCGACCCAGCACCTACCCTGCACCCGGAAACCCCCCCCCCTCCACAGACAGAATCAATGGAGGAAGAGGCAGCAGATGGACAAACAGGTCAGTGGCAAGTGGTACAAAAGAAAAGCACAAAGAAAAAACATCCAAAAGCAGAACAGGCCACCACCCAAACCAGTGGCAAGAGGAGGCTACCTTCTGAGACAGACTACAACAGCTCCTCTTCACTGGACGAGTAAGTGCTGGAACGACGGCCCCTTCAAAAGAGGCGGCAGAACTCCAAGGAGATGGAAGATCAAGCCCCCCAGCCCCCGGGCACGGGAAGCTGTGATGGGTCCGGTTTGCCCCAAACCCAAAGCGCCACACGTAACGACGTGGCCAACGCATCCCAGCTCCGGGACACCGAAAGCAAAGACACATCTGGCGCACCTCAGCTCCGGGAAGCTGGGAGCAGTGATGTTTTCGAGGAGGAACAGAGGGAAGCAGCAGAGGATAACCCAATCCTTGCTGCCTACAAGACCCCCTCGATGTCACCCCAACAGAACAAACCCTGCATGAAAAACCAGGAGGGGTTTCTGAGCCCAACTAATGTGAAACAGCTGGCGCACACGATGGGTATGCAGGAACATCCCGAAGGACTGGGACTAGCAAGGACAAATGGAATGGGAAGCAACAACTAACTTTAAAAAAATAGGTGTAAGGATTGCTTCCATTAATGTGCATAGCATTAAATTCACTACACGATGTGTTTCAACCTTGGATTACCTCGCCAAGGTCAAAGCTGACCTACTGTTTCTGCAGGAGTGTGGAATACCACACCTCAGCACCTACAGGCAGTGGTCGCGATGGTGGTCCCACGGGCCATCGATCTGGTCAGGGGGTAATGACTGCCGTTCCTCTGGCCTGGGTATTCTGCTGCGGGGAGGTAACTTCACCATCTCCGAAGTTAAGGAGGTGGTGGGCGGTCGCCTCCTTGTAGCAGACGTAATGTACAACAACCTTCTGCTCCGGTTGATCAACGTGTACACCCCGGTACAACGCAGCGAGCGGCTGACCGTCTTCCAGCAGCTCCCACTGCTGCTGGCGACATCCAGACCGGTCATCCTAGGTGGTGACTTCAACTGCATCATCGATGCAGCTGGACGAGCCGGCAGAGACGACAGCAAACTGGACGCTACGTCCAGATTCCTAATAGAAACAGTTAAAGATGCCAAACTGCACGACGTCTTCAGCAAACCTGCAGACGGAGCGCAGCGCAGATACACATGGTCAAGATCGGACAGGTCTGCCGTTCCAGGATTGACTTCCTGTTTGTGTCCCGCGCTGTCACGGTCGGATCCACCGACGTCAAGCCGGTGTTCTTATCCGACCACTGCCTCTTACTGGCCGACTGTCACTTACAGGACGACCAGCGGGTTGGCAGAGGGACGTGGAAGCTCAATGCTACACCGCTAACCCCAGAGAACGTTGAGGAACTCAAAAGGGATTACAAAGGTTAGAGGACCGTGAAACCCCGCTTTGAGTCTCCAGTTCACTGGTGGGAAGCGATCAAGGAGAACACCAAGAAGTTCTTTATCCGTAAAGGGGTTAGGAGGGTGAGAGAGAGACAGAGGGAAATGTCCCGACTCAAGAAAAGTATGCAAAATCTGCTCCGGCTGCAGTCAATGGGGGTCGAGGTCAAGGAGGACCTCCAAGAGGTGAAGAGCCAGCAGGCTTCACTCTTTGCCACGGAGGCCTCCAAGATCATCTTCCGGTCCAGAGTCTGCTCCATTGAGCAGGATGAGACGTGCTCACGTTACTTCTTCCAACAGGTACACAGAGAGAGCTCTGTTATCAGCAGCCTGAAGGAAGAGGATGGCTCGGTAACGTCTTCGTAGTCCGACATACTAAGGATCAGCAAATCCTTTTATGTTGGGCTGTATGACGCGAAGCCCACAGACAGCAGAGCCTCCCAGTCCTTCCTGTCATCTATCACAGAGGTCTTGGATGACAGCATGAGGGAGAGACTGGACAAGCCGCTAACTCTGGACGAGCTGACAAAGGCCGTCGAGTCCTTCAAGACGAGTAAAACTCCTGGTTGCGACTGCTTACCGGTCGCGCTGTACTCGGCCCTGTGGGACTGGGTCGGCCCGGACCTGCTGGAAGTACTTTAGATTGGTCAGTTTTTGTCCAGTGTGTGCAGGAGGGTTTTCTGACACAGTATGTAAACAGGCCAACCAGGGGCGATGCCACATTGGATTTGGTACTGGGTAATGAACCCGGCCAGGTGTTAGATTTAGATGTAGGTAAGCACTTTGGTGATAGTGATCACAATTCGGTTAGGTTTACCTTAGCGATGGGCAGGGACAGGTATATACCGCAGGGCAAGAATTATAGCTGGGGGAAAGGAAATTATGATGCGATTAGGCAAGATTTAGGATGCGTAGGATGGGGAAGGAAACTGCAGGGGATGGGCACAATCAAAATGTGGAGCTTATTCAAGGAGCAGCTACTACGTGTCCTTGATAAGTATGTACCTGTCAAGCAGGGAGGAAGTTGTCGAGCAAGGGAGCCGTGGTTTACTAAAGAATTTGAAGGGCTTGTCAAGAGGAAGAAGAAGGCTTATGTTAGGATGAGACGTGAAGGCTCAGTTAGAGCGCTTGAGAGTTACAGCTAGACAGGAAGGATCTAAAGGGAGAGCTAAGAAGAGCGAGGAGAGGACACGAGAAGTCATTGGCGGATAGGATCAAGGAAAACCCTAAGGCTTTCTATAGGTATATCAGGAATAAAATAATGACTAGAGTTAGATTAGGGCCAATCAAGGATAGTAGTGGGAAGTTGTGTGTGGAATCAGAGGAGATAGGGGAAGCGTTAAATGAATATTTTTCGTCAGTATTTACAGTAGAGAAAGAAAATGTTGTCGAGGAGAATACTGAGATACAGACTACTAGGCTAGATGGGATTGAGGTTCACAAGGAGGAGGTGTTAGCAATTTTGGAAAGTGTGAAAATAGATAAGTCCCCTGGGCCAGATGGGATTTATCCTAGGATTCTCTGGGAAGCCAGGGAGGAGATTGCAGAGCCTTTGTCCTTGATCTTTATGTCGTCGTTGTCGACAGGAATAGTGCCGGAAGACTGGAGGATAGTTGTCTCCTTGTTCAAGAAGGGGAGTAGAGACAGCCCTGGTAATTATAGACCTGTGAGCCTTACTTCGGTTGTGGGTAAAATGTTGGGAAAGGTTATAAGAGATAGGATTTATAATCATCTTGAAAAGAATAAGTTCATTAGCGATAGTCAGCACGGTTTTGTGAAGGGTAGGTCGTGCCTCACAAACCTTATTGAGTTTTTTGAGAAGGTGACCAAACAGGTGGATGAGGGTAAAGCCGTGGATGTGGTGTATATGGATTTCAGTAAGGCGTTTGATAAGGTTCCCCACGGTAGGCTATTGCAGAAAATACGGAAGTATGGGATTGAAGGTGATTTAGTGCTTTGGATCAGAAATTGGCTAGCTGAAAGAAGACAGAGGGTGGTGGTTGATGGCAAATGTTCATCCTGGAGTTTAGTTACTAGTGGTGTACCGCAAGGATCTGTTTTGGGGCCACTGCTGTTTGTCATTTTTATAAATGACCTGGATGAGGGTGTAGAAGGGTGGGTTAGTAAATTTGCGGATGACACGAAGGTCGGTGGAGTTGTGGATAGTGCCGAAGGATGTTGTAGGGTACAGAGGGACATAGATAGGCTGCAGAGCTGGGCTGAGAGATGGCAAATGGAGTTTAATGCGGAAAAGTGTGAGGTGATTCACTTTGGAAGGAGTAACAGGAATGCAGAGTACTGGGCTAATGGGAAGATTCTTGGTAGTGTAGATGAACAGTGTCCAGGTACATAAATCCCAGAAAGTTGCCACCCAGGTTAATAGGGCTGTTAAGAAGGCATATGGTGTGTTAGCTTTTATTAGTAGGGGGATCGAGTTTCGGAGCCACGAGGTCATGCTGCAGCTGTACAAAACTCTGGTGCGGCCGCACCTGGAGTATTGCATGCAGTTCTGGTCACCGCATTATAGGAAGGATGTGGAAGCTTTGGAAAGGGTGCAGAGGAGATTTACTAGGATGTTGCCTGGTATGGAGGGAAGGTCTTACGAGGAAAGGCTGAGGGACTTGAGGTTGTTTTCATTAGAGAGAAGGAGGAGGAGAGGTGACTTAATAGAGACATATAAGATAATCAGAGGGTTAGATAGGGTGGATAGTGAGAGTCTTTTTCCTCGGATGGTGATGGCAAACACGAGGGGACATAGCTTTAAGTTGAGGGGTGATAGATATAGGACAGATGTCAGAGGTAGTTTCTTTACTCAGAGAGTAGTAGGGGCGTGGAACGCCCTGCCTGCAACAGTAGTAGACTCGCCAACTTTAAGGGCATTTAAGTGGTCATTGGATAGACATATGGATGAAAATGGAATAGTGTAGGTCAGATGGTTTCACAGGTCGGCGCAACATCGAGGGCCGAAGGGCCTGTACTGCGCTGTAATGTTCTATGTTCTAAGTAAACGAGAGTACGCCCCTGGCCGGCAGCATGTCAGAATCCATGAGGAAAGGCATCATCACCCTCATCTACAAGCGGAAGGGGGAGAGGGCAGAAATCAGAAATTGGCGGCCCATCTCACTGCTTAATGTTGACTACAAGATTCTGTCCAAAGTCATAGCCAGTCGAGTCAAGTCTGCTCTGGAGTTGGTGATTCACCCTGATCAGACCTGCACTGTACCCGGCAGGAAGATCTCTGATAGTCTCGCGCTACTCAGGGATACGATCGCCTATGTACGGGACAGGAGGGTGGACACTTGCCTCATCAGCCTGGACCAGGAGAAGGGTTTCGTCAGGATATCGCACACCTACATGATGGACGTGCTTTCCAAAATGGGGTTTGGGGAGGGAATCTGCAATTGGATCAAACTGCTCTACGCAAACATCAGTAGCGCAGTCTCAATCAATGGGTGGGAATCAGAAAGTTTCCCGATCCAATCTGGAGTCCGACAGGGCTGTCCTCTCTCCCCGGTCGTGCTGTATTGAATCCTTTGCTGAGTCTATTAGGAATGATGCGAGCATAAGAGGGGTGACAATCCCAGGCAGTGGAGGCACTCAGGTTAAAACCTCCCAAGGTTTTTGACGTCGCCGTCTTCTGCTCGGATCCGCTGTCCGTGTGCAGACTGAGGAGCATCTGCGACCAGTTCGAACTGGCCTCGGGAGCCAAAGTTAACCACGGCAAGAGTGAGGCCATGTTCTTTGGGAACTGGGCTGACCGATCCTTTGTCCCCTTCACCGTCAGGTCAGGCTACCTGAAGATGCTGGGGATATGGTTCGGAAGGGCTGGGGCTTGCACGAAAACCTGGGAGGAGCGAGTAGCCAGGGTACAACAAACGTTGAGCATGTGGGGGCTGCGATCTCTCTCCATTGTGGGAAAGAACCTGGTCATCATATGCAAGGCGCTCACGTTGTTGCTGTACCTGGCGCAGGTCTGGCCCATACCCCACTCCTGCGCTGTGACGGTCACCAGAGCCATTTTCCGCTTCATCTGGGGATCCAAAATGGACCGGGTCCGGAGGGACACGATGTTCAAACCTCTGGATAACGGCAGGAAAAATGTACCCAACATCGCCCTCATCCTGATGACTACCTTCGTGTGCGGCTGCATCAAGCTGTGTGTAGAGCCCCAGTACGCAAACACCAAGTGTCACTACGTGCTGAGGTTCTATCTGTCCCCGGTGTTGCGAAGGATGGGCCTGGTCACATTGCCGCGGAATGCTCCAAGCAGTTGGACCGTGCCGTACCACCTATCCTTCGTGGAGCAGTTTCTGTGGGAAAACACCTTTGACCTCCAATCCATCAGGCAGTGGTCTGCACGGAATGTCCTCAAGGCCCTCCGGGAAAAGGAGACGGTGGATCCTGTTGGATGGTTCCCCGAGCTGACTGCCAAAGTCATTTGGCGGAATGCCTCATCACCAGAACTTTCAAACAAGCACCAAGATGTAGCTTGGCTGGTGGTGAGAAGAACCCTCCCCGTCAGATCCTTCATGCACGCCCGAAGTCTCGCCCCCTCCACGCAATGCTCCCGCGGTGGCTGTGGTGGGGACGAGACGGTTGCCCACCTCCTCCTGGAATGTGTCTTCGCAAAGCAGGTGTGGAAAGAGATGCAGTAGTTTTTGTCGAGGTTCATCCCAAGCAGCTCTGTAACACAAGAGTCTGTGCTCTACGGGCTGTTCCCAGGGACGCACACTGAGATAAACATCAAACTGCTGCTGGAGGACTATCAATTCGGTGAAAGACGCCCTTTGTTCTGCCCGAAACTTGCTGGTCTTCCAGCGCAAAGAGTTGTCCACGACCGAATGTTGCAGCCTGGCACATTCCAAGGTCCAGGACTACATGCTGAGGGACGCACTAAAGCTTGGGGCAGCCGCAGCAAAGGCTCAATGGGGAAAGACCACAGTGTAAGGTCCCCCCACCAAGCTGAACTGAGGGGCTGGATCCATGGGAAACCCCTCGGGATGTATCGGGAAAATTTTCATTTGCTGTAAAATGTAATTGGCATGACAAATGTGAAATGGAAGGGTTGTGAGGCAACTCATGATTGTAATGAAGCAAACGGCCTCCTTTGCACTGTTTGTATTTTTTGACTTGGTGCTGTTTGAAACTGGTAATGTAATTTTTACAGATTTTGATGAATAAGGTATATTTTGGAAAAAAAAAGTTAGCTGCCCTCTGATTGGCTGGCAGCTCTCATAGGGTGGGACTTCCGTCGTTGGGGTCCTTGATCCCATGGAAGGCCTGCTGCTGTCCAGTTAAGGGCCTAATTGACACTTGATTCCGCGAGCCTCCCACAGAAGTGGCAACACGGGGTTCTCGGCGTTGCTTTTGCTGGATATCGAGATCCCCATCGCCAGGATAAAATCCTGGCCCATGTTTAAATCCCTCCTATCAAGTTTCTGCCCCACCACAGTAAAGGCCTGCTACCCGTTCCGAACCCGGTGGGACCCGACAAGTGTCGCATTCGGGTTGGGTCGGGCCCCTCTTCCGGTCCGGCTTTCGGGCTCGGGTCGGGTCGGGCCAAGTCCAGGTCGGGCCGGGTCTGGGTCGGGTCAGACAGACATGGCAAGTGCTCTGCTGGTAAGTATTGAAATTTTAAAAACTTCCCTAAGCTGGGAGTCAAGGACGAAACTGAGTCTGCGCAGTGAGCGGGTGATATCACCATGAAGTCAGCATGCATGCGCTGCAGTTTCCTACAGGTTCGGTGTCTGGAAGGTAAGTAAAGGGATGGTCGAGTCAGGCTCAGGTCGAGTCGAGTCGGGGTCAGGCTCGGGCCGGGTTGGGCTCGGGTCTGCTGTGGTTCGGGTCGGATTCTTTATCCCGACCTGACCAGGCGTTTATGCCACAGTACCGAAACAGCTCTTATCAAAGCCACAAATGACTTCGTATGTGACTGTGACAAAGGTAAACTGTCCCTCCTCATCCTTCTTGACCTATCTGCAGTCTTTGACATGGTTGACCACACCATCCTCCTCCAAAGCCTCACCACCCGCATCCAGCTGAGTGGGAATGCTCTCATTTGATTCCATTCTTATCTATATAATCGTAGCCAGAGAATCATTTGCAATGTCTTGTCTTCCTGCTCCTGCACCGTTACCTCTTGTATCTCCCAAGGATCTATCCTTGGCCCCCTCCTATTTCTCATCTACATGCTGCCCCTTGGCGACATCATCCAAAAGCACAGCGTTAGTTTTCACACATATGTTGATGGCACCCAGCTCTACCTCATCACCACTTCTCTCGACTCCTCCGCTGTTGCTAAATTATCAGATTGTTTATCCAACGTTCAGTACTGGATGAGCAGAAATTTCCTCCAATTAAATATTAGAAAGATTGAAGCCATCGTTTTCAGTCTCCGCTCCAAACTCCATTCCCTAGCTAGAGATTAAGCTAGTCTGTTCACAACCTTGGTGTCACATTTGACCCTGAGATGAGATTCGACCTCATATTTGTGCCATCACTCAGACCGCCTATTTCCACCTCTATCACCCGACTTCGCCCCTGTTAAGCTCATCTGCTGCTGAAACCCTCATTCATGCCTTTGTTACCTCTAGACTTGACTATTCTAACACGCTCCCAGCTAGTGTCCCACATTCTACTCTCCGTAAACTTGAGGTCATCCAAAACTCTGCTGCCCGTGTCTTAACTTGCACTAAGTCCCATTCCCCTATCACCCCTATGCGCACTGATCGACATTGACTCCCAATCAAACAACATTTTGATTTGAAAATTCTCATCCTTGTTTTCAAATTCCTCCATGGCCTTGCCCCTCCCTATCTCTGTAATCTCCTCTAGCCCCCAACGCTCCAAGATATCTGTGCTCCTCTAACTCTGGCCTCTTGTGCATCCCTGATTTTTTTATCACTTCACCATTGGTGGCTGCACCTTCAGATGTCAAGGCCCCAAGCTCTGGAATATCCTCCCTACACCTCTCTTCCTCTCCACGTCATTCTCTTCCTTTAAGACACTCCTTAAAACTTACCTCTTGGACCAAGGTTTTGGTCATCTGACCTAATATCTCCTTTTATGGCTCGAGTTTACATTTTGGGCTGAATTTTGTCAGCGCGCCGTGCATTTGTGCCTTTAACATAATACAACATCCTGTGAAGTCGGTGACCTTCCGACACGGAAGTGCCCCGAAGAGCCCCCGCAATATTACGCGCAGGGGCTCATTTAAATAGATGGGGTGTAGCGGCCGCCTCTGATGACATAAAGGGGTCAGCCGCGCGTCCCCGGCAACGGCGTCCAGTGCCACCGCGCAGCTGCTGCCGCCATTTGTAAAGAGCTTCAAGCCCTTCATGAGAGATTTGAATTTTTAAAGGGAAATGAATCAAAAGCAGGAGGCCCTTTCCCAACCCCCTCAATGGTTGTTTTATATGCCAATCTGACAGACATCAATTTTATTCCCACTCTGAACTTTCCCCCCCAACCTCATCACTTTTGCCCTTCAACCTTTCCCACCATCCCCACAGCTAATAAAAAATGTTTTCCCTGCTCCCCCCGCCACAGCCCTGATAATTTTACTCCTCCCCCTCCCCACCAGTTTCTCACCTTGGAACTCCGCATGGAGCTCCGGAGGTGCACGATTTGTGATAGGCATGGGATGGCCGGCAGCAGCAGGTAAGTTCATTTACATGTTAATGTTTCAAATTTCCATATTTTAATGAAGGCCCCACTGCCAAGCGGCAGGGTAGCTGCAGCAAGGTCCCGCAGCCGCCGGAAAAATGCGGCAGGGCTTTCTCGCATTGGGGGTCGAGGTGGGCCTCTCCCAGCAGAATTTTACGGGCCCCCCCGGCCACGACCCCCGACATCGAGGGGCTCGAAAAATTCTGCCCTTTGTTTTATAAAGCGCCTGTGAAGGGCCTTGGGATGTTGTATTACGTTAAAGGCACTATATAAATGTAAGTTGTTGTTGTCTAACAATCAAGTTTAATTTGTATTTACAGCACAAATGCAGCAATTCTTAAAGCTCACAGTGAGGCTGATGGTGAGCTCCCATTTACACATGGCTCACAGCAAATCGTCCAGCAATTTGTGGCGATTCGCAATTCACACTGTATCTCTTCCTTGCCGTAAATTGCTGGACGATTTACACATTAATAATGGTGTGCACATTAGACTCGTCATAATTTTCCCAGCAAATTTTGTGCCATGTTCATAACACTGCATTTTGTCACATCCTGTACCTCTTCAATTACATGATATTGAAATCTTTTCTTCACTTCAGTGTGGTATCTTCATACCTACGACTGCTATCTCTGGCATAACATAGTCACAGTCAAATTCCAAATAGCAGCTTGCTGCTGAGCCATTATGTTTTCTTTTGCATTCTTCAGAAATATGAACCAATCCTTCGATTGACAAGTGGAGATGTTCTGACTGTCAATGGCTTGTCTTTGTCATGGGATTTTTGATTCATCTTCACAGTCTTGGCAGTAATCTTCTATCTGGTGGAGTTATTTAGTTGTGGAAAGACCTTGGTTACATTTTCTGTTTGTAGGATTTTCTTTCATCGGCGTTCTCAGCAGTCTCAGTGTTGCATTGTTCCTAGTTTTTGTTTGTACTATAGTTTGAATCTGATTTTTGCTATTAGGGTCAGGGTCTCCAGTTTTCTCTTTAATGACGCAAGCATTGATTTCTGTTTGTGGGGACTATTTTCCTGCACTGTGTGCAGTTCAGAATTTACTTAGTGCTGTTTACGTTAATCTGCTGTTGTCCTAACAACCACCAGGGAGAGGAGAATTTATCCACATACTGGCAAATGAAAGCAAGCGAAGTAGCAGTGATTAGGGATAACAAGCTTGAGCTTTAAACCATGCAGGTTGTAGGATGAAGCAAAGACTAAGGGAGTAAAAAAAAATTTACGAGCTCTTTTTCCTGGGGACCACGTGAAAATAATGAAAATACCTGGGGTCCTTTGCCTTAATTTTCAAAAGACAAGGGGTAGAAAGTTATCTCGGGTGGTATTGCATCTGCCGCCTATTATAGGCCACAACTGATACTCCTTTCCATTGACTACATGAGAGCTGAATATCATGCCGTGACTAACGGGTGGCCCATATGATATCAATCATTTTATACTGCCTCCCAGGATGACTTTCTAGTCCAATGTCACTTACCAAAAGAAAACCGTGCTATCACTGCAGAAAACTGTTTTCATTATAACAATAGAGATGATGCATTCGTATGTTAGTAAATTCAGAGATATAAACACTCCTGAATATTAGCTTGGCCCAGTTGTAGGACCCTCACTGTGGAGTCAAAAGGTTATGGACTGAAGCATATAATCTTTGTTGATTGCTTGATATAGTACTAAAGGAGTGCTGCACTGTTGGAAATGGTGGCTTAGAGATTGGGTCATGTCTGCTTTCCAGTCGAATGATCTCTGCACCAGAATTGTTAGGCCCAAAGCACAGACAATATTTGGCCTCAGGCCTCATTTCCACGAGACCGCTGAGCTATCCTTGCTTGCTGGGTGTCCCCCAGGCAGCTCACTGGTGAATCGGAATTGAATTCCAGGCCATTGCATCACCTCTTCCCTTCACTGCTCCATATTCAGGGAGGTAGTTAAAAGAAAACATGCCATTTTTGGTGGTGGTCTTCAGTGGTCCCTTTAAGGACCACCAGTTAGGTCACATGGAGACTATATGTTCCTGGATGCAGCTGGCCTGGTGGCAATTTTGCGAAGAAGGCCTCAAACAGGCATAAGGCCTGCTATTTGCATATGTAAAGAGCCGAACACTTGCTTTGTGTGGACCCCGGAGACTCTTTTTCTATTTGTACCAAGATGGCAAGCAGCAGACTTCTGGCTGCTTAGACGCCCGTTTTGCACCTGAAAAATTGGCACGGTGCCATTGATTTTCTAGGCCAACATCTCCAGCTTGGCACTCTTTAATGTTGCACTAAACTAAGATTAGGGTTATTCAAACCCTAGTTATCTGGTTACCTAGTTCAGGTAACTAGGCATCAAAGATTGAACCTATGCATAGGTATTCCTCCATTATAACAATACATGTAAGCTTGTGTTTATAATTTAAAATAAGGAAATAAATAATATATTAAAATGCCTGTGGGTAGTCGAAGTTCAATTTTTCTGGTTGGGAAGATTTTGAGGCAATTCTGTTGGATAAGCGCCAATATCCTAGTTATTCCCTTATCAGCTCACTTTATGAAACAGCTGTATCAACTGCCTGGCACAGAATTAGGCTGACAGTGGAGAGATTCAAAGCATCTCACTCTGTCCCATTTAATGTATAAACCATAAAATTATGTTCTAGCCGACCTGTGGGGAAGTGTGAAAATGTCCACTACGGATAAATATATCATTCATAAGACTGTAACCAATGCACTGCAAAACAGCCTTTTCGTACCGACAAATAAAAAAGTCAGAGATTTAGGGCTGGATTTTTAAAGCCTGCTGGGTGTGGGAGTGGATGTGAGCCCGATTTAAATACTCCCCCCTGCTCACCCCCACCACCCCACCTGCCGAAGATGTCAGGTCTGCTTTGATGCCACTCTGCCACTGGCCCTGTGGGAGAAGCAAGAAAATGGTGATGACTCAACAAGTGCCCCAGCACAACTAACTGCTCAGATGACAGTGGTCTAATAGCTCGCAATGGGCAGGAGTCTCCTCCATGTCCTCACCTCAAGAAACTGCTATCCAATGACTCTGTTGCTCATGGCCTCCTGTCTTGCCATCTCCCACCAAATGCCTCGACGGCACCCTGGTGATCTCCAGTGTGCCTCCTCCACTGCCTTCAGCGTGTGAGCTGTGCCACCCCACCGCTGGATCCGGCCATCTCCCGCACATTATGGGCTCTCCGCAGGATGAGAGGAGAATGATTCATCAGCAGGCTGCCCTCCCTCATCTCTTCCAGCATGACGTACACGTGGACTGGTATTCCCCTCAGTGATGTCCCCATGTGAATGTCGCCCCATATGTGAAAGCAGCTGCGTCTCAGTGTAGCAACCGTTCACTGACTGACAATGTGAGGGAGTGCTATGGGCATTCTGTGAGGTCAGCTTGCATGCATTCTGGTGCTTAGAGAGTTGGTGCCCAATGAACCGGGTGTCGCTGGCCACTCACCTTACCAGACCACAAAAGGTTGTTGAACCTTTATCTGCAGTGGACCCAGGTCCTTCACGTGGGTCCCTGGTGCTGACCTCCATGGCCAACTCCATCCAGGCCCTTTTGGTCTCACTAGGTGGATATCTGCTTCCCAAGGCCAGGAAGAACAGCTCTTTCTGATACTGCATCGAGGGTGGGATGCTGGCCAAGGACACATGCCCATGCCCACACAGGCCCTCCGACCTCCCTGGTGCTGCATCACTGAAGACAACAGCAAATCCAGTCATGGCTGCTGCTTGCCTTTTAAGATTGCCCTCAGTGATCTGTTCCCGCCTCCAGGATGCTCCAGGCCAATTAACTTATTTCCATTTAAAAATAGCGTCACATCAGCACGGGGTGGGACCCGGAAATATTCTGGGCATCAGGTTCCCAACCTCATAATGAAAATTCTGCCCTTAATATCTGATCCAGTCACTGTACTTGGTTCAGTGTAGATACTTTACATATAGCTGTTACAGTTTAAATTTTCAAAATAAATTAAAGAAAAGTCTTGTTCAAACAGCAGAAATATCCAGAGAAGCAGAGATACTAAAGCCCGATATTAAATTAACTATTTTGGATCAGCCTGATGGGAGGAGCAGATGTCTTTTCTGGCTTTAATATATAGCTTTGAGCAAAACTGGGCAGTTAGCTTTAAAGAAGTTAATGTAAATTGGTATGACGTTAGGTCAAAAAATATTTTGATTTTCTAAGAATGAATCAGAAAGGAAAATGCCAGCAAATACTAAAAGAGAATTCTTCGCCCAGCGACATAGCTTCTCATTTCTCAGTGTTTTACCTTGTTAGCCTAATTAGTTGCTCTGAGTGATTCAGAACAATACAATGTTGAAAAAGAAAAATACTGGTCTAATTGTACACCACAGCTTGCATGTGTGCATAGGGACAGGTGAAGGCATTCAGCCCCTTGAGCCTGTTCCGTGATTCACTTAGATCATGGCTAATCCATTGCCTTGATTCTGTAATCCTTAATACCTTTGCCTAAAATATTTTCCCAGCCGTGGGGTGGCAGGACTGGAGGCAGAGGGGGCCAGGAAAATATCAGGCAGCCATGTCGGGATGGCTTCCTGATGCATTCCTGCCACCAGGGAGGTTTCCCGGGGGCAGGCTGGCCTGTGGATCAGCTGCCCCACTGCAAGGTGGCAGGCAGCCACTCTGCATATTGAAGGCCTCAATGAAGGCGGCCTTCCTGCAATAGGCTGGGGGAGGAGATATTGGAGACAGTGACTCCATCTGCCAAAGAGGGGGCCTCTGGCAGCAAAGGCTGCGCACACAGTCCAAACGCTGCAGCCAGAGGAATTTCCCCTCCAATCTGAAGGGCCTGCCTGCTTGGCCTATCTAAAAGATTTATTACTTTTCAGCTCTCAAAGAGCACCTCCATGTTGAGGCGCCCAGGTGGTCTCTGACCTGCCCCAGCAGCGCCCATCGTTCCTGATGGGCCTGCTGAGGCTCTAGAGCAGCCAGCCCTCTGAATGCGCCTGCAGCATCGGGAGCTCGCCTACCATCCTTAATAGGACGGTGAACTTGGAGGCGGCCAATTAGGAAGCCACTTCCTAGAAAGTAGGTCCCCCAATCTGGCAAGCTCAGGGCCCCCATTTGGTCCCGATGTCTGAAATCCCAAAGCCTGCAGGAAAATCCTGCCCTATAAATTCCAGTTTTGAAATTTTCAACTTTACCGGGTCAGGGTTCATTTTTAACATTCAGCAGATTTCTACTGCCAGAAGGGAGCCCACCACTGAAAAGAGGACAATCTTGATGGTGCCATAATTATGGTGTGTGACTTTAGGAGAACTTGCAGGTGTTGGTGTTCCCATGCATCTGCTACTCTTGTCCTTCTAGATGATAGACATCATGGGTTTGGAAGGTGCTGTCGAAGGAGCCTTTGTGTGTTGCTGCAGTGCATCTTGTAGATGGTACACACTGCTGCCACTGTGCGTCAGTGGTGAAGGAAGTGAATGGTGAAGGTTATGGATGGCGTGCCAATCAAGCAGACTGCTTTATCCTGAATGGTGTTGAGTTTCTTGAGTGTTGTTGGAGCTGCACACATCCAGACAAGTGGAGAGTATTCCATCACACTCCTGACTTGTGCCTTGTAGATGGTGGACAGGCTTTGGGAGGTCATGAGGTGAGTTACTCACTGCAGACTTCCCAGCCTCTGACCAGCTCATGTAGCCACAGTATTTATATGGCTACTCCAATTCAGTTTCTGGTCAATGGTGACCCCCAGGATGTTGATAGTGGGGGATTCAGCGATGGTATTGCCATTGAACATCAAGGGGGGATGGTTAGATCCTCTCTTGTTTGAGACGGTCATTGCCTGGCACTTGTGTGGTGCAAATGTTACTTGCCACTTATCAACCCAAGCCTGGATGTTGTCCAGGTCTTGCTGCATATGGACATGGGCTGCTTCAGTAACTGAGGAGTCGAGAATGGTGCTGAACATTGTACAATCATCAGCGAACATCCCCACTTCTGATCTTATGATTGAAGGAAGGTCATTGATGAAGCAGCTGAAGATGGTTGGGCCTAGGACACTACCCTGAGGAACTCCTGCAGTGATGTCCTGGAGCTGAGATGATTGACGTCCAACAACCACAACCATCTTCCTTTGTGCTCGGTATGATTCCAACCAGTGGAGAATTTTCCCTCATTCCCATTGACTGCAGTTTTGCTAGGGTTCCTTGATGCCATACTTGGTCAAATGCTGCCTTGATGTCACCTTTCCTCTGGCAGCTCTGGGAAGCAATGGCAGTGCATGTAGACAGGAGGGAAATCTATCTGGAGCCTGAACAGGCTCTAGCAAAAGTACTTAAAGGCTCAAAAAATTGGGCTTTGTAACTGCAGTGGAGAATTTGAAGGGACAATTAATAGAAGTTTTAAAATGATGAAAGTTTTTGAAACAATAAATGGTTAAAAATGGTCTCCAGTGCAGAATTATCACAAAAAGATCAAAGGCGAAGTTGGAAGACAATTTTGTTCATGGAGGGTTATTAAAATATAAAACACTTTACCACAGGTGGAGTAGATGACTCCAGTTAAAGAGCTCCCACTGACACAGGCACCAGGAGATGAATAGCATCTGACTGTAATTTCTATGAGATGAGATGAAAATAATACAACTTTCAACTTATATCAGAGAGCAGACTTAGTAGTTATAGCAGGTCAGCTCCCTTATCCTCCCTTTAGCGAGAAGGATTATCTCATAGCGTCTACCTCTGTTTCTAGACAGCTCAGTGCAACACCATAACCAGAACTCATTTTGAGAGTCTTTTTCCTCGGATGATGATGTCAAACACGAGGGGACATAGCTTTAAGTTGAAGGGTGAAAGATATAGGACAGATGTCAGAGGTAGTTTCTTTACGCAGAGAGTAGTAGGGGCGTGGAACGCCCTGCCTGCAACAGTAGTAGACTCGCCAACTTTAAGGGCATTTAAGTGGTCATTGGATAGACATATGGATGAAAATGGATTAGTGTAGGTCAGATGGTCGGCGCAACATCGAGGGCCGAAGGGCCTGTACTGCGCTGTAATGTTCTAATTCTAATTCTAATTCTAATTTATTCCCCATCAAGCAGCTGGGCTGAATATGCACTCTCCCTTAGCCTTACACCAACCACCAATTATTCAACTGGGAAAAATTAGCAGGGCATTGTCAGATCCCTCGTCCCAATCGCCACACTCTCAATTTGCAGAACAGCAATTTGTACGATTGCATTTCCTGACCCCATGCCATTACAGAAACACCTCCCAAAATCCCATATGCTGTAGAGAGATGAGTACAAATTTGCATTCAATCTGATCAAACGTCTTTTCAGCATGAAGACAAATCACCAACTCATTGAGACCTAGACAAGAATGAACAATATTAAGCCACCTATCTTTTAACTGAATGTTCTTTGATGACAATGAGGATGGTGGGGTATTTTGCTGTCTTCTATGAGAAAGTAACAACTTTTCAAATATCCAGCACTAATATGTCTAAAACCATATTTAAGCACTAAATAAGATACTATGATGAAATTCTTCTGTGCATTAGAGCTGACCCAAGTGGGTGCTATTGCACAGTAATTTTGAGTACTATTTGCTCATTTTGTCCCTGCCCCTAAAATGTTTCCAGTGAATCTTTGTGATGTATGTTAATGCGAAGAGCCATCATTAATGATTTTTTTGGTTTATAGGCTTGTTAAGCAACAACAAATGATAGATATGCAAATATACTCATGTTTTGCCATCAAGCTGCTGCAATGTTAATGATGCTCACATTAAAGGTGGTAGGAGTCCAGTGAAGAGAAGTGAAAGGAGAAACTCCATTGTTGAAATGCACAATGCAGGGACATGAGCAAGTCCCACTTTGCTGGATGTGTCGAAGGGAAAGGAGGAGGGACACCAGAGGAGAGCCAATGAGATCTAGGCAATAGAAGATGAATTACCAGGACTCAGTACTATCCCAGACAATGTGGTAGATCTTAACTTTGTGTGATAGTGTAAAATGGGTAATAACGTGTCAGTAGCTCATTTTACATCGCTCCTGGTCTTTATTTCTATTGAAGACAATGGTAAAGGATGGGCTGTCAATTTACAATTGCCTGTAGAACACTAATGTACAAAATCAAAATGAATCCCCCATGTTTTTCCTGACAGGGAGGTAGTCACATTAGGTCATTGCTCGTGTACTTTTTAGCAGCCAGTTCAAGAGTAGCAACAACAGAGACACGGGACCAAGTTACATCTAAGTCTTCGACATCAGGGAATGCTGCGTGGGTGTGGGGAAGGGCAAGAACTCCTAAGCTGGATTATTTTAGTGAAAAGTCTGAGTAGGTACAAAAAGGATTTTCCATGTGATGTAAATAGGAGGAGAAAATAAAAAGGAATAAATAAATCAAAAAAATACTTTCAATCAGATTGAAATATAAATTACTTCACAAAGCTGCTTTTCAGTAATCAGGTATCATTTCTAAATTAATTTTTAAAACCATGAATACAACTTTGAATGTTGTTCTATCTATGACGTAGCTCAGAGGCACTCCATGTGAAATGTTGGTTTAGCAGTAGGCTGGCAGCATAGCCTTTTATCAGGGAAAGGCAATGTGACATACGTCTGAATCTGTCTAGCCTTTTTTGAGTTTAAAAAACAGCAGCTCCAATAGGGAGACCAACTAAATGTAGGTAAATACTTTAATTCAGTTTAAAAGTATGAAAAGTCTCATACATAAAAATAAACTGAAAATTATGACCATTATGGAGGTTATCCTGGAGTGTGCCTTTAAAGTTATGGATATGACTTTAAACTCAAATATTTGGATAATAGCTTCTTTACAAGTTTTCTTTTCACTGTATTTGAATCTACAACCTCCAAGCTTCCTCATATTGTTGCTAATTTTAAAGCTGTCTTCTGAATCAAGTCATACCCCCTTAAGCGACTTGATTCTGCCAAACCTCAAGATCTTCAGCTTCTCTAAGCTCATCCTAGTTGATACTGTGTTCACTTCTGAAGAAAGCAGAGCTCGTTGTAGCCAATCCCTCTGTCACGTTTGTCTTTGGATCATTATCAATATACCCATAGCTGTGTGCATGTGAATGTTTATAAATCTGAGTGAATATTGAGAAAAGCACTCTTCTGAACAAAGGCAGAGGGAGACTGGTTCCTTGTGATTCACAACCCAACTATCTAAAACAATAGTGGCAGGATGACATTCAGCGAAATGATTATACAAATTATTGCGACGTGTATTATCGCCATCAATTGTCCTTCGATTTGAGGATGACGTTTACTCAAAGTCACGAGTATCTGCCATGGGTCTTCAGGTGACTGAACAGGCCAATTCTCGACCCACAGATATTTGCGCACATGGGGCAGGATGACCCACGAGGTAGTAGGATCCGGAGTGCAGGAGTTGCTTCCTTTTCTTTCCTTCTCTGCTGCTGCTCTGCCTCATCATTAAGGCGTTTGGACTCAAAGCATGATGCAGCTTGATGGACAAGTTGCCGCCATTTTGATCGATTAGTAGCAAGCTCCTTCCAATCATTAATGTCAGTGCTGCCGCGCTTCAAAGAGAGCGTCAGAGTGTCTTTGAAGCATTTTCTTTGTTCTCCGCTGGAATGCTGGCCATTTGAGAGTTGAGAAAACAGGACTTGGTGGGGAGACAGTTTTCGGCAATGAACAGTGTCCAGTTCATCGAAATTGATTTTGCAGGAGTTTTGCCTAAATGCTTGTGGAGCTGTCTTCAAGAAGGACACTAGCATCTGACCGATGGTCTTCCCATGAAATCCGGAGCATGCAGCAGAGACATTGCTGATGGAATTTCTCTAGCGCTCTTATGTGTCATTGATACACAGTCCAGGTCTCTCTGCAGTACAGGAGTGTGGTGACAACAACTGCTTTGTACACTAGGACTTCTGTTGACTTGCAGAAGTCTTTGTTGTCAAACACTCACTGCCTTGGTTGTTAGAAGGCTGAGCTGGCGCAGCTGATCCAGTGTTGGATCTCCTCATCAATGGTGGCCTTTTGAGAGAGGTGGCTGCCAAGGTATAGGAACCGCTCAACATATTCCAGAGTCTCTCCTTCAATATATATGGGAGGTGGAATATTTGGCTGACCAGGTGTGGGTTAATATATGAGTTTTGTTTTGGCAACATTCAAGGATAGACCGATGGTATTGCTCAAGAGATTGTCGGAGTGCACAAGCCTCTCCACCGCGTCAAGGTGGCGATCCACAGAGGGACCATGTATTCTTCTTTCTTTTGGGCCTCCTTATCTCGAGAGACAATGGATACGCGCCTGGAGGTGGTCAGTGGTTTGTGAAGCAGCGCCTGGAGTGGCTATAAAGGCCAATTCTGGAGTGACAGGCTCTTCCACAGGTGCTGCAGAGAAATTTGTTTGTTGGGGCTGTTGCACAGTTGGCTCTCCCCTTGCGCCTCTGTCTTTTTTCCTGCCAACTACTAAGTCTCTTCGACTCGCCACAATTTAGCCCTGTCTTTATGGCTGCCCGCCAGCTCTGGCGAATGCTGGCAACTGACTCCCACGACTTGTGATCAATGTCACACGATTTCATGTCGCGTTTGCAGACGTCTTTATAACGGAGACATGGACGGCCGGTGGGTCTGATACCAGTGGCGAGCTCGCTGTACAATGTGTCTTTGGGGATCCTGCCATCTTCCATGCGGCTCACATGGCCAAGCCATCTCAAGCGCCGCTGACTCAGTAGTGTGTATAAGCTGGGGATGTTGGCCGCTTCAAGGACTTCTGTGTTGGAGATATAGTCCTGCCACCTGATGCCAAGTATTCTCCGAAGGCAGCGAAGATGGAATGAATTGAGACGTCGCTCTTGGCTGGCATACGTTGTCCAGGCCTCGCTGCCGTAGAGCAAGGTACTGAGGACACAGGCCTGATACACTCGGACTTTTGTGTTCCGTGTCAGTGCGCCATTTTCCCACACTCTCTTGGCCAGTCTGAACATAGCAGTGGAAGCCTTACCCATGCGCTTGTTGATTTCTGCATCTAGAGACAGGTTACTGGTGATAGTTGAGCCTAGGTAGGTGAACTCTTGAACCACTTCCAGAGCGTGGTCGCCAATATTGATGGATGGAGCATTTCTGACATCCTGCCCCATGATGTTCGTTTTCTTGAGGCTGATGGTTAGGCCAAATTCATTGCAGGCAGACGCAAACCTGTCGATGAGACTCTGCAGGCATTCTTCAGTGTGAGATGTTAAAGCAGCATCGTCAGCAAAGAGGAGTTCTCTGATGAGGACTTTCCGTACTTTGGACTTCGCTCTTAGACGGGCAAGGTTGAACAACCTGCCCCCTGATCTTGTGTGGAGGAAAATTTCTTCTTCAGAGGATTTGAACGCATGTGAAAGCAGCAGGGAGAAGAAAATCCCAAAAAGTGTGGGTGCGAGAACACAGCCCTGTTTCACACCACTCAGGATAGGAAAGGGCTCTGATGAGGAGCCACCATGTTGAATTGTGCCTTTCATATTGTCATGGAATGAGGTGATGATACTTAGTAGCTTTGGTGGACATCCGATCTTTTCTAGTAGTCTGAAGAGACCACGTCTGCTGACGAGGTCAAAGGCTTTGGTGAGATCAATGAAAGCAATGTAGAGGGGCATCTGTTGTTCACGGCATTTCTCCTGTATCTGACGAAGGGAGAACAGCATGTCAATAGTCGATCTCTCTGCACGAAAGCCACACTGTGCCTCAGGGTAGACGCGCTCGGCCAGCTTCTGGAGCCTGTTCAGAGCGACTCGAGCAAAGACTTTCCCCACTATGCTGAGCAGGGAGATTCCACGGTAGTTGTTGCAGTCACCGCGGTCACCTTTGTTTTTATAGAGGGTGATGATGTTGGCATCGCGCATGTCCTGGGGTACTGCTCCCTCGTCCCAGCACAGGCATAGCAGTTCATGTAGTGCTGAGAGTATAGCAGGCTTGGCACTCTTGATTATTTCAGGGGTAATGCTGTCCTTCCCAGGGGCTTTTCCGCTGGCTAGGGAATCAATGGCATCACTGAGTTCCGATTTGGTTGGCTGTATGTCCAGCTCATCCATGACTGGTAGAGGCTGGGCTGCATTGAGGGCAGTCTCAGTGACAGCATTCTCCCTGGAGTACAGTTCTAGGTAGTGCTCAACCCAGCGGTCCATCTGTTTGCGTTTGTCAGTGATTATGTCCCCCGATTTAGATTTGAGGGGGGTGATCTTCTTGATGGTTGGCCCAAGAGCTCTCTTCATGCCATCATACATTCCTCTGATGTTTCCGGTGTCTGAGGCCAGCTGAATATGACTGCATAGGTGTTGCCAGTAGTCGTTTGCGCAACGCCTAGCTGTTCTTTGTGCAGTACTTCTGGCTGCTTTAAGTGCTGCGGATGTTAAATCGCTGGGGGCTTTCTTGTAGTTCAAAAGTGCAATGCGCTTAGCGGCTATGACAGGTTCCAGCTCTTCATTATGAGATTGAAACCAGTCTGCATTTCTCTTCGCACTTTTGCCGTAGGTGGTCAAAGCTGACTCATAGATGGCGTCTCTGATGTGGGCCCACTTGGTCTCAGCATCCCCTGTGGGAGTGTTTTGAAGGGCTGTTACAAGTGAATTTAGAAATTTTTGTAACAGCTGTGGGTGAGAAATTCTGCTCGTGTTGATGCGCGGGTGGCCCTTCTGCTTGGAATGATGCAACTTCTTTGGTCTGAGTCTAACCTTGCTGCACACCAGGGAGTGGTCGGTGTCGCAGTCCGCACTGTGGAAGCTGCGTGTGATTTGAACACTGTTTAAGGCGGCTCGCCTTGTGACAATGAGGTCTAGCTGGTGCCAACGACGTGATCTTGGGTGCCTCCATGAAACCTGGTGACAGGGTTTAGTGTGAAATAACGAGTTGGTGATGCAGAGGTTATGATAGGTACACAACTCAAGCAGTCTCTGCCCGTTCTCATTCATCCTTCCAACGCCATAGCGCCCAAGGCAGGAGGGCCATGAGTCATGGTCGGCCCCAACCCTGGCATTAAAGTCCCCCAGCAGGAATAGGTGTTCGGTGTTGGGGATGCTGCTAATGATGTTATGGAGTTGTTCATAGAACTGGTCTTTAGCTTCAGGTGCGGAACAGAGTGTTGGAGCATAGATGCTGAGTAGGTGTACTGGACCAGAGGTGGTGAGCAGTCGGATGGACAGTATGCGTTCCGAGCCATTTGAGGGAGGCTCTATCATGCTGAGCAAGGAGTTTCTGATGGCGAAGCCCACTCCATGCTGTCTTGGTTCTTCAGGATCCCTGCCCTGCCAGAAGAAGGTGTAGTCTTGCTCTGCTAGAGAGCCACTCGCGGGGAGGCGAGTCTCCTGAAGTGCTGCAATGTCCACATTGAGTCTACTGAGCTCGTTGTTAATGATGGCGGTCTTCCGAGAATCGTTGATTTGTGTAAGGTCTTCCGACAGGCCAGGACACATAGTTCTGACGTTCCAGCTTGCAAAGCGAAGGGCTGGTACCTTCTTTCCTTTTTTCATGTTGTTTGGTGCGGTGTATCAGTCCACCTTTCGGGCAATGACCCTGAGCTCCAAGCACCCATTGAAGCAGGCAGACTGTGGCGGGACAGAACCTTATTGACCGGGGGCTGCCCGGTTTGAGGCGGGCGGTAGCTGTCCAGTGAGGTGCAATGACCTCTCCCACCGACAAAGGCAACCCGTGGCGCCCAGTTTCTACGCCAATTTATCTGGACTTATAACCCGTAACTGCTGCCTTCCGTGTTGTTTCAGTCGCTGTGAGGCAACTATGGAGTGACCTCTCCATGGCGCATGCCTGGGCAAATTTATGGAGGTTGAGAGTTGCCCAGTCGTCAAAACCCCCCTCTCGGCCTTTCTGGTGGGGTCCAAAGGAGTGCAGGACACGACGTTTGGCACCAGTATGGCTGCAGGAACTGCCGGAAACATGCCAAAGGTGACACATGACCGCCTACGGGGTTCCGCTCCGGATTTTCTGTTAGGGTTTACTCCCTTAGCCTTGGACTCTCCCGAGACGCCCACAAGGCAGTGGGGTTGTTGGGGCCCCTACACAGGTGTAGGATGGTGCCGGTGGGAGGAGGGGATGCAAGGGGGAGGGGTAGAGGGAGGGGGTGGGGGGGGGGTGCAGGGGAAGGGGGTGCGGGGTGAAGATGGTGCGAGGGGGGGGCGGGCTGGGACGGGGTTGTGAGGGGGTGAGCTGAGAGGGTGGAGCAGGGAAGGGGACGGGGGTGGGGGGGGTGGAAGGGGGGTAAAAGGGGGGGGGAGGGGGGGGGGGAATCTGGTGCAGGTAATAAGCCATTTCCTCAGTGCCCACCATCGACGTCCGGAAAGCTCATCCACGTCCTTCGGGAGGTGAAGCATCATTTGGCAGACTTAGAGGTGATTACATTTGCTAAGGGTTTTTTTTTAGCAGTGGTTTAAATAAAGGCATGCAGCATTGCCGACAGTGCGCTGCAGATGCTCTCCGAGCCATCTCCCGCGGGCGCTTTGAAGTTGCGGCCGGGGGGGCCGTTCGTGGATGTTTTGGGTGTTCGGGGCACCTTTTCACAGGACTTGTCTCGGGTCCCGCAGCTCCTTCTTCACCTCAATGGACTTACCGCATGCCGTGGCTGCAGACACTCTGGACTGTGAAGACAGCAGGATCGGAGATTGAAGTATCGGCAGCTGTGCTCGTCAGTTTCATCCGGATCAATTTCATTGAGAAAACAAAGAGCAGGTGTGGCTGGGGGAGGGCAGTGGGCCCAGGTAACATAAACTAAACTAACTGTTAACTTTTAGATAGGGCTAAAATGAACTGATTTAAAGAGCCAGGGGAATTTAAACAGTTTAAGAGGGCAGATTGGGGGAGAAAACGTTAGGGATGGGAGCAGATGGCCATGGATAGAGTTGAACAGCAAGGGAGCTTCCTAGGGAGCTTCCAGCCCAGGAGCCATCTTGAAAATATAAGTGGGCAATCTATGTGGAAGATGCTGATAAGAGGTTAAGTTGATTATGATCATTTATAATTAATATAGTGTATTACTTTGCATTTAAGGAGTGATTTTGTGATCCGGTACTCCCAGGAAGCACATCTCAGAAAATTGAGAGTGGGCAACTCTCTGCCTTTCTGTTCTATAAAATGAATGAACAGAAAATTATGGGCTATGCTCCCACATTTCTCAAGATGTTCCCTGTAAGTGTTGATCCCTGATGGAAATGTCAGAGCACTGAATCAGTTTCATTATTTTACCAGGTATTGTAAGACTAATGGATCTGTAGCTGCGTGGAATTGTTCTTTTATGAGAGCTAATATAACATTAGCCGACATCCAAACTATTGGCCCTGTCAGTGTTTCCTCATTGACATCGTCGTAATGAAAGTCAATGCCTGATGATACAAAGCTGGGTGGGAAAGTAAGCTGTGAGGAGGACGCAAAAAGGCTGCAAAGAGATACAGACAGGTTGAGTGAGTGGGCAGGAACATGGCAGATGGAATATTATGTGGGAAGTGTGAAGTTATCCACTTTGATAGGAAAAATAGAAAAGCAGATTATTTTTTAACCAGTGAGAGACTGGGAAATGTATGCATTCAGAGGGATCTGTGTGTCCTTGTACAAATCACGGAGATTCAACATGCAGTTCAGCAAGCAATTAGGAAAGCAAATGGAATATTAATCTTTATTACAAAGGGATTGGAGTGAAAAAGATTTAATACAATTATACAGGATCTTGGTGAGACCACATCTGGGTGCTGTGTATAGTTTTGTTCTCCTTACCTGAGAAGGATATATTTGCCTTGGAGGGCGTGTAACGAAGGTTCATGAGACTGATTCCTGGGAAGAGGGGAGTTTCCTAGGAGTCAAGATTAAGTATACTAGGCCTCGAAAAAAAATTTCACCCAGAGGGTAGTGGGTGTCTGGAATTCACTGTCCGGATCAGTGGTGAAGGCAGAAACCCTCAACTTATTTACAAGGTACTTGCACCTACACCTGAAGTGCTGTAACCTGCAAGGCTATGGACCAGGTGCTGGAAGGTGGGATTAGATTGGGGGGCTAGATTTTTCAGCCGGCCCAGACATGATGGGTTGAATGGCTCCTTTCTGTGCCATAACTTTTCTATGGCCCTAGATTTCTTAGAAATTAGAAGAATGAGATGTGGGGCTGAATTTTACCAGCCTCTTGACACCGCGGGCCGTGGTGCGGGGGCCGGTAAAATGCTGTGGGAAGAGGCCCACCTTGACCCGTGATGTCGAGAAGGGCCCGCCACATATTACCAGCGGCGGGGGTCCTCAGTGTGGCCCACCCCGCACTGCCTGGCAGCGGGCCCTTCATCTCCATATGCAGATGGCCACTAAATATATGCAAAGTAACTTACCTGTTGTCCCACGGCAATTTTACGGCCTCCGTTTGGCCTTTGCACGCTTTTGGAACTCCATACAGAGTTCCGAGGCGAGAACCTGGTGGGGAGGGGGTAGGAATAAAAATTTCAGGGCGGCAGGGGTGGGGAAGCGGGGAAAACAGGTTTAATTGGTTATGTGAATGGTGGGAAGGGGCTAGAGGCCAGATGTTAGAAAGTTGGGGGCGGAAAGTTCGGGTATTCAAGAAATCAATTGGGAGGGTTGGGGAAGGGCCTCCATTACTTACCTTTCTATTTAGTAACAGTCACTTATGTTTTGCCTTTAAACATCAAAATGAATTGTAAGGGCCTAAAGCTCTTTAAAAATGACGCCGGCCCCTGCAAGGTGGCACCAGACACCGTTGCCAGGGACTCGGAGGCCGCCCCTACTTGTCATTGGGGGCGGTCGCTCCGCCCCCACTATTGAAATGAGCCCCTGTGTGAAATATTGTGGGGGCTCCTCGGTGGCCACTAAATGCGGGCACCCCGCTGAGATTAAGGGCGCTACTGCGGAGCGCAGCACCCGGATAAAATCCAGTCCGTGATCTAATGGAAACATTAAATTCTTCAGGGGTTTGACAGAATAAGGGGTCAGCCACTTAGGACTGTGATGAGGAGAAATTTCTTCACTCAAAGAGCTGTGAGTCTTTGAAATTCTCTACCCCAGAGAGCTGTCGATGCTCATTCTTTGAGTATATTCAAGAGAGATTGATAGATATTTGTTCGCTAATGGAATTAAGGGATATGAGGATAGTGCAGGAAAGTGGAGTTGAGGTAGAAGATCGACCATGATGTTACTGAATGGTAGCGCTGGCTTGCAGGGCTGAATGGTCTAGTTCTACTCCTATTTCTTATGTTCTTATGTTCTTATGTTCTCACAAATCTCATCCCTTATTTCTTATTACTGAGGGATGAACATCAATTATCACTGGGTATTTATTTGTTTTGAGTGTATTTTGCCTGTCTGTGACTCGCATCTCATTTATAGCAAGATCATTATTTCTACTTGAATCATCACAATTTAGAAAGGACATGTTGCTCCTGGTGAGCACTTTGGGAAAACAGTCATTGAGAATAGTGGGCATTTTCTACTTACCCTCAGTTTCACCCGATTTTCAACTTTTAGGGTTCTCCCCTTTTTCAGACTTCTCTCTTAGACTTGTAGTATTGAAACAGTTTCTGCTATTATGTTTGAGCCTGCAGCAACATGATTTTCCCATCCATCTGATCATACTTCTAACATATTTCTGTATGTTCCAATATGCATCCCAATAGACTTCTTCATCTTCGTCCTTCCAGGATTTGTTGGGTTTTTTTCTTACTTTTACTTTTGGTTAGTTTGTTAATCCATGTCAAGTCATCCTATTTGTTAATCCTGTATGATCAGTGTTATGCCTTTAAAGGTGGTCCACTTGTCCTCCATTCCATTATTTAACTCACTCAGTCATCAACAACAAAAAATTGCATTCATGTAGTGTCTTTAAAATAATGAAGTACCAAACAGGCATTATAAAAATGGTCAGAAGCCAGAAACCAAGAGATGAGGAGCAGTAGGTGAAGGCTAAATTGAAAATATAGGTTTTTAGGATTTTTCTAAAGGTGGAGAAAGGGGTGCAGAGATAGGACTAGGGAAAGTGTGTCAATGAGAAAGACAACAACAGTATCATACTGCATTTATGTAACTCTTTAACATAGAAAAACATCCCAAGGCACTTCACAGAGTGGGAGGTAAATGGACTTCCAGCCTAAGAAGGAGTGATTAGGAGGGGTGTCCAAAAGCTTGGCCAGACAGGTGAGTTTTAAGAAGGCTCTTAAAGGAGAAAAACGAAGTGAAAAGACACAGGGATTAGGCAGGGAATTCAAGAAATGAGCCCTAGGTAGCTGAAAGCATGGCTACCAATTGTGGGACAAAGGGAGATGTGTAAAATGCTGGAGTCAGAGGGCTGGATTTTATCCTGCCTTTGGAGATGGGAATGGGGTGGGGGGGGTGCGGGGGTGGTGGGAGGTACACACAAAATGGCGTGGGGTGGTGTTGGGCGGCATGTCCAACATCGGCCTGCCCCTTTGTCATTTTGTTCATGGTGAGGAAGTTGGAGGACAGCCTTCCTGCCGAAGGCCAATTGATCCTCTTTCATTTAATTAATGTCGGAGGGGCCTGCTACCGCCTGGAGACACTGCCAGGTGAGACTTGGCAGCCTCCTAACGGGCTTGGCGAAGGCGATCCCTCCTAAGAGGCAATCCATGGCCCACGGAGTGCTGCCCCCGTGGCAATGGCTGCTCCAGGGCAAGTACTCCCTGCCCCCACCAATCTCCCTCACCCCCTCGCCACGGCCTGCCTAATTGGCTCCAGTGACCCCGACCCCACTTACCTGAATCCTGGGGTCTCCTCCACGTTCACTGCTGCAGACCTCCTGCAGTACCAGCATAGGCCACTGCTCTCAGTGGCACTGCTGGTACTGCTGAGCTGCCGGCAGTCCGATTGGCCAGCAGCTTGGGAGGCAGGAATTTGTCCCTTAAAGGGATGGCATCCCGACGGTGGACAGTTAATTAATTCCTTGCCTTGGAATTTGGGCAGGGGTCCAAATCTGGGCCGAGGTGCGGTCGCCCACCTGCCCACCTTCCAGCCCGTCGCTAGGAACCCCGCTGTCAGGGTAAAATTCAGCGCTAAGAAACTGGGCTACGTATTGTGGGGCTGTAAAGGTGTATAAGAATTAAAGAGAGATTTAAAATCAAGGAATAAATCTTGATTTGAATGCAATGATCGACCAGAAGCCAGTGTAGGTCAGTAAGGCTGGCTGCGATGAATGAATGGGACTTACTGCAAATTAGTGTGGTCGAGTTTTAGCCAAATTGGAGTGCATGGAGGGTGGACTTGGGAAGCCTGCAAGTAAATTTATAATAGTTATGTGTGGAGGGGCTGAGGGAAGGCTGAGGGTGTAAAATATTGCAGAGATGCAAGTAACCTATCTTGGGAATGGACAGATGTGGGTTTTAAAGCTCACCTCAAATAAGACAAAAAGATTGTGAACTGATAATGTGGTCATTCTCCTGTATTATTTTTCTCCGTGTCTTTTATCTTCACATGAATTGCCGCTGCTTGGTCCCTTCTTGTCCCCTTTAGTAATCCTAACATTTACTGAAAGGCCTTTGCTCAGCTCCAGGTAAGCAACTCACTATGTTATTGATATTGTCCTTACAATACGCACAGCTATTCGCCTTCCTGAGCCCTAAATAACTACAATTTCCCTGTGCCTTTCAGTGTGCCAACCATCTTTTTAACACCTCATCCTCTGTGATGGTTCTCCCTACATTATTGGAACAGTGCAATCTCTTCAGTAGCTTCAAAGTTTTTCTTTATTTTACTTTTTTTAATATCCTGAATGTCTTGGTTTGCCATTAGTTCCCATCTCCTTTTCTTGGTTACCCTGCAGCTGGTTGTACCAGCTTCCATCCCAGGTCAATGATGACTCACTCTTGAGGTGCAGTGCTAGTACTTTATGTCCTTTTCATTGACTCAGTACTGTCCACTCACCTGAAACAATCCTTTCACGTTCATCTGCTCTGTAAATTTCTGAACCTCACTAAGGCCATAACTCTTTCTTTTGCATTTTGATCAACAGACATTATTTGCAATTCTCCCCCTTGTCGACTTATCTGGATTTCTCCTATGTAAAGATCCCACTGTGAATACACTTCATGGTTTCCATCCTACCTACAGACTTTGCCCTAGAGACGACTAAAAATGTTTAGAAGGCACTCATATTCTTAAATCAGAAAATAAATTCCTTCCAACTAAGGAAACCTGAGTTTGCACCTGTTGAGTTTTAAATTGTTATGTTACCCAGCTTCTGCTACAAAATACTTCTTCTCCCCCCCCCCCCACCAGCTTAATGGTTATTCTTCCCTTTTAATGTTATTTCTTATGGGTGTGTCAGTTTTCATTTGTAGTTATAGGTATGACCATCTTTTAAAACTGCTTTCGACTTTGATATATTTTGTCTTCTTAAAACACGTCCTGAGATTGCTATCTTTCACTATATCCAAAAGCAAATAGAGTATGCAGGTGGAATTATTGTGTGGCTTCTGATGTTTTGTTTGCTGCAGAGGAAAATTCATTGAAAACCTTGAAGGCTATGATAAAACCACAGAATTGTTACAGCACAGAGGAGGCCATTTGGCCCAATGTGTCTGCACTGGCTCTCTGAAGGAGCAATTTACCTAGTGCCGCTCCTCTGCCTTCTCCTCGTAGCCCTTCACATTCTTCATTTTGTCAGGTGATGCATTTCGGGAGGACTAACAAGGCAAGGGAATATACAATGGATGGTAGGACCCTAGGAAGTACAGAGGGTCAGAGGGACCTTGGTGTACTTATCCATAGATCACTGAAGGCAGCAGCACAGGTAGATGAGGTGGTTTGGAAGGCATATGGGATATCTGTCTTTATTAGCCAAGGCATAGAATATAAGAGCAGGGAGGTTATGATGAGCTGTATAAAACGCTTGTTAGGCCACAGCTGGAGTACTGTGTACCGTTCTGGTCGCCACACTATAGGAAGGATGTGATTGCATTGGAGAGGGTGTAGTGGAGATTCAGCAGGATGTTGCCTGGGCTGGAGCATTTCAGCTATGAAGAGAGATTGAAAAGGCTAGGATTGTTTTCCTTAGAGCAGAGAAGGCTGAGGGGGGACCTGATTGAGGTATACAAAATTATGAGGGGCATTAACAGGTTAGATGGGAAGAAACTTTTTCCTTTAGTGGAGGGTTCGATACCAGGGGGCATAGATTTAAGGTAAGGGGCAGGAGGTTTAGAGGGGATTTGAGGAAAAGAAATTTCACCCAGAGGGTGGTTGGATTCTGGAACACACTGCCTGAAGGGGTGGTAGAGGCAGGAACCCTCACAACATTTAAGAAGTATTTAGATGAGCACTTGAAATGCCATAGCATACAAGGCTATGGGCCAAGTGCTGGAAAATGGAATTAGAATAATTCGGTACCTGATGGCCGGCACAGACACGATGGGCCGAAGGGCCTGTTTCTGTGCTGTATAACTCTATGACTCTATGACATAAAAATCCAATTTCCTTTTGAATGCATCGATTGACCAGCCTCCACCACACTCTCAGGCAGTGCATTCCAGAACCTAATCTCTCGCTGCATGAAAAAGTTTTTCCTCGTCGTCATTGCTTCTTTTGCCAATTACCTTAAGTCTATGCCCTCTTGTTCTCGATCCTTCCACCGATGGGAACAGTTTCTCCCTATCTACTCTGTCCAGACCCCTTATGACTATGAATACCTCTATCAAATCTCATATCAACCTTCTATTCTCCAAGGAAAACAGTCCTAACTTCTCCAGCCTATCTATATAACTGAAGTTCCTCATCCCTGAAACCATTCTCGTGAATTGTTTTGCATTCTCTCTTATGCCTTCACATCTTTCCTAAAGTGTGGCACCCAGAACTGGATGCAATACTCCAACTGAGGCTGAACCAGTGTTTTATACAAGTTTAACATAACTTCCTTGCTTTTGTACTCAATACCCCCATTAATGAAGCCTGGGATGCTCTATGCTTTATTAATGGTGCTCTCAACTGATCCTGCCACCTTCAATAATTTATGCACATATACACCCAGGTCCCTCTGCTCCTGCACCCCCTTTAGAATTGTACCCTTTATTTTATGTCTCTCCACATTCTTCCTTCCAAAATGAATCACTTCACACATCTCTGCATTAAATTTCATCTGACACTTGTCTGTCCATTCATCCAACTTGTCTATGTCCTTTTAAAGTTCTACACTATCCTCCTCACAGTTCACAATGCTTCCAAGTTTTGTATCATCCACAAATTTTGAAATTGTGCCCTGCACACCAAGGTCTAAATTATTAGTATATATCAGAAAAATAAGCATCCTAACACTGACCCTTGCAAACCTTCCTCCAGTCTGAAAAAACATCTATTAACTGCTACTCTACTGTCACTCAGCCAATTTTGTAACCATGTCCCTTTTATTCCATGAGCTATAACTTTGCTCACACGTCTATTTTTCTTTTTCGAACAAGGATGTAACATTTGCAATTCTCCAGTCTTCTGGCACACCCCTGAGTCTAAGGAAAACTGGGACATTATGGCCAGTGCCTCTGCAATTTCCACTCTCACTTCAGTATCCTTGGAAGGATTTCATTTGGTCCTGGTGCCTTATCAACTTCAAGTACAGAACCCTATCCAATACCGCCTCCTTATCAATTTTAAACCTTTCAAGTGTCTGATATACCTCCTCTTTCACCATGACCTGCACAGCATCTTCTTCCTTGGTAAAGAAAAATGCAAAGTATTTATTTAATACCTCAGCTATGCCCCGTCCCTCAATGCATAAAAAATCCTCTTTTGGTTCCTAATCGGCCCCACTCCTCCTTTTACCACCATTTTATTATTTATATGCCGACAGAAGACTTTTGGATTCTCTTTTATGTTAGCTGCCAGTCTCTTTTCATACTCACTGTTTGCTTCTCTTATTTGTTTTTTCACTTCCCCTCTGAACCTTCTATATTCAGCCTATCTCTCGGTTGTATTATCCAGCTGACATCTGTCATAGCACACTTTTTCTTCTTCATCTTAATCTCTATCTCTTACATCGTGCAAGGAGCTCTGGATTTGTTTGCCCTACCTTTCCTGCTCGTGGGAATGTACCTTGACCGTGCCCGAACTACCTCTTCTTTAAAGGCAGCCCATTGTTCAGTTACCATTTTGCTTGCCAACCTTTAATTCCAATTTATCTGGATCAGGTCCATTCTTACCCCACTTAAATTGGCTTTCCCCCAGTTAATTATTCTTACTCTGGATTGTTCCTTGTCCTTTTCCATAGCCAACCTAAACCTTATTAAACAATGATCACTGTACCCTAAATGTTCCCCTACTGACACTTGATCCACTTGGCTCGCTTCATTGTTGTAACAAAGGCAATGTAATAACTGTGGGGGACTTTAATCTTCATATTGACTGGGACGATGAAATTGGCAAGAGTGGTCTAGAAGATGAATCTGTAGAGTGTTTTTGGGACAGTTTCTTGGAGCGATACGTTGTGGAACTGATTAGGGATAAAGCTATCTTAGATTTAGTATTGTGTAATGAAGCGGGGTTAATTAGTAATGTCATAATAAAAGATCGACTGGGAAATAGTGATCATAATACCATTGAATTCAATGTTAAGTTTGACATACTCCAATCACAAACAAGAATCTTAAACTTAAACAAAGCCAATTACGTATGTATGCAGGGAGAATTGGCTAAGGTAAATAGGCTAAAAGGAATGGCAGTAAATGAACAGTGGGAACTTTTAAAGAAACAATTCAAAATATTCAACAGAAATACATTCCATAGAGAAACGAAAACTCAGCAAGAAAGACCCATCCGTGGCTCACTCATGAGGTTAAGGATAGCATTAGATAAAAAAAGAGGATTACAATGCTGCAAAAAAGAGTAGCAAGCCTGAGGGTTGGGAGTGTTTTAGAAATCAGCAAAGGGCCACCAAAAAGTTGATAAAAAAGGAAATAAATAGAATGAGTGTAAACTATCCAGTAATATTAAAACAGATTGTAAGAGCTATGATATGTATATAAAAAGGAAGCGAGTAGCTAAAGTAAACATTAGTCCCTTAGAAGTAGAGACGGGAGAAATTATCATGGGGATTGAGGAAATGGTAGAGAGTAGAAGACACAAGTTTCATACCAGAAATAGATGGTAACCTAGGGGCTAAAAACAGTGAGGAAATTAATATCAGTAGAGAAAAAATATTAGAGAAACTTAAAGGACTAAAATCCAACAAATCCCCGGGACCTAATGTCCTACACCCTAGGGTTCTAAAAGAGATAGCTGCAGAGATAGTGAATGTGCTAGCTGTGATTTTCCAAAATTCCTTTGATTCAGGAATGGTCCCATCAGGTTGGAAGTTGGAAATGTTACACAGTTTTTCAAAAAAGGAGGGAGAGAGAAAACAGTGAACTACAGGCCAGTTAGCCTAACATCAGTCATTGGGAAAATGCTGGAATCTATTATTAAGGAAGTCTTAACAAAGCATTTAGAAAAGCACAGTATGCTTAGGACAAGTCAACATGGTTTTACTAAAGGGAAATCCTGTTTGACAAATTTATTTGAGTTTTTTGAGGATATAACTAGTAGGGTAGGATAAAGGGGAACCAGTAGATGTAGTATGCTTGGATTTCCAAATGGAGTTGGGGGTAATATATTAGCATGGATAGATGACTGGTTAACGGTCAGGAAGCAAAGAGTGGGAATAAAGGGGCATTTTCAAGTTGGCAGGCAATGAATAGTGGAGTGCCACAAGGATCAGTGCTGGGGCCTCAGCTATTTACAATCTATATTAATGACTTAAATGAAGAGACAGAGAGTAATGTATCTAAGTTTGCTGATGATACAAAGGTAGGTGGAAAGGTAAGCTGTGGGGAGGACACAGAGAAGTTGTAAAGAGATATAGACAGGTTAAGTGAGTGGGCAACAAGATGGCAGATGGAGTATAATGTAGGGAAGTATGAAGTTATTCACTTTGGTCTTAAAAATAGAACAGCAGAATATTTTTTAAAGGTGTGAAACTTGTAAGTGTTGATGTTCAAAGAGACTTGGGTGTGCTTGTACAAGGAACGCAGAAAGTTAGCATGCAGGTGCAGCAAGCAATTAGGAAGTCAAATGGTATATTGCCTTTATTGCAAGGGGATTGGAGTACAGGAATAAAGAAGTCTTGTTACAGGGTTTTGGTGAGACTACATCTGGAGTACTGTGTGAAGTTTTGGTCTCCAGATTTAAGAAAGGATATACTTGCATTGGAGGCAGTTCACTAAATTGGTCCCTGGGATGAGGGTGTTGCCCTTTGATGAGAGGCTGACTAAATTGGGCCTATATTCTCTGGAGTTTAGAAGAATGAGAGGCGATCTCATTGAAACATATAAGATCCTGAAGAGGTTGGATATAGTAGACACTGAGAGATTGTTTCCACTGGTCGGGGAATCTAAATCACAGGGGCGCAGACTCAGGATAAGGGCCCGATCATTTAGCAATGAAATGAGGAGAAATTATTTCACTCAAAAGGTTGTGAATCTTTGGAATTCTCTACCCCAGGGGGTTGTGGATGCTCCATTGTTGAATATATTTAAGGCTGAGATAGACAGATTTTTGGTCTCTCGGAGAATCAGTGAAGATGGCAAATGGGTGGGAAAGTGGAATTGAAGCCTAAGATCAGCCATGATCAGATTGAATGGTGGAGCAAGCTGGATAGGCCATATGGTCTACTTCTGCTCCTATTTCTTGTGTCCTTGTATTCCAAGAACCAGCTCTAGCAGTGCCTCCTTTCTCATTGGACTGGATACATATTGCTGTAGAAAATTTTCCTGAACACACTCTAGGAAGTCTTGCCCCCCTCTGCCTTTTACACTAATACTATCCCAGTCTATATTCGGATAATTAAAGTCCTCCATTATAAATAGTTTATAATTCTTGCACCTCTCTGTAATTTTCTTGCAAATTTGTTCCTCTATATCTTTCCCACTAGTTGGTGGCCTGTAGACTACACCGAGCAATGTAACTGGACCTTTTTTGTCCCTTAGCTCTAGCCAAATAGATTCTGTTGTTAACCCCTCTGGGGCATCCTCTCTCTCCAGCACTACAATGTTCTCCTTAATCAATACTGCCACCCCTCCCACTTTCCTTCCTTTCCCATCTTTCATGAACACCTTGTATCCAGGAATATTTAATACCCAGTCATGCCCTTCTTTGAGCCAGGTCTCTGTTATAGCCATAACATCATATTCTCACATGGGATTTGAAAAGGCGTTTGATACGGTGCCACACAACAGACCTGTGAGCAAACTTATAGGTCATGGAATAAAAAGGATGGTAGCAACATGGATATTGAATTGGCTGAGTGACAGGAAACAAAGGGTCGTGATTAATGGATGTTTTTCGGGCTGGAGGAAGGTTTGTAGTGGAGATCAGCAGGGGTCAGTGTTGGGACCCTTGCTTTTTCTGATATATATTAATGACCTAGACCTTGGTGTAAAGGGCACAATTTCAAAGTTTGCAGATGATACAAAACTTGGAAACATTGTGAATTGTGAGGAGGATAGTGTAGAACTCCAAAAGGACATAGACAAGCTGGTTGAATCGGCAGACAGGTGGCAGATGAAGTACAATGCAGAGAAATGTGAAGTGATTCATTTTGGTAGGAAGAACATAAAGAGACAATATAAAATAAAGTGTACAATTCTAAAGGGGGTGCAGGAGCAGAGGGACCTGGGTGGATATGTGCATAAGTCATTGAAGGTGGCAAGACAGGTTGAGAGAGAGGTTTATAAAGCATACAGTATCCTGGGCTTCATTAATCGGGGCATAGAGTACAAGAGCAAGGAAGTTATGTTGAACTTGTAAAAGACACTAGTTTGGCCTCAGCTGGAGTATTGCATCCAGTTCAGGGCACCGCACATTCGGAAAGACGTGAGGTCATTGGAGAGAGTACAGAAAAAATTCGCAAGAATGGTTCCAGGGATGAGGAACTTCTGTTATGTCGATAGATTGGCAAAGTTAGAACTGTTTCCTTGGAGAAGAGAAGCTGAGAGGTGATTTGATCGAGGTATTCAAAATCATGAGGGGTCTGGACAGAGTAGATAGAGAGAAACTGTTCCCACTTGTGAAAGAATTGAGAATGAGAGGGCACAGATTTAAAGTATTTGGTAAGAGAAGCAAAAGTGACATGAGGAAAAACCTTTTCACACAGAGAGTGGTTAAGGTCTGGAATGCACTACCTGATAGTGTGGTGGAGGCAGATTCAATAGAAGCATTCAAAAGAGAATTCGACAGTTATGTGAAAAGGAAGAATGTGCAGGGTTATGGGGAGAAGGCGGGGTAACTGAGTGAATTGCTCTGTTGGAGAGCCTGTGCAGACATGATGGGCCAAATGGCCTCCTTCTGCACTGTAACAATTCAGTGATTCTGTGATTCTATGAATCCACACCTATAGCTCACCAATTTACTTTACCACACTCTGCACATTCACATACATGGAATACATAGGCTTTATGGCTTTCTCCCTTACTCTGAACACACACAATAATTTACTATTTCCTATTCTAGTGCTATCTGTCTCCCAGTATGCTGTGCACCTTGGTATTCCTCTCTGATATAACCTTCTGGTTCCCACACCCCTGCCAGGTTAGTTTAAACCCTCCCAGTAGCACTAGTAAATCACCACACAAGGAAATTGATCCTGGCTCTGTTTAGGTGCAACCCATCCAGCCTGTACAGGTCCCATCTTCCCCAGAGCTGGTCCCAATGTCTCAGGAATCTAAAGCCCTCCCTGCTGCGCCATTTCTCCAGCCACGCATTCATCTGCTTTACCCCACTATTTCTATATTCACTTGCGCGTGGTACTGGGAGTAATCCCGTGATTTCTACTTTTGAAGTTCTTCTTGCTAATTTCCTAATTAGCTGACTAAATTCAGACTGCAGGACCACATCTCTCTTCCTGCCTATGTCATTGGTACCAATAAGGACCACAACTATTGACTGTTTACCCTCCCCCCTAGGGTTCTCTGCAGTCGTTCAGTGACATCCTTGACTCTGGCATGAAGGAGGCAACACGCCATTCTGGATTTACATTTGTGGCTGCAGAAGCACCTGTCTGTTCCCCTAACTAGTGAATCTCCTATCACTATTGCTCTTCCAGTCTTCTTTGTACCTGTCTCTGCAGCTGAGCCACCTGTGATGCCATGGACATGGCTCTGGCTGCACTCCTCAGATGAACCATCACTTTCATCAGTATTCAGAACTAAATGCTGGTTGGAGAGTGAGATGCACTCAGGGGTCTCCTGCCTGTTTTTTCTTGATTGTCTGGTGGCCACCCATTCCCTCTTTCCCTGCATACTCTTAAGCTGCAGGGTAACCACAACTATAAACATGCTATCCATGAAGCTCCCAGGCTCACAGATGCACCTCAGTGATGCCAGCTACTGCTAAGGCTCTGAAACCCGGAGCTCACGCTGCCACAAAAGATTATACTTCCTGCATGCATGTTATCTAGGACACGGGAAGTGTCCTGAAGTTCCCACATAGTACAGTATGTGCATTCTAGAGATCGGAGCAGCCCTGCCATTCTTTTATCGAATAGATAATAAACCTTGCTGCTAATAATAAACGTTACTACTAATAATAAACCTTACTAATACAAGTAAACCTTAACAATACTAATAAACCTTACTACTTAAAAATAAAAGAGAAGACTCACCAGCTACTCACTTCCCTTCTGTTGGCGTCACTTAAATATTGGGAAGTTAACCCTTATTAACAAAAAAAATTAACTTCTTAATTTTCCAGCTCGTTTGACTAACTTCCTAACTTTGAAGAAAGGGAAATAAAGCTACAATACTCACCAGCTTGTCAACTCACGGCCTTTCTGTGATGTCACAGTTTGATTTTTTTTTTTGGCTAACCAAACTTTTGGCGGCACAGTGGCACAGTGGTTAGCACCGCAGCCTCACAGTTCCAGGGACCCGGGTTCGATTCTGAGTACTGCCTGTGTGGAGTTTGCAAGTTCTCCCTGTGTCTGCGTGGGTTTTCTCCGGGTGCTCCGGTTTCCTCCCACAAGCCAAAAGACTTGCAGGTTGATAGGTAAATTGGCCATTATAAATTGTCACTAGTATAGGTAGGTGGTAGGGAATGTAGGGACAGGTGGGGATGTTTGGTAGGAATATGGGATTAGTGTAGGATTAGTATAAAAATGGGTGGTTGATGGTCGGCACAGACTCGGTGGGCCGAAGGGCCTGTTTCAGTGCTGTATCTCTAATCTAATCTAATCTAATCTAACCCCTTCAGAGCATAAAGCTTGAAAGTAAGTGGAAAAGTGTGTCTAGTATTTTAAATGTTAAAACCTTCCACATACTCAAAAGTCATACTGTCCTGATGTTGTATGCAGACCCACACACATATACACATCATCATGCAATTCTTTGAAGTCATGGACATTTGGTTGTGTTACTCACAAACAAGGTGCCCCGTTGCTTATAAAGAAGTAAAGTCAGTCAGCCAAGACATGCCCTGACAGGCATAACAAGGAACTGCTCCTCTTTTCGATGTATAGCATAAGTTCATCTTTTCTAGCAGACAAATGGAAGATTTGAAAAATACTTGCAGGACCAGACAATGTGTACATTATGCAGAGCCTCATTTTGAGACTACACTGGAACCTCAATCTATCATTCTCCAACAATAACTGATATTTTCACAGACCTTAAAAATAATGTTTCATGCTAAATAAAATGTTAAAAATTGAACATATACACACGCACGGGCTGAATTTTATGAGTGTGCCGCAGATTGCACTCTGATCTCGGGGGTCTGCTCGTGTGGATCCGCTGTCGCTGAGCCCCCAGGATATTTCACGAGGGGGCTCATTTAAATGGAGGGGGCGGCCACTCGGTCGCCAGTAACCATGTCCGGCGCCACTGCGCGGGTGCTGGCACCATTTTTAAAGGGCTTCAAGCCCTGACAGCTGATGTTAAATTTTAAAGTCACAACCGCATGTAATTTAAGTTAAAAAAATCCCCTGTTCCACCCCTCAATCATCAACCCATAAATTTATTTCCATCTCCCCTCACCTGCCCCGAAAAGCTATTTTTGCCGGTCCGCACCTTTCAACCCCAAACCTTGTTCTTCTTGCTCTTCAACCCCTTCCCACCATCCCCTCAGCCAATTAAATTAGTTTTCTCCGCTGTCCCCCGCCTCGACCTGAACATTACACTCCTCCACCCTCCCCACCAGTGTCTCGCCTCAGATCCCCAAACGGGCCTCACTGCTGCTGGTAAAATGCAGCGGGGCCTTCTTGGCACAGGGGTTGAGGCAGGCCTCTCGTGGAAGAATTTTCCAGGCCCCCGCCATGACCTCTGACATCAGAGGGTTGGTAAAATTCCGCCCATAGGGCTGGATTTTACGGGCCCCCCGAGATGGGATCAGTGGCGGGGGGGGGCGGGGGGGCACGGAGTATCACAACAGGTGGCAGGGGGGGTGTGGGGGCGGCGGGATGGAGGGCCCGTCGCCCCCTCCCCCACCCGTCGACCAGCGATCTTCCCGAGGACGGGGATAGGCCGACAATGGCCTTCCTGCCCCGCGCTATTGAGGCCCTTATGTGGCCTATTAATGCCACCACTGGGATCTTACCAGCGGCATGTGGGGAGGACGCCTTGCAAAATGAGGCGACCTCCCTTTGGGCTTTGGGGGGGCCCTCCTCCGTGGGAAATTTGTGGCTCATGGAGGACCCCCACTGTGAACCAATGCACTCCCCAGGGTCCGGGTTTCACTGTCAGCCTGGGTGTGATGCCTCTGCAGTACCGGCAGTGGCCACTGCTGCCAGTGGCACTGCTGATACTGCTGAGCGGCTGGCCCTCTGATTGGCCAGCAGCTCATGGAGGCGGGATCCCTGTCTTTAAAGGGACGGGGATCCCGCCTCCCGAAACTTACATTTAAAAACACCAGAGGATCGCTCCGGGGGACTGCAAAAAATCAGAGATGGGGTTCCACCCACCTTTTCGGCCCAGTGTCGGGAGCCCCACCTCCTACACAAAAAATCCAGCCCATAAAGTTCCCCTCCAAGCCATTATTCATCCTGACTTAGACCAATATCACTGTTCCTTCACTGTTGCTGGGTCAAAAACTGGAACTCCTTTCCTAACAGCACTGTGGGCATACCTACACCAGATAGACTGCAGTGGTTCAAGAAGATGGCTCAGCAGCACCTTCGCAAGGGCCTTGCCAGCAACGCTCACATCCCATGAAAGAACAAAAAAACCCACAGCAATTCCTTCTTGTTTGTCATTTTTGCTATCTCTTCTGATCTATGCTTTCTCACACTGTATTTTCTCAGATTTAGCGACTTGCAGCCTCATTTTTGTCTTCCCCTCTCATTGTTTTTATATTTTTATAATTATTTTCTTAATCTATGTGCTGGATTTTATCAGCCCCCCAACTTCGGGGATTTTGCTGAGGGGGTGGTGTGCGGGGGACCCTGAAAATGCCTCTGGGAGAGGGCTGCCATGGGCCTCGACGCCGGGAAGGCCCCACCCCATATTACTGGCAGCGGTGAGGCCTCGTGGCAGCCCCCCGCCGCTCAGCGATGGGAACCCAATTAAAATATTTAAATTTATTTAAATTACATGAATAAAGACCTACCTTGACGCAATGGCCGTCCTGCTCTGAAATTCCAACTGGTTGCTGGAACTCCCGTTCGGAGATTCGAGGTAGAACACTGGTGGAGACGGGGGAGGAGCAAAGTTTTCCTGGCCGGTGCCGGGGTGGGGGGGAGGGCAGTGGGAAGAGGTGAAAACTCTTGCTATTGGTTGAGGCGATGGTGGGAAGGGGTTGAAGGTTAAAGTGAAGAAAGTTCGGGGGAAAATGTCAGGATCGAGAGTTGACTTTTTTGTGTGGGGAGAGGGCAATTAATAAATTGGGTAGTCATTGCAGGGGTGGGAGAGTGGATTGAAACTGCTAATAAAGTTTTTAATTTATTTTTTAAAGACCTGTACCTTTCAAAATTTAAATGGACCTGAAGGGCTTGAAGCCCTTTAAAAATGGCGCCGGCACCTGCTCAGTGGCGGCAGACACCATTGCTGGGGACGGAGCGCATGCCCCCTCTATGGGATCAGCGGCGAGCTGGAAATATTCAGCCCCATATTTGCCCATCCTCTGGTATATGATTTCCAAGCTTTTCTCTTATTTATTCATTTTTAACTCATTTAGAATCAGAAGCAGACACTGCACAATGTTTCCAAATATTAAACAGCAACTTGCATTTATATAGCGCCTTGAATGCCAGAAAATGTCCCAAGGCACTTTACAGAGATGCAATCAAACAAAGATCGATACTGAGCCAAACTAGGACATATTGAGGGGTGACTAAAAGCTTGGTCAAAGAGATAGCATTTAAGGAGGGTCTTAAAGGAGGAGAGAGAGAGATAGAAAGGTTTTTTTTTAAAGATACAGCCTAGAAGGAGGCCATTCAGCCCATCGTGCCAGTGCCAGCTCGCTGAAAGTACTATCTAATTAGTCCCACACCCCTACTCTCCCCATTACCCGGCAGAATTTTCCCCTTCATGTATTTTTCCAATTTCCTTTTGAACGTTAACCGATTCTGCTTCCACAGCCCTTCCAAGCAGTGTATCCCAGATCACAACAACCCGATGTGCAAAAAAAAATCTTATCTTCCTTCTGGTTCTTTTGCCAATTACCATGGATTTGTGTCCTCTGGTTACCAAACCTCCGACCAATGGAAACACGTACTCCCTAACTATTAATACCCCGTATAATATGAATGCCTCTGTTAAGTCTTTCTTTAACCACCTCTCCTCTAAGAAAAACAATCCCAGCTTCTCTGGTCTCGCCACATAACTGAAGTGTTTCACCCCTGGTACCATTCTAGTAAGTCTCCTCTGCACGCTCTGAAATACTTCCTAAAGTGTGGTGTCCAGAATTGGATTCAATACTCCATCTGGGGAATTGAGAGCTTTGGATGTAGACAGCTGAACACACAGCCATCACTGGTGGAATGAAAGGAGTGTTTCAGAGATCAGAGTTGGAGGAATGCAGAATTTTCAGAGATATGTAGGACTGGAGGAGGTTACAGAGAGAGAGGGGGGTGAGGCAATGATGGCATTTGAACATGAGGATGGGAATTTTAAATTTAAGAAGCCAATGTCATCAGCCGTGGTGGCAGCGGCTGTCCCTCGATTTGAAGATGATGTCTAATCAGGGTCACAAGTTTCTGCCAGGGGTCTTCATGTGACTGAAAAGGCCAACTCTCAATCCGCAGATCTTTGGGCACATGGGGCAGGACGCTGCATGAGGTAGTGGGAGGCAGAGTGCAGGATTTGCTTCCTTTTCTTTCCTTCTCTGCCGCCGCTGTGCCTCATCATTAAAGCTTTTGGACTCAAAACATGGTGCAGCTTGATGGACAAGTTGTCACCATTTTGAACAACTGGTACCAAACTCCTCCCAGTCATCCATGTCAATGCTGCTGCACTTCAAGGAGATCTTTAGAATGTCTTTAAAGCATTTTCTTTATCCTCCCTGGAACACTGTCCATTTGACAGTTGAGGACCTGGCTGGGGAGACGGTTTTAGGTCATCTGGACACAGTATCCAGTCCATCGAAGTTGATTTTGCAAGAGTTTTGCCTGAATACTTGTGGAGCTGGCTTCACAGGGTCAATGAATGAATGGGACCAGGTGCAGGTTCGACTATAAGTAACAGACTTTTTGACAAGTTCAAGTTTATGAAGGGTGGAGGATGAGAGCTCAGCCAGGAGAGAATTCAAGTAGTCAAGTCTGGAGTTGGATAAGGGTTTCAACATCAGATGGATTGAGGCCGGGGCAAAGACAAATGGTTATGGAGGTGGAAGTAGGTCATCTTTTTGACGGAGAGGATGTGGTGTAAAATAGGGTCCTCTATTCTTGCATTTAACAATTCACCACATAAACATATAAATATGTTAAATCCAGCATGGAGGGGGAGATATTAAAATTAAAGTTCATATTTTTCAAAAATATTAAGCAATTAATTCACAAGAATTTTATCAAATCTCTGTTTTGATAAATAATTTCAAAGTGCCCAATAGTACTCTTCAAAAAAGATTAGTTATGCAGAATTTTGATTAACGTTTAGCACTTTTTGTCTACTTCTGTTAATTTGTCTACTTCTGTTAATTTGTCTGAGTTTTCTTGTTTAACAATAGAGTTTTGATGGTATGGGTTGGGATAGCTGGTTGGCATAGCTCCTTCAGAGTCGACTGCATAAAGGGGCATCACTAAGCCATGCTAATTGTAGGCTGTAAATGGGGTAGAGGAACACAGGGATCTGGGGATAGATATACACAGATTATTAAAAGTAGTGATGCAGATTTATGCCTTAAATAAAGCAAAAAAAAACACTGGAGTTCATTTCTAAAGGGATAGAATTGAAAAGCAGAGAAATTATGTTAAACCTGTATAGAACCTTGGGCAGATTCTGCTCTTTGTTTTCTAAAAAAGATATAGAGGCACTCAAGGTGCAAAAAGAGATACCAGAATGATACCAGAACTGAGAGGTTTTACCTATCAGGAAAGATTGAGCAGACTGGGCCTCTTTTCTCTAGAAATGAGAGACTGAGTGATGACCTGATAGAGGTCTTCAAGATTATGCAAGGTAGAGAAGATGGGCTGAATTTTTCTCCGCCCCAGTGGATCAGATGGTAGCATTGGGGGGGGGAATGGGGGTGGTATAAAATTGAGCGGGAGGCTCCGGGAGGCCTACCCGCCCCGCTCCCGCCTCTTGTCAACTTTACAGTGGTTGGGTGGGGGGGTGGGAAAACAGCCCACCCACCCGAGGCCAATCAAGGCCCTTAAGTGGAAGTTACCCATGGCAAGCGGGCATGCTGGGGACGTGAAAGGTTGCCCAGCGATAGCTGCCGGCCTTTCTGCACGCCGAGGTGGGGGGGGCATGGCAGACTGGCACAGAGTCTCCCAACCCATCCCCGGGACCCAAGACGTTACCCCCTCCGCCCAAACGACCACTCTAGCCTCACCTGGGCACGACCGATCTCACTGGTGAGGCATGTCCAACTTACCTTCACTCCTGCCTCCATGGCATCAGCTGGGCTACAGTCCCAGCAGTGGCCATTGCTCCTGGTGGCGCTGCTGGCACCAAGAACTGCCGGCCCGCTGATTGGCCGGCAGCTCAATGAGGCAGGACTTCCACTCGCTCGGGACAATTAAAGCCCAGGGACCAATACGTCGGTGGCAACATTCTGTCCGCCTAAGGAAAAATCCAGCCCGATGTTTCCACTTGGGAGATTGGGACTAGAAACAGGGGCTAAATAAAAGACAGCCACTAATAAATCTAATAGAGAATTCAGGAGAAACCTCTTTATCCAGAGAGTAGTTAGGATGTGCATATTGCAATCACATGGAGTAATTGAGGCAATAGCATAAATGCGTTCAGGGGGAAGCTAGTTAAGCACATGAGAGAGAAAGAAATAGAAGGATATGTTGATGAGGTTAGAGAAAAATGTGTAAGTGAGACTCATGTGGAGCATAAACACCGGCATGGACCTCTTGGGCCGATGGCCTATTAATGTGCTATGAATACTTTGTAGGGTCTCGAGTTCAAATCCCAGTCTGTGTGGAGTTAGCAACTTGGAAAAAAAAGGAAAGGTTCCCATTCTTGATCACTGCCCAGCAATTGCAGTTCTATGAATCTCAGGTGAGGACAGGAGTACGAAACACGATGTTATGCTCTCCATGGCCTGACTGTACAGACTCATGATCGCCAAATCTCAGGAAAACTGCAGGCCACAGAGGAACCAAGCTATCAGCAGCTTCAGGTGAAGAAAAATTAGAAAATAGAACTAGGAGGAATCATTCTTGACCATTTTCCTACACAGGGGAATGTTGCATGGTGTGAGATCTCAGAGGGAGAGAAAGGAGTAAATTATAAAGGTTTTTTTGTTCTTTTCATGGGATGAGGGCCAGGGATGGGAACCGACATATTGTACCACGGACATTTGACAAAATTATTGACTCAGCCATGGACATGGGGGCAATTAAGCTGTATATAAAGTGTATGACCAATCTAATGCCATCAAAACACAGTCTGATTTAAAACACATTTCTCCCTGTAAAGTAGTTAAGCATGCAAACATCAATGAAGAGCAGTATTAGCTAGCTGACATGCAAAATAGTAGCAGAATAGTAAGCAATGCCAATTACCTTTGTGGTCAGAATAGAGCTAGCTACATCATGTCACAGGTGGTAGATGGACCTTGTCGGATGACCTCTGTGGATTCACATTGTGACAGGAGTGCATATTCATCCAATAAACCATGAAACCCAAGAAGAAGACTGTTATTGTAGTCATTGAGGTGAGTCAGTAGAAAAATCAGCAATAGGAAGACAGACCATTTCTCACACAGCTGTTGTTACAAGCCAATGTAACCCGTGATGGTTTGACATCAAATTTGCCACCTACTTGTAGTATTTGTCTGAAGACAGGGCAGCCAACAAAAGGGCACTGATCTCCAAATCAGGAGAATTTTATAGGGTGAAGTAAATAATAATTCAGAACAGTCGTGTAAAACAGAAAAAGCAGAGTGGTACAGGAAGGGACAGAGAGATTAATGGTAGGTAGCCAAGACTAGTTCATTCACCTTGACAGGCTGTTAAACCAGGTCCTGGATTCTAAAATACAGAAACAACACAATTTCTCATGGACAAAATGTCAGTTATTCACCAAAGCTAGTGACAAAATTAGATAAACACAATTACAAATAAAGAACGCCCTTCAGTTCCTCCAATAAAGCGATTCTCTTAAATTCATTTATGTCTATGGGCTGAATTCTATAATCCTGCTGCTGATTTCAAAATTTCAAGCGTGGCGGTTCATTTAAATAGCTGAGTAGGCTGCACCCGCACCACCCCCCCCCCCCACCCCGCCCCCCACACAATCACATGGAGGGGACGGGCTGTCCATCCCAGCAATGACATCAGCAGCCTGTGCTCAGGCACTGACGCCATTTTTAAAGGGCTGTTAGCCCTACGGGCAAATGTAAATATTTAAAGGAAGATTAATTGAAATTAAATAAATACATCTCTTTTGCCCCTCTCCCATCCCCCAATAACCATTAAATTAGTTATTTGCCCTTCCACCCCAAAACACTTACATTTACCATCTGACCTCCCCACACCAACTGCACAAACTTTAAACTATAACCCTTCCCACCATCCCCTACACCCATGACATTAATTTGGCCCTGTCCCCCCCCCCCCCCGCCCTCCACCCTATCAGTGTTGTGCCTCACTTCCCCAGATGGGGATCCAAAGGCACGGCAGTGTCGGCTGCCAGGGTGAAGATCGCAGCGGGACTTCAGGAGGTGATGGGATAGTAATTAATACAGGTATTTAAATGTATTTAAATATGTAAATTGTGGTCCCTTTGCCGAGCAGTGGGGGCGGGGTGTGGGGTGTGGTGGGCTTTGCCGCCGCCAGAAATATCGGACCGGGCCCTGGCAGTGTCGAGCACCATGGCGGGCCTCATCTGGTGCCATCTTCAGGCGCCCCCCACGACACTGCCACGGATCCCGATATCAAGGGCTCGAAAGAATCCAGCCCTATATCGCAGTCTATCACTGTCTCACAGTCGATTCTGATATAGCTCTGACAAGATAATTATTAACAAAAAGCTTTTCTGCAAAAATTTGAGCAGTTGTCACTGCATATATTATTCATTTACAAAATGTTTAGTCGCTATCTATAAGATTGTACTCCAAGCTAAGCAATTTATGTCCAAGCCAAATCTATTAACTGTTAACAAAGGTGCACTTTTAACATGACATAATTCTATGGTACAGACAACTTTCAAATGACATTGGCCACTTAGGTTATCTGCCTTCAAATTGGTAGTAAATGATTTACATTGCAGTTACTGATCTTTGACATGGAAAGTGTGTCCTTTAATCCAAGTCACAGCAAAATAAAATCCATTTTTTAAAATTCATTCTTGGGAAGTGGGCGTCACTGGCAATGCCACCATTTATTGCCCATCCCTAATTGCCCTTGAGAAGGTGGTGGTAAGCTGCCTTCTTGAACCGCTGCAGTCCATGTGAGGTAGGTACACCCACAGTGCTGTTAGGAAGGGAGTTCCAGGATTTTGACCCAGCGACAGTGAAGGAACAGCAATATAGTTCCAAGTCAGGATGGTGTGTGACTTGGACGGGAACTTGCAGGTGGTGATGTTCCCATGCATCTGCTACTCTTGTCCTTCGAGGTGGTAGAGTTCGCGGGTTTGGAAGGTGCTGTCTATGGAGCCTTGGTGCGTTGCTGCAGTGCATCTTGTAGATGGTACACACTGCTGCCACTGTATGTCGGTGGTGGAGGGAGTGAATGTTTGTGGATGGCGTGCCAATCAAGTGGACTGCTTTGTCCTGAATGGTGTCGAGCTTCTTGAGTGTTGTTGGAGCTGCACCCATCCAGGAGAATATTCCATCACACTCCTGACTTGTGCCTTGTAGATGGTGGACAGGCTTTTGGAGGTCAAGAGGTGAGTTACTTGCCGTAGGATTCCTAGCCTCTGACCTGCTCTTGTAGCCACAGTATTTTCTGGCTACTCCAGTTCAGTTTCTGGTCAATGGTAGCCCCTAGGATGTTGATAGTGGGGGATTCAGCGATGGTAATTCTGTTGAATGTCAAGGGGAGATGGTTAGATTCTGTCTTGTTGGAGATGGTCATTGTCCGGCACTTGTGTGGCGCAAATGTTCCTTGCCACTTATCAGTCCAAGCCTGGATATTGTCCAGGGCTTGCTGCATTTCTACACAGACTGGTTCAGTATTTGAGGAGTCGCGAATGGTGCTGAACATTGTGCAATCATCAGCGAACATGCCCACTTCTGAACTTATGATTGAAGGAAGGTCATTGATGAAGCAGCTGAAGATGGTTGGACCTTGGACACTACCCTGAGGAACTCCTGCAGTGACGTCCTGGAGCTCAGATGATTGACCTTCAACAACTAAAGCCATCTTCCTCTGTGCTAGGTATGACTCCAACCAGTGGAGAGTTTCCCACCTGACTCCAGTTTTGCTAGGGCTCCTTGATGCCATACTTGGTCAAATGCTGCCTTGATGTCAAGGGCAGTCACTCTCACCTCACCTCTTGAGTTCAGCTCTTTTGTCCATGTTTGAACCAAGGCTGTAATGAGGTCAGGTGCTGAGTGGCTCTGTCGGAACCCAAATTGGGTATCACTGAGCAGGTGATTGCTAAGCCAGTGCTGCTTGATGGCACTGTTGATGAGACCTTCCATCACTTTACTGATGGATTGAGAGTAGACTGATGAGGCGGTAATTGGTCGGGTTGGACTTGTCCTGCTTTTGTGTACAGGACATACCTGGGCAATTTTCCACATTGCTGGGTAGATGCCAGTGTTGTAGCTATACTGGAACAGCTTGGCTAGGGGTGCGGCAAATTCTGGAGCACAGGTCTTCAGTACTATTGCCGGAATATTGTCAGGACCCATAGCCTTTGTAGTATCCAGTGCGTTCAGTCGTTTGTTGATATCACGCGGAGTGAATCGAATTGGCTGAAGTCTGGCATCTGTAATGCTGGGGACTTCAGGAGGGGGCCGAGATGGGTCATCAACTCGGCACTTCTGGCTGAAGATTGTTATAAATGCTTCTGCCTTATCTTTCGCACTGATGTACTGGGCTCCCCCATCATTGAGGATGGGGATATTCGTGGAGCCACCTCCTCCAGTTAGTTGTTTAATTGTCCACCACCATTCACGGCTGGATGTGGCAGGTCTGCAGAGCTTAGATCTGATCTGTTGGTTATGGGATCTCTTAGCTCTGTCTATTGCATGCTGCTTATGCAGTTTGGCATGCAAGTAGTCCTGGGTTGTAGCTTCACCAGGTTGACACCTCATTTTGAGGTATGCCTGATGCTGCTCCTGGCATGCCCTCCTGCACTTTTTATTGAACCAGGGTTGGTCTCCTGGCTTGATGGTAATGGTAGAGTGGGGGATATGCCGGGACATGAAGTTACAGATTGTGGTTGAGTACAATTCTGCTGCTGCTGATGGCCCACAGCGCCTCATGGATTCCCAGTTTTGCATTGCTAGATCTGTTCGAAATCTATCCCATTTAGCACGGTGATAGTGCCACACAACACAATGGACATTATTCCCAATGTGAAGGCAGGACTTCGTCTCCACAAGGACAGTGCGGTGGTCACTCCTACCAATACAGTCATGGACAGAAGCATCTGTGGCAGGCAGATTGGTGAGAACAAGGTCAAGTATGTTTTTCCCTCTTGTTCGTTCTCTGACCACCTGCCGCGTACCCAGTCTCGCAGCTATGTCCTTTAGGACTCGGCCAGCTCGGTCTGTAGTGGTGCTACGAAGCCCATCTTGGTGGTGGACATTGAAGTCCCCCACCCAGAGTACATTTTGTGCCCTTGCCACCCTCAGTGCTTCCTCCAAGTGTTGTTCAACATGGAGGAGTACTGACTCATTAGCTGAGGGAGGCGGTAGGTGGTAATCAGTAGGAGGTTACCTTGCCCATGTTTGACCTGATGCCATGAGACTTCATGGGGTCCAGAGTCAATGTTGAGGACTCCCTGGGCAACTCCCTCCCTACTGTAGACCACTGTCCCGCCACTTCTGCTGGGTCTGTCCTGCCGGTGGGACAAGACATACCCAGGGGTAGTTATTGCAGTGTCTGGGACATTGTCTGTAAGGTATGATTCCGTGAGTATGACTATGTCAGGCTCAGTCAGTTAATGACTATTTCTAACATAGTCATTGAAATATAATAAATTTTTACTATGTCTTCCCTGACAGTTTTTAAAACTGTAAATGCAGCATAGATTTTGTTAAGGAATCATAGACAGTTCATCATAGATTAAGTTTTATCAAAGTTATCCGTTACATTGTATTTACTAACTATCGTATATGGGTCAGCAGTATCTTGTTTTTGCCAACATCACTCTGTCTCATTGCACCATTGTATTCATTGGGAACTTAGAGTGCTGACTTCTTGTGATTCCTTTGATTTACTTGCCTGTTTTCCCCTCAATACAAGTTCTGGAACAATGCAGCAGAATTGCAACATTTATATAGAAATAAAAATCCAGCAACTTTCAACATGTCACTGAGCTTGTGTCCCAGGTGAAAATAATATGTGCCAGAGCACAGAAATTGAGACATTCCCTAAGTAACTTTTGCCATTTTAAAATGAATTTACGTAACACAACCCTTTCAACAAGTGTTTAAAATAACCTGGCTGCTAGGTTATTTTAAAACACAAGGTTAAAGGCTTGAAGGAAGGGTTTAGTTTAGTTTAGTTTAGAGATACAGCACTGAAACAGGCCCTTCGGCCCACCGAGTCTGTGCCGACCATCAACCACCCATTTATACTAATCCTACACTAATCCCATATTCCTACCACATCCCCACTTGTCCCTATATTTCCCTATCACGTACAAACCTTTTTGCATGGGGGGATCACATTACAACGTGGGCCGGTGAGACAATTTCAGAAAATAAAGGCATTAAAAATTTAACTTACTATTAATCAAAACAACAGCAAATGTGCATTTTTGTCAAGGTGTTTTAAATGAGAAGACTAATTTATTGACTTACTTTATCATCACTATGTTGAACACTGATTTAGTGAGACACCTGGCATTTTATTGCTTACACGAGTAGTCAATGTTTCCCCACACACTTATTCTAGCATTGCAGAGTATTCCAGATAGATGTCCATCTGTCAGGAGTGACCTTGATTGCTCTCTCTCCCTCCTCCTTCTCTCTGTGTCTGTCTTTCTCCCTTTGTGTGTATGTGTGTCTCTTTCTCCCCCTCCCTCTCTATGTCACCCTCTCTGTGGGTCCCCCCTCTCTGTGGGTCCCCCCTCTCTGTCCCCCCCATGTCGTTCCCGCCCTCTCTGTGTTGTCCCCCCTCTCTCTGCCCCCTCTCTCTTCCCCTCTCTGCCCCTTCTCTCTCTCTCTGTCCCTCTGTCTCTCTCTGCCTCTCTCTCTCTCCCTCTCTGCCCCCTCTCTCCCTCTCCCTGTCCTCCCTCTCTCTTTTCCCGTCTTCCTCTGCCCCTCTCTATCTGTCTCTCTGTTCACACACCGTCTCTCCCTGTCCCCCACTCTCTATTTCCACCTTCTTTTTCTCTCTCTCTCTGTCTCTCCCTGTCCCCCCACCACCCCTCCCCCATCTCCCTCTGACAGTTGCAGAGTGTGGGAACTCTCAGTACAGCAGCATCATGGTTGGACCATTTTTTTTAAATTGCAGCTGTCAGTTTCACAGCTGACAGGTGCTTAGAGTGGGAATAGCACTTCCGAATTCCAGATGAGTTCCTGGTTTTCCGGTGGGTTCCAATTTTTTTTAAAGCCCATGGAAAACCACAAACTTGTCCAGAGTTCAGAAGCACTGTTCCCACTCTAACAGCTGACAGCAGTGAAACTGACAGCTGCGATTTTTTTTTTAAACTGTCTGGTCTGGAAGAAGAAGTCAATGGGAAATTTCTGGTTCCTGAAATTATCAGTCACGGACCTCAAAATCTTTTACCACGGACACTGGTGTCTGTGTACGGACACGTTACCAGCCCTGATGAGGGCGTTGCTGGCAAGGCCAGCATTTGTTGTCCATCTCTAATTTCCCTTGACAACCGAATGGCTTGCTAGGCCGTTCCAGAGGGCAGTTAAGAGTCAACCACATTGCTGTAGGTCTAAGTCACATGTAGACCAGACCAGGTAAAGAAAGCAGACTTCCTTCCGTAAAGGACATTAGTGAACCAGATGGGTTTTACGACAATTGATGATAGTTTCATGGCACCATTATTGAGACTAGCTTTCAGTTCCAGATTTTTTATTAATTAATTGAATTTAATAACTAATTGAATTTAAACTCCACCAGCTGCTGTAAATTAGTAAATTAAATTCCATAGGCTTAAATTTACATTGTACCCAATGAACAGAATTTTGTTGGCAGCTAAATTTAACACAGAGAAGTGCGAAGTGATTCAATTTGGTTGGAAGAATGAGGAGAGAATGAGAATGTGTACAAAATCATGAGAGGTATAGACAGGGTGGATAGCAAGAAGCTTTTTCCCAGAGTGGGGGATTCAATTACTAGGGGTCACGAGTTCAAAGTGAGAGGGGAAAAGTTTAGGGGGGATATGCGTGGAAAGTTCTTTACGCAGAGGGTGGTGGGTGTCTGGAACGCGTTGCCAGCGGAGGTGGTAGACACGGGCACGATAGCGTCTTTTAAGATGTATCTAGACAGATACATGAATGGGCAGGAAGCAAAGTGATACAGACCCTTAGAAAATAGGCGACATGTTTAGATAGAGGATCTGGATCAGCGCAGGCTTGGAGGGCCGAAGGGCCTGTTCCTGTGCTGTAATTTTCTTTGTTCTTTTTGTTCTTTTTGAGAGGCAATATAAACTAAATGGCACAATTTTAAAGGGATGCAGAAGCAGAGAGACCGTGGTGTGGGTGGTGGTGTACGTAAACAATTCTTTGAAGGTGGCAAGACAAGTTGAGAAGGCTATTAAAAAGGCATACGTGATCCTTGGCTTTATAATAGAGTCACGGGGAGAATTTTAACTTATCACGGTGGGCAGGTGTCTGCGCAGGCAGCAGGTTAAAAGACCAAAAGATGATCGTGTGTCAGGAAACCAGCTGAGCAGAGCTTGGAGGGGCCTATGCCCTCCAATGAGGACTCTCCACTGCTGTACCCGTCTCCACTGCTAATTGTGTTTAATTGTATGCAGATGCTGGGAATCAACTGGGCATTCACTTGGGCCCCTACAAATAGACAAAGACTGAAGCTGTGGTTATTCGGGTTGGGAGGTGTATGCTTTGAATGTGTAACTCTGTAAATAAATATAAAAGTGTGTAAAGATTGGCTTCAGTTCTATCCTTCCCCAACTGACTTTCTGGAGTAGAAAATTCACCACCTGCTCCTGCTCACTTGTGATGTGCACCTCACCATGTGACAACCCAACTACCTGTCTTGGTGGCTGCACCAAGCTGTGCGTTTCTGAGCTGGTGGAGAGTACGCATGTTCCATGTCTTCGTCCTCCTCCGCTGGCAGCTGCTCTGGGTTTCTTTTAGGACCTGTGGGAGATGAAAGACATGAATTAGAACTGACAAGGTGAGAGGGTTCTAAGTCATCATTCCGCGGATCATCATATTTCAGTGCTGATGACCAATGTTTCGCTTAAAATTTTGCTGTGGCCAGTTTTTTCAATGCACAGTGCATTTAACTTTTTTGGCTAGGCTGCTGTGCAGTCGTGCATCCATAGTATTTAAATGGAACCTGGGCTGCACTGTACCTTCCGGGCTGCTGCATAGCCGTGCATGTACGCAGCTTAGTGGGAACATTGCTGGTGGTATCAAGACCACACAGTAAGTGTTATACAGCATGTTGCTGTGTGATATTTAATTCTATCACCTTGAAATTGGGAGACTCCCATCGCCAATTGTTAGGTATTCCAAGATTGTATATCTCCAGTGCCTCCTCCTCCACTGCTCTCAGAGTGTCTGTGACTGGAAGGCCACTCCCATTCTCTGCCTCTCCCTGGTGATCTATGCTCTGTTCACCTACAAAGGGAGAAAGAATGAATGTGTGTTGTAGAATGTTTTGAGAGGATGGAAGGATAACATTTATGGAGAGTCACTGTGAGGGATGGGTGTGACATTGCAATAAGATGAGGGTGAGTGTCAGTGCTGGCTGGTCAGATGGGGATGTGATGAAGTGTCCCAAGGGAGAGATGTGGGATGGGTTCATCTGCAGGGTGTGTTGGTCTGAGGAGTGATGTGCAGGAGAAGGCTGGGAAAGGGGATTTGTACTAGAATGTGAAATGTCACTCACCTTTCCTGGCCTGATCAGGTCATTGAACCTCTTGCGGCGTTGTAGCCAGGAGTGACACACCATGCTCCCGCTGCTGACCTAGGCCACTACCATCTAGATCCATGTGATATGAATACACTGCCCGAAAGTGTGATGGAAGCAAATTTAAGAATAGTGTTCAAAAGGGAACTGTATATACATTTGAAGAGGAAAAAGAAAAATTTCAGGGCTGTGGGGATAGAACAGGGGAGTGGAATCAGTAGGACAGCTCATTCAAAGAGCTGGCAGAAGCATGATCGGCCAAATGGCCTTCTGTTCTGTAGCATTCTATAATTCTCCCCCTTGGAGAAATTACCAATCCTAACAAATGTAAGGAAACTATCTGACATGTATTGTTTAAATAGCAAGATCCTACATTAAAGCCCCTACATTATTGATTGTGTTACTGCTGATGTTACTCCATCTCCTTTGGACTGTTAGGGTCAGTTCTCCCTCTCAGCCAGCACCTTGTATTAATGGCTGTATCACTACTGATGTTATTTCACCTTCCTTTCATTGTCCGGCTCAGTAACTCCTCCCAAATAATTCTCCAAATTATGTCTTTAGAATGTACTGTTTCAACAAAAATCTAGAAAATAAAATTATATGTTTTATACTATCATAATTCTTGATGGTGACAGTCTTATGCATTTTTTGTTTGCATTTGCATTTACCAGAAGCAAAAGAATGATTTCCTTATTCGAAATGATGAGGATTTTACAGAGAATAAACTAGGCATCTTGCCAGTCTCTTCCCCCACTGAATGATGGCCAATTAAAGCAAATCAAACAAGCAGCTAACAAAACAGTTACTGTGCAGTATTTAATATTAAAACACACCAGATAAAATAGTTTCTATGCATGTCATATTTCTCTGTTGCTGCTTAACCCTTTAGTTACACAAATTTATTTATTCTTATCATGTCAATGTCAAATAAGGCCATTTATGATCACTCTTTGTATCACTCTTCACCCACAACCCCTTCGCCCTCCCCCTGGAAAAATACTCTCACCCAATCCACTTACAACTGCACTTTCAAAATCCCAACTGTTTAGCCTCTGGCCATTCACTCACCATAACATTTCTGCAGCTACCAGTCTGCGCAACCACATCCTCACTTCCATCCTTGATGCCCTAGTCCCCATTATTATCACGACTCTCTCTCACCCTGGGCATTCTCCCGGTAGGGTGCTCATCTCAGCTTCATTAAGTCCAAGGGAAGCAGACTTGAATGGATATGGCAGACAACTGCCATTCAAAGAACAAAGAACAGAACAAAGAACAGTACAGCACAGGAACAGGCCATTCGGCCCTCCAAGCCTGCGCCGATCTTGATGCCTGCCTAAACTAAGCGATGCCTCTTAAGCGTCGCTATCGTACCTGCTTTCACCACCTCCCCCGGCAGCAAGTTCCAGGCACTCACCACCCTCTGTGTAAAGAACTTGCCTCGCACATCCCCTCTAAACTTTGCCCTTCTCACCTTAAACCTATGTCCCCTAGTAACTGACACTTCCACCCTGGGAAAAAGCTTCTGACTATCCACTCTGTCCATGCCGCTCATAACTTTGTAAACCTCTATCATGTCACCCCTCCACCTCCGTCGTTCCAGTGAAAACAATCCGAGTTTATCCAACCTCTCCTCATATCTAATGCCCTCCAGACCAGGCAACATCCTGGTAAACCTCTTCTGTACCCTCTCCAAAGCCATACGTTCTTCTGGTAGTGTGGCGACCAGAATTGTACGCAATATTCTAAGTGTGGCCTAACTAAAGTTCTGTACAGCTGCTGCATGAGTTGCCAATTTTTATACTCTATGCCCCGACCGATGAAGGCAAGCATGCCGTATTCCTTCTTGACTACCTTATCCACCTGCGTTGCCACTTTCAGTGACCTGTGGACCTGTACGCCCAGATCTCTCTGCCTGTCAATAGTCCTAAGGGTTCTGCCATTTACTGTATACTTCCCACCTGCATTAGATCTTCCAAAATGCATTACCTCACATTTGTCCGGATTAAACTCCATCTGCCATTTCTCCGCCCAAGTCTCCAACCGATCTATATCCTGCTGTATCCTCCGACAATCCTCATCACTATCCGCAACTCCACCTACCTTTGTGTCATCCGCAAACTTACTAATCAGACCAGCTACATTTTCCTCCAAATCATTTATATATACTACAAAGAGCAAAGGTCCCAGCACTGATCCCTGCGGAACACCACTAGTCACATCCCTCCGTTCAGAAAAGTACCCTTCCACTGCTACCCTCTGTCTTCTATGACAGAGCCAGTTCTGTATCCATCTTGCCAGCTCACCTCTGATCCTGTGTGACTTCACCTTTTGTACCAGTCTGCCATGAGGGACCTTGTCAAAGGCTTTACTGAAGTCCATATAGATAACATCCACTGCCCTTCCTTCATCAATCATCTTTGTCACTTCCTCAAAAAACTCAATCAAATTAGTGAGACACGACCTCCCCTTCACAAAACCATGCTGCTTCTCGCTAATAAGTTTGTTTGTTTCCAAATGGGAGTAAATCCTGTCCCGAAGAATCCTCTCTAATAATTTCCCTACCACTGATGTAAGGCTCACCGGCCTATAATTTCCTGGATTATCCTTGCTACCCTTCTTAAACAAAGGAACAACATTGGCTATTCTCCAGTCCTCTGGGACCTCACCTGTAGCCAATGAGGATGCAAAGATTTCTGTCAAGGCCCCAGCAATTTCTTCCCTTGCCTCCCTCAGTATTCTGGGGTAGATCCCATCAGGCCCTGGGGACTTATCTACCTTAATGCTTTGCAAGACACCCAACACCTCCTCCTTTTTGATAATGAGATGACTGAGACTATCTACACTCCCTTCCCTAGGCTCATCATCCACCAAGTCCTTCTCTTCGGTGAATACTGTTGCAAAGTACTCATTTAGTACCTTGCCCATTTCCTCTGTCTCCACACATAGATTCCCTTCTCTGTCCTTGAGTGGGTCAACCCTTTCCCTAGTTACCCTCTTGCTCTTTATATATGTATAAAAAGCCTTGGGATTATCCTTAATCCTGTTTGCCAATGACTTTTCATGACCCCTTTTAGCCCTCCTGACTCCTTGCTTAAGTTCCTTCCTACTGTCTTTATATTCCTCAAGGGATTCGTCTGTTCCTAGCCTTCCAGCCCTTACGAATGCTTCACTGCCAGATTTGGCTGTATCACATAAAGGTAAACTATCCCTCCTTGGCTTTCTCGACATGTCTGCAGCCTTTGACATGGTTGACTATACCATACTCCTCCAACCCCTCTTCACCATTGTCTAGCTGGGTGGGACTACACTCACCTGATTCCAATCTTCTTTCCAGTCATAGCCAAATAATCACCTGCAATGCCTTCTCCTCTCACTCTTGCATTGTTGCCTCTGGTGTCCTCCAAGGATCTATCCTTGGCCCCCTCCTATTACACACCTACATGCAGAGGTGGCCGGAAAAATTGGGGGATCTATGTTGGGCCGGTTCCACCATGCAGTCCCGCCATTGGGAACTTTCCCAGGAGTGGCCTGGGAATTGGATCAATTATCTGCTGCACGAAGGCTGGCAGGTAATTTACATACTTAAGGCCCCCAATTAGGGGCAATTTTGCAGCAGCACCGGCAAAATGCAGTGTGGGCACCTGCCACGTGCAAAGGCCGCCAGTTCCATGGAGGCGGCCTCCCTGCGCCAAGCTGGGGTTCAATGGAGCCAGAGGCTTCATGCTCCTTCAGGGCCACGGGCAGGAAAGGCTGCACTGGGGGCCCAAACACTTCCGCCAGAGGGGTTTCCCATCAGATCCAAGGGGCCTACCGGCTTGGTCCCTCTGAATATCTTATTTACATTTACACCACCAAGGGCTTCTACATGCTGAGGTGCCCTCATATTCTCCAACCTGCCTCAGCAGCATCCACCTCTCCCAATGGGGCTGCCAAGGCTCTAGAGCTGCCAGCCCTTTGGTCAGGCTAGCAGCATCAGGAGCCTGGGAAGACGGCGAGCGCAGAGGTGGCCAATCAGGAAGCCCCCTCTAGGACCTTTCCTCTGCTGGTCTCCCTCCTAAAATGTGCAGTCCTGACGTCAGGGTGCCAAAGCGCATGGGAAAATCCAGATCTTGGTCTCATCGAAACACTACTTGCTGATTTATCTTGTCTTTTTTTCAATTCTAGTGCCTCCATCACAATGGTCCATGTTTCTTTACCTTGATCCCTCAAATAATAATACACGAGTCAGAAAACCAAACAATCCTTTCCCTCATCAGAACTTAAGTGCGTCCTTGAGCTTCAGATATTCAAATTTTCTTTAAAGAGCCACAGAGTTTTGTTTACACCGCAGCTAGGTTAAAAAAGGAAAGCTGTAATTGCCACAAAATATAAGGGGAAAGGGACACATTCAAACAAGGAAAGAAAATCAGAGGTAATGAAATATTACAGTTTTTTGGGAAATATTGACTGAACACGAGTCACATACAAATTTCTCGCAACACTACCAGAGAGCCCCCTGCTGGCCAGGAACCTGACAAAAATCAGTCCACAGATAAATTCCCAGCCATTGATTTAAACAAAAGCATGTTTATTAATATTTGCACTCACTTCAGAATTCCCATGCTATTATTTCCTGAACAAAATGGCCAATTTCAATAACAAAAAAACACCACAACACCACCACAACTCCAAATGTGATAAATCTGGGCAATTTATATAATGTGAGCCCCCACAATATACAAGTAGCTCTCTCCTGCTTGAGATTCCACTTATATTTCTAACACCCGACTGGGATGTATACATTGGCTCAGATGATAATCTGCATTGTGTTGCAATTCAGGATATGTTTCCTACATTACAATAGTGATGACTCTTCAAAGGTACTTAATTGGCTGTAAAGTACATTGGAATGTCCTGAGGCCATGAAAGAAACAGGACAAATGCAGGTTATTTAATTATTTTCTTTTTTATGTGAACTAATTAATGCTTTGAAATCTCCAAAACATCATATTTAGCTTAACCAGTCCTTTTGTCCACTAACTGATGCTTTACCTCAAAAAACAGCACAGCAGGTTGGAATTAATCTTATTTTTAAATCAACTTTCTCAACTCAAAACAAAGAAATCATGATGTGTATGTTGCAGTTCAAGGATTTTGGTAGCACAATGGTTCAGGTATGAGAAGCACCTGAGACATTACGGTTTTTTTAATGTGCAGAGGACATTTGCTGCCCTATAAGCCCTAACATATACCTATATTCATTAAGGCTATGTTTTGCAATTTGACAAATTGAAAATGGCAGCTTATGTCTGCAGTTGAGCAGATTTTGTCGCTTGTCAACATAATTTTATGTTAATGCCTGTTCTTCCAACAGTATCACACACAACAGGACTGAAGAATGCACTCAATGCATTCCTGTACTGGACTGGAACTCTGCAACAAATATCAAAACAGCAATGTGTTAATGACCAGATAATCTGATTCAGTGATGCTGGTTGAAGGACACCAGGAAGAACTCCCCTATTCTTCTTTGAAATAGTGTCATGGGATCTTTTATGTCCCTTTGAGAGGGCAGACGTAGCTTTGGTTAATTGTCTCATCCAAAAGACAGCACCTCTGACAGTGCAGCACTCCCTCAATACCACACTGGGAGTATCAGCCTGGATTATATTGTTAAGTCTCTGGAGAGGAATTTGAACCCACAACCTTCTGATTTGGAGATGAGAGTGCTACCAGTGAGTCACAGTTGACACATTGGGGTTGAGAGACAAATTTGCCAAATGATTGTATCCCTAATTGACCTGGGTCTTGAATCTTTCTTTTGCCTCCCCGAGCGATTACATGGCTTCAGGGTTGGGTGGGTGATTATATATTGCACCTCAGTTGTGTGGAATAGGATGGATGGAGCAGTGGGTCTTGGATGGAGCAGTGGGTCTTTTCCTGTCCATCATTGTATGTTTGTAACATGAAAGAATAACAAGAACTGCCAGGGCAATGGATGGCCGGAATTTTATGGTGGGCAGTGGAATCCGTTCACCGGCCGAAAAGTCAGTGGCGAGCCCGCCTCTGCCAGGCCTGGAGATCAGACTGGATTTTACTCTCCCCAGGCCCTTAATTGGTCTTGGGCGGGACTTCCACCTTATTGAGGCAGGAGGTTCTGCCTAATGGAGCTGCCGGCCAATCAGCAGGCCAGGTGCCCTTGGTCCCAGCAGAGCCAATGCGAGCGGTGACCAATGCTGGGACTACACCCAGCCTCAGGAGGAAGATGACGGACAGCCCCGAAAAAAGATAAGTTTTTAGAGCCTCACCGGGGACAATTGACCGGGCCCCGTTGAGGCAAAGGGGGTCGGTTAGGAGGTGGGGGGGTGTGTTGTGCGTTGTGGGGGGTTGGGGCTTCAGGGGCAGGAAGGCACCCGCCCCCGCCCACCAGAAGGTCGCCTAGTTTCATCAGGCGGATTTTCTGAAGCTTCTGCTGCCTGCCAGCCAAACAAAAAATACCCGTGGCGGTGGGCGGAAGCCCGTAATTGGGAGTTAATTGGCCAATTAAGGGCCTTCATTGGCCTGGAACGGGCGGGCCGTTTCTCGCTGCCGCCGCCCCGCGTAAATTGGGAGCGGACAGGAAGGGACCGCCCCCAGCCTCCCACTCCATTTTAGGACCCCCCCGACCCCACCACCAGCCCACTCTTCTGGGGGCGCAAATTTCTTGCCGACATTAATATGCATGATTTTGGACCTATGATAACAACTGATCTGCACACTAACACAGTGAACCTACTTTCCATTCATGAAAAGGGTGGCATTGACATGAATGCTATCAGTAATAACCTGTTCTTTGAGAATACTGCCTGATCTGATGAGGGTTTCTAGTATTTTTGGTTTTATTTGAGATTTCCAGAATCTGCAGTGTAAGACTAATAGTGAACTTGCATTGTACCCTCTCTATATCCTCAATATCTTTGCTGTAGTGTGGAGCTCAATTTGTTTTCCCTTCAAGGAGGTGCAAGGCCAGCATTTATTGCCCAATCCTAATTACCCTTGAGAACGTAGCAGTGAGCTGCCTTCTTGAATACAACTGACCAGCTTGCTAGGCCATTTAGAAGGTAGTTAAGAGCTAACAGCATTGCTGTGGGTCTGGAGTCACATATAGGCCAGACCGAGTAAGAACAGCAGATTTTCTATCCTGAAGAACGTTAGTGAACCAGATAGGTTTTTATGACAATCCGGTAGTTTCATGGCAACCATCACTGATGCTAGTATTTTTTTAAATTCCAAATTTTATTTAATTAATTGAATTTAAATTCCCCAGCTGCTGTGGTGGGACTTGAACTCATGCTTATGGATCATTAGTCCAGATCTTTGGATTAATAGTCCAGTAACATAATATTATGCTATCCCTTATTGCATATAGTGCTCTAACTGAGGCTTCATCATGATTTTGTATAGGATATCATTACCTCTTGGCTTTCATATTCTATATCTCTTGTGATAAAAGCTCAAATTCCATTAATTTTATTTTAATCAACCAGAGCTGCTGCCTTTAATGCCCAGTGAATCTGTACCATGCAGCTTAGCGTTGGCAGATGCTGGGATACCGATGGTCAGCCTTGATCTGAAACTTGACTGTACCCCCTTGCATGCTATAGTGCTGACCTGTGGGAATGGCAGAGAGAGCACATACCCTGGAGCAGTAACATAAGAAGATAGGAATGGGACTAGGCCATTTAGCATCTCAAGCCTGCTTTTGCATTATATTAGATCATCACCAATCTGTACCAACTTCATTTACCTGCCTTTTGTCCATTTCACTTGATACCCTTACCTAACTAAAATCTATTGGTTTCAGTGTTAAAAATTTTGATTAGCCAACCATCTACAGACATTTGGGGAGGAGAGTTCCAGATTTCCACCACCCTTTGTGTGAAACCTTGCTGCTTTTTTCGCTTTCTTCCTGAGGCTAACTTAGCAGGAATCAGTGATTCAACCCAGAAAGTTCCCATCTCTTGCTTTATTCCCTGACTTTGGCATGAGACATCCCTAACAGCCTTACTGAGAAGAGGACTGCAATGTGTGAAGAATCAATGGCACAGATCAACGCCTCAGTCCTCTGCGGTTGCACAGTGCCTCAGTGCTCCACAATAAGCTTGCCAGCTCTTGTTGAATGTATTCCCAGAAGTTTCATCACATGACCATCTGCCTCCAACTGCCCTGCCCCCACATTGCTGTCATTGGATGCCCAACATGTCTATCCTCAGGCAGACCATCTTCCCTTGGAACTTGGAAAGTGAAAAAACTCTTAATTATCCAATTGGATGGTTCTTGACTGTCAGTCAAACAGCCTTTTGACCTATCTCCAATTAGTTTGATACTGAAATATTCAAAGAAAATAAAAAAGCTCAATTTTTTAAAATGTCACTATGATTTTTCTCCATAGTTTTTTGCAGGTGTCCTGGAGATTAAGCTTCCATTCCAGGAAACTCCTGTAGGTTTGGGAACTCTACTCCACAGCCACATCTGATGACGCCTTCTTGTTTTTCTTTAGATACTTTCAGCTCGCTTTAGGTCCCCAGGTCATGCATCATATCTCTGCCAGTGCAGTTCATTGGCCAGCTGCCAAGAGACATGCAGTATTTGCCTATACAGACATTTTTAAAGTGCTATTTTTCACTGTTCTTGTGGGATCTGCTCAATTTATGAGAAGTGCTGTAAATGGAAATCCCATTTAAAGAATAAAAAGCTTTACAAGTAATTGTATGATCATTCCATTTTTGCAGGAAAAAAATGCGAATGTGCATCTGCTGTGCTCCTGGGATAATAAAATAATTTGCAATCATAGCATATTTGCAACAAAGATCTGTATGTTACTGGTATTACTGACTATGTTAAGTATATTTTAATAAAGCAAGCAAATAAATTTACTTATAGATTTATTTCACTCTGCAACTTTAGATAACATTTTTATGTTCCTCTTATTTATATGTAATTTTATTGCTCCTTAGACTCTCTGTGCGATGCGTCACTCCATGGCAAGTGTGTCCATCTCAAGAGGTGATGGGAACAAAACACTGTGGAAGTAAGCAGAAAGGATGATTATGAACTACTTTATTTGAAATTGAAAGAAATTCCCAGACTAGTTCATTTGAAGAGGGTAAATTGACCCCAGATGAATTTTAATAACGATTGCTCTGTTTGATGATTGTGTTAAATTATGCTTTTTAATATTACTGATTACTACTGCATCGTTCAGCTTGAATTTAGAAGTAAATACTTTGGTTACTTCAATCTATGAAAGCTCTGAACTATGCTTTGATAGTCCACCATAATTAGAATTTATATACATTTCAGCATGCAGATTGCTGCAATTACAATCCTGCTAATCCCAGGTCACACAAGGACAGATCACATAAAACATCCAGATTATAGGAATTACTTCACATTGTGGTGAAACCACTGGAAAAGAGAATGTTATTTTAGTGTAACAAGGTGCAAAGATTCTTTTCCAGTGGATCTTCCAATAGGAGCTGTCAGGGACTATGCAAACACAGTGGTTAGACGCTTTGCTATTCAATTGTCCCTCCCTCTCAGTGAGGTAACAGCAGGCCTACTCTTGATGTGCATCACAGATGGCAGAGCCAAGAACAGGAACAAACCATGCGGGGAATTAATTCGGCTTCAAGTGACTATCTGAGGTGTGTTTACAGACTGGTGAAAAAAAAGCTGCATTTCCTTAAACTGTACTGGATTGATAGAACAGGTTGTAACTATTGCTTGCTCATAGGATCAGAAGGAAGTAAACAAACACTGTAGCAAAACATTTAAGTTAAAAGGTCTTAGATGCCATGAACAAACATCCTGTAGTTCACTGTGCTTATATTCTTCTTTGGCCTCCTTATCTCGAGAGACAATGGGTAAGCGCCTAGAGGTGGGCAGTGATTTGTGAAGCAGCGCCTGGAGTGGCTATAAAGGCCAATTCTAGAGTGTCAGATTTTTCCACAGGTGCTGCAGATAAAATTGGTTGTCGGGGTTGTTACACAGTTGGCTCTCCCCTTGCGCTTCTGTCTTTTTTCTTGCCAACTGCTAAGTCTCTTCGACTTGCCACACTTTAGCCCCACCTTTATGGGTGCCCGCCAGCTCTGGCGATCACTGGCAACTGACTCCCACAACTTATGATCAATGTCACAGGACTTCATGTCGCGTTTGCAGACGTCTTTAAAGCGGAGACATGGACGGCCGGTGGGTCTGATACCAGTGACGAGCTCGCTGTACAATGTGTCCTTGGGGATCCTGCCATCTTCCATGCAGCTCACATGGCCAAGCTATCTCAAGCGCCGCTGGCTCAGTAGGGTGTATATGCTGGGGATGTTGGCCGCCTCGAGGACTTCTATGTTGGAGATACGATCCTGCCACCTGATGCCAAGGATTCTCCATAGACAGCGAAGATGGAATGAATTGAGATGTCGCTCTTGGCTGACATATGTTGTCCAGGCCTCGCTGCCATAGAGCAAGGTACTGAGGACACAGGCTTGATACACTCGGACTTTTGTGTTCCGTGTCAGTGCGCCATTTTCCCACACTCTCTTGGCCAGTCTGGACATAGCAGTGGAAGCCTTTCCCATGCGCTTGTTGATTTCTGCATCGAGAGACAGATTACTGGTGATAGTTGAGCCTAGGTAGGTGAACTCTTGAACCACTTCCAGAGTGTGGTCGCCGATATTGATGGATGGAGCATTTCTGACGTCCTGTCCCATGATGTTCGTTTTCTTGAGGCTGATGGTTAGGCCAAATTCATTGCAGGCAGCCGCAAACCTGTCGATGAGACTCTGCAGACACTCTTCAGTGTGAGATGTTAATGCAGCATCGTCGGCAAAGAGGAGTTCCCTGATGAGGACTTTCCGTACTTTGGTCTTCGCTCTTAGACGGGCAAGGTTGAACAACCTGCCACCTGATCTTGTGTGGAGGAAAATTCCTTCTTCTGAAGACTTGAACGCATGTGAGAGCAACAGGGAGAAGAAGATCCCAAACAGTGTAGGTGCGAGAACACAGCCCTGTTTCACGCCACTCAGGATAGGAAAGGGGTCTGATGAGGCACGCTATGTTGAATTGTGCCTTTCATATTGTCATGGAATGAGGTGATGATACTTAGTAGCTTTGGTGGACATCCGACCTTTTCTAGTAGTCTGAAGAGACCACATCTGCTGATGAGGTCAAAGGCTTTGGTGAGATCAATGAAAGCAACGTAGAGGGGCATCTGTTCTTCACGGCATTTCTCCTGTAGCTGGCGAAGGGAGAACAGTATGTCAATGGTGGATCTCTCTGCTCGAAAGCCACACTGTGCCTCAGGGTAGACACGCTCAGCCAGCTTCTGGAGCCTGTTTAAAGTGACTTAAAGCCTGCTTATATACAAAGAATGCAATGACACAACTGGTGACGTGATCATGTTATTAGAACACTGCATAAGTTTCACTGTTACAAATGAGTTCCTTTTAATTCTAGTTTCAATAAAAGCTAAACCATAAAACATAAAATGCTGTGAAAACCTCACATTCCATTCGGTCTAGTACCTATGACAAGATGGATCAACATAGCAGTGTTTGAAGTTCTTGGGCGACGCTATTTCAGAAAGTGAGCCTATGTTGTAAAATCTCCCCAATATGCAATTTGAAGGGATTAAGCATAATATACACATCATAAACTACCCATTACCAGCACAGTTTTTTAAGGATTTGTATATCTAATGAACTGTGGGATCTTTTTCAAATTAATTTTCCAACTAAAATTCCTCGGTCAAGAGCCAATCAAACCAATTCCCATTGCTAAGGAGGAAATACAATAGAAGATGTCACAGAGCTCACTCTAAAGACTTGCTCAGGTCAGAAAAAAAAAACCCGACCCAAACATGACAGAACCACTTCGGACCCAAGCCCGACCTGGCCTGAGTCCTTCCATGTTTTTCCGTGCTCGACCCAATCCAAGCCCGGCCCGGACCCGTGCCCGACCCGACCACCAGAATGTTCACTTTATCAACCTTCCGATTTCGAATCCGTTTTTCACTTTTTCAGTTTGTGCTGATAAGAAATAATAACTGTAATTGGACTTGAAAAGTTGTTTAAAAAGATGAAGATTGGAGCCACGGAGTCAGTGATTGTTTGGTCAAAAGTTAAACAGAAACCCATAGAGTTGTGCCCAGACAGGTTGTGGCACACTGTACCAGTTTATTGAACTTCAGTACATACCTGTACTGTATGTGTGTAGACTAAAGTCCTGACAGTGATCATTTTATATTTTTTACTTAAATACAATATATTTTATAATTAATCACTCAGGACCTTCCTGGTTTCTGCATCTCAGCTACTCACTGGATAAACTTGCAGCAAGAATTTCAACTTGTCAAACAGGAGTCTAGGTAATGTGTAATGATATTTTCTGAGCCTTCGGGCAATTGCTGTGTTTATTTTAAGCAATACAGATACCAGTACAGTGTGGCACAACCTGTCTGGGCACAACTCCATGGGTTCCTGTTTAACTCGTGACCAAACAATCACTGACTTCGTGGCTCCAATCTTCATCTTTTTAAACAACTTTTCAAGTCCAATTACAGTTTTTGTTGCTTCTCTGCACAAACTGAAAAAGTGAAAAATGGAAGGTAGGTAAAGTGAACATTCCGGTGGTCGGGTTGGGTCAGTTGCGGGAAAAAATGAAAGGACTCGGCCCGGGTCAGGGCTAGGGTCGGATGTGGTTCTGTCAGGTTTGGGTCGGGTTTCCTTTGCAGACCCGAGCAGGCCTTTACTGCAAGTGCAGATCTGCAGTACTGTTTGATTGAAGACTTCTGGTGGTTGATCAGCATACACACCACCAGCACCTCGAATAGCCTACAAAGCAAAAAAAAAAGATATGTTAATGTTGACAAAGTATGTTGAACAATTTCTAGCATTGACATTTAATACAATTTTATATAAAGGTTAGTATCACTTTTAAAAAAAAATCTTACTCTAGATTATTTGATGTCATGGATGAATCTCAACCCTCCAAAGCTTTGAGTGTCCATCTATCCTTTGAGATCTTTGTTTATCTGGCAGTGCTACAAAAACTTACACTCAGCAAGTGCTGCTTGTTAATTGCTTTTACACACTACTGTCTTGTTCCTCTATAAGATTACAGTTCAGTCTTAGAAGAGATAAAGCATCCCAGAAGCCCTGATTTGAAGTATTAAAATGCAAAACAAATAATCTAACAGTGATCAAATATAGTTATGTATTTATTAAACATCTTTCTTCCAACTCCTTGAGTAGATAAAATTAAAGATCCCACCTCCAGGAGCTGTACTAAGTTTTTGTAGATAACTTTCAAATACGCATAGTATTTCTCCTTTCTGTAAGAAATATCAGCCTGACTCTTCCGAGACTTTCAAACAATGGCTTGACTCCCTCATGATTTTTAAGCAGTCTTCTCATGAGAGTATTCACTTTTTCTCTACAAAGAAAGATTTGCTGTTCTCCAGCACCTTTCAGGATGTCCCAAACCACTTTCAACCCACTGAAGGTCTTTGTGACTTGTAGTCACTGTTGTAAAGAAGGAAATGCAGCAGCCATTGCGCACAGCAAGCTCCCACAAACAGCACTGTGACAATAACCAGATAAGACAGAAACAAATCGCGTCAAACTCCAATGAAGCACCCACTAGGCAGTTAGGTGAACATTTGATTTAGTAGTCACAGTTACAGACAGAGCAAGTAAGTAGTCTCAGTTACAGACATGGCAAAAAAAAAGAACAAAAGGTGTTATAAATTGTCATGAAAAAAACAATAGAGTCAACAATGGAAGGTTTAAGGGTAGTCCTGCGCTGGTCGATTGTCCTTCCAGCATCGCTGAAGTTCCACTCACTGTTGCTACTGCTCGCCGGAATGCAAAGTATATTTCTAGCCAGCCTGGCCAACTTAGTGTATGCAATATTGTGTTCCTTCCACCAGCCCAACAGGTCACACTCGCTTGCCATCACCAATACAGCAGGCTTCTGTGCTGTGTACTGCTGCACTTCATCAATTGTGTCCATTTCTTCAAGAACAGTCTCCCATTCAGCAAATTCAGTCACTGCTTTTTCGGCAGCTGTAGGTTCATCATCAACCACTTTCCTTTCCTTCACAGGGTCTTCTGTTTTAAAGTTGTTGATACGTCTGCGCACTTCAGAATGAACTTCTTCCCTATCATGGCTGGACAACATTCGCAGCTGATTAAATTTAGCCCAGAGAAATGTTGCTATCTCATGCATGCCATTTATTTCAACTTTCTTCAGAAGCCACTCTCTGTGCCGTTGCCTGACAACTGCTTGCATTAGAGTATCTGAAGAAAATGGCATACAGAGTCATTTAAGTTTCTCAAACCACGGAATTACCAGGTTCAATGTAGGATACTGGTCTCCCTCGAGTTCCCTCTGAGCTTCATAAAACGGTCAGAGGAAATCAACCAAAAACTGCAAGACATCGGGGGCGATGTTTTCCAGCCTGTAGCTTTCCCCACGCTGTTCCAGTTTTCCCCACGCTGTTCCAGTTTTTCGAGCAGCTCATGATAAATATCCTGAATTGAATTCAGTGTCAGATACACAGTACTGTACCTCATTTCTCCCATTGGATTTACAATTTTAGACAACTGTGCAACAAGACCAGACTGCTTAACGTATGTCACCAAGGCTTCGGCATGATGTATAGTGTCTACAACGTCCGGAGCTTCGGAAGCTAATTCCTTTGGATCGAGTGAATGTCGAAGGACCGTGTTATATATATGATCCTGACAATCCAGACGTCGATAAGGTCTAAGAGTAAACACTATGTTAGTGCCTTGATCTGTTACCTGGACTAATTTACTTAAATTTGCTGGGTCGAATCCAAAAGTATTCACGAGCAGCTTTAAAATCTCACACCTGATGTTTTCGCCAGTTTTGGCATCTTCCAGTGGAAACATTGCTGTTGTTAACACTTTGGCATTAAGTTTAAAATCTACTGTGATGTAATGACAAGTTATCGACAAAGAATGGATTTTACGGTACTCGTTTGTCCACGTCAGTTGTTATTCCCACATTCACATCCTTCAGTACGTCAGTAATCTGAGAAACTAGTTGTTTTCTCTTTTCTTCAGCCACATCACGACACCTTCTTGAAACTGTAGTTAAATTTGGTGACACACTTGATGCTGATACTTGACCGTATGTAGAACCCACATTGATGAGCTCTTGTGCTAGCTCAACAAACCCTTCACCAGAGACAGTTTGGAAAGGTCGAATATCCTTGCAACACTGACTCATGCATTTGTCTGTAATTTGTGATTTCCTGTGAGTGGGTATGGTTTTTTCACTCATCTGTAGAAACTGAGTTACGGACGACTGGCTTGGCCCTGCTGCGGGTTGAGTACCACCTTTTTCAGTGTGCCGCTGCAATGATGAATTTCTTGTCTGTCATATTTTAGTAGAAGTTTGCAAGATTAGCATTGTACAAATCCAGTTGAACTTTTACTATCACGAAAAACAACAGCATTGAAAAGTTTCCAAACAGGAGATTTACCTTTTCCACCTACAGGACTTTCCACTGCTAAACATTCTCCAGTTGAAGCATTCGTTTTACATCCATAATGCACTCACTGTACTTACCACTTTTGGATGGAGGAATTGGAAGGAAGCTGCAGCATAAGCACGATGATGTCATAGAGATGTTCACTCGCTCACTACGCAGACTCAGAGTCTCCCTACTTGACGACCCGGACTCCCACCTCAGGTAGGCTTTTTAACTTTTGACACTTACTAAACTTAACTTCCCTTTTCCTCCCAGCAGAACAAAATGTAATACTGTGTGTGTCCAACCCGGACCCGGCCCAACCCGACCCGAGTCCGAAAGCCAGACCTGGAAGAGTGACCCGACCCGAACCCAACACATGTCGTCGGGTCCCGTCGAGTTTGGGTCGGGTAGCAGGCCTTTGGTTCACTCTTGTGCACTTTTATCTGGGTGGTTGCATGGCTGCATTGGTGCAAAAGACACCTGGAAAGGTGCAGGAAAAAAAAGTTTACCAATAAGCAATAAAGCCCAAAGTCTTGTACGATGCTGTTATTCATTTGGTTCTGTATGCTGCCATCGTATTGAGTCTAGCCGGAGAGATTCTTAGATTGTAGTATTTAAACATTAAACTTTATTTCATTACAACTATATACACTCCACACTAGCCTCTGTGGCTCTTTCAAAAGCCACGCTGTATCTGTTCTTGAGTCTCTCCCACATGATCTCTTATATCATCATGGTGGGCAGTATTCTTTATATTGTCACGTTTAACCCTTTCAGAACCTTATACTACATCTCCCCCCAAGTCTTTATCCAAATATATATTTTCATACATTCACTTTTTTATTTACATACTACCCCATCTTTTTTTTTATTCGTTTGGGGGATGTGGGCATCGTTGGCTATGCCAGCATTTATTGCCCATCCCTAATTGCCCTTGAGAAGGTGGTGGTGAGCCGCCTTCTTGAACCGCTGCAGTCTTTGGGATGTAGGTACATCAACAGTACTGTTAGGAAGGGAGTTCCAGGGTTTTGACCCAGCGACAGTGAAGGAACAGTGATATAGTTCCAAGTCAGGATGGCATGTGACTTTGAGGGGAACTTGCAGGTGGTAATGTTCCCAAGCATCTGCTGCCCTTGTCCTTCGAGGTGGTAGACGTCACGGGTAGGAAGGTACTGTCGAAGGAGCCTTGGTGAGTTGCTGCAGTGCATTTTGTATATGGTACACACTGCTGCCACTGTGTGTCAGTGGTGAAGGGAGTGAATGTTGAAGGTTGTAAATGGTATGCAAATTAAAGGCCTGCTACCCGACCTGAACCCGATGGGACTCAACAACATGTGTCGGGTTTGGGTTGGGTCGGGCCCCTCTTCCAGGTCCGGCTATTGGGCTTGGGTCGGCTTGGGCCGAGTCCGGGTCGGGTCGGGCCGAGTCCGGGTCGGGCAAGACACAAACGGTAGGTGCTCTGCCGGTAAGGATTAAAAATAAAAAACTTAGCTGAGCTGGGAGTCTGGGACAAAACTGAGTCTGCGCAGTGAGCGAGTGACGTCACTATGATGTCATCACGCATGCGCTGCAGCTTTGTGGAGCTTCCCAGTCGGAAGGTAAGTAAAGGGATGGTCGGGTCGGGCTCGGGAGGGGTCGGGCTCGGGGCGAAATTGGAGGGACTCGGGCCAGGTCGGGCCCAGGTCCGCTGTGGATCGGTTGGGTTCGGGTCGGGTTCTTTTTCCCGACCTGAGCAGGCTTTTGTGCCAATCAAGCGGGCTGCTTTGCCCTGGATGGTGTTGAGCTTCTTGAATGTTGTTGGAGCTGCACTCATCCAGGCAAGTGGAGAGTATTCCATCACACTCCTGACTATGCCTTGTAGATGGTGGACAGGCATTGGGGAGATAGGATGTGAGTTACTTGCTGCAGAATTCCCAGCTGACCTGTTTTGGTAGCCACAGCATTTATGTGGCTGCTTCAGTTCAATTTCTGGTCAATCGTGACACCCGGGATGTTGATAGTGGGTGATTCAGCGATGGTAATGCTATTGAATGTCAAGGAGAGATGGTTAGATTCTCTCTTGTTTGAGATGGTCATTACCTGGCGCGAATGTTACTTACCACTTATCAGCCCAAGCCTGGATGTTGTCCAGGTCTTGCTGAATATGGACATGGGCTGCTTCAGCATCTGAGGTGTCGCAAATGGTGCTGAACATTGTGCAATCATCAGTGAACATCCCCACTTCTGACCTTATGATAGAGGGAAGGTCATTGATGAAGCAGCTGAGGATGGTTAGGTCAAGAACGCTACCCTGAGGAACTCCTGCAGTGATCTCCTGGGACTGAGATGATTGACTCCAACAACCACAACCATCTTCCTTTGTGCTAGCTATGACTCCAACCAGTGGAGAGTTTTCCCCTCTGATTCCCATTTGTCTCCAGTTTTGCTGGGAATCCTTGATGCCATACTCAGTCAAATGCTACCTTGATGTCAAGGGCAGTCACTCTCATCTCACTTCTGGAGTTCAGCTCTTTCAACCTTGTTTGAACCAAGGCTGTAATGAGGTCAGGAGCTAAGTGGCCCTGGCAGAACCCAAACTGAGTGTCACTGAGTAGATTATTGCTGAGCAAGTGGTGTGGTGCTTGATAGCACTGTCAATGACCTCTTCCGTCACTTTGCTGATGATCGGGAGTAGACTGATAGGGCAGTAATTGTCCAGGTTGGATTTGTCCTGCTTTTTGTGTACAGGACATACCTGGGCAATTTTCCGTATTGCTGGGTAGATGCCAGTTTTGTAGCTGTACTGGAACAACTTGGTTAGGGGCGTGGCTAGTTCAAGTCTTCTGTATTATTGACGGAATGTTGTCAGGGCCTATAGCCTTTGCAATATAGCGTGCCTTTAGCTGTTTCTTGATATCACATGGAGTGAATCGGATTGGCTGAAGACTGACATCTGTGATGCTGGGACCTCAGGAGGAGGCCAAGATGGATCATCCACTCGGCACTTCTGGCTGAAGCTGGATGAAAATGCTTCAGCCTTGTCTTTTGCACTGATGTGCAGGGCTCCCCCATCATTGAGGATGGGGATATTTATGGCGCTTCCTCCTCCGATCAGTTGTTTAATTGTCCACCACTATTCACAACTGGATGTGTCAGGGCTGCAGAGCTTAGATCTGATCCGTTGGTTGTGAGATTGCTTAGCCCTGTCAATTGCATGCTGCTTCCGTTGTTTATCATGGAAGTAGTCCTGTGTTGTAGCTTCACCAGGCTGACACCTCATTTTTGAGGTATGCCTGGTGCTGCCCCTGGCATGCCCTCCTGCACTCTTCATTGAACCAGGGTTGGTCCCCCAGCTTGATGGTAATGGTTGTTACGACCAAGGTGGGAGGAGTACACTGTCTTTTCTAGTCCCACTTCTCCGCAGGTCACAACATATATTTTAAAAATGTTTACCCAGTTACCGATTTGGTCAATCATATAGTCTACTTTTTATCCAGAATAAAATACACCAACCAGTTTTCTTTAATAAACAACAAAATCATCAGTTTATTATCAAACAAGACTTATCCAGTAACAAAGCAAAGCGTTAACACACAGATTGAAATATGAAAGTTCCCTTTCTAAATTCCCCATACACACACACACACAAGAAAATACAGAAATTCTCTCTGCAGAGATCTGTTACAAAAAAAAAGACAAAGATAGAAAACTTTAGCCAGATACTTGCTAATTCTAGAAGGAAAAAAAGAGTAGATATGGAAGGATGTCAGATGTCCTTTTTGTCTGGCATCTGGGTATGCTGAGACAGGTCACTGGGATCTTTTCAGAAGAAATCCTTCTGGAGATGTCACAAAATCATCTTGTAGGCTTCTCCAGGAGATATGTGGCATCAGGAATTTCAGCCAGTACACTTGAAACACAGGGTTTTTCAGCTTCTCAGGAGAGATGTAGCACCAGTGATTTTAGCTCTCCCACACTGGATCTTTGCAGGGTTTCTTCAAACAGGTAGAGAAAGAGGTGAGCTGGGTGGTTCCTTTCAGAACAGTTCACACCCCAAATGACTTGAAAACAATATCCAAAACCCCAAAACAGAAAGTCAATGTCTTGACCTCCATAAACCTTGACATGTGGCTTCTCTGTAAACATCTTCCTCAGGTCACCAAGGTTTCTGTTGTTTATTAAGCTTAAAGAACATGACTTCCAGCAAGGTTGTTTTTAAATAACATCTCAGTGTCCTTTCAATGAACTGTCAACAACAAAGCAAAGTCCAGCTTTTATGAAATCATAGAATCATAGAAAGTTTAAGGCACAGAAAGAGGCCACTTGGTCCATCGTGTCTGTCCCGCTTCAGCCTTGCAATGAATCCATCTCCACAATTTAAATATGAATCCTCAAAAAAAATTTAACAAAAAATATATAAGCATCTTCATAATACCTCCATCTTTGGAGGAATGAAACACCATTTTTAAATGCATTTCATTACAAAGAGTGAAAAAATGAAAAAATATTACAACACCTTTTCTTACTCATACTCATTCACTCTTTACCTGTACCTGAAGAAATGATGCTTTGTACTTTCTTTGCATTCAGATAACTCAAAGAGTTCTGATGAAGGGTCATTGACCTGAAACGTTAACTCTGCTTCTCTCGCCACAGATGCTGCCAGACCTGCTGAGTATTTCCGGCATTTCTTGCTTTTCACTCAAAGAAATGTTAGATTCTAGATAAAGCATCTGCAATCACATTATTTTTCCCTGCAATGTGGATAATCTTTAAGTGATAAGGCTGTAATAGTAAACTCCATCGGAATAGTCTGGCATTCTGGTTTTTTAATTTTTCCACAAAGGCTAGGGGGTTATGATCAGTATATACCAGTGTCTCTCTGTAGTCATGGCAGACGTTGACTTCAAAATGCTTCAGAGTAGTAATAAGCCCAGGGTTTCTTTTTCCACTGTTGAATATCTCTTTTGGTGTCAATTTACCTTTTTGGAAAAGTATCCCACTGACTTTACTGTGCCTGATTCATCGTATTGTGACCCCCAGGTCACCAACATCAATTGCTACCTTGAAGGGCTTAATGAAATTTGGAGCAGCCAACACTGGTTCATTAATCAAAATGGCTTTCAGCCTCTCAAAAGATGTTTGGCACTCCCCTGATCACACTACCTTGGTTTTCCTTTTTTCTAGCAAATCTGTCAGTGGAGCAACTATAGTACTAAAAATTGATACAAACTTGCAGTAGAAACCACACATCCCCAGAAACCTCATGATTTCTCGCTTAGTCTGAGGGATAGGGAACTCCACCAATGCTTGTACTTTTGCTGTTCTTGGCAACACTTGTCCTTGCCCGACTATATGCTTGAGAGAGTTACTCTTGCTTTTGCAAATTCACTTTTGGCAAGCGTTATCACTAAATCAGCTGATTGTAATTTTCTCAACAGAGCTTCTGGTTGTTCCAAGTGATCTTTCCAAGTATCACTGTATACCAGCACATCATCAACGTAAACAACACAGTTAGGAACACTGGCTACCTGTTGGTTCATTAGTCTCTGAAAAGTGGCTGGGCATCTTTTAGTCCGAATGGCATCATTCGGCATTGGTGTGACAAAGGCTGATATTTCTTTAGCTCGGGGTGTTAAGAATCTGTATCTGTCAATACAGTCTTCCAAGCATGGAATTGGGTAGGAGACTGCCTTTGCTACTGCATTAATCTCTCTGTAGTCTGTGCAGAATCTAGTTGAATGCCAGGTTTAGTCACTAACACCAGTGATGAACTCCAGCTGCTTTGAGTGTTATGCAGGCCCCCACCTGCCAAGAATGAGGCATATTAATTTTGTCATTTGAACATTGATTTTAAACTGTTGCTGGGAAGAAGAGAAGCCCTGTTACAAGGGCTGCCAGACACTTAGCTGAAAAACATGTGCCTACCAACAGACAATGCTTGTGGAGACAAAGGACCCTTCCCTGACACATTCAACCCACAATGGATTTTGATCACCAGACATTGAAAGTGTAAGGAAGAGCAATCCAGAGACTGCTAAGGTGATACAATACATAAAAGCCAGGACTGGTTAAACCAGCTGGTCACATGACTAACTGGCTGGTCCAGGGCTTTTTTGAACTAGCCACAGAGTTTTTGAACTGAAAGAAAGACTGCTTGATCATGGAGTGAGAAGACCTCTCCTGTCTGCTCCCATCTCTTTCTCACAAGCCTCTGGACCCATTGAGGACACATGAACTTCAAGGGAGAAAAGTCTCCTGCATCGAACAAGGTTTAAGAAGAATACTGGGCCCCAGTGAAAAGCAAGATCTACCTACAATCAAGGGCTTTACAATGAACTCGAAGAACAGTAACCAAAACCATCTGCAGATATTGCCTCAAACTTTTCTACTTTATTTCTTCTGCTCTGTTCTGTCTCTATCTACATGTGTGTATCGCATATGCACGCTAGCGTGGGCATGTTGAATATCCGTAGGCATTGAGCGAATTAGAGTTTAAGTTTAATAAAGTTCAACCTTTTTTTTTTAAACCTGAGAAAACCTGTTTGGCTAGTTTCTTTGCCTTATAATTGGAAGTTAGTGAACAAGGATTCACTAAGGGGGAGCTAAAAAACAGTGTGTTTAAAATTAAACCCTGTTACGGTAAGATCAGGTGAAGGCTGAGAGGGAGCCCTAGACCTCTTTCTCACCTGGTCGTAACAGTTCAATTAGGTGGTTTTCCAACATGTATTGGATTTTTGTTTTTACCTGGGCCTGTTTCTCTGGACTTAAGCGATAAGGATGCTGTTTTATAGGAAAGGATTCCCCTACATCCACATCATGTGTGGCTAAGGTTGTACATCCTGGTTTGTCCCAACAGATTACTTTAAATGCTGTGAGTAGCCTTGTTAGGTCTTTTCGTTGTTCTGCATCTACATCATATGCAAGCATAGTGTCTAATCAGTTTTAGCTAACCGGATAATAGGAGGTTCAATTTGACATAAAAACAAGAAATGCTGGAAATACTCAGGAGGTCTGGCAGCATCTGTGGAGAGAGAAGCAGAGTTAACGGTTCAAGTCAGTGACCCTTCATCAGAACTGAAGGGTCACTGACCTGAAACGGTAACTCTGCTTCTCTCTCCACAGATGCTGCCAGACCTGCTGTTTATTTCCATCATTTCTTGTTTTTATGTCAGATTTCCAGCATCTGCAGTATTTTGCTTTAATTTTAGTTCAAACGACTGAAGGCACTGAATACTGCAAAGGCTATGGGCCCTGACAATATTCCGGTAATAGTACTGAAGACCTGTGCTCCAAAACTTGCCGCGCCCCTAGCCAAGCTGTTCCAGTACAGCTACAACACTGGCATCTACCCTGCAATGTGGAAAATTGCCCAGGTATGTCCCGTACACAAAAAGCAGGACAAGTCCAACCCGGCCAATTACCGCCCCATCAGTCTACTCTCAATCATCAGTAATGTGATGGAAGGTATCATCAACAGTGCCATCAAGCGGCACTTGCTTTGCAATAACCTGCTCAGTGATGCTCAGTTTGGGTTCCGCCAGAGCCACACTGCTCCTGACCTCATTACAGCCTTGGTTCAAACATGGACAAAAGAGCTGAACTCAAGAGGTGAGGTGAGTGACTGCCCTTGACATCAAGGCAGCATTTGACCGAGTACGGCATCAAGGAGCCCTAGCAAAACTGAGGTCAATGGAAATCAGGGGGAAAACCCTCCGCTGGCTGGAGTCATTCCTAGCGCAAAGGAAGATGGTTGTAGTTGTTGGAGGTCAATCATCTGAGTTCCAGGACATCACTGCAGGAGTTCCTCAGGGTAGTGTCCTAGGCCCAACCATCTTCAGCTGCTTCACCAATGACCTTACTTCAATCATAAGGTCAGAAGTGGGCATGTTCGCTGATGATTGCACAATGTTCAGCACCATTCGTGACTCCTCAGATACTGAAGCAGTCCATGTAGAAATGCAGCAAGACCTGGACAATATCCAGGCTTGGGCTGATAAGTGGCAAGTAACATTCGCGCCACACAAGTGCCGGGCAATGACCATCTCCAACAAGACAGAATCTAACCATCTCCCCTTGACATTCAACAGAATTACCATCGCTGAATCCCCCACTATCAACATCCTAGGGGCTACCATTGACCAGAAACTGAACTGGAGTAGCCATATAAATACTGTGGCTACAAGAGCAGGTCAGAGGCTAGGAATCCTGAGGCAAATAACTCACCTCCTGACTCCCCAAAGCCTGTCCACCATCTACAAGGCACAAGTCAGGAGTGTGATGGAATACTCTCCTCTTGCCTGGATGGGTGCAGCTCCAACAGCACTCAAGAAGCTCGACACCATCCAGGACAAAGCAGCCCGCTTGATTGGCACGCCATCTACAAATGTTCACTCCCTCCACCACCAACGCACAATGGCAGCAGTGTGTACCATCTACAAGATGCACTGCAGCAATGCACCAAGGCTCCTTAGACAGCACCTTCCAAACCCGCGACTTTTACCAACTAGAAGGACAAGGGCAGCAAATACATGGGAACACCACCACCTGCAAGTTCCCCTCCAAGTCACACACCATCCTGACTTGGAACTATATCGCCGTTCCTTCACTGTCGCTGGGTCAAAATCCTGGAACTCCCTTCCTAACAGCACTGTGGGTGTACCTACCCCAAATGGACTGCAGCGGTTCAAGAAGGCAGCTCACCACCACCTTCTCAAGGGCAATTAGGGATGGGCAATAAATGCTGGCCTGGCCAGTGACGCCTACATCCCATGAATGAATTTTAAAAAAACACTAGGTGCAACCGTTCCAAAGGTATGGGTATATACTCCCCACTGACACTATTCACTAAAACCTTGGCATTCAATAATTATGCCTTTCGAGCAAAAGAGTTTGGGTGGCTCCTGTATCCCTAAGTATAACTATAGGTTTACCTGCCTCACTTGAGTGATAAGGAGTTACTTTTCCTTTTGACAAGAATTCCCTATAACTCTCAGGTATCTTGTTCACGTGCTCCGCACTCACTGCTGTTTTTGTACTTGGCCTTACAGCTGTAGTCAGAGCTCCAGCCTGATCTGTCATTCTCTCAGTCAGGGTCCCTTTCTCTACATTGGCCTAGTGCAGCCCAATAAGTTCCATGGGTTTATCCCGCAACTTCCAGCATTCGGCATAAATGTGTCCCACCTTGTGACAATGATAACACTTAGGCTTGTTGACTTCACTTCCACCCTCAGCATCTTCCTTTCTGGTCTGAGGAGGAGATCCCAGGGCGTTCCCAGCTGTTTGTTCTTGTCTCCGGCACCTTCCCTTCCTTTCACCCTCCCACCTTCTGTCCTTCTCAGGTTTGTGGGGGTGACAGACAAAGGGTTCGGGCTTGTAAACAAGCTCATAATCATCAGTGATTTCCACTGCTTGTCTGGATGTTGAAATCTTCTGGTTCTCTACATGGGTTCTTACTAATGGTGGTAGTAAATTTTTTTATTCTTCCAGGAGAATTATTTCATTAAGGTTCTCATACATGGCCTCTTTCTTTAGTGCACACATCCAATAATCAAAATTCATTTGCTTTACCTCCCAAATTCTATATGAGTCTGCCCAGGCTGACTCCAGAGGTTCCTAAATTTCTGCCTGTACGTTTCAGGGACCAACTCATAAGCAGTGAGAATAACTTTTTTTGCCATCCCATAATCTGCAGAAGCCTCCTCAGAAAGCATGGCATAACCTTCATGAGCTCTGCCCATCAACCTGCTTTGCATAAGCAGTGTCCAGCTTTCCTTCGGTCACTTCATCTGTTTGGCTATCTTTTCAAAAGAAATGAAAAATGTCTCTACGTCCCTTTCCTCAAACTTTGAGTGGGCTTGTACAAATATAAACAGCTGTCCAGAAGGTCCTGGGCTGGAGTCAGATCTTTCCCACCATAATTTTCCTTGGAGCCAAGGCCACTCTTTTGACTTAGTTCTAGCTTTTAAACTTCTAATTCCCTTTCTTCTCTTCCTCTTTGAAATGCTTTCACTTTTGCCCTTTCCTCTTTGTCAAGTTCAGTTTTTTTCATTGTCAGTTCTCTTTCCTGTTCAAGCTTAAGTTTTTCATTGCCATTTCTTTTTCTTTGTCAAGTTCAAGCTGCCTCATCTGCAACTGAATTTTAGCTAATTCAACTGAGTTATCATCTGGATTGCCTTTTCCTTCTTCCAATTTCAAATGGTGTGCTATTGCTTCAATTATGTCTGCTTACTTAGCCCCTGGTTTTAACTCTAACACCAACTTTTCTGCCAAATCCTTTAGAATAACATTGATTAAGTTTCTCAAGTCACTCAGGAATACATTCTCCTTCCCCAGAAAGGCCATAGCAACTGACAAGGTCATTCTGATAGTGTAGACTTTATTGCACAAGAAACCTTTTTTTTTACTTTTCCTCTTTTCAATTATTATTACCCCATTTACAATTGCACGCTTTTGGCTTTTGGGTTATCCCACACAGAGCCCCAATTATATGTTATGACCAAAGTGGGAGGAGTGCACTGTCTTTTCTAGTCCCACTTCTCCACAGGTCACAACATATATTTTAAAAATGTTTACCCAGTTACCGAATCGGTCAATTAAACACTAACTTGGTTTCTTTAATGAACAACTAAATTATCAGTTTATTATCAAATAAGACTTATCCAATAAGGAAGCAAAGCACTAACACACAGGCTGAAATATGAAAGTCCCCTTTTTAAATTCCCCTCACACACTCACACCCACACTGAAAAAAATACAGAAATTCTCTCTGCAGAGATCTGTTGCAAAAAAAAGATAAAGAAAGAAAACTTTAGCCAAATACTTGCTAACTCTTGAAAGGAAAAAAAGAGTAGATATGGAAGGATGTCAGATGTCCTTTTTGTCTGGCATCTGGGTATATGGAGACAGGTCACTGGGATCTTTTCAGAAGCAATTCATTCTGGAGATGTCAAGAAATCATCTTGTAGGCTTCTCCAGGATATAAGTGGCATAAGGGGTTTCAGCCAGCACACTTGAAACACAGGGTTTTTCAGCTTCTCATGAGGGATGTAGCACCAGCGATTTTAGCTCTCCCACACTGGATCTTTGCAGGGTTTCTTCAAAGAGGTAGAGAGAGAGGTGAGCTGGGTGGTTCCTTTTTCCTTAAAAGGCAAAACCAACTGTTTTCAAAACAGTACACACCCCAAATGACTTGAAAACAATTTCCAAAACCCAAAAACAGAAAGTCAACCTCTTGACCTCCATAAATCTTGACATGTGGCTTCTCTGTAAACATCTTCCCTGGGCACCAAGGTTTCTGTTGTTTAGTAAGCATAAAGCACATGACTTCCAGCAAGGTTGTTTTTAAACAACATTTCAGCATCCTTTCAATGAACTGTCAATAACAAAGTCTGGCTTCTAGGAAATCTTCAGCCTTCCAATAAATCCATCTCCACAATTTAAATACAAGTCCTCTAAAAAAGATTTAACAAAAAATATAGAAACATCTTCATAACATGGTAGAGTGGGGAATATGTCAGGCCATGAGGTTACATATTGTGGTTGAATACAATTCTGCTGCTGCTGATGGCCCACAGCATTTCATGGATGCCCAGTTTTCTGTTGCTAGATATGTTTAAAATCTATCCCATTTAGCACAGTGGTAGTGCCACACAACACGATGGTGGGTACCCTCAGTGTGAAGATGGGACTTCATCTCCACAAGGACTATGCGCTGGTCACTCCTACCAATGCTGTCATGGACAGATGCATCTGTGACAGGTAGATTGGTGATGAAGAGACCAAGTAGGATTTTACCTCTTGTTGGATCCCTCACCACTGGCCGCAGACCCAGTCGAGCAGCTATGACCTTTAGGACTCAGCCAGCTTGGTCAGTAGTGGTGCTACTGAGCCACTCTTGTTGATGAACATTGAAGTCCCCCACCCAGAATACATTTTGTGCCCTTGCTACTCTCAGTGTTTCTTCCAATTGATGTTCAACATGGAGAAGCACTGATGCATCAGCCGAAGGGGGGTGGTAAGTGGTAATCAGCAGGACGTTTCCTTGCCCATGTTTGACCTGATGCCATGAGACTTCATAGGGTCCTGAGTCAATGTTGAGGACTCCCAGGGCAACCTCCTCCCAACTGTTTATCTGTGCCGTCACTTCTGGTGGGTTTGTCCTGCTGGTGGGACAGGGCATATCCAGGGATGGTGATGCTGGTGTCGGGGACATTGTCTGCAAGGTATGATTCTATGAGTATGACTATGTCAGGCTGTTGCTTGACTAGTCTGTGGGACAGTTCTCCCAATTTTGGCACAAGCCCCCAGGTGTTAGAAAGGAGGACTTTGCAGGGTCGACAGGGCTGGGTTTGCCATTGTCATTTCCGGTCTCTAGGTTCGTCCTGTTTCATTCCTCATCTTTGACTTTGTAGTGGTTTAATACAACTGAGTGGCTTGCTAGGCCATTTCAGAGGGCATTTTAAGAGTCAGCCACATTGCTGTGGGTCTGGAGTCACATGTAGGCCAGACAAGGTAAGGACAGCAGATTTCCTTCCCTAAAGGACATTAGTGAACCAGATGGGTTTTTACAATAATCTACAATGGTATCATGGTCATCATTAGACTAGCTTTTTTTTAAATTCCAGATTTATTAATTGAATTCAAATTCCACCATCTGCTGTGGTGGGATTCAAACCCATGTCCCCAGAGCATTAGCCTGGGGCTCTGGGTTACTAACCTAGTGATATTACCACTACGCCATCCCCTCCCCATCTCCCCCCAAGTCTCTGACTTCATAGATTCAATCGGTCAGAAGTCTTCACAACTCTCCCTGATCTTGTTGTTGTCAGATGTGGAAGATTGGAAAACTTTCCCTGATCTCTTGTGTCTTGACCTGGACTGCTTTTGTTGAGGTTTGTAGTATTCGGTGCTTTCTGAATTTCTGATTCAACATCTGATTCATCTAAATGCAAGACCAATTGTTGTCTTTGACGAATAGGAATAAGATTGTTTCTATTCCTTCTTATAGTACCTTCTAAAGTTCTTAATAAATAAGATCGCTGTTGATTTTCCTCTTTCTGTAGAATTACTCCTCTGTTTTGGTCTCATACCCATACCCTTTGCTCTTCTGACAACTTTGGTAGGTTTCTGGTATGGTATTTCCTGATATAATTATGGGCTTGTTTCTTTCGGTAAGACTTTTCTTTGGCTTGTATTCTCTGATAATCCTTGCTTTGTAACCCTGGAAGTAACTTCTTTGGTTGGATTGGAAGTTGCATTCAAAGATTTCTTCCCATTAAGAGTTCTGATGGCACTAATCTGCATCATAATGGAGTAGTTCTGTACATCAGAAGTGCTAATTAGAAATCTTGATTTTTCTTCAACATAGCTTTAAGGGTTCTGACAGCTCATTTAGCGTCTCCATTAGATTAGGGGAACTTGTTAGGTGAACAAATCCAAATTTTTCCGCAAAGTGTAGTCCATTATTGGATACTATATGATCAGGTATACCATGTGTTGTGAAAACTTCTTGTAAAACTCTGATGACTGCTTCAGTTGCTGTTGTGGACATCCATTTAACCGCGATCCATCTTGAGAAGTAACCAACTATAATTTGAGAGTATTTTCCATCAAAGAAGAATAAGTCCATTGCCAACCGTTCCCACAGTCTAGTTGGGAATTGCGTCTAAATTAGAGGTTCTCTTTGATCTTGAATGTGAACTGCGCATACGTCACAATTAAAAATCAGTTCTTTGATATCCTTTGAGATTCTTGGCCACTACACTGATAACTGAGCCGGTGCTCTAAGTTTAGTTATGCCCATATGACCCTGGTGTATTTTCTCCAAGTTGTCTACTTTATCGTTATATACCAGCAAATCGTCCACTATGGTAAAGTGTCTTCTGTGTTCTGTTACGACCCGGTGAGAAAGGTGTCTAGGGGTCTTTTACTGTCTTCACTTGGGCTTATTGTAACAGAGTTTAATTTTAAACACACTGTGTTTTGAGCTCCCCCTTTGGTGAATCCTTGTTCACAGCTTTCCAATTAGAAGGCAAAGAAATGAGCACACCAGGTTTTCTTAGGTTTAAAGAAGAAAAGTGAAATTTATTAAACTTACTTAAATTCTAATTCAGTTAACGCCTACGGATACATGCCGCGCCCCATGCTAGCATGCATATGCAATACACACATGCAAATAGAGGCAGATAAGAGAAGAAAAATAAAATGGAGAGGTTTGAGGCAATCTCTGAAGAGGGTTTTTTTTTAAACTGTGCTTCGAGCTCGCTGTAGGGTCCTTGCTTGTAGGTAGTCTTGCTTTTCATTGGGGCCCTGTATTCTTCTTAAACCTTGTTCACTGTAGGAGACGTTTCTCTCTTTGGGTTCATATGTCTTCAATGGTTTCTGAAGCTGGTGAGAGTGAGATGACAGCAGACAGGAGAGAGATGTTCTCTATCCAGGAGCAAACAGCTTTCTGAGTTCAAAATTTTGTGGCTAGTTGAAATTCAAAAAACCAACAACCAGCCAGTCATGTAACTAAACTGGTCTGACCACTTCTTCTGTGTATCGGGGAAGCAAGGACTGGGTCCCTTGTTCCAACACTGTCTGCAAGCATGCAAATGTCTTTCCAGTCAGGGGCCTGGCAATTCCTTGTGATAGGCCCTCTTTTCTTCCCAGCCACAATTTTAAGTTTTAATGTTCTTGTGGTGAAATAATGTATGCCTCAGTCTTGGCAGGTGGGGGGCTTGCCTGACAGATCAAAGAAGATTTTCATTCTCTTACCCTTGGGACTCTATTGTGGCCAACCTTGCTCGCAATTCTGGCAGACATAGATTCATTCTTCAAGTTGCCTATGCGTCTGATAAGTTCTTTGGACTTGCTTCTTCCCGAGTTTTCTGTCCATGCAGAACCCCTGCAGGGACTTGCTGCATTTCTCTTTTTCACTCTGGTGGTCTTTGAGTGGCATGGCAGGCTGTGCTGTGTTATGCGGGTTCTCTCTCCATTGACGGGCTCTCTGGCGGAGTCCGGACTCTCTGCAGTGCTCAGGTCGGTTGTGGGCTCTCCCTAGATCCGTGAACAATTTTGGAAATTCCTTTTGAAAGTGACTCCTGGATTCTTGTTGTTTAACTTATTCTACTCTCGCTATAAGATGAAGGTCAATACAAGCTTAAGAGTGAGAACTCCTGATTTTTTAGGACATACAGTGTTGCTAATATCTGCTTTCCCTGGTACTGAAGCATTGCATGTAACTTCCCCTTTACTTCAAGCTCAACCCCTCCTCGGGCATGTAACTGAGTTTCTGCTGGTTGCAGAAAGTTTGTGGAAAGCCATGGCTCTTTGTCTGTGGTGACTGTTACACTTGCTGTGGTGTTGAGTTTGAAATTAGCGATATGTCTATTGACTGCAGACCAAACTGCCTGATTTAGATCATTGATCTCGCCAAGAAAATGTTTCGATCGGTCTGCTGCAGGAGGTTGTTTAACTTTGTTAACCATGCTATTCTTTAATGCTTTTCATTTAGAGCTTGAGGTGGTAGAGATTTTATTTTGGCACATTTTACTGAAATGCCCTATTTTCCTGCAATAAAAGCATTCTGCTCTATCGTCCGGACATTGTTCGCACCTATGAGTACTTTTGGTGCCACATCACTGGCAGGGTTTAATGGCGTCTTTCACTTACCTTGCACCACCCCACCCCCCGCCCCTCCCCCACCCTGTGTACCTTTTTTCTGGTGCCTCTTTTTCAGCCCTCTGGTGAAGGAACTGTACCTTTCTTCACCTCGCGGGATTGGTCTGTTGTTTTTCTGGACCTCAGCTTGCCTCACCAGCTGAATAGCTTTATCCAGGGTGAGGTCTTCTTTAGACTGTAAAAGATCTGATATGGATTCATCAGCAACACCCACAACAATACGATCTCTTATCAATTCTGCTTTGAGGTCTCCATACTCACATCCTTCAGCTAGTCTGTAAAGGCCATTGATAAAAGCATCGAATGTTTCTCCCAGTTTCTGGACCCTTTTGTTGAATCTTGCTCTTTCTAAAATCTTATTACTCTGTAAGTTGAAATAAGAATCAAAAGCTTTTAAAACTTTGTTGAATTTGGCCGATGCCTCGTAAAACCTTGTCTTGCAATTATATCATCAGCTATTGCACCAATTGAATATAATAGTGATAACTTGCTCTGCATCAGACTGGCGTTCTAATTTAGAAGCTGTTCTGTATGAGGAACCTTTTTCTCCCTTATACCCAGATTTGAATCTGATTGGGTCTCAGGTTTTGAAACTCTGCCATTCCCAATTTTTGAGCCATGTTGCTTTATTTTATAGACTTTTTCAGGCTAGATTGCTTTAATGGAGTGTAGCAGGTGCTTTTGAGTATCCATTGCTGTTTTTAATTGGCTGTTTTAGGGTTTTTGTCTTTGCTTGAACACTTCAGGTTTATTCAACTTGCCTTATTGTCCTGATGAGTGCAAGATGAAAAACATCGACAAAATATCTCTATTTTCAGCAATACTCAAGTTAAAATAATTGTTCACCTTCCCGAAGTTACCATAATTTCCACCTATTAAACAGCCTGCTTTAATATGGGTCTAATTTTAGTAAGATGTGTGGGGAGCTGAATCAATTGTTTTTGCTTTGCCTGTTGCTGAGTGAGAGTGATGGTCCCTCCACCCCCCCCCCGGAACCTTCCTGCAGGGGTCAGCGTGCGGGAATGGTTTCGGGTGGCGGCTCGCTGAGGGGGGGTGGGGGAATGGGAAAATCGGCGGGACTCAGTGCCGACTTCCTGTTTCCGCTTTTCGCCCCCTAACAATGGTGGTAACGGTGTGAGCGGCGGGCCCTGGGTTAAGCGCGACGCTGTGAGCAGGTGAGGGGAGCGGGTGGCGGTGGGCAGGGAGGGAAAGTCTTGGGGGCTTTTGTCCCCCGGTTAGAGCCTGGAAAGCGGTAGCTGTCGGGGCGGAGGGGGTGGGAAAGGCCCAGGCTCTGCGGCCTAGCGCTGAACGCGACTCTCAGGCAGAGGCGGGGAGCGAGGGCCCAGGCTTTCCCTGGGCCCCGGCCGGGTAAGAACTACGGTTCCAGCGGAGCCGCTCATTCTTCACACCAATTCCGTGGCACCTGCACTTACAAAAATCCTTTTAAGATACTCCAACACCTTCTGAACCAAAACCTCATTAGAACTGGAATTATTTTATATAAAAAAACAAGTGTATCCATGTTTTTATAGTTTGATAGGCCAACCGTTTTTTTTTTGTTGTCGAGGGATTAGTTTCTCAAGTCTTTTTTTAATGAAATAATTTTGAGTTCATCTTGTGTTACCTACTCTGTACCCCCTGGTTTCCTTCCTCTCACTCTTTACAAACACCAGGAGAATTCCTGGCTTGGACGGCTCTCGCACAAATTTAGTTTTGTGTTTAAAAGACAATCATATTAGTGTCTTCCCTTTTTGCCCCTTCTCTCACTCTCCCGGGAACAGCCGCGCCGATTGAGATACTCTAGAAATCTGGCGCAACACGATTTTTGTGTGATTGCGTAACTGGTTTATGTAGGTCAATAATGGAAGGTGTAAATATAGTGTTACCTAGAAACAAATGGCTGCTATTGAGCGTTGTGTTGGAGTTTCTTTCCTTGTCAGTTTAGTGTACTTTTTGGCTTTTTAAAAGTGGGGCATTGTTTTATGAAACAGTCTAATTTCCATTAAAGCTGCAGTGTACTCTTTATTGTGTTTGGTACAAAGTTCTACTGATTTGTTAACGTTTTTGCAGTACAATGGGTTAGGAACATATTCGATATTTACAAACTGAAATCTTCAATACATAAATTCAATTTTATTCATTTTTTCCCCCCAACTGTGTTTTGGAGCAATTCAAATTTTCTGACTTGCCATCTTTTATTTGAAAACATTTTGATTTTTATGGTCCCCTTTTGTACATTCCTGTTGTTGCAGAGGCAGAATAGGGATTTTTGTCAATATTTTGTATCATTCAGTACCTATTAACATTCACTAAGGTAATCAACACTAACGTCGGACAGGTCTGCAGGGGGACAAATATACTGTACTAAATTTATTTTGAATAGGTGTATAACTTATATGGTTTTCAAGTCATCTTGGTACAGATGTATATTGATCCCCTGTCCTATTTGATTAAAACAATTGTTACTTTTGAATAGTGACTTAATGTTGGTAAATGTTTATCTTTACAAATTTAACAAACTGGCTTCTGTGTAATTGTTTATTCAAAGTCTGCAATTATAGTGCAGAATTGTATTAGTTATAGCTTCATTTGGTAGGATGCCATATGGATTTTCTTGAAAGGAAATTGGTTATCAAGACCCTGATGTGTGGACTTTGCTAATCTCGGGCCTTTTTCTGATTTTCCAATAGGCCAAAATAATCGAAACAGGATGTATGGTTTTTTTTTATTGTGCTACTATTTCTTTCTTGGAATTTTCAAACTTCTGTTTAAATATCATTGCCTATGATGGGTAAAAAATGCTTGCAGGGTTTTTGTGGCTCTGTTTGTTTTTAATGTGAAGCAAAATTGGGGAATGCAACTGAAGAAAGTGGAATAATTTGGGGGAACTTTATTGTCCCTTTTTTTAAAAAAAAAGCAATTGATCATTTCATGAGGGCGAACTGTAAAAGAGTTCAGCTAGGAGAATCCAGTATTTTTAAAGTAAGATCCTAACTGCTTTGCAACACTGTACAGAAAGATTCCAAACATAAGTGGAGAAGAGAACACCAGGTTGGTAGAGGAAGATGAAATTGGTCCCAAGTAATGTTGATATACAAAATCCGTGGCTACGATCCCTCAATACTTTTAATATTGGCATCGTCCTTGTGAATTAGATTCCCAAAACAGACAATCGGCATTCCACTAATGCTGGAATAGTTTGTCAATACTTGATGCCTTGACCAATTTATTAGTTGAACATTTTTTTAAGGTTCATTGTCTTAGTCCCTGAACAAGTCAACATCTTATGCTATTTCTGACTGGATACTTCATTATAATTCTGACTTTTGGTACTTCACCCGTCACTGGTGAAAGTTTTGGATTTTGTTCTCCAGATGAAACTCATCAGTGTTAGGGAACGGAAATTTATACCGCTTCCTGGGCCCAGTGTTGGCAATGCTGACTTCCAATGAGCTGCTGTGAAGGATAGGTGGTGGCGTAGTGGTATTATCACTGGACTAGTAACCCAGAGAACCAGGGTATTTCTCTGGGGACATGGGTTCGAATCCCACCACAGCAGAAGGTGGAATTTGAATTTAATTAGTAAATCTGGAATTAAAAGATAGTCTAATGGCCATGAACCCATTGTCGATTGTTGTAAAAACTCATCTGGTTCACTAATGAGCTTTAGGGAAGGAAATCTGCTATCCTTACCTGGTCTGGCCTACATGTGACTCCAGACCCGCAGCAATGTGGTTGACTCTTTAAATGCCCTCTGAAATGGCCTAGCAAGCCACTCAGTTGTATTAAACCACTACAAAGTCAAAGATGAGGAATTAAACCGGATGGACCACCCGGCATCGACCTAGGCACCAGAAACGACAACGGCAAACCCAGCCCTGTTGACCCTGCAAAGTCCTCCTTAATAACATCTGGGGGCTTGTGCCAAAGTTGGGAGAGCTGTCCCACAGACTAATCAAGCAACAGCCTGACATAGTCATACTCACGGAATCATACCTTCCAGACAATGTCCCAGACACTGCAATCACTATCCCTGGGTATGTCCTGTCCCACCGGCAGGACAGACCCAGCAGAGGTGGTGGCACAGTGGTATACAGTAGGGAAGGAGTTGCCCTGGGAGTCCTCAACATCGACTCCGGACCCCATGAAGTCTCATGGCATCAGGTCAAACATGGGCAAGGTAACCTCCTACTGATTACCACCTACCGCCCTCCCTCAGCTGATGACTCAGTACTCCTCCATGTTGAACACCACTTGGAGGAAGCACTGTGGGTGGCAAGGGTGCAAAATGTACTCCGGGTGGGGGACTTCAATGTCCATCATCAAGAGTGGCTCGGTAGCACCACTACTGACCGAGCTGGACAAGTCCTAAAGGACTTAGCTGCTAGACTGGGTCTGCGGCAGGTGGTGGGGGAACCAACATGAGGGAAAAACGTACTTGACCTCGTTCTCACCAATCTGCCTGCTGCAGATGCTTCTGTCCATGACTGTATTGGTAGGAGTGACCACCACACAGTCCTTGTGGAGACGAAGTCCCGCCTTCACATTGAGGATACCGTCCATCGTGTTGTGTGGCACTATCACCGTGCTAAATGGGATAGATTTCGAACAGATCTGGCAATGCAAAACTGGGCATCCATGAGGCGCTGTGGGCCATCAGCAGCAGCAGAATTGTACTCAACCACAATCTGTATCCTCATGGCCCAGCATATCGTCCACTCTGCCATTACCATCAAGCCAGGAGACCAACCCTGGTTCAATGAAGAGTGCAGGAGGGCATGCCAGGAGCAGCACCAGGCATACCTCAAAATGAGGTGTCAACCTGGTGAAGCTACATCACAGGACTACTTGCATGCTGAACTGCGTAAGCAGCATGCGATAGATGGAGCTAAGCGATCCCATAACCAACAGATCAGATCTAAGCTCTGCAGTCCTGCCACATCCAGCTGTGAATGGTGGTGGACAATTAAACAACTAACTGGAGGCGGTGGCTCCACAAATATCCCCATCCTCAATGATGGGGAGCCTAGCACATCAGTGTGAAAGATAAGGCTGAAGCATTTGCAACAATCTTCAGCCAGAAGTGCCGAGTTGATGATCCATTTCAGCCTCCTCCTGAAGTCCCCAGCATCACAGATGCCAGACTTCAGCCAATTCGATTCACACCGCGTGATATCAAGAAACGACTGAAGGCACTGGACACTGCAAAAGCTATGGGCCCTAACAGTATTCCGGCAATAGTACTGAAGACCTGTGCTCCAGAACTTGCCATGCCCCGAGACAAGCTGTTCCAGTACAGCTACAACACTGGCATCTACACTGCAATGTGGAAAATTGCCCAGGTATGTCCTGTACATGCAATGACCATCTCCAACAAGACAGAATCTAACCATCTCCCCTTGACATTCAACGGAATTACCATCGCTGAATCCTCCACTATCAACATCCTAGGGGCTACCATTGACCAGAAACTGAACTGGAGTAGCCATATAAATACCGTGGCTACAAGAGCAGGTTAGAGGCTAGGAATCCTGAGGCGTGTAACTCGCCTCCTGACTCCCCAAAGCCTGTCCACCATCTACAAGGCACAAGTCAGGAGTGTAATGGAATACTCTCCACTTGCCTGGATGGGTACAGCTCCAACAACACTCAAGAAGCTCGACACCATCCAGGACAAAGCAGCCCACTTGATTGGCACCTCATCTACAAACATTCACTCCCTCCACCACCGACGCACAGTGGCAACAGTGTGTACTATCTACAAGATGCACTGCAGCAATGCACCAAGGCTCCTTAGACAGCACCTTCCAAACCCGCGACCTCTACCAACTAGAAGGACAAAGGGCAGCAGATACATTGGAACACCACCACCTGCAAGTTCCCCTCCAAGTCACACACCATCCTGACTTGGAACTATATCGGCGTTTCTTCACTGTCGCTGGGTCAAAATCCTGGAACTCCCTTCCTAACAGCACTGTGGGTATACCTACCCCAAATGGACTGCAGCGGTTCAAGAAGACAGCTTACCACCACCTTCTCAAGGGCAATTAGGGATGGGCAATAAATGCTGGCAGCGTCGCCCACATCCCATGAATGAATAAAAAAAATGCAAGATGAAACTCCCTCTACGTGATCCCAATATTGTGCTTTAACTACTGTCAGGGAAGAGCTGTTTTTCAGCTGATATCCTTGATGGTGTCTGAGGACAAGTGCCAGGTTATGTGAACTGACGCTAAAATAATGAGTTAAGATTTCCCAAATCTTATTTTATATAACAAACTTATTGGAAACTTCCATTGTGTTTTTTTTGCGTGATTGTTTTTAAAAATCTGTGTGAAAGGGTAATGGCTTTGGGCACCCTATTCTAGGATGTTGATGCATTGGAAAGGTGCAAGGATTCACGAGGATGATCGGGATTGGAGAATATCATTCTGATCAAAATTGGAAAAACTGAGGCCATTATTTAGTGCACGTAAAGAAGATTAAGAGGCATATTTAAGTGTTCAAAATTTTAGAGGGTATTTACTTAAAATTTAGGATCAATGTTGGAAGCCTAAAAGCTAAGCTAAAGATGGAGGTTCGAAGAAATATTTTAATGCAAGGGGTTATTAGATTATGAAAAGTTTACCAAAGTGAACATTTGAAGCTGAATCAACAAGGCTCAGGAGGAAATTGGGTAAAATCTTGACTATTATTAAAAGATATAGGATTAAAGTAGTTTGCTCTGACGTGAAGCTAACACTAATGCAGGCAATTAGAAAATGTTAGCAATATTTGGATGCATCTGCTGGTATGTAGAATCAAAATTGTACAGCACAGAAGGAGGACATTCGTCCTATCAAGTCTGTTTTGGCTTGTTCGAAGAAGAATCCAGTTATTCCCACTCCCCTGCTGTTTCCCCATATTCAGCAACAGCTTGTATTTATATCGCTGCAAATTTTTCTCAAAGTATTTATCCAATTCCCTTTTGAAGGTGATTATTGAATCTGTATCCACCATCCTATCAGGTAGTGCATTCCAATTCCTATCCACTCATTACATTAAAAAAAAAAGGTTTTCCTTGTGCCACCTCTTGTTCTTTTGTCAATCACCTTAAATCTGTGCCCTCTGGTTATTGATCCTTCAGCCATTGGGAACACTTTTTATTTCCTCTATTTAAACCCTTCTTGCTTTTAAACACCTATCAAATTTCCTTGTGGCTTTCTCTACTGTAAAGAGAACAACCCCAGCTTCTCCAGTCTGTCCACAGAACTATAATCCCTCATCTCGGGAACCGTTCTAGTAAATCTCTGCGATACCCTCTCCAATACCTTCCTGTCCTTCCTACAGTCTGGTGCCCAGAATTAGACCCAACACCCAGCTGGGGCTAAACTAGTGTTTTATATAGGATTTAGCATACCTTCCTGACTTTTGTACTCTACTCCTCTGTTTATAAAGCTCAGGATCCCATATGCTTTATGAACTGCTTTGTTAACCTGTCTGAAATAGTTAAAATTAACATGAATAGAATCTACATTTCTGACTTAACTTCCTGTTAGCTACATACAAGGGGCCGATTAGTACACTGTGGACCTTTTTAGCTGCAAGTACTCAATTTATAAAATTGTACAGAGAGGAGGAGGCCATTCAGCCCAATGCGCTTCTACTGTCTCTTTGAAAGAGCTGTTCAATTAGTTCCACTTTCCTACTTTCACCATAGCCCTGCACATTTTTCCTTTTACAAGTGTACATGTCCGGTAGTTTCCTTTTAAAAGTTACTATTGAATCAGATTCCACCACCCTTTCAGGCTGTGCATTTCAGGTCATCATATCGCGCTGGGTTTATAAAAAAACTTCTAGCCTCCCCTCTGGTTCTTCTGACAATTATCTTATATCTGTGTCATCGGGTTATCAATCCTCCTGCCAGTGGATAATTTCTCCTTATTTGCTGTATCACCACTCTTCATAATTGTGAACTCCATTAATAAGTCTCCCCATAACCATCTCTGCTGTAAGGAGAACAATCCCAGTTTCTCTAGTTTTTCCATGTAACTGAAGTCCCTCAACCTGGGAAGAAAATTCAAGCTTTCAAGCTCATGCTTTCTCTCACTGTAAATATTAACTGTAAACTGAAGTAGATATCGAATCGACTCATGAGGGATGTCGAGCTGAACTATGTAAAAATGTAAATAGTTTTTATTTTTAAAAACACAGAAGCTTGAATTTCAGAATCATTCGAACTCGTAGCATCTGAAGGTCATTTTGTGCTGCACCCTAAACACATTATATGGCTAGATGATGTAGATTCAGTGGCAGGTCTGTCCAGGCTCTTTACGCTGCTGTGTTCTAAACTTTTTATATATTAAAAAAAAGCATTTTTATTTAAAACAGATCAATGACAACTATCATTACAATGAAACATTAACTGAAATCTTGTAGTCAAATGTTAGAAAACTTTTAATTTTAATGAAAACTCAAGCTACTTTATGAAACATAGTCTAAACAAATTTATTTTTAATCAAATAATACATAGATAAATAAAATTCCCATTAAACACCACATTAAACCATTTATCAAATTAGACCACCCCAAATCATTGAACTGGGACATCACCTTTAAAGTAGGTGATAAAAAAACTAACGACCGAGCGCAACAACACAGCAAAGAGCTATAACAAGTCATCCACATCTCTCAGTGAAGTCTTCGGAGCTGTGTCTGGAAGAGCTGCCTGTAGTGTCCAGGGTGGGCCTTTTTGTACACTTCCAGATATTGTTCCTGATTCACACCAAGCAAATAATCTCGTTGATTGGTGGCTTGTAACATTCCCTGAGCTGAAGGGGAAAGCTTCAACTGTGGCCACCATATTGTACTATTTTTATGGCAGGCATTTTTTAATATCTAAACTGGCAAAAATAAAGCAAAGGAATGCCAGTGAAGGCCAATTCCAAGGCATAGGGTAAAGTCCACAGCCATGGGATTGCAGTGGAGTAGGAACTTTGATAAAATTCACAAGGAATTTGGTGACTGGGCTGTTTATACAAAGCACAGGGCGCGTGTCCGCCATTCAGTTTGTCGAAAGCTTTGTGTGGGTTCACTTGAACAGAGTTTCACTGTAGTCTGTCTGCTTCTCCCCAGGCATTATTTAAGTTGTTTAAATTAAAAACAAATACAGCCAGCATAGATTGTTATTTGCTAGTAAGCTGAATAATGCATTTTTAGGTTGCTGTCACTTATGACAGTTGTGCTCAGAGGCTGCTACACTATATGCATCTTTCTAAAGTTCCTGTAGAATGCTGTTTCCTTGGGATCGATGAATGGTGCATGCAGAAAATATTCCAGACAAGATGGAGTTTTTCAAATCACTTGGATTTTTTTGTTGCAAAAATAAACTTCCTGAAGCTGCAGGGATAAATTTGCACAATTGCCTGCAGACCTCTGATATCACACCCAACTTGCCACCTTCAATTGTGAGCCTAGGTGGTGAGGTTCAGCAACTGTACAGAGGATCACCGCTCAGCCCTTGTCCACATAGATGCACTTGTCAGCTGGATACCATTCAGGAGCAGAAACTGACTTGAGCTTTTCAGAGAATATTTTTTCACCTCGGTGTACGAAACCAATTGACTCCTGTCACAACTGCTACTCCCACAGAGATCAGGTGTCTTGTCACTTAATAGGAAGCCAACTGGAGTCCATCTGGTCGCTATGGCTAAGTCCTGAAAGACAGCGCATTTATCCAGTAAACTGTATTCATTTCTGATGAGCAAAGTATTGATTGTGCATTTGGGAAGCTATGGGGTTCGCATTCAGCATCTGCCTCCACTCCTTGGCAACCTTATTTATTTTGGCTGTAATTCCTAATTAATGTTGTTCAACACTTTTGATAATTTGTATGTACTTCTCATATCGAAGCATGGTTTAAGAGCTTTGCAAGGTGGAAATGGGCAGGGTTTGGGTGGATCAAAGACATAGTTGTAGAGGATTTTTTTTAAGAGGACCTTTTTCTGTTCTTGGGATGTGAGCTTCGCTGGCAAGGCAGGCATTTATTACCCATCCCTAATTGCCCTGGAGAAGGGGTGGTGAGCCACTGCCTTGAACCGCTGCAGTCCATGTGATGTAGGTCCACCCACAGAGCAGTTAGGGCAGAAGTTCCAGGATTTTGATGCAACGACAGTGAAGGATATGAAGGCGATACAGTTCCAAGTCAGGATGCTGTCTGACTTGGAGGTGCTAGTGTTCTCATGCATCATCTGCCCTTGTCCTTCTAGTTGGCATAGGTCGTGGGTTTGGAGCTTTGGTACATTGTTGTAGTGCATCTTGTAGATGGTACACAATGCTGCAACTGCACTGGTGGTGGAAGGACTCATTGTTTAAGGTGGCGGATGGGGTGCCAATCAAAGGGGCTGCTTTGTTTTGGATGGTGTCGAGTTTCTTGTGTGGCTGGAGCTGCACTTGTTCAGGCAAGTATTCCATCACATTCCTGACTTGTGCCTTGTAGATGGTGTACAGGCTTTGGGAGTCAGGAAGTGAGTTACTCACTGCAGAATTCCCAGCCTGTGACCTGCTTTTGTAGCCACAGTGGCTGTTCCAGTTAAGTTTCTGGTCAATGGTAACCCCCCCAGGATGTTGGTGGGGGATTCAGCAATGGTAATGGCATTGAATGTCATTGTGAGATGGTTAGCTTCTCTTGTGAGAGTTGGTCATTGCTGGGCAGTTGTGTGGTACAAATATTCCTTGCCACTTATCAGCCCAAGCCCTAACGTTGTCCAGGTTTTGCTGCATGCAGGCATGGACTGCTTCAGTATCTTGGGAGTTGTGAATGATGCTGAAAACTGTGCAATCATTGGCAAACATCCCCATTTCTGACCTTATATTGGAATGAAGATCATTGATAATGCAGCTGAAGGAAAGGAGAATGATTTTGAAGTTGTTTTGGGAAAGTTTTCGAAAGAGCAGAAGTGTGGTGGCTGCAGGATAGGTCTCTGCTGGAATGGAGGGATCAAAGTTGAGCACTAAACTAGAGTCAGGGCAGTGAAAGGTGTGAGCTGGGACATATAGCTGGAGAATATAGTGTGAAGGATTTGAAAACAAGGCCAGCATATCTTGAAGTCGGTGTGCCAGGAAATGGAGCACTAATGGAATCAGCAAGGGCAGGTGTGTCTGTTAGAGAGGGTAAAGGCTGCAGAGTTTTATAAATTAACTAAAGGATGAGAGAGGATACATCAAAAAAGCATTCATGAAGTTGATCTTTTAGGTGGTGCATTGGTTCCAAAATGTAAGGAAAGATGTAGGAGCCTGAGGTAGTGGTTTGAAGGTGGAAACATTTGTGTTTTGTTTATGAAAATAATTGATAAGACAGCTCAGGCTTAAGCAAGGTGCTGAGGCTGTGCACCACCTGAATCAGTGCAAGCAGGCGGCTGGGGTGATTTTTGCACTAGAGCCAGAGAAATGAGTTCGAGCATGATCCAGAGAGCATGGCTCTGATTTTGTTAACATGATGACAATTTCAGAGCAGGATATTATCCGCACATTTGATGACTGATTACGGATGATGACGCCAAGGTGTCGCACATTGTCGGGAAGTCAGAAGGAATCAAAGATGAAGCCTGATTATATTGCAAGTGGCCACAAATGCACAGCAGGAGAAGTCATTTGACTATTAGAGCAGCGAGGGATGGAACTAGAGCACTGTGCTGTGGAGATGGAACGCAAGGCGTAGAATGGACTGATTGACAGTGGAAGGTATTGGAGATGTGGAGAAGATTAATAAGGAATGGAATAGGAAGAGAACAATGTTTTCCTCTCAGCTTATGGATCTATTATTGTTACTGTTTGCAAACAGTTGTGTGTGGCAACCTCCTGTAACTACTGGCACATCTCCAATGACCAACTTCACATATCTATACATTTCTAAGAACTCCCTGTCCTAACTTCCAAGACAGTGTTTGTTATATAGAAAAACTATGCTATCATTGTAGAAAATGGAATTAGTATATAACCATAATCCTTTGTTTAAGAAGGGTAGCAAGGATAATCCAGGAAATTATAGGCTGGTGAGCCTTAGGTCAGTGGTAGGGAACTTATTCGAGAGGATTCTTCGGGACAGGATTTACTCCCATTTGGAAACAAATTTACTTATTAGTGAGAGGCAGCATGGTTTTGTGAAGGGGAGGTCGTGTCTCACTAATTTGATTGAGTTTTTTGAGGAAGTGACGAAGATGGATGATGAAGGAAGGGCAGTAGATGTTGTCAAAGGCTTTACTGAAGTCCATATAGACAAGGTCCCTCATGGCAGACTGGTACAAAAGCTGAAGTCACACAGGATCAGAGGTGAGCTGGCAAGATGGATACAGAACTGGCTCGGTCATAGAAGACAGAGAGTAGCAGTGGAAGGGTGCTTTTCTGAATGGAGAGCTGTGACTAGTGGTGTTCCGCAGGGATCAGTGCTGGGACCGTTGCTGTTTGTAGTATATATAAATGATTTGGAGGAAAACATAGCTGGTCTGATTAGTAAGTTTGCGGACGACACAAAGGTTGGTGGAGTTGCGGATAGTGATGAGGATTGTCGGAGGGTACAGCAGGATATAGATCGATTGGAGACTTGGGCAGAGAAATGGCAGATGGAGTTTAATCCGGACAAATGTGAGGTAATGCATTTTGGAAGGTCTAATGCAGGTGGGAAGTATACAGTAAATGGCAGAACCCTTAGGAGTATTGACAGGCAGAGAGATCTGGGCGTACAGGTCCACAGGCCACTGAAAGTGGCAACACGTGGATAAGGTAGTCAAGAAGGCATACGGCATGCTTGCCTTCATCGGTCAGGACATAGAGTATAAAAATTGGCAAGTCATGCTGCAACTGTACAGAACCTTAGTTAGGCCACACTTGGAATATTGCGTGCAATTCTGGTCGCCACACTACCAGAAGGATGTGGAGGCTTTGGAGAGGGTACAGAAGAGGTTTACCAGGATGTTTTTTTTTGAGATACAGCACTGAAACAGGCCCTTCGGCCCACCGAGTCTGTGCCGACCCATTTATACTAATCCTACACTAATCCCATATTCCTACCACATCCCCACCTGTCCCTATATTTCCCTACCACCTCCCTATACTAGGGGCAATTTATAATGGCCAATTTACCTACCAACCTGCAAGTCTTTTGGCTTGTGGGAGGAAACTGGAGCACCCGGAGAAAACCCACGCAGACACAGGGAGAACTTGCAAACTCCACACAGGCAGTACCCAGAATTGAACCCGGGTCGCTGGAGCTGTGAGGCTGCGGTGCTAACCACGATGTTGCCTGATCTGGAGGGCATTAGCTATGAGGAAAAGTTGGATTAACTCGGATTGTTTTCACTAGAACGACGGAGGTGGAGGGGCGACATGATGGAGGTTTACAAAGTTATAAGCGGCATGGACAGAGTGGATAGTCAGAAGCTTTATCGCAGGGTGGCAGAGTCAGTTACTAGGGGACATAGGTTTAAGGTGCGAGGGGCAAAGTTTAGAGGGGATGTGCGAGGCAAGTTCTTTACACAGAGGGTGGTGAGTGCCTGGAACTTGCTGCCGGGGGAGGTGGTGGAAGCAGGTACCATAGTGACGTTTAAGAGGCATCTTGACAAATACATGAATAGGATGAGAATAGAGGGATATACGGTCCCCGGAAGTGCAGAAGGTTTTAGTTTAGACAGGCATCAAGATCGGCGCAGGCTTGGAGGGTCAAATGGCCTGTTCCTGTGCTGTGCTGTTCTTTGTTCATAGAAACAATGTGCTAATACGTTAAATAATCTGAATTTTGACCATGCAGGCCAGGCCCATGATATATTGGGAACTCTCAAACGTAACCCTTTTTTTATTTGAAATTTTTATTTAGGCATTGGTGAGTGTGTGACCAAATCATTTGAGTCTTGGATCAGTGGCTCAGTTGGGAGTTCAGTATCTGGTTGGAGTGATAGGAAAACCAGAAGTAGTTGTTGAAGGACCTGCACATGGTTTTGAATTCTAAATGCTTCTCAACACATCCCCTGTTCCGAAGTGGAAATAATTAAAATCTGGTTAGCTATTTTGTTGGAAAGGGTAGAAAATAGTTTTATACAGAATTTCTAAGTTGGTAATATGGGCTTTGCCAAGAATGCAGTTTTAGACTCTGCTAGTATATCTGTCCTAACTGGTTATGAAATTTAAGAACCTGTAGCTGCATTTGCCGTATGGAAGCATTTTGTTCGGATGTCCAATGTTTGGATCACTGTATAAACTGGAAATGCTAGAAATACAAGAGGTTAGCCAGGATCTGTAAAATACCGGACTATAAGAAAAAGTAGGGAAAAGGGGGTGGGGTGGAGATGGCATTAATCAGTCTGCCAGTGTTGAATTGTTTGTGGCTTGACTTTGCTTTCCTTTTTTCCTATTTGCTTTCATTTTTGTTGGTGTGGATGTTTTCCAGGTCTCTTAACTCTCTACATTTTTAGAACCTTTTTCTATTTGTGCTTCATTTCACTGATGTTTTATAACAGCTAACAGTCTTCCGTTAAGCAGTTTACAGATCTTTCAGCTCATTTATTCCATCTTTGTGATTCTGGTATCTGATGATTTTTTCCTTTCCCCTTTTTTTTTCCTAACCGTACCAAAGTACTGAACATTGTCTTTGGTTTTGGTGAAGGATACATGCCCAAAACATGGCAATCTGGCCTTTCCTCATTCTACATGCTGACTAACCTGCAGTGTATTTCCAACATCTGTGGTTTTCCTTTTGTATGAGTTATGTTGCTTTGGTATATTTGTATGCATTTGTTCGTTCAAGTTGCATTTCTACATCTTTTCTGCTTGGTATACACATTTTTCTGTTTATTTGGTAAAGTATTAGTATGACATGTCCAGTTGTGACCAAAATGGCAACTTACCAAAGTAAAATGGCAGATCTTATGTTCTTTATCATACAGTTTGATGCATCCATTGATGGAAAAAGTGATATAACCTTGTTGTACATATCTCACAGTAACATAATTGTGCTTAACTGTTGCTGACCGCGCAAGTCAAAGCCCCCAATCAAAATATATGATCCTGATTGCGGTGGGAGCAACAATTCAGTCCTGTCGCTCTACAGATCGCCTAACATATCACTTTAAACTTTTCAAATTTAAGAAATCCATAGCCGAATTGAACCATCTATTAACCCCCCCTCTCCCCGCCCCGAAATGAGGTGAACCCAAGCCAGGTGTCTTTAGATCAACAAATTAACTATTTATTAGAAAAACTAAACTCTTAAACACTAATAAGATAAAAACAACATTTAAAATAGAAAAAAATTAGTGTTCTTTCAGATTTGCACTTCCCGATGAGCAATCCTCTGATTAAAGTCCACTCGCAGTCTTCCAGGATCCGATGACGGAAGAGAAACGTCCAACTCTTTTGTCCAGCGATGACCACTGCAGATCAACCAGTCGCAATGAATCAATTTGGCTTTAGAATTTTTGAGGGATAAAAGATTCAAAGTCTAACTTCCCCTCCTTCAGTTTAAATTAACAGATCTCTATTCATTTCATGCTGGCCCAGCTGTCTGTCTGTTAGAACAGTCTGTCTCAATTAAAAGCCAGTTCAAAATTTAATCGCAACATTGTATAATTGATTCTCAGTATCTGGCTGTGTCCAAGGCAACCAAGATGCACCTGCTGAAGTTGGTTGGTTCTTCCACTCTGTATGGTTGTTATTCAACGGCAACCAGAATGCAACTTCTAGGTAACTCCTGAGGCTTGCTTGTTCTTAAAGCAGTACTGATCCTTTGCTGACTTAAAAACACTGCAGATTTCCCCCCAAAAAAGTATCACGAAAATATTTCTTACAAAGTAAAATGGTAGATCTTGTGTTCTTTATCATACAGTTTGATACATCCATTGATGGAAAAAATGGTATAACCTTGTTGTACATATCTCACAGTAACATAATTGTGCTTAGCAATACATGATCATGATTACCAATAATCTCAATCACTTTTATCTGCAGATTATTTCTAAGAAACCAGTGTGATCCATGTAGGTTCCTTGGGCTGTGGGGGTAAGCAAAGTTACGTTTGCTCAGAAATGACACTTCAAGCTTGAAACTGAATAATTCTGCAACACCTGATTCTGTCATCGATACTTGAGTCAGGCTGGTCTGCATTCTTTCAGGTCACCATTGATCATTGGATGGCCATATTCACTTAATAATTTGATCACGTTCTTGTTATAGTACACCTTTAAGTGGGTGTGGTTACATTTTTAGTGCACCTTGCTAGAGAGGAAATTATGTAAAATACCATGTGACTGATTCTCATTCTCAGTCTGTTGCTGATCAGACAGACCAGATGTATATGTACAGATCTTCTCTTGCAATAATGCCATGCTACTGCCCTCAATACAGAAACCCACTATTCAGGTGTTAACTGACCTCGATGCGTGGTCAGTGCCTTGATGTCCAAAGTCTTAGTAAGCCGAAGGAAAAGAAAACACAACCATTCTAGCCTGTGTAGAGACTGACTGAAGTCTGTCGTTGAGTTTAAGGCAACAATCTAAAGTGCATAACTGCCCAAATTCTGCACTAGCAGTTTCTGACTTTATTCAAACTCCTTGAATGAATTGATGTTATGTGACCATCAGCTTCTGATTATGCAGAGGGCATTGCTCCCTGATGGTGTCCAAGAGCAGAGTTGGAGGTCTTGAGTTGGCAGCACTTGATGGGAAAGATGATGAACTTCAGAGTCGGCTTGTTATCTGTAAGAGCAGAGCGAGAGCACTTGGTGAACCTGCAGCAAACAATTTGAAGATTTTAGTAAAGAAGCAAGAATGGTCCGCTCTGCGGTCAGCACCAAGGTTGCAGTAGCACAGTGACCTCAAAGGTGATGCATGTGCAGAGACCTGGATGATGTTGAAAGGAAAAGCCCAGATGTACAAAATCCTAGAAAAGGTTGAAAAAGTTGAGTCTTGAAGAGAATAGACCTCTGGGAGTACACTTATTGGTTAGATTTCCAATAGGATGTAGAGAATGTTGTGGGTGAGCTTAAGGACCTTTTTTTGTTTAAATTTTTGTGTTAGAAACCTAATTTTAGTGTACACTTCCTCTGGTTACCAAGATGGTGGCTGAAAGCATTTGTAGCTGTTATTGTAAGTTATGTCATTGCCAGTTGTTTACTTCCTGATAGATTCACTATCTGCTTGCTCATTGCTAACTTTCCTATCTTCAGCAATATTTCAGGCAGTCAGACATTTTCTAGTGTGTACTAAACACTGCAAGAACAAGGATTTAAATGAAATCTTAAACTAATCCAGTAAGACTTTTTCTAAGGTCCAGCATAAATTTTGTTGGAAAACTAGGATGTAAAATAAATTTAGTGGGGGAACTGATTGAAGCCAGAAATAAAAAAAAAACTCCTTTCAGTCAGCTAGCAATGACCTGGATCAGCAGATTATTGTAGCGTATGAGTGCTTTAAACACAGAATTTGGTGAAAGTTAGATGAATCTGCTAAACAGTGATGACAGGAATTTGGTGCAGAGGGGGAAGGAGGTGCTGAGTAATTTAAACCGGGGTATAACTAAATATATAAATCTGAATAATTCCTTAGATCTAAGGAGATAGAATTAAGTTGAGAATACCAACGTTAAAAGGATCTGAATTGGATTATATAAAACTCTGGAACATGTCAATAATAGAAATAAGGGGGTACTAAACTAAAAATGTAAAGTAAGTGGATAGTGTTACGACCGACTGCTCCAGTCAAAGCCCTCAATCAAAATATACAATTCTGATTGTGGTGGGAGAAATGCACTGTTAATTCAATCCCGTCCCTCCACAGATCGCCTAACATATCATTTTTAAACTTTGCAAATTAAAGAAAGACCCAGCCAAACTGTGCTATCTATTAACCCCCAAATGAGGCTAACCAAACCAGGTGTCTTTAAATCACAAGTTAATTGTTTAATTAAAATAAACTAAATTCTTAAATACTATGAAGATATAAACAACATTTAAAATAGAAAAAAATTAGTCCTTGCAAATTTACAGTCCAATGTTGCTTGAAGTCCTCACAGCCATCTGATGGGGGGGGAGAAAGGTTCTTCCACAGTAGAACAGCCCACAGTCTAATACCAGCAGTAAGTGATGCTTTCCTTCTCCAGCGAATTTCAGCAATTAACAACTTGCAAACACTTTCAAGAGAATCAATCTGACTTTAGAATTTTTGAGGGATAAAAGGCGTCTAACTTCCCTTCCTTCAGTTTAAATTACCAGAGCTCTCTGTTTTGGCTTGACTTTTTAAAAGAATTTTGAGAGATATTAATTAAACAGACAAAATTCTCTCCTTTCAATTTAAATGACAGAGCTTTTTTTCAGGTGCTAACACCAACTGTCTGTTCTTTGTTAGAACAGACTGTCTTCCACTAAAAACCAGTTCAAATTTGAATTGTAGCAAAGGTATCGCATGATGCTCAATCCAAGTGGCTGTATCCATGGTAACGAGAATGCACCCTTTGAATCGCAGTCTCTGGCTGTATCCAAGGCAACGAAAATGCATCTTCTTGGTAACTCTGGAGGCCTGCTGTTTCTTAAAGTAGTACTGATCTTTTGCAAGCCTTAAAGGTACACCGCATATTCCTGGGGGAAAAAACTACAGGACCATGACAATAGACAGCTGAGACCCATTGCCTGCAATTAGTATGCCATTTGGGAACTCCAGGATGCTTCATATATATCCTGAGTAACCACTTGTCCAGGAAGTACCTCCCAGTTGCTCAAACTCAGGCTGAGGGTTTATGAGCTTGACTGGCTGGAGTCACTGCAGGGAATACGGGAGGCTTAGAATTTCCTGGAGGTGGTCACCCCACAGCTACAGAGAGCTCAAGGGATGGTAAGTATTTGGCCCATCTGGCAGACTAGGAAGAGGCAGGCAGTGCAGGAATCCTCAGAGTGTGTCACTGTCAAACTGGTTTTCAGTGCTGGATACCAGTGAGGGTGGCAAAAGCTCGGGTGTGCACTCCAGAGCATATCCATGACATCATTGTGCTGGTGACTGCACAACGAAGGATAGAAATGCAGTGGTCATGGGGCATTTGATGATTAGGGAGATTGACAAAATTTTATGCAACCACAGACATTAGGCCCGCATGACTTTGCCTCCCTAGTGCTTGGGTAAAGGGCATCAGTGAGAGGGTGCATAACACTTGAAGGGAGCAGCCATAAGTTGTGGTCCATGTGGAAACCAGTGACAATGGAAGGAAAAGTGTTGGTGTTCTGCAGTCAGGAGCTCGGGGGGACATTAAAGAGGAGCAGGAGTTCCAAAGGTGAGTCATCTCTAGTTTCTCCCAGTGCCATGCATTGGTGTGTATAGGTGTACTAGGATAAGACTGGTTAACACGTGGCTGGAGAAATGGTGCAGGAGGGAGGGATTCAGTTTCCTGGGGCATTGACATCGTTCTGTGACAGGAGGGACTTGTTCAACGGGGTGGGTTTGCACCTCAACAGAGCTGGGACCAATACCCTTTCAGGGAGGTTAACTCATAACATGGTGGGAGGGGGAGGGTGCAGTGATTTAAAACTAATTTGGCAAGAGGGAGAGTATCAAGATGAAATATTAGAGAGGAAAAACAAGGTGCACAGAGACAAATAGCATGAGAGTAAAGAATAATTCAGAAATAGGGATTAGGCAGGGGTCAAATGCCAGGCATTCTAAGATGGGTTTAGCGTGCATGTGCATGAATGCACGTAACATGATAAATAAAGTTGGTGAGCTCCAGGCACATGTTAGCACATTGGACTATGTGGGAGTAAGCGACCTGGTTCAAAGAAGGGGAGGGTTAGGAACTTAATATTCCTGGCTACGTGGTATTCGGGAAGGAAAAAAAGGACGGGTTGGCAATATTGATCAAAGAAACTATTATATCACTGAAGTGCGATGATGTAGTTGGGGGGGGGGGTGGTGGGGGTGGTCTAAGGCAGAATCTATAGAGATAGGCTGCAGAGCTGGGCTGAGAGATGGCAAATGGAGTTTAATGCGGAGAAGTGTGAGGTGATTCATTTTGGAAGGAGTAACAGCAATGCAGAGTACTGGGCTAATGGGAAGATTCTTGGTAGTGTAGATGAGCAGAGAGATCTTGGTGTCCAGGTACATAAATCCCTGAAAGTTGCTACCCAGGTTAATAGGGCTGTTAAGAAGGCATATGGTGTGTTAGCTTTTATTAGTAGGGGGATCGAGTTTCGGAGCCACGAGGTCATGATGCAGCTGTACAAAACTCTGGTGAGGCCGCACCTTGAGTATTGCGTGAAGTTCTGGTCACCGCATTATAGGAAGGATGTGGAAGCTTTGGAAAGGGTGCAGAGGAGATTTACTAGGATGTTGCCTGGTATGGAAGGAAGGTCTTACGAGGAAAGGCTGAGGGACTTGGGGTTGTTTTCGTTAGAGAGAAGGAGGAGGAGAGGTGACTTAATAGAGACATACAAGATAATCAGAGGGTTAGATAGGGTGGATAGTGAGAGTCTTTTTCCTCGGATGATGATGGCAAACACGAGGGGACAGCTTTAAGTTGAGGGGTGAAAGATATAGGACAGATGTCAGAGGTAGTTTCTTTACGCAGAGAGTAGTAGGGGCGTGGAACGCCCTGCCTGCAACAGTAGTAGACTCACCAACTTTAAGGGCATTTAAGTGGTCATTGGATAGACATATGGATGAAAATGGAATAGTGTAGGTCAGATGGTCGGCGCAACATCGAGGGCCGAAGGGCCTGTACTGCGCTGTAATGTTCTAATTCTAATTAATTCTATTTGGTTACATTAAGAGGAGCTATTACGCTATTGTGTGTATACTATAGGCTACCAAATGATGGGTATAACAGAGCAATTTACAGAAGGATGCAAAAGCTATAGAGTAACGATAATGGGGGACTTCAATTATTCTAATATAGACTGGGATATTAACAGTGTAAAGGGCAAAGAATGGGAAGAATTCTTGAAATGTGTATGAGAATGTTCTTGTTCAGTGTGTTTCCAGCGTGACTAGGAATGGAGCAGTGCTGAATCTAATTCTGGGGAATGAAGTGGAGCAGGTTTCAGTGTGGGAGCATTTGGGGGCAGTGACCATGTCAGGTTTAGAATAGTAAGTGAAAAGGACAAGGGGCCATCAAGAATAAAAATACCTAACTGGAGGAGGGCCGATATCAGTGAGTTAAAAAGGGATCTGGCCCAGGATGATTGGAACCATAAAATGGTAGGCAAGCATTAAATGAAGATTGAGAGGCTTTCAAAAAGTTCATGTACAGTGTAGACATATTCCCATGAGAGTGAAAAGAGGGGCATCCAAAGCTAGAGCTCCTTGGATGGCTAAAGGTATAGAAATTAAACTGAAACAAAAAAAGGAGACTTATGATAAGTTCATGATACGTAGACAACCAAGCTGAATATAGAAAGTACAGATGAAATCTAAAAAAAGGGAAAAGAGATGCAAAGAGTATGAGAATAGATTAGCGGCTTACATAAAAAGGAACTCCAGTCTTTTTATGAACAAATAGTAAAAGAGTCATCTCTGAAAGGTTGGATCCAATTAGGGAGCAAAAAGAAGATCCTTTTGTGCAGGCACTGGGCATGGCTGAGGTACTAAATGAGTACTTTGCATCTGTCTTCATTTGAGAAGAGGATGCTGCCAATGTAGTAGTAAAGCATAAAAATAGTTAAAGGGGCAATACTCAAGATTGGCAGGCTTCAAAATAGAAAGTTCACCCAGTCCAGTTGGAATGCATCCCAGGTTACTGAGGGGAGGTATGGGTGAAATTGTGGAAGCTCTTTCCTCAATCTTCCAACCCTCCTTGGATATGGGGGTGGTACTGGAGGACTGCAAATCGTACGCCCCTGTTCAGAAAAGAGAGATATAATGTCGGCAAACCTCTTGATCATGCCCCCTACATTTACATCCAAATCGTTAATATATACCACAAAAAGCAGGGGAGCCATGCAGAACGTCACTGGAAATAGCCCTCCAGTAGCAAAGACAGCAGTCAACAATTATCCTTTGTTTCCTGCCACTGAGCCAATTTTGTATCCATCTTGCTACATTTCCCTGGATTCCAGGGGCTTTTTTAAAACACTCTGCCAAGTGGAATCTTGTCAAAAGCCTTGGTAAGATCTGTGTAGACTACATCAACTGCACTACCCTCATCAATCTTCCTTCTTCAAAAAGTTCGATCAAGTTCGTCAGACAAGATCTTCCCTTAACAAATCCTTGACTATCCTTGATTAATCTGTGCCCTTTGAAGCAACAGTTTATCCTGTGTTTCAGAATTGATTCCAATAATTTGCCACTACTGAGGTTAGACTGACTGGCCTGTAGTTATTCGGTCTATCCCTTGCTCCCTTTTTAAACTGAAGTACAATGTTGGCAGTCCTCCAATCCTCCGGCACTACACCTGTATCTAGTGAGGACTGAAAAATGATGGTCAGAGCTTAACACTATTTCCTCTCTTGCTTCTTTTAACAGCCTGGGATACATTTCATCCGGCCCTGGTGATTTATCCACTTTGAAGGATGCTAATCCCATTAATACTTACTCTCTCCCTATGTTTATCACATCCAATACTTCACGCCCCTCTTTCTTAACTACAATATCTGCATCATCCCCCTCTTTTGTGAAGACAGATGCAAAGTATTCATTAAGAATAATACCAACATCTTCCACCCCTACACATAGGTTACCTTTTTGGTCTTTTATGGGTCCTTCTCTTTCTTTAGTTATCCTCTTACTCTTAATTTATTGATAAAACATCTTTGGGTTCCCCTGGATTTTGCTTACCAATATTCTTTCATGCCCTCTGTTAGCTTTCCTAATTTCCTTTGTGATTTCACCCCTCCACTTTCTATTCTCTTGACTTTCTGTAGGATTGAGTTCTCGCTGTCAGACATAAGCTTTCCTTTTGTCTCTTATCTTGGCCTGTAAGCTCCTTGACATCCATGGGGCTCTAGATTTGGCTGTTCCACCCTTTTTTCTTTGTCGGAACATGTTTACTCTGAACCCCTTGAATCTCCCCTTTGAATGCCTCCCACTGCTCTGACACTGACTTACTTTCAAGTAGCTGTTTCCAGTCCACTTTCGCTAAATCACTTCTCAGCTTAGTTAAATTGGCCTTGCCCCAATTGAGAACTCTAACTCCTGTTCTATCCTTGTCATTTTCCATAATTATGTTAAAACTGACTGAATTATGATCACTACCAGCAAAATTGCTCTTCTACTGCCACTCCTTCCACCTGCCCATCTTCATTTCCTAAAACTAAGTCTAAAATTGCACCCTCTCTTGTTGGACTTGCTACATACTGGCCAAAAAAGTTCTTCTGAATGCACCTCATTAATTCTGCTCCCTCAATTCCTTTCACACTAAAACTATCCCAGTTAATATTGGGGTAGTTAAAATCCCCTTATATTACTGTCCTATTGTTTTTGCACTTCTCAGAGATTTGCCTACATATCTGCTCTTCTATTTCCCTCTGACTGGTGGTCTATAATACACTCCCAGCAGTGTGATTGCCCCTTTTTTTGCTCCTTAGCTCGATCCATATGGCCTTATTTGATGAACCTTGCAACATATCCCTCCTCACAGCTGTAATTGTTTCTTTGACCAAAGTTGCCACTCCCCCTCCTTTTATTTATCCCCCTCCCTATTGTATCTGAAAACCCCATAACCAGGAATGTTGAGCTGCCATTCCTGTCCCTCCTTAAGCCATGTTTCTGTAATAGCTATGATCTCATACTGCCATGTGTCTATCTGTGGCCTCAGCTCATCTGCTTTATTTGCTATACTCCTTGCATTGAAGTAGATATCCATGAGCACTGCCAAACTTGGTTTTTTATTTTTTTAACCTTTGTTTCCTCTGCCTTCCAGCCTCATCCATTAATTTTCTGCCTTACATTTTCATTTCTGATTTTGTCACAACTGAGTCTGCCCTCAGGTCCCCATCCCCCTACCAAACTAGTTTCAACACTCCCCAGCAGCACTAGCAAAACGTCCCGCAAGGTACTGCATCCCGGCTCTGTTTAGGTGCAACCCGTCCAGCCTGTACAGTCCCATCTCCCCCAGAGCGCGTCCCAATGTCCCAAGAATTTAAAGCCCTCCCTCCTGCACCAACTTTCCAGCCATGCATTCATCTGCCTTATCCTTCTATTGCTGTACTCACTTGCGCGTGGCACTGGGAGTAATCAGGATATTACTACTTTTGAGGCCCTGCTTGCTAATTTCTTACCTAGCTCCCAAAATTCTGACTGCAGGACCACATCCCTCCCTGTGTCATTGGTTCTGATGTGGACCACGACAGCTGGCTGTTCATCCTTCCCCCTTCAGGATGCTCTGCAGCCGCTCAGTGACATCCTTGACCCTGCCACCAGGGAGGCAACACCATCCTGGATTCATGCCTCTGGCCGCAGAAACACCTGTCTGTTCTCCTGACTATCAAATCACCTGTCACTATCGCTCTGCCAGTCCTCCTTGTGCCCTCCTGTGCAGCTGTGGTGCCATGGAGTGGCTCTGGCTGCATTCCCCAGATGAACCATCACTTTCATCAGTATTCAGAACTGAATATTGGTTTGAGAGTGCGATGCACTCGGTGGGTCTCCTGTACTGCCTGCGTGTTTCTTTTTAACTGCCTGGCGGTCACCCATTCCTTCTCTTCCCACATTCCCTTAAGCTGCGGGGTGACCACATCGATAAACGTGCTATCCATGTAGCTCTCATCCTCATGAATGCACCGCAGTGTCGCCAGCTGCTGCTCGAGTTCCAAAACCTGGAGCTCAAGTTGCTACAATTGACGACTCTCCCATGCAGGAATTTAAAAAAAGAGTCGTGGAGTTAATGTTGCTTGACAAAGTACCACATAACAGACTTTTAAGCAAAATGAAAGTCCATGAGATTAAAGGGGGTGAAAATCTAGATATGAAATTAGCTGAGCAGAAAGCAGAGAGTAGTGGTTCTTTTTCAGCCTGGAGGGAAATATACAGTGGTGTTCTCAGGGATCAAATTAGGACCACTGCTCTTTTTGATGTATATTAATGACCTGGGCTTGGGTATACAGGGCATAATTTCAAAGTTTGCAGATGATATGCAACTCTGAAAGGTAGTAAGCTTTGAGGAGGATAGTAACAGACTTCAGCAGCACATAGACACACTGGTGATATGCACAGATATATGGAAGATGAAATTTAATGCAGAGAAGTGTGAAATGATTAATTTTGTTAAGAATGAGTAGAGGCAATGTAAACTAAATGGTATATTTTAAAGGGGATACAGGAGTAGAGACACCTTGGGATATATTACACCATCTTTGAAGGTGGTATGACCAATTGAGAAGGCTGGTTAATAAAGCATATGGGGTCCTTGTCTTTATTATTTGCATAATATAGAGGTTATACTTAACTTTTATAAAACACTGGTTAGTCCTCATTTGGAGTATCATGTTCACTTCTGGGCACTGCACTCCAGGAAGGATATTAAGACATTGAAGGGACTCCAGAAGAGGTTTACTAGAATGGTACCAGGGATGAGGAGCTTCAGTAATATGGGGAGACGAGAAAAGCTGGGGTTGTTACCTTGGAGCAGAGAAGGTTTGATTGAGGTGCTCAAGATCATGAAGTGTTTCGTTAGAGTAAATAAGTGAAACTGTTTCCAGTGGCAGAAGGGCTGGTAACCAGAGGGCACAGATTTAAGGTGATTGGCAGAAGAAACAGGTGGCATGAGGAAACATTTTTACCCAGTGTGTTGTGGTCTTGAATGTACTGCTTCAAAGATTGGTGGAATTCCCGAATAACTTTCAAAAGGGAATTGGATAAATATGGGAAGGGAAAAGATGTACAAGACTATGGGAAAAGAACAGGGGAAAAGGCAAAATTGGATAGCTCTACCAAAAAGCTAGCACTGGCACAGTGGGTTGAACAGCCTCCTGTGCTCATCATTCTATGATTCCTTGAATTCAAATTTCAATTTGGTTTATGAAGTGGTAACTTTTTAAATTCATGGCTCTTTATCACTGACTCCAAACACAGGAAATAGTCTTTCCCTAATCACCCTATAACAATCCTTCATAATTCAAAAATCCTCTATTCTAGCTCCTCTCCAGTGGAAATAATCCCAGTATCTCAAAGTACTCCGCTGTAGTTTCTTATCTGTGATATCTAGGTTCTGCAAACACAGATGATCAGTCCATTTGTTTTGGTGGTGGTAGTTGAGTGAGAATATTGACCAGGAGTTGGGAATTTACTGCCAGTCCTCCGTGCAATAAGATCTTTAACAATTACAGGAAACAGTAGTCAGAACTTGGTTTAATGTCTTATCTGCAAGATTGCACCTCTGACAATGCAGCACTTCCTCTGTATTCTACTAGATTGTCACAGCAGATTACTTGCTCAGATCTCAGTGTGGAACTTGATCCTACAACCTCTTGACTCAGATGAAAGTAATGCCAACTTGGCCAAGCTTGTACTTGGGTGCACACCTAGACCTGTTATTTCTCCATCTGGCTGGTCAGAATGAATTGAATATATTGTGGTCATGTATACTTGGGTGCATTTAGGGCATTGTGATCTTGTGAACTCTTGCTTGATTGTCTTGAGGAATGTTAGGGGAATTCCTTGGTTTTCCTGAATTGGCTGCAGATCTTTCTGTCTGAGGATTGCTTGCTCTGTGTTGCCTGGATGGGACAGGCTTGTTCAGGCCTGATGGTCTCTTCTCATCTTCTCCATCTGGCTATCTACGATATGCAGTGAGTTCTAATGTATATTGACAATTTCAGATTATAAACAAATGAAACTTAGAAAAGTGTGGTGGTGTCTTGATTGATTAAAGTCACCTACATATTGCTGTGATTCCTAAGGATAGTTATTTCATTAGAATTTCATTTGTATGTTGATACAGTATGGAATGTGAAAATGCCATCAAACTTGTTCCTTCCACCATACTACTGTGCATTTTACGCTGATGTGGACTCTTGTCCAAGATGATCCTCGCAGGGAGTTAAATAACCAGAAAGGAAAATTGTTATAATTTAAACTTTCATTACTTATGACTTGCTAGTTTTCCTGCTTGAGTAATGTTGCAATGGTGTACACTTTTTAAAGAAAAATTAAAAAGATGCATAAGTTTCACCAGTGACTTTTGATGAAACAAAAAAGAAAGTTTCCTGACAACGCAGACAGTGACGTCACTATGTCATAATGTCAGATGTAATGACTCATCATGTTGCCTCACCCCTCAATGGCTGTGATTGCTGCCTCCATCCCCCCCCCCAACAAAACTGCTCTTGTGAGACACAAAACACATTGTCAGTACAACAGGTCAAATTGCTAAAGAGCATAATTAGACCTTTTACAGCAGAGCTAGGCAATTTCAACACATGTTTATGGGTAGCAACATCCGTGTTATCAATGAACGAGCTAGTTGTTTCAGTATCAGCAGAGAAATTATTTCTGCATGCCCGTTCATGCATGGCACTCGTTAATTTAATGCAGAATTACTTTGTTACCCATCGAGCAGTGAACATCAGTGTCAGTAGCCTTTACCAATGTTAGTGCATTGCACCTTCACATACAGCAGAATGACATGTCAGTTGTATTGGATATAAAAGTGATTTTAATTGTGTTATGGCCAGCTCATGCAGGTTAAGACTATGTCTGACATAAAATGTCAGTGGAGTACTTGTTTACTTATGTAGAATTTGCATCGACAATTCTGGTCACTGAGACATGAGGCAGGCATTCAAATGCCAGAGGCAGTGCAGAAAAGAAATATCTAGTGTAAAGGTCTGAGTTATGAAAAAATTCTATAGGAACGTGGGTTTTACGCCTTCAAACAAAGTATCTGAGAGGCAGTCTTGTACATAGAGGTATAAAAACAGAATAAAAATCTGTTAAATTGTTTGAATAGTGAGAGTAGGACATGGGGGCACAGGTTCAAACTAGTAAAGAGCAAATTTAGGACTGATAACAGGAGGTTCTTCACACCAAGTGTGATTGGTTGGGTTGAATGGCATGCTGTGAATTCAATGCATCATTGACTGATGATATGCACCTAATAGCCGAAGAGAAGCTTATATCTAGACATGTCTCTGTGTGTTTGGGCCTTTTAGCAGCTTACTAGCGAAGATTGTTCGATAAATAAACCCCAGAGTCACAGGACATGAAAGCCGGTACAATGCTATGTCATGTACTAATCTTAGTCATTAAATGTTTATCCAGTTGAGCTGTGCATTTATATAGCCTAAATCAAAGTAGATATTAACTACCTACCTTGACCTATAAGTTGCAAAGTATTCCTGCTCATGATTTCCCAGCTACGTTCATGCTCTTTGCTCAGCTGTCAGCCCCAGCAAGGAGAAAGAACTGAGTTAACCTGGCATAGTGGTAATGTCACTGTACTGGTAATCCAGAGGCCCAGGCTAGTGCTCTGTGGACATGGGTTCAAATCCCACCATGCAGATGGTGAAATTTGAATTCAATAAATCTGGAATTGAAAGCTATTTTAATGCTGACCATGAAACCGTTGTCGATTTGTTGTAAACACCCATCTGGTTCACTAATGTCCTCTAGTGAACAATATCAGCCATCCTTACCTGGTCTGGCCTACATGTGACTCCAGAACCACAGCAGTGTGGTTGACTCTTAACTGCCCACTGAAATGGCCTAGCAGGCTGCTCAGTTCAAGGACAATTATGGATGGACAATAAATGCTCGCCTTGCTAGCGACACCCACTTCCCACGAACAAATAAAAAAAAATTCCTCATTCCCAAAATTCTCAAAGTATAAGACCTATTGAGTGTGCTTTTTTGTTTTTCATTGGACACAATTATTTCAAGAACAATATTTGAAAACCTTGGCCTGATTTAACTGACGATGTCCATTTATTTTCTGCTTCCCACGTTCCAGAGGATTTTGTTCTAGGCAGACCTAAAGCTGGCACTAGTTGGCATAACAAGACTGAGTAGTCTTGTAAGTGTAAAGATTCCACTGTTGTCATTTGCCGCCTCCAATTTTTAGGACTGGTGTCAGTGGTTAATGCCTGCAATGGTTATCTGGGTAGAGTAGTAGAGGCTAAACTCTGGAATTGTTCATGAGGCTATTAGATGATGGACCATGGGCTTCATTATGTACTGAGATGTTCCAGAGGTCAAGGTGTACTTGTGTACAGCAAGTTACAGACACTTTTTAGCTGTTCTTTTAACCTGTTAAGGGAAATACGTGTGGTAAAGGTTAAGTTCTCCCATTCCTGTGAAATCAGTGATTGTCTCTCCATACTGAAGTCTGGATTTACATTTGGCGTTACTTTAATGTTGATAGTAACCCACTGGTGTTAAAATCTTGGTGACTGGGAATCCAAGCTTTCATCTTTATCAAGTAGCTGGTGCTCATGGAAATGGAGTTGAAATCTGATATAGGACTATCTTGCATGTAAAGCAAGATGGTTAGAATTTGTAAATGCAGCAATCAAGATGTGCTTCAGCATTTTGCAAAAAAATGAGGAAGCCACAAACAAGCACAGTTAGAGCATGAAGTGATTGGGAGCAAGACCAAAACCATTGAGTTTGTATCCTTAAACAAGATGAGACTGGGATAACTGACTTTGGACAGAAATTACACATTTGGAGTGATTTGTTCTTCAGAAAGTATCTAAGGCCCAAATCGATTTTATTTGGATACCTGTTTCTTCAGTAAATCATTCACTCTGGAGGTTTCACGAATGGTGTGATAAAGTGTGACTGCAGTTTTAGTGGGAAGTCCAGATTTGTGTATTGTACTTTCTGATGGATGAGATGACTTGAGACAAAAGTTGAGAGATGTATATTTATACAAAAACATAAAAATGTGTATTTATTCAGAGTGCACCTGAATAGTTCACAGTGGATTTGTGCTTGAAAAGAATTGAATTAATTAGCTAATAAAACAGTGAAGGTGTTTTCTGTGTGATTTCAATCTGAATTATGCAATTTTAGTTTGGAAGACTGTCTAGTGAAAGATCAAGATGTGATTCCCGGTCATACTGTTTGAATACAATTACATTCTTTCTATCAGCTATAACGGCAGTATGAAGTGTGTTTGGGAAGACTCAACCAAATTTCTTGCAGGCATAAGTTCACACAAAACTATCTTTAAATGAGCGCCAAAGAGTTATAAAGGCATGGAAGGAGGCCATTACAAACATAAGAATTAGGAGCAGGGGTGGACCACTCAGCCCCTCGAACCTGCTCCGCCATTCAATAAGATCGTGGCTGATCTGATTGTAACCTCAACTCCGCATTCCCGCCTCCCCCCAATAGCCTTTCACCCCTGGCTTATCAAGAATCTATCTACATCTGCCTTAAAAATATTCGGAGACTTTGCTTCCACTGCCTTTTGAAGAAGCGTTCCAAAGACACTCAACCCTCTGAGAAAAAATTTCTCCTCATCTCTGTCTTAAATGGGCGATCCCTTATTTTTGAACAGTGACCCCTAGTTCTAGATTCTCCCACAAGAGGAAACATCCTTTCCACATCCACCCTGTCAAGACCCCTCAGGATCTTTTATGTTTCAATCAAGTCACCTCTTGCTCTTAACTCCAGCAGATACAAGCTAGCCTGTCCAATTTTTCCTCATAAGACAACCCACCCATTCCAGGTATTAGTTTAGTAAACCTTCTCCGAACTGCTTCCAACGCATTTACATCCTTCCTTAAATAAGGAGACCAATACTGTACACAGTACTGTACGTAGTGCTCCAGATGTGGTCTCACCAATGCCCTGTATAACTGAAGCATAACCTCCTTACTTTGGTATTCAATTCCCTTCGCAATAAACAATAACATTCTATTAGCTTTCCTAATTACTTGTACCTACATACTAACCTTGTGCAATTCATGCACAAGGTCATCCAGATCCCTTTGTATCTCAGAGTTCTGCAATCTCTCACCATTTAGATGATATGCTTCTTTTCATTCTTCCTGACAAAATGGGCAATTTCACATTTTCCCACAATAATATTCCATTTTCCAGATCTTTGCCCACTCACTTAACCTATCTATATCCCTTTGTAGCCTCCTATATCCCCTTCACAGCTTACTTTCCTACCTATCTTTGTGTCATCAGCAAATTTAACAAACATACCTTCGGTCCCTTCATCTAAGTCATGTATGTAAACTGTAAAATGTTGAGGCCCTAGCACTGATTCCTGTGGCACACTACTCATTACATCTTGCCAACCATAAAACAACCCACTCTCTGTTTCCTGTTAGGCAGCCTACTATCCATGCCAAAATGTTACCCCCTACACCATGAGCTTTTATTTTCCGCAATAACCTTTGATGTGGCACCTTATCAAATGCCTTCTGGAAATCCAAGTACAGTGCATTCACCAGTTCCCCTTTATCCACAGCACATATTACTACTTCAAAGAACTCCAATAAATTGGTTAAACATGATTTCCCTTTCACAAAGCCATGTTGATACTGCCTGATTACCTTGAATTTTTCTAAGTGTCCTGCAATAATGTCTTTAATAGCTTCCAACATTTTCCCTATTACAGATGTTAAGCTAACTGGCCTGTAGTTTCCTGCTTTCTGTCTCCCTCCCTTTTTGAATAAAGGGAGGGAGACAAATTCGCTCCATTGTGTCCATGCCAGCTCTCTGTAGAACAATCCAATCTGTCCCATATAGTTTGACAATTGACACTTTCACAATACTATACGAATAACTGGAGGGCATAGTTTTGTGTTAGACTGCTTATGGGACTTTTTGTGAGGACAAAAATAACAAATCTTACTCTGCCTCTGAAATGGAAGTGCTCAATGCTGGATGCAATGAAAGTGGAAGCATTGTTCACAGTGACACTGCAAATGTACAGTAAAATTTGTACAACTATTCAGTAATTTTCCAACACTATTGGCCTGCAAAGTAGCATGAATTTCATACTTTCCAAAATCTTAAAAGGAGTAAGGAATATGCAGAATATTTTCTTGCTAGCTATGCACTTGGTTTCCTTGTCTCAAAAAATATCCTGATTTGGCAGAGCCAGAAAGAATTCTCCAGAGATGTTTGTTGATATAAACTGTGTCCCTTTTGAGAGGATAGCTTTAAAAAGTGGGTCTCCATGGATTTTGGGCACTAAGGAAATCAAGGGATAAGGTGGAAAAGTGGAGTTGATGTAGCAGTTCAGCCATGATCTTACCAAATGGCAAAGCATTCTTGTGGGGCTGTATGGCCTACTCCTCCTATTTCTTATGTTCTTATGGTAGGATTTGAGCTCACAACCTTTGGGTTTCTGCTGCAGTACCATGCCGATCCACAGATCTAAAATATATCTTTCTACCGTTCCTTCACCACACCATGCCTCTGATGCCTAGACCCCACTGTTTGGATATCACTCCCTAAACTTGCCATTTCACTCTCATCCTTTTAAACTCTCCTTGACAGAGCTTTCTTCCCACCTCTCCCAATAGCTCCTTCTTTGGTGTCCAGTATTTTTCATTATGCCTTTCTAAAGTAACTCAGGATATTTTCTATGTTGAAGTTTTTACATGTAATTGTAGTATAGTGTGCCGATAATACAGCGGATTCCATTGACAAGATTTGACTCTTCGGGTGCATTCACACAATAGCTGTAATGTTGTGTGAAATCGTTTTTGCACTTCACTGATGTAATGTGAACACAGCCTCAATCCAGTGGCAGGGCTCAGTCTTGACACCAACACAAAGTGGAGTGACACTCCTTGCTGGAGGAAGTCAGTTCAGCTACTGTCCATTTCCAATATGCATTAGTCATGTGCTTCATAGAACAAGATTTTATACTCTGCTTACCAAGCAGGTTATTGGGGGATAAAATGGCAGTGTTGATCTTAATGTTGGAATTTCAATTTTGGAAATAGATCTCTATGCTTATGCATAAAATCAAATAATCTGAATATATAAACAATGCTCTTGTCAAATTTCAGAAAATAAAGAACTTGCATTTTATAGCATCTTCTGTGACTTCAGAATGTTTCGAAGTGCTTCAGTGCCAATTAAGTAATTTTGAAGTGTACGAATTGTTGTATTGTAGAGAAATGCAGCAGCCAGTTTGTGCAGGAAGATCTTGCAAACGGCATTGAGGTATGTGATCAGACCTATTGGTTGAGGGTTAAATGTTGGCTAGGCCACAGGGAGAACTCCCCTGCTCTTCTAATAGTGCCGTCAGATCTTTTTCATCTATTTGAGACGGTAGATGGGGCCTCAGTTTAATCCTGAAAACTACACCTTCAACAATGCAGTAATGCACTGAATTGCCATCCTAGAATATGTGCTCGAGTCTCTGGAGTAAGATTCTGACTTGAGGTGAGAGTGCTATCACTAAGGCCAAGGCTGGAGTAACATCTGCATTGTTAGTACTTGATAGAGATTAATATTTTCATATTTTGAAAGTTCCTAGGGAAATGGAGTAATGAAAAAATGTGAAATTGATAGCACTGGGATCACAATGTATAAAATTAAAATATATACATTACAACCCTGTTTTCACACCATTTTCTCTAGGTAAAATCTATTTTATCTCATTATGGAAAATGCTGCTAATGAAGATGGTGGCGGAAATGAGCAGACTGACACTCAGTCTTCTAATGAAGATCAGCGCAGGCGCCAGTCAGACCGCCTGGATCGGGAGGAAGCCTTCTATCATTTTGTCAATAACCTGAGTGAAGAGGAATACAGGCTGATGAGGGATAATAACCTGTTTGGTACACCAGGTGGGCAACCTAATAAAATGAATATCCTTGTTTTCTGTGAGAAAGTATGATGCAGATATCAAAACATGTCACCGTCTCTGCAGATTTTAAGCTGTACAGTGGTGCCCAAATAGGAGGATAGACTAAGTTAGGTTTTCTTGGAACATACAAAGGAGGTTGTTTTTTCCCCAATTCGTGAATGCTGTCTTACATTAACAAGTGGCCAAGTGCAGGCAGGTCTTCCTGTTACTGTAGATAAAAAATCAATTTCTATGTCCAGTGCTTTTACTTATACTTAACAAGTATTGAGAATACAAGTTTTGATGTATGTTTGTGAGTGTTCCTTAGCACAATTGTAGGTGTTTTTCTGTAACTGATTTCAATCTTGAGTACTATATAAGTAGTCAAAAATTCTGAAACCGCAGTTACAATTTTACTTGGAAGTAGAATTGTAGAATGCTTAAATTTTGAAGGAGAGCTGGAGTTCCATTTTATTTTGTCCCCCTACCAACCCAAGTAGTTGTAAATGCGTGATAGTCATTTTTAAACAGACCTCCCTTGGCATTGCTCATGGAGATTGCAAAGAGGATAGTACTAGATGGACAAAGGGTTTATATGATTACTGGAGAGTTTATTTTTGGTTCTGGGAAGTGTGTTTTTCTTGTATGCTGCAGATGGGTAGATATAAAATCATTTTGTTTGCTTCCCTTGCAGTTATGGAAATAAATCTGCAGATGCCAGGGTAGACGGACAGGAGGAGGGTATTTTCACGACAAAACTGGCCTTTGCCGTTCCACACCTCTGCTGATTTGTGTTTTTTTAAAAATTTTGTTTCGTACTTAGGCTCATCACTCACTCACTCAATCAGTCACAGAATTGGGCTTAGTGAGTTACTTAGATGTGGTTAAACTACTGTTTTAGCTCGGCCACAAATATGATTTGGTTGAGGGCAGGACATTGCCAGCTAAAATATCAAATGAAGATACAAAAGTTATACAATTTCTTCTGTACACGATATAGATCATCTAACTACATAAAATACATTACAAAACACATTGGTCAGTTTTAAAGTGGATTGTTTTGCATTTGCTCAATTAACAATCTCTTATAATACAGCTTTCTGGTAATGTTGCCTTCATGTGTTTTTACATGAAAAACAAATTCAAGTTGTTTGGGTGGCTTGGGGATTTCTGGGCTTTGTTCAGTAGTTGTTGGTTGGGGCAGGAGTGATGCTTATAAATAGCAGGTCTTGCGAGCTTTGTAAATGGCCAATGTTATCAATAATTAAACATATTCTGCGAGTTGTAGGCACTTTGCTTGCACAAATTTCACAGATGAATTCCACTTTTAATTTGCCACCATAGTTGAGTGCCTTTATTCAGCTCATAGCTGTGGATAGCCCCATGAACTCGAGTCTTGGGATTTCCAGGGGGTCACTGGACCCTGATGAACACTGACATTTCAAATGCATAGAGCTTCATCATTAACCTTGTGAATTTTGCCATTTTTATGACTTGTGTTGCAAGCCATATTCCTATTCCAAAATATTTCTACTTATTCAGAAAATGAAATGGTGTTAAAATTATTTGCAAAAAGTATTCGGATTGATTTTGTTCTGCTATCTTTAACTGGTAGCTGGCTGCTTAATACTTGTTTTTCACCTATCCTTAATTTTTCATTGGATGTTTTGGTTCCCATTTTTGATTGGTATGTTCCTTATCTATTCAGTTGTGATTTGGTTGCTGCTGTTTTTGAACCTATCAGGTGTACCTGTGACACAGATTTGCATATACCAGTGTGATGTGTAGATGTATGGATATATATTTAAACTCAAATTTCAGTTTGACTACCTAGTTTTTATGTAAATATTGTGTTCTTTCATGCATTTAGGTGTAAAATACTTTAAAAGCTGTTGGTCTGCTAGCTGGATGTAGGTATCTTGTATTTAACAATGCTGGGGAGTGCATGGGGTTTATCTGCACTGGGGATTAGTCTTGCAATTCAATAACACTGGGGAATGATTCTGGAAACTAGCAGAATTAGAGTATCAGTCCTGGAATTTGGTAGCACTACAATGGAGGTAGTGGAACTTGGTTGGATGAGGAGAGGGGTTTTGATCTGCCTGAATTTTGAAAGAAAGACTTGTATTTATATAGCTCTTTTCACAACCACCGGACATCTAAAAGTGCTTTACAGCCAATGAAGTACTTTGGCTTGAATGAGTGAATGGAATTGTGGTTTGGCACATTTAGATTTTTGATGTTTGTTAGGTGATATCTGGGTCTAGCACCACTAGTTTGTAGGTTTCCATATCTTTGCAAATATGGAGATCACTCTTTTGGTTCTTGGACATGCCTTTCTATGTCTTGCAGCTGCTGCTCATTAGAATGTTTCCAGTTATCAACAAAACAGTTGAGGATAGCCAGTCTTTTTATTGCCTGAAAAGCTTTTGAAATTCTACTTCTATTTTGAAATGAAGTGCTGCAATAGATGTTAGGCTGGCGAACTTGTGCATGTGTTCACTCACTCTCGTGCTCTCTCTATACTTGATAGATTTCTATTAATTTCAGGAAGTTTAACAAAATAACTACGACAGGTGTGTAATCCAGACCCAAAAAAAACCAAGTCCACCTGAATGAAACTTTTGAAATTTAGCATTTGAAATTCTGATGAATGGTCACAGACCTGAAATGTTAACTCTGTTTCTCTCTACACAGATGCTGCCGGACCTGCTGATTTTTTCCGGCACTTTCTGTTATCATTTCAGAGTTTCAGCATCTGCAGTATATTGGACTTATTTTGAAATTTGGCCTCTAGCATTTTCTTCAAATGCTTTGGAAAAGAACCAGCTACTGTTAGGTTGAAGAGATGCATTGTGTTGTGAAGCAAGTGTGCAAAAAGTATGCTAGATTTTTTTTTTTAAATTTATTTCTCTCATTTCCAGTCTTGCTGATGAATTTGAGGATACACTGTTTCTTTTGCCTGTCTGTTTGTGCTTTCCTTATGCTACCACCCCTGTGCTTTAGATGTGCCATTTTTGCTTCTCTAGATCTTTGCTCATGTTTTTGTCTCTTTTGTTTCTCTATCTCTCTCTCTGTTCTCTTTTGCTTTCCTCCACAGGGTAGCTTTTGGGTCACAGGTCGAGAGGGTGAGCTGACCAGGGCACAGTTCAACTTTCAGGTCGTGAGGGATTTGGCCAGGGCCATGGGCCAGCATTGCTGAGTGGGAGGTGATCAGGATAAGGCCACAAAAATTAAGGTCAGGTGGGCGGCATGTGGAGCACAGTATGACTACCTTGGAGATGTATGTCAGAAGTGAGAGGATTGAAAGGTAAATATGTATGGTAAGTATGCATGTAAACTGTCGTTTTATATGACATCCAGATGTAAAAGGTTGAAGTGGTGGTTTCTGGAAGTACAGGAAGTGCCATATCTTACAAAACTTTATATACTGCTCTCTCTGATTCCCTTCTGTTCTGTGTGTGACCTGTCATGTACTTGGTGCTGTCAGTGGGTGGAAATATAATTTTCATACCTACATCTTTAGAGGAGAGCAAAATTCACTCAGTTCTTTGGAAGACAGCGGTCCTTTATCAACGTTTCTAGTGTTTGAAATGTTCTTGTATTTTCTTTATTTCTGGTTTGTTATCAAGTGAATGTTATGTTCAGGTGACTGGGAAAGTCACAATTGCAAAATCCATTGTTAGTCGCATCAAGTTCAGTTTTATAAATTTAAAGAGGGGGTGTCCTGATTTTATCTCGAGTATTGTTTGGATACCTGACTTGAAAGCTTTATTGCAAGCTTTCTGATGTGAAGTTTACCTTTCAAATCACCATTTTATAGATAAATTCTTTATCCATGATTTTTTTTGTCATGGCTGTCAAGTGTTTTCCCACAGATGTTCTCTGAAGTGGGTGGGGGGATTGAGTGCTGCAGATAGCTGCTGTTTCTAGGCCTATATTTGTACCACTCTAAAGACCTGTTGTAAGATGCTGAAATGACTACCTCCATTCTTTGTCTTCACCTGATGGGGCAACTGGTGCTAGTTACTTGCAATCTAGAGAATGTGAATTCCATAACTCTGAGATGCACATAATGCTATTATAACATTTAAAACAATCCCTCTGCAATTTCAGTAATTTTTACTTTTCGTAGTCAAAGGTATTAAACCATTCTTTTTGGAAAAAATCCAGAGTAGAGCTGCTTTATGGGTTATATCTACATGTTAGCTGCCCTGACAGCATTTGCTGTAGATATAATCCTTGTTTTTAGAGTGGAAGCCCATTTTCTAGAGTCTGCAGTTTACATAGTAATGATAGATTTGGAAAAACTGGGACTGTATTCATTGGAACAGAAAGGTTTAAGGGGATATCCTAAAAGAATTGTTTTAAATGGGTTTGAGGGTAAGTAGTAAAGAATTGTATTTGTTGGTCAGTGAATCAGTAACAAGGGTACATAAGCTAAGGATTAGTATGAGAACCAATAGTTAGAAATGTTTTCCCACAAGTGGTTATTACAATATGGCTACTGACGTCTAGTCTTTTGATAAGTTTTAAACTTGGGCTTTTTCACAAAAAGCTGGGGTCCTATAGCAGAAAATAATAAATTGTCCCCTGAGACAAACTAACTTCGTTTTCACAACTTCCTGTTCCTGGAAGAACAAGAAAGTAGAAATTAGAAGGCTGCTTAGCCACTCCTCTGTTCATCAGAGTGTCCTTCACCTTTGCATCTCCGCAGAGTGGCATTGATGGGATTAAAACCAATCTTTCCACAGATGAACCTTGATAAGCAGACTAGAGAGATGCATATGCTCAAAGCTTTTTGAAACAAAAAGGCATAGAGAGACTTGAATGATAGAAATATTATTCAGGAGTATGTATGTGCTTAACAATTCACTTTATGATGAATACATTAGTTGTGTCTTGATTAGTAAGAAAGATTGTAGTCCCATTATTTGGTTTCAAGGCTGATGATTGTGTTTGGAAAACATCATTGTGGGCAGCATACACATTATAAACTTGATTAGGAAATAAGCAAAGCAAACTGATTTAGCTCGCTATATATAAGCCATGAATAATATCAACAATCTGCTCATGAAAAGCCTTGCTTCTCCTCAGACTATATTTTCAGTGGTAACCCTGTGAAAGTAGATCCAGCAGTAGTCTACTGCTCCCTTAGCTGAGACTAAGGAACAAACGTGGGATCTTACTGATCTATATGACAGCCTTATATGATCTCTGGTGATTTTGCATGAGTTCTAAGATGTATAATGCATATTTTCCAACAGGTTATAATAATGCAAAAGTTATGGTAGAAATAACTTGCCCTTCCATTAAAATTTGACCATTGCTTGTTTTAAAATTGTGTTTCTGTCACAAATGCCTAGTGATTAAAGTCAGTACTTAATGCAGCGCAAAACTAGAGAGACCTGAGAGTGCCAGTTATAATTTCCAGTCTACACCAAATTAGCTGATCTCAGCTGGGGGAACAATTAGAGTGCCCCGGTTGGAGAGAAGAAATCAGTGAAGATTGCCCTTCCTACTTGCTGTCCAGTTCTTGTTGTTAAAAGTGCGTGTGGATGTCAGGCTTGGCTGTGGTGCTGTCCATAGTTCAATAACTCAATGATACTGTCAGGGTTCACATGAAGGATTAGTTAGAAGTGCTGACTTATTGGCTTCGTGGTGGGGGCTTGGTTGTTGCTTCCTGTAGAATTGTACCCTAGTAAGAGTCAGCACCTTCAGAAAGAGAAAATTGACATTCAAAATTTCAGCAAATTACATTATAAAATAATAGTAGGTTCGCAGTGACTGTGACTCCTGTGTCATAAGCTGGTTACCAGAATGTTTGTTGTAATTAATAGCAGTGTTCACTGTACCTATCCTCATTGTATTTTGAAGGGGAAATTACAGAAGAGGAACTTATCAGGCGTCTACAACAGGTGAAGGACGGTGCCATTCAGAACAGCCCTGATGCTAGGAGAAGTGAAGGTTCTGGGGACAACAGAGGTGAGCAATTAAACAGTAAGTGCCCCACTTGTGTAACAGTGAGATACAGAAATATGGTCATTAGTATTTAAATTCAATTATAAATTAGATGTTTTATCAATTTTCCACTTTTCTGTGCCTTATGAGGTCAAAAAATGTGCAGGGTGCAGAATAAAAATACATTGGCAACATTTTTTGAGCATCCTGATAGTTAATGTTACAGGGCTGTGCTGTATTGTGTGGTTCTCTTTCCCTAGATGGGCCCAACCGAAAAGTTCTCTCCTCTTCTAGAACCCTCATCTCCTTGTTTTGAAGTACAATTTGGACAAATAACCATTTGACTGTTTTTCTCTTAAACCCCTAATTCATCTAGTATCCATTCTTCCTCTGAGTAAACTGTTGTCTTTGGAAAGTATAAAAGCTGAGGCTCATCCTGTTTCTAGCTCACTGTCCAAATTTGTGTAATTTCCAATGGATAGTGAAACTTTACCATATTTATGACTTTTGAAATGGCCATACACATTAATGCTGGTGTTCACAGAATAAGATGCTCCATTTAAGAATTCTCCACATTATATAGGCCCAATGCCTGGCCAGATTGAATGTGGGGAAATCTGGTTTTCTGTCAGCATGTGACAATCATGACACTGGAGGTAAATGCTGCTGCATCATCCTTAAGTCCCACCTTAAACCATTGAGCCTATTTGTTTCCCACAGTTAACAAAGCTGTGTTGACAGTGTGGCATCCATTGCAAGTGGGACAAAGCTTTCAGTCTCTCCATAAATGGTCCTTGTTTGTTTAGCTTCTAAGTGTTTTTGGGTTTCCAAAGCCAACCAGTCCACTTTTTCTTTTTCAGGATTTCTCCAGAATTTGGCTCTCCGCACCAGTTGGCAAAACCCAAGGACAAATGTTAACAAAATAATACTGTCCTCATTGGCGCATGTGTGACCTAAACAAAAATGAATTATGAGTTAGTTGAAGATGTTGACCAATTTACAAGCAGTGTTTTATCAGGTCATAAGGCAGCAATAATCAATCGATCGTGTTCTCCAGCTGCCCAAATAGTTCTTTTAAAAACACTAACAAGGGAACTGAAGCACAAAATTGACATTTTAGCTCAGATAATGTTGAACTAGGCTTTTATCATTAGTGCATATACTGCCACTAACTGACACCATCAAAAAAGTGCTGAAAAGTATTTTGACACTAATGTTTGCCAGAGGCTGAAGTACTGTGTAGAATGTATTGGCTCAGTCAAATCAGTGATCTGTATGATTGCATAAAAGGCTCGTCACTAAAACATAAAATTGCTGTTTGTCACATGTTCTCAAACTACCTATAATGAACAACTGCATCATGTGTCCCATCCTATTGAGCACAAAATTGACAGGAAGTGCTGAAAGAAAGATGTCAATTCCTAGCTGAGAGTCACTAGTCTTATTGTCTTGTCAGTCCAGTCAAACTACATGGAAGATTCACTGGCTTTTACTCTGGCACTAAGGACCCTCTTTGGCATTTCAGTGCTGACGACACATCAGCAACAGCCGACACCTGGCATCAAAATTACATTTAGCAGTGCAATTTCCCTCTGATTCTCGTCATGCCCAGAAACGTTTCATCAGGCCTCAGCGATACCAGAAACGTTTCATGCTACACATCCACCTGGATAGTCTAAATGCAGTGTAAAACAAAATATATCCTGCTCAGGTTTGACAGGGATGCCCAACTGATAGATTCCTCAGAAATTGTCCCCCTATCCTTCAAATCTGCTGCCATCACCCCTCAAAAAAACACCCTTGACCCCTCGTTCCTTGCAAGCTGCAATTCCCCTTGACCAATCCTGCCCATCTTTCCCGTAACGGCATGTTTGACTCTCCAATCAGATTTCCATCCCTGCCACAGTACCAATATGGCTCTTATCAAAGACATTCTGTGTGACTGTGACAAAGGCAAATTATCTCTCCTTGTCCTTCTCAACCTGTCTGTAGCCTTTGACATGGTTGACCACACCATCCTCCTTCAACGCCTCCCCAGCATCCAGATGGTGGGACTGCATTCACCTGGTTCCATTTTTTTTTTATCGTAACAAGATAATCACCTGGCGTAGTTTCTCTTCTCACTCGCGCACAATTACCTTTGGTGTTCCCCAAGGATTTATCCTTGGCCCCCACCTATTTTTCATTAACATGCTGCTCCTTGGTGACATCATCAGGAAAACAGCGTTAGTTTCCACATGTATGCTGATGACACCCAGCTCTACCCCACCACCATTTCCTCCACTGTCTCTAAATTGTTAGGATTCTTGTCTGCCATCCAGTGCTGGATGAACAGAAATTTCCTCCAACTAAATATTGTAAAGACTGAAGCCATAGTCTTTGGTCCCCACCACCAAACTCTCTCCCTCGCAACTGTCTGAGGGTGAACCAGACTATTTGCAAACTTGCTGTCATATTTGACCTCTATGGCCACATAAAGGCCACCTATTTCTACCTCGATAACATTGCCCGACTCAGTTGCTGCTTCAGCTTGTCTGCTGCTGAAACCCTCGTTCATGTCTTTGTTACCTCTAGACTTGACTATTCCAACACATTGCTGGCCAGCCACCCATTTTCTACCCTCCTGTAAATTTGAGGTTATCCAAAGTTTTGCCCATATCCTAACTTGCACCGTCCCATTCGCCCATCACCTGTCTGCTTGCTCAACTGCATTGACTCCTGGTTAAGAAACGCCTCAATTTTAAATTCTCACTCTCTGCTCCCTATCTCTGTAATGTCCTCTAGCCCTACAACTCTCCAAGATATCTGCACGCGTCTTAATTCTGGCCTCTTGAGCATCTCCGATTTTAATGGCACAGCCACCAATGATGGGGCTATCAGCTGGCAAGGCTTGAAGTTCTGGAATTCCCTCCGTAAACCCCTCCACCTCGCTACTGCTCTTTCCTCCATTAAGATGGTCCTTAAAACAACCTCATTGACCAATCTTTTGGTCACCTGGCCTAGTATCTCCTTATATGGCTCGGTGTTAAATTTTGTTTTATGACACTCAGTGAAGCACCTTGGAATGTTTTGCTACAGTAAAGGCACTATACGAATGAAAGCTATTGTTGATAAAGTATCTCTCAATCAAGGATCTTCAGCAGTGAGTTATATGTGGCTTGTGTGGCCTGATAATTTGGCCCTCAATGTTCAGGCAATTCAGTTCTATTTATGCTTGTATTTCTTTGAATTTTGTCAGTCAAGAGACTCAGAAGGGGCTGTTCTTGACACTCTTCATTTGTGGATAAATTCTATATTGGGGCATCAAGGTCTGTTTGTATCCAGAGCTTGAGATATATTCTCAATATTATGCATTTAAACAGCTCACAAAGATGCAAAAAACTTGAATGTGCCTGCTGTAAATTAATGATTAAGTTCCCTTTTGCTACCATCCATTTACTTCCTGTAACAATGCATTTGTCCTTCACACATCTTTCATAGCTCCTTTGTCACCCTTTGCTGGGCTGGCTTCTCAAGCTCTTACTTCTGTACCCTATTGTGTGTGTTCCTTGTCTTCCTACAGCTGTTTCTTGGATCATCTTGCAATCTTCACTGATCGTGTGCATTTATCTTTCTCCCTCTTCTGGCTCCCCTTACTTTGCTACTCTTGGTCCTTGGGTTTCGCTCCCACTGCTACTCCCCTATTGTACTGGATCTTCTGTGCTCTGCCAACACCTTGGACCACTATGCACCTTCACTTTTCTCTTGGATCAGCCTCTTTTGGTTTCTTATTGACTCTCCACTCCTCATCCCTTTGATTCCACTGGACAACCTTCAGTAGCACGGCTATTCTGCCACTTGAATGTCTCCTGGATCCACTTACACTATACAACTGTCTCTAAATCTGGATACTGGCTTTTGGATGCTGCAAGCTGACTCCACCTTGGCTACATCAATTTTATCCCATCACAGGGCCTCATATTTTAGCTTTAGATTCCTCTTACTGTCTCCTCCCTGTTCTCTGTTTAGGACCAGTCATAGAGTTTTACAACACAGAAACAGCCCCTTGGGCCCAACGCGCCTGCACCGACCATCAAGCACCCGTCCTAACTAATCCCATTTCCCCGCACTTGGCCCATAACCTTGTACGTTATGGCGTTTCAAGTGCTCATCTAAATACTTCTTGAATGCCTCTAACACCTCTTCAGGCAATGTGTTCCAGATTTCAGCCATCCTCTGGGTCAAAAAATTCTTCCTCAACTCCCCTCTAAACCTCCTGCCCCTTAACTTAATTCTCTGCCCCCTAGTTATTGACCTCTCTACTAAGGGAAAAAGTTTCTTCCTATCTATCCTATCAGTGCCCCTCATAATTTTGTATACTTCAATCAGGTCCCCCCTCAGCCTTCTCCGCTCCAAGGAAAACAACCCCAGCCTATCCAGTCTGTCTTCATAACTGAAATGCTCCAGCCCAGGCAACATCCTGGTGAATTTCCTCTGCACCCTCTCCTTTGCAATCACATCCTTCCTGAAGTGTGGTGATCAGAACTGTACACAGTACTCCAGCTGTGGCCTAACCAGCGTTTTATACAGTTCCATCATAACCTCCCTGCTCTTATATTCTGTGCCTCGACTAATAAAGGCAAGTATCCCGTATGACTTCCTAACCACCTTATCTACCTGTGCTGTTGCCTTCAGTGATCTCTGGACAAGCACCCCAAGATCCCTCTGTACTCCCGAGGGTCCTACCATCCATTGTATATTCCATTGTCTTGTTAGACCTCCCAAAGTGCATCACCTCACACTTTTCAGGATTAAACTCCATTTGCCACTGCTCTGCCCATTTTACCAGCCCATCTATATCGTCCTATAGTCTAAGGCTTTCCTCCTCACTATTTACGACACCAATTTTTGTGTCGTCTGCGAACTTACTGATCATACCTCCTATATTCACATCTAAATCATTAATGTACACTACAAACAGTAAGGGTCCCAGCACCGATCCCTGCGGTACCCCACTGGTCACAGGCCTCCACACTCAAAAACGACCCTCGACCATCACCCTCTGCCTCCTTCCACTAAGCCAATTTTGAATCCAATTTGCCAAATTACCCTGGATTCCATGGGCTGTTACTTTCTTACCATGCGGGACCTTATCAAAAGCCTTACTCAAGTCCATGTAGAGCACATCAACTGCTTTACCCTCATCTACACATCTCATTACCACCTCGAAAAATTCAATCAAATTTGTTATACACGATCTCCCCCTGACAAAGCCATGCTGATTATCCCTGATTAATCCATGCCTCTCCAAGTGGAGATTAATGCTGTCTCTCAGAATTTTTACCAATAATTTCCCTACCACTGATGTTAGACTCACCGGCCTCTAATTACCTGGTTTATCCCTGCTACCCTTCTTGAATAATGGCACCGCATTTGCTGTCCTCCAATCCTCTGGTACCTCTCCTGTGGCCAGAGAGGATCTGAAAATTTGTGTCAGAGCCCCTGCTGTCTCCTCCCTTGCCTCTCACAGAATGTGTCTACAACTGCCTGCTGTGTATATGTAAGCTGAAACCCCTTTATGTCCACTTAAATGTACATTTTTGAAATAAACAGGAAATCATACACAAGGCCATCCCTGACTACTTCCTTGTAACCCTCATCACTCATCTATAATTTTAAAAAAGGTGCAGGAATAAAGACCTGGCGATGTATGTACATATTTCTAGGTGGAAAGACAAATTAAGAAGGCTTCTTTGCCCTCTTTGAGCTCGTTTTCTCATTGAGACCCACATCCTGCTCACTTGACCCAACAAAGTACAGCACAGGACAGGCCATTCGGCCCTCCAAGTCTGCGCCAATCTTGATGCCTGCCGAAACTAAAACCTTATGCACTCCAGGGTCCGTATCCCTCTATTTCCATCCTATTCATGTATTTGTCAAGATGCCTCTTAACCGTCTCTATGGTACCTGCTTCCACCACCTCCCCCGGCAACAAGTTCCAGGCACTCATCACCCTCTGTGTAAAGAACTTGCCTCGCACATCCCCTCTAAACTTTGCCCCTCTCACCTTAAACCTATGTCCCCTAGTAACTGACTCTTCCACCCTGGGAAAAAGCTTCTGACTATCCACTCTGTCCATGCCGCTTATAACTTTGTAAACCTCTATCATGTCGCCCCTCCACCTCCGTCGTTCCAGTGAAAACAATCTGAGTTTATCCAACCTCCCCTCATAGCTGATGCCCTCCAGACCAGGCAACATCCTGGTAAACCTCTTCTGTACCCTCTCCAAAGCCTCCATGTCCTTCTGGTAGTGTGGCGACCAGAATTGCACTCAATATTCTAAGTGTGGCCTAACTAAGGTTCTGTACAGCTGCAACATGACTTGCCAATTTTTATACTCTATGCCCCGACCGATGAAGGCAAGCATGCCGTATGCCTTCTTGACTACCTTATCCACCTGCGTTGCCACTTTCAGTGACCTGTGGACCTGTACGCCCAGATCTCTCTGCCTGTCAATACTCCTAAGCGTTCTGCCATTTACTGTATACTTCCCACCTGTATTAGATCTTCCAAAATGCATTACCTCACATTTGTCCAAATGAAACTCCATCTGCCATTTCTCCGCCCAAGTCTCCAACCGATCTATATCCTGCTGTATCCTCTGACAATCCTCATCACTGTCTGCAACTCCACCAACCTTTGTATCGTCCGCAAACTTACTAATCAGACCAGCTACGTTTTCCTCCAAATCATTTATATATACTACAAAGAGCAAAGGTCCCAGCACTGATCCCTGCGGAACACCACTAGTCACATCCCTCCATTCAGAAAAGCACCCTTCCACTGCTACCCTCTGTCTTCTATGACCGAGCCAGTTCTGTATCCATCTTGCCAGCTCCCCTCTGATCACGTGTGACTTCACCTTTTGTACCAGTCTGTCATGAGGGACCTTGTCAAAGGCTTTACTGAAGTCCATATAGATAACCTCCACTGCCCTTCCTTCATCAATCATCTTCGTCACTTCCTCAAAAAACTCAATCAAATTAGTGAGACGAGACGCGACCTCCCCTTCACAAAACCATGCTGCCTCTCGCTAATAAATCCGTTTGTTTCCAAATGGGAGTAAATCCTGTCCCGAAGAATCCTCTCCAATAATTTCCCTACCACTGACGTAAGGCTCACCGGCCTATAATTTCCTGGATTATCCTTGCTACCCTTCTTAAACAAAGGAACAACATTGACTATTCTCCAGTCCTCTGGGACCTCGCCTGTAGCCAATGACGATGCAAAGATTTCTGTCAAGGCCCCAGCAATTTCTTCCCTTGCCTCCCTCAGTATTCTGGGGTCGATCCCATCAGGCCCTGGGGACTTATCTACCTTAATGCTTTGCAAGACACCCAACACCACCTCCTTTTTGATAACGACATGACCGAGACTATCGACACTCCCTTCCCTAGGCTCATCATCCACCAAGTCCTTCTCCTTGGTGAATACTGATGCAAAGTACTCATTTAGTACCTCGCCCATTTCCTCTGGCTCCACACATAGATTCCTTTCTCTGTCCTTGAGTGGGCCAACCCTTTCCCTGGTTACCCTCTTGCTCTTTATATACGTATAAAAAGCCTTGGGGTTTTCCTTAATCCTGTTTGCCAATGACTTCTCAACCCCTTTTAGTCCTCCTGACTCCTTGCTTAAGTTCCTTTTTACTGTCTTTATATTCCTCAAGGGATTCGTCTGTTCCTAGCCTTCCAGCCCTTACGAATGCTTCCTTTTTCTTTTTGACGAGGCTCACAATATCCCGTGTTATCCAAGGTTCCCGAAACTTGTCAAACTTATCCTTCCTCACAGGAACATGCTGGTCCTGGATTCTAATCAACTGACGTTTGAAAGACTCCCACACTCCCACTCCTCAAACAGCCGCCCCCAATCTAAATTCTTCAGTTCCTGCCTAATATTGTTATAATTAGCCTTCCCCCAATTTAGCACCTTCACCCGAGGACTACTCTTATCCTTATCTACAAGTACCTTAAAACTTATGGAATTATGGTCACTGTTCCCGAAATGCTTCCCTACTGAAACTTCGACCACCTGGCCGGGCTCATTCCCCAATACCAGGTCCAGTACGGCCCCATCCCTAGTTGGACTATCTACGTATTGTTTCAAGAAGCCCTCCTGGATGCTCCTTACAAATTCTGCCCCCATCCAAGCCCCTAGCACTAAGTGAGTCCCAGTCAATATAGGGAAAGTTAAAATCACCCACCATTACAACCCTGTTACCTTTACATCTTTCCAAAATCTGTCTACATATCTGTTCCTCTACCTCCCGCTGGCTGTTGGGAGGCCTGTAGTAAACCCCCAACATTGTGACTGCACCTTTCCTATTCCTGAGCTCCACCCATATTGCCTTGCTGCATGACCCAACCGAGGTGTCCTCCCGCAGTACAGCTGTGATATTCTCCTTAACCAGTAATGCAACTCCCCCACCCCTTTTACATCCCCCTCTATCCCGCCTGAAGCTTCTAAATCCTGGAACATTTAGCTGCCAATCCTGTCCTTCCCTCAACCAAGTCTCTGTAATAGCAACATCATAGTTCCAAGTACTAATCCAAGTTCTAAGTTCATCTGCCTTACCTGTTATACTTCTCGCATTGAAACAAATGCACTTCAGACCACCAGTCCCGCTGTGCTCCGCAACATCTCCCTGCCTGCTCTTCCTCTTAGTCTTACTGGCCTTATTTACTAGTTCCCCCTCATTTATTTCACTTGCTGTCCTACTGCTCTGGTTCCCACCCCCCGCCACACTAGTTTAAACCCTCCCGAGTGATGCTAGCGAACCTCGCAGCCAGGATATTTGTGCCCCTCCAGTTTAGATGCAACCCGTCCTTCTTGTACAGGTCCCACCTGTCCCTGAAGAGATCCCAATGGTCCAGATATCTGAAACCCTCCCTTCTACACCAGCTGTTCAGCCACGTGTTTAGCTGCACTATCTTCCTATTTCTAACCTCACTGGCACGTGGCACAGGGAGTAATCCCGAGATTACAACCCTAGAGGTCCTGTCTTTTAACTTTCCACCTAACTCCCTAAACTCCCCATTGCTATTAAACAACTGATCAGCTAACTTTCCTTCCTGGGCCCCATGCTAGTTGACATTGTAATTGGTACCCTTTCCTCAAGTATTGTCCAATTTGTTTCAGACCTGGTGTCAATTCCCCATTCCTCAAAAAATAATCTTTAACCCACCTTTTGTCTTTGCAAACTACTGTCCCATCCCCAACCTCCCTTTCCATTCCAAAGTCCTTGTGTGTTTTCAGCTCCCAAACTCATTTATAGTATTGCAGCTAACCTTGTCAAAGGCTGCAGAGAGGACAGGGAAGAAAAATGGTCCATAGTCCGAGGATTCTGTTTGGCAGGGACAGAAACTTGATTGAAGAAGTTTGTCAAACATGGAGTTGCAGGAAGAAGGGCACAGATTTGGGAGGCTATCGCATGTTCAAGGACTTTGGGGAGCAAAGCATGGAAAGAAAACTGGCTTCTGCACCAAATATTTTGTGGTTAGCCAGAAAGCGTGGGTGGATGGTTAACTGCACCCAGTACTTGACTTCAGGGTTCTAAATTAATTCCTCAGAAAAGTTCTAGGAGGTTACAGTTCTTGAGATTATTCAGGCAATAGGAGACAGGCTAGCAGCTGTGGATGTGAAAGATGACTAATTTTATATCGCTATTTAGGAATGTCATTGGAGATTCTGGTTCAGTTTCAAAAGACAAAGCTGTTGGTATAAGGACATACCATTTGGCGCCACACTGGCACCCAAGGTTTTACAAAGTGCCTGTCTGTACTTACAACTCATCAAGGATGCCCACGTTTATCTGCATTGGATGACAGATTCATCAGAGCACCTTGGAGTCCCACTGGCATGGCCATGCAGCAGGTAATTAGTGCAGTCCAGGAGTTGGGTTCATAATCAATTAATGTTCTTAAGAGCATTATTTTGAACTAGCTGGCTGGTTTGTGCTACTCAGATTTGCTTTTCTTTTTATTGAGATAATGCTTTTCAATGAAAAGCTACCTACAAATATTTGGCCACCTTCCTTGTGGTTCTCAAACTTTGTTTGAGATTCCATCAACTTAAACTGCTCAACCAATGAATGTTCCTTTGTCAACAGGTAAGGATTGACCGGGCCTTTGCTACACGGTGGTCACAATGATAATGGGTATGTCCCTGTCTGGATGGGCTGTTCAATTATAGGGGATTGTGTTTGTATCAGATGGACAACAGAAAAGTCCACCGAGCACATCAAACACTTAGAATTTAGGATGATCTGGTTAACTGTTGAAGACTTCCAGGTCTTAATCTGGGGTAAATTAACCTATGTATGACTAGACAATGTCACATTATCAGCAAATGGAGCAGGACCTCTCAAAAGCCATCAGGATGCATACTACAAAATAATAAACATACCAGGTTAAATTTGTTGCTACATGTAGTGAATCAGCTAGTAGAAATACAAACAAAATGTTGGGAATATTCAGGTCTGGCAGCATCTGTAAAGAGAGAAATAACAGTTAACATTTCAGGTCTGTGTCGTTTTGTCAAAACTGGAAAAAGTTAGAGATGGAAATAGGTTTTAAGCAAGTACAGAAGCAGGAAAGGAGGGGAGGGAAGGATGAAAGGGAAAGTCTATGATGGGGTTGAAGGCAGGAGTCATTTTCTGTTTATATTTCAGATTTCCAACATCCACAGCATTTTGCCTTTAGTAATAGATTTAGTGAACTTACAGGCGGTAGATTAGACGTGTCTACTTTATATTCTAAATAAAACATTTAGGCGAGTTTGGAGTTGCTACCAAAAGTTGCTTCCATTTGTTTATTCAGATCAGGAAATTGCCCCACTGTTCATTGTTGGCATGCCAGTCTGATGGGAGGATTATTATTTCTCACCTGCTCAAAGTCCCAAATTACTATGCCTCAAACCTGTGATGTAAAGATCCAAGACACATATCTAACAAAGCAGATGGCCAAGTAGATGGTTGAATGCAGCTTTCTAGGCATTTCTCAATCAGGTGTTCATAAGGCAGGTCTGATCAAGATTAGTGTCTTGATTTGATATTTGACAGTCTGTCTTTGTGGCTCATTCTGCTGTCCCTTCACACTATCATTTCTCTAACCCAGCACCCCCTCACTGCCCCCGCCCACTGCCCCAGCCATTCCAGGCCTCCGCAGGGACTTAGATTTTTAGAATTGGAAGCTTATTAATCAGTTTGAGGTTATCTTCAGCTATCTACAGCATTGTATCATTACGTGTACTCAACATAATGTTTCTCATGAACAGACATTTCAAAAGTGGGAGGTTTTCATCTATTGGGAGAACAAAATCTTAACACTGGGCAGTGACTCAATTACTAGAGGACATAGATACAAGGTAATTATGAAAAGAATAGAGAGAAATTAGATTTTTTTTACTTTTGCACAAGTTTGTTAGTTCATGGAATGCCTGAGCATTGGAGGCAGAATCCACAGAGATAAATATTTGGGGGGAAGATTGAAGACTATGGGGGAAAAGGAATGGAACTGAATGGAGAGCTGTTACAGAATTTGTACAGATGCATGTGCAGAATTACCCCTCTTTCTACAATTCTGAACAATCAAACTAGATTTTATTCCAATAGTGTGGAGGATTCATATCATTCAAAGAATCCAAAGGGCCCTACACGGGAAATGTACTATAATGTTTTTGTTGTTGATGGTTTCTCTTGTTTTGCCCCTGTAGGTGCTGAGGGTTCAGAAGAAGGGTCAAGTGGAGATTCTCTTCTGGAGTGGTTGAATGCTTTTAGACAGACGGGGAACACGACGAGAAGTGGGCAAAGTGGGAATCGGTCATGGAGAGCGGTCAGTCGTACAAACCCAACAAGTGGTGATTTTAGATTCAGCTTGGAAATTAACGTAAGTCGGAGTAGAATTGATCAAAGTGCTGAGATGGAAAGTGAGCAACCCATGGACACTTCAAACACAGCAGTAACAGTGCCAGCAGCAGAAGAAGCAGTGACACCGGTACCATCAGGGAATATGAACACACCCCCACCAACAGCAGCACAACCACCACATGCTGTAACAGCTCCACCAATGACCGTAGCAGAAGACAATATCCAGAGTGAACCCGAGAGGTCTGAATCCACTGTAACAAGGCAAAGTAGAAGACCAAGTGGGGAATTATCCTATGAAAACAGGTATGAACTTTTGAGACGAGAGCTTGAAACTCAGGCTCATCAAGGTCGCTCAAGAAGTGGTAGAAGCAGAAGCCCAGAGCGCCGAAGGTCTTCTAGAACAAGAAGCAATCGAAGTCGGTCACCCTTGCATACAGTTGGTGAGGGGGTTAGTAGATCACGACGTCAGGGGTCTTCCCAGAGGTCTGATAGATCCATTTCAGAAAGTGGAACAGAAGGAAGTTCCAGAACTAGACAGCATGTGGTGTCCAGGCAGAGTCGGGTTGGAAGTGAGGTGCAGGCTGAAGTAACTAATGTTTCTGCATCTGAGCCAAGTGAACCTCGAGAGCCTTCCCAGGAAACTGCTGATTCTTCAGAAGCTGTCGTTGGTGATCCCTCTGTAGGTGGGCGCCGACCGCCTACCATTATGTTAGATCTGCAAGTGAGAAGGGTGAGACCTGGTGAAAATGCAGATAGAGATAGTATAGCTAACAGGACTCGGTCACGATCCCAAACATCTGACAACACTGTTGTTTATGAAAGTGAGCGGGGTGGGCTCAGACGCACATTCTCTCGCTCTGAGCGAGCAGGGGTGCGAACTTACGTCAGCACCATTCGAATTCCTTTTCGCAGGATTTCTGATTCGGGTCTTGGAGAGGCCGCCTCAGTTGCCCTCCAAACAATACTACGCCGGATAATGATGGGTGGGGAACTGAGTTCCTTTGTGGACAGTGACAGTGATTCTGAATCGAGCAACAGGGGCCAAAATCAAGTGCAGGATGTCTCCGAATCGCAGAACAGCACAAGTGAATCCCCAAGCATGGCCTCTGAAGGCAGAATGGGCGAGCAACAGGCAGGGGAACAGCGAAATGGCAGTGAAACAGATAGCATACCTGGTGCTAGGAGAAGAGAAGGTCAGCAAACTCGAGGCTTGTTTGGCCTTGAAGAAAGTGGTACTTTGCCTATACTTAGGCTTGCCCATTTCTTCCTGCTAAATGATGAAGACGAGGATGATCAGCCCAGGGGACTGACTAAAGAGCAGATTGACAACTTGTCCACAAGAAATTTTGGGGAAAGTGATGCAATTAAAACCTGCAGTGTATGCATTAGTGAGTACACTGCAGGAAACAAGCTGCGCAAGCTTCCCTGCTCTCACGAGTATCATGTTCACTGTATTGATCGCTGGTTGTCTGAAAACTCCACATGTCCCATATGCCGTCAGGCTGTTTTAGTTCGCAGCACTGGTGAAAGTGTTGGCTAGTGTACAACTTCCATCAATTTGTGCTCCAGTATTGATGTAATGTAGAATTAGCTAGCTGTACCAAACAGTGAACCATTTAAAATTGTACTTCAGAATGTAGTGGGGAAATTCAAAATAGCCATACCTAATACTTCTACGTGACTGCTTCCTATCCTTTGTTCAAGGAAAGGCTTCTTTCTTTTTGCTAATCTTTAAGGGTTTGGACACTTTTAAATTCTTTTGTGAGTGTGCACCATTGCGCTATTTTTAAAGTGAAAAGATTTTACCATGCTCAGAAACAAATTATAACTATACTGTATTTAGGGTATGACTTCTGGCATTTGGTATCTTGTGTCTGTTGGCTTAACCTTTTTTAAGGATCTGTTCTTAGCATGGTAAATAAGTTATTTAAACTTTAATGCTTTGCTGCTGCTTTCACTCATTTTGTAAGCGTTAAATCCTTGCCCTGATTTCTGTCACGTTGTTTGTGCTTCATCTGGGTTAGCTGTATTGAATTTCAAGTTTTTTCATTTTTTGTAATTATTTTTTAATCAAAATTATTTCCTTTTCTGATGTATGATTTCAGTTTATGTGCACACCTAGTGGTGTATTTTAGCAATTCAGAGTATTTGTTCACAGTTTGTTGCAGGGTCTGTGTACTTGGGAAGGGGAAATTGGCCACTTTAAAAAAAAAAATTTGCAATGCAAATTGTCACTGCTTATAAAAATAATTCTAATTTACTGCACATCTTTAATGGACAGATTGCCTTATACTACAACATATCAAGTCTATGGGACTAATTGGAGACATGCAGCAGTTAAGTATTCTGTACAATGGAGTTATTTACTATCTCATCCATTTAAAAAAAAAAGCCATCAATTTATTTCCATTTTTTTATGGAGTTACTCTGTACCTCCCTTTTTATCAACTCTTGCCTCCACCTTGTACCTCCGTGCTTTTAAAAATATTTTAAAGTGGGGAATGACCCACCAGTCCAATGACATGGGGTCTTGAATAAGAAGCATTTTGCCTTTGGGAAGCTGGCTGTTTTTGATTTCTCTACAGTCGATTGGAACAGCAGCAGGACTGTGTGTGGGCGCACTAGCCACTCGCCACATTTCTGCCAGTTTCCGACACTGCGCTATGTAATCTGTGCCTAATAAAAAACCTTTTGACTTCACAGCTTGCCGCTTAAATGACAGTTGGTTTTGTTGCAACCCTACAGCAGTATGTCTGTGGTCAGTGTGTAGCAGACTACTCTGAAATCCTGATGGAATATTGGGGAGTTCTGTGGTAAAATGCAGACCTGGTCTGCATGGAATATAAGCTCCAGTATTCAGTCAATTGACAATGTTGCATTTATAGGATGTAGAGAGTAAGGATGCTGCAGTGTAATAAAACACGCTGGAAATTGCAGTTTTTTAAACCATGAAATTAAAATGTTACAGTTGTAATATAACTGAATTGAAGAATCAATAGGGCTTTTTTGGGGGAGAATGGCTTTCTTGTCTTTATGCACAGGATAATGGAAAGTAATGTCCCTGTTTAGTGTGTTGCTTATCCTGATGTATATGGAAAACCCATTTTTGTACAAAAATGACCAGATATTAATGGCATCTTGTATAAATTTTAAATGCCACTATTGTAACGTGCACTTGCATTACTGAAATAGTTTAGTTCCACAAGCAAATATTATTAGAAGAGAATGATGCTATGACACAATAGGAATCCCACAGACTGTGATCAGTCCTGCATAAGGCGAACTGTATAATAAAGATTCAAAGCGAATTAGGAGACAAGTGCTTTAAGAAGTCCAGGGAGAGTTTTTCCATCAGCTGCAGGAGTCCTACCAAAGTGCATGTACTTTGGTTTTCTGTACAGGGCTTGTTTAAAGTGATTTAGTTTATTTATGTAATCTGTTGTACTAATTTTTGTAAATTAGTAACTTGAGTTTTCATGCAAAAATACAAGTTTGATTACCCAGTTGTCATTTAACTTTCTGGGAAGAAGAAGCATAAATTGCAAATAGACATTATCTTTTGACATTGACCATTTGAAGAGTTGCATTATCCATAAATGTTAATAAAACATTGCACGAAAAAGCAACTAGCGCCGTTGTCTGAGGTTTATTCCTTTCCTTTTCTTGCTTTAGTTGAGTCATCTTTTGATATTTGGATTTATTTTTAGATCATCAATGATCCATGAACTCACCACTTTTAATGATACCGTTGCATAATATCTGCTGCCACCGTTCATTTTCCAGAACATTCTGATCATTTAATCTCCACATTTACTTACTGATCAAGATGCATGAGTAGGATTTTTCACAAATCAACTTGAAACATTATTCAAACCAAAATCTCTATGTGGAAGCTGAAGTTGGGAATCACCTGCCTGATTGTCATTTTTATAACAATGTATTTCTTAGCTTATAGCGCATGAGTACTGGGAACTTAAGCAAACTGCAAGATTAGAGAAATCAAGATGTCTAGGTTGTTGCTTCAGTGTAACTCATCCTGCATCAGTTACATGGCTGATTGTCAGGACACTGCCATTGTCAAAACCAGCTATGATGTAATAAAACGGCTCACATGAAGGCCACTGTATATTTGCTAAGAATAAATAAATGGAGTCTCATATTTTAAGATGTAATTTGAACTGTAAATCCTAGGTAAACATAATTTTTGTTAATATTTTTCCACGTATGTCACATGCCGCTTTGTAACACAGGCTTTGTAACCTATCATGCTCAGTGCAAAACAATTTACTCAAAAACCATTTAAAAATCCTATGCATTATAAAGATCAAACAGCTGAAAGATTGTCAGGGCGCTGAACATTTGGAGCATATTTGTGTTGATTGCCTTTAATTGTAGGAGGTAATAATTGCTCTGGAGAGAGTACAGAGGAGATTTGCAGTGGTAGGGAAACTTGGAAAAACTTCTGAGGGACAGGCTTAATCTCCACTTGGAGAGGCAGGGATTAATTAGGGATAGTCAGCATAGCTTTGTTAGAGGGCGATCGTGTCTAACAAACTTGATTGAATTTTTCGAGGAAGTGACTAGATGTGTAGATGAGGGTAAAGCAGTTGATGTACTCTACATGGACTTCAGCAAGGCTTTTGATAAGGTCCCGCATGGGAGATTAGTTAAGAAGGTAAGAGCCCATGGGATCCAGGGCAATTTGGCAAATTGGATACAAAATTGGCTTAGTGGCAGGAGGCAGAAGTTGATGGTCGAGGGCTATTTTTGCAAGTGAAAGCCTGTTGACCAGTGTACCACAGGGATCGGAGCTGGGACCCTTGCTGTTTCTAGTGTACATTAATGATTTAGATGTGAATATAGGAGGTATGAACAGCAAGTTCGCAGATGACATGAAAATTGGTGTCTTAAATAGGAGGAAAGCCTTTAGATTACAGGATGATATAGAAGGGCTGGTAAGATGGGCGGAACTGAGGCAAATGGAATTTAATCCTGAGAAGTCTGAGGTGGTGTGTTTTTGGAGGGCTAACAAAGCAAGGGAATATACAATGGATGGTAGGACCCTAGTAGGTACAGGGGGTCAGAGAGACCTTCATGCACTTGATCATAGATCACTGAAGGCACAGCAGCACAGGTAGATAATGTGGTTAGGAAGGCATATGGGCTACTTGCCTTTATTAGCCAAGGCATAGAATATAAGAGCAGGGAGGTTATGATGGAGCTGTATAAAATGCTAGTTAGGCAACAGCTGGAGTACTGTGTACAGTTCTGGTCACCACACTATAGGAAGAACTGGAGAGGGTGCAGAGGAGATTCACCAGGATGTTGCCTGGGCTGGAGCATTTCATCTATGAAGAGAGACTGGATAGGCTAGGGTTGTTTTCCTTAGAGCAGAGAAGGCTGAGGGGGGACCTGATTGAGGTATACAAATTATGAGGGGCATTGATAGAGTAGATAGGAAGGACCTGTTTCCCCTAGCGGAGAGGCCAATTAGCAGGGGCCTCAGGTTTAAGGTGATTGGTAGAAGGATTAGAGGGGACATGAAAAAACGTTTTCACCCAGAGGGTGGTGGGTGTCTGGAATTCACTGCCTGGATCGGTGGTGGAGGCAGAAACCCTTCTTTAAAAGGTACCTGGATATGCACCTGAAGTGCTGTAACCTGCAAGGCTACTGATTAGGTGCTGGAAGGTTGGATTAGATTAGGCGACTAGTTTTCTCAGCTGCTGCAGACACGATGGGCTGAATGGCCTCCTGTGCCATAATCTTTCTTTGGTTAGTTGCCCATGTTTTGCTATGAAGTTGGTAGACTTAATGCTGTATCCATGCAGCTTGCATTCATCTTGGTCAAGTTGGCTTGTTAGTCAACCTGGTATCAAAAAATACTGTAAATTGTGTCCATGTAGAAATCCACAATGTTGGAGGAAAACTCTGTTGGTGGTAATAACTAACTTTTTGTATTGAGGATCACTCAGTCATGCTACAACATGCTGCACTACTGGGAGATGGAACTTGGGTTTGGTCCTTTTGATTCTGCATAACCTGAAACTGAACAGTGATGGGAAAGGTTTTTCTTCAATAAAATTTATACAGCGTATATATGCTGCCATTATTTTTGTTGCCTTTGGTAGTCAAATATTGCCATACATTTGACCATGAGTTTGTACATTCAGCAGTCCCAACACTTTCAGATTTTTTTAAACCTATAATTCTCACTCTCTAATGTAGCTAAATCTGTAGCAGTGTAACAACAACTTTTCCATAGTACCTTTAACATAATAAAACCTCCCATGGCGCTTTACAGGACTATTATAAAACAAACCAAGCCACAAAAGGAAATATTAGAAGATTAGTCAAAGTGATAGATTTTAAGGAATGTCTTAGAGCAAGAATGCAAAGCGGAGAGGTGTAGAGAGGGTATTCCAGTGGTGGGGTAATTAAAGTCAGGGATGCATATGAGGAGAATTAGAGGCATGCAGATATCTTGGAGGGTTGTGGGGCTGGAGGAGATTACAGAAATGGGGAGGGGTGAGGCCATGGAGGGATTTGAAAATGAGGATGGGAATTTTAAAATAGTGTCTGACCGGGAGTTAATGTAGGTCAGCAAGCACAGGGATGATAGGGGACTGGGACTTGGTGTGAGTTAAGAAACAGCAGAGTTTTGGAGGACGCCAACTTTACAGAGTGTAAAATGTGGGAGGCCATCCAGCCGTGCATTGGAATTGACACATCTAGAGGTAACGAAGACATAAATGAGAGTTTCAGCAGCAGATGAGCTGAGATGGACAAGTCGGGCAATATTATGGAGGTAGAAATAGGTGGCCTTAGCGATGGTGCAAATATGAGGTTGCAAGCTCATCTCAGGGTGTAACCTATGAAAGATGCTATATGAGCCTCATTTATTGTAATTCCCTGCAAATGCAGGACATTTTGTTTTCCCCCTGAAATTCTGCACTTGAGTTAGGACTGCGGAACTGGTAAACTCAAATTCCATGGTTACCTTATGCATCTTTCTCCAACCTTAACTGTTTAGGTAAGGGGCTGGATCTTGCCGGAGCTAGACATCTCACAGCATTACAGATTCCGCTCAAAAATGTTTTGTGTTATAACTTGCTGGAACTGCAAGCTGATAACGCCACAGTGAATGCAATGGTCACAGGGACCTTAGTGAACAGCAGGATCAACAGTATTTCCTTGAGCGATGGCATTTAAAGATTGAGAAATAAAGGCACCACTGAGTAGGAGGGTAAATAAGATGCAAAAAAAAATCGATTAAGAAGAGGAAAAAGATGGAAAGGAAAAGTAAGAATTTTTCTTTTTTTAAAAAAACTTTACAATTGGAGTTTTTATAATCTCTTAATTGTCCATATGTAGGCATGTAGTTGAACAGTTTAAAATTATTCCCAATCTGAGCCAGAGGGGTTGATTGGCATTTCATTAACAATTATCACATTATTTAAAAAGTCTTAAACTTAACTTTTAAAGACACCATTAACAGGAAGGCTAAGGGTGGGATACCTTTTGTGCGAAGCAAATGATGGAACGGCTTAAATTTGCCTGCGAATTCTGGTGATATGCTTTTCCAGCACGATCTGGCCCATAATGTAGCCTTCTCCTGTTCTATCGAGACTTGATTTGGAAGGAAGATACTAAGATCTCCAGACTTAACCTTATATTCTGAACCACAGTAATTCAGTTTGATTTTCAGTGGGTTACACAAGTTTGCCAATTAATAATAAAAATAAATCCCTATTGTGAGAAACATAGCCCACTTAATAATAATTTACACCAAGTCAAACTCTGAAGAAGTAAGTTTATTTAACGTTCTTGCAAGATCAGGTGTCCTACAAGCAGGCACCCCGATCAACATATTCAGTTCATGTTTATACAATACAAATCCATTTGTCCATTACATTATTGGTTATAACGTATTATGACACTAACCTATCCTATGGTTGCTACAGTCTCCTCCTCTGTTTACTTCTCCCCCTACTCTAACTTTCTAGCCCCTAACTCTTGTTTTTGTTTTACCTTATTTGGCTCTCCATTGTGTGTTTTAACTTGCAGCTGTCAGCCTTTATCTTAGTGGGGCAGTTTCTTATTCACTACATCCTTTGTTCTAACTCTTGCTGTTTCTCTTTTATCTGCCTAAGCACAATTTTTAAGTGATGTACTGTCCCAAGGTCTTTACTTACATACCCTTATCAGTTCTCTTTGTCAGTGATGTACTGTCTTAAGGTCTTTACTTACATACCCTTATCAGTTCTCTTTTTCAGTGATTTCATTATGTTGAGTACAAATGACTTCTTGGTAACTTTCCACAAGCTGTAGAAACAACATTTCAGTATTTCTTATTCTCACACTATTGAGCTGCAGCCAGGTTGTCCATATGAAATTAAAATTCTTAGCTTGCATCACTATAAGCTGCTTTCACTTTGAAGTAATGGGAAGTTTGCAGTATATCTGGTTAAACTGGTGCATATACGTCACATTTGAAAAATTTAAAGTAGCCCAGCCAAAACCATCTGTTTTACATACTTGGGAGAACAAATTAATTGAAGTATTAAATAGACTGTAGTTATTTCGTAAATTTGCAACAGTATTTCCAAAATAAGTTTGACTTAAATGTTCATATGGTGATTCACTAAAATTTACAATAGCTGCCCTAGTTTTAAGCTAAACTAGCAAATTGCCAATGCTCATGATCAGATTGGGTTTTTAAGTAATGCCTATTTTAAATAAATAGATGGCAATGAAGTTAGAAAATGTCTTCAGAAACTAACTCCACACCTTTGTAGCCAGAGCCTGCAACTTATTGTGACAGTTGATAATGGGAAATTTTGATGTAGCATTTTACATCAGTTAATGTTGTCAGAAAAGATGAAGCAAAAAATTGTGACAACAGGAAATATGGTTTGTGAATAGGAAGTGTATGTCCTATACAATATTTTTCTCCAATCTCCCACAGCATTTCACGGGGGAAATGAGAACATGTTATCTCCAGGTGAAGTATTGTTAGATGCTGAAGGATAGTTGGACCAGGGATGGCAGATGGAATTCAGTTCCTGTTTTTTAAAGTCATACATTTCTTTATTTTTATTCCCATGTTCACATTTATAATAGAAATGTCTTCATTAAAGTTGTCATAGGCAGTTCCCATTGTAAATTTACACAAAGGAATTGAATAATGGGGGGAAAATTGACATGAAGTGTGCACAGATGTACCACTGTGAACAATAGATCTAGGTTTGTTTTGTGGATCTATGACTTTCTAATATACTTGCAACCTCCTATATTTACTGTCTATAAGCTTTTAGATTAATTTAGATAAGTGCATTTTCAAAAGTTTTGTTATCCCAGCTGTTGAGAGGTATACAATATATTACTTGTTCATATACTGTGCTAGTACTCGCATTTAAATATAATGAACTTTGACCAGGACCCACTGCTGCTGATGGATGATGTTCAACATACTGTGATTAGAAGTGGAGGCCTTGCTCTCTCTTGTTTTGTCACTCTGTAACCTCATTCTTTGCCTCTCTTTCTAATGTCTTAGTTCACAATTCATCCCTTCAGCTTTATTACTTCATTTGCTGCCATTTGTACTTATCACCTGTGCTGTGTTGGTAGTACTCTTAACGCTTGAGTCAGAAGATGGGCTAAACTGACACCTCAGTGCAGTACTGAGTGCTGCCTTTGGAAACAACTGCCTGCCAGCTCAAGACAATATAAAAGATCCAGTGGAATTATTCAAAGGAAGATCAGGGAGTTCTCCTGGTATCTTGGACAACATTTTTTCTCCAACTCTACACAATTAAAACTAGTCAATCACTTGCTTCTTGTGGGGTCTTAATGTGTGTAATTAACTGATTTTTTCTTCCGACAAATAGTACAAGTAGTGGCTGCCTTTGAAAAGTAATCTATTGACTATGGAGCATGTTAGGATGTCCAACATTGAGTTTTAAATAATTTTTTAAACCACATTAATTGGAATACAAATAAACTGGGAATTTAGCTGGAACTGCAAGCTCTTTAATTTTTTTGCAATTAATTTTTGAATATTGTCATTTTATCTTGGTAGATGCATTGTGATATACCTGTATCTGTGATTCTTGTGCTGGAAATAAAATCATTAAACAACTGCAGTCATTCAATAAAATGAAATGGCTGTTTGCATGAGCTGATTTAGGAGCTGAATTCTGTGCAATGGGATAATTTTTGGAATCTAGTATTTTCATTGATTATTGTCATTCCTTATATTTCTTGATGGGTTAATTCAAAAAGGATTATTTTCCTTGCTACTTGCATAATCACAAAGGCACCTTCACTATGGGCATGCAAATAAATGCAAATGAGCTTTCAAATTTACAGAACATAACTGAGCATTGCAGTCACACAGACCAGTGGTCTGTATTGCATGTCGTAGCAGTACACCTGTTGTAAAATTCTGAGTTTGGGCATCTTTAGAAGTAAAACTCACTATTTTTAAAATTTGGCTGTTCATGAGTGCAGTAACTGAACAGCTTGAAATTAAAAATAAATACATTCATAAGTCAAAAAATAAATCTTTTCATTAGACAATATGAGCATGCTCCAAAATGAAACCAGAGTAAAAATAAGCTTTTGCAAGATGTGCATAACCGCATTGGGGAACGAATAGTAAATTACTTGTAGCCAGACTCTAGAAACCACCAACTTATCTGAAATGTTTCTCCCTCAAGTTTGTGTTCAAAAATTGATAAGTGTTTTACCCTTGCAGCCAAACTGACTTACGTTGGACAACCTTCATTCACCTGATCCAATTGGTTCTTGAAGACAATTTTCAAGCACAGTGGGGGAAGCTTATTTTCTTCCTTGTGAAGCAATAACAAGCTGATGCATGGGGTGGAATGCTGATAGCACATATGAAGGTAAGAAGTTTTAGCTGTGGTTGAATTTGCGAGAGACTTTTGGGAATTGAACAAAATAAGATTTTCAATGCCCCGTGGAGAGACAATCATGACCCAATGATTGCATTGCAATGAGAGGAATGGAGTGCTGATTGTGATGAAATATTTGAGTCACATTCTCTTCCATAGGTAACAATTCTTAAGGCAAGTGTAGTGTTTTGAAATTGCATTGTGTACACTTGGGCTGCTGTAGAACACATGCTAGCAAACAACAAGTGAAAGTAAAACAGAATAAAGAAGACACCATTATGTTCAACACCCTGCAGTCTCTCACTCATATGCCAAATTCGGCTAAACCTCACTCCAGTCCTGAGAAACATCAAAATGGCAATGAGGTAAACAGAAAGGGACAGTGAAAAACTGGAAACATTGCTTTCAGGTCTGAACATTTTGGAAGGTTTTTGTTTACGTTTACAGCCACCATTTTAAGTTGGAGACTGTTACTGTACAAACTTCCTGTGTGTCACTGTGATCTCACACACTGATCACCAAAATAACCAATCAAAACATATATATATAATTGCATCACTGCAGAGAAGTTTCTTCTGAAACAAACGTGATCCTGGATCCTTCATCACGGCATTGCTGATTAGTATGGTGTTGTCTTTGCCCAACCTACCACCTTTCGATGTGTATTCAGAGCCATCATCCATATTCCCATGTTAGTAAAAGTGGCTGAGACGTTTTGAAGGTGTGATGGTGGGTTTTGCAATCACAAACGACACAAGGAAAAAGGCTTTGCTTCTACACTATGGAGATGAAGAATTAGAAGATATTTTTGAGACACTTACACCTGAGGAAAATGACTACAGCTCAGCAAAAATGCACTGGCAACCTACTTTATGCCCAAGAAAACCACCATATGTGAAACTATTGTCTTCAGCCGCAAGAAGCACCTGAGACAATTGGCCAATATTGCACATCATTTGAGGCAACTAGCAACCAGATGTGACTTCAATGATGTTGAACATGTCGAATGGGAAATCAAAACACAAACTATCAAAAGTTGTCTCCAGTCAACTACGCTGAAAAGCACTCGAGAAAAACAGAAAGCTGTCAGAGCTGCTGGAGTTAGCAAGATCACTAACACTTTGAGTCCAGAGCTACTGAAGTTGAGGCTGCTATCAGTAACTACCACACTCCAAGTTCAAGTCCTGTGAACACTATTCATCACTCATGTGCCAGTAAACCACCTGCAAAGCAACAACAGCCTTCACACAAACAGAGTTATGACTTCTCCAAACAATCAACCACTTTGCTGTGCTTGTCACTCATCAGCAAAATCAACTACTAAGGCCAACACCAACAGAAGGGTGTCACGTCCGCGTGCCACAGCAAAATGGCGAGAGAATGTAGCCAAAGTAAAGGCAGATGATGCTGAAGATACTTTTGAGCTCGCACGCTCTCTCAGCAGTCACATGTGTGACTGTGACCATTGGCAGATCAAATGTAGATGCTGTCATAGACACTGGTGCTTGTCAATGTCATGGGAGACAAAGCATAAACAAAATTCAAGATAGCCACATTTCTGCAAACCAGGGAACGCAAGTTTTTTCCCCTTACAACAGTGACAAACCACTGAAAAATCCTAGGGACTTTTGAAATGCTAGTCTCATTCAAAGGCACTAGAACCTATGCTGTATTCTGTGGTATATCGAGAGAATGTGATGCACTTATCAGTTTCCATACAACAACAGATCTGCACATGATTGCAGTCACATACACAATTCCTTCGCATAACAAAAGCATTCTCAAACTGTATGCTGATTGCTTCACCGACATCAGCAAGCTGAAAGGTGTTACATGTAAGCGACTTGTAGACTCTAATGTGCCCCCAATTGCACATCAACGGCGATGAATACCGTTTCGTGTCAGGAAACAGAGAAGGAGCTTCAATGTCTATTTGACCTTGACATTGAGAAAGTTGGGGATGAGCCTACCCCATGGGTCTCATGTATACAAGTCATCAAGAAACCCAAATACGTGAACCAGATTAGAATCTGCGTTGATATGTGATCAGACCAAGCCATACAACAAGAAAGACACTTGACACCAACAATCGATCACATCATAGAGCAAGTGAATGGTGAGAAACACTTTTCTAAACTTGACCTCAATGAAGGCAAACATCAAATCGAGTTTGCAGAAGAAACGAGATATCTTACTGTATCCTCTACTCACATTTTACTTTTCCGACATGAGCCTCAACTTTGGAGTCAGCTCAGCAGCTGAGGTCTTTCAGCACTTGATTTAATCTGCACTTCAAGGACTTGAAGGCATGTTGAACACCAATGATGACATTCTCACCTATTGCCGCACTGAAAGGGAACGCGAGACACCTACCTGCATGCCTACAACATTTCAGAAAATGTAACCTCATCCTGAACAAAGACAAATGCTTGTTTAATGAAAGCAGAATTTAATTCTTCGGTCATGTGTTCAGCAGTGAAGGAATGTCACCAGATCCACGAAAAGTTGAAGCCATTGCAACTCTTGCGGATCTTACAAATGTGCAAGAAGTCTTTTAGGACTCATCATGCACTGTAGTCATTTAATTCCTGACCTCGCTACACTATCCTCTCCCCACTGCCCCCGCCCCTTAAAACCATGCGATATGACAAAAGAGACCACCAAGTGGGAATGGACGAAATCACACCAACAGGCAGTACACCAGACCAAATGGTATTTGTCAGCAAGTTGCACAAATACCTATTTTGACCCTGAGAAAACCACTCAGCTAGTCGTGGATGCAAGTGCAGTTCTCGTATAGAGAAAGACAGGGAACCCATCAATCGTTGCAATGGCAAACAGATCATTAACTCCAGTAGAGCAACATTATTCGCAAAGAGAGAGGGAAGCGCTCTCAATCAAATGGTGTAGCTTACACTTTTATCTCTACTTATATGGGAGTGAATTTAATGTAATAACCGACCATGGACCACTAGTAAGTTTGTTCAACAATCCACATAGCAACACATCCACTGGAGTGGAATGTTGGATACTCAAACTACAAGAGTATGAATTCCATGTTGAATATTAGCCAGGCAAGCTCAACTCAGTGGACTACCTTTTGTGACCTCCACTGCCAATAGTTGGTCCTACTAGTCATGAGGAAAAGGTTGCTGAAAAACATCTTAACTACGTAAGCATTTATGCGGTGCCGAAGTTGTTAAAACTAGCTGATATCACAGCAGCAGCAAAACAAGATGAGGCTTTGCAATTGTAAATGAAGGCTATAGAATCACGAAACTGGAAAGACGTCTACAAACGAAATCACTCACACACTACAAGGTCCTCACAATATTAAAAATGAGCTAACTGTTACAGACACTTCTGATCTCGTATTATGTAACAACTGTATTGTCATTCAACACTCATTGAGGGGGTATGCTGAAAAGCATACGAAGGACACCAGTGAATTGCCAAAATTAAAAAACTCCTTAAAGAAAAGGCATGGTTCCCAGGAATCGAACATATGGTAGAGTACAAAATCAGTCAGTGTTTGCTACATCAAGCAACTACAATGTCAAATCTTCATGATCCTCTCAAGATGTCCAAACGACCTCCAGGACCATGGTTTGAAGTTAGAATTGACTTCACAGATTTTCCCACAGGTGAACACCTGCTTCTTGTCGCTGACGACTACAGCAGATTCCCAATTGTGGAATTAGTTACGTCAACTTCAGCGAAAGCAGTTATCAACCAGATCTTTGCCTTGGTTTGTCACTTCTTCTTAACGTTTGAGGGATTCCAGTGGACCCACATTCAACAGCGATGACTTCAGCAAATTGGCAAACTACCTAGGGTTCACTCATGGGAGAATCATACTCCGTTGGCCAAGAACTAATGGAGAAAATGAAAGATTTATGCAAACCTTGAAAAATATATGTCCAGCTATAGCTGAGCACAAGTCATGGAAACAAGAGCTATTTCACTTTCTTCATAATTACAGAGCGCCACCTCACTTAACCACTGGAAAACCTCCAGCTACTCTCATCTTTGCACATCCTATGCACACACATCTCCCTGAGCTACCCTGCGGAGATAATGTTCAACAGCTAGGCAATTGAGACAGAAGGATCGAATGAAGATACATGCAGAGTGAAACATGAAATTTAGAATTATGCTGCTTAAGCCAGATGATAAAGTACTTGTGAAATGTGATGGGCAGATTGGAAAACAAACAACCTCTTATGACATCCAACCATTTGTTGTGACCAATACAAAAGGATCAATGATCACTGCTATAAGCGTGATTCACGAATATCGTAAGAAATACATCATTCTTCAAAGCACTGAAAACATCACTTGCAAGCATTGAATCTGATTCCAACATCGACACCTCAGATGAAGAACATGAGTCAAATGAGACCGCACCTGATGTCAGACGATGTTCTATTCGAGAGAAAAAACATTCACCATAGTTAAGTCACGATGTTACGCAGTGAGCTATTATGTTTAAATTTATTGTTTACATTTTGGAAACAAACCATTGAAGTATGCTATGTCTTTCATTTACTAAGAAGGGGAGGGATGTAGTGTTGTATTTTGAAATTGCATTGTGTGCACTTGGACTCTTTTAGAACAAGCATGCTAGCAAAAGGAAAGTGAAAGTAAAACAGAATAAAGAAGACACCATTATGTTCAACAGCCTGCAGCCTCTGTCTCTCTCATATTATAGTAAACCCAGCAAAACCTCACTCCAGTCCCAAGAACATCACAGGAAGCAGTTTTTGTGGTTTTATAGGGTTTTTTGGCTTAAAAGTAACATCGTGCAATTGATTCACATATATTGGAGACTTATTTAGGGGCGGCGCAGTGGTTATCATCGCAGCCTCACAGCTCCTGTGACCCGGGTTCGATTCTGGGTACTGCCTGTGTGGAGTTTGCAAGTTCTCCCTGTGACTGCGTGGGTCTCCGCTGGGTGCTCCGGTTTCCTCCCACAGCCAAAGACTTGCAGGTTAATAGGTAAATTGGCCATTGTAAATTGCCCCTGGTGTAGGTAGGTTGTAGGAGAACTGAGGGAAGGTGGGGATGTGGTAGGGAATATGGGATTAATGTAGGATTAGTATACATGGGTGGTTGATGGTCGGCACAGACTCGGTGGGCTGAAGGGCCTGTTTCAGTGCTGTATCTCTCTATGACTCTATGAAACTAAAAGCCAACAAAACTGAAGAAACTGTTGATTTACAAGAACAACTCAATCGTGAGGTTTCCAGAATCAGCTTCCATTGTTCACATTTTGTCCTAAATCCCCTGTTCATGTACTGTTCTTGCAAATTCTGTTTGTATATTAATCAATCAAATGTTAATCTTTGTTCAAAGGTGAAAAATTTGTCCAAACTAATAGATTAAACTGTAGATGGTGTGGTAATCCTCCCAGTGTCTGATGTTTTTGAGTCAGGGTATAAATCCTGAAAATAGCTATGAACAATGCTGTTCTGTATTAAATTGGTGCAGAACAATTCAAAAAATGTTGTGTAGTACAGTTTCTTGTTACTCCAACTTCAGCTTAATAGTTTGGTTTGTTCTGGTGCTTAAGGCCTATCTCATTAAGGGATATACAGTAACTAAATGTTATTGACAAAGTAGACTTGGAATATTATTTCCAACTAAGCCAGGAAAGTTGGTCCAGAAGCTATCTATAAATTAGTGGAGTGTAAATTTAAAAATCAATGTTAGGAAGAACTTTTTGATAAATATTTGGGGTAAAAGCATAAACATAAGGGATGTTCAAAGTGCAGCTTGATGTTCTAATGGGAGAATTGGAGTACTGGAACAATGAACTTCCGTTACTGAGGTTTTGTTTGTTGATTTTTGTCCTTTATCTGTGTGGAGACTCAGTGCTGTATGGAGATCCATTGCTGAAATTTGCATGCACACGTTCAGGGAAACTCAAAATAACAGCGCTTCCTTTTAGGCACACATGCATGTTGACACGTAACTGGTGTGTTTATTCATTTTATTTGGATGGGGAGGTGGTAGCAATGGGTAGTGCTGGAGCTAGTGTTAAAGGTAATATTGGTGTAATGAAGGTTGGGGAAGATAATGCTTTGTGTCTGGCAGACTGGTTCTGACTGCAACTCTGATGACCATTTGCATGATGATGCCTTGGAAATGACACTCTACACTGAAGGAGATGTAGTGGAAGGCAGGAATTGAATTCATAAGCTAGTATGTCTCTTGATAAATGATGTTTTCGTGTTTACGTGCAGCACTTTGTCCTTTATCTTGTAATCTTCTTTGCTTAGTGCACACACTCTTGCTGCTGCTGTTTTTGCTGCTGCTGGAGTTCAGGAGGTCACGGCACATATTAGTCTGAGTTTGCGCCTGGGGGTAACTGGCTCCTCATCACAGACAGATCCTGACAGTCTTGTGAAAAAGAAACAAAACCTTCAGGATAGGAAAGAAGCTACAATTTGTAAACAGCCATCATTAAAGGCCGGCTTGGGTCTGCAAATGAAACTCGACCCGAGCCCGACCTGGCCCGTGTCCTTTCATTTTTTCCCGCACCCGACCCGACCCGACCATCAGTTAACCTACCTTCCGTTTTTCACTTTGTTACTTATCTGCACAAGCTTAAAAAAGCTGTAACTAAACAACCTTTCTAGTACAAAAAGTACATCAACATTGGAGCCACTTACCGGAGGTGGTGATAGTGTGTCCAGCCGGGCCTGAGCCCGAATGTCCGACCTGACCCGAACCCAACGCATGTCATCTGGTTCGGGTCGGGTAGCCATGCTCTAGCCATCATTACTCAGCTCCAGTTAAGCAAGGTTGCACCACAAGGTGGAGACTGGAAGGTGCCAATTGTGCATCTAGTTTCCAAGACACTCTCTGACACTGAAACTGCAGTTTCAAATAGCCAAAGCATTCCTTAATTTTATTTGCATAAATTAAATTCACAGGGATAGAATTCAGAGTGACAACAGCTAACTTGAATGGTTGCTTCATGCAAGACTCCAAAGTTGCGATTGTGATCAGTTCTGGTCGAAGCTCCGATGCTGGGAGCAGGTTAACAAGCACAAAAAAGAGAACTTGGATGTTTATTTTCCAGCAAAGCGTTTGATACAGTGCCAAATAGGAGATTGGAAGTTACAACATGGGCGGAGTGCTTCTGCAATGAATTGAAAATTGGTTACGACCATATGAACTAGGAGCAGGAGTAGGCCCCTCAAGCCTGCTCCACCATTCAACAAGATCATGGCTGATCTGATTGTCAGCTCAACTCCACATTCCTGCCTGCCCCCGATAACCTTTCACCCTCTTGCTTATCAAGAATCTATCTACCTCTCCCTTAAAGATATTCAAAGACTCTGCTTCCACCACCTTTTAAGGAGGACAGTTCCAAAGACTCACGACCCTCAAAGAAAAAATTTCTCCTCATCTCTGTTTTAAATGAGCGACCCCTTATTTTTAAGCAGTGACCCCCTAGTTCTTAATTCTCCCACAAGAAGAAACATTCTTTCCACATCCACCCTGTCAAGACCGTCAAGATCTTATATGTTTCAATCAAGTTGCCTCTTTCTCTTCTACACTCCAGCGGATACAAGCCTAGCCTGTCCAACCTTTCCTCATTATACAACCCGTCCATTCCAGCTATTAGTCTATTAAACTTCTCTGAACTGCCTGCAATGCATTTACATCCTTAAGTAAGGAGACTAATACTGTACACAGTACTCCAGATGTGGTATCACCAATGCCCTGTATAACTGAAGCATAACCTCCCTACTTTTTGTATTCAATTACCCTCTCAATAAACAATAACATTCTATTAGCTTTCCTAATTATGTGCTGTACCTGCATACTAATCGTGTGCAATTCATGCACTAGGACACCCAGATCCCTCTGCATCTCGGAGCTCTGCAATCTCTCACCATTCAGATAATATGCCTCTTTTTTTATTCTTCCTGTCAAAATGGACAATTTCACATTTTCCTACATTATATTCCATTTGCCAGGTCTTTGCCCACTCACTTAACCTATCTATATCCCTTTGCAGATTCCTTATGTCCTCTTCGCAACTTACTTTCCGACCTGTCTTTGTGTCATATGCAAATTTAGTAACCATACCTTCGGTCCCTTCATCCAAGTCATTTATATAAATTGTAAAGGTTGAGGCCCCAGCACAGATCCTTGTGCCACACCATTTTGCCAACCAGAAAATGACCCATTTATGCCTACTCTGTCTCCTGTCAGCTAACCAGTCTTCTATCCATGCCAATAAGTTACCCCCTACACCATGAGCTTTTATTTTCTGCAATAACCTTTGCACCTTATCAGATGCCTTCTGGAAATCTAAGTATAATACATCCACCGGTTCCCCATTATCCACAGCACATGTTATTCTTCGAAGAATTCCAATAAATTGGTTAAACATGATTTCCCTTTCACAAAACTCTGCCTGATTACCTTGAGTTTTTCTAGGTGTTCTGCTATAACTTCTTTAACAATAGCTTCTAAACAAGGTGGTGGAAGTGGAGACAATTAATAACTTCAAGATGAAGTTAGTTGGCCACCTGAGAGAACTAGACTTGCTGGGCTACAGGGATCTATGATTCTATTTTCCCTATGATAAATGTTAAGCTAACTGACGTGTAATTTCCTGCTTTCCGTCTCCTTCCCTTTTTCCAATCTAATGGAACCTTCCCCGAATCTAGGGAATTTTGGAAAATTAAAACCAACACATCAACAATCTCATAAGCTACTTCCTATAGGACCCTAGGATGAACATATGCACCCGGGGACTTGTCAGCCCGCAGCTCCAACAATTTGCTCAGTGCCACTTCCCTGGTGATTGTAATTTTCTTGTGTTTTCCCCTCCCTTCTGTTTTCTGATTTACAGCTATTTCTGGGATGTTACTTGTATCCTCTATATATTGAACACCGATGCAAAATACCTGTTCAATTCATCTGCCATCTCCTTATTTTCCCTTATTAATTCCCCAGACTCGTTTTCTATAGGACTAACGCTCACTTTGTTAACTTTTTTAAAATATCTATAGAAACTCTTCTTATCTCTTTTTGTGTTTCTAGCTAGCTTTCTCTCATACTCTAATTTTTCCCTCATTATTGTTGAAGCAGAGGAAGCAAGAAGTTGTTTGTAGAGATGGTTTGCCTGGAAGAAGGTGACCAGTGGAGTGCTTCAGGCCTGGGCAATTGCTATTTACATGTATATATGCCATTATCCTAACTTGCTGTGGTTTATACATTCCATGCTGCTTGGGCGTGACTAGACTTTCCATATCATCTGGCATATATGTTAATTGTAGAAACATGGGAAATCGGAGCAGGAGTAGGACATTTGGCCCTTCGAGCCTGCTCCACCATTCAACCAGATCACAGCTGATCTACCTGAAAGCCATTTTCCCACACTGCCCCCATTTCTCTTGATGTCTTTAATATCTAGAAATGTATCAATCTCTCTTGAAAACACTCAATGACTGAGCCTCCACTGTCCTCTGGGGTAGAGAATTGCAAAGATTCACCACCCTCTGAATGAAGAAATTCCTTCTCATCTCAATCCTTACGGCATATCTCATTAAGGGATATACAGTGACTAAATGATACTGACAAAATAGGCATTATTTCAAACCAGTCCCCAGGAAAGTTGGTCCAGACGATGTCTATAAATTAGTAGAGAGTATTTGTTTAGTTTCTCTGCCATTTCCTTGTTCCCCATTATAAATTCTCATGTTTCTGCCTGAAATGGGCCCACATTTATCTTTACTAATCTTTTCCTTTTTACATACTTAAAGAAGCTTTTACAGTCCATTTTTGTGTTTCTCGCTAGTTTACTTTCATATTCTATTTTCCTTTTCTTTATCAGTTTCTTGGTTCTCCTTTTGCTGAATTCCAAAATTCTCCCAATCCTCAGGCTTACTACATTTTTGGCAACTTTATAAGCCTCTTCCTTTGATCTAATACAATCTTTAACATCTCTTGTTAGCCACGTTACAGAGCACTGTTGGGTTTTCGTGCCTCAGAGGAACGTATATTGGTTCTAACGCATTTTTTAATTCTTTAAATGCTAGCCATTGCCTGTCTACTGTTATACCTTTTAATGTAGTTTCTGAATCTACCGCAGCCAACCTGCCCCTCATACCTTCGTAGTTTTCTTTGTTTAGATTTAAGACCCTAGTTTCAGGTTGAACTATATCACTTTCAAACTTAATGTAAAAAGGCTCCTTTACAACAAGATTATTAATTAGCCCTTTCTCATTGCAGAATACTAGATCTAAAGTAGCCTGTTCTCTAATTGGTTCCTCAAGGTACAGTTCTAGAAAACCATCTTTTATACATTCCAGGAATTTGTTCTCCATAGCATTAGTGCTAACTACATTTACCCAGTCTATATGTAGATTGAAGTCCCTCATGATTACTGTATTACCCTTGTTACATACACCTTTAATTTCCTGATTTATACTGTGCCCTACATTACCACTACTGTTTGGTAGCCTACAAACAATTCCTACCAATATTTGCTGCCCCTTGCTGTTTCTTCACTCTACCCAAACTGATTCTACATCTTGAACTTCCAATCTAAGATCCTCTCTCACTAATGTACTGATCTCATCCTTTATTAACAGCGCTAACCCACCTCCTTTTTCCTTTTTTGCTACCCAACCGAAATATCAAATCCCTTGAATATTCAGTTCCCAGCATTTGGTCACCCTGCAGCCACATCTCCATAATGGCAATTAAATCATATTAGTTTCATTCTATTTGTGCCGTCAATTCATTTACCCTGTTCCGCATGCTGCCTGCATTCAGATAGTGCCTTTTTAACATTTTTCAGTATTTTGACCCTATTTGATGCTGGTCTTTGTTTCCACTGCCTTCCAATTTTGCTTGCTACTTTTCTTTCCACCATTACCAGTTTTGTTTCTCTCCTATCTGAAATCTCCCTCAGGTTCCCATCCCCCTGCCAAGCTAGTTTAAACCCTGCCCAACAGCACTAGAAAATCCTCTTGTGTGGATATTGGTCCTGGTGCTGCTAAGGTTTAACCCGTCCCACCTGCCCCAGAACCGGTCCCAATGCCTCAGAAATCTAAAGACCTCCCTCCTGCACCATCTCTCCAGCCATGCATACATTTGCTCTATCCTCCTATTTCTGTACTCACTAGCATGTGACTTCAGGAGTAATCCTGAGATTACTGCCTTTGAAGTCCTGCTTTTTAATCTCTTTCCTAGCGCTCTCAAATCTGCTTTTAGGACCTCATCTCTCTTTCTGCCTATGTCGTTGATACTGATTTGGACCACGACCTTTGGCTGTTCACCCTCCCCCATAAGAGAGTCCTGCAGCCGCACAGTGACATCCTTGACCCTGACGCTAGGGAGGTAACATATCATCCTGGAGTCACGTCTATGACCATAGAAACGCCTGTCTGTTCCCGTTACTATAGAATGCCCTACCACTATTGTTCTTCCACTTTTCTTCTTCCCCTCCTGTGCAGCTGAGCTACCCATAGTGCCACGGACTTCACTCTGGCTGCACTCCTCTTCCCACATGTCACAGGATGCACATTCCATGCGGCCGAGCTGCCCTGCCATGCCTTAACTTCACTTTACAGTCTATTTATTATAAACTGGAGACTAGAAAGTAGAATTACTCACCCATCAGCTCCTTCCCCTGTGCTGATGACACTTTTTCCTCTTGACGTCATGTTTCGAACTCTACCTGTGCTTTGCGCTCTCTGCCGCTTTTTATACCCCGCTTAGCTCTCTCTCCTTCCGGCTCCTCGGTTAAACTCCCCACTGGTCTCGCTCATGAGCATAGGAGAAACAATGACTATCAGCGGCTATTTGATGCATAAAATTAGTTCCTTTCATAGATCATTATCCTAGACTTGATTTCCAGATTCATGTCTCACTTTGAATATGTACAATCCTGCAAACCTCAGATATATCTCCTCAAATGAAATTTCTGCATCGATTCAACCAATCTGCTGTAACTTGGCACATTCTGTGGGAACTCCATCAATCTCCTGTCAAAGTTACAGGAGTAAATTAGGAAAATCTCATTGAAGTTTAGTACCCTAATGTTAATGAAGCTTCTAAAAATATTAAACTGAGCAATGCCTATTCCCTCGATGATTGATTGTTTCTAAATATTTCCAAGTGTCCTGATTGCCTTGTAGCCACAAAATTCTCTTGAGCTTTTGACGCAGTATCCAATTGTGTTATGTCCTAGATCAACTGCTCTTCACATGGAGAGAAATACTCATTGTAATATTTAATACCTGGTTTGTCAGTTTGTGAGATTCAAGTGTAGAGAAAAACAGTATTGAAAGTGAGTAGCACAAATTATGCTGCTGGCCCTAGGGATGGCAAATGGATTTTAGTATAGATAAACGCAAGTGACTAATGAAGCAGAAAAACATGTACAATGCCAACTTACACTTGTGGTGCCTTCAATTAGTAAAATGTCATTATTATTAACTAACTAGCATTATCTAACAAAATTTGACACTGGACCACATAAGGAGATTAGGACAGGTGACCAAAAGCTTGGTTTTAAGGAGAATCCTAATGGAGGAGAAGTAGAAATGCAGAAAGATTTAGGGAGAGAATTGCAGAGCTTAGGGCTTGGGCAGTTGAAGGCACGGCCGTCAATGGTGGAGCAATGAAAATCAGGGATGCAGAAGAGACCAAAATTGGAAGAGCGTAGAGATCTCGAAGGGTTGTGAGCTTGGAGGAGGTCACAGGGATAGGGAGGGGTGAGGCCACGAAGGGGTTTGAAAATGAGAATTTTAAACAACATATTGCTGATCTGGGGGCCATTGTAGGTCAGCAAGCGCAGAAGTGATGGGTGAACAGGAATTTGTGCAAGCTTGGATACAGGCAGCAAAATTTTGGATGACCTCAAGTTCAAGTACAAAAAGAAGGGATCTTCCTTAGCAAGTTATTTCCCTTTGCCATTACAGTTTCTAATTAATGCCATTAGCCAAACTAACCAAGTGCATCTCGAGGAGATTTGACCATAAGTCAAAGCAATTTATTTGAATTATGTATAGGCCACTGAGTTTATATTCAGAATACTGTGCACTGACATTCAAAAGGATGTTGATAAATTTGAAAGAATTCAGATAAAAGTAATTGGGATAAATCCAGGTTTAAAATACAAGTTGTGAGGAGAGACACAGAGAATTGAATTTATTTTGTCATGTAGGCCCCCCTCTTCCAAGAATGAGGCACTCATTATTTCGCCGCATGAACATTAAAAACCTAAAAATGTTGCTGGGAAGAAAAGAGGGCCTATCAGAAGGAATTGCCAGGCCGCTCGCCAGAGAGATATTTTTTGCATGCTAGCAGACAGTGTTGGAACAAAGGACCCAGTCCCTGCTTCCCCAGTACACAGAAGAAGTGGTCAGACCAGTTTAGTCAGTTTAAATTTTAACTTGCCACAGAGTGTTTGAAAAGCAGAAAGCTCTTTCCTCCTGGATCGAGAACATCTTTCTCCTGTCTGCTTCCATCTTGTTCTCACGGAACAGAAAACCATTGAAGACATATGAACCCCAAGAGAGAAAAGTCTCCTACAAAGTTTAAGAAGAATACTGGGCCCCAACGAAAAGCAAGACTACCTACAATCAAGGACTACAGCGAGCTTGAAGCACAGTAAAAACCCCTCTTCAGAGATTGCCTCAAACCTCTCCATTTTACTTTTCTTCTCTTTTCTGTCCCTATTTGTATGTGCGTATCGCATATGCATGCTAGCGTAGTGCGTGGCGTGTATCCATAGGCCAAATTAGAGTTTAAGTTTAAGGTTTAATAAATTTAATTTTTCTTCTTTAAACCTAAGAAAGCCTGGTTGTGCTCATTTCTTTGCCTTATAATTGGAAAGTGGTGAACAAGGATTCACCAAGGGGGAGCTCAAAACATGGTGTGTTTAAAAATTAAACCCTGTTACAATAAGACCAGGAGATGACAGTAAAAGACCCCTGGACAGCTTTCTCACCTGGTCGTAACAATTTACATTGTAGAAATAAACATCGAGGGGAACCATTTTCTAGACCTTTAAAATTCTGAGGCATAGCTGATTTAAACAGTAACAGAGTGCAGGCACAGACAGAGATAATACGGGTTTAATATGACCAAGTGTGTGTTTGAGATGAACTATGGAAAAATATGATTAATACTGCAGTCTGGAACCTAAGAGTTAGTTGGTTCTTTGTTGTATAACATTAACCACAAAATGTTTTCTGAATAATTTTTATTTTGTTGCAGTAATGAAGCTATAATCTTCTAAATATAAATGCTGACCATTTGTACTCTGCTCTCAATTACTATTGATTTTGCTACTGAACTGCAAAAGAAGTCTGCCTCATTATCCCTCACAATGGACTCTCAGCCTTTGTCTCGGGTGATTTATTCTACACATCTGCTCATTCGTAATGATTGAGTACAACAGGCAGCAAATTTCCCAAGGTTTAAATAACCCTAATGAACCCACTGCTCTATAGTAATAGTGAAGGTAAAGGAACTTGGCCACCAACATTTCATTTTGCAAAAAACTACTTTTGTCCTTGCACAATATATATTAATGATATAAATGAGGGAATTAAATGTAATATATCCAAGTTTGCAGACGACACAAAGCTGGGTGGGAGTGTGAGCTGTGAGGGGGATGCAGAGAAGCTCCAGTGTGATTTGGACAGGTTGAGTGAGTGGGCAAATACATGGCAGATGCAGTATAATGTGGATGAATGTGAGGTTATCCACTTTGGTGGCAAAAACAGAAAGGCAGATTATTATCTGAACGTCGATAGATTGGGAAAGGGGGGAGGTGCAGCGAGACCTGGTGTCCTTATGCATCAGTTGCTGAAAGTAAGCATGCAGGTGCAGCAGGCAGTTAAGAAGCCAAATGGTATGTTGGCCTTCATAGTGAGAGGATTCGAGTACAGAAGCAAGGATGTCTTGCTTAAATTATTCAAGGCCTTGGTGAGACCACATCTTGTATTGTGTATTGTGTGCAGTTTTGGTCTCCTTATCTGAGGAAGGATGTTCTTGCTATGGAGGGAGTGCAGTGAAGGTTCACCAGACTGATTCCTGGGATGGCAGGACTGACGTATGAAGAGCGAGCGGGTGATTAGGCTTGTATTCACTAGAGTTTAGAAGAATGAGAGGGGATATCATAGAAACCTACAAAATTCTAACAGGACTGGACAGACTAGATACAGGAAGGATGTTCCCGATGGCAGGGAATCCAGGACCAGGGGTCACAGTCTAAGGATAAGGGGTAAGCCATTTAGGACTGAGATGAGGAGAGATTTCTTCACCCAGAGAGTGGTGAACCTATGGAATTCTCTACCATGGAAAGCAGTTGAGGCCAAATCATTGAATATATTTAAAGAAAGGGTTAGATATAGTTCTTGGGGCTAATGGGATCAAGGGATATGGGGAGAAAGCGGGAACAGATTACTGAGTTTGGATGATCAGCCATGATCGTTTTGAATGGCAGAAGAGGCTCAAAGAGCCGAATGGCCTACTCCTGCTCCTATTTTTCTATGTTCCTATGTTTCTATTTTCAACAATCATCTGGGCAGCCACCATGATACATTTGCTATCTTGATTTACATCCCTTTAATTTTGGGGCCTTCAATAGGCTCGGAATGGAGTACACACCTGCTTTCAACAGGTGAGAACTCTACTGACCCTATCGAATGCTTCACTGGGCAGAGATCCTGAAGGAACCTGGAAATGCTGCACAGACCTCCAGATTATGGCAGAGTATAAATTGGAGGGGCTTAAGAAGTTCCCACCCCATCCATAATTTCCCAAGCAAGTTATGTGAGGCAGAATCCTGGTGGATCTGGATTCCACCCCAAAATGTGTCCTGCCCAATAGTCTGCTTTCCCATAGGGAATAAACCACATTTCACTGTCCCTGACCCTCAGAATTTGGAACTGATACACTTTTGTATTCACAATCACTATAGCACATGTTTATTATATCAAATATAAATGGCAGCAGATCTATTATTAAAAGGTGTGAAATAAAAGAAACAAGCTTATTATTTTATAGTTTTTCAAAGTTTATTTTGTACTTTATATAAAGACATCCTTACATTGATTCAATACATCACTTGGCAACCTCACTTGTGCATAATACAAAATCTGGTGAAGAATTTTCAACATGAAAGACAAAAATGTGTTTTATAACATCAAGTTGTTTTGTTAAACATTAGTGTTCATTGTTAACAAGAAAACATTGCGTATAAATAATTGTTTACCATTCTTTGCATCTCACTTTGCCACATTTGCCCTATTTTTACGACAGTGCTTTAACAGAATGGATTTTAATGTTATTTTGATTGCTTGTCAGCTAAAAGGTGGAGCCCGACATGAAAATTACTTCTTAAATCCATGACCAATCATAACTGCTTGTCATGTTAATCTTTAAAAATTTCATTGATTGTCTCACAAATTGTTGATTTTCCACAACACACTTATGCCTTTTTGATGAGTTTCTGAATCAAGTTTTTAATAAAATTCAATTAAAATGATGGTAAACTATCCTGTTCATACAGCAGATAAATTGTACTGTTGGTTTTGATATTTACAGTTTACCCTGTACAGTGACAGTCTAGAAATCTTTAAATGTTTTGGAAGGTGTAAATTTCAGTGTAAAATTATTTATAGCCAAGCTGATTATACATTACAAGGATTTAAAAGAAACTATCACATATTAAGTTGGACCTGTATTCTTAGTGAACATCCTCTATGCAGCTGTGTCTGATTTCAGACAGAGCAGGAGGAAGGTGAGTGCCAACTAAATGCTTTTCTCTGGGGAGCAGTCAAGTTAATTATCCTGGCAGCTGGTTGCAGTACAGTACTGGCCTAGCCTGGGAGTAGGTCACCTACCTGCTCTTATAATTGGAGATAAATGTGGGGATCAAAGAAAGTGGGGGAGAAAAGTCTCAAACAGAGAAAAAGGAATAAAGAATCTTTCTTGGGGAACAAACATATCCAAAGGAAGGGGAATGAGAGTTGAGACACAGCTACAGGGACAGATAGAGAGGAAAGTTCCCTTATTAAACTTAATTTGCGTGCCTTTGGAAATTAGTCCAAAAAAAACTAAAAACATTTTCTTCCTGCACCTTACCCAGATTTTTTTGTACCATTTGTACATAAGATTTTGTTTCTTGGGTTGGAACATTCCAACTCAATTGAAATATCAGTGGTGATTAACTGGAATTGAGGTAGTCAGTAATGGGAAGCCTATGATGTCAGAGGGAAACAATAATAAGGAATAATATTGGCAACAGCTAAAGATAATACAGCTTCTGTCTTTGGATGTCCTGTAGTTTGTACCACCAGGTTCTTGGCTTGGATTAACTACAAAATCACACCAATATCTGATATCCAATTTCAGAAGGTCCTTAAATGAAAGCACCATTTAGGAGCTGTTAATCAAACCTCCAACTTGTAATGAAGAGTTTCAGCAGATTTAAAATATCTGCTCACATAATTACAATTGGCATGAAACCCTACTTTTTGGATCCAGAAACCTCACGTAAATTACTTCCAGTTGAGTAGTGTGAGGGGGGAGAGAGAAGAGGAAATATAATTAACTTTAAATAATGCATTGTCTCTCTCCTTTAACATTTTTAATTTCATAAGGATGATCCATATACTTTAATATACTTTATATTCATATACTTTAATGAGGTCAAGTGTAAAATAATTGATATTTATCACCTCATATTGATAAAGCAAATAGGATATTCCTTGGTGAAGATTACTTGCGTTGAAAGCATCTTACTGATGTAGACTGATTCTTCAGATTTTTGTGTTCACTAATTGTGCACTTATCAGTGCTTTTGCCTTTCCCTGCTTTCACAATGAAATGTTTTCAACCTCAAAACACTAAAATACAAAAATATTACATGACAAGCAATCAGGCTGACGAAACACCTCTCAGATCTGTCTACAACCAGGTATCACAACTAGTGGAGCATTGAATCAATGTGCTGAGTTCTTGGTCAGCCAGCAGTAAATGACCATGGGTCAGAGAGGAAGTGAGATCCTAACTTGCCATTATTGAACCAATGGCACATTAGCATGGTATGAAAATACAATAAACAGCTTCACAGTGAAAATAATTCTTAAGACATCCACATCTGTGAATGTCCCTGTTCTTTCCCTGTTCTTTCCCGACACACAATCATCAACACTCATTAATTTTAAGAGCTCCTGCTAAAAGGAAAAACACTGACAAATTACAAGCTTTTAGGATCATGGATCATGACTTTTTTTTTAAAAACTAGGTGATTTTAATTCTATAGATTCTGTAATGGTTGGTTGTACCTGGCTAGCAGAATAATGATTACTTCTCTCAAATTATTGTGCTGAAATGCAATCAGTGCAGCTGGTCTCTGACTAAATTCAATATGGTACTTAAGATGCAGGCACAAACCTGGTACATTACCTTAAAAACCTTGGCCACGTTTTGACTTTTCACCCTCCAGCCTTCATGGAGTTTGTTATTTAAGGACTAATCCTAACATTATACTTGGGGGAAAAATGTTATTTCAAATTACATGAATATACTGAAAGAAAACATCATTGTATGTGCTAGGAAGGATCCCATTTTGGAATGTAGGAGAGGATAGCTTGGCATCACTGTCTATGCTGAGGCTTCTGTATTAGGATTGCCAGGGAGCATGTCCCCGTTTAATACATTTTCAGAAGCTAACAACATCCTGTCAGTGCTGGGATCTTCTTTTGCTTGCCTCTTGCGAATTCGGTTATGGATTATGGGGACAAAGAATAAGACTGATCCCCCAATAATCGGTGGAATTCCAGCCAAGTAAAATGCCATTCGATAGTTGCCTAAGTGATCAAACAGAATCCCTGCATGGAGTAATAGGCAAAAGGTTAAGAGAGTTAGTATTAAACTCCAACATCAAAGCTAAAGTTTAAATTAACCACTAATCTATCTGGAAATGTACAATTCTAGTAACACTGCTTAGTCAAGTGATAAGCTGAATGTTTGAGCTGTGGGGGTCCAAACAGATCTCGATTAATATTGGTAATTTCCCCCTGCCCTTTTGTCCTGAGCACTGAATTGATGTAAACATATAAACTGATTTTCAATTTGATAGAACCGTAAATAAAAAATTCACAAGACAAAGATTTTTCTGTAGGCTAATCTTACCAATAATCTCTCCCCAATTTAAGAGAGACTGGGGTTTAACGACACATTGTTTATAACAGTATAAACAAGTTATATTTCTGTATGGAAAAGCAAAATAGTACAAAGGAAAATGAAAATATTCTGGAAATAAAGATGATGGGACGTTTCACCTATTAAACCATTTTATTTTTATTCTCCTTCCCTCTGAGGAAGTACCGAGATTACACTCTGGGTTCCTACCACTAACAGTTTGACCAGTTACATGATAATTGAAGTTGTGTAACACTTGGCCATTCCCCACCACAGGTTCGGGCATTGCTCGTCCACATGATGAATTCTGGATCTTGAGCATGCTATCAGATGAAGGACTCCACATGGAGGCAAGTTCCTTTCCCAAAGGGAAGGACACATGAGACACTGTGCCTTTCCTATACAGATCCTACATTACAGTCAGTACATTTTAACAGTATTTAAATGTGCTGTGTTAAGTCTGTCTGAGAATTATACAATGTTACTGTATAGAAACATATCAAGTTTGTGCTGGTGTTTTCCCGATTTGCTCATTCCCATTAACCTTTGATTCCCTCCAATTCAAGTAACTGCACAATTTTCCAAAAGAATTTATAGGCTCAGCTTCAGCATAGGTTTTGTTTTTCATACCACACAGGGGCTGGAGTCTGACCATCCTCTCAGTTTAGAGTATGTGTATATTTATATACATCTCTGTACATTCCCATTAGAAATTCTTTGGTCAAATTAGCTTCTGGCAGTAGTGCAAAATGGAGAACAGTGAATTGGCAGCCCGTTTTACACCTAATCCAGTCTTCATTACTAATGGCTAAAAAGGGAAATGAGATGAGGTATAAAACTGGCTACCAATTCGCTATTGCCTGTTTTCCACTACCACCAAAGACCAATTTCACCACCGCCCCCCCCCCCCCCCACCAACTTATGTTCACATTTATAAGGGAATCTGCCTAGGTAAACTTTCAAGCTGTAATTATATTCCTGCAGTAGTACCTCTGCCTGCACTTCAGAGAATGTCCTGGATTATAACCAACTCTAGTCACTTTTGCTACTTGACTGTAACTATATAATCAAATATCATATAAAAATAAGGATGGGATGCATGACTTTAAAATGGGACCTGAATTATGTCAATGTTCCCTAGTAAAATTAGTCCAGCACAAATGGGGTGGCTCAAATTCACCTTCATGATACTGCCCTCTCTCCTGAGGACATCTCATTGGACAACCCTCAGATACCTACATGAACAAAAACTGCAGAAGTTGGAAATCCAAAACGAGAACAGGAAATACTAACACTCAACAGGTCAGGTGACAGCTGTGCAGAGAACAAATGTTAGTATTTCGGCCACGGACTTTTGTCAGAAATAATCAGCCAGATTTTTGCTGGAGCGGGGCATCTAGCAGCATGCTTTTAGGTTTTAGCATTTTTTTGCCCACGAAGTTGCCGGAAGTGCAATCTGATAATGATGCAGTGAGGGCAGCTGGGACCTTGGGCAGCTGACCTGGGACAGCACAAACAGTATCTCCTTAACTAATTAAAGGATTGGGAAATAAACACAGGAAGCACTGAGAAGGAGGGTGAATTAGAATGGGCGAATTTAAGAACAGAAGGGAAAATATAGGGAGGGAAAGTAAAATTAGATTGAGAGAGAAAAACAGACAAGTACAAAAAAATGTTTTCCTTGTAAAAATTTGACATTTTTAAACTCCTAAAGCAATTCACAACCCGAAGGAATGAGATTCCATACTTATAATTGTTCACTTTTTGGGCAAGGGATGTTGATTGGCAGTCATTGACAATTAACATGTTGTTAACAGGGTACTTAAGCTATTAATTACTAAACATAACTTTCTGTGGCAAGTTAACTGGGCAATTAATGTACAAATCCAGCATTCATGAAAATCATGGGGATTTTACGGGTGAGAGTGCTGTTTTTGCAAAACTAACAATGGAGTGGTGCAAACTGGCCAACAACTTGTGGTGATTTTCAATTCACAGGTTATCTCTTCTTTGCTAAAAGTTGCTGGCTGAATTTTGCATTGATGACTGTGTGCGTTGTTCACAGGCCTTTACTTTCACAGCAAAATCTGGCCCTTTAGTCCATTTGTTCCCTTCACAGTCTGCCGAACCCACTGAGCGTTTCCAGCATTTTCTGTTTTCCCCTCTGATGTCGGCTCATGAAGGTTTCAGGATACAGGAACAAGCTGCCCATGTATCTGCAGTGGCAACCTACCCTGATGGAACATTCCCCTTGAACTCAGATACCCTGAAAAAAGGGACACCTTGATGACAAGAGGTTAATTCTCAGCGTAGCCAAGCACTATTTGAAATCATAACCCTCAAGACTATGAAGAGAGAGTGGGGAAGTGGGATTAAATTTATATTGATACTGCGCCATGGAGACAGAGTGGCAGAATAGTACAGAGACAACACAAGAAGCACGGTGGTTAAAGAAAGAAAGATTTGTAGATAGGTACGTGCTACTTTGTGAAATGAAATCTAGGGTTCAGAAATGCATTTTTAAAAAATGCTTTTGAGAAGATATTTGGAAGCCGCATTGCAACAGGAACCAGTTCCTTCCGTCTGTCCTTGCAGAACTGTTGCTTACGTAAGCACACTTCTTCTGATACACCTTCAAGGGAGTGGTGGGTCTTCTCCTTTGGTGTAACCTTATTTCATGAGCCTCTCATTTCCTCCTCTTACTGCTTCTGTTTTGCCTCTGTCATAAGGGATTGGCCATTGTGAACTCCATGAAAGAAAGGATGGGATGAAAAAGATTTCTCCACTTAAAGGCAACTGGCAGAATTCATTTTTTTAACAGCACAGCTGAAAAATGATTTTTCCAATTGCAAAGCCTGAGGACTCGTCCATTTTCTGGTTTGGCAAGTTTTATATGTACCTGAAGTCTCCCTTACACAGACTTTAATCAAGTCAGGTGCAATTGTGGTTTAAATGACAAAATTTTTGACAGACTGGCTTTGGTCTCTCATTACCCTAGTACTTCCATTCATGCACCACTTAGGAGTAGGATCCACCTTCTGCCCAGCTCTATTTCCACCAACTTTACTGTTACTTTAGAAAGGCTGGAACTCCACCATATCTAGCTAATTCCCCAAATTCTGCCCCTCGCCTGAAAATGCTTCACTTTTGTCACAGTCATCGAAGTTCTAGCCCCATATATCTGAATAATCACAAACCTGATCCAAGTTCCTTCTGGAACAGTCAAGCTTTTATCAGTATTCAACTGTAAATTAAATTTCGATTTAAAAATGATCCACATGCAGAATTACGAAATGGGACAAAATTGTTTTTTTTTAAATAAAGGAAGATTTGGGCGGCGCAGTGGTTAGCACCGCAGCCTCACAGCTCCAGCGACCCGGGTTCGATTCTGGGTACTGCCTGTGCGGAGTTTGCAAGTTCTCCCTGTGACCGCGTGGGTTTCCAACGGGTGCTCCGGTTTCCTCCCACAGCCAAAGACTTGCAGGTTGAAAGGTAAATTGGCCATTGTAAATTGCCCGTAGTGCAGGTAGGAGAATGGTGGGGACGTGGTAGAGAATATGGGCTTGATGTAGGATTAGTATAAATGGGTGGTTGTTGGTCGGCACAGACTCGGTGGCCTGAAGGGTCTGTTTCAGTGCTGTATCTCTATGACTATGACTAAGATTTCCAACAGTAAATGAAGTTTGTGTTGGGGGGAAGCTTTCTCTGTCTTCTATTTGCAGTGAAATCATAAACATATTCTTCACATACATGTTTATGACTTTGCTATTAATAGCAAACAGAGAACATGTTCCCTGCCAGGTCACTTTTAGTTAGGATTTGCCAACTGATTTATTGAATGATCTTGTATAATAACGGAGTGTGCACATGGGGAATGTTGCCCAGTGGAATCTCTGCTGAGAAGATGAAGGGTCCCACATCAAACAAAGCTTTCTTTCAGTATTTGGCTGGCCTGCAGTGCAATTTCAACATTTTCTGTTTCGATTTAAGATTTAATATTTCATGGTTACTTATGTACAACTGACATCCAAAATCTTAAAGGGGCTTCAGTTCTTGTTCTGGTACATCACTACTAGATCATATCAATCATGGAATAACTTGCGTTTCAAATACAGAGATTGGGAATTCCTTAAAATGATACCTGGGAATTAAAATTACAGGATTAAATAAATTTTATCCAAAGATGGTCAGATTCTACTTAAAGTTAAAAAAAAAATACAGATTAAGAACTTTAAAAAATGTAAGAATGAATGTCAATATCCTGTGTCTTCTTCCTCCAACCCTAAATACTAGCTCAATTTTCCATTCTTAGCCTGTCTGCCCAGTATTAAATGTTAAAACAAATACCACTTTCATTTGTCACTAACCTGCAATGGGTGGTCCTGCAGTCATAGGGATAGCCATAAGTCCCAGAAGGAAGCCAATAGCCTGTGAAGCCTCTCGAGGTCCGACAAGCTCAAAGGCAATAGGTGCCATAATGGTGATGAAACAGCCATCACAGAGTCCCAGGAAAAGACAGACAACAATGACACCTTCAAATACATTGCACAGTGGTATCATGATGGACATAAGCCCTAACACCCAAAAGGATGCCACCTACAAGTGAGAAACATAAGGAGTTTTATTTCTAATAAGCCTTTTTTCATCAGGAATTACAATACCAACGTGAGCACCTTAGATTAAAAATAATAGCCAAATTGGTGCATTACCATTAAACAGCTATACACTTAATAAAGCACCTTCACAGAGGACAGGTGTTGAGCAGAAGCATTAGAAAAGGAATTGGGGTATAGCTCTTTTATTGAACAACCAACTGAACTTATAGCTTTTCCTTGTACTATATTTTTCCATGTTGCCTCATTCACAGAAACAATTGACAGGGTTAAGTTTTGTTTTTATTATTTCTGAACAGTTTGTATCCAAAGCAGCTCTTATTCTATCTCTACTACTGTAACAACTAATAAAAAGTGAATGTTGGCAAGCTATTTGACTTCATTGAGCATCAGAGCTGTCCTGGGCTAACCTGATGTCCGCATATATGTATTTTCCAGCAAGATTCACTTGACAGTGCTCGGAAGTAAGAAAACCTTGCTAAATTTTCCATTCCCTAACCTGAAGGTGATGAGGCCAATTGTAGCAACTGCGTCTCAGCTCTGGCTAATGTCAGCTGGCTAACTCATAATAGACTGGGCACCAACTCTGGTACTTTACTGGTTGGTGTGGCTCGGTACTACACTTGATGGTGCATTTACCCACTAAGTTCCTTATGTCTGGCTCTTATTTACAATTTTAATACTTCAATAGAAATCAGAATAGGCAATTTTAAGTCCTAAAGGTTAACTAACAATTTCACCTTAATAATTCTGAACATGCTACATTTAAGTGCTATAAGAAATCAAGAGATATGGGTAGCGGGCAGGAAGGTGGAGTTGAGGCAGAAGAGCCCCCATGATCGTACTAAATGGAAAGTAGGCTTGAGGGGTCATATGGTCAACTCCTGCTCCTATTTTTTATGTTCTTACATATACTAGGATTATAAAGCCATGAATGTTGACTCTCAAAATGACTCCCATCATAAGAACTTCATGTTTATTATTCCCTAAGCCAACACTCCTATCTCTACAACCACCAGACTCATCACATTGGTTTTGAAGATCTGAGCTGAATCATTATCCAGACAGAGTTGGCTAAATTAATAATTGAATCTAGTCTTGCTTGAAGGAGTTTGATTTCCTGTTCAGTTTTTAAAAACTATATATAAATTCCTCACGTCTGGAAGTTGGTGATATTTCCTACCCTAACATACTTTCTGGGGAAAAACAGTCCAGGGAAACCATAGTAACTGAGCCCAGGAAGGTACCATTGAAATCCCTTTAAAGCCACCAAATACTGCAAAAACCATTGAACCCGGGTCCCATAGACATTCAGGTTGCAACCCAGAGCCCGAGTCCCAATTTTATATTCAGTTTATTCTGAATACACATCTAATGCAGTGAAGATTGAGTGCACTCTTCACTCAGTTTTTGTCTTGTGAGATGTAACTCTCTCACATCTTTGACTAAAATAATTTAGTGGATGACAGTTTGTTGTTATGTATTTAATAGGAGCAGCTTTTTAATGAGGGAAATGTTCTCATGACTTTCCAATTTATATTAACAAAACATAAATGTGTTCATTTAATTTCCATCAGGGAAATCCAGACAACACTGTAATGATGAACATTGGAAATATATACAAGTTTAGAACAGGAAGTTCTCTCCTCAACAATGGAACATTTCTTGTGGGTTGATTTACCTGCAGGTAGATCTTCTTAGGTCCAGGGATGCAGTCACCAATTTTCCCAAAGGCCAGACGTCCAACTCCCGATGAAGCTCCAATGCAGACGAGTAGTATCCAGTTTTTCTCAGTTTCTTTGAACTCTTGTTTGACGTAATTCATCTGCAACAAAATCATGTGATGGATGTTAGAATGAATACAAGAAGTTACTATGGGGCTTCCGACAAAGTGAGTGACCATTTTATCCAATAGATAAAGCATGGAAACAATGTGGGTGTTCTCCCAATCTTCTGCCCTAACCTAGGTAAATGGTGCAAATGGCTATTTTCAGCACTGTTTCCTTAGGGATTCACCAATCTGCCACTATCAGCAGGATATCTGAGGAACCTCCACAGAATTTCTGGGCACCATATTTTTTGATAGTCACACTTGTTATTAATGTTATGCATAAACTGTACCAATAAACAGTGTTAGAAAATACTGAGCTGTTAGGATCTATTTGATATTACTAATTAATTTATAATGCATTTCGGGAATCTCACACATCTGCTTATATACCATTCTCAATGTGCATTATGACCATTCTAATCTTGTAGTGATCTATGGAAAACTGAAAGAAGGATGAGTTCAATCCAAGTTGGATAATTTGCGTTTGTTAAGGAATATCTAATTTGGAGGGTTTTGATGGCCTCTCCTTTCGAGGAAGATATTCCACTGTATTAACTAAGTGACAAATATAATACTTCAAATGAATTTGTCTCTAATCTTCTCCTCTCCTCTCCTGAAGGTTCCAGTTGAGCAATGGTTCTAGCTAACTATTTTTCACTTGTGAGTCTACACAGTGACGCTGCATCAACATGAAGGGGATCACTGCCAACACTGACCGTCCTCTCACCTGAAATCCACATAAGTGTAAAGATCATAGGATATCAATCAGGAGTCAACTGAGATTAACTAACTCAGTACAGCTTGGGGCTTTTCCTGGTCTGTATGACTCAGTTCCCTATTGAGCAGTAATGAATGAGCTGCCAGGGTAGCAACTAACAACTTCTTCACTATGTTTCAAGCAGATAGAAAATAAAATTGTCCTCTTGTGTTAATGTTATACGTCAGTGCATCTTCACTTCCTGCTGTTGTCAAAGAAAGTGTTGGGTACAATTTATTTTCTGATATTTTCTGCGTCCCAATCCACTTTCTGTGTGTGCACATCCAATCTTGCTAATCGTTCACCAGATAGTCAGGCAAAGTCTAGAGAGACTTTCCATCCTCTTCCTACATTTCAGAGTCATATTTTTTGACTTATTTGGAAGGGATACAAATCCTTGATGCATCAGAATATAGAGATGTTGACTTAATCGGCTGGATATTGTGTAGGAGGCAGGGCTCCTGGCGCTGGGCTGAAAAGGCGGGGAGAACCCCACCTCAGCCTTTTCCTGTTCCCACCCCCCAGTCCGGAAGGCCCTGGCCCCGAGGTCATGTTACAAGTTAATAGGCCGCTTAAGGGCCTCAATTAGCCTCTGGGCGGGAAGGCTGCCGTCAGCCTATCCCGCCCCCGGGAAGATCTCTTGGTGACAGGGAGGTGACAGAACCTTCCCCCCCCGCCATCCGCCGTGATACTCCGTGGCGCCCCCCCCCCCCCCCACCCCCACCCCCACCCTGCCTCTGGGGGCCCCATAAAATCCCGGCCAACGTATATACATTTTAAATATTATATTTTGTGGAAACTACTATTTAACATGCTTGTTACACAAAGTTCTCAGTAGCACTCTTGCCTCTGAGCCAGAAGAAAAAGCCTCCACATCGGACATGTGAGCACATATTCTAGGCTGGCATGTCAACATTGTGCAATCAGAGGTGCTTTCTTTTGGGTGAGATATTCAACTGAGGCCCTGTCCACCACCACCTCAGGTGGAAATAGAAGATCCATAGTGCTAACTGAAGAGGAGCAGTGGAGTTCCCGCAGTGCCCTGACCAAAATTTATCCCCAAACAACACCACCAAAAACAGAATATCTGCTTATTTATCTTCTTGTTGTTTGTGGGGTGTTATCGTGTGCCAATTATAATGTTGGCTACACTTCACAAGTACTTCTTTGGCAGTGAAAGTACTTTGGGACATCTTGAGAGGCTGGAGGGCTGGCAGCAGGGAGTTATACAAAGTTATAGCTTGGCACATGTAGAGTTGTACCAAATGTCTAGTTAAATTTTTAATGTTAACAAACAGCCCAAGGAACGGTCACCAGCATATAAAGATTTAAAAGAGTTTGCTTTGAATTTACCAGAGTTTTACTACAGCCATTGTAAAGTGGTGTCACATCATTTCTGTTTGAACAAAGCCACATTGAGATCATTGTCACAAAAACAAGAAATGCTGGATTCACTCAGCAGGTCTGGCAGCATCTGTGGAAAGAGAAGCAGAGTTAACGTTTCGGGTCAGTGACCCTTCTTCGGAAGAAGGGTCACTGACCCGAAACGTTAACTCTGCTTCTCTTTCCACAGATGCTGCCAGACCTGCTGAGTGAATCCAGCATTTCTTGTTTTTGTTTCAGATTTCCAGCATCCGCAGTATTTTGCTTTTATATTATTGAGATCATTGTGTTGTGCTCCAGATTCTTTGAAATCAACCATATTTTTGCATCAAATTATCAAATCAATTGATCTGAGATGCCAATCATTAATCCAATTTGGCAGATCAGTAGCAGTCCTTCTGTGCTCAGAACCATTTCAAAAAGGTATTCCCAAAAAACAGTAGCAAGATTGCTGCACTTACCAAGTGAACATATGGTACAAAGTAGCCCAGGACCGCAGTGGCAATTCCAAAGGCCCAAACCCTGTATGTTACCTTCCTGAACACTCTCAGATTTAGGTATCTCCTGCACTGATGAAGACATTTCGGGCTTTCTGTTGTGTGAGGTTTCTTTCTTTCTTCAGCAGCAGGCACAGGTAACAGAGGTTTATATGTCAATGATAAAAATATCTGTATTAACATGAATACACTAAGAATTTGCAGTGTATGAGCTAGATCCAGGGCATCACCAATCTTCTTTAAGAAAAGAGGCATAGTGACGGAAAACACGCTGCTGCCAGCTGTCATCACTCCATTCGCCAGGCCTAATCGGCATTTAAAGTAGTGGCCAAGGATGACTAGTGAAGGCTGGAAAGCAAAAGATGATCCACATCCAAAGAGAATTCCATAGGTGAAATACCTCAGTTCTAGAGACCTGTTGAAGACAACAGAAAGTTGCATTACTGTACTAACATGAAAGGGCCTGCTCCCATTCAGGGTCAAAATTTTCTCCAGATAAACCCACTAAAACACCAGGTTTCATTTTATAAAATTGCTTGATGGAGATCTACTTTAATTTGCAGGAAAAAAAGAGACTGACACCATCTGCCTTAGTCCATTCGAACCAGAGAGCCACCATACACCAAATAGGGAATTCATGGAATGTCTCAAAAAATTCCCCAAATTGAATATATCAATTCTGGTACCTACTAGGGTGATAAAATTATCAAATACTTTTTCATTGTACAATACAGTTAATGAGTAGACAATCTTCTTTGATTCCAGCATGGGATATGGAATCTTCAATTTATGTCTCCCAGAGTGGACTATTAAAGAAGGTGAAGAATTTGAGCGAAATCTATGGTATTAAAATCACTCACTGTGAACTGGGGCATAAATTCCGGGACTTGATTCCTTTGCCATCTGAAGTTAACATTATGAGAAGCTTCTAAAGCTGCTTTCCCTGGAATGTTAAATTGAATCAGTTCCAGAGATAGAAAGCAGTGCCTAAAATTAAGTGAAGTAAGGGGAGGTGGGGGGGAACGTGGTTGCTGGTGGTGGTGGTTTGTCACTGAAATATATAAATTCTAAATGGAGTAGATAAGGTCCTTCAAAGTAAGTTAGGATTCTAGGACCAAAAAACTGTACATTTAGATTAAAATTAGTGAAATATAGATTAAAAATATATTAGGTAGTACTCATTGTTCAAAAGGGTGACATATATTTGGAATAATCTGTCCAACAAGTAGTGGAGACAATCACATTAAGGACTTTCAACTCCTAGGCTACACTTGGGTGAGTTGAATGGTCCTTTCTTATCTTTGACATTTCTTCTGTTCCTAAGATTATCTTATTCTGCTATGCTAGTCACTCTTCTAGGGAGCACTTCTATAGAGGAGGAAACCCATTATCTATTTGCTGCAGCAGTGTGTGAATTGCACTGCCTACAGAACTGATGATTAACACCTCTGAATTAATATTTACCATAAACTGAAAATTTTAAAATTTCAACTGCTGTACAATTTACTTGTGTTTCTACAATTGCAGTGTTAGCAAGTCAGAAGGCTGGAGGTTCCAGTTCTGTTCTACTTTTGCAATTTAGGTAACAAAAAGAAATGGTACCAGTGTACACAATTAGAGCCAAGTCTACAATTTCTGAGGCTGTGCCAACATGTACCAGAACATTATGGACTCAGAAAATTCAACCCCACTCACCCAACATCCACCACCCAACTCCCACCAAATGTACAAGTCACTCATGAAGATGAATCACATTCCTAATCTTTGGTATGTTAAACAAATACCAATCTAAGTCATTTAGTTATGGGCCTTTGGATCTCATAGGGTCATCCAAAATCAGCATTGCAGGGTGAGCTATCCTTCAAGATGCAAGCAGAAGATTAACATTATTGCTGGTTGAGCATCTTCTGTACTTATTACACTGAACTTATATTCATTGAAACAATCGAGAAACCAGTTTATCCAGAAAAGTAACTACTTAAAGCATAAGTATCATCAGAACATCAAAGTCAAAATCATAGAATAGGACAGCTCAGGAGGAGGCCATTCAGCCCATAGAGTCTGCACCAGCTCTTTCAAAGAGTAATTCAGTTAGTCTCACTCCCCTACTCTTTCACCAAATCCCTACAATTTTTTTATCCTTCAAATATTTAAACAATTCTCTTTACAAAACTACTACTGAATCTGTATCCACCATCCTATCAGGCAGTGATTTCCAAATCCTAACCACTCATTGCGTAAAAAAGATTTTCCTTGTGTCATCTCTGGCTCTTCTGCCAATCACCTTAAATCTGTGTCCTATCTTTGTTGACCATTTAGCCACTGGAAACAGTTTCTCCTTATTTACTTCATCTAAATTCTTCATGATTTCAAACATCCCTATTAAATCTCCCCTTAGCCTTCTCTGCTCTAAGGAGAACAACCCCAGTTTCTCCAATCTCTCCACGTAACCGTGATCCTTCATGCCTGGAACCATACTAGTAAATCTCTCTGTACTCTCTCCAAAACCTTCATGTACTTCCTAAAATGTAGTGCTCAGAATTGAACACAATATTCCATCTAGTGTGTATACATTAATAACTGTTTTTTAAAAACCTGTTCTGCCACCTTCAAAGATTTGTGCACAAACACCTCCAGGTTGTTCTCTTCGTGCAGCCCTTTAAAATTGCACTTATAGCTTTTATTGTCTTTCCTCATTCTTCCTACCGAAATGTATCACCGCACACTTTTCTGCGTTAAATTACATCTGCCATGTGTCTGCCCATTCCACCAGCATATGTCCTCTTGAAGTCTATTATTATCTTCCTCACTGTTTAACGACACTTTCAAATTTGATGTCATCTGAAAATTTTGAAATTGTGCCCTGTACCCCAAGTCCAAGCTGCAATGTAAATCAAAAACACCATTGGTTCTAGTACTGAGCCATGGGGAACCCCAAGATAAATCCCAACAGTGCAACAATACTAAGATTGATTTGAGCACATCATTCATAAAGGATGATGAGAAGTTGTGTTCTGCAAACATTATTACAAATACTACTTTGGGTTGACACGTCAGTGCAGAGCTGAAGGAGCACTGCACTGTCCGAGATGCTGCCTTTTGGATGAGACATCTGCCTTCTCAGGTGGACATTTCTTCATTCATTAAGGATGATGATAAGTTGTGTTCTGTAAACATTATTACAAATGCTACGTTGACTACTTTGGCATCTCCTGCATAGTAAACAACTCATTCAATTTCATGCTGCTACATGTTTTGCACACTGCTTTTATCAGAAGCAGTGAGTCACTCATGATCCTTTTATTTCTCTCACTTTGAAGCCAAAAGAAGTGAACCTGGAAACTTTGTCAAAAAGGAAAAACAGCCCTCGGCTCAACAAGTCACATTTAGAAAGAACTCCAGTTGCTCTCTTCTTTTTCTATCTGGACATTTTCCAGCATTCCCTCTGATGTGAGAAGCAAACGGTTGCCCTTAAAGGTTGCTTTGCAAAGCTTTGGCACAAAAGAGCAAAGTTAGATACCAATTCCAATACCAATGGTGGAAGCAAGTACAATAGTGGCGTTTAAGAGGCATCTTGACAAATACATGAATAGGATGGGAATAGAGGGATACGGTCCCCGGAAGTGCAGAAGGTTTTAGTTTAGGCAGGCATCAAGATTGGCGCAGGCTTGGAGGGCCGAATGGCCTGTTCCTGTGCTGTACTGTTCTTTGTTTGTTAATTCCAAACTAGATGTAACTGCATGGTAAACCACTTACTAGTGTTATGATCCTGTAGTTTTTTCTTTTCTGGGAAGTAGTGTGCCTTTAAGGCTGTAACAGGATCAGTACTGCTCTAGGGACTGAGCAAAAGAATGCATTCTCGTTGCCATAGGATACAGCCAGCTTCATATATGCATTCTTGTTGCTGTAGGATACAATCACTCAGGACCAAGGACACGAGATATAAAGTTGCCGATTGACATTTGAAACTAGCTGAAAAACTGGCTTTTGACTCACAGTTAATAGATACACAGACAGACAGCTGGACCGGCATGTACTGGAGGAAATGAGACCTCTCCCACGGTTTATTTAAACCCTATTTATTATACTCTCAGAATTCTGATGTCGAGGCAGATTAATTTCTTAAAAGAAAATAACCGAATTCCTTTAACTGCTGACTATAATTGCTGAAATTCATTGCTGGAAAAGAAAAGCAATTCAACTGCTGAACTAGGCTACGGACTGTTCTACTGTTGAAGAACCTATTCTTCCCCATCGGCGGCTGTGAGGACTTCAAGCAACCTTAGACTGTTCCACACCGGAAGAGTCCACATCAGCAGGAGCATAAATCTGCAAGGACACTAATTTTTTTCTATTTTAAATGTTGTTTATATCCTGGTAGTGTCTAAGAAATTAGTTTTTCTAATTAAACAGTTAATTTGTTGATCTAAACACACCTGGTTTGGTTTGCCTCATTCGGGGGTTAATAGATGGTCAACTTGGCTATGGTTTTCTTTAATTTGGAAAGTTTAAAATATATTAGACGTTCTGTGGAAGGACTAGAATGAATCAACAGTGTGTTTCTCCCACCACAATCAGAATCATATATTTTGATTGGGGGGCTTTGACTTGAGTGGTCGGTCATAACGCTAGGAACGCTACAACTAGGAACCAATGACTTCATTCTCTCCTATTTCAGTCCAATAGTAAAACTGATTTCAGGAACAAAATGCGATTAAGCTTGCAGTGCAAAGTGAAAGAATAGCAGAAATACTAAATAGGTCATTTTCTTCAGTTGCAACACAGCAAATAGATATTAGGGTTGAACCGTCAGATATGGTGTAGAATAGATGGTGGACATAATTATTTCAAAGGTCCTGAAAGAAGTTAGAGAAGAAATAGAAGAGGCTCTGGCCTATAATTTTATAAAACTGTGTCAGAGGAATGCATGGAGACAAACGTGCCACCCACTTCTCTAAAAAGGGAGACAGATAAGCCAGGAAATTTACACCAGTTTGAGTTACTTCAGTTGTCAGTCAACCAATAAAGTCTATAATTCAGGACGAAATTACTAAATGCGTTGAGAAACATAATCTTAATCAAGGCCTGTCAACACAAATTTTCAAACTTGGTCCTGCATGACCAATCATAAGATAATGGCACGTGGAATCAAGGAGAAATTGAAATTGCATCCAAAATGGGTACAAAGTCAGCAGAGCGACTGCTCCGCATCTGGTGTGAGGCCAGAGTCAAATTTGACTTTGGCCTTTAATTAAATGCTGTGGACAAAGTCTGGGCTCCAAATGGGCAGTCGCCATTTGGGGATGGCAGTTAATCAGCTGACTGTCACGGGAAGGGGCAATAGAAAACTTACCAAAGCAAAAGGTAAGAGGGAAGGGAAGCTAGTCAAGCTGGAAGAATATGGTGAGTGGTATGGTGTTGCACAGGGGTCTGTGTTGGGGAAACTGCTCTTATTGACTATATACATAAATGATCTGGATTTTTGATTAGGGAGAACCACAATTTGCTCATGGCACCAAATTGGGCAGGGGTGGGTGATTGGCAGGAGCGGGGAGTATAGAAAATTCCGCTGAAGATTGTGAAAGAATATAGGAAGTCATATATTGTGAAAGATTGTAGGAAGTCATATATAGGCTTGGGGATGGGTAGATAGGTATTGGATGTATAAAAGCAAAATATTCCAGATGCAGGTGGAAATATGAAATCTGGTTTCAGATGAAGTTCAATGCAGGAAAATACAGAGTAATAGATTTCATAAATAATTGGGAAAGGAAATAAACTTTAAATGATACGATTTTAAATGCAGTGGAGGAGCAGAGGGACCTTGGGGTGCAGATTCACAGCTCAAAGATAAGGCTACAAAAAATAAAATTGGAATCCTTGGTTTTGTATCTAGAAGCACAGAATATAACAGCAAGGAGGCAAAGTTGGATTTGTACAAGACCGTAGTTAGATCATAGTTGGAATATTAGTGGGCGGCACAGTGGTTAGCACTGCAGCCTCACAGCTCCAGCGACCCGGGTTCAGTTCTGGGTACTGCCTGTGTGGAGTTTGCAAGTTCTCCCTGTGACCGCATGGGTTTTCGCCAGGTGCTCCAGTTTCCTCCCACAGCCAAAGACTTGCAGGTTGATAGGTAAATTGGCCATTATAAATTGCCCCTAGTGTAGGTAGGTGGTAGGAGAATGGTGGGGATGTGGTGGGGAATATGGGGTTAATGTAGGATTAGTATAAATGGGTGGTTGTTGGTCGACACAGACTCGGTGGGCCGAAGGGCCTGTTTCAGTGCTGTATCTCTACGTAAAAATAAAAATTAGCTATGATTTTGTGCGACCTTAAGAAATTGGCAGTGCATGTCCAAGGTACAGACATATTCACGCCAGTCCTGTGGGCCTGGGAGAAAATGAGGAAGAAGTCTTTGGGTATCTTCAGAAGTGTGATCACTTGCACCCTCTTTTATGGGCTTTAAAGGCTCCCCCTTGCCCCTGCCTCCTAAGGTACAGGATGAGAACATGTTTCCTTGCACGCAATAAAAAATATAGGAAATATATGTAGTGGCCAGCCTAACATTTCACTATTACCTTTCACTTAGCACCGGCAAGTTCTGGTCCAACTCAGTGCTTGCCACCACAAAGACCACACTGCAGTCCTCTTGGCCATGGCAAAGTGCAGATCCCAGAGTGGGGTTTGTACACCCAGGGTTGTGCTGAACATGCAGGATGCATTCATTTAATATTCTTCACTGAGTTCTTGCAGACCAAAACTGAATATAACTATCTGGAAAGGTCTACAACAGGAACAGGCCCATTGTTCATTAAGACCATGACTCCACATGAGAATTATTGCCTTTGCTTTTTTCCCAGTTGAAGGCATTGGCGAGGCTGCATTTAGAAGCACTATTATTGCCCAACAAGTATCTCTTCTTTGGATTTCTTCCCCCTCATTCCATGTCTCCTGCTCCCTTGGGGCGAGATCTGCTAAGCTATTTTGTCATTCACAAAATGTTGTGTTCTTATCTGTTTTTGAAGGCATTGTCTTGGGAATGTGGTTGTGACTGGTTGTCCTTTTCCTCTTTCTGTAGATCCTTCCCAAGGTGAGGGTCCAGGACATAATGGCACCACAGTTCTGTGCACAGCAGTCCATGTTGCGCCAAGTATTCCCCCTGTGCTCAGCATCAACCAAGCTACCAGCAACTTAGACCAAGCAATGAGTGAGTGTGAGGACGACACACCGAGTGAAGCACTTAGTCACACATGAGGAAGCAGAAGAGAAAGATGCCAGGTTGGAGCAAGCTGCAAGCCCATGTCACATTGTCAGGACATAGGCAAGAGATTGGTATCCAACTAGGACTGCCTTCAGATGCAGGTTAATGCAAAAGTGCAAAGCATTAGGTTCAGCTTCAGCGACTGCCATGAGCAGCATGCAGCACTTGTCCAGAAACATGCAGCAACGCATTGGATGTCACCACAGTGCTGCAAAAGACTATTTTTTAAATGTAGAATTTCCTAGAAGGGACCAAGTGCAGAACAGCTTTGAGTGCTGCAAACAAGACCTCGAGCATCCTCTTCCAGGAGTCTGTCCCTGCTGGATTGGTAAAGCAGTGACAGCGAGCTTCACTCATATCGTAGAGACACTGTGGCTTGTTATCTTGCCGTCTGCTGCCTCTCCATGTGCACTATCCAGCAGCAGTGCTGTTGCTGCAAGATGATTCAGAGGTGGTGTTCTCTCAAGGTGGCTGCATATCCTGCCAGACCCTACCGAAGACTGAGCAAGTGCCTGAGAGATGGCAGGTACTGGCAGTCATTGCCTTGTTGCACTTGGCTCCAGCTGTTGAGAAAACATTTGATGCCCTACACTCAGTGCTGCATGGGCCTGACCATCACAGGCAGCTTGTAGAACCCCACGTCTCTTGCCCACCACAGGTGCTCCTGCCACTTGTGAAGCACTTCGTAAAAGCTGAAGCTTAAGAAGTAGCTTTAGCGCAACAAATAGTTACCAATGGGAGGCAACAGTTTGGGATACAGATAAAGTTAGCTTTGTGTAGGCTCTGAATATTTAAACGTTATTTCCCCTTCAATGCTGTTTGAGTGGTGATGGGGGCGGCAGAGGTTAAAATATGGGGAATGGGAGCCTAACTGGCAGCTCAGCTTAAGAACAGGGAATGGGGGTGGGTTGACTTATGAGGAATGGTTGGTCAGGCCAGGCTTGTAACCCCTGGAGTTTAAAAGAGTAAGAGGTGACTTGATTAAAACATAGAAGATCCTGAGGGGTCTTGACAGGGTGGATGTGGAAAGGATGTTTCCTCTGGTGGGAGAATCTAGAACTAGGGGTCACTATTTAAATATAAGGGGTCGCCCATTTAAGACAAAGATGAGAAATTATTTCTCTGAAGGTTGAGAGTCTTTGGAATTCTCTTCCCCAAAAGGCGGTGAAAGCAGAGTCTTTGAATATTTTTAAGGCAGAGGTAGATAGATTCTTGATAAGCAAGGGGATGAAAGGTTATCGGAGGTAGGCGGGAATGTGGAGAGGTTACAATCAGATCAGCCACGATCTTGTTGAATGGCAGAGCAGGCTCAAGGGGCCGAGTGGCCTATTCCTGCTCCTAATTCGTATGTTCATATGTGGAATTTGTGAAGCAACTGTACTGAAAATGAGATAAGAATGAAAGCTAGAAGGTGGGAGTAAACATCCCTTACTGGAATTAGTTTGCAATTACTGAGTTTTCGGCCATTTGGCCTGCCTGCACAATGGGAACCGACATCTTTGTCTCCTCTTCGCCATCGCCCTCTTCCTGTGGGCCTACTGCCTGATGGCCTCCGCATCTTCCAGCTGCGTGTTCATTCCTCTCTGTGTAGCACGATTATGTAGCATAAAAAGCTTGGAGACATTGACTGGTCCGGAGAGCAGCACCCTGCCAGAAAAACAACCAGCAGAGACATTGCTTAAGCATTTCTATAGTGTGCTTCACTGGGAGTTGGATGATGATATGTGCATCGTCATATCAGAACTCACTTTTTTTTTTAATTCTTTCATGGAATGTGGGTGTCGCTGGCAAGGCCAGCATTTGTTGCCCATCCCTAATTGCCCTTGAATTGAGTGGCTTGCATAGCCATTTCAGAGGGCAATTAAAAGTCAACCACATTGCTGTGGGTCTGGAGTCACATGCAGGTCAGACTGGGCAAGGACAGCAGATTTCCTTCCCTAAAAGACACTGGTGGACTAGATGGGTTTTTATGACAATCGATGATAGCTTCATGGCACCATTAGTGAGACTAGCTTTCAATTCCAGATTTTTAATTAATTGAATTTAAATTCCACCAGCTGCTGTGGTGGGATTTGAACCCGTAGCTCCAGCGCATTAGCCTGTGCCTCTGGATTACTAGCCCAGCGACCTTACCATTACGCCACCATCTCCCACTGTTGTGTATAACTTGTGAACTGAGGTTAGGATGGTTGCAACAGGCAGCCTTGGTCTCTCAAGATCCATCTGAACATCCTGCCATCACCTTCAAAGTGATGCAGGCACTGTGGACTGCTGGAGAATGAACGTATGCATAACACTGTTAACTACAGGCTGACCTTGTTGTGGTCGAAAACAAGCTGCACATTAAAGAAAGTGGAAATCCTTCTTGTTCTTGTAGGCATTGGGATTCTTCTGAAAGAAAATAAAAAAGGATCTAGATAGCACCTTTCATATCCTCAGAGAATCCCAAAGCACTTAACAGTCAATCGATGACTTTTGAAGTGCAGTCACTGTTGCTTTATAGGCAACGATGGTAGGCAATTTGCGCACAGTAAGGTCGCACAAACAGCAATGCAATAAGAACATACGAAATAGGAGCAGGAGTAGACCATACAGCCCCTCAAACCTGCCCTGCCATTCAATACGATCATGGCTGATCTTTTGCCTCATTTTTACTTTCCTGCCCGTTCCCTATAATCCCTTAATTCCCTGAGAGATCAAAAATCTATCTCAGCCTTAAATATACTCAACGATGGACCATCCGCAAACTCTCTGAAGTAGAGAATTCTAAAGGTTTACAACCCTCTGAGTGAAGAAATTTCTCCTCATCTCAGTACTAAATGTTGCCGCCCTGGTGCCAGGGTCAAGGATGTCTCTGAACGGACAGGGGGCATTCTGAAGGGGGAGGGTGAACAGACAGAGGTTGTGGTACACATCGGTACCAATGACATAGGCAGGAAGAGTGACGAGGTCCTGCAGGGGGAGTTTAGGGAGTTAGGTAGAAAGTTAATAGACAGGACTTCTAGGGATTACTCCCTGTGCCACGTGCCAGTGAGGCTAGAAATAGGAAGATAGTATAGCTAAACACCTGGCTGAACAGCTGGTGTAGGAGGGAGGGTTTCAGATATCCGGATCATTGGGATCTCTTCAGGTGGGACCTGTACAAGAAGGACGGGTTGCATCTAAACTGGAGGGGCACAAATATCATGGCTACGAGGTTTGCTAGCGTCACTCGGGAGGGTTTAAACTAGTGTGGCAGTGGGGTGGGAACCAGAGCAGTAGGACAGCAGGTGAAATAAATGAGGGGGAACCAGTAAATAAGGTCAGTAAGACTAAGAGGAAGAGCAGGCAGGGAGATGTTGCTGAGCACAGCGGGACTGGTGGTCTGAAGTGCATTTGTTTCAACGCGAGAAGTATAACAGGTAAGGCAGATGAACTTAGAGCTTGGATTAGTACTTGGAACTATGATGTTGTTGCTATTACAGAGACTTGGTTGAAGGAAGGACAGGATTGGCAGCTAAATGTTCCGGGATTTAGAAGCTTCAGGCGGGATAGAGGGGGATGTAAAAGGGTTGGGGGAGTTGCATTACTGGTTAAGGAGAATATCACAGCTGTACTGCGGGAGGACACCTGGGAGGGGTCATGCAGTGAGGCAATATGGGTGGAGCTCAGGAATAGGAAGGGTGCAATCACGATGTTGGGGGTTTACTACAGGCCTCCCAATAGCCAGCAGGAGGTAGAGGAGCAGATATGTAGACCGATTTTGGAAAGATGTAAAGGTAACGGCTGTAGTGGTGGGTGATTTTAACTTTCCCTATATTGACTGGGACTCACTTAATGCCAGGGGCTTGGATGGGGCAGAATATGTAAGGAGCATCCAGGAGGGCTTCTTGAAACAATATGTAGATAGTCCAACTAGGGATGGGGCGGTACTGGACCTGGTATTGGGGAATGAGCCCGGCCAGGTGGTCGAAGTTTCAGTAGGGAAGCGTTTCGGGAACAGTGACCATAATTCCATAAGTTTTAAGGTACTTGTAGATAAGGATAAGAGTAGTCCTCGGGTGAAGGTGCTAAATTGGGGGAAGGCTAATTATAACAATATTGGGCAGGAACTGAAGAATTTAGATTGGGGGCGGCTGTTTGAGGGTAAATCAACATCTGACATGTGGGAGTCTTTCAAATGTCAGTTGATTAGAATCCAGGACCAGCATGTTCCTGTGAGGAAGAAGGATAAGTTTGGCAAGTTGCGGGAACCTTGGATAATGCGGGATATTGTGAGCCTAGTCAAAAAGAAAAAGGAAGCATTCGTAAGGGCTGGATGGCTGGGAACAGACAAAGCCCTTGAGGAATATAAAGACAGTAGGAAGGAACTTAAGCAAGGAGTCAGGTGGGCTAAAAGGGGTCATGAAAAGTCATTGGCAAACAAGATTATGGAAATTCCCAAGGCTTTTTATACGTATATAAAGAGCAAGAGGTTAACCAGGGAAAGGGTTGGCCCACTCAAGAACAGAAGAGGGAATCTATGTGTGGAGCCAAAGGAAATGGGCGAGGTACTAAATGAGTACTTTGCATCAGTATTCACCAAACAGAAGGACTTGGTGGATGATGTGCCTAGGGAAGGGAGTGTAGATAGTCTCGGTCATGTCGTTATCAAAAAGGAGGTGGTGTTGGGCATCTTGCAAAGCATTAAGGTAGATAAGTCCCCAGGGCCTGATGGGATCTACCCCAAGATACTGAGGGAGGCAAGGGAAGAAACTGCTGGGGCCTTGACAGAAATCTTTGTATCCTCATTGGCTACAGGTGAGGTCCCAGAGGACTGGAGAATAGCCAATGTTGTTCCTTTGTTTAAGAAGGGTAGCAAGGATAATCCAGGAAATTATAGGCCGGTGAGCCTTACGTCAGTGGTAGGGAAATTATTAGAGAGGATTCTTCGGGACAAGATTTACTCCCATTTGGAAACAAACAAACTTATTAGCGAGAGGCAGCATGGTTTTGTGAAGGGGAGGTCGTATCTTACTAACTTGATTGAGTTTTTTGAGGAAGTGACGAAGATGATTGATGAAGGAAGGGCAGTGGATGTTGTCTATATGGACTTTAGTAAAGCCTTTGACAAGGTCCCTCATGGCAGACTGGTACAAAAGGTGAAGTCACACGGGATCAGAGGGGAGCTGGCAAGATGGATACAGAACTGGCTTGCTCATAGAAGACAGAGGGTAGCAATGGAAGGCTGTGACTAGTGGTGTTCCACAAGGATCAGTGCCGGGACCTTTGCTGTTTGTAGTACACATAAATGATTTGGAGGAAAATGTAGCTGGTCTGATTAGTAAGTTTGCGGACGACACAAAGGTTGGTGGAGTTGCGGATAGTGATGAGGTTTGTCAGAGGATACAGCAGGATATAGATCGGTTGGAGACTTGGGTGGAGAAATGGCAGATGGAGTTTAATCCGGACAAATGTGAGGTAATGCATTTTGGAAGGTCTAATGCAGGTGGGAAGTATACAGTAAATGGCAGAACCCTTAGGAGTATTGACAGGCAGAGAGATCTGGGCGTACAGGTCCACGGGTCACTGAAAGTGGCAACGTAGTTGGATAAGGTAGTCAAGAAGGTATACGGCATGCTTGCCTTCATCGGTCGGGGCAAAGAGTATAAAAATTGGCAGGTCATGCTGCAGCTGTACAGAACTTTAGTTAGGCCATACTTCGAATATTGTGTGCAATTCTGGTCGCCACACTACTAGAAGAATGTGGAGGCTTTGGAGAGGGTACAGAGGAGGTTTACCAGGATGTTGCCTGGTCTGGAGGGCATTAGCTGTGAGGGGAGGTTCGATAAACCCGGATTGTTTTCACTGGAACAATGGAGGTGGAGGGGTGACATGATAGAGGTTTACAAAGTTATGAGCGGCATGGACAGAGTGGATAGGCAGAAGTTTTTTCCCAGGGTGGAAGAGTCAGTTACTAGGGGACACAGGGTTAAGGTGCGAGGGGCAAAGTTTAGAGGGGATGTTCGAGGCAAGTCTTTTTACACAGAGGATGGTGAGTGCCTGGAACTTGCTGCCGGGGGAGGTGGTGGAAACACGTACGCTAGCAACGTTTAAGAGGCATCTTGACAATTACATGAATAGGATGGGAATAGAGGGATACGGTCCACGGAAGTGCAGAAGGTTTAAGTTTCAGCAGGCATCAAGATCGGCGCAGACTTGGAGGGCCGAATGGCCTGTTCCTGTGCTGTACTGTTCTTTGTTCTTTGTAAATGATCAACCCTTTTTCCTGAGATTGTGCCCCAGTGTTCTAGATTCCCCAGCCAGGGGAAACAAACTCAGTGTCTACCCTGTCAAGCCCCTTCAGAATCTTGTATGTTAGAATGTGATCACCTCTCATTCTTCTAAATTCCAGAGAGTGTAGGCCCAATTTACTCATCACAGGACAACCCTCTCAACTCAGGAACCAATGTAGTGAACCTTCGCTGTACTGCCTCCAAGGCAAGTATATCCTTACAGGTGTTGGTTGAGGGATAAATGTTGGCCAGCAAACAAGGAGAATTCCCTGCTCTTCTTCAAATGTCATTCAACCTTTGTGTCCACTGAAAAGGTAGACAGGGCCTTGTTGAACGTCTCACCTGAAGGATGATTGTTCCAACAATGCAGCACTACATCACTACTGCAATGAAGTATCTGCATTTGTGTCCATCTGTCCAAATGATAAGGCCTGACACAAATTGAACAGGCATAACAAAAAACATGACACTACGTGTTCTATCACCTATGAAAGACAAGGAAGTATTAGGACCTTAAGAAAATATGGAATGGCAAAAGGCTACTTTGGGCAATCAAGGCAGCTCCAACTTTTATTCAATCTCAGGAGGGAACAAGTGAAATTTCTTCCTCACCCTTTAAGAGAATCAAGTGAAACTCCAGGTTATCAACTAACATTACAATCTGCTGCTTCAGCACTGACCAGTTGCATTCCGGATGAGATTTTCTTGATTCCAAAATCTTCTTTTGGTCCATTCAGTATTGCTCAATTATTTAACAGAAAAAATCTTATGAGAGAAAATCACCAAGTTCTGCACAAAACAATAAACACAATCCACATTTATACAAAACACATCAAAAACAAGTATTTAAATAAATTTTAATTATTGCCTGAGTACAGCACCTCCTCTTCCAGCCACTGGGTGTCAATGTAGCAAAAACAAAACTGGCCATTTTCAAAACTGTTCCTCTTAATGGACAAATGGGGCTGAATTTTTGGGGCCCCTGAAGACAGAAATGGAGGTGAGAGGGGGCGCACTGAAAATACCGGTGTCAGGTGGTGTGTCAATTTCAAAGCAACAATACCGTCGCCAGCAATAATCAGCAACGCGAGGGGAGGGTATCACAGGAATCTTGTGCTCTCTCCAATTCAGGCCAATTAAGATAAAAGCTCATTAAGAGCTTTTAAAGAGTTGCAGTTTGGATTTTAAAGAGTCGGATAGGTTACCCACACTTTCAGAAACTGACCACCTGAAAACAGGTGGGTACAGAGTGGGGAGCCAATCATGGCTGCCCCAGGGCAACATCCCAGTCCCATAAGAGGGTCAGAGGGGCAAAGGAGTACTGGGTAAGGGAGTTCCCTTGGTGCCACGCAGGTGGCAGGGAGAGTGGATATCACTGATTGCACCCATGTGGCCATCAAGGCACCCAGTGACCATCTAGTGAGATTCATCCACTTGCTCAACATCTAACTGGTCTCATCCTCCGCCAGTCCAGGCTGCCTCAGATCTTCACTCCAACCTCCAAAGTGCGTGCATGGATCCTAGGGGACAAGGGAAATTCCTTGAAGAGATGGCTACTCCCCCTCGACAGGAGCCACAAAGGTGATATAACCAATGCCACGTGCTCAGCAGGAAAACCATTGAGCAGGGCATCCAGCTTCTGAAGATGCAATGCTGGTGCCTGGACCAGTCAGGTGGCACCCTCCAATACCCTCCTGCAAGTGTCTCAGTCTTTGTGGTGGTCTGCTGTGCTCTCCATAACCTACAGAGATGTAGTCCTTGACCACAGCGAGGCCCTGGAAAGAGACAGCTCACTGGGGGAAGAGCACGAGTGGAGGCAGAGGGAGATGATGCTGAGGTACCCCTGCTGCACAATGAGGTTTCTGACCCAAAACAGACCTGGCTCCTGCTTCCTGCCTTTATGGCGAAATTTCAACCCATGATTTTTTTCCAAAATAAATGGTCCTGTTTCTGTCAGGACCTGGCTGACCCTCCTTGTGTACAGCAGAGGGAAAAAAACATCTTTATCCCTTTTAACATTCTTCTTCTGTATCTGCAACAATTCCAAATGATGCAATTAAATTGCCTGCACTTGGTGAAACTATGTGGTCTAGTTCACAATTTAGTTTCTAATTAATACTTGGTCAAGTTTTGAATGGTGCAGGAATTCGAGTAGTGTATTTAGGAAGGGTGTACTCGAGGACTGAGTAAAAGCACATTGTTAAGGTAGAGCAAAGGGAGTTTTGCTCTGTTTATCTGACAAATGAGCCTGGGGTGTTGGCACAGGGAGCCATAAAGTGGAAAAAAATTCATTCTTCTGTCATAACATCACCTTGAAAACCATGCCAGCAAGACTAAGTTACCTGCTGCAGCTTATTGTGCAATAACTCCTGCTAGAAATTCTTCGAAATCAATTTCTGGTAAATACAGGATTGAGCTTGGTGATGATGACCCTCCATAATTAGATAGCCCCCAGATACTGTCCAGGGTCACACATGAAGAAAGGCCACTTGGGAGAGATACTAAGTGAATGATACCCCACACAATGAGTCAACATATGCAAATGAAGAGGGAAGTAGAACTGGAAAAAACATGCCCCCGAATACCAATCCTCTTCTTGACTCTCTATGCATTAGAATGTGGCATGTGGTAACACAGCATTTCCAGGACACAAAGACATGGATGGCTGTTCAGCTTCATGTTTAGTGTGTTGCCTCTGCAAAATTCAATTTTTCAGGCTGTAGCTACCAGACTGAATTGTATGTAATTCACTATTTTTTAAAATTACTTCTATGGTTTTAATGGTGAGGAGCTTTTGTTGCATTAAATAATGAGCTGCAATTTTAAAGGATATATTTTGCTAAAGGCAAGACTGTGCCACATTGACTTTATGTTTAGCTTGTGCATCAAGGTGTCCTAAGCCATCTTAGATTCCAGTACTTGGAAGCTGCCCCCATGCTGGGTGGAGACGCATTGGGCAAGAATTCTCCCCATGCCGATCCGTCTGCTCCCCGTCCCTACATTGGCCTGTATTCCTCATGCTGTCTGTTCCTTGTGGGTCGGCCCCCTGTTCAGCTGTCTGATGCTGCTAGGATTATGTTAATATCTCACACTTGACGTAAGAAAGATTCTCCCCTACACTGGGGAAACAAAACACAGATTGCTGAACACCTCTGTTCAGTGCGCAAGAATGAGCCTGAACTTCTGGCCATTTGCCATTTTAATTCTCTGTCCCACTCCGACCTCAGCCTCACACACTGTTTCAATAAAGCTCATCGGAAGCTCGAGGAACAGCATTTTATAGCCTTCCAGATTCATCATCACATTCAAGAATTTCAGATCATAACCACTGCTGCCAATTATTCCGGACAGCAAGTACTGGTAATGGTTTGGGCTATTGCCACTTACAACTCTTCTAGACCCACCTTTTCTTCCTTTACTTAACCCCTTTTTGCCTTGCACCATCATTCCTTTTGGCATTTAAATCTCTCCTGCCTTCCATTCCATTACAAACGTTCCCTTTTGTTCTTTCCTCCCATCCCACCTTTCCCTGCCCTTGTGGACATTTTCTGAATGTCACATGGGTCCTACACAGTGTCAGGAGCCTGTCAGCTCAGAGGAGGCGAAATCGCATGGGGAGTCATCGATACCTGCAAATAACAGGCATTCATTTTCTTAATTCATTCATGGGATGTGGGCATCACCGGCTGTGCCAGCAGTTATTGCCCACATCCCTAATTGCCCTTGAGAAGATGGTGGTGAGCCGCCTTCTTTAACCGCTGCAGTCCACATGGTGTAGGTACACCCACAGTGCTGTTAGGAAGGAGTTTCAGAATTTTGACCCAATGACTGTGAAGGAACAGCGACATAGTTCCATGTCAGGATGGCGTGCGGCTTGGAGGGGAACTTGCAGGTGGTGGTGTTCTCATGCATCTATTGCCTTTGTCCTTCCAGGTGGTAGAGGTCGCAGGTTTGGAAGGTGCTGCTAAAGCAGCCTTTGTGCGTTGCTGCAGTGCATCTTGTTGATGGTACACACTGCTGCCACTGTGCGTTGATGAAGGAAATGAATGTTGAAGGTGGTGAATGGACTGCCAATCAAGCGGGCTGTTTTGTCCTGGATAGTGTTGAGCTTCTTGAATGTTGTTAGAGCTGCACTCATCCAGGCAAGTGCAGAGTATGCCATCTTACTCCTGATTTATGCCTTGGACAGTCATTGGGGAATCAGGAGCTGAGCTACTCAAAGAATTCCCAGCCTCTGACTTGCTCTTGTAGCCATAGCATTTATGTGGCTGGACCAGTTCGGTTTCTGGTCAATGCTAATCCCCAGGATGTTGATAGTGAGGGATTAAGCTATAGTAATGCCATTGAACATCAAGGGGAGATGGTTAGATTTTCTCTTGTTTGAGATAGTCATTGCCTGGCACGAATGTTACTTGCCACTTATCAGTCCAAGGTCAACAAAGGAGCAAAACAGCAAGCTCAGGGCTGGGCTAAGTGAAATAACAAATTAATCAGAACCAATAAGAAGGAACAATTACATATATAAATTCTGTAGGGAGAAAGGTGAAGGAGTTCACCTGTGTGACCATGTGTGAGGAAGTGTATCCAGCTGCAGCTACTGGCTACCCGCATTACGGAGCTGGAGCTGCGGGTGGATTCACTATGGAGCATCTGCGAGCTGAGGACGTCATGGATAGCACGTTTAATGAGGTGCTCACACCGCAGGTAATGGCTGCACAGGCAGAAAAGAGATGGGTGACCACCAGACGGAGTAGTAGGCGCAGGCAGGTAGTGCAGGAGTCCCCTGTAGCCATCTTCCTCTCCAACAGATATGCCGCTTTGGATACTGTTTGTGCAGTGGGGGGGGGGGGGGGGGGGGGGAGATGGAATGACCTCCCAGGGGAAAGCAGCAACAGCCAAGTTCGTGGCACCACGGAGGGCACTGCTGCACAGCAAGAGAGGAAAAAGGGTGGAAGAGCTATAGTGATAGGGGATTCTATCGTAAGGGGTGCAGATAGGAGTGTCTGTGGCCACAAACGAGATTCCAGGATAGTATGTTGCTTCCCTGGTGCTAGGGTCAAGGATGTCTTGGAGCGGCTGCAGGACATTCTGAAAGGAGAGGGTGAGCAGCCAGAGATTGTGGTCCATATTGGTACTAACGACATAGGCAGGAAGAGAGATGAGATCCTGCAAAGTGAATTAGGCAGAAGGTTAAAAAGCAGGACCTCCAGAGTTGTAATCTCAGGATTACTGTGCCACGTGCTAGTGAGGGTAGGAATAGGAGGATTGGGCAAATGAATGCGTGGCTGAAGAGCTGGTGTAGATGGGAGGGCTTCAGCTACTTGGATCATTGGGATCTCTTCTGGTGCAGAGTTGACCTGTACAAGAAGGACGGGTTGCATCTAAACTGGAGGGGGACCAATATCCTTGTGGGGAGGTTTGCTAGCACTTCTCGGAAGGGTTTAAACTAGTCTTGCAGGGGGGTGGGACCCAAAGTAGTAGTCTCTCAGATGAGATAGTTGAGGTAAATGTAGAGGTTAAAGCAAGCTAGTCCAGTAGGCAGGCCGGGCAGGACAGGGAGCATGGAAGGTCTGGTAAGCTAAACTGCATTTACTTTAATGCAAGAAGCCTTACAGGTAAGGAATATGAACTCAAAGCATGGATCAGTACATGGGATTGTGATATAGCTATTACGGAAACGTGGTTGAGGGGTGGGCAGGACTGGCAGCTCAATGTTCCGGGGTACCGATCCTTCCGGCGTGACACAGGTGGAGGTAAGAGAGGAGGGGGAGTTGCACTATTGATTAGGGAGGACATCATGGGGGGAATGTCCAGTGAGGCCATATGGGTAGAACTTATTTATTTAGAGATACAGCACTGAAACAGGCCCTTCGGCCCACCAAGTCTGTGCCGACCATCAACCACCCATTTATACTAATCCTACATTAATCCCATATTCCTACCACATCTCCACAAATTCCCCTACCACCTACCTATACTAGGGGCAATTTATAATGGCCAATTTACCTATCAACCAGCAAGTCTTTGGCTGCGGGAGGAAACCGGAGCACCCGGCGAAAACCCACGCGGTCACAGGGAGAACTTGCAAACTCCGCACTGCGCCACCAAACTTAGAAATAAGAAAGGGGTGATCACTTTGATGGAATTATACTATAGGTCCCCCAATAGTCAGAGGGAAGTGGAGGAGCATATGTGGAGGGAAATCACAGATAGGTGTAGGAATTATAGGGTTGTAATAGTGGGTGATTTTAACTTCCCTAATATTGACTGGGACTGCCTTAGTGTTAAGGGATCAGATGGGGAAGAATTTAAGTGTGTCCAGGATATTTTTCTGAAGCAGTATGTGGATGGCCTTACTAGAGAAGGGGCTACACTCGACCTCCTCTTAGGAAATGAGGATGGGCAGGTGGTTGATGTGTCAGTGGGGGAGCACTTTGGGACCAGTGACCATAACTCAAGATAGTTATGGAAAAGGATAGGTCTGGTCCTCAGGTTGAAGTCCTAAATTGGGGGAAGGCGAATTTCAATGGCATCAGACAGGAACACTCAAAAGTTGAATGGGAGAGGCTGTTTACAGGTAAAGGGACGTCTGGCAAGTGGGAGGCTTTTAAAAGAGAGATAGGAAGAGTTCAGGGCGGCATGTTCCTGTTAGACGGAAGGGCAAGGCTGGCAAGTTTAGGGAACTTTGGTTGACGAGGGATATTGAGGGTCTGGTCAGGTATAGGCAGCTGGGATCGAGCGAGTCCCTCGAGTATAGGGGATGTAGGACTACACTTAAGAAGTAAATTAGGAGGGCGAAAAGGGGCTATGAGATTTCCCTGGCAGATAAGATAAAGGAATTCCTAAAAGATTCTATAAGTATAGTGAGAGTAAAAGGGTAGCGAGGGAGGAGAGTAGGTCCCCTTCAGGATCAGTGTGGCAATCTATGTGTGGAGCCACGGGAAGTGGACGAGGTCTTAAATGAATACTTCTCGTCTGTATTTACTGTGGAGAAGGTCATGGAAGCTACTGAGTTCAAGGGAGGGAACAGCGATATCCTGGAGCATATCAACATTACAAAAGGAGGTGTTGGAGGTTTTGAAGCACATTAAGGTGGATAAATCCCCAGGGCCTGACCAGGTGTATCCTAGGATGCTATGGGAAGCAAGGGAGGAGATTGCTGGGGCCCTGGCAGAGAATTTTGTATCATCGTTAGCCACGGGTGATGTACCGGAAGACTGGAGGATAGCTAATGTTGTGCCTTTATTTACGAAGGGCAGCAGGGATAAGCCAGGGAACTACAGGCTGGTGAGTCTTCCATCAGTGGTGGGAAAGTTATTGGAAGTGATTCTGAGAGACAGGATTTATATGCATCTGGAAAGGCATGGTCTGATTAGGGATAGTCAGCATGGCTTTGTGCATGGGAAATCATGTCTCATGAATTTGATTGAGTTTTGCGAGGAGGTGACCAAGAGGATTGACGAGGGCAGGGTGATGGACATTGTCTACATGGACTTTAGCAAGGCCTTTGACAAGACCCCGCATGGTAGGCTGGTCCAGAAGGTTCGAACACAAGATCCAGGGTGAGCTAGCAAATTGGATACAAAGTTGGCTTGGTGTTAGGAGGCAGAGGGTGGTAGTGGAGGGTTGTTTTTCAGATTGGAAGCCAGTGACCAGTGGTGTGCCACAGGGATCGGTGCTGGGCCCTTTTGTTTGTCATATATTAATGACTTGGATGTGAATGTAAGGGGCATGATTAGTAAGTTTGCAGATGACACCAAAATTGGTGGTATAGTGGACAGTGAAGAAGGTTGTCTAAGGTTACAACAGGATATAGATCAAATGGGAAAGTGGGCAAGGGATTGGCAAACGGAATTTAAAGCAGACAAGTGTGGTGATGTATTTTGGGAAGTTAAACCAGGGCAGGACATATACAGTGAATGGCAGGGCCCTGGGGAGTGTTCTTGAGCAGAGAGACCTTGGGGTGCAAGTACATAGTTCCCTGAAAGTGGTAACACAGGTAGACAGGGTGGTGAAGGCGTATTGGCATGCTTGCCTTCATCGGCCGAGGCACTGAGTACAAGAGTTGGGATGTCATGTTTCAGTTGTACCCAACGTTGGTTGGGCCGCATTTGGAGTTCTGTGTGCAGTTCTGGTCGCCCACACTACAGGAAAGATGTGATTAAGCTAGAGAGGGTGCAGAATAGATGCACAAGGATGTTGCCTGTTTGGAGGGGCTTGAGTTTATAAAGAGAGGTTGAACAGGCTGGGTCTGTTTTCCCTGGAGCGAAGGAGGCTGAGAGGGGACATGATAGAGGTATATAGAATTATGAGAGGCATAGGTAGGGTAAATAGCCAGAGTCGGTTTCCTATGGTATGGGTGACTAAAACTAGAGGGCATAGATTTATGGTGAGAGGGAGGAGGTTTAAAGGGGATCAAGGGGTAAATTTTACACAAAGAATAGTGGGTATCTGGAATGAGCTGCCTGAGGAGGTGGTGGAGGCAGGAACAGTAGTGACATTTAAGAGGCATCTGGACAGGTACTTGAATGAGCAAGGCATAGAGGGATATGGAATTAATGCAGGCAGGTGGGATTGGTATTATGGTCGGCATGGACGCGGTGGGCCGAGGGGCCTGTTTCAGTTGCTGTATGACTATGATTAGAGGGTGAATAGAGGGTCAAAGAAGGACCTGTAAAAACTATAACTGGAGATATAAAACAGTAAGCTAGTATTTTAGCAGTACAACAATAAGAAGGTAGGTGGAGAGATGTAAATAAAGTAGAATTTAAGGCTGAGCCCTAGATAGCATCTTAAATGATTCCTTTCCTAGTGAAAACTTGAAGAAAATACCATGCACCATGTTCTCCCTCAGTAGCAATACTCCAAGTAGAACTAACTTCAGCATAAATCAGCTGGAAGCCCGAGACAGACTAAAAGGTTCCAAAGAAATGATTCTCCAAGAATCGGTTACTTCTCTGAAAGTAGTGAGAGAGGGAGTTAATCATTACTGGGGGTGGGAGGTACACTGTACAGGCTACGGACATCCCTTTAAATATAGTGCTCTCCAACACGCTGCTGACCCAACCTCCTACACGCAACACAGTCTCCTACAGTCCCTAACTGGATGATGAACATAGAGGCAGTGGGGTCGGGCCACCAGCAAATTTTATAAGTCTGGAAGATTCCGGCTATTAACTTTGTTTCTTTCCCCACAGATGCTGCCTGACCTGCTGAGTGTATCCAGCATTTTCCATTTTTACTTATGATGGGTTCAGTGACTCAGATGGACAGACAGACTGGTAATTTAAATACAGAGACACACACACCGGAGAAGCAGAAAAAGACACAAACAGAGCTTGAGAGAGAGAGAGAGAGAGAGAGAGAGAGAGAGAGAGAGAATGTGTCATACAAAACATGCATGCAAGAAACGAAAGTAATGTGAGGGATGACAAACTAAATTGGACCGATTATGGCCATCTATTGTTTTTGAGCTTGCAAACAAATCCCTCGAATGTATTGGTTATTCCTGTCAAATAATGCTGGTAGAATGCTGAGCTTTACTAACAATCTTTGCCTGCTGCTATCAGATTCAACTATATTCCATATACTATGAAGTGTTTGTATCAATGAAGCCATAAAGAGAAACAGTTTCCAGTTGCAGAAAGTAACCAAAGGACACAGACCTAAGGTAACTGACAAAAGAACCAGAGGGTGACATGAGGAAACATTTTTTATGAATGCGGTGAGTTGATGTGATCCGGAATGCACTGTCTGAAGGGGTGGTGGAAGTAGATGTAACAACTTTCAAAAGGGATTTGGATAAATACTTGAAGAGGAAGAATTTGCACTGTTATGGGGAAAGTGTGAGGGAGTGAGACGAATTGAATAGCTTTTTCCAAAGAGCTAGCACAGACACAATGGGCCAAATGGCCTCCTTCTGTGCTGTACCATTCGATGATTCTAGGATTTCAATCAAAGTAGCAATCACCTCAGTGGAATTGTGACTGCATGTAGTTTTTTAAAAATGTATGAACCATAAGACTGTCCAGAACGTTGAGGAAGACCAAGGGTGCAGGCAAAGAGCGCGTGACTCAACATCAATTCCATCATTGCCTCTGGCTCTAGTTCAAGCTCACTGAACTTTAGTTTACTAGATTGTACTGTTATTGAGCTTCTGTGACCTACATAAGTAGATTTCTCTTTTTTTCTGTGTAGCTGATTGAGTGGCAATGAATTGTGTGCACTAATATAGAATGGACGCATTCAAAGCTTTAAGCTCAAATATTTTAGGAAGTGGTCAAAATTCTAAGAAAGAATGCAATTAATCCTTTGTTCCAATTGTCGGTTCAATCCAATAATCTAAATATTGTTGATTTGCCAAGCACTGGCATGGCTACTGCAACTAAGTGAGGTACGCTGTGGGAGCATGTATTACCACTAGCAATAACTGGGGGCTTGACACAATGTTCAGAGTAATGAATTGTTCTATCTGTTCATGAGATGTGTAAGTCGTTGGCAAGGCCAGCATTTATTGCCCATCTATTTATTGAACATATTGACATGTGGGAAGCGATGCCTATGAAGTTTGTCACCGCTATCTCATTCTTTAAAATAATATATGCCCAATATTGGCTCCAATTTCTTGGCAGGTTACTGCTGACACATTTATGGAAGAAAATGAAGTTTGAGAAATGAGTCAAAATGGAAATAGTTTGTAGACACTGGCCTAGAAAATGGACCCCATTACACCTGTTTCTCGGGCAGAAAAATGGGGTCAAAATTGACCAATTCCACCAGGCAATATCCCACAGCCTGGAAGCACCTGAAATAAATGTTGGGCCCCTTGCCTTTGCTCATGAGGGGATCCAAGTCAGTTTATGGACCTCTCTATGCAACAGGTTAGTGCTGAGCAGAGCACACACTAGGAAAAGATTTTCCAGTGATCACTGCAGCCTAACCAGCAGCTGCCAATAAAGACTAAGTTCTTATTTTTCCACCTTACTTTTATGTGGAGCCAGGAGATGCAGGAGTTATTCTCCCAGCTCAACATCACTCCTGAGGCGCACATCAATGATCCTACCCTTCACCCAAAACCTGTCGGTCACTGTTGACGAGACAGCCAGGCCAAATTAGTCCTATTCAAACCAGCACACTGCCTCGGGATGCCAGATTGCCGTTTGCAGCTCGCTGGAAATATGCTGATGAAGCCTGAGGACTAATTTCGAGTGACCTCAAGCCCCCAGTTCCTGGCGTGCATTCCCAGCAATCCTGTACCAGAGTACAAATTTGAATTAACTTGTCAAAGTTGTCCATGTCAGTATGTGTAGGCCGCAAAGGAAACATATCAGTTTTGTAGATCACAGAATAGTTAGTGCAGGAGGCCATTCGGCCCATCGTACCCGCACCGGCTCTCTGAAAGAGCAACTCCCTCAGTTCCATTCCCCCGCCTTCTCCCTGTAACCCTGCACATTCTTCCTTTTCATATAACAGTTTAATTCCCTTTAGAATGCTTCAATTGAACCTGCCTCCACCACATTCTCAGGCAGCACATTCTAGACCTTAATCACTCACTGCGTGAAAAAAGTTCTCATTTCATTTTTGCTTCTCGTACCAAATACTTTATATCTGTGCCCTCTCATTCTCGATTCTTTCACAAGTAGGAACAGTTTGTCTCTATCTACTGTCCAGACCCCTCATGATTTTGAATACTTCAATCAAATCACCTCTCTGCCTTCTCTTCTCCAGGGAAAAACAGTCCTAACTTCTCCAATCTATCTTCATAACTGAAATTCCTCATCCCTGGAACCATTCTCGTGAATCTCTTCTGTACTCTCACCAGTGCCCACCAGTCTTTCCTAAAGTGTGGCTCCCAGAACTGGATGCAATACTCCAACTGAGGCCAAACTAGTGTCTTATACAAATTCAACGCAACTTCCTTGCTCTTGTACTCTATGCCCCTATTAATAAAGCCCAGGATACTGGATGCTTTATTAACTGCTCTCTTAACCTGTCTTGCCACCTTCAATGACTTATGAACAAATACACCCAGGTCCCACTGCTCCTGCATCCCGTTTAGAATTGTACCCTTTATTCTATATTGTGTCTCCATGTTCTTCCTACCAAAATGAATCACTTCACAAATCTCTGCATTGAACTACATCTAATATTGTTCTAAGTACGGTTACTAACTCTCTAGGATTGCCCCAGAATCTCCATGATTAAAGACTAATCTCTAGGACAATGCTGCGAGCAACCCAGGAGAAAAATCATAGGGGGAATTAAAAATTTGTGTCTTTAATATTTTCTTTGAACGCTTTTATTTACAAGATAGAAAAATATCAGACTAACAAGAAAAGGCTGTTTAATTGACAGTCAAGAATCATCCAATCAGGTAAGAAAGATCCCATTCAGTTTCCAATCAGTGTGAGGAGGTAGTGCACTCTGGGATGGGCATATTGAGTGACCAATGGCAGGTGTGTGGAGGGAGGGGGTGGGGTGAGGTAAAAAAGGTCATGCAGAGACACGTCCAGGAATACATCCAGAGTCAGCCACCTGAGTGTTAAGTGGTAAAAAATATGGTGTAGCTGCAGCTAACTAACAAGGAAAGATGTCTTACATATAGAGTTAGACAGCACAGAAACATGCCCTTCAACAAAAAAAAAACTATAAATGTTGAAAACCTGAAATAAAGAGCAATAATGTTGGAAACACACAGGAAGTTAATAGGTATGTGAATGTGAAAGCTGGGTTAACGTAGCAGCTATGAATGTGGCCTAATGAAGGATCCTACCTGAAATCTTAACCTCTTTCTTTCCAATGCTGACTGACCTGGTGTACATTTCCAGCACTTTACCTCACATGTTTAACCTTGGTAGTTGCTGGGACCACAGGTAGACTTGAAGAAATTGTAATTGAGGGCACTAGCTATTTAATGCGTATCCCGGCAACGCTGGTTCATCGAGTGATCATCAAGTACCTGTAAGCCCAAACTTCTGCATATACAGCTGCAAACAGTGATACTGCCTGGGAGAAAACTCCACAGGTCAGCAGAAGCAGTTTGTAAAGATTCACGGGCAATTTTGTGCACACTTTCTGTACTGATTTTGGTAGAATAGCTTGAGCACCAGCAACCCTTGCGGTCATACTCCAGGACGGACAGCCAGGACACAGCTCTATTCAGACTCTTATCAGCAAATTCAATTGGATGACAAACGATACAATTGGGCAACATTGAGTAAATGATTAAAATTTGATCTCAGTGGCATCACTATTGAACACATTAGCTCCTGTGTACATTATGTGGAAGATATCTGTGCAACCAAAAAGAAATGCGACTGCTGGACAGACACAAGGCAGGATGGCATAACTTAATTTTTTTTACACTTTAAACAGTTAAACTTATTCAGCATTCATGTAAGTTATTAAGCAGTTGACAGCAATAAAATGATTTATTTAAAGAGACAAAGTGAATTTCAAGCTTTCCCAATAACAAGGAGTTAAAACTCTACAAAGCACTTTACAAAAACAACAGTAGGTCAGGCAAGAGGTTTATAGTCTCAACCACTGTGAGAGGCCAGTTTGGGGGATGAGAAAACAAAATGTAAATCTCTTGCTGGCTGCTAAGCCAGACGATTTGTTTACAAAGCCAAAGGACTTGTTGCTGCAGCAGCTATATTTACAGAACTGTGTATCACTCGAGGCAACTATAAACCAGAATGTATGTGATTTGCATTGCACCGTAAGGCAATCAGGGTCTGCAGTGGTTTTAAAACACAATACAGACATGATGTTCAAATCTCCAGACAAAGAGGGAAAAAACGTACCCAACGTCGCCCTCATCCTGCTGGCCACCTTAGTGTGTGGCTGAATCAAGCTGTGTGCAGAAATCCAGCACGCAAACACCAAGTGTCACTATGTGCTGAGGTTCTAACTGTCCCCCGTGTTGTGAAGGATTGGTCTGGTCATATTGCCGCAGAACACTCCACCCAATTGGACTGTGCTGTACCACCTATCCTCCGTGGGAAAGTTTCTGTGGGAAAACACTTTTGACCACCAATCCATCAGGCAGTGGTCTGCACAGAATATCCTCAAGGCCCTACGGGAAAAGGAGATGGTGGTTCCTGTCGATTGGTTCCCCGAGCAGACTGCCAAAGTCATTTGGCAGAACGCCGCATCACCAGAACTTTCAAACAAACACCAAGATGTAGCTCGGCTGGTGGTTAGAAGAGCCCTCCCAGTCAGAACCTTCCTGCACGCCCGAAGTCTCACCCCCTCCGCACAATGCCCTCGAGGTAGCTGTGGTGCGGAAGAGACGGTTGCCCACCTCCTTCTGGAATGTGTCTTTGCAAAGCAGGTGTGAAAAGAGATGGTGATTTTTGTCAAGGTTTATGCCAAGCAGCTCTGTAACACAGGAATCTGTGCTCTACGGGCTGTTCCCAGGGACGCACACCGAGATAATCATCAACTGCTGCTGGAGGACCATCAATTCAGTGAAAGATGCTCTTTGGTCTGCCTGAAACTTACTGGTCTTCCAGCGGAAAGAGTTGTCCACGACCGAGTGTTGCAGACTGGCACATTCCAAGGTCCAGGACTATGTCCTGAGGGCCGCACTAAAGCTTGGGCAGCTGCTGCAAAGGCTCACTGGGGAAAGAGCACTGTGTAAGGTCCCCCCCACCAAAGTGAACTGAGGAGCTGGATCCATGGAAACCCCTCGGGCTGTATACACCAAATATGGGTTTGCTGTAAAATGTACATGGCATATAAAATGGAATGGAAGGGTTGTGAGGCAACTCACTACTATATTGAAAAAAAAACTGATTTCCTTTGCACTTTTTGGAATGTCAACTTGGTGCTGTTTTGAACAGTTTTGTAATGTATTTTTTACAGATTTTTATGAATAAAGTATATTTTTGGGGAAAAAAAACACAATACAGACCCTCGAGTGTGGACTATTGTTCTGTGTGATTATGTAACGTACCAACATTCAGCATCACAGGTGGGATGTGAATTTGAGCATTGGTGCTGTTCTGACCTTTGCTATATAGTTGTAGGCAAACACTAAGAGAAAAGACAGTTTCCTATAAGGACCAACGTGAGGGGTGGATGTGGGGGAGCTGGGGGCAGGTATGGGGAGAATTAAAAACCAGTCACTTCACCCCACATACTCATTTTTAGCAGTTAGTGAAGGCTCATAAACATAGAAAATAGGAGTAGGCCATTCGGCCCTTCGAGCCTGCTCCGCCATACATTATGATCATGGCTGATCATCCAACTCAGTAACCTGTTCCCGCTTTCGCCCCATACCCTTTGATCCCTTTAGACCCAAAAGCTATATCTAACTCCTTCTTGAAAACATACAATGTTTTGGCCTCAACTGCTTTCTGTGGTAGTGAATTCCACAGGTTCACCACTCTCTGGGTGAAGGAATTTCTCATTTCAGTCCTGAAAGGTTTACCCCATATCCTTAGACAACGACCCCTGGTTCTGGACTCCCCCCACCATCGGGAACATCCTTCCTGCATCTACCCTGTCAAGTCCTGTTAGCATTTTATAGGTTTCTATGAGATCCCCCCTCACTCTTCTGAACTCCAGCGAATATAATCCTAACTGACCTCATACGTCAGTCCCGCCATCCCAGAAATCAGGAATCAGGCTTATGAGTAGGCATCTCGTGCATTGACATGGGGAAATACCAAGGGAAAACTATAAGTAGTATTTTACTTATATTCCTTAATAAAATGTTATCCCACCAGACAACAGGGACTGGATTTTCCCTCTGGGGGCAGGAAACAGAGATCAGGACTGTTTCCAGTTCCTGAATCCACTCCGGGAGAAAAAAAGTCACTCACGTGATTTTCCCCCGAAGTGGCCAATTAATGGTCAGAGGGCAAGATCAGTGTCCAATTAGGACAGTGGGTGGGCTCTCAAAGCTGGAAGGCCAGTCGGAGGCCTTCCAGCTTGAGAAGAGCGGCAAGCTGCAATGGAAGGAAAGTGAGAGCAAAGGCACTTCAAAATGGAGATACCCTCTACACAACTTTTTAAAATCTTTACTTAAATAGATTCAGGAGCCAGTCTACCACGTTGGAGGGAGGAAGAGGGGAATCTCTCTACAGGGGAGCCTGTGGCTGCCCCTGCACCCAAGCAGACAGGGAGGGCCTCTAGGCCTGCCTGGAGTATTGACCCCCCTGCCCTGCTGTTCAGTGCCTGCCTCCAGGCACCTAAACTGACCCCCATTGCCTGTGAGAACCTGGAGGCTGACTGGAAAATGACAGTCAGCCTTTTTTAATTAGTCTCAATTAGGTTCATAAGAGCCTAACTGGCTACCCGCCACACGCGGGTGGGTAACCTTGCCGGCCCCCGATCGCACCTCTATTCCTGGTCCCAATGGGGGCCGAAAAACCAGCCCCTGCTGCATGTTAAAATCCACCCAAGATTAAGTACAAATACCTTGAATAAGTACTTGCCTGGAGATGAACACCAGCAGGTTATTTGAGACAGTCACTGATGAATCTATGTTGAGAAGGGATTTCTATGACATCCTCTGTCCTTTTTTTTTTAAGCTGTAACATAAATAACTGGCAAGGTACTATTACAGAAATACCTCACTGACTGTAAGTGAACACAACTTCCATCACACAAAGTTCGCAGTTTTAGTAATGCTGCTTCAGAGATGTAGTGAATGTAGCTCCGATATTGCTACTTAAGAATGGGCACACTACCCCAAAGGTGCCTCTTGTGCACTTTTGTTGCAGTTGAGTTAGTAGAATGAATTCAGATCCTGCATGCTCCACAAGAAACCTCACTCAAAAGGAATGTGGGTCAGAAATAGGCTACAACACTGGTGAGGATTCTCCAAGCGACACTCCCTTCGAGCGCAGCTCCATTGGGACCAAAGGTTCAGTGAATTTACCCAATAATGCATGTTTGCAGAAGCTTGGCTACATGTTCGCTTGCCTGCTTGCTTAGTCAAGGAGCACATGAAGATAAAATAAGTGAAGAACTCATCCAATTGACAATTCCTCTGTCTGCTGCATGCTGTAACAATTTGTGGAGGACATTAGATTGACATACATCTAAAGTGTAGGGAAATTGTACCGGTCCTTTCAAAACCAACAGGCAATCTGAGGAATAGGATCTCTGCATCACAGCCTTCCTCTTTTTGGACAGAAAATACTTAATCTCGAGTGCCTTGAAGACCAATGCGTCACTGTTGCTTTACCTTCTCCAAGATAAAAAAGTTAGAAACTGGCAACACAAGTTTTATTTTAAAAAACTTTTTTTTTAGTAAAAACATTATATTGCTAATTTTCCAAATTGTGGTTAAAAAGACCTGCACTCAATGCCTAGTGGGGGACCTGCTTTGCTGGATGGCATGAGTTCACAGCTCAGTTAAATATTTTGCATATGCTGCCATATGTGCAGGGACTGCTGAATCATCTGGTGGGCAGGGAATCAAAGTGCAGCAGGTTTTAAAAGGTCCTAGTCCCATTGTGCTAGTTAGAGTTCTGGTAATAAAAAAAAAAACTGGTGTCGGTAAAGTGAACATGAAGATTATTGTAAAATTTCAAGTAATGTCCTTCAGGAAAGGAAACCTGCTGTCTTTAACTAGAGGTGACATCAGTCCCACTCCAACGTGCTGGACTCTCAACTGCCCTCTAAAGTTGGGCTAGCAAGACACAGTTGTATCAGTCATCACAGGGACTGCAGTGGTTCAAGGCAGCCAAACAAGCCTTGGCCACAACTGAGGCTCTTGAGGTTGAGTCAATCATATTGTTTAAGAGGGAATCAAACAAGAACGCAAAAAGAAAAAAAAATTTAAAGGTAAAGTGCAGGGAATTGAGATTAGATCGGTAGAGAGTCACCTCCAATACTGGTGTGATGGATTCAATTGCTTCCTTCCGTATGGAATTTTTATGACTGATTCTCGCCTTGTGTGTTTCGGAGTCTGTGCAGAATGGAATGAATAATATTTATAGATATTACATTTTCAGGGTTTAACAGGAATGTTCTATCCTTGCTATACTGTACTGCACCGTCTCAGATTTGCACTTACTAAACTGGAAAAGGAAAATGTAGTACTTTACCCCGAGAAAATATATTGTCGCACTTCCAGAAACTTCAACTTCTCCTCACTATTAATTCCTTAAAAGCCGAATGCAAAATGTTTGGAATGTGGTTGAAATACAGATCAGAATTTTGTCTTTTGAGGAAGGCTAGAATCTCCCTTTGGTGATCTAGATGCCAATTTCACACATTGAAAATCAGCCTATCAGCAAGAATATCGTGGAGAATATAATGCATCGGGTTCAGCCAAAATCAAAATCCAAGAGAGCACAACTTGAAAGTGTATTTGAACCTAAATAGTAGAATACTGCTTTCTGTTTGAAAGGGTTTCCCCTCCCTTTCCCCTTCTCATTTCTGAAGATGCCTATTCCTATGATTTCATGGGTCCATCTAAACTGACCTCTTTAAAAGTGGTGTTCTTGTTAACTACAATCAGCACATGCGTTTACCTGGCCAATATCTAGGTCACTGGTAGTGAGCCCAGGGGGTCCACCAGTAAACCTCCGTCACTGTGTTTCAGCTCACTGATTTTAACACATGGCTTCATGTGATCTTCCTCAATTTCAGACAGTGATAGTCCATATGGCTTAGGTTGTAATCTACCAAATAAATTTATTCAATAGCAAACAGATAACTAACATTAGCAATGACAAAATACACACCTACATTTATAAGCTTAACATTGCTGTGGGTCTGGAGTCACATGTAGGCCAAACCAGGTAAGAACAGCAGATTTCCTTCCCTAAAAACATTAGTGAACCAGATGGACTTTTATGATAATCAATGATAATTTCATGGCACCATTACTGAGACTAGCTTTCAATTCCAGAATAAAAATTTGGAATTGTAAGCTAGTCTCAGTAATGCCGCCATGAAAGTATTGTCGATTGTTGTAAAAAAAACTCACCTGGTTCACTAATATCCTTTAGGGAAGGAAACCTGCCGTCCTTACCTGGTCTGGCCTGTATGTGACTCCTGAACCACAGCAATGTGGTTGACTCTTAACTGCCCTCTGAAATGGCCTAGCAAGTCACTCAGTTGTCAAGGGAATTAGGGATGAACTACAAATGCTGGCCTTGCCAGTGACACCCGCATCCCATGAACGAATAAAAAAATCCCTCCCTGGAAGATAGAAAAATTATACAACCACATCTGCTGCATTAAACTTCAATATGAAGTGGACCTAGCTCAAAGTCCTGAATTATATAACCTCCTGTGGCAATTTACAATGAACGTCTAAAGGAGTCTCGCTCACCTATTGATATCATCCCCAGGTGGATTCCTAAATTAAAGCGTCTTTTATGCTCCATTAGATCTGCCAACCAAAAATATATTCACACAAAGCCCACATATTTCAGAATTTTTGATCATTCTTTTCATTACAGAAAGGATTTTGGTATTGAGTTATGTTTAAGTGTTCTGTTTTAAGAGAAAGTGAATTCATACAAAAAGTCAGAGGCTAAAGGAATTAAAATGTTCATCAAAACCATGTGGTCATTTTGTGGAATGCTGCAACTCAGACTACTCCAAATTGAGGCAATTCTTTCATTCAAAGTTCAAGGTTTATGTGCCAGGATAGCATCCATTCATTTTAAACAACAGCAACAGATGTTTTCTTTAGATCAATACCCCACTGTGGGTATTGACGGTCCTGCTGTTAAATCATTAACAGAGAGGAAGTCAGCATCACAGCCACCCATGCCCCTCCCATCCTGACTGGGAACATGGAAAAAAAAGATAGACACAGAGGCAGTCATGTTACATACAAGAAGCTGTGTGGTGTCGGCTGGGGGGCCCAGAGAGTGAAGCTGAAATGAGAGACTGTTTTGCAATTAGAAGTTATCTAGACAGAAGGCAATACCAAAAACAAGTCAATCAGTCCTCAAAAGGGACAGGGCACATGGCTTATTACTTATGTCTGTTTTTCAAAAGTTAGAAACAAGATTAAGTTAAGTAAAGTGGAATTGTGTTGACTGTTACTCTACATGTTCACTTGTTGCCTCTGAAATAAGGATAGTTAATGAAAGAAAGAACCTAAAAGTATGATGTATGGAAGGGAGCCCTCAGTTTATGCAACAGCTTAGTTGGACTGTGCCTTCAAATACAGATTTCAAAGGGGTGGCAGGCTTTCAAATGATTTGTATACAATGCTAACAGATGCTGTAATTTATTATATGTCATACCTGTAACATTACATTTTGCAAAACGGTCAACGACCATGTCAGAAACTTGATCTAGCTACATTGCTTTCTTTTTTCAAAATAGTTGATTCAATACAGTAAATGCAAATGTGTGAGTAATCATCATATTTGTAAAATTACGAAGATTCCCAGCTATCTGACTTTGGCTTCCTCCCCTGCCAAACATTTTTAGATGGGAAAACCTGTCTTTGTTCCAGGTCATGGGGTAAAAAGAAATGCTGTCAGATAATTGATCTAAGGACTTGCAATTAAACTGAGCCTAGAGCAGCCAAATCATTTTGTTCTTTATTGTTTTTCTCCTCTCTGCTGATAGCCACTGTTCAGTTCACATAATGATGGCTTCCAGTATTCCCTGAGGTAATTTGTGGCCCCTATGATCTGAATCTGCTCATACACATTTGCTGTATTTTGCTTGGGGGGGGGGGGGGGGGGTTATATTTAAAGAGGTGGTGTCACCATCCTTACATAGAATTACACAAAAAAAAACTTACAGCACAGAAACAGGCATTTGTCGCCACTGTCTTTGCCAGTGTTTATGCTCCACACAAGCCTCCTCCCACCCCAACTTTGTCTCACCCTATTAGCGTACCCTTCTATCCCTTTCGCAGCCTTATCTAGCCTCCCCTTAAATGTATTTATGCTATCCACCTCAACCACTCTGTGGTAGCATGTTTTGCATCCTAACCAGTCTCTGCGTAGACAAGATTCTCCTGAATTCCTTATTGGATTTATCAGTGACTATCTTATATGTGACCACAAGTGGAAGCACCTTCTTTATGTCTACCCGATCAAGCCTTATGGGCTGAATTTTAACGTTCCAAACTTTTCACAGCCCTGAAGCTGGAAGTGAGTCAGAAGCCTGGAATTTCCAACAGCACATTTCTCAGTGGCTCTAACCCAGCTACAGCATTTACATCTGACCTCCGGGTTTCCTGACCAATTAAAGCAGGCAGGCGCGATGACAACCTGCTGCAATCTGTTTCAGCTTCACTATTTAAAGGGATCCTGCGAGGGTCAGAATGGAAGCATTCTCAAATGTCACCAACAGATGCCTTTTGAGGAAGAGCATTCCAAAGACTCACGACCCTCAGAAAAAATTTCTCCTCATCTGTCTTAAATTTATTTTTATCTTATTTTTAAACAGTTCTAGATTCTCCCACAAGGGGAAACATCCTTTCCACATCCACCTTGTCAAGACCCCTCAGGATCTTATATGTTTCAATCAAGTCGCCTCTTACTCTAAATTCCAGAAGATACAAGCCTAGCCTGTTCAACCTTTCCTTGTAAGACAGCTCGCCCATTCCAGGTATCGAACTTTGACCGCCATTGGAAATGTGTGCCCACTGATCCACTTGGAAGATCTTCCAGAGGCAGCAAATGTCAGCAACTGCCTGTTGGGAAAGTCTGAACTTCTTGAGGCATTGGTGCTCAGTCACATCTAGAATGTTAATCCTCTGACTGCATACCTTGTGCTGGGGATATTGCCTCCTGCGAGCTGGAGCTCTGTGCTCATCCACTCTGACCTGTGCAGTGGCAAGTGGCTGAGGAAAAGGCAGCGACTGCTCCTGCTGCCCCTCTTGTTCCTCAGAGTCTCAAGGTAGAACCGCCTAGATGACTCCCATGCTGCTGTAAAAGCTGACAGCTGGGATGTGAAGATCAAAGGTAAAAAACTCCAAGGTAGCAGAAATGACCTTCAAATTATTGGAATTCACCTCCAAAGCAATGAAAGCACACTCCCAGAGCAAAACCGTTTCACTTAGGCAAGGAAGCAGCTGTCATATCTCAGTATTTAAAGCCTTTCAATTACTCAGTCCTGTCAATCTCCGCTGTTCCCTTGCCCTGTTTTGCTTGGCAAGTTTCAGGAAACCCATGTGCTCAGAGCTAAAGGCAGAATCTTGGGTTAAGATTGTATTTAATTGCCATTTAACATATTTAAACCTCATACCCGGCCGTCCCGGGGGGTGGGGGGTTGGTGGTTTCCCACGCGCACTAATGAACGTGCTTGGGTTAAGTCAGCAGGTTCCTACTAGCTTCCCAACACAACAGGCTGTAATATTTACCAGTCTCTAAGGTACAATGCCTGTTTCCAAAGAAGTTTGGAAAATTGTCTCATTAATACCTGACATTTCCCCACCACTTGTCCTCTATTCTGGAGTGAGACTGTCCAGGCTTGGTGGCTCTGTACTCGGATCCCATAACAAACTGTCTCTAAACCCACTGCTTCTTCCTTGAATCCCTTCCACCAGATTCCATAAACTTCTCTTTCAACTCTACACACCTTTTCCAGATCAAAGATATATTCCTAGTATTTTTCTGTTTACATAGCAAATGTTCTATGACATTGTTTATGCCAAGTCAAAGGAGATGTTGTTTTATTGAGACAGCAGCATTATACAGTGAAATAATGTATGTGCTAAAGTGCAGCTGTGTTTATGTGGCCTGTCCCTTTAAGGCCACAGAACATGAACATACGAATTAGGAGCAGGAGTAGGCCATTCAGCCCCTCAAGCCTGCACCGCCATTCAATAAGATCATGGCTGATTCTAACCTCAACTCCACATTCCTGCCACAATTAACCCAATTTTGAATAACTGAAAATTTTACAAAACTATGCAGAACCATTTACTAGATATATTGGTGTGCAGTAGTCAGTTTCTTAAAAGATTTTAAAACACATCTTTTAGGCTCAGGAACCTTAAAACAGCTTAATTTTAAGAGCCTCCCTGAAGGCTTGCAATTGAGCATAATTAGCAGAAAATTGTAATTGTGATGAATTTAATCTGGGGGCATGGCCAGTTTTATGGACTAGGCCAGTATCAGTTAAACTAGCGCAACAGATCATGGATGCTAGATTTAAGCTGAACATAATGTGCACTTTAAATTCCTTAGTCATTTGGCTAATTTCCCACAAGCAGTGGAAACACCTGCCCCAAGAGTCTCTTAATACTTTCGATGTTTTGCAACATGACAGACTCTAAACTATGTAGATTTTAATGGCTCTCCTGTGGAGCTGCTCACAAGTCAGAGGACAAGAACTTTATATATAACTTACAATACATTATTCTGCTGCTGAAGTGTAGCTATGTGCAACTTGGTGTGTCCCTTTAGGACAACAGGGTGTAATTGCTGTGCCTTGCGCATGTCAACTGATTGGTTACAGCACATCAAGTCAAGTAGAAGTCAAACTGGCTTTCTTACCTTTTAAGAAATGTAATTTAAAGTGTTACATCTGATGTCAATTAGAAAGCATTATCTATCCTTTCCTTTGGCCAACAGCAGTGTTATGAACAGCGGAGAAGTGGTGTAGGTGAATGCAGATAGTGTTTTAGTCCTAGTGTTTTTAAGGGTCAAATAAATAGACAAATGACAGGTTTTCTTGTAGGTTATAAAAAGGATGAATGTTTATTTTTACACAATAACCAAAGAATGTTCACAACCTTTCCTACTCATGCATACATACACGCACGCACACACACACGCATACAAAGATAGAAAGTAGAGTGGTACCATGCAGTTAAAGTCCAATTGTGATAAAAGGGTTCATTGTTTTAAGAAAACCTTTAGAAGTTTTTCGGGAGGAAATCTTACATTGGTGCAGGCCTGAACATTCGTTGTCTTGAAAATAATGAAATGTTACAGGCTCTTTGTAGTTAAGTCTCTACCTGAAGTCAATGGGGAAATTCCTGGTTCACTTGTGCAGATGGAGAGTCCCAAAGGCACTTTGCAATTTCTCTGCTGCAGTAGTTGGACGATGATGTCAGCAAGGCTCCTGCTTAATTGGAACAGTCTCACTGCTGTTCTGCTGGAAAAAGAGATTCTCTGGCTCGCTCTCTCCAGAGAGGTACCTTTTAAGGTAGAAACTTGTCAGACTGGGATGTCAGTCAGGTGACCAAGGGCTCTCTCCCCTGGGATGATTCATACACTGTTCCAGGATGTGGGAATCATTGTTTCATGGTGTCTGAATGCGATCCATTTTGATGGATAGTGCCACTTCACACCTATTATTTTAGTCTTGGTTGTGGAGTCAGTTTGTCTGCAACAGTCTTTGTTGGCTCCATTCCTGAAGCCAGGAGTTGTTTGCATGGGATGGGCTGTTTTACATTTCAATGGGTTTTCTCCCAAAGCTAATTCAGATGTGGACAATGGGTTTTGTCTTCAACAGACAGATATGTTTATTGACAGTACAGGAGGGGTCACCTGACCTCTACTTCATTTTGTCTGCCATAAATGTGTCCATATGTAGTTCAGTTCAACAGTTGACTTTTATTACATAATTCATCGTTCTCTTCGTGAGTGTGACAGTAGCAAATAAAAATTAATGTTCTCTTCTGCTAAAGCAGTACACTTGCCTGGCAAGACATTTTATAAGACTGTGGTTCTAAAACAGGGGTCCATGGACCCCTGGGGGTCTGTAAATACTTTCCAGTGGGTCTGAGAAATAATCTGAAAGTGTAGGGCACCGTGGTCAAGAGTAAGCGAATGAGCAGTACTAGAGGTGGGCTTTGTGTGAATAGCTGCTTGACGCTGAAATAGGGTGAATCAAAAACATCCTGCATGACAATGGCTACCCTGATCAAATAATCTCTTGCTGTATATCGCGCAAACTTATGAACGGGCCTAAGGCCGTCATTTTCTGCCGTGAAAAGTGCCCAGTCTACCTCAAATTACTCTGGAAGCGTAATGTATCCCAAAAATTTGAGCCACAGGTAAAGCTAACTGTTTCATGCTGCTACTATGCAGTAGGAAAACGCATGGTGTTTGCTGCTACCAGGATGCTGCTGTCAAGCCTAAAAGACACCCTGCCTATCATACAAATGAGTAATGTGATATATGAATTTCAATGCCAGTGTGATGCTAGGTATATAGGCTGTATGTCCCAAAGGCTGGCGGATTGCATCAAGCATGTCCCTTCTGCTGTTTGCAACGGGCAAGGTATGGGCTGTACCCGACCAGCCCATGCTTGCAAAACTCAAAACAGTGTCCAACATTAGATGTGATTCCGCGATTGTACAACATTTGCTAAATATTCTGCAGTATGCCAAGAATTACACTGACAACCAATGTAAGATTGTCAGTAGGGCTCGCAGTGTGGCGCATTTGCGCATACTGGAAGCTATATATGTTAAAACACAGGGCCCTGTTCTTTGTTAACAGAAAGAATATGTACAAACATGCACCCTTTTTCAGGGGCAGCACAGTGGCGCAGTGGTTAGCACTGCAGCCTAACAGCTCCAGTGACCTGGGTTTGGTTCTGGGTACTACCTGTGCAGAGTTTGTAAGTTCTCCCTGTGACTGTTTCTGCTGGGTGCTCTGGTTTCCTACCAAAGACTTGCAGGTTGATAGGTAAATTGGCCATTGTAAATTGCCCCTAGTGTAGGTAGGTGGTAGGAGAATTGTGGGGATGTGGTAGGGAATATGGGATTAATGCAAGATTAGTATAAATGGGTGGTTGATGGTCGGCACAGACTTGGTGGGCCGAAGGTCCTGTTTCAGTGCTGTATCTCCATGATACTAAATAAAATAAGTGACAGCCATTTTCTGGCTCATTCTTCAGGGCAATGCCTTGACCAGAGTCAAGCTGCCTAGTTTAAATTTCAAACAAAGCTTGGCAGTTAACTGTCAGTCACTGTAAACTGGTGCATTCTCCATGGCAACACCTCCACCAGAGTTCACTTGCCAATCAGCACTCTCTTCTTATGCAGTACAAGTTCTTGTTTTCCCATTCACTGGTTATTCTTGCAGATTGTCCTGATGAGTGCAAGGTGAAAAGCTTCGACAACATGTCTCTATTTTCAGCAATAACCACAGAGTTGCTGCACAACAGTGACCACACCTGAAAAGCATTTCACTGGCTGTCAAGTGCTTTGGAGCATTTTGAAGTTGTGAAAAGTGCTATATAAATGCAAATCTTTTCTTTCTCTGCATACTAACTGATGGATCAGTCATCAGCTATCTCTATTTGAATAATATGAATAGATGCAGAAGGCAGCATTCAGTTAGTATTTAAAAAAATACTTAAGCAGTGATGTTTTCTAATGCTAAAACTGCCAAATGTATCCCTTTTGGACAACATTTTCATTGCTTCACATGAAATCCATGAAACCACTGAAGTTTACAACATAACAGACCTCAATTTGGCCCACTGTGCTACACTAGATCTTTGCTACAGCAATCCAAGAATAATACCACCACACTTCTTTCCCCATAGCCCTATACCTTCCTGCTTCAAATCTTTATCCAATTTTATTTTAAGAGACAGTGGTCTCTGCATCAAGCTTCAGTTGCAAAGCAGTCCATATTTTAACAATCCTCTGCATTAACCTCTCTCCTCACTTGATCACAATTTTAATTTGAAGTTTCCCTTGTTACTGATTCACCAAGAGGTGAAAGTATTCTTTAAACATTCCATCAAGATCTTTCACAATATTAAAACAACTCAATATTGCCTCAGTCTTATACTTGTTTCATATACTTTGAGTTTATATTATTTCTAGTTAAATGACAAAATTGCTCAAAGTGGTATAACTAGCTGGAATATCAGTTTCACTGCAGTACAAGCGGAGTAGTGGAGAAATGGAAAACTGAAGTGCTACAGGGCCAATGCTGGTGGAAAGGTGTAACGATAACATGACAAGTTTACATGGGCACTTTCCATTATATTGGCGGGCACAGAAATTTATAAGGGGAAAAGCTGACTAGCAAAATGCGACAAGTAGGGTTTTGTAGATACAAAGTGTGCACAGATGTAATGGCCCAGATGTTGATGCTATCAGCACTCACCGTTATTATGGAGTAAGTTGGACAGCAACAGTCCGCACAGTGGAAGCCTGGAAGTTGCTATCCATTTTGTTCTGCTTCTCAACAAGCGGTGATACTGGGGCCTCAGAGACTTGGCATTAAAGTACATGTAACAGCGTGAAGGTGCCCACAAGCTACCCGCTAAACACACCAGAAAAAGTAGGGCTGGCAGATTCAGGTGTACGAGAGTTTTTAAACTGCATGATAAGTCTTAATTACTTCAAACATCCCTGGCTCTGAAAATGTCGTTTTGCAAGGGTGCAGTCTCATCCCTTCCGAATGTAATTTTTATTGGAGATTTCAAAACCACATTTTTCTCCCACTGAAACCTTGACATCTGATCTTTTGTTGTCCATCTGGGACACCCTTTCTGCTAAAGAATTGGTTGTGTACAGATTATGGATTCCAATTTATCTTCATAAATAAATTAATTCCAGAATTTTGTTCTTTGATGGTATGAGTGGTTTAAATACTTTGAAAATTCATGACTCCTAGATATTATTTCACAACTACCTGAGCAGTAAAAAGTCTTTCCAGTTTCCCTATTAAAATTAGTCAAATCTGAGAATTTATGAACATTAGCAAAAGACAGATATAATCACTTGCATTGCACAGCTAAAATATCTCAGCTTGGCACCTGTAAGCGGATACTGGGGGATCAGTATGTGGTAACACAAAATAGTACGAAATAGGTTCAAGCCCCTAATGCTTCTCCATTCACTGAGCAACCAATTCTAATATATAACTGCAAGGTGAGCCAATGCAAGACAAATGTACAAGTACCAATGAAAAAATTAGAAGGAAAGTTATCTCAGGTTACTTTCATGCAATTCTTGGCAGCTGGCTTGGAGAATGGCACTACTGCAGGCTGGAAAGCAGGTTGCATGCTGCCCAGGGATGACAAATGACAGAGACCTCCAACTATCAGCAAAAGAATATTACATGAAAAATGACAGGAGTTTATATTACTAAAAATAAAATACTGAGGCCTAGGGTGGGCATTCAGGTACGAAGATTGAACAGGATAGAACTGTGTTGGATGGACCATAAAGTATGATCAAATGTAGCAGGTAGTTCATCAGATCAGGTGGATCTGCAGTCAAGGATAAAGGTCAGAGTGGAAAGAATTCCATTCAGCCTATCCTCGTTTCCAGTAACATCCAGGCCTCTTTTTAAGGACATGGCTTCATCTGGCATCCAGGTACCAATGCAGCTGATCAGCCTCCAAACAACTTTCACGGTGACACACTTTCATATTTCAGCAATAAACTTTATTAAGCATGACTAACTTAGTGTGTGTATATTAAGACAGAAATCCACTCTTACTTTGTGAAGGAGCTGGAAAGAAGTCCAATAAAAGCCACTGCTGCACCGCCCATTGCTGTCTTCCTGCATCCAAACCAGTCAGTGAAAATGCTGACTACTGGAGAACAAAAGAAAATCATCCCCATTGAGACTGCACCTACCCAAGCTGCAAGGAAAAGGAAACAAGAAAATAGTTTTAATAGGCTGTAGGATTTGATCTCCCCTCCCACCACTTAACCCACCATCCCACAACCTCATTGTTCACTGGACAGGTTTCTCCTCGCTGGGGAATCTAGAACACAGGGTCAAAGTCTCAGAATAAGGAGTCAGACATTGAGGACTGAGATGAGGAGAAATTCCTTCACTCAAAGGGTTGTGAATCTTTGGAATTCTCTGCCCCAGAGAGCTGTAGATGCTCAGTCGTTGAGTAAATTCAATACATACAGTTTTGGGTATGAACAGAATTAAGGGATATGAGGATAGTGAGAGAAGGTGCAGTTGAGTTAGATCAGCCATGATCTTATTGAAGGGCCACATGGCCTACTCCTGCTCCTTTTTCTTAAGTGCTTATGCTGCAATGTGACATTCATTTCTGGTGGAAATGACAGCTCCAACTTTGCATCTGAATAATGCCTTTAATGTATTAAAATGTTCCTAGATGCTTCATAAAGAGAGGGGCAAACAGATAAGTACAAACAGAAGAATTGGGTGGTGGTGAGGTGACCAAAGGTATGATCAAACAGCTACATTTTACTGATGCTTTTGAGGGTGGGGAGAGATGTGGTGGAGGAAATTCCAGAGTGCTGGTGTATGTTGATTGGAGGCAATGGTGGAGCAGAGGGAGGAGTGGAACCCAAGTAGGCCAGATTCATCAGGATGGAAAGGGTGATATAATGTTTGTGAAGACCATGGAGGGTCAGTAAATTAGGAAGAGAATTTTGACAGTGATTTGGGAATGAAAAAAGTCAGTGGAGGTTGGCAAGAACAGAGGTGATAGGTGAGTACAACATAGTACAGGATAGAGTATGTGTAGGGTAGATCTCTGGAGAAAACAAAGGAAGGTGTTGGAGAAATCAAATCTAATTCAAACTCACTCCAAATACTTTGTGTCCAGTGCAAAAGTCCACTTCCGTAAGCAACCCTTGGTCCCTATGTCCTTATGTACAGCCTAGTCTAGGATAGTAGGCCTTCAGGAAAACAATGAATCCTTCTTGCAATTTAGGTTATGCACTGGAAATGGTGCAGCATTTCACCTGGTTCTTGGGAATTTGGCAGCTGGGTCACTAGGATGTGTTTTAATAGGCTGTTTTAATAATGTCTTGTGGGCTTTGGACATAAGATAACAATAATGAATGTAACTAAGCACCAAGCTTTCTACTTATGCCTGCTATTGTCCACCTATTGTAACTCCTTTTTTGAAAAGATGTCTGAATATTGTATCTAGTCAAGGGCTAGCTCATGAAAATGATGAGCTGATCCTCATCTCAGGTAGTTCGATCAAAGAATACAGCATAATAGACACTAAGATTAGGAGCATTTTGTCTGTGGGTCATTGAGGCGCATGTCATGATACCAATGGAATTTGAGCTAAAGTATCCATTGATTTGTGAAATTCAACCCGGAAAAAAAGCAAATAAAAGCAAAAATAGAAGTGAGATGGCTGGGCTTTGTTGGTGGGGTTGCGAAGGCTCAAGGACCAGATTGTAGCTTGTACACCACTGCCCAAGATACCAGAAAAAGCTTGCTAATTTCAATCTTGGTGTTAAAATAAGCCTTGGGCATCCCATTCGAAGAGGCAACCATGGCAGCCTGGGAGATGCAAGATTTTCCAGTCAGCCCAGCTCCCATTTTCAGTCTCTAAAACATGGATATAGTGAAGAGGAATTTACTCGTGCAAATATTCTTTAAACCTTCCCTGAAAAGGGAGCTTTTATTATTAAATATTACTATGTACCTTTATGCTTGGAAAGTGAAACAAAACAGTAAGCCTCTCAAAATCTTGCTTTGGAACATTTAGGATTAGGTGGTCAAGCAGCTGTAGCCATAGTTCTATTTTTTCACAATAGGTTCAGTACTTTAGTGGTTAAAGTTTCTTAGTAGGGGGCAATGGGGGATGGGGGGGGGGAAGAGAGAAAGGGCAACTCCATTTTTCTTTAAATTAGCTTAAAGTGTTGTTTGCAGAGGGTGGGCCTCATATTTAAGTGCAACATCTTGGTGCAACAAGTTTAGAATCTACACTTTGTACAAAGTTGGACATAGGGGATATAAACAAATTACTTCAAAACACATACATCTAAACCACAAAGAAATCCAATTCCTGAAATGTGAACGAGACCAACTGCACATTTTCCAAGTAGCTGCAATTGTCCATGTTCGACTTAGACTCTCGCATGAATTGTTTAGTTCAACAATCCAGCGTGGGGCTCAAGCAGAATGCTGTCTACAGAGCAAAGCAGCTTTTCACCAACTAATTGCACAAAGTGCTTCCAAGTTCTTTGAAAAACTCAGACTCAATAGGAATTTGATTATGTGTTTCTGAAGATCTCAAAGGCCAAGTAATAACCAGCTCTGGCTGTTTTCACTCTTAATGGAATGGCTTTTCTCTTAATGTGAGGAACAACTCCATTGTTGTGCAAAATGTTAAACCTTTCTTCTAACAGAGTTTTATTTGTTTCCACAGGCTTGCATTTTCCATTTAAGACACCACAGCCCTGAAAATTCTCTGGCTGTGATCGCAGTGGGAACTGCTCCCACCTGTGCCTTCCAGTTCCAAATCTGACAAATTTTGCTGGTTCAAGGAAAAGCACCTGATTTACATGGGGCTGGCAGCTGCTGTGCTACTGAAAGTGCATCTCAGTGTCCAACTGCCCATGCAGCTTGAAATTCTGGCATGTGCCTTTTTGTGTATGTAATGTTCACTTCATTGCTTAAAGTGCAACATGTGCACCCACTATACAGAAGTCAGTTAGTATGCAGGTACAAAAGGTAATAAAGGCTAATGGAATGCTATCCTTAATTATGAGAGAAATTAAAAATAAATGTAAGGATGTTATGCTTCAGTTATACAGGGCAGTGGGGAGACCACATCTTGAATACGGTGTGCAGTTTTGATCTCCTTATTTAAGGATGTAAATGCGGTGGAGGTGGTTCAGAGGAGGTTTACTAGATTGATACCTGGAATGGGCATGTTGTCTTATGATGAAAGGTTGGACAGACTGGGCTTGTTTTCACTGGAGTTTAGAAGAGTGAGGGGAGACTTGACTGAATATATAAGCTCCTGAACGGTCTTGACTTGGTGGATGTGGAGAAGATGTGGGGGAGTCCAGTACTAGGGGGCACTATTTTAAAATTAGGGGTCGCCGTTTTAGAACAGAGATGAGAGAAAGTTCCCCCCCCCCCCCCCCGAGTTGTGCAACTTTGGAACTGTCTGCCTCAGAAGGTGATGGAAGCAGAACAAAGAACAGTACAGCACAGGAACAGGCCATTCGGCCCTCCAAGCCTGCACCAATCTTGATACCTGCCTAAACTAACACCCTTCTGCACTTCCAGGGCCCATATCCCTCTATTCCCATCCTATTCATGTATTTGTCAAGATGTCTCTTAAACGTCGCAATCGTACCTGCTTCCACCACCTCTCCTGGCAGCAAGTTCCAGGCACTCACCACCCTGTGTTTAAAGAACTTGCCTCGCACATCCCCTCTAAACTTTGCCCCCCTCACCTTAAACCTATGTCCCCTAGTAACTGACTCTTCCACCCTGGGAAAAAGCTTCTGACTATCCACTCTGTCCATGCCGCTCATAACTTTGTAAACCTCTATCATGTCACCCCTCCACCTCCGTCGTTCCAGTGAAAACAATCCGAGTTTTTCCAACCTCTCCTCATAGCTAATGCCCTCCAGACCAGGCAACATCCTGGTAAACCTCCTCTGTACCCTCTCCAAAGCCTCCACATCCTTCTGGTAGTGTGGCGACCAGAATTGCACGCAATATTCTAAGTGTGGCCTAACTAAGGTTCTGTGCAGCTGCAACATGACTTGCCAATTTTTATACTCTGTGCCCCAACCGACGAAGGCAAGCATGCCGTATGCCTTTTTGACTACCTTATCCACCTGCGTTGCCACTTTCAGTGACCTGTGGACCTGTGCGCCCAGATCTCTCTGCCTGTCAATACTCCTAAGGGTTCTGCCATTTACTGTATACCTCCCACCTGTATTAGACCTTCCAAAATGCATTACCTCACATTTGTCCGGATTAAACTCCATCGGCCATTTCTCCGCCCAAGTCTCCAACCGATCTATATCCTGCTGTATCCTCCGACAATCCTCATTATCTGCAACTCCACCAACCTTTGTGTCGTCCGCAAACTTACTAATCAGACCAGCTACATTTTCCTCCAAATCATTTGTATATACTACAAACAGCAATGTTCCCAGCACTGATCCCTGCGGAACACCACTAGTCACATCCCTCCATTCAGAAAAACACCCATCCACTGTTACCCTCTGTCTATGACCGAGCCTGTTCTGCATCCATCTTGCCAGCTCCCCTCTGATCCCGTGTGACTTCACCTTTTGTACCAGTCTGCCATGCGGGACCTTGTCAAAGGCTTTACTAAAGTCCATATAGACAACATCCACTGCCCTTCCTTCATCGATCATCTTCATCACTTCCTCAAAAAACTCAATCAAATTAGTAAGACACTACCTCCCCTTCACAAAACCATGCTTTTTCTCGCTAATAAGTTTGTTTGTTTCCAAATGGAAGTAAATCCTGTGCCGAATAATCCTCTCTAATAGTTTCCCTACCACTGACGTAAGGCTCACCGGCCTATAATTTCCTGGATTATCCTTGCCACCCTTCTTAAACAAAGGAACATTGGCTATTCTCCAGTCCTCTGGGACCTCACCTGTAGCCAATGAGGATACAAAGATTTCTGTCAAGACCCCAGCAATTTCTTCCCTTGCCTCCCTCAGTATTCTGGGGTAGATCCCATCAGGCCCTGGGGACCTATCTACCTTAATGCTTTGCAAGACACCCAACACCTCCTCCTTTTTGATAATGAGATGACGGAGACTATCTGCACTCCCTTCCCTAGGCTCATCATCCACCAAGTCCTTCTCTTTGGTGAATACTGATGCAGAGTTTTTGAATATTTTTATCACGGAGGTAGATAGGTTCTTGTTAGGCAAGGGAATCAAAGTTTATCGGGGATAGATGGGAGTGTGGAATTCGAGACACAAACCGACCAGCCATGATTTTATTGAATGGCGGAGCAGGCTCAAGGGGCGACTGGCCTACTTCTGCTCCTAACTCATATGTTCACATGTATGCAAGTCCAGTCTCTCCATGAATAATTTGCATTTTTTTTTTAAATAGCATTGGTTGTATCTGACATACCAGTCCCAGATACAATCGATATTCTGTGTACACAACTTCTTTCAAATTTATATTTGCTCACAAATGTATACATGCAGGACTGTGGGAATCAGTTAAAGCTGACTGTCACATTATCCTGAAATGACCTAAATGGATTGTAGTGACAGGACAATTATTGATTCAAGAAGCTACACCGTCCAAGTTAAAAATTAACAGAAAATCAAATGAGGTTTTATCTTTTTAAAGGGCAATTACACTGAGTGAGAATTTCAGCACTTGATAAAAAAATTGAATCATTAGACATTTAAAAGAAAATTAAGGAACAGATAGCTTTCCAGCAGTAGCAACAATGCCTAGCTAAAGAGCTCTCCAGTACTAGATTTAATATATGGGCTTTATACATCTTTATCAATTCAAGTAGTTCTAAATATTATATTTCCCCTTTCACAAAGGCAGTAGCTTATACTGGGGATATGGTGCTTCTTATGGGATCTTCAGTAGTTTAATTCAGACCTTTACCAATAAGAGCAACTTGTATTTATATAGTGCCTTTAATGTAACAAAACATCCCAAGGCGCTTCACAGGAGAATTATAAAGCAAAGTTTTCCACATTAGGGCAGATGACCTAGTCAAAAAGAAAAAGGAAACATTCGTAAGGGCTGGAAGGCTGAGAACAGACGAATCCCTTGAGGAATATAAAGACAGTAGGAAGGAACTTAAGCAAGGAATCAGGAAGGCTAAAAGGGGTCATGAAAAGTCATTGGCAAACAGGATTAAGGAAAATCCCAAGGCTTTTTATAGGCTGGTGAGGCTTACGTCAGTGGTAGGGAAATTATGAGAGAGGATTCTTCGGGACAGGATTTACTCCCATTTGGAAACAAACGAACTTGTGTGAGGGGCAGCATGGTTTTGTGAAGGGGAGGTCGTGTCTCACTAACTTGATTGAGTTTTGATGAGGTGATGAAGATGATTGACAGAAGGGCAGTGGATGTTGTCTATATGGACTTCAGTAAAGCCTTTGACAAGGTCCCTCATGGCAGACTGGTGCAAAAGGTGAAGTCACATGGGATCAGAGTTGAGCTGGCAAGATGGATACAGAACTGGCTCAGTCATAGAAGACAGAGGGTAGCAGTGGAAGGGTGCTTTTCTGAATGGAGGGATGTGACTAGTTGTGTTCCGCAGGGATCAGTGCTGGGACCTTTACTGTTTGTAGTATATATAAATGATTTGGAGGAAAATGTAGCTGGTCTGATTAGCAAGTTTGCGGACGACAAAGGTTGGTGGAGTTGTGGATAGTGATGAGGATTGTCAGAGGATACAGATCGGTTGGAGACTTGGGCGGAGAAACGGCAGATGGAGTTTAATCCAGACAAATGTGAGGTAATGCATTTTGGAAGGTCCAATGCAGGTGGAAAGTATACAGTAAATGGCAGAACCCTTAGGAGTATTGACAGGCAGAGAGATCTGGGCGTACAGGTCCACAGGTCACTGAAAGTGGCAATGCAGGTGGATAAGGTAGTCAAGAAGGCATACAGCATGCTTGCCTTCATCAGTTGGGGCATAGAGTATAAAAACTGGCAAGTCATGCTGCAGCTGTACAGAACTTTAGTTCGGCCACACATGGAATATTGCGTGCAATTCTGGTCGCCACACTACCAGAAGGATGTGGAGGCTTTGGAGAGGGTACAGAAGAGGTTTACCAGGATGTTGCCTGGTCTGGAGGGCATTAGCTATGAGAGGTTGGATAAACTGATTGTTTTCACTGGAATGACAGATGGAGGGGTGACATGATAGAGTTTTACAAAGTTATGAGTGGCATGGACAGAGTGGATAGTCAGAAGCTTTTTCCCAGGGTGGAAGAGCCAGTTACATAGGGGACATAGGTTTAAGGTGCAAAGGGCAAAATTTAGAGGGGATGTGCGAGGCAAGTTCTTTGCACACAGGGTGGTGAGTGCCTGGAACCTGCTGCCGGGGGAGGTGGTGGAAGCAGGTACGATTGCGACGTTTAAGAGGCATCTTGACAAATACTTGGATAGGATGGGAATCGAGGGATACGGTCCCCGGAAGTGCAGAAGGTTTTAGTTTAGGCAGGCATCAAGATCGGCGCAGGCTTGGAGGGCTGAATGGCCTGTTCCTGTGCTGTACTGTTCTTTGACCAAAAGTTTGGTCAAAGAGGTAGGTTTAAGGAGCATCTTAAAAAGGGGGAAAGAGAGGTCGAGTGGCGGAGAGGTTTAGGGACGGAATTCCAAAGCTAAGGGCCTTGGCAGCTGAAGGCTCAGCCATCAATGGTGGTGCGATTAAAATCAGTGATGCTCAAGAGGCCAGAATTAGTGGAGTGTAGATATCTCAGAAGGTTGTGGGGCTGGAGGAGATTACAGAGATAGGGAGAGGCAATGTCAGGGAGGAATTTGAAAACAAGGATGAAAATCTTAAAAATCGAGGCATTGTTTAACTGGGAGCCTATCAGACATAGAAATTTATAGCACAAAAGGAGGCCATTTGGCCCATCCTGTCAGTGCTGGCTGACAAATAGCCATCCAGTCTAATCCAAAAATCAAACTTTTTCTTATGTGCTGGTCAAGAATGCAGAGGTTAGAAAAGAGTCTCCCTGGATGGAAGAAAAGAATTTTAAACCTTGAACAAGCTTGAGCTTTTGAGAGAGTTCAGAGGTGCAGAGGAGAAAATAAGTGTTTGGCACAAAACAGTCAACTAAGCTTGCAGGCAGCTTTAGCCATGGTGATATGGAAGTTCCATTTGAGACCAGAGGAAACGGTGATGCCAAGAATGCCAGGAACAGAAGAAGGATGGAGCCATGAAAAGATAAGAGATGGCTGGAGTTGCATCAACTTGTAAGAAACATTAAGGAACTGAATGTTGGAAAAGCTGAAGGAAAATAAAAAAAACTGTACTTTTGGGCAATATAATGAATGCTGGGATATCGAATAGAGTGATGCAACTAAAGTATACTTATAACAGTCAGGTACTTTAAAATAGCTCACTAATCAGAACCAGAGTACAAATTCAAAAGCACCGTCTAAGAATGATGGTTCTAATAATTAAAAGGTTCACACTCTAGCCAAGGTGTTTACATTTAATTTTCTTTTCAGATCATACACTAGTTAAAACACAGTACAAAACATCTTAAGAAATGGGTTTAAGTACCTCCTGATGCAATACAATTGCATCAATGGCTCCCAGGGCAGATCCAAGCATGGGCCCATGGGACCTGTATCAAGGGCCCCAGTCAAATATAGGGCTTCCAGTAAAACTCATCATATCACAGAAAAACCACATACATTCACTAGATCAGAATATTCTAGCATTTAAAAATACAATCAGAAAGAGGTGCGGTAAGCCTGGTGTTTTACTGGTTTGAGAGAAGGTCTTATGTGGGGGCCATGGAACGGTCATGAATGTTTGATGCCCACAATCCCAAGAATTCTTAATTCAACTTCGAAGGTACCGAACCTTTGCAGACATCCAAAGCCATTAGATCAAGTTTAGAGGGATGCTGTGGCATAGTGGTAATATCACTGGACTAGTAATCCAAAGGCCTGGGCCAATCCCCTGAGGACATGGGTTCAAATACCACCTCAGAAGCTGGTAGAATTTAAATTCAATGAATTAAAAAATCTGGAATTGAAAGCTGGTCTCAGTGCCATGAAACTATCAGTTGTCATAAAAACACACCTGGTTCACTAATGTCCTTTAGGAAAGGAAATCCACTGTCCTTACCTGGTCTAGCCTATAAGTGACTCCAGACACACAGCAATGCAATTGACTCTTGACAGCCCTCTGAAATGATCTGGCAAGCCACACAGGTCAAGGGCAATTAGAGATGGGCAGCAAATGCTGGCCTTGTCAGCAATAATCACATCCCAAGAAAGAATCCAAAAAATTATGGATTGATGAGGAAATTATGAAATCGGATATCTCAGTTGGTATAAGTTTATTTATTTAAAAAGCGTCAATAAAATGCATCACTGAAGAATTTCTGGGGCAAAAATCTATAAATTGCAATGGCAGGCTGAAAACAGAAAATTTGCTGAGTTGGTAAATAAAGAGAAACTAGATATTTCAAATGCTCACAGCTGCAAGAATCAATCACTCAGAGCTCCCAATACAATATCAGGGCAGTGCATCTTTCTGAAGTGATATTTTGTAGCGTTAGAACATCACATTCTGCTGTTGCACTCACCAAGTGATATTCTGCCCAGTGCTACTGAGAGAGGGGCCATCATGGTTTGGAGAGCACAAGGGGAACTTCTATCGCATTATCTTTTGTGCAATCTGAATGCGAAGTTAAAAATATATTTGTTGTAACATTACTGTTAACCTCTCCCCTGTAAAGCACCCCAAGCTATTCTTTTACACAAGGACTGTTGTATTAACGAAAGTTGTTGTGTTGCCCAGCATTATGCAATTGGTTGGTCTCTTGCCTGGTTAGGAATAGAATTAGAAGTTATAAGATTGAGTATAGATAAATGACTTAAATATTCCATGAATATGATCTGCTACAGCCATGGAAATGGTCTGTGAAATACAACTGACCAGGCCTACATAATGGCTGTTTTAGTGTGGATGTTTTCCTTGATTATCTTTGGGGATTATGGAGAAATTTTGCAGAAACTACCCAAGAGATAATAAAAACTGGGAGAGCTCAGGTGAGGGATTGAGGAGAGGGGAAGGGAAGAGAGGTTACCTGGTGATGATTTAAATGCAATTTTGTTCAAACGTCAAAAAAATGAAGGAGGAATATCAAGAGTTGATCCAACTTATGCAATGCCATTCCAGGGACAGTGTGGAAGGTACAAGGTCCTAAAGAAAGTTAAACTTTTACTCTGGATGCACTGCCTGGTTATACTTGATGTCCAATTTGTAATTTATCACAACTTTACCAGAACAATTTTCTCCGCACATTCTTTAAAATAGACTGTGAAACAGCATTTGCTAAAGCCTATATAGCTTCCTAAATCTTGAGCATTTAGTGCAATTCAAAAACATTTTGAAAGAATAAAAATGTGGATTTAAACCAATTCAGAATGTTTTCACAATTCTATAGGTTAATTTTTGGCATATATCACAGACAAAACAATGTTGTTGCAATTAAAATGCCTAAACTATACAAATTAGGCTGCCTCACCATAGCCTAAGAAAGGAAACAAATGATCTACTGTACATGATTGGTGAACAAAGCTTAATGGACAGTGCTGTCAGTAAATAAGCTGAATAGTGTTACACTGTTACACACGTGCTGATTGGCCTACTCCTATTCCTACATGATTACTGCATGCCATTTTTAAATAGACAGTTTGCACTGAAATGCAGACATAGGAATTTACAATTGAAAATGCCGATACAAAAATGTGATAACAGGACAAACAAAGTTTTGTAGAAAGGAGGTATATGCAGATTTAAGATTTTTAATATCCAATTATAAATGGTTTGCTTTATTCCCTGTTGGATTTGGCTGCCATGTTTCAATGATCGAAGAGCTAGCACTCACGAACATAGTGAGACTGAAAAATGGCCACTAGTATTAGGAACTAGAGGGCAGCTGGCAGCTGTGGAGCTCATCTTTGGGAGAGGAGCAGAAAAAATTGGAGGGAAAATATGCAATCTCCTCAAAGACTGTGCTGGACTCCTGTTAGAACTCCGATGTGACTCCAGTGAGAGTCCAAAAGGAACCCTGTTGTGCCAGGTCTCCACTAATTCCAGGATTTCCCAATCAGTCTTGTAAGAGCCAGAAACTCCACTGACCACTTCCAAGGCCAATAACATTGGGAATGGCCTGAGGCATAGGGACTCCCTTTGCTGAGAGTTCCTGCTTCCCTAGTTCAGTTGGGACCCAGTCTATTGGTGATGGATAGAATGCTGAAAGAGCAAAATGCACCTAAAAGAAAAGCTGGTTCTGTTCCCTTCCATAGGGGTTGGAGGTAGTCATGATGGGTCTTGTATGGGTGAGGTGAAGACCCTTGGAAATGCTGATCAATTTTCAAGCAGAACATTAGACTAAGGAACTTTGCTATCAATGCGGGGTGGGGGGGCTTGATACAACAACTTGCATTTATATAGCACCTTTAACAAAATAAAACATCCCAAGCATTATAGACAAAACCTGATACCATGCAAGTAAAAAATTAAGGCAGGTGATTAAAAGCTCAAAGCCATAGGTTTTAAGGCAGGAGTTAGAGAGGAGGGAGCAGTAGAGAGGCAGAGGGGTTTAGGGAGTGAATTGCTAAACTTAGGCCTGGGCTGCAGAAGGCACAGCCACTAATGGTGGAGTGATGAAAATCGGGGATGCACAAAAGGCCAGAATTCTTTCTTGAACCTCCATTTCTGCCCTAGAACACTGCAACACAGAAGGATGCCACTCAACTCAGCTCTTTAAAAGACAGATACCCAATTAGTCCCGTCCTTGCTCTTGCCCTAACTGCTGGTTTGTGCACAGAAAATATTAGTATGTGCGGATTTTCTTTTCCCTGAAAAGAAAACGTATTTGGCATACTTGTGATGTCATTATCACACATCTTACAAGAATATTTGGACATATCATTTAAAAAGATGTGCTTAAAAAAAGGGGAAAACTAGGCACTTGGAGATTATATGGAGGGTGGGGGTTCAGATGGGAGATGCACTGTGCACAACTGCTACGTGCATGCAGATCAGGCCCAATGGCACATTGATTGCCATGTTGTACCGAAGTGGACATTTATGCATGTTGTATGGTTTACCAGATAGATCTAACATCTAGGCAAACAGCTAAGGTATCTGGGGTTTTCACAGCTTGCAATATTAGTACATGCATCCCTGTCACTGCTATTTTAACAAAGGGATTCATCTGTTTCAAAGAACTTAATTTAAAGTAAACAGCTGAAATATAAGAACATAAGAAATAGGAGTAAGAGTAGACCATTCAGCCCTCAAGCCTGCTCCACCATTCAATACAATCATGGCTGATCTTTCCTCCCAGCTCCACATATCCCTTGATTCAGGGATATAGAAATAAAAGCCATCTAAGTACAGTTGCATGCTTTACAATCCACATTAAATTGCTGCAATGTAAAGAATGGAGTTGTTCTCCTTGGAACAGAGAAGGCAGAGAGGAGATGTGATTGAAATGTACAAAATTTTGAGGGGCCTGGATAGAATGGAGGTGAAGGGCCTTAGCAGAGAGGTCAGTGACAAAGGGGTATAGATTTAAAAATGATTGATAGAAGGGAGATGAGGAAAAAAAATTCTCAGCCAGAGGGTGGTGGGAGTCTGGAACTCAATGTCTGAAAAGTTAGTTGAGGCAGAAACCCTCATCCCATTCAAAAGGAGTCTGGATATGTACCTCAAGTGCCGTAATCTGCAGGGCTACGCACCAAATGCTGGAAGGTGGGATTAGACTGGGGGTGGATCATTTTTCAGCTGGTGCAAACACGATGAGCCAAGTGGTCTCTTTCTGTGCCTTAAAATTTCTATGATTCTATCATAATTGATATCTATTTACCAATGCAGAAGGCCTAATGTGTTGGTTTAGGAGTTTACTGTTGCAAAATCATTCCGGTATTCTATATACCTGAAGTCCTGCATGTCTAGCTATTTCAATGTACAACTATTGAGCAAACAGAGGCTGCTATTGCAGCATTTGTGGAGAGTACAGAAACACAGGAAACATTTAGAGCCCTGAAATCTTATGGTGTTGATCACTGAGTTTATAGTCAGGCTATCTCACATAACATCAGACACCAGAAGAAATGTAGTTGCACCAGATGCCAACAGTGAGGACAGCCCTAGAGGTAGAGGAAGCTATGCACTTTAAAACTTCTTTAATAGCAAAATGTTGCACTTAAACACTTGATTTGTATCATATCTTCCTTGATCTATTTAAGAGTGGTAACTTGGTGCAATTTGATTAATACAGCTGAAAATGGGTTTTATCACAAAAAAAACATTTCTAATCAGTGCCCATCCATTGCCAGTGAATAACCTGATTTTACATTTTGAAAATAACTTTTAAAACTAACCATTTGCTAGTTATATTGGGGTACGGTAATCAGTCTTAGTAAATTAAAAAATTATATTCAAAAGCTTTTAAAAAGTGCTCATTCTCATGTCCAAAAGAATCAGCTTAATTTTTTTTTTCTTTTTTTTTTTAAAGAGTTTCCTCAAAGGCCTGCAAATGAGCATAATTAGTGGAAACTTCCAAAGACGATTAATTCATCCTGTGGGCATGGCCAGCTTTTAGCACAATGTTTTTTTTAAACTAAGCACAAAAAAAAAATTGCGGATGCTTGATCAGTACTGAACATGATTTGCATTTAAAATTCCATGATCTTTTGCACTGGTTACGTTGATTTTGTGCAAATTCCACCAAAAAACCTGTGCAACTAAGCAGAAATTCTATCTCGCAGCGCAGATGTGTAAAGTGTTGTGCAACTTTGGAACACTCTGCCTCAGAAGGAGGTGGAGGCAGGGTCATTGAATAATTTTAAGGCAGGGGTAGATAGATTCTTGTTAGACAAGGGAATCAAAGGTTATCGGGGGTATAAGGGAATGTGGAATTCGAAACACAACCAGATCAGCCATGATCTTATTGAATGCAGAGCAGGCTAGAGGGGCCGAATGGCCTACTTTTGCTCCTATTTTATCTTCTAAAAACTCAAATCAATAGGATTAAAATCATAACACAAGTGGATCACATATTAATTTGTACTTAGCCGTCAGAAACAATTTAAAACAAAGATTGTGAAAGTGCCTTCCTACAAATAGGCGTGAACCAATTCCTGGGTTAAATGCAGGAAATGCTGATCGTTTTTTTTTTTTACTTCTGGCATCGCCACAATTCATAACTCATCACAGGAATGCAGCCAATCTGCAAGACTACCATTTGTGTTTCTATATACAAACATCTGAACTATAAACAAAAGTAGGCCATTCGGCCCCTCTAGCCTGCTCCACATTCAATAAGATCATGGCTGATCTGTATCTCAAATTCCACACTCCCATCTTCCCTGATAACCTTTGATTCCCTTGCCCAAGAATCTGTCTACCCCTGCCTTAAAATTATTCAATGACTCCATCTCCACCATCTTCTGAAGCAGAGAGTTCCAAAGTTGCACAACACTGCGAAAAAAGTTTCTGCTGTAGCAAACAAAGATCTAAGATAGCAGGTCAAAAGATTCTAGAAACATAAGAAAAGGAGGCCATTTAGCCCCTTGAGTCTGTTCCGCCATTCACTGAGATCACGGCTGATCTGCTACCTAACTCCATATACCTGCCTTTACTCCATATAATTAATACCTCTGGGTAACAAAAATCTATCAATCGCAAGTTTAGCAATTGACCCAGCATCAACTGTTTGTGGAAGAAAGTTCTAAACTTCTACCATTCCTTGCATGTATAATTGTTTACTAATTTCACTCCTGAAAGATCTGATACTAATGTTTAGACTGTTAGAGAAATCTCCAAGCCTATTTGTGAAGACACTGAGACTAGGATGCTTTGGTGGAGATTGTTTATTGCTTGTCACAGAGCTTACTTTTGCTCTCCAAACACCCAGAGCCAGCGCTGGCTGGCTCACACACACACAGATATGACTCTTGAATACAAATAACTAATTAACACCCGACACCCTATTAACTTGAACCACCAGGTATTTATCATCCATTATCAGAACACAGCCTAACAGAGTCCCCCTTTTTTCTTTATATATTTAATTTAAAGAAAGAGAAATAAAAGCAAATAATGACACATTTTTCTTTACATTACTTATTACCTTTCAACAGCACCAGCCATTAACATGCTGTATATTCCCCCCTTTGTTTAAAGAAAACGTGATCTTATCGTAAAAAAAAAAAATCATGTTTTCCTAACTTATCGTAACACAAGATGGCCCTCTTTGAGGACATCCGACAATTTTTTTGGAACAATCGCATTGGCTGCATTCCTGTGAGGAGTTATGAATTGTGGTGATGCCAAAATTTGGTAAAACAATCTGACAACTGATGACTTGTGTCAACCCATTTTATTTTGGGCATTTCTTTTCTTTTATACTCGCGAGATCAATCCTCAACCTCCTTTCTGTGACACTTGTTGAATGGACATTGTCCCAGAGAGAATGGTTATCTATGTAGCATTCTTCAGGAAAACTTTTCTCCAATTGCCCCTTATATAAAAAAAGTGTTCCTTTAAAATACTCGATAAATACATCCCCATATCTATCGCTTCTGTCAGTGCAAGTGTCTCAGCAGTTAAGGTGCTTTTAACTATCCTTTTTATTTTCTTAGATTCCCAGGCTAAGGGACAACATTTATCATTTTTTTTCCCACCAAAAATATAATGTGCCCTGCTGTGCTTGAATAACCATCAGGAAGATTAGCGTGTGAGGCGTCACTAAAAATGAATAATTTCATTTTTTCTGGGTCACCTAAGGCTGGAAACTTGTGTACATTTGTCAAAACTCAATCTCGTCAATGTCTTATTTGCTTTCAGCAATAAAATCGTACCAATAAAATGTTGCCAAATCCACCTTTAGTTGAATACAACCAGCTTTTAGTAGGACGGACCTAACTGAAAAATACCACACCCTGAACGCATCATTTAGCCCAAAAACACACTTGTTTAGCTTCCATAATTTCCCTTCTAGATCTCTAGCTTTTTTTGGTGACTTTAAAAATACTTCCCTTTGAAATTTCTCCCCTCGCAAAAATGCTGCCCTGATGTCAATGGACTTGCATTCCCATGAATGTGTTGCTAAAAGGGCTAGAAAAATCCTCAAACTTGCTTTTCCTGCTGTTGGGGCATCCACTCTAACTTCCTGGTAGAGTAGCCGTTCCTCAAATCCCCGAGCTCCAAATCTGGCCTTCACTTTATACGTACCATCGGGAAGTACTTTCTCTGTACAGATCCATCTATGAGACAATGCTGGTTGTCCTCTATCTGGCACCTCTGTATACACTAAACTCTCTCCAACTATCAAGCTTTTTTTGCTTGGCATCCTTTATCAATTTACCATCTAACTTGTTAATAGCCTCTAGAGCTTCTCTATCAAAAGGGCTCCTACTTCTTGTGGCACCCATTGCCTGCTCTCTGATCCTTGCTCTAGTGGAAACACGTCCCCTACTAGAGTTCAAATCCTTTTCTGGACTACTACTACTTGAGCTGTCCCTCCTACAACCAGACTTCCTTTCACAAGTTTGTGACCTTTTCCTTGGACTATGATCATCTTCAGGCCCACTATCTGAACTTACACTACATTTTCTGGCCTTCCACATTTTCACTTCCTTCTGCCAATCTGCAGGTCTGATATCCTTTCCCTTGTCTTGCACATTCAGCCAATGTTTGTATTTCCCAGTGGTCTTTCCTGCCCTTCCTATAATGGTGGCTTCCGTCTATTCACTAGTCCCTTCTGGCATATATGTCACTCTCGTCCCAACTTTCGGTAGTTGACCTTCGGGATAAATGGCCTTCTCTGGATCTTCACTATCACCTGGTCCACTCTCAGTCAGCCCATTATCTGCCACAATCTGTTGCTTGCAAAAGGTCCAACATATGTGCATACGAAGTACATGGTGCATCATTAGCATCCATCATTTGTTCAGATTCTGTCAATGTATAAATCAGTGCCAATAAGCTGCAAGGAATGAACTCTAATGGTTTGGTTGCCATGGTGCAAAGTCACCATTTTGCCATAGTGCCTATAAATTTCCTTGGGCCTCTCCATTCTTTCTGCCCTTCTCTTTTGGAATACACCATATCCACGGTATCAAAATTCTTTTGATGGCCTGATCTGATACCTCAAAGCTCTCCTGATTTTTTCTGAAATCTCCACCTTAATAAGTGTTCTTCTCTCTGCATGTTTCAAATGTTTTGCAAAAATTGAACGAATTGTAGTCCCCTCTAAAGCTGGGGGATGATCCCACATTACTGAAGGTCTTTTCAGCTTCCTGCCATAAACTAATTGATATGGGCTGTAGCCCCCAACCATTTGAAGCGGGTTTTTCGCCTGTACTGCCCACACCAGAGCAGTAGTCAATTTATAATTAGGCTGGTCTGCTAAAATTTCAGAGCATTTCGTCAATCACGCATGATTTCTCACAAATCCCATTACTAAAAAAGGACTTTCTGCATTGCTACAATATTCATATTTTCACATACTCCTGAACTCATTGACAATGGAGGAGAATTTGCCAGTTTGAAACCTAGCCAGTGCTCCCAGACCCGTTCCTATCCACCTTCCCATTATCTTGTCCACTATTACTTTTCTGTCATTCCTATTAATTAATGTTGACAGACTGAATCTAGTTGCTATGTCTATAAAGTGTAGAATAAAAATGTTTTTGTCTTTATCTCATACCTTCTAGTCCATCGCTATGGTTTCATTAAAGTCCCTCGCTAATGGGAGACTCACTATGGGTTGCGATGGCGTCCTCCTTCATTTTTTTACAGATATCAAAGATATCTGTGGAAAATGTGATAAGTTTAGTGTAGTCATCATCTATTACCCCTGCATCTTTTAACAGAATCTTAAACCTATGACAAGATGGATGTGCAAACTGTCCATTTATTTTTGAAATAATTTCTCCTTCAGATCCCAACCCCCAGATTCCATTACTACTTCTTTACATCCTGCTTAGATATGTTAGGTCTCGCTAAAGGAATACAATAATGTCCCAACCGTGTAAACTGCAAAACTACAGATTTCCCAAAGACAATCAATCGCCATGTCAGGTTCCATATCCAATTTCATCAGAGCCTTTTTCATAGACGGTTTACTTAACAGCAAAGGTATATCACTGGATATTACATCCATACTAATAAAATGGTTTACCCCTGCTATTTTACAGGGGGAACTAACCACTCTTTTTAGTGATCTCAACGTGTTGACATCCCCAAACCTGAAACAGGTAGAACTGTTGTATTCTTTAACCTTACTTCAGTCTTCCTTACTTAAAGAATCTATGTAACACCTTAACCAGTCCACTCCACATACTGTGGACGTACACCCACGTCTCGTACTGCACAATTGACCAAATCTGCATCTAGGACACTCATTACCGGACTGAAGCTTCTAGTAAGCAGTACAATTCCTTCTGACTGATCAGTAGCGTTACCCTCACCTTCCACGTCATGTGTCATCTCAAAAACCCTGTTATTCCTTTTTGGACAATGCAACGCATAGTGACACTTTGAGTCACATCAGAAACACCTGTTGACCACCCCTTGGTTATTCCTGGGGTTCATCCTTCTGCCATAATTGCCCCAATTCCTGCAGTCAGTTATAGCTTCCAAAAGGGTCTCTATCCTCATCCATTTTGAGAGCGTTTCTCCTTTCGTACCAGCATTTGGGCCCCATACTTGAATGCCCTCGAAATGCTACTAGCATTGCATCCTCCACCTTCGCTGTCACTGTTGAAGAGCCCACCTGTGCCATAAAAGCAGCCGGAGAGGAATGTTTTCCCAAAAAAATTTTAGGGCGTCAGACACCTGATCAAACAGCATATCTTTTTCATTGAATTTAACTCCAGTTAATACCAAGAGCCGATCCATGTTCGATATCCTAGCACAATCCAACAATTTGAAGGCAAGTACTGATCTAGGAATTTCCAAACAGAATCATTGCAACCTTGCATATAGTCAGTTAAACTTTAAACTCCATAATATATTCTCCTATGGAAGAACCATCCATTTTTTAAAATTTATCAAAGTCCAACTGTGCCTCAGGCACTCAATAAATCATCTTTCATATAAATGTTATCCTTAAATTTCAAGAGATTGTTCAAACCTTCCTCATCATCCAAATGATGAGCCTCCACCTCTGAGAACACTTTGCTCCAATCTTGCTTCTGGCAGGAAGTGAAAGTGCAAGGGCTATTCCTTGCTTCCTGTTAGGTAAAGATGTAACCCATGTCCATAGATCAACTTGAGTCTACCATTGATCGCAAGGTTCGGCTTCACAAGACAGTGGTGGAAAATCATATGCCGACACCTTATACTTGGTTTCAATCATCTTTCTTCCAAAAATAAAACACTCCAAATACAGCTTTCTCAAAAAAAAACCTCCAATTCTAATCTCCTGCCTGAAAACAAGCCTGAGTCTCCAATCTTCACTTTCAGGCACCATTCTTTGCTACAAATGTTAGAGAAACTTCCAAGCCAGTTTGTGAGGAAGGCACTGAGACTAGGCTGCTTTGGTGGAGATTGTTTATTGCCTGCCACAGAGCTTACTTCAGCACTCCTAACAACACTCACAGCCAGTGCTGGCTTGCTCTTTATATGTACACACTTGAATACAATTAACTAATTAACACCCAGCACCTGCTCACCCTATTATCTTGAAATACCAAGTATTTATGATCCATTCACGGAACTTCAGACCCTAACATAGACCATGCCCCCTAGTCCTAGAATCGCCAACCAGTGGAAATAGTTTCTCTCTATCTACCCTATCCATTCCCCTTAATATCTTGAAAACATCAATTAAATCACCCTTAACCTTCTAAATTCTGGGAAATACAACCCTAGTTTATGTGATAACTCATCGTAATTTAAATCCCTGGAGTCCAGGTATCATTCTGGTAAATCCACACTGCACTCCTTTCGAGGCCAATATTTCCTTCTAAGGGTGTTGTGCCCAGAACTGAACACTGTATTCCAGGTGTGGTCTAACTAGGGCTTTGTATAGCTGTAGCAAAAGGCATTCTTAATCAATGTCCACCACCTGCGAGTAACCCGATTTTAAATGACTTTAAAAAACTATACAGACCATTTGCTAGTTATATTTGTGTACAGGAGTCAGGTTCTCAGTAATTAAAAGAATTATATTCAAAAACTTTTAAAATCTGCCTATTAGCGTCCTTGTACCCAAAAGAACCAGCATAATTTCAAGAGCCTCCTTAATGCTTTTTTTTGTAATAAACACATATTCAGCTGTAGTAATCAAACTTTACAAAGTTACCGCTCTTAAACATATCAAGAAATATTATTTAAAGCAAATTTTTTTTTAAATGTTCAAAAACACTGCCTGATTGTACTGGTTCATGGCAGATTTCACCTTTGTCAATATGCAAATAAGTTTGAGCGTAAACTTGAGGGAAAAAGAATTTCTCAAAACTGGTGCAATTTTGAACACAATTTGTGCCCCGATCATGCCCAAAGAGCCTCCTTAAAGACCCACAAATGGGTGTAATTTGTGGAAAGTCGCGACAATGATTAATTAGATCTGGGGGCGTGGCCAGTTTTGTGGATGAGGTCAGCTTCTAGGACAACATTTTTAAATTAGTCAAAAGATCGCAGAAACTTGATTCGCATTGGATGTAGCATGCGCATGAAATTCCGTGATCTTTAGCACTCTTTTTCCGACTTCCGGCGAATTGCACTGAAAAACAATGCAACCTGGTGAAATCTCCAGGCCAGATGGCAGCGCCGATAAAGTTTAATGCAGACAAATGTAAAATGCTACACATAGGAAGAAAAGAAATAATGTATATCAAAATGTGAAATGCCTAACATGTAACAGATATCGAAATGAACAATGACTGTGGTGAACTTTCCCTTCTCATCCTTCTCCACCTGCCTGCAACTTTGGCCACAATTGACCATCATCCTCCTCCAATGCATCGCCTCCATTGTCCAGCCAGATGGGACTGCCCTTGCCTTGTTCCATTCCCATCTATCCAGTTGTAGCCACAAAACCTCCTCCAATAGCCTCTCCTCCCTCTCCCACATTGTTACCTCTGGAGAACCACAAAGGAGCTACCCTTGCCCTCGCCTTTCTCCTCATCTACATGCTAACCCGTGGCAACAGGTGGCGCACAGTGGCGCAGTGGTTAGCACCGCAGCCTCACAGCTCCAGCGACCCGGGTTCAATTCTGGGTACTGCCTGTGTGGAGTTTGCAAGTTCTCCCTGTGTCTGCGTGGGTTTCCTCCGGGTGCTCCGGTTTCCTCCCACATGCCAAAGACTTGCAGGTTGATAGGTTAATTGGCCATTATAAATTGCCCCTAGTATAGGTAGGTGGTAGGGAAATATAGGGACAGGTGGGGATGTGGTAGGAATATGGGATTAGTGTAGGATTAGTATAAATGGGTGGTTGATGGTCGGCACAGACTCGGTGGGCTGAAGGGCCTGTTTCAGTGCTGTATCTCTAAAACTAAAACTAAAAAACTAAAACTAAAAACATCATCCCAAAACACACCAGATTCCACAAGTATACTGGTGCCACCCATCTCTACCTCATCACCACCTCTCTCAACCCTTCCATTGATTCTGATTTGTCACATGGCTTGTCCGACATTCATTATTAGATAAGCAGAATTTTCTTCCAATTAAATATTGGGAAGACTTGTCTTTAGTCCCTGATGCAAACTCCGCTCCCGAGCCACCAACTTCATCCCTTTCCCTGGCCACTGTCTGAGGCTACATTGGACTATTTGCAACCTCAGTGTCCTATTTGAGCCTAAGCTGAGCTTCCGACACCATATCCTCTCCATCACCATTACTGCCTATATTCACCTCCGTAATATCACCTATCTCTGCTTCCGCTTCAGCTCATCTGCTGCTCATCCATACCTCCAGACTCAACTATCCCAATGCTCTTCTGGCCAGCCTCCCATCTACCACCCACCAAACTGATATTTAGCTAATGTTAGAAAGTAAGAAGGGCTACTGCCTGTGGGATATTTGTGTAACTCTACACATGCTGCTGGTATTATTCTGTTTCTACTTTTATTATCTGTTAACAAGGATCAATTTCGAGCTGTCTGTGATCATGCAGTAGACCTACCCACAGTCTGGACAAGGCTGTTTTCATCAGCCTTATCAGAATGACATTTGGCAGTCTGTTGCCAATATTGTGTTTTCGCAAAGTGAAGCCTTGAAAAAAATCATTATCCGTACTTGTCATTCAATCTATAAGGCAGTTGGAGAAAAACACTCCAGTCAATACTCGCTATCTGGCTGCGGCTGATAGTACACATAGGATCTGTCTGGTAACTTATAAACAAAAGTATCAAATGAATTTACTGCACAACAGGCTCATTCAAAATACCAGTAAAGAAACTGGAAAGACAAAATGTTTCCAATTCGGTAAATGTCAATAAAGGATTTTTAGGGGATGGTCGCATAGTGGTTATGTGAATGGACTAATGATCCAGCAGCCTGGACTAATGATCTGGAGACATTAGCTCAAATCCCACCTCGGCAACTGGGGAATTTAAATTCAATTAATTAAATAAATCTGGAATAAAAAACTAGTGTCAGTAATGGTGACCATGAAACTACCAGAATGTCATAAAAACCCATCTGGTTCACTAACATTCTTTAGGAAAGGTTGTCTGCCATCCTTACCCAGTCTGGCCTTTATGTGACTCCAGGCCCACAGCAATGTGGTTGACTTTTAACCCTCTGAAATCGCCTAGCAAGCCACTCAGTTGTATTCAAGAAGATGGCTCACCACCTTCTCAAAGGCATTAGGAATGGGCAATAAATGCTGACTTTGCCAGTGACACATCCAATGAATGAATGAAGGAAGTGAAGATTTTTCTCATTAAGAAAACACCTCTCCTCTTTTGAGATTTACAGATCTACAATTGTCTTTAAGAACAGGTTTATTTTTTCAGATGGTGGTGGTGATAAAGGAGAAATTTGGCCAATGTGTAGAATGTACACACACATAAAACTCAGGATTTGGATGCCACTACCCGCTTTTCTCCCTTTATCACATTGGATGATAATTTATATCCATCTTTTGAGGTTTCCTAATATCATCCACAACTCATTGACAGACAGCAGGTAAGCACACTTTTTCTGGGCCTCTACCAATGCTAAAGTAACCACTAACCTGGAGGTGGGCAGGTTGACTGAATCATCAAGTCACTCCTGCTCTCTCTAGGAGAAGCTTTTTGCCTCCCTCTGAACTTAAGATCATAAGATCATAAGAACTAGGAGCAGGAGTAGGCCGTCCGGCCCCTCGAGCCTGCTCCGCCATTCAATAAGATCATGGCTGATCTTTTCGTGGACTCAGATCCACTTACCCGCGCTCCCACAGTATCCCTTAATTCCTTTATTGTTCAAAAAGATATCTACCTTAGCTTTAAAGACGTTTACTGAAGAAGCGTCAACTACTTCACTGGGCAAGGAATTCCATAGATTAACAACCCTCTGGGTGAAGAAGTTCCTTCTTAATTCAGTCCTAAATCTGCTCCCTCTAATCTTGAGGCTATGCCCTCTTGTCCTAGCTTCACCTGCCAGTGGAAACATCCTCTCTACTTGTATCTTATCTATTCCCTTCATGATTTTATATGTTTCTATAAGATCCCCCCTCATTCTTCTGAACTCCAATGAATATAATCCCAATCTACTCAGTCTCTCCTCATAAGCCAACTCCCTCAACTCCGGAATCAACCTAGTGAACCTCCTCGGCACCCTCTCCAGTGCCAGTATATCCTTTCTCAAGTAAGGAGACCAAAACTGCACACAGTACTCCAGGTGCGGCCTCACCAGTACCTTATACAGCTGCAACATAACCTCTCTGCTTTTAAACTCAATCCCTTTAGCAATGAAGGACAAAATTCCATTTGCCTTCCTAATTACTTGCTGTACCTGCAGACCAACCTTCTGCGATTCATGCACAAGGACACCTAGGTCCCTCTGCATAGCAGCATGCTGCAACTTTTTACCATTCAAGTAATAATCCTTTTTCCTGTTACTCCTACCGAAATGAATGACTTCACATTTACTAACATTGTATTCCATCTGCCAGACCTTTGCCCACTCACTCAATGTATCTATGTTCCTCTGCAAAGTTTCACAGTCATCTGCACACTTTGCTCTGCCACTCATCTTAGTGTCATCTGCAAACTTTGACACCCTACACGTGGTCCCCAACTCCAAATCATCTATATAAATTGTAAATAATTGCGGACCCAACACCGATCCCTGAGGCACACCACTAGTGACTGATTGCCAATTTATCCCCACTCTCTGCTTCCTGTTCGTCAACCAATCCTCTATCCATGCTAATACTTTACCCCTGACGCCATGCACAGGATCTCTTAATTATTGGCAATGCGCATGGGGGATGGAACCATATTAGCACATTAAAGTGCTGAGCCACTGAAGTCACTGTAATAGTACCTCATCCAAGTTCATGTCTAGATAGCAAGTGTCAGTAGGCAATTCAACGAAGTGAGGTCAAAGCCCAACCAGTTCAACAGATTCACACTTTCCAGCATTAGATGGCAATCAAGAATGGTGACTCTTTCCTAACCAAGGGCACAAAGGCCAGCTGTAGTATAGCTTTTGTCACCCTGGCTGTGGCCAGCTTATTCATAGCACAGTACCTGAAATTGAGACTTTTTAGATTGCATAGATCAGTACCATGCCAGGAATGTGAATTTACCAACTGAGCTATCAGAGAGCTGGTTCATGCACATTTGTTGGTGAAACATTTGAGGAGAGACAGTGGTGAAGTGGAACATTTGGGAGCAATGAACTCTTTAAAGGGAAGCTAGAAAAATACATGAGGGAGAAAGTGATGGAGGAAATGCTGGTGGGGTTCGATGCTTGTTTAGAGCATAAACACTGACATTGGACCAAATTGCCAGTTCCTGTGCAGTAAATTCTATGTCATACAGACATATAGAGTCAGAGACATTTATGGCACAGAAGGAGGCCATTCGGCCTATTGAGTCCATGCCGGCTCTTCACAGAGCCATGCAGTCAGTCCCACTCCCCAGCTCAATCCCCATAGCCCTGCAAGTCTATTTCTCTCAGGTGGCCATCCAACTTTCTCTTGAAGTCATTGATTGTCTCCACTTCCACCACCCTTGTGGGCAGAGAGTTCCAGGTCATTACCACCCACTGCACAAAGAAGTGCTTCCTCATATTCCTCCTGCATCTTTTGTCCCAAACTTTCAATCTCTGTCCCCAAGTCCTTGTACCATTTGTTCATTTGTTAATGGGAACAGTTTTCCTTGTCTAACTTATCTAAGCCTGTCATAATCTTGTACACTTCTACTAAATCTCCCCTCAATCTTCTTTGTTCTAAGCAGAACAAATCCAGATTTTCCAACCTAACCTTGTAACTAAAATCATCCAACCCTGCAACCATTCTGGTAAATCTCCTCTGCACCCCTTCAAGGACCCTCACAACTTTTCTGAAGTGTGGTGACCAGACCTGGATGCTATATTCCATTTGGGGCCCAACTGGAGCTTTATAAAGATTGAGCACAACTTCCCTGCTTTTGTACTCAATGCCTCTATTTATAAAGCCGAAGATCGCATGTGCTTTACTAACCACTCTGTCAATATGTTCTGCCACCTTCAAAGATCGATGTACATGCACCCCAGGTTCCTCTGTTCCTGCACACTCTTTAGAACTGTGCCATTAAGTATATATTGCCTCTCCCCATTCCTTCTGCCAAAAGGCATCACTGCACGCTTGTCAACATTAAATTCCATTTGCCATTCCATTTGCCACTTGTCTGTCTATTCTGCTAGCCTATCTATATTCTGTTGTAGGTGATCGATTCATATCATCCTCACTATTTGCCTCACCTCCAAGTTTGGTGTCGTCAGCAAATTTTGAGATACTACTCTGCATTCCAAGATCAAAGTCATCTATATATAGCAAAAAAGAGCAGTGGTCCCAGAGACCCCTGGGGAACACCACTGTTGACCATCCTCCAGTCCGAAAAGCAACCATTTACTACAACTCGCTGTTTTCTGTCCTTAAGCCAATTTTTTATCCAATTGGAAACGGACCCTCCTCAATTTTGTTAACCAGCCTTTTATGTGATACCTTATCAGATGCTTTCTTAAAATCTACATAAAGAACATCCACCACATTCCCTTCATCAACCGTCTCTGTTACTTCATCAAATAATTCAATTAGATTAGTCAAGCATGATCTGCCTTTTACAAATGCATGCTGGCTATTCTTAATTAACTCAAATAAAAACAAAGTGCTGGAAAAACTCAGCAGGTCTGGCAGCATCTGTGGAGAGAGAAGCAGAGTTAACATTTCAGGTCAGTGAACTTTTATCAGAACTTAATTAACTCAAACCTCTCTAAGAGTCCATTGATATTTTCCCTGATTATTGTTTCCAAAACCTTACCCACCACTGATGTTAAACCAGAGTTGTCCAACCTTTTCATGTGGAGGACCACATGACAATTTTTGTCTTACGTGGAGGGCCGGTGAGACAATTTCGGAAAGATAACGGCATTAACATTTATCTTACTATTAATCAAAAGAGGAACAAATGTACATTTTTGTGAAAAAATTTTGCCCTACGCCTCTATGCATACATTACCCTCTCTGTCCCTAACAGACCCCACTCCTCCTCTTACTACTCACTCACTATTTACATGCTGACAGAAGATCTTTGGGTTCCCTTTTATGTTGACTGCCATTCTATTTTCATATCCTCTCTTTGCCAGTCTTACTTTCCTCTTCACCTCCCCTCTCAACTTATTGCATATGGTCTGATTCCCACTTCATGAGTTCACCTGACAGGCATCATACACCCTATTTTTTGTTTCATCATCATCCCTATGTCTCTCGTCAACCAAGGAGCTCTGCTTTCAGCCTTGTTGGAATGTTCCTAGCATGTACCTGAAGCATCTCTTCCTTAATGATAACCCATTGTTCCAATACAGCTCTGCCGACCAGTCTTTGGTTCCATTTTACCCTGGCTAGATCTCTTCTCATCGCATTGAAATTAGCATTCTTCCAATCTAGATAGTCTACATTATTTTGTTCCTTACTTTTCAGCATTACCAGTCTAAACCTTACGATACGATGGTCACTCTTACCCAAGTGCTCCCCCACAGACACTTGGTCCATTAGCCCACTTCAGGTGGAATATCAGCATTGCTGCGGCATTCCCGATGGTGGGACCAGAAGCTGTCATAACCTCCGCTCCCACTGCAAATCCCGTTTCCCATGGGATTTTGTATTTAAATGAGCCATGCGGCAATGGGTACAGGGAATATGTGGGATCATGCGGCGGGGGTGGCCTTTCATCAGTGGAACCCACCATCACTGCCCCAAGCACCATGATCACTTCAGATATAAAACATTCTGTGCTTGCAGCCTCAAGGAGCAGCAGCCTTCCTTTCATGCAAGTATCTTCAAAATAACTTAGTTGAGGCTTTCACTTAAATCAAAATGTTTTTGCCTCCCTTATTTTGTGAAAGTCACCACCAACTTCATATCATTTATCTTCCCTACAGCCAAGGTGAATGACATGGCAGCCAGCATCCCGCCCTACGGTTCAGTGATGCCTCTCTGCAGGATCTCCTCCAGGCTGTCAGGGAAAGGCAGGAGGTCCTCTTCCCTGCAGATGGAGTCAGAAAACCATCCCACCTCAACAAGGTGGCCTGGATGGAGATAGTAGAGAAGGTCTCGAACCGTGAGGTAACTCTTAGAACATGGCTGCAGTGCCAGGAGCGCATCAATGAATTGCTCAGATCAGCGAGGGCTGCTCCATTGGTTTCTTCCATGGCTCTGTGTCTTTAAGGCAGAGGGTACGCAAGAAATGCAGTGGAATGCGTGAGCAGCCTTGGTGCCGTCTACTAAATGATGATGATTGGCATTGTTTAAGTGATTGGATGTGTCGTGCGAAAGCCAATGCAGAACGAGCGATGTTGATGCATGCATGCAATAGTTGTGATGCATCATTTGCCATGTCATTAAATCTGCACTGTCTGTTGCAGGAGAAACAAAGCCACAACCAGCGCAAGCCTGCTAAAACAGGAGGCGGCGTCCCTGACATCAGGCTACTGACCACAGCTAAGGAGGTGGCTTCGGAGATAGTGAGAGAGGAGGGAGGCAGCGCAAGCGGAGATGGCGAGGCAAGAGCCACAAGGTGTAAGGATGAAGTATCATCTCCGCTCTTGCAGCCATATGTGGAAACTGAAGGAAATTGTGTGAACTCGTGAAGCACATGCTTAAAGTGCCTGTGTTTGTATCTCCACTGCTGATGGCCACACTCAAGTAACAGAACACCATGTGGCCCAAGAATCCTCCTCTGGGGAGCAAGAAGAAGCCAATGTCCCAGAGGGTGCACCATCATCTGCCTCTTCTTCCACCTTCGCCAGCGCAGATACCTCCACACAGTCCGCGGAGTGTTTAAGATTAGAATCTGGGTCACAAGCTGGTGTGCAGGACACAGACATGTCCCAGCAGCTGAGGGAGTCAGCCGGGTCTCCTGATAATCGGAGGACTGCTGGAGACCAGGCTCCTGCTCAGCCCCACATTCATGCTGGTCCTCTGTTTGTAGCTATGGGAAATCTGCTGAATGTGCAGCAAAGCAATGTGGAAAATATGTCAGAGTTGCCTGAGGTCATGTGTGGCCTTGCCCATGCCATGGAGGAATCAATGCAAGCCACGACGTCTGCCATGTCCCAGGCTTTTGAGCATATGGCATTGTTACGACCGAGGCAGGAGCAATGCACTGTCAATTCAGTCCCATCACTCCACAGGTCGCAGCATATTATTATAGTTTTCCCACCCAACCGGAAAAACAGCCAAATTAAACACTCTGGTAACCCCCAGAATAAACAGACCAAACCAGGTATCTTTAGACAACAACAAATTAACTATTTATTAAAACACTAAATCCTAAACACTATTAAGGCAAATCTATGTCTAAAGACTTTATAACTTATTGTAATCTAACACCCCCATTCACACACATACATTCAAAAATCACGGTTAACCGCTTTCTTTTAAAAATAAGGATCTTTTAAAAATTAGCTGTTTCTTAAGAATAAATAAATAAGTCTTTGTGGGTTACATTCCTGATGGGTGAGGTATTCTAATATGAAAATAATCAAATGCTACTCGAAGTCTCCACACGGATTTGATGAAATAGTCCTTCGAGAGATAGGCATTCAAGGCACTTTGGCTGCAGAAGGCATCAAGACCACCGGCGAATTCCATAAAATACAGTCAAGAGAGATTCAATCTTAAAGCAAAGACTTCCTGGCTTTGAAGTAAAGGAAAGGAGTTTTGCTACCTTCAGCAATACAAACGGTCTCTTCAAAAAAAAGGCTTTTTCCTCCTTAGGCAATTAACATGGCCTGTAGCTCCTTGTAGAATTTCTGCTGAAAGAGAATAATCAGTTCTTTTCTTCAGTAGCACGCCTCACTGGTGGCTGGTTCAAGCTGGTTTTTGCCAGTTTTACACACAGTCAAATTGAAACATTATACCATGTGACCTCCATCTCCTGCTGTCTCGGTAACTCTGTATTAAAGGCACACTGTTTTAATCTGAGGAGAAAATAAATACGGTTCCGTGACAGCTTCCTTAGTCAAAATTCTGGTGAGCTCTGTGGCAAGTCTGGTTGAGCACACGAGCCATATGCGATCTGACCTGCACTCCATCGCTGTTGCTGTGGGCTCCATGCAGCAAAGTCTAAGTGAGAGGGGAACGAGGAACCTGGACCTCCTCCAGGTGCTCCTTCCCCTCAGAGTGACAGGCAGGTGCCATTGTGCACACAGATGGAGGAGGAGTGTGTGCCAGCTGCCCCGAGGCCTTCCTCTCAGGACACCCCCAGGGAAAATAGCGTCTCATCCTCCCCCCCAACATTGACCCCCTTACCTCCAGCAGGCGAGCACATGGGGGATACTCAAGCAGCACACCCCCAGCAGGATAGAGCCATGAAGGACCCGCTCCTCCAGAGGTTGCCCGCCATGATCATCCACAGCAACGGAGGAGCCCCTTGAGCAGATTGCCTCGACATCAGCTGTTAATATTGGGGTAGCACCTAGACGTAGTGACAGGAAAAGAAAACTGAAACTGTTCTGAGCACGGAGGTGGCACGGGTGATGTAGAAATGTTAACGAATGCAAGATATGGGTCGGATTTTGTGCAGAAGGCCAGGCTCCTGGCGCCTGGCTGAAAAGGCAGGTCTGCATTTTTGCAGCCTCCTGGAATGATTCTCTGGCCTTTTGGGTCTAAATTTTAAGGTGGGATCCCGGTTCTTTTAAAGACTTGAAAGGGACAGAGATTCCCACCTCCAAGAGCTGCCGGCCAATCAGAGGGCCAGCAGCTCAACAGTATCAGCAGCAACACCGGGAGGGTGGCCACTGCTGGTACTTCAGAGGCCTCGAACCCAGGCCCAGCTGTGGCACTCCGGAACGCAGTCCAGACGGCCCCGGCGATGGGGAGGGGTTCCCGGGGAACTGGGGGACCCCTTGGCCACAGATTTCCCACAAAGGAGGCCCACCAACACCACACCCCCCCCCCCCAAGCCCACGGGGAAGCTCCTTGCTTTGCAAAGTAAGATCCCAACGGTGGTGGGAAGAGGCCCTTACTTGATCTTTAATAAGCCACTTAAGGGCCTCAATTGGCCTCTGGGCGGGAAGGCCGTCGTCTGCCTATCCCGCCCCGGGAAGATCGGAACCAGGAATCCCGTAGTCGAGTTGCGTGGCAGGCAGTTCTGCTCCGATTCTACAGCACTCCCCGCCACGAAACCCGCCTTCCCGGACGGGCACAAGATCCAGCCTATGGAGTGTGTTTGTGCTCCCAAATAACAATTTATCCTATTAGTGATTCCATTAGTACATAGTACAGACCTATAAAAGCTTGTAAAAGCTGCTAATAGTTTAATACTCTTTGGAATTGTAAGTGCATTTGTGTTTGTCACTGGCGTCATGCCAGTGGTTGGAAATGTATTGAGGTTTTTTGAGTTTAAAATGCGAGAGCCCAATTGCTCCTTTGAATGTTATAATTATTCAAGACTCTGCTGCCTGTATCCAAATTAGCACTGAGTGCCATTCACTCACCACCCTGTTGCTTACTGGCCTACAATGGCTCTCAGTCCAGCAATACCTCAAATTTAAAATTCTCATCATTGTGTTCAAATCCTTCCATGGTCTCCTCCAGTGCTACAACCCTTTAAGAGGGTTCTTCTATCTCTGGCCTCTTGTACGTCTCCAATATCTTTCGCCCCACCACTGGTGGTTGTGCCTAAGCTCGGGAATTCCCTCCCTAAACTTCCCTGTCTCTCTACCCCTCTATCTTCCTTTAAGACTCTCCTTAAAACCTACCTCTTTACCTGTCCTAATACCTCCTTGTGGTTCAGTATTGACTTTGTTGGACGTTTTACTAAGTTAAATGTGCTACATAAATGCAAGTTGTTGCTGTAACGATATGTAAAGGAATGTGGCCAGTCTTGTCCTGTAGTGATGCACATTACTGAAAGATATCATGACTCATTGTTTTGCAGCCTTTCTTTCTTAAATTATCACATTAAGATTTCACAGTACTTTTCTTAGCACTGTAGAAAATCACATGCTGCTGTTCAGCAGAAGCAAATTTCAACTAAATTAGATTCGACAGCCAAGTAACCTACATAAGAGATACAATGAGATCATTCTAACTGCAGCATACTGAACTGTTACCCTTTCCTTCGGGACCCTTGGCCCCAATATTTTGAAAATAGATTATTTCTGAAGACTGACAAAATATAAAAGTCAATTTGACGGTTTTTTAGAGATACAGCACTGAAACAGGCCCTTCGGCCCACCAAGTCTGTGCCGACCATCAACCACCCATTTATACTAATCCTACAATAATCCCATATTCCTACCACATCCCCACCTGTCCCTATATTTCCCTACCACCTACCTATACTAGGGGCAATTTATAATGGCCAATTAACCTATCAACCTGCAAATCTTTGGCATGTGGGAGGAAACTGGAGCACCCGGAGGAAACCCATGCAGACACTGGGAGAACTTGCAAACTCCACACAGGCAGTACCCAGAATTGAACCTGGGTCACTGGAGCTGTGAGGCTGCGGTGCTAACCACTGCGCCACTGTGCCACCCCGGTATTTGGTATTTGCAATAAAAGCTGCTTAAGTAATACAGTTGCTGAAAAGTTTGTTAATAATAGCACCATTTTATTTTCGGGGTTACATCTGAACAATGCCCATTTGAACACAGTACTAAATGACACTAACACCTATGGAGTCATGCACCCCTATGAGTTCACGCTATCAGGAGTGATGGGGAGAAAATTGGAGGGAATTTTTTTTTTAAATAAACTCATCTTCCACCTATCACAGGCAATGTTATGGCAATAGCCTTCACAGCCACTTGAGGAGGCACACTAACAAGGAAAGAACATGCCCTCATATGACAACTTGCAAGACCACAGAACATCCCAAAACAAATAAAATCATAAGAATAAGAGCCGGAGTAGATCATATGGCCCATCGAGCCTGCTCTGCCATTCAGTAAGAACATGGTTGGTTTTCTACCTCAACTCCGCTTTCCCGCACTCTCCCCATATTCCTTGCTCTCTTAGGAGTCCGAAAATCAATCGATCACAGTCTTTAATATGTTCAATGACTGAGCATCCACAACCCTCTGAGTGAAGAAATTTTTATTTTTTTATTTTTTTTTATTTTTATTTAGAGATACAGCACTGAAATAGGCCCTTCGGTCTGTGCCGACCATCAACCACCTATTTATACTAATCCTACACTAATCCAATATTCCTACCACATCCCCACCTGTCCCTATATTCCCCTACCACCTACCTATACTAGGGGCAATTTATAATAGCCAATTTACCTATCAACCTGCGGCACAGTGGCGCAGTGGTTAGCACCGCAGCCTCACAGCTCCAGCGACCCGGGTTCAATTCTGGGTACTGCCTGTGTGGAGTTTGCAAGTTCTCCCTGTGTCTGCGTGGGTTTCCTCCGGGTGCTCTGGTTTCCTCCCACAGCCAGAAGACTTTCTGGTTGATAGGTAAATTGGCCATTATAAATTGCCCCTAGTATAGGTAGGTGGTAGGGGAATATAGGGACAGGTGAGGATGTGGTAGGAATATGGGATTAGTGTAGGATTAGTATAAAATGGGTGGTTAATGGTCTGAACAGACTCGGTGGGCCGAAGGGCCTGTTTCAGTGCTGTATATCTAAATCTAAAAAAAATCTTTTGATGGTGGGAGGAAACCGGAGTACCCGGCAAAAACCCACGCAGACACAGGGAGAACTTGCAAACTCCACACAGGCAGTACCCAAAATTTACCTTCATCTAAATCTTAAATGGCCAGCGCTTTATCCTGAGGCTATGACCCCTTAGTTCTAGACTTTCCAGACAAGCCCTCCAAGAATTTTATATATTTCAATGAGATCACCGCTCATTCCTCTAAACTCCAGAGAATATAAGCCCATTCTACTCAATCTTTCCATCCCAGGAATCAATCTAGTGAACCTTCGTTGCACCCCATCCAAGGCAAGGAAATCAAAACTGTATACAGTACTCCAGGTGTGGTCTCACCAAACTGTATATAATTGCAGCAAGACTTCCATACTCTTACTCTCCCATCCCCTTGCAAAAAAGGTCAACATACCATTTTCCTTACTAACTGTTTCTGTGATTCATGTACCAAATCCCTCTGAATACCAACATTTACAAGGCCTTCACCTTTCTAAAAATATTCTACCTTTCTATTCTTCCTACCAAAGTGAACAATTCCGCATTTCCCCACATTATGTATGTCATTTGCGACATTTGTGCCCACTCAATTAACTCGTCTTTCATTTGCCAAGTTTGTGCCCACTCGCTTCATCTGTCTATATCCCTTTGCAGCCTCTTTCATAGAATCATAGAAAGGTACAGTACAGACGAGTCCATTTGGCCCATCAAGTCTGTGCCAGCTGGGCTATAGATAGGTTAAGTGAGTGGGCAAAGACCTGGCAAATGGAGTATAATGTGGGAAAATGGGAAATTGTCCATTTTGGCAGGAAGAATAAAAAAGAAGTATATTATCTAAATGGTGAGAGATTGCAGAGCTCTGAGATGCAGAGGGATCTGGGTGTCCTCGTGCATGAATCGCAAAAGGTTAGTATGCAGGTACAGCGCATAATTAGGAAAGCTAATAGAATGTTATTGTTTATCGTGAGGGGAATTGAATACAGAAGTAGGGAGGTTATGCTTCAGCTATACAGGGCATTGGTGAGACCACATCTGGAGTACTGTGTACAGTATTGGTCTCATTATTTAAGGAAGGATGTAAATGCATTGGAGGCAATACAGAGAAGGTTTACTAGACTAATACCTGGAATGGGTGGGCTGTCTTACGAGGAAAGATTGGGCAGGCTGGGCTTGTATCCACTGGAATTTCGAAGAGTAAGAGGTGACTTGATTGAAACATATAAGATCCGGAGAGGTCTTGAGAAGGTGGATGTGGAAAGGATGTTTCCCCTTGTGGGAGAATCTAGAACTAGCGGTCACTGTTTAAAAATAAAGGGTCGCCCATTTAAGACGGAGTTGGGAAATTTTTTCTCTCAGAGGGTTGTGTGTCTTTGGAATTCTCTTCCTCAAAAGGCAGTGAAAGCAGAGTCTTTGAATATTTTTAAGGCAAAGGTAGATTCTTGATAAGCAAGGGGGTGGAAAATTGGAGTAATCAGTTGAGCCATGAACTTATTGAATGGCAGAGCAGGCTCGAAGGGCCGAGTGGCCTACTCCTGCTCCTAATTCGTATATTCATATGCTCGTATGCTTGTATGTCCTACTCACTGGCTTTCCCTATATCCCTGCAATTTTTTCTTCAAGTATTCATCCAATCCTCTTTTGAAAGCAGTTATTTATCTGTTCCGACCAACTATCAGGCAGTGCATTCCAAATCCCAACCACTCGTTGCATCAAAAAGGTTTTCCTCGTGTTACCTCTGGTTCTTTTGCCAATCACCTTAAATCTGTGCCCTCTAGTTATTGACTGTTCAGCCATTGGCAACAGTTTCTCTTTATTTACACTGTCTAAACCCTTCATGATTTTAAACACCTCTACTAAATCTCCCCTTAGCCGTCTCTGCTATAAGAACAACAGCCCCAGCTTCTCCAGTCAATAAACAAAACTGTAATCCCTCATCCCATGAACAATACTAGTAAATCTTTTCTGCACCCTCTCTAAAGCCTTTGCATCCTTCCTGAAATTTGTTGCCCAGAATTGAACTCAATACTCCAGCTGCAGCTGAACTAATGTTTGAGATAAAAGTTTAGCATAACTTCCTAGCTTTTGTAGTTTATGGGCTGAATTTTACCAGCCCTCCAACATCAGGGATATGGCGGGGGGGCCTGGAAAATTCTTCCGGGAAATGCCAAGATGACCCGCCACATTTTACTGGTGGTGCGAGGCCTCGGGGCAGCCCCCCCAACCCCCGCCGCATGGCGACGGAGCCTTCATTTGTGTACTAAAATTAATGCCAATACATGCTAATGAACTTACCTGGACCAGACAGCCATCCCAGGACGATATTCCGACCGGAGGCCAGAAGTCCCGCTCCTTCACTGGTGGGGACAGGTGAGGAATGTAATTTTCAGGTTGGGAGGGGGGGAGGAGCGGAGAAAACTGATTCAATTGGCTGAGGGGATGGTGGGAAGGGGTTGAAGGGCAAAGAGTACAAAGTTTGGGGTCGAAAGATGGAGACTGGCAAAAATGTTTTTTTGGTGTGGGGGGGGTGCAGGGAGATGAAAATAAATTTATTGGTTGATGATTGGGGGGGTGGAACAGGGGCTTTGTTCTCTAATGTTTTTACATAAATTACATGCAGTTGTGACTTAAAAATTTAACATCAGTTGTCAGAGCTTGAAGCCCTTTAAAAACGGTGCCAGCACCTGTGTGGTAGTGCCAGACACTATTGCCGGGGACGCAGCGGCCGCCCCCTTACGTCATCAGGGGTGGCCACTCTGTTTCCTCCATTTAAATGAGCCCCCGCGGAGGCTCAGCAACAGCAGATCCGCGCAGGCAGACCACTGAGATCAGAGTGCACCGCTGTAATTTGCGGCGCGCTCATAAAATTCAGCCCTATGTATTGATTTATAAAGCCCAGGATTCCACGTGCTGTATTAACTGCTTTGTTAACCTGACCTGCCACATTCAAAGATTTCTGCACAAACACTCTGTTCATGCACACCCTTTAAGATTTTAACATTTAGCATGTATTGTCTCACCTCATTTTTCCTGCCAAAATATTTCAGCTAACACTTTTCTGTGTTTAATTTCATCTGCCATGCGTCTGCCTATTCCACCAGCATGTCTACATCTTCTTGAAGTCTATTACTATTTTCCTCACTGTTTACTATACTTCCAAGTTTCGTGTCACTTGCAAACTTTGAAATTGAGCCCTGTAACCCCAGGTATATCAAAAACAGCAGTGGTCCTAGTACAAGACCCTGCTAAACAATGGGCAGCACTGTGGCGCAGTGGTTACCACCACAGCCTCATAGCTCCAGCGACCTGGGTTCGGTTCTGGGTACTACCTGTGCAGAGTTTGCAAGTTCTCCCTATGACTGTGTGGGTTTCCTCTGGGTGCTCCGGTTTCCTCCCACGTGCCAAAGACTTGTGGGTTGATAGGTGAATTGGCCATTGTAAAAAAAAAAAAATTGCCCCTAGTATAGGTAGGAGAATTGAGGGAAGATGGGGATGTGAGAGGGAAAATGGGATTAATTAGGATTAGTATAAACAGGTGGTTGATGGTTGGCACAGACTTGTTGGGCCAAAGGGCCTGTTTTGGTGCTGTATCTCTCTATAACTCCACTGTATGCCTCCATCTAGTCCGAAAAACTGCCATTCACCACAACTCTGTTTTCTATCCTAATTTTGTACCCATACTGCTACTGCCCCTTTTACTCCATGGACTTCAGTTTTGCCAGTAAGTGGTACTTCTTCAAATGCCTTTTGAATGTCCATAAACACAACTCACTGCCCTCATCCACCCTCTCTGTTACCTCATTAAAATACTCAATCAAGCTCGTTAAACATGATCTGCCCTTAACAAATCCATGGTGGCTCTCCTTTATTAGTCCATGCTTGTCCAATTTTCTCCCAGATATTGTTTCTAAACGCTTCCCCATCTCCGACATTAAACTGACTGACTTGTAATTTACAGGTTTACCCTTCTCCACCCTTTTGTAACATTTGCAACATTTGTAATCAGAAAGATTAGAAGATTCTCTCAACAACCAAGCTTGCATCCCAGCCAGATCGAGTGACTTATCCACTTTAAGTACTGCCAGCCTTTCTAGTTATCTATTCCTTGTCTATTTTTATCTCATTTAGCATTCCAACAACCTCCTCATTTCCCATAGCTTTAGCAAAGTCCTCTTCCTTAGTAAACACCGATGCAAACTACTCATTTAGTACCTCAGCCATGCTTTCTGCCTCCATCAATAGATCTCTATTTTGATCCCTAATCGGCCCCATTGTTCCTGCTAACCCTTTTACTGTGAATACGCCTATCGAAGACCTTTGGATTCCCTTCTATGTTAGCTGCCAATCAATTCTCATACTGTCTCTTTGCTCTTCTTATTTCCTTTTTCACTTATCCTCTGTACTTTTTATATTCAGCCTGATTCTCTCTTGTATTATCATACTGACATGTTATATGCCCCTTTTTCTGCTTCATCCTACTCTCCAACTCTTTTGTCATCCAGATAACTTTGGCTTTGGTTACTGACTCTTTCCCACTCATGGGAATGTAACAAGACTTTACCTGAACTATCTCCTCTTTAAAGACTGCCCATTGCTCCATTACATTTCTACCTGCCAGTCTTTGACTCCAGTTTGTCTAGGTCACATTCCTGCTCAATTTGCTAAAAATTAACCCTCCTCCGGTTAAGTATTGTTATACTAGATTAAAGCCCGGCTCGGGTATAAAATTAAAACCCGACCCAGGCCCGACCTGAGCACAGCCAACCCGAACCTGACGCAACCCGGGCCCCAAGTCCTTTAATTTTTTTTCGCGCCGGACACGAATATCGTTCATCTGTTCCAGCAGCAGGCTATTCCTGCAGATGGAGTTGTGAGGAATCATGGGTGAGCCTGATCCCGTGACTTCCCGCAAGCAGCGCTGTCCAGCCCGACCCGACCCGAGCCCAAATGCTGAACTCGGAATATAGACTGACTCGACCTGAACCCAACACGTAGTCAGGTCTCGTCAGGTTCGGATTGCTCCTTATCCTTTTCCATAACTAATCTAAACCGAATGATACTATCACTATTCCCAAGAATGCTCCCTCCACAATGGCATTCACCACTTGATGCACTTCATTCCCCACGACTAGATCCAGCAATCTTCCTCTTTTTAGGCAATCCCTCTGGATCGAGGATACTTGCTTCCACTCCAGTTCGATGGGTTCTGAGTTGGCTGGTGGGTCAAATGCGTGATCTGTAGACTCTGCCATGAGGGGAAGATGGTGCTTTAAGGGTCAGGTAGATGAGTAGTTTGGAGGTTTGTGCGTTCCCTCCAATGCCTCGGCTTTACTTTCGCATGTTCCTGACAAAGTCCCTCGAGGTGTACAATGCCTTCCCGAATGAGCTTTCTCCATCTAGAACTTCACGAGCCAGGGACTCCCACGAGTGGACGGAGATGTTTGATCTCTTCAAGGATGCTTTGAGGACATCTCCAAAGCATTTCCAGTGTCCTCCTGGGAGTCTCCTGCCGCGACCAAGTTCTGAGTAGAGCAACGGCTTTGGTGAGGTGAGGTGAGGTTAGAGTGACTGCCCTTGACAACAAGGCAACATTTGACCGAGTATGGCATCAAGGAGCCCTAGCAAAACTGGACTCAATGGGAATCAGGGGAAAAACTCTCTGCTGGTTGGAGTCATACCTAGCGCAAAGGAAGATGGCTGTGGTTGTTGGAGGTCAAACATCTGAGCTCCAGGGCATCACTGCAGGAGTTCCTCAGGGTAGTGTCCTAGGCCCAACCATCATCAGCTGCTTCATCAATGACCTTCCTTCAATCATAAGGTCAGAAGTAAGGATGTTCACTGATGATTGCACAATGTTCAGCACCATTCGCGACTCCTCAAAAACTGAAGCAGTCTGTGTAGAAATGCAGCAAGACCTGGACAATATCCAGGCTTGGGCTGATAAGTGGCAAGTAATATTTGCGCCACACAAGTGCCAAGCAATGACCATCTCCAAGAAGAAAGAATCAAACCATCTCCCCTTGACATTCAATGGCATTACCATCGCTGAATTCCCCACTATCAGCATCTTAGGGGCTACCATTGACCAGAAACTGAACTGGTGTAGCCATATAAATACCGTGGCTACAAGAGCAGGTCAGAGGCTAGGAATCCTGCAGCAAGTAACTCACCTCTTGACCTCCAAAAGCCTGCCCACCATCTACAAGGCACAAGTCAGCAGTGTGATGGAATACACTCCACTTGCCTGGATGGGTGCAGCTCCAACAACACTCAAGAAGCTTGACACCATCCAGAACAAAGCAGCCCGCTTGATTGGCATACCATCCACAAACATTCACTCCCTCCACCACCGACGCACAGTGGCAGCAGTGTGTACCATCTACAAGATGCACTGCAGCAATGCACGAAGGCTCCTTAGACAGCACCTTCCAAACCCGCGACCTCTACCATCTCGAAGGACAAGAGCAGCAGATGCATGGGAACATCACCACCTGCAAGTTCCCGTCCAAGTCACACACCATCCTGACTTGGAACTATATCGCCGTTCCTTCACTGTCACTGGGTCAAAATCCTGAAACTCCCTTCCTAACAGCACTGTGGGTGTACCTACCTCACATGGACAGCAGCGGTTCAAGAAGGCAGCTCACCACCACCTTCTCAAGAGCAATTAGGGATGGGCAATAAATGCTGGCATAGCCAGTGACGACCGAATCCCATGAATGAATAAAAAAAAAGTCTGGTGTCAGGCATGCAAACAATATATCCCACCAAGTGGAGCTGGTTTTGGGTGATCAGCACCCTGATACCGGGCAGGTTGGGAAAATCCAAGGAAAATAAAGAGAACAACGCCAACTGCTGTTCATGGCCTTTTTCGACCTCACAGAAGCCACGAAGGCTTACGGATCATCCTGCTCAAATTTGGCTGCCCTGAGAAGATTGTCACCATCCTCCATCTACTCCACGATGACATGCAGGTTGTGCTCCTCACCAACGGAACTACCACAGGCCTTATCTCAGTCAAGACCGGGGTCAAGCAAGACTGTGTCATCACACCAACCCTCTTCTCTATTTTCCTCGCTGCAATGCTGCACCTCAATTCCAGCAAACTACTCACAAGCGTAATCTACAGAACAGACGGGAAACTCTTCACCTATGCTGCCTTCAATCCGAAACCAAAATCACTCAGTCGCGAGCTTCAGTATGCAGATGGCACTTGCATGTGCACTCACTCTGATACTGAGCTCCAGATCATTGTCGGCTCCTACTCTGAAACATATGAGAAGATGGGGCTTTCACTAAACACTTGGAAAATGAAGGTCCTCTTCCAACCAGCTGCCACAACACATCACCCGCCCCCCCAACCAGAGGCCAGTTAGCCTATTGTCAGTGGTGGGAAAACTTTTAGAGACAATAATCTGGGATAAAGTTAATAGGTATTGGGAAAAGTATGGACTAATAAATTAAAATCAGCACAGATTTTTAAAGGTAATCTGTGCTGCCTAACGTAATCGAGTTCTTTGATAAGTAATGGAGGGGGTTGATGAGGGTAATGCGATTGATGTGTATATGGACTTTGAAAAAGGCATTTGACAAAGTACCACATAAGAGACTTGTTATCAAAATTAAAGCTTTAAGGGCAGTGGCGACATGGATACAACATTTATAACACACTTGCTCACTTTAAGGGTCTGTTTTTGTGTGAATTATTTTGTGTTTGTCTACTTCAGGAATGTGTATGAGAAATGGTAAACTCTCCCACTTTGTTCATCCAGTGTCAGCATTCAGCACTCCCAGGCCAAATTTTACACAGTAAAGCTTCTTCTACTCTGCTACATCTTTAGAAAGGCACACTGCAGTAGTGTGAACATTTGTCACATCTACCGCCCATGATTTCTCTGAATGAGATTGCTACTTTAATGTGTGACAGAAACCACACCTGCCAAATGGAAACATATTAATTTCACCATATGGAACACTACTTGAACTTTTTATTGGACATTGAACATAACTTGTTTAAAAAGACCACAGAGCTGAATGGCTGAAAATATGGTTGCACATTTGCATTCTGAGAGACAGTTGAATAGAGAGACAATGGAAGTGCTCAGTGATTCAATTAACAAGATTGGTCTGGAAAATAGTGATGATCCACATCTTGTCTGTGTAAGAGCCAGCACTCCACCCCCTACTGAGTGTGTCTGGTAAGCTTTGAAGAATCAACAACCCTCCCCAGAAAATGCTGTTTCAAAGAGCTGGTCACATGACTTACCTGCTGGCCAGACTGGGAACTGTTTGATTTGTGCCTGACAGAAAGGTTTGGGACAGACTGCAATATAAAGACTAAAGAGAAGGAAGGTCCCCCTCTCTCTCTCAAGCAAAGTCCCAGCTACCCACAGAGCAGCTCACGCCTCAAGACAGAGGACCTCGTCAGCCTTCTGGTACCAGAGAAATAAGTTTGAAAGTGTGCACTGGACCCCAGCGAGAACTGCAAGACTTCAACTCCAATCAAGGACTTTGCATCCAAACCGAAAGACAGTAACTGAATTCCATTTATTGCTTACCCTACTTCAACCCCTCCCCCCCCACCCAATTCTTTCTTCCCCTCTGTATATATTTGTGTGTGTGCTTATCACATATGCATGCTAGCATGGTTGCATCATGTATTTTAGTAATTTTAAATGAGTGAGAGTGGTAAGGGTAATAAACTTACATCTTTCTTGTTTAAACCTAGGGAAACCTGTCTGATTTGTTAATTTGCAATTACAATGAGAGAGCAATAAGCAAAGATTCACTGAGGTGTTAAGCTAAAAACACTGTGTTTTAAAAGTTAAACCCTGTTACGGACAAACCAGGAAAGGGGCGAGAGGGGAGCCTGAGACCCCTTCCTCACCCGGTCATAAGAAGTGCCAGTTACGGCCGGGAGTTGCAATGTGGATGTATCCCTTCTGGGAACTGAATCAAGTCCACCCAAACCAATTCCAGGTAGAGACAGACAGAAAGAGAATGAAGCCCTCTGTGTAGACTGGACTTGAAACCAGGTGCTAAAGACATGTGTCTAACCCACTGCACCACATTTAAAAGAAATGTTATAAATCATTTGTCCAGCTAAACTAAAAAAGCAGATTTCCATGCATGTGATATTGTAAAACAGTTATTTACAGTTCATTTTCTTGTCTTATAAACCACTAAAATCACATTATGTAACATAGTAGTTCGCAGAAATGGAACATGTCCTTACCAGCAATGTGACACTAGAAATATCTCTGCTTGTCAGGCTGACTGTAAATCATTTTTAACTTACTCAGACATATTCAAAAATAATACAAACGCAAAATACTGCAGATGCTGGAAATCTGAAATAGATACAGAAAATGGTGGGAGCACTTAACGTATCAGGGAAAATCTGCTTCTCTCTGCAGATAATAAAAAGAAGAAATGCTGGAACCACTCAGCAGGTCTGGCAGCATCTGTGGAAAGAGAAGCAGAGTTAACGTTTCAGGTCAGTGACCTTTCATCAGAACTTCTCTGCTTCTCTCTGCAGATGCTGCCTGGCGTGATGAGTGTTTCCAGCACTTTCACCTGTAGAATTATCTCACCTTGGGAAAACCTACTTTCTTCTTACTCATTTGCAAAAAAAAATCACTAAGTTTGGTTTGCAAGTATTGAGTTTCGAAATAACTCCAAAAAATAAACAAACTCTATTCGTTTGTAATTCGCTTCGCTCTTTCTGCTAAATATCACTAATACACGTTTCTATACTAAGCAGGGTATACTGTACATATTAAAGACACACGCATGGGAGGCACCAACAGTTGGTAGAAAACTTTTGCAACTTAGATGGTTTTGGAGTTGGAGGGAAAGGGATTTCGTGTCGGAATCTGGGACAAACTTGGGCAATTTGCACTCACCAGTTTTAAACTGAATGTTCGGGTCGTTCCGATTCTCCAACTCTTTCAACAGCATCACGTACAGAATGCCGAACGAGTTCTGGATGCCGAAAATGGAGCCATTGCACCAAGTGGCAGCGAAAACCACCACCCAGCCGTAGCCGCCTTCGGGGACTTGGAAGCCAGGCTGAGCTCCGGGAGCGGAGGCCGGCTCTGCCGCCAGCTGCGAGTTGTCCTTGGAGGAGCTCATCTCCAGAGGCTGGACTCTATCCTCAGCCTTTCTCTCCAGCTGCAGCCCAGCTACATCCCCCAGCTGCACCGTCTCTCCCATCTGCTTGCGCTCCGGTGTCTCACCGTCCATTCCCCTGTGTGGAGAAGAGAGAACACACACACACACTCAGTGGGAATTAATGCAGCGTTCGGCAGCAGCGCGTACACTTGTTTTCCAGATCAGTGTTATTTGCACCCAATGCTTTTGCATAATATGTTTTGGCGTTGCTTAACCAGCGGTGGACTGGTCACAACTGCAGTCAGATGAGCCCTTGCAGAGATGGGCTGATCGAGGTGAGGTTTTCTAAATAAATATATATATATTATCTATATATATATATAAAAAATCAAGTGCAAACCTGCCTGCCGTTGCTTGCTGTCTGCCTGTTGCCAAAATAAATGTAACTACCAAATCAGTCAGTCAGTTCCAGAGAAACGAAATCTCCGGACAGTACACAAACAGCAGAGACTCCGCCTCTGTCTCCATTCTAACAGTAAGATGATGGGGGTGGTGGGGAGTGGAATAAGACTATCGAACCATAGAAAAATTACGGCACAGAAGGAGGCCATTCAACCCATCGTGTCCGTGCCGGCCGAAAAAACTAGCCACCCAATCTAATCCCACCTTCCAGCACCTGCTTCATAGCCTTGCAGGTTACAGCACTTCAGGTGCATTTCCAGGTATCTTTTAAAAGAATTGAGGGTTTCTGCCTCCACCACCGTTCCTGGCAGTGAATTCTAGACATAGCTAGGATTTAAAGTCAGGATCCCGAGGCAGCACTCAGTGCGAGCCATACTCACGTCCCATGATACTTGTGAACAGGAACTGAATACAATTGAAGTTAATCAAGAGCCGGAGTGTCGGAGCTCCTGCAAACAGACGTGGGCAATGATCTCGTCCCCTTTCTGATCAGTGTGCAGCAGCTCATCGATCTGAAACGTTCATTCTGTTTCTCTCTCCACAGACTCTGCCTGACCTGCTGAGTGTGTCCCGGATTTTCGCTTTTTGTTTCAGGTGTCCAGCATCCACAGTATTTTGCTTCAGTTTGAGGCAGGTGTAATCTGGGCATGGCCAGTTCCAGCAACTCTGGTATTGTGGTCAGTTTCCCCCTCTCATGTACATACTTGTGCCAATAGATTGTGTTACGACCAGGTGCGAAATGTGTCTGGGGGTCTGTTACTTTCTTCATCTGGTCTTATTGTAACAAGGTTTAATTTTAAGCACACTGGGCTGAATTTTACCGGCCTCTCGACACCGCAGGTCATGGTGCGGGAGCCAGTAAAATTCTGTGGGGAGAAGCCCACCTCAACCCGCAACATCGAGAAGAGCCCGTCGCATATTACCGGCGGTGGAGGGACCTCGGTGCGGCCCCCCACCACACGGCGGCGGCACCACAATCAACATATGATAATGATTACTTACCTTTGCTGATTATGAAGCCTGCCACCTCTCCTCCGACACCGCCGGATCTTTAGTTGAACGGGCGGCTGCCACGTGCATTACAGAAGGGAGGAGGGAGGGAGGGATACACAGGGATCTAACTCTGCATTCTTAAAGGGAGGAAGGAAGGGGGGATGCACAGGGGTCTCACTCTGCATTCTGAAAGGGAGGGGGTCTGGGATTACTGGAGGGAAAGCTGTGCTGGCATGAAGGGAGGTACCGTGTACCATCCCTCCATTAACAGTGTATGCACTGTGTTTGTGAAGGGGCGATGACACACTAGGCGCCCTGTGTGTAGGGAGGGTGCCAGAAAGGGCAGGAGCATTAAGGTTTTATAGATGATGGGGCAATCAATTCAGCTAGTAGGATTTTGATGTAGTCATATTGTGCCACTCTGAGTGTTGGCCAGGATGGGCAATGCCATGGCACGGCACATCGTTGATCCAGGAAAGCAGTTGCCCTGTTAGGAACCTTTGAATACATGCAGGGTTTAACTTTACTTATGGAAATAGGTGTGGCTCATCCTACATTGTGTGATCCTCTGCATGTGCGGATCCGTGTGTGCCAGAGGCAATATCAACAGGCAGGTGCGATCCATTTAGAGGCCCCCGGTGTGAAGCAGCAGCTCCCAAGGGGAGCCCGCCATTACAGTTGCCATGCATCTACAGGACCCACATGACATGCCATCGGATGTCAGAGCACCAGTGTCAGAGGAGATTGCGCATATAGAGAGGGTGATGACACATCTCTGTGCCCTGCTCAAGGATGACCTGCAGCCCATGGGCTCCGGTGGACATCCCATGCCTTTGCTCCTCATAGTGGCAGCGGTTGTCAAGCCTGATGCCTCTTCAGCCTTTTAGGGGCCCACCAGAGACCTTTGTGGGGTCACACAGTCAGCAGTGCACTGCTGCATCAGGGAGGTCACCAATGTCCTGCACCGGAGGGCCAGTGAGTATGTCCGCTTCAGGGCGGACTCTCACAGCCAGGCCCAGAGGGCCATTGATTCTGGCACCATTGCTGGAGAACCATAGGTTGTAATGTTCATAGACTGCACTCATGTGGCCATCAGGCCTCCTGCCAAGCTATCACCTGCAGACGTCACATTAAAGGAGCCCTCTCAATCTAGGTGAAGCTGGTATGTGAACACTGCAGATGCTTGCAGCGATTGTGTGACCGCTTCTCAGGCAGCTGCTATGACACCTGGGTCTTGTGCCAGTCCCGGCTGCCACTGAGGGAGACCAAACGCTGATTGGGTGCCTGCTTTGTGGAACACCTCCGCTTAGTCTGTAAGCATGACCCTGAGCTTCCGGATGCTGGCCATTTCAACACCCCACCCCTGCTCTCCTGCTCACATCTCTGTCCTGGGATTGCTGCAGTGTTCCAGCGAACATCAACGCAAGCTCACGGAACAGCATCTCATTTACCTATTAGGCACGCTACAGCCTGCTGGACTGAACATCGAATTCAATAATTTCAGAGCATGACAGGCCCCCCTTTTTATGTTTAGTTATTTTTTCTTTTTTGCTTTTTTAATTGGTTATTTTATTTTAGGTTTTTTAGTGTGCTTAGTTTGTTTCTACTGTGCCTACCCACTCTTTCTGTTTTTTAATTTTTTTTAATGTTTGTGCTTGGAGTGCTTTGTGCTTTACAGTCTATTCACACCCTCTCTTTACTAACGCTTTGTCTGTCAGCACACCATTAACATACCATTTGCCTTTGTTCCATGACTTTATCCTATCAACACCTTCTCTTTTGTTATCTCTTGCCCCACCCCCCGCTTTACTTGCTTAAAATCGTTTACATTTCTAATATTTGTCAGTTCTGAAGAAGGGTCACTGACCTGAAACATTAACTCTGCTTCTCTCTGCACAGATGCTGCCAGATCTGCTGAGTATTTCCAGCATTTCTTGTTTTATTACCTCTGTTCACTGAACTGGTTCAGATGGAGGTAAGGGCTATCCTTTGCAGACATGGCTCCCAACACCAGTGAGAGACTCCACCACTGCTGCAGAGGAGAGATACAATGCGAGCCACTGAGCTACATGAGCCACCATTGAGGAGGAGATCGGCATGCTGAAAGAGTGCCTCCAATGCCTGTATGGATAGGGTGATGCCCTGTACTATGGGGTGAAAAGGCCAGCTCCTTTCTTTGCTGCTCTGCACAACTACACACCCAATAGGGGCCAGGCGTAGGAGTAGAGACGTCAACGGATTCCTCCTCGGTCTATGAGAACGCTGAGGACCTACAACATGAAAGACACATGGGAGGGCAGTTGGCACCCAGGCTCTGCACGCAGGGCTAGCAGTGAGATAGGGATGTATGGCAGTGGCTTATCAGACAAAGGCTCTCTGCTCCATAGGAACCGACATGAGCTCTGCAAGCCACACATCACCCCGCTCACCTGCTGTGCACCAGTCCACATCTGCAACATCCCTGTGTAAACCATTAGAGGCAGCAGATGACTGAGCCAATGTCCATGTCACTGCATCCGTGGAGACCCTCATGTGTATTGGTGGCACGGCAATGATATTGCATACGTTGGCTCTTCTGAAGGGCCAATGGTGCAAAGGGATGTGACTTTGGTGATACGTGCTGGCACACATCATTCGCACAGGGAAAAGGACACACATGTTGGTGAGGAATATTTAGTGGAAGACTTATTACATTGCTGTGACACCCATGCATTCCCATTTGTTTCAGTGTGTTCTCTGTAAACCTCTAATACATTTTATGGTCTATTTATGTCTCATGTCCTGGAATGTGCAAATTTAAGATTATTCACGTAGGTGCACCACGCCTACAAGAAGGAATGTTACACTTGAGTGGGAGAAGAGGATCGCAACTTCACAGGACACTGGGACACAGCAGGGTAAGTATGTGGCAGCAAAGCAGGAAGTGCTGGGGTAACTCAGCAGGTCAGGCAGCGTCTGTGGAGAGAGAAGCAGAGTTAACTTTCAGGTCTGTGAACTTGGACAAGTTAACTCTGCTTCTCTCTCCACAGATGTTGCCTGACCTGCTGGATTTCTGCAGCACTTTCTGCTTTGCTGCCAGATTGAAAGCAGCCCCACTCTTCAGTAGTCAGGTAAGTATTCTTTGACAGCTGTCAGGAAACAGGTGCTGGGGCACTTAAAATAGGGCCCAGCACCTGCTGCACAACTGTCAAAAGGTTCCTCACTGTGCCAAATGTCCTGCCTCTCCCCACGTAATATCAGGGGGGAGGCTCGGCGCAGTGATGCTAATGAGCCCCTGCGCATAATATCACGGGGCTCTGCGGCAGCGCCCCAATAAAATTCAGCGTACTGTGTTTTGAGCTCCCCCTTTGTGAATCCTTGTTCACAACTTTCCAATTATAAGGCAAAGAAATGAGCATAAACAGGCTTTCTTTGGTTTAAAGAAGAAAGATGAAATTTATTAAACCTTAAACTTAAACGCTAATAAGGTTAGCACCTACAGATATACGACGCACCCACACTAGCATGCACATGCGATACACACAGGCAAATAGGGACAGAAAAGAGCAGAAGAAAAGATAAGTACAACAGTTTGAGGCAATATCTTGTTACTGTTTCTCAAGCTCGCTGTAGCCCTTGATTGAAGATATGGTCTTGCTTTTCATTGGGACCCAATAGTCTTCTTAAAACCTTGTTCATATAGGAAACTTTTCTCTCTGAGTTTCACATGTTTTCACAAGATCCAGTTCCGTGGGAAGGAGATGGAAGCAGGCAGGAGAGCAAGTTTTTTGCTTCAATTCCAGGAGAGATCTTTACTCCAAGAGCACATGGCTTTGTTTCAGTTCAAATCCTGTTTTCTCCAATTTAAAACTCTCAGTTCAAAACTCTGCAACAGCCAGTTAATCATGTGACTAAAACTGGTCTGACCACTTCTGTGTATTGAGGAAGCAACTACTGGGTCCCCATTGTTTCAACATTGTCTGGTACTATGCAAATGTCCTTCCAGTCAGGGCTTGCAATTTTAAGTTTTTGTTCATGTGGCAAAATAGTGTGTCCCTCAGCCTTGGCTGGTAGGGGCTTGCCTGACAATTGGGAAACTGGATTAAAAGATATAGCAGTAAATAAACAATGCCAAACGTTCCAAGGATTAATTCATAATTTAGAACAAATAGATATTCCCTTAAAGAACAAACCCCCCAAATGGATAATAAGAGAATTGCTCGAAACCTCCTACCTCTTACCCGAAGTTTATGCCCGCTGGTTATGGACCCCTCAACCAAAGGGGAATAGGGCTTTCCTATCCATTCTATCTAGATCTGTCATAATTTTATACACTTCAATTAGGTCTCCCATCAGCCTCGTCTGTTCCAAAGAAAACAACCCTAGCCTATCCAATCTTTCCTCATCTAGGGCCCTACTAAATTCATGGCCGGTGAAAAGTGTGTCACGGACTGTGAAATCTTGGGTCCGCCATGAAATTGGCCATTTTGCGTACATCGTGAATTTTATTCATTGACAAAAGACTCACCTCACTGACTACTGGGCATGTTGCGAACATCACATATTTTAATGAGTGTCACAAGGCTCAACTCGCTGATTGGTAAATGAGGGAGGGCTTCTTTGAGAGAAGCAGTCTCAAGTGTTAGCAGACAAGTGAGAATGCCAGAATGAGCAAATCAAAGACGGCCACAACCATTAATGCAGCACATCGGGTGGAAGAATTTGGAAGCCAAATTCTGCATGCCGATGGTGGAATACTGTTTTGTACAAGCTGCAGTGTTTTGGTGGATTACACACGGCGGGCAACGGTTCAGCGCCACTTAGAGTCCGAAAGTCATCGCAGCAGAAAGAGAGCATCCGACACCACCCTGCTGGAAAACGAACACGCAAAATAAAAAAGCAACAATTTCATCTCTTTTTAAGGAGTCAACAGAGAGCTCAGAAAATTGTCAGTTGGTTACAATGGAACTTCTGGCTGCTTTTGCATGCGCCAACATACCATTGGAAAAAATTGATCACCAAAGTTGTAGGAATTCATTCAACATAATGTGCAAAATGGTGGTTGCTTACCGAAGGGTTTTGCTATACATTGTGAGATGAAATCTCAGATTAATGCATGTGGGTCTCCATGTTCACATTCAACCACCGACTTCAGTGAGTAAAGAATATGACCTGTTTATACTCAGCTTTTTACGATCATTTTTGAGTATACAATAAATGCCATTTGAAACCAGAAACCTCCCTTGTCTTTTTTTTGTTTTAAATAGATCATTTTCATCATGTGTTGCAACACCATGAAACTTAAGATTTAAATACCTGAAATAGTGAAATTCACGATTTTTAAAATGGTGTGACCGTGAAATTTGTAAAATTTGACCATGAATTTGGTAGAGTCCTAATCATAACTAAAATTCTGCAGTTCAGGCAACATCCTCGTAAATCTCCTCTGTTCCCTCTCTTGTGCAATCACATCTTTCCTATAGCGCAGTGACCAGAACTGCATGCAGTACTCCAGCTGTAGGCTAACTAGTGTTTTATACAGTTGCAGCATAACCTCTCAGCTTTTATATTCTATGCCTTGGCTAATAAAGGCAAATATCTCATATGCCTACTACATGTATATGTAGTAGGGAAAATGCTAGAATCCATTATTAGGGAAATGGCACTTGGAAAATCATAATATGATTAAGCAGAGTCAACAGAGATTTATGAAAGGGAAATTATGTTTGACAAATTTATTTGTATTTTTTGGGGATGTACCTAGTCGAATGGATAAAGGGGAATAAAGTGAATATAGTGGATGTAGTGTGTTTGGATTTACAAAAAAAGGCATTCAATAAAGTGCCACAGAAGAGGTTATTACACAAAATTAGGACTCAAGGGAGTGGGATAATAAATTAGCATGGATTGAGGATTAGTTAACAGACAGAAAACAGACTAGGAATAAATGGGTCAGTTTCAGGTTGGCAGGCTGGAATTAGTGGGGTATCGTAAGGATCAGTGCTTGAGATCAGCTATTTCTAATCTATATCAATGACTTAGATAAGGGGACCAAGTATAATGTATCCACGTTTGCTGATGATAAAAACTAAGTGGGAAAGTAAGCTGTGAGGAGGATGCAAAGAAACTGCAAAGGGATATAGATGCATTGATTGAGTGGGCAATAAAGTGGCAGATGGAATATAATGTGGGGAAGTATGAATTTACCCACTTTGGTAAGAAAAATAGATAAGCAGATTTTTTTTAAATGGTGGCAGACTGGGCAATGTTGGTATTCAGAGGGATCTGGGTGTCATTGTACATGAATTACAGAAAGTTAACATGCAGGTACAGCAAGCAATTACGAAAGCCAATGATATGTTCGCCTTTATTATAAAGGAATTGGAATATAGAATGAAGAAGCCTTACTGCAATTGTATAGGGCTTTAATGAGGCCACACCCGGAGTACTATGTGCCGTTTAGGCCTCCTTACCTAGGGAAGGATATATTTGCTTTAGAGGGAGTGCAATGAAGTTTCACTGGACTGATTCTTGGGATGAGGGGATTGTCCAATAAGGAGATATCGAGTAGACTATGCCTATATTCCTTAAAGTTTAGAAGAATGACACATGATCTCATTGAAACGTATAAAATTCATAAGGAGCTCGATAGGGTCAGTGCTGGTAGGATGTTTTCCCCGGATGGAGAGTCTAGAACTAGAGGTCACAGTCTCAGAATAAGAAGTCGGCCATTTCGGACTGAGATGAGGATAAATTTATCCACTCAGAGGGTTGTAGATCTTTGGAATTCTCTACCCCAAAGAGCTGTGGATGCTTAATTCGTTAGCTATATTCAAGGGAGAGAGCGATAGATTTTTGGATACTAAGGGAATTAAGGGATATGAGAACAGCGTGGGAAGGTGGAGTTAAAGTAGATCAGCCATGATCACATTTAATGGCAGAGCAGGTTCGAAGAGCTGAATGGCCTACTCCTGCTCCTATTTCTTATGTTCTTATTTTCTTAAATGAGACAGTTTCCCCGCTTTTCTTGTCTTTTCTTTGTTGGTATGCCGGAATTTAAAAAGGCTGTACCATATTAACTGACTGCTTTTTCTCAGATAGTGTCTCAATTCCTAGTCCTTTGCTCTTGTTTGTTTACTTTTCCAACTGTTTTCTTGCCTGTTGTCACTTCATTGCTCTATTTTTTCCTCTGCATCTCCCTTTACTTCCTTCTTTCGCATAATTACAAATAAGGAAAGCCATTCAGCCCATCTTAGTTCATTCATACAGAATGACCCATAAAATTCCTCCTCCGCCCTACCCCTAAAGCAGAATCTACTTTCTTAAATGATTCCCGTTATTTGTCTCCTCTGCTCTATCTGGAAATCCATTCCACTTCTGATCACTGTATAAATGAAAACTTCCTGATATCAGTCCTAAGTTCTGATGAAACAACTTTGACCTGAAATGTTAGCTCTGTTTCTCTGTGCACAGATGCTGCCTGACCTGCTGAGCAATGCTCCCTCTAATTTTTGTTGTGCACAGCCTGTTCATTTCAATGCGCAGTATCTTTAAATGTTCCTGTGTGCTTTATGTTAAACAGGACAACCTGTGAGCTGCCTTCATGGTATCTTCTGGGTTGCTGTGCAAATGCACACTTGCACACCTTAGAGGGAGAAATGCTGAGCATTTCCAGCATTTTCTGATTTGATTCACTTTTTATTAGTTTGAACATGCAGCCCCTTATCCTGCTCTCACAATTTAAAGTAATTTATCCTGCTCTCATAATTTTAAAATAATTTTCCAGATTTACCTTTTTTCAATATTATTTACAATCTTATATACTTCTGTAGGTCATTTTGCAGAAAGGTCCTTTTGCAACTGAAGGCTACAAATTTCTCCAGTCTTGCCTCATGGTTCAGACATCTAAACCGGGGCTCAGCCCAATGGATCTTCTTTGCACTGTCTCCAAAGCTTGAAGATCTACCCCATGTCCTGATGATCCAAACTGGACACAGTATTCAAGGTGTGGTCTGGTCAAAGCAATATATAGTTCGATCATGACTTCCTCCAACTCCAACTTATATACAATTGTTTTGGCTATATAGTTCTATGTCACATTGACTTTGTTGATTGCAGCCCTTCCATATGTTAAGCATCAAGACTCCCATATCTTTTCCAAATTCACCTCCCTATGGGGGAATCTAGAACTTAGGGGGCACAGTTTAAAAATAAGGTGTCTCCCATTTAAGACTGAGATAAGGAGGACTTTCTTCTCTCAGAGCATCGTTAATTTTTGGAATTCTCTTCCCCAGAAAGCAGTGGAGGCTGGGTCATTGAATACATTCAAGTCTGAGTTAGATTTTTGATCTACAAGGGAGTCAAGGGTTATTGGGGGAGGGGGGGGGGGTGGGGGGGGCATGGTGGCGGGGCAGGCAAGAAAGTGGAGTTAAGGCCACAACCAGATCAGCCGTGATCTTATTGAATGGCGGAGCAGGCTCGAGTGGCCCAGTCCTGCTCCTATTTCTTATGATTTCATGTTTATCCCTAGGTATTACAGCACCATTTAAGAACCAGTATGCTGCCCATTTTTGCTTCCTATGTGCACGACTTCAAATTTTCAGCTGTGGTTCAGTTGGTAGCACTCTCGTCTGAGTCAGGAGGTTGTTGGGTCAAGTCCCATTCCAGGACTTCAGCACAAAAATCCAGGCTGACACACTAGCGCAGTACTGAGGGAGTGTTGCACTGTCAAAGGTGCTGTCTTTCAGATGAGATGTTAAACTGAGGCCTGGCAGGTAGATGCAAAAAATCCCATGGCACTATTTCAAAGAAGAGCAGGTAAGTTATCCCTGGTGTTTGGGCCAATATTTATCCCTCGATCAGCATCACTAAAACAGATCATTTGGTCATCATCACATTGCTGTTTGTAGGAGCTTGGTATGTGGCAATTGGCTGCTGCACAGTGACTAAACTTCAAAAGTACTTTATTGGCTGTAAAATGTTTTGGGATGTCCTTAGTTCATGAAAGGTGTTATATAAATGCAAGTCTCATTCTTTTTATTAAATTTGGCATGGTCAAAATCATGGTCCAAATTATTCTTTAATTTCTAAGCAGCTGCTGCACTGCCCCTCCTAAAAAGGCACCAATTTATTCGGAGTCCAAATCATTGACGTAAATTAGAAACAGTAATAGTTCTATTGCCAATCCTAGGGCAACCACTCAGTACTTCCCACCAACTTGACGATAGAACTGTAACAAAGCTTATGCCTATGCCGTTTACCCCATTTTCCCTCCCCCCGCACCCCCCCCCAGGTCCATCAATCCCTTCTGCTTCAGTTTCATTTCTACATCCATCCTCTGTTCAAGCTGTCTCTATGAATGTCTGTTCACTTCTGTTTACAGTTAGCTTCACAAAAGGCTACAGGGAATTGTGGGTATTGCATGATTCTTGTCCCACTGTAGCTATAGACCATTGCACATCACAAGCAGATGAGAATAGTCTCACCTAGCAATTCTAATCTATAAAGCTCGCATGAAAGCAGGAACCAGCAGGCAATTATGAAGACAGAACAAGTAGGGGAAGGAAAGGAGGGAGACGAATAAGGCAGGAAAGGGACAGAATAAAAGGTGGAGTAGAGTTAGGGAGATTGAGTGGGAGGATGGATTCACATAATGGAGTGGAATCAACAATTTGCACTTTGATGGTGCCTTTAACATAGCAAAATATCCCAAGAAACTTTGTATAGAAAATGAGGAGGGAAATGGACACAGCCAGAGTGATAACCAAAGGCATGGTTAAAGAAGTATATTTTGAGGATTCTCTTGAAAGTGAGGAGAAATGTAGAAAAACAGCTTCAAAATGTATGAAAATGATGACTGATGGAGATGTGGAGGAAGGGATTGTGGGAAACACAGGTCAGAGTCAGCAGAGCAGATGTTACAAGCTGTGATTTCTGAGTGGAGGGAGTTGCAGAAGCAGTAGGATGCAATGAGTATGTGGAATCTAAGATTCTATTCTTCATTTTTCTTCCTGAACTTTTTTCTGGCCCAGAGAAGCAGCAATTACTACACATCAAAAATAATCCATTGCATGAAACAGTTTGAGACATTTCATCATCAAGATGAGAAATTCATATTAGCCTTTATATTTCTTTCATTTGTATTTGAGCTCAGACCATTACAGAAACTTCCATACCTGGAACTCGCTACCTACAAGGGTGGTGGAAGTGGAGACGATCAATGACTTCAAGAGGTAGTTGGATGGCCACCTGAGAGAAATAGACTTGCAGGGCTATGGGGATCAAGCCAGGGAGTGAGACTGACTGAATAGCTCCGTGGAGAGCCAGCATGGACTCAATGGGCTAAATGGCCTCCTGTGCCGTAATGACTATAAGGATGATAGCACTGGAGAGGTACATTTTAATAAGAAAAACATTACTTCAATTTGGAAACCTACGAATTAATCCCAAATACTAGTACTTTACAGTATTTGGCACAGTGAAATAAAGCAATTGAAGATTATTCTCAAAAGTCCATTCCTGCTTTTAGGTCACACGCAAGGCTCAAATTAAAGCATGACCTTGCCCTTCCTTATCTCTGCAACCACTTTTAACCCAATGAGTGCCCAGAACACAGTATTTCTACAACTCTGGATTCCTGTGCATCCCCCTTCCCTTTGCCTCACCATTGGCACCCATGCCTTCAGCTGTCTAAGGCCTATTCTCTTCCTAAACCTCTCCACCCCCCTCTCCTCCTTTAAGACCCTCCTTAAAACTTACCACTTTCACCCTTTGGTCACCATTCCAAATATGTCTTTTGGATCCGCATCCTTTTTTTCTGGTTATGTTTCTGGTGTTTTTCTCTGAATACCTTGAGATTTTCTTCTATAAAAAGTGCTATAAATTAATGCAAGTTGTTGGTTTTGACAATGTTACAAAGTGTTCTGAAAGTGAGGAATGTTCCATCCTGCAAATGGGTCAAGAGATGAAATGGGCTACCTATTTTGCAGTAAGCAATATATCCTGAGTAGGGGTACGTTTAGAGCTGGACTACACAAACTCAGTTCAACAGAGAATAAAAATATCAGTTTTATTTTATAGGAAATGTAAACTGCTTATTGAAAGGGTCATCAAGCTGCTAGCACAAGGATAAGGTGAGAAAAAATCCAATCTATAGCACCAACTGTTTCACTGTACTGGAATATGGCTTTATAAATATATAGTACAATTGCTATTCACTAGTAACAGATGGATCAAACTGAATGATGCATATGACAGAGGATATTAAAACCTATTAACAAAACATTCTTTATTTTTAATGGCAGCATTCAAACATTGGCTGCAAAATTGTGCCGTTTTAGTACCAAAATGGTGTGTGCACCACTTTCGGTGTGGCCTGCACTGACCGTCATCTTGGCGTGGGTGTTAGCACAGGTATTAACAGCGTATGCTGGAAGTGTTCAGAGTAGGCAGATCATGACATCAGTCAGCGCCTAACACTGATTTAACGCCAGCACTACCATTTTGGACCTCACCAGTCTAATAGTTAATGCCTTCTCAAACATGCACAGCTGAACACGCATTCAGCAGCATGGAGAAACCCCCAACCAGTGCTATTTAAAGGTATCATCAACAACTTACACTTTAGTTTCTGATTGCTTTCTACTGACTCTTTATGAGTTTGTGGAAGTGCTGGCTGTTTTGAGGAGTTATTTACAGTTGGTAGTTTGCAGGAAGTGGTGCTGCACATGGGGGAGGCATTGCCTGTGACTGCAAGGACTCCAAGTATACTTGTACGACTTGCTCCTAGTTATGGGGACTATAGTAGAGGAGGAGGAGGAGCCGCAGGAGAAAGGGTGGAAGCAGCCAGCACATCCACAATCCAGATGGTCTGTGACCACATCATTTGACTACGGTTCCCATAAATACAACCCAGATTCCGATTACATACGAATATACAAATTAGGAGCAGGAGTAAGCCACTCAGCCCTTCGAGCCTGCTCTGCCATTCAATAAGTTCATATTCCACATTTCCACTTACCCCGGATAACCTTACACCTCCTTGCTTATCAAGAATCTATCTACCTCTGCCTTAAAAATATTCAAAGACTCTCCTTCCACTGACTTTTGAGGAAGAGAATTCCAAAGACTCACGAACCTCAGAGAAAATAAATTCTCCTCATCTCTGTCTGAAATGGGCGACCCCTGATTTTTTTTAAACAGTGACCCCTAGTTCAAGATTCTCCCACAAGGGGAAACATCCTTTCCACATCCACCCTGTCATGACCCCTCAGGATCTTATATGTTTCAATCAAGTCGCCTCTTACTCTTCTAAATTCCAGCGGATACATGCCTAACCTGTCCAATCTTTCCTCGTAAGACAGCCTGCCCATTCCAGGTATTAGTCTATTAAACCTTCTCTGTACTGCATGCAATACATTTACATCCTTCCTTAAATAATGAGACCAGTACTGTACACAGTTCTCCAGATGTGGTCTCACCAAGGCCCTGTATAACTGAAGCACAACCTCCCTACTTTTGTATTCAACTCCCCTCGCGATAAACAACGCCATTCTATTAGCTTTCCTAATTACATGTTGTACCTGCATACTAACCTTTTGTGATTCATGCACTAGGACACCCAGATCCCTCTGCATCTCAGAGCTCTGCAATCTCTCACCATTTAGATAATATGCTTCTTTTTTATTCTTCCTGCCAAATTTCACACTTTGCCACATTATACTCCATTTGTCAGGTCTTTACCCACTCACTTAACCTATCTATATCCCTTTGTAGCCCCCTTACTTCACAGTTACTTTCCTACCTATCTTTGAGTCATCAGCAAATTTAGCAATACCTTCGGTGCCTTCATCCAAGTCATTTATATAAATTGTAAAAAGTTGAGGCCCCAGCACATATCTCTGTGGCACACCACTCATTACATCTTGCCAACCAGAAAATGACCCATTTATGCCTACTGTTTCCTGTTAGCTAGCCAATCTTCTATCCATGCCAATATGTTACCCCTACACCATGAGCTTTTATTTTCTGCAATAACCTTTGATGTGGCACCTTATTAAATGCCTCTGGAAATCTAAGTACAATGCATCCATCCGTTCCCCTTTATCCACAGTACATGTACCTGCCTCAAAGAACTCCAATAAATTAGTTAAACCTGATTCCCCTTTCACAAATCCATGTTGACTCTGCCTGATTACCTTGAATTTTGCTAAATGCCCTGCTATAACATCTTTAATAATAGCTTCTAACATTTTCCCTAGGACAGATGTTAAGCTAACTGGCCTGTAGTTTCCTGCTTTCTGTCTCTCTCCCTTTTTGAATAAAGGAGTTACAGTTGCTATTTTCTAATCTAACAGAACCTTCCCTGAATCTAGGGAATTTTGGAAAATTAAAACTAACGCATCAACTATCTCACTAGCCACTTCTTTTAAGACCCTAGGATGAAGTCCATCAGGACCCGGGGACTTGAGCTCACAACTCCAACAATTTGTTCAGTACCACTTCCCTGGTGATAGTAATTTTCTTGAGTTCCTCCCTCCCTTCCATTTCCTGACTTACAGCAAATACTGGGATGTTACTTGTATCCTCACTAGTGAAGACCGATGCAAAATATCTGTTCAATTCATCTGCCATCTCCTTATTATCCATTATTAATTCCCCAGACTCACTTTCTATAGGACCAACACTCACTTTGTTAACTCTTTTTAAAAATATCTATAGAAACTCTTACTATCTGTCTTTATGTTTATAGCTAGCTTTCTCTCCTACTCTAATTTTACCTTCCTTATCAATCTTTTAGTCATTCTTTGCTGTTTTTTATATTCTGTCCAATCTTCTGACCTGCCTCCCATCTTTATATGCTTTTCTTCAAGTTTGATACCATCTTTAACTGTTTTAGTTAACCACGGATGGCAGGTCCCACCCTTGGAATTTTTCTTTCTCGTTCAAATGTATCTATTCTGTGTATTCTGAAATATCCCATTAAATGTCTGCCACTGCATCTCTATTGACCTATCCCTTAACCTAATTTGCCATTTCACTTTAGCTAGCACTGCTTTAATTCCCTCATAATTGCCCTTATGTAAGTTTAAAATACTAGTCTGGGACCCACTCTTCTCTCCCTCAAACAGAATGTAAAATTCAATCATATTATGATCGCTGCTACCTAGGAGTGCCTTAACTATGAGGTCATTAATTAATCCTATCTCAACAGTTCCATACCTTATCATCCCTCTGTTATGCATCATCACAGTGTCCTCTTGGCCACAATCCTGAAATAAAAGCCACCACAAAACAACCGTGCCATTACAACTTAATCCAACAAAATATCCAATACTTCATATTATACTCAACTAATCACCATTGTGCATTCACTTCATGCACGATTTCTTTGTGCCTTTGCTTGGCCTAGTTTTCTTATGCCAGTATCTGAGCTGGTGGCTGCGAGTGTGAGATGGAGTGACAATTTTTCTTCAGTGTCTTTCTTCTCGAGAACTTCAACTTCCCATATTCTAACCCACATCAAGTTCCATTCACCCATGACCCCTGTCCTTGTTGATCTATATTGGTTACTCTAGCACTACACTCCCCCCATCTCCCCTGAACTCTGTTCCTCTGACTCCGGCCACATGTGTGTTCCTCCACTGTCTCTCTAGCGTTGGTGGCTATGTCTTCAGCTGCCTCAGCCCCACAAACTGGAATTGCATCCCTAAACCATGGTATTTTCCAACTTGTTACGACTCTTCAAACCACTAGCAAAGATCGGATGTCCACCAAAGCTACTAAGCATCATCACCTCAATCCATGACAATATGAAAGGCACAATTCAGCATAGCGGTGCCTCATCAGACCCCTTTCCTATCCTGAGTGGTGTGAAACAGGGCTGTGTTCTCGCACCTACACTGTTTGGGATCTTTTTTTCCCTGCTGCTCTCACATGCGCTCAAGTCTTCAGAAGAAGGAATTTTCCTCCACACAAGATCAGGTGGCATGTTGTTCTACCTTGCCCATCTAAGAGCGAAGACCAAAGTACGGAAGGCCCTCATCAGGGAACTCCTCTTTGCTGACGATGCTGCATTAACATCCCACACAGAAGAGTGTCTGCAGAGACTCATCGACAGGATTGAGGCTGCCTGCACCGAATTTGGCCTAACCATCAGCCTCAAGAAAACGAACATCATGGGACAGGACGTCAGAAATGCTCCATCCATCAATATCGGCGACCGCGCTCTGGAAGTGGTTCAAGTGTTCACCTACCTAGGCTCAACTATCACCAGTAACCTGTCTCTCGATGTAGAAATCAACAAGCGCATGGGAAAGGCGTCCACTGCTATGTCCAGACTGGCCAAGAGAGTGTGGGAAAATGGCGCACTGACATGGAATACAAAAGTCCGAGTGTATCAGGCCTGTGTCCTCAGTACCTTGCTCGACAGCAGCGAGGCCTGGACAACGTATGTCAGCCAAGAGCGACGTCTCAATTCATTCCATCTTCGCTGCCTCCGGAGAATCCTTGGCATCAGGTGGCCGGACCGTATCTCCAACGCAGAATTCCTCGAGGCGGCCAACATCCCCAGTATATACACCCTACTGAGCCAGCGGCGTTTGAGATGGCTTGGCCATGTGAGCCGCATGGAGGATGGCAGGATCCCAAAGGACACATTGTATAGCGAGCTTGTCACTGGTATCACACGCACCGGCCGACCATGTCTCCACTTTAAAAACATCTGCAAGCGTGACATGAAGTCCTGTGACATTGATCACAAGTCATGGGAGTCAGTTGCTAGTGATCGCCAGAGCTGGCGGACTGCCATAAAGACGGGGCTAAAGAGTGGCGAGTTGAAGAGACTTAGCAGTTGGTAGGAAAAAAGACAGAAGCGCAAGGAGAGAGCCAACTGTGTAACAGCCCCAACAACCAATTTTATCTGCAACACCTGTGGAAGAGTCTGTCACTTTAGAATTGGCCTTTATAGCCACTCCAGGCAGTCCTTCACAAACCACTGACCACCTTCAGGCACTCACCCATTGTCTCTCAAGACAAAGAGGCCACAGAAGCACTATACTCCCCCCACCTCCCCTGAACTCTGTTCCTGTGACTCCGGCCACATGTGTGTTTCTCCACTTTCACTCTAGCGTTGGTGGCTCTGTCTTCAACTACCTCAGCTCCACAAACTGGAATTGCATCCCTAAACCATGGTATTTTCCAACTTGTTACGACCAAATTAGACTTTAACTGTGTGATACCTAAATTTCCCATAACTTCTTGAAATATTTTGGACATAAAATTGGAAACTTGATCCAACTGAACTTCAATTCGTAATCTATACCTAGTAAAGAATTGGGTTAACTTCTCGACCACTACTTAGAAGTAATTGTCGTCAAGGGAATGGCCTTTGGGAATCGAGTAGCCATATCTACGATAGTGAGTATGTATTGGTGTACCGCTTTTGTTTTCGGCAAAGGTCGTATACAGTGTACCAACACCCTATTAAATGGTTCCCCAATAACTGGTATGGGAATTAGAGTTTTACAAAACTGCACCACGTCCTTGTTAAGACCGAGCCAGTAATAATGTTGACTTATACGTGATTTGGTCTTCTGAATCCCCATATGTCCTGTTGTAGGAATTTCATGCACTACCCTTAATAATTCCCGGCGATACCTAGGCAGTACCACTACCTGTCGAACAACCGTCCATGCTTCGTCCACAGGTCTATGAGGCGGTCTCCATTTCCTCATCCGAACCCCATCTTTAGCATAATAGCCTTCTGGAACTCCTTTTGCCTCAGCTTCTGTCAGAGCTGATTGTGCCACTTTATTTAACTCTGGATCAGCTTTCTGTACAGTGATCAGAGAAGATTTGTTAGACATCTCATTTGGATTATCTAAATCTCCAAAGAAAGTTTCAGATATTCGGCCATCTGTCTGTGGTGCCAATTTTACCTCCGACAATGGAACTTGTTTAACCATTGCTCGGGTTACTACACACGAAGGAAATATTCCTGGAACTTTTTCCTGAAACTGTTCTGCTTCTTTAACTTCACTTGGTTTCTCTGTGACTACAGGGAAAACAAATACTTTTGCTCCGGCCAAATCATTCCCTAGGAGTAGGTCAATTCCATCTACTGGCAAACTATGGACAACTCCTACAGTTACCATCCCAGACATTAGGTCACACTCTAGGTGCACTCGATATAAAGGTAGGGTATATACTCCCTGCCAATACCATTCACTAAAACTTCAGCATTCAGTGCGCTCTCTGTTGGAAATGTTATACCTTTCCTCAGCAAAAGAATTTGGGTTGCTCCTGTATCCCCAAGTATAATGACAAGTTTGCCTGCCTCACTTAAGGGATAAGGAGTTACTTTTCCTTTTGACAAGAATTCCCTCTAACTTTCAGGTATCTTATTCTCAATCCTTACACTCATATTGGTTTTGGTATTTGGTTTTACAGCTGCTGTCAAAGCCACAGCCTGATTTCTGTACTCTCAGTCAGAGCCCCTTTCTTTGCATTAACTTTGTGTACCCCAACAAGTCCTATGGGTTTACCTTGCAATTTCCAGCATTCTGAACAAAGATGTCCCACCTTGTGACAATGATAACACTTCAGCTTACAGACCTCACTTCCACCCTCAGCACCTTCCTTTCTGGCCTGAGGCAGGGAAGCTGGGGCGTTCCCTGCTGTCCCTTCTTGTCGTTGGCTATTTGCCTTCCTTTCACTCTCCCATCCTTCGCAGGTTTGTGGGGGGTGATGGACAAAGGGTTTTGGCTTATACACAAGCTCAAAATCATCTGCTATTTCCGCTGCCTGTCTGACCGTTGAAACCTTTTGGTTCGCTACATGAGTTCTCACTACTGGAGGGAATGAATTTTTAAATTCTTCCAGGAGAATCAGTTCTCTAAGGTTCTCATACATGGCTTCCATCTTTAATGCCCATATCCAACGATCAAAATTAATTTGCTTTACCCTCTCAAATTCTATATAAGTCTGCCCAGCCAATCTCTGGGGGTTCCGAAACTTCAGTCGGTAAGCTTCAGGGATTAACTCATACGCAGTGAGAATAACCTTTTTTGCCCTCTCATAATCTGCAGAAGCCTCTTCAGAAAGCATGGCATAAAGCTCATGAGCTCTGCCCATCAATCTGCTTTGCATAAGCAGTGTCCAGCTTTCCTTTGGCCATTTCATGTGTTTGGCCATCTTTTCAAAAGAAATGAAAAATGCCTCTACACCTCTTTCCTCAAACTTAGGGAGAGCTTGTATAAATTTAAACAGCTTTTTGCCGTGTCCTGGGCTGGATTCAGAATCTTCCTGACCAGAATTTTCCCTGGAGTCAAGACCACCCCTTTGTCTTAGATCCATCTCTCTTAATTTGAATTCCCTTCCTTCTCTTTCTTTGTCTCTCTGAAATGCTGTCTTTTTCTCTTTCCGCTTTTTCAAATTCAAGATTTTTCATTGTCAATTCTTTTTCAGCCTCAAGTTTTTTCAATTCTTTTCCCTGTTCAAGTTTTTACATTTGTAACTGAATTCTAGCTAATTCAATTGCATCACCTTTCTTACTTTCTTATTCAATTTCAAATGTTGGGCTATTATGTCAATTATCTCTGCGTTTTTAGCTCTGGCTTTCAATTCTAACCCCATTGTACTGCCAATGCTATTAGCTTAACCTTAGTTAACCTTAGGATACATTCTCCTTCCCCAGAAAAGTTTCAGCAACTGCTAGAGACAGTCAGTGGCATAGACTTTACCCTTTCTTTGGCCTCCTTGTCTCGAGAAACAATGGGTAAGTGCCTGGAGGTGGTCAGTGGTTTGTGAAGCAGCGCCTTAAGTGGCTATAAAGGCCAATTCTAGAGTGACAGACTCTTCCACAGGTGCTGCAGATAAAATTGGTTGTGGGGGGTGTTACACAGTTGGCTCTCCCCTTGCGCATCTGTCTTTTTTCCTGCCAATTGCTAAGTCTCTTCAACTCGCCACGCTTTAGCCCAGCCTTTATGGTTGCCCGCCAGCTCTGGCGATCACTGACAACTGACTCCCACGACTTGTGATCAATGTCACAGGACTTCATGTCGTGTTTGCAGACGTCTTTAAAGCGGAGACATGGACAGCCGGTGGGTGTGATACCAGTGACGAGCTCGCTGTACAATGTGTCCTTGGGGATCCTGCCATTTTCCATGCGGCTCACATGGCCAAGCCATCTCATGCACCGCTGGCTCAGTAGGATGTATGTGCTGGGGATGTTGGCTGCCTCGAGGACTTCTGCGTTGGAGATACGGTCCGGCCACCTGATGCCAAGGATTCTCCGAAGGCAGTGAAGATGAAATGAATTGAGACGTCGCTCTTGGCTGACATACGTTGTCCAGGATTTACTGCCGTAGAGCAAGGTACTGAGGACACAGGTGTGATACACTTGGACTTTTGTGTTCCATGTCAGTGCGCCATTTTCCCACACCCTCTTGGCCAGTCTGGACATAGCAGTGGACACCTTTCCCATGCGCTTGTTGATTTCTGCATCGAGAGACAGGTTACTAGTGATCGTTGAACCTAGGTAGGTGAACTCATGAACCACTTCTAGAGCATGGTCGCCGATATTGATGGATGGAGCATTTCTGACGTCCTGTCCCATGATGTTCATTTTCTTGAGGCTGATGGTTAGGCCAAATTCGTCGCAGGCAGCTGCAATCCTGTCGATGAGTCTCTGCAGACACTCTTCTGTGTGGGATGTTAATGCAGCATCATCAGCAAAGAGGAGTTCCCTAATGAGGACCTTCCGTACTTTGCACTATTGCACAAGAAACCTAGTTCTTTTATTTTCCTCTTTCAATTAAAGGTTATGACGTTGGATTTAATCCAAACAAGAGCCCCCAATTAATACATTATGACCGAGGCAGGAGAAGTGCACTGTTAATTCAGTCCCACTTCTCCACAGGTTACAGCATATCAATAAATTTTCCCACTTACCGGAACAGCCAAATAGATACACTATTTGTCCCCAGAATAAAGCACTACAACCAGGTTTCTTTAATAAACAGCAAAATTATCTGTTTATTATAAAATTAAGTCTTAACCAATAATGAAGTAAATATATACACAAATCAAAATATTAAAGCCCAGTAAATTATATATATATATATACATACATACACACACACACATATCCTAGCCCTCATGCACATACATCCAAAAACCGGTTAACTGAGAAAAAAGGGATTTTGTTTACAGCTGTTTCAAAGGAATAAGAGGAATAAAAAAAATTAGACTGCGGTGATCTGGAATTAAGGTCTTTGGTTTGGCAAGGTGTCCCAAAGTCAAATAGGTGGATGGCACTCGCAGTCTTTCCAGGCGAGGTTGATGAACAGTCTGTGTTAGGTAGATGTTCAAAGACATTCAACTGTAGAAGGCTTCAAATCGGTCTTCCATCAGGGGTGTAGCAACAGGTGTCAATTCTCACATTCGATGCAAAAAGCACAGCTATAGTCCTTTTAAAGATGTAAGGTTTCTGCAAATTCAGGGTTTCTTCAAAAATGCAGGAGGCAACAGTACCACATCATACAAGCTTTTGCTTTTCAAGAGCAAAGATTCTTTATAGAGAGGTAATACTTTTCTGGTTCTTCTGATCTCCAGGCAGGTCCATCTCAAATTCCAATTGCCTGCTTTGGTCCAAACCCATTGGCTCTTAAAGTAAACAAAATGAAACTAAAATTTCCCAGATAAAAAGTCACATGCAAAGGCATAAATTCTCTCTTGTCATACAAAGGGTAGCTCTTAAGTCAACCCCCCTGCTGGTTTCCTTGAAATTACCTGCTTTCTAGTATTTGTTTACTGGTCAAAACCAGGAACCTCTTGTTGACCTTGCCTTTTTTTAAAAAAAAGCATCCATAAAGTTCAGCTATCTCCAGATGTTTCAATGTCCACTGAAATCCTTCTCCATTTTTCAAAAATATAGATTCTCAAGTTTTAGCAAAAAATATGGACTCTCCGTGACAAACTCTTGTCTTTTCCTTTTAAGGCTATCCTTAAAACATACTTTCTTTGACCAAGCTTTTTGTTATCTAACATCACCTTTTGTTTTTTTCCCCCTTGTGCCTCTGACTTGGGTTATTTTTGTATGTTAGGGTGCTAGATAAATACAAGTTGTTGTTGTCATAGATACAATGCATGTGTACATTCAGCCCTGATTTCTGGTAAGAGAATGGGAAATTGTGTCCTGGATTTTCCCCTTCAAGTATAGGATTCGTCACCCAAAAAATTCCTGGAGTCTAGCAAATCTTAGCAGAAGCTCATTTTAGTCATGCCTGTCCAATGATTTCTGCTGGAATTATGTGTCTGACAGATGAAAACAGGATTGAGTTTGGGTATGATGCTCTCTTGTGGTTGAGCATCCCACCAACACACACTCACTGTCCAAATGCTTGCATGGAAAAGCCTCTTGTCATTTTCTATCAATTTGGTGGAAATCAGTTTTTTTAATGCATTACACTCACTATGTTCAAATGCATCACATATATGTAATATACAGGGTAGGGATAATTTTCCAATCTCATCCTTCAGGCAGTGATCATTGCCCGACAGATAGGCAAGTCTGAAATTTGGGCGCACCCAGTACATGATTTTCTGATGATTGATGGGAACAGCTGTAAAATCACAGGCATTACAGGCCTGAATTATTGATAAATACTGCTAGTGGGCAAGACGCCATTGTGCACATAGTCAGCAAAGAGGAGTTCCCTAATGAGGACCTTCCGTACTTTGCACTATTGCGCAAGAAACCTAGTTCTTTTATTTTCCTCTTATCGTGAAAATAGGTTGCTCATTTATCTTCAATAAAGCTCCTGATGGCTCGTCTTCCAACTTTGAGTTCATGCTGTAGAATGGAACAGTCATTATAATATGCACCTGGTTATAAGGGGTACAATATAACCAGTTGCAGATTAGCGAATGTTACATAGTACAGCATAAAATGCATCAAAGTTAGAAGACAAGCTGTCAGGAACCTCGTGATGATAGTATCACATGTGGGGGCAATACTTTGGTGGCCTCAATTTTGGACCATGCCCACCCAGAGCTGTTTTTCCCTTCTGAATCCAAATTACTTCCAAGTGTTCTTCTGCTCCATCCCTGCAACTAATCTTCAAATTCATCACATCCACGCAATTTTGCATCAGATCATGTCCACTTAGCTTATTTTCCTTATTTCGTTGTTTGCTGACTTCTTCCAGCACCATCTCTTCCTCTTTGAAAACTGCTTTTATCTCTTCCTCAGAAAGCACATTTCATCCCTCCATTCCTTTCAACCTCCTTTTTATCTCCAAATTCCTGGTATGCCTTTTCCCTCATAACTATTGTCCATAATCAAAATCCTCCAGACCAGTAACTTCCCCTCAGTCACAGTCCTAACACAGCCATGGTCAAATTCACAAATAATGTCCTTTGAGCCATGTCTTATTTCCTGCAATCGGTATGCTGACTTCAACTATTCCGTTACAACAATTGTACTTGTATAACATCTTTCTTAGAAATATATTCCAAGCTGCTTCACAGAAGGAAAGAAGGCTAAGAGACAAGCCTAAAAAATAAATTATTTGGTCATTATCACATTGTTGTTTGTGGGAGCTTGCTGTGCACAAAGCAACTGCTGCATTTTCTACAACAGCACAACTATACTTCAAAAGTACTACTACATTAGCTGCAAAGTGCTTTGGGACACCCTGCAGTCATGAAAGGTTTATTATAAATGCAAGTTTTTCTTTGTAGGAATGTTGCAAAAGTGACAGGCAGCTTGATTGAAGAGATAGGTTTTAGTGTTTCTTTTTATACTTGAATTCTTTGCAGGCATTTTTAGAATTATAGAAAGTTTACAACACAGAAAGAGGCCACTTGGCCCATCATGTCTGTGCCAGCTGAAAAATGATCCACCCATCCTAATCCCATCTTCCAGCGTTTGGTCCATAGCCCTGCAGATTACGGCACTTGAGGTGCACAGCAAACACCTTTTGAATGAGTCGAAGGTTTCTGCCTCAATTACCCTTTCAGGCAGTGAGTTCCAGATCCCCACCACCCTCTGGGTGAAAAGATTTTCCTCATCTCCCCTCTAATCTTTCTACCAATTACTGTAAATCCATGCCCCCGAGTCACTGACCTCTCTGCTAAGGTAAATAGGCCCTTCACCTCCACTCTATCCAGGCCCCTCACAATTTTGTACATTCCTATCAGTCTGCCATGTGGGACCTCGTCAAAAGCTTTAATAAAATCCATGTAGACCACATCAACTGCATTACTCTCATCTATTTTCCTTGTTACATCTTCAAAAAAATTCGATCAGGTTGGTCAGAGAAGACCTTCCTTAACAAAACTATGCTGACTATCCTTGATTAATCTGGGCCTAAGTCAGTTTATCCTGTCTCTCAGAATAGATTCAAATAATTTGCCCACTACTGAGGTTAGACTGACTAGCCTGTAATTATTCAGTCTATCCCTACCTCCCTTTTTAAACAGAGGTACAATGTTAGCAGTCCTCCAATCCTCCAGCACCACACCTGTATCCAGTAAGAACTGGAAAATGATGGTCAGACCTTCCGCTATTTCCTCTCTTGCTTCTTTTAACAGCCTGGGCTGCATTTTTCATCTGGCCGTGGTGATTTATCAGCTTTCAAGGATGCTAATCCCATTAATACTTCCTCTCTCCTTATGTTTATCACATCCAATACTTCACATCCCTCTTCCTCAACTTCAATGTCTGCATCATCCCCTTCTTTTGTGAAGACAGATGCAAAGTATTCATGAAGAACATACACATAGGTTACCTTTTTGGTCTTTTATGGGCCCTACTCTTTCCTCAGTTATCCTCTTTCTCTTAATGTATTGATAAAACATCTTTGGGTTCACCTTGACTTTGCTTGCCAATATTCTTTCATGCACTCTTAGCTTTCCTAATTTTCTTTTTGATTTCATTCCTCCACTCCCTATACTCCTGTCAGCTTTCTGTAGTATTGAGTTCTGAATATCGGACGTAAGCCTTCCTTTTCTACCTTAGCTTATCCTGTAAGCTCCTGGACATCCATGGGGCTCTAGATTTGGCCATCCCACCCTTTTTCTTCGTGGGAACATGTTTACTCTGAACCACTTGAATCCCCCCTTTGAATGCCTCCCACTGCTATGACACAGATTTACCTTCAAGTAGCTGTTTCCAGTTCACGTTTGCTAAATCACTTCTCAGCTTAGTTAAATTGGCCTTGCCCCAATTGAGAACTCTAACTCCTGTTTTATCTCTGTCCTTTTCCATAATTATGTTAAAAATGACTGAATTATGATCACCACCAAAATGCTCTCCCATTGCCACTCCTTCCACCTGCCCATCTTCACTTCCTAAAACTAAGTCTTAAAACTTTGTCCTCTCTTGTTGGGCTTGCTACATACTAGCTAGAAACTACTTTGGGGTGGTGTCCCTTAGGTTCAGGTGAATCAGGGAAAGTTCAGGGCTCCTTTCTTCCGTTTCAATGATGGGGCTGTTGCCCTATCTGAGGCTTCCACAGCCTAATCAGATGGAAGAGAATCACTGATATCTTATGACTGCATTCCAAAGTGACAAATCTTGACTTCCTGTGCCATTTAAGAACTGCTTTCGTTCTGTCCGAGTTTGGGCAGTATCAGAACTCGCATTTTCACCTACGGAGAAAGTGTTTGTATTTATATGGCTCCTTTCACATCCAGAAAGCAGCTGAAAGAGCTTCACAGCCCACAAGATGTTCTTTTCTACCGTGGGATCTTTCTAGCTAGCCAAACTGGCAGTCAAGGCCTCGGTTTAATATTGCATCTGAAAGACAGCACCTCTCACGCCGTAACGCTTCTCCGTATTGCTCCAACTTTATTGGCTTCTTTGATTTAAAAGTTTTTGGACTCATACCACAAAGACCTAGTCGCTATACGCTAGCATTGAGGAGCTCAACCATATACGTAGCGGTCTCCTAGCTGATGGGTATGAAAGAACAGTTGAGACTTTAAAAGCTGCTTATTGAGTTTATTTATTTTTAGAGAAATTTTCCCATTCCCTTTCCAGTAGGTACCTTTTTTTTTTTGCTTTCACACTAGTTTTTATTTCACAGGTTCAGCATCCTTGACTACTTCTGTAGGCAAACTTACATTCCTCGTGCCCCAAACTATTTTCACATGCTCAACTATGCAAGTAACATGTCCAGGTATCAAATAGAGAACCTTGTTCAGTTTGTTTCAGCTTGCTACTTTATTTAAAAGAAAGTTGACAGCTATTTAAATTTAGCATCAGGTGATTGCCCTTGGTTTCAGTAGACCGTAGGATGATACTGGCATGACATAGGCTTTAATGCTAAATAATGAAAGAATAAATGAATAGCATCGACATGGATTTGAGCAGCTAAACTGAAGAGTCATAACTATTTGTTATTTTCCTTTTCTCCCTGTCCACTAAAGCTATCGAGCTCAACTATGATTTGCCCAAAGATTAGGTCAGACTCAATACTTGAAATTTGGCCCTGGTCATTTTTTTTTAAATATAAAAATTGTCTGCTAAATACAATACCAAAGAAACACATTTAAATAGAACAAAATGTTTGTATTTGAATTGAGCAGCTTAACCATTGTTCGATCAATGTTAATTAGAAAGACCAATCTCAAATCAGGGAACAGCTTTCGTACTGTTGAATCCATTTACATTTCAATCAAAAATATAATTCAATCATAGAGGTATAGTTTATAGAACTAAAATTTATTAGCAAGCAATACTTCATCTGGAAAAGATAAATCAGTCTTAGAGCAGTATTTATCTACCAGAACAATTCTTTATGAAGCTTTTTCAACTATGATGCAATGTACTCACTTTTTCCTGTGCAGTAAAAATAGGGGGTCAGTCAAGAGCAATTACTTATTAGTTTCTACAAACAGAACTGCTATAACCCATCTTCCTAGGCAAATGGGACAGCTCAGCTAGATTGAAAAGGTGATGCCAGGCTATACAACCTATTAGACCACAGCAGAATGGGGAAAAAATAAAACTCACCAATAGATTCAAGAGAAATAATTTGTTTTAGTATAAAGAAAAAAAACTAATAGAAAAAGTAAGATCTACCCAAGAACGTGACTATTCACAATTTCCAACCAAGCAGCAGAGGCTTAAAATGGTTAAAAAAAAAATGGAGGATGCCAACAGTACAATCACCAAATAAGTCCATCTGTCCAGTTTTCTAATACACAAAAACCTGCTAGAAAATTAGATGCAAGGCGCAACCATCAACACTGAAGGCAGTTTGAATTTGAAGAGCACAAGTTTGATTTTATGGTAGCTTACAACAACTAAATGCCTGTATCCTTCCTTCCCTCTTGCTCCAGTCACTCACTCAACTATACTTGCACTGACCCATGTCCAGTCACTCCCAAGGGCAAGCATCAATAGGCCAGACGATCACTCACCCAATTTCCCATCTAACTGTCCATAAGGAAAACATCAAGCAGATTGTCCTGAAATTTGCTAATATGTTTCTTTTATTTTGTAGTTATAGTAACCTTTACCTGCAAAGCAGGGAAGTTTATTTCAAGTACCAGTGGGTTATTGAGGCAGAGCGGACCTGAAAGCAAAAGTCAATTTAGTCACTTTAGTAAACTAAATTAAAACACATGCCAATGCTTGTAGGGAAATTTAATTGGTTGATAAGTACAAGAAAAAAACCCAATGAATTCTGCAAAGAGAGACAGCTTGGTTGATTCAGTACAAAGAATCTCTTATTTGTTCAATCAGGATGTGGGTGTGGCTAGCAAGGCCAGCATTTATTGCCACTCCTAATTGTCCAAGACAGTGGTGAGCTGCCTTCTTGAACCACTACAGTTGAGGTAGTGAAGATATTCCCACAGTGCTATTAGATAGGAATTTTAGGATTTTGAAATGGTACAGAATCAAAGACAGATTTATAAAAGTTTCATTTGTTGCCTATGATTGTTATTCCAAGAATGAGATTGTTAAGATAACAAAGATGGAGTTGTACCAGACTAAGGCAGTTATTTTTCTGTAAACTTGAGGGTAAAGTCAATTAAATTCTCTACATGTTAAATACAATTCCATACAATTATTAATGCAGAAGTGTGGATTGTCACATGGGAGGGAGTCAAGACATGTATAAAAATTGGCTGATTCAAAATAGTTAGATTTGTAATGAGCCAAGATAGAGTTCAGAACTGTAATAAAAAATGCAAATCCCCAATCATCGTTAAAGATAATACATGTAATCAAACTTAAGTGCAAGCTTACATACAATATGCTTAACAAATCTGAAATACACTATATTCAGTGTACAAGTACCAGACTCTAAAATCAACTTATACCCATCCTCTGTCCTCAAGAGGCTTAGAAAATCTATTAGGTAGAATCAACATGACTTTATGAAAAGGGAAATAGTGTTTGACAAATTGAATATTTGGAGCATGCAACTGGCAGGGTAGATAAAAGAGAATTAGTGGATGTTGTATATTTAGATTTCCAAAAGGCACTTGACAAGGTGCCACAGAAAAAGATTACACAAGGGCTCATGAGGTTTGGAGATGATATATTAGCATGGATAGAGGATTTGTTAACAGAGAAAGCAGACACAATAGGGATAAATATTTTCAATTTGGCAAGCTGCAACTAGTGGGGTGCTGCAAGGACCACTGCTGGGATCTTGGCTATTTACAATCTACATTAATACTGAATAATGTATCCAAGTTTGCAGACAATATAAAGCTAGATGAGGAAATAACCTGAGGATACAAAGGAATATAGCCAGGTTAAGTGAGTGAGCAATAAGGCAGAGTATTGTGGGGAAATTAGGTTATTTTAGTAGGAATAGTAGAAAATCATTTTTTTTTTTTTTAAATTGAGAAACTTAAATATTGGTGTTGAGATTTGGACGTCATTAAAAAAAAAAACTTAACATGCAGGTACAGCAATTAGGAGGGCAGATGGCATGTTTGCCTTATTGCAAGACGGTTGGAGCAAAGAGGAAGAAGTGTTGCTACAATTGTACAGTGCTTTGGTGAGACCACACCTGTGGTACTGTAGTTTTGGTCTCATCTAAGGAAGGATATACTTGCCTTGAAGGTGCTGCAGTGAAGGTTCACTAGATAGGACAGCCCTCATCCCATGAACCAATGAGGAGGTGGTGAGTAGAGTAGGTCGAAAGCATCTGGAGTTAAGAAATGAGAGGTGATCTCATTGAAATTTACAAGATTCTAAGAATGCTAGATAGGGTAGAAGAGGCGGTTTCCCTGAGCTGGAGAATCTAGAACTGGGTGGGGGGTGGGGGGTGGGGGGGGGGGGGGGGGGGGAAAAGAGAGGGGGAGAAAAGAGAAAAAAAACAGAAAAAGTAGTCTAAAACTAGGGGGAGGCAGAGTCTTAGGATAAAGGGGTTGATCATTTAAGACTCAGATGAGAAGTTCCTTCACTCCTTTGTTAGTTGTCAGAATCCTGTAGCCCAGCGGGCTGTGGATGCTCAGTTGTGTAGTATACTCAAGGCTGAGGGGCAAATTTGTGGATTCTAGGGGAATCAAGGCATATGGGGAACAGGCAGCAAAGTGGAATTGTGGTCAAGGATACACCATGATCTTAAATAGCAGAGCAGGCTCAAGAGCTGTTACCTACTCCTGCTATTTTTGTTCTAAATTTCCAGCAAAGATGCTTTGTTTTATTTCCAACATGAAATTTTAAGACTAGTCACTTCCCTTCATCTCATTTAGGGAGAGAAATTAGAATCTCAAGTAATTAGCATCGACTTTTCCCCAATTTGGGGTACAGGGAGATAATGGACTTAAAAATGGAACTATTTGGTACTTAATTTTAAAAATCCTGCTTTCTCCCAGGTTAATACTTTCTTTTTGAAACTGAACACAAAAGCTACAATATATTTGTAAATCAGATGTTATTCCCCCTCCCCACACTTCTACAGAAGGATAAAAAAGGACTGCTCTGTCACTTCCCCTTTCTACCACATACAAGCTGAGATAGATAGCAATGATTACTGTACAAGTAAAATCAGTCAAGAGTCAAATGGGTAGTGGTCAAGGGCCTTCTACTCCATTGCAGCAGCTCAGGACGCAAGCACTTCTAGATCTCCCAGGACCTGCAACAAATAGCAGGAGTTTCAATGCAGAACAAAGTAAATTTTATGTGGCAAAGGATGTGCATCACCAACATTGCTTGTACATGCCCTGGAGCATTTAGCAACCTTAGCACACCTGCAATAAAAACTTAATGCAGCCACATTAAGGACTTAAAATAAAAATGCATTACATTAAAAAGTCAGCAAGCATCTCCACCACGAGACTTTGAGAACATATTTCCAACATTTGCTTTTTTTTGCTCTATTCCCCAGATTGCATGTCACTGAACAGATTAGGATTGAATTCTTCATTTGCTAAAGCCAATCTACTTAATTGTAAATGCAAAATCTGACAATTCCAACAGATTAAGAAATCTGAAACAGAAAACGCTGGAAATATGCAGGTCAGACAGCATCTATGGAGAGAGGAAGAGTTAATGTTTCAGGTCGATGATCTTGCATCAGAACTGGATAAAGTTAGACATGCAATAGGTTGTAAGCAAGTTAAAGTGGGGGGGGGGGGGGGGTGCAGGTAAGGGTGGAAAAGGAAAGGGAAGGTCTGAGATAGGAAGACAGGAGGTTAAAATACAAAAAAGTTTGTGCTATAGGTTCTAAGAGCATGGTCATGGGACAAGTAAAAACAAAAGCTGTGTCAAGGACACATGAATGGCAGAACGAACAGCTGCTTCCAAAAGCAAGGGGGGGAAAAAAAGACTGAATAATGCAAAGAAAAGGCAACAAAATGGAGACAGATTATCGTCTGAAATTATTGAACTCAATGTTGAATCTGGAAGGTTAGAAAAGTGCGTAACTCACAGATGAGGTGCTGTGCCTCAAGCTTATGAGGAGCTTCATTGGAGCACTGCAGTAGGCCAAGGACAGAAAAGGTCAGCACGAGAGCAAGATGGAAAATTAAAATGACAGGCAGCCAGAAGCTCAGGGCTATGCTTGTGGACTGAAAGAGATTTGACCATTACCTGGAATCAATCAGTCCAACTAACTGCAATAATCATATGCATCATATCAGCCATATTAAAATACTTGTACTGCAGAGTCACTGTACTGTGTGGGGTGGGGGAAAAAAAAAAGAGGGGTTATAAAAAAAAGTGAAAACCTACAATGTAATGAATTCACAATGGCTATTGGCAATCCAACTACAGGATGACTCAAATTTTACTGTAATATACAAACATTGCATGCTGCATGAAAATAAAGACCAGCAGAAACTGTGGTTTTACAGTAGTTTAATATGAATGCAATAAGTGAACACATTATTTTGGACAGATTAGACATCACTTTGGATCAAGAGAAGGCTACTTAACATAGTAAGAGTTATCTTTTCCCAGTGACATACAAAAAGCACCTAAATTAAAACAAAACCAATGTAATAGTACAGCGAAAAATGAATATATGAGGAACTCTGCTTTGTGTGGAATGGCTCAGGAGGACACCATTACTATTGACAATATTGGCTGAATAAAAGATTTTTAAAAATTCAACTATCAGCTCCATGTGCCAGTATAGCCACATTAATACAGATTCATTTCTGGTTTCAGACAGAAAAGACAGATTGCATTTTGCAATGATCTTTGGCAAAGATAATCTTACAGCATCATCCCAACATAAGTTATTCTGAGAGAATGATAGTCTTTAAGTACAGACAGGAATGGATGTACCATTCCAGATGATGTTTCTCATATATACATTTAGTAAAGTATTCCAAAAACTATAAACTTTAATAGCCCCAATAACCAGCTAATGCATTTATTTCAATTGCAATTGTATTCACTTACAACTTGTGAATATCCAGCTATGATGTTCTATATACCCAATTCATTTGGTCCTGCACAATTAGTAGTAAACTCTAATGGGCCAAGGGATTCAGAGTGGATTGTGTTTTTTCTCCTTTCTGCCTCTCATCTTCATGACACTATGAAATTGGTGAGGTCCAAGCTGCTCAGGTCCCTTCATCTTGGGAATCTTTATTCACAAACTGTTTGGGACTACTGCCCCTCCCCCCAGCACCAAATTCCAATTTCCTTAGCAAAAATGTAAACTTCCTAGCTAGAAAAAGGTGCAGTAGTAACCCATTTGCAAGGGAACGAAAAACAGACTTCAAGCTAAAGTTCCAAGGAAGAATGAAGCAATTTCATGTATCTTCAATATTGTCTGAATATGCCAAGATGGAAACTCCAATTCAAAGAGTACATCTGCAACAACTGGCATGTCACAGATTCGCCTCTGTTGAGGTCTCGTTCTGAGGCCACCCGCCAATGCCCCAAAAAATAGGTAGAATCACATTTCTTAAACTTTTCCCCAGATAGTTTGTTCCCTACCCTAACTGCTGCTCAATTCTAAATGGACAAGAGTACAATATTAGTGCGACTAAGTGGTAGTGTCAACTGCAAAAAGTTATCCACATGCAAGAGTATCCAGTATAAGAGGAAAGTAAAACTAATTAGATCATAGGGAAGGAGAGTGCAAGACAGAGGGATAGAATGAAACAGACTAAAAATATAGTCATTTTCTTCAGGTTAATAGCCTTTCCATCCAAACAGCTGCAGGTGACTCAGATTTGCTTGCCCTACTAGTCTTTAGTAGTCCACTTACACAGAATCTGGATTAGGGAAAAACAAAAAAAATCACAAAATTGGTAGTTTAATAGAAGTAGACTATTGACTAAAGTAGACAGAACCTACCCTTCCCCTGCCCAAACCACACATACCACACAAAATTTAACTAGCTTTCTACATACCCAAATACATTCACTGCACGTGTACAATTACATTGTGGAACTAGTGAATTAAATGGGCCTATAGCTTGAGTTGCAGTGAATTGATTAGCTTCATTAAAACCAGATTAATAGACCATATCATTGTAATCTACCCAGAACACCATCACTTGAAGCTAAGAGAATCTGCAGCAGAGCAAAGAAAAAAGGTAGCTCAATCTTAAATAAAGCCAGGTGATCAAAAGGCAGCAGCTGGTAAGGTGTCTTTTAAAAAAATTATATACAGTCCTTTAGTATTAGAGCAGGTTTAGGCAATAATTGGACATGAATATTGCTTTAGCACTCCTCTACATCTGGTGCTAGTTGCAATTTTTTTTTCTAGAAAAAACTTTTGTCACTTCAAATTTAGTTAGTAGATTCCAAAACAAGTACACCCATTCAGTAATTAAATATAAAAAGTCAACAATCTGAGTACTCGAGTGATAAAACAATTTCCACAAAGACTCATTTCCAGTTGAACCAGCAGCATTTCACTTCCCTGGCTTCATTGCACACAGAGAAAGAGACAGGGAAATACAATATGGGAGTATGAACATGCAAGGAATTTAAGAAAATTTTAAAAGGAGACTAGAAACCAGAAATTAATCTGATGCAGTTTAAAGTCTATGGTTGGAGCCAAGGATAACATTTCCCACACTTCCTTACACAATATCCTGCTTACTTGTTTCCAGTATATTTTTCCCCCTCATTTCAGTTTTACTACATCAGCAGGAATGTTTTCAAAAACACTTTATTGAAGCTGTTACTGAACACGTAATAGTGAACAATCAACTCTGAACAGTTAGCCAACAGTGTCATTTGCCACAAAGTCGACACCACACCTCAAGATTTTTTAAATTAAGCTTATATACATTTTGCAGCGAGATATAACTCAGCAACTGTACAAAGAACTGTAGCACTCCAGACTTTTTAAATTAAAAAAAAAAATCCAGATTTACTATTCTTCGAACTTCTCATTTTTGGCTGAATGTGGCAAAGATAAATAAAAATCAAGGGTGTGATGTCACCATATCTAGTAGACATATTGATTTTACCAAATTTGCATTATGCTTATAAAAATTACTCGTTAAAGCCTAGTTACAGGCAAGTACTCAGCTGTAAACTTGCACTGTAGACCTCCATGGGTTTAGGCATCTTACAGTTCTACTTTTGTTCATTTACAGTGCTCTTTAAAAAGAGCTTATAAAGCCATTTCAGTGCATTACAGAACAGAGAAAATATATGTTGCTACACTGGCAAAGAGGAAGGGGTAATGGAACACATGTATGCAAGATCAGTGGGATTAGTTTAAGTATCTATGAAGGTTATCTTCAAGGGAAAAGCTTTAAGAGCCTAGAGTCTTTAGACAAAATTGTTCCAGTAGTATTTCAAGATGGCAAACATTTGCAGGGTACATAAGCTTTAATAGTTACAATATGAACAATTACAAGTTTAAACACCATTTGCATCAAGCCATACAAAAATTAGAAATTGTGTTTAACATCCAGAGGTCTGTGAGCTGAACTTTCATGAACTTTTATTTTCCTCCAAATGAAGTCATGGTGGGATTGGGTGGAAGATGCAACAGAAAAATAGAAAGCTTGAACAATCTGATAAAGCAGGCTTAGGTTTTTAAATCAAGGCAAGTCAAACCAACAGCACAAGTCCTGATACTCATTTTTGAACCTGCAGGCCCTAAGCTGCCTCTGATGGAATGCTGTGAGTTTGAAGGGGTGTTAAAAAGCCACATTAATATAGTCATGAAACCAGCAGTGTGTACTTTTTGAACAGCTGAGATTAGAGGCAAGTGATGAGAATGAAAGAACAGTGTGAAAATAAACAATTCACTGGAGGGAAGACCAAAGCACCCAGATGACCTACTGACGTACTTTGCCAGGTACGTAATTCCTATCGATGCTTTCCTCTTGTAAGAACATGTGCAGGCAGCGTTCATTCTGGGCCAATGGATGACCTGCAATTCTAAAAAAAAAAGAGAGGGAGAAGGTTAAAAGTAAAGAAAGAGTCTGGAGACATTATGATTTTAGTGTTCCATAACTGCCTCAGCATTTGAATAATAGATTGCAGTTGAATATTTCAATCTGTATGGCAAGTAGCTTTTCCAGTTGGAAAAGACATCTACTATAATGCTGCTTCATTGCATTCCCCCCCACCCCGCCCATTAAAAAAAAAAGACCCTTTTAAAATGATATTCTATCCCATGCTCACTTGCAGCAAAGCATTCCAGATCCTAATAACTGCTAATAAAACTAAACTCCCCCTTCATTCTTCCAATAAATTAAACCTATGCCACCTTAAATGTTTCCACTGGTTGCTACAATTTTCTCAAACTGCACTTTTAAAAAAAAAAATACTCTATGATCTACTGGAAACATCAGTTTTAGCATTACAAGGTCTTTTACAACAGAAGATTAATCAACCAACAATGATGCAATACCAAGATCAGTAGCTAGAGGTAGACACTTGTACTGTTTGAACAGGTCTTTGCCTGCTATTGAAAGCCAGGGATGCGACAGGTCAGAGGCTGCCCATACATGCAGCTTGATTATGAAAGTACAAGAATGTAACTGGGAACTGCAATGAAGTTTAAAATTAGAGAACCTTCCTGATTGGAAGGATGTATAGGAGTTAGTCACAAATTTTACTTGTTAATGAATTGTTCTAATCCCACTCTTCTTTCTTCAATAAAAGACTCTTCAAAAATTCCTTCGTCCATTCTAAATGGAAGCTGACGTTTCAAAGCTTTTCCTGGTAATGGTGGCACAACAATCTGTAGCGAATTATACAAAAAAAAAAATAAAAGTAATGCATTGACCATTCATCTAGTTCCCATTACCAGAGCATTTGAAAAATAAAATCTATTCTGGAAAGCCACGTTTCAAAGTGGATGTTTTACCATTTACTAAAAACAAACTAATAAGAAATTACTACACACTAGCATTGGAATGCTGTAAGATACTTTTTCAGCAATAGAATTTTTGAAGTATTTGTACATCGCTCACTGGTTCTATGCTGGTCACCCTGTTCCACTGCCACCCATTATTCCAATTGACAGTAAACATGCAATACACAATGGAAAACCTGGATATCCAAACTCTCCTGCCTTACTCAGGTTTCTCACTAGCCATGTCAGGAAACATGAGCAATACAAAAACAGACAAGACAACATAGGACAGTCACATTTTGTGAAAGGTAGTCTAGAAGCAGTCTTCCATCAGATGCGGCTTTTGTAAATAAAAAAAAAAGCATCCAATTTACATAATGCTGGTTTTTGCAGCAACATGCACCCCTGGGTAGTAGAGTCACTAGTTGGTTATTTGACAACCAAGAAGTGCATGTTTTAACCCTTTGCCAAGATAACCCCCAACCCCCTTGTTGAAAGAAACCACCACTGCGCTTTAATAGCATGTGCACTGCAAAAAATAAGCCAGGATTGCTAAATTACAGCATGCAGTAAGATCTAAGATTTGAGTTTGCATTTTGCAATGGTAATGATGGCAAAACTGTCAGTGTTTGCAGTCATTACTCCACTGAAATGGACAGCAAATAGTGAGTCCACACATGCGTAAAGCAAAGCTTAAAAAAAAAGTTGCGTCGGTGATTCTATGCTTTTCCAGAGGGGATGCTGTTGAAGTCTCTCCAGAATGCAATTCGTGACAAATCTCTGAATTGATGAGAACATCCACTCATTATGCTTAGTCTCACTGCAAATGTCCCAACAAAAAGTTACACCTTGTTGTATAAGGTGTAACTGGTTTCTAGACAGCATACTAAGTTCATAATTATTGCTGACACTCTCACCCTGGAAAGCTCATTTTATACATGGAATGTCAAATTTCTATTATGATAAAAAATGGATTCTACATATTTTAAGTTTATTACCTGAAATTTTTAAATTAAAATGTAAAGCAATTCTGTACTTTTAACTTCATGGTTTATTGTCTGAGAAGAATTCAATGCAACTGTTGCATTCCCTGCTTGCTGGCATTACTGTTTCTCAACGGCTGGAGAGCCCCTTAACTTGGCGCCAAATTTAAACAGCCGTAGGGAAAGGGGAAGTCCAGCCCAGAGATTGCTAGAGCTTTGTGGGCAGCTTTCTTAGGTCAGTCGTGAGAACTGCTGCTTTGCCTCAGACCACAATATGGGCCCAGAGGTGTTTGATTGCAAGTTTTACCCATTTTCACCGTTAGCATTTACTTAAAAAAAAAGTTTCAAATAATATGAAGTATAATTAACAGCATTAAAGATATATATCCCAATATACTTTCTCCTCAAACCTTTCCTATGGCCATTACCTTACTGTCTCTCTCCAGTTCACTTTTTAACCACTCAAAGTCGCTGTATCGCCTACGCACACACGAGTCCTTCATCTTAAAAATGGGAAGGTTTGTCTGCAAAAGGAAAACAGTTAAGCTTCAAGATTGCGTTTTTGTTTGTGCACTGAACTCTTAAGTTCTTCCATGTGCAAATCAATCGTCATACCAAAGACATTGGCGTCTGCATATAAACCAGCTTTATACCAGCAATAGGCCAACACACAAATGGTACAACATTCAGAACAAGAAATAATTAGGTGTAGTACAGTAACTGTGCAAGTGTAGCACTGAGTACTTAATTTCCTTTCCTGTTAAAATGCTTGCTTAACTCCTGGATAATTCAAAAGCAAAGTGAGGAAGGCAATAGCATCTTGCTTCTAAAACTAAAATGGAACAGAGTTGAATGTATGCACTGCATCTTGGTGTGGAGTGGGGGAGAAAGGGGAAGAGATAAAGGAAAAGAAATCCTCCAACCTCACTCGTGACACACCAACACCAATTTCTAGAATCATGTAGTTCATGATTAGCTTCCAAAAAAATCAAGGATCGTCTCTGGCCTTTCCCCTCTTACTCTAGCTTCACACTCAATCTCCAGATTAATTTCCTTCAGTAAGCCCATCTTCCCCATTCTTGAAACCTAATACTTCCTTTCTTCCAGTAGCATTTCCAATAGTTTTAAAATTACCTTTACAGCCCCTCCTTTAGAGAGGAACTATCTTTTGACCTCAGTCATTGTAAATAATTACCCTTTTAACTACCATCTTTTCATTCATTTGTCCCACCACACTCCCTTTTGAGCCACTCCAATCTGGTTTTGGACCAGTTCATAGTATCTAGACGGAATGTTGTCAAGTACACAAATCATAGTCTAAATGATTGCAACAGACCTCAGTTATTCCCTAATCCTTCAGCCTTTGTATTCCTTCACTTGATTACTTTCCTCCACTGTTCTCATGGTTCCTTTCCTTGCTGTCCTACAATCCCTTCAAGCAGTTTCTGCTTCTCAACAAGGTCACCTGCAATATGAGCAACATGGATAGGGAGGAAAGAGACTAAGAACATAGAATCATAGGATGGTTACATCATCCTCAGTGAACTCCCACATTTCTCCATCAATTCAGAAAACCTTTAACAGGTTGCCTTAAGTCCCTGTTCCAACAGTAACCAGTTTCTCTACGTAAAATGATAACTGATAAGCTATTAACAAATCTCTTCTGCATAGCCTTGAAATCCTTCACAATAGGACAGCCAAAATATGCCATAACATGCAAACATTTGTAGAATGAATTCCAATAGTTTTAAAATAAGGAAAAATCTTCCAGAATATTTTAGATGATTTGGGTGAAAACAGTATCAATTTGCCAGGATAACATATTACACCACACATTTCCAAAAACCAGCACAATCATAACTCCTGTCATGAAATTCACAATATGGGGTTAGGGGCAATTTACTGGCTTGGATAGAGGATTGGCTAACCAACAGAAAACAGTCAGGATAAATGGGTCCTTTTCTGGTTGGCAAGATGTAACTAGTGGGGTGCCATAGGGTTTGGTCCTCAGTCCCCAACTATTTACAATCTTTATAAAATGACTTGGATGCAGGGATAGAAGGCATTATAGCTAAATTTGCAGATGACACTAAAATAGGTGGGATAGTAAGTTGCAATAAAGAAATTTACAAATGGATATGGATAGGTTAGGCGAATGGGCCAAAATTTGGCAGATGGAGTTTAACGTGGATAAGTGTGAAGTTGTCCATTTTGGTCAGAAGAATAGAAAGGCAAATTATCTAAATGGAGAGAAACTTCAGAGTGCTTCGGTGCAGAGGGATCTGGGTGTCCTCATGCATGAATCGCAGAAAGCTAGTATGCAGGTGCAGCAGGTAATAAGGAAGGCAAATGGAATTTTGGCATTTATTGCTAAAGGAGGGAGTATAAAAGTAGGGAAGTATTGCTGCAACTGTGCAAGGCATTAGAGACACCGCACCTGGAGCAATGTGTACAGTTTTGGTCCCCTTATTTGGAGGGGTGTAGTTGCATTGGAGGCAGTCAGATCAGGTTCACTAGATTGATTCCAGAGATGAGGGGTTTGTCTTATGAAGAGAGATGGAGCAGTTTAGGCCTTTACTCTCTAGAGTAGAGAAGAATAAGAGGAGATCTAATTGAGGTATACAAGATGATTAAGAGGATTGACAAAGTAGACTAGAGAGGATGCCCCAGAGGAAACAATCTAGAACAAGAGGTCATAGTTTTAGGATAAGGAATAGCAGATTTAAAAAAAGAGAGAAGAAATTACTTCTCTCAAAGGGTCACGAGTCTGTGGAATTCACTACCCCAGAGTACGGTGGATGCTGGGACATTGAGTAAATTTGAGGAGATAGACAGATTTTTAATTAATAATGGGTTGAAGGGTTATGGAGAACGGGCAGGAAAGGAATGGAAGCCGAGATGAGATCAGCCATGATCGTATTGAATGGCGGAGCAGGCTCGAGAGGCTGAACTGTCTACTCCTGCTCCTAGTTCTTATGTTCTTATATGCTTGGTTTCCTTCTGGGCATATCTGAGGGACAGCAAGAAGTTTGGGTTACTATCAATTTAGTTAGTCACCATCTATAATCATTACCTCTTTGAAAAAAAGGCCAGCAAAAAAAAAAGTTTACAATTTAGCTGACTGTGTTCTTCCATTGACTCATCAAGCCACCTAGCTTAAGCATATCCATATTTAATAAACTCAAAAAAGTCTTAGTGCCTTTAGTTGCTGCCTTTACTCAAACATTGTTGAGGCAAGAAAGCAAAATTAAAAAGTTAATTAAATTTACCTGAGAAGGCAATGAAGTTTTTACATTCTCAAGTCCAAGCCCTCTTTTCCATAATCTTCATTTGAAGGGATCCTGGGTATGGATGCAAGATCTGTATATATCATATTGATCCAGAAGTGATTCATCCTTGCCTGATTTATCTGAATTATGGAGTTAACTTTTAACGATACTCAAGACAATTTTTATAGTGATCTTGAGGCATCAGCTCCAATAGCTTAGGTTGCTGCACAGATGACAGCTTTGCAATTTATTCTGGACTACTGGCTACAATTTTAAAATGTGAGCTTTCCTGAAGTAAATACAAAAATTAAGGCAACTTTACTCTGGACTAACATGCGCTGACTGATAGCAACATGCATGATATGGTTGGAGAGTTAGCTTGCTCTCCCAGATGCAGCTACAACATAGAAGTAACATGTGTAAAAAAAATAAAATGCTACACTTGTCCAACTACACCCAGCCCCCTCCAAAATAGGGTTAGATACAAAGTAGGCCTTGGTACAGATTAAAGTATGTGAAAATGTGAAGCATTCATTTTATTCCCTTTCACAAGCAGAGTTTAAGTTTTACAATCATCCCTATGTTGTTTTATCTTTTCATTTAAGAGAATAGTTCAACAGCAAGAGGACAGATCTGCACAAAACACTATCCAATGATTGCTGCAAAGAGCTCCTAGCTAATTAGTTTCAAAAAGGTAATTTTAATTTTGACTTAACATCTAGTTGCAGACTTTGTCTCCTTTACAATATAAATAACCATCGCAAATACTGGAAGATTTAGTAATGTTATATCACTCCTAACATGCTTCATTATAGCCAAGCTTCTTACTCAGTTGATGTAACTCACACCCAGGTCAGGGAGGTTTGTGAGGCAGAGATAAGCTAGCATGGGGACAGTGCAGTTTTCAAATAGGGTAGACTCCAGTCCCCAACTTTCTCCCTTAGAAAGCAGGTTCTTCCCATACAAATTTGAGAATGGGAAGAGGGAAGAAATGAGAACCAGCAATAAACAACCTACACATCTTAAGCATGACTCAGGCTCCAAGTGGCCTAAAGAAAAAGCACTGACTAACTACAGTGTGGATAAGCTCAACTGTTATCTTCTGCATACATAAAATGTACTAGCTTATGTGTGGGGAGGGGAAACGGGTGCAATTTGTATAGTATTTTGAAGCCTACCAAGCATCTGGCAAGAAGTTTAGCTCATGCTTAGGGGCAGACTACACTTTAGGAGGAATACTGATCAAATTCACAAATTTAAGTTAATTTAATATTCCATTAGTACAAGTTCTTAGACAGAACAATTATACGCTTGCCCACATTCAAAAGGAACGTGCACTAGGAAGAACCCTTTGTGATAAACAAAAACATTCATCTTTACAAAGGCAAAGTACTGCCAATAATGGAAATCTAAAGTAAAAACATACTTGCAAATTTTATGTACACTGAAGATAACAATTGGGCTTATCTGCCCTGCAGTCTCAGCCAGCATTTCCCACGCAATTTGAGAGAACATGAACTTGCTTTCTAGGGGAGAAAACGGTTAAGTTTTACTGTTTTAAGTTCTTACAGTTTTAAAAAAATTGGAAATATTCAACAGGCCAGGCACTGAGGAGGGAGAAACAAATAGAAAGTTAAATGTTTCAGGTTGACAACTTTTCATCTGAACTGGAAAAAGTTGGAGATGCAACAAGTTTTAAGCAAGTATAGAGGCAAGGAAAGGAGACTGGGGTGGGGAAGAAGAACAAAGGGCTGAGATGAGATTAAATGACAAAAAGGATGATGGTAAAAAAAAGGTAAAAGATGATCTAGAGGTAACGTAAATGGTAACAGCAGAATCATCAACAGCTGCCACTCAAGAAAAAAAAAATGGGAGCAGAGGTTAGAATCTGAAATCATTGAACTCAGGTGTTGAATCTAGAAGGCTGTAAAGTGTCTAATCAAAAGGTGAAGTGCCATTTCTCAAGCTTAAGTTGAGCTTTATTGGAACAATGTAGAAGACAGGAGGACAGAGATTAGTACGGGAGTGGGGCTGAGAATTAATAGAAAAGGCAGGCAACCAGAAGCTAGAGATCACAGACTGAACAGATGTGTTCACCCAAGCTGTATTTGGTCTCTCCAATGTTGAGGGGACATCATGGCAGTGAACACAGTATAAATAAGTATAGGTAAACTGCTGTTTCACCATGGGAGTGTTTGGGGCCTTGGATGGTGGGAAGAGAAGAGCTAAAGGGCAGGTGTTGCATCCCCTGCACTTGCATGGGAAGACGATGGGGTGACTGTCAGAGTGGACTAGGGTATCCCTTTGGAATGTTGAAAGGAGAGGGAGAAGACTTGTTTGGTGGTGACAGAAATGGCATAAGATGGCCTGTTCAATATGGAGGTTGGTGGGAGGAAGGACAGGACAAGAAGAAAGCTACTGTGGTTCTGGGAGGGAGGGGAAGGGGGTAAGAGCAGAATGTGGGAAATGAACAGACATGGTCGAGGGCCCCCTCAAACCACAGTGGAGGAAAAGTAGGAAGACACATCAAGAACAAGAACACAAGAAATAGGAGCATGACCATATGGCCCGAGTCTGCTCCACCATTCAAAATGATCATGGTTGATCTTAGGAAGCACCAGTATAGAAGGCAGCATTGTCAGAACAGATGGAGACAGGGAAATTGGGAAAAGTGGAAATAGAGTCCTTACAGGAAGTGGGATGAGAGGGGCTACAAGATATTGATTGTCTCCATTTCTGGAGACAGGCAGTGACATCTAAGCTTTAAACATTCATTTTTACAAGTGTCAGCCTTGGCTTAGTGGTATGCACTCCAAGTCAGAAGGTTGTGGGTTTGAGTGCCACTTGAGATCTTGGTGCAGAGGGAGTGCTGCACTGCAGTGCTATGAGTTGCCCTCTTTCAGATGAGATAACAAACCGAAGCCCACTCAGGAGGCTGTGAAAGATTTAAACAGCAGGACAGTTCTCCCTAATATTTATCGCTCATCCAATAGCACCAAAAAAAAAAAAAATCTGGTAATTTTCTTATTGCTGCTTGTGCAAACTGGTTTCTGTCTATATTATAACAGTGACAACATAAAATATTGCACTGGCTATGAAATGCTTTGGGAAATCCTGAGGCCATGAAAGGCACTATATAAACAAGTTCATTCTTATTTAGGCCTTGGAAGTTGACTTTTAATTTTGAAGCTCCTGGTGTTCACCCTGTTAAGTCAGTCTTCCATAGTCTATAATTCTGCAGTCAGACTAAAGTAAATCCAGGAAGTGGGAAGTACCAGGCAGATTTACATTTGCAGATACTGAGTTTTAATGCAGTCTGAGGAATTGTTGGATACATGGTCATTTAATATTTTTAAATAGTAAAATTATTGCAATAGTCATATGGTTTATTTCAACTGTTGGAACACAGACCAGTGTTCAAATTATGCTGAACTGAGTGCCAGCCACTTCAGCTGTGCAAAGTCCTCATCAACATCGGAAGCATTAAGTTGAGCCGGCTTTCCTAAAGATTAGTCAAGCAACAGACCGATGGTAGTGATCAGTCATTCATCCCATCTCTGAAGTCCTGCTGACAGATGGGAAGAGGGAGGGAGCCATAGACAGTAGCTTATAGTCAGCTCAGCATAGCCCTAAGAGAGCTCAACATTGAACAAAGAACAAAAGAACACTACAGCACAGGAACAGGCCATTCAGCCCTCCAATCCTGCACAGATCTTGATCCCGCGCCTAAACTAAAACCTCCTGCACTTCCGGGGTCCGTATCCCTCTATTCATGTATCTGTCAAGATGCCTCTTAAACGTGTCTATGGTACCTGCTTCCACCACCTCCCCCCAGCAACAAGTTCCAGGCACTCACCACCCTCTGTGTAAAGAATTTGCCTCGCACATCCCCTCTAAACTTTGCCCCTCTCACCTTAAACCCATGTCCCCTAGTAACTGACTCTTCCACCCTGGGAAAAAGCTTCTGAATATCCATTCTGTCCATGCCACTCAACTTTGTAAACCTCTATCATGTCGCCCCTCCACCTCCGTTGTTCCAGTGAAAACAATCAGAGTTTATCCAACCTCTCCTCATAGCTAATGCCCTCCAGACCAGGCAACATCCTGATCAGCCTCTTCTGTACCCTCTCCAAAGCCTCCAGGTCCTTCTGGTAGTGTGGCGACCAGAATTGCATGCAATATTCTAAGTATGGCCGAACTAAGGTTCTGTACAGCTGCAGCATGACCTGCCAATTTTTATACTCTATGCCCCAACCGATGAAGGCAAGCATGCCGTATGCCTTCTTGACTACCTTATCCACCTGCGTTGCCACTTTGTGACCTGTGGACCTGTACGCCCAGATCTCTGCCTGTCAATACTCCTAAGAGTTCTGCCATTTACTGTATACCTCCCACCTGCATTAGACCTTCCAAAATGCATTACCTCACATTTGTCTGGATTATACTCCATCTGCCATTTCTCCGCCCAAGTCTCCAACCGATCTATATCCTGCTCTATCCTCTGACAATCCTCATTACTGTCCGCAACTCAACCAACCTTTGTGTCGTCCGCAAACTTACTAATCAGACCAGCTACATTTTCCTCCAAATCATTTATATATTCTACAAACAGCAATGGTCCCAGCACTGATCCCTGTGGACCACCACTTGTCACATCCCTCCATTCAGAAAAGCACCCTTCCACTGCTACCCTCTGTCTTCTATGGCCGAGCCAGTTCTGTATCCATCTTGCCAGCTCCCCTCTGATCCAGTGACTTCACCTTTTGTACCAGTCTGCCATGAGGGACCTTGTCAAAGGCTTTATTGAAGTCCATATAGATAACCTCCACTGCCCTTCCTTCAATCATCGTCACTTCCTCAAAAAACTCAATCAAGTTAGTGAGACACGACCTCCCCTTCACAAAACCATGCTGCCTCTTGCTAATAAGTCCATTTGTTTCCAAAAGGGAGTAAATCCTGTCCCAAAGAATCCTCTCCAATAATTTCCCTACCACTGACGTAAGGCTCACCAGCCTATAATTTCCTGGATTATCCTTGCTACCCTTCTTAAACAAACAAAGGAACATTGGCTATTCTCCAGCCCTCTGGGATCTCACCTGCAGCCAATGAGGATGCAAAGATTTCTGTCAAGGCCCCAGCAATTTCTTCCCTCGTCTCCCTCAGTATTCTGGGGTAAATTCCATCAGGCCCTGGGAACTTATCTACCTTAATGCTTTGCAAAACACCCAACACCTCCTCCTTTTCGATAATGAGATGACAGACTATCTACACTCCTTTCCCTAGGCTCATCATCCACCAAGTCCTCCTCCTTGGTGAATACTGATGCAAAGTACTCATTTAGTAGCTTGCCCATTTCCTCTGGCTCCACACATAGATTCCCTCCTCTGTCCTTGAGTGGGCCAACCCTTTCCCTGGTTACCCTCTTGCTCTTTATATATGTATAAAGAGCCTTGGGATTTATCTTAATCCTGTTTGCCAATGACTTCTCATAACCCTTTTTAGCCCTCCTGACTCCTTGCTTAAGTTCCTTCCTACTGTCTTTATATTCAAGAGACTCGTCTGTTCCTAGCCTTCCAACCCTTACGAATGCTTCCTTTTTCTTTTTGATGAGGCTCACAATATCCCGCATTATCCAAGGTTCCCGAAACTTGCCAAACTTATCCTTCTTCCTCACAGGAACATGCTGGTCCTGGATTCTAATCAAGTGACGTTTGAAAGACTCCCACATCAGATGTTTATTTACCCTCAAATAGCCACCCCCAATCTAAATTCTTCAGTTCCTGCCCAATATTGTTATAATTTGCCTTCCCCCAATTTAGCACCTTCACCCGAGGACTACTCTTATCCTTATCTACAAGTACCTTAAAACTTATGGAATTATGGTCACTGTTCCCGAAATGCTTCCCTACTGAAACTTCGACCACCTGGCCGGGCTCATTCCCCAATACCAGGTCCAGTACCGCCCCATCCCTAGTTGGACTATCTACATATTGTTTCAAGAAGCCCTCCTGGATGCTCCTCACAAATTCTGCCCCATCCAAGCCCCTAGCACTAAGTGAGTCCCAGTCAATATCAGGGAAGTTAAAATCACCCACCACTACAACCCTGTTGCTTTTACATCTTTCCAAAATCTGTCTACATATCTGCTCCTCTACCTCCCGCTGGCTGTTGGGAGGCCTGTAGTAAACCCCCAACATCATGACTGCACCCTTCCTACTCCTGAGCTCCACCCATATTGCCTCACTGCATGACCCCTCCGAGGGGTCCTCCCACAGTCCAGCGGTGATATTCTCCTTAACCAGCAATGCAACTCCCCCACCCCTTTTACATCCTCCTCTATCCCGCCTGAAGCTTCTAAATCCTGGAACATTTAGCTGCCAATCCTGTTCTTCCCTCAACCAAGTCTCTAATAGCAACATCATAGTTTCAAGTACTAATCCAAGCTCTAAGTTCATCTGCCTTACCGGTTATACTTCTCGCATTGAAACAAATGCACTTCAGACCACCAGTCCTGCTGTGCTCAGCAACATCTCCCTGCCTGCTCTTCCTCTTAGTCCCACTGGCCTTATTTACTAGTTCCCCCTCATTTATTTCACTTGCTGTCCTACTGCTCTGGTTCCCCCCGAACATGAATTCTTAAGAGCTTCAGATCAAAATAAACCCAGGGTAATCTCCTGCTGACCATCACCTGATGAATCAGTACTTATGTGCAGCATAATTTGGAGGAAGCATTAAAAAGGGAAGTCTTCAGGTCTTCATGTGACTTCCAATATGCTGACTGATTGGTTGTGCAGTAGGTGAAAGGAACTGACATGAAGGAGTAACTACTTAAAAACACACCCTCATCAACCTATAGCTACACAGAGTCATCAATAGCCTTGGTAGGAGCAACCAGTCAACAAAATGTTTTTACCAAGTAGGCTCTCCATGTAAAACACTTTGCCATGCCAAAGGTGAGATAGAGGAAGGATTGATCCAGCAGCCCAAAACTGGGTACCAGAGGTGTTGTGGTATTGGACTTGTTCAATAATCTTCCATCAAACCAGGATGGATCTTCTGGCTTAAAAACAGCAAGTGTAGAAGCACACCTCAGGAGCAGTATCAGGCAAAACCCACTATAGCATGCAACAGGCAGCCAAGCAGCCCCACAATCAATAGATCAGTGCAAAGCTCAGTCGCCCTACGAGGACCAGGGAAAAATGATAACGGACAGTTAGGTGACCATTGGTGCCTAGGAATGCAAGAGAAAAGGCTAAAGCATTTGCAAGGGTCTTCAGTCAAGTGTTAAGTGGAAACTCCAAGATCTCCTAATCCACACTACAACCACAATGAGAAATCATCAAACTATCTTCATATCAAAAGGTAGCATTTAGCTAAATGTGGCACAAAGGAACCCTAGCAAAATGCAACTGCAGGTCAAGAGGAAACACTTTCAGTGGCTGGAAATATAACCAACATTAAGATCTTGTGGAAAATCAGGCCAATTATTATAGCCCTGGAATATCACTGCCAGAGTGTGTCAGTATCTTTGGCCAACTATCTTCAGTTGCTTTAATAACTGACCTTCTGCTATGAAGGTCAACAGTTAGACTGTTTACTACTCTAGTTATATTCCATGCACAATTTCATTTTTGAAGTAGCCCACGTCAGCCTATAGCAGAACAAAGAACATTACAGCACAGGAACAAGCCCTTCGGCCCTCCAAGCCTGCGCCGATCCAGATCCTCTATCTAAACATGTCGCCTATTTTCTAAAGGTCTGTATCTCGTTGCTTCCTGCCCATTCATGTATCTGTCTAGATACATCTTAAAAGACGCTATCGTGCCCGCGGCTACCACCTCCGCTGGCAACGCGTTCCAGGCACCCACCACCCTCTGCGTAAAGAACTTTCCACGCATATCCCCCCTAAACTGTTCCCCTCTCACTTTGAACTCGTGACCCCTAGTAATTGAATCCCCCACTCTGGGAAAAAGCTTCTTGCTATCCACCCTGTCTATACCTCTCATGATTTTGTACACCTCAATCAGGTCCCCCTTCAACCTCTGTCTTTCTAATGAAAATAATCCTAATCTACTCAACCTCTCTTCATAGCTAGCGCCCTCCATACCAGGCAACATCCTGGTGAACCTCCTCTGCACCAAAGCATCTACATCCTTTTGGTAATGTGGCGACCAGAACTGCACGCAGTATTCCAAATGTGGCCGAACCAAAGTCCTATACAACTGTAACATGACCTGCCAACCCCTGTACTCAATACCCAGTCCGATGAAGGAAAGCATGTCGTATGCCCTCTTGACCACTCTATTGACCTGCGTTTCCACCTTCAGGGAACAATGGACCTGAACACCCAAATCTCTCTGTACATCAATTTTCCCCAGGACTTTTCCATTTACTGTATAGTTCACTCTTGAATTGGATCTTCCAAAATGCATCACCTCGCATTTGCCCTGATTGAACTCCATCTGCCATTTCTCTGCCCAACTCTCCAATCTATCTACATTCTGCTGTATTCTCTGACAGTCCCCTTCACTATCTGCTACTCCACCAACCTTAGTGTCGTCTGCAAACTTGCTAATCAGACCACCTATACTTTCCTCCAAATCATTTATGTATATCACAAACAGTGGTCCCAGCACGGATCCCTGTGGAACACCACTGGTCACACGTCTCCATTGAGAAACTCCCTTCCACTGCTACTCTGTCTCCTGTTGCCCAGCCAGTTCTTTATCCATCTAGCTAGTACACCCTGGACCCCATGCGACTTCACTTTCTCCATCAACCTACCATGGGGAACCCTATCAAACGCCTTACTGAAGTCCACGTATATGACATCTACAGCCCTTCCCTCAATCAACTTTGTCACTTCCTCAAAGAATTCTATTAAGTTGGTAAGACATGACCTTCCCTGCACAAAGCCAGAAAAAAATTCAGACTTGGTCTAATAGTTAACATTTGGGCCTGACCTTCAACAGCACTGTTGCCAATGCCCTACCAACATCTTGGTCACCGGAGACCAGAAGTGTAACTGCACCAGCCATACCACAGCAAGGCTACATGAGCATGAACAGAAGCAGACTGCACTGCCGAGTGGTTGATCTACTGACCCCTCAAAGCCTCTTCATCGACAAGGCTGAAGTTAGGAGCGTGATGGGAAAAAAAAAAAGTCAGCTCATCTAAATTAGGAGCAGCTGCAAAGCAAGGTCAACACCATCCAAACCAAAGCCCCTGCCCATTGGACTTTATGCTCATCCCCTCCTCCACCACCAGTACGTAACGCAGCAACTTATCAAACCTTCAACAGCATCACTAGACCATGTAGCCTCCAAGAATAATAATCAGGGGAATACCATCACCTCCAAGTCACAAACCAACCTAACATACCAAAACTAGTCCTTCACTGTCAACAAGTAAAAATCCTGGTATTGCCTTCACAATCCCATTGTGGGGATGCCAAAATCTAGAGCAGTTCAAAGGAAAAAAAAAAGTTAACTAGCCAACTACCATCTTCCCCAGGGCAACTTGAAGCCAGCAATAAATGTAGTCTTACCAACAATACCCACATCCCAAGAACTCCCAAGTATAACTAGCAGCTCTAAGCACATGTACATAAGTATTTTAAATAGTGAAGTCAGGTACATATACATTTTTTTCAATGCCAAATCTATGGTAGAAGAATGGAATTCAAAATTAAGGATGCACATGTCCTATTCAGAAGACTGTGTGGGCATATATTTGAGAGTCAGTCGTACAGCATAGAAACAGGCCCTTCGCCCACTGCGTCCATGCTGACCATAATCCCATATCCCTCTATGCCTTGCTCATTCAAGTACCTGTCCAGATGCCTCTTAAAATGTCACTGTTCCTGCCTCCACCACCTCCTCTGGCAGCTCATTCCAGATACCCACTATTCTTTGTGTGAAAAATTTATCTCTGATCTCCTTTAAACCTCCTCCCTCTCACTTTAAATCTATGCCCTCTAGCTTTAGTCACCCCTACCATGGGAAACAGACTCTGGCTATCTACCATATCTATGCCTCTCAATTTTATATACCTCTATCATGTCCCCCCTCTCAGCCTCCTTCGCTCCAGGGAAAACAGATCCAGCCTATCCAATCTCTCTTCATAACTCAAGCCCTCCAAACCAGGCAACATCCTTGTGACTCTTTTCTGCACCCTCTCTAGCTTAAATCACATCTTTCCTGTAGTGCGGCAACCAGAACGGCACAGTACTCCAAATGCGGCCTAACCAACATTCTGTACAACTGTAACATGACGTCCCAACTCGAACTCAATGCCTCGGCCGATGAAGGAAAGCATGCCATACGCCTTCACCACCCTGTCTACCTGTGTTACCACTTTCAGGGAACTATGTACTTGCACCCCAAGGTCTCTGCTCAACAACACTCCCCAGGGCCCTGCCATTCACTGTGTATGTCCTGCCCTGGTTTAACTTCCCAAAATGCATCACTTCGCACTTGTCTGCATTAAACTTCATTTGCCAATCCCTTGCCCACTTTCCCAGTTGATCCATATCCTGCTGTAACCTTAGACAACCTTCTTCACTGTCCACTATACCACCAATTTTGGTGTCATCTGCAAACTTACTTATCATGCCCCCTACATTCACATCCAGGTCATCAATATATGACAAACAAGAGGGCCCAGCACCGATCCCTGCAGCACACCACTGGTCACCGGCCTCCAATCAGAAAGACAACCCTTCACTACCACCTGCTACCTCCCATCACCAAGCCAATTTTGTATCAAATTGGATACAAAATCACCCTGGATCCCATTGTTCGAACCTTCCGCACCAGCCTACCATGCCGGACCTTGTCAAAGGCCTTGCTAAAGTCCATGTAGACAACGTCCACCGCCCTGCCCTCGTCAATCCTCTTGGTCACCTCCTCAAAAAACAAATTCTGAGACATGATTTCCCATGCACAAAGCCATGCTTACTATCCCTAATCAGACCTTGCCTTTCCAAATGCATATAAATCCTGCGTCTCAGAATCCCTTCCAATAACTTTCCCACCACTGATGGGAGGCTCACCGGCCTGTAGTTCCCTGGCTTATCCCTGCTGCCCTTCTTAAATAAAGGCACAACATTAGCTATCCTCCAGTCTTCCGGTACCTCACCCGTTGCAAACGATGATATAAAAATCTCTGCCAGGGCCCCAGCAATCTCCTCCCTTGCTTCCCATAGCATCCTCGGATACACCTGGTCAAGCCCTGGGGATGTATCCACCTTAATGTGCTTCAAAACCTCCAACACCTCCTCCTTTGTAATGTTGATATGCTCCAGGATATCGCTGTTCCCGCCCTTGAACTCAGTAGCTCCCATGACCTTCTCCACAGTAAATACAGACGAGAAGTATTCATTTAAGACCTCATCCATTTCCTGTGGTTCTACACAGATTACCACACTGATCCTTAAGGTGACCTACGCTCTCCCTAGCTACCCTTTTACTTTTAATATACTTATAGAATCTTTTAGGATTCTCTCTTAACTGCCAGGGAAATCTCAGGGCCCCTTTTCGCCCTCCTAATTTCCTTCTCAAGTGTACTCCTACATCCCTTATACTCAGGGACTCGCTTGATCCCAGCTGCCTATACTGGACATATGCCTCCTTTTGTCCTGGACCCTCAATATCCCTCGTCAACCAAGGCTCCCTAAACTTGCCAGCCTTGCCCTTCCATCTAACAGGAAGATGCCGGCCCTGAACTCTTCCTATCCCACTTAAAAGCCTCCCACTTGCCAGGCGTCCCTTTACCTATAAACAGCCTCTCCCATTCAACTTTTGAGTGTTCCTGTCTGATGTCATTGAAATTAGCCTTCCCCCAATTTAGGACTTCAACTTGAGGACCAGTCTTATCCTTTTCCATAACTATCTCGAAGCTAAAAGAATTACGGTCACTGGTCCGAAAGTGCTCCCCCACTGACATAAATTACCTGCCCATCCTCATTTCCTAAGAGGAGGTCGAGTGTAGCTCCTTCTCTAGTGGGGCCATCCACATACTGCTTCAGAAAACTATCCTGGACACACTTAAATTCTTCCCCATCTGATCCCTTAGCACTAAGGCAGTCCCAGTCAATTAGGGAAGTTAAAATCACCTATTACAACCCTATAATTCCTACACCTATCTGTGATTTCTCTACATACATGCTCCTCCAATTCCCTCTCACTATTGGGGGGCCTATAGTATAATCCCAATGTGATCACCCCTTTCTTAATTCTAAATTCTACCCATATGGCCTCGCTGGACGGCCCCCCGGGATATCCTCTCGAAGTACTGTCGTGATGTCCGCCCTAATCAATAGCGCAACTCCCCCTCCTCTCTTACCTCCACCTGTCACGCCAGAAGCATTGGTACCCCGGAACATTGAGCTGCCAGTCCTGCCCATCCCTCAACCACGTTTCCGTGATAGCTATAATATCACAATCCCATGTACCAATCCATGCTTTGAGTTCATCTGCCTTACTTGTAAGGCTTCTTGCATTAAAGTAAATGCAGTTTAGCCTACCAGACCTTCCACGCTCCCTGTCCTGCCCCTGCCCGGCCTGCCTACTGGACTTGCTTGCTTTAACCTCTACATTTACCTCAACTATCTCATTTGAGAGACTACTACTTTGCATCCCACATCCCTGCCAGACTAGTTTATATATAAAGTCCACACTGGTCTCTACTGAATGAGCAGACTCTAAGTCACATACACAGGGCTATACATGCTCAGACTAGACAGTAATTGCTAAATGTGAAAGGACACCACTGTTTTAATTCTTACTTTGATAAGGTTTACCCTTCCATTCCCTTATTTTCCTCATAAGCAGACTACAAAGCACATATACCCTCACTGCAGTCCAGCCAATTTTCAGTTTTTAAATTCTAAAAACACTAAAATGCAAAGTTCAAAATGTCCAAAAAATAGGGTATTAAATGCACTCTCTAGAATTGCAAAAAAAAAATTAAGTCCCTTTATAGAACGCAAAGACAGACAATTCACGTAAAGGATAAACTCAAATTAAATAGAAAAATCAGAAATCAGTAAAGATTACAAGGTAATGAAGAGTGATTAGAACAGTATGTACAAACAACCAAGGTGGCAAGAAACGCAAGTCACATATGAGGACTGAAATGAAAACAGGCAAAAACTGGAAATAGTGAAGGCTACCAGCCCAGAGGCAAAAATCAAGAGACCAACACCCCAACGACCGGCCACCCATTCCCACCACAGCTGTGTCTCAAGAGGGCCCCATGCCTGGAAAAATCAACTCACCTGACCATCTACTTGGACCCCTACGCACCCAGTCCAAATGCAAGGGCGATAGCTAAAATTTAATCTTATTGAAATCAAAGTCTAATTCCAAGGGCTACGAAGTATTCCAGAGAAATATGGATTCAATTTGCAGAATAAAAGGACCAAAGGCAATGGTTTGGTCTGCTCAACATTTCAAGAGAAGAAATTGCAGCTTGTCTAGGCCTAGACATCAGACAAGAGTCTGGCAGAGACAGTGGTTGACAGGAGTGGTGAGGTAGAGTTAGGTGTCATTAGCATACATTTGCAATTGGACAACATATTGCAAAATGTGCCTAATGGGCAGCATGTAGCAGAGGGATAGGGATGGGAATCGCACCTCCTCCTTGGGAGACTCCAAGAGTTAATGGTGCAGGGGCAATAAAGAAGCTATTGCAGGACGTTCTATGGCTACTATTGGATAAGTGGATCCAAGTGAGGAGAGTCTCATTCAACTGGATAATGGAGGAGAGGTATTGGAGGATAGAGTGGTTCACCTGTCAAAGGCTGTAGAGAGGGTGACAAGGATGAGGAATAGAGCACAATGCTCACAGTGGATATCTTTAATTAGAGCAGTTTAAGAGCACATTGGGAGGGGAGTTTTAAAAAAAAAAGCATGGAGCCATTGACGGAGACACAGCAGCAGAACACAACAGCACAGCCAGCAATTGGAAAGAAAAATTGAGGTTTGACATCACAGGGAAGCATGTAGGTGATTGTAGCTCCATAGTCTCACCCAGCCAAACAGCGTGGGTGGGGACAGCGTGTGGCAAGACACAGGGAGCTAGTCGGTGAGTATCGGTTGGTTTTTTTTTCCTGCTGATTTTTATTTTTTCTAACATTCAAGTCTATCTACTAATTAGAAGCTAAAATGCCAGTAGTCGCTAGGTGGTTACTCATTTGCTCATTCTATTTATAACCATTTTGTGTTTATTTAACTTCCAATTTTAGTGCAGTAAACAAACAATCCGAGGCATGACAGGGCTGTTCACACCTGCCGAATGCACATCCTGTGCCATGTGGAGACTCCAGGACAACATGTGCAGAAAGTGTCACCAAATGCAAAAACTCGAGCACCGAATCTTGGAACTCAAGGAGCAGCTGGTGTCACGGAGGTACATTCGCAAGGATGAGAGTTATGTGGACATCACTTTTCAGGAGGCAGTCACCCCACAGCTTGAGAGCATGCAGGCGGCAAGGGACTGGTGGCTGCCAGACAGACAAGGGCAAGGCAGGTAGTGCAGGTGTCCGTGGAGGGCATCCTACTTTCTAACCAGTATTCAGTTCGGAGTATCGATGGGAGAGGGGGTTCCTCTGGAGAGTGCAAGAGTCATGACCAGAGCACAATGGGTGGCTCAGCTGTACAGTGAGGGAGGGAGAAAAAGACAGAGCAATAGTGGTAGGGGATTCTATAGTTAGGGAACAGACAGGTGTTTCTATAGTTGTCAGACGTGATTCCAGGATGGTATGTTGCCTCCCTGGTGCAAGGGTCATGGACAGCACAGAGCTGCCGCACAGCATTCTGGAGGGAGAGGGTGCACAGCCAGAGGTCGTGGTCCACATTAGTACCAACCCTATAAGTAGAAATAAAAAGGAATGAGGTCCTGCAGGCTGAGTTTAGGGAATTAGGGAAAAAAAAAATTAGCAAGCAGGACTTCAAAGGTAGTAATCGCTGGATTACTCCCAAGGCTACGTGCTAGTGAGTACTGAAACAGGAGAACACACTAGATGAATGCATGGCTGGAGAGATGGTGCAGGAGGGAAGGCTTCTGATTTCTGAGGTATTGGGACATGTTCAAGCTGCATGGTCTAAACCTGTTCAGGACTGGGAGAAATATCCTTGCAGGAAGGTTTGCTGGTGCTGTTGGGGATGGTTTGAACTAGATTGGCAGGGAGATGTGAAACTGCACTCAGGTTCCCATAGGACAAATCCAGAGCAGGGAATGAGGCAGAAAATTAGGAGGAGTGTGACTGAAAGACAGAAGCAGCAAAAGGTTGAAAAAAAATTGTATTGCAAAAGGAAATTGAGTGTTAAAAAGGGTATTTATTTAAATGCAAGCAGTATAGCAAATAAAACCGATGAGCTGAGGGCAGAGATAGACACATGACATATCATTGCTACAACAGAAACCTGGCTTAAAGAAGGGCAAAAATGGAAGCTTAACATCCCTGAATAGAGTTTTCAGGCAAGGTAGAGAGGGGGATAAAAAAAAAAAGAGGGGGTGTAGCATTACTAGTTAAGGAAATCAGCAACAGCCGAGAGGAAGGATGATATGCTAAGTGAATCAAATGCGGCCATATGGGTTGAGCTCAAAAAAAGGCAGCCACACTAGGAGTGTACTATAGATCCCCCAAAGAGTGAGGGAGATAGAAGAATATGTAGGCAAATAGGAGTGAAAAAACAATAGGGCAATAGTTGAGTATTTTAACTACCCCAATATCAACTGGGATATAAACAAACAGTATGAAGGACACAAAATTCTCGTTCTCTTGCATGCAGTTCTTTAGCTAGCACATAAGCCCAATGAGAGGGGATGCAATTCTGGATTTAGTCTTAGGAAATAAAGCAGGGCAAATGGATGAAGTAGCAGTGGGTAACCATTTTGGAGATAGTGACCATAATACAGTTAGATTTATTATGGAAAAGGACAGGGATAGAACAGGAGTAAAAGTTCTAAATTGGGGGAAAACAAATTTTACAAAGCTGAAAGTGATCTGGTGAAGGTGGACTGGATACAACTACTTGAAGGAAATCAGTGGCAAACTTCTTTCTTTTTCTTTTGGGCCTCCTTATCTCGAGAGACAATGGATACGCGCCTGGAGGTGGTCAGTGGTTTGTGAAGCAGCGCCTGGAGTGGCTATAAAGGCCAATTCTGGAGTGACAGGCTCTTCCACAGGTGCTGCAGAGAAATTTGTTTGTTGGGGCTGTTGCACAGTTGGCTCTCCCCTTGCGCCTCTGTCTTTTTTCCTGCCAACTACTAAGTCTCTTCGACTCGCCACAATTTAGCCCTGTCTTTATGGCTGCCCGCCAGCTCTGGCGAATGCTGGCAACTGACTCCCACGACTTGTGATCAATGTCACACGATTTCATGTCACGTTTGCAGACGTCTTTATAACGGAGACATGGACGGCCGGTGGGTCTGATACCAGTGGCGAGCTAGCTGTACAATGTGTCTTTGGGGATCCTGCCATCTTCCATGCGGCTCACATGGCCAAGCCATCTCAAGCGCCGCTGACTCAGTAGTGTGTATAAGCTGGGGGTGTTGGCCGCTTCAAGGACTTCTGTGTTGGAGATATAGTCCTGCCACCTGATGCCAAGTATTCTCCGAAGGCAGCGAAGATAGAATGAATTGAGACGTCGCTCTTGGCTGGCATACGTTGTCCAGGCCTCGCTGCCGTAGAGCAAGGTACTGAGGACACAGGCCTGATACACTCGGACTTTTGTGTTCAAACTAGTGGGAGGCTTTCAAAAGTGAGATTCTATGGGCACAATGTAGACATGTCTCCACAAAGAAAAATGGCGGTACTGCCAAATCTAGAGGCCCCTGGCTATCTAAAAGTGTACAGGGCAAGATAAAGCAGAAAAAGAAAGCTTATGACAGTCACAAAAATCTTAATACTTTAGAAAGCCTAGAGGAGTATAGAAAGTGCAGGGGTGAAGTAAAAAAGGAAATTAGAAAAGCAAAGAAGAGGACATGAAAAAATATTGGCAGAAAAAAAAATCAAGGATAACCCAAAAGATGTTTTATCAGTACAGTAAGAGCAAGAGGATGACTAAGGGTAGGGCCTCAGATGTACAAGGTAACATGTGTGGATGCAGAAAATGTAGGCAGGGTTCTTAATGAGTACTTTGTCTTCACAAAAGGAGGAGAGGAATGATGTATACATTGTCGTTAAAGAGGAAGAGTATGAAATATCAGTTACGATAAAGCAAAATGAGAGGGGAAGTACTTGAAGATGTGGCATCCTTGAAAGTGGATAAAATCATCAGGGTCAGATGGATTGTATCCCAGGCTGTTAAAAAGGAAGCCAGGGAGGAAATAGCAGATGCACGGAGGATCATTTTCAAATCCTCACTAGATACAAGGAGAGGTCACAGAGGATTGGAGGTCTACAAACGTTGTACTATTGTTTAAAAAGGGTGCGAGGGATAGGCCGGTCAGTCTGACCTCAGTGGTGGGCAAGTTATTAGAATCAATTCTCAGACACGGGATAAACTGCCACTTAGAAAGGCACAGATTAATCAGGGATTGTCAGCGTGGATTTGTTAAGGGAATGTGTTACTAACTTAATTGAGTTTTTGGAGGAAGTAACAAGGAGGATTGATGAGGGTAGTGCAGTGAATGTTGTCTAAATGGACTTTAGTAAGGCATCTGACAAAGGTCCCACATGGCAGACTGGTCAGAAAAGTAAAAGCCCATGGGATACAGGGGAATGTGGCGAGTTGGATCCAAAATTGGCTCAGTGACAGGAAACAAAGGGTGATGGTTGACTGATGTTTTTGTGAATGGAAGGTGGTTTCCGTGGTGTTCCTCAGGGCTCAATGTTGGGTCCCTTGCTGTTTGTGGTACACATTAATGATTTGAACTTAAATGTGGGTGACATGATTGGGAAATTTGCAGATGACACAAAAATTGACCGTATAGTTGATAGTGAAAAGGATTAGAGCAGGGCTACCTGACCCGAACCAGATGGACCCAGACGACATTTGTCAGGTTCAGGTCAGGTCAGACACACTATCGCCCTTCCGGTACTTGGCTCGAATTTTAATGCACTTTTTAAAAACAACCTTTCAAGTCCAGTTACTGTTGCTGCTTATCTGCACAAGCTTAAAAAGTGAACAGAAGCTCGGTTAACTAACATTCCGGTGGTTGGATCAGGAAAAAAAAAAAGAAAAGAAAAAAGGACTTGGGCCAGGTTGGGCTCACGCCGGATGTGGTTGCCAGGCTCTGGTTGGGTTTCATTTGCAGGCCCGAGCCAGCCTTTAAAAAGGATAGCTGTAGACTCCAGACTGCTATCACTGGTTTGGTTGAGGGGGTGGAAAGGTGGCAAATGGAATTCAATCCGGAGAAGTGTGAGGGCAAACAAAGCAAGGGAATACACAATAAATGGGAGGATATTGAGGGGTAGAGGTGGTCAGACACCTTGGAGCGCATGTCCACAGGTCCCTGAAGGTGGTAGGACAGGTAGATAGAGTGGTGAAGGCGGCATATGGAATGCTTTCCTTTATTGGCCGAGGTATAGAATACTAAAGCAGAGATTTAATACTGGAACTGTGAGAAAGGCAGCTATGAGGAAAGATTGGATAGGCTAGGGTTGTTTTCCTTAGTACAGAGGAGGCTGAGGGATGACTTAATGGAGGTGTACAAAATTATGAGGGGCCTAGAGTAGATAGAAAGAACCAGTCTCCCCTAGCGGAGAGGTCAATTACCAGGGACATAGATTTAAGGTGACTGGTAGAAGGATTAGAAGGGACAGAGGGTGCTGGGTGTCTGCAATTTGCTGCCCTGGTGGAGGCAGAAACCCAAACGTCATTTAAAAAGGTACCTGGACCTGCAAGGCTACGCACCAGGTGCTGAAAAGTAGGGTTAGAATGGGCAGTTAGTTTTTTCAGCCGGCACAGACACGATGGGCTGAATGGACTCCGTGCTGTAACCGTTCTATGGTTTTAAGTGCTTAGAGGAACAAACAGTTTGACAAGTTCAAATGTAGTGCTATGGGAAATATAGGCACAGACTCGGGAGGCACGTTCAAGGACTAAGAGGAAGGGAGATTGGAGATGGGACAGTAGTTGCAAAGACATGCACCTCTTCTACAGGTGGATTTGTTGATTTGTGGGGACAAGGGAAGGGAATGGAGAAGGAAGAGCAAAGAGCGTTAGCATACAAGCCAGGAGGGTGCTATGTGTCACAGGAGGATCGACTTGGTTGTTTAAGGAATGTCGTACAAGTTCCACTGGCTGGAAGCACACTATTCCTGTCATTGACCATACTCAAATGCACACCTCTAACGGCATCTTGGTTTTAGCTTTTTATCCAGGAGGTTGAAGGAATGGAAACCAAGCAGTTAGTTATAAGCCAGTCAACTAGAAAGCATAAACACAAGGAAGTTTAAAAAAAAGTAGAAAGGTTTTGTTTTAGTTACTGCCAACGTCAACTCTGTTTACATGCCTTGTGGCAGAGTAACAGTTTTGTTTGTCCAGCTTGTTAACAGGAAAAAACAAAAAAGGAACAAAGCCAAGTCGAAACATAACTGAGCATGTCAAGTGATAACTCCTTCTCCAATATTCCACTGATCCTTGGAATGATTAGCTTGACAGTAAACTACTAGATCGAGAGAGTCATTCCTAACTGAAGTATCTACAACTAAAATAAAAGCAAAATACTGCGGATGCTGGAAATCTGAAACAAAAACAAGAAATGCTGGAATCACTCAGCAGGTCTGGCAGCATCTGTGGAAAGAGAAGCAGAGTTAACTCAAGTTCAGTTTGCTTACCCACTGTTTTTTTCAGGTTTTTTTTTTTCAGGTTTGCACTTGCTGCTGTTCAATATTCAGTGTATTCACACCTAATCTGTACTAATGCTTTGTCTTTCAACACACCATTAACATATTGTTTGCCTTTGCTCCGTGACCTTTTGGTCAGCTATGTGGCCTGGTCCAATCTGCACCTTCTCCTTTGTTATCTCTTGCCCCACCCCCACCTCACTTGCTTATAACCTGTGACTTTTCTAATATTTGTCAGTTCCGAAGAAGGGTCACTGACCCGAAACGTTAACTCTGCTTCTCTTTCCACAGATGCTGCCAGACCTGCTGAGTGATTCCAGCATTTCTTGTTTTTGTATCTACAACTAAATCCTTCTGCTGCCAAATAAACCATCACAAAATACTGTAACTAGAGTTTTAAAGCAGTAATACAAAAATAAAATGTTAAGCTGGACATTGAAATATTTTACTTAGTTCGGTCATTGGTTGTGAAATTAAGAATGCATTCATCAAAAATTACCAATCTAGGTATTTGGAGAAGTTAGTCCATTTGATGATAGGAGTGCAGCTACCCCAAGATCAGTGAATGAATGTTTTCAACAGAAACACATTTTTAACCAAATGAAAGCTATGCAGTTATATCAACAGCTGTTTTTAATGTACATTAGATGCAATTATTTTATAACTTGTGTAAATGACTGGCCCTGCTACCTTATAATTTGAGCTCCAAGGGAGAATGCATCAACCACTAGCTCTACTAATGAAGTTGGCAATCATGTGGTCTTTAAAATCAGAAAATCAGGCCAAGTGCATAGTAATACCATTATGTTATATAGCTGCCTGGCATCAACATAAAAAGCAGTTTTCATTTTTAAATTGTCACGTTTAGACTTCTACCATGCTCATTTATATATAAAAAAGTATCCCACAGCACTTTACAGGGTGGCATCGCAAGTGCACATGCCAGGGAAAGATTTGCATTAGCAAGAAGCACAAGCAAAGATAAGATTAAGTCTCAGGTCCTCAGTCTAGGATGCGTTATCTGCTTGCTGGAAATGCAAAAGACACTCGATAAAGCAATGAAAAGTTGCTGGGACCTTTGGACCTATACTCCAGCATGAGTCTGCACCTTCAAAGGAAAAAGGTTGGAAAAACAGAATATATTTGTAGTCCCTTACGTGAGGGTTTATACAACATCACACTTCAGTATTAATCTTATTATTCTACATAAAATCACAATATTTAGGGCATATGGATCTCCCTCATCAACTGGAGATAAGTGTTAGCTTAAATATTTAAAGTTAAAGCTGCAGTGGTTACTTAAACTTTAGCTACTGTGCACCATTTGGTCCCAGTAGAGTTACTGCCAGTTAAATTTAGTAAGCTCAAACAGAATCATGTGGGATTTGAGGCCAAGCCTTTCTAAAGTCCTTGCATTTGAAGAACACACATCCTGGTGTTTAAAAAAACATCTTGCCGAATGTGCAACACTGTTCAGATTTGGGTGAAGAGTAGAACTTTTAGTGTACCTATAGGAATACATTACAATGCCATGTCCACATCTAGAATTTTACGACTCGAGATTGTTAACGTGATGCAAAAAAAATACCCAGATCAATTTAACAAATTGGTTGGCATCCTTCCATCTACAAAAGATGGGCATGCAGCAAACAATCCACTAGATGGGGTGTCTTCTCTTGGTACAACTTGGTTGATGGTTGTGAAGGCAGGTTCTACCACAAGTGACACACACAAAGCTGCCAAATGACACCAAGTCATTTTTGCCTGTTGCCAAGTTACTCTAGCAAATGGCTGTCGTGGTAGTGCACACCAGTCCACATGGTGTATCGCCATTTCTCTTTCTCCAGCTAGTGACTTCCAGGTGTGATGGATGACATTTAGGGCCTTTGTCACACTTGCAAACATCCTTGAAGCAGAGCTTTGGGTGCCCCACTGGTTGTCTGGCACCAGTTATCTCACCACAGAAGGTCCTTGGGTATGCAACTGTGCCATCCTACAGACCTGTCAGATCCACTGAAGCCGCCTCTGATTAGTGACAACACACCAGGAGCTTGGCCTTTGAGGGTTGCTACATTTGATTGTTCGGCCAGAATATACCCATAAATGCGCTGCAAAAAAAAGGTGAAGATGGAAGTTAGAGCCCGTTTTCCTGGTAACTGCAAGTCTCCCATATTGCTATACAGCAAGGTGCTAAGAACATGGGCCTTATAAACCTTGATCCCAAGGAGCAGCTTGGCGTCATCCCATGCACATTTCCTGAGTCGGCCAAAGCTAGTAGCTGATTTCTCTATGCATGTATCGAGCTCTGCATCAAGGGACAAATTGTCTGTCACTGTGGAGTCTAGGTAGCAGAATTTGCTGATCACTTCCAATAGGGTGTTATTTAGTGCGATCAAGGGCAGAGCTACAACACCTTGTTCTATGACCATGGCTTTCTTGATGCTTATGGTTAAAGGAGAACAAGTTATAGGCATGGGAGAGTCCATGAGTCTCTGTAGCAGAGTTTCTGTGAGCGACTAGCATAGCATCATCAGCTTAGAGGGATTCTGAGATCAGGACACAATGTGTTTTTGTCTTCACTTTCAGCCTGGATAGATTGTAGAGCTCGCCATCTGACCTAGTTTGCAAATAGACTCCTTCCATATCTGCAAGGAAAGGCAAAGGGCAGGAGCTTGGAGAAGATGCCAAACCGAATGGGGGCTAAAACACAAACCTGTTTCACTCAAAACGTCAGACGGGGAGCCAAACTGTACAGCTCATGTTATGGAAGGAGTGGATGAGACAGGAGCTTCAGTGGACAGCCAATTTTTCCCCGCTCTGATGGTGTCAAATGCCTTAGTGAGATCTACAAAAAGTAAAAGGGATATACTGTTTCCTACACTTCTTGTAGCTGGTGTATGGCAAAGATCATATCCACAGTAGATCTGCCAGCACAAAAACCACACTTCAGCCAATAACATGACAAAATTTCACATTAAGTCTTACGAGAACAGAAATCCCAAATAAATTAAAATAGTACCAAGTAGCTGATACCCCAAATTACAAATAAAAGCATTTTCTTCACTTATTCAAACACCTCACACCACACAGATTACACAGTCCTTTTTGATGACCAAATCCTTTGCAATTTAGATTGCAAATAGCTGGGGCCCGAAGCACTGTCTTTGCGGTACCCCACTAGTCACAGCCTGCCAACCTGAAAATGACCAGTTTATTCCTCACGTTTTCTGTTCATTAATCAATTCACAACCCATGCCAGTATATTACCCCCAATCCCACATCCACTAATTTGATTTACTAACCTCTTGTGTGGGACTTTATCGAAAGCCTTCTGAAAATCCAAATAAACCATATCCATATGGACTCTGCCCAGTCTGACCAGTCAGTCCTGTGTGTCCAGTTATCACATCCCTTATAATGGATGCTAGCATTTTCTCTACTACTGATGTCAGACTAACAGATCAGTAGTTCACAGTTTTCTCTCTCCTTTCTTAAATAGTGGGGTTACATTTGCTACCTTCCAATCTGCAGGAACCACTCCAGAATCCATATAGAATTTTGGTAAATGATAACCAATGCATCTACCATCTCAACTGCCACCTCTTTCAATACTCTGGGATGTAGATTAGGTCCAAAGGATTTATCTACTTTAAGCCCCATTAATTTCTCCAGTACTTTTTTTCCTCCAATTTCTTTCAGTTCCTCATACTTTAGCTCTCTAGCATTTCTGGAGGTTTTTTTGTATGTTCTATGAATACAGACAAAGTATTTTAGTTGCTCTGCCATTTCTTTACTCCCCCCCATTAAAGGCCTGCTTAGGTCGGGATAAAGAACCCGACCCGGCCAGAGTCCCTCTAATTTCGCCCCGAGCTCAGCTCCGACTATCCCTTTACTTATCTTCCGACTGGGAAGCTCCACGAAGCAGCAGCACATGCATGATGACATCATAGTGATGTCACTCATTCACTGCACAGGCTCAGTTTTGTCCTGGACTCCCAGCTCAGGTAAGTTTTTTTTATTTTTAATACTTACCAGCAGAGCACTTACTGTGCGTGTTCGGCCCGACCTGGACTCAGCCCGACCAAAGCCCGAAAGTGGGACCTGGAAGAGGGGCCCAACCCAACACAGACACATGTCGTCGGGTTCGGGCCGGGAAGCAGGCCTCTACCCCCCCCATTATAAATTCCCTGGTCTCTGACTGCAATGGGGCCAGACTTGTCTTTGTTAATCTTTTGCCTTTTTACTTACTGTTATGTTTCTTGCTAGTTTACTTTCATATTCTATTTTCTCCATCAGTTTCTTGGTCCTCTTTTGCTGAATTCTAGGAGTGAGGGGCGCACAGAGTGGAGACTTCGCTGGAGTGAGACGTGAGTGAGAAGATGGGAATTTGGTTTACAGAGGAATTCGGTGCGGGCGTGGGGGAGTGGAAGGGAAAACAGGGAGAGAGGAATTGGTGTGTGATGTTCCAGCATAGAAGGCAAGTGCTTGGTTGAACATTTTTTCCTCGTCTAAACGAAGGAAATTTAATTGGAATAACCATAAGAATCTTCTGAGACGCAGGTGATTAGTAAGGTTATTTACCAATAGTAAAGCTTACTAGAAGTGGGGCATAGTAAAAATAAACTAAAAAAAAAATTAAAGATGGCAGGACAGGTGATATATTGCAGCTGTAGTATGTGGTAGCTGGTGGACACCAGTGTGATCCACCGCAAACACGTCTGCAATAGTTGTCTGCGGCTCAAGGAGTTTCACAGTCAGTGAGCGGGAAAGTTATCTCAACACTTTGTTCCAGAAGGCAGTCACACCCCTTGGGATAGGGTCATCAGATTTGGTCAGTGGTCAGGGACAGGAAGGTGTGATTGCAAATCTGGCAGGTGAGATCGAAAAGGTAGGAGTAGAGAAGTCTCAGCCCTGCAACTGTCCCAGCTCAAGGTCCTTGCAGCTTGTATGGAGAAGAGCGAGGGCTATAATTTGGATGAGCAGACTGACCATGTCACCGTGGTACAGGAAGCCATTCAAGTGGGGGGGGGGGGGGTGGAAAAAAAAAGAAAAAAAGTTAAGAAAATGTAGTGGTAGTAGGGGACAGGTTTGGTTTCCTTGTAGCCACTTCTCTGCAATGGCTATCAGGTCACATGTATGAATTTCTAAATGGACTGTCAATTCATCAGTTTTGTTGCAAATACTGCAGGCAGATACAGAGCCCTTAATTCAGTTTTTTTTTTAAACTGAATTTGCAAACTCTGGCCCTATCTGCTGGCACACTTGATCTAGTTTAGTATTCGCAATAAAACAGATGAATTGACAGCTCAAATAGAAATTCATACATATGACCTGAACCATTGCAGAGAAGTGGCTACAAGGTAACCAAAGCTGGGTCCTGAAAGTCCAAGGATACGTGACATTCAGGAAGGACAGGAAGCTGGGGGAAAAAGTGGTGGGGCAGTTCTGTTAATGGAGGGCATTTGTACTGTCATGAGAGATGATACTAACAAACAGCAAGGGGCAGAAAATATTGGTGAAAGTTGTTGATAGGGCACCAAAACAGTGGTAACGTAAATCAGAGTATAAATCAGGAAATTAGAGGTGCATCTAACAAGGGTAATACAGTAATTATGGAAGATTTCACTCTACATATAGGCTTGTTAAACCTAATTAGTACTAATGTTGTGGATGACAAAAATCTTGGAATGTATACAAAATGGTTTTCTGGAACAGTAAGTTGAGAAACCAACTAGAGAACAGGCTATTTATTTCAAGGAGCCCTAACAAAACTGGACTCAATGGGAATCTGGGGGAAAACTCTCCACTGGTTGGAGTCATACCTGGCACAAAGGAAGATGGTTGTGGTTGTTGCAGGTCAATCATCCCAGCTCCAGGACATCACAGCAAAAGTTCCTCAGGGTAGTGTCCTAGTTCTAACCATCTTCAGCTCTTGATCAATGACCTTCCTTCCATCATAAGGTCAGAAATGGGGATGTTCGCTGATGATTGTATAATGTTCAGCACCATTCGCGACTCCTCAGATACTGAAGCAACAAGGCCTAGACAACATCCAGGCTTGGGCTGATGAGTGGCAAGTAACAGCGACAGTGAAGGAATGGCGATATAGTTCCAAGTCAGGGTGGTGTGTGACTTGGAGGGGAACTTGCAGGTGGTGGTGCTCTCATGTATTTGCTGCCCTTGTCCTTCTAGTTAGTAGAGTTAGCGGGTTTGGAAGGTGTTGTCTAAGGAGCCTTGGCGCATTGCTGCAGTGCATCTTGTAGATGGTGCACACTGCTGCCACTGTGCGTCAGTGGTGGAGGGAGTGAATGTTTCCTGCTTTTTGTGTACGGGACATACCTGGGCAATTTTCCACATTGCAGGGTAGATGCCCAGTGTTGTAGCTGTAATGGAACAGTTTGGCTAGGGGTACGGCAAGTTCTGGAGCACACGTCTTCAGTACTATTGCCGGAATATTGTCAGGGCCCATAGCTTTTGCAGTGTCCAGTGCCTTCAGTCGTTTCTTGATATAATTGGCTGAAGTCTGGCATCTGTGATGCTGAGGACTTCAGGAGGAGGCAGAGATGGATCAACTCGGCACTTCTGGCTGAAGATTGTTGCTAATGCTTCAGCCTTATCTTTCGCACTGATGTGCTGGGCTCCCCCATCATTGAGGAGCCACCTCCTCCAGTTAGTTGTTTAATTGTCCACCACCATTCACGGCTGGATGTGGTAGGCCTGCAGAGTTTAGATCTGATCCGTTGGTTATGGGATCGCTTAGCTCTGTCTATCGCATGCTGCTTACATAGTTTGGCAAGCAGATAGTCCTGTTTAGTAGCTTCACCAGGTTGACACCTCATTTTGAGGTATGCCTGGTGCTGCTCCTGGCATGCCCTCCTGCACTCTTCATTGAACCAGGGTTGGTCTCCTGGCTTGATGGTAATGGTAGAGTGGGGGATATGCCGGGCCATGAGGTTACAGATTGTGGTTGAGTACAATTCTGCTGCTGCTGATGGCCCACAGCACCTCATGGATGCCCAGTTTTGCATTGCTAGATCTGTTCGAAATCTATCCCATTTAGCACAGTGATAGTGCCACACAACACGATGGACGGTATCCTCAATGTGAAGGCGGGACTTTGTCTCCACAAGGACTGTGCGGTGGTCACTCCTACCAATACAGTCATGGACAGAAGCATCTGCAGTAGGCAGATTGGTGAGGACAAAGTCAAGTATGTTTTTCCCTCGTGTTGGTTCCCCCACCACCTGCCGCAGACCCAGTCTAGCAGCTATGTCCTTTAGGTCTCAGCCAGTAGTGGTGCTACCGAGCCACTCTTGGTGATGGACATTGAAGTCCCCCACCCAGAGTACAGTTTGTGCCCTTGCTGTGGAAGTGAGCAGAAAGGCATGGCACTATGCTTAGTGGGAAACATAGCCAAGTTAGGAATAGTAGCTTTGCTGAGCTTTGATAGTATGATATTAAGTGGCAGAAACCACAATGAAATAGTTAAAAGTAAAGTCTGAGTGTGAGATGGCAAAGAATAGCGGACTCCGGTAATTAAAAGGACATCTGTTCTTTTATGGCCTGATTGTGAGACTCCCTATGGTTTGGAACAAATGGACTCCTGTGAAACATGCTGTCCATCCCTGTGTAAATGATAAGGAATGAAGGGCCCCTCTTATCTTAGTATATGGCCACGGCTTGATGTGACTGCAGACTGTATGAAGCACTCAGGAATGCAAAATTGATAAGACAGCAGGATGCGCCGCAAGTACCTGTCACAAGGTAGAGACAGAACTCACGATAAATGTAAGGAGTGAGACTAGAGTGTTTATTGTAGATTCCTCTGGTTCCTGCTAATTATCTTGCTTGTCTGCTTTCTTTTATCTTGCTGGTGCAAAACAATATTATGTTAGTAACGAGTATGTATTGAGAATGGAGTGTATTGTTAACCTCAGTAGCAGATGTACTGCATGTCACCACGTGGGTGAAGTTGAATTGTACCGCACTGATTGGTTAAACAAGGAGGTGTAGCATGAATCTTAATGTATAAACAGTAGTATCTGTATCACAAACGGTCACTTACTCTGGTGGACCAGACAGACTCTGGTGGAGTCAGTGTCGTTGTATTAGAGCAAGTCAGCCGGCTAATGCGCAAATAAAGTAATTGATTTTACCTACACATCCGACTCTGTATAATTACTGAACCAGACCGAAGGCAAAAAGAACTCAGATTAACATTGCCACCCTCAGTGCTTCCTCCAAGTGCTGTTCAACATGGTGCAGTACTGAGTCATCAGCTGAGGGAGGGCAGTAAGTGGTAATCAGTAGGAGGTTACCTTGCCCATGTTTGACCTGATGCCATGAGACTTCATGGGGTCCGGAGTCGATGTTGAGGACTCCCAGGGCAACTCCCTTCCTACTGTAGACCACTGTCCTGCCACCTCTGCTGGGTCTGTCCTGCCGGTGGGACAGAACATACCCAGGGACAGTGATTGCAGTGTCTGGGACATTGTCTGGAAGGTATGATTCCATGAGTATGACTGTCAGGCTGTTGCTTGACAAGTCTGTGGGTCAGCTCTCCCAACTTTGGCACAAGCCCCCAGATGTTAGCAAGAAGGACTTTGCAGGGTTGACAGGGCTGGGTTTGCCGTTGTAGTTTCCGGTGCCTAGGTCGATGCTGGGTGGTCCGTCCGGTTTCATTCCTTTTTCTTAACTTCGTAGCGGTTAGGTACAACTGAGTGGCTTGCTAGGCCATTTTAGAGGGCATCCAAGAGTTAACCACATTGCTGTGGGTCTGGAGTCACATGTCAGCCAGACCAGGTAAGGACAGCAGATTTCCTTCCCTAAAGGACATTAGTGAACCAGATGGGTTTTTACAACAATCGACAATGGTTTCATGCCATGATTAGACTAGCTTTTATTTCCAGATCTATTAAATTCAAATTCCACTTTCTGCTGTGGTGGGATTCGAGCCCATGTCCCCAGAGAAATACCCTGGGTCTCTGGGTTACTAGTAGTGATAATACCACTACGCCACCGCCTCCCCTGTAGCTAACTAAAGAAATCAAGGATTGTATTTGATCAAAGGAAGATGTATAAAGTTGCAAAAAAATGGCAAGCCTGAGGATTGGCAGCACTTTAGAATTCTGCAAAAGGAGGACCAAGAAAAAGGTTAAGAAAGGGAAAATAGAACATGTGTGTAATCCAGTGCAAAACCAAATAAAAAAAACTGTAAAGCTTCATGGTTATGTAAAACTGAAAAGATTATCAGAAACAAATGTGGGTCCATTACAAGTGGAGTCAGGAGAATTTAGAATGAGGAATAAGGAAATGGCAAAGAAATGAAAATACTTGGTGTATCTACATGGAGAAAAATACTAAAAACCTCCCAGAAATAATGAAGAATCAAGGGACTAGTGTAAATGTGGACCTTCAAGCTATTAATACTTTTTAAAAGTACAAAAAAGTTAATGGGGCTTAAAGTAGATAAATCCCCTGGACCTGATGATCTACATCCCAGGAGAATTGAAAGGAGGTGGTTGTAGAGATAGTATTTGCATTGGTGGTCATCTTTCAAACTTCTAGCACTCTGGAATGGTTCCTGCAGATTGGAAGGTGGCAATTGCAACCCCACTATTTAAGAAAGGAGGGAGAGAGAAAACAGGGAACTACAGACCCATTAGCTTGACATCAATAGTTGGGAAAATGTTAGAATCTATTATAAAGGATGTGCTAATTGGACACTTAGAAAATAATGGTAAGTTTTGGTAGAGTCAACATGGATTTATGAAAAGGAAATCATGTTTAACAAACCTGGAGTTCTTGGAGGATGTAACTAGCAGAATAGATAGGGAGAAAACCAGTGGATGTGGTATATTCAGATTTTCAGAAAGCTTTTGATAGGGTCCCTCAAGAGGTTAATGAACAAAATTCAAGCACATGGGATTGGGTGGGGAATATACGGACATGGATTGAGAAATGGTTAACAGACAAAGCAGTAGGAATAAATGGGTCATTTTCAGGTTGACAGGCTGTGACTAGTGGGGTACTGCAAGGATCAGTGCTTGGGCCCCAGCTACTCACAATCTATATCAACGATTTGGATGTGGGAATTAAATGTAATATTTCCAAGTTTGCAGATGTCACAAAGCTAGGTGGAAGAGAGTTGTGAGGAGGATGCAAAGACAGTGAAAGGGATTTGGAGAGACTAATAAGCAAGTGGGCAAAAATTTGACAGATGGAATACAATGTGGAGAAAATGAGGTTATTTACTTTGGTAGGGGGGCTGGAAAGCATCAGGAACATCGGAGCAGGAATAGACCATTCAGCCCATCGGGCCTGCTCCGCCATTCAACATTGATGATCTACTTCAATGCCTTCCTCTTCTCTCTCTTTTCCCCCCCACCCACACTATCCTCATATCATTTGTATTTAGAAATCTGTCAATTTCTGCTTTAAACATACTCAATGACGGAGCTTCCACAACTCTCTGGGGTAGTGAATTCCAAAAATTCACAATCCTGAGTAAAGAAATTTCTCCTCATCTCTGTCCTAAGTGGCTTGCCCCTTATTTTGAAATTGTGTCCCCTGGTTCTTGACACCCCAACCGGGGGAACATCTGACCTGCATCTACCCTGTCTATCCCTAGGTTTCAATGAGATCACCTCTCATTCTTCTAAACTCTGGAGAATACAGGTCCAGTTTCTCCAATCTCTCTTCATAGGACAGTCCCCATCATCCCAGGAACAAGTCTGGTAAACCTTCGTTGCAGTCCCTCTATGGCAATATCCTTCCTAAGGCAAGGGGACCAAAACTGTGTACATAGTACTCCAGGTGCTGTCTAACCAAGGTTCTATACAATTGAAGCAAGATTTCACTACTCTTGTGCCTAACTGCTCTTGCGACAAAGGCCAACATACCATTAGCCTTCTTAACTGCTTGCTGCACCTGCAAGTTAGCTTTCAGTGACTTATTGGCAAGGACACACAGGTCCCTTTGTACAGCTACATTTTCTAATCTCTTACCATTCAAGAAATAGTCTGCACATCTATTCCTCCTACCAAAGTGGATGACCTCACATTTTTTCACATTATATTCCATCTGCCACGTTCTTGCCCACTCACTAAGTCTGTCCAAATCCCCTTGAAGCCGCTTTGCATCTTCCTCACACATTCTCATCTAGTTTTGTCATCCGCGAACTTGGAAATATTATATTTGGTCCCCACATCCGAATCATTGATACATAGTGAATATCTGGGGCCCAAGCACTGATCCCTGCAGTACCCTACTGGTCACAGCCTGCCAATGCAAGAATGACCCGTTCATTCCTACTCTCCACTTTCTGCCTGTTAACCAATCCTTAATCAATGCCAATAAATTACCTCCTATCCCATGTGCTTTAATTTTGCTAACCGACCTCCTGTGGGGGATTTTATCAAAGGCCTTTTGAAAATCCAAGTATACCACATCCACTGACACCCCTTTATCAATTCTGTTAGTAATATCCTCAAAAAGATCCAACAGGTTAGTCAAACATGATTTCCCATTCATAAACCCATGATGACTATGCCCAGATTATCCAAGTGTCCATTTATCACATCCTTTAGAATAGATTGTAACATTTTCCCAATGACTGAAGTAAGGCTAACAGGTCTGTAATTCCCTGTTTTCTCTCCCTCCCTTTAGTAGAGTGACATTTGCAGAAACTGCTCTAGAATCTATAGAATTTTGGAAGATGATCACCAATGCATCCACTATCTCTATAGCTACCTCATTCTATATCAGAATGTTGAAAATCAGGTCCTGGGAACTGATCAACCTTCAGCCCCATTAGTTTCTCCAGTACAACCTTCTTACTAATACTAATTTCCTTCAATTCCCCATCCCCTTGGATCTCTAATTGTGGGAGATTTATTGTGTCTTCCTCAGTGAAGACAGACAAAGTAATTATTTAGCTTCTCTGCCATTTCTCTATTCCCCATTATAAATTCTCCTGACTGCCGGTGATGGACCCACATTTGTCTTCACCAAATGTTTCCTTTCTACATTCCTATAGAAGCTTTTAGTCAGTTTTTATATATTTTTTGCTGGTTTACATCCATTTTGCTCATTCATTCATGGGATGTGGGCATCGCTGGCCAGGCCAGCATTTATTGCCCATCCCTAATTGCCCTCGAGAAGGTGGTGGTGAGCTGCCTTCTTGAACCACTACAGTCCACATGGGGTAGGTATACCCACAATGCTGTTAGGAAGGGAGTTCCAGGATTTTGACTCAGTGACAGTGAAGGAATGGCGATATAATAGAGGTAAATGTGTATGATCTAATTGCTATGTGGCACAGTGGTTAGCACCGCAGCCTCACAGCTCCAGCGACCTGGGTTCAATTCTGGGTACTGCCTGTGTGGAGTTTGCAAGTTCTCCGTGTCTGCGTGGGTTTTCTCTGGGTGCTCCGGTTTCCTCCCACAGCCAAAAGACTTGCAGGTTGGTAGGTAAACTGGCCATTATAAATTGCCCCTAGTATAGGCAGGTGGTAGGGAAATATAGGGACGGGTGGGGATGTGGTAGGAATATGGGATTAGTGTAGGATTAGTATAAATGGGTGGTTGATGGTCGGCACAGACTCGGTGGGCCGAAGGGCCTGTTACAGTGCTGTATCTCTAAACTAAACTAAACTATATAGTTCCAAATCAGGATGGAGAGAGACTTGGAGCAGAACTTGTATTCCCCCTTTATCAGTTTCTTTGTCCTCCTTTGCTGTATTCTAAAATCCTCCCAGGTTTATTATTATTTCTGGCAACTTTATAGACCTTTTCTTTTAATCTTGTACAATCCTCAACTTTCTTTGTTATCCACAGTTGACTGCCTTTACTTTGAGTTTTTGTGCCTTGAAGGAATGTACAGTTTTTGAAAACTATAATATTTCTTTAAAGACTATCCATTGCCTATCATTATGACCGATCGCTCAAGACAAAGCCCCCAAAGTATGATTCTGATTGTGGTGGGAGAAACGCACTGTGATTGAGTCCTGCCCCTCCACAGATCGCCTATCATTTTAAACTTTCCAAATTGAAAAGCACAGCCAAATTGACCATCTATTAACCACTGAATGAAGCAAACCAAACCAGGTGTCTTTAGATTAACAAGTTAACTGTTTAATTAGAAAAACTAAATTCTTAAACATTAAGATTTAAAAATAGAAAAAATTAGTGCCCTTGCAGATACGCTCCTGCCAAAGTGGAATCTTCCAACGTGGAACAGTCCAAGGTTGCTTGAAGTCCTCATAGCCAACCGATGGGGGAAAGAAAGGTTTTTCAATAGTAGGACAGTCAGTTGTCTAGCTCCAGTTGAAGTGATGCTCTTCCAGCAATGAATTTATCAAACAACGTGCAGACACGTTGTTTCAATGAATCAATTTGGTTTTAGAATTGTTTTAAGGGGTGAAAGAGTGATCAATCTAAAATTCACTTTCCTTCAGTTTAAACTATCAGAATTCTGTTAGGTTCATGCTAGTCCAACTGGCGGTGTGCCTGTTAACGGTGTCTCAAAATCCAATCTTTTCAGCTAGTTTCAAACGTCAATCAGCAACAATGTATATTTAACCTCAGTCTGAGTGGCTGTATCCTACGGCAATAAGAATGCATTCTTTGACTCAGTCCCTGGAACTTGTTGCCTTAAAGCAGCACTGATCCTTTTACAGCCTTAAAGGCAAACCGCATACTTTCCGGAAAAGAAAAACAGGATCATAACACTACGTACTGTCATACCTTTTAACGTATTTTCTCAATCCACCTCAGCCAATTTGCCCTTCACACCTGCATAACATCTTTTGTTAAAATTTAACACCCTGGCTTCAGATCAAACTACCTCACTTCCAAACAATGTAAGGTTCTCTCATATTATGGTCACTCACCCATAAAGGTTCTTTTACAACAAGATTAACTAATTAGCCTCCAAACAGAATCCACATTTTGTTCTTCCAATTGGAGATCCTCCCTTTCTAATGTGCTGATCCCATTCCTCATCAGCACAACACCACCTCCTTTTCCTTTTTGCCTGTCCTTCCTAAATGGCAAACATCTTCGAATATTCAGTTCCTAGGCTTGGTCACCCTGTAACCACGTTTGTGTTATAGTTTAGTTTAGAGATACAGCACTGTAACAGGCCCTTCGGCCCACCGAGTCTGTGCCGACCATCAACCACCCATTTATACTAATCCTACACTAATCCCATATTCCTACCACATCCCCACCCGTCCCTATATTTCCCTACCACCTGCCTATACTAGGGGCAATTTATAATGGCCAGTTTACCTACCAACCTGCAAGTCTTTTGGCTGTGGGAGGAAACCGGAGCACCCAGAGAAAACCCACGCAGACACGGAGAACTTGCAAACTCCACACAGGCAGTACCCAGAATTGAACCCAGGTCGCTGGAGCTGTGAGGCTGCGGTGCTAACCACTGTGCCACATAGCAATTAGATCATACACATTTACCTCTATTTGGGCTTTTAAATCATCTACTTTGTTGTGAATGCTGCATGCATTCAGGTAGAGTGCCCTTAACCTTGTTTTCACATTCCACATTCTAAGAATAGTTGATGCTTGCCTCCTAATGTCACTTGCTACTTTACCTCCGGTTACCAGATTTACTCCCTTCCAATTTGAGGTACCCATCCCCCTGACAAGATAGTTTAAACCCTCCCCAACAGCACTAGCAAATCTCCCTGCAAGCATGTTAGTTCCAGTCCTGTTAAGGTGTAGTCCATCCATCTTTTACAGGTTTCACCTGCCCCAGAACCTGTCCCAATGCCTCAAATCTGATGCCCTCCCTCCTACACCAGTTCTCCAGCCACACATTCAATCAATCCTCCTATTCCTATACTCACGAGCACATGGCACTGAGTAATCCTGAGATTACTGCTTTGGAGGTCCTGCTTTTTAATTTCCTTCCCAACTCCCTAAAATCTGCTTTCAGGACCTCAGCCCTCTTTCTACCTACGTCATTAGTACAATGTGGACCGCAACCTTTGGCTGTTCACCCTCTCAGAAGGATGTCCTGCAACTGCTCGAGAGTCTCTGACTGTGGCACCAGGGAGGCAACACACCATCCTGGGGTCACATTTACTGCCGCAGAAATGCCTGTCTGATCCCCCATCACTATTGCTCTTCCACTCTTCTTCCTCCCCTCCTGTGCAGCTGAGCAACCCATGGTGCCATGGACTGTGCTCTGGCTGCACTCCAAGGAACCAATCCTTCTCACTAGTATCCAAAATGGAAAACTGGTTAGCAAGCAAGACAGACTCAGGGGTCACCTGCACTGCCTGCCTGGTTCTTTGACTGCCAGGCAGTCACCTCATTCCCTCTCTGCCTACATGCTCCTAACCTGCGGTGTGATCGCCTCCCTAAATGTGCTATCCACAGTCATCTGCCTCACGGATGCACAACCAGTGACTCCAGCTGCCGCTCAAGTTCAGAAGTCCGGAGTTCAAGCTTCAACAGGTGACATGTCCTGTCGAACTTCAAAAGGGACTGAGTGTCCTTGTTAATGAGTCACTGAAAGCTAACATTCAGGTACAGCAAGCAATTAAGGCAAATGGCATGTTGGCCTGCATTACAAGAGGATTGGAGTATAGGAGTAAAGATATCGTACTGCAATTATATAGAGCCTTGGTGAGATTGCACCTGGAGTAATGTGTACAGTTTTGGTCTCTTTATCCGAGGAAGGATATACTTGCCAGAAAGAATGCAATAAAGGTTCACCAAACTAACTCCTGGGATGGAGGGATTGTCCTAAGAGGAGAGATTAAACAGATTGGGCCTTTATTCTCGAGTTATGAGAGGTGATCTCATTCAAACATACAAATTTTGTTTTTAAAATCAGGGCTCGACAGTAGATGCAGAAAGGATATTTCCCCTGGTTGGGGTGGGGGGAATCTAGAACCAGTGGAGAGTGTCTCAGAATAAGGGGCAGGCCATTTAGGACTGAAATGAGGAGGAATTTCTTCACTCAGAGGGTGGTGAATCTTTGGAATTTTTTAACCCAGAGGGCTGTGGGGGCTCAGTTATTGCGTATGTTCAAGACTGAGATCCATAGATTTCTACACATTAAAATCAAGAGATACAGAATAGCACAGGAAAACAGTGTTGAAGATGATCAGCCATGATCTCATTGAATGGCAGAGCATGCTCAAAGGGCTGAATGGCCCATTCCTGCTCCTACTTAGGTTATATTCTTAAATTACTCCTATTCCTCAGGTTTACTACTTTTTTGGCAACTTTAAAAGTCTCTTCCTTTGATCTAATATATTCAGTTAAAGATTGTAAGCTGAATATAATAGAGTACATGCCAGGAACTAGCTTTAAGATAGTCTCAGAATTAAAATTAGTTATAAACAGTACATTTTTCACTAGTGTCAATTTACCACTTACCGCACAAGTCAGACTGCCAATTTGAGTAATGTCACATTGCAAACATGCTCCACATTAGGATAGAACCATGGGCTTTGAATTAAAACAGTCTAACAAATTACGACCATTCAATAACTTAGAGAACAGCAGGAATATGACTAGACCCCAATCACAAACTTTATTCAACCACATGACTGTGTCCTCAATTTCCTATGTAAACCTTTAAAAGGAAAAAAGTCTTAAAAGAAAACTATAGGTAGGGCCAAATAATTCACCACAACTAATTGTGTTAAAACTTCATTATTTTATGGGATTAAGATTATTGTAGTTGAATCTAACGATTCTAATTCCATTGGAAGTTGCAGACCAGAAGCCTCATTTAATCCCCTCTCCCATCCGCTACTACAGTGCAGTCTCAACTTCTGAAGTAGATGGCACCAAGATAAAGGTAACAAAATTACCAATAGAATCCTAGAACAGTTGTTTCTGAAGGCAAAGGGCCACTAGCATATGCTAGTTTGAGTTTTAGCCAACTCATTATGGCTAACAGTTTTGCATGTACAGACTTGTTAGCAATGATAGCGTTACGAGGGGTTCCCTCTCAGACCAGGCAAAGGCTAACAGGGTTTAATTTAAAAAACACTGTTTTTAGCTCCCCCTCCCTCCCAGTGAATTTTTGTTCACTGCTTTCTAATTGTAAGGCAAATAAATCAGACAGGTTTTCTTAGATTTAAACAGGAAAGGTGGAAGGTGTAGATCTGCCCTGTAGACAGAAAGTAGAAGGAACGAAGGGGAAAAGTTTGAAGCAATATCTGGTAGTTATTTATGATCCTTTAAGTTCAACGTGGAGTCTTTAGTTGCCAGTAAGTCGTCTTGTTCGTTGGAGCCCAGTGCACACTTCAATTTGGTTCAATGTAGGAGTCTTCTCTTGAGGTTTAAGCAACTTCAGTGGGTCTGGAGGCTTGTGAGAAAACGAGAGAGAGAGAGAGAGAACCAGCCAGAGAGAGGCTGTCTTGTTTCAGGTTCAGTTACAGTCTGCAGTCGAACCCCAAACGGTCTGATGTCTAGTTCAAAAAGCCTGGACCAGCCAGTTAGTCAGTCATGTGACCAGCTGGCTTAACCACTCCTGTTTGTGTGGATTCCAAAGGGTTGTAGTGCTGTCTTCCACCCAGACAAGATGTGGATCACCATTGCCCAGTCCAATCTGTTAATTGAATCAGTGAGCAATTCTTTTGTCTCTCCAACTGCTGTCTTAGTATGCAAATGCCCTCCAGCCAAGTGTCTGGTGATCTCTTGTAAAAGTCGTCATTTCTTCCCTCCAGCAACAGTTTAACATTAATTTTGTCATGAACATTAATATGCCTTACTCTTGGCAAGTGGGGGGTCTTCATGACAATAGTCAGGTAGCCAGAAATTCTAACTAATTTCAACTGATCTTCAACTGCATATGCAGCTTGCATTGTTGCTAGCCCTGCAGAACCCACCATGCAATGGAAAACAAAAATCACCTTGATAGTATCTCAACTAATACACTTTGCTAATTAGGAAATAGGTTTGCATCCTGATCGGAATCATCTCAAACTTGCAAGTCATCTTGCCATAATTGTCCTGCATTACAGCACAAATTGAATCCATATCTACTCCTTACAGCAAATACTAAAGGGCACTTTTATTTGAAAAGTCAGGAGTAGGCGCTCCTAAAAAGTAACTGAACTGGCAGGTTGCTGAGCCATGTAGGCCAGTTAAGTTCCAAAAACCCCTGTCTGAAGGTTATTTAAACTTTGGCAATTGAGCCAAATTAGTTCCCCAAGGAACTAGAAGCTGAAATTATATATTTGAAAGTAAAAAAGGACAGTAGATTTTAGTATATTAAGTATTTGCAACTTCACAATGCTGATTTCCTACTTCAGTGTCACCAGCCGTGGAGGGGGGGGACGTGGAAAAAGAGGAAAGTAACACTAATACACGACATTTCTTGTGCAATACTCAACTCATCCCCTCAGATGAGTCATGCAGCCACCTATGCTTCACCCTGGGTGTTAAGAACACAAAATACTCTGCAGAAAATCCTAGTTTGGAAGAACCTATTAAGACTCCTGTACAATTGTTTTTCTGTTGTAGATACAAAAATATTTCTTACCCATTATTTGACAAAAAGTTTAAAATTTCAAATTCAGTGAGATCAGCCCTCAACACAACTTTTAACTGCCATTTAAAGGCCTGCTCAAGTCACACAAAAAAAATCCCCGACCCAAACCCGACGGAACCACATCGGACCCAAGCCCGACCTGACCACCGGAATGTCCCCTTTACTTACCTTCCAACTCACAATCTTCAGGAAGCTGCAGCACGAGTGTGATGACAGAGACACTCACTCACTGCGCAGTGTCAGTTTCCTTCCTTGACATCAGACTCCCAGCTCAGGCAAGTTTTTAAAAAAAAAACTTTTAACACTTACCTGCACTTCTTGCTGCGTGTCCCCAACCCAGACCTGGCCTGACCCAAGCCTGAAAGCCGGACCTGCAAGATCGGCCCAACCCGAACCCAACACATGTTGTCGGGCCCCATCGGGTTTGGGTCGGGTAGCAGGCCTTTGCTGCCATTTGAACCATCTTCATTTTAGGATAGAAAACAGTAAATTGAGATTTGGAGAACATTCTTGTATCTTCAGGCATACAAACCAATTCATAAATCCCCTTATATTGCAGAACTGCATTTGCACGGCTGCCCAATACTGGTGGAGGGATCTACATAAATTTAAATTGTTGAACTCTCCACAGCACTGGAAAGAAAAACACATGAACTGCATTCACACACAACTTTATAATTCCATATTAACAGAATTTAGCACATATGAATTGGACCAATACAAGTTTTACAAAAAGACAGTACTCAAAAAGTCAAACATATTTTCTACCCAACATGACCACTGATTTTTTTTTTGGGGGGGGGGGGGTGCAGGTTGAGGGGATCCACCATACAAGCTAGCAGTAACAAAGTTTGGAAACTACTTTTGAAGGGTTTTAGTTATTCCATTAGCCATTCAAATGCATTTCTCAACAGTTCGGTTCTCTCGCCTACTATCAAGTCATTAGAAACTACAGGGCATCTCTTATCTCTTCCCCCCACCCCCCCCCCCCCCCCACCCCACCCCGCCCCCGCCCTGCAGCACATTAAGAAAAGTCCTTCACCTCCCAAAAATAAACCACTTCAACTTGATGCAATCATTGGAAAGGGTTTTTTTGCCTTATGTACAGCCAAGTCTCATTGGAATACAAGAGTAAAATACTGCAGATGCTGGAAATCTGAAATAAAAACAAAAAATGCTGGAAACACTCAGCAGGTCCGGCAGCATCTGTGGTGAGAGAAGCAGAGTTAACGTTTCAGGTCAGTGACCTTTCATCAGAATATAGTTTAGGGACAGAACTCGGGGGGGACTGTTAGCTGGTCTGCTCTTTCCAGAAATTGCTATGATGAATGCCAAAAACAGAACTGAAATTCATGGAAAGATTAAAAACGTCTCCAACTTAAAATAAAAAAATCTGAATGACATAAGCCCCGAAAGTCTATTAAAAATAAAGCGTTTTAGGACGTAAATGTGAAGCTGAAACACAAGGTGGTTTACACCTTAAAATAAAGAATGCATTTAATTTTAAAGTGGAGAAATATTTACTGAGCAATCAAAACCACTTGTGTTTTAACATTTCCGCAAAGCAAATATTCATATCTTGGCAAGGGATGCAAGTCCAAGTAATCCACTCAAACATATCCTTAAAGGAAACGTAGTCAAGACTGAGAGCATTTCCCCTACTAAAAATAAAACATGTTTTCCTTCTGGTCAACAGATTACACGCTAAATCTCCACTCCCTTCTACTGGGCGGGGGTAAAAAGAGTACAGGCCGCGAATGAAGCCTCGGGCTAGATTTATACACTGTCCCTCACCCTGCGCAGGGCGACGGCGGCTAACAGCCAGGTTGAAGCGTACATACTGACCCTCATTCGGACCTCGTATGTCGTGTATTTACTCCTACCGACCCCGACCGTCTGCGGATTGAAGATATCGATCTCTAGGAAGTTGCTGGGAGGCCCGTAAGCGTCGTTTAGATCCTGAGGCTTACTGTGAAGCCTGCGGGTGTCCGCCACCCCCAGTGCGTCCGCCATCTTGGGCCAAAAAATTTTTTTTAAAATCTCCGCTCCGCTTATTTTACGTCCGTCAGTCCGGCAGAGACTATTTTTAAATGCAAAAACACACAGACCCCACCCACGGCCGGCATAACCCAATAACACACCAGCCAACCTTCACCCTCACATATTAAATATTCAGATTTCCGCACCTGGCCGTCGGCTGAAACCCGGGATCAAGCATGAGCCAATATCACCGCCTGACAACCACAGGAGAGACTCGAGTATTCAGATTTCAGGATCCACCCACTCCGCCGCACGGAGTAAAACTCAGGCATTCATGTTACAGGGCCCGCCCTCTCCGCGCCTCGACCCCGCACGAGTCACTTAGATCATTCATGTTACAGGGCCCGCCCTCTCCGCGCCTCGACCCCGCACGAGTCACTTAGATCATTCATGTTACAGGGCCCGTCTCGCGCAGCCTCGCCAGAAACTCGAGTATTCATGTTACAGGGCTCGCCCGGTCTGCGCCTGGAGACAGGAGATAGGAGGCATGCAACCAATGAAAACTGCGCTGTTGGAGATGATGGTCTCTGATTCCGGAGTGCTGAGTTGCCCACCTTGTTTGAGGAGAAGGCCATACCAAATTGTATTGATTCACCTTGAAAGACATTGAATTATTGATCTCGTATGGTGTTACTGAGCACAGCATCTTTATGTGAAGGGTCACTGACCTGAAACATTAACTCTGCTTCTCTCTCCACAGATGCTGCCAGACCTGCTGAGTATTTCCAGCATTTCTTGTTTTTATTTCAGATTTCCAGCATCCGCAGTATTTTGCTTTTATTTTACATATAATCCTTTGTTCCTGTAGTTATTAAGTAAATGGAGATCCAATGTAGATTCTGATTCAGAATTAGTATAATTGTCATAAAGCAAAAACAGTTGTTGCTTTTATAACTGTTCTGATCAACATGGCAGCCAATAACATCTTCAAGGCTTTTGTTTGAACGTAAGAGGGAAAAAATAGAGGGCTATTCTCTGTTTTTCAGTATTTAACAAATTTGCCACTCTACAGAAGTGGATGAATAAGGCTCCGAAGCAGACCTTGCATGCATGCAACCAACTAATTTCTACTTTTTTCAGAGGGTTACTTCCACCCCCACCCCAATCCTGAGCAGGGGCATAGCCAAGCAATTTTTGTTTATTCTTTCATGGGATGTGAGCATCGCTGTCAAGGCCAGCATTTGTTTTCCATCCCTAATTGCTCTTGAAAGGTGGTGGTGTGCTGCTTTCTTGAACCGTTGCATCCATCTGGTGTAGTTACACCCACAGTGTTTCTAGGAAGGGAGTTCCAGGATTTTGACCCAGCAACAGTGAAGTAACGGTGATATAGGTCCAAGTCAGGATGATGTGTGACTTGGAGGGGAACGTGCAGGTGGTGGTGTTCCCATGCATCTGCTGCCCTTGTCCTTCTAGGGGGTAGAGGTTGCAGGTTTGGAAGGTGCTGTGGAAGGAGGCTTGGCAAGTTGCTGCAGTGCACCTTGTAGATTTTGCACACTGCTGCCACTGTGCACTGGTGGTGAAGGCTGTGAATGTTTATGGTGGTGAAAGGGATGCCAATCAAATGAGCTGCTTTGTCCCAGATGGTGTCGAACTTCTTCAGTGTTGGAGCTGCACTAATCTACGCAAGTGGACAGTATTCAATAACATTCCTGAGTAGTTCCTTGTAGATGGTGGACAGACTTTGGGGAATCAGGAGATGAGTTACTCGCTGCAGAATTCCCAGCCTATGACCTGATTTTGTAGCCACACTATTTATATGGTTGGTCCAGTTAAGTTTCTGGTCAATGGATGTTGATGGTGGGGGATTCAGTGAATGTAATGCCGTTGAATGTCAAAGGGAAATGGTTAGTTTTTTTGTTGGAACTGGTCATTGTCTGGCACTTGTGAAGTGTGAATGTTACTTGATGGTGGGGAATTCAGTGAATGTAATGCCGTTGAATGTCAAAGGGAAATGGTTAGTTTTTTTGTTGGAACTGGTCATTGTCTGGCACTTGTGAAGTGTGAATGTTACTTGCCACTAATCAGCCCCAGCCTGAATGTTGGCCAGGTCTTGCTGCATGCAGGCATGGACTGCTTCAGTATCTGAGGAGTTGCGAATGGTATTGAACACTGTGTAATCATCAGTAAACATCTCCACTTCTGACCTTATGATGGAGGCAAGGTCATTGATGAAGCAGCTAAAGACAATTGGACCTGGGACACTACCCTGAGGAACTCCTGCAGCAATGCCCTGGGGCTTAGATGTTTGGCCTCCAACAACCACAAGCATCTAGCGTTCGAGTACTTAACAGAGAAAACACGTGGACACAATAAGGAAAAAGAACATCTAGGAGTGGGGAAAGGACCAAAGAGAAAATTGCTGAGGGGAATTTTAAAGGCAGCAGGGATGTAGCAAGGCACATTGGTTTTGGGGGTGTACTCCAGAGGCCTGGGGTGTATTGATTGAATGACAGGCCTCTGATACTGGAGCAGAGGGAACAGGGAAGAGTACGAATTCAGTCAGAGGAGCAGAGGGTGTGGGCTGGGACATACTGCTGCTAGATTGGTGCAAGCAATACAGTCATTTTTATATGATGGCAAGGATCTTAAAGTCAATTCACTGGGACAAATTAAGCTAACAAAGATCAGGGGATGGCTGTGTTACTGTCTATGTAGGGGAGAACCTAAACCATATATTAGCTGAAGTTTGTGAAGCGTGGAAGAGGAAAAACTAGCAAGCACCATATTGAAGGTCAATCCTTGAGGTAATGAATGATGTTTTTCATATTTGTACTAGGGATGTAGGCAGGAGAGTGTTAATGCTGCATTTATTGCCCATCCTGAATTGCAGCAAGAAGGCGGTGATAGGCCTTCTTCATTGCAGCAGTAGTTTTCATAACTGAGTGATTTTCTAGGTTATCTTGGAGTATTATAAGACTCAACCACATAGTGTGTGAATCACATAGATAATATTTTGAAGGTGAAAGAATGGGGTTCTGCTGTGGGCTGGGTATAAAACCAATCAGAGAGTGTTAACACAAGAACACAAAAACACAAGAAATAGGAGCAGAAGTAGACCACATGGCCCATCGAGCCTGCTCCATCATTCAATATGATCATGGCTGATCTTGGGATTCAATTCCACTTTCCATCCTGCTCCCCATATCCCTTGATTCCCTGCGAGACCAAAACTCTGTCAATCCCAGCCTTAAATGTATTCAATAATGGAGCATCCACAACCCTCTGGGGTAGAGCATTCCAAAGATTCACAACCCTTTGAGTGAAGTAATTTCTCCTCATCTCAGTCCTGAATGATTGACCCCTTATCCTGAGATTGTGTCCCCGTGTTCTAGATTCCCTGACCAGTGGGAACAATCTCTCAGCTTCTACTCTATCAAGCCCTTTCAGAATCTTGTATATCTCAATTAAATCGCCTCTCATTCTTCTAAACTCAAGAGAATATAGGCCCAATTTACTCAGCCGCTCATCATAGGACAACTCCTTCATCCCAGGGACGAATTTAGTAAATCTTAGCTCCACTGCCTCCAATGCAAGTATATCCTTTCTTAAATGTGGAGACCAAAACTGCACACAGTATTCTCGGTGCGGTCTCACCAAAGCCCTGTACAATTTTAGTAAGACTTCTTTATTCCTGTACTCCAATCCCCTTGCAATAAAGGTCAACATGCCATTTGCCTTCCCAATAGCTTGCTGTTCCTTGTACGAGTACCCCATAGTCTCTCTGAACATCAACACTTACTAGTTTCACATGTTTTAAAAAATATTCTGCTTTTCTATTTTTACGACCAAAATGAACAACTTCATACTTCCCTACACTATACTCCATTTACCATCTTGTTGCCCACTCACTTAACCTGTCTATATCTCATTGCAGCCTCTCTACATCCTCCCCACAGCTTACCTTTCCACCAAGCTTTGTATCATCAGTAAACTTAGATACATTACTCTCTGTCTCTTCATCCAAGTCATTAATAGAGTGTAAATAGCTGAGGCCCCAGCACTGATCCTTGTGGCACCCCTATTCACTGCCTGCCAACTTGAAAATACCCCATTTATGCCCACTCTCTGCTTCCTGTCTGTTAACCAATCCTGTATCCACACTAATATATTACCCCCAACACCATGAGTCCTTATCTTGCCTATTAATCTTTTATGTGGCACCTTATCGAATGCCTTTTGAAAATCCAGGTATACTACATCTACTGGTTCCCCTTTATCTATCCAACTAGTTACATCCTCAAAAAACTCGAATAAATTTGTCAAACAGGATCTCCCTTTAGTAAAACCATGCTGACCTGTTCTAATCACACAATGCTTTTCCAAGTGCAATGTTAAGACTTCCTTAATAATAGTTTCCAGCATCTTCCCAACGACTGATGTTAGGCTAATTGGCCTGTAGTTCTCTGTTTTCTCTCTACCTCCTTTCTTGAAAAGCGGCGTAACATTTGGCAACTAATCTGACGGGACCATTCCTGAATCTAAGGAATTCTGGAAAATCATAGCCAGCGCATCCGCTATCTTTTAGAATTCTAGGATGTAGGCGATCTGGTCCAGGGGACTTGTCAGATTTTATTCCCTCAAGTTGCTCCAATACTTTTTCTCGACAGATATTAATATCCTTAATTTCCTCACTCTTTTTAGCCCCAGGGTTACTGCCTATTTATGGTATGGTTAATTTGTGAACCAATGGGTTTCACCCGAGTGGACAACTGGAGAGGTTATATGCTTTTGGAGTCAGTGGCACAGGTGCTGACGGAAGTTGAAAAGAGTGGCTTTGGTTTTATTGACATTGACCTGAAAGAACTTTGGACTCATCCAGGAATTGGTGTTGAATGTACCAGCAGAAAGTATAGCAACAACCTTTACATCAGTGAGATATCTACTTGAGGCATCAACTCTCTCAAAAATATACTGTTAAAAGCATTTAATTCCATCACGTTAGCTGCAGGATTCTCTCATCTCAATATTTTTTCCTTATCCTCTTTTTGCTCCTGTGTGTTTTTTTTTAGAGATACAGCACTGAAACAGGCCCTTCGGCCCACCGAGTCTGTGCCGACCATCAACCACCCATTTCTACTAATCCCATATTCCTACCACATCCCCACCTATCCCTATATTTCCCTACCGCCTACCTATACTAGGGGCAATTTATAATGGCCAATTAACCTATCAACCTGCAAGTCTTTGGCATGTGGGAGGAAACCGGAGGAAACCCACGCAGACACAGGGAGAACTTGCAAACTCCACACTAGCAGTACCCAGAATTGAACCCAGGTCGCGGGAGCTGTGAGGCTGCGGTGCTAACCACTGCGCCACTGTGCCGTATTCTCTCTTTTTTTGTATTTCTTTTTCTTTACAGTCTGACTGGCTGTGCCAGAAGAGAAAATCTTTTAGTTTTAAAATGATAAAGCAGATTAGGAAGACCCAGAAAGAAGACTTTTTTGTCTGTGTTTCTGGAGCCGAGGGGTTTCAGAGTCTGAGCTGGTTGCCCTCTGAAATGTTCTAGCAAGCTACTTAGTTGTCTAAGGCAATTAGGGATGAGCAAAAAGTGCTGACCTTGCCAGTGACACCCACATCCCATGAAAGAATTTTAAAAAATGTTCAGGTAAGAGGGGTCTGGACAGAGCAAATAGTAGATAGGGGTCTGGACAGAGAAACTATTCCCACACTTGAAAGGATCGAGAACATGAGGGCACAGATTTAAAGTAATTGGCAAAGGAAGCAAAAGCAACATGAGGAAAAAACCTTTTCATGCAGCAAGTGGTTAAGGTCTGGAATGCACTGCCTGAGAGTGTGGTGGAAGCAGGTTCAATCAAGGCATTCAAAAGGAAATTAAACTGTTCTCTGAAAAGGATGTGCCAGGGGAATCGCACTAGGTGAATTGCTCATTGAGAGAGCTGGTGCTGACATGATGGGCTGAAAGGTCTCCTTCTATGCTGTAATAATTCTGTGATTAGTATGCATTCAAGTCCAAAAGCATCTGAGCAGGCTATGTATTGCATTGTGTAGTAATGCTGCAGTGTCAGGTTTTTGCCACAAGACCTCAGTTCAGCATGCAAGTCATAGCTCGCCCTCTAGTGACCAGTAATGAGCATAGCAGGATTTGGAATACAGACACGCCAAAAATGCAAGCGTTGGATCGGGGGCGGAGAAGGCATAGGGGCGTAGTCACGGATGGACTGTGCCCAGGCCCACTCGAAACAACCTACATGAATGCGCCACTCAAGCTATATGCAGTAGCAGCAGAGAAACATAAAGTACATTCTTCCAAATTAGCAATTAGACACGAGCAGAGCAGCAAGATCCAGTTGTAAAACACAGTACGAGGGAGACTGACATCCTGAAAAGGTGATTGGGACGTGGGGTCACTCTCCAAACGTCCTCACGTGTGTATCTGACTATAAAATATTTCAACATTGCATCAGTTAGGGTGATCGAGAGGGAGCACCGTGTAAAACAAAATGGGAACTTCAATTATTTGTACAACATAACAAATTATTTGCTGTGACATAACAACTTGTATTTATGTGGAACCATGAACATAATAAACAATCAAGGTGCTTACAGAAGCTTTATATGGCAGAATTTGACAGCAAGTTACCTAAGGCGATATTAGGGCTGATGACCAGAAGCTTAGTCAAAGAGGTAGGTTTTAAGGAGTGCCTTCAAGGAGGAAAGAGAGGCAGAGAGATTTAGAGTCATAGAGAAATACAGCACTGAAACAGGCCCTTCGGCCCACCGAGTCTGTGCCGATCTTCAACCACCCATTTATACTAATCCTACATTAATCCCATATTCCCTACCACATCCCCACCTTCCCTCTCCTACTACCTACCGACGCGAGGGGCAATTTACAATGGCCAATTTACCTATCAACCTGCAAGTCTTTGAACAAAGAACAGTACAGCACAGGAACAGGCCATTCGGCCCTCCAAGCCTGCGCCGATCTTGATGCCTGTCTAAACTAAAACCTTCTGCACTTCCGGGGACCGTATCCCTCTATTCCCATCCTATTCATGTATTTGTCAAGATGCCTCTTAAACTTTGCTATCGTACCTGCTTCCACTACCTCCCCCAGCAGCAAGTTCCAGGCACTCACCACCCTCTGTGTAAAGAACTTGCCTCGCACATCCCCTCTAAATTTTGCCCCTCGCACCTTAAACCTATGTCCCCTAGTAACTGACTCTTCCACCCTGGGGAAAAGCTTCTGACTATCCACTCTGTCCATGCCACTCATAACTTTGTAAACCTCTATCATGTCGCCCCTCCACCTCCATCGTTCCAATGAAAACAATCTGAGTTTATCCAACCTCTCCTCATAGCTAATGCCCTCCAGACCAGGCAACATCCTGGTAAACCTCTTCTGTACCCTCTCCAAAGCCTCCAGGTCCTTCTGGTAGTGTGGCGACCAGAATTGCACGCAATATTCTAAGTGTGGCCTAACTAAGGTTCTGTACAGCTGCAGCATGACTTGACAATTTTTATACTCTATGCCCCGACCGATGAAGGCAAGCACGCCGTATGCCTTCTTGACTACCTTATCCACCTGCTTTGCCACTTTCAGTGACCTGTGGACCTGTACGCCCAGATCTCTCTGCCTGTCAATACTCCTAAGGGTTCTGCCATTTACTGTATACTTCCCACCTGCATTAGACCTTCCAAAATGCATTACCTCACATTTGTCTGGATTATACTCCATCTGCCATTTCTCCGCCCAAGTCTCCAACCGATCTATATCCTGCTCTATCCTCTGACAATCCTCATCACTATCCGCAACTCCACCAACCTTTGTGTCGTCCGCAAACTTACTAATCAGACCAGCTACATTTTCCTCCAAATCATTTATATATACTACAAACAGCAATGGTCCCAGCACTGATCCCTACGGAACACCACTAGTCACAGCCCTCCATTCAGAAAAGCACCCTTCCACTGCTACCCTCGGTCTTCTATAACCGAGCCAGTTCTGCATCCAGCTTGCCAGCTCACTTCTGATCCCATGTGACTTCACCTTTTGTACCAGTCTGCCATGAGGGACCTTGTCAAAGACTTTACTGAAGTCCATATAGACAACATCCACTGCCCTTCCTTCATCAATCATCTTCGTCACTTCCTCAAAAAACTCAAACAAGTTAGTGAGACACGACCTCCCCTTCACAAAACCATGCTGCCTCTCGCTAATAAGTTCATTTGTTTCCAAATGGGAGTAAATCCTGTGCCGAATAATCCTCTCTAATAATTTCCCTACCACTGATGTAAGGCTCACCAGCCTATAATTTCCTGGATTATCCTTTCCACCCTTCTTAAACAAAGGAACAACATTGGCTATTCTCCAGTCCTCTGGGACCTCACCTGTAGCCAATGAGCATACAAAGATTTCTGTCAAGGCCCCAGCAATTTCTTCCCCTGCCTCCCTCAGTATTCTGGGGTAGATCCCATCAGGCCCTGGGGACTAATCTACCTTAATGCTTTGCAAGACACCCAACAACTCCTCCTTTTTGATAACCACATGACCCAGACTATTTACACTCCCTTCCCTAGACTCATCATCCACCAAGTCCTTCTCTTTGGTGAATACTGATGCAAAGTACTCATTTAGTACCTCGCCCATTTCCTCTGGCTCCACACATAGATTCCCTCCTCTGTCCTTGAGTGGGCCAACCCTTTCCCTGGTTACCCTCTTGCTCTTTATATACATATAAAAAGCCTTGGGATTCTCCTTAATCCTGTTTGCCAATGACCTTTCATGACCCCTTTTAGCCCTCCTGACTCCTTGCTTAAGTTCCTTCCTACTTTCTTTATATTCCTCAAGGGCTTCGTCTGTTCCCAGCCTTCTCGCCCTTACGAATGCTTCCCTTTTCTTTTTGACTAGGCTCACAATATCCCTTGTTATCCAAGGTTCCCGAAACCTGCCAAACTTATCCTTCTTCCTCACAGGAACATGCCGGTCCTGGATTCTAATCAACTGACGTTTGAAAGACTCCCACATGTCAGATGCTGTGGCAGCCATTTGGCTGTGGGAGGAAACCAGAGCACATGGTGGAAACCCACATAGTTACAGGGAGAACTTGCAAACTCCACAGAGGCAGTACCCAGAACCGAACCCAGGTTGCTGGAGCTGTGAGGCTGTGGTGCTAACCACTGTGCCACCCATGGAATTCTAGTGCTCAAAGCCTAGGCAGCTGAAGGCACAGCCACCAATGGTGGAACAATTAAAATCACAGATGCTCAAGAGGCTAAAATTAGAGAACTGCTAATATCTTGAAGGGTTGTGGGGCTAGATGAGATTACAGAGAGAGGGACAGGCAAGGCCATGGAGGGATTTGAAATCAAGGATGAGAATTCTAAATTCAGGGCATTGCTTAACTGGGAGCCAACATAGGTTAGCGAGTACAAGGGTGGTGGGTTAACAGGACTTGGCAGCATCAGAGCTTTGGTCCTTGCCTGTTCATCATAAATTGGGACACAACTCAAATTTCCATTCCAGCTATGCCAATGGGGAAAAACAGATTCATCAATCATGTTGGTCTAGATGAAATTTCCACTTATTAATCCATAGCCCATGACACCCGACTCAACAAAATGGTTCCCTAAGAACAATGGGTGAAAGCCATTATCCCTTTGCCATTGAATTTCTCCTGCTTTCCACCTTATCACTGACATTCCCTTTTGTTCTTTCCTCCCCTCCCCACTTTTCTTGCCTCTGTACTTGCTTAAAACCTGCCACACTTCTAACTTTTTTCAGTTCTGATGAAAGGTCACAGATCTGAAAGGTTAACTTTGTTTCTCTCTCCATCGATACTGCCAGGCTTGCTGAGTATTTCCAGACTTTTCTGTTCAGTCTTCAGAGTTCCAACATCTACAGTATTTTGCCTTTTGTACATATTTGCCATATATCTATTCTACAGAGAAAAACAGACATAAAATGTATTTAGTTTTTATTAAATGTTCTTCTTTATACCTTTCACATGTGGATGAGGTGTTGGAGGATAAAGCCTGGCATTTGAATTTAATCACCATAAAAGCCAGTCCATCTGAAGATAATTGGTAGTTAATCACTCCCACACTTGCACTGCCACAAACAATATCCAATTAATTAACATTAATTTTTCAGGTCGTTGATCTTTTATTAGAACTGGAAAAAGTTAGAGATGTAACAGGTTTATAACTAACCTGCTGAATGTTTGCAGCATTTTCTGTTATTCTTTCAGGTTTCCAGCATCTGCAGCATTTTGCTTTTATCCAATTAATTAATCTTCTCTTAATCTTACTTGACAGATTAAAGTAAGTGATTGAAAACTCCAGGATATTAACCTAACATTACAGCTGAAGTTATTCAACCATAATTGTATGGCACAAATGCCATTCTTATGTATTAGTAGGACAGGTACTATAATCATGTTTCATATAATATTTCATCCCCTATTGTGTGACCATACTTATCTTTGTGATCTTGAATTACATTCTTAAGGAGAAAGTTTTACAATGCCTTTTAACAGGATCAAACATCACAAGAGTAACTACTTTTGATGCGAGTCTATGGAATATAATTACCACAATGCGGAAAGACATGTTGAAAAGTATACGTTGGATAGTGGAAGGTCAAAATTCAGCTGTCAAGCCTCTTCCTTCTACAATGGGCATAAAGCTTACTGGTCTGTAGGTTCCTGGGTCACTTTTGCTACCTATTTTTAAAATAGGAGTAACAACTGCCTTTCTCTAGAACTGAGAGATTACCAGCTATTGGGAAAGATGGAACAGGCTGGAGCTTTCTTCTTTAGAGAAGAGAAGGCTTCAAGGTGACCTGTTAGAGGTCTTTAAAATTATGAATGTGTTGGACAGGGTAGCTGTGGAGAAAATGTTTCCACTTGTGGCAGAATCCAAAACTATGGACCATAAATAAAAACATAAGAAATAGGAGCAGGAGTTGGCCACTCAGCCCCTTGAGCCCGCTCCGCCATTCAGTAAGATTATGGCTGATTTGATTGTGGCATTAACTCCACTTTCCTACCTGCCCCCCAATAACCCTTGACTCCCTTGTAAATCAAAGATCCTTCTAATTCAGCCTTGAATATATTCAATGACTCAGCCTCCACTGCTCACTGGGAAAGAGAATTTCAAACACTAACGACCCTCTGAGAGAAGAAATTCTTCCTTATCTCCATCTTAAATGGGAGACTCCTTAATTTAAAATTGTGTCCCCTAGTTCTAGATTCCCCTACGAGCCCCCTCAGAATCTTATACATTTCAATAAGATCACCTCGCAATCTTCTAAACTCCAATGCTCAACCTTTCCTCATAAGTCAAACACCTCATTCCAGGAATCAGCTTCGTGAACCTTCTCTGAACTGCTTCCAATGCAAGTATGTCCCTCCTTATATAAGGTGACCAAAACTATACACAGTACTCTCGCTGTGGTCTCACCAATGCCCTGTATAGTTGTAGCAAGACTTCCCTACTTTTATACTCCATTCCCCCTTGCATTAAAGACCAACATTCCATTTGCCTTCCTAATTACTTGCTGTACCTGCATGCTGGCTTTATGTGATCATGTACAAGAACACCCAGGTCCCTCTGTATCGCAGCATTCTGCAGTCTCCATTTAACATTCTGCTTTTCTATTCTTTCTGCCAAAGTGACAACCTCACATTTTCTCATAGTATACTCCATCAGCCAAATATTTGCCCACTCACTTAACCAATCTATATCCCTTTGAGACTCTTTGCATCCTTCTCACAAATTGCTTTCCTACCTATCTTCATATCGTCAGCAAATTTGGCTGCAATACAATCAGTCCCTTCATCCAAATCGATTGTAAATAGTTGAGGCCCCAGCACTGATCCCTGAGGCACTCCACTAGTTACAGTTTGTCATCCTGAAAATGACCCATTTATCCTGAGCTAGTTAGCCAGACCTCTATCCTTGTTAATATATCATCGCCAACACCATGAGCTTTTATCTTGTATAGTAACCTTTAATGTGGCACCTTATCGAATGAATGCCTTTTAGAAATCTAAGTACACTGCAGCTACTGGTTCCCCTTTATCCACCCTGCTTGTTACATACTCAAAGAACGCTAATAAATCTGTCAAATATGATTTCCCTTTCACAAAAACAATGTTGACTTTGCCTGATTGCATTGTTATTTTCTAGATGTCCTGCTACTACCTTTTTATGATGGATTTTAGCATTTTCCCAATGACTAACTGGCCTATAATTTCCTGCTTTCCATTTCCCTCCTTTCTTGAATAAGAGGGGTTACATTTGTGGTTTTCCAATCTGCTGGGACCCTTCCAGAATCTAGGGAATTTTGGAAGATTACAACCAATGCATCCATTATCTCTGTAGCCACTTCCTTTAAGACCCTCGGATGCAGGCCCACAGGTCCAAGGGACTGTCAACCTTTAGTCCCATTAGTATTACCTATACTTTTTCTCTAGTGATAATTATTGTTTTAAATTCCTCCCTCGCTTTTGCTTCCTGATTTTCTACTATTCTTGGGATGCTTTTTGTGTCTTCTTTTTGTGACGGATACAAAATACTTCTTCAAAGCCTCTGCCATTTCCTCGTTTCCCATTACTAATTCCCCCCCTCACACTTGAAGATCATTTTTGCTACCTAGTTTTCTCTCATACTCCAATTTCTCCCTTTTTTTTAGTCATCCTTTGCTGGTTTCTAAAATTTCCCCAATCTTCTGGCCTATCACTAATCTTCGCAGCATTGTACGCCCTTTCTTTCAATTTGACACCACCCTTTACTTCCTTACTTAGCCACGGATGGTACATCCTTCTGGTAGAGTCTTTCTTCCTCAAGGGAATATATCTTTGTTGAGAGTTATGAAATATCTCCTTAAACGCCTGTCACTGCTTCTCTATCATCTTACCTTTTAACCTATTTTCCCAGTCCACTTTACCCAACTCTGTCTTCATACCCTTTTAATTGTCTTTGTTTAAGTTTAAGACACTAGTTATGGACCCTCATTTCTCACCTTCGAACTGAATGTGAAATTCTATCATGTTATGATCTCTCCTGCCTCGAGGGTCCTTTACTATGTGGTCTTTAATTAATTCTGTCTCATTACACATTACACAGGCCCAAATTAGCCTGGCCTCTGGTAGCTTCTAGAATGTATTGGTCTAAGAAACTGTCCCGAATACACTCTATGAACTCAAATTCCAGGCTACCTTTGCCAATTTGATTTGTCCAATTGATGTGAAAATTAAAATCACCCATGATTATTGCCGTATCTTTCTTGCAAGCCCCTAATATTTCTTGATTTATACTCTGTCCTATATAGCTACTGTTAGGGGACCTATAAACTACTCCCACCAGTGACTTCTTTCCTTGCTGTTTCTTATCTCCACACAAACTGATTCTACATCATGAACTTCTGAGGCAAGATTACTTCTTACAATTGTACTGATCTCATCCTTTATTAACAGAGCTACCCCATCTCCTTTTCTTTCTATCCTTCTGAAATGTCAAATACTCGTGAATATTTAGTTCCCAACCTTGGTCGCCTTGCAACCATGTCTCTGTAATGGCTATCGTATCATACTCATTTATTTTATCTGTGCTATCAATTCATCTGTCTTTTTACAAATGCTGCGTGCCTTCAGTTAAAGAGCCTTTAATTCTGTCTCCTTACAATTTTTGCCTACTCTGACCTTATTTGCTGATGTACTCTTAAGTTTGTACACTCTGTCCCTTCTGGTCACACTCTGGTTCTCACTACCTGTTATCATTACCCTGCATTATTTCCTTATCCTTTCTCTTTAACTTTCCAAATTTCCCCTCATGTGAACCCTCCCCCCCCCCCCCCACCACCTCCACGATTTAGTTTAAAGCCTCTCTCTACTGCCCTATTTATACGATTCATCAGATACTGCTTCCAGCGTGGTTCAGGTGAAGGCCATCACAATGGTCCAGCTCCCTCCTTCCCCAGTACTAGTGCCACTTCCCTATGAATTGAAACCCACTTTTCCCACCCCAATCTTTGAGCATTCAACTGGCTAATCTTATTTACCCTATGCCAATTTGCTCGTAGCTCAGATAGTAATCGAGATTATTACCTTTGTGGTTCTCCTTTTTAATTTAGTCCCTAGCTGCTCATATTCCCTCAGCAGAACCTCTTTCTGATTCCTACCTATGTTATTGGTAGCCACGTGGACCGCGACAACTGGATCCTTCACCTCCTACTCCAAGTTCCCCTTCAGCCCCGAGGAGATGTCCTTAGTGGTTAGCACCGCAGCCTCACAGCTCCAGCGACCCAGGTTCAATTCTGGGTACTGCCTGTGTGGAGTTTGCAAGTTCTCCATGTGACCGCGTGGGTTTTAGCCGGGTGCTCCGGTTTCCTCCCACAGCCAAAGACTTGGAGGTTGATAGGTAAATTGGCCATTATAAATTGCCCCTAGTATAGGTAGGTGGTAGGGAATATAGGGAAGGTGGGGATGTGGTAGGAATATGAGATTAGTGTAGGATTAGTATAAATGGGTGGTTGATGGTCGGCACAGACTCGGTGGGCCGAAGGGCCTGTTTCAGTGCTGTATCTCTAAATAAATAAAATAAATAAAAAATAAAAACCCTGGCACTAGCAGGCAACACAGCCTTTGGGACTCACACTCTTGGCTGCAAAGAACTGTATCTATCCCCCTAACTATACTACATTCTTTTTAGCTTTCCCCACTTGAATGGCCCCTCTTCACCACAGTGCCATGGTCAGTTTGCTCATCCTCCCTGCAGTTCCTGCTCTCATCCACATAAGGTGCAAGAACCTTAAACCTGTTGGACAATTGCAAGGGCTGAGGCTCCTCCGGTGCTACCTTCTGAATCCCCATACCTGCCTCACTTGTAGTCACACCCTCCTGTCCATGACCATTGACCAAATCAGAAGTACCTAGCCTAAGGGGTGTGAATGCCTCCTGGAACAAAATGTCCAGGTAACTTTCTCCCTTCCTGATGTAGCACAGTGTCCGAAACTCAGACTCCAGCTCATCAATTCTGAGCTGAAGTTCCTCAAGCTGCACTTAATGCAAATGTGGTTGCTGTGGATCATGCTGATGTCCACCAGCTCCCACGTGCAACAGCTGCAACACATCACCTGCCCTGTCATTTTTTTGTATTTTATTTAATAAATTAAGTTTAGAAATATCACTCAACAATTGTCTGTAGTTTTATCAATTGGTTTAACTAGTTGTTATAAATTTAAGGCAATACTTATATCTCCCCAGTACCAGTTTAAACTACTGCCCCAATTTAGAGAAAAAAAAACTTAAAACTCGCCAACCACTCACCTGCCTGCTCACCTAATTAACGCTTCTGGGCTTCAGCTCTCAGGTCTCCCTGCTGGTCTCCAGCTCTCTTTCTCAGACTACTCAGACAGGGCTCTAGAGGGTTACAAAATAGCCAGGAAGGAACTGAAGAATGGAGTTAGGAGAGCTAGAAGGGGACATGAAAAAGTCTTGGCGGGTAGGATTAAGGAAAATCCCAAGGCGTTCTACACTTATGTGAAGAACAAGAGGATGGCCAGAGTGAGGGTAGGGCCGATCAGGGATAGTGGAGGGAACTTGTGCCTGGAGTCAGAGGAGGTAGGGGTGGTCCTAAATGAATACTTTGCTTCAGTATTCACTAGTGAGAGGGACCTGGTCGTTTGTGAGGACAGCGTGGAACAGGCTGATATGCTCGAACAGGTTGAGGTTAAGAGGGAGGATGTGCTGGAAATTTTGGTTGATATGAGGACAGATAAGTCCCCGGGGCCAGACAGGATATACACAAGCATATTACGGGAAACGAGGGAAGAGATTGCTGCGCCTTTGGCGATGATCTTTGCGGCTTCACTGTCCACTGGAGTAGTACCGGATGATTGGAGGGTGGCAAATGTTGTTCCCTTGTTCAAGAAAGGGAATAGGGATAACCCTGGGAATTATAGACCAGTCAATCTTACGTCGGTAGTGGGCAAATTATTGGAGAGGATTCTGAGAGACAGGATTTATGATTATTTGGAAAAGCATTGTTTGATTAGAGAAAGTCAGCATGGCTTTGTGAGGGGCAGGTCATGTCTCACAAGCCTTATTGAATTCTTTAAAGATGTGACCAAACACATTGATGAAGGAAGAGCAGTGGATGTGGTGTATATGGATTTTAGCAAGGCGTTTGATAAGGTTCCCCATGGTAGGCTCATTCAGAAAGTAAGGAAGCATGGGATTCAGGGAAAGTTGGCTGTCTGGATACAAAATTGGCTGGCCCATAGAAGTCAGAGGGTGGTAGTAGATGGAAAGTATTCAGCATGGAGCTCGGTGACCAGTGGTGTTTCACAAGGATCTGTTCTGGGACCTCTGCTCTTTGTGATTTTTATAAATGACTTGGATGAGGAAGTGGAAGGCTGGGTTAGCAAGTTTGCCGATGACACGAAGGTTGCTGGAGTTGTGGATAGTGTGGAAGGCTGTTGTAGGTTGCAACGGGACATTGACAGGATGCAGAGCTGGGCTGAGAAGTGGCAGATGGAGTTCAACCTGGAAAAGTGTGAAGTGATTCATTTTGGAATGTCGAATTTGAATGCGGAATACAGGCTTAAAGACAGGATTCTTGGTAGTGTGGAGGAACAGAGGGATCTTGGGGTCCCTGTCCATAGATCACTCAAAGTTGCCACCCAAGTTGATAGGGTTGTTAAGAAGGCGTATGGTGTGTTGGCTTTCATTAACAGGGGGATTGAGTTTAAGAGCCGCGAGGTTATGCTTCAGCTCTATAAGGCCCTGGTTCGACCACACTTGGAATATTGTGTTCAGTTCTGGTCGCCTCATTATAGGAAGGATGTGGAAGCTTTAGAGAGGGTGCAGAGGAGATTTACCAGGATGCTGCCTGGTCTGGAGGGCATGTCCTACGAAGAAAGATTGAGGGAGCTGGGGCTTTTCTCATTGGAGCGAAGAAGGATGAGAGGTGACTTGATAGAGGGGTACAAGATGATGAGAGGCATAGATAGAGTGGATAGTCAGAGACTTTTTCCCAGGGTGGAAAGGGCTATCACTAGGGGGCATAATTTTAAGGTGATTGGAGGAAGGTTTTGGGGAGATGTCAGAGGTAGGTTCTTTACACAGAGAGTGGTGGGTGCGTGGAATGCGCTGCCAGCGGTGGTAGTAGAAGCAGATACATTAGGGGCATTTAAGCGACTCTTGGATAGGTACATGGATGATAGTAGAATGAAGGGTAGGTAGTTAGTTTGATCTTAGAGTAGGTTAAAGGTTCGGCACAACATCGTGGGTCGAAGGGCCTGTACTGTTCTATGTTCTATGTACTCCTTTTTTGTAAAAGGTCAGAACAGCACCTCCTCCCTCACTGCACCATATTTCCTCAATTACCAAATTCCCAAGCTCACATTCTGTCTCGAGCTGCACTCAGTTCCTGTGCCTGCTTACTTCCAATAAATTCACTATGGAAATAAGGAGAAATTTCTTTACATGGAAGGTGGTTGTGGCAAATTTCTTAGACACTTTCAAAGGAAACTAGTCAAGTTGGAATAGAAAGATATGCTGAAAGCTGAGATGAGGTAGAAGGAATAGAAGGAGGCAGGTGTGAATTATAAACACCAGCGCAGACTATTTTGGACAAATGGCTTGTTTCTGTTTCCGCTGTGGCTCAGTTGGTAGCACGCTTGCCTCTGAGTTGCAAGGCTCTAGATTTAAGTCCCACCCCTGGTCTTGAGCACAAAAATTAAAGTTGTTACTCCAGTGCAGTACTGAGTGAGTGCTGCATTGTGAGAGGTATTGCCTTTTGGATGAGACCTTAAACCAAGGCCATGTCTACCATCTCAGATGTAAAAATATCCCAAAGCATTATTTCAAAGAAGAGCAGGTGAGTTATCCCCGGTGTGCTGGCAATTATTTATCCCTCGATCAACTTCACAAAAAACAGAATATCTGGTCATATCACATTGCTGTTTGTGGGAGCTTGCTGTGCACAAACTGACTGTTGTGTTTTCTGCATTACAACAGTGACCACACTTCAAAAGTACCTCATTGGCTGTCAAGCGCTTTGAGACATCTGGTGCTTGTGAAAAGCGCTATATGAATGCATGTCTTTCTTTCTGTGCTATATATTCAATGGAATTCTATTAATTCACTTTTCTTACCATATTAATTCCAAATGTTTCTTTGCCATTTTGATGCCCTTATACTCCAGGCATGTCTTTTAGTACTGAAATACATGACTTAAACAATACATAAAGCATTTCAAAATAAGAAAGAAGAGATTCCTGAAAGTAGCAGGACAGATCGATAAAGTGGTTAAGAAGGCATATGGAATCCTTTCCTTTATTAGCCGAGGGATAGAATACAAGAGCAGGGTTATGCTGGAACTGTGTAACTCATTGGTTAGGCTACAACTTGAGTACTGTGTGCAGTTCTGGTCACCTCATTACAGAAAGGACGTAATTGCACTAGAGAGGGTACAGAGGAGATTTATGAGGATGTTGCCAGGACTAGAAAAATGCAGCTATGAGAAAAGATTGGATAGGCTGGTGTTTTTCTCCTTGGAACACAGAAGGCTGAGGGGAGATATGATTAAAATGTACAACATTTTGAGGGGCCTGGATAGAGTGGAGGTGAAGGGCCTATTCATCTTGGCAGGGAGTTCAGTGACTCGGGGGCATAGATTTAAAATAATTGGTAGAAAAATTAGAGGGGAGATGAGGATAAGCTTTTTCACCCAGAGGGTGGTGATGGTCTGGAACTCACTGCCTGAAAGGGTAGTTGAGGCAGAAACCCTCAACTCATTCAAAAGGAGTCTGGATATGCACCACGTGCCGTAATCTGCAGGGCTACAGACCAAATGCTGGAAGGTGGGATTAGAATCAATGGATCGTTTTTCGGTCGGCACAGACGCGATAAGCCAAGTTAGCCTCTTTCTGTGCCTTAAACTTTCTATGATTCTAAGAAAAGACACAATCCAAACTCCTTATAGTTTCCTTTAGCAGCTGAGACTCTCATGGAACTCTTGCAGACTCCTCTCGTGGTCAAGGAAGAGAAGTAATTGGGGACTGTGGACTGTTCCTCAAATACATTTCTGCCTTCACTTCATTCATGGGATGCAAGCATCAGTGGCAAGGCCAGCATTTATTGCCCATCCCTAATTGCTTGAGAAGGTGGTGGTCAGCTGCCGTCTTGAATTGTTGCAGTCCATGTGATGTAGGTACATCCACAGTGCTGTTAGGGAGGGAATTCCAGGATTTTGCATGGGAGGTGGTGGTGTAGCGGTATTGTCACTGGACTAGTAATCCAGAGTCCAGGCTAATGCTCTGGGGCATGGGTTTGAATCCTACCACAGCAGATGGTGAAATTTAAATTCAATTAATAAATCTGGAATTAAAAGCTAGTTTAATGGTGACCATGAAACCATTGTCGATTGTTATAAAAACCCATCTGGTTCACTAATGTCCTTTAGGGAAGGAAATCTGCCATCCTTACCTGGTCTGGCCTACGTGTGACTCCAGACCCACAGCAATGTGCTGACTCTTAAATGCCAGACACTCAGTTCAAGGGCAATTGGGGATGGGCAATAAATGCTGGCTTGGTCAGTGATGCCCACATCCCACAAACAAATAAAAAAATATAGTGCCTTTCATAACCACAGAATATCCCAAAGTGCTTTACAGCCAATGACGTACTTTTGAAGCATAGTCACTGTCATAAAGTAGGAAATACCAATGCCAATTTGTATACAGCAAGCTCCCACAGACTGAATTGGTTAATGACTAGATAATCTGTTTTTGTGATGATGATTAAAGGGTAAATATCAGCCGGGACGCCGGGGATAACTCACCTGCTTTTCTTCAATATAGGGCCATGGGATCTGTTAGATCCACCTGAGAAGGCCTCAGTTTAACATCTCATCTGAAAGATGGCACTTCCAACAGTGCAGCGCTCCCTCGAGTACTGCACTGGAGTGTCAGCCTTGATTTTTGTGTTCAAGTCTTTGAGTAGGACTTGAACCCAGAACCTTCTGACTTACAGTGCTACCAAATGAGCTGCAACTGGCGCACAAAAGACAAAGGACCATAATTTGATTAGTACCTAGAACCAAGCATCTGCATCTTGGCTAATCTACAAGTCAAAAAACAGCCATGCAAACTGCAGACAGTTTGAGTCTTCGTTTGAAAGTTTAATAGAAGAATTTGCATCACTATAGCGTCTCAAGGTATCTTTTTACAGCCAACAAAGTACATTTGAAGTAAAAGCAAAATACTGCAGATGCTGGAAATCTGAAATAAAACCAAGAAATGCTGGAAATACTCAGCAGGTCTGGCAGTGGAGAGAGAAGCAGAGTTAACGTTTCAGGTCAGCGACCCTTCTTCAGACCTGAAACATTAACTCTGCTTCTCTCTCCACATATGCTGCCAGACCTGCAAAGTACATTTGAAGTCTTGTCACTGTTGGAATGTGGGGAAAGATATTCTCCATTTTAATTTGGGCTATTTTTAAAAATACATTTACCCTGCAGATCTAGTCATATAAAAATAAAGAAGTCTCCCAAATTGTCACAAGATAATCCATGCATCTTTGAATTTTGCTTCACATAAATAATAAAACAAGAAAAAAGCTTGCATTGATATAATGGCATGTATATTACAGAAATGGCTCATTATGTTTCACATTCAATTAATTAAAGTGCTACAATGACCGTTGTTAGGTAGGCAAATACAGCTGTCATTTAAGATCCCACAAATTGCAGTGAGATGATTGACCAGTTCATGTAATACTGCCTTTCAACATCCACGTTGCATTCAGAAGTGAATAAATGTCAGGATTCTGGCATTCAATACTGCATTGGAGTGTCAGTCCAGATTATGTGTTTAAATCTTCTACCTGCGGAATTTCAGTTTAAAACGCTCTGATGGAAACTGTGGTCAAGCAAACATATGTGATTTCCCCCCCACATTTATTAAGGCTGATATTTTTACTTATATTGGTATTTAAATAATCGGACCATCGGTACACGTTATTAGTCTACACAGGTCAGCTGGAAACGTAACACACTGATAACATTGTGCACAACATGGAGACTTTGCCACATGTTGCACATTGTCTCTATTATATAATTTGAGTTGCAGCCACTGCCCGATTCTTATTGGCTAATGCGCTTTGTTGACATTCAGTTTTAAAACGTTGCTAACCAAAATATTGCGACATTTGTTCGGTCAATCATAACCAAAGCACGTTTTACTTGACTTGTAATGGGGGGCGGGGAGGTTTAAAAAAAATTGGTAGCCAGTTTCGGTGCTTGCTGGGGGTTGTAGTCTTTTGCTGCCGCCAGGACGACAGAAGCTGCCTGACAGGCCAGGGGTTCAGGACTACAACTCCCAGCAGGGTGGCGCGGCACATGGCTAACATCAGCTCCATCGCCGTGGCACTTTCAATCGGCTTTCCACAGCGCGAGATAGAGAGAAAATAACCAGGAGTAGTTGAGATTCTGACTCCATTCAAATTAGAATATTAACGGCTAAATCTAGCGACGTTTTGACTCAGTCAGCTGGCACAGAGCAAATAAAAAAAAAAACCCGACTAAAGCCAAAGCCGTCCGATGTCGCGGCCGAAACGCCTCAGGGCGCTGAAGGAATTCCAGTTGTTGTTGTTGTAGCGGAAGGCCGGGCCGTGGTGCGTTCTGGGAAGTGTAGTTCCCCCCCCCCCCCCGCCGTCGGAGTCGGGCCCGAACTCTGGGAGAGCGGGATCGATAGGACTACAACGCCCGTCATTGCCTTGGCCGCCATCTCCGTCTTTCCCCTCCCCTCGATGCGTCAGGCAGTGATGTTTACTACGCCATGAATACGCGTCAAAAGAAGGGTAACGGGTCAAAACAGAGGAAAAGGTGAAAAAGAAAACAAAAAAGCAAAAGCGGCGGCTTGGGTTGGGGAGAATTTAATATATCCGACAGACATCCGGGGCCCTGAGGTGGAATCACTTCAAATGAATTTTGGCGGCGGTCCCACTGGAGGCCGCTGCCGCCAAGGTGTCCGATAGGCGACTCCGAGCTTGCACTGAAGTTGGAGGCACCGGTTTGCATCTGCGGCGCTTTTACTTGCCCTCGTCGTCAAGATGGTAGCTTGGAGTGGAGGCGCCTTGTGGCCGGGGCCTGCAGCGGGAGCCCAATCGGGACTCAGCGAGTGAGGAAAGAAGAGGCTCCTGCCTTTTTGGAAAAGGGAGCCTTGGAGATTCGAATGGCTCCTTCTGGATTCACGACGATTTCACAGGCCAACGCAGATTACTGAGGGATTTATATGCACATTGTTTTTTTTAAACCTTGTCTAGAAACCTTTTTTAAACCGTCTACATTTTATTGCAGAAAGCGTGGAGTATCTGACAAGACTTATTAATCCTGCAGATACAGATCTAAAGGAATTAGGAATTCGTTCTCACTTGACCTTTATACTGCCTTTTTACATCAAATGCAAGAAGATTCTGTGTTCCTCAAGTTTTTAGGAAATAAAAACGGCTGCAAACGCACCATTTTGGATATACTTTTTACACAGGACGAAAACAATGCTTTTTGGGAATTACAACGATTTTGTGATTTCTGAGGGAATTTAAAACAAAGTTACTGACTAAAATTATTCCCATATCGAAGCACGTTTTTGCATATTACATTGTTCTTACTAAAGATCACCATGTGAGGTTGATGCATAAGATTAAAAATAATTTTGTGAACGTCGCTTTCAAAATTTAAATAATTAAAATCTGGATTCGACTGGCGTTGAAATCTTGCAGTATTATATCGTTCATAAAAAGCAATCAGATTTTCCATCATAGGAAAGATGCCAAGTCTATAAGAGTATTTGTACTTTGAATGCAGAGCATGTGTAAATACTGGAAGGGACGTGTCAGAACATATTACAGTGGATGCCAGTTTTGTTTATCCTGGTCGGAATTACGTTGTCTTAATGATCTGGAACTGAAACTGACCTGAGTTTGAAATCAAAGTTAGAATTGCTGAAAAATACCAGCATATTTGGATATGTGCTTGTTATAATCTCTGACTTTACTAATAACTGGGACAGCACCTGGATTTTGTTTCTTTAATAAAGATACACATGTATTTTTATTTAAGATGTGGAAAGATATGAATGAATTGGAAACTGCATGCATTTTATAGGGCACTAGTCATGACTTTTTATTTAAGAAAAGAAAATAGCCATTGTGTCTGAATTTGAGATTTTCATTTTGTAAAATCTTTTGTTAATTATGGCTGAAGAAGCATCGCAGGCTGAGATCGACCCAGACTTTGAACCACAGAGTCGCCCCAGATCCTGCACCTGGCCTTTGCCGAGACCAGACCTGACAGCTGTCAAACAGGAGGACTCTGCCTCAGGAACCCCCACGGAAGAAGAAAAGCAGGACGTTTCTGATTCTAGCACTGCAAAACCAGAATGTGAGACTGGTCTGAATGCAGAGGTCTGTTCCCAAGCTGGTGCAACAAGTGCTCAGAGGAAGAGTTCCTCTAGAAGAAATGCATGGGGCCATCAATCTTATGCAGACCTTATCACCAAAGCAATTGAGAGTGCTCCTGACAAGAGGCTGACTCTGTCTCAGATCTATGACTGGATGGTCAAATCTGTGCCTTACTTCAAGGACAAAGGAGATAGCAACAGTTCAGCTGGGTGGAAGGTAAGAATTCAGCTTTTGAGATAAGGGAGTTTGGTGGTCTTGAATCCTCAGATTCTAGGATTTGACTCCAGAGCTTAAATTAATTATTTGTTTCAATTGCTGAATCTCTTGGTTTAGGATTAAATGCACTGGAATATTGTATTACAGTTGAGGAGCAGCAGTAATTTGGTTTGCAGCCATCACACTCTCTCCTTTCTCCCTTTCACTCCACCCAATAATTATATATGGAGCAATGCATACGTGGGAGTGATTCTGGGTTGTGGCTTGGGTGATGTTAAACTACAGGTGCAGGTCTCTGGAGTTACAACAGTTGCCTGTATATTCAAAATTTAGATCAGATTTTAATTTGTCATGTACTGATTTGAATGACCACTATTAGGACAAATGAATTCGTGTGGACACCAATTGCCCATGAGTTCCATGTTGCCAATTGATACTTGTTAGTCTAAATCTAAGTCTTAAAATTGCCAACAAATTCTAGTGTAAAATGTATATTTTAAAGGGGTGTCATAACAATAAATTGTAGATAAGTTGATCTTAAATTTGGCAGCTGCAGAATTCTGGGAGTTTGTCTTTTTTTCCTTTTTTTTAAATTGCACACTTCCAAATATTTGGAAGATCTGATTTACCTATTTTCAGCGCATTCTGTGATAAAAGTGAGACCCACATCATCCAGAATTCGCTTATGCTGAGTATGGCTATACCATAAGCAGCAATCTGCTTGGATTATATTGGCAGGCTATTCATGGGAGGGAATTGTAGTTGAGCCTGATCATTCCCTCAGTCAAAACGTGTTTTTTCAGCATTGTCACTGGATACTACTCAGGAGCAGAGAATATCCCTTTTTTTTTTCTAAAAAGCCCTGGCGGAGTGATAATGAGGCCAGTTCTAGTGCCCACAATTTTGGTCTGACTAAGATCAGCTAACTTGGGAGAGACAGGAGCAATCTGGCTTACCTTGATCTAAATGCCTTATGACCACATCGCATGGTGTATTTACTCACAGAGCCACCAGGGGAGTAAAAATATTTTAAAGTTCCGAGTATTGATGTATGTGACCTTTTAACTTTAGTATATCGTTAGATTATAATTAGCAGTCATGCCTCTGATTTAAAAATTATTAGGCAACCATTAATTTTTCTAATTCGGGTTGAGTTATTGTAATATAAAGTATTCTTTCTTTGGAGAGATCATCAACAATGGTTATGGTTAGACCTGCAGGCTCCAGTCCGGCAGCAGCCTCTCTCTGGCTGGATCCACATGGTTGATTTAATAGCCTTTTTTCAAAGGCAAACAGAAAACTTTTTTTCCTTTTCAATGCCTGTCCATGCAATTGGAACATTGTGTCATAAGCAGAAACCTGTAACGTGGCACTCTGGAAGACACGTCCCCAAAGTTAGCTGTGTTTTGCACATTGCAAAGTGCTGGTGGATCTCCCAATGACGTTGCTTGTGGAGCATATGCTGTTGTATAAGAACAGAAATACAATACTGTTTGCGCACAAAAATGTATTTTTCTGCTAAGGTGGCACTGTATGTATTCTGACTTGTCCCTTCAAGGTCACCAGATTTATCTGGTTCACTAATGTCCTTTCGGGAAGGAATTCTGCCATCCTTACCTGCTTAGGCCTACATGTGAACCAGACCCACAACAATGTGGTTGACTCTTAAAATGCCCTCTGAAATGGCCTAGCAAGCTACTCAGTTCAAGGGAAATTAGGGATGGGCAATAAATGCTGGCCTCGCCAGTGATGTCCACATTCCACAAATGAATTTTAAAAAAAAAAGTAGGCACAGCCTCAGATCAATTAGATGGTAATTGTTTTTGTTGGCACCTGGTTGTAAGTGTCTGGTTCATCTCCAAGCTTAAAAAGCCAGCAGGAATGATTTTTTTTTTGTATTGCATCTGTAACACGTCAGAGATTTGGTGGGATGCTTGCTACGACCTAGAATTTTAGATGGATTTGCATGACTGCTTTAAAAGCCCAGGATTTCTCTTGAAGCTTGAATATTGAAATGTTGTTGAAATTTGCTTAGCATCAGCCCCATATGTTAATACTGATAGCCTTGACCTATTAGTTGATCATTCTTATGCCTAACACGAAGTTACCTTTTGTCTGTAAAGTGCAATTATTCACACCAGATCATTGGAAACTATTCATAAATAGTTATAGTAGCAGTATGGCTGAATACTAGAGAATTTAATGCATTTTGCTTAAAATTTCTACTCCTTCCTTACCTTTTACATGAACCATCTGTTTCTCATCCCATCATATCCCTGGGGATTGGCTATGTACTGACATTAGCTCACCGACGCCCACAATCCCCAGAGTGCACTTCTTCCCAACCTATTGTAAGTTTCCCATTCCCCACTTCCTGCGTCTCAGTCGCCTCTTCCCTCAAGCTGCCACTTTCCAAGGGCTTTAGAAATGTCCTTTTTTCTAAGCTGATGGTTTCCTCTCCACTCTGATGGACCGAAACCTTGATTGGGTCTGTCCCATTTCTCAGGCTTCTGCACCTCTGCATTGTTTACAAGTGTAACCCTGAACTCTTGCCACTTTAATTTCCTGTCCCACTTCAGTCTCTGTCTTTGGCCTTCTGCATTTTTCTGATGAAGTTTAATGTAGGTTGCATATAGCGCCATATGCTGGGCACTTGTGTAGCCCTCTGGCCTTAATATTGATTTCAATAACTTCCGTCCTTAAGCTTAGCCCCCGCTTTCGCTTTGTGCTGATAATGTGATATGGGGGTGCCAGCCTTTCTAGGGATGGGGAGAAGGAGCGGATTAATGTTTGGAGTGGAGACCCTTCGTTGGAACACTGTGCTGGTGGCGGTTGGCACCCTTGGTCCCAACCCTGCCTTTTTTTCATCTCCAGGCTTTTGGCTGCTGCAGTCTGCTGTGCTTTTCCAGTTTGCCAAACTTCCTTTTTACTTGCCTCATCTCCTATCTCCATAAGCTATTTACATATTTTCTGTGGTCTTGTATTTGTCTTTTTATTCTTTCACAGGATGTGGGTGTCGCTGGCTAGGCTAGCATTTATTGCCTATCCCTAATTGCCCTTGAGAAAGTGGTGGTGAGCTGCCTTCTTGAACCTCTGCAGTCCATGTGGTGTAGGTACACCCACAGTGCTGTTAGGAAAGGAGTTCCAGGATTTTGACCCAGCGACAGTGAAGGAATGGCGATATAGTTCCAAGTCAGGATGGTGTGTGGCTTGGAGGAACTTGCAGGTGTGATGTTCCCATGCATCTGCTGTCGTTGTCCTTCTCGGTGGTAGAGGTATCGAAGGAGCCTTGGTGAGTTGCTGTAGTGCATCTTGTAGATGGTACACACTGCTGCCACTGTGTGTTGGTGGTGGAGGGAGTGAATGTTGAAGGTAGTGGATGAAGTGCCAAACAAGCGGGCTGCTTTGTCCTGGATGGTGTCGAGCTTCTTGAGTGTTGTTGGAGCTACACCCTCCAGGCAAGTGGAGAGTATTCCATCACACTCCTGATTTGTGCCTTGTAGATGGTGGACAGGGAGTCAGGAGGTGTGTTACTTGCTGCAGAATTCCCAGCCTCTGACCTGCTCTTGTAGCCACAGTACTTATATGGCTGGTCCACTTCAGTTTCTGGTCAATTGTAACCCCCAGGACGTTGATGGTGGGGAATTCAGCAATGGTGATGCCAAGGGGCGATGATTTGATTCTCTCTTGTTAGAGATGGTCATTGCCTGGCATTTGTGTGGTGTGGATGTAACTTGCCACTTATCAGCCCAAGCCTGAATGTTGTCCAGGTCCTGCTGGATATGGACATGGGCTGCTTCAGTATTTGAGGAATCGCGAATGGTGCTGAACGTTGTGCAATCATCAGCAAACATCCCCAATTCTAACCTTATGATGGAGGGAAAGTAATTGACGACGCAGCTGAAGATGGTTGGGCCTAGGATGCTACCTTGATGAACTGCTGCAGTGCTGGCTTGGGACTGAGATGACTCTGTCATTGACCTCAGCCTTCTTCCTTTGTGCTAAGTATGACTCCAACCTTTGGAGACTTTTTCCCCTGATTCCCATTGACTTCAGTTTTGCTAGGGCTCCTTGTTGCCACACTTGGTCAAATGCTGCTTGATATCAAGGGCAGTCACTCTCACCTCACTTCTGGAGTTCAGCCCTTTTGTTCATGTTTAGACCAAGGCTGTAATGAGGCCAGCAGCCAAGTGGTCCTGGCGGAACCCAACTGAGCATCATTGAGCAGGTTATTGCTGCGTAAGTGCAGTTTTGTAGCACTAATGCTGATGATTGACAGTAGTAATTGGTCTGTTTGGATTTGACCTTTTTGTGCACGGGACATACCTGGACAATTTTCCATGTAGTTGGGGAGGTGCCAGTGTTATAGCTGTACTGGAACAGCTTGGCATGCATGTTGTCCTGTGTTGTAGCTTCACCGTGTTGATACCTCATTTTTAGGTATGCCTGGTGCTGCTCCTGGCATACCCTCCTGCACTCTTCTTCCTCACTGTTTATGCCTGTATCTCTGGGGTCAGGGAAATGTTTCCTGGATATTGCAGATACATTGGTGGGGGAGAAGGGTTAGAACCTCCTTGATGTAGTGCTATCTTAATGGCCCTCTCAGCTGGGGCTGTAAATCCACCATGAGAGGTAAGGAGGAAGAACAAAACATCTTTTATAATTGTTCAGAAAAAGAATTTTGGGCAAGAGGAGGGATGAACAAACTAATAAAAAGTACTTGCATGTTAAGATGGAGAGAGAGAAATATTTTCTAATAGCAAATCATCTGGCAACAGTCGGAATGCATGATGAAATGCTTGGCTTTCTGTATCTTTTAAAGTTTTTTTTTTCCTCCAGTTTTGAGCCAAGATGTAAAATCATTGGTATGAAAATCTGTTAAGTTCTATATGGGCAGGCAATCCACTCTGCCTCATTACTCCACAGACAGTGAGGTTGGAAAATATCTCCAATTGCATGTTGACAAAGCATTTTCTGTCAGTGGGAGAGTATGTGCACATTCCAGATGACTGGAAAAATCAGCTGCAAGACATTTGCTTATAATGTGTTGTGTAACAGACAGGGAATATACATATTAGTAAATAATACGTACTGACAGATTCTTTTGCTACACCAGGGAAAGAGCAGTCCTCACAAAACTGGTCAGAAATGTTAATGTATTGCTGAGCAGTTGGGTCATAATTTGATAGGTGATAAAAATGAAGGTGTAGCTCTACTCTTGAGAGTTCACTTCTGTAAAAATTACAAATATTATCAGTCCTGTGTACTACAAACAACTTCAAGCACCTTTTCAGTTTCTTTCCATTTTCATCTTGACAACTCATAACCTCTCTCTAAAACCTAACTCTGCCCCCAGACATGAATACTGCTCCCATATTTTAGAGCTTCTTGCATACCTAGGAAGTGTAGGCACAAGAAAAAGCTGGTTGAAATATAAGTTCCCAGCACCTCAAAATTGTAGAACTCTCTCTTCCTCCCTCAGTTTTGCCATTCTCCAAGAGTTTACAAACTTTAGAAACCCAAGTTTAGCTTCACCTTATCCTGGTTTCTCACATCCTCTTTCACTCTTCTCCTAGTCTTGCTGGTGGTTGGACTTGGGGCCCTTCAAAGAATTTTCAGCAATAAAAATAAAGAATATAGATCTCGTGTTTCTTTTCTCATTAAAATGTTTTACACCCAAAATTAAAAATCAGAGAGCTGATTTGGGGAGGTTGTGGTCTAATTCTTCAAAACTGACGTCGTTCACTACCCTGGACATTATTCAGCCTTTCAAGTCATTAGAAAAGTATGGGCATCAATTTGGGCACAGCTGGGATTGAAATTTGAGACCTTAGTACAGACACTGTAAGCAGGCTTGCAGCTGTTGATTAGGTAACCAGCACAAGGGCTTGCTGGAAATGAATGGACATTGACTTCAGAATGAGTGTAAATTTTAGTGGAGATTAGTAAGTCTGAATATATTAAATCCAGTAGTGTTGTCTGTGTAGTCATGAGTCCCTGCATGTACTGTAATGTAAGGTTTAATCACAAATTTAGTTGTGCAACAATTTGAAGTCACTGTTCTGCTAAAACTTAAAGGAGCCTCCAAATTAATTCAAAAATAATTTTTACTGAAATGTGTCGTCATAAAAACCTTATACATTTGAGACTTTTGATAGCAAACAAGAGCATTAACATTTAAGCTCTAAACACTTAAGCAGAGAGAAGGGGATGTGATTTGTAATCCCCAGTTCCTTCATTTATTCTTGAGTTTAGTTTTTGCCAGATTGATGAGTTGGAATGAGTTTAAAGTAGTTGCCAAGTAAATCATAGAATTGTTGAATAGTTACAGCGCAGGAGGAGGCCATTTGGTGCATCATTTCCTTGTTGGCTCTCTACAAGAGCAACTGAACTAGTCCCACTTCCCTGCCTTTTCCCTGTGGCCCTGCAATTTTTGTTAGGATTAAGAATTTGCTACTGGCTTCACTGTATTCTCTTCAGTATCTTTGTTCTCCATGCCTGCTCCAGAGCAATTCAAGTCATTTCCACCATGGTATAGAAACAGAGTTGGTATTTCCAATGCCCTGAGATCAGTAAAATTGTAAGTGGGCGAGTGACTGAGTCTGGTGGACTGGCATATATATTGTACTGCTCAAATGCACTCATTATTTTAGTCCCAGTATTATCTGCTAGACTGTAGGTCATATTTCACTGACTTGAAAAGGCTGGCAGGAAAATAACAGTGACCTGTCTGTTTGTCTTTCATCATTTTATGGCAGTGGAAATTGTGCACAATTCCCAGACAGCTTCTGGTCAGTAGTGTAGTCATAAAATGCAGTAATAAGAGTGAACTAAGAGATACTGGCCAGTAAGACTAAAGGTTCCGAAGAAGGGTCACTGACCCGAAACGTTAACTCTGCTTCTCTTTCCACAGATGCTGCCAGACCTGCTGAGTGATTCCAGCATTTCTTGTTTTTGTTTCAGATTTCCAGCATCCGCAGTATTTTGCTTTTATTATAAGACTAAAGGTATTCTCTTTTCAGAATGATGTGACTTTTAATAAAACTGGTTCTTGTGAAGCTTTGCATTCTACCCAATAACCCCTTCCCAATCTGCTGTAATTTGTTTGTGTGGTCAGATACCATCCAAGTTTGGCATTCCTGTGCAGAAAGGCTCTTGTGTTCATGTGGGGGAGAGGGAAGCTGCTAGTTTTAAAGGAGACAATATTTGTGTTGTAAGCTCAGACTCAGAAAATGGAATTGAAACTGGGCAAGTCTGTCTGATGTGGCTGCAGATGCTTCTCAAACTTCAGAGGAAAAAGAATGCCTGCCAATTAAACTCCTATTGAGATTCTGATTTTTATCTTCTTTTGAGAGTGGGAAAGTTTTTTTTGTAGTACATAAAAGGCAGCAGTGCTCATTTCATTGAAGTATTTTTCTTGAAATCTAAAACTTTGGCAACACTTTCAACCTTAGTAACTTATTGCCTTTTAAAAAATAAAATGCTTGTCCATCCGCCTTGTTGGACTCTCACAAATCTGCATGGTTGTATTTGAATTTTTTTTACCCCCTAAGGAGCTACAATTTTTTTTATCATGTATTATTTCAAGAAACCAAGCATTACAATCAAACCAATTACAGTTTAAAATGGAAGAACTGGTAAGCATTAACAGTCCATGTTGAAAACATTTTTATTTTTACTTCAGAGAAAAATTTATACACTGGATTTCATTGTGATGTTGTGGTATATATTATGGCATCTAAAAGAGGATATACTGACTGCCTAGTTTTAGATATCTGAACAGTAATTGAACAATATTTATGTGAATGGGAATAGTGTAGCTGGATAGAAAGGCATAAGGGTCATTCTTTACTTTTCCCCAACTGCCACCACCACCCCCCCCCCCCCCCCCCAACCCAGCAGAGTGTTCTGTGTGAGGTAACTTTCTAGAGTTGGGGCAAATAGTGGTGTATTTACTCAGAGGCATTAACCCCTCTCTCCTTCCCTTTGTGGGGTTGTGTTGTGAAGTTTGTGAAAGAGGATCTGTTAGACGAGCTGCCAGGAAGGAGCTGTAGGCAAAGTCTCTGCACAACTCACTGGGATAACTCATGTCATCCAGTGCAGTGGCAGCAAGACTGTGGCAGACTGCCCAAAAGGATCAGTGTGTGCAGAATCCAATAATTGTATGCAATTTACAATAGAGTTATTGAGAAAATGATGACTGGAATGTGGGAAGAAATTAAGAGCAGAATTAAAACTAAACCGGGAAATAATCTGAACGCAAAGAGCTGAAGCTAGGTGAGAGAAAAAAATGTAGGCGTGTTAAGTAACTATGACTTCAAATGTGAGAGGGGTATTGAACTAACATTAGATGGGAGGAGTAAAAGAGAGGAACAGAACTAAAATAGTGGTTGAGAAGACTGCAGCTTCATTTGCAGCCACCATCCTTCATACCATACTATTTCTCAAGTACAGTTATTACCATTTTGCTGAGGGCATAAGAAATGGTCTTGCAGTGGTATAAGTTGATTTTTGAAGAAAAAAAATTCATGGTATGTACGTGTCATTGGCAAGACTAACATTTGTTGCCCATTTCTAATTGCCCTTGAGAAGGTCTTGATGAGCTGCCGCCTTGAACCACTGCAATCCATGTGGTGTAGGCACACCAACAGTGCTGTTAGGGAGTTCTGCATTTTTGCCCCAGCGAAAGTTAAGGAATGTGGATATAGTTACATGTCAGGATGGTATGTGGCTTGGAGGGGAACTTGCAGGCGGTGGTGTTCCAATGCATCTGCTGCCCTTGTCCTTCTAGGTGGTAGAGGTTGCGTGTTTGGAAGGTGCTGTTGAAGGAGCCTTGGCCTATCATTAACTTGGTTAGTTGTTGGGCCCAGGTGTTTTAACAGATCTGCTAAATAAAGAGCAATACAGTTTAGTAATGTCTTTGTGAAAGAGGAATGCACTTAGTATAGATGACCAGCAAAGACAGTCCGATCTGTCCTGAGTGCACCATCCTCTCACATGTAGGAAACTTGTGTAGCCTGTGATCATTATCTTTTTTTTTGGGACAATGAACAGGGAACAGTATGCTTGTACTGAATTTGGGCTGATAAAACATGCTTATTTCTGATAAATTATAAAACCACCCAGCTAATGTAGGAGTGTAGTTTCTTGAAACGGCAGGTATTAAATAAAACTTCACTTCCGTGCAACTTGCTTTGTTTTTGCATCAGCAAACGTGGCTTAAGACTCAAAATTAAAATCGATTAAATTATGCTAAAAAGAAAGGCAATCCAAGTTGTTTTTTTTTTTGGCATGTACAGAAACTCATCACTGCAGAAGTTCCACACCACTGATAGGGTGGCGCAGTGGTTAGCACCGCAGCCTCACAGCTCCAGCGACCCGGGTTCAATTCTGGGTACTGCCTGTGTGGAGTTTGCAAGTTCTCCCTGTGTCTGCGTGGGTTTCCTCCGGGTGCTCCGGTTTCCTCCCACATGCCAAAAGACTTGCAGGTTGATAGGTAAATTGGCCATTATAAATTGCCCCTAGTATAGGTAGGTGGTAGGGAAATATAGGGACAGGTGGGGATGTGGTCGGAATATGGGATTAGTATAGATGGGTGGTTGATGGTCGGCACAGACTCGGTGGGCCGAAGGGCCTGTTTTAGTGCTGTATCTCTAACTAACTAACTGAGAAATCCATGCAAGTAGTCTTTATTTGGCTTGTATGAAATGCACACACTCCTGGTGCTATCTGGAAGCAATCTGAACATCCCATTACTATTTTCTCATGGAGCACTCTGGCATCGTTGTCAAGTTGATCTTGTCTGGTTGCTCCACCTAGTCCAGAATTGGCTCACTAATTTGGAACAGTTAGGAAAAGGGAGTAGTAGTAGCTGGAGTAAAAGATAAAACATTTCTCCAGAGAGTGTGTTCATGGGAGAATAATGAACAGCTCTGTCCGAAAGCAAACACATAAAAACAAAGTTTGACTTTTTTTAGCATGTACCATGCAATAGACAAAGCTAAACGATTCCACAACCATCAGATCAGATCTAAGTTCTGCATCCCTGCCACATCCAGACGTGAATGGTGGTGGACAGTTAAACAACTAGCAGGAGGAGGAAGCTCCACAAATATCCCCATCCTCAATGATGGGAAAGCCCAGCACATCGGTGCAAAAAACAAGGCGGTAGCATTTACAGCCATCTTCAGTCAGAAGTGCCGAGTGGACCCATTTTGGCCGCCTCCTGAGGTCCCCAGCATCATAGATGCCTGTCTTCAGCCAATTCGATTTGTTTCACATGATATCAAAAAACAGTTGAAGCACTGGATAGTCGAAAGGCTATCGGCCCTGACAACATTCTGGCAATGGTACTGAAGACTTGTGCTCCAGAACTGGCCGTGCCCCTAGCCTTTGCTTTTGATTCCATGACATTTTTGTCATTCAATGTCTCCTGCCCTCCATCCTGTCACAGACCTTCCCTTTTCTTCTTTTCCACCCCTCCCACCCCCGCCCCTCACCCACCACCTTTTCATTTGCTCAAAGCCTATTACATTTCTCACCTTTGCCAGCTCTGATGGAAGTTCACAGACCAGAAAAGTTAACACTCTCTTCCTCTCTCCTCAGATGCTGCCAGGCCTACAGTGTATTTCCAGCACTTTCTGTTTTTATTTCAGATTTCCAGCATCAGCAGTATTTTGCTTTTGTCTTACTAATTGTTTGCCTTTCATTTTCCACCTGTAGTTCTCTCCCTTCTGAATCTACTTTCAGGTTTGCATCCCTCTGCCAAACTAGTTTAAACCCTCCCCAACGGCACTAGTAAAACCCCTTGTGAGGATATTGGACCCCGCCCTATTGAGGTCCAACCTGTTTGGTTTGTACAGGTCCCACATCCCCCAGACATAGTCCCAATGCCTCAAGAATCTAAAGCCCTCCCTCCTGCACCATCTCTCTGCAGCCATGTATTCATCAGTTTTGTCTGCCTATTTCTGTATTCACTAGTATGTGGCCCTGGGAGTACTGTGGAGATTACTGCCTCCGCGGTCCTGCTTTTCAGTGTCTCTCTCAGCTCTCTAAACTGTTTTCAGGACCTCATCCCTTTTTCTGCCTATGTCATCGGTGCCGAAATTGATCATGACCATTGTCTGTTCACCCTCTTCCCTCAGCATTTCCTGAAGCCGCTCAGTGACTTCCTTGACCCTGGTACTAGCGCGCGCAACATACCACTCTGGAGTCATGTTTGCGCCAGCAGAAGTGCCTGTCTGTTCCCCTCACTATCAAGTCTCCTACCACTACATACGAACATAAGAATTAGAAGCAGGAGTAGGCCACGGCCCCTCGAGCCTGCTCCGCCATTCAACAAGATCATGTATGATCTGAATGTAACCTCAACTCCACATTCCCACCTACCCCTGATAACCTTTCACTCCCTTGCTTCCATCTAGCTTTGCCTTAAAAATATTCAAAGACTCTGCCCCAGCCGCCTTTTGAGGAAGAGAGTTCCAAAGACTCATGACCCTCTGAGAGAAAAACATTTCTCCTCATCTCTGTCTTAAATGGGCCTCCCCTTATTATTAAATGGTAACCCCTAGTTCTAAATTCCCCCACAAGAGGAAACATCCTTTCCACATCCACCCTGTCAAGACCCATCAGCATCTTGTATTTTTCAATCAAGTTGCCTCCAGCAGATACCAGCCTAGCCTGTCTAACCTTTCCTCATAAGACAACCCACCCATTCCAAAATGCAGGAAGATACATAGAAACATAGAAAATAGGAGCAGGAGTAGGCCATTTGGCTCTTCGAGCCTGCTCTGCCATTCATTATGATCATGGCTGATCATCCAACTCAGTAGCCTGTTCCTGCTTTCGCCCCATACCCTATGATTCCTTTAAACCCAAGAGCTATATCTAACTCCTTTTTGAAAACATGCAATGTTTTGGCCTCAACTGCTTTCTGTGGTAGCGAATTCCACAGGTTCACCACTCTCTGGGTGAAGAAATTTCTCCTCATCTCAGTCCTGAAAGGTTTACCCCGTATCCTTAGACTATGACCCCTGGTTCTGGACTCCCCCACCATCGGAAACATCCTTCTTGCATCTACCCTGTCAAGTTCTGTTAGAATTTTATAGGTTTCTATGAGATCCCCCTCACTCTTCTGAACTCCAGCGAATATAATCCTAACCGACTCCATCTCTCCTCATATGTCAGCCCCACCATCCCAGGAATCAGTCTGGTAAACCTCCGCTGCACTCCCTCTATAGCAAAAACATCCTCCTCAGATAAGGAGACCAAAACTGCACACAATATTCCAGGTGTGGCCTCATCAAGGCCATGTATAATTGCAGCAAGACATCCCTGTTCCTGTACTCGAATCCTCTCGCTATGAAGGCCAACATACCATTTGCCTTTTTTACCGCTTGTTGCACCTGCATGCTTACCTTCAGCGACTGGTGTACGAGAACACCCAGGTCTCGTTGCATATTCCCCTCTCTCAGTTTATAGTCATTCAGATAATAAACTGCCTTCCTGTTTTTGCCACCAAAGTGGATAACCTCACATTTATCCACATTATACTGCATCTGCCATGCATTAGCCCACTCACTCAACTTGTCCAAATCACCTTGAAACCTCTCTGCATCCTCCTCACAACTGACCCTCCCATGCAGTTTTGTGTCATCTGAAAATTTGGAGGTATTACATTTAGTTCCCTCATCTAAATCATTAGTGTATATTGTGAATAGCTGGGGGTCCTAGCACCGATCCCTGGGTTACCCCACTAGTCACTGCCTGCCATTCGGAAAAAGACCCATTTAATCCTACTCTTTGTTTCCTGTCCGCCAACCAATTTTCTATCGTCGCATTACACTACCCCCAATTCCATGCGCTTTAATTTTACATGCTAATCACTTATGTGGGACTTTGTCGAAAGCCTTCTGAATATCCCTTTGTAGCCTACTTGTGTCCTCTTCACAACTTACTTTCCTACCTATCTTTGGTGTCATCAGCAAATTTAGCAACCATGACTTTGGTCCCTTCATCCAAGTCATTTATATAAATTGTAAAATGTTGAGGACCTAGCACTGATCTCTGTGGCACACCACTTGTTACATCTTGCCAACCAGAAAATGACCCATTTATGCCTACTCTGTTTCGTGTTAGCTAGCCAATTTTCTATCCATGCCATTGAGGATACAAGCAACATCCCAGTAATAGCTGTAAGTCAGGAAATGGGAGGGAGGGGCTCAAGAAAATTACAATGACCAGGGAAGTGGTACTGAATAAATTGTTGGAGCTGCGGGCTGACAAATCCCCGGATCCTGATGGACTTCATCCTAGGGTGTTAAAAGAAGTGGCTAGTGAGGTAGTTGATGCGTTATTTTTAATTTTCCAAAATTCCCTAGATTCGGATAAGGTTCCTTTAGATTGGAAAATAGCGAATGTAACTCCTTTATTCAAAAAGGGAGACAGAAGCAGGAAACTACAAGCTAGTTAGCTTAATGTGTCTTAGGGAAAATGTTAGAAGCTATTATTAAAGACTTTATAGCAGAGCATTTACAAAAATTCAAGGTAATCAGGCAGAGTCAACTTGGTTTTGTGAAAGGGAAATCATGTTTAACCAATTTATTGGAGTTCTTTGAGGGAGTTGCATGTGCTGTGGATAAAGGGGAACCGGCGGATATACTATACTTGGATTTCCAGAAGGCATTTGATAAGGTGCCACATCAAAGGTTATTGCAGAAAATAAAAGCTCATGGTGTAGGGGGTAACATTTTGGCATGGATAGAAGATTGATTCGCTAACAGGAAACAGAGAGTAGGCATAAATGGGTCATTTTCTGGTTGGCAAGATGTAATGAGTGGTATGCCACAGGGATCTGTGCTGGGACCTCAACTTTTTACAATTTACATAAATGACTTGGATGAAGACACCTCAGGTATGATTGCTAAATTTGCTGATGACACAAAGATAGGTAGGAAAGTAAGTTGTGAAGAGGACATAAGGAGGCTACAAAGGGATATAGATAGGTGCAGTGAGTGGGCAAAGACCTGACAAATGGAGTATAATGTGGCAAAGTGTGAAATTGTCCATTTTGGCTGGAAGAATAAAAAAGACACATTATCTAAATGGTGAGAGATTGCAGAGCTCTCAGATGCAGAGGGATCTGGGTGTCCTAGTGCATGAATTGCAAAAGATTAGTATGAACGTACAGCACATAATTAGGAAAGCTAATAGAATGTTATGGTTTATCGTAGGGGAATTGAATACAAAAGTATGCCTCAGCTATACAGGGCATTGGTGAGACCACATCTGGAGTACTGGTCTGCTTATTTAAGGAAGGATGTAAATGCATTGAGGCAGTACAGAGAAGGTTTACTCGACTAATACCTGGAATGGGTGGTCTGTCTTACGAGGAAAGATTGGACAGGTTTGGCTTGTATCCGCTGAAATTTAGAAGAGTAAGAGGTGACTTGATTGAAACATGCAAGATCCTGAGGGGTCTTGACAGGGTGGATGTGGAAAGGATGTTTCCCCTTGTGGGAGAATCTAGAACTAGGGGTCACTGTTTAAAAATAAGGGGTTGCCCATTTAAGACAGAGATGAGGAGAAATTTTTTCTGAGGGTCGTGAGTCTTTGGAATTCTCTTCCTCTAAAGGCAGTGGAAGCAGAGTCTTTGAATATTTTTAAGGCAGAGGTAGATAGATTCTTGATGAGCAATGGGTGGAAAGTTATCGGGAGTAGGTGGAAATGTGGAGTAATCAGTTCAGCCATGAACTTATTGAATGGCGGAGCAGGCTTGAGGGGCCGAGTGGCCTACTCCTGCTCCTAATTCGTATGTTCCCCCTTACACCATGAGCTTTTATTTTCCGCAATAACCGTTGATGTGGCATCTTATCAAATGCCTTCTGGAAATCTAAGATAAAGGTTCCCTTTTATCTACAGCACATGTTACTACTTCAAAGAACTCCAATAAATTGGTTAAACATGATTTCCCTTTCACAAAACCATATTGACTGCCTGATTACCTTGAATTTTTCTAAATGCCCTGCCATAATGTCTTTAATAATAGCTTCTAACATTTCCCTATAACAGATGTTAAGCTATTGCTTTTCCACGTTTCCTGCTTTCACCCTATGCAGCTGAGCTACCCGTGGTGCTGCGGATGTGGCTGTGCCTGCATTCCCCAAAGGAACCATCACTCTCACCAGTATTTAGAATTGAATACTATTTGGAGAGCGAGGCACACTCATGGGATCTCTGCCCTGCCTGCCTGGTCCTCCTTGTCCTTCTGGCAGTTACCCAATTCCCTCTCTGCCTGCACATTTTTAAGTGCGTAGTGACCACCTCCAGAAACATGCCATCTAGGAAGCTCTCAGCCTCGCGGGTGCCCCATATGCATTGTTCCTGGTTCTTCCTGTACAATGTTCTTTGTGTCAGTCTGGATATAGAGTGCCTGGTAGGATATTTGCCCATAGGAGCCTAATCCATTCTTTATCTGTAATCCATACATGGACCCTTTCCTGAAGGGTGACGACAAAGCAACACAGAGATAGTATCCTTGGTAGTTTAAAAAAAATTATTTCTCCTATAACTCGGAGCTGCTTGCTTCAACATTGAGGAAGCTTTTATTTAGTCTTTGAAACAGATTTGCTGTTAGTGTGTTGATGACGTGTACCTATGAGCTATTTTAATCACAGAATTGATTACTTCACTGAATTAAGCACGCCCGGATATGGTATCCTTTCAATCAGCTGCTACTAACTTAAATTGGACGCAAGGCTGCTTTTCTGTGTTCCTTGCCACATACACATTTAATAAGTATTCCAGTGATGTGGTTGATTTATGCTGTGTTTGTAAATCTTTCATTCATTGCTGGGTGAATCATGCAGTATTGGTCATAAGTGTCACATCACTTGCAGAGTAGATGTTCAATTTCTTAAGAAAAAATGCAGTACCAGGAGCAATCATACAACTTTTTTTATATAGTGGTTCTCAAAAATATGTGCTTTCTAAAGGATGCAGATGGACACTATGCAGGGAACAGGAATTGGGGTGTGAGATTTGAGGCTTTTCTATTTTTTGGGAGGTGGGGGTTGGAGGAAAAGAGGTCTTGAATGGATGTACAGATGACAACCATAATACAGAAGTGGAGGAAAACCTGAAGAATTTATCTGGCGAGAATGTCCCACATAAAGTCTCAAGATGATCTCTCGTCAATTTGCTGGGACATGGGCTAGTGGAGTGTGCCGAGGATTGGGGGTATGGATGTACAGTGCTTTGTAGAGGAGAGAAGTAGGCTGCTTGGATCATATTAAATTCCATCACTGCCCAGAAGCTGGCAGCAAAATCTATCGCCAATTTTGCAGTACCTATTGTTACAAGGTTCTACTTTCCGGTGTTTGATCCTGAGTTGCATTTAACTTTGTGTGTGTGACATACATATATATAACTAATTCCTAAATAATGGGCATTATTTCAGAAAATCACTTTTTTTTATAATGGAAACTAAGCCTTCTTACTCCAAATGAGCCTCAAACAGACTGGAGATACTAACTGGTAGAAATGTGCAACCCAAGAGTTAAATATTGAAAGAAGTTGACATTAGACTGTGCTTTTTGTTTTTTTTTTCGCCTGATGTTTCTTTATGGGTGTCACCATATGATCGCCAAACTCATCAGAAGAAAGTACTAAATACACACGTAAAATTAATGTTTATTTTAGTCGAGAGATCATGTGGGCAGTGTCACTGATCATTGAATTCAATTGAGTGGTGCCTGCTGACTTTGCCAACCCAGTTAAGTAAAAAAGATAAGACTCTTGAGAGTTTTTACTTATTTTTTTAAGAAAAACCTTAGCAATTCTTTGCTTGTTGCAATGAGATTATCAGAATTTTCTTATTACTTTGTCTCATCCTGTCAGACGATATCTTCGACAGAGACTTAAATTGTTGCGTGCAAATGTGTGGGACTGGTTCCCTAAATTTACTGAATTGGGGAGCTCAACACCACAACAATATCTGTGGGTTCTACAATCCAGTCAGTTTCCTGAAGTTTTAACTTACAATGGAGACTGCAGTCAAATCTTGTAGTTAATGTTCTGATGTTGGATTACACACTCTAGCAATTTATAAATTTAAATCCTCTTACATGGACTAAAGGGGGACTTTTAACAAAGTTACATAGCTGTCTGGAAAGACTAGAAAAAAGGAAAAGTGAGTTTCAGTCATGCACAACCAGCTCCCCATGTGTCTTTAGGGAGATTGTTCATGCTTTATCTGTGTGCACTGAGTCATGTTGTTATATCTAATAAGCTTAATGACAAATGTCTGGTTGTCTTGTCTGAACTAGCCTGGAACTGTCCAGATTGGTTTGACAGAAGATGCTGACAGTAGAGCTAGAAGTCTTGGAAATGGAGCACCATTTTCTCTTCCTCCACCAGATTCCTTTGTTTTCAGAGACATTATAACTGCAATTAATTCCCCACAATTAGTGTCCGGATTTGCATTTTGGTTTATGATCGTTATAGTTCTTTCACGCTTATAGCTGCTTTGGGATTTCTGCATTTAAGTAGTCACAGAATCACAGAATTGTTACAGCGCAGAAGGAGGGCATTCGGCCCACTGTGTCTGCACTGGCTCTCTGAAAGAGCAATTCACTTGCCAAGAATTCCCCCCTTCAATACATTCAGTTTTTGTGTGCGAGCATATATCTAATAAACCTATATACAAGGTGTCAAAGGTTGTACCAACATAATGGCCTGGAATTTATGGTGACTGACAAAGTAACAGCATTCTCTGCTGACCTCCAAAGAAAGCTGCTCACAATGTTCTAGCAATCTCTGTGGCGCACGTCTCCTTCCCAACATCAGTTTGAATCTGGCGCCAAGTCAAGGGGATTGTCAGGTGTCCAGCCATAGTGATGTCATCAAGCAGGATAAACAGCCAATCCCATTGAAGTATTCTCACTTAACAAGGAAATTAAACCCACTGAATCCCCTCACTTCTAATTTTTAAATTTTACAGATGGTGAAATAAATGGACATTCGCATGGGATTAAATTAGAAGCTAAAATACCATAAACTTCAAAAATATTTAAAAATGTGGAATTTCTTATGGAGATATTTCACGTTCAGCACTTATGAAATTACTCTTTCAGGGCCAATGAGACTGTTTAGTAGTAATTATGAACTTCGAACACCATTAAAAACCCAGTTACACATTCAACAAGGTGTAATTTTCAAGGCTTTATTTTTATAGTAATACTAAGCGTAAGAGTGGAGGTTCTCGTCAGTTCAGTGATTTCTAATTAATTGCTGTCTGAGGCCCTCAACAGCGTATCCTTCAGAGAAGCATAGAATCGCAGACAGCAACTTCTGGATTCCTGCGTTTAACTGTGCATTTGCGAACTCCAGAAGTTGCTGCCAGGTTCAGAGGAGTAACGAAGGTAAATGCTGACAGTTTGACTGTCATTACTGCTGCAACATCCAGGCCATTAATGTGTTTGAGGGCAAAGTGGTTTGTGCAGTTTGATAGAGTAAAGCTGTAGTATCAGTCATCCTGCAGGAGCGGCAGTGATATTCATCCAGAGCATTGCCTGAGTTTACTTGTGCATAAATATTTACAAGGCTCAAAATTGTCATTGGCATAAACCTAGCCATAGGTTACCTATCTGCTCTAATAGCCAAAGGTGTACATAGTAGTGTTGGGGGAGTGGGTGGGACAGTGATGTATCATTTTTATGTATGCTAAATATATTCTTCAGTTGGTAATGTAATCTTGTAAAAACCAAAGAAGTAACTAATAGGCCAGCTTTGCACTATACTACTGGTGAAGTTTCACATGCCACTTAACTCAATCTCAGCCAGTGGCATTACCTGGAGCACTGCTGCTTGCAATGAAATGGAAAGTTTAATTCTCATTTTGCTGAGTTAAGATTAGGTGGTTGTAAATGTGTGTCTTGCTCATAGGGAAAAATTTTGCCAGATTACCAAAGTTACTGTGTTTCCATCAACCATTAGTATAATTTTGCCAAGCCATTTGTTTTTGTTAGTGATCTGCAGCTAACATGCACTCGTGTGACCTAGTATATACAAAAGAGTAGGAAATTAATGGCAGACTTATAGGGGCTTTATTCTTAAACCATGTTTTCAAAGCATTGAGTGTTTACATGTTTTGCAAGAGGTGCAAATATTCCCAGGATTTCAGTTCATGTAATGCTACCTGTAAAAATTGCTCTATTTGAATGCATGTTTAGAAATATTCAGCCAACCTTTGAAGTTTTTTCCCCATAATTCACATTTTGCTCAGTTTTGGTGGTAATGTACAGTGGTAGAAAATCGGTTTGTGATCTCTCCCACTGCAGTGCATTCTCCTTTACAGAATTTTTCTTACCCTACGCTCTCATACTTTTCTTGCCTTTTTAAGGTTGATTTTCATCCTCTTTTACACTTGTATTTACTTCAAATCCTCAGCCAAAAGGGCAGTTGGCAATTTGTTTCAAGCTTCCATCTATGAATTCTTCAAATGAGAACCAGGCCATATACAATAAGTTGAGAAGGGAGGTGAAGAGAACAATAAGACTGACGAAGAGAACAATAACAACAACAACAAGAAGAAATGCTGGAATCACTCAGCAGGTCTGGCAGCATCTGTGGAAAGAGAAGCAGAGTTAACGTTTCGGGTCAGTGACCCTTCTTTGGAACTGGAGAGAACATTAAGACTGGCAAAGAGAGCACATGAAAATAGAATGGCAATCATCATAAAAGGGAACCCAAAAATCATTTACCAGCATGTAAATAGTAAGTGGGTAATAAGAGGTGGAGTGGACCCTATTCAGGACAAAGAGGGTAATATATGCTTAGAAGCACAGGGCAAGGCTAATATGCTTAATGAGTACTTTGTATCTGTGTTCACTAAAGGAAATAGAATCTGACAAAATATCTGTAGAAGCAGAGAGAGTAGAGGCAATGGATAGGCTAAAAATTGAGAGTGGAGAGGTACTAAAAAGGCAGCCTATGCTTCGGGTAGTTAAGTCACCTGGTCTGGATGGCTTGCATCCCAGGTTGCTAAAGAAAGTGGGGGTGGAGATAGTGGAAGGGCTTGCCATAACCTTCCAATTTTCAAGAGAGGCTGTAAGGACAGTCTGAGCAACTACAGGCCTGTTCGTTTAACATTAGTGGTGGATAAGGTTTTATAAACAATAATCAAGGGAAATAACAGATACTTGGAGAGGTTCGAGTTGATTAAGGAGAGCCAGCACGGATTTGTAAAAGGCAGATCATGTTTGACTAATCTAATTGAATTTTTTGATGAAGTAACACAGAAGGTTTTTTGAAGAGAATGCAGTGTATGTTTATATGGATTTTAAGAAAGCATTTGGTCAGGTACTACATGAAAGGCTGGTTAACAAAATTGAGGCTCATGGAATAGGAGGGTCAGTGTCCAATTGGATAAAAAATTGCCTTAAGGACAGAAATCAGCAAGTCTTAGTAAATGGTGGTTTTTCAGACTGGAGAATGGTATACAGTGGTTTTTCCCAAGAGTCAGTGCTGGAACCACTTATTTTTGCTATATATAAATGACTTGGATCTTGGAATACAGAGTAGGAATTCAAAATTTGCCAATGACACCAACTTGGAGGTATGGCAAACAGTGAGGATGATGTTAGATTGGCAAGCAGAATGGGCAGAGGTGGCACATGAAATTTAATACTGACAAGTGTGAGATGATGCATTTTGGCAGAAGGAATAGGGAGAGGCAATATATAGATAATGGCACAGTTCTAAGTGCAGGAACAGAGGGACCCTGGGAGTGCACATGCATCGATCTTTGAAGGCAGCAGGACACATTGAGAGAGTGGTCAGTAAAGCATATGGGATCTTGACCTTCATAAATAGAGGCATTCAGTACAAAAGCGGGGAAGTTATGCTGAACCTTTATAAACTCTGGTTAGGCCCCAGCTGGAGTATTGCGTCCAGTTCTGCTCATCACACTTCAGGAAGGATGTGAGGGCCCTTGAGAGGGTGCAGAGGAGATTTACCAGAATGGTTCCAGGGATGGGGAGTTTTAGTTACAAGGTTAGGTGGAAAACTGGGGTTGTTCTCCTTTGAGCAAAGGAGATTGAGGGGATATTTAATAGAGGTGTACAAGATTATGACAGGCTGGATAAGTTAGACAAGGAAAAACTGTTCCCATTAACTAATAGTACAAAGACTAGGGGACACATTGAAGGTTTTGGGCAAGAGATGCAGGGGGAATATGAGGAAGAACATTTTTACACAGCAGGTGGACCTCACTGGTCACAAGGGTGGTGGAAGCAGAGACGCTCAATGACTTTAAAAGGAAATTGAATGGCCATTAGAAGGAAATAAACTTGCAGGGTTTAGTTTAGTTTAGTTTACGAGGATCGAGCAGGAGAGTTGGACTAACTGGATAGCTTCATGGAGAGCCGGCATGGATTTGATGGACTGAATGGCCTCCTTCTGTGCCATAAATTACTCTGTTGCGACTGAACTAGTGCTGGAAAATTCATATTTTACTATTTTGCCTCATCTTTCCGTGTGACCATTTCCCTATGGGCATATGCTCAGAACTTTACTTAGTGAGACACCCTTGTCTTTTACAAGCATGTCAGTGAATTTGGGTATCATTATGCTAACATCTGTTCAATTTTTTTGGAAAGGGTGGAGTCTCTGGTCAGACTTGCTTTCAGAAATTAATGTCATGACTCCACAAATTGGGTGAGAACAGATCACTCTGATTGGAAAAGTAAGGAATTGTCAAGAAACAGTTGATGATTGGGGAAGTGAGTAATGAGGATTGGGTTTACTACTGGGGTTCAGTTAGTTGCCCTTTAATTTTTTGGCTGAGTCAGAGTAAATAGCTTGCAATGTGGAGGTGGTTGATATTGCTGCACACAGAAGAGGTTGGATGTTGGATAAGGTGACCGTTATCTCCTGGAACTTGTTACTGAATGCATTTAGAGGTCAGCAAAGAGTTTCCTGTGCTCACTAAGTAGTTCTAAGTAACAATTTTGAAGTGGTTTAAAGTATTTTATCAATATATTTTGATGTCTCTTTCTTGTTGCCACACCCCACACAGTTTATGGCTTCAGCAGCTGCTGACTGTTGCTTGGAATGTGGTTCTGCAGGAAATGTGGAAATTCTTTATGCATGGGTTCTGGACAGCCAGTGTTAGCACTCTGCCTATAGGGTGCATCACAACCTATTCTGTCCTTACAGTTGTATGATTTTGCCCCTGATCAGTGTTCGCACATCCATTTTCTAACTGGAGTTACTGGATAGCACCTGGCAATGGGGATATTAGCAATACTACTTCCCGTCTGCACTCTGGATGTTGTGTGTCAAGGATTATGTATAAATGTAGGGTGGTAAATGTCTGCACTTGTTAGGTGTTGGCAGCATGAGAGAGGGCTGCAGCAGACCTTGCCCTCCAAGATGAAGTGAAAATCAGTTAACTTAATTGTCTCAGTGATCCCTACTGGAAGTGTTGTTCTGGGCCCTTGTTAAGGATAATATTGGGTGTGAAATATTTATTTATTTATTTAGAAATACAGCACTGAAACAGGCCCTTCGGCCCACCGAGTCTGTGCCGACCAACAACCACCCATTTATATTAATCCCATATTCCCTACCATTCTCCTACCGCCTACCTACACTAGGGGCAATTTACAATGGCCAATTTACCTATCAACCTGCAAGTCTTTGGCTGTGGGAGGAAACCGAAGCACCCGGCGAAAACCCATGCGGTCACAGGGAGAACTTGCAAACTCCGCACAGGCAGTACCCAGAACTGAACCCGGGCCGCTGGAGCTGTGAGGCTGCGGTGCTAACCACTGCGCCACCGAGTGCTAACAGATTATTTGACTACAAATCATCATCCAGCGTCTTGTAAGAAGAATTACCAATATAGAGCTCTGTTTGCACAGATGTTGAGGAAAAGAGAGAGAGAAACTAGTTGAATCTGTGTGATAGCAGCTATATTTACTACTGATGTCGTAGGCATAAACATTTGCATTTTTAAATAAATGTTACTTTAATTGAACATCTAAATTCAGCAATATTAAAAACCAGTGGTTGAACAACATCTGTGGTGTGTTGTATCTACCACCCCCACACCATCTCATATTTTTGACTTTTTATCTTATCCAATGTGCCATTCTGAAGGAGAAATATTTGAAAATGGAAGGGATGGAGAAGAATGAGAGAAGATAGTTTTCTAGTTGGGAATTATTTTTTTAAGTTTTGCTAGCCCATTATTTCTCCTCTCCAAAAAGTGCATAAACACACTGAATTAAATGATACCAAGCTGCTGTGGGCCTATTTTTAGATGAATAGATGCAGTTTAAAAGCATTGTTTTTAAAAACAACCAGTTTCTGCTAATGACAACTCAAAAGTGCAAATGTGTGAACTCTTTCCTGCGTCACTCCATCTCACTTCACCAGTCTTGGTATTCCAAGCCCTATTCCATGCAATTGGATTCTGAAATATTTGTATCTGCCAATCACTGCTGACCACCCATGAAAGACTTACGAAGAAGCTATGGCCTTCCAATATGGAATTGACGCAGTGCATAGCAGTTAAAATAAGATATACAAATGGTGATGGTTTTTGTCATCATATTAACCATGGAATCCATTTATAAGCACAGTAAACATTGGAATGAGCATCTCTTGACCAAAAGAGTCAGTGAACAGTTGGAGTAGCTTAAAGAAATTTCTAGATTGCTGGAGACATGACTACAATTTAAACTCAGCTAAATACATTTTTGTGAATGCAAGTAGTTCACAAAGGGCACTGTGTTTGAGAAATCCTTTGGCACACTAACATGATGACATGTATTATTCTGATTGCGACAATGTAACTGCAGCAGAATTAATGTGTGATTATTCCACTTTTTTTTCCTCCTGACTGATTAAGAGTAAGAGTGATTTAGCTTATGGGCTAGACTGCTATCTAGCATAGTGAATACAAGCTCAGTTGGAATATTTAAATTAAAAAAGCAACGCATTCTTGATTTGTTTGGTATTGCGGGTTTGTTCTGAGCATGTGTCTGAATGTTGGGGTAATGGGCATTGTTTTTGTCATTTCAAGAATCACAATCTGACCAGGGTACTACAGTTTGAATCTTAGTCTTGGTGACAATTATGTTGTAGCTTCATTGACTGATTTGGTCTTTGTAGGGAAACTTACAGGCTGTTTATCATTTTGTATAATGATAAGTCACATACCTGTATAGAGTCTGTCAGCAATTTAGTTTCTTTTTCTAATGGTAGCTTTCATTGAACTCCATAAAGTTAATTTCCTGTTTTTAAACATGTTTTTCGTATCTTTAAAGTGTATTTGTATAGCCCGCATCACTAACCACACCATGTTTCTGATAGGGGTCTGGTGCTGTAGCTCAGGCTGCCGCTGCGTTAGGCCCAGTCCTGTAAAATCCCAGCTTCAATCCCTCTTCCATTGTTTTGTGCAGTTTGAATATTTGGCACATTACTGCACCAATTTGTGATGTACATTTGCATCCTTCTTAGTTTGAAGATTTATAATTTCTCCATCCTTTTTGCAGACTCAAAAGTCTGTGGCTGGAGAAATTGAGTGAGCTGAGATGTTGGTTCTTTGGGTGATACAATCAAAGTGCTTGGAATGAGAGATGGTGACACTGCTGCTGAATTTTCAGTGGCTAAGGGGAGTGCTGTTCCTTAATCAAACTTCCTCCGCCACGGACGCACTTCTCTTTATTCCTCGCACAGCTGCCTGCTTTTGGCCAATCACCAACTTTGCACACAGGCAGCTGTCAAGCACGCGGGCCGGCTTGGGTCGGATGTTGTTCTGTCGGGCTCGGGTCGGGTTACAATTGCAGACCCGAGCAGACCTTTACTGCAGATCCCTTTAAATGCTCTGAGCAGCCTTGTTGGGTCGTCTCTCTCTGTTTTGAATTTAAATAGAAGAGTACTGTGTCTAATTTGCCTAACAGTTCAGTGTTATCTAACTGGACAGTTGGGGGTTTGATTTGGGAATCCTTCAGGCCTCCCTCCAACTCGTCCTCGCTGTTCCTTTTGCCCTCCCCTTTCCTGACTGTCTGAGAACTTGTGCTTGTTTGTCCCCTTCCCAGCTGTGATACCATTTTAACTGATGTGGTACAGCCTTTGTTTTTTCCTATGATCTGGGGTGTCAATTATATAATTCATCTCACTAATTCTCTTTATTACTCTGCACGGGCCACTGAACCAGGTTTTCAGTCATTCTCCATATATTGGTAATAGCACTAACACATGTTCTCCAGGCTAAAATGTCCTGGCCTTGGCATGTTATCCGCCTGCCTTTTCATAGTTGTCTAGGAGGTTTTTAGATGTTCCTGAGCCATCGCACAGGCTCTCGTGAGCTGTTCTTGGAACATGGAAATGTAGTCTGACAGGGAAGATTCGTCCCGTGTCTCAAAAACCTCTCCTCTCCTTGATTAGTTCTGGAGGACCTCTCACCTCATGCCTATAAGGGACTAAAGCCAGTGGACTCATAGGGTGAGTCACACCCGAGTCTGCTCGGGTCTGCAATCACAGCCCTTTGTCCCAGTCATGCGGGTACTCATAGCAGTATGCCCTGATCATTGTCTTTAGGGTCTGGTGGTACCGCTCCAAAGCCCCTTGTGACTGTGAGTAGTAGGCGGAGGACTTTAGCTGGGTTATGCCCCGATTACCCATGACCTTTTGAAAAATACTGGACACAAAATTTGTGCCCTGAATCTCAGCAGGCAGCCCATTTCGGGTGAAGAATTGGGTTGGCTCCTCCACCACTACCTTGGCAGAAATAGTTCCTGGAGGGATAGCCTCTGGAAATCGAGTAGCCACATCCATAATGGTGGGAAGATACTGGTAGCCCCCTTTTGGTTTTTGATAGGGGCCCCACACAATTTACCAGCACTCTGTTGAATGGCTCCCCAAAAGCCGGTATGGGAATTAGGTTTGCAGATTTTATTGTGGGTTGAGGCTTCCCCACAACTGGCACGTGTGGCGAGTCTTACAGAACTCCACCACATCCTTGTGGAGTTGTGACCAATGAAAATGTTGCTTGATGCGGGCTTGGATTTTTCTGATACGGACATGTAAAGCTATTGGAATCTTGTGGGCTAGTCTCTGCGGTACCTCAGCGGCACTACTACCTGGTGAACCACTGGCCACTCTTCGACTGCAGGTCTGTGAGGGGGCCTCCACTTCCTAATTAGCACCTCATCCTTTAAATAGTAGCACTCTGGAACTCCCTTTGCTTCTGCCTCAGTTTTGGAAGTCTGTGCTAACTTTTTTAACCCTGGGTCAGCTTGCTGAGCCTCGACCAAGGAAGACCCGTTTAACCCTTCCTTAGGGTCCTCTAACTTCCCAAATAAGATTGCAGACAACCAGACAGTAGGGTCATCCGTCTGCAGTGCCAGTTCAGCCTCCTCTGATGGAACTTGTTTAGCTTTAGACCGGGTCACCACACAGTCAGGACAAATGCCAGAGACCATTTTCCTGTAACTGCTGTGTCTCCCTGACCACTTTCGGTCTCTCTAAAACCACTGGGAAACTACCACCTTCGCCCCCACCAGATCATTACCCAGGAGCAAGTCGACCCTGTCCACAGGTAAAGTAGCGACAATCCCCACAGTTACCGGTCCTGAAACAGGGTTGCACTCCAGGTGCACCTGGTATAAAGGTATGGGCATATACCTCCCCCCACCTCCCCCCCCCCCAGAATACTGTTTACTAGCACACTAGCATTCAATGCACTCTGTGGGGGAAAGGTAATGCCTTTTCCCAACAGAAGGGATTGGGTGACCCCTGTATCCTTAAGTATGACTATGGGCTCACTTGTCTCACTTTTCCTCTGGATGCAAATCCCTGGTAATTCTCAGGGATTTTAAGTTTTCCCACACTCTCTCACTGGTAGGTTTACTGGGTTTTATTGCCGCAGTTAAAGCCTGATCTTCTGTGCTTTCCATCAGGGTCCCTTTTCCTGCACTAGTTTGGTGTACCCTGACTAAACCTATGGGTTTTCCCTGTAACTTCCAGCAGTCAGCGCGAAGGTAGCCTGCCTTGATAGAATGGAAACATTTGGGCGTCACTCCTGTTCTCAGCACCTTCCTTTTTGGCTTGAGGAGGCCCCCTTTGTTTCCAGCTCTCCCTTCTCGCCCATGTCTGTTCATCTTCCTATCCCCACCCCCCCCCCCCCCCCCCCCCCCACTATCCTTTTCAGGTTTTGGAGATGACTAGGGAAGTGTTTCCCTTGAGGCAAGGACTTGTGAATAAGTCTATAATCATCATCCAGGATTGCTGCCTGCCGGGCTCTTGAACCTTTTGTTCCTCCACGTGGTTTCTGATGGCAAGGAGAAGCGAGTTTTTGAACTCCCCAAGGCGAATCACTGCCCTGAGGTTTTCATAGGTGGTCTCTTAAGTGCCCATATCCACCGGTCAAAAGCAAGTCTTTTTCAACTTGAGGTAAGTTTGTTCAGGCTGCTTTCGGAGGGTTTGGAATTTTTGGCGGTACTTCTCCAGTACTAGCTCATATGCGCTCAGGATAGCACTTTTCGTCATCTTGTAGTCTGATGAACTCTCATCAGGCAACAGTGAATAAACCTCATGGGCTTTTCCTGCTAGTTTGCTTTGTAGTAACAGTGTCCAGCTCTCTGCTGGCCACTTTAGCTGTTCTGCAAGCTTTTCAAAAGAGACAAAAAATGCTTCCGCATCCCCCTCCTTGAACTTTGGCACAACTGGGAGAACTTTAAGAGCTTAGCACCTTGTCCTGAGCTAGGTGTAACTCGCTTACTAGCAGTGCCTTCACTGGTTGCATTGGGTCTTCCCCTGGTTAGTTCGAGCTGCCTTAACTTCCTTTCCTGCTCCTTTCTTGACAAATGTATGAATAGGAAGGGAATAGAGGGATATGGGCCCCGGAAGTGCAGAAGGTGTTAGTTTAGGCAGGCATCAAGATCGGCGCAGGCTTGGAGGGCCGAATGGCCTGTTCCTGTGCTGTACTGTTCTTTGTTTGTTCTGGAAAGCTCTTTTTCTCTTTCCTCCCCTTTTCTTTTTTGCTTTCCTGAAAAGCCTGCTCTTTCTCCTTCTGGAATTGTAATTCTAGTCTCCTCTGTTCTAGTTGTACCTTAGCCAATATTACTTTGTTTCAGATTCTGTGCCTGTCTCTGGTTCTTTGTCAATTTTAAAATGGTTGGCCACAAGTTTTAGGACTTCAGACTTCCTAGCTCTTGGACGGATAGTAATCGCTAACTGCTCAGCTACATTCCTCAGCTGTTCAACAGATAGGGCTTTTAACCTGGCCCATGTTACTTCACTCTGTTCTAGGAAGGTACTGGCCTTGTATGTGGACATTTTAGTACTCTAGCACTGAAAACCACAAGAAAACTTGTATTGAAGTTTTTAAATTATTGCTAGGGATCAATTTAGTTTTCCACTTCCAATTTCCCATTTGTCTTTGGGTTTGATCCCAGACGCGAGCCCCAAAATTTCTGTTACGGTCAAGTGAGGAGGGGTCGAAGGGCTTCCCTCTTTTTTTTTTCCCCCCTCCTTGCTTGACCACAATAGGTTTAATTTCTTAAAATGGATGTACTGGCCAGATCAGCAGGTGTTTGGTTCTTCTTCTGGTCACAGCAAGTAAGTAATCAATCGGACAGGTTTTCTTGAGTTTAACAAAGAAGGTGAACTTTATTGTACCTAAACAAACTAATGAAAATAATAAACTACATGCCAACTTTCACTTGCGCGCACACACAAATAGGTTACAGAGTGGGGAAAGGTAGATTGGTTGAGTTAGAGTCCATAGAAAAAAGGGGTATACAGTCTGTCATTTATTGATTCGGCTGGCTTCTAGCTAAATTCAGTGGTCCCGAGGCTTTTAGTTTGAAGAAGTAGATGACTGATTCAGTGAGTCTCTTGGAGACAGCGATGCGGATGATTTCCTCCAGCAGTGTTTCTGATTGTTGCCGGAGTATGCAAAGGTGGTCAGTCACCAGGCAGAGTTCAAAGCTTTTAAGCTGAAATGTAGAGAAAGAGAGAGACCCCACTTGGGTCTGCACGTGCCAGCCCAGAAGCTTCTCCTTTCTGCTGCAGAGAAACACGAGCTTAAAACCACAGATGGGGAGAGGCTTGTCACATGACAATCACTCAGTGATTTAAACATAACAGTTAGCAGTATTTCTTTTGCTAAAAGAACAAGCAGTTCCCTTAAACTGCCTGGGTCTTGTTTCTTGCTGGGGAATGAGCAGACATTTTGTCTCCCATCTGCACAGTGGTGCAGTGGTTAGCACTGCAGCCTCACAGCTCCAGGGACCCGGGTTCGATTCTGGGTACTGCCTGTGTGGAGTTTGCAAGTTCTCCCTGTGTCTGCGTGGGTTTTTCTCCGGGTGCTCCGGTTTCCTCCCACAAGCCAAAAGACTTGCAGGTTGATAGGTAAATTGGCCATTATAAATTGTCACTAGTTTAAGCAGGTGATAGGGACAGGTGGGGATGTTTGGTAGGAATATGGGATTAGTGTAGGATTAGTATAAATGGGTGGTTGATGGTCGGCACAGACTCGGTGGGCCGAAGGGCCTGTTTCAGTGCTGTATCTCTAATCTAATCTAATCTCATAGGCCTTGCAATGTAGGATACAGTGTTGTAAATTAGATGGCCATCCTAAGCTGCCAGCAAAGTCGTCGTCTTTCTGTTCTTTTTTAAATGTCTTTCTATCTTTAAAAAAAAATTCAGATCTCCAGTCAGTGGATTAAAGAAAATTATCATTCAACAAAGCAGGTTGGCAAGACAAGTGCAGAAAATTTGAGTAATCCATGACAAATGTACTCATTAAAAATACAATAATCTGCAGAACTTCTCCATTGTCTAGTTTCCAATGCTAATTTTAGTTTTATCTGCATAGTAAAAATGAGCTTCAAAGTGGATATTTTTCAGTTACCAAGAGCAGCCATTGGTTGTTGCAGCAGCGATGTTTACGTCAGGCCACAATATCACAGGGTGGTATGCTACTGGTTGAAATAATAAATCCTGAATATAAGTCAACCCAGGATAACTGATACATAATTTTAAAAGTAACTGGTGTTGTCATGTCCTTTTTTTTTTATATATATATATATATATATATATAAAAAATCCTAATTTCAGAGAGATCGAATGAAAGTTTTATTTAAAATTTCCAGCTAAGTGCTGAAATTGCACAGCAGATCAATCAGCACCTGAATAATAAAGCTGGGTTAATGTTTTGGGTGTAACCCTTCAACAGAGTTGAAGCTATTTCATTTACAACTTTGTGCTAGGTGATTTTTAATCGTTTTTAAAAATTTCTTTCAGAATTCCATTCGACACAACCTTTCCCTGCACAGTAAATTCATCCGAGTCCACAATGAAGCTACAGGGAAGAGCTCTTGGTGGATACTTAATCCTGAAGGTGGAAAAAGTGGAAAGTCACCGAGGAGAAGAGCAGCATCTATGGACAATAACAGTAAACTTGTGAAGAGCAAAGGAAGAGCAGCTCGGAAAAAGGCTGCCCTCCAAGCAGCCCAAGAGGGGAGTGGTGATAGTCCCGGTCCTCAGGTTTCCAAATGGCCTGGAAGTCCCTCTTCTCGTAACAATGAGGATTCTGAGGCTTGGACCAGTTTTAGGCCGAGAACAAGCTCAAATGCTAGCACATTAAGTACTGGGCGTCTGTCCCCCATAATGCCAGAACAGGAGGATCTGGAAGATGAGCTGCATTCTGCACTGGCCTACCCCAGCACTGCAAGCAAGTTGCCATCTACCCTAACTGAAAACATAATTGAAGAACTCGAACTCATTGACAGTTTGAACCTTATGTCCCCATCAACGACATTGTTGCCAACCCAGCAGTCATTATCCACTGGCTTGATACAACAAAGCTCAGCTTACACATTCAGGCAACAAAACTCAGCATCTGGATCGCAGACTTCCACTTATGGAAACTCTTTCTTTGATCCGTCTGACCTGACATCGGCGCAGAGCCACTTTAGTGTACCTGCAACACTTGAAGCGCTCCTGACTTCTGATTCACCAACTCATACTGATGTGATGATGAGCCAAGTTGACCCTGTCATGCCACAGACAGGTGGTCGACTAAACACTGAAAATCTGATGTTGTTGAATGTCGAATTGCTCAACAGCCCATCTGCAGAGTCAAAAATTAATCAGGTCAGCCAACGAGGAAAATCTGCAGGTCCACCAGCCGCATCTGTTAATGCTAATGCTTTACCTCACACACTGAGTATGATGGGGCCTCCACCCGATGCAAACCAAATGCCTACTTTGAAGGCTCAGCTCCAGACACCAGTAAGTCAGGCTCTGCAACTTGGTCTGCCATCCACTCATAACTCAAACAGCAGCAGCAGCAATTCTTCAGTAGGGATGAATATGAATCCTGAGAATTTTCCCCGCGATTTGGATTTGGATATGTTCATGGAAAGTCTCGACTGTGATGTGGATTACATAATTGACCATGACCTCATGGATGATGAAGGGCTCGATTTCAACTTGGAGCCTATTGCCACTAACCCATCTTATCCTAACACCTCACAGTCATCCTCTCGTAGCTGGGTGCCAAGTTAACTCCAAACAAATGCATTACCTGAAGGTAATTACAATACTTTTGAGTCCTATCCTCAAATTGTGCCAGACTAATTTTTAAAAATAAACAATTTGGCCATAAATCAGTATTCATAAAGCTAACTTGCTTTCAAATACAGTTGGTTTCCTCTTGCACTCAACCACCATACCTGCTGCATGTGAACCAGTAGAAGCAATTGAGAGCTAGAGGTTTAAAAAAAATTACCCTTGCACGAGCAGTCGGGAATATGAATGGTCATGGAAGTAGCTGTAGGCGGTAAGTAGGAGATTCATGGTTAGAGTGCTCAAGGCAATTTTACTGCCTAGGATTCCAAGTTGTTCTTCATCTCAGATTGTGTTTTGAGGTGGATCTGGCCTTTTGAAAGTTCATGTTTGCAAGTGTTGATGCTTCAACACAGAGCACTAATTTTGGCCAAATTGGCAAGCAATTTTGAAATACTGAGTTTTTGATAAAGTCCATTCTGTCCATCAATCCTACTCTTTACAAACCATGTGCAAGCTTTCATCTTATGGATTCCTACCTTTTTGCTTTGTGGTGCTTGTGTAAACACTGTCTCCTCATTTACAAAACCGTCTATAGCAGACAGAATAGTTTGTTTTTATTTTTGGATCTAACACAGGGAAATTGTTAAACTGGAATTAATAATAGAGAAAGATATGCAGCAGGTCCTGGAACACACAGCTCACACAGCTCTTCCTCTGCTTGTTGACTCACAATTTCAGATGCACTGCACTTTGATACTGTTTTGAATACCAGTGACAATTTTCAGCAGTTCTTTTTCAATAATTATTGTACTGTGAAAATTGCTGTATTTTTAATTCTGCACTTTTCTAAAAGGCTGCATTCAGACTGAAAGGAAAATGAATTGATGCTTTACTGCCATTCCAGTGCTGATTGCCTCTGTGTAGTGTTTTAATAGAGACATAATGAATAGAACTTGCTGTAGAAATGGCTTAATTGCAGTTCGGGGAGAGCAGCTACCTAACAAAAGATTTGATGAATAGTTCTGATTTGTAAAGCTGTTTGAACAAGGTAGTTGCCTATATGGACCAAAGAGCTTTTAACTTGATGTTCTTTGCCAGTGATGATATTTTCATATTGTCAATATGGCTGTGTATGTACCAATTAAAAAAAAACTCTTTACAGAAAAGTTTCAAGTTCTGCTTTGATGTTTCATGCCTTAACATTGCAAAACTCACTTTCAATTAAAGAAAGTAGTTTGTTAAAGCTAGTAAGTACATCTAAATTTTTTCCCCCAAATATAACCTCACCTTTTCATTTGTGGAGACCCATCAGGACAACCAAATGTAGCTATGTGTTCTTCCCTCTTGCAGGTGCTGAGGGACAGTTCCATAGATGACAACTGCCCTTCAATACAGTGCCCAAGTGGGCATTCTGCATTTGAGGATTGATAAAATTTGTAGGCTGTTCACTCTTGGGCCAGTGATAGTGATCAGCAATGATGATCCTGATATGATTTCCTCTTATGTCCTTTGCTGAGGTCAGTTTAATATCCCTAACTGCTAATTGTCTGTCTGGAATCAGACTGTGCAGAACAACTTGAATTGAATCTGAAATCTTCTTGACTGCATGGTTTGGTGCAACTGAGCAGTGCATTTACTAGACAAGCCAACAGTAGGAGCCCTTTAAGGACATAAATAATTGATGAGCAGCAGAAGACCAGCTTGTCCATTGTATTGTTTTTAAACCAGAATTATAAAACTGCCTTCAAATTCTGCTTGGATACAAACAGTGCCTCAACAGAGCCCCATGGATATCAAGGAGCTTACAGGGTAAGATGATCAGAAAAGGAAAGCTTATGTCTGACACCGAGAACTCAATACTACAGAAAGCCGAGAGGAGTATAGAAAGTGGAGGGGTGAAACCAAAAAGGAAACTCGGAAAGTAAAGAGAGGGCATGAAAGAATATTGGCAAGCAAAATCAAGGTGAACCCAAAGAGTAAGAGGATAACTAAGGAAAGAGTAGGGCCTATAAAAGACCAAAAAGGTAACCTATGTGTAGGGGTGGAAGATGTTGGTATGGTTCATAATGAATACTTTGCATCTGTCTTTGCACTCCTCTTCCTTAACTACAATATCTGCATTGTCCCCCTCTTTTGTGAAGTATTGGATGTGGTAAACATAGGGAGAGAGGAAGTATTAATGTGATTAGCAACCTTGAAAGTTGATAAATCACCAGGGCAGGATGAAATGTACCCTAAGCTGTTAAAAGAAGCAAGTGAGGAAATAGCAGAAGGTCTGACCATCATTTTTCAATCCTCACTGGATAAAGGTGTGGTGCTGGAGGATTGGAGAACTGCGAACGTTGTACCTCTGTTTAAAAAGGAAACAAGAGATAGACCGAATAATTACAGGCCAGTCAATCTAACTTCAGCAGTGAGCAATTATTGGAATCTATTCTGAGAGACAGGATAAACTGTCACTGAGAAAGGCACAGGTTAATCAAGGATAGTCGGCATGGATTTGTTAAAGGGAATATCTTGTTTGACCAACTTGATCGAATTTTCTGAAGAAGTTACAAGGAAGATAGATGAGGGTAGTGCAGTTGATGTGATTTTAGCAAGGCTGTTGACAAGGGTCCCACATGGCAGACTGGTTTAAAAAAAAATAAATAAATAAAATCCCCTGGGATCCAGCGAAATGCAGCAAGGTGGATACAAAATTGGCTCAGTGGCAGGAAACAAAGTGTAATTGTTGACGGGTGTTTTAGCAACCGGAGGTTTCCAGTGGTGTTCCGCAAGGCTCAGTACTGGGTCCCCTGCGTTTTGTGGTATATATTAACGATTTGGACATAAATGTAGGGGGCATGATCAAGAAGTTTGCAGACGACACAAAGATTGGCCGTGTGGTACATAGTGAGGAGGATAGCTGTAGGTTGCAGGAAGATATTGATGGTCTGGTCAGATGGGCAGAAAAGTGGCAAATGGAATTCAACCTGGAGAATTGTGAGGTGATGCATTTGGGGAGGTCAAACATGGCAAAGGAATACACAATTAATGGGGAAATACTGAAGTGTAGAGGAAGTGAGGGACCTTGGAGTGAATGTCCACAGATCCCTGAAGGTAGCAGGGCAGGTCGTTAAGGTGGTTTAGAAGACATATGGAATCTTTTCCTTTATTAGCTGAGGTATAGAATAGAAGAGCAGGAAGGTTATGCTGGAACTGTATAACTCGTTGGTTGGGCCACAACTTGAGTACTGTGTGTAGTTCTGGTCACCTCATTACAGAAAGGATGTAATTGCGCTAGAGAGGGTACAGAGGAGATTTACGAGGATGTTGCCAGGACTGGAAAAATGCAGCTATGAGGAAAGATTGGATAGGCTGAGGCAGTTCAGAAAAGGTTCACTAGGCTGGGGTTGTTCTCCTTGGAACAGAGAAGGCTGAGGGGGAGATCTGATTGAAATGTACAAAATTTTGAGGGGCCTAGATCGAGAGGATGTAAAGGGTCTATTCACCTTAGCAGAGAGGTCAGTGACGAGGGGCCATAGATTTAAAGTGATTGGTAGAAAAATTACAGGGGAGATGAGGAAAAACATTTTCAGCCAGAGGGTTGTGGGGGTCTGGAACTCACTGCCTGAGGCAGAAACCCTCAACTCATTCAGAAGGAGTCTGGATATGCACCTCAAGTGCCATAATCTGCAGGGCTACGGACCAAATGCTGGAAGGTAGGATTAGAATAGGTGGGTCGTTTTTCGGCCGGCACAGACATGATGAGCCAAGTGGCTTCTTTCTGTGCCTTAAACTTTCTATGACTCTATGACCAGTCTAAATTTGTGTTTCTAGCTAATATTGAAACAGGTCAACATAGATTTTGAAAGTTTATCCAAATTCCTACTTTCTGATTTTACATTTGGACGGATGATTTTATGTAGTGATATCGAATTTTTGTACCACAGTTGCTGTCATTAATGGTACTAGACACACAGGACTGTGTCTGATCCAGACCTGTTGGCTATCAGCAAATTGGGACTGGGACATAATCGATTTTCAATATTTGTCACTGAACCTGACCACCTCTACCAATTTAGTGGGTAAATAGGTTTTGGATTGGACACAATCTACACATGAATCCTGTGTCTTTATTCCTGTCAGCTCACAAAATGGCCTCTGTCGTATTCTAAGTTCTTTGAATTGTCATGTAAGGAAAAATTGCTGCTGCCAGCTCAAACAAATTGGAATTGACTCAAATATGTTTAATTCTCAAAATTCATTTTATTCTGTTCTAATTTTGTTTAACACTGCTTCTTTAGCCAATAAGCAGGGAAGAATTCGCATCACTCAGCATTGTCTTCCATTCATTTGTCTTCCACATTTTCTTCTGCATTTGTCACTGGAAAATAATCTCTTCCCTCCCATGGTGCTTACAGCTATGCTCCCAGACTCAACTACCTACTTTGGCTCTCTATTCTCCATGGTACCCCTGCAGTGTTGATTTGCTGAACCGCTTCATCACCTCCAGGTGCAAGGAATTTAGCAGTTTCTTCTTCAAGATAGAGTTCATCTGTTTAGCTGTCACAGTCTTTACCCCCTCACCCCCACTTCCCCTTGCATGTTAAGACAGACCTTCCCCTAATTCCATCTTGACACTAGGCCTGAAACTTTGTTTCTGTACCTTTCTCCTCGTGCCTCCCTGCCCCCCAAGTTCACCTTATCCATGAGACCTACCTCCTGCTCCCTCAACCCCATTTCCAATAAACTCCTTATCATTCAACTTCTATTTTGGATACTCATTTTATCCGATATTGTAAATAGTCCCCTTCCCTCAAGTGCCCATTCAAAGCTACCATCAGCATTGTTTTTTTATTTTTAAAAGAAAATACCCTTGAGCCTTTTGTCCTTGCTAACTACTGTCCCAACTTCTCTGTCTAAGGTTCTGGAATGTCTTGTCATCTCATAGATCAGTGCCCACCTCTTCTGCAACTAAATCCCTCCAATTAGCTTTCTGTGCATCTCAATGGACCAAAGTAACTCCAACTGTAAAGTTCAAAACAACATTTCTATAACTGTGACCATGGTGCATAACACCTTCTACAGCCATTGATATGCAACCAAACCATCCTCCTCCAATGTCCATTCTCTGGGACTGTCCTATTTGGTTCCACTTTTGCTTACTATATCGGAGCCACAGCATCTCTAGCAATTGCTGCTCTTCCGCTGTCACCTCGGGAGTTTCTCAAAGATTCATCCTTGGCTTCCTGTATTTCGTGTACATCTACATGTATGCTGATGACATCTAGCTTTACTTTTCTTACTGTCCATCATCTATCTCTCTGCTGTCAGATTGCTTATCTGACAGCTGGTCTTCAATAAGTTGTAAGTTCCTGCAATTAGACATTTAGAAGACCAAAGACAGTGTCTTTGATCCTCAGCACATTTTCTCCACCTTTGCCACTGACACCATTTCCTTCCCTGGTCACTATCTTAGACAGTTGACAACTTCAGCAGCATGTTCAATCCTGAGCTGAGCTTCTAATCCTTTATCCCCTCTAACTCAAAGATCAGAACACTAATTATACCTCTGTCCCCTTCAGAATCAATTACTCCAATGCTCTCCTCGCTGGCCTCCCTTCACTTCATTCAATATTCTGCTGCCTATATTCTATCCCACACCAAGTCCCACTTGTCCATCACCGTCCTTGCTGATTTGCTTTATCTCCCAGTCCTCAGTGCTTCAAACTTAAAAAAAAAAAAAATTGTTTTGTTTGAAGTTCCTCCATGGTCTCACCCCCACCATCCACTCTCCCCCCCCCCCCCCCCCCCCCACCCCCCTCGCCCCCCACCAATCTTCATAACTGACTCATACTCCATCAGTTTTATAACTGCCACATCTCCTAAACTCTCTTCCTCTGACTTCAGCCTCTTGCTTTGCCGAATGTTGCTAACTGTGCCTTCAGCTACCCACTGTCTGGGATTCCCTCCCTAAATCTTTGTGTCTCCATCTCCCTTTCCTTAAGGCCTCTCTTTTTAAAGCCCATTTCTTTTACCCAGTTTTTTTCTCATCCTTCTTGATCTCTTTGTTCAGTGCCTATTCGTCTTTCCTCTGTGAATCATAGAATTGTATGGAAGGGTGCCAAGGAGATTCAGCAGAATGATTCCAGGGATGGAGGATTTTAGTTACAAGGTTAGGTTGGAAAAACTGGGGTTGTTCTCCTTAGAACAAAGGAGATTGAGGGGATTTTTAATAGAAATGTACAAAATTGTGACAGTCTTAGATAAGATAGACAAGGAAAAACTGTTCCCATTAACTAATGGTGCAAGGAGTAGGGGACACAGATTGAAGGTTTTGGGCACGAGATGCAGGGGGAATATGAGGAAAAAGATTTTTACGTAGCAGGTGGTAATGACCTGGAACTCGCTGCCTACAAGGATGGCAAAAGCAGAGACAATAAATGACTTCAAAAGGAAATTGTATGGCCACTTGAAGAAAATAGACTTGCGGGGCTATGATGATTGAGCAGGAGAGTGGGACTGACTGGATAGCTCCGTGGAGAGCTGCCATGGACTTGATTGGCTGAATGACCTCCTTCTGTGCCGTAAATGACTGACAGCAGAAAGAAGCCAATTGAGCACTGGCTTTTTGGAAGAGCAATCCAGTTATCCCCATTTCCAAGCATTTTGGGTATTTTCTACATTTTAAGGAGCAAATTGTCATTGTTGTTGGTTGGTGAAAACCATTCACTGCAGGAGTAGTATTTGAACCAAGTGGGATTTGATGCTCCTTTTGAGTGACCAAGAATGTTAGTTTGAGTCTAGGATTAAGGGTCTCTGCTAACTCCAGTTAGTGCCAATGCTAAGTTGAGAGCCCGAGAATTCTAGCAGATTGTTTTTGGCAGAGATGTCCTGAATATGTTACTTTGCCACAGAAAAAGGACATGAATGGAGAAAGAAATGAAAATGATATGTTGATGGCTAACATGAACTAGAGGGATAGGAGAAGTAAGATTGTCCTCTATAAATACAAGAAATCAATCTTTGTTTGTTATAAATCTAGCTTTATAATTTCCCAATTTTTTTTTTTACAATAAATTTATTTTCCACCCTTTTGAATGCTGAAGGATTTTAATAGAATAAATTGTTTATATGGAATAATGGCTTTTGTAAACCAATGAGACTTCAGTGAAATTATTTATGACCTCTTCTCACCCTTTACAACAATAACTTGCATTTATATAGCATCTTTAATGTAGTAAAATGTGCCAAGATGCTTCACAGGAGTGTTATCAGGCAAAAATTGACAGCAAACCTCATAAGATGGGTGACCAAAAGTTTTATCAAAGAGTTAGGTTTTAAGGAGCATCTTAAAGGAGGAGAGAGAAGGTAGAGAGGTTAAGGGAGGGAATTTCATATCTTGGGCCTAGATAGCAAAAGGCACTGACATCAGTAGAGGAGCGAAATAAATCTGAGATATACAAGAAGCCAGAATTGGAGAAACCGATTGTTCAGAGGGTCATAGGCTGGAGGAGGTTACAGAGATGGTGGGGTGGGACAGTGGGATGATGCCTTGGAGGGAAATGATAAAGTTATAGTCTTAAAATCACTTTTGGGCTTTATACTGAGTTTTCAAGGTCATTATTAAGATAGTAACAGTTACTGTCGAAGTTTGAGAATTAATTATTGATTCTTGTGAATTGATCTTTCCAGTGTATACAAAGTGTACCTGTCCATAGAAGGTTATTAATGATTCAATGGAACCAGTAGCCTGACTTGCATCGTATACTTTGTCTGGCTCAGATCTAGTAGAATTTGTGATTGTGATCATTTCCCTGCAGCAAATATATTGTGTGTAGTCACTGCATTAAAGGATGGATAAGGTACCTGCTCCCAGTCTTTTGACTATACCGTAATGTTACATTATCCAGAAGACAGTTATGTGAAGGCGACTGTTAATAGATTCCTTTCCATCTTTCTCATTTTCCTTCCTTTCACCTGTGGGCAAGTGCCTCGTATTCACTTGGTTGCTTCCCCACAGCAGTATGGCTGCGTTTGGTAACTCATCTTGTGGAAAATTACATGTGCAAGCCTGCACCATATTGTTGCTCTCGGTGAAGTTTTAAATAGCAAAAGATTTGTAAGAATTAATATATAACTTAATAGCATAATATTTGATTCCCAGGCACTGATTGTTTTTATTTGTAGCAGGTTTGCTGTTCGTCAGCGGAGCCCATCACCTCCCTTCACAAATTGATGTTTTGTTTTGAAGTGATCCAGGAGTTGAGTATCTGTTCCAGTTTCACATCGTTCAGCCGTGTATGATGAGTTCATCCAAGAACGCATTTTCTCTCTGGCATTTATTCTGATTTTCAGAGTGCATAAAACAAGATCCTAAACAACCTTTTGGGATTTTTGGAATGTCATTGTGCCAATGCTGCCCATTTGAAAATGACATTTTATTGCGTTACAAAGAACTCAGAAGGAATTGAACATAGTGATGGGGATGTTTCTTATCTTTGTCGCATTCTTCCCTGACCTATGATTCCTCTTGGTGCAGTGATCTGGGATTTTGAAAATAAGAGTGAAAATGTATGGATCATAACAATTGAATAGATCTGGTTTTCTCAACTTTTTTTAAGCACAGGACATTTTTAAGAAAGCACACACACTCACAGTAATATGTAGCAAAGTTTTCCTTTGGGGCTTATGTTAAAACACTACAAGGAAAGAAGTAATTCAACCCGGATTTTCGAGAGAATAACTCAACCACGTCAAATCGAGACACATGATTATGAGAATAAAATAGAGTAGTTGAGCTCAAGCTTTGTGTTGGACAGATCAGAAATGAAACGAAACACCACAGCGAAGTACAGAGCCTGCGGACTGAGGATTATTTCCCCCCCCACCTCCCCCCCCGCCCCCCCACCCTTCTTCCTCCCCAGCACTTTAGGTTGTGTTCAGCATACCTGTTGTGTCCAGCTGAGATTGAGAAAAGCCAGAACACTCTTTGTAAATAAGGATGTATGGGAAGGGGAGGCGGGGGTGAAATATGCATTCTATTCTAGTAAGATTGAGAGGGGCTCCAATGTTCCGAAAGGAACCGAGGCTGTCCAGACCTTTCTCACATTGCCAAGACATTCAACCCAATCCAGAGCACACAGTTGTAGCCCAGTCTCTAAAATAGTATCATACATTTTAAAAACAACAAAACCATGAAATACAAAGCTATTGTGTAGTTTAATTTTAGTCTGCTTTTGATTCTAACAAATGAAAATGTTCCTCTTTATTTCCCCCTCCCTACTCCATTTTAGCAAAATGAAAAGATTAACTTTAAATTCAGTGAATTTGGAAATTCTGTTGGTTAGTTTGTGGTTTCACTCTTTGTTTGGGAGGGATGGGGAGGATGCTGTGTCTTGACTGTATAATGCTGTCTAATTTGGGAGAAATGGTGGGAAAAGCTCAGATTTGGGAATCTTTCCTTCAAATTTAGGAAGTTATTTGTAAATGTTAGATAAATATAACAAAACCCCTTCCATTCTGCAATTTGGAATGGTTTCCTCTTAAATCATGGCTAATACATGAGCATATAACCCAGTCTGACACTCCAGTGTAGTACTAAGGAAATTCTGCACTGTATGAGGTGCAGTCTTCTGGGTGACGCATTAAACCAAGGCTTCATCTGTCCTCTTAGCTGGATGTAAAAGATCCCAAAGCGTTATTCAAAAAAGAGCAGGGGAGTTCTTCTGGTGCTCTAACCAATATTTATCCCTCTTGCAACATCATTAAACTAGATTTTCTGGTCGTGTATCTCATTGCTTTTGGATCTTGCTGAGCACAAATTGGCTGCTGCACTTACCTACATTACATTAGTGAATACACTTCAACATTACTTCATTTGCCTGTAAAGCACTTTGGGAATGCCCTGAGGTTGTGAAAGGTGCTATTCTACAGTTGATAGATGAATACCTAATTGGAGAGAAGCTCATAAGTCACACTAATGCCAGCAATTGCGAAGGAGGAAGTAAACATGTTGGATTGGATTATACGATAAACAGATGGCTTTGTTCGTGAAGCAGTTATCTGAACTATAAACAACAGTTTAACATCTATAGCATGCTATCTAGGTGTAGGTTGCATAGAACATAATAGATACCCAGGAGTGATTATAGGCCATTGTCATCAGATGACTTCATAAACTGCAGGGGAGAAACTCGAGTAGTTTATAGCTATTGGCCATATTCTGAAATGAGACCACTGCCTTGAAGGCACTCCTCGTGCTCTGTAGTATTTTCTTTAATAATGTACAGTCTGAAGTTTATGGGATTTTATTCTGTTTTGGGTTGCATTACTGGGCAGATGTTCTCAGTGCAGTTGCACAAGGCCAATGCACTCCTCACTATTGCGTGATGATGTTCACACTGAAGGATGAAGAATTGTGACCTAATCACTGCATATTGTATCAAGAAATAATCATTATTGGTGACTGGTAATTTTATGTACTGTGGCCATATATATATATATAATAGATATATATGTTCAGATGACCTAAACTGCTCCCGTCCTCCTGAATCCTGGATTGTATTCATTACTCCTTGAAACACACTCCTTTTTAATGTTTTTCTGTTACATGCAAAATTAAAATACAGTATATATCAAGTGAAATTATGAAATTGAATTGAGCAGTGAAGAAAGTGTAATGTGATTCAAACCAAAGTAATATGATTTGTTTAACTTTTTGATGCTGGCAGATACCATTTATTGTCTCTAATAGATGTCATGAGTGTAAACGCCACAATGGAAATTCAGAGACTGGATGGCACGGTATTTTGTCAATTTTTTTTTTGACACTCTGGTTTGACTATTGGAATGAAAATCTACCATTGGTTCTAATGCTTCTTTATGAATTACTTCGGGTAGTGTTGATCAGTTCCTATTCAGCATGGACTTGCAGCACAAAACATCCCTCTAATTTAGCACTAAATTGTGAAGCTCACTCAGACCATAGATATCTGGTGTGAGAAATGGGGGGGAATATCATTCTTGATGAGTAGGGGTATTTTTCTGAACGTGAGGCACTTTTATTTCTGTTTTACTCTGCACCCGACTTAAGTGTTCAGCGTTGATATTGGGTATTCAAAATGAATATTGTTCCTTTCCCCAGCACTAATGTTCTTATCTTGATAACCAATTATCAGAAGGATCCTGGAAAGAAATTCTCGGACGCCCCTTCTTCATCAGTTCCTTTGTCCTCCCCCACCCCATCCAACCCCCAACCATGCCCTTTGCAACTTCCAGAAGTTATATGAGGCTTGAGTTACAAATTTTAAAAATATCCTATCTCCTTTCTCTACTAAACCACCAAAAAAAAAAGTATTTGAAGTAAATCGGTGTCCTGCTTTATTGTGGAGGAAGTCTTGTGGCAAGCCAGTTACCAGCCTTAGAAATAATCCATACCCTTCATTAGAAATTGCCAGCAGCTGAGGTAAACAGGAGCATCCCACTCCCCTCATTTTAGTTACATTATTTAATTGCCATTGTGGCACACCAGCCTTAGTTGACAGATATTTTCTTCTCTGGAACAGCTGACATGCTTTTATGCTGCAGGCTACTGCCAGATGTGCTGAGGTTGTGATAGTTTGCGTTGCCCAAAGAGCAGGGACAGGAGTATTCAGTGGATGCTATTGATTCCCAATTCTGCTTGCCTCAGTCACTCAAGTATATTTCCTAAAACCGTTTTTGTGTATTTTTATGAAACTATTCTCTCGGGGATTAGAGACAGTTAAAAGTTGGTGTATGTGCCACAGAAACACTAAAGTTAGTTGCCGGGAACAAATATTTTTAAAGCCTCTTCTTTTGTGCTCAGCATAAATCTGCTTTTACCTCTCAGGGTGATTCTGAATATATGTGTCAAAACACACAAGGCAAGTGTGTTTTGTTTTTACTATTTAGATTGATCATATATGACTATATTACAGAAGAGGCAGTATGCCAAATTCATTTGTTTACAAAGATCACGTTAATTTTCAGATTGCAGTTTAAAAAAAAATACATAAAATGACAGTACTACATTTTTGTCCCTTTTTGGTTTAAGTTGTTGCCTTCAGATTTTGCTTGTAAATAAAGTACTGCATCCAATAACTAGTACTTTTGTAGCTTCAATGTGTATTTTTCAAGTATCTTTTTTAGGTTTTGAATCTTAAAATGAAACATTTTAAATTGGTTCCCAGAGATCTTTGTAGACTTTGTTGTTTGTATGTTAATTATGCAGGATAACCAAGTTAGGTTTAGTCTCCCCCCCCCCCACCCCCCCCCCCCCCCGCCCCCATCTCTTCTCCACCTACCCTCCCCAGGGGTGTCCACCCATTTGTATATGCATACAGTTCTGAAAGGGTACAGATTTTCAGTTATTTGGTGGAAAGAAAGGTGCATTTTGTACTCTGCCCAATGCTGCAGGATGTGTGTGGGTTCATGCCCACAATTTCCTTGTGCTGCAAGTTTTCACTTACAATCTGGGGATTGTATTGAACAGAAGCTGAGGGGTTCTCCCATTTGGAAGGGGCGAAAAGCATGTTGGAAACTGATAGATAGCTGGGTGGCTTTTGCACATCTCTTAGCATTATACCATTTGATAGATGCTTGGAAGCAAGTTGTATTTTTTCTTTGGTTACTGAAGGTACTTTGAGGGATGGGGCAGAAAGAAGAGAAACTTAGAAGGGATCAAAATTTTATTTTACATAGGGGAGGGTGGGAAGCTACATGTAGCATGTAGGTAAGTTCTGCCACTGGTGCTATCCTGAAACCCCAACAGCCTCTTTTGCTAGTTTAAAAAGAGCCATTAAACAGTTGCTGCATAATCCTTTATCTTCTAGAGGGACACAAATGTACAGTTATTGGTGTGTATTAGTGCCCTTTTGTCCCTATGTTTTATGTTGTAAACAGAATGTTAGTGGGACCTTTGCATAGAAAGTTCCCCCTGTGGGGAATATGGAAAAGAGAGTCCTCCTCCAAAGAGAGTACACACAGCGAGCCATAATTTCATCTTTTGGTGAGGCGTGGAGTGCAAATGATACTTTGCTGACCTTCCAAGAATGCACGGGTGAGGAGGATGAAAGTAAAAGAAATAGAAAGTAGCCACACAGTTTTCAATTTGTTAAAGTATGCGTTTTTATAATCTGTTAATGTAAAGTGTTTGATTTTCTGCGATAAAGTGTATCTTTACAATAACATTTTCCTTTACTTGTTAAATTGTTGAATAACCAGCAAGTTCCATGAGGTCTGCCTTTTACCAGTATATTGATTGGTGTTTGCAGAGCTTCACGTAAAATGCTTTAGTGCATAATTATCTCTGCAGTTTTTTTTAAAATTAGGCATTTTTAAGAGTATTCTATACCTATAAAACATTCATGCAGATGTTCCATGTGGTACTATTTTGGTACATGGCGTTTGTAACATTAAAATATTTTATGCAAGTGTGATGTGTTTATATACCATGTGATTTCATCTGTAAGAAATATTTCTCATTTCATAAGGCCACTTCACAAACATGTTTTTTTTAACTGTACTACCATGCAATGGTCAGTACCAACCTTAGCTGGGGACCTGTTGGTAAGATTTGTCATTGAGTCCTCCCTCTCTTTTTCTTTTTTCCCCTCTCTCTATTTGGTTCCCCTGCCTCCCCACCATTTCTCCTCTTTTATTCCCTAAATATTTCAAGATTAAGATGAAAGCTAAAATTCTTTGGACCTTTTTTCTGTTTTTTTTGCTTCCCATTCTCCCCTCACCCCCTTTGATTTTCTTTGCTGTTGTCCTGAGGACTAATTAATTTTGAGGTAAAGGACAACCTACTGCCACTTCTTCAAATGCCTATTCCTTGTGTTCCTAAACAGCAATTGATGTCAATGCAGATGCATGAGCAAAAACCTTAGCTTGTTTTTTCCCTTTTCCCACTCTCTAGCAACACCCTGGTTAGGACAGCTGATATTAATCACAGCTAACTGTCATCTCTCAGTACTATACAAGACATTATGGCATTACTATAATTGCTAATTTGTTTCTGAAACAAACCGTATGCACTCACCCATGAAGTACTGGCCACTTGAGCAAGGTACTAAGGGGTGGCTGGTGCTCAGGGAACCACAAAGCAGCATGCGTCAGTGTCTTCAGAAGGAGCAGGGAGGAAACCACGCCTATCAATGGGGCTGTGATTTCAAGGAACTTGAACACATTGCACCATAGATTGTTAAGATGAAGTTTCACAGCCGTAACTTATAACAGTAAAGGTTTATGATCCAAGGCATTTTGCCATGGACAGGAGCTGCACAGCATTCAGGCACTTAGCCACAGGGAGAGAGGAAGTCATCCTGGGTCACTCCCATATACTGCCTAATTGCTGTCTTTATGGTAGCATCAACAGTCATTTTCAAGGATAATGAGTAAAGTAAAAACAGTATAAAGACCAATTATGTAATGGAAATGTGTTTGCTATTTTTCTTTTTACTTAAACTGTTGATAAATATTGATTTCCCCCAGTAGTGCATGGTTGTTGAGTCCTGCTGGCTGAGAAAACTAATATTGGAGTGCATGGGGGGAAAAAGTCCCATAAGCAGACCTAAGTTTTGGCTGCTCAGGAGCTGCAGCATGTGTTTAGTGCTGACATTTTAAGCCTAAAGCAAGTCTTAACAATTGGTACTACACTCTGTTCAAATCACTTCATCCATTATTTTGACAATATTGGTGCAATGTTCATTGTAACTATTTTGACAAGGAGATAGACGATAGCAGTCATTTGTTAGCATGCGTACACATATAAATGAACTTGGATAGCTATCAAGATATTCATCTGAGCGACATAATGACAACTGGCTATGATTTTAGAAGACTAACCTGACTTGAAAACTTCTCATACTTAAACCATGAGCACAAAACTTATCTTTAACTTAAGTCTTAGATTAGATTATAACTTATAGTTAAGGCCCTGTTATTTCCATGCCCATAATTTTATTTCTTGTCTTTTACTTACCACCCCGTCCAAGCATACATCCTCCTCCATTCAAAAGGATAGACAAGAGACCTTGTTGTCATCTCCGTTCTATTCCAAATCCCTATAAAGGAATTGTCCAGATTGCGACATAGATCAGAACCTTGTGGTAGCAGTCAATTGAGGCAAACCTGCATCTACCACTTCCTGGTGCAATGGGTTGGATATGTGAAATTTGAAATTGTAAATAAATATTTGAGCATTCCAAAGTTTCTGGATAACATCAAATATTGTTGATTACTCTTGTGACATTGTTATTGCAAATTCTTTGCAAAATGATTTGCACTGGATTGCAGAGAAATTCCAAGTCACTGCTTATCCCATTCTTTATATGCATCCTTTATAAATTCAACATCTCAGAATCTCCCTACCCAGTGAAACCACATTTGTAATTGCAGCATGTGGTAATAATACTTACATTTTGAACAGATTTATGGTACTTAATTATGCATATTCTCATTATCTGAAAAACAAATGTGGTTAGTTGTAATACTGAATGAGTGAAGAAAGCCATGAGTGAGTGATACATGTGATCAGCAGTGACTTACAGCTTATCTAAGTATTGCACACTTGCCTACTGAATAATCCATACCAATAGCATGTTTAGAATGTCTCTATAAATGCATTTTTAAAGTTCTGGTTGTTTCGGTAATTTAAATATTGAAGGCATTTAAACTGCTTTATGATGTCATAAGGAAACTACTGAGATCATAGAGAGTGCACATTGACTTTTTTATTTTACTGATTATAATTGTGTAACTTGTACTATTGCCACATGTTGATCCTAATATCATCCATATGTATAAAAGTAGTATTTTTCCAAAATTCATAGTTGATCTGTTGAGGAACAGGTTATCAAAATGCTGTTTAGTCCTTTCAGTTTAATGGTAGACTTAAAATGCATTTTGTGGTTGATTTATATATTTTTTGAATCCCAGCAACATTTTGTATTCAATAAAGTACTACGCTTGACCATTGATAACAAAGAAAAACAAGTTTTCATGCTCAGACTTTTCTGTCTTTTTTTTTCAATCTGTGTTTACGTTCTTTCCATCCTCTACTGGCAACATTGATTCCTCACTTAAGTTTGGTCCCATTGTTGTGAATGCACTCAAGTGCCTTGTAATTTTAATTACTTGTGACGGTGAGTTTTCATATATTGAGCCTGCTCTGTCTTCACATGATGTCCAGCAGGGGTAGTTAGGCAGCTGACAGATTTAGAAGCCCTAAAATAAAAGCAAAATACTGCGGATGCTGGAAATCTGAAATAAAAACAAGAAATGCTGGAATCACTCAGCAGGTCTGGCAGCATCTGTGGAAAGAGAAGCAGAGTTAACGTTTCGGGTCAGTGACCCTTCTTCGGAACAGCTCTGAAATTATTGAACTCAATGTTCAGTCCAGTGATTTAGAAGCCCTGACTGCTTTTCCTCCTTACCCTGATTTTACCTGGAGTTCAATTATAGCACTCCTGCTACGACCTCGGTCCTTTGTGGCTCAGTCATTCACTGATTAACTTGCTGAGCCATTTGGAAGCAATTTATCTTTAAATGAACTAAGTGAACCACCAAGACAGCAGTTTAGCTAAAGGAATTGTAGACAAATTATTGACCTGGTTAGGAAATTGGCTGAGTGGCAGGTGCCAGAGGGTAGAATAATGGACAGATATTCTAATTAGCAGGATGTGACTAGTGTCTGTTTTGGAGCCTTAACAATTCACTATTAATGACTCGGATGATGGGGTAAAAAGCCATAAATCTAAATTTGCTGAAGACACAAAGATAGGTGGCATTGTAAGCAGTGTAGATGGAAGCACAAAATTACAAAGATATTGATTAAGTGAATGTGCAAAACTGGCAAATGTTTTTTTTATTCATTTGTGGGATGTAGGCATTATTGCCCATCCCTAACTGCCCTTTAGAAGGTGGTGGTGAGCTGCCTTCTTGAACCACTGCAGTCCTTGGGATGTAGGTACACCAACAGTGCTGTTAGGAAGGGAGTTCCAGGATTTTGACCCATCAACAGTGAAGGAATGGTGATATAGTTCCAATTCAGGCTGCTGTGTGGGTTGGAGGGGAACTTGCATGTGGTGGTGTTCCCATGCATTTGCTGCCCTTGTCCCTCTAAGTGGTAGAGACTGCGGCTTTGGAAGGTGCCTTGGTGAGTTTTGTAGATGCCATACATTGCTGCCACTGTGTGTTGATGGTGAAGGGAATAAATGTTGAAGGTGGTGGATGGGGTGCCAATCAAGCGGGCTGCTTTGGCCTGGATTGTGTGTTGTTGGAGCTGCACCCATCCAGGCAAGTGGAGAGTATTTCATCACACTCCTGACTTGTAGCGTGTAGATGGTGGACAGGCATTGGGGAGTCTGGCGATGAGTTACTCGCTGCAGAATTCTCAGCCTCTGACCTGCTCTTGTACCCATGCCATTTATGTGGCTGGTCCAATTCAGTTTCTGGTCAATAGTATCATGAAGACCCCCATCTGCCAAGAATGAGGCATATTAATTTTGTCATATGAACATTAATTTTTAAACTGTTGCTGGAGTGAAGAAATGACTTGTTTTACAAGAGAGCACCAGACAGTTGGCTGGAAGGACATTTGCTTACTAAGAGACAGTGCTTGGAGAGACAAATAACTACTCCCTGGTCCAATTACCCCAAATGGATTTTGATCACCAGGCATCACTAGGGTCCGCTGAGATGATAGAATCTACAAATGCAGAAGTGGTTAAAGCAGCTGGTCACATGACTTAAAACAAGAAATGCTGGAAATACGCAGCAGGTCTGGCAGTGTCTGTGGCGAGAGAAGCAGAGTTAACATTTCAGGTCAGTGACCCTTCACATGACTAACTGGCTGGTCCAGGCTTTTTGAATTAGACACAGGACAGTTTGAAGACACAGACTGCAGTTTGCCACTCTCCTGGCTGGCGCTCTCTTGCAAGCCTTCGAACCCACTGAAGACACGTAAACCTTAAGAGAGAAAAGACTCCTACATCGAAACAAGTTAAAGCGTGCACTGGGCCCCAATGAAGCAGCTGAAGATGGTTAGGCCTAGGACACTACCCTGAGGAACTCCTGCAGTGATGTCCTGGAACTGAGATGATTGACCGCCAACAACCACAACCATCTTTCTTTGTGCTATGACTCCAACCAGCAGAGAGTTTTCCCCGAGTTCCATTGACTCCAGTTTTGCTAGGGCTCCCTGCTGCCATACTCAGTCAAATGCTGCCTTGATGTCAAGGGCAGTCACTCTCACCTCCCCTCTTGTGTTCAGCTCTTTTGTCTATGTTTGAACTAAGGCTGTAATGAGGTCAGGAGATGAGTGGCCCTGGTGAAATCCAAACTGAGCGTCACTGAGCAGGTTATTGCTAAGCAAGTGCTGCTTGATAGCACTGTTGATGACCCCTTCCATCACTTTGCTGATGATTGAGAGTATACTGATAGGGTGGTAACTGGCTGGGTTGGATTTGTCCTGCTTTTTGTGCACAAGACATATCTGGGCAATTTTCCACATTGCCTGGTAAATGCCAGTGTTGTAGCTGTACTGGAACAGCTTGGCTAGGGGCGCGGTTAGTTCTGGAGCACAAGTTTTCAGTACTATTGCAGGAATGTTGTCAGGACCCATAGCCTTTGCAGCCGTTTCTTGATATCACATTGTGAATCAGATCACAATGCAGGCAAATGTAAGCTCATCAGTTTTGTGCCTAAAAAGGATAGAACAGGATACTTTCTAAATGGCGAAAAGCTAGAAACAGTGGAGGTCCAAAGAGAGTTGGGAGTCCAGTTACATAGATCATTAAAATGTTATGAACAGGTACAGAAAATAATCAAAAAGGCTAATGGAATGCTGGCCTTTATATCTAGAGAACTACAATACAAAAGGGTAGCAGTCTTGCTTCAGCTATACACCTGGAGTACTGTGAGCAGTTCTGGATACATTTTAGAAAGCTATATTGATCTTGGAAGGAGTGCACTGTAGATTTACTAGAACGATATCTGGACTCCAGGGTTAAATTGCAAGAAGACATTACACAAACCAGGGTTGTATTCCCTGAAATTCGAAAGGTTAAGGGGTGATTTGATCACAGTTTTCAAGATATTAAGGGGAACAGATAGGGAGATAAAGAAGATATTTCTGAAAGGCATATGGGGCAAAGCACATATGGAGTTAGATCTCCGATCAGCCAGGATCTCATTGGATGGGAGTTCGAAGGGGCTAAATGGCCTACTCCTGTTCCTATGTTCTTAATTCATGCTATGTAATTTATGCATAATCCAAAAGTGTTTCCTAAATGACGTCTTCATATGGGAACTTTGATGGTTTGTAATTGGCTGTTCTTCCTATAGGGACCATCACCTTGGTTAATCTGATACGTACATGCTTGTTCTCCAGTAAAATTCACACTGGATTGTGTTATGATCCTGTAGTTCATTGTTTGGGAAGAATGCGGCCTTTAAGGCTGGAAAGGGAGCAGTACTGCTTTATGGCCGCAAGCTCTAAAAACTAAGTCAAAGAATGCATTTTCATTGCCCCAGGATATAGCCATTTAGGAGCAGAGATCGAGAGATACATTGTTACAATTTAATTTTGAACTGGCTTATAGTGGAAACAGACTGTTTCTCTGAGTTAGAACAGACGCACAGCTGGACCAGCATATACTGAAGGAAATGAGAGCTCTCTCTTGGTTTATGCAAACCTTATTTATTATACTCTCAGAATTTTGATGTCAAGCCAGATTAATTTCTTAAAAGAAAATAACCAAATTCCTTTAACTACTGACCTGTAATTGTTGAATTCATCATTGGTTGAAGAGAATTATTTCAACTTCTGAACTAGATCACTGACTATCCTACTGTTGAACCTTTTCTCCCCCATTGGACGGCTGTGAGGACTTCAGGCAACCTTGGACTGTTCCACATTCGGCAGGAGTGTAAATCTGCAAGGACACTAATTTTTTCTATTTTAAATGTTTATATCTTAGTAGTGTTTAAGAATTTAGTTTTTCTAATTAAACAGTTAATTTGCTGATTTAAAGACACCTGGTTTGATTAGCTTCATTCGGGCTTTAATAGATGGTACAATTTGGCTAGGTCTTTCTTTAATTTGGAATGTTTAAAATGATATGTTAGGCAATCTGTAGAGGGCCGAGATTGAATTAACAGTGCCACCACAAGCAGAATCGTATATTTTGATTGGGGGCTTTGACTGGAGCGGTCGGTCGTAACAATTGTTATAATCCAGTAGGAATCATGGCTGTTTATTTTTCCCACTAGCAATCTTGGGGCTAGAGGGAATAATATGTTTGAGGCCACTTCTACAGTGCAGGAAAGAAGAAAGATTGTATAACTTTCTCAGGGTGACCATGAGCAAAGTATTTAAAGGGACACTTCAGTGACTGTTTTTGGTTTTCCCATTCTGAGCTCGTGTCGACCTTTGAGTAGCTCTCAGTCCAATCACCCACATCATCCTGCTAGCAGTAATCCGCACATGCTGTTCCTGATGTAACCATGCACTGACGTCGCAATGGACCGAGCGAGGGGGAGAATGCAGTGTGCCTTTAAGGCTGGAAAGGGAGCTGTGCTGCTTTATGGTAGCAAGCTCTAAAAACTAAGGCAATGAGTGCATTCTCGTTGCCCGGGATACAGCCATTCAAGACCAAAGATCGAGAGATACATTGTTACAATTTAATTTTGAACTGGCTTATAGTGGAAACGGACTGTTCTAACACAGCTGGACCAGCATATACTGAAGGAAATGAGAGCTCTCTCTTGGTTTATGTAAACCTTATTTATTATACTCAGAATTTTGATGTCAAGCCAGATTAATTTCTTAAAGGAATTTGGTTATTTTCTTTTAACTACTGAGCTGTTATGTCCTGTCCACAAAAAGCAGGACAAATCCAATCTGGCCAATTACTGCCCATCAGTCTACTGTCAATCATCAGCAAAGTGATGGAGGGTGCCGCGACAGTGCTATCAAGTGGCACTTGCACAGCAATAACCCAATCACGGATACTCAGTTTGGGTTTCTCCAGGGGCTTTCGGGTCCAGGCCGAAGGTGAGAGTGACCGCCCTTGACATCAAGGCAGCAATTGACCAAGTGTGGCATCAAAGAGCCCTAGCAAAATTGAAGTCAATGGAATTGGGGGGAAACTCTCCACTGGTTGGGGTCATACCAAGCACAAAGGAAGATGGCTGTGGTTGTTGGAGGCTAAATAGCTCAGCCTCAGGACGTCACTGCAGGAGATCCTCAGGGCAGTGTCCTAGACCCAACCATCTTCAGCTGCTTCAATAATGACCTTCCCATCATCATAAGGTCAGAAGTGGCAATGTCAGGGAGGGAGGAGAAAAGATGAGAGCAATAGTGATGAGGGATTCTATAGTTAGGGGAACAGATAGACATTTCTGTGATCGCAGACGTGATTCCAGGATGGCATGTTGCCTCCCTGGTGCAAGGGTCATGGATGTCACTGAGCGGCTACAGGACATTCTGGAGGGCGAGGGTGCACAGCCAGAGATCGTGGTCCACATTTGTACCAACGATATCGGAAGAAAGAGGGATGATGTCCTGCAGGCTTATGTTTAGGGAGTTAGAAAATAGATTAGCAAGCAGGACCTCAAAGGTAGTAATTTCCGGATTACTCCCAAGGCCACGTGCTTGTGAGTATAGAAATCGGAAAATACACCAGATGAATGCATGGCTTGAGAGATGGTGCAGGAGGGAGGGCTTCAGATTTCTGGGGCATTGGGACTGGTTCTGGGGAAGGTGGGACCTGTACAAGTCGGATGGTCTACACCTGAACAGGACTGGGACAAATATCCTTGCAGGAAGGTTTGCCCATGCTGTTGGGGATGGTTTAAACTAGTTTGGCAGGGGGATGGGAACCTGAGGGCAGTTTCAGAAAGGACAATTTCAGGGCAGGGAATGGGAGGCAGAAAATTAGTGAGTGACTCTGAAAGTCAAGAAGCAAAGGTTAAAAAGTGTGCAGCACAGGAATTTGGCAGTGTTAAAGGGTATTTATTTAAATGCAAGGAGTATAGTAAATAAATCCGATGAGATGAAGGCACAGATGGACACATGGCTACACAATATCATTGCTATAACGGAAACTTGGTTTAACGAGGGGCACGAATGACAGCTCAACATCCCTGGATATAGAGTTTTCAGGCAGTATAGAGAGGGAGATAAAAAAAAAGGGAGGGGTGTAGAATTATTGCTTAAGGAATCAGTAACAGCTTTGAGGACGGATGATATGCTAAATGAATCATCAAATGAGGCCATATGGGTGGAGCTCAGAAATAAAAATGACGCAGCTACACTACTAGGAGTGTACTATAGACTGCCAAATAGTGAGAGGGAGATAGAAGAAAAAATATGTTGGCAAATATCTGAGTGAAAAAACTATAGGGCAATAATAGTTGGGGATTTCAACTACCCCAATATCAACTGGGATACAAACAGTGTAAAGGGCACAGGCCACAAAATTCTTGAACTATATTGAAGAAAACTTTTTTAGCCAGCACGTAGCAAGCCCACTGAGAGGGAGTGCAATTCTAGATTTAGTCTTTGGTAATGAAGCTGGACAAGTGGATGAATAGCAGTGGGTGACCATTTTGAAGATAGCGACCATAATACAATTAGTTTTAGCACAATCCTGGAAAGGGACAAAGATAAAACAGGAGTAAAAATTCTAAATTGGGGGAAGACAAATTTTACGAAATTGAGAAGTGATCTGGTGAAAGTGGACTGGATACAGCTCTTCTTCTTTGACCTCCTTGTCTCGAGAGACAATGGGTAAGCGCCTGGAGGTGGTCAGTGGTTTGTGAAGCAGCGCTTGGAGTGGCTATAAAGGCCAATTCTAGAGTGACACCTCTTCCACAGGTGCTGCAGATAAAATTGGTTGTCGGGGCTGTTACACAGTTGGCTCTCTCCTTGCGCTTCTGTCTTTTTTCTTGCCAACATCTAAGTCTCTTCAACTCGCCACACTTTAGCCCCGCTTTTATGGTTGCCCGCCAGCTCTGGCGATCGCTGGCAACAGACTCCCACGACTTGTGATCAATATCACAGGACTTCATGTCGCGTTTGCAGACATCTTTAAAGCGGAGACAAAGACGGCCGGTGGGTCTGATTCCAGTGACGAGCTCGCTGTACAATGTGTCCTTGGGGATCCTGCCATCTTCCATGTGGCTTACATGGCCAAGCCATCTCAGGTGCTGCTGGCTTAGTAGGGTGTATATGCTGGGGATGTTGGCCGCCTTGAGGACTTCTGTGTTGGAGATACGGTCCTGCCACCTGATGCCAAGGATTCTTCGGAGGCAGCGAAGTTGGAATGAATTGAGACGTCGCTCTTGGCTGACGTACATTGTCCAGGCCTTGTTGCTGTAGAGCAAGGTACTGAGGACACATGCTTGATACACTTGGACTTTTGTGTTCTGTGTCAGTGCACCATTTTCCCACACTCTCTTGGCCAGTCTGGACATAGCAGAGGAAGCCTTTCCCACGCGCTTGTTGATTTCTGCATCGAGAGACAGGTTACTGATAGTTGAGCCTAGGTAGGTGAACTCTTGAACCACTTCCAGAGTGTGGGCGCCGATATTTATGGATGGGACATTTCTGACATCCTGTCTCATGATGTTCGTTTTCTTGAGGCTGATGGTTAGGCCAAATTCGGTGCAGGCAGCCGCAATCCTGTCCATGAGTCTCTGCAGGCACTCTTCAGTGTGAGATGTTAATGCAGCATCGTCAGCAAAGCGGAGTTCCCTGATGAGGACTTTCCGTACTTTGGTCTTCGCTCTTAGACGGGCAAGGTTGAACAACCTGCCACCTGATCTTGTGTGGAGGAAAATTCCTTCTTCTGAAGACTCGAACGCATGTGAGAGCAGCAGGGAGAAGAAGATCCCAAATAGCGTAGGTGCGAGAACACAGCCCTGTTTCCCTCCACTCAGGATAGGAAAGATGTCTGATGAGGCGCCACTATGCTGAATTGTGCCTTTCAAGTCGTCATGGAATGAGGTGATGATACTTAGTAGCTTTGGTGGGCATCCAATCTTTTCTAGTAGTCTGAAGAGACCACGTTTGCTGACGAGGTCAAAGGCTTTGGTGAGATCAATGAAAGCAACGTAGAGGGGCATCTCTTGTTCACGGCATTTCTCCTGTAGCTGGCGAAGGGAGAACAGCATGTCAATGGTGGATCTCTCTGCTCGAAAGCCACACTGTGCCTCAGGATAGATACGTTCAGCCAGCTTCTGGAGCCTGTTTAAGTCTTCGAGCGAAGACTTTCCCCACTATGCTGAGCAGGAAGATTCCACGGTAGTTGTTGCAGTCACCATGGTTACCCTTGTTCCTATAGAGGGTGATGATATTGGCATTGCGCATGTCCTGTGGTACTGCTCCCTCGTCCCAGCACAGGCAAATCAGTTCGTACAGTGCTGAAAGTATAGCAGGCTTGGCACTCTTGATGATTTCAGGGGTAATGCCGTCCTTCCCAGGGGCTTTTCCGCTGGCTAGAGAATCGATGGCATCACTGAGTTCCGATTTTGTTGGCTGTACGTCCAGCTACTTGAAGGAAAATCAGTGGCAAACCAGCGGGAGGCATTCAAAAGTGAGACTCTACAGGCACAGTGTAGGTATGTCTTCACAATGATAAAGGGTGATACTGCCAAATCTAGAGCCCCCTAGTTATCGAGAAGCTTACAGGGTAAGTTAAAGCAGAAAAAGAAAGCTTATGACTATCACAAAAAACTCTAATTCTTTAGAAAGCCTAGAGGAGTATAGAAAGTGCAGGGGCGAAATAAAAAAGGAAATGAGAAAAGCAAAGAGAGGACATGAAAAATTCTTTTGGGCCTCCTTATCTCGAGAGACAATGGATACGCGCCTGGAGGTGGTCAGTGGTTTGTGAAGCAGCGCCTGGAGACATGAAAAATTATTGGCAGGTAAAATCAAGGAAAACCCGAAGATGTTTTATCAGTACATTAAGAGCAAGAGGATAACTAAGGACCTATTAGAGATGTACAAGGGAACTTACACATGGATGCGGAAGATGTGGGCAGGGTTCCACATGAGTTTTTGTCTCTGTCTTCACAAAGGAGAGGGATGATGCAGGCATTGTAGTTAAAGAGGAGTGTGAAATATTAGATACAATAAGCATATTGAGAGGGGAAGTGCTAGAGGGTATGACATCCTTGAAAGTGGATAAATTGCCAGGGCCGGATGGATTGAATCCCAGATTGTTAAAGGAAGCCAGGGAGGAAATAGCGGATGTGCTGAGAATCATCTTCAAATCCTCACTGATACGGGCGAGGTGCCAGAGGATTGGAGGTCTGCGAACGTTATACCATTGTTTAAAAAGGGTGCGAGGGATAGGCCAAATAATTATAGGCCGGTCAGTCTGACCTCGGTGGTGAATAAATTATTAGAATCAATTCTGAGAGACAGGATAAACTGCCACTTAGAAAGGCACAGATTAATCAGGAATAGTCAGCATGGATTTGTTAAGGGAAAGTCATGTTTTACTAACTTGATTGAGTTTTTTGAGGAAGTAACAAGGAGCATTGATGAGGGTAGTGCAGTGGATGTGGTCTACATGAATTTTAATAAGGCATTTGACAAGGTCCCGCATGCCAGACTAGTTAGAAAAATGAAAGCCCATGGGATACAGGGGAATGTGGCAAGCTGAATCCAAAATTGGCTCAGTGACAGGAAACAAAGGGCAGTAATTGATGGATGTTTTTGCGAATGGAAAGCGGTTTCCAGTGGTGTTCCACAGGGCTCAGTGTTGGGAACCTTGCTGTTTGTGCTATATATTAATAATTTGGGCTTAAATATGGGAGGCATGATTGGGAAATTTGCTGATGACACAAAAATTGGCCGTGTAATTGATAGTGAAGAGGATAGCTGTAGACTTCAGAATGGTATCAATGGTTTGGTTGAGTGGGCGGAAAAGTGGCAAACGCAATGCAATCCAGAGAAGTGTGAGGTAATGCCTTTGGGGAGGGCAAACAAAGCGAGGGAATACACAATAGACGGGAGGATATTGAGAGGGGTTGAGGAGGTGAGACACCTTGGAGTGCATGTCCACAGGTCCCTGAAGGTGGCAGGACAGGTAGATAGAGTGATGAAGAAGGCATATGGAATGCTTTCCTTTATTGGCCGAGGTATAGAATACAAAAGCAGGGATGTAATGCTGGAACTGTATAAAATGCTGGTTAGGCTGCAGCTGGAGTATTGCATACAGTTCTGGTCACCACATTACAGGAAGGACATAATTGCTCTGGAGAGAGTACAGAGGAGATTTACAAGAATGTTGCCAGGGCTTGAAAGTTGCAGCAATGAGGAAAGATTGGATCAGCTAGGGTTGTTTTCCTTAGAACAGAGGAGGCTGAGGGGTAACTTAATTGAGGTGTACAAAATTGAAGGGCCTAGATACAGTAGACAGGAAGGACCTATTTCCCCTAGTGGAGAGGTCAATTACCAGGGGACACAGATTAAAGGCGATTGGTAGAAGGATTAGAGGGGACATGAGGAAAAACCTTTTCACCCAGAGGGTGGTGGGTGTCTGGAATTCACTGCCAGGAACGGTGGTGGAGGCAGAAACCCGCAACTCATTTTAAAAAGTACCTAGACATGCACCTGAAGTGCTGTAACCTTCAAGGCTACAGACCAAGTGCTGGAAGGTGGGATTAGATTGGGCGGCTAGATTTTTTAGCAGGTGCAGACATGATGGGCTGAATAGCCTCCTTCTGTGCTGAAATTTTTCTATGGTTCTATGGTTTGCTGATGCTGCTGCACGGTGTTCAGTTTCTCTGATACTGAAGCAGTCTGTGCCTGAATGCAGCAAGACCTGGCCAACATTCCAGCTTGGTCTGATAAGTGGCTAGTAATATTCAATGCCTCACAAGTGCTGATAATGGCCATCTCCAACAAAAAAAAAATCTTTCAATGGCATTACCATCACCGAAACCCTCTCCATCAACATCCTGGGGGTTACCATTGACCAGAAACTGAACTGGACCAGCATATAAATGCTGTAGCTACAAGAGCAGGTCAGAGGCTGGGAATTCTGTGGCAAGGAACTCAACTCCTGGCTCTCCACCATCTACAAGGCACAAGTCAGGAGTGTGATGGAATACTCTCCACTTGCCTGGATGAGTACTGCTCCAACAACATTCAAGAAGCTCGATACCATCCACAAGATAGCAGCCCACTTGATCGGCACCCCATCCACCATCTTCAACATTCACTCCCTCCGCCAACGGTGCACAGTGGCAGCAGAGTGTAGCATCTACAAGATGCACGACAGCAACTTGCCAAGCCTCCTTCGACAGCACCTTCCAAACCGCAACTTCTACCACCTAGAAGAACAAGGGCAGCAGATGTACGGGAACAGCACCATCTGCAAGTTGCCTACCAAGTCACACACCATCCTGACTTGGAAATATATCAGCGTCCCTTCACTGTCGCTGGATCAAAATCCTGGAACTCCCTTCCTAACAGTACGGTGGGTGTATCTACACCACATGGACTGCAGTGGTTCAAGAAGACAGCTCACCACTACCTTCTCAAGGGCAATTAGGGATGTGCAATAAATGCTGTCCTAGCTTGCAACACTGACATCCCAAGAATGAGTAAAATGAAACTTTCCAACCCTGCTTGGTTGCCTAAATGGCCAATCTCCATCTGACAGCTTAGTCAGTGAATCATAGGGTATTCAGGATGGTTGGTACCTCAGCCAAGCTTGATCCTACCTCATCTGACCAGTACGTGTCCACATTTCATCTAGTCACTTTGGAGGAATAAGGATCTGCACTGTTTATTTTTCCTCCTGCACTGAGTGTGAAGAAGGGAATTTGGTAAGTGAGTGAATTTTAAGGGTTAATCTCTCGACTTGTTTTTGTTTTGTTTACATCTAGCAATTAATTGAAATTCCTGAATCAGTTAGGAGGTAAGTTAGGTTTCTTGCAGTTTTAAACAGTCGTTTTAGCTAATTAGGTAGCTAGCTTAAACTAGTTTCTGAGCTTTAGCAGAGCTCTAACAGAGCTGACACAGCATTGTTTTCAGAGTATAAATTGAGGGGACTCTTAGTGCTGCTTGTCTGCATTGAGTGCTGCTGGAGGGCACAGAGTGTGAAGAAGGGAGTTTGGTAATTGAGGGAGTTCGGTAAGGAGGGGCACTATAAATTAAGAAGAAGATAAATTTGAGTGCACAGAGTGTAATGTAGGAGTTTGGTGCATGAGGGAGGAGCTTCTTTCTGTCTTTCTTTCTTCTACCTTTTTTCAGCCTCCAGTAGCTTCCTCTCTCTTCGGTACTGGGGAAGAAGTTGACTGGTGAGTAACTGGTAAGTTATTTTACTTCTCATTGTAATGAAAAGTTTTTAAAGTTATGTTACAGCAGGTCAGCTTGGCCAAGTGGAATGTATGTCCTATGGTATGTGGGAAGTTATGGACGCACCATGTGTCCTAGACAAACACATCTGCAGGAAGTGTCACTAGCTGCAGAAGCTTGAGCTCCGGGTTTCGGAACTTGAGCGGCAGCTGGAGTCACTGTTGTGCATCTGTGAGGCAGAGGACTGTGTGGATAGCACGTTTAGGGAGGTGGTCACACTGTAGGTTAGGAGCATGCAGACAGAGAGGGAAAGGTAGTCTAAGAGAACCAGGCAGGCAGTGCAGGAGTCCCCTGAGTCTATCTTGCTTGCTAATTGGTTTTCCATTTTGGATACTGGTGAGAGCGATGGTTCCTCGGGGGAGTGCAGCCAAAGCAAAGTCCGTGGCACCATGGTGGCTCAGCTGCACGGGGTGGGGGGGGGGGGGGGAAGAAGAGTGGAAGAGCAATAGTGATAGGTGATTTGATATTCAAGGGATCAGACAGGCGTTTCTGTAGCAGTAAACGTGACTCCAGGATGGTGTGTTGCCTCCCTGGTGCCAGGGTCAAGGATGTCACAGAGCGGCTGCAGGACATCCTTCTGGGGGAGGCTGAACAGCCAAAGGTCGTGGTCCACATCGGTAGCAATGACATAGGTAGGAAGATGGCTGAGGTCCTGAAAGCAGATTTTAGGGAGTTAGGAAGGAAATTAAAAAGCAGGAACTCGAGCAGTAATCTCAGGATTATTCCCAGTGCCATGTGCTAGTGAGCATAGTGATAAGATTGATCGATTGAACTCGTGGCTGGAGAATTGGTGTAGGAGGGAGGGCATCAAAATTCTGAGGCATTGGAACCAGTTCTGGGGCAGGTGGGATCTGTACAAGATAGACGGGCCTCACCTTAACAGGACCGGAACTAACATCTTCGCAGGGAGATTTGCTAGTGCTGTTGGGGAGGGTTTAAACTAGCTTGTCAGGGGGATAGGAACATGAGGGGTAGCTCAAATTGGAAGGGAGTAAAGCTGGTAACAGGAGGCAGAAAAGTAGCAAGTGACATTAGAAGGCAGGCGAAACAAAGGCGAGCAACAACTAGGCTTAGATTCGATTAGATTAGAACATTACAGCGCAGTACAGGCCCTTCGGCCCTTGATGTTACGCCGACCTGTGAAACCATCTGACCTACACTATTCCATTTTCATCCATATGTCTATCCAATGACCACTTAAATGCCCTTAAAGTTAGCGAGTCTACTACTGTTGCAGGCAGGGCGTTCCACGCCCCTACTACTCTCTGAGTAAAGAAACTACCTCTAACATCTGTCCTATATCTATCACCCCTCAACTTAAAGCTATGTCCCCTCGTGTTTGCCATCACCATCCGAGGAAAAAGACTCTCACTATCCACCCTATCTAACCCTCTGATTATCTTATATGTCTCTATTAAGTCACCTCTCCTCCTCCTTCTCTCCAACGAAAACAACCTCAAGTCCCTCAGCCTTTCCTCGTAAGACCTTCCCTCCATACCAGGCAACATCCTAGTAAATCTCCTCTGCACCCTTTCCAAAGCTTCCACATCCTTCCTATAATGCGGTGACCAGAACTGCACGCAATGCTCCAGGTGCGGCCTCACCAGAGTTTTGTACAGCTGCAGCATGACCTCGTGGCTCCGAAACTCGATCCCCCTACTAATAAAAGCTAACACACCATATGTCTTCTTAACAGCCCTATTAACCTGGGTAGCAACTTTCAGGGATTTATGTACCTGGACACCAAGATCTCTCTGTTCATCTACACTACCAAGAATCTTCCCATTAGCCCAGTACTCTGCATTCCTGTTACTCCTTCCAAAGTGAATCACCTCACACTTTTCCACATTAAACTCATTTGCCATCTCTCAGCCCAGCTCTGCAGCCTATCTATGTCCCTCTGTACCCTACAACATCCTTCGGCACTATCCACAACTCCACCGACCTTCGTGTCATCCGCAAATTTACTAACCCACCCTTCTACACCCTCTTCCAGGTCATTTATAAAAATGACAAACAGCAGTGGCCCCAAAACAGATCCTTGCGGTACACCACTAGTAACTAAACTCCAGGATGAACATTTGCTATCAACCACCACCCTCTGTCTTCTTTCAGCTAGCCAATTTCTGATCCAAAGCTCTAAATCACCTTCAACCCCATACTTCCGTATTTTCTGCAACAGCCTACCGTGGGGAACCTGATCAAACGCCTTACTGAAATCCATATACACCACATCCACTGCTTTACCCTCATCCACCTGTTTGGTCACCTTCTCGAAAAACTCAATAAGGTTTGTGAGGCACAACCTACCCTTCACAAAATCGTGCTGACTATCTCTAATGAACTTATTCTTTTCAAGATGATTATAAATCCTATCTCTTATAACCTTTTCCAACATTTTACCCACAACCGAAGTAAGGCTCACAGGTCTATAATTACCAGGGCTGTCTCTACTCCCCTTCTTGAACAAGGGGACAACATTTGCTATCCTCCAGTCTTCCGGCATTATTCCTGTCGACAATGACGACATAAAGATCAAGGACAAAGGCTCTGCAATCTCCTCCCTGGCTTCCCAGAGAATCCTAGGATAAATCCCATCTGGCCCAGGGGACTTATCTATTTTCACACTTTCCAAAATTGCTAACACCTCCTCCTTGTGAACCTCAATCCCATCTAGCCTAGTAGTCTGTATCTCAGTATTCTCCTCGACAACATTTTCTTTCTCTACTGTAAATACTGACGAAAAATATTCATTTAACGCTTCCCCTATCTCCTCTGATTCCACACACAACTTCCCACTACTATCCTTGATTGGCCCTAATCTAACTCTAGTCATTCTTTTATTCCTGCTATACCTAAAGAAAGCCTTAGGGTTTTCCTTGATCCTATCCGCCAATGACTTCTCGTGTCCTCTCCTTGCTCTTCTTAGCTCTCCCTTTAGATCCTTCCTGTCTAGCTTGTAACTCTCAAGTGCCCTAACTGAGCCTTCACGTCTCATCCTAACATAAGCCGCCTTCTTCCTCTTGACAAGCGCTTCAACTTCTTTAGTAAACCACGGCTCCCTCGCTCGACAACTTCCTCCCTGCCTGACAGGTACATACTTATCAAGGACACGCAGTAGCTGCTCCTTGAATAAGCTCCACATTTCGATTGTGCCCATCCCCTGCAGTTTCCTTCCCCATCCTACGCATCCTAAATCTTGCCTAATCGCATCATAATTTCCTTTCCCCCAGCTATAATTCTTGCCCTGCGGTATATACCTGTCCCTGCCCATCGCTAAGGTAAACCTAACCGAATTGTGATCACTATCACCAAAGTGCTCACCTACATCTAAATCTAACACCTGGCCGGGTTCATTACCCAGTACCAAATCCAATGTGGCATCGCCCCTGGTTGGCCTGTCTACATACTGTGTCAGAAAACCCTCCTGCGCACACTGGACAAAAAGTGACCCATCTAAAGTACTCGAACTATAGTATTTCCAGTCAATATTTGGAAAGTTAAAGTCCCCCATAACAACTACCCTGTTACTCTCGCTCCTGTCGAGAATCATCTTCGCTATCCTTTCCTCTACATCTCTGGAACTATTCGGAGGTCTATAGAAGACTCCCAACAGGGTGACCTCTCCTCTCTTGTTTCAAACCTCGGCCCATACTACCTCAGTAGACGAGTCCTCAAACGTCCTTTCTGCCGCTGTAATACTCTCCTTGATTAACAATGCCACATGCCCCCCCCTCTTTTACCATCTTCTCTGTTCTTACTGAAACATCTAAATCCCGGAACCTGCAACATCCATTCCTGCCCCTGCTCTACCCATGTCTCCGAAATGGCCACAACATCGAGATCCCAGGTACCAACCCATGCTGCAAGCTCACCCACCTTATTCCGGATGCTCCTGGCGTTGAAGTAGACACACTTTAAACCAAGTTCTTGCTTGCCATTGCCCTCTTGCGTCCTTGTAACCTTATCCCTGACCTCACTACTCTGCTTAGAATGCAGAATGCCAAGAAGACAAGGTTAAGGGCTCTCTACCTGAATGTATGCAGCATTCACAACAAAGTAGATGACTTAAAGGCCCAAATAGAGGTAAATGAGTATGATCTAATTGCCATAACAGAAACGTGGCTACAGGGTGAACAAGACTGGGAACTGAATATTCAAGGATATTTGACATTTAGGAAGGACAGGCGCAAAGGAGGTGGTGTTGCGCTGATAATAAGGGATGGAAACAGTACATTAGTAAGCCAGGATCTCAAATCGGAAGAACAAAATGTGGTTTCTGTTTGGGTGGAGCTAAGAAACAGCAAGGGGCAGCAAACATTGGTAGGAGTTGTTCTCGGCCACCAAACAGTAGTGGTAGTGTGGGGCATGGCATTAATCAGGAGGTTAGAGAAGCATGGGTAATACAGTAATCATGTGTGTCTTCAATCTACATATAGACTGGGTAAACTTAATGAGCATTAATGCTGTGGAGGACGAGTTTCTGGAAAGTGTTAGGGATGGTTTTCTAGAGCAGTATGTTGAGGAACTGGCTAGAGAACAGGCTATTTTAGATGTAATATTATGTAATGAGAAATGGCTAATTAATAATCTTGTTGTAAAAGAACCTTTAGGGAGGAGTGAACATAATATGAGAGAATTTTACATTATGTTTGAAAATGAGGTAATTCAATATGAAGCCAGGGTGTTAAATTTGAACAAAGGAAATTATGAAAGTATGAGGGGCAAATTGGCTGAGGTGGATTGGGAAAATGCCTTAAAAGGTATGACAGTACATAGACAATGGATAGTCTTTAAAGAAATATTACATAGTTCACAGCACAAAAACTCCAAACATAAAGGCAGTCAACCACGGATAACAAAGGAAGCTAAGGATTGTATAAGAGTAAAAGAAAACACTTATAAAGTTGCCAGAAATAGTAGTAAACCTGGGGATTGGGAGGATTTTAGAATACAGCAAAAGAGGACGAAGAAGCTGATAAAGGGGGAATAGAATATGAATGTAAACCAGTAAAAAACATAAAAATGGACTGTAAAAGCTTCTATAGGTACGTAGAAAGGAAAAATTTGGCTAAGACAAATGTGGGTCCATTACAGCCAGAGTCAGGAGAATGTATAATAGGGAATAGAGAAATGGCAGAGAAGCTAAATGATTACTTTGTGTCTGTCTTCACTGAGGAAGATACAAGAAATCTCCCACAATTAGAGATCCAAGGGATTAGCGAGAATGAGGAATTGAAGGAAATTAGTATTAGTAAGAAGGTTGTATTGGAGACATTAATGGGTCTGAAGGTTGATAAGTCCCCAGGACCTGATATTCTACATCGCAGAGTGTTGAAAGAGGTAGCTATGGAGATAGTGGATGCATTGGTGATCATCTTCCAAAATTCTATAGATTCTGGAGCGGTTCCTGCAGTTGGAAGGTTGCAAATGTCATCCAACTATTTAAGAAGGGAGGGAGAGAGAAAACAGGGAATTACAGACCTGTTAGCCTCACATCAGTCGTTGGGAAAATGCTGGAATCTATTCTAAAGGATGTGATAAATGGACACTTGGATAATAATGATCTGATTGGACATAGTCAACATGGATTTATGAATGGGAAATCATGTTTCACGAACCTGTTGGAGCTTTTGAGGATATTACTAACAGAATTGATAAATGGGAGTCAGTGGACATGGTATATTTGGATTTTCAAAAGACCTTTGATAAAGTCCTCCACAGGAGGTTGGTTAGCAAAATTAAAGCACATGGGATAGGAGGTAATTAATATACTGGAATAAAAACAAGAAATGCTGGAACCACTCAGCAGGTCTGGCAGCATCTGTGGAAAGAGAAGCAGAGTTAACGTTTCGGGTCAGTGACCCTTCTTCGGACCCTATTCCGAAGAAGGGTCACTGGCCCGAAACGTTAACTCTGCTTCTCTTTCCACAGATGCTGCCAGACCTGCTGAGTGGTTCCAGCATTTCTTGTTTTTATTTCAGATTTCCAGCATCCGCAGTATTTTGCTTTTAAATTAATATACTGGCATGGATTAAGGATTGGTTAACAGGCAGAATATAGGCATGAATATCGGAGGTATGATCAGTAAGTTTGCGGATGACACGAAAATTGGTGGTGTCGTAAATAGTGAGGAGGAAAGCCTTAGATTACAGGATGATATAGATGGGCTGGCAAAATGGGTGGAGCAGTGGCAAATTGAATTTAATCCTGAGAAGTGTGAGGTGATGCATTTTGAGAGGACTAACAAGGCAAGGGAATATACAATGGATGGTAGGGCCCTAGGAAGTACAGAAGGTCAGAGGGACCTTGGTGTACTTGTCCATAGGCAGCAGCACAGGTAGATAAGGTGGTTAGAGATGCATATAGGATACTAGCCTTTATTAGCTGAGGCATAGAATATAAGAGCAGGGAGGTTATGATGGAACTGTATAAAGTGCTAGTTAGGCCACAGCTGGAGTTCTGTGTAGAGTTCTGGGCACCACACTATAGGAAGGATGTGATTTCACTGGAGAGGGTGCAGAGGAGATTTACCAGGATGTTGCCTGGGCTGGAGCATTTCAGCTATGAAGAGGGACTGGATAGGCTGGGGTTGTTTTCCTTGGAGCAGAGAAGGCTGAGGGGGGACATGATTGAGGTATACAAAATTATGAGGGGCATTGATAGATTAGATAGGAAGAAACTTTTTCCCTTAGCGGAGGGGTCAATAACCAGGGGGCATAGATTTAAGGTAAGGGGCAGTTTAAAGGGGATTTGAGGAAAACTTTTTTCACCCAGCGAGTGGTTGGAATCTGGAACACACTGCCTGAAGAGGTGGTAGAGGGAGGAACCATCACAACATTTAAGAATTATTTAGATGAGCACTTGAAACATCATACCATACAAGGATATGGGCCAAGTGCTGGAAAATGGGATTAGAATAGTTAGGTGCTTGATGGCCAGCACAGACATGATGGGCCAAAGGGCCTGTTTCTGTGCTGTATGACTATAACTCTGAGAAAACAGAGAGTAGGAATAAACGGGTCATTCTCAGATTGGCAGGCTGTGACTAGTGGGGTACTGCAGGGATCAGTGCTTGGGCCCCAGCTGTTCACAATATATATCAATTATTTGGATCTGGGGACCAAATATAGTATTTCCAAGTTCGCAGGTGACACAAAACTAGGTGGGAATGTGTGTTGTGAGGAAGATGCAAAGCAGCTTCAAGGTGATTTGGAAAGACTTAGTGAGTGGGCAAGAACGTGATAGATGGAATATATTGTGGAAAGATGTGAGGTTATTCACTTTGGTAGGAGGAATAGATGTGCAGAGTATTTCTTAAATGGTAACAGATTAGAAAGTATAGATGTATAAAGGGACCTGGGTGTCCTTGTCACTGAAAGCTAACATGCAGGTGCAGCAAGCAATTAGGAAGGCTAATGGTATGTAAGCCTTTGTCGCAAGAGGAGTTGAGTACAGGATTAGTGAAGTCTTGCTTCAATTGTATAGAACCTTGGTTAGACCACACTTGGAGTACTCTGTGCAGTTTTGGTCCCCTTGCCTTAGGAAGGATATTATTGCCATAGAGGGAGAGCAATGAAGGTTCACCAGACTTGTTCTTGGGATGGCGGGACTGTCCTATTAAGAGAGCTTGGGGAAACTGGGCCTGTATTCTCTAGAGTATCGAAGAATGAGAGGTGATCTCATTGAAACCTACAAAATACTTAAAGGGATAGACAGGGTAGATGCAGGTAAGATGTTTTTCCTGGTTGGGGAGTCTAGAACCAGGCGACACAATTTCAAAATATGGGGGAAGCCACTTAGGTCAGAGATGAAGAGAAATTTCTTTACTTAGAGGGTTGTGAATCTTTGGAATTCTCTATTCCAGAGGGTTGTGGAAGCTCAGTCATTGAGTATGTTAAAAGCAGAGATTGACAGATTTCTAAATACAAATGACATAAGGGGATATGAGGATAATGTGTGAAAAAGGCATTGAAGTGGATGATCAGCCATGATTGTATTGAATGGTGGAGCAGGCTCGATAAGCTGAATGGCCTACTCTGCTCCTATGTTCCACTCGCCCAGCAGTACTCAGACCTGTCCTTTAAATGCGTGGATTTGCAAACTAAGCATACATGAGACACTAAGCCTGGACATTTTCTGGTTACCCGCAGTGGCTAGCACATATAAAGGCAGTTATTAGGGCAGTTCATGCTTTTTTAGGTGTAATTTTGTCATTTGAATTGAATTAATTTCGGGTTGGTTATCTGTAAGCTACAAAATATTGGAACACTTTTAACTTTCCCAGCCTAATTTAGAATCTGCTGTGACGGAAATCACACCTGCCAAATGGAAACATATTAGTTTCGTCATATGGGACACGACTGAAACTGTTTTATTGGACATTGCACATAACGTGTTTAAAAAAACCAACAGAGCTGATCAGCTGAAAACATGGTTGCACATTTTCATTCTGAGAGACAGTTGAATAGAGAGACAATGGGAATGCTCACTGATTCAATTAACTAGATTCGTCTGGGCAATCATAATAATCAACATTCTTTGTCTGTGTAGGAGCCAGAACTCCACCCCTCACCGAGTTAATCTGGAAAGTTTTGAAATAAACAACTCTCCCAGAAGCAGCTGTTTCACACAAAGAGATGGTCACATGTCCTGCCTGATGGCCAGACTGGGGACTGTTTGAATTGTGCCTCATAGAAAGGTAAAAGACTGCAACTGAACTCCAAGAAGAAAGAACCTCTCTTGCTCTCTCTCTCTCTCCAGCAAAGTCCCAGGGAAACCATGGTGGCAGCGAAAGCCTCAAGACTATAGAACTTTACAGGCGACCACCAAGAAGACAATTGATACCTGTCTTCGGCCTTCTGGTACCACAGAAGCAAGCTTAAAATTGTGTACTGGGTTTCAGCGAGAACTCCAAGACCTTAACTTCAATTAAGGACATTACATCAAAGACAAAAGACAGTAACTGAATTCCATTTATTGCCAACTCTACTTCAACTCCTCCCCCCCAATTCTTTGTTCCCCTCTGTATCTATTTGCGTTTGTGTGTTTATCTCGTGTACATGCGAGTGTGGTTGTGTCATGTATTTTAGTAACTTTAACTGGGTTAGAGTGGTAAGGCTAATAAACGTACATCTTTCTTGTTTAAACCTAAGAAAACCTTTCCGATTGGTTCATTTGCAATTACAATTAGTGAGCAAAGACTCACTGAGGTGCTAAACTAAAATCACTGTGTTTTAAGAGAACAACTCTGTTACGGCCAAACCAGGAAAGGGGCAAAGGGGGAGCCAGAGACCCCTTCCTCACCTGGTCGTAACACTGCTGTCTCACTTTATAACAACCACCTTCAAAAGGTAGCACTCCTTGGGTAAATGATTCCATAACATGAAAATGAACAATTCTTTTGACTGAGGTCTATTTCAAACTTTCTTTTTTAACCATAACCTTGGGTCTAATATCTTTATGGGAATCTGGACTAGAAAATATTTCTAACCTATTAGAGAAGGGTATGCAGAATGTTTAGGATTCTTCTCATTATTTGCTGTTCTTTTTATTCATTGATGTTTATACTTAGGTTAAAAATTGAGATGCCTTAGTGAACACTGTACCTTGACCTCCTATTTGCATTCTGTAACATGCAAAGACCCTGCAATCTCCATTATTTTAGACAAGACTGAGCCAAAACCAAGGCCTGTTTAGGTTGGGTAGAAACAGTTCTATGGAAAGCTTTGTAAAAAATATTGTATGGTAATGGATTTTGGAAAAGTCATTTTCATCAAAAGGCATCCAAAAGTGATTATTGTGCACGGAAAGGTTTTGCTAGCATTGGCACGTCAACTGGAAGATTCATTGGTGACAGAGAATTCAACACTATGGTAGCAACCTTGAGTTTAATGGAGCAGACACAAATTTAACAATTGATTCATAGTGAGTGGAGGTATATTGCGAAAAGGCATTGTCTCTTCAGTGAAAAGCTCCCTGACAGGATATGCAACAAAGTAAATAATGGGATTTTGAGTAAAAACAAAATGCTGCAGTAAGTTGATTATTCATCAATACTGAAACTTCTTACTCAAAGGTGAAGCTGCCCCAGAATCAAAAGCAAAGATTTGTTTTTAAAATACTGAGCAAATCAGTGCTTCAGACAATATCTGTAAGTGGGTCATTTGTATATTATGGGACTGGAAAACACAATATGACATGGGAGAATGGTAAGGGTCACTTAGTGTAAGTTAATAGGGAGAGATCTTGAAAGTGAATGTTCCTCAATTTCCACTCTCCAACTCACAGTTGAAAGGATGGTCTCTTAAGTATGGTGATAGTATTTGCATTTATATAGCATTTCTCAGAACATTCCAAAATACTTCACACGCAATGGATTAGACAGAGAGTAAGTTAATGAATGACAGAATAATGTATTTTTCGTGCTTTTTATTAAGGGAGGAATGTTGACCTGAACATCAGAAGAATTTCCTTCTCTTTTTAAAATAGTCCTAGGTCATCTTTTATGTCCAAAAGGGGAGCAGATAAGGCCTTGCTTCATATTTCATCCAAAAGATGTTGAAGTTCTACTGTGAACAATGGTGTTTGAAGAATTAATATCTTCTGCAAAGAGTGGAAGAATTTGGCCATTCTTAGAGCTTTAGTGGAAAACTTTAAGAGGGGAAGTATCAACCACATTTTTCAATGGCCCATTTTAGGAAAATATCAAAATTCTGCTATGAAAGACTGAAATATACCTCATGCTGTCATTTTTGGATAGAGAGCAGACTAGGGGGCGTAGTACATATTTTCTACCAGTGAAAGGTGCTGTTGCATTTTGCACTGACTGCCTTACAATAATTGACAAAGCAGTTGATCAACAGAACGGCAATGACTGGTGCTTCTTGATTTAAAAAGAAAATTGACTGAAACCTAGAGAATTAACATTTTTGCTAAGTTCACAGGAAAACGCAAAGCGATTGTTAAAAAAAATATCGAGAATGGTGATTAAAATATACATTTCATTTAAATTGTGCAACACTCCTGCATATGTTCTACAATGGCAGAAATTGTGGGAGCCAAAGAGACTATGAAAGATGCATCATGTCCAATGGAAGCAGTACTGCAGCGATGTCTGTGGCTATAGCATTTGTGTGCTATGGGACTGGAGAATATCATCAAAGGCAAACTTGCAATAAAGAATTGCCCAATGATCTGTTAGTGGTGGCAAAATCATCTTGGAATAGGTAGCAAACATCAACAGTTTGCACCGGTGATCCTTTTTGGGTCTGACCTAGGCAGACCAGTAAATGGACACGAGCAATTCCCTATCATTGCTATATCTACCCTGAAGCGCAAGTGGAACTGATTCAGCACAATGGAAATTAGCGCATATTACTGTCCAAAAGATGTAATTCAGTAGCGTAAAAGGAATATTATGGACATATTTGTGTTCCTGTTGATTTCAGTGAGAGGTAATAACAATTAAAACCCAGACAACTATTACACAATACCTACTGAGAATGAAATACATTTAACAACCGGTTCTTTGAACGGCCTTGTAACTGTTCCCGATGTGATACTGAGCCACGCAGACCAGGCTGTTCTGTAATGAATTGAGGAATTGCTTGGGACACTTCAATTGGCCTTAATCTCTTGGCTGAGATATATTGTGAACTTATTATTAGCTGTGGCTCAGTTGGTGGCGCTCTTAGCTTTGAGTTAGAAGGTTGTGGTTTCACGTCCCACTTTATGATTTCAGCACAAAAAGTTAGGCTGACACTCCAGTACAGTGAGGGAGTGTTGCATTATTGGAGGTGCTATCTTTCAGATGTTAAACTGAGGCCCTATCTGGCCTCTGAGGTGGGCATAAAAGATGCCATGGCACCATTTTTGATGAAAAGTAGTGGAGTTATCCCCGATATCCTGGCCAATATTTATCCCTCAATCAACAACACAAAAAGAGATTATCTGGTCATTACTCCATTGCTGTTTGTGGGTGCTTGCTGTGTTCAAATTGGCTGCTGCAATTCCGACATTACAACAGTGACAACAGCCAATGAAGTACACTTGAAGTGTGAAACACTTTTGAGATGTTCGAAGGTTGCAAAAGGTGCCATCTAAATGCAAATTTCTTTTTTCCTTTTCTGAGGGGCAATGGGCTGGTGTATCAGCTGGGCTTCCTGCTCCTGACTGCTTTTTAGTAATCCCTGATGGAGCATCTGCTTAAATGGGGTGAGGTTAACACTGAGCTTATTTATCTGGGCTCACCCATTAAAGATAGTCATTTGTTTGAGATGGGGGTCTGCTGCTGCTTTGGAATCTTATCTCAGCATAAATCACTGCTTTCGAGGAGGGTCGAATATATGGCGGGGGGAGGGGAGAAACAGGTTTGGGCGGGTGAAAGAAAGGTGTAGAAGGGGTAGAAAATTAACTTATGCACTCAGAAATCAGCAGAGCCAGAGAGAATTGCATAACTGACGGCCTTTTTCTCACAGTTTAAAAAAGTTATTTTTTTTTATTTTGGTGCAAATAAAATGCTACTGCAGAGCTTTGAAACTCTCAGGTTACATCAAAGACAACAACAGCAGCGACAGATATGTTGCAATAACTCTGAACTTTTCATTATTCTTGGATTCCTAAGCAAATCCTTAAAAGAACAGAAAAGAACACGAGGATTGTGAGATTGATGACTGAATGCTACTCCATTTTGGAACGAGAGGCAATCGCTAAACCAATAGTCCCCACGTAAACATATTGCACAATTAGAACACACCATATAAAAGGATTCTAATCACGATGAAGGCAATGATCCAGATCGTGACCACAACAAGACTCTCTTGTTCCACGCATCATCAGCCACAGGACCATTTGTTCCAAAATGGTGTCCATTTACAATATATTCCTTTTTTTTTTACAGTCACATTTATACCGCTAAAAAGGAAGAAAAAAAGTGTTATTTTAGTATTTTTAAACTGGTTATACCTAATGATAGACCAGCACCAACAAGTTTTTTTTTAAAATTGGGGAGGGGTGTGGTTTGTAGCATGGTAACAAGCAGAGAAGCCAGGCTTAATCTAGAGCCTACCACCAACTGCAGTTTGATACTGCAACCACTCCCACAAGGTCCTGGCATCCTGCACGTTTCACTGTCTGACAGTAAATGAAAAATGATGGTTGCCATTCTGTTGGTTGTAGTGGCAAGGACCATATTACATGCATAGTGAGCACCAGCTACAGATGCGATCGTTGTATAAGCCAATTACTGGTGAAATACACTTTTTAGGTAGGGTTATCTTTTTGATTTCCCATTTTGTTCCCCTTCCTGTAATCTAACACTGTTACTAGATAGAATGTTTTAAAAAAATTAAATAAAACACAGTTCAACAGTGATCCAACTCCAGTTAAGTTAGGGTGACCAATTCAACGGCTTCCATACTCAGACCAAGATCAAGAACCTGTTTGAGATCTTAAGTGGTGCTTTTTTCCCCCCAACTAGAAAAGCACAAACATGCAGTGCTGTCAACCAACTAACTGCACATGCAAATGGTATGAGAGAACTTCAGGTAAGGAAGCCCAAAACTGCCTTAAAATATTTGAAGGGTTGGAGGCCACCAGACTAATCGACAGTTAAACTGTTAATGTTGACCTGTGTAGATTTGGCTTCTGAACCCATTTTAATATTGGCCAACATAATGAGGATCCTGTCATTGACTGTTCAGTAGGATTAAGTAAGTCAACCATGCTCAGTTGGCACACTGCATTATGGCAGTGCATCCTTCTATAACCACTGACTAGGGCAGGGAAGAAAATTCACATGATTCATTCGTGCCTTTTTTGGGCAAGCTCAAGAAATGTTGAGTCCCATTGGCTCGCTGTCCTTCCTCTCTTCCCTTATTCAGTCACCCGAGATTTACTAAATTCACAGCTCATTGGCACAATTAACCTCTCACCCCCCTCCCCACCACCCCCCTCTCCCCACCCACCCACACACACACACACACACACACACACACACACAAGGCTTTGGATAAGTCATAAAACCAAAAGTAATATGGCAAGGATTTGGAAACGCCATTCCAATATGAAACAGACTCAACACGTGTCAAACATATTATCTGTTATTACTATTCATAGCAAAAATAAGTCTTTCTTTTCCAAAAAAAAGGGGCTCATCTGTCCCAACATCAAGGCTTGAAAATATTCCGTACGTCGATGGTAGTCACGCAAACCACTGATGCGATAGCCTTTTGACTTCTGAAAACTTGTCGAGAAATTGAAGATCCTCAAGTGAATACTTGGTGTTGAGGCATGAAACACTTTTGTGAAATTACATCACTCTCTGTACACAGTCACAATGCTCGATTGTGTCATTGTCAATAATTGCACATTAACTGCCGCAGGCACTGCGACATGGTACCAGCTGCCCTGCGATGCCTCCATCCAAGAAGACGTTCAAGTCTTTAAGCTTAAGTTCAGTCCTTTTTAAAAAAAAGTCCTCCGCAGGTGAGGAGATCCTTCTTTATGATCTTCTTAAGAGATCATATAGTGGGTTATTGCATGCAGTGCATAGAGAAGCTCTGCCTGCATCCGAGCTTCCAGGATCAACAGATTCACACGAACCTACAAACAGAGGGAGAGAGAGAGATAAAGAAGTGCAAATACAGTGTGAGACCTGCTCTCTTCAGTTATATGTAAACACAGACACAAATCAAAAGGGGTCAGTCACTGAAATGAAAAGAAAAACCACATATACTGGAAGTTGAACGTAAAAACCAAAAAGGTCGGAAATGTACCGTAGGCCTGTCAGCAGCTGAAAGGAAAAGATGGTTCATAAAGAACTGAACAGAAACAATTGATGGGGTTCTGCTGAATTGTTCTCCAGACTGTTCCCCACCTCAAACCATAAACCTATTTTCTCTTTCTCATGTTGAGTATCCCCACAGTTTTCTGTTTTTACTTATAGTTATTGGGCCAGAACCTGCTGAAAAATAATGTGGCTGAATTTTACAATTGCGTTACTGTCGGTGAGGCGACACATTTAAACAGCCGGGGTGGGCCGCCCACCCGATCACGTGGAGGGGATGGGTTGTCCATCCCCGGCAATGGCGTCAGCTGCGTGTGTGCAGGCGCTAACTCCATTTTTAAAGGGCTTTGAGCCCTACCATTAAATTTAAATATTTAAAGCTAAAATGAATGAAAATAAAATTAAATACATTTATTTAGCCCCTTTCCCACCCCCCAATAACAATTAATTACTTGTCCTTCCCCACCTGACCTTCCCCCCCCCCCCCCCCCCCCACAAAGTGCATAAACTTTAACCTAAAACCCTTCCCACCATACCCTATACCAATGATGTTACTTTGATCCCATTCCCCTCCCTGCCCCGCACTGAGAAACCTACCTCCTTCCCCTCCCCACATATGTTCCACCTCGCTTCCCTGGACAGGGATCCGAAGGCGCGGGAGGGCTGGCCAGCGGCAGGAAGATCGCAGCAGGACAGAAGGTGGCAGTGGCATAAGTATGATTAACGCATTCATTTACATTTATTTAAATATGTAAATGGGAGCCCCATTGCCAAGTGTAAGGGGGGGGGGGGGGGGCGGGGGGCTGCCATGAGGCCTTGCCGCCACCGGCAATATCAGGCCGGTTAAGAGATGTGCTGCGACTTGTGAATCTCCAGAACTTGCTTCACTCAAACAGCATCTCACCCTTAGCGTCCTCAATATTTTTAAGATCTTGCTGGATTTGTACATTAATTGCCCACTAAACTCACTGCAAAAAGTTAAGCCGAGTAACTAATAGTAGAGTAATGCTAGTTTGCTACTCAGACTGCAGAAAGTGGGAAGAAGCATTCCAAAGGTATTGGTATTGGGACCACTCATGTTCACAATTTAGATTTAACAATTTGGACTCAGGAATCAGAAGTATAATTTCTAAATTTGCAAACACCACCAAATTGGGGGATGTTGTTGAGACAAAGGAATGCAGCAAAATATGAGACGGCAATAATAACCTTGCTTATTTGTCAAATTAATTTCAATATATATAAGTGCGAGGTGGTGTATTTTGGTAATATGAGTAAGGAGGCCACATACTGCCTGGATAATAAGTCTCTAAATGGGGTAGAAAAGTATAGGGAACTAGGAGTACAGTTACACAAATCACTAAAATAGTGACACAGGTTAATAAGGTCATTAAAAAAAGCAATCCAAGCACAGGGGTTCACTTCGAGAAGGATGGAATTGAAAAGCAGTGAAGTCATGTTAAACTCATATGGCACCTTAGTTAGACCACACATGGAGTACAATGCACAGTTCTGATCTCCATATTATAAGGAGGATATAAAGGCACTGGAAAAGGCACAAATAGATTCACAAGGACAAGAAATGAGAGTTTATAACTATCAGGGAGGACTGAACAGGCTGGGGCTCTTTTCTCTAGAAAAAGGAAAGCTGAGGAGTACCCCGATATAGGTTTTTAAGATACTGAAAGAGTTTGATAGAGTAGATGTGGAGAAAATGTTTCCACTTGTGGGGGAAATCAAAACTTGAGGCCATAAATATTAGATAGTTACTAATAAATCCAATAGGGAATTCAGGAGATACTTCTTTACCCAAAGGGGGATAAGAATGTGGAGCATGCTACCACAAGTAGTATTTGTGGCAAATAGCATAGCTACATTTAAAGGAAAGCTAGATAAGCACATAAGGGAGAAAGGAATTGAAGGATATGCTAATAGGATTAGATGTAGAGTGGTGGGAGGAGGCTCATGTGGTGCATAAACATTGGCAGAGCCCAGCTGGGGCGAATGGCTTGTTTCTTTGCTGTAAGTTTGCTATCCTCGTAGAACTGGTCTTTAACTTCAGGTGGGGAGTGGAGTGTTGGGGTATAGATGCTGAGTAGGTGTACTGGACCAGACGCAGTGAGCAGTTGAATGGACAGTATGCGTTCCGAGTCATTTGAAGGTGGCTCTATTATGCTGAGCAAAGAGCTTCTGATGGCGAAGCCCACTCCATGCTGTCTTGGTTCTTCAGGATCCCTACCCTGCCAGAAGGTGTAGTCTTGCTCTCTTAGAGATCCGCTCGCAGGGAGGCGTGTCTCCTGAAGTGCTGCAATGTCCACATTGAGTCTACTGAGCTCATTGTTAATGATGGCGGTCTTCAGAGAATCGTTGACTTGTGTAAGGTCTTCCGACAGGCCAGAACACATAGTTCTGACGTTCCAGCTTGCAAAACGAAGGGCCTTCTTTCCTTTTTTTGTCGTGCTGTTTGGTGTGGTATTACAGTCCACTTGTCGGGCAATGACCCTGAGCTCCAAGCACCCATGAAGCAGGTGGACTGTGGCGGGACAGAACCTTACTGACCAGGGGCTGCCCGGTTTGAGGCGGGCGGTAGCTGTCCAGCGAGATGCGATGACCTCTCCCACCGACAAAGGCAACCCGTGGCACCCAATCTCTACGCCAATTGAGCTGGACTTATAACCCGTAACTGCTGCCTTCCGTGTTGTTTTGGTCGCTGTGAGGCCACTATGGAGTGACCTCTCCATGGCGCATGCCTGGGCGGATATATGGAGGTTGTGAGTTGCCCAAGTGTCAAAACCCCCCTCTCGACCTTCCTAGTGCGATTCAAAGGAGTGCAGAACACGACGTTTGGCACCGGTGTGGCTGCAGGAACTACCGGAAACATGCCAAAGGTGACACATGACAGCCTTCGGGGTTCCGCCCTGATTTTCTGTTAGGGTTTACTCCCTTAACCTTGGTCTCTCCCGAGACGTGCACAAGGCAGTGGGGTTGTTAGGAGCTAATAAGTAAGCTGTGTGATTTCATGGAAGGAGAGGGAAGAGGGTGCGGGGGATGCCGGGGGGAGGGGGTGGGAGGTGGAGGGGAGGGGGTGCAGCGGAAGGGGGTGCGAGGGGGAAGGGGTGCAGGGGTTGAGCTGGGGAGGGGGTGGAGGGAAGGAGGTGCAAGGGGGGAGGGTGTGCAGGGGGTGTGGGGGAAGGAGGTACTCCCCACCTGGTTAAAGACCAGTTCTACAAGGAACTCCATAATATCATTAGCAGCATTCCCAATACCGAACATTTGTTGCTGCTGGGGGACTTTAACGCCAGGGTTGGGGCCGACCATGACTCATGGCCCTCCTGCCTTGGGCGCGATGGCATTGGAAGGATGAATAAGAATGGACAGAGCCTGCTTGAGTTGTGTACCTATCACAGCCTCTGCATCACCAACTCATTCTTTCATACTAAACCCTGTCACCAGGTTTCATGGAGGCACCCAAGATCACGTCGTTGGCACCAGCTGGACCTCATTGTCACAAGGCGAGCCTCTATAAACAGTGTCCAAATCACACGCAGCTTCCACAGTGCAGGCAGCGACACCGACCACTCTCTAGTGTGCAGCAAAGTTAGACTCAAACCAAAGAGACTACATCACTCCAAGCAGAAGGGCTGCCCGCGCATCAACACTAAGAGAATTTCTTATCCACAGCTGTTACATAAGTTTCCAAATTCACTTGAGAAAGCCCTTCAAAACAGACCTGCAGGGGATGCAGAGACCAAGTGGGCCCACATCAGAGACACTATCTATGACTCAGCAATGACCACCTTTGACAAACCTGAGAAGCAGAATTCAGACTGGTTTCAATCTCACTTTAAAGAGCTGGAACCTGTCATAGCCACTAAGCGCATTGCACTGTTGAACTACAAGAAAGCCCCCAGCGAGTTAACATCCGTAGCACTTAAAGTAGCCAGAAGCGCTGCACAAAGAACAGCCAGGCGTTGTGCAAATGACTACTGGCATCACCTATGCAGTCGTATTCAGCTGGCCTCCGACACCGGAAACATCAGAGGAATGTATGATGGCATTGAGAGTGCTTTTGGAGCCAACCATCAGGAAGATCACCCCCTTCAAGTCTAAATCAGGGGACATGATCACTGACCAACGCAAGCAAATGGACCGCTGGGTGGAGCACTACCTAGAACTGTACTCCAGGGAAAACTTTGTCACTGATACCGCCCTCAATGCAGCCCAGTCTCTGCCAGTCATGGATGAGCTGGACGAACAGCCAACAAAAGTGGAACTCAGTGATGCCGTTGATTCTCTAGCTAGTGGAAAAGCCTCTGGGAAGGACGGCATTACCCCTGAAATAATCAAGAGTGCTAAGCCTGCTATACTCTCAACACTCCAAGAACTGCTTTGCCCGAGTTGGGATGAGGGAGCAGTACCACAGGACATGCGCGATGCCAATATCATCACATTCTATAAGAACAAGGGTGACCGCGGTGACTGCAACAACTACCGTGGAATCTCCCTGCTCAGCACAGTGGGGAAAGTCTTCGCTCGAGTCGTTTTAAACAGGCTCCAGAAGCTGGCTGAGCGTGTCTACCCTGAGGCACAGTGTGGCTTTCAAGCAGAGAGATCCACCATTGACATACTGTTCTCCCTTCGCCAGCTGCAGGAGAAATGCCGCGAACAACAGATGCCCCTCTACGTTGCTTTCATTGATCTCACCAAAGCCTTTGACCTCGTCAGCAGACGTGGTCTCTTCAGACTACTAGCAAAGATCGGACGTCCATCAAAGCTACTAAGTATTATCACCTCATTCCATGACGATATGAAAGGCACAATTCAGCATAGCAGTGCCTCATCAGGCCCCTTTCCTATCCTGAGTGGTGTGAAACAGGGCTGTGTTCTCGCACCTACACTGTTTGGGATCTTCTTCTTCCTGCTGCTCTCACATGCGTTCAAGTCTTCAGAAGAAGGAGTTTTCCTCCACACAAGATCAGATGGCAGGTTGTTCAACCTTGCCCGTCTAAGAGCGAAGACCAAAGTACAGAAGGTCCTCATCAGGGAACTGCTCTTTGCTATGATGCTGCATTAACATCCCACACTGAAGAGTGCCTGCAGAGACTCATCGACAGGATTGAGGCTGCCTGCAACAAATTTGGCCTAACCATCAGCCTCAAGAAAATGAACATCATGGGACAGGACATCAGAAATGCTCCATCCATCAATATTGGCGACCACGCTCTGGAAGTGGTTCAAGAGTTCACCTACCTAGGCTCAACTATCAGTAACCTGTCTCTCGATGCAGAAATCAACAAGCGCATGGGTAAGGCGTCCGCTGCTATCTCCAGACTGGCCAAGAGGATGTGGGAAAATGGCGCACTGACACAGAACACAAAAGTCCGAGTGTATCAAGCCTGTGTCCTCAGTACCTTGCTCTACGGCAGTGAGGCCTGGACAACGTATGTCAGCCAAGAGCAACGTCTCAATTCATTCTATCTTCGCTGCCTCCGGAGAATCCTTGGCATCAGGTGGCAGGACTTTATCTCCAATGCAGAAGTCCTCAAGACGGCCAACATCCCCAGCATATACACCCTACTGAGCCAGCGGCGCCTGAGATGGCTTGGCCATGTGAGCCGCATGGAAGATGGAAGGATCCCCAAGGACACATTGTACAGCGAGCTCGTCACTGGTATCAGACCCACCGGTTGTCCATGTCTCCGCTTTAAAGATGTCTGCAAACGCGACATGAAGTCCTGTGACGTTGACCACAAGTCGTGGGAGTCAGTTGCCAATGATCGCCAGAGCTGGCGGACAGCCATAAAGACGGAGCTAAAGAGTGGCGAGTCGAAGAGACTTAGCTGTTGGCAGGAAAAAAAGACAGAAGTGCAAGGAGAGAGCCAACTGTGTAACAGCCCTGACAACCAATTTTATCTCCAGCACCTGTGGAAGAGTCTGTCACTCTAGAATTGGCCTTTATAGCCACTGCTTCACAAACCACTGACCACCTCCAGGCGATTACCCATTGTGTCTCGAGCCAAGGAGGCCAAAGAAGAAGAAGAAGAAGAAGTTTGCTATAATTCAATGTAACAGTCTAAGTACCATTTTAACAATGTGATCATTGTTAATGATTAGCCAATCAACCTCTCTGGCCCAGAAGGTGAACAATTTAAACTGTGGAGTCTCATTCCTTCAGGTAGTGAATGGTTATTGGAGATTTTAAAACTGTCAAATTTTAAATTTAAATTTGTTTCTTACTTTTCATTTCTCTCTCTTGATAAAATCTTTCTTTCCTTCTCTGTTTCTCTATCCATACCTGATTTGATTCTAATTTACCCACTCTAATTCACCCTCCTCCTCAAGTCATTCCTCTGTTTATTTATCAGTCCTTAAATCTCATTAAGGAGATAAGATAGTTAGTCCTGCTGCTTACTGAGGTCCCAGATGCCCATTGCTCTTACCGCACCATTATCAGCTCGTACTTCAAGCAAATTAGGGGGCAAATAAATTTTGAGCTGAAGGTGCAGGAACAAGTCTAACTAACTAGGAAGGAACTTAAGCAAGGAGTCAGGAGGGCTAAAAGGGGTCATGAAAAGTCATTGGCAAACAGGATTAAGGAGAATCCCAAAGCTTTTTATACGTATATAAAGAGCAAGAGGGTAACCAGGGAAAGGGTTGGCCCACTCAAGGACAGAGAAGGGAATCTATGTGTAGAGCCAGAGGAAATGGGTGAGGTACTAAATGAGTACTTTGCATCAGTATTCACCAAAGAGAAGGACTTGGTGGATGATGAGTCTAGGGAAGGGACTGTAGATAGTCTGGGTCATGTCGTTATCATGGTGGTGTTGGGCGTCTTGCAAAGCATTAAGGTAGATAAGTCCCCAGGGCCTGATGGGATCTACCCCAGAATGCTGAGGGAGGCAAGGGAAGAAATTGCTGGGGCCTTGACAGAAATCTTTGTATCCTCATTGGCTACAGGTGAGGTCCCAGAGGACTGGAGAATAGCCAATGTTGTTCCTTTGGTTAAGAAGGATAGCAAGGATAATCCAGGAAATTATAGGCCAATGAGCCTTACGTCAGTGGTAGGGAAATTATTAGAGAGGATTCTTCGCGATAGGATTTACTCCCATTTGGAAACAAATGAATTTATTAGCGAGAGGCAGCATGGTTTTGTGAAGGGGAGGTCGTGTCGCACTAACTTGATTGAGTTTTTGGAGGAAGTGACGAAGATGATTGATGAAGGAAGGGCAGTGGATGTTGTCTATATGGACTTCAGTAAATAAAGGTCCCTCATGGCAGACTGGTACAAAAGGTGAAGTCACACGGGATCAGAAGTGAGCTGGCAAGATGGATACAGAACTGGCTCTGTCATAGAAGACAGAGGGTAGCGGTGGAAGGGTGCTTTTCTGAATGGAGGGCTGTGACTAGTGGTGTTCCGCAGGGATCAGTGCTGGGACCTTTGCTGTATATATAAATGATTTGGAGGAAAATGTAGCTGGTCTGATTAGTAAGTTTGCGGACGACACAAAGGTTGGTGGAGTTGCAGATAGCGATGAGGATTGTCAGAGGATACAGCAGGATATAGATCGGCTGGAGACTTGGGCGGAGAAATGGCAGATGGAGTTTAATCCGGACAAATGTGAGGTAATGCATTTTGGAAGATCTAATACAGGTGGGAAGTATACAGTAAATGGCAGAACCCTTAGGAGTATGGACAGGCAGAGAGATCTAGGCGTACAGGTCCACAGGTCACTGAAAGTGGCAACGCAGGTGGATAAGGTAGTCAAGAAGGCATACGGCATGCTTGCCTTCATCGGTTGGGGCATAGAGTATAAAAATTCGCAAGTCATGCTGCAGCTGTACAAAACTTTAGTTAGGCCACACTTAGAATATTGCATGCAATTCTGGTCGCCACACTACCAGAAGGACCTGGAGGCTTTGGAGAGGGTACAGAAGAGGTTTACCAGGATGTTGCCTGGTCTGGAGGGCATTAGCTATGAGGAGAGGTTGGATAAACTTGGATTGTTTTCACTGGAACGACGGAGGTGGAGGGGCGACATGATCGAGGTTTACAAAGTTATGAGTGGCATGGACAGAGTGGACAGTCAGAAGCTTTTCCCCAGGGTGGAAGAGTCAGTTACTAGGGGACATAGGTTTAAGGTGCATGGGGCAAAGTTTAGAGGGGATGTGCGAGGCAAGTTCTTTACACAGAGGGTGGTGAGTGCCTGGAACTTGCTGCCGGGGGAGGTGGTGGAAGCAGGTACGATAGCGACGTTTAAGAGGCATCTTGACAAATACATGAATAGGATGGGAATAGAGGGATATACGGTACACGGAAGTGCAGAAGGTTTTAGTTCAGACAGGCATCAAGATTGGCGCAGGCTTGGAGCGCCTGTTCCTGTGCTGTACTGTTCTTTGTTCTTCATTCTTAATGGCACACGCCATGAGATGCCCCTTTGCGGCAAGATCATGCCTATTTTATTTATCAAGCCCCTTCTGGAATCATGTTTTGGTCACCTAATTGTAGGAAGGATAGTAAGAAGAAAATTAACTAACCTGTTAAACCATGACACTTATGTATTTTTGGTGGTTTAAAATAACCATGTTCAGTTAATATCTGCCTGTTACATTTTTCTCCCTTAGACCAAGGCCAAGCTTACTTCAAGTTAATCATTCATGTGGACATACCATGGCATTAGTAACCCAGACGCCTGAACTAATAATCCAGTAGATTGTCAGTTTAACTCCCACCATGGTAGTCTGAAAATTTGAATTCAGAACAAAATCTGGAAATAAAAGGCTGATATCAGGAAAAGTGATCTTGAAGCTTTTGGATTTTCTGAACTATAGGTGTAGTAAGCCACTCAGTTATACCAAACCGTAACCAGCGTTCAAAAAAGCCCACCACCACCTTAGGAACATAGGAGTAGGCGTAGGCCATTCAGTTAGTTGAGCCTGCTCTGCTTTTCAATTAGATCATGGCTGATCATCTACCTCAACACCACTTTCTGGCGCTATCCCCATATCCCTTGATCTCATTAGTATCCAGATATCTATCAATTTCTGTCTTACACATGCTCAATGATTGAGCTTTCACAGCCCTATGGGGTAGAGAATTCCAAAGATTCACCACCCTCTCTGAAGAAATTCCTCCTCATCTCAGTCTTAAATGGCCTACCCCTTATTCTGAGATTATGTCCCCTGGTTCTAGACTCACCAGCCAGGGGAAACATCCCATCACGCCCTGTAAGAATTTTGCAATTTTCTGTGGGCAACTATGAGTGGGCAATAAATGCGACCTTGCCAGTGATACCTGCATACCGAGAATGTAATTGAAAAATATGTACATATGCACATGCCAGCGGAATAGTACACAACCATATACCAAGGCAATAATGCATACTCACAGGCACTGATACACACAGTTGTGGAGGTGAAAAATACTGTGCTAATATTGTAATCTGACTTAATGCAACGATATCTGTAGCTGTCAGCTTTAACAAGCTGTTACTAATTAGTTAGAGGATCCATTCCCTTTGTTATGTCTCACTAGGGCTCAGTTGGGTTTTTGTTACCTAGGACCTTCTGGATTAGCACTCACCTTTTCTGAATATTTAAACTGTCTCCAGTACCTCTCAAACATTTGAGGCTTTGTTTTTTCCGGATAGCAAGTCACAGTCTTCAAGTAAACCTTCAGATTCCTCTCCAAGAAAAGATTCACCTCGCCATAATCATAATCATCGTACCTGTCAATCGAAAAAGAAAACCTTTTCAGTGATTACAGTCAATAATCTCCAATGCATCTGTGGAAATGGATTTATACAGACTATTTCCAACACAGTTTCTTTTCTCCTACACTATTGATGTTTTATTACTGAGACCGCCCATTTTCATCAGTGGAGTTTAACATTGACAACAATCACCAAGATTTATGATGGTATGGGAGTGAATTCGGTCCCTACTGCAGTACTAAGCCTGGCCACAAAGGTTTTGGGTTCAGTCCTTCCTCTGTTTTTGAGGTTGGTTTCAGGCATGGCATCTGTAAGGCTGCTGTAGTGAGCTGAGGGGGGAGGGGGGGGGGGGGTGGCGGGGGGTGTTGGGGGCTGGGGGCCAGGTGGTGGGGATGGGAATCAGGCAACATCCCTGAGCCTGATAATTATCCAGTGACCATTTCTGGGAAACTGCGCATGTGTGGATGCTCAAGATCACATATGAAGAATGACTGGTTGGATGAGGTACCATAGAGGCACAGCACTTGTGGAAATGTATTCCAGTGTGATTCCACACCTTGAAGAGGGGAAGAGAGAAAATATCTGAACCACCCTAGTTATTACTGTTTTAGGAATGAATTCTTATGGTCACACAAGGAGAAAGAATCGTCTGTGATTTTATGTGGCTATGGTAAGAAAATGACTTGGCTCACATTTCAACCTGCATTATAGGGAGTCCTTTCCTTGTTTTCACTCCTTCTGAAACAGCTTTTAAACTGAGAAACCCAAACCCTTTTATGGAAAACGGTTTCGTACAGTCAACAGTCAAAGTTACCTAATACCAAACATGCAGTGGATGTAGTTCCAAATGCCTCTCTTGAGTGCCGAGAAGTCACAACCCCGCTGTTTGGCCATGGTGCCATTCTTCAGACTGTACACAGTGCGGAATTTCTCATCCAGGAGATGGCCAATGTCTGAATACAGCCGGTTCACGAGTGAGAACCCATGGTCTTCCCAGGAATAGTCCTATAGCGGAAACAGCAATTGATGTCAGTCTTTTAACACAACAGTGGCCGGTAGACAAACAGTTGGGAGGGGTGGGGAGAGAGAGAAAGAATGGAAGGAGATTGGTCACTTTTCATTGTAGGGCTTGTAAATGTGCTACTTCATGGTACCAATCAACCCTCTGTGTTAAATCTCACAAGTTAAGTTCACAAGTCATAAGCATTGATTTATGCACTTATGTACTAATGCAGACCCCAGCCTAGTCTTATTTTGAGATAATAGCACCTTCCCTCATTGTTCACATCAGCTTGTACATCAACTTCAGAATTTAGGTTCCCTTTGTATAACCCAACTAAGGGTCAAGGCTCGAACACAATTTCTTCCTTTCATTATACAAGTTGTTATCAAACCAGGTCACCTGCCCCCATGGTTTAAGTCAACCTTAATACCAAGCTTGAAATAGAGGCTCCTTGTAAATCAGCCTCAGTCATAACGCTTGAATCCAGTGACCAACCTATTGTGTTAGTCAGCCTCAGAGCCCAGCCCAGCTCTTGTTGTTCATTAGAAAAAGTGGAATAAGCAGAGAACAGGATGCAAGTAAGCAAAGACATGAACCAAGTTAACTTCCGTGTTAAATTTGGTATATAGCTTTCACCTCTCCTTCCCAACTTTGTAAATCAGTCTTAATTTCAATCCTGGAGCAGAAGCTATCTAAGCCAACCTCAGTGTCAAGCCTGGAATGTCAGAATTTCTCCCTCCCCACCAGCTCCATTTCTTAAGTTCATCTGTAGCTTCCTACAGTGCAGGTCTGCCTTAATTTCAAGTTTCAAATATGGGTCCCCATAGCCTTAATGTCAAAGCATCCTTTGCCACAGCTAAACTTTCTACGCTAGAGATTATACCTGAGCTCGGAAAACAGGCAGCTGCTCTCCACTTCTTCTGGCAAACTCAGGGTAACCAAACTCAGGGTCTTCTACGTAACAGGACAAGTCAGGTATTGTGACAGGTTTATCTTCCGGAGCTGTGTAATCAAAGTGTAAGATGTCAGAGAGAAGAGATTAAAAGGCATCACAAAAGAACAATCTTCTCCCTTTTATCCCACGTTGGTTCTCTGTTCCAGGGTTCTTGTTTTTGTTCCCTATTTTTAATCCCTGTTCTGGTCTCATCAATTCTGCGAGCAATGAACAGGATGACCCACTCAAAGGCCTTTGCCTGTGCTGCTTGTGTTGACTGCTTACGCGACATGATGCAGCAACCCAGCAACAACTTTCCCTCGGATTTCCCCTTCTCTCCCCCGAGAATGGTGTGGCTGAGATGTGGAGCCCAGTCACAGAGATCGAATGTAGATGCCACCATTTTATGGTATGGTGCTCTGGAGCTCCAAGATGCTTTTCCATCTCACTACCAATCATTTCACATTAGCTCTAAATATGTCAGGCATCTACATGTCAAAGAGCATAGCCTCAACTTTCTGGGGACAGTTCACAGCAGGTAAATATACTCCAAAGAAAGGAAACTAATTATTGGCAGCAAGAAATGCAAGACAGAGGGAATTAAATATTTACTTTGAAACAGAATAATCATACAATAAATAAAATAAAACAGTGGGAGGGAATCTTGCTTACCCTTGGTCACTGTTGGTGGACTTGTGTCTTTTTCTGTCTCTAATCCAATCCATATTTCTTCCCGCAGCATCTCCTCTTCATTCTCTTTCCCTGCCTGGAATTTCTGCATCCTATCTGCCAAACATTCGGAATCACTGGAATAATCCACTGACTGAAAGAAATTGAAATAAAATCATTCAGCACTGGGGTTCTGATGAAAGGTCATCAACCTGAAACACTAACTCTGTTTCTCTCTCCAGACTTGCCAGTATTTCCAACATTTTCTGTTTTTATTAGCCCTGGTCTTTTTTAGGTTCTCCCCACAAGAACACTAGATTTGATTCACACCTACCTGAACCATCTACATCCTTCATATTCAGTGAAGTCAGGACATTCATAATCCAACTCCTCTTCCCCGCAACACCTTGACAAAAGCAATGTCACACCTTTCCCTTCCCTCTCACTCAACTATGGTGTTGATCTACAGAACCCCATTCCACATGCAGAAAGTTCAGTGCCTACCAAAGCCTGGACACAAAGCATTACAGCTCCCCACTTCCCATCCTCTGAAACTAAGCCAATATTTAAGTTCCTCCCCCGGACTGTTCTACTGATTATCTAGATTCAATCCCAACTGCTATTCTCATGTTGGTCTTTTCAACTGATGGGAACGAATCAGCTCATATGTTAAGAGAACAGCAACAGAGTCAGAAGCACAGCAGAGGCTTGAAGGGATGACTGTTTTCCCAAAGGCATAGTGGGCAAATGCAGTGAGGAACTGAGACACAGAGACCAGAAAAGTAAAGTTTAATTCATGGTTGGTGCTGGGTTTGCTGACCTCAGCCAGGATAGCGGAACGCTACAACAGACCCTAGCACCATAAGGCGATGGATGGGAAAAGGCATCCATGGTGTCAGACTGACTGTAGTCCAATGACTTGTGCTGAAAAGTATTTGAAAGACTTGCATTTATATAGCACTTTTCATGACCACTGGAGATCTGTTTTTGTGATGTTGATTGAGGGATAAATATTGGCCAGGACACTGGGAATAACTCCCTTGCTGTTCATTGAAATAGTGGTCTGGGATCTTTTACATTCACCTGAAAGGGCAGACGGGGCCCTTAGTTTAACATCTCATCTAAAAGATGACACCTCCAACTGTTCAGCGCTTCCTCAGTACTGCACTGGAGTGTCAGCCTTGATTTTTGTGCCCTAGAGTGGGACTTGAACACAGAATGTTGTGATTTAAAGGCAAGACTGTTACCAATGGAGCCACCACTAATTTGTGCTTGAATGTTGAATGGAGATAGGATTGGGCTCAGCTGTGATACCCAACTGCAGTTGAATAACCTTCTAAAACTCACTGGGCTCATTCACAATTAATGGCTATTTGGATGTGGTACCAGAGTAACTGTACTTCAACAGCCGTCAGTGTCTTCAGAAAAGGAGAGTAATGCAATGGTTTTGTTTGGGATTACTGCTACCATGCATCTAAATTTACAAAAGACGGCATACCTCACACACCAGTGAATGTAAGTCCTTTTTTTAAAATGGTGAAAAAAAAGTACTGCGAGTAAACTACTGCACTATCCTCTCAGACTGGAAGCAGCCATATGGTTCTGTGAAACATTATTGGTAAAACCACTGCCAACTTAAATAGTGAGTTAATCAAATCCTGCCACAAACAAACAGGGTGCTTCTGAAAATGGTTCTCTGCAATAAATGGGTATAATGGTAATTCACTACCCGATCAGAGAATCTTCCGTATAAAGGTTCTTCTACATTAATACTGTAGCTCTCCATGAGACATAACATTACCCCTCCACTCCGGCCTCACCAAACGCGATATTGCTTACCCTTCGCCTGCGATGTGCCAGTGAGGGGTCTGGGATGTTGCCATTCCCATTTGTCGTGTCGCCAGAGCACTGGTTGTTAATCGACGATGGCCTTAGGACATGGCCGCCCTCGTGTCCTCCCTCAGCACTTATCCCACAGCCAAAAACAAAACTCGCCAGCGAGTGGTAATGAGCCAGCAGCACAACCCCATGTACCAGCTCTGCTAGTGACCAACAATTCTCTCCAATTTTCAGCAGGTTCTAGTGGACAGAAAATTCAAAATATGAAAGAGTTGGTGAGAAGTAATATTTTGATTTAATTTTCCCATTTTAGCTATTTCATTGCTTATTTTTCTGTTCTTTTTTCCACAGCTGAGAGCATGGAATGGAATCTACTAACAGTATTCTGAACTGACCATCAAGAGCCAGGCAAGCAATGTCAGAAAGTAGATGTTCTTCAGATTTGCTCTGTGGAGTAACATTTGGCTGCTGCTCCCTACTAAAACTATGAGGGGGTTTTGATAGAGTAAATAAGGAGACACTGTTTCCACGGGTAGGAGGGTCAGCAACCAGAGAATACAGACTTAAGCTAATTGGCAAAAGAACCAGGGAGATGAGAATTTCTTTTTTACGTAATGAGTTGTTATGATCTGGAACGCATTGCCTGAAAGTCTGGTGGAAGCAGATTCAATAGTAACTTTCAAAAGGGAATTGAATAAATACTTAAAAGGGAAAAATTTACAGGGCTATGGGAAAGAGCAGGGGAGAGAGTCTATTTGGACAGCTCTTTCAAAGAGTCAGCAAAGGCACAATGGGTCAAATGGCCTCCTCCTCCTGTTTTGTAAGATTCTATGAAAACACAACAGAACTGCACAGACACAGCAAATGAACTTTTTCCATAGAAATAACAATTGCTCATAATGGTCTTGCCGTTTAAGCTTGTCTCTTTATTTGTATCAAAATGATCAGGTCATGGGGAAATCCAAACATGTAGGATGTGGTAGAATAGTGGCAGAATTTCAGCCTCAGCCCAGATGGTAAGTACAGTTCCCAGAAAGATAAATCTCACCTCAATGTGTTGCTTGGCGATGAGCCAGGGCCTATGTGCCAGGATCTTGTTGATCTCATTAAGGTTCCTCAGTCTCTGAGGGATGCAGTCGAGCCCCTGCAGCCACTGTGGGTCACCACCCACCTGCAAGAACTGATTAACGTGAACCTCCACCAAGTAAGAGGACTGGTGTCGAGCTGCTGCCTGGAAAAGTGAGAGAGAGAGAGTGAGAGAGAGAGGAGAAAGTTGGTTTAACAAAAAGTTCAAGATCAGGACTTGAAGCCACAGTTGATTAAACAAAGTTCCTCAATGGATAAAGACACCACATTATATGTCACTGAGGCAAAGAGACATGAGAAATAGAAGCAGGAGTAGGCCATTCAGCCCCTCAATCCTGCTCCACCATTCAATGAGATCATGGCTGATCTTCTACCTCTGATCTACACCTTCCTGCCCTATACCCATATCCCTTGATTCCTTCAGTATCTAAAAATCTGTTAATCTCTGACCTGTAAATGTCTGAGCATCCATAGCTATCTGGGGTAGAGAATTACAATGGTTCACAACCCTCTGAGTGAAGAAATTTGAGCCCCCCGCCCCCCCCGCGGTCTAGAATATCCAAACTTGAATGAAGTACCTGAGGGCTGCTGGCATCCCTGAAATGGAACTCCAGCAAGAATCATTGAACTCAGGATAGGTTGGGAGTCAATTTTAAGGAAAACAGAATTCTTGAAACACAGCACTAAACACATGTCACTGGGGAAAGAAACAATCAAGAGTTCACTCCACTTCCCACGTTCACCCAATTGTAGTTAAAAGTGCTCAGCCAGCATAATGCACAAGGCTTACAATTTCACTGCAAACAGTAAATAGAGAAATTCTTCCCCCACAATCACTCACACAGAGATTATTCAGCATCAACTGTGCCTCGTGCATTCACCTCCCTCAAACTGCTACATTAACCCATCGCAGTCAGTATTCCTGAAGTAATCAGTAAGCACTCTAATAAAAATGTTTGAAACATTAACCAGAAGTGACAGGGATTTCCCTCGAGGAAGGAAAAAGCCTCTGGTGGCCTGCAAATGGTACATACGACAGGCAGACTATAGGGGAATAGCACAAACAAAAATTCCCCCAAAATCTGTTAAGGCCGGAATAAAGGCTGGGAGGAAGATAGTGTGATTTCAGTGCGGTGTTGAGTCTGATATGGACATGATAGCTAAGACCTGGCCTCAATGGCATCCCACCTTCCAGGGACTCAAGACAGAGACACAAAGACCACAAAATGAATGAGAAGCCTATGAAAATATCTTGTGTAGGGATCCTGATTTGTTTAAGCAGGCTATTTGCTTCTGACATATTTAAGTACACCTCACTGTATTTGATTATTGCAGTACTCCAGCTCCACCAGTAGAGGATGGATGCCAGAACTAGAGTATCACAAGGAGGTGCCATTACTTCATTGGGCAACCTGTTTTGGAATTTTCCATTAATGTCATGCTGACCACTGTGAGAATTCTCTACTGCAGCGCAACTAACACCTGCTGTAGAAAATACCTCAATTTTAAAATTCTCACCCGTGTTCAAATCTCCCCTTGCCCTTCCCTAGCTCTGTGATCTCTTCCAGTCCCGCAACTCTGATAACTCTGTGTTCCTCCAATTCTGGTCTTTTGTGCATCTACGATTTTAATCACTCCAGCATTGGCAAAGACGCCTTCAGCTGTCAAGGCACCAGGCTTCTGAATACCGTCCCTAAACCTCCCCGTCTCTCCACCTCTCATTCCTCCATTATTTCTGTGAAGCACCTTGGGATTTTTACAATAGAGGTGCTATATAAATGCAAGTTGCTGTTGCATGGTCAAGTTAAAAACATAAGATACAATACAGCAAAAAAAAGGAAGATAAAAGCAAATTATAAACCCTCACTCCTATCCTTCTTAAGCTATGTTATCATCCAACAAAGGGCATGTATGCTTCCTTCAGAAGTATTCCCATGAGCCAGTCTGGTCTCTGACTAAGAAATTAAGCAGGTCAGCCTGCTCCAAGGGCAGCCATGAGTGGGTAGTTTGATGCGCCCCGGTAGGGGTACCTCTTCTGAACGTCCTTCTTTCCTGTACAGAGAGGCCAAAATTTGAAACTCGGTGAAGTGGGTGCTGTACCCTGTGCATCAATGCCACATTAAATCACAATACTTTCTGATGCTCGACAGCAAAGGCATGACGATATTACCATGATGGCGATGTAGTGTCGGTAGTGGAAGGGGAGGGGTCCGTCCATATGCAGCAGGTAGTGTTGGGTTTTCAGGAATGACTCCAGGTACTGAGGGTGGCATCCCATGAGCTGCACGACTCCATCCAGGCAGCTCCTGCTGCCCAGTGCTTTCACAAACAACAGGTGGGTCCGGTCATTTTCTGCACCCATCTTGTTGATCTAACAGTAAAAACAAACACAACAGAAAAGTCAGTGTAATTCCTTAAAATCCATTTACTTCAGAGAGATCAGGCTGTCCATGAAATTTATCAATCTCACACCAAATATGCTGCTCCCAAAAGTGGAAAGGGAAGATGCAAATTGAGATTGCTGCAGTAACAATATAGATTGTTGCAATTTTTAACCTTTCCCCCTTTACTGGTGTGTATGGCTCATTGTATTTGCCCACTGAGCTAGCACATGCCAAGCTGTGGTGTTGGTGGAAAGCATGTAGTGGAAAAACACTTGCTTTCCCACCAAAATGAGAGAAACTTGGAGGGAAAAGCCACCTCAGGTTATTGGAATTACATACCTGATGGCTAGTTACACAGCAGCACAGGCAGAGATATCTAGGAGCAAGACTGCACATTTACTCCCTTGTCCAATGTTAGTGACAAATCCCGACAAAGAAAAAGTAAAAATAAACTAAAAGCTTTCAGTCATAAATTGCTGGTGAAAGAAATTAAAACCTTTCTAATGACTGCTCTAGAAATGTCTTTTCAAAACTCCTCAAGAGTAGAACTGAGCCACACAGACTACAAGGGTCCAGGTTCGATCTAGGCCAGGACAGCAATATGGGTCACTGTAACTGCGATTGGACTTGGGAGTTGAAAAATTAATCAGGCAGGATTCCTATTCCTGATCTTTACCCAGCAACCTATTGGACTTCAGGAAGATGGAATTGGGTTGGCAATGATGTCCCATTGTTGAACATCCCATGCTTATCATCTCAGCTCACACATGGAATAACTTGTGGACAAGACACTGGGAGGCGGAATGTGCCTGTGGAACCATACCTCAGTATTAGACTGCACTTTCAGAAGAGAAACAGAGGTAACTGTACAGAATGAAAAGATACATGAGCCAATTTTATAAACGCACTCTATCAGTGGGGCGTCTGACGTGCTACAACAGAGAGTGCGTTACCCCAGGGTTCCTGATTACACTGTCTCGCAGCTGAGTTGTGCTCGCCAGTAGCATACATCTCTAAAATGAGCCTGTACACCTTTTTTTTTACTAAAATGGCTCATTTCCCAAATTTATTTGCAGGAAACAGAATTAATTTGAACATTACCTCATGCTCTGGTATCAATGGATTTTGTCCATTGGTGCATGGTCGAGGGACCCTGCCCGCTCGCTCCTGGAAGAGAATCAGGAGAAGAATTGTTACTAAACACCAGGTTGATGTACTATCCAACTACTTTTAAAAGCTCCTTTTATGTCCAGGCAAGCAAGATGACGTCAATTAATTCCCTTTTAATTTTTTTTTGCATGTTTAGAAACTTAGTTGACAGTTCAAAGCCCATTGCACAGAACACGGGCACGGTTTAAAGGAAAAGGAAACAAGAAGTAAATCAGAAAGCAGCCTTAAGACAATGCCAGGTTTGATTTTAAAAAGATTCTGGGGGGAGAGACCAAGGAAGGTGCGGAGGTGCAAGGTTTAAAGGCACTGGGGGTGAATGTGTTGAAGCAGTGGACAGTGTGCTGACTCCTGAGCTCAGCAGCAGGTGGGTAAAGGGAACAGGAACAGTACTGTATTTGGGACTTAGAAGAAACAAGAGAGGAAAGTTCAGGACAGCACTAACTACAGTCGCAGTGCTAAATGGGAAAGGAGTGGAAATGTTGCAACAAAGAAAGAGAGGTTGCTAAAAGTGCCAGGAGAAGATGCAGGTAATCCATATCTCAGGAAACACTGTCTGGGGACTCATTGCTAGTGCGTGAATCTTGAATCACTTGCTTCCAATGAGAAATGTTTACCGTAGGATCTATTTGATGGGGTGTCTTATTGCCAGCATTTGAACTTAAGCTCCTCAAAGGACGCTAATTTAAGTTAATAGGCAAAAAGCCCAGAGATGAGAATAAAAATAATACACTCCTTAAAACCTACCTCTCTGACCCAGTTTTTGATCACCTGTCCTAATATCTCCTTATATGGTTTGTCTGATTACACTGCTGTGAAGCAACTTTGGACATTTTACTACATTAAAGATACTATAACATTGCAAGTTGTTGTTGGGTGTAAGAGCAATGAGTCATGACAAAACCAGGTTTAGCTATGATATCCTCCATGGCAAAATAGCCAGCCAACAGGTTCACATATTAATAATTACTAGGACATGTACTGCTGGGTAGTCCTTGCCTGTGGAACTGTACCCAAGTTTGAGGCAGCGCCTACTAATGAATCAATCAGTTCAACAATTGTACAGCAGGTAAAGCTGCTTAAAATTCTGGCACTGAAAAGCTTTACAGTAAACACAAAACTGATGAGGGGGTTTAAAATACTCCAGGACACGGAAAAGCACGTCCAGCTTGCACTGTAGAGATCTGCAAATATGTGTCTGCCGAGTGAAATGTGGAACAGTGGTGCTGCTTGTATCTAGGTCGTGTCAACACAGCACTGAAGTGATAATCTATCAGTATATTCTGAACTTCATCCATCAAGTTACACTATGATGTAGCTTGACAGAGAGGCATGAAAGGCAGATAGAGAAAGGCACAAAGGCAGAGAATGAAATACACAGAGCCTGAGAGAGCAAAACACAGAAGCACGAGAAGAAACAGAAGCAGAGGCAGAGCACAGAAATAAAACAGAAGCAGACCAGCGAAAGCAGGCAGCCAGAGAGAAATAAATAGAGAAAAACAGGAAGAGAAAAAAGAAACTAAGCGGAACAGAAAACAGGAGGCAGAGAGCACTAGAAAAAGGGGTGATGCACAGAGCCAGAGACAGAAGAATGAAAAACAGAAAGAGAAATAGAAAAGACTGAGGTATAGGCATACAAACAGCATTACAGGGAAAGAGGGAGACCAAGAGAAAAACACAAAATGGAGGCAGAAAAAGTGACAATTAATGTTGGCCACAACAAAATGATTATTAATGGTCAAAGGTCAATTATCACTCACACTGGAAAAAATCAGAGCAACATTTGAGAGTGTGGCCTGGTTTTGCAGTGTTTGTGGGCACTATCATGCCCACTTTAGCCTCTGGAAAAGGGTGCACTGCAGCAGCCTGTCAGTAACCACACAACATGGCCAGAATTTTACCACCCCTCTGGAGACAGGCTGGAAGCAGGAGGGCTGGTAAAATGGGGCGGAAGTCGTCAGAAGGAAAGCCTGATGTCTTCCGCCTCCACAGGATACTGTCAACAGCAGCAATGGCAGCAGCGTGGCCACCCGCCGACTGGAGGCGGGCAGCCAATGAATTCAATTAAGTGGCCAATTAGCGGCCACTTTCCACCCACGCTAGCATTTACCGTCGTTGGGATGGGCTCCCACTGCATGGGGAGACCACTGGTTATACTGAGGCAGTTTCCCAGCAGCTTCCTGGAGGTGGTGGGGGGAGGGGGGGGGGATGTGCGGGGCAGGGGCTTTTCTTTTTGGCCTCTCCACAAACCACAGAGCGGCTCCCGGTGGCAACAGCTGCCTCCGTGGCTCCGACACCGATGCCAGAGGCTTCACCCCTCCGATCGCCGGGATCTGCCCGCCTGGCCCCGGCACATTAAAAAGGATTATTCCCCAGTTTTTGAGGGTGCCTCAACATGGAGCTGCTCTCTCCTCTCTACAGCCTCAACAGTCACTACCTCTATTGGTGGCACTATCGAGGCTGCCAAGCTGCCGGCCCTCGGATTGGGCTGGCAGCTCGGACAGGCTGGCCACTGTTCTTAATTGGACAACTGTCTCGGCAGCTGCCAATTAAGAGGCAGACACCGGTAACATCGTCCCCCGGGGTCACCCTGTCCAACTGTGCGGCTCGGTACCCGCTTTTGGTCCCAGCAGCAGCTCTTCCTATCTTCTGGTAAAATCCAGCCCTGTGTTTCAGAGCAGACTGATATCTCTGCATTTATCAAAAACTTGTATGCACAATGGGAGGCCCTAAGGAGCTGGCCACTAGAATAACTGTTTGAAAATAATTTATAGCATGAACCCAATGACCCAATCGCTGCACCTTTGCACCTGTCTGTGTCTATATGTGCTGCAAGATAACCTGCACGTTTGTTGACCAGGCCAATGACACCCCTTTCAACTCTGAGGTTCCGGTATTTGCTTTGCAAAGGTACAGTAAAGACCATTAAGCACATTAACACTAGTGACATTAAAACTGGCTTAAACAATACTTTCTGAAGCCATACCGCCCTCTCCAACCTCCGCCCTCCACACACACACATCATAAACTGACTGTAAATGTTAACTCAACATTCTTACATAAAAATCCCAACCATATTCCCAAGCATATCGAGCAATGGAACACATTCCATTTCAGGAACCCAACATCAGCGACATGAAATTTTAAGTCAGCTTTAACACAGTTAGATGCAAAGTGAACCTGCCTCTCCTATGCTTCAACAACATGTCTCAATGCTAAACCAACTTACAGCACCAGTATAAGTATCTCCATTTCCCACACTAGCCTCAAGTGGGAGTGTAGATTTGGCTCAAGCCGAAATATTTATTCTAGAAACTGGGCCGCAAACATTTTTGATTTTGGGGGAGGGGAGCTTTTGCAGGGAGGGAGGGGTTGTAATTCGTGCCCCGCCCCCTGATTGGGGAAGCCTGAGGATCTCCAGATATCGGACCTCCGGTTAGATATCATTGTTGAAACGTGAAGGGGAGACCTCAAATAGGCATCAGGTCCTTTGCACGTTCAAATAATGGGCCTAACACCTGCTTCAGGTGTAGGTAAAGGACACCTCTCATTTGTCCTTACCAATATGGCAGGCCTCACACTTCTAGCCAGATATGCACATGCTGCCTGCTCACCATATTAGGACCCATGTAGTGCCCAAAACATGCAGTCTGATTTCTAGCCCTTTGTTTTTCCCCACTGGGTAAATAAAATAATGGTCACGGTAATGCAGCCCGGGTGTTGTGCTGCTGTCCTGTGTCAAAGACCATTGGGCAGCAGCCATCATGTTATCAGCCTTTAAATGTACATACACACATACACACACACAAAATCTTGTGCGTGCACTTCACTATATAAGCTTGGCTTCAATTTTGACTCAGTATTTGGTACGGCCACTGATGCATTGCAGACACCGACGGCCTGAATGCTACATGCCATAGATGCTGGAGGATGTTTACATGAGAAATATTTCTTATGCTGATGAAGATGACAGGTGTCCATGCTGCAGAGTAAAATGCTTCTTGCCAATTTTGCCACCCAGTCAGCATCAAGCCTGCACAGGTCAGGTGCAAAGCTCTGACCCAAAAAACATGCTTAAGTTCCATGTGCACAAAAGTAAATCTCACTGCAGCACTGTGTCTTCTTCTTCCATTTCACGTCTCCCCTTCACGTTTCAACATCAACAATGATATCTAGCCGGCCACATCTCCCACATGGATGATTACAGAATACCCAAGCAGATCTTTTATGGGGAACGGTCTCAGGGCAAATGACATCACAGTGGTCAATACAAATGATACAAGGTCATCCTAAAAAAGAATCTTACAAACTTCTGCATTGCAGACCACCTCGTTTGGGAAGACACTGCAGCCAACCAGCCGACATGGAGGCAAGCACATTAAATTTGATTCAGCATGTTTCGAGGACCATCTATGCCAAACACACAATATCCGATGTGCCCAGAGGAAGACCAGCTGCAGAAGTTCCTCCAAGCACCAACAACATGAACTACCAGTTCTGTGGATGTCCATGCCGATCCCGCATCGGAATCTTCAGTCATGAGAGGACCCATAGAAGACAATGAAATCATTTACAGCTTGGATATACTCAAAGAATGAGGGGTCTACCACTCTCCCTAGACAGTCCATCCCCTTTAATCTTTCAATCTGGACGCGATGAGTGGAGTCTTCTCTCTCTCAAGCTTGAAACCACTGTCACATTTCAGGATTTGTTTTTTTTAAGTATCATTGTTCCATTTAAAGGATATGTAAAAAATTTACTTTAAAATATTGAGTTTTAACCAACGAAGTGGATTTCCACTGGTTTAAAAAGGAGGGCCACATTTTCCAGATGTGTACTAAAGTCAGACACTAACAACGTTATCAAGACTATTGGAAACAATAGCGGAACTGTTATTTCATCCCAAGGACTCCTACTAAATATTTATATTGCAGGCAAAGAGAGGCAAATGGAATGTCCTTGCCTGTTAAAGAAAGAACTTGCATCTTGTTATAATGGTGCTTCTATATTTTTTGTTAAGTATTTTTCTGAGGACTCAAGTATTTTAGAATTGTGGACATTGTTTTATTTGGGAAAACTGAAAAGAATTCCATCGATTTATTTTCACTGCCGTTGTTGAAAGGACACTGAGAGGTCTTGTTTGAAAACAACATTTACTGGAAGTCACCTGTCTTCAGATAAATACCCTTTTGACTCTGGGGAGATGTTTACAGAGAAGTGACAGGCCAAAATTTATAGGGGTCCAGAGGCTCGACTCTTGAGATATTGTTTTTGGTTTCGCTGAACTGTGAACTGTTTTGAAGGCAGTTGGAGAAAATCAGCCAAGAGAGCAGTCACCATCAGTTCACCCTCTTCCAGCTCTTTGAGAACTTAGAATCATAGAATGATACAGCACTGAAACAGGCCCTTCGGCCCACCGAGTCGGTGCCAACCAACAACCACCCATTTCTACTAATCCTACATTAATCCCATATTCCCTTACATCCCCACCTTCCCTCAATTCTCCTACCACCTACCTATACTAGGGGCAATTTACAATGGCCAATTTACCTATCAACCTGCAAGTCTTTGGCTGTGGGAGGAAACCGGAGCACCCGACGTAAACCCACGCTATCACAGGGAGAACTTGCAAACTCCACACAGGCAGTACCCAGAACCGAACCCGGGTCACTGGAGCTGTGAAGCTGCGGTGCTAACCACTGTGCCACTGTGCCGCCCCTTAATTCCTGAGAATTAAGTGCAAGAAATAGAGAAACTGATGCTGCATTTCTCCTGGAAAGCTTGCCAACCTGATCTTCAACATCGCTTGAAAAAAACTGTTCTAGAAAGATCCCAGTGACAACCGTCTACGCGTATTCGGGACCCCAAACCAAAAAGGGACAACTGACATATTTCCATAACTTCTTTTTTCCTTCAAGAATTAGCAAGTATTTGGCCAATGTATTCCCTTTTGTCTTTGTTTTGTAACAGAGCTTTAAAGGGAAAACCTCCTTATTTTTCGGTTAACTGGTATGTGTGCGTGTGCGTGTGAGGGGCTAAGGTAAAAGGGAAATTTCATATTTCAATCTGTGTGTTAATGCTTTGCTTCATTACTGGTTAAGTCTTATTTTATAATAAACTGATAATTTTGTTGTTTATTAAAGAAACCTGTTTGGTGTATTATTCTGGGATAAAAATAAAGTCTATGATTGACTGTATCAATAACTGCGTAAACATTTAAATATATGTTGTGACCTGTGGAGAAGTGGAACTAGAAAAAACAGTTCACTCCTCCCGCCTCGGTCGTAACAATCTATAGACCCTGAGCATGTCCCAAAGCACTTTGCAGCCAATGTAGTATTTTTTGAAGTATACTCACTGCTATAATGTGGGAAACGTGGCAACCAACACAACAAAGTCCCACAAAACAGCGATGAGATCAATGGCCAGATAATCTGTTTCCTTTTCCTTTAAATGATCCTAGTTGAGGGATATTGGCCAGGACACCAGGGAGAACTCCCCTGCTCTTCTTTGTATAGCACCATGGGATATGTTACGCCCACAAGGGGACAGATGGGGCCTTGCTTTAATGACTTATCTGAAATACTGCACCACCTCAGTAAGGCCCTCCCTCAGTACAGCACTTGAGTGTGAGCTGAGATTATGTGCTAGATTATGGCAAATAAAATCAAGGAAAACTAAAAAGATATTTTATAAATATATAAAAAGCAAGAGGATAATTAAAGAAAGAGTGGTCTGTATTAGGGACCATTAAAGTAACCTGTGTGTGGAAACAGAATATGTGGATAGGGTTCTTAATGAATACTTTGCGTCTGCTTCCACAAGAGAGGATGGGAAATGTGAAATATTAGATGAAATTAACAAAGTGATAGAGGAAGTATGAAGGGGTTTAACATCTTTGAAAGTGGATAAAATTCCCAAGGCCAGATGAAACGTATCATGGGCTGTTTAGGGAAGCAGGAGAATAGTGGAGACTCTGACCTTCATTTTCCTATCCTCTCTGCTGACAGGCGTGGTGCTAGAGCTCTGGAGGCCAGCTAACGTTATACCATTGTTTAAAATGTAGAAAAAGATATATCAAGTAATTACAGGTTAGTCAGCCTAAGTGCAATGGTGGGAAAATTATTGGAAAAAATTCTGAGGATAAATCTTCATTTGGAAAGACACGGATTTATCAAAGATAGTCAGCACGGATTTGTTAAGGGAAGGTTGGGTCTGACTAACATGATTGAAGTTTTTGAGGAGGTAACAAGAAGGGTCGATGAGGGTAGTGCATTTGATTTAGTCTATACAGATTTTAGCAAGGTTTTTGATAAGGTTCCACATAGCTAACTGGTTGTGAAAATAAAAGCCTATGGGATCCCAAGGCAAAGTGGCAAGTTGGATCTAAAATTGGCTCAGAGACAGGAAACAAAGGGTAACGGTCGATGGGTGTTTTTTGTCATTGGAAGGCATGAACAAATGACCTGAGGAGTGGAGCGACAGTTGGCGGCAGGCCTGTGTGGAAATGGGACCGGGGCAGGTATAAATTGAGAGCTGGGCTCGAGGCCTACACCTACCTGAGGAGCGATAGTCGGCAGCGGACCTGTGTGGAAACGGGACCAGAGCAAGAGGTATAAATTGAGAGCTGGGCTCAAGGCCTACACCTACCTGAGGAATGGAGTGGCAGTCGGCGGCGGAGCTGTGTGGAAACAGGACCGGAGCAGGAGGTATCAATCGAGAGCTGGGCTCGAGGCCTACACCTACCTGAGGCGCCAACAGTCGGCAGGCGGGCTCTCTCTCCCTGCGTCGGCGCGCGCTGGGTTTGAAAAGTGAAAAAAAAACTAACAGTGACATCACAGGAAATCTGTAAGCTGATTGGTTGGTAAGTAACAGCTGTTATTACCTGTAAATAGCTTTAAAAAAATCTGAGAAAAAAAGTTCCTTTTTTAAAAAAGCCCTCAAATAACTACCTTGTAAGTGATAAGGTTAGTACGACTAAGGTTATTTAATTAGTGTAATTTATTAATAATTACTAATTAGAATAGTGCTGTTTCGACAGAGTGAGGCTGTGAGTTGTGTGTGAGGGATTTCCCAGACCAGGGGAAGGAGGTGCTCTTTGCAGCCTCTCTTTTCTTTTCTGCCTTTTCAGCCTCGACGGTACAGGGGAAGAAGCTGATTGGCAAGTAACTGGTATGTTATCCCACTTATTACATTAGCAATAATTAGTTTCTAAAGCTTAGTAATGGCAGGGCAGCTCAGCCAAGCAGAATGCGCCTCCTGTGGCATGTGGGAAGTTGTGGAAGCACCATGTGTCCTAGACAAACACATCTGCAGGAAGGGTCACCGGCTGTAGAAGCTTGAGCTCTAGGTTTCCGAATTCGAGTAGCGGCTGCAGTCACTGTGGGGCATTCGCGAGGCAGAGAACTACGTGGATAGTATGTTTCAGGAGGTAGTCACCCCAGAGCTTAAGAGAGCACAGGCAGAGAGGGACTGGGTGGCTGCCAGACAAATAAGAAGGTCAAGGCAGGTTGTGCAGGAGTCCCCGGAGGACATCCCACTTTCTAGTTCAGTTCTGAGTACCATTGGGAGAGAGGGTTCCTCTGGAGAGTACAGCGAGAGTCGTGACCAGAGCACCATGGGTGGCTCAGCTGAGCAGGGAGGGAGAAGAACAGTCAAGAGAGCAATAGTGATCGGGGATTCTATAGTTAGGGTAACAGACAGGTGTTTCTGTGGTCACAGATGTGATTCCAGGATGGTATGTTGCCTCCCTGGTGCAAGGGTCATGGATATCACCGAGCAGCTACAAGGCATGCTAGAGGTAGAGGGTGCACAGCCAGATGTTGTGGTCCACATTGGTACCAATGATATAGAAAGAAAGAGGGATGAGATCCTGCAGACTGAGTTTAGGGAGTTAGGAAAGAGTTTAGCAAGCAGGACCTCAAAGGTAGTAATCTCCGGATTACTCCCAAGGCCACTAGTGAGTATAGAAATAAGGAATACACCAGATGAATGCGTGGCTCGAAAGATGGTGCAGGAGAGAGGGCTTCAGATTTCTGGGACATTGGGACTGGTTCTGGGGAAGGTGTGACTGTACAAGCCAGACGGTCTGCACCTGAACAGGACTGGGACAAATATCCTTGCAGGAAGGTTTGCTAGTGCTCTTGGGGATGGTTTAAACTAGTTTGGCAGGGGGATGGGAACCTGAGTGCACTCTTAGATAGGACAATTTCAGGGCAGAGAACAGGAGGCAAAAAATTAGCGAGTGACTTTGAAAGAGAGAAGAAGCAAAAGGTGAAAAAGTGCGCAGCACAGGCTGTGTTAAAGGGTATTTATTTAAATGCAAGGAGTATAGTAAATAAAGCCGATGAGCTGAGAGCACAGATAGACACATGGCAACACAAAGTCATTGATATAACGGAAAGTTGGCTTAAAGTGGGGCAAGAATGGCAGCTCAACATCCCTGGATATAGTTTTCAGGCGAGATAGAGAGGGGGATAAAAAAGGAGTGGGTGTAGCATTATTAGTTAAGGAATCAATAACAGCTGTGAGGAGGGATGATAGGCTAAATGAATCATCAAATGAGGCCATATGGGTGGAGCTCAGAAATAAAAAAGGAGCAGCCACACAACCCAGATTGTACTATAGACCCCCAAATAGTGAGTGGGAGATAGAAGAACAAATATGTAGGCAAATTTCTGAGTGCAAAAACTATAGGGCAATAATAGTTGGGGATTTCAACTACCATAATACCAACTGGGATACAAACAGTGTGACGGGCACAGAGGGCACAAAATTCTTGAACTACATTCAAGAGAACTTTTTTAGCCAGCACATAACAAGCCCAACGAGAGGGGGCGCAATTCCAGATTTAGTCTTTGGTAATTAAGCTGGGCAAGTGGATGAAGTATCAGTGGGTGACCATTTTGGAGATAGTGACCATAACAGTTAGTTTTAGCATAATCATGGAAAAGGACAAGGATAAAACAGGAGTTAAAGTTCTAAATTGGGGGAAAGCAAATTTTACAACGCTGAAAGATGATCTGGTGAAAGTGGATTGGATGCATCTAGTTGAAGGAAAATCAGTGACAAACCAGTGGGAGGCATTCAAAAGCGAGAGTCTACAGGCACAGTGTAGGCATGTCCCCACAAAGATAAAGAGCAGTATGGCCAAATCTAGAGCCCCCTGGTTATCGAGAAGCTTACAGGGTAAGTTAAAGCAGAAAAAGAAAGCTTATGATGATCACAAAAAACTTAATACTTTAGAAAGCCCAGAGGAGTATAGGAAGTGTAGGGGTGAAGTAAAAAAGGAAATTAGAAAAGCAAAGAGAGGACATGAAAAATTATTGGCAGGTAAAATCAAGGAAAACCCGAATATGTTTCATCAGTACATTAAGAGCAAGAGGATAACTAAGGAAAGGGTAGGGCCTATCAGAGATGTACAAGGGAACTTTTGTGTGGATGCAGAAGATGCGGGCAGGGTTCTTAATGAGTTTTTTTGTCTCTACCTTCACAAAGGAGAGGGATGATGCAGACATTGTAGTTAAAGAGGAGTGTGAAATATTAGATACAATAAGCATAATGAGAAAGGAAGTACTAGAGGGTCTGACATCCTTGAAAGTGGATAAATCGCTAGGGCCGGATGGATTGCATCCCAGGTTGTTAAAGGAAGCCAGGGAGGAAATAGCAGATGCGCTGAGGATCATCTTCAAATCTTCACTGGATACGGGCGAGGTGCCAGAGAATTGGAGGTCTGCAAACATTATACCATTGTTTAAAAAGGGTGCGAGGGATAGACCAAATAATTATAGGCCGGTCAGTCTGACCTCGGTGGTGGGAAAATTATTAGAATTAATTCTGAGAGATAGGATAAACTGCCACTTAGAAAGGTACAGGTTAGGTATAATCAGCATGGATTTGTTAAGGGAATGTCATGTCTTACTAACTTGATTGACGTTTTTAAGGAATAACAAGGAAGATTGATGAGGGTAGTGCAGTGGATGTGGTCTACATGGATTTTAGTAAGGCATTTGACAAGGTCCGGCATGGAAGACTGGTCAGTAAAATGAAAGCCCATGGGATACAGGGGAACGTGGCAGGTTGGATCCTAAATTGACTCAGTGACAGGAAACAAAGGGTAGTACTCGACAGATGTTTTTGCGACTGGAAAGCAGTTTCCAGTGGCATTCCACAGGGCTCAGTTTTGGGTCCCTTGCTGTTTGTGGTATATATTAGTGATTTAGACTTAAATGTGGGAGGCATGATTGGAAAATTTGCTGATGACACAAAAATTGGCCATATAGTTGATAGTGAAGAGGATAGCTGTAGACTCCAGAATTATATCAATGGTTTGGTTGAGTGGGCGGAAAAGTGGCAAATGGAATTCAATCCAGAGAAGTGTGAGGTAGTGCATTTGGGGAGGGCAAACAAAGCGAGGGAATACACAATAAATGGGAGGATATTGAGAGGGGTAGCAGATGTGAGAGACCTTGTAGTGCATATCCACAGGTCCCTGAAGGTGGCAGGACAGATAGATAAGAGTGGTGAAGAAGGCATATGTAATGCTTTCCTTTATTGGCTGAGGTATAGAATACAATAGCAGAGATGTAATGCTGGAATTGTATAAAATGCTGCTGGAGTACTGCGTACAGTTCTGGTCACCACATTACAGGACAGACATAATTGCTCTGGAGAGAGTACAGAGGAGATTTACAAGAATGTTGCCAGGGCTTGAAAGTTGCAGCTATGAGGAAAGATTGGATAGGCTAGGGTTGTTTTCCTTACAACAGAGGAGGCTGAGGGGGTGCCTTAATTGAGTTGTACAAAATTATGAGGGGCCTAGATAGAGTTGACAGGAAGGACCTGTTTCCCCTAGGGGAGAAGTCAATTACCAGGGGGAACAGATTTAAGGTGATTGGTAGAAGGATTAGCGGAAACATGAGGAAAAACGTTTTCACCAAGGGTGGTGGGTGTCTAGAATTCACTGCCTGGAAGGGTGGTGGTGGCAAAAACCCTCAACTCATTTAAAAGGTAACTGGACATGCAGCTGAAGTGCTGTAATCTGCGAGGCTATGCACCAAGTGCTGGAAGGTGGGATTGGATGGGACGGGTAGTTTTTTTGGCTGGCACGGACACGATGGGCGGAATGACCTCCTTCTGTGCCATAAGTTTTCTATGGTTCTATGGTTCTAAATATTTTGTCTGTCTTCATGGTAGAAGACACAAATTACATACCAGAAATAATGGATAACCAAGGGGCTAATAAGCATGAGGAACTTAAGGTGATTAATATCAACAGAGAAAAAGTATTGGAGAAATGTAAGGGACTGAAAGCAGACAACTCCCCAGGACCTGATGACCTACATCCTAGGGTTCTAAAAGGGTAACTGCAGAGATAGTGGATGCAGTAGTTATGATTTTTCAAAATTCCCTAGATTCTAGAATTGTCCCAGTGGATTGGAAGTTAGCAAATGCAACATCACTATTCAAAAAAGGAGGGAGAGAGAAAACAAGGAAGTACAGGCCAGTTAGCCTGCCATCAGGGAAAATACTGGAATCTATTATTAAGGAAGTATTGCTGAAAAAAGAGACATGCTGTCGAAGCTTTTCGTCTTGCACTCATCAAGACAGAAGCAAGAATGTCAAATTTCAAAGGGAGCAACAATTTATACTGCATGAGAAAAGGGGGCAGATTGGTTGGCAACTCTGATTGGTCAAGGCGTTGCCAGGGAGAATGCACCAGGGAACTACTGAACTATTGTCTCCCACGCTTTTGTTCGATTCATAAAACGTGCAAAGAGCCCGATTGATAATCTTAAATTGGTTGTTACTGTAATTCTTAGCACACTCGGAATTGTTTAGTTTAGTTTAGAGATACAGCACTGAAACAGGCCCTTTGGCCCACCGAGTCTGTGCCGACCATCAACCACCCATTTATACTACACCTTCTTCTGGCAGGGCAGGGATCCTGAAGAACCAAGACAGCATGGAGTGGGCTTCGCCATCAGAAACTCCTTGCTCAGCATGATAGAGCCTCCCTCAAATGGCTCGGAACGCATACTGTCCATCCGACTGCTCACCACCTCTGGTCCAGTACACTTACTCAGCATCTATGCTCCAACACTCTGCTCCGCACCTGAAGCTAAAGACCAGTTCTATGAACAACTCCATAACATCATTAGCAGCATCCCCAACACCGAACACCTATTCCTGCTGGGGGACTTTAATGCCAGGGTTGGGGCCGACCATGACTCATGGCCCTCCTGCCTTGGGCGCTATGGCGTTGGAAGGATGAATGAGAACGGGCAGAGACTGCTTGAGTTGTGTACCTATCATAACCTCTGCATCACCAACTCGTTCTTTCACACTAAACCCTGTCACCAGGTTTCATGGAGGCACCCAAGATCACGTCGTTGGCACCAGCTAGACCTCATTGTCACAAGGCGAGCCGCCTTAAACAGTGTTCAAATCACACGCAGCTTCCACAGTGCGGACTGCGACACCGACCACTCCCTGGTGTGCAGCAAGGTTAGACTCAGACCAAAGAAGTTGCATCATTCCAAGCAGAAGGGCCACCCGCGCATCAACACGAGCAGAATTTCTCACCCACAGCTGTTACAAAAATTTCTAAATTCACTTGTAACAGCCCTTCAAAACACTCCCACAGGGGATGCTGAGACCAAGTGGGCCCACATCAGAGACGCCATCTATGAGTCAGCTTTGACCACCTACGGCAAAAGTGCGAAGAGAAATGCAGACTGGTTTCAATCTCATAATGAAGAGCTGGAACCTGTCATAGCCGCTAAGCGCATTGCACTTTTGAACTACAAGAAAGCCCCCAGCGATTTAACATCCGCAGCACTTAAAGCAGCCAGAAGTACTGCACAAAGAACAGCTAGGCGTTGCCCAAACGACTACTGGCAACACCTATGCAGTCATATTCAGCTGGCCTCAGACACCGGAAACATCAGAGGAATGTATGATGGCATGAAGAGAGCTCTTGGGCCAACCATCAAGAAGATCACCCCCCTCAAATCTAAATCGGGGGACATAATCACTGACCAACGCAAACAGATGGACCGCTGGGTTGAGCACTACCTAGAACTGTACTCCAGGGAGAATGCTGTCACTGAGACTGCCCTCAATGCAGCCCAGCCTCTACCAGTCATGGATGAGCTGGACATACAGCCAACCAAATCGGAACTCAGTGATGCCATTGATTCCCTAGCCAGCGGAAAAGCCCCTGGGAAGGACAGCATTACCCCTCAAATAATCAAGAGTGCCAAGCCTGCTATACTCTCAGCACTACATGAACTGCTATGCCTGTGCTGGGACGAGGGAGCAGTACCCCAGGACATGCGCGATGCCAACATCATCACCCTCTATAAAAACAAAGGTGACCGCGGTGACTGCAACAACTACCGTGGAATCTCCCTGCTCAGCATAGTGGGGAAAGTCTTTGCTCGAGTCGCTCTGAACAGGCTCCAGAAGCTGGCCGAGCGCGTCTACCCTGAGGCACAGTGTGGCTTTCGTGCAGAGAGATCGACTATTGACATGCTGTTCTCCCTTCGTCAGATACAGGAGAAATGCCGTGAACAACAGATGCCCCTCTACATTGCTTTCATTGATCTCACCAAAGCCTTTGACCTCGTCAGCAGACGTGGTCTCTTCAGACTACTAGAAAAGATCGGATGTCCACCAAAGCTACTAAGTATCATCACCTCATTCCATGACAATATGAAAGGCACAATTCAACATGGTGGCTCCTCATCAGAGCCCTTTCCTATCCTGAGTGGTGTGAAACAGGGCTGTGTTCTCGCACCCACACTTTTTGGGATTTTCTTCTCCCTGCTGCTTTCACATGCGTTCAAATCCTCTGAAGAAGGAATTTTCCTCCACACAAGATCAGGGGGCAGGTTGTTCAACCTTGCCCGTCTAAGAGCGAAGTCCAAAGTACGGAAAGTCCTCATCAGAGAACTCCTCTTTGCTGACGATGCTGCTTTAACATCTCACACTGAAGAATGCCTGCAGAGTCTCATCGACAGGTTTGCGTCTGCCTGCAATGAATTTGGCCTAACCATCAGCCTCAAGAAAACGAACATCATGGGGCAGGATGTCAGAAATGCTCCATCCATCAATATTGGCGACCACGCTCTGGAAGTGGTTCAAGAGTTCACCTACCTAGGCTCAACTATCACCAGTAACCTGTCTCTAGATGCAGAAATCAACAAGCGCATGGGTAAGGCTTCCACTGCTATGTCCAGACTGGCCAAGAGAGTGTGGGAAAATGGCGCACTGACACGGAACACAAAAGTCCGAGTGTATCAGGCCTGTGTCCTCAGTACCTTGCTCTACGGCAGCGAGGCCTGGACAACGTATGCCAGCCAAGAGCGACGTCTCAATTCATTCCATCTTCGCTGCCTTCGGAGAATACTTGGCATCAGGTGGCAGGACTATATCTCCAACACAGAAGTCCTTGAAGCGGCCAACACCCCCAGCTTATACACACTACTGAGTCAGCGGCGCTTGAGATGGCTTGGCCATGTGAGCCGCATGGAAGATGGCAGGATCCCCAAAGACACATTGTACAGCGAGCTCGCCACTGGTATCAGACCCACCGGCCGTCCATGTCTCCGTTATAAAGACGTCTGCAAACGCGACATGAAATCGTGTGACATTGATCACAAGTCGTGGGAGTCAGTTGCCAGCATTCGCCAGAGCTGGCGGGCAGCCATAAAGACAGGGCTAAATTGTGGCGAGTCGAAGAGACTTAGTAGTTGGCAGGAAAAAAGACAGAGGCGCAAGGGGAGAGCCAACTGTGCAACAGCCCCAACAAACAAATTTCTCTGCAGCACCTGTGGAAGAGCCTGTCACTCCAGAATTGGCCTTTATAGCCACTCCAGGCGCTGCTTCACAAACCACTGACCACCTCCAGGCGCATATCCATTGTCTCTCGAGATAAGGAGGCCCAAAAGAACACTAATTCCATATTCCTACCACATCCCCACCTGTCCCTATATTTCCCTACCACCTACCTATACTAGGGGCAATTGCTAATGGCCAATTTACCTATCAACCTGCAAGTCTTTGGCTTGTGGGAGGAAACCGGAGCACCCGGAGAAAACCCACGCAGACACAGGGAGAACTTGCAAACTCCACACAGGCAGTACCCAGAATTGAACCCGGGTCGCTGGAGCTGTGAGGCTGCGGTGCTAACCACTGCGCCACTGTGCCGCCCCAATGTTAGACATTGTGTTTTGAGTTTTACAAGTACAGGCTGGTTGAGTATAGTCAGTACTCTGCCTATGGTGAACAGCCGAAGGGACATGCTGTTTGATATGATCCACCGGGGGGGTGGGGTATGATGAAGAAGTTTGCAGATGGGCCAAATAACCTCTTTCCATGCTGTAAATTTCTATGATTCTATGAAGTCTCTGGTGAGGGACTTGATCTCACAACCTTCTGACTGAAGAGGTAAAAGTGCTACCTGCTGAGCCACAGCTAATACCCGTTGAGCTTTACAGGAAGCTCATTTCAAAGAGGTTGGGTGCAGTAGCAGGCTTGATAAGCAGTTCTTCTGACCAACCCCAGACAGAGGAGAGGTCAGGAACCAAGTCCCAACTTCTCGTCGGGACAAGGGTGAACAAAAGGCCTAGATGTGAACAGCCAGGAAAAGCTGTAAGGCAGTCGGGCAGCAAAATGCTGTGCAAGGATGGAACACAGGAGAGAGAAGTTAGAAAATTAGCTTTAAGTCAAGCAAGATGGCCCAGAAAAGTGGGGCTAGCGTAGCGTATTTATTATTTCTACGTCTCGTTACATAGAGTTTTAGCGATTGAATTACATGATTAACTGTTGCTCTGTGTGTTCAACGTACTGTGAAATAAAAGCAGCCTAGCATTTTGGATGAAACATCACCTCACCTATTAATAACTCAGTCTGCCAAGGCGATTAAAGAAACACGTGCGAAAAGCTACTAATGCCTGGTCCAAATCACAAGGGGATGTTATTGTCACAATCCAGTGGCACAATATGAAAATTTCACACATCTTTATATTTTGCTGGAATCACGTCCCAAGTGTTGTGTGAGAAAGTGACCATGAGACACTACAAGTAGCCCCCACCTTGAGAAAAGCCCAATATAAGCCCAATTTAAATGCAGACCACAGGTTTCTAGCAGCTTCTCCCAGACCCCAGTCTTTAAGAGCACTAGTCAAGCCATTACATGGCAAAGGCAAAACGTGGTAACTCTTCAGTTGTGAAGGCCCTTTAAGTTTCCTTGAAAGTAATGCTCTGCTCTAGAACATCTAACCAGACTTGTTCTAGGCTCATATCCAAATATTTCCCATTCTTAAAAGGCTCGTCAACATTACACACATTCATTTTGATTTTAAAATATATATATATCCGTAAAAAAGTACTTCTGATAAACATGTTATACAACACCAGAATTTTGAGGTCAATTTTTCTTTCTCTTCCCTATTTCTGAGGCTACTTTGGCGGCATGGATTTACCAAAAGTACAAAGCCCATCTCAACTCAGAAATTCCAGTCCCAGGTCAGGGAACACAGATGTGGCTGGAGTTGAGAAACTGCACTTTAAGCAGCTATTAGCACACCAAGTAATTCAAGCTTCAGTACTCCTCTTCCTCACAAGCTCTCTAAATTATATTCCTTTCACTAGCTCCTCCAAATATAACATCAAGCTGTCGTTCATGAAATCATCCAAGCTCCTTGATTAGATTCTGGCCTGTAGTTTACTCTCAGGTATGCATCGTCCAATATTTAAACCATCTAAATTCTTCAGATTCCAGCCTGTAATTCTGTCTCAATTATCCGTTATTATGCTTTGTATGATTGGTTTTTTCATGGCAGTGCTCATGAGCAGACAGTTTTTTTTATACGTTCCTGGGATGTGGGCATCGCTGGCTAGGCCAGCATTCATTGCCCATCCCTCATAAAACTGATTCATCAGCTGAGGGTGGTAGGTGGTAATCAGCAGGAGATTACCTTGCCCATATTTGACCTGATGCCATGACTTTGTGGGTCCGGAGTCGATATTGAAGACTCCCTGGGCAACTCCCTCTCGACTATATACCACTGTGCTGCCACTTCTGCTGGGTCTGTCCTGCTGGTGGGACAGGACATACCCGGGATTGTGATGGTGGTGGCTGGGACATTGTTTGTAAGGTTTGATTCCGTGAGTACGACGATGTCAGGCTGTTGCTTGACTGGTTTGTGGGACAGCTCTCCCAACTTTGGCACAAGCCCCAAGATGTTAGTAAGGAGGACTTTGCAAGGTCAACAGGGCTGGGTTGGCCGTTATAGTTTCATCCCTTATTGACTTTGTAGCGGTTTGATACAACTGAGTGGCTTGCTAGGCCATTTCAGAGGGCATTTAAGAGTCAACCACATTGTTATGGGTCTGGCGTCACATGTAGGCCAGACCAAGCAAGGACAGCAGATTTCCTTCCCTAAAGGACATTAGTAAACCAGATGGGTTTTTACGACAATGGTTTCATGGTCATCGTTAGACTCGCTTTTACTTCCAGATTTATTAATTAAATTCAAATTCCACCTACTGCAGTGGTGGGATTCAAACCCATGTCCCCAGAACAATATCCTGGGTCTCTGGGTTACTAGTCCAGTGATGATACCACGATGCCACCGCCTCCCGTGTGATATTTTTGCCCTTTTGCACTACTGATTACTTCTTCCTGTGAGGAAGTTGTCTGAATAGGCAATTATAAGTAACATTAAGGTGCTTATTAATATGCTGGGGCCAAAACAGGAAAGGCTTGCATTCATATAGCGTCTTTCAGAGCCTCAGGCCATCCTAAATGCTTTAGAGGCAATGAAGCTCTAGAGCCATGGATTGCAGCGGTTCAAGAAGGCAGCTCACCACCACCTTCTCAAGATCAATTAGGGATGAGCAATAAATGCTGGCCTAGCCAGCGATGCCCACACCCCATGAATGAATGAAAAAAAAAAGTATTTTTGAAGTGTAGTCACTGTTGTAATGTAGGAAATGTGGCTGCCAATTTGTGCACAGCAAACTCCCACAAACGGTAATGTGAAAATGACCAGATAATGTTTTAGTGATGCTGATTAAGGAATAAATTTTGGCCAGGACACCAGTGAGAACTCGCCCGCTGTCCTTCAAAATAGGGATCTTTGATGTCCACCTGAGAGAGCAGACGGGGCTTCAGTTTAACGTCTCATCTGAAAGGTGAATTGCAATGGGTTGTAAATTTCCACCTCAAGGTCAGAAGATCCCATCTTGAAATGTCTGGCTTTTTGCTCTTCATTCTTACAGTTGCCAGACAATGTTTTAAGAAAACAAACTGTCACACCTTTATACATGACATCTGGACTGTGACAGATGTATGCTAATTGCAAAAAATTTTCTGTGGTGCAGTTGATGGAAAGTTGCAGGATATGCTGTTTTAGAACATAACTGGTATTATCAAAAAATGAGAGAAAGAAAGTGTTACAGGATGTTAATGTGACACTTAAAGGAGTAGCTGCTACAGAGAAGACTTAACATATATGTTTTTAAAAAAAACACCATTTGAACGCCTGCATTAGATTCCGACATGTAACCAAAGCTTGGTGCCTACCTCTTTTTAACTTTGATGTTGCCCTACATTTAAATTTTTCAATTGTGAAAACTACGTGTTTACACTTTAATAAAAAAAATATTGTTTTTGCTATGAACACCACAAGGTTTTTTTTAATTGAAAGATGTTCTTTCCTTTCTTTTTCTATGAGGTGTTGTTTCTCCATCGTGCACAGTTCCTACTTGGGCTTTTCCTTTCCTTGCTAACTTTGCAGCAATATTTACATTGTGTTTAAATCACTTTCTTTCATCAACTTCATAGCCTTAAAACACAGACATATAGTGAAACATGACTGAAACTACCTGAAAGAATAAGAGCACAATTTTACACAGTCTACATACTTGATATTCATTACAATAAGGCTCAACCACACATGATCTATAGAAAGGAAAAGGAAAATATTATGTATATGTTATAAAATACAGACTCTTTATTTACATGACCAATGGTCCTGGTATATTAGAATGTCATAAGGATCAAACTGATCGCAGTTCTACTGAGGGGCTGGGTCACATTTCAAGTCATCATGTCTTGTTTAATATGATTGTGAGGATGGAAAAGGGAAGAACTTCAATTTAAAGACACAGCATTGTCACATGGAAGCATTCTGATGAAGTAAAATGATCTGGACTTCGGAATTGAGAACAATTTCAAAATTTGTTGATAAAATCAAATAATGAAGATTGTGAACTGCTGCAGGAGGCTACAGATAGGCTAGCAGGATGGGCTGGTAGGTGGCAGATAAAGTTTAATGTAGAAAAGTGTGAAGTAATACATTTTTGAAAGTAAGACTATGATTTCAGGTACAGGAGTGGAGGGAATTTATTGTGCATATACATAGCTCATTGAGATGTACTGCCAGGATGATTAAATACAAAACAAAAAATACTACAATGAATTTGTATAATGCCCTAGCTAGGTTCCAGTCATAATACTGGGTTGAATTTTACCTGCCCCCTGACGTCGGGGTCGTTGGGGGGGGGGCCGGAAAATGCATCCGAGACAGGCCTGTCAAGGACCTCGATACAGGCAAGACCCCGGCCCATATTACTGGCAGTGGCGAGGCCTCGTGGTGGCCCCCCGCCACTCAGCAACGGGAGCAGGATCTAAATATTTAAATGAATGTAAATTAATGAATTAATGACCGACCTGCTCCCATCAGCTGTCTCGCTGCGATATTCAGGTAGGTTGCTGGGACTCCCACACCTTTGGATTTCTGAGGCAGAACACTGGTTGGGAGTGGGGAGCAGGTAATGTTTCAGGGCGGGGGGGTGGGGGAGGAAGCAGGGTTAAACATTTCCGATTGGTCTGGAGGGTGGTGGGAAGGGTTAAGTTCATAGTTTATAAACTTTGGAGGGGGCGGGGAAAAGGTCAGGATCACAACGTAAGTTTTTGTGGTGGGAAGAGGGCAGGTAATAAATTGTTTAGTCATTGGGGGGATGGGAGAGGGACTTGAATCTTTTATTAAATTTTTTACATTACATTTATACTGCCTGTAACTTTAAAAATTCACATTCAACAGAAGTACTTGAAGCCCTTTAAAAATGGCGGCGGCGCCTGCACAGTAGCACCTGTCGCCGTTGCCGGGGATGGTGCACCCGCCACAAGCATGTAAGTGAGCCACCGCGTATAATATTGCAGCGGCTCCACGGAGTAAAACCCACAAGTGCGGGCTGCCATCTTAGAAGCGACGAAGCCGAGATTGGCGGCGAGCTAGTAAAATTCAGCCCACTGTGTCCAACATTGGTCCCCTCACATGTTAAGCAATACAGAGGCTCTGGAAAATGTTTAGAGGATGGCCACTAGATTGATACCTAGTTCTAAGGTCCTTGATTACCAGAATAGGCTAAGAGAGCGGTTTCTTTTTTACTCGAGAAAAACGGTCTTTATGGAGATTTGAATGCGGTCTTTATATAGCAAAATGATTAGATTCAGTCCATGTGGATTGGTTATTTATGTTAGGTAGGTTAGGGAGGACCAGGACACGCAAGTAAAAATTAAGCAAACATAAAACTAGGTAAGATCTCAGGAGATACCTTTTACACAGATTCGTCACCCAATGGAACAAGTTGCTACACATAAAAACATTGGGGGACAAAGGTTTGTCTAAACCCCAAAACTACCATTGCTATCGCTCTTGTTTCCTTCAGAAGCCTCTTAATAACCTCTCTTCAACAGTGCTTTTAATTTCTTCATCTTTTCCATCTCTTACTCTATGTCTTCCTTCTTTGACCCTATCCCAAAGTGCTTTGACCTATTTTTCTATACTGTATTACTGTAACTTTGTTAATAAAAAATTATGGGTGAACTTTGACAGTGAATGCTGGGAGTATACCTAACATAGCTGAGCCCGTTTTTCTTCCCATCTGGCAGCTGTACACAGGCACTTCCAGTAGGGATTGCTGTGTGGAAATCCTGGCCAGCTGTCTCTTTCCTAATGAAACTACAGCTAATGGTGACATCTCCTTTGCTGCCCTGGATGAGAAAAGAAAACCCGTCAGAGCCAGGGATCGGATTGGGTACCCTTGTGGCCTGCATAGCTCAAATACAAGAGACTTTACTGCTGACCTCAGGAGAGCTAAAGGCAGTGCTTCTTTAAAACACTGACAGAATTTTCACAGTCAGGATGGCAGAAGACCTTAGGCAAGCTTTGACAGAATGAATCTTTGGAATTCTTCCGTCGTAGTTTCTGTTTAATAAATAAGTTAGATTAAGGAAATCTTTAGCAGCATGAACACCTGAATGCCATCTCTGAAGCAACTGCATCACCCAGTAAACTGAGCAAATTTAACACTTGCCTCCAAATATCTGTTAGTGGTTTGAAATACTATCCAATATGAGGTCAACACATTTAAGAGCTGCTGCGGTTGATTGTTTACAGTAATAAACTGGCACAAGGTCAATGAACAAAGGGTTAACAGGCTCATGATATGCTATTCAACTACTGCCAAACCTCGTCAGCATTGAAACGTGACCGTCTTCACAGACTGACTGTGCTGCTGACAGACACAACAGCTGCCTGCCCGTGGGAAGCCTTGTCTGTCACTGGCATGAGCTGATGCTGTATTGGATTACCCATCAGCTCCTATCCTTACAGTGGCCCCTCCCAAACTCCCACTGGCCATTAACAGTTTTGACCATCCATTTGCAGCCAATGAGCTAATTAATTTTGTTTTTCCAATTTCCCTCAAGGTTTGCTGCTTTTTCCAACCCCAACTCCAAACATTTCTTTACTGGTAGATTCCAACCTCAAATGGTTCAAAAATAGACTCACTCATGCCTACACTGCCTTAGATCATACCAAATGGACTACACACAGTTTTATATGCTGGGATTAATCGAGACCTCAGAACTTCACTAGAATCCTGAAAACAAAATAAGAAGTGAAGGCCATGAGACCTTTTCTATGTTTGCTTCCACAGCAAAAATGGCTTTTATATTTTAATGTTTCTCCAATTAACTTGTTTTTGACCAATTAATCATAGGAAGAGCACAAAAATACATAAAGCTTTTCTGAAGTCGTTTCCATAATGTGAGATGATCAGAGGTTCAAGGTTTTAGATGATAGTGTCACACTGAGATAAGACCGTCAGAGCATTGGGTCTTCAGCAGATGACACACTCCAAGTTATCCAAGCACCTACTGAAGAATGACACAGAGCGGAAGTGTTTTCCTGCCGGAACTATACTGTGGCACCTTATGCCAGTTTCCAGTTTCTCCCACTAGAGTAACCAAGTGCTGCAATATGACATGACATTAAGGGAAATTTGACCGCATTGGTACAGAGATCATTTGCAACTATGAAGAGTCATATGTAGTGGTCCACTGGTAGAATTAACACAAGGCAGAAAAGTCACTTAAAGCGTCTATATGCATTATTAAAAGTTTTGTGTTAACCTGTGCAGTTCCTGTCCTCAAACCTTACTTCCTGTTATCACAGTTTTCAGTCATGTTTTTGTGTCAATATTTCTCATTTGTAAACCTATGTCAACAATTCCCATGTAACTTTGTCCTATCAACTGTCACAATATAATTTCCGGCTCTGGCCACTAGGCGGCTATGCAGAGCAAACTTTTGGGGTTTGCTGCCAACTTGCTGTCAGTTTATTATAGAATGATGCAGTACAGGAGTCTGTTTGTACCATCGGGCCTGTGTCAGTTCTTTAAACGACCTGCCCAATTAGTCCCGTTTCCCTGCTTTTTCCGACAGCCTGCCATTTAAAAAAAATCTTTTTCAAGTATTTATCCAATTTCCTTTTGAAAGTTACAACTGAATCTGCTTCCAACACTCTTTCAGGCAGTGCATTCCAGATTATAATAACTTGCTGCATAAAGTGTTTTTTCATGTCACCTCTGGTTCTTTTGCCAGTTACCTTAAATCTGTGTCATCTGGTGACCAACCCTTCTGCCACTGGAAACAGTTTTTTCTTATTTACTCTATCAAAATCTTTAATGATTTTGAACATCTCTAAAAAAAAAAGAGACTTGCATTTCTATAGCACCTTTCACAACCACCAGACGTCTCAAAGTGCTTTAAGACAATGAAGTACATTTTGAAATGTAGTCACTGTTGCAATGCAGGAAACACAGCAGCCAGTAAGCATGTAGCAAATTCCCACAAACAGCAATGTGATAAAGACCAGGTAATCTGGTTTTGTGATGTTAATTGAGGGAATAATATTGGCCAGGACACCAGGGAGAACTCCCCTGCTCTTTTTCAAAATAGTCCCACGGGATCTTTTACATCCACCTGAGCAGATGGGGGTCTCAGTTTAACGTTTCACCCAAAAGACAGCACTTCTGACAGTGCAGCACTCCCTCAGCACTGGAGTTATCAGCCTTGATTTTCATGCTGAAGCCCTGGAGTGGGACTTGAACTCAGAACTTTATAATTCACAGACAAGAGTGCTACCAACTGAGCCACAACTGACAATTTCCTATTAAATTCTTTGCGCTAAGGAGAACAATCCCAGCTTCATATAACTGAAAGCTTGCATCCCAGGTACAATTCTAGCAAATGTCCTCTGCACCTCTCCAAGGCCTTGACATCCTTCCTTAAATGTGGTGCCCAGAATTAGACACAATCTACAGCTGATTTCTTATCAGTGTTTTATAAAGGTTCAGCACAAAAGCCTTGCTTTTAAACCCTATGCCTCCATTTATAAGGCCAAGATTCCCATATACCTTTTTAAACGCTGTCTCAACTGTCCTGCCACCTTCAAGCCCCAGTCTCTTTGCTCTTGCACCCTTTTTAGGAACATAGGAACAGGAATAGGCCATTCAGCCCATCGAGCCTGCTCCGCCATTCAATACGATCATGGCTGATCATCCACTTCAATGCCTTTTTCCCACACTATTCCCATATCCCTTTATGTCATTGGTATTTAGAAATCTGTCAATCTCTGCTTTAAACATACTCAATGACTGAGCTTCCACAGCCCTCAAGGTTGAGAATTCCAAAGATTCACAACCCTCTGAGTTAAGAAGTTTTTCCTCATCTCTGTCCTAAGTGGCTTCCCCTTATTTTGAAATTGTGTCCCCGGTTCCTGACTCCCCAAACAGGGAAAATATCTTACCTGCTTCTACCCTGTCTATCCCTGTAAGTATTTTGTAGGTTTCAATGAGATCACCTCTCATTCTTCAAAACTCCGGAGAATACAGGCCCAGTTTCCCCAATCACTCTTCATAGGACAGTCCCGTCATCCCGGAAACAAGTCTGGTGAACCTTCATTGCGTTCCCTCTATGGCAATAATATCCTTCCTAAGGTAAGGGGACCAAAACGGCACACAGTACTCCAGGTGCGGTCTAACCAAGGTTCTATACAATTGAAGCCAGACTTCAGTTCTCCTGTACTCAAATTCTCTTGCAATAAAGGCTAACATACCATTAGCCTTCTTAATTGCTTGCTGCACCTGCATGCTAGCTTTCAGTGACTTATTGACAAGGTCACCCAGGTCCCTTTGTGCATCCACACTTTCTAATCTCTTACCATTTAAAAAATACTCTGCACATCTATTCCCCTTACCAAAATGGATAACCTCACATTTTTCCACATTATATTCCATCTGCCACGTTCTTATCCACCCACTAAGTCTGTCCAAATCCCCTTGAAGCTGCTTTGCAACTTCCTCACAACACACATTCCCACCTGGTTTTGTGTCATTTGTGAACTTGGAAATATTACATTTGGTCCCCACATCCAAATCATTGATATATATTGTAAACAGCTGGGGCCCAAGTACTGCTCCTTGCGGTACCCCACTAGTCACAGCCTGCCATTGCGAGAATGACCCATTTATTCCCATTCTCTGTTTTCTGCCTGTTAACCAATCCTTGATCCATGCCAGTATATTACCTCCTATCCCATGTGCTTTAATTTTGCTAACTAATCTCTTGTGGGGGACTTTATCAAAAGCCTTCTGAAAATCCAAGTATATTACGTCCACCAACTTCCCTTTATCAATTCTGTTAGTAATATCGTCAAAAACTCCAACAGGATTCCCAAACATGATTTCCCATTCATAAATCCCATTCATAAATTGTTGACTATGCCCAATCAGATCATTATTATCCAAGTGTCCATTTATCTCATCCTTTAGAGTAGAGTGTAACATTTTCGCTACTACTGATGTGAGGCTAACAGGTCTGTAGTTCCCTGTTTTTTCTCTCCCTCCCTTCTTAAATAGTGGGGGGAAATAAATAAATTATACCATTTATTTTATATTGTCTCTCTTCATTCTCTCTGCCAAAATGAATCACTTCACACTTAAATTTCATCTGCCATGTGTCTGCCCATTTCACCAGTCTGCCTATGTCCTCCTGAAGTTTGTTACTATCCTCCTCAGTGTTAAACATTTTGTAAAAAAACATATTTATTAACTCATTATGAGGAATGCAACTTGAATTTATTTTTGAGGCAGTATAAAGGAGCATAGGTTCAGTAACAATCATTAATGAACAGTACTTCAGTCGCCGGGGGTAATTCCACAATATGCACTCCCAGCGGGAATCATGCTTGAAGGAAATGCCGATCGGGGGAGTACCTTCACCACATGGATTATAGCAGTTCAAGAAATGGGTTCATCACCATGTTCTCAAGGAAAACTAGGAATGGACAATAAATGCTGGCTTTGTTAGCAACACCATATCCCAAGAATGATAAAGGTAAGGCTAGAACATTAGTCCCATTCCAAACCTGGGGAGGCAGTGGCGTAGTGGTATTGTCACTGGACTAGTAATCAAGAGGCCTAGGCTAATGCTCTGGGGACATGGGTTTGAATCCTACCACAGCAGATGATGAAATCTAAATCCAATTAATAAAAACCCGGAATTAAAAAGCTAGTCTAATGGTGACCAAGAAACCATTGTCAATTGTTGTAAAAACCCATCTGGTTCACTAATGTCCTTTAGGGAAGGTAATCTGCGAGCCTTACCTCGTCTGGCCTACATGTTAAAGGTGTGCAAAGGAAACCCGACCGAGTCCGAATGCTGGACCCAGAAGTCTGACCCGACCCGGCCCGAACCCAACACATGTCGTCGGGACCCGTCAGGGTCGGGTCAGGTAGCAGACCTTTACCCATGTACTGATGTAAAGGCCTGCTACCCGACCCGATTCCGACGGGATCCGACGACGTGTCGGATTCAGGCCGGGTCATGTCGGGCTTCCGGGTCCGGCATTTGGACTGGGGTCGGGTTTCCTTTGCACACCTTTACTACATGTGACTCCAGACCCGCAGCAATGCAGTTGACTCTTAAATGGCCTCGCAAAGCACTCAGTTAAGGGCAATTAGGGATGGCAATAAATGCTGGCCTAGCTAGCGACACCCATGAATGAATAAATTAAAAAAAGCTCCCCTCCAGGAGGGTGGAATCATGTTAACAGCACCCCTTTTAGACAGGAAATTGCAGGTTGAATCCTTCCCTGGAAGATCCATTGAAAATGTCATCAGTCAATCGTTCTTTTACAAAACCTTCCAAATTAATCAGTATATTTTATGACTTTACGTTTGAGCCCCAGCCGAGTTGGTTGACCTCAGCCAAACAATAATTAGATTCACCGTCCATGGGCTAGGGATGGGAAAAATATCAGCCCAAGTTCCTGCATCACTGACCCTTTATGTATGTGAATAAATGCATATGTGTGTGGGGACAAAATCTGACTTTGCTATAAACAGCTCCATGGTTAATCCACCATTTGACATGGGGCTCACAAATGGAAAACAAGGAGATGTCATTGGGCTGCCTGTGGAATCAGAGTCCACAATGTGTCTGCACATTCAGAAAAAGCAGCAAGAAAAGGCAATCTTTATCTGGGATACTTGGAATTTTTTTTCCTTTTGCAACCCCAAGAAAATTCCCACTCTCGATCTCCAGTGATCCAGTCCCTGCTGCCAAGTGCACATGTCTGGCCTCGGGTGTGGATACAGGAATATTTCCAAACATATTCATTTGCAAAAAAATAAACAAACGGAGATCATATTCAGGTCCAAGCAGGTGAAACAGTAATTTAAGGGATTTGGCAAGGATGACTTTGGGTTTTAGTGCTGATATATCAATGACTTTCTCAACACTGTACTACAGGTACTTGCAGGGTGGGGGGGGGGAGGGGGGGGTGGGGGGGTAATAATGTGTCTTTAATCCGCTGCAGCACTTATTTTCTATTTACTGCAGATTTTTGATTGCAAGTAGTAATTAGCACCGCCACGATGCAGTTCCCAGCTGATTAAAATAAGGCAAAAACAAAGTCATTAATTCTCAACAGTGCTGCAGTGCGATTGCAGCCTCCTCCCCCCAACAAAAATGTACTTTTATTAATGAAAGGAGAAATGTTTTAAAAGTTGACACTATAGAGCACGAGTTCTAAGATATCAATCTTTACTTTTATAGAGCCTCCTGTGAATTCTGTCACAGTGTGGTTCAATGCTATGGGTGCTGCAACCAGCTACTGAACTGTCTATCGAACACAGCTGTCAATAGAGTTCTTTGCAGTGCGCTTGGACTGAGCAGAAAGAAAGAGAAATACAAAGAAAGGAAAAGAAAAGGGGGGGGGTGAGAGGAGGAACACAAAGGAACTTCAAAGAGATGCTGAGAGTGTGAAAGGCAAAGGATTAAAGAGAACAAGCGGACTAGAAAGAATGAAGAAAAAGGACATTTTTTTATTTCTGTTTGAAAGTTGCTTATTTGGCACCACTTTTAACAGTAAGAATTGGAATTGATGTTCTCCTGTTTATTTCTCAGTTGGTTGCTTAGTGTTATTGAGCTATTTGTATGGAAGTAGTGAGTGTCAATTACGTCATTGGGAAAGCCAGCTCAGAGGGGCATTGGGAGGCAGAGAAACAGGGTGCAGCTGCACACAGCTGTAACCAGGACAGCTGTTTCACCAATTTCACCTTAGAAGGTTGCCGGGAGCACAAAAAGATCTGGAAAAATCATGCTGGGCACCAAGGAACAAATCACAGCCTCCCTCAAACTAATATGTATGCTACAGCAAGCATGATTCAGCAAGGTATTTCTAAAGGGACAGATTTCCAGGCTACCTCACTTCATGGGCACAAGTGATGTATAAAGATCTGTCACTTGTACTTCACATGGACTATTGAGACTGACTTACTGACTTGCAACAGAACTAAATTCTGAGTGATTGTATCAATAGGTCTGCATCTCAGGCTTACCGACACTCCCAGATGCTTTGCCCAAAGTCACTGAGAAATTCAGGCAGTGTGTACAATGGGATGCCAAGTCGCGATGATCCATTTTTATGCTGCACCAGCTCCCCCCACCCCCCCAGACGAGTTTCATTCCCACAGATCTTCAACCAATACAGTCAACAAAATCCCTCACTCCAGAGAGCCTTTGTAGCTGTTTGATTATTGAAGGGTACTGCTGTACTGCTAAAATGACTGCCACATTGATGTGAGATGATGACACCGTGTCATCAATTATTCTTGCACTAAAGAAACGTTTCCATGCAGTTTCTTAAAGAATTTAAAGCCAGGCTCCCCAATGGCTTGGTGGATAAATACATTGCCTGGTGTGATGATGAGCAGCAAGTCCCAGCTTTACCACCACCCCCCTCCCCGTTGTGTTGCATTAATCGCTTTCAATTGGGATAGCAGCAGAGGCGCTTTAATTGGTTTCAGTGCACCTTGACAGGGTATGACGGGAAATCAGCCAGGAAAAGACTTGCATTTATATAGCACCTTTTACAACCATCGGTCAAGAATGCTACCAACTGAGCCACGGCTCACACCCAATTCAGGATTTCAGCTTCTGTTTGGTCCAGCGACTCCGCAAAATGGTGCAAATGTAGAAATGGGATAAGGGCAAGATTACTGTTTGCCGTGTTATCCCCAACAATGAAGAACCCACTAACACCTCATGGCAGGTATGGCAATTTGGTTGAGGCCATGGTTCAGTTGGTAACACACCTACCTCCGAGTCAGAATGTTCTGGGTTCAAGTCCCCCTCTGGGACGTAAACACAAAAATCAAGGCTCACACTCCAGTGCAGTAGTGAGGGAGTGCTGCACTGTCAGAGTTGCTAAATCAAGGCTCCACCTGCCCTCTCAGGGCACTATTTTGAAGAAGAGCAAGGGAGTTAACCCAGTGTCCTGGCCAATATTTTATCCCTCAACCAACATCCCAAAAACAGATTATCTGATCATTATCATTATTGCTGTTTGTGGGAGCTTGCTGTGTACAAATTGACTTGCGTTTTCTACATTACAACAGTGACTACACTTCAAATAGTACTTCATTGGTTCACAGTATCCGAGTTAGCTAACTTCTCATAAGTACAACAGGTCCTGGAATCAAGCTTTCCCAGTTTAATGATGATATTTTGGGGTAGTCTCACCAGTTTTAAGTTCAACTGAGGCCATTCCTATGGCGATATATCATCCCCGCCCATGATTTAAACCAGGTCCCACAGGCTCAGAGCAGCAGATATTGTAGATGTAAGCAGGTTACTTAACTTGAATTTTTAGTGCAGAACTGATACACATTAACAGCAAATTTCAACTGAAGCAAGAGAAAGCCTTTTGGGCCACAGAGTAATGGATAAATGGTTCTCAGATAAAGCAGTTGATACTATGTTGCTTCGTATATTTGAAAAAGATCCTTATAAATATTAGTTTGGGAGTGGGATTGATGATTGCAAAGATAAGTGCAGATAGAATTGATCAAATGCTACATGGAACATCATACTTCCTTGAGCTTCAGGAGATGCACATGTTATCTGTTGATGAATAATATATGGTGTAAGGTTAGATAGATAGCTGGAGGGGCAAGGAGAAACTCGGCAAGGTGAAACTCGGCAAGGTCTTTCCTCAGGAAATTAAATGGATTGGACAGAGATCATCACAGAGCACATTGTTTTTGGTAAGTGGAAGCAACGGGGTTTTGAGCCAAACAGCTCTTCCATCTGTTTTTTTAAAATGTCTTATATTTACTGAGTAGCCTACCTTCATTTGCTCTTGTAGTTTGAACTCTCTTAAGACAATCTAGATTTACAACAGAAATTCCAAAATCTGCATAGTCATAAGTTTGACCAGCATCTTACCCCCTCATCACTGTCAGTATGTCCAGGGCACACAACCAATTTGAGCCCTGAATGGCTAACATGGCATTTTCTATGCTCTGATGAAAGGTCACTGACCTGAAACGTTATCTCTGCTTCTCTCTCCACAGATGATGCCAGACCTGCTGAGTATTTCCAGCGCTTTCTACGTTTCCCTGTACAATAGATAACTGGCAGCAAAATATTGCTATCAGAAGAAAGCACAAATTTAGGACAGATTTTCTTCACTTCTCACAAGCTTTCCCCTTTCCCAGTAACTTTTCGGTGATTAATATATCTATGCATTTTCTATTATTACCCATTCCAACTGAAGCGGAAATTGGGGAAAGAATATGACTCAAAAACAATCTTGTGGCACACTTACACTTTTCACTGCCGCGGCTGAGGATAACTAATCTGTCCCTTGGTTGCTGCTCTAAACTGAAAGATCAGGACCTCGAAGAAACATGGCTAGTTTTAAGAATTACACCAGACACAGTCTACTCACTTCGATGCTATATTCAGTGTGATCTGCTGACTGAAATCTTACACTGTCCTTCTAAATGCCAGAGTGTCCAGATATTACACTGGATGAGTTTACAGGCCTCGAAATCAAAGCCCTCATCAGTTAACTCCATACTTCCTTCCCTCCTCTGCTGTTCTTCCAAATTTGGGTTATGTCTGGATAGTGCATTTTGGGCTACATAAGACCTGGATGAATTATTGATAGTTATAGATCCATCACTAGTGGTGAAGGTGCTGGAAGCATTTTGAGGTAATACATTCAGAGTGCCACATATTAAAAGCATATCACCTTAAAGTGTAATTTTTCCTACAGTGTAGTAGTACTAAATTGTTAACTAAGCTTCCTGACAACATTGATAAGAATGTGTTGAAGGGTTCAGAAAATGCAGCAACCCACAAAATCAAAGCCTGAGGTGAATCATAAAGGTTGCTCAGGCTGAAACCTTGTAACTCTTTATAAAATATATAGTGTATATGGAAGACTTTTAGGCGTGTCTATGTATGAGTGCAATTACATTCTTAACTCTGAACCATTTTCAACAGAGGTTTTTTCCAAAATTAATTGTTTTGAAAGCAGATTTCAGATAAGTGGAAAGCTAACAGCTGAGCATTACATCACTGTCACAGATGAGGTGTTAAATTTGTTTGGGCCGTCATTATCAACACCCGAGAGAGAAGTCATTTGGAGATTATCTGTTCAGTATATACTGTACAGAGTACACTGGTGGTCAGGGACTTACATACAGAATAACACAAGAAAGAACTGTCATTTATAGAGTCCCATTCATGACCTCAGGATATCCCAAAGTAATTCGCTGCCAATGAATTACTTTTGAAGTGCAGTCACAGTTGTAATGCAGGGAAACAGTATACATGTTTCACAAGACAGTAAAATATTCAAGCAATGTTATCTCAGCCTTGTACTACAGTGGGGTTGTGCTCTTCTGCATTGCATTTATACTCAAATTGCCTTTGTGGAGATTAAATGGTTGGACAGAGTTCATGATAAAGGTTGGTTATAGATGATCTTAAGAGAATGGGCTTCATAGATCAACTGGCCTTCATTTTGGTTCCATGCTTTGTTCTTATCTTTCTTTTTCCAGTTGATTTACTGAGAGACCTACACAATTAGATCCTAATTGCCTGATATGAAATGGACACTCATTCCCCATTGGGAAACGCACCATTAACTCAAGCACAGGGCAATAGAAAAAAAGACTTGCATTTATACTGCGTTTTTCACGAGCACTGGCATCTCATACACAGCCAGTGAAATGCTTCTGAAGTGTAGTCACTGTTGTAATGTAGGAAAATATAATGTAGGGTACTCAAGTGCAGATTAGCAGAAGCCATAGCTTTGGGTCGCAAGTGAATGCAGGGCTATTGCTGGCTTACTTAGCTAAATCTATACTGTTTACCAGCACAGAAAACTGGGAAGCTTCACAGTGGTTGTCCAGTTAGGACCACCCTACCTGTTAGGGCATTGGCTTACAGGTTATCTGCAGATGACTTAGAGGAATCATTATCACTCAGGTCTCGTCATTGTGTCAGGCTAGGTATCAATCATTGATTACATCTGTGGACTTCTTGGCTCAGATATTAGAGTACCAAGTCTGCCACAAAGATCATCTTGGTTCCTACTTTCCATTGCTAAGCGTGCCATCTTAGAATCAAGTGGACCCAGAAACAGTAATTAGACAAGAGTAATTAAACAGATCATTAGACAATTGGCAAGCATGTATTTGGGCTTTGTTTTATATAGGTGATCAACATGTGAAAGCAACTCTTCTTAAATGATATGATGAGTAATTTCCTATAAATTGTGTGAATGCATTGCCACTGTCCTAACTACAATAAAGACGCTTAGCTTTGCTGCTTTCCAGCAGTTCCATGCAAAACTTTAGATTCTTCATTAACTTCTTAACAGACAGCTTTTTACAGCATGGTGGAAGGACCTATAATAAACCACTGTGACATGCCAAGACATTTTGATGTTCTAGATATTCCTATACTTCATCATCTACTACCCAGCCCTATACCTCATTCAAGATTCTCCATGATCTTTCTCTTGGCTCCTGGCACAGCCCTTATCTAAAATTGCCCTCTCTTGTCCAATACCTTTGTACCAATTGATTCCTCATCCTTGGTGATTTCAATCTTCACTTGGATTCATCCTTCCCTTCCCCCACTGACTTTTTTGCCTTGCTTGCTTCCCTCAATATTACGCTCCACATCAACTTCACCAACCACATTCATGGCACTCCCCAATCTCACCATCATACACGATCTTGTCACATCCCTGGTCTCTCCGAAAACATCTTTATATCTATTTTCCTACACATCTGCCCTCCCCCTAATCACGCCCTCACTCTGCCCACTTTTTGCAGGCTTCCCGTCCCCGATGACTCAACTCACTTATTTCATCCGTGAAGCCCACCACCTGCTCAATTCCTCACCCCCAGACTTGCCAACACTATTAGCTGTCTTTCTCTCATCCAGCACCAGTCCCACTTGTTCAAAATTACTGTCATCACTCTCTTCCTCGTTTGAGACTATTTTACTCTCTCCAACTATTGCCTTATCTCAAACCTTCCCTGTTGGGAGGGTGCAGACCTGGAAGTAGCTGCCTGCCCCTCTTTTCTATCCCAATATCTGCATCCAAAGATGCTACAGCTCTTGGATTTTTAAATTTTTAAAAATTTCTACAGGGTGCTTCTTCCCTCTAACGATGGTGTCTTCTAGCACTGTCCAATTTTACTCCACCGCACAACCTCTCAGTAGCAAAGATGCTGTCAGAAGTCCACGTTTAATGACCCCTTATCCAGGAAAATGGGTAAAGGCAGCAAACGGAAGACCCACCCACTTCTTTCTTCAGGCACCCCCATTCTCTCATACTCAACTCATAATTCATCAATCGCTATCCCATTTCGTCAACCCATATTTGGCAAAAACAAAGCCCCCCACCACGATGGAAATCCAATCTTAGATGTCCTCTATATCAGAAAGTCATCAGAACTGTTCTGTCAAGAACATGAGGAATCAGGCATAGGAACCTTTCTAATATTACATTCAAAAGTTTGAATATGCAAGAGTCATCATGCAAACCACAGGTATCAGTTCAAAGTGCATCCGCTAAAGTAAATGTGTTAACTGCGTACAGAACACTTACAAACCAGGAGTTCATTCCTACCCAGTCTTGCTGTTACCATGCCTCTAGCAAAGTTACATAATCCCCAATGTTCTCCTATCACCTCTTCTCTCTGGATACATTTTAAATGGTTGTGAATTGTTAGTTATTTGTTCAGAGGCAAGAAGCATTCTGTGAAACTGTCACTTGACATTTCCACCAAACTGTTTCTTATTGTTCAATAAGGGAAACTTGGTGAATCCCTCCACAGAATTAACAGGTTATCATAGCTGCAAGATATTTCTTTGACGGATGCAAGGCAGGCCAGAGTTTGAGGGAACCTCAATGGTCTTATAAGATCATAAGAAGCACATTTGTTTGAAAGCACAATACTGGATCTCAGATGTCTACCACCAGTGAAAGTTACCTTTTGTTAACATGCTCTTCAAGTTGTCCATTAGATTGAAACAGAAATATCATGCAGCCATGAAGCTGTACCAGATTATCTGAAAAGCAGCATACTTTGAAAGTCAAGTAGTCAACGGCAAACCATCAAAGCCAAAGGATTACAACAATCTTGTTACTAGAAAAGCACAAATAGCAGAAGGAATGCATTTCTGCTAAAGATAGTGTTCAATGTGTTTTGCATACTTATGAGCTGCATCCAAGAAAGACTAGCCAAGGTGGTCATCGTAATGTGTTACAAAATACTAAACAATGCATTGGATAACATTAGTTAATTATTTCAGTTTTAATTTTATACAAATCCTATTTCATGTGTTCTGCTTTAGCTCATATAACACATAATACACAATTGTGTTTCTTCACACTATATTTGTAAAGATTTAATAGAAGTATATACCTCAAAAATAGTCCATACCCTAGTAAGCAGATTGGTAGATGCATAGATGGTGAATGGAGATGCACATTTGTTCACATTTACATGAAAGACACAGCATACCCCTTGATTTTTTCAGTTAATGGCATATTGTTGGAAAATGACAACCTGCAAAATATGGGACAGTATGGTGAGACCACACCTAGAGCACTGTGTACAGTTTTGGTCTCCTTATCTAAGGAAGGATATACTTGCCTTGGAGGGGGTGCAACAAAGGTTCACTAGATTAATTCCAGGAATGAGAGGGCTGTCCTATGAGCAGAGATTGAATAGAATGGGTCTATATTCTCTGGAATTTAGAAGAATGAGAGGTAATCTCATTGAAATGTATAAAATTCTTAGAGGGCTTAAGCAGGTAGATGCTGAGAGTTTAAAACTAGGTGGCATAGTGTCAGGCTAAAGGGTCGGCCATTTAGGACTGAAATAAAGAGAAATTTCTTTAGTTAGAGGGTTGTGAATCTTTGGAATTCTCTATCCAACAGGGCTATGGATGCTCAGTTGATGAGTATGTTCAAGACTGAGACCAATAGATTTTTGGGCACAAAGTGAATCAAGGGATATGGGTATAGGGCAGGAAAGTGGAATTGATGTAGAAGTTTAGCCATGATCTTATTGACTGGCAGAGCAGGCGCAAGGGGCCATATAGTATCCCCTGCTCCTATTTCTTATTTTCTTATTCAGTAACCCCTACCTAGGGGACCTGAAACTCTAAGCATTTGATCATCTCAGTCTACGCCCAGACCCAAAACCACCAATTTCATTCCCCACCAGATACATAAACAAGTAAAAGGCGTTGGTGTACAGATGACATCACTGTACTCACAAAGCTCATGAAAAAAACAGTTTTCTGTCCAACTGTCAAGTGGTTAACTGCCAGAGCATTTGGATAAAACAAAGAGCACGTCATTAGGTCATTTAGTAATGAGAGTGTAGTGGTTATGGTACTGGACCAACAATCTAGAGTTATGAGTTCAAATCTTACCATGACAAGTTGTGACATTAAATTTAATAAATCTGGTTACTGTGTGAAATGATATGAAGAAAGATGACTATAGAAACTGATGAAATATTGTAAAAATCCTAACTGGTTCACTAATGTCCTTCAGGAACCAGTGAGGCCTACATGTACTCTTGAGGAAGATCACTCATTGGGAGCTGTTGGCTGAGTGAGTCACTGCCTTGGCCTGTCAATTGTCTTGTAGGGGCCAGAAGAAAGGGCACTAGGAAAACTCCTGGCAAAAATGGGGACTTCGTACAATCAGTGTAGATCCCTGAAAAATATTCTTCTTTTAAAAATCACCCAGCTGGCTGACTGTACCCATGCTGAGGTTAAGGTGCCTGGGCAACTCCCCACCTTGAAGATAGGCTCTGGAGTTTCCCAACTAACTGTCCCAGTGAGAGCGAGAAATGCAGCCAAAGTAGTGCTTCTGTCCAGCTGTCCTGTGCAAACGAGATGCCCTTCCACTAAGCCCATAAACTTCACTAGGGTCACAACCCGAGAAAATCTGGGGCCTTCTTTTATATTTGTTCTCAGGGTGTGAATGAGGTTGACATGGCTGCATTTTCTGCCCTTCCCTACTTGTCCGAAAAGGTGGCCAAGTGTCTATTCTTTACAACTGAGGGTCTCCACCATTAAGGGCTCCACTAGTCTCTCGGCAGAGTTAAGGCGGGAGATTGGCCAAACCCTCCACCACAAGGAATTTCAGGGCCAGCAATAATAGTCACTATTCCCAAACATACCAAAGTCATCAAGGAGCAGAAAACTGTTACTGCACCAAATTATTTCCAATAATGGATTCCTGAGAATTGGGCACAAGGGTTAATGGAGTGTTTCAAAATCCAAACAGTGCATCAATCTGCTATATGTCTCAGTACAGCTATTTTGGTGTACTTACAGCAAGTTTGCACTTATGCACTGAATTAAGCAGTTATAACAGATTCCTGAATAGTGGCTAAGTCAGTGATTAAGCAGCAGATTTAACTGAAGATGAGGCAAACTGCCATTTTCTGCAATTTTTTTTTCCATGCGCTAAACGGTACATCTGAAATGGAACAAAAAGAAAGGTACTGGCAATACTCAGCAGGTCAGGCAGCATCTACGTTTAGTATTTCCCACACAGTTAGACCAACATTAGATCAATCTGCCGTGATCTGTTCTACTATATATAAAACGGTTGAGATTTATGGAATGATTCAGATTCACTGACAAACAATGATGCAACTGTACAAGATATCTGGAGGTAGAATATACCTCAAGGCTTCAATAATTATTGTAAAATTACTGCAAAGGGGCTTTATGAAGTATGACATGAATGGAAAGTGAACTGTACATCGCAAATCATAAAAACTAACTGTCCCAGTAATCCAACTTCCATGCATGTTAAGGAAATGAGGAACAATGACAAAGACACAACATATTTGTCGGAGCATTCCAGAAACCAAAACCAAGACACAGGATCATGGATTCTTTTTCCAACTGGGAATGTGACTAGGGTGGGAGAGGAAGGTGGGAAACAGAAAAATATTTTGCCGTTGACCTCCAAATGTCAAGCCCGATTAGAAGATCTCCTTATCTACTTAGAGTCATAGAGAGATACAGCACTGAAACAGGCCCTTTGGCCCACTGAGTCTATACTGACCATCAACCACCCATTTATACTAATCCTACATTAATCCCATATTCCCTACCACATCCCTACCTTCCCTCAATTCCCCTACCACCTACCTACACTAGAAGCAATTTTTACAATGGCCAATTTACCTATCAACCTGCAAGTCTTTGGCTGTGGGAGGAAACCGGAGCACCCGGTGAAAACCCACACGGTCACAGGGAGAACTTGCAAACTCCGCACAGGCAGTACCGTGATCTGAACCTGGGTCGCTGGAGCTGTGAGGCTGCAGTGCTAACCACTGCGCCACTGTGTCGCCCACTTGGACAACTGATCCAGACAATCACTACCCAGCTAGGTTGATATTGCCAAAAAGACCATTCTTCTTCCGCCGGATGCAGGCCCAATTCCAGCAGGAAAACTCTCCCCATTTGACTTACATTTAAACACCAAATCAAGGAGTCAGGAAGACATCAGTACAGACTTTTCTCAAAATTAGCAACCAGAAAAGAATGTGGTGATAATCATCCAAAGAAGGCTCTTGTACAAGCCTCTTTTTTGATATGTAGCAATACAAGCACTTCCTTGCTGGAGAAAGATTCCTTCCCCACCATCTGCTTCTCCTCCTCCTCTCCCGGAGGTGCTAACTCTTGCTGGAATACAGCAAGGCACTGGCAGCCTTCTTGGACCTCACCCAATTGGCCATTCTTCACGCCTGAGTTTAGACTCAATGTTAGGAGCTGTTGGATCATTGGAGGACATTGCAGTCACACATTCCAGCAAGAGCAATGAATGGCAACCGGGTGTGAATACCTCTGTTTTCCTCTCCAACCTTGAGGCGCACAGAGGATGATTTCCCTGCTTAACATCAGCACAGGTCGAGAACCTGTCCTGGGACTTTCCTAATTTGTGTCACTGATAACTACACCTAGTGATGCATTTATCCACTATGCCTTTGAGGGAGCTGGAAAAGGTATAATTAAAAGTCTTTTCTAACAGATTTTACAACTGAAAGCAAGTCCCTAGAGTACTTATTATCTGTTTTCTACCCTTTACCCCAACAGTGAATTTCCAGTTTGTTTTGATATACAGTTTCCTGTATTAAGTGGGCCTAAACACATCAATTATAATAACGTTTTTTATTTAATGACTTCAGTGGAAAAAAAGCAAATAAGCTATAATGGATACTTTTACATAAGTAACATCAGAAAGTTGGTGCTCAACTGCATTAAGGGTGATCATTGTTGGAAGCTACTTGATGTACAACACTGGGAGCAGAGACTTCACTACAAAGACTGTCTACATGGAGATGTGCACATCATCCAAAGTCAAACTCAAAGGTTCCCCAACAATCCAGGCATGCTGACCATCAGAGGGCTTCAAGGAGCTCTGAATGGTGGCAGTCCTGAGCTGGACTCATTAGGACACCTGATGCAGATTAATACTGTCAGCAGACCAACCAAAGCCAATTCTGTTCAGCTAGCCGTCCCCTTGCCAATCTGCATAATGTGATACAATTATGTAATCTTGCTATGCAGTTCGCATAAGGTTTACATACATTCAAAACATTCACAGTGCTCGGTGGCTTTCGGATGCTCCTTGCCCCTCACTGTCTCAAGATGTGGGTGGGCGAGTGAAACTGAACTGGAGAATTCCTGACCCCCATGGCTGCTGTGTCCCTTCACGTTTTCAAGGTGCCCAAGAGAAGGCCCCATCCTTTGGTGAGGTGGCCAGGTACAGGGTCCTGCAACTAAGCTTACAATGTCCCAGCATTGTCTTTTCCTGGCTCCTTGGTTGTTGTGGAGGTTAAATGGCAGTAGTGTCCATCCTCTCTTTCAATTTTTCCTTTTGCCTGATGATAGTATTTTCTTATGAAGTTTCAGTAGTGGCTGAGTTCGGGAATGTGGATGATCTGTGTAGATATGAACGTATGACTTATGAATATATGATTTTGATTGTGTGTGATTTGAGGGTTAAATTTGAAAATATAAAAAGGGCTACGCAAGATATCAAACTATTTTTGATTGTCAAAGTATGTGAAATGAAGACAAAGGTTTATTATTATTATAAATACATTTACATCCTACGCTACTCTTATCCACATCATGGATATGCTATATGTGATTGAATGTTTTGGATAGTGAACTACATGGCATAATAATTTGTCAAAAAAAACTTACCAGAATTGGAAGCTGTGCTGGACATGTTGTCTTCCTTGCCCATTACGTTGAAAACTGCTTCAGTTTTTTGACCAGGAATCAGTTCTTCCCAACAGCCCCTCACAAACTTGTGACATATTTCCACCATGTTTCATAAATCTTTATTAAGGGCCTAATTTGAAGGTCATTGAGCTGGCTATCTGTATTCCTCTTTATACCTCCTGATTTTTATTCGTTTGATTTGACCTACTTCAGCTCTGGCTGGGTAAGCTGTTTTTAAGAGGCCATTGCTTCCTTTTTATTCCATCTCACTGTTAAAAATATGAAGCTTCTCTTCCACAAAACATGGCTTGCACATTTGCTTTCCTATGGCACTTTCACACATTTACTTCTGGTGGGGACCGAATTGCTTGTGTTGGTGTGTCACTCCTAGTTGCTCAGCTGTTTAAATCATATTAACCCTCCAATGCATGTCTTACATTAAAAGAATAAGAAAGGTCATGGACAAGAATAGGCCATTCAGCCCATCAATGCTGGTCACTCTAGTACCCTAAATCTCCCATTACAGGATCGAGCCTTACTTTGAACATTCCTAATGTTTTGCCTTGATCAGAAATTTGATGACCCCATGCTAATGGTTTGGTGCTAACCATGTTTGATTAGTACGTACTTACTACCATAGCAGCCTCAATGCCAGCAGACAAGCAGATCCCACGCAAGATATTTAGAAAAGCTGCATCACCACAGCAGACAATATTCTCATTATACAAATAATGAATGTGTAATTGAAATATTGGATTTGGGAATTTTATTGAGAACAGCAATGAACACGCAACAATAGCCTTGATCAGCACAAAAGGGTGGGATGATATGAATCCATCATATTAGGACTTTGATCATGATGATGTCAGTGCCAAAGGCTCAGTTGATAAATGTACTGCCTACTATAGAGCTGAGCCACAAAGATCGGTTAGGTCCAAGATTTGATGCTCGTTTTGTGCTGAGTTAGATGATCTCAACTGGCATGGCAATAAGGGCACTACAATTGGTTTGAGTGCCCTTCAGCTGGGCACAGTGAAAAATTAGCCAGATTTGTGCTCCCGATTGGCATTTGGTGAACCTGCTGGATCGTTTACATATGGGAATGCTGAGCGAGGACTAGATTGAGGTTGGTTATGATGTCATCCAGTGTTTAAAAAGCCTGCCAGTGCTAATGTCAAAATTCACACAAAATGCTCATTTGCATGAGGTACCAGATAGTTCTGGAGCCCCATAAAATTGCAGGGCAGCATGAGTCAGCAACTTCAAGAGAAAACTGGGCATTGAATTTGTTTCCTAAAAGATGCATTACTCGTGTAGGTCAGTGGGGAAACACAGAAAAGGGATGGGAATGACAGTTGTCTAAGGGGATGGTAAGAAAACAATAGTGGTTCATTACCTGTTTCCATTAATTATGGTATTCATTTCACTGTATCTAAGACAATGATTCTGCCGCCTTCTTCAAACCTGAACTCCAGGTTTGAAACTATTGCCCGTACATCCTTACTGAGCTTGGTTTCCCCTCTGGTGCTTTTGTCCTTTAAATGATCAAAACCTAGAATCCTGAAGCGCTGTTACGATTATGACATTCCATGTAGTCCAGAACTGGACAAGATGTAGGATAGTGGGTGGCTAGATGTTTGCAATGATGAACGTTCATTGAAAACTTTAATGACCTTAATAACTAATGCTCCCAAGTCCCAAGACATAAATAAGTGGGGAAAATTGATTTTTTTAATAAGAAATATGTTTTTAGGCATCCTGTTCCCATTTTAAAAATTGGATCAGTCAGCTCAAAAACTGGACTGTCCAGTCCAAAATGGGACTTGTGGTGATCTTAATCAGCATGACCTAGTAAACAGGCAATGAGGCTTTAGCACTTCAACAGAGCTTTGTTCCAGCCCCACTTCCTAACAATTCTATACCAGGCCCTTAATTAAAACACAGGAGCACTAACTGAAAAAGAAATAATGGATTCAATACTAAAAGTCAGGGGGTACAGTTCGATAAGAAAACAGTCCAATATATTTCCTAAACCCTGGATTCCATTTGTGACAAGCTTGCAAGAAAAACTGTCGAGAGAGGAATCACAGTGAGTGCACAAAGGGTGAGAAAACGAACAAGAAAACCGGATAAGCAACCAGAGAACAGAAAGTATTCTGGTTAAAACACCACGGACACTAATGAATGGTATAAGTTAAATTGGCGCATGCTTTTTTTTTTCCTGGTTTGATCACAGAAACTTAAATACACAGCAAAAAAAAAGGCTTTGTCTCACTGATGTCACCTCTCCACAGCCTAAATTTCATTCCAGGAATTTTTCCTCTTTTTGTCAAAAAAGTGCATTTGCATTGCAACAATAAATCTATTTGTCTATCTTTACACATTAATCTGAATACATAAGCGTTTGTCAGTGGGTGATTCTGAACTGCAGAATTTGGCAGGTTGGAAGAGGGGCTCTGCAGCTTTAAATGAAATCACAAAGGGGACTGGAATAAATCCAGCAATGATGTAAACAAGCGGATCTCTACCAGAGCGCCCTCTGCCCTGGCAGAATAAACACAGCAAGCACGGCTGAAAGAGAAAAACAACTTTGATTGGCATCGATGTTGGCCAAATGCTTTCTTTACAGCAAGACAAAAAAAATGTAAAGAAAAAAAAGGGAAAAAAATACGGAATGATGATGCAAATGGATTGCATTTTAATCGACTCATATAGGATCACCGCATTACAACATGATCAGACCCCTGAACCAAAATGGAATTGGAACATTTAAAATAAGCAACACATAGACATGTTCGCTATCTCGGAGCAGTAGTTAACACTTTGATGCGGTGGAATTTGCAGTGCTGTAATTTTAGAATGACTATTTTTACATTTTGAAATCACACTTTAATTGGCCAACGTAATGCAAAATGCAATCGAGGAAAGACTCTGCAAAATTTACACACAATTAATGCGACTAGGGGAGGTGAGGCAGAATATAAAACAGTTAACGATATCTTGTAAGAAAATCATTGTCTGAAAAGTTTACAATCTCCTGCATCAAACATTCATTTCATAATTCAATGGAAAGATCGATTCGGGAGGAAAATGCACATTTTTTCATTGTATCTTTGTGACTGAAACACGAAAAATAAAAAAGGGCAGGTAATAAGGAACACTGCATTACAAGACAAATGTTTAACTTGGGAAGGGGCAAGAAGAGAAAACAAAGGCAAATGCAACTGGACAAAACAAGTTTCAATGAATTCTTCTGCAAGTCGCCGGACTCAATAGTGCAAAGGAAAGATTTGCAAGAACACAACAAAATAATGTGATAATAAATCAGATTGGAATGTGAGGGGTGGCGAGTGGCCAGCCTGTCATTCCCCCAACCTGAAAGAAATCAGGTTATTTAAACGGACAGAGAGCTGCTGCTGTTTTCCTCTCCTATTCCTTTTGTTCCTATCTATATTGTTTTTGCACGGTTACCTGTCTGGAGGTCCTCTGACAGCGGTTTAAATATTCCCCCGCTGCCATGTTCTCTGGGTTCCTGTCGTTTTCCTCACTAATGCTGATGATCATTTTCTTTGCATTGAGCTATTTTGTCCCCGTTGCTGTCTTTCTTTCCTCCCTCTCTCTCTCTCTCCTTCCTTTTTTTCTGGTTTGTGTCGCTGGAGCCGGGGCTTTGTCCCGCAAAGCCGGTCTTTTCCTCCCTGCAAGTCAGGACATAATCTCTTTCAGAGGGTGGCATCTGCCTGTCACTCAAACAGCCCCCGACCAATCGCTGGTCAGACCGACCCCGAGAGGGGGCCGGGCCTCGCTTACCCTCTTGACCAATCAGAGCCGCACCTTTTCTAGGCTCCGCCCCGCACGCGTCATCTCTGACCAATCAGAGGGTTGTCTCTGTATCCAAGAGGAAAGTGATGAGATGTCCAATCAGAATGGAAGAAGCTGAAAGCCGTTCATCCTATCAGCAATGGAGATTTCATCAGATTCTATGGTTGTGATCAAGTTGCAGCAGATCGGGGAAAAATGTTTATTATAAGGTGGAAATTTTTCACAGCCTTGTCCCAGCACTCCTCAATACGTGAAGCTTCTGAAAGAGACAGTTCCTACTTTAAAATATAGTTTCCAAAGCTTACTTTTTTGCTGATGTGACCATATGATGCAACAAAGAATTGCTGCAAAATGAATTAATGTGTGTGGAGGATCGCCAGGAGTTGTAAAGTGCTTGTGTGAGAGAAAGACTTGCATTTATATAGCACCTTTCATGATCTCAGGACATTTCACAGCCAGTGAAGTACTGTCACTAGTGTAATTTGCACAAAACAAGGTCCCATAAACAGTAATATGAAGAGAGATCATCTGTTTTAAGTGTTGGTTGAGGGACAAATGTTTTTCAGGACACCAGGTTAATTCCTTACCCTTCTTCAAAGAGTGTCGTGGAATCAATTACCTCCTTCTGAGAGGGCAGCCAACTCATCTGAAAGACAGTTCCTCAGTACTGCACTTAAACATCAGCCTAGATTTTATGCTGAAGCCTCTAGAGTGGGACTTGAACCCACAACCTTCTGACTCAGGGCAAGAAAGCTGCCACAGCCAACACTATTGGGACATTAGTTTAGGATAGGATCAGGTTAACTGTGATGGTTTCCACAGTTGAACAGCCTACACTCACTGAGAAGAATCAACCATGAAGAATGGTGAGAGCGAGGTGGGCATCAAGCATCTATAGAATTGTACTCCAGTAAGGAGTCAACGGCCTCAGAAAATGAGAAAAGGGGAGAGCAAATATATTTATTTATTTAGAGATACAGCACTGAAACAAGCCCTTCGGCCCACTGAGTCTGTGCCAACCATCAACTACCCATTTATACTAATCCTACATTAATCCCATATTCCTACCACATCCCCACCTTCCCCTACCACCTACCTGTACTAGGGGCAATTTATAATGGCCAATTTACCTATCAACCTGCAAGTCTTTGGCTGTGGGAGGAAACCGGAGCACCCGGCAAAAACCCACACAGTCACAGGGAGAACTTGCAAACTCCGCACAGGCAGTACCCAGAATCGAACCCAGGTCGCTGGAGGTGTGATGCTAACCGCTGCGCCACTATGCCACTATTGAGAAAATGAGCAACAGCAAATAAAGTTACTTTGGTGAAAATTACTATGGAAGCGAAAGTCGATAGAGGTGTTTGATGGGTGGCCGAGCCAATATTGTGCATTTTACGCTTTTGTCTAAAGATTATCTCCATGATACTAGTTGAACACAATTAAAACAAAAAATAATGGAAGCACACAGCAAATGAAAAAACATCTTGCGTTTATAAACAGCCTCAGAGACATCTGCTTCAGATGCAATGAATTCATTTGAAATACTGTGTTTCTCACTTTGCGAGCAAATGTAACAATCACTTTCTGCACAACAAAATGCTATAAACTGCAATGAAATGAATGACCAGTTAATCTGTTTTTGGCTGAGAGTGAAATGTCGGCCAGGACACCAGGAGAACTTCCTGCTGTTTCGAAATTAGTATGGTGATATCTTTCACACCTGCATGAACCACTGGACCAGCCAGCCAGAATTCAGGTTTAACATTTCCTGTAAAGAACAGAACCTCAGACATTGCAACACTCCCTCACCGTTGCACTGGAGTGTCGACCTAGATTACGTGCTCAAGTCCTGGAGTGGCCTTAAAGTCATAGCTTCTGAGTCAGAGTCAACAGTGCTACAAATGAGACAAGTCGGTGTGCTAACATTTTGGCTGTAAACCTTCATCAAAACTGGCAGTCAGGCTGCAGAGGCCGCTGAGATAGGCTGACAAGTACAAGCCTGGACATGTCCAAGAAAGTTAAAAAGTGGAAGGGCTAACAAGGTAGAGTTCAAACCTACTGACTGCTTTCAAGTGAGACAGCTAATTTTTAAATTGTTATTAGCAGATTTTAACATGCTGGAAAGAGGTATAAACTATACAAAAGATACTTCCCAAAAGGGGTTAGACATACAGGCAATTGGAAGACAAGAGCATTGGAAAGGTACAGTCAGAAATAGCCCAAGATCTATGGGAAAAACAACAGAACATGAACAACAATGGGAAAATTCTAACAGGAAAACAGAGGAGATAATGAAGGTCTGACATTGCTGAAGTCAATGTTTAACAAAATGCAAGGAACAGACTTAATGGACCAAATAATAAAATGATGAAATTGCACAGTAGGTCGGTCAGCATCTGTAAAATTAATGCTTTTGATATGTATCATTTATCATAAATGGGTCAAAAGGCCTTCATTCTTTTTCTACATTATCTTATACTCTCTACCTTTCCTTTTCCCCTGTATAGATACAAAACTCTGAATCCACCCAAGCTAAAAATTTAAGGTCAAATTGGCCCCATACTTCTTGTGTTTTCAGTATTAAGATTTATGCCTGTCTGCTCAGTTCCTTCATTACTCTTTTCCTCTTGGTTCCTTTCTGTTGTTGTACAATTCTCCAGACAATGAGAAAAGTTGCATTTGCAGCAAAATAGTTGTTTTCTTTGCATATTCTCTTGAGAACCTTGGTGTCTATTTTCACAGTTTCAGAAAGCGCTGGAAATCCTGGAGATAGTAAAATCTCAGAAATCAATTAATTGTATCTGTACTCCCACTGGAAAACCTGTAAAATGAAGACATTCTGCGGAGATAATAGGGTGGGGTTTGGGGTGGCGGGGTGGTGTCATGTGTTTGTTTAGTTCTCTTTTTCTGATGCTGTCAGCCTAACAAAGAAAAAATGGAAAATATGCAAAGAAAAAGAATTGGAGAAAATTTGGTTTAAAGGCAGTTGTTAAGACTTCGCTCCATCAATATGACAGGCAATACTGTACATGACTCCACGAGCACTTGTACATTAACGGTAATTACTCTCATAACCCGCCATATATTGAAAGACATGAATAGATGCTGAATTTAAAATTGACAAAGGTGTGCTTATATATTATATATAAGAATTTTCCATAAACCTGCTAAAAATGAATTGCAAATTTCCAATTAAGGAATGATCCTTAAAAGTGGTTTAAAACAGTTCACTGAGATCAAACTTACGTTGTTCACAGAAGAGATAGTTCTGATTCGCTTTGTATTACTTAGAGATACAATTATTTACAACTAGGGAAGAATACATCAACTGAATTAATATTGATCAATAGAAAGTCTCTGATATAATTTTATCTGCACTTTCCAAAAATGTGGCTTGAGAAAAATATCTGTGATTGGATGAAATTGTGACACCACAACCCCCCGCAACCCCTCCCCCCACCACCGCCCATGGACAGTTTTGATTGGTACAGACATACCTTGCCCTCTGTTTTGTTCATTTACCGCATAAAAATCTATGCTCGCTCTATGCTTCTTTGTGAAACAGAAGGTGAGGCTGTCAGAAAGTATTGGGGGGATGAGACCATACAGGAAATGGAGATATACAGGTCAATGTGTCCTTCTACATGGTCTTCTGTTTTTCTGACTATCTGCGTTGTCATGCAGGCCCCCACCTGCCAAGAATGAGGCACACATTATTTCACCACATGAACATCAAAAACTTAAAATTGGTGCTGAGAAGAAAAGACGGCCTATCACAAGGAATTGCCAGGCTCCTCGCCGGAAAGACATTTTTTGAATGCTAGCAGACAGAGTTGAAACAAAGGACCCAGTCCTTGCTTCTCCAATGCACAGAAAACATGGTCAGACCAGTTTAGTCACATGACTAACTGGCTGTTTGAATTTGAACTTGCCACAGAGTGTTTGAATGGCAGAAAGCTGTTTGCTTCTGGACTGAAAAGATCTCTCTCCTGTCTGCTCTCAGCTCTTTCTCACGGAACTGAAGATCCATTGAAGACACATGAACCTGAAGACAGAAAAGTCTCGTACAGTGAACTAGGTTTAAGAAGAATGCTGGGCCCCAATGAAAAGCAAGTCTACTGACAAAAGGACTACAGTGAGCTCGAAGCACGATAAACAAGAAACTCTTCCGATATTGCCTCAAACCTCTCTATTTTATTTTTCTTCAGCTCTTTTCTGTCCTTATATGCATATGTATATCGCCTGTGCATGCTAGAGTGGGCGCGGCGTGTATCCATAGGTGTTAACCAAATTAGAGTTTAAGTTTAAATTTTAATAAATTTCACTTTTCTTCTTTAAACCTAAGAAAGCCTGTTTATGCTAGTTTCTTTGCCTTATAATTGTAAAGTGAGAACAATGATTCACCAAGGAGGAGCTCAAAACACAGTTTGTTTAAAAATTAAACCCTGTTACAATAAGACCAGGTGAAGACAGTAAAAGAGCCCAGACACCTTTCTCACCTGGTCGTAATAGCGTTTATTTGAAATTGTTAATTGGAAAAAGAGTAGTAAAGCTTATTTGACTTTGTTATCTTTACCATGTGAATGAAATTACAGGAAATTTTGCTTCCTGGGAATGTGAGAAGGGCAAAATTCCAGTCACAATTATCTTTTAATGCCTCTTAAGCTGTGAAGAAACCACTTAACCAATATAAATGTTGAAAAGTTCATTAATCTAACTGTGGCATCTGTAATAGTTGTACGAAATGGCCCCACAAAAACTTTGATTTACCAAGGGAGTACTGCACTTTCTGGTACACATTTGCTGTCTTGCAAAAGAAATGTTCACAGTGCTCTCTCGATCAACAATAGACAGAATCTCCGCAAACTACAGTGTTTTTTAATGAATTACTATGATTGAGTCTTTAAGATGTCCCAAAACAGTTGCAGTTGGAGAGACATCGGTGTATTGAACCAGATAGAATATGTGTGTATTGCCAATTTAGTCGAGGGGTTTTCTGCATTAGAGTCGTTGAATTGCTGTTTGAATCACATTGGCTAAGACTGGTGAGCACAATGTAATTACTGCATCCTGGGTGATTTGGGAGAGAGGAAGGATGGTGAGATGTTGGGATGTTTTTTGTGACCTGCAGCTCTGCAGTGTATAGCAAAGCATAGAGGTCTGAAAATTCTTCTCCACTACAGGTTAGTTTGCTCCATGCTTTCCCAACTGATGGTACTACTTTGTTCTGTGGTTGGTGTTGCAGGCTGTATGCTAAGAGATTTGCTGGTTTGTCCCCCACTTGTAAATTTTTACCCTGATGTGTCTGTGGAATTTTTCTGATCCTATTGACACAATAAACTGTTTGTTCACCTCTGATCTATATCAACAGTTCCACCTGTAAGTTTCCCTCCAAGTCACACACCATCCTGACTTGGAACCATATCACCGTTCCTTCACTGTCGCTGGGTCAAAAACCTGGAACTCCCTTCCTAACAGCACTGTGGGTGTACCTACACCATATAGACTGCAGTGGTTCAAGAAGGCAGCTCACCAACACCTTCTCAAGGGCAATTAGGGCTGGGCAACTATTATGCCTCCTGGTTGTTTTCTGGTTCCCATAAGTTAGAAATAATCACACTTTAAACTTGGAAAGGCTTGAGCTCTTTGTTTAATCATTCAGCCACGAAGCTCTCTGGTTTAGGACTGCTGCAGGCTGGTGTCCTGTTACACGTCACATGACTCTCCAGTGCAGCTGTGAGTGTGCCCCCCTCGGGTTCCTAGATAATTAGTTCCTAGTACTTTACAGATGGCATAACAATATATAACAGCAACAAATGTTGGCCTTGCCAGCAATACTCACATCCCATGAAAGAATAAAGTAGAAAACACACTCTTTGCTATCCAGTTGGTGTCTTTTGTATTGTACTTTTAACTCTTCTTTGCTCTGAGTCTCTCTGGGTTTGCAGCACCATATACTTCTTGGTGGAGAAGAAGGCAATAGGCGGCTCCTCTAGTTGAGATATTGGAGGTCCCATTTCATTTATACAATCAATGAACTCACTTGTGGGGAAAACATGAATTGGGTTCGGTTATGGTGGATATTAGGCTGGTGCTCTGGACATTCAGAACTTGCTGTGATTACCTCAGTGGTTTGCTGTGTGTTACAGGGTTGACTCCCCTGGTAGGGTGTCCCCAGATACTGGGACTATTTCTTTCTACTTTCCATTGTGGAAGTGTTCTCTGCAGGGCCTATTGGACCTTTTGTCCAAATGCAACAATACATGTAACTGTGACCATGGTTAAAATAATTTCTGCTCCCCCTTCAGAATTTCATCCTCCTTTCTGATTCCAATTTGCATCCTGTGGGTAAATCCCCTGTTGAAAACTGTTTGGTGAGGTGGGGCTAACCTTTACCTAGTTGTACCTTGTGTGGTTCTCTGGGTAGCTAGTTGCTGTCCATTACTTCACACATGGATTGGGGGTCATGGCCATTTGTGTTAGTAATCTGTGTTCAATACCAAAACTCCAAAAGTGTTACCTTGTTTGAATGATGTTGAATAATCAGCATATGTTGAATAAAGTTGCAGGATTTGTATGCATTTGGTAGAATTCATAGGTTTTTAAAGCTATATTTGGGGAACAATGATTGGGCTGCTGGCAGATTCCTGAGTGGTGAGCCCATTTAACAGTTGAACTCATGCCTCCACCTGGGATACTCCCATTCAAAATTGAAGCACGTTTGCAGCTTTAGAAAATGGGTTGGCACGGAATAGTGGTTCAGTCAGTGTCTCTGGTGATACTTCTGGGGAAGTTTAGATATTCCCTGAGGTATCCCCATAAGCAGACCTCATGTTCCTTACTATCAGGAGTCCATCAGTACAATATCTAGTTATACAATAGCACAAACAGGAATTGTAACAGTGGAACCTCTTTGTTATAGGAATTGGGTATCATAATTCACACACATGTCCTGGCATGCATTTCACTACTCTTCAACATAACAAATGACAACTTCTCCAACTTAATTTGATTCCCCCTCATCATAACAAAAATATTAAATCATGCCATACACCGTCCTTGTTGGTGAGATAATTAACATTTTATTTTGATCTGTCCTTTCAGTAGATCAGACCAAGACTTGTTCTGGGCTTGGTTTTCTCTTTTCTTGAGGTCAACTGGCTTTGACCCGCCTCTCACAGCAGATTTGCCCAACTGGCCCTGGACGATGCGTTTCCTATACTGTCCCCTACCTGGATAGGAAGTTTGCAGTTCGGACTCGATCTCTGTTTGAGGGTTGTCCAGTAATGTTACCAAATGAACCAGCTACTACCTTTGCAGTAGGGAATTTCTGTCAGACAACTCCTGCAAAGATCATAGACAGGGCAGCTATTTCAACCAGGTGCGAATGGTGCTGTAATCATTTGAATGTGTTGCTGACTTATCTATTTGACTCAGTCTGATAAAGAACAAGAACAAAGAACAAAGACCAGTACAGCAGAGGAACAGGCCATTCGGCCCTCCAAGCCTGCGCCGATCTTGATGCCTGCCGAAACTAACACCTTCTGCACTTCGGGGGCCCATATCCCTCTATTCCCTTCCTATTCATGTATTAAAGATTATTAAAGATAAGACTTTTGCTGACTCACCATTCTTTTCTGGAGAAACCATTGAGACAGCTATTGTTCACATGGGTCCAGCCTTTCCTCTGTTAAAAAATGTACTAGCACTTATGAATTAACCCTTGAAATTCAATGAGTCTCTCTCAATGAGCTTAAACCAAAATTCTCTCTCAGGAAAAATAGGCAGGAATCCCAAAACATAACAATCCTAATAAGAGGTACCTTCAGAGGATATCCACAGATTGAAGAAAGATGATGGGAAAAGGTCCCAACAACATCACTAACGGCAAGATGGGATGGGCAGGTAGTTAGAATGCTGGTCAGGGGGTTGGCGCCACATTCCCAATGTATTCCTGCCCAACACTTTTTTATCCAATACATACTAGAAAACTTGCTCAGCAGGGTTGCCTGCCCCAGTCAGGTTGACGGTTCCTTCAGATTCCAAAGTTCTGGCCCAATCACATGATCAGTGCCTAAAATGCTGAAATCAGGATGTCGCCAAACCTGCCATTGAAACCTGGTGGGAGGCAGCTGGGTGGCCACAAGAGGCTGTGGTAAGTATTGCTTCAGATGTTTTTGAGGATTTCCTTGTGAGCCCCGAGGAGCAGAAGCACCCCTCCAGGCTTCACAAGGAATCTATGGGCCTTTCCAGCCTTGGACTTCCCTGGCCCTCTAAACACCAGCAGCTCTTAGGAGAGCCCCCCTCACCTCCACCAACCCCCAAACTCCTAACCCCCTTCAGCACTAGCCTTAGGTCAGGGACCAGTGTCATGGATCCGTGATGGCGCTGGCCTCTCACCTACTTTTACATTCCCGTCTGCTGGCTGTGACTTCATTCCTGTCAGCTTTGAGTGGGAGACATTGCTCCTCTGTTCAATTGAAGCTCAGAAGTTATAATGACCTGGGCCTCACACTGAACTCTCCATAAGGATTTTCCACCCACCTCATATGCTGTCCACCTTAATTCAAAATTGGGGCTATAATATTGTAGGTTTTCATAATCCATGAGGGGCTACATGGATGTTGAAAGGATGTTTCCCCTTGTGGGAGAGACTAAAACTAGGGGGCATGGTTTAAAAATAAGGGCTGTCCTATTTAAGACAGAGATGAGGAGAATTTATTTTTCTCTCAGAGGATCGTGAGTCTGTGGAACCCTCTTCCCCGGAGAGCATTGGAGGCAGGGTCATTGAATGTTTTTAAGGCAGAGGTAGACAGATTCTTGACAAACATGGGAGTCAAAGGGTATCAGGGGTAGGCAGGAAAGTGGAGTTGAGTCCACAAACAGATCAGCCATGATCTTATAGAATGGCGAAGCAGGCTCAAGGGCTCAATAGCCTACTCCTGCTTTTAGTTCATATATTCATATGTATGTATACAGCAGCACTTCGTGCAACTGATGGAAAGCAAAAATGGGGACCGAGATCAGAGGCAACAGCAGATATGATGAAACAAGGTGAGAGGTGAGGAAAAGAGAGGAGTGTAAAAGACAAGAAATGAGAGGAATGGAGTGGAGAGCATTGGAGAGAAGTAGAGAGGAGAGGGAAATTGAGAAGGAAACAGAACAAGCAGAAAAAGGAAAAAAAGTGCATTTCTATTCATGAATCACAAATCTAATCTGAAGCTGTCCTAAGCCTGAGCTCATGGCTGGCTGCAACAGCAATGGAAAACTAAAAAGCAATAAATTCATGTTAAAAAAGCTGTCTTGAATTGAACCTCATTGAATAGCTGTGTCTCTTTGCTGACTGTAACCATCCTACACGCTACAGTAATAGTTCCTGTTGTGCTTTGGTCACAACACAAAATTGCACTTAGCACAAGTCACTTCTTTACTGCTGCTATAATGCTGAAGTAGGAGCTGAGGCATGATTTTGGGAAAGAGCAGAAGGAGCTTTACTCTGCATCTGGTTGTGTTGTCCCTGACCTGTGGAAAGGCAAAGGGGTTGAAAGCACTTGGGCGGCACAGTGGCGCAGTGGTTAGCACCGCAGCCTCACAGCTCCAGCGACCCGGGTTCAAGTCTGGGTACTGCCTGTGTGGAGTTTGCAAGTTCTCCCTGTGTCTGCGTGGGTTTCCTCCGGGTGCTCCGCTTTCCTCCCACAAGCCAAAGACTTGCAGGTTGATAGGTAAATTGGCCATTATAAATTGCCCCTAGTATAGGTAGGTGATAGGGGAATATAGGAACAGGTGAGGATGTGGTAGGAATATGGGATTAGTGTAGGATTAGTATAAATGGGTGGTTAATGGTCGGCACAGACTCGGTGGGCCGAAGGGCCTGTTTCAGTGCTGTATCTCTAAATCTAAAAATCAATGAGTGAAAAGATACATAACATGTTGGCTGCAGCATACAGTATGATCATAATGAAAGCTTCACCCAAGATAAGAATAAGATGAGTCACAACGGTTCTTCTGCTAGTCATTAGACGGCTAATATCAGTACTTGGAACATTGTCTACCCTCCTGCAGCAAGCCAAGTTCTATCTCACATGAACATACTTTGGCCAAGAGTACTCAAATACATGCCAGACTTTCTATTCATTTTGGTCAGTATGTGAGGAAGAAGTGTCCGTTGAAATTCTTTTAAGTTAAAGCTCCAAATATCTCATTAAGCAACTGCCAAATAGTAAAAATTAATTTCAAACACTACTGAACAAAATGGAGCGATGCAACCCCTCCCCCAAAGTGTTCAGATGTTATGATTCCAACATCACTGCTGCTGTGCTTCATTAGATGTTTCTGAAGCAAAATGATTGAATTTGATGCTGCATTTTTCAAAAAGTACAACATAGAATAAATTTTAACACAAGGATGAACCCTGGAGGATAGTATGGGGCATCTTTGAAGGTTTTTAAATTAAAGTGCTGGTTGAGATATTTTTCGTGATATTGTGTGAGCAGCTCCAAAAGGGAACTACCTCTAAAAGTCTGCCTGCGGTAAACTGCTACTGGTGATAATTTCCATAACTAGTCTGATCACATGATCAGCTTTCAGACTATATATTAAACCAGACGAATGTCCTACCTTTATGTTCTCTGTTAACATTTGTTGAGCCAGATTGCAAGTATCTGTAAGGTTAATGCCTCCCACTATCTCATATAGCTTTCTCTTAATATGAATCTGCCACGATGCCTACAAATATAAAAGTTTTTCTAACCATCACTGAGACACAATTCCTCAAACATTTTGATTACTTGTGGGTACAGATGTGAGGCTGAATTTTCAGGCCCCCCCCCCACAACCCCGAGGTTGGGAACTGAGGTGGGGGGGGGCCCGAAAATCTTGGTACCGGCCAGTGTGTCAGTTTTGAGATGCCGTTCCTGGTGCCTGCAATGTTCATCAAGGTGGAGGGAGGACATGACAGTGATCTCATTCGCCTCCCATTTGAGGCTAATTAAAGTAATTAAGCAGCTCGTTAAGAGTTGGTTAGAGGTGGAGGTTGGAATTTTGAAGAGGCTGCATAGATTTCACACACTGTCCATTGCTGACCAGCTGAAGGGAGGCAGCTACAGATTGGGGAGACAAACATGACTGCCCCAGGGAATTACCCCAGCCCCATAAGAGGGTCAGCAGGGCAGAGGGGGATTGAGCATTTGGAAAGGAGGTGCCCTTGGTGCTGCATAGGTGGCAGGGAGAGTGGGTACTCAGCGCTCGGGCATTGAACTGGGTCATCACTGCCCCTGGCCTCACAAGGTCAGAAGAGCAGTGGGAAAGGCTGCCAATCAGAATAGGGTGGCCATCTGTCCAAAAGGAAGGCTGCAGCTGGCAATGGGGAACGACTGTCAGATTTTGGGTCCAGTGGCGATGAGGGGCAACGCCCTGCACAGGAAAGGTGGAACCGTAAGCAGCAGGAGAGCATGGGAGAGGAAAGACCTGGACAACATTCAGGCGTAGGCTGATAAGTGGTAAGGAATATTTGCATCGCACAAGTGCCAGGCAATGACCTACTCCAACAAGAGAGAATCTAACCATCTGCCCTTGACATTCAACGACATTAGTATCGCTGAATCCCCCACCATCAACATCCATGGGGTTACCATTGACCAGAAACTTAACTGGACCAGCCATATAAATATTGTGGCTACAAGAGCAGGTCAGAGGCTGGGAATTCTGTGGCGAGTAACTCACCTCTTGACTCCCCAAATTCTGTCTGCCATTGACAAAGCACAAGTCAGGAGTGTGATGGAATACTGTCCAGTTGCCTGGATGGATGCAGCTCCAACAACACTCAAAAAGCTCGACACCATCCAGGACAAAGAAACCTGCTTGATTGGCATCCCATCCACCACCTTCAATATGCACTCCCTCCACCACCAGTGCACAGTGGCAGCAGTGTGTACCATCGACAAGATGCACTGCAGCAACTCACCAAGGCTCCTTCGCCAACACCTTCCAAACCCGTGGCCTCTACCAACTAGAAGAACAAGGGCAGCAGATGCATGGGAACACCACCACCTGCAAGTTCCCTTCCAAGTCACCTTCTTGATTTGGAACTATATCGCCATTCCTTCACTGCCACTTGGTCAAAAACCTGGAACTCTCTTCCTCACACTATTTTGTAAATCTTACTTCTTGCTTCGCCTTCTGTGTGTTTATTAAGTCTGCTTCCACATTGGTGTGAGTCAGCCTCTAGGGAGCATGCAAGACTGGATTGTGGAAGTTTTCATTTTCCATCCCCACCAACAGGGGCTAATGGCAGGAAGTCAACAGACCGGGAATTCAAACCCTGCACTGTACTACACCACTTCATTTCTGTGTTGAAAGTGCCCTGCTTCCTATCAGTTAATTTGATACATGATGTGGAATAATTAGAAAGAAATGAAATTATATTGATTATTAGAAAATGTGAGAATTGCAACAAAGTGTTTTTCTGACACCGTGGGCTGAATATTTGCCACAGAGGCAGGAAGCAGCAGTCCAGACTGTTTTCGGGTCCCAAATCCGCCTCCGGTGGGAAACTGATTAAAGTTAGGACTTTCACGCGTATGAGCCCTTAATTGATGTGGAGATGGGTTTCCTGTCCAATTGGAGTTAGTGGGGGCGGGAATGAAGGTGGGTTCGATGAAGTGCGAGACTGATTTAGACTCCCAATGGCAGCCATTACTGAGGCTGCTGGTTGTCGTGAGGGAGAGATTTGTAGATTGTGCCAAAGTTTTCCACTGCACCAGAGAGAAGCGAGATGTAACAGGGGAGCTGGAGGCCTGGCACCCGGGGCGGGGCTGCCCCTTGTTTCATTGATGCTGACCTGGATCTAATGCTGAGGCTGTGAGGGAGAGGAGGGAGTCCTCTTCCCAGAGGGTGGCAGAAGGATGCCAGCAGCTGAAACCAATGAGACCTGGGTCCAGATTGCTGCCGCCATCAGTGGCAGAAACGAGACCAAAAAATACCTAGATTCAGTGCCATAAAAGGTTCAAAAACCTCATATATTCTGGCAAGGTGAGCGTAATCTCCAACACTCCAGAAAAATTTCAGGGCTTGCACCCTCCAGCAGACACACCATCTGAGGAGCCTCAGGGCGCATGCTGATCCTGAACATGGGAGGGCTGTGTGCCCAGACCACTTACTGGCCTCTTAGAATGACTCAGAGCCGTAGAGCTGCTAAGGACCTGTCACCATCAATTTTGTCCCTCTTGTATTTCACCCAGTCTAGCATCCAACTGTACTTTGAAATATGGGGGACGGTAGCACAATGGAAATGTTGCTGGACGAGTAATCCAGATGCCCGGACTAATGCTCTAGAGCTATGAGTTCACATTCCACCATGGCAGCTGGAGGAAATTAAATTCAATTAATTATGTTACGACCAGGTGAGAAAGGTGTCTAGGGGTCCCTTTCAGCCTTCACCTAGTCTTATTGTAACACGCTGTGTTTTGAGCTCCCCCTTGGTGAATCCTTATTCACCACTTTCCAATTACAAGGCAAAGAAACAAGCACAAACAGGCTTTTTTAGGTTTAAAGAAGAAAAGTGAAATTTATTAAACTTAAACTTAAACGTAAACTCTAATTTGGTTAACGCCTACGGATACACGACACGCCCATGCTAGCATGCATACATGATACACACATGCAGATAGGGACAGAAAAGAGCAGAAGAAAAGATAAAGTGGAAAAGTTTGAGGCAATCTCTGAGGAGGGTTTTTTGTTTCTGTGCTTTGAGCTCGCTGTAGAGTCCTTGATTGTTGCCTAGTATTCTTCTTAAACTTTGTTCACTGTAGGAAACGTTTCTCTCTTGGGATTCATGGGTCTTCAATGGGTATTGGAGTTCCGTGAGAAAGAGACAGGAGCAGACAGGAGAGGCTGTTTTCAATCCAGGAGCCAAGAGCTTTCTACCAGTTCAAACACTGTCTCTACAATTTAAAACTCCTCAAGCTGGTCAGCAGGGAGGTAGAACCGACTGGTTTGACTGGGTCTGTTCTGTGTATTGTATGGGAGCAGGGGATAGCTCCTTTGTTCCAACACTGTCTGCTAATATGCAAAAATGCCTTTCTGGCCTGGCTATTCCTTGTAACAGGCCTTCTCTTCTTCCCAGCAATTTGAAATTTAATGTCCATGTGGCGAAATTAATGTGCCTCATTCTTGGCAGGTGGGGGCCTGCATGACATTAATAAATCTGGAATAAAATGCTAATCTCATTGATAGTGATTATGAAACTACCGGATTGTTGTAAAAACCCATCTGGTTCACCAATGTCTTTCAGGGAAGGAAATCTGCCATCCTTACCCAGTCTAGCCTACTTGTGACTCCAGACCCAAACCAATCTGAAATGGCCTAGCAAGCCACTCAGTTGCAGGCAATTAAGGGTGGGCAATAAATGCTGGTCTAGCCAATGATGCCCACATCCCATCAATCAATTAAAAAGAAATCTCCTAGTGTCTTTGACCCCACTAAATTACCTGAAAGTTTATTCCAAACCCTTTTATAGAGACATTTGTTACAACAAAAGCAAAATACTGCAGATGTTGGAAATCTGAAACAAAAACAGAAATGCGCGAAACCCTCAGCAGGTCTGGCAGCCTCTGTGGAGAGAGAAATTGAGTTAATGTTTCAGGTCAATGATCTTTCAAAGGTCATCAACCTGAAACCTTCACTCTGTTTCTCTTTCCACAGATGCTGCCTGACCTGAAGAGTATTTCCAGCATTTTCTGCGTTTGCTATAACATCTGTTTTAAATTCACTTTTGACTAATTTAACTTTATGTTATGTTCTATATCACCCGAGAGAATTGTGCGGGGGAGGGTGAAAACAAAACCTAAGTTCTGAACTCACACTCAGATGTCTGAATTATATATATTTAGCAACGGGAAGGACTGGCAGAGAAGAATAAAACTGTGGAATTTTCATTTCCAACACAGAGGTGCAGCAGCCATTGCCAAATATCTCAGAGTAGGAACATCGAGGATGATCTGTCAGTCGAGAGGGAGAAAGAGGCACACAGCATCAGAACAAATTACCACAGGAAACAAAACTACTGTGGTAGTTGCAGCTACGTCAACAGGAAAGCTATGACTGAGTAGCCCACTTGGCCAATTATGACCTGCCAGGACAGTTAGCTATCTGCACTGTACTTACTACCTGTGACAAATAAGGGCACAACTGCCCTCAGGTTTTAAGCCACTCGGTCCTTATAGGTACACATTGGACGTTACATGAGTCAGCCGGTATGCTGCTCAATGCTCCATTAAGGAGATGACTGATTCCCTATTTCACTATGCACCCACATCCACACATTTTCTGCTGCAACTAGCAGTCACAGCAAATGCTGCAATTGTCATTATAATTTGTTCTTGGACGTATTTACAGTCAGCGAACTGCTGGCTCCTTTTGCTGCAGCTTGTATATGTTCAGTTTAGTTTACTTTAAAAAAAAATCTTTCTTTTTCTACATTATAGAAGAATGTCAGACTACAAGATCCCATTTGGCTTTGTATTGTTGCCGATGATTCACATCTACTGCCCATCTGTTGTGAACCTTCGGGTGGGAATACAGTCCAATTTGAGTAAGGCATTGCTATTTGTAATGGGGTCATTGTAGGTTGTCATTCGCTGATGCAGGGCCTACTGCTGTATGCTCCTTCCTGAATGATCCTTTACTGTGCCAATCTGAAGAGGTAGTTCTTCAAATTTCTGTGCTCCAGTATGGAGACTTCAGTGCCAAGTGCTTTGGTCATGTGCAGACTGTTCCCAGTTGTTTAAGTCAATCTGGCATGAAATGATGTCACACTTGCATGAGTGTTTGTATCTTAGCTTTGGCCACCCAATGGGTCTACTGGCAACATGAAGCTCTCCATCTTTTGGTAGGTGACCATCATCCATTCTGACAACATGGCCTATCCATCGTAATCAACATCACTGAGCATTGCCACGGTACTTTCTGAATGAGAAAGCTGCAGTACTTCTGTGTTGGGAACTCTATGCTGCCGATGGATCCCAAGGATCTTTCTCCAGCAGTGCATATGAAATGAATTCAATCTGCGCTCCTGCTTCTGATATGTAGTCCATGTTTCAGCCCCATACAGCAGCCTACTTAATACACAGGCATTTAGATTCTTAGTTGTGTGGCAATTGTGAGCTTGGGCTTTTTAAAAGCTTTTGCCTGAAGCTTTCCAAATGCTGCAGCAGCACTACCAATACAACTACAAGATACATTCAAAATAAAATCATTTTATATAGTAAATGAGTGTAGGAGAGAGGCCAGGAATTCTGCGGCGAGTAACCCACCTCTTGACTCCCAAAGCCTGTCCACCATCTACAAGGCACAAGTCAGGAGTGTGATAGAATACTCTCCACTTGCCTGGATCAGTGCAGCTCCAACACTCAGGAAGCTCAACATCATCCAGGATAAAGCAGCCTGCTTGATCAGCACTCCATTTACCACCTTAAACATTCACTCCCTCCACCACCAACGCACAGTGGCAGCAGTGTGTACCATATACAGGATGGCACTGCAGCAAATCACCATGCCTCCTTTGACAGCACCTTCCAAACCCGTGACCTCTTCCACATAGAAGGACAGGGACAGCAGGCGGGTGGGAACACCACCATCTGCAAGTTCCCCTCCAAGCCACACACCATCCTGACTTGGAACCATATCATTGTTCCTTCACTGTCACTGGATCCAAATCCTGGAACTCCCTCCTTAACAGCACTGTGGGTGTACCTACACCAGATGGACTGCAGCGGTTCAAGAAGGGGGCTCACCACCACCTTCTCAAGGGTAATTAGGGATGGGCAACAAAAATGTTGGCCTTGTCAGTGACACTCATATTCCATGAAACAAGTAAAACATTTTATAAATGTGGTGTAAATCTTCAATTTTTTTGTGCTTTTCCCTTGTGAATCATGTAGCCCTGTGGGTATTACTTGTGTGTGGGCCTTGCTCCTAAGTGCTTACCGAGCTGAAGTAATAATAGCAAAAAAAAACGGATGACTGCCTAGCCAAGCAGCAAGCTGTCTGTGATTCAGAAAGCACACTACTTGCAACTCCACCTACTTCTAATGTATCTCCTTTAAGGCTATCAATGCATTTTTCCTGAGCTGCTTTGCAATCATTGTTTTCTGAGGTAGTGCCTGGAGCCACTTGTACAAGACTAGGTGTTGGCAAGAACTGTCACTAAAGGCTTTGCTACTCAACTCTTTATGAGCTTTTTTAAATGCCTTTCACCACTGGAGAACTCCCCCTCCGAATACCCACTCATTTGTCTAAGTGTAGAAGCCTGTATGAGCTCCTCAGATTCCTCCCTGGTGACTTTCTGAAAGTATTCTCCAAATGTGTCAAAGCTCACCTTGACTGATTTTTGCATTTTGGCCCTCCAAATTCTTCAAAGCAGCAGTGGAACATTTATGTTTTTTTCATCCGTTCATGGGATGTGGGACAGCATTTATTGTACATCCCTAATTGCCCTTGAGAAGGTGGTGGTGAGCCGCCTTCTTGAACTGCTGCAGTCCATGTGGGGTAGGTACACCCACAGTGCTGTTAGGGAGGGAGTTCCAGGATTTTGATCCAGCGACAGTGAAGGAACGGCGATATAGTTCCAAGTCAGGATGGTGTGTGGCTTGGAGGGGAATTTGCAGGTGGTGGAGTTCCCTTGTATCTGCTGCCCTTGTCCTTCTATGTGGTAGAAGTCGCGGGTTTGGAAGGTGCTGTCAATGGAGCCTTGGTGCTTTGTTGCAGTGCATCTTGTAGATGGTACACACTGCTGCCACTGTGCATTGGTGGTGGAGAGAGTGAATGTTTATGGATGGGGTGCCAATCAAGTGGGCTGCTTTGTCCTGAATGGTGTCGAGCTTCTTGAGGTTTGTTGGAGCTGCACCCATCCAGGCAAGTGGAGAGTATTCCATCAGACTCCTGACTTGTGCCTTGTAGATGGTGGACAGACTTTGGGGAGTCAGGAGGTGAGTTACTTGCCACAGGATTCCTAGCCTCTGACCTGCTCTTGCAGCCATGGTATTTAAATGGCTACTCCAGTTCAGTTTCTGGTCAATGGTAACTCCTAGGATGTTGATAATGGTGTACTGTGACCGTGTCCTGTATTACTGTGCTCAGCGTTGTAGGGATCACTGGTTTTGCTTCATGTTGAATGTTAGACTGCAATGCAGACAACTTGTTATTTATTCATTGTACTATTGTGGGTGTGGGGCTCAGTACCTGCTCAACACCATAACTTGTAAACATCCTTTATTGGAAAGCATTCCCACTGAGATCTGTATCCTAGACAACTCAAGAATGGCCAGTCAGCTGGCGAGGCCTCTGTATTGCACCTGCTGGTCCTCAAAAAAGCACACCGCTGCTAATCCTTTAGTAACTTTATGCTTTACCCTGTGTTCCTCATCCATATCATTAAATAATAGTCACAGAAAATGTCAGTATCTGAGTTGCTGCTTAATATGTGTATTTGCAGTTATGCTTGGTGTTCTGCTGTTATATTCCTCTGTGGCTGCACCCTGAAGACCACTGGACTCGCCATTGTCGGCAAAGTGAGTAGATGGACATTATTAGTACCAAAGCATTCCTTGTGTCTTGTCCTTTAAGTGTTGTTCTTCCTTCAAGGCAAAGATGACCATTTCCTTCATCTGGGGTGTTTGATAGGGTTCTGGTGGGTACGTTAGCGGCTGCTAGGAACTGATCTGCACCTGGAAGGTTCTGCTGCAAACAGGGCCAGATACTGCAGATGATTGAGTTTTGGACGAGCTGTTGCCTCGGGATTTCCTCTCCTTATGTTTTTGCTCTGCCTCTGATATGTGCTTGCTTTTGAAGGGGGTCACACCCTTTTTTACTTGGTTGTACCAGGAACAGCAATCCTGGGCAAGCTTCTCCCAGCACTATCAAAATTCATAAGTGAAGCCTTCAGAGTATTCTTATCGCATGTCCTTTAAGCGCCATACAGCATACCCATCACATCAACTACAAAGCCTTGTGAGATGAAGTCGGGTGGGAGGAGGAGCATAAACGCCACCATAGACCAAATGGCCTTTTGCTGTTCTGTAAATTCTAGTAATTGTGTTTTCATTACATAAACTATGAACCATTTGTGTACAATCAGCGCGAATCTTTGGAATTCTCTAGTCTAGACAGCTGTGAATGCTCAGTTATTGAGTATGTTCAAGCCAGAGATCGATAGATTTTTAAAATACGAATGTAATTATAGGGATAGTGCGGGAGTCGAAGTGGAAGATCAACCTTGATTGTATTGAATGGCGGAACAGCCTCGAAGGGCTGAATGGCCTACTTCTGCTCCTATTATGTTAATGGTAAAAATGTAAAATATGGGAATAATGTGACGTATAACAGGTGGTCCATGCATTCTATCAAGCTCCAGAAGACCAATACTTTCCAGAGCTTCCCTCCGCTATTCGCAGATTTTGTGCAGTTAAAAACTATATTGTGATGATGCACTACCTATTACATCCTTGGTTCTCCTGTTCTATATGAGTTTGGTCTTTAAACATAAGAGCTAGTTAAATTAAATTGGATGATTTAAATTCCTTCCTACAATCTGTTATCTTTGCTACCCTGACATATGCAATGTGATCTATTATTAAAAATTATTTTGTCTTCCTTAATATTTCTCTGTGTAAGGAAAATACTTCTTGCATATATGTAGAACAATTTCCACTTTCAACTTCTATACATATATGCCTACATTTCCATATTAGGACTGGCTGATTTGGCAGCTGGAAATTCATAAAATTCTCTGTGCAGTGACTATAATTTTTCATGGACATCATTAACGACTCAGACTTAAATGCACCGTCCGTATATATTGTTCACCTGCACATAAAGACCAGCTGATTTTAATGCTATTTTGCAATTGTTAATACTTCTTCTGGACCCTTTCCCAAGTCCTCACAATGGTTGACCTTGAGCTACTACAGTCGGTGACTTTTTGCCACATTCTTTGGGATAAACTTCTATCTTCACTGCTCAGGGTGGAAATCAAGCCTGGGCAGGTCACCTGCCCATTATGGAGCTTGTGCATTTTCCATCTCATTAATTTCATCGGAATTAAAGTAGGGCAGGTTTGACACCAGGTGGACATTCAGCCCTCAAAGATAACCACACAGACGAAGAAGAAAATGTACTCCTTTATTGTCCAGTCCAAGTTTGTGGGCTGCCCCCAACTAGCTGAAAGATTATATTCTTTCAAAGATTCCGTCTATCGGACTTACAGGTGCTGAGCATTCAAACAGCCTTCCCAGCCAATTTCTTGGTCCATTTTGCTACGGGTCTGCGCACTTCGCTGTTGGGCGTCCAAAATTTTTATTATTCATAGCAGCCAAGCAGCTTGAAAAGTCAAAAGAAAATTGTTAGGATATATCATGATTGGACAAATTTCTTTCAATCCTGTTAGCATGCCTAAAAATTCAATATTGGCTGGTTTGTGGGCACAGGAAGCATGGTGCATGATTACCCTGCACCCAATCGAGGTGATTCAGGCAGAACTCAAACTTCATGCTGCCTGCTCATCTGCACGATTGCAGCGTGCGGGGTAATCAGTGCTAAACACATTGCTGACTGGCTACCCAGTCAGCAGGGGTCCTAGGTTCATGCGAGGCTCAGCATGAGTTAAAGTAGGCCTGTACTTCTTAAAACCATCCTGTACCTCTTAAATGGGAGGCACATTCTGGCAGCAACAAGTGTCATAACTAAAATAAAAACAGAAACTGCTGGACATACTAAACAGGTCGGGCTGTGGAGAGAGAAGCAGAGTTAATGTTTCAGGTCTGTGATCTTTCATCAGAACTCTCAACTGTTTTAGAAAGTGTTTCTCACAAGGAATAAAGCTTACCAATGAAACAGCAGGCCAGAGAGAGGGCTCTCACGTTCTCCGATGCAGTGCTGGAAGAGAGACATCATGTTTGTCCAGGGAGCCAGGAGGCCCTCTGGGCATACACTTCGACGGGAAAGGGAGCAGGGAGCCATGGAGGGCAATGTAAGCTGTCTGGTCCCAAGGACCTGGCTGCTGTGTCGCAAAATGTTCTACGACCTCACACGAGTAGTCAAGGTTGGTGAATGCAACTTCAAATGCCATTGCTGGCCCATAACACCACCAACCTCACACACCGCTCAATGCACCACACCCATATCAGTCAACCATCAACAATCTCTAGTATTCAAGACTCAAGCCTAAAATTCATATGCCTTGCCTCATCCTTACACAACTATCTTTGCTGCAAGCCTCACACCCATATACTTCCAGCTTTTCAGCTATGGCAGGCACACCATCCAAACACATTGCAACACACTCATTGACACATTTCCATCTCTCTTGCAGGATAAGGAGGCACATAATAGGAGAGGACTGGCTAAGGGACAGGCACAACTGCATCTCCTGAGCCCCTTGGAGGAGACTGTGTTCCAAATTATTGGCATGGTGGTGACTAAGGCTATTGCAACTGGTATTGCTGAAACCATCCAGGATGACAGAATATTCCTGCCTTATGCACCTTCGCAAATCTTACTTCACTGTCAACCCACAATGGTACGAAGTGCAAGCTGCAGATGTCTAACCATACACCTCTTGTTTTCCACCCATGTCACCTTCCCTCACCCCAACCTTCCCCTTCTACATTTTTGCTTTCAGGTACCCAAGACCTGCCACCTGGCCATTCAGTGCAGCCTCACCATGAAGGGTGAGAGCAAGAGCAGAGGCCTGGTAAGGAAGCACCATTAGTTGAACTGACACTTGCAGCTACCAGCTCAGATGCTGGCACTGCATGTACTTTAGAAAGTAGTTTATAGAGGTGGGATCAGCATGTGGTGAGTCACCAGGCACAAGTTGTCTGCAGCCAAGCCAGTGGGAAAGGATTACATGCATGCCAGCTCCCTGGAGGGCAAGGTCACAGATGAGTTTTGCTGCAGAGGACTCAGATGAGGTCTTCAAATGGCATACAGAAAAAGGCTGATGGGAATGTGCACAGAAATGGTTGGAGCTTTTGCAGGCATGCCACAGAGCCTGTTGTTGCTGTCAAGCAGTCCAGTTCCAACATGGCACAGGGCTTCGCACAGAGCTCAGAGAACATTCTTTCCAGTGTGGAAATGGTTACCAACTCCATGACAGCACTTGCGAACTTAGCTGTGATACAGAGTCTGGTGGCCAATGCCTCAGCTTCCATTGCAGCACAGGTTGAAGCCACCCAACATCTCAGTTTGGCAGTGGAAGCTCAGACTGAGGTCATGAACTCTCAGCATGTTGTCATGCAGGCTCACACAACTGCTATCATGGTTGCAGACACCAGTGCTTAAAGGGCTTGCAGGCTCTCACAGCAATCCAGCATCTGTGCTCCAGCAGATTACTAGGATTGCTGAGGCACCATCTTGAGGGAGTGATAGTGCCTCTGTGGTGCACGAACCTGCTGTCCTCTCTCAGGATGACAACATTTGTGTTCTCACCACTGCTCTCTGCCTGTGCCCCTACTGATGCCGCTCAGCTGGCCAGCCCAGACTGCTCAAGAAGCTGGGCCCTCAAGGCCCAGAGCTGCTTAAGGTCATCCTACAAACCCATCTGCAGTCTCCTCCACTGAAGGTTAGCAGCCTTCCACCAGCTATGCTGCAGCCATTGGGGTAGCTCTGCATAGGACCACTGGGCCAGGTGAAAAAATCCACAAGACAGGCACTAAGGGAAAGCACAAGGGTGAATAGTTCAGTTTTGTATGTATTATTAGAAGCGCTGTTGAATAAAGTACTTAAGGAATTGTTTTTGCATTTTTTTATTTTAGGATTTTGGCCAAGGATGCTGTGATGGTCTGTAGCAGAGGGATGGAAAGGTGGGAAATTGTGGAGCCTTGGTGATCTGGGATGTTTTAAGGAACTGAAGAATCATTGAGCTGCTCACAGACAGCCCATCTGGAGTAATGATGCCCCAGATGCCTCCTTCCTCCCTCCTTCTCTTCCTCCTCCTCCTCTTCCTCCTCTTGGTGTACTTGATGAAGGCCTGCTGGCAAGGCCTGCACCCTCATGATGTCAGGTTGAGAAGAAAATACAGACCATCATGAATCAGTGAGTATTGGACATTTCCCCTTGAGAGGTCCAGGCAGTGGAGCCATTGTTTGAGAACGCCAATGCTTTGCTTCACGGCTTTCCTGGTGGCAGCATGGCTCTCGTTGTATGAGCGCTGTCCATGTGTGGTTGGGTGGTGAAGGGGAGTTATGAGCCATGTATAAAGCAGGTAGCCATCTCACTAAGAAGCCATCTTCTGGTTTGTCATGGCGGCATGAAGGTGGCGGGAATGGCTGATTGACGCAGGATTAAAGCATTGTGTCTACTACCAGAATAATGGACATTCACCAACATGATGGTCTGTGTGTGGTTACACACTAACTGCACGTTAAGGAAGTGAAGTCCTTTGCGTTCCTGGTACATCTCCTCATTGAGACGTGATCCCCTCAAAGCCATGAGTGTGCAATCGATGGATCCATGCAACATTGGGAATCCTGCTATCCCGGTAAAGCCATATGCCCACTCCTTCTGCTTCTCTTTGTTGAGAGAGACTTACAGGGTCTTGGTGGCCTCCCTGATGCAGCGATGCACAGGGAACTGTGAGATATTGGCGAGGTTGCCAAGATCCTGAGGCAGAGAAATTAAGGGTGACAATGACCTTGATGACCTTTGGCAGCACTGTTCTGTGGCTGCAGGTCTGTTTGGAGGAAGTGGCACAGTGCAGTAACCACTTCCTTGGTGAATTGTAGCTACCTCAGGCACTGCTCCTGACTGAGATGGAGGAAGGAAAAGTGCTCTCTGAAAACCCTGGGTGGGTATGGCCTTCTGTTGACACCCTTCCTCCTCTTCCCTAAGTAAGCAGCTTCTCCTCTCTACTGCCTCTGCTCCATCTCCCTGTCATGCTGCAGTCCAAGTGGGACTGCAGCTGGAGCCCCCATGAGTGAGAGGAAACTTTCTGATCACAGGCCTTCAAACTCCACTCAACTCCTTTCAAATGTCCAACATCACCCCCTTCCGACTCCAATAACTTGTGTGAACTCCTCCAATAACACAGTATTTCCACTAACTGCAGCAGGAAAAGAAAGTCAAAAGCACCTCAGCTGAAAGTCCCATGCTGATGCCTTTAAATAGTGCTGGTTAAGCTGTGCCTGTTTAAGAGAGGGCGGTAACAGGATCTGCGAGATCTAAAATGGCATTGGACACTGACTGACATCACGGTCTGCCCACTCCGCATGTGTCCGCTACACGCACGGCATGCCCAGGCTATCAACTGTCCAAAGATGGCAATCAGTGAGGGTCACACTGGAAGTGGCTGGAAGGAGATTCCCCCACCATCATTAGCCCCTCAGAATTCCCGTAGTGCTAAAACCAGCGATCCTACGGAGCTCAATTTTGTGGTCATGAAATCTATGCAAGGAATTCACCCCTTTATTCAAAAAGAAAATATGGCTGTCATTTTTACATTTATCTTTCTTTGTACCGCTATAGAAACATAGAAAATAGGAGCAGGAGTAGGCCATTTGGCCCTTCGAGCCTGCTCCACCATTCATTATGATCATGGCTGACCATCCAACTCAGTAGCCTGTTCCAGCTTTTGCCCCATATCCTTTGATCCCTTTAGACCCAAGAGCTATATCTAACTCCTTTTTGAAAACATACAATGTTTTGGCCTCAACTGCTTTCAGTGGTAGCGAATTCCACAGGCTCACCACTCTCTGGGTGAAGAAATTTCTCCTCATCTCAGTCCTGAAAGGTTTACCCCGCATCCTTAGACTATGACCCCTGGTTCTGGACTCCCCCACCATCGGGAACATCCTTACTGCATCTACCCTGTCAAGTCCTGTTAGAATAGGAATGCTATGAATAGGAAAGAGAACTCACAGACTGGATGATATACTATGTTCTTCAGTTTCCCATTTTACTATACTGTTATGGATTCAGGGCTCAATCAGGGACTTGTTGAGGTTCATTTCTCACATAAAGCTTTTTGTTATAGAGGTATGATCAAAGGTTACTTTAAAGAACAGTGACGACTTTGTAACTTTTATCATTTTGCAACAGATGACATAAAGTGAACTAAAACATTCTATCAAATCTGCCGATCTAAATTACTTCTGTCACTTTCCTTCTCCACAAACACAATTTAGAATATCTGGGCCTGAGCTGGATGGCAGCAAGGCAATTTTCTGGAGGTTTGTTGTGGCCAGGTGACATTGCATTCTTTATCCATTGCATACCCCTACATGAGAATGTTCTTTCTTCACCTCGGGGTCTCCTATCCTAGGCATTTTGTCAATAAGACCAAACTTTAGTTTATAGGAAGTACAGGTTTGTCTGTAGAAGTTGACTTTTCAGTACAGCATTAGGAATTAGCCTGAATTGTAACAATGTATTACTCAATAAAGCATTAACTGCTTTATTTGGGACTCTATTCCATATATCCAGTTCTGTGGGGAAGAATTCCGTTATTCTTGAGCATTGTTTGAAGCATGTTCATTTTTGTTTCTTTTAAATATTTGTGAAGCCTCATTGATACAGTTAAAAGGTGGAGTTGTATAATGCTGCAATAGGGTAATATCGTCCCACTGGATAGGATGAGCAGATGAGTATCCATGGCAATTGTTGAGAAGAGTCTGTAGTAAGCAGGAATATTAGCCTTGCAAGACAGAAACTTTTTATTACAGAGCACTGGTTAGTAATGCAACAGTAATGAAAGGGAAAGCTTTTAGCACAGCATGGGTTGTTTTGGGATAGGATGAAGGCTGGAACTTAAAAGGGAACCTGCTGTGGCAGAACCCAGATAAACACGTTTCTCATTCATTACTGCTGTTACATTATGAGTGTGTCCATTTCTTTGTATATAATATTTAGAAGTTTTTAGTTGTTGTCTCAAATTCCTTTGACTTGACTGCATTAGCTCCAACAAAGAAGAAACAAAAATGTTCCCAAGCTGAAGGAACTTGAATAAATACTGCATTTACGTTATAGTGCTGATTCTGAAGGGAACACAGTAATGCTGGTACTGATACCCACCTCTTAAGCTGGGTTATAGCATATGTCACGACTGAGGTGGGGGGAGTGCACTGTTTATTCTAGTCCCACTTCTCCACAGGTCACAACATATATTTTAAATTTTCCCACTTACTGATACAATCATATACTGTATTTTTCCCAGAATAGAACACACTAAACAGGTTTCTATAATGAGCAACAAAATTATTAGGTTATTATAGAATATGTCTTAACTAGTAATAAAGTAAAGCATAAACACACACATAGAAATATTTAAAGTTCCCTTTTTACCTTAACCAACTTTTAAAGTCCCTTTTTTACCTTAGACTCACACACTCACACACATACACATACAGTGGTTAACTGAAAAAAATAAGAGGGATTTAAAAAAAAATCAGAGCTCTGTTACAGACAAAAAAGCACCTGGGCTGATTACTTGCTCATTTTTAAAAGAAAAACAGCAGATGAGATATGTTTTACAACTTTTTACAATTTATATCAATGACTTAGATGAGGGGAGCGCTGGCATGGTAACTAAATTTGCAGATGACACAAAGAAAGGTAGGAAAGTATGTTGTGAAGAGGGCATAAGGAACTTGCAGACCAATATAGATAGGTTGAGTGAGTGGGCAAAAATCTGGCAGATGGAGTATAATGCGGGAAAATGTGAAGTTGTTCACTTTGGCAGGAAGAATAAAAAAGCAGAGTATTACTTAAATGGAGAACAACTGCAGAATTCCGAGGTGCAAAGGAATCTAGGTGTTCTAGTGCAGGAGTCATAAAAAGTTAGTATGCAAGTACAGCAAGTAATAAAGAAGGCTAACGGAATACTATCCTTTATTACGAGAGGAATTGAAAATAAAAGTAAGGATGTTATGCTTCAGTTATACAGGGCATTGGTGAGACCACACCTTGAAGACTGTGTGCAGTTTTGGTCTCCATATTTAAGGAAGGATGTGAATGCGTTGGAGGCGGTTCAGAGGAGATTTACTAGATTGATACCTGGAATGAGTGGATTGTCTTATGAAGAAAGGTTGGACAGACTCGGCTTGTTTTCACTGGAGTTTAGAAGAGTGAAGGGGAGACTTGATTGAAGTATATAAGATCCTGAATGGTCTTGACAAGGTGGATGTGGAAAGGACATTTCCTCTTGTGGGGGAGTCCAGAACCAGGGGGCATTGTTTTAAAATTAGGAAACACCCTTTTACGACAGAGATGTGGAGAAATGCTTTCTCTCAGAGGGTTGTGCAATTTTGGAACTCTCTGCCTCAGAAGGTGGTGGAAGCAGGAACATTAAATATTTTTAAGGTGGAGATAGATAGATTCTTGTTAGGCAAGGGAATCAAGCAGTATCGGGGGTAGATGAGAGTGTGGAATTCAAAACACAAACAGATCAACTATGATCTTATTGAATGGCGGAGCATGCTTGAAGGGCCGAATGGCCTACTTTTGCTCCTAATTCATATGTTCTTATGTTTTTCTAAAACTGGTGTACAGTCTAACTCCCGAGTACACGTAGACAGGTCACTGGATCTTTTAGAACAGTTTTTTTCAGGCGGCATTGAGAATTAATGTAGCAGGCTTTCTTCAAAGACAGGAAATGGGAAGAATTTGTACAGTGGACTTCTCAGGGTCTTTTAGAGATACTGGAAAGTGAACTGGGTTGTGGTCTTTTCTCCTTCTTCTGCAGCAGACTTGTCTTTATCTCATTCCAGAAGGTAAAATGCACTCTGACATGCAACCAAAAGCTTGTGACTTTGCTGCCCTCTCAGGTGAGCTCTGCTGCTCCCTGGGCTTGTCTAATCAAGGGGCGCGCGACTTTTCTGCCCACATTTTTCATGTGACAACCAGTATACCTTGTTGCCAAATTAGTTCTTTCAGTGTCCTCTTGAAAAAAAAACTGGTCCAACACTTGTCCGGTTTGACTATGAATTCCTCAAAAAATATTTTAACAAAAGAAACAGAATCACTTCCATAACACATAGAATTTGCACCACAGAAATAGACAATTTGGACCAACTGGAAGACCAAGGAGGAAAAGCACCATTAGCTCACCCCTTAATGCCACTGTTCTCCAAATTGCCCTGGCCACAGGTGGGCTGTGGTTTCAGGCCATCTGTATTTTCTATATTGCTGGCCTGTGTGCACTCTCCCCTGGTAGCAGGAAAGGTTCATGGTCAGAAAGTTACAAGTATGTTTTGAGACTTTTGAACCACCACACGTGATCAATTGTTTAAATTTGGCTACCAGTGGCATTAGGGCATCATCAGACCCAACACAGCGTGAAACCTCTTCCAAGATATATTTGGGGCATATAAAAACAAAACGGTGTAGCTCAGTGCTTGACTACTAGTGCTCAGTGCCACAGAGAACCTTCCTCCTCTCAGTTTTCAGTCTGATCCATGCGAGGGGGAGGGGAGGGAAGTGTGCCACCTTGAAGGGAGCGGGGGGAGGGGTGGGGGATGGGGTGGAGGTTGTGCAGAAAAGCAAACTTGGACCTATTACCTGGATGGTAACTTGTATCTCCTTCAGTATCAACTCGGTGCAGTAGGTAACATCGTCACCTCTAAGGCAAAAGGTTGTAGGTGGCCCCACCACAGAACTCGATCACAAGATGTCGGCTGACATTTTAAGGCAGTACTTAGGAAGTGTTGCCTCCTCTTAGGTGCCATCTTTCAGATGAAGCATTAAGATGCCTGCACAGATTGAAGTAGAATCATAGAATGATTACAGTACAGAAGGAGGCCATTCAGCCCATCATGTCTGTGACTGCTCTCTGCAAGAGCACCTCACCTAATCCAACCCCCTCCCCCTTTTCCCCATAGCCCTGCAAATTTTTTTCCTTATGATAATTATCCAAATATCTTTTGAAAGCCTCGATTGAACCTGCCTCCACCATACTCTCAGACAGTGCATTCCAGATCCTAAAGGCTCGCTGCATAAAAAAGTTTTTCCTGATGGTAAAATTGCTTCTTTTGCCAATCATCTTAAACCAGTGTCCTCTGGTTCTCAACCCTTCCATTAACGGAAACAGTTTCTCCCTATTAACTGTGCAGACCCCTCATGATTTTGAACACCTCTACCAAATCTCCTCTTAATCTTCTCTAAGGAGAGCATCCCCAGAATCTCCAATCTATCCACGTAACTGATGTTCCTCAACCTTGGAATCATTCTAGTAAATCTTTTATTCACTCTCTCTGTTGTTTTCACATTCTTTCTAAAGGTGGTGCCCTGAATTGGACACAATACGCCAGTTGAGGCTGAACCAGTTTTTTTAACAAAGGTTCATCATAGCTTCTTTACTTTTGTACTCCATGCCCCAATTTATAAAAGCCCAGGGTTCTATATCCTTTATTAACAGCTTTCTCAACCTGCCCTGCCACCTTCAATGATTTGTGCACATATACCCCCAGGTCCTTCTGCCTCTGCACCCCCTTTAGAATTGTACCCTTTAATTTATATTGCCTTTCCTTGTTCTTCCTACCAAAATGTATCACTTCACACTTCTCTGCATTAAATTTCGTCTGCTACGTGTCCACCCATTCCACCAGCCTGTCCATGTCTTCTTTAGGTCTATCACTATCCTCCTCACAATAGAACGGAACACAGCAAAACTGCAAGGGGACAAGGATGCCTGCATCTACTGAGCCCTACAGAGGTGATGATTCTTTGCATCATAGGGGACCTGGCTGCGGTGGGACCTGTGGCATCCGACATCGCTGAGAACATTGAGGTAATGGCATGTTCCTGCCTTATGTCCCTTCTCGACTCCCAGCACACCCTTATCCTGCCACCTGGTATGATGGGCAAGCTGCAGATGGTGTGACCTTGGACCTCACATTTCCCTCCCCAACCCCACTTCCCTGACAACAACCTTCCCCTTCCGATTTTCTGCTCTTAGACACCCAAGAATTGCCACTTACCCAACTACAGGAGGCCCAAGAAGAGGAAAGAGAGCAACAGCACAACACTAATAAAGAGGCCCCATCACTTGATCTGACACTCGCAGCCACCACTTCAGACCGTCTGTATTGTACATACCTTGGAAGCTAGTATAGAGTTGCAAACAGCACATGCTGTGTCATCTGGGCACGAGTGGTTTGCAGCCAGGGCATGCTGCTGGGTCAGTGGTGGGGGTGTGGTGCATTGTGCAGAGTGAGAGGATGGTGTTATGGTGGGTATATGTCATGTGAAGATGTATTCATGTGAATGACCATCTGCATGAGGTCATTGGACTTCTTGTGGCAGTGCTGTCAGGTTCTTGTGGCAAGACTCCAGGAGCTGACCTCCCTGCCCATCTGCACCACTAATGCCTCCAGCACCACATGTGTCATTCTGGAACCTTCTGTCTGCCCTGGTGTTTACTTTGCAATAATTTACAGTGCAGCAATAATTTTGTGCAGCTTCCCTTTGCGATACAGCCTGCCTTTAAGAACAGCAGGCTGGCTGTACAACATGATGGGCAAACAATGCTTTCGGACCCCACTGCTGTGCACAGAAGCCATAGGCAGCATGGAGGATAGAGAAGCAGCGGTAGAGCCACTCAGGCCAATGATACAATCATACAGATGAGGTGGGTGCAGGAAAAATGCACGGTCCCCACCTCAATCTGCATGGGCAGGTTGCAAATTGTAACTCCTGCATCCAAAGACCAGGGTAACCTAATTTTTAGTCCCATGAATTTGTGACATTCACTGTGCTTTTATGGAGCAGGGTTAAGAGGAGGCTAAGTATTTCTTAATGCAACTGAGGGGAAGAAAATAATCACCTTGACCACTGTTGCACACCATCTAGCAGTTGGTAGGAACATAAACTGTGAGCGGCCGACTCGCTCAGCTGTGGAATAGTGCCACAGTGTTCTAAACTGAAAGGAAGAAAATATTGAAATGAAGCAACCTTCAAATGGTCAAATCTTTATTAAACCCTTCTTGATTTCATCAGATTATGAATAAGTGTGGGGATAACCATTAAGTAATTAATAGGTTTGTGGTCAAGGTGCATCTCATCCAGCAAAGCTGGGTAGAGGTATCCTGAAAACAGCTATGAAGAACTCATGTTGAGATTTCCCTGCTCTCCATCTGGAGGAGAAAAAGTAGGAACAAGCTATCTTCATAAGTGGTTGATAAAAATTGAGAAGGTTAAAACGAACATCAATTTAACCAAATCTGCTAGAAAGGCATGATGGCTTGGTCCAATTTTGATTGATATAAAGTTGTGTTATGAGTGCTTCCTTCTTTTGGTAAATTTTGAAGATTTGTGTTTCAAAACTGATAAGATTCCGTAGATGCTGGAACTTTTTGTGTTTTTTTAAGGGGGGTCACCAGAAGGCTTTTGGACTGAGCTTGAAAACAAACAATTACTGGAAGGCACCTGTCTGCAGATAATTACCCAGCAGGGGTTATCTTTGACTTGGGGAAGATGTTTGCAGAGAAAGTGACAGGTCAAGATTTATAGAGGTCAGGAGGCTTGTCTCTTGCGACATTGTTTATGATTTCGCTTAGGACAGTGAGTTAGGAATGAACAGTGGTTTGAAAATGAGTTGGAGAAAACTTGCCAAGAAGAACAAACCACCCCAACTCAGTCTGTTCCAGCAGTTTGGAAAAAGCCTGTCAGTTTTCCATCTCTCAAGGAGCTGAAAAGCAAGTGTAAGAAGCAGACAGAAACTTTGGTTGCATTCTTCCTGTAAGGCTGGTGTCTGAAACCTCTGTTGCTGCATTTCCTGGAAGCCTACCCAAACTGATCTTCAAAGTTGCCTGAAAAGACCTGTTCTAGGAAGATCCCAGTGACAGCTGTCAATACACATTTGGGACCCCAAACCAAAACAAAGGAAAACTTTCCATATCTTCTCTTTCTTCTTCAAGAATTAGCAAGTATGTAACCCAAGTTTTCTTTGTCTGTTTTTTTATAATAGAGCTCTAAAGCGCGAATCCCTTTATTTTTCTGGTTAACCTGTGTATGTGTATGTGTATGTGTGGGTAAAAAAAGAACTTTAATATTTCAATCTGTGTGTTTATGCTCTACTTCATTACTGGTTAAGACTTGTTGTATAATAAACTGATAATTTTGTTGTTTATTAAAGAAACCTGGTTGGCCATATCGGTATGTGCTCGTAACACTTGCCATATATCTGATTGAGAGACTGGGCTTCTCCCTTGAGACTAGTTTGCAAAGTAACAGCAGGACACCTTCACTAACCAAGATGTTGTTACACAGACTGAATTTGATTGTATAAAATTTGTTTAGCTGTATTAAACACAGAAATAAAAGCAAAATACTGCAGATGCTGGAAATCTGAAATAAAACCAAAAAGTGCTGGAAATACTCAGCAGGTCTGGCAGCATCTGTGGAGAGAGAAGCAAAGTTAACTTTTCAGGTCAGTAACCTTTCATCAGAACTGGCAAAGGTTAGAAATGTAATAGGTGTTAAGCAAATAAAGTGGGGGTGGGGCAAAAGAGAACAAATGGGAAGGTGTTGATAGGACAGAGGATCACAGAGAATAACTGACAAGGAGGTCATGGGGCAAAGGCAAAGACAAACAGTGTATTAATGGTGTGGTGAAAGACAAAGCGTTAGTACAGAGAGGGTGTTAAATGACAGAATAATGAAAACACTAGCCAAAAGCAAAAACATGAAAAAAAAACAGTGGGAAGGCACATGCTAAAAAAAGTGTAATGATGAAACAAACAAAAATAAAATGATATAAAATTAAAAAAAAACCCAAAGTAATACTAAAAAAAAGGGGGGGGGGGTCCAGTCATACTCTGAAATTATTGAACTCGATGTTCAGTCCGGCAGGCTGTAGCATGCCTAATCGGTAAATGAGATGCTGTTCCTCGAGTTTGTGTTGGTGTTCACTGGAACACTGCAGCAATCCCAGGACAGATATGTGGGCATGAGAGCAGGGGGGAAGTGTTGAAATGGCAAGGAACAGGAAGCTCGGGGTCATGTTTTCGGACTGAGCAGAGGTGTTCCACAAAGCGGTCACCCAATCTGCATTTGGTCTCCATCCTTTCTCCTCATTATCCAAGGCGTTCCTCTCTCCTCACTATCCAAGGCAATTGCAGGAGGTGTAATACCTGCCTTTTTACCTTCTCACTCCTCACTATCCAAGGCCCCAAACACTCGTTTCAGGTGAAGCAGCGATTTACTTGTGCTTCTTTCAATTTAGTATATTGCATTCGCTGCTCACAATGCAGTCTCCTGTGCACTGGGGAGACCAAACGCAGATTGGGTGACCGCTTTGTGGAACGCCTCTGCTCAGTCCGAAAACATGACCCCGAGCTTCCTGTCATTTGCCATTTCAACACTTACCCCCTGCTCTCATGCCCACATCTCTGTCCTGGGATTGCTGCAGTGTTCCAGTGAACATCAGCACAAGCTCGAGGAACAGTACCTCATTTACCGATTAGGCATGCTACTGGACTGAACATTGAGTTCAATAATTTCAGAGCATGTCCATGACTGGACCGCCCTTTTTTTAGTATTACTTTGTATTTTTTATTTTTGTTTCTTTTTATTTCATTTTATTTTAGTTTGTTTCATCATTACACTTTTTTACCATGTGCCTGCCCACTTTTGTTTTCATGTTTTTGTTTTTGGCTAGGGCTTTCATTATTCTGCCATTTAACACCCTCTCTGCACTAACACTTTGTTTTTTACCACACCATTAACACACTCTTTGTCTTTGCCTTTGCCCCATGACCTCCTTGTCAGTTATTCTCTGTGATCCTCTGTCCTATTAACACCTTCCCATTTGTTCTCTTTTGCCCCACCCCCACTTTATTTGCTTAAAAACGATTACATTTCTAACCTTTGCCAGTTCTGATAAAAGGTCACTGACCTGAAATGTTAACTTTGCTTCTCTCTCCACAGATGCTGCCAGACCTGCTGAGTATTTCCAGCACTTTTTGGTTTTATTAAACACAGAAATGTTAAGTTAATGGGGTTTTAAATCCATGTATCTGCATTTATCCTCAATTTGAATAGGAACTGAAATATAGTTCTTACTAATTAACTCGTAGCAATCAACTCCTTCTCAGATCATATTCTTTTTCTCAATGTGTACTTCCAGGATCTTTTACAGCCCAAACATAACAAACTGCTGTGCTGAGTCCCATTCCTAGGCAACTAACTAGCCTTTTTTGTGCCATTCTTAATAACCAATTTGAAGCAGGTATGCAGCCTACCATATCCTCAGCATTTTATTCCAACTAAAAACCAAAATATGTTATCTATTTCTTCACCTGTTCCTTGAGTAGTGGCAAGAATAGATGAGTATCCTGGATGCTTAAAACCCATCTCTTTGACTAAGCTTATAGTCACCGCTCCTAATATCTCCTACTTTGGCTTGGTGCTGGTTTTTGCTTGGTTACATTTCTGTGAAGCACCCTGTTGTATTTTTCTACATTAAAGGTGCAATATAAATGCAAGCTGTTGATAATATAGGAAACTAACCCATAGCATGACTATACATATAGTATAACTTGATAATGTACTTGATTAATGAAATGTATACAGCTCATATAACCTCCTTGGTAAGGCTTCTGGAAAGTTCCTCCTTCACTTAAAAAAGGAATCATATGATACTCCAGTATGCCAATTAAAGCTTGATTGCTACGTAAGAACATAAATAGGCGCAGGAGTAGGCCATACAGCCCCTCAAGCCTGCTCCACCATTCAATAAGATTGTGGCTGAACTTCTACATCAACTCCACTTTCCCACCCTATCCCATATCCCTTGATTCCCGTAGTGCCCAAAAGTGGATCTCAATCTTGAATATAGTCAATGACTGCATATCCACGGCCCTCTGGGGTTGAGAATTTCAAAGATTCACAACCCTCTGACAGAAGTAATAGTTCCACATCTCAGTCGTAAATGGCCAACACCTTATTCTGAAAGTCTGATCCTCTGGTTCTAAACTCTCCAACCAGGGGAAACAGCCTTTCAGCATTTACCCTGTGAAGCCTTCAAAGAATTTTATATGTTTCAGTGAGTTCACTTCTTATTCTTCGAATCTTCAGAGAATATAAGCCCATTCTACTCAATCTCTCTCATCCCAGAAATCAATCTAAGGAACCTTTGTTGCACCCTTCTAAGGCAAGTATATCCTTCCTTAGATAAGGAGACCAAAACTGTGCCAAATACTCCAAGTGTGGTTTCACCAGAGCCCTGTAGAATTGCAGCAAGACTTTCTTACTCTTATTTTCCAACACCCTTGCAATAAAGGTTAACATGTGTATGTAAAAGCGAGAGAGAATATGGCATGTGAGGGAATTGATAGTTCAGAGACATAAAACAACAAGATGTATATTGCTATATATTGCTATGTAAAAGGAAAAAGATATTCTACTTGGCCCAAGCCTTCATCAAAGTATTGACTGAGAAGATGACTTGTTCAAAGGCGTTATCCTCCATCAAGATTATGAATAGACAGATTTTAGAGAGAAAGATGGAGGTTGGATTCATCAAGTGACTTTGACCCCCAAACAGCACTAATCAAGGAATGATATTTCCTTATTTCGGTATCATTAGGGACTTTTTCCCATAACCACAATGACAGACAATTGTTTTATCTTATTTTCATATGTTACGTGGGCATTTACTTTGGCATGGATTGGTGACCAGAATAACTTCTCAGCAAAATGCCAATTTTTTTTGTAGGACAATTTTCTGAAACTTTTCATCATATACTTTTGATGATGTAATAGTTATCACGGCCCCAATTCAAATTCAGTTTCTATTCAGACAGAAATTTTTTGTGTTGCCCCCTTTGCTGTAATGGAATAGGCAGAAAAACACATTTCTTCTTTGTCGTCATCACCTTCTGTTGCAGTTCTTTCCTCAGTTTCCTTGTTGGAATTAATGTAATGGATGCTGTACTTTTGTCTTTACTTCTGCTGATTCCTCACAGTGCTACAATTTGACTTGGAGCCTTCTTTTCTTCTTCCTGCCTTCAATTTAACAGTACTGACTGGCTTCTAGCTACATCGTTAGATTCCGTGAAGGTGTGGCATTGAACTTCTTCAAAAACACATGGGTCTGGATGATGATTATTTTTACCATTGTTCTGACGTGTTTAACTGACTGTTCACTTTGGACCCTGTGGCCTTTAAGTTGTTAATGAGCCTGGCAGCATTCTCCATCCCAACTGTTATTTTGAGAGCTCTAGTCACTGGGTTTGTCATCTACCAACAGTTTTCTCTGTATCTGTTTCCTTTAAACTGTATACAAAGCAACGTCAAAAAATGCACTGATGTCAGATATTGTGGACACTTTCCTCAGTTCTGTCATAAACAGAGAAACATTTTCATCATCCTTTTGCCTCCTCTGATTAAACCTGAACCATTCCACAATGAAGAGTGACTTTGGGCTCAGATATTCTTTGGCCACTTGGACTAACTCCTCATACGTTCTGTCTTTAGGCTGGGCCAGTGCAATCAGATTTTAATCAATGTATGTGCTACAGGACTGCAAATCGTAATAGCAAATGGTAAAATTAAGTCTTTCTACATAGTCACTCCAGCTAGACCCCATATTCTTCAATTTCTTTGAACCAATCGCAACATGATTTTAAAAAATTACAGACAAAGTTGCCCACTACCTATGAAACATAGAAATTACAACACAGGAACAAACATCTCAAGAAACATAGAAACTACACCATAGAATCAAACCTCTCAGTCCAACCAGTCCAAATTGGTTGTATTCTCCATATATGCAGTAGTCCTAATCCTATTTGCCTATCCTGTTCGCATTATCTCTTTATTTCCCCTTACATTAAACCACCCACATAGAGTCATAGAGTCATTGTGGACAGAAAGAGGCCATTTCGCCCTTCGAGTCCATACGGCTCTCGGTGGAGCAATCCAGTCAGTTCAATTCCTCTGCTCTATCCCCATAGCCCGGCAAGTTTATTCCTTGCAACAGACAATCCACTTTCCTTTAGAAGTCATTTATTGTCTTTGCTTCCACCATGCTCGTAGGCAACGAGTTCCAGGTCATTACCACCCGCTACCTAAAAAGTTCTTCCTCACATTCCCCCTGTATCTCTTGCCCAAAACCTTAAATCTATGTCCCCTAGTTCTTGTGCCAGCAGCTAATAGGAACAGCTTTTCTTTGTCTACCTTATCTAAACCTGTCTTAATCTTGTACACCTCTATCAAATCTGTCCTTCAACTCCTTTGCTCCAAGGAGAACAACCCCAGCTTCTCCAGTCTACCTTGTAGTTAAAATCACTCATCCCTGAACCATTCTGGCTAATCACCACTACATCCTCTCAAGGACCCTCATATCCTTCGTAAAGTGTGGTGACCAAAACTGGATGCAATACTCTAGTTTTGTAAGGGTTCAGCATAACTTCCTTGCTTTTGTACTCAATGCCTCTATCAATGAAACCTAATTACTCTCTTAATATGTTTTGCCTCTTTCAAAGATCATGCAGATGAACCCCCAGGTCCCTCTGTCCCTGAACATTCTTTAGATCTGTGCCATTAAGCCTATATTGCCTCACCTTATTCCTTATGCCAAAATGCATCTCCTTACACTTCTCTGCATTAAATTACATCTGCCACTTGTCTGCCCATTCTGCTAGCCTGTGTCCTGTTGCAGTTGATTGATATCATCCTCACTGTTTTCTACACCTCCAAGTTTGGTATCTTCGGTAAATTTTGAAATTTTGTATTCCAATATCCAAGTCATTTATATATATATCAAGAAAGCAGTGGCACTGACCCTTGGGGAACACCACTATCTATCTGAAAAACAACCATTTATCACGACTTGCTGTTTTCTGATCTTAAGCCAATTTTTAGACAATCTGACACTGACCCTCCTATTTCATGAGCCTCAATTTTATTAACCAGCCTTTTATGTGCTACTTTGTGAAATGCCTTCTTATAATCCATATAGACAGCATCCACTGCATCCTCTCATTAACCTCGCTGTTACTTCATCAAAATTTTATTGGATTAGTCAAACATGACGTTTATAAATCCATGCTGGCTCTCCTTAATTAACTCAAACTTCTCCGAGAGCCTGTTAATTCTTGATTACTGTTTCTAAAACCTTACCCACCACTGATGTTAAACTGACTGGGCGGTAGTTACTAGGAATGTCCTTACACCCTTTCTTGAATAAGGGTGTCACATTTGCCACTCCCCAATCCTCTGGCATCCACCTCATATCTAGGGAAGATTGGAAGATTATGGTAAGCCCTTCTGCAATCTCCATCCCCACTTCCCTTTGCATCCTGGGATGCAAGCCATCCGGACCAGGTGACATATCCACTCTATAGCCAGCCTTTCCAGCACATCCTGCCTATCAACTTTCCCCCCATCCATTACCTTTACCATCTCCGGTTCTAACAATATTTTATCCTCTTCCTTAATAAACATTGATACTAAGTACTCATTAAGTATTCTATCCTTGCCGGCGGCTCTAAGCATATATCATCCTCTTTGTCCTTAATAGACCCCACCCAATCTCTTGCTACCCACTTACTATTTACATGCCAGTAGAAGATTTTTGGGTGTCGGATGCTGATCTCTGCAGTTTGACTGTGCTCTGGTTGCTTGAGAATGCAAACATTGTAGCCTCCTCCCACCACGTTTCAACTTGACCTATAAACATATTCTTCTATTTCTTTCATATCCTTCTATTAATTTATTGATATCCTTTTTGTGGCAGCCTCCAATTGTCCCTTTAAGGACTGCACCTCTTCTCAGCACCAACTGTCTTCTTAGACCCCTCTCCCCTTGAAGCTCACCTGCAACAAGAAGCTCTTTGCCACTAAGATTGAGACCATCCATCTGTTGCTTCCCTCCCTTCCCGTGCCCACCAAGCCAACCTTTCCCTACAGTGTCCCCTGCCCTAGCCCTGAACTTGCATCTTTCTTTAATTTCTCTACTATTCCACCTCATGTTGTCTCTGAGGTCATCTTCATCCTGAAAACCAAGTCCTGCTCCTTTGGTCTTATTCCCACCAAACAATCACCCAACTTCCCTACCTGGTCTCCATGCTAGCTGAGACTGTTAATGATTTTCCCCCATCTTCAAATCTGCCACCATCACCACTCTCCTCAAAAAACCCTTGATCCCTCTGTTCTTGCAAGCTATGGGTCCATCTCCAATCTTCCTTTTCTCTCCAAAGTCCTTGAATGTGGTGTCACCTCCCAAATCCATACACATCTTTCCCTCAACCTCTACAATAAAAGCAAAACAGAAAGTGCTGGAAATACTCAGCAGGTCTGGCAGCATCTGTGGAGAGAGAAACAGAGTTAACGTTTTAGGTCTGTGACCTTTCATCAGGTGAATGCGAGGGGAATTGAATACAAAGGTAGGGAGGTTATGCTACAGTTATATAGGGCATTGATGAGACCACATCTGGAGTACTGTGTACAGTATTGGTCTCCTTATTTAAGGAAGGATGTAAAAGCGTTGGAAGCATTACTCGAGAAGGCTTACTCGACTAATACCTGAAATGGGTGGGTTGTCTTATGAGGAACGGTTGGACAGGCCAGGCTTGTATCTGCGGAAGTTTAAAAGAGTAAGAGGAGATTTGATCGCAACATATAAGATCCTGAGGGGTCTTGACAGGGTGGATGTGGAAAGGATGAATCCCTTTGTGGGACAAACTAGAACTAGGCGTCACTGTTTAAAAATAAGGGGTTAGAATCATAGAATCATAGAAAGTTTGAGGCACAGAACGAGGCCATTTGGCCCATCGTGCCTGTGCCAGCTGACAAATGATCCACCCATTCTAATTCCACCTTCCAGCATTTGGTCCGTAGCCCTGCAGATTACGGCACTTGAGGTGCATATCCATACTCCTTTTGAATGAGTTAAGGGCGTCTGCCTCAACTACCCTTTCAGGCAGTGAGTTCCAGACCTCCACCACCTTCTGGGTGAAATTTTTTTTCCTCATCTCTCCTCTAATTTTTCAACCAATCACTTTAAATCTGTGCCCCCTCATCACTGACCTCTCTGCTAAGGTAAATAGGCCCTTCAGCTCCACTCTGTCCAGGCCCCTCAAAATTTTGTACATTTCAATCAGATCTCCCTCAGCCTTCTCTGTTCCACGGAGAACAATCCCAGCCTATCCAATCTTTCCTCATAGCTGCATTTTTTCAGTCCTGTCAACATCTTCGTAAATCTCCTCTGTAACCTCTCGAGTGCAATTACATCCTTTCTGTAATGAGGTGGCCAGAACTGCACACAGAGTTCTCAAGTTGTGGCTTAAACAATGTGTTTTACAGGTCCAGCATAACCTCACTGCTCATATATTCTATACCTTGGCTAATAAAGGAAAGGATTCCATATGCCTTCTTAACCATCTTATCGACCTGTCCAGCTACCTTCCAGAGGGATCTGTGGACATTCACTCCAAGGTCCCTCACTTCCTCTACATTTCTCAGTATTTTCCCATGAATCGTGTATTCCTTTGCCTTGTTTGACCTCTCCAAATGCATCACCTCTCACTTCTCCAGGTTGAATTCCATTTGCCACTTTTCTGCCCATCCGACCAGACCATCGATATCTTCTTGCAGCCTACAGCTATCCTCCTCGCTATCTACCACACGGCCAATCTTTGTGTCATCTGCAAACTTCTTGATCATGCTCCCTACATTTACATCCAAATTATTAATATATACCACAAAAAACAGGGGACCCAGTACTGAGCCTTGCGGAATGCCACTGGAAACAGCCCTCCAGTCGCTAAAACACCCGTCAACAATTACCCTTTGTTTCCTGCCACTGAGCCAACTTTGTAACTACCTTGCTGCATTTTGCTAGATCCCATGGGATTTTAATTTTTTAACCAGTCTGCCATGTGGGACCTTGTCAAAAGCCTTGCTAAAATCTATGTAGTCCACATCAACTGCACTACCCTTATCAATTTTCCTTGTCACTTCTTCAAAAAATTCGATCAAGTTGGTCAAACAAGATCTTCCCTTACAAATTCATGCTGACTATCCTTGATTAACCTGTGCCTTTCTAAGTGACAGTTTATCCTGTCTCTCAGAATAGATTCCAAAAATTTGCTCACTACTGAGGTTAGACTGACTGGCCTGTAATTATTCGGTCTATCCCTCACTCCCTTTTTAAACAGAGGTACAACGTTAGTAGTTCTCCAATCCTTCGGCACCACATCTATATCCAGTGAAAATGATGGTCAGACCTTCTGCTATTTCCTCTCTTGCTTCTTTTAACAGCCTGGGGTACATTTCATCCGGCTTTCAAAGATGCTAATCCCATTAATGCTTCCTCTCTCCCTGTGTTTATCACATCCAATAGTTCAGACCCCTCTTCCTTAACTACAATACCTGCATCGTCTCCTATTTTGTGAAGACAGACGCAAAGTACTCATTAAGAACAATACCAATATATTCCGCTCCATACATAGATTACCTTTTTTGAACCGTTTGGGTTGCCCATTTAAGACAGAGATGAGGAGAAAGTTTTTCTCTCAGAGGGTCATGAGTCTTTGGAACTCTCTTCCCCAAAAGGCATTGGAAGCAGTCTTTAAATATTTTTAAGGCAGAGATAGGGCGGCACAGTGGCGCAGTGGTTAGCACTGCAGCCTCACAGCTCCAGGGACCCGGGTTCGATTCCGGGTACTGCCTGTGTGGAGTTTGCAAGTTCTCCCTGTGTCTGCGTGGGTTTTCTCTGGGTGCTCCGGTTTCCTCCCACAAGCCAAAAGACTTGCAGGTTGATAGGTAAATTGGCCGGTATAAATTGTCACTAGTATAGGTAGGGAAATATAGGGACAGGTGGGGATGTTTGGTAGGAATGTGGAATTAGTGTAGGATTAGTATAAATGGGTGGTTGATGTTCGGCACAGACTCGGTGGGCCGAAGGGCCTGTTTCAGTGCTGTATCTCTAATCTAAAAAATAGGTAGTTTCTTGATAAGGGGGTGAAAGGTTATCGGGGGTAGGCAGGAATGTGGAGTTGAAGTTACAATCAGATCAGCCATGATCTTGTTGAATGATGGAGCAGGCTTGAGGGGCTGAGTGGCCTACTCCTACTCCTAATTCGTATGTTTGTATGTCTCTCCTCTGTTGTGCAGCTGGGTGGGACTGCACTCACCTGGTTCCATTCCTATCCAGTGGCAGCCAGAGAATCACCTTCAGTGGTTTCTCTTTCTGGTTCCGCACCATTATCTCTGGAGTAGCTCTAGGGATCTATCCTTGACCTCCTCTTATTTATCATCTAAATACTGCCCATCAACAATATTATCCGAAAACACAATGTCAGTTTCCACATGTATGCTGACGACACCCATTGCCACCTCATTATCACCTCTCTCGTCCCCTCCACTATCTCTGATTTGTCATGCTGCTTTCCTGACATGCAATATTGGATGAGCAATAATTTCCTCCAAATAAATATTGGGAAGACCAAAGCCATTTTTTTTGATCCACAGCACAAACTCCGTTCCCTAGCCACCGACTCCAGTCCTCTCCCTGGTCACTGTCTGAGGCTGAACCACATTGTTTGCAATCTTGACCTCCTATTTGACCCTGAGCTGAGGTTCTGACCCCATAACCTCTCCATCACTAAGCCCGCCTACTTCCACCTCCATTGCATTGCCCATAACTTTCCTGTCTCAGCCTACCCGTTGTTGAAACCCTCATCCATGTCTTTATTACCTCTAGACTTGGCTATTCCAATCTCCCATCTTGCAAACTTCACAAAGCTGAGCTCATCCAGAACTCTACTGCCCAAATCATAACCTGTAACAACTCCTGTTCATTCATCATGCCTGTGCTCGCTAACCAATATTGGATCATGGTTCAGCAACACCTCAACTTAAAAATTCTCATTCTTGTGTTCAAATCCTCATCACTCCCTATCTCTGTAGCCTCCTCCAGCTGTACAACCCTCAGAAATATCTGCGCTTCTCCAATTCTGGCCTCTTGAGCATCCCAATTTTCTTCACTCCACCATTGGCAGCCAAGCCTTCAGCCGCCAAGGGCCTTGAACTCTGGAATTCCCTTCCTAAACCTTTCCACCATCTCCCTCTCTCTCTCCTCCCTTAAGATGCTCCTTGAAACTTAGCTCTTTGACCAAGCTATTGATCACCAGTTCTCAAATATCTCCTTATGTGGCTCGGTCTCAAATTTTGTTTGATAATCGCACCTGTGAAGCGCTTTGGGACATTTTGCTATGTTAAAGGCGCTACATAAATGCAAGTTCTTGTTGTTACTGGTTTGGTAGTTTTAGGCCTGAAAAAACTGATGCCAGCTTGCATGCTAGGGGGCTTTAGGTGTTAGATTTGCTTAGGAAATGAACCTAGCTCTGGTTTCAGGCATGCGCTCTGAACAACCTATGGGCGTCCCTACCAATTTGGCATGTTCTGTTCTCCCCGCATGGAATGAGTGACGGAACACCACATACCACTTTGGACACTTCACTGCTGTTTTTCCACTGCATGATCCAATTTCTAGGCCTTCACAGATGTATAACCTGCCTGTACTCCTGGTCTATGCTCACACAATAAGAGTGGCCTACAGAGTGAGATACCAAGGGGCTGTCTGTGGCTATCGAGCCAGTATAAATCAATGTCTCTGGAAAGGGAAGGAAATTGGAATGTAGGAAATAGAAGCAGGAGTAGGCCATTCAGCCCCTCGATCCTGTTCCAACATTCAAGTAGATCATGGCCAATCTTCTACCGCAGTTCCATTTTCCCGTACTATCTCCATATCCCTTGATGGCTTTAATATCTAGAAATCTATCAATCTCTGTCTTGAACATACTCAATGGCTGAGGCTTCACTGCCCTATGGGGTAGAGAATTCCAAAGATTCACCACCTTCTGAGTGAAGAAATTCCTCCTCATCTCAATTTTAAATGGCCTACCCCTTATTCTGAGACTGTGTTCCCTGGTTCTAGACGCCCTTCCAGCCAGGGGAAACATCCTTCCTGCAACTACCCTGTCGAACCTTGTAAGAATTTTGTATGTTTCAATGTAAGATCACCTCTCATTCTTCTAAACTCAAGAGAATACAGGCCCAGTCTCCTCAATCTCTCCTCATAGGACAAACCCACCATCCCAGGAATTAGTCTGGTGAACCTTCGTTACACTCCATCTATGGCAAGTATATCCTTCCTTAGGTAAGGAGACCAAAACTGTATATAACACTCCAGGTGTGGTCTCACCAAGGCTCTATACAATTGCAGCAAGTCATCTTTACTCCTGTTTTGTTGTAGAGTGGAGGCCAGAATCAGCCAGAATTATTCTATTGACAAAAATTGGAAGAACATTTCTCCCTAATTGAAACCTAAATGAAATGGCAAGAATGCAAGGCTGTGAAATGTAAGATTCTTGAGACTGCAATTTTGTTTGAAGAATAACAAATGTTTTCGTGTGCAATAAGAAAAAAACAAAATTGTTGTAAATCAGAAATAGAGACAGCAAATACTGGAAATATGCAATGGGGCAATGGAAACTGAACTGGAGTAGCCATATAAATACCATGGCTACAAGAGCAGGTCAGAGGCTAGGAATCTTGAGGCGAGTAACCCACCTCCTGACTGCCCAAAGCCTGTCCACCATCTACAAGGCACAAGTCAGGAGTGTGATGGAATACTCTCCACTTGCCTGGATGGGTGCAGCTCCAACAACACTCAAGAAGCTCGACACCATCCAGGACAAAGCAGCCCGCTTGATTGGCACCCCATCTACAAATATTCACTCCCTCCACCACCGACGCACAGTGGCAGCAGTGTGTACCATCTACACGATGCACTGCAGCAATGCACCAAGGCTCCTTAGACAGCACCTTCCAAACCCGCTACCTCTACCAACTAGAAGGACAAGGGCAGCAAATACATGGGAACACCACCACCTGCAGGTTCCCTTCCAATTGATTTGGAACTATATCGCCGTTCCTTCACTGTCGCTGGGTCAAAATCCTGGAACTCCCTTCCTAACAGCACTGTGGGTATACTACCCCACATGGACTGCAGCGGTTCAAGAAGGCAGCTCACCACCACCTTCTCAAGGGCAATTAGGGATGGGCAATAAATGCTGGCCTGGCCAGTGATGCCCACATCCCATGAATGAATGAAAAAAAGGGCAGTCAGCATCTTTAAAGATAGTGCTTAGACTGTAGACCCTTCATTAGAACTAGGTACTTCCCCTGTTTTTTGATTGAAAGATAATTGCCTTAGTGAGGATGAAATTAACACCAATGAGATTCTATTAGGCATTTATTTTCATTTTGTTTGTGAAAGTGTAGTCTGTAAAGTGGGTGACTCACTCAATGAAATAGAATTGCTCAGATGTTGCTTGCTTTGCTCTTTCCCCTCAGATGCTGCTAAAATTGAAAGTTACACAAATGTAAAATGAAAATAGCAATGCTTTACTCTGTGTTATTTCCGTTAGGTTTTTCTGTTCCTTTAAATGCCAACAAATCACTCTTATGCCAAGAAACATCATCAAGTTTGAGACCAGGTGTTGAGGCATCTATGCTTCTAAATAATTTGTAGAATTTTTAAGTTCTCTGAGAGACATTGAGAGAAAAAAAAGAGCAAACCTGTTGAAAATTTTCAAATGTTCTGTGGAGAATTTTTCATGAAATCTGCAGAACAGTTCCTTTTTTTAAAATCAAACTCTTACATTAGGTCTTGGCAGAAATTGAAAAGTATATAGAAAAGCATGACATAAACACTGGATTAATTTATTAAATAAGCAACAAATTCATGAACAGTCAGGTTTTATTATACATTCAGTCATCCAGTTGAGCAACTAGACAGCCTAATTAAATTTCATCACCAGTCTTTGTTAGACTTCATCCTTCGACACATCTAATTGATTGACCTTTGGAATTGTGTGACATGCAGCAGTGAGGGATGCCAGCTCAAATGGTTCTGTTGCTGAGTTCCTTATCTAGGTTGTGCTGCTGTGTGGAGAAAACATTTGGAAAAAGAATCACCTCTGAGCTTCTCTTCTGAGTATATTAGGGGTCAGCCCACAGTGGAGGCCTAGAAACAGGCCAGTTTGAACAGTTTCTCTGGCAGAAGACATGCAAAACTGGTTTGGTTAATTTTTTTTGCTGCTGATTGCAAGAGGAAGATTAAAAAATTAATTCAGCAGGTTTACATGCTCAGTTTCAGCCGAAATCATGACAACAGTTAAAGGGAGCTAAGGTTTCTTGAGACATGAACCGGGGTGGGGCGGGGGGAGGTGGGAGTGGTTACATGAGATGGCATCCACTGCTGTATTCCAATGATGATTCAATTACAGTTTCCAGGGTAAGTGGATGAGCACCTAATTTGCATGGAGCAAGCACCACTTTGGGCACATCTCTGATACCTGCCTGCTCCATGTGCCCAATGCCTACCCACAATTAGGGCACAGGTTTCCCATACTCCATCAACACTGACCATGTTCTCATTGGCACCGTGTATAAAGCAGCTGATCTTCCAATCTGGAGGCCAGTACAGATCAACTCGTTTGGCGTACTGGTCTCCTTAGATATGCTGAGTCCTTACTGAGCCAATTGAATGGGAAATTCTGCTCTGTCCTTACAATGCAAATGAGAGACTCCAGGAAGCAGTGGGGACTCAGCTGGAATTATGGCAGGAGATTAACAGAACCACCAAGGAACTTTAGTCCCAGGGCATTGATGGCTGCTGCAAATTTTGTTCGGGAATTTCGCACCTTCCTGAATGCTGTTTGATTATGCCCACGCTGAGATAAGAGCTATGTTAATGTATTTAAAGTCGTGGGAGGCAAAGGCAGTAAGAACAGTTTGTCTTTTTAAGACTTGCATTCAACTGTATCCCAGACTGCAGGGGTGACAAGGCTCCTTTCCACCAGTTGTAAGAGTCCTAAGTGAAATGAATTGGCAATCCAAACCTAATTCCCAATTGAGATGAGTTCACTGTATTAATAACCTAGAACTAATCAGCATTAACTCTACATTCTCACTCCGAGTCCCTTTAAAGAGAGACTGCTGTGGGAAATAGCCCCTCACCCTTGGAGTAGAAGGCATCTTACAGTAGGTGAGCTCAAACCTCTTGGGCTTTGTAGCAGAAACTTTACTCTTCATCCCACTGATACCCAACTGGGACTGTTTGATGCTGACACTGCTTGACCAGAATTGAAAGCATTCTATTTGCCAGTACAGACATTCATTGCTTTGAATAGCTCAAACATTTCTACCCATTAGTTGGCCATTTAATAAATAATCTTACCAACTAACCCCTAATCACTATTTGTTCTCAATTTGGTAGTTCTTGATTAAAACAGTTGCCTGGTAGTACAGAACTTGAGTATTGCTGAAAAAAGAGACATGCGGTCAAAGCTTGTCATCTTGCACTCATCAGGACAGACTCAAGAATGCCAAATTTCAAAGGGAGCACAATTTTTACTGCATGAGAAAAGGGTGCTTTTTGGTTGGCAAATTGACTCTGGTCAAGGCTTAGCCATGGAGAATGCACAATTGTTGCTCCCTTTGAAATTTGGCATTCTTGTGTCTGTCCTGTTGAGTGCAAGATGAAAAGCTTCAACAGCATGTCTCTTTTTTCAGCAATAGTCAAGTTATTGATTACATAATGCCATGATTGAATTGGCAGTCGGTTCACTGCAGGGAGGTTCAGAGCATAGAGAGGTGGTTCCCAGGAGGAAGGGGCAGAAGATTAGGGAGAGAATAACCTCTGGGCAGCTCTTGCAATCTCTTAGATTTCGCAGCATCCTTGGTGGCAAGCTGCCACTTGTTGGCCTTGGATGGTGCCAGTTACATGGAGACCCAACTGAGGAATGAAGTGAAGTTCACTTTAAAAGAGAGATATTAGGCCTTGCTGAATCATGAGACATACTCAGTGTCCCATAGTTTCCCATTTTGAATAACTTATTTACACAGGATGTCCCAGCCTAGCATGAAAGTTTGATTGCAATGGGATCCTGCCCATGGGGCACTTACAGACGCAACACAGCACAGCACAGAAAGAATGTAAATGCAATACAGATGACTGTGCTTACAGATCCTATAAGAATTGTGTTTGTCTCTGCATCATTACCACCTTGACGATCCTATGTTGTTTTTCTTCGCATGATGGTGTCCAATTAACAAAAATGACTAAAGTAAAAAATTACATATGGGGGTTAATTTTGGACTTGGCCTGTTTTTGGGGCCAGTCTCAGTGCTGCACAACCAGCACATGTTAGACCCGAGAGGCTTAAGGATCAATGGAAATTGGTCTGCGAACCTCATCTCATACCTCATACTCACTGTGAGCTGCCTATGCTGGTCACAACCCTCAGGTAAGTCCCAGGAGACGGTGGGAGATATAGTGAGCTACGGAGGTGGGGGATGGGCTGGTGGGATTGTGATTCCTGCGGAGTTGGGGGAGCACCTCTGTTTCACAGGAATGTATTTTAAAAGGAAAATCATTTTCACCTACCTGCTGATGGTGGCTGCGGGGGGTACTGAAGAATCCTGAGCGGGACAGGCCCCACTCATTAGAAACATAGAAAATAGGAGCAGGAGTAGGCCATTCGGCCCTTCCAGCCTGCTCCGCCATTCATTATGATCATGGCTGATCATCCAACTCAGTAACCTGTTCCTGCTTTCTCCCTTTGATCCCTTTAGACCCAAGAGCTATATCTAACTCCTTCTTGAAAACATGCAATGTTTTGGCCTCAACTGCTTTCTGTGGTAGTGAATTCCACTGGCTCACCACTCTCTGGGTGAAGAAATCTCTCCTCATCTCAGTCCTGAAAGGTTTACCCTGTATCCTTCGACTATGACCCCTGGTTCTGGACTCCCCCACCATCGGGAACATCCTTCCTGCATCTACCCTGTCAAGTCCTGTTAGACTTTTATAGGTTTCTATGAGATCCCCCCTCACTCTTCTGAACTCCAGCGAATATAATCCTAACCGACTCAATCTCTCCTCATACGTCAGTCCCGCCATCCCAGGAATGAGACTGGAAAGACTTCGCTGCACTCCCTCTATAGCAAGAACATCTTTCCTCAGATAAGGAGGCCAAAACTGCACAAAATATTCCAGATGTGGCCTCACCAAGGCCCTGTATAATTGCAGCAAGACATCCCTGCTCCTGCACATGAATCCTCTCGCTATGAAGGCCAACATACCATTTGCCTTTTTTACCGCCTACTGGATCTGCATGCTTACCTTCAGCGACTGATGTACGAGAACACCCAGGTCTCGCTGCATATTCCCCTCTATCAGTTTATAGCTGTTCAGATAATAATCTGCCTTCCTGTTTTTGCTGCCAAAGTGGATAACCTCACATTTATCCACATTATACTGCATCTGCCATGCATTGGCCCACTCACTCAACTTGTCCAAATCACCCTGAAGCCTCTCTGCATCCTCCTCATAACTGACCCTCCCACCCAGTTTTGTGCCATCTGCAAATTTGGAGATATTACACTTACTTCCCTCATCTAAATCATTAATATATATTGTGAATAGCTGGGGTCCTAGCACCGATCCCTATGGTACCCCACTAGTCACTGTCTGCCATTCGGAAAAAGACCCATTTATCCCTACTCTTTGTTTCCTGTCTGCCAACCAATTTTCTATCCATCGCAATACACTACCCCCCATCCCATGCGCTTTAATTTTACATGCTAATCTCTTATGTGGGACTTTGTTGAAAGCCTTCTGAAAGTCCAAATAAACCACATCCACTGGCTCCCCCTCATCAACTCTTCTAGTTACATCCTCGAAGAATTCTAGTAGATTTGTCAAGCATGATTTCCCTTTCGTAAATCCATGCTGACTCTGCCCGATTCTACCACTGTTCTCCAAGTGCTCTGCTATAAAATCTTTGATAATGGACTCCAGAATTTTCCCCACTACCGACGTCAGGCTGACTGCTCTATAATTCCCTGCTTTCTCTCTACCTCCCTTTTTAAATAGTGGGGTTACATTAGCTACCCTACAATCTGTAGGAACCATTCCAGAATCTATAGAATCTTGGAAGATGACCACCAATGCATCCACTATTTCTAAGGCCACTTCCTTAAGTACTCTGGGATGCATACCATCAGGCCCTGGGAATTTATCGGCCTTCAATTGCATCAATTTCCCCAACACCATTTCTCTACCAATATTGATTTCCTTCAGTTCCTCTCTCTCACTAAGCCCTGTGTTCCCCAACATTTCTGGTATGATATTTGTGTCCTCCTTTGTGAAGACAGAACCAAAGTATGCATTTAGTTGGTCAGCCATTTCTTTGTTCCCCATAATAAATTCCCATGTTTCTGACTGTAAGGGACCTACATTTGTCTTCACCGATCTTTTTCTCTTCACATATCTATAGAAACTTTTACAGTCAGTTTTTATGTTCCCCGCAAGCTTGCTCTCGTGCTCTATTTTCCCCTTCTTTATCGATCCCTTGTTCCTCCTTTGCTGAATTCTAAACTGCTGCCAATCCTCAGGTCTGTTGTTTTTTCTGGCAGATTTATATGCCTCTTCCTTGGATCTAATGCTATCTCTAATTTCCCTTGTAAGCTATGGTTTGGCTACCTGCCCTGTTTTACTTTTGCGCCAGACAGGGATAAACAATTGCAGTTCATCCAAGTGCTCTTTAAATGTTTGCCATTGCCTATTCACCATCATCCCTTTAAGTAACGTTTCCCAATCCATCATAGCCAACTTGGGCCTCATACCTTTGCAGTTTGCTTTAATAAGATTCAGCACCCTAGTCTCAGAATCAACTACATCACTCTCCATCTTGATGTAGAATTCTATCATATTATGGTCGCTCATTCCCAAGGGGTCTCGCACCACTAGATTGTCAATTATTCCTCTCTCATTACACAATACCCAGTCTAGGATGGCCTGTTCTCTAGTTGGTTCCTCAACGTATTGGTCCAGAAAACCATCCTGTATGCACTCCAAGAATTCCTCCTCTGCGGTGTTGTGACTAATTTGATTTGTCCAATCTATATACAAATTAAATTCACCCATAATTACAGATGTTCCTTTATTGCATTCGTCTCTAATTTCCTGTTTAATGCCATTCCCAACATCACCACTACAGTTTGGGGGTCTATATACAATGCCCACTAACATTTTTTGCCCCTTAGTATTTCTCAGCTCTACCCATACCGATTCTACATGTTCAGAGCGAATATCTTTCCTCACTATTGCGTTAATTTCCTCTTTAACCAGCAATGCCAACTCCACTGCCTTTTGCTTTTTGTCTGTCCTTCCTAAATACTGAATATCCCTGTATGTTCATTTCCCATCCCTAGTCACCTTGCAGCCATGTCTCCGTAATCCCGACTATATCATACCTGTTTACATCTATTTGCGCGATTAATTCATCCACTTTATTGCGAATGCTCTGCGCGTTATGGCACAAAGCCTTAAGGCTTGTCTTTTTAACATTACTTGGCCCCTTCCCACTATTTTTCACTGTGGCCCTGTTTGATTCTGGCCCTTGATTTCTCTGCCTATCATTGTCCTTATTCCCCTTCATGTCTTTTGTTCTTGTCTTTGATCCCGCCTCCTCTGACTCCTTGCAAAGGTTCCCATCCCCCTGCCATTTTAGTTTAAACCCTCCCCAACCACTTTAGCAAATACTTGCCATTGCTAACAAATTTCAAAAAGTGGTCCTTCAACAGGCCTTAGTCCGCTAATTTGTATATTTAAGGAACATAATACTTGTTTTAGGGACCCACCCAGGATGCTTGGAAAAAGTGGCCCCCACAATTTAGCAGTCAGACCAAATCTTGAGCCGATTGGGCGCAGGCCGCCCCAGTGCTAAGTTGGTATATTTTGTGCCTTAACAGGCTGACATCATAAACTGCTTTCAGTTCATCTCTCACTTCTTCTGCAATAACCTTTTCTCCCTCTTGCTTTTCGTATCCCTCCCCAAGTAAAGTATAAGGTTATTCATTGTGAATCTGTTGATTATTTGTTTGTGTGTGCGTGTGTCTATATACAGACAGTAAGCAGATCTGAAACAGTCGGGACAGAAACACAAAGATGCTTCAGCACCAATAGCAGCACTGCAAAGGTGAGGTTTCGAGGTGCAGCCTGTTCCTATCTGATCTAATACTGCTGCCGAATGCAAAATGATTTAAAGATTAAAAAAACTAAATGAAGAAACAACAGTCACTGGAGTCAGTGACATGGCACTTTTATATCTCGCCTTTATGAAGATGTGGGCAGTGCTTTTCTTTGAAAAAAATAAATGTTTCTTCTTCAGTTTTTTTGGCTGTGTGTTGTTGCTTCCTTTTCTGCCCAGCAACAAGGTGGTGTGATGTGAGTGTCTGAGCAATGGGAGAGCTAGAAGCCAGGAGCTGTGCATTCATACGCAAATAGGAGGCAGAACACAATCGCCTCAAGCTAGCTGTGCACAAGTTAACAAAGTTGAACTTATATTTGAAGTTCTGCTGCTTGATTGCTTTTGCAAAATAATGAACAAATATCTACATAAGCGCATAACCTTCCCCAGGATAGGAATCAGATCATTGTATTATAGAATAAGAATTCTCACACATGCAAAAGAAACCTAAAGGCCTGGAAATTCCTATGTATTTTCATGCAGAAACATGTGCAATCAGGGTGCAAAGCAAAGACGCAGCCTAAAAGACCGCATCATTTTGGGAGTGAGTTTTGTATGTTAGTGCAAGTAAGTTATGTTATCCAAACTCGCATCAACAACAACCTGCATTTATATAGTGCCTTTAAAACATCCCAAGATACTTCACAGAAGCACTATCAAATAAATTTTGACACATAGCTATCTAATGAGATATTGGGACATTGAGACACTGAAGAGCAATCCGGTCAGTCCCATTCCCCCGCTCTCTTCCCATAGCCTTGCAGATGGGCAAAAGCTTGGACAAAGATGTAGCTTTAAAGGAACATCTAAAAGGAAGACAGAGAGAGGTAGAGAGCTGGAGAAGTTTCAGGGAGGAATGCCAGAGCTCAGGGCTGCCAATGGTGGAGCGATTAAAATTCGGTATGCACAAGAGGTGTGCATGCAAGGGACATCGGGGAGAACCTAATTTATGCATTGTTACGACCAGGTGAGAAAGGTGTCTAGGGATCTTTTACTGTCTTCACCTGGTCTTATTGTAACAGGGTTTAATTTTAAACACACTGTGTTTTGAGCTCCCCCTTGGTGAATCTTGGTTCACCATTTTCCAATTATAAGGCAAAGAAATGAGCACAACCAGATTTTCTCAGGTTTAAAGAAGAAAAGTGAAATTTATTAAAACTTAAATTTAAACTCTAATTCGGTTAATGCCTACGGTTACATGCCGCGCCCCATGCTAGCATGCATACGCGATGCGCACATGCAAATAGGGACAGAAAAGAGCAGAAGAAAAATAAATGGAGAGGTTTGAGGCAATATCAGAAGACTTTCTTGTTTACTGTACTTTGAGCTCACTGTAGTCCTTAAGTAGTGTCATGGTCCTGTAGTTTTTTTTTCTGGGTATATGTGGTTTGCCTTTAAGGCTTGGAAAGGATCAGTATTGCTTTAAGAACCAGCAAGCCTCAGGAGTTATAGGAAGGTGCATTTTCGTTGACTTAGAAACAGCCATTTGGAGACTGCGATTCAAAGGGTGCATTCTCTTTACCATAGATACGGCCGCTGGGAGTGAGTATTAAGCGATACATTTGTTACAATTCAATTTTGAACTGGATTTTTACTTGAAGACAGTTTGTTTTAACAGAACACAGACATAGAGGACACCGCTGTGATGACAGCACCTGGAAAAAGAGCTCTCAATCATTTAAACTGAAGGAAGAGGATTTTTAGTCTGTTTAATTATTATCTCTCAAAATTCTAAAAAAAAAGTCAAGCCAAAACAGAGATCTCTGGTAATTTAAACTGAAGGAAGGGAAGTTAGACTGTGACAATCTTTTATCCCTCAAAAACGCTAAAGTCAGCTTGATTCTATTGAAAGTGTTTACAAGGCGTTAATTGTTGAAATTTGCTGGAGAAGGAAAGCATCACCTACTGCTAAAGTTAGACTATGGACTGTTCTACTGTGTAAGAACCTTTTTTCCTGCATTGGATGGCTGTGAGGACTTCAAGCAACATTCTGTGAGGACTTCAAGCAACATTAGGCTGTAAATTTGCAAGGACTCTAATTTTTCTATTTTAAATGTTGTTTATATCTTAATAGTATTTAAGAATTTAGTTCTTCTCATTAAAGAGTTAATTTGTTGATTTAAAGACATCTAGTTTGGCTAGCCTCATTCGGGGGTTAATAGATGGTACAATTTGGCTGGGTCTTTCTTTAATTTGGAAAGTTTAAATGATACGTTAGGCAATCAGTGGAGCGACGGGATTGAATTATCAGTGCATTTCTCCCAACACAATCAGAATCGTATATTTTGATTGGGGGCTTTGACTGGAGCGGTCGGTTGTAACAGTAGTCTTTATTTTCATTGGGGCCCAGTATTTTTCTTAAATCTTGTTCAATGTAGGAGACTTTTCTCTCTTGGGTTTCATATGTCTTCAATGGTTTCCGAAGCTGGCGAAAGCAAGATGAGAGCAGACAGGAGAGAGGTCTTTTCAGTCCAGGAGCTAACAGCCTTCTGATTTCAGATTCCTTGTTGGAAGTTCAAATTCAAAAGCTCCAACAGTCAGTTAGTCATGTGACCCAAACCGGTCCGACCATGTCTGTTTGTGTATTCGGCCATCTTAGCATTTAACCTGGAATGCTAGCCTTTCCACCTTCAATGTCTGGTAATCAAAAGTCCATTGTGGATTAAATTGGAGCAGGGAATAGCTCCTTTGTCCTTTGAAGTACTGTCTGTTGATATGCTAATGTTTCTCTCCAGCCAAAGTCTCCAATTATTTTTTAAAGCAAATTCTTTTTTTTACCAACAACAGTCCAAAATCAATGTTCATGTGGCGAAATTAATTTTCCTCATCCTTGGAAGGTGGGGGGTCTTGCCTGACAGCATGTTTCAGCCAACAATAAGCCACATCATCAAGGAACATTGGGAGGATAAACAGAATAATTCCCCACAGAAATTCCCTTTTGCATGATGTCTTATTCATCTCTGCAATCTTAACGAAGTGTTACTGCACTTTCATTTGAAATCATCTATGGGCTACAATGAATGCGACTACACAACAATCCAAGCAGCGTTAAGTTATGACCATAGAAAACAAAAGAAAGGCACAACAGTAATGGAAAATGTTATTAATCATCAGTAGGAAAACAGCCATCATTGAAGAGTGAAGGCTCAAACTCCAATGAGACGTCATGGCTTGCATGGACTCCCTCCATTGCACACGCAAAGCCACGCATGACCTCAGGCATCTCCAGCATATTTTCTTCATGGCGTTGCTGCACATCCAGCAGATTTCTCGTAGCAACAAACAGAGGATCATCATAAGCATGGGGTTGAGCAGGGGCCTGGTCTCCAGCAGTCCTCCGATTGTCAGGGGACCCGGCTGGCACATGCTTCCTCAGCTGCTGCGACATGTCTGTGTCCTGCACACTAGCTTGTGACCCAGATTCTAATCTTAAACACCCTGCGTACTGTTTGGATGTATCTCGCTGGTGGAGGTGGAAGAAGAGGCAGGTGATGGTGCACTCCCTGGGGAATTGGCATCTTCTTCCTCCCCAGAGGAGGATTCTCGGGCCACGTGGCGTTCTTTGACTCGAGTGTGGGCAGCTGCACACAAACAGAGGCACTTTAAGCACGTGCTTCACATGAGTTCACACAATTTCCTTCAGTTTCCACATATGGCTGCAAGAGCAGAGGAGACACTTCATTCTTACACCTTGTGACTCCTGCCTTGCCATCTCCACTTGCTCTGTCTCCCTCCTCTCTCACGATCTCAGACGCCTCCTTCTCAGCTGTGGTCAGCAGCCTTATATCACGGAACTCTCCTCCCGTCTTAGCACGTTCACACTAGTTGTGGAAGTAGACAGTGCAGATAAAATGACTTGGCAAATGATGCACCACAACCATTGCATTCATGCATCAACATCACTCATTCTACAGTGGCTTTCGTATGACATATCCCATAATTACATAAACAATGCTAATGTTCATCTTGATGCAACATCATTGAGTGAATGGCACCAAGGCTACTCAGGCATTTCATTGCATTCCTTGTGTACCCCCTGCCTTAAAGCCATGGTGCCAAGGAAGAAAACAGTGGAGCAGCTTTGTCAGAACCACTTACCCTCGCCGATCTGAGCAAGTCATTGATGCGCTTGCGGCACTGCACTCGTTCTACAAGTGACCCCAGAATTCGAGACCTCTTCTGCTACCTCCATCCAGGCTACCTTGGTGAGGCGGGAGGGTCTTCACACTCTATCTGCAGGGAAGATGACCTCCCACCGACCTGATGGCCTGGAGGAGAACCTGCAGGGAGGCATCAATGAACTGTGGGGCAGGATGCTGGCTGCTGGCTGTCATGTCAGTCACTCTGGCTGCAAGTAAAATAAATGATATGAAGTTCGTGGTGACTTTCACAAAATAAGGGAGGCAAAAACATTTTGATTTAAGTGAAAGCTTCAATTTAAGTTATTCTGAAAATGCTTACATTAAAGAAAGCTGCTGCTCCTTGAGGCTGCAAGCACAGGATGTTTTATATCTGTGGTGATCATGGTGCTTGGGCCAGTGATGGTGGCTTCCACCAATGAAAGGCCACCCCGCCGCATGATCCCATGTGTTCCCCATACCCATCACCTTATGGCTAATTTAAATACAAAATCGCATGGGAAAAGGGATTTGCAGCGGAAGCAGAAGTTACAACAACTTCCGGTCCCGCTGTCGGGAACGCCATGGCACTCATAAGATTCCACACAATGGCTTTGATCTTCCCAATTTTTAATTGGAGGAAATTTCTGCCCATCCAATACTAGATGTCAGATAAGCAATGAGACAAGAGGTGGTGGTAAGGTAGAACTGGGTCTTTTACGAACGTCTATCAATCCCTGCGTCCAAACGCATCTCCAACTACAAAACGTGTCCCACCCCCAAATTATAGATGAAAGTTACCTGCATTTGTGCTTGTTCAGACCCTCTCTTCAAATTACGATCAGTTTTTAGGTGCCCAGGCACCTGTAGTTGCCTGAAGCAGGAGCATAACTGCTCCCCCATTTTCATTCTGTTACTGCAGAAAGCCATTTTATAGTTAATTTTAGAAGTAAAAGTGGCTCTTTAGATGGCACTAGTCCGGTTTTATACTATAATGGAGAAGGAGAAGGAACAGGATGTAGAGAACAAGAGACAGGAGGCCCGGAGAGTGAAGCACTACCAGTGGAGACAGCACCCCTCAAGCAAGCACCTGGCCCGGAGAATGTAAAGGCCTTGACTTGGCATTACAGTTGATTGTTGGGGGCCTGACTGTGCAACGACTGCACTTCACAAAGGAGGCCATCAGCTGGCATTGCAACTTGCTCCCCGATGACTTAAAGCCCTGGTCCACATGCAGTGGAGTCTTAACTGCAGAAATGAAGGTGACCACAGTCCACAACTTTTATGGATCTGGATCCTTCCTGGGGTATCCACAGGAGACGTGCAGGATTAGTCATGGGACAGTGAGGACCTGCACGTAGCAGGTGACTGACACCCTGTACTGTAGGGCCAGAGAGTTTATCAGACTTTGAATGCTCATGGGGTAGCAAGGGCAAAGGCAATTATGTTTCTACAGGCTTGCTGACTTCCCCAGAGTGCTGAGTGCAATTGATGGAATCAGTTTGGGTAAAAAGATCCTGGACTGAAGGAGCTGGAACTAAGGGATGTGATGCATCTGCTGGAGGCATCGCTTTGAGAGGGCAGGCTTTTACACAACGAGTCCCCCGACATAGATCACAACGTGCCGAAGGGTCAGACACAGGGTTCGTTAACTTCAAAGACTGTTTTATTACAAAATATGTTTCATATTATTAGTAAAGTTTAAGTGCAAATTGTTACAAATATATGCACATGTAGCCTGAAAAACTTACACTGTGCTTGAACATGTGACAGATTGCAAGGGGAGCTCCAAAAGACCTTCGCAACAGCCTGAGAAACATCTTTTAATTATGCGCAATGTTTTATGGCAATGTTAATCTCTCCTTAGAAATGTGAATAATCATTTACAAGAATAAACCTTCACTGAATGCTAGTCAAAATTAGGAATCATTGGAAACCTGACTTAAACTAATGTAAACGTGGTTATGATCCAATTATGTTCAAACTATGCTGGCCATTTACGTTGATTTATGTCCCGTTTACGTTCAGGTGTATGCTATTGAGATTGGTAGGAAATTTGAGCGTATATTGACATCAGTAGAATGGGCATAGGAAAGGACAGGAATTTTGGGTGCAATTTCCAGGTTGTGCTCCCTCAGGAAATTCCAGGTCAAAATGGGCAATGCAAATGTAGTTCATTCATTACCTATGTGGGGTATCTATGCCTGTTAAAAGTTCCTGGATTTTCAGAACGTATAAACTTACCAGGATTATATATGGAATAATGGATATGTAGCAGCAAATCACAGGCTGTATTCTCATTGCAAAGTCCTGACAGCTTACATGCAGGGAAAGTTTTTAAAGCTGCTCTCCTGATGCGGAACCTCTCTAGACTAGAGTATAGATAGCAGAATTGGCCACTAGTGTTAGAGCCCTAACTCCAATTCCCACTCAGATCCAGTTAGTTTCTGTGCTTGGAGGCTTGCCTCACAAAATTTCTCCGACAGAATAATGGATAGGTGGCAGTGAACTACAGGCTGTAACCTAATTGAGGGGCTCAGAGGGTATATTTATAGAATAATGGAAATTCAGGAGTAAATACACATATAAAAAATGGTCAGGAAGAAAAGAGGTGGTTTATCGAGCCTGCCACAGGCAATGACCTATTTGAAGCATTCTGATGGTTTATTTATGGAATAATGTGTATCCAGGAGTGGAATCTAATCAAGAAGGTCTGACAGTTTACTTATATTTATATTTAGAGATACAGCACTGAAACAGGCCCTTTGGCCCACCGAGTCTGTGCCAACCCATTTATACTAACCCTACAGTAATCTCACATTCCCTATAACTTGGGGCAATTTACAACAGCCAATTTACCTATCATCTGCAAGTCTTTGGATGTGGGAGGAAACCGGAGCACCCGGCGAAAACCCACGCAGACACAGGGAGAACTTGCAAACTCCGCACAGGCAGTACCCAGAATCGAACCTGGGTCCCTGGAGCTGTGAGGCTGCGGTGCTAACCACTGCGCCACTGTGCCGCCCAAAGACAATTTCCCATGTGCACATCCATATATTTGCAGAATTGGGTAGGTATTCTCAAATGTCCAAATGCCATCATTGCTGCACTCTGGATTCAGTAACCATGTCAGTTTTAAGTTTTTTCAAGGCATGAGAACATGCACAGGCCTCATTATACATCCAAATCTAATAGAAATTAAGTCAAATTAGCCCCACAAAGAATTCTTTGTGCTTTCTGGCCTCCTCACTCTTTGTTTGCTGATTCCTTGTAGAAAACAAGATGCTATGTGGTTTCTATGCTGCACAAAACTGAACTTCAACTCTCAAAATTCAGACTGCGTGTTTTTGTGCAAATTGCATTTTGCTGCCTTGTCACACTGCTGTTTCCGCATTATTGCTTATGCAACCTTTTTTGCTGCTTACTGCTGGTATTTTATAACACCAGACTTCTGCTGCACAGATCTGTTATTGACAATGTGTACTCAGCATAGGCATTCCATTGGGATTACCAATAGTTGTCATGGATTTGGAGGAGGGCTAGGATTTCAGGCAAAAGGAAGAATAGGCTGGGCTTTCACCTTTGGCATCCGGCATCCATTCAGCATCATTCCAGGAAATAAGCTTTCAGTCCTTGGCATGACTACTTAGGCCTATCTGAGGAGACCTGCCTTCACTGCTTTATGAGGGAGGTTATTACCAAGTTATTTTACCTACCAGAGTCCAAGCTACAGACAAGATCTCACTCTGCCTATAATGTTGAAAGTCACCATTGTATAATATAAATATAAAATTATAAGCTTTTTATGCACTTGAATCTTTTCAGTCCACTGGTGACATTTGCCACATTAGTCAAACTTTGGTACAATGATGCATGAAGTGAGGAAATCCTTCAGCCAGAAAACCAGAAAATCTGGCCTGGAACTGAGGAGCAAGAGCATAAGATAGAAGGTAAAATGGGTCAGGCTGATGTGCAGCAAGAAAGACTGGATCGATTGACAGGACTTCCACTTTCAACTCGATAAGGCTCCTTACAAACCTGCGACCTCTACCACCTGGAAGGACAAGGGCAGCAGATGCATTGGGACACCACCAACTGCAAATTCCCCTCCAAGACACACACCATCCTGACTTGGAACTATATCGCTGCTGGATCAAAATCTTGGATCTCTGCCCCTAACAGCACTGTGGGTGTACCTACACCACATTGACTGCAGCGGTTCAACAAGGCAACTCACCATGCCACCTTCTCAAGGGCAATCAGGGATGGACAACAAATGCTGGCTTGTCAGTGCATTCATATCCAAAGAATAAACAAAAAAAAATAAAAAATTGCTCTTGTGGCCCTGCATGAAAGTTTTTATGGTCCTCTCCAAATCATACTGATGTCGTTAACAACATGGTCTACTTACCCACCCTTGTCTTTACTACCATCCCAGTCTTTATCCCATCATCTGTAACATTCATATGTTCCTTCAGACAATAAGTCCATAGACCATGTCCTTTGGCCTTGTTGAGAATGTAGCTTGTGTGTTGTTTATGTGGTCATTCTAAGTTGAACCTCAATTGGAGGAAAACTATGGTGGCAGCATACTGTTCTGAAATGGCAGCCTTCTGGCTTTGGCAATTCCTCATTTTCTGTTGGGTCTGCAACTACTGCCAGCACTTCAGTCCCTGCAATGGCAGGCTGCTCCTGTTCCTTACATACCTCTTCTGCAATTTCTGAGGTTGGGCTGGTGCAGCTGGTTTCGTGGGTCATTACTCTGCGAGGCACATGTCTTATCTGTACTTGATCTTGCCATGATTCAGCTCTGGTTGCAAGCCATAGCTTCCACTATAGGGAATGAAGCCTGCCTGTTGTAAATTGGAGCTCCAGTCTCAATAACTGCAAACCAAGGCCCAACCTAGACCCAACCATCTTCAGCTGCTTCATCAATGACCTTCCTTCAATCATAAGGTCACAAGTGGGGATGTTCGCTGATGATTGCACAATGTTCATCACCATTCGTGACTCCTCAGATACTGAAGCAGTCCGTGTAGAAATGCAGCAAGACCTGGACAATATCCAGGCTTGGGCTGATAAGTGGGAAGTAACATTTGCGCCACACAAGTGCCAGGCAATGACCATCTCCAACAAGAGAGAATCTAACCATCTCCCCTTGACATTCAATGGCATTACCATCGCTGAATCCTCCACTATCAACATCCTAGGGGCTACCATTGACCAGAAACTGAACTGGAGTAGCCATATAAATACCGTGGCTACAAGAGCAGGTCAGAGGCTAGGAATCCTGAGGTGAGTAACTCACCTCCTGACTTCCCAAAGCCTGTCCACCATCTACTTGGCACAAGTCAGGAGTGTGATGGAATACTCTCCACTTGCCTGGATGGGTGCAACTCCAACAACACTCAAGAAGCTCGACACCATCCAGGATAAAGCAGCCCGCTTGATTGGCACCCCATCTACAAACATTCACTCCCTCCACCACCGACACACAATGGCAGCAGTGTGTACCATCTACAAGATGCACTGCAGCAATACACCAAGGCTCCTTAGACAGTACCTTCCAAACCCGCTACCTCTACCAACTAGAAGGACAAGGGCAGCAAATGCATGGGAACACCGCCACCTGCAAGTTCCCCTCCAAGTCACACACCGTCCTGACTTGGAACTATATCGCCGTTCCTTCACTGTCGCTGGGTCAAAATCCTGGAACTCCCTTCCTAACAGCACTGTGGGTGTACCTACCTCAAATGGACTGCAACGGTTCAAGAAGGCAGCTCACCACCACCTTCTCAAGGGCAATTAGGGATGGGCAATAAATGCTGGCCGAGCCAGTAACGCCCACATCCCATGAATGAATAAAAAAAAACAGATCTGTGCTTGGACTCTCTGTCCACAATTGTTCTCTTACATATTGCTATGGAGTTCCCACTTGTTCCACAGTATCTCAATTTTAATGAACAACATTGTGCTTTACAAACAGTATTTGGCTGTAGCATGAGATGTACCCAAATGTCTAGCCTAAATTTTAACTTGTGTGAATGGACGTGTTGAAGTGCTGTGTAAACATGCCAACAAAACATGCAACAGCTATGTTAGGCAAAGGAAGCCTTTTCCTTTTTCAGGTTTCCTCCACCTTACCCCCACCGCACACCCCACCCCACCACTGCCACTTCTTAAATAATGGAGTGATCTCTGCAGTTATCGGGGAGGGGGTGGCGTAGTGGTAACGAAACTAGGCTAGCAACCAGAGGCCTAGACTAATGCTCTGGGGACATGAATTCAATTAGTAAATCTGGAATTAAAAAGCTAGTCTAATAGTGACCATGAAACCGTTGTAAAAACATGTTCACTAATGTCTTTTAGGGAAGGAAATCTGCTGACCGTACCTGGTCTAGCCTGTATGTGACTTCAGACCCACAGAAATGTGGTTGACTCTGAACTGCCCTCTGAAATGGCCTGGCAAGCCACTCAGTTGTATCAAACTACTACAAAGCCTAATGAAGGAATGAAACCAAACAGACCACCTGGCATCGACCTAGGCACTGGAAATGACCACCAAACCCAGCCCTGGCGACCCTGCAAAGTCCTCCTTACTAACATCTGGGGACTTGTGCCAAAATTGGAAGAGCTGTCCCACAGACTAGTCAAGCAACAGCCTGACATGGAATCATACCTTACAGCCAATGTCCCTGTCACCATCATCACCATCCCTGGGTCTGCCCTGCCGGTGGGACAGGACACCAGAGGTGGCGGCACAGTGGTATACAGTTGGGACAGAGTTGCCCTGGGAGCCCTCAACATTGAATCTGGACCCCATGAAGTCTCATGGCATCAGGTCAAACATGGGCAAGGAAACCTCCTGCTGATTACCACCTACCACGCCCGCACCCCCCTTGGCTGATGAATCAGTACTTCTCCATGTTGAACACCAATTGGAAGAAGCACTAAGGGTAGCAAGGGCACAGAATGTACACTGGGTGGGGGACATCAATGTCCATCACCAAGAATGGCTCGGTAGCACCACTACTGATCGAGCTGGCCGAGTCCCAAAGGACATAGGTGCTAAACTGGGTCTGTGGCAGGTGGTGAGGGAAAAACCTACTTGATCTCATCCTCACCAATCTATCTGCCGCTGATGCATCTGTCCAAGACTGTATTGGTAGGAGTGACCGCCACACAGTCATTGTGGAGACGAAGTCCTGTCCTCACAGGAAACCCACCATCGTCGTATGTGGCACTACCACCGTGCTACATGGGATAGATTTCGAACAGATCTAGCAACTCAAAACTGGGCAGCCATGAGGCGCTGTGGGCCATCAGCAGCAGCAAAATTGTACTCAACCACAATCTGTAACCTCATGGCCTCGCATATCCCCCACTTTACCATTACCATCAAGCCGGTAGCCCAACCCTGATTCAATGAAGAGTGCAGGACGGCATGCCAGGAGCAGCACCAGGCATACCGAAAAATGAGGTGTCAGGACTACTTGCATGCCAAACAGCGTAAGCAGCATGCGATAGACACGGCTAAGTCATCCCACAACCAAAGGATCAGATCTGCCACATCCAGTCGTGAATGGTGGTGGACAATTAAACATCTAACAGGAGGAAGAGGCTTCACAAATATCCCCAACCTCAACGATGGGGGAGCCCAGCATATCAGAGTAAAAGACAAAGGTAAAGCATTTGCATCCATCTTCAGCCAGAAGTGCCCAGTGGATGATCCACCTTGGCCTCCTCCTGAAGTCCCCAGCATCACAGATGTCAGTCTTAAGCCAATTCAATTCACTCCACGTGATATCAAGAAATGGTTGAAGACACTCGATACTGCAAAGGTTATGGGCCCTGACAACATTCCGACAATAGTACTGAAGACCTGTGCTCCAGTACTTGCCACGCCCCCAGCCAAGCAAGCTGGTCCAGTACCACTACAACACTGGCATCTACCCTGCAATGTAGAAAATTGCTCAAGTATGGACAAAAGAGCTGAACTCCAGAGGTGAGGTGAGAGTGACTGCCCTTGACATCAAGGCAGCATTTGACCGAGTATGGCATCAAGGAGCGCTTGCAAAACTAGAGTCAATGGGAATCAGAGGGAAAACTCTCCACTGGTTGGATTCATACCTAGAGCAAAGGAAGATGGTTGTGATTGTTGGAGCTCAATCATTTCAGTCCCAGGACATCATTGCAGGAGTTCCTCAGGGTAGTGTCCTAGATCCAACCATCTTCAGCTGCTTCATCAATGACTTTCCTTCAGTCATAAGGTCAGAGTGGGGATGTTTGCTGATGATTGCACAATGTTCAGCACCGTTCGTGACTCTTCAGATCCAGAAGTAGCCCGTGTCCATATGCAGCAAGACCTGGACAGCATACAGGCTTGGGCTGATAAGTGACAAGTAACATTTGCACCACAAAAGTGCCAGGCAATGACCATCTCCAACAAGAGAGAATCTAACCATCATCCCTTGATGTTCAATGGCATTACAATTGCTGAATCCCCCATTATCAACATCCTGGGGGTTACCATTGAACAGAAACTGAACTGGACCAGCCATATAAATACCGTGGCTACAAGAGCAGGTGAGAGGCTTGGAATTCTGTTGTGAGTAGCTCACCTCCCAACTCCCCAAAGCCTGTCTACCATCTACAAGGCACAAGTCAGGAGTGTGATGGAGTACTCTCCACTTGCCTGGATGGGTGCAGCTGCAACAATGCTCAAGAAGCTCAACACCATCCAGGATAAAGCAGCCCGCTTGATTGACACCCCATCCACCACCTTCAACATTCACTCCCTCCACCACTGACGCACAGTGGCAGCAGCAGTGTGCACCATCCACAAGATGCACTGCAGCAACTCACCAAGGCCGCTTTGACAGCACCTTCCAAACCCGCTACCTCTACCAACTAGAAGGACAAGGGCAGCAGAATCATGGGAACACCACCACCTGCAAATTCCCCTCCAAGCCACACACCATCGTGACTTGGAAAATAAAGACAAGAAAAGTTGTGATGGAGAGAGGTCACAAATTTCCACCTGAATTCAACATAAAAATGATGTAATCTGGGTGATGGGTTTGATATTGGGGTGGAAACTGGTTATATTATGTAGAAGCCATGATCTCTAATGGTACTGCTGATGCTGCTTGACAGGGTTAAACCATTCTTTTATAGCTGGGGATTTTAACCAAAGGCTTGCGTCTACCCAGGAATCTGTATAAACTGGCCACTGCATTTAGAATCATTGTTGAGGAGCAAGAGAATAAGCAAAAGTTGAATCTGGATCATTTGTTTTCAATATATATTATTATTTCCTTCAATTTCAAAGATTGAGGGGTGATCTAATCAAGGTGTTTAAAATTATAAAAGGATTCAGTTGTTAGATACAAAGAAACTACTTCATCTGAGGGAGAATCCAGAACAAGGAAACATAACCTTCAAATTAGAGCTAAGCCATTTAACAGTGAAATTAGAAATCACATTTTCACACAAAGGCTGTTAAGATTCTGGAAAAGCTGTGGTCAATTGAAATTTTCAAGGCTGACATTACTAGATCTTTGTTAGGTCGAGGTGTCAGAGAATGTGGAGGAAAGGTGGGTAAATGGAGTTGAGGTACAGATCCAATAGAATTGTGGAACAGGCTCAAATGGCTGAAAGGCCTACTCCTGTTCCTATGTTCCTATGACCTGTCCTCCCTCTAGCATGTGGCAGGAGTGGAAGGGGTGATCATTGGAGGTCCTGGCAGAAGTGAATGAAATCAAGTTTGGAATGGGAAGGCGATGGTGAGTCTCATGGTGTTATTATCTTGGCATTCCCACTATGATCTGGATTATAGAGGAGAATTAAGGTAGCTATTCACCTAACTTGAATTCTGTTTTAAAATTGTTTGTAAAATACAGTAATTACCCTTATGCACTGAGATTTCAGTAGTCTTGTATATTAAAAGTTGCTTCCAGCATTTATTGTGCTTTCACATTTCTGGGCACTGTGCTGGACTAAACACTGTAATGGTATTTACTTGGAGTGGGAATTGGCAGGAAGTCTATGGACTATAAAGACCCACCTACCATTCCTGTGCCCCCCCACCCCCAAACCCCCCCCCCCACCAAACCCCCACCCCCCCACCCCCCACCGCCTTCATCTACTTTCAGCAGGACATGCTTTGGGCAGGCAGCTGGGGCAACTGAAGGGAAATTTTGCTGCTCATTTTTTGTGTTGGGGTTTTAGTAGAAAGCCTTGTTACCCATTTCCCTTACCAGACCTCACTGAAATAGGGCAGCTTTCCTCAGGAAAATCCAGGCTTAAATGTTAGTAGGTTATATGACTGTGGTGGGGGGAGGAAGGTTCTTCCAATGTCCTCTTTCCAGCAGGAATACTTCAGGAGCGATCAGGTATAGGAAACTTGGCTGATTTTCCCTCTTTGAACCAGGACAGCAAAACCACTTATCTTCGCTTTTGACAGGACACAGGCTGAGATCAGCTAACTCAGTACAAACATAGGTTTGAAGGTGGGAACACCTTTGTCTGCATGGCTCACTACAGCATCAAGTGATGCACTTACCTAGGAGCCGACAGAGGAGACTTTGGTCAATGCTTATGCCACTTTCTATTTTTTTCTATGGTGTTTTTGGTGGCCCTGCCACCCAAGTGACAATGTCATCTGTTTCAATATGGAAACTGCCGCTTAACCAACAGTGGCTGCATGCTCCCCTCCTTTAGACAATGTGCAGGACTGTGACAGTCAGGAAACACTCTTATAGTTCATAGCTGCTGTACTAGAGGGATCCTGGTGGGTTAAAAGTTGCAATAAACAGATATAAAAAAGCAGGTAATCATAGAGATATGATTAATTTAAGGTACAAAATACCTTGAAACCAAACATGAATACCACTTAAATAAAAAGAGAAAATGCTGGAAATAATCAACAGGTCTGGTAGCATCTGTGGAGAGAGAAATAGAGTTAACGTTTCAGGTCAATGATTTTTCATCGGAATTGTTATGATAAAAAGACATCAACTTGAAATGTTAACTCTGTTTCTCTCTCCACAGATGCTACCAGACCTGTTGATTATTTCCAGCATTTTCTCTTTTTATTTCAGATTTCTAGAATCCACAGTAATGTGCTTTTAGGAACATTGGAACATATGAAATAGGAGCAGGGGTAGGCCATTCAGCCCGTCGAGCTTGCTCTACCATTCAAACAGATCATGGCTACCTCTATGCTATTTTCCCACACTATCCCCATATCCCTTGTTGTCATTAGTATCCAGACACCTATCGATTTCTGCCTTGAACATGCTCAATGACTGAGCTTTCACGGCCCTCTGGGGTAGGGAATTCCAAAGATTCAGCCATCCTCTGAGTAAAGAAATTCCTCCTCCTCTCAGTCTTAAATTGTCTACCCCTTATTCTGAGACTGTGCCCCCTAGTTCTAGACTCACCAGCCAGGGAAAACATCCTATCTACAGCCACCCTGTCACACCCTGCAAGAATTTTGTAAGTTTCAATGAAATCACCTCTCATTCTTCGAAACTCTAGAGAATACAGGCCCATTTTCTGCAATCGCTCCTCATAAGACAATCCTGCCATACCAGGGATTAATCTGGTGAACCTCCTTTGCGCTCCATCGATGGCAAGTATATCTTTCCTTGGATATGTAAACCAAAACTGTACACAATACTCCGTGGTGCGGTCTCACTAAGGCTCTATACAATTGCAACAAGACATCTTTACTCCTATACTCAAATCCCTTTGCAATGAGGGCCAACATAGCATTTGCCTTCCTAATTGCTTGCTGCACCTGCATACTAGCTTTTAGTGACTCATGAACAAGGACACCCAGGTTCATTTGGACATCAATACTTCCCTACCTCTCACTATTTAAGAAATACTCTGCCTTTCTGCTTTTTCTACCGAAGTGGATCACTTCACACTTATTTACATTAGATTCCATCTGTCATGTTCTTGCCCATTCACTTAGCCTGTCCAAATCCTCTTGAAACCCTCTTGCAGCCTCTTCACACCTTACATTCACACCTAGTTTTGTGGCATCAGCAAATTTGGAAATATTACATTTGGTACCCACATCCAAATCATTTCTATAGATTGTGAACAGCTGTGGCCCAAGCACTGATCCCTACGGTACCCCACCAGTAACAGCCTGCCATCCTGAGAATTACCCGTTTATTCCTACTCTCTGCTTTCTGTCTGTTAACCAATTCTCAATCCATACCAGCATTTTACCCCCAAGCCCATGAGCTCTAATTTTGTTAACTAACCTCCTGTGTGGGACCTTGTATGAATATCACTGATCTATCCTATAACTTGGGTTTGAAGAAGATTAAGGTTTATTCAGCATTGAAGTGGGAGAGTGGAGCTGCAGAAAGATGAGGCATTGACTTTATTATTTTCTCCCCTTTCCTGCTTTTGGTCACCCTGTACTGTGTGCCATTTGTTTGGGAAAAGATGGATGTGTGACCAGCTCCTAAGGCTCTGGATGTACCAATTTCTATCTAGCCACTGGGATATATTCAAGGGAGTAGCGTGTTTCTCATTGTCTCTTCAAGTGGCGCTTCTTGATGACCCCTATACTCAAATGACATGGCTGGAATTTGGAATTCACTCCATGAGGAATAGAGGCTGTGGACCTGCCCATTACTGCCAAAGTAGCACAGAACAGCAAGCCACCAATGCATTGTGCAACTGTCCCACCAAAGCCCATTGTCTAGCTTTGTGCATTACATTTCAGTACCACATTCTTGCACTGGGCATATAGGGTCTGGCAGATCCCCTATTTTTTTTCTATTCTTTCATGTGATGTGAATATCGCTGTCAAGGCCAGCATTCATTGCCCATCCCTAGTTGCCCTTGGGAAAGTGGTGGTGAGCCGACTTCTTGAACTGTTGCAGTCTATGTGGTATAGGTACATCCACAGTGCTGTTAGGGAGTGAGTTCCAGGATTTTGATCCAGCAACAATGAAGGAACGGCGATACATTTTCAAGTCAGGATAGTGTGTGTCTTGGAGGGGAATTTGCAGGTGGTGGTTTTCCATTGTGCCTGCTGCCCTTGTTCTTCTAGGTGGTAGAGGTCATGGGTTTGGAAGGTGCTGTCTAAGGAGCCTTGGTGTGTTGCTGCAGTGCATCTTGTAGTTGGCATTCATTGCTTCCACTGTGCATTGGTGGTGGAAAGAGTGAATGTTGATGGTGGTGGGTGGGATGTCAGTCAAATGGGCTGTTTTATCCTGGATGGCATAGAGCTTCTTGAGTGATGTTGGAGCTGTACTCATCCAGGCAAGCAGACAGTATTCCATCACACTCCTGACTTGTGCCTTGTAGATAGCGGACAGGCTTTGGGGAGTCAGGAGGTGAGTTACTCACCGCAGAATTCCCAGCCTCTGACCTGTTCTAGTAGCTACAGTATTTATGTGGCTGGTCCAGTTCAGTTTCTGTTCAATGGTAACCCCCAGGATGTTGATAGTGGGGGATTCAGTGATGGCAATGCCATTGAATGTCAAAGGGAGGTAGTTAGAGTCCCTCTTGTTGGAGGTGGTCATTGCCTGGCACTTATGTGGCCACTTATCATCTCAAGTCTGAAAGTTGTCCAGGTCTTGCTGCATGCAAGAAATAATTTCAAAAAGTGCTTTCTTTTGTTTGCAAGAGCACTTGTACACACAGATTGCTAAGACAAAGAGACTGTGTCGATCAAGTAGAAGAATTCTATTGTGATGTCTGTTTTCCTGAGATTTTCCCTTTTGAGTCATGATGTACGCAAGAGTTGAACAATTCTATTCATGCTACATTATCTAGCTGCAGTGCAGAAAAGGGTAATTATATGTATGACGCAAAAGGAAGGTTCTTCTCATAAACAACAGGTTTTTCACAAAAAGCTACAAAATGCAGCCCCATTCATCACTATTGTCATCCCCTAAACCAAACTCAAGAACTTGTTTTTATGTTCCTTGAATGAATCTACTTGGATAACAGCAAGGCCAAAGGGACTAAGTGCACTCTGTTACATATAAACAGGTCACCGCGAATTCTGCTTACAGACACAGGAAGGAGGTAGGTGTTTACTTGCAGGCCTGTGCTTTGGTGAAGTACTTGATGACAGATAGAGGCTGCCCACACAGCAATGGGAAATGGACGGACTATTATCTGAATGCTGTGAATTACAGAGTGACTATTATTCTCTACATAAATCATTTGAGTTTATCCATTAAATCTGTAGCTCCTGTTGGTTACCATTATTCTCAATGTAAACTATTTGAATACCTTAATTTGATTCCAACCTATAACTCTTTCCCACAAATCCTTTATTGTCTATATAAAAACAGCTGGCCCTATGCACTTATTTCTAGCTTGTAACCCACTCCATTATTTTTGCTATAAATTATCTGAACCCATCCATTAGATTTCAGATGTATCTCTTTCTTGGGTATCTACTATTCTCTACATAAACCATATTAACCCCTCAGTTTGATTCCAGTCTGTACATTCCTGGGGTTACAAGAGTTTTGTTTTTGTATTGAAAACTTAGAATTCTGTGTGTTTTTAAAAACTGAGGAAAGGATTTTTCAGTGGACATTGATTGCAGAAACTTAGTGGGTTTGGACTGAGCGTAATACACAGACTGCAATGCATCTATTTCCAAACAACTCAGCAGGGGAATGACAAGTCAAGATTTATGATTGTCATGTGACTTGATTGTTGAAGCTAGTTTCACTTTTGGATTGAAAAGGAACGGTGAGTTGGACAAGGACCAGTCTTTTAAAATTTGGCTGTGACCTGCCTGGAGACTAGAGAAAAAGACTTCTGTCTATAAAGGAAACCTGCATCTCTTGAAAAGAAATCCTGCATTTGAAAGGTGGCAGATTCTTATAGTCTCCTGTCTCTGAAGAATTCCTATATCCAGTGTGGTTCCTGTTGTCTCCTGTGTTTTGGGAAATGCTAGAACCTGCAGAAAGCTTCTACTGCTGTGTTGCTACTGTGAGTCCGGAGCAGACCATTTGCTGCACCCCTGCTGAAAGACCTGTATGATGCCTGCTGCAGACAAATTGCCTTGAATGCCTATCCATCACAGACTGTTCATCAACCTCAACTGGAGAGACTTCTAGTGGCATCCAATTATTCGACTCTGGGACACCTCATCATACCGAAAATATCCTACCAGGACGTGATAAACTCAAACATTTTATATTTTCCTTTTTATTCCTAAGAAACTGCTGTAAACCAAAAATCCTTTTCCCTGGTTAACCATTTTTTTTGAATGCATGTATGTGTGCATGTGGGCTAAGGAACAAAGGAGCTTTATATATATATATATATAGTAGTTAAGACTTATTATTTCTTTTCTAATAAATGGTTAATGTTGTTGTTGTTTAAAGAAACCTGGTTTGGTGTGCTTTATTGTGGGGAACAAATAGAGTGTCTAATTTGGCTATTCTTCGGTAGGTGGGAAACTTTCTTGATATGCTGTGACCTGTGGAGTAGTGGGACTGAATTAACAGTGCATTATCCCTGCCATGGTTATAACACTGGGTATCCATCATTTTCTATAAGCTAGAAATTACTGTTGGTTACATTAGCAGATGAAATGTTTAAAGTGTTCAGGTGACATATCTCTGTCTGCTATTTTAAGGAGAATACAGACAATTTGCATAGAAGCCGATTACCCATTTGTCTTTTAATATTGGCAACAATAGTTTGTAGCCTTGTAGGTTGTATCCAATGCTCATCGTTAGTGAAAGCAAAGAAAAGGAACACAAAGGTTAGTAGAGAATATACTCAAAGGCTGATTTTAACTCCTAATGCTGGCAGGAAATGGACATCAATGGATTGCCCACCCAATCTTCCTCATCATCTCACCACCAGTCCGCCCTGCGATTCCTCAGCTACATGAGCGCAAAGTTCACCTGAAAGTATTCAACAAAAAATACAGGAAGGAGAATGTGTTACAGGGAATTATTAATTGCCAAAAATATTTAACTCATGACCTGGCCATCGCAACCTACAAGCAGCTGTTTCTCATGGTTTGAACAGCTCAGTTATTTTATTTTTGCTACATTAATGTTTCCTTCTCTGTATATCTTGTGTGCACAGCGCCCACAGATGTCTACTTTCTGGTGGCTACCGTTGCAGCAGCCTTGGTGTCGCAGATTAAGGAGGTTTATTTAATTCTTTCAGGGGATAGGAGCGTCGTAGCAAGGCCAGTATTTGTTGCCCTAATTGCCTTTGTGAAGATGCCTTCTTGAACCAATGCAGTGCATGTGTTGTAGATACACCAACAGTGCTGTTTGGAAGGGAGTTCCAGGTTTTTGACCCAGCAACAATTAGGGAACATGATATAGTTCCAAGTCAGGATGATGTGTGACTTGGAGAGGAAATTGCAGGTGATGGTGTTCCCATGCACCTGCTGCCCTTGTCCGTCTAGGTGGTAGTGGACACGGGTTTGGAAGATGTTGTCGAACGAGGCTTCATGAGTTTCTGCAGTGCATCTCGTAGATGGCACACACTGCTGCCACTGTATGCTGGTGGTGGAGGAAGTAAATGTTGAAGCTGGTGGATGGGGTGCCGATCAAATGGGCTGCTTTGTCCTGGATGGTGTTGAGATTCTTGAGTGTTGTTGGAGCTGCACTCATCCGGGCAAGTGGGGAGTTTTCCATCACACTCCTGACATGTGCCTTATATATGGCAGACAGGCTTTGGGAAGGTAGGAGGTGAGTTACTTGCCACAGAGTTCCCAGCCTCTGATGTGCTCTGGTCAATGGTAACTCCCAGGATGATAATGTTGGGGGAATTCAGCGATGGTAATGCCATTGAATGTCAAGGGGAAATGGTTAGATTTTCTCTTGTTGGAGATTGCCATTGCCTGGCATTTGTGTGGCATGAATGTTACTTGCCACTTATCAGCCCAAGCCTGCATGTTGACCAGGTCTTGCTGCATGCAGGCATGGACTGGCTTCGGTATCTAAGGAGAGCGTATGGTACTGAACATTGTGCAATCATCAGTGAGCACTCCCTCTTCTGACCTTATGATGGAGGGAAGGTCATTGATGAGGAAGATGAAGATGATTGGGCTTAGGACACAACCCTCAGGAACTCCTGAGGCTTAGATGTTTGATCCCCAACAACCACAACTATCTTCCTTTGTACTAGGTATGACTCCAACCAGTGGAAAGTTTTTCCCTGATTCCCATTGTTTTAAATTTTGCTAGGGGTCCTTGATGTTACACTCAGTCAAATGCTGACTTGATGTCTAGTGCAGTCACTCTCACCTCACCTCACCTCATGAACTCAGCTCTTTTGCCCATTTCTGGAGCCAAGTGCACCTGGTGGAACCCAAACTGAGCATCGGTGAGCAGGTTATTTCTGCATAAGTGCCGCTTAATAGCACAGTTGATGACATGTTCCATCACTTTGTTGATGATCGAGTATACTGATGCGGTGGTAATTGAATGGGTTGAATTTGTCCTGCTTTTTGTGGACAGGACAAACCTGGGCAATTTTCCACATTGTTGATTAGATGCCAGTGTTGTAGCTGTACTGGAAAGGCTTGGCTAGTGGCGCAGCTAGTTCTGGAGCACATGTCTGCAGTGCTATTGCCGAAATATTGCCAGGGCCCATAGCCTTTGCTGTATCCAGTGCCTTCAACCGTTTCTTGATATCACGTCAAGTGAATCGAATTGGCTGAAGACTGGCATCTGTAATGCTGGAGACCTCAGGAGGAGGCCGAAATGGATCATCCATTTGACACTTCTGGCTGAAGATTGTTACAAATACTTCAGCCTTGTCGTTTGCAGTGATGTGCTGGGCTCCCCCATTGTTGAGGATGGGAATATTTGTGAAGCCTCCTCCTCCAGTTAGTTGTTTAATTGGCCACCACCATTCACGACTGGATGTGGCAGGACTGCAGAGCTTAGATCTGATCCTTTGGTCGTGGGATTGCTTAGCCCTGTCAATTGCATGCTGCTTCTTCTGTTCAGCGTGCATGTAGTCCTGTGTTGTAGCTTCACCAGGTTGGCACCCAGTTTTTTGGTGTGCCTGGTGCTGCTCCTGGCATGCCCTCCTGCACTCCTCATTAAACCAGGTTTGATCCTTGGCTTGATGGTAATGGTAGAGTGGGGGATATGCTGAGCCATGAGGTTACAGATTGCAGCTGAATACAATTCTGCTGCTGCTGTTGGTCCACAGCACCTTGTGGATGCCCAGTTTTGAGCTGCTAGATCTGTTGTCAATCTGTCCAATTTAGCATGATGGCCGTGCCACACAACACAATGGACATTTTGCTCAGTGTGAAGTCGAGTATTTGTCTCCACAAGGACTGTGCAGAGGTCACTCCTACCAATACTGTCATGGACAAATGCATCTGTGGCAGGTAGATTGGTGAGGGAGAGATCAAGCACATTTTTATCTCTTGTGGTTCCCTCACCACCTGCCACAGGCCCAGTCTAACAGATATAATCTTCAGTGCTTGGCCAGCTTGGTCAGTGGTGGTGCTACTGATCCTCTCTTGGTGTTGGGCATTTAAATCTCCCATCCAGAGTACATTCTGTGCCCTTGCTACCCTCAGTGCTTCCCCCAAGTGGTTTTTGAGCAGAATGGGAAACAGGCTGTGAGCAAGTGAGCTGTGGAGGCAAATGGTCTGCTGCCTAGTCATAAATATTTATTCCATTGCTAGTAAATTAGAAACAATTCTCTTCCATTGTCAGAGTGTACTCTCAACACCCAGCCAGTGGACTGGAGGATCCAGAGTCAACTAGATTGTGTTCTGTTCTGTTACTGTCAACCCCTGCCCTGGATCCTGTTTGGACCCTTTCATTTTTAGTAACTGGAGGGAGGCATATAGAACACCTCTATTAAGGAGGGGAAAAATCATGTTGGGTTCCCACTTTTACATAGAAATATGTAGAAGTTATGGCACAGAAACAGGCCATTTGACTTTAATGCAAAGGCTTCAATTTTTCAAGTCTTTTGTCACATTTGTATTTCCATATGCTAGGCTGCATGCTAGTGAATCTCCATTATACCTTATCTAAAGTCTCAATATCCTTCTTACAGTATGTGTCCCAATATTGAATAAAATCCTCTAACAGTGTTCATATTAAGGTTTTATAAAGGCTCATACTTGGCTCTTGGCTTTTATGTTGTACACCTGCTGTGATAAAACCTTGAATTCTATTAGTTTTTTTTAATGGCCTTATCTCCCTGTGGCGTTGTGTTTAATGTCCTATAAATCTATACCCCTAAAATCTCTTTGTTCTTTCACAGTACCAAGCCAACTAACATTCAGAACATAATTACTGATGTTATTTTTTTGACCAAAATATATTGCCATATACTCACTGACACGAGTTCCATCTAACACTTTTTAATCTATTTCTTGTCTTAACAGTATCCCTTTGCAGCTTCCTTAGATCTTCTAAAGAAATAAGTAGACCTCTTATTTTATCATCTAAAAATATTGACATAATTTCTTCTAGACTTATATCCAAATCATTGATATACACAGTGAACAGAAGTGGCTCCAGCACGAAACCTCATGGTGTAAGGTTCTTGGAGTTGACACCAACTTTTGGCTGCAAATAGTCTTGAGATATGAACAATATTACCCACTTTAATTCTGGATAGAGATTGCAACCTTCATTGATTCTTTCCTTCTTATCTCTATCCAGGAATGGTGAAGGAAAGCTTAAGATCTTTATAGATCCAGATAGATTTAGATTTCCTCATACATAGCCATTCCCTGAAATGATCTGTTGATCATTGTTTCGTTTGTGTTATAGGCTACCCTCATACCTAGGAGATCACTGACCACTTGTACAGCATTCCTTGCTAACAAAAGACATCTCCTTGCTGACAAAGATTTTGCTTGCTAAATGTCATCTATACCCTAAAGAATTCTGGGAATGAGCAACTTAAGCATTTTATATCATTTTAAGCTATAGTACAAGTCTACAAGCTATTTATAAGTAAAAAGAAAACAAAAAACTTAAACATATGAGAATAAATCAAATCCCAATCCCACTTATTTACATATATAAGAATAGGATATCCTACAATGGGACACCATTACCAACTTCAAAACACTCTATAAAACCTCCCTGTTGCCTATTCTCCACTTTATCCTTCTAACCAATTCTTAATGCAATTTGGTATCCTTCCCCTAACTCTATGCACCTTAATCTTCTTTAACTATCTCCCATTTAGTACCTTGTTAAAGGCTTCCCTAAGGTCTATGACTGCAAAGTTGTATAAACCCTGTAAATGAGTATGGGAATCACGATGCGTGATTAACCCGTGCCTGTTGCTTCCAATGTGCTGTCTGCTGATTAAAATAGTTGTAGCGTGAAGCTGGCATTTAGCTTGCTGCTGAGGGGCTACATGCTTGAGCATGGGCTACAAAATTGTGAGAGGCTCGCATGAGTTCAAGCTGGCCTGCACTATTTGATGCCAGCCTGCACCTCTCAAAGGGGAGGTCCATTTTGGCTGGAGGAGGTTATGGAAGTTATCTTAAAAGTGTTTGACCTGGGAAAACACAATAATGGCTCAACATGGCAGAGAATAGACTCCAAGATTTTGTGATGTTCCACTGGAGGCCTTGGTGCAGAAAGTGGAGAGCAGCAGAGATGTCATCTATCCACAGACAAACTTTACGAAAGCAGTGGGACCAGATAACCATGGCAGTCAGTGCCAGAAGTCTAGCTCCATGGCCCTGGATGTAGTGCTGCATGAAGTTCAATGACCTCACACAAGTGGTCAAGGTCCTACCAACAGCACTACTAGCAAGCTTCACACATTGCTCCGTGCATCTCAGCCCATCACTCACCGACCGACAATCTCTATCAATCAGGACTCATACCTAATATACATAGCTTCACCTAACATTCACAAACTTAGTCTTATACCCACATCTCACAACTTGCACACATTACCAGCTATTCAACCATGAAAGCCAGATCACTTTAATACACTTTAACACTTTAGCACCTCACTCACTGACACACATCCCTCTCTTTTGCAGGACAAAGTGGCACATATCAGTAGGCAGCAGCACCTAATCAATGGGGGGCAGGCTTGGCTGCACATCCTGACCTCCGCATGGAGGAGACTGTGCTTCATTGCATCATTGTAGTGGCCATGACTGAGGCCGTGGCCAGTGGCAGGGCCGAAACTATTGAAGGTGCTCAAACCAGATCCTCCTTCTCACATTCCACTTCCCTCTCATATCATAATCTATTCTGATTTACAATGGTATAAACATGCACTTCTTGCTCCCCCCAATCTCCTGACTCACCATAATCCTACCCGAACAATAAATCGGTTAAGTGAGTTAGCAAAAATTTGGCAGGTGGAGTATAATGTGAGAAAATGTGAGGTTATCCACTTTGGTAGGAAGAATAGAAAAGAAAAATATTTAAACGAAGAGAGACTACAGAATTCTGCAGCACAGAGGGATCTTGTACATGTTCTTGTACATGAAACATAAAAAGTTAGCATGCAGGCACAGCAAGTAATTATAAAAGCAAATGGAATGATAGCCTTTATTGCAAGGGGGATGGAGTATGAAAGTAGGGAAGTCTTGCCACAACTGTACAGGGCGCTGTTGAGACCACCCCTAGAGTACTGCATTCAATTTTGGTCTCCTTATTTAAGGAGGGATGTACTTGCATTGAAGGCAGTTTAGAGATGGCTCGTTAGGTTGATTCCTGGGATGAAGGCATTGTCTTATGAGGAAAGACTGAGCAGATTGGGGTAAAATCATTGGAGTTTAGAAGAAAGAAAGGTAATCTTATTGAAACATATAAGATACTGAGAGGGCTTGACAGGGTAGATGCTGAGAGGATGTTTCCCCTCGTAAGGGAATCAAGAACTAGGGGGCGTAGTTCCAGAATAAGGGGTCACCCATTTAAGATGGAGACAAGGAGGGATTAAGTAATTAAGATAAGTAGCACGAAGTTCAGCTCGACTGAATCCTGCGAGACAGAGTGCTTAACTTGGGAATTTGGTAAGTGTGGGAGGTTGGTGCAGTGAGGGAGAAGGTGCTGTTCTGGTCTTTTACAGAACAAGGAATGATCCAAGAGAGAGAGCTGGAGTGAGACCTGAGAGCTGAAACCCAGAGGCATTAATTAGATAAGCAGGTAGGCGATTGGTTGGCAAGTTTTAACTTGTTTCCCCTTTCTAAACCGGGGCAGTAGTTTAAACTGGTACAGGGGAGATATATGTATTGTATTAAATTTGTAGCTTAACTAGTTAAACTACTTAATATAACTGCAATTATCATTCAGTAATATTTCTAAACAAAATCTAATTAGTTAAATAAAACATAGTAAAGATGACAGGGATTTGTTGCAGCTGTAGTATGTGGGAGCTGGTGGACACCAGTGTGATCCCCAGCAACCACATCTGCAGTAAGTGTCTGCAACTTGAGGAACTTCAGCTCAGAGTTGTTGAGCTGGAGTCCGAGATTCAGACATGGGATGCATCAGGAAGGGGGCAAGTTACCTGGACACTTTGTTCCAGGAGGCAGTCATACCCCTTAGGCTAGGTACTTCAGATTTGATCCGTGGTCAGAGACAGGAGGCTGTGACTATGAATGAATCAGGTATGGGTATCCAGCAGGTGACAATGGAGGAACCTCATCCCTTGCACTTGACCAACAGCTTCATTGTTCTTGCAGCTTATGTGGACAAGAGCAGGGACTGCAGGGAGGATGAGCAAACTGACCACAACACTGTGGGGGCCATTCAAGTGGGCGGTATAAAAAGGAATGTAGGCTTAGTAGGGTACAGTATAGTTAGGGGGATAGGTACTATTCTTTGCAGCTGTGTGTGTGAACAAAGAACAAAGAAAATTACAGCACAGGAACAGGCCCTTCGGCCCTCCAAGCCTGCGCCGATCCAGATCCTCTATCTAAACCTGTCGCCTATTTTCTAAGGGTCTGTATCTCTTTGCTTCCTGCCCATTCATGTATCTGTCTAGATACATCTTAAAAGACGCTATCGTGCCCGCGTCTACCACCTCCGCTGGCAACGCGTTCCAGGCGCCCACCACCCTCTGCATAAAGAACTTTCCACGCATATCCCCCCTAAACTTTTCCCCTCTCACTTTGAACTCGTGACCCCTAGTAATTGAATACCCCACTCTGGGAAAAAGCTTCTTGCTATCCACCCTGTCTATACCTCTCATGATTTTGTACACCTCAATCAGGTCCCCCCTCAACCTCCGTCTTTCTAATGAAAATAATCCTAATCTACTCAACCTCTCTTCATAGCTAGCGCCCTCCATACCAGGCAACATCCTGGTGAACCTCCTCTGCACCCTCTCCGAAGCATCTACATCCTTTTGGCAGTATTCCAAATGTGGCCGAACCAAAGTCTTATACAACTGTAACATGACCTGCCAACTCTTGTACTCAATACCCCGTCCGATGAAGGAAAGCATGCCGTATGCCTTCTTGACCACTCTATTTACCTGCGTTGCCACCTTCAGGGAACAATGGACCTGAACACCCAAATCTCTCTGTACATCAATTTTCCCCAGGACTTTTCCATTTACTGTATAGTTCACTCTTGAATTGGATCTTCCAAAATGCATCACCTCGCATTTGCCCGGATTGAATGCCATCTGCCATTTCTCTGCCCAACTCTCCAATCTATCTATATTCTGCTGTATTCTCTGACAGTCCCCTTCACTATCTGCTACTCCACCAATCTTAGTGTCGTCTGCAAACTTGCTAATCAGACCACCTATACTTTCCTCCAAATCATTTATGTATATCACAAACAACAGTGGTCCCAGCACGGATCCCTGTGGAACACCACTGGTCACACGTCTCCATTTTGAGAAACTCCCTTCCACTGCTACTCTCTGTCTCCTGTTGCCCAGCCAGTTCTTTATCCATCTAGCTAGTACACCCTGGACCCCATGCGACTTCACTTTCTCCATCAACCCACCATGGGGAACCTTATCAAACACCTTACTGAAGTCCACGTATTTGACATCTACAGCCCTTCCCTCATCAATCAACTTTGTCACTTCCTCAAAAAATTCTATTAAGTTGGTAAGACATGACCTTCCCTGCACAAAACCATGTTGCCTATCACTGATAAGCCCATTTTCTTCCAAATGGGAATAGATCCTATCCCTCAGTATCTTCTCCAGCAGCTTCCCTACCACTGACGTCAGGCCCACCGGTCTATAATTACCTGGATTATCCCTGCTACCCTTCTTAAACAAGGGGACAACATTAGCAATTCTCCAGTCCTCCGGGACCTCACCCGTGTTTAAGGATGCTGCAAAGATATCTGTTAAGGCCCCAGCTATTTCCTGTCTCGCTTCCCTCAGTAACCTGGGATAGATCCCATCCGGACCTGGGGACTTGTCCACCTTAATGCCTTTTAGAATACCCAACACTTCCTCCCTCCTGATGCCGACTTGACCTAGTGTAATCAAACATCTATCCCTAACCTCAACATCCGTCATGTCCCTCTCCTCGGTGAATACCGATGCAAAGTACTCGTTTAGAATCTCACCCATTTTCTCTGACTCCACGGATAATTTTCCTCCTTTGTCCTTGAGTGGGCCAATCCTTTCTCTAGTTACCCTCTTGCTCCTTATATATGAATAAAAGGCTTTGGGATTTTCCTTAACCCTGTTTGCTAAAGATATTTCATGACCCCTTTTAGCCCTCTTAATTCCTCATTTCAGATTGGTCCTACATTCCTGATATTCTTTCAAAGCTTCGTCTTTCTTCAGCCGCCTAGACCTTATGTATGCTTCCTTTTTCCTCTTAGCTAGTTTCACAATTTCACCTGTCATCCATAGTTCCCTAATCTTGCCATTTCTATCCCTCATTTTCACAGGAACATGTCTCTCCTGCATGCTAATCAACCTCTCTTTAAAAGCCTCCCACATATCAAATGTGGATTTATCTTCAAACAGCTGCTCCCAATCTACATTCCCCAGCTCCTGCCGAATTTTGGTATAGTTGGCCTTCCCCCAATTTAGCACTCTTCCTTTAGGACCACTCTCGTCTTTGTCCATGAGTATTCTAAAACTTACGGAATTGTGATCACTATTCCCAAAGTAGTCCCCTACTGAAACTTCAACCACCTGGCCGGGCTCATTCCCCAACACCAGGTCCAGTATGGCCCCTTCCCGAGTTGGACTATTTACATACTGCTCTAGAAGTCCTGAAGACTGTGTTGTCTGCCCAGTGCCAGGGTTAAGGACATCTTCTCAGGACTGGAGAGGAAGTTGGAGTAGGAGGGGAAGGATTTAGTTGTTGTTATCCATGTGGGTATTAATGACATAAGTATGACTAAGCAAGAAATTCTTCTGAGGGAGTATGAGCAGCGAGGGACATGGTTTCAAGGTGACCAAGGCTGGGAACTAAATATTCAAGGCTATTTGACATTTTGGAAGGATAGGAAGAATGGAACAGGAAGTACAGTAGCTCTGTTAATAAAGGATGAGTTCAGTACAGTAGTGAGAAATGATCTTGGCTCGACGATCAAGATATAGAATCAGTTTGGGTGGAGATAAGAAATAGCAAAGGGAAGAAATCACTGGTGGGAGTAGTTTATAGGCCCCCAAAGAGTAGCTACACTGTAGGACAAAGTAAAAGTCAAGAAATAATGGGGACTTCTACCATTGCACTAGCTAGGATTTTCCAAAATTCCTTAGATTTGGGAATGGTCCCCTCAGATTGGAAGTCGGCAAATGTAACACTGCTTTTCAAGAAAGGAAGGAGAGAGAAAACAGGGAACTATATGCCAGTTAGCCTGATCGGTCATTGGGAAAATGCTGGAATCTATTATTAAGGAAGCCTTAATGCACTTAGAAAAGCATAGTATGATTACAACGAGTCAACATGGTTTTATGAAAGGGAAATCCTGTTTGACAAATTTATTAGCATTTTTTGAGGATGTAACTAGTAGGGTAGATGAAGGGGAACCAGTAGATGTAATATACCTGGATTTGCAAAAGGCATTTGATCAGGTGCTACACAAAAGATTATGAAGCAAGATAGACTCATGGAGTTGGGGGTAATATATTAGAATGGGTAGAGGATTGGTTAACAGACAGGAAGCAAAAAGTGTGAATAAATGGGGCACTTTCAAGTTGGCAGGCTGTGTCTAGTGAAGTGCTGCAAGGATCAGTGCTGGGGCCTGCGCTATTTACAATCTATATTAATGACTTAGATGAAGATACAGAGAGTTATGTATCTAAACTTTCTGACAATACAAAGCTAGGTGGAAAGGTAAGCTGTGGGGAGGATACAGAGAGGCTGCAAAGAGATATAGACAGGTTAAAGATTGGGCAACAAGATGGTTAATGGAGTATAATGTGGGGAAGTATGAAGTTATTCACATTGGCTGTAAGAAAAGCAAAATATTTTAAAAGGTGTGAAACTTTTAAATGTTGATGTTCAGAGAGACTTGGGGTGCTTGTACAAGGAACACAGAAAGTTAGCATGCGGGTACAGCAAGCAATTGGGAAGGCAAGTAGCATGATCGCCTTTATTGCAAGGGGATTGGAGTGCAGGAATAAAGAAGTCTTGCTATAATTGTACAGGGCTTTGGTGAGACCACAACTGCAATACTGTGTGCAATTTTGGTCTCCATATTTAAGAAAGTATATACTTGCATTGGAGATGGTACAGCAAAGGTTCACTAGATTAGTCCCTGGGATGATGGATTGTCCTATGATGAGAGGCTGAGTAAATTGGGCCTTTACACTCTCTTGTTTAGAAGAATGAGAGGTAATCTCATTGAAACACACAAGATTCTGAAGGGGCTATTTTGGGTAGACGCTGATAGATTGTTTGGGGAATCTAAAACACGGGGACATAGTCTTAGGATAAGGGGCTGATCATTTAGGACTGAGATGAGGAGAAATTACTCCAGTCAAAGGATTGTGAATCTTTGGAATTCTCTACCGCAGAGGGTTCAGAATGCTCCATTATTGAACACATTTAAGACTGGGATAGACAGATTTTTGGTCTCTCAGGGAATCAAGGGATATGGGGAATGGACAGGAAAGTGGAATTGAAGCCCAAAGATCAGCCATGATTGTATTGAATGACAGAGCATGCTCAATGGGCCAAATGGTCTACTCTTGCTCTTATTTCTTGTGTTCTTGTGAAAGGTACTGCAATAATTGTGGGTGATTTTAATCTTCAGATAGATTGGACCAATTAGATCATCAAACGTAGCCTGGAGGATGTGTTCATAGAGTGTATTAAGGACAGTTTCTTAGAACAATATGTTCTGGAACCAACCTGAGAGCAAGCTATTTTAGACCTGGTAATGTGTAATAAGACAGGATTAATAAATGACTTCATAATAAAGGATCCTCTAGGCAAGAGTGATCATAACATGATAAAATTTTGCATTCATTTTGAGGGTGAGAAATTTTCATCTGAAACTAATGTCTTAAGCTTATATAATAGCAATTACAAGGTTATGAAGACAGAGTTGGCTAAAGTGGACTGGGAAAATATGTTAAATGGTAGGACAGTAGAGAAGCAGTGACAGACATTTAAGGAGATTTTTTTTATTCATTTATGGGAAGTGGGTGTCGCTGGCTAGGCCAGCATTTATTGCCCATCCCTAATTGCCCTTGAGAAGGTGGTGGTGAGCTGCCTTCCTGAACCACTGCAGTCCATGCGAGGTAGGTACACCCATGGTGCTGTTAGGAAGGGAGTTCCAGGATTTTGATCCAGTGACAGTGAAGGAACAGTGGTATAGTTCCAAGTCAGGTTGGTGTGTGACTTGGAAGGGAACCTGCAGGTGGTGGTGTATCCATGCATTTGCTGTCCTTGTCCTTCTAGCTGGTAGAGGTCGCTGGTTTGGAAGGTGCTGTCTAAGTAGCTTTGATGTGTTGCTGCAGTGCATCTTGTAGGTGGTACACACTGCTGCCACTGTGCGTCGGTGATGGAGGAGTGAATGTTTATGGATGGGGTGCCAATCAAGCGGGCTGCTTTGTCCTGGATGGTGTCGAGCTTCTTGAGTGCTGGAGCTGCACTCATCCAGGCAAGTGGAGAGTATTCCATCACACTCCTGACTTGTGCCTTGTAGATGGTGGACAGGCTTTGGGGAGTCAGGAGGTGAGTTACTCGCTGCAGGATTCCTAGCCTCTGACCTGCTCTTGTAGCCACGGTATTTATATGGCTACTCCAGTTCAGTTTCTGGTCAGTGGTAGCCCCGAGGATATTGATAGTGGGGGATTCAGCAATGGTAGTTCCATTGAATTTCAAGGGAAGATGGTTAGATTCTCTCTTGTTGGAGATGGTCATTGCCTGGCACTTGTGTGGCACGAATGTTATTTGCCACTTATCAGCCCAAGCCTGGATATTGTCCAGGTTTTGCTGCATTTCAACACGGACTGCTTCAGTATCTGAGGAGTTGCGAATGGTGATGAACATTGTGCAATCACCAGCAAAAATCCCCACTTGTGACCTTAAGACAGAAGGAAGGTCATTGATGAAGCAGCTGAAGATGGTTCAGCTTAGGACACTACCCTGAGGAACTTACTACAGTGATGTTCTGGAGCTCAGATGATTGACCTCCAACAATCACAACCATCTTCCTTTGCGCTACATATGACTCCAACCAGCAGAGAGTTTTCCCTCTGATTCCCATTGACTCCAGTTTTGCTAGGGCTTCTTGATGCCATACTCGTTCAAATTCTGCCTTGTTGTCAAGGGCAGTCACTCTCACCTCACCTCTGGAGTTCAGCTCTTTTGTCCATGTTTGAACCAAGGCTGCAATGAGGTCAGGGGCTGAGTGGCCCTGGCGGAACCTAAACTGAGCGTCACTGAGCAAGTTATTGCTAAGCAAGTGCCGCATGATGGCATTGTTGATGACACCTTCCATCACATTACTGATGATTGAGATTAGACTGATGGGGCGGTAATTGGCTGGGTTGGACATGTCCTGCTTTTTGTGTACAGGACATACCTGGGCAATTTTCCATATTGTTGGGTAGATGCCAGTGTTGTAGCTGTACTGGAACAGCTTGGCTCGGGGCGTAGCAAGTTCTGGAGCACAGGTCTTCAGTACCATTGCCAGAATATTGTCAGGGCCTACAGCCTTTGCAATATCCAGTGTCTTCAGTTGTTTCTTGATATCATGCAGAGTAAATTGAATTGGCTGAAGCCTGGCATCTGTGATGCTGGGGACTTCAGGAGGAGGCTGAGATGGATGATAAACTCGGCACTTCTGGCTGAAGATTGTTGCAAATGGTTCAGTCTTAGCTTCCGCACTGATGTGCTGGGCTCCCCCATCATTGAGGTTGGGGATATTTGTGGAGCCAGCTCCTCCAGTTAGTTGTTTAATTGTCCACCACCATTCACGGCTGGATGTGGCAGGACTGCAGAGCTTAGATCTGATCTGTTGGTTATGGGATCACTTAGATCTGTCTATCGCATGCTGCTTATGCACTTTGGCATGCAAGTAGTCCTGTGATGTAGCTTCACCAGGTTGACACCTCATTTTGAGGTATGCCTGGTGCTGCTCTTGGTATGCCCTCCGGCACTCTTCATTGAACCAGGGTTGGTCTCTTGGCTTGATGGTAATGGTAGAGTGGGGGATATGCTGGGCCATGAGGTTACAGATTGTGGTTGAGTACAATTCTGCTGCTGCTGATGGCCCACATTACCTCATGGATGCCCAGTTGTGCATTGCTAGATCTGTTCGAAATCTATCCCATTTAGCACGTTGGTACTGCCACACAACACGATGGAGGGTATCCTCAATGTGAAGGTGGGACTTTGTCTCCACAAGGACTGTGCAGTGGTTACTCCTACCAATACTGTCATGGACAGATGCATCTGCGACAGATTGGTGAGGACGAGGTTAAGTATGTTTTTCCCTCTTGTTGGTTTCCTCACTACCTGCCGCAGACCCAGTCTAGCAGCTATGTCCTTTAGGATTCGGCCAGCTCGGTCAGTAGTGGTGTTACCAAGCCACACTTGGTGATGGACATTGTTGTTCCTCAACCAGAGTACATTCTGTGCCCTTGCCACCCTCAGTGCTTCCTCCAAATGGAGTTCAACATGGAGGAGTACTGTCTCATCAACTGAGGGAGGGCAGTAGGTGGTAATCAGCAGGAAGTTTCCTTGCCCATGTTTGACCTGATGCCATGAAACTTCATGGGGTCCAGAGTCGATGTTGGGGACCCTCAGGGCAACTCCATCCCTACTGTATACCACTGTGCTACCACCTCTGCTGGGTCTGTCCTGCCGGTGGGACAGGACATACCTGGGGATGGTGATGGCAGTGTCTGGGACAATGTCTGTAAGGTATGATTCTGTGAGCATGACTATGTCAGGCTGTTGCTTGACTAGTCTGTGGGACAGCTCTCTCAACTTTGGCACAGATGTTAGTAAGGAGGACTTTGCAGGGTCAACCGGGCTGGGTTTGCCATTGTCGTTTCCTGTGCCTAGGTCGCTGCCGGGTGGTCCATTAGGTTTCATTCATTTTTATTGACTTTGTAGCAGTTAGATACAACTGAGTGGCTTGCTTGGCCATTTCAGAGGGCATGTAAGAGTCAACCACATTGTTGGGGGTTGGGAGTCACATGTAGGCCAGACCAGGTAAGGACAGCAGATTTCCTTCCCTATCAAGGACATTAGTGAAGCAGATGAGTTTTTTCAACAATCGACAATGGTTTCATAACTGAAGTTAAGGATGGTATCAAATTGCAAGAAAAGGCATACAATGCTACAAAGATTAGTGGTAGGCACAGTGGCGCAGTGGTTAGCACCGCAGCCTCACAGCTCCAGGGACCTGGGTTCGATTCCGGGTACTGCCTGTGTGGAGTTTGCAAGTTCTCCCTGTGTCTGCGTGGGTTTTCTCCGGGTGCTCCGGTTTCCTCCCACAGTCCAAAAGACTTGCAGGTTGACAGGTAAATTGGCCATTATAAATTGTCACTAGTATAGGTAGGTGGTAGGGAAATATAGGGACAGGTGGGGATGTTTGGTAGGAATATGGGATTAGTGTAGGATTAGTATAAATGGGTGGTTGATGTTCGGCACAGACTCGGTGGGCCGAAGGGCCTGTTTCAGTGCTGTATCTCTAATCTAATCTAATCTAAAGATTGGGAAAAGTTAAGAAACCAACTGAGGATGACTAAAAAAGAAAGACGGAGAAATTAGAGAATGAGGGTAAACTAGTGTTACGACCATGTGAGAAAGAGGTCAAGGGTTCCCTTTCAGCCTTCACCTGGTCTTACTGTAACAGGGTTTAATTTAAACACACCGTGTTTTTAGCTCCCCCTTGGTGAATCCTTGTTCACCACTTTCCAATTATAAGGAAAATAAACCAGCACAAACAGAGGCTTTCTCAGGTTTAAAGAAGAAAAGTTGAAATTTATTAAACTTAAGCTTAAACTCTAATTCAGTTGATGCCAACAGATACATGACGCACCCACGCTAGCATGCATACACAATACACACATTCAAATAGAGACAGAAAAGAGCAGAAGAAATAAAATGTGGAAAAGTTTGAGGCAGTATTTGAAGAGCTTTTGTTATGGGTCTTTGAGCTCATGGTAGAGTCCTTGGTTGTAGGTAGATCTTGCTTTACGTTGAGGCCCAGTATTCTTCTTAAACCTTGTTTGCTGTAGGAGATTTTTCTCTCTTGGGGTTTATGTGTCTTCAGTGGATTCAGTTCCGTGAGAAAGAGATGGGCGCAGACGGGAGAGGCTGTGGCGAGCCAGCCAGGAGAGGTCTTTTCAATCCAGGAGCAAACAGCTTTCTGCCAGTTCAAACGCTGTCTCTACAATTTAAAACCCCCAAAGTTGGCCAGCAGGGTAGTCACGTGACCAACTGGTATAACTACTTCTGGCTTTGCATATTGTGTGTGTCAGGGAATGGTCCTTTGTCTGCAAACACTGTCTGTTAATATGCAAAAATGTCTTTCCAGCCAGGGGCCAGTAAGCTTTGCACGTGCTCTGCAAGTACTGCAGGACTCCTCCAGAGCGGTCCGGGCAGCGGTAGTGTTTTTTAAGCTCCCAAATGGTCTGTTCGGTTACATTTCGTATAGTTGCATGGCTTTCGTTATATGCTTGTTGCCCATGTGTGTGTGATTTGTGCACCACAATCATCAGCCATACCATCAGCGGATAGCCCTTTTTGTCCAGTAGATCACACCACCGCCACCCCCCCCACCCCCCCCATCCCACCCTGCCACCTCTGGTCTGTCGTGGTGGCTCAAATGTAGCTGGCACAGCGGACTGCTGCAGAATGAAGGCATCATGACTGCTGCCAGGATATAGGACATTGACCTGCATGATATGCTGGACCAGCTGGATGTTGAGTGAGTGGAGTCCTTTTCGTTTGTGGTACATCTCAGAATTGACATGCAATTCCTGCAAAGCGAGTGCGTGCATTCAGTGGAAGCCAGCAACCCTCACAAAGCTGTGCACTCACTCCACCTGCTTCTTGCTGGAAAGACAGAATGAGATGGATTCAGCTCTTTTGGAATTCAGAGCCTCAGTGACCTCCCTTATGTAACAATCAATGACAAAAAGGGAGATGTTGCAAATATCATCTGCCTCAGCATGGAAGATGCCAGACCTATATAAGTTCATGTCCACGGTCACCCTCGCAGCCACTGACATTGCTGTCCTCACTGAGATTCCAGTTGTGGCTGCAACAGATAGCAGAGTTTAGTGCTGACCTGCTCAGTGAAGCAGAGATATCTGATACACTGTTCCTCGCTGAGGTCCAGGAAGGAGAGTTGCTCCCTAAACACCCTGGGCAGATATGGCCTCCTGCTGAGAGCCTTTCTCCTCCTTCTCTTCCTCCTCCCTCTTCCAGAAGCTTGTCCTGTCCTGTCATGCTGTAGTCCAAGGTGGGTGCAAACAGCTGCGCCCATGTCTGGGAGCAAGTCATTTCTACTGAACTCTTAAAGCCAGGATAAAGTCCTTCAGCACTTGCCACATCACTCCCTGTAGACTTTAACAACTTTGAGCAACTCTGGACATCACCAAACACTTCTACAATTGCAACAAGAACCAGTAGATATCAATCAGCAACTAGTCTGAAAGTAGTTGATGAACACAGATTCACAGAATCGTTACAGCACTGAAGGAGGCCATTTGGCCCGTCATGTCTGCGCTGGCTCTCCAAAGCAGCAATTTACCTAGTGCCACTCCCCCGCCTTCTCCCCATAGCTCTGCACATTCTTCCTTTCAGATAACTATTCAATTCCCTCTTGAATGCTTCATTTGAAAATGCCTCCAACACACTCTCATTCCAGATCCTAACCACTCGCTGCATGAAGATATTTTTCCTCACCTCGCCATTGCTTCTTTTTCCAATTACCTTAAATCTGTGCCGTCTTGTTCTCAATTTTTCCACCAATGGGAACAGTTTTTCCCTATCCACTCTGTCCATACCCCTCATGATTTTGAATACCTCTATCAAATCTCCTCTCTGCCTTTTCTTCTTCAAGGAAAACAGTCCCAACTTCTGCAATCTATCTACATAACTGAGGTTCCTCATCCCAGGAAACATTCTCATGAATCTTTTTTGCATTCTATGTAATGCCTTCACATCTTTCCTGAAGTGTGGCACCCAGAACTGAACTCAACACTCCAGTTGAAGCTGAACTAGTGTTCTATACAAGTTTAACATAATGTCCTTGCTTTTGTACTCTATGCCCCTATTAATAAAGCCTAGGATACTGTATACTTTATTAACCGTGCTCTCAACCTGTCCTGCCACCTTCAAAGATTTTTGCACATAAACAGCCAGGTCCCTCTGCTCCTGCACCCCCTTTAGAATTGTACCTTTTAATTTATATTTTCTGTCTGTGTTCTTCCTACAAAATGAATCACTTCACACTTCTCTGCATTAACTTTCATCTGCCACTTGTCCATTCATTCCACCAACCTGTCTATGTTTGTTTGAAGTTCTACACTATCCTCTTCACAGCTCACAGTACTTCCAAGTTTTGTATCATATCAGCAAGAGCAAGGGTCCTAACACTGATCCTGGGGAACTCCACTACAAACCTTCCTCCAGTCCGAAAACATCCATTAACCACTATTCTCTGTTTCTTGTCACTCAGCCAATTTTGTATCCATGTTGCTGCTGTCCATTTTATTCCATGAGCCATAACTTTGCTCACAGGTCTGTTGTGTGGAACTTTTTCAAGTGCCTTTTGGAAGACCATGGACACCACGTCAACAGCAGTACCCTCATCAACCCTCTCTGTTACCTCATCAAAAACTCCAGCAAGTTAGTTAAACATGATTTGCCCTTAACAAATACATGCTGGCTTTCCTTAATTAACTTGCATTTTCCCAAGTGACTTAATTTTGTCCTGAATTATTGTTTTTAGAAGCTTCTCCACCACCAAGGTTAAACTGACTGGCCTGTAGTTGCTGGGCTTATCTTTACACCCTTTTTTTAACAAGAGTGTAACATCTACAATTCTCCAATCCTCTGGCACCTCCCCTGAGTCCATGGAAGACTGGAAAATTATGGCTGGTGCCTCCGCAATTTCCACTCTCGATTCCCTCAGTATCCTTGGATGCATCTCATCCAGTCCTGGTGTTTTATCAACTTAAGTACAGACAGCCCATCCAATACCTCCTCCTTATTATTTTTAAACCCTTCAAGTGTATATATTACCTCCTCTTTCACCATGACCTGCACAGCATCTTCTTCCTTGGTAAAAACAGATGCAAAGTCTTCATTTAATACCTCAGCCATGCCCCCTGCCTCCATGCGTAAATCCCCTTTTTGGTTCCCAATTGGCCCCACTCCTCCTTTTGCCACCCTTTTACTATTTATATGCCTATATTAGACTTTTGGATTCCCTTTTATGTTAGCTGCCAGTCTCTTTCATACTAAAATAAAATCAAAATACTGCAGATGCTGGAAATCTGAAATAAAAACAGAAATCGCTGGAAATACTAAGCAGGTCAGACAACATCAGTGGAGAGAGAAGCAGAGTTAAGGTTTCAGGTCTCATCAGAAAGGTCACAGACCTGAAACGTTAACTCTGCTGCTGTCTCCACAGATGCTGCCTGACCGGCTGACTATTTCCTGCACTTTCTGTATTTATGATCTCTTTCATAGTCTCTCTTTGGTTCTCTTATTTGCTTTATCACTTCCCCTCTGAACCTATATTTAACCTGGTTATCGGTTGCATTATCCAACTGACATCTGTCGTAAACACACTGGGCTGGATTTTGTTCTCCCCCAGGCATTGAGTTCCGTGGCCGGGCGGGTGGGGGAGGTGTTGTGCCTGAAAATGGCTCTGGATGAGGCTCGCCATGGACCTTGACACAGGGAGGACCTGATCCAATCTTCCCTGTGGCGGCAAGGCTCTGTGGCGGCGCCCCCCCACGGCCTCCCCCCACCGCCGCTGGGCGACAGGATCTTCTTCTTCTTCTTCTTCTTTGGCCTCCTTGTCTCAAGAGACAATGGGTGGTCAGTGGTTTGTGGAGCAGTGCCTGGAGTGGCTATAAAGCCCAATTCTAGAGCGACAGACTCTTCCACAGGTGCTGCAGATAAAAATTGGTTGTCGGGGCTGTTACACAGTTGGCTCTCTCCTTGCGCTTCTGTCTTTTTTCCTGCCAACTGCTAAGTCTCTTCGACTCACCACGCTTTAGCCCTGCCTTTATGGCTGCTCTGACGATCACTGGCAACTGACTCCCACGACTTGTGGTCAATGTGACAGGACTTCATGTCACGTTTGCAGACGTCTTTAAAGCGGAGACATGGATGGCCGGTGGGTGTGATACCAGTGACGAGCTCGCTGTATAATGCCTCTTTGGGGATCCTGCCATCTTCCATGCAGCTTACATGGCCAAGCCATCTCAAGCGCCACTGGCTCAGTAGGGTGTATATGCTGGGGATGTTGGCCGCCTCGAGGACTTCTGTGTTGGAGATACGGTCCTGCCACCTGATGCCAAGGATTCTCCGGAGGCAGCGAAGATGGAATGAATTGAGACGTCGCTCTTGGCTGACATATGTTGTCCAGGCCTCGCTGCCATAGAGCAAGGTACAGAAGACACAGGCTTGGTACACTCGGACTTTTGTGTTCTGTGTCAGTGCGCCATTTTCCCACACTCTCTTGGCCAGTCTGGACATAGCAGCGGACGCCTTTCCCATGTGCTTGTTGATTTCTGCATCGAGAGACAGGTTACTGGTGATAGTTGAGCCTAGGTAGGTGAACTCTTGAACCACTTCCAGAGTGTGGTCGCCGATATTGATGGATGGAACATTTCTGACATCCTGTCCCATGATGTTTGTTTTCTTGAGGCTGATGGTTAGGCCAAATTCGTTGCAGGCAGCCGCAAACCTGTCGATAAGCCTCTGCAGACACTCTTCTGTGTGGGACGTTAATGCAGCATCGTGAGCAAAGAGGAGTTCCCCGATGAGGACTTTCCGTATTTTGATCTTCGCTCTAAGGACTTTCCGTACTTTGATCTTCGCTCTAACAACCTGCCACCTGATCTTGTGTGGAGGAAAGTTCCTTCTTCTGAAGACTTGAACGCATGTGAGAGCAGCAGTGAGAAGAAGATCCCAAACAGTGTAGGTGCGAGAACACAGCCCTGTTTCACGCCACTGGATAGGAAATGGGTCTGATGAGGCACCACTATGCTGAATTGTGCCTTTCATATTGTGAGGTGATGATACACAATTTAAATACGCAAATCAATAAAATTAATAAATTTGCATAGACTTACCCGTGATCTTGAGGGCCCGCCGCGATCTTCGGCACAGCAGCCGGCACTCCCGCGCTGTCAGAACCTCATCTGGGGAAACGAGGTGCCACACTGGTGGGGAGGGGGGAGAAGGTAAGTTTATCAGTGCAGGGTGTGGGGGTGATGGGGGTAAATACACATAATGGGTGGAGGGAAGGGTTGAACCTTAAACCTTCTGCAGTTTGTGGGGGGGAATGTCAGATGTAGAAGGTAAGTGTTTTGGGGAGGGAAGGGCAAATAGTTATTGTAATTGTTATTGGGGGTTGGGAAAGGGCTGTTAGAAATTTATTTATTTAATTTGGGGGGTAGGACTTTAAAAATTTAAATTGGGCAGCAGGGCTGGCTGCCTTTTAAAAATAGCACTGCCTGTGCACAGGCAGCTGACGCCATTTCTGGGGGCGGACAGCCTGCCCCCTCCATGAGATTGGGGGTGCAGGCCACCCCAGCTATTTAAATGAGCCACTGCACTTCAGACTGTGGCGGCTCTTTGGCGTGCAGCCTGCATGGATGGGCCCCCATTTTTTGAGCTCGCCGCCAGGCCTCTTAAAATCCAGCCCACTTTTTCTTCTTCATCGTGCTTGCTATCTCTTTTGTCATTCCGGGATCTCTGAATTTGTTTGCCCTACCTTTCTCCTTCTTAGGAATATACCTTGACTGTGCCTGAACTATCACTTCTTTAAAGGTAGCCCTATGTTCAGTTACCATTTTCCCTGCCAACCTTTGATTCCAATTTATCTGTGTTAGATCCATTCTTACCCCATTGAAGTTGACTTTCCCTCAGTTAATTATTCTTACTCAGGTTTGTTCCTTGTCCTTTTCCATAGCCAACCTAAACCTTATGATACAATGATCACTGTCCCCTAAATGTACTGATACTTGATCCACTTGGCCCACCTCATTCCCAAGAATAGCAGTGCCTCCTTTTTCATTGGACTGGAAACATACTGCCGTAGAAAATTTAAATAGCAGTGGAAGGCGTCCTTCCTGCTGTTGAATGCATGTTCAGCTGTGTGAGGTTAAAATGGCAGTGCTGGTGTGAAATCAGGATTACATGCTGATTGACATCTCGATCTGCATACATCCTGTGGAAGCTATCTGTTCTGAGGCCCTCACTAAGCTGGCATCTGGCGGGGCTAGCACCAGTAGTAGGCGCATGTGCTGCAGACGCCATTTTGTAGGAAAAACAGCGCCTATAGCACTGAAAAATGGGTGCTCACGAACCAAATTTCGAGGTCTATATATAAATCTTACATACACTTCCATCTACCATGTCTGTTACTCCCTCAAAGAATTTGATATGGTTTATAAAGCACAATAATTACTACAGTCATAAACTGTTTTACTGCAGTTTGTTGTCAGTTGTGTCAGCTGGAAAACTGCTGAAGAGTCTGGAAGAAACAAAATGGAAGCATGTCCATATATGGGTTAAATGGGCTGCAGTTTCACTGCTTGGCTGAGGGTAGATGATGTCATGGCCATGTGGATGCTGCATGGAGTTGGGAATGGACATAGAACTGCCTTAAAGGGGAAAGGGCAGAACAGGAGCAAGGAACAACCAGTTTCAAGACATGATTGCCTGTTTGCCCAATGTCTGGGGAAGGAGGGAATATCCATCTTTCTACTTACTGCTTTGTTACTGTGTGTAAGTAATTGTACATGGTTATTAAAATTATTGATGCCACTGTATTCATTGTCTTATCAAACTGAACTACACCCTTTTGAAATCTGTGCTAGCTACTTATAGCTATTTTCTATCTATCTTGTTACATGGCACTTTCATCCTTAATTAAAGACTCCAGAGCAGCTACTTCAGGCAATAGTAATCAATTGCTCTGTATCAAAAGCAACTTTGATAGGGCCGATGTCTACTATGTTGAGATTGCTCCAGAATGCCTCTCCACTAGCTACACAAAGTAGTATCAGTCGCTTGTGCTCCTCATGCCCCCACCTTGATAAATATGGTGAAACCACTCCCCAACACCCCCAAGTTTGAGAACTTCTGCTTCAGCCTAACTAGCTTATATAACTTTTTCTTTTTATCCATCAGAGTATTGCTCGTCTCATTCTCAATCACTTCAGGATTCACCTCCTCTCTGATATTCTTCTCTTTGGTAAAGACTGATGCAAAGCACTTGCTAAATAACTCTAACATTTTTTGAAGATTATCATCTACAAATTGACAATCTTCACTGGTCCCACCTTGCTTTAAAAAATTCTTTTTTTATTGATATGCCTGTAAAGTACTGTTCCTTTGATGTTTTTAGATGTTTTTCCCCTCATGCTTCCTTAGCTTTCCTTATCCTGCTCTCTCAACCTCAGCTTATTTTCTCACATTCTCCTTTATTCTTATTCTTACAGACCCTCTTCATTTTATTTGGTTTTTAATGTCTTTATCCATGGCATCCCCCAAACCACTAGTAGTTTCCTTCTTCATTAATTATTCCACCTCACTTCAGCTTGTTCACTGTTCGCCTTTCTAAAATTTGACCTAAAAGCAATCTGATGTTTTATTTTTGTCCCAAATTTTTCCCTTTCGAGTTGGATCTCATTGCGATCACTACTCTCAAGATGTTCACTCACATGTGGCTCAACTATCTCGTGCATTTCATTGCTAACAACCAGCTGTAGCGATGCCACTGCCCTTTTAGGTCCACTAACAAACTGCTTGAGGAAGGAGTCCTGTACATATTTTAGGAATTTCATTCCTTTTTCGCCATTTATTCCCTTAGTGTCCCAATCAACAAGTGGATAATTAAAATGTCCCGGAACAAAAATTTTGTTATTCTTTCTAATCTCTGAAATTTGACTGTTGGTATTCTCTTCTATTTTCTTCCCATAATCTGGTGATCTTGAATGGACCCCTACTACTGCAACAAGCCCTTTTTTAAATCTTTGAGCTCCAACTACTACTTTATCCGTTCCCATTTCCTGCTATGTCACCTCTCTCTGCAGCATGTACTCCCTCCTTTACCACTATTGCCACATTTGCTCCTTTCTTATCTTTTCTATTCCTCCTATATATATTAAATGCCAACATGTTTATTTCTATTCTTGTCCAGTTCCAGCCAGGTTTCTGTTTGTGATATTAAGTCTAGATTACCCTGTAAAATAATTCCTTACACTTACCCCTGTTTGTTTCTCAAATTCTATACGTTGCAATACATGTTTTAATTTTTTTGATTTCCTTTTCCACGACCCTGTTTTGTCTCAACTATCCCCTTCCTTTCTGTCAGTCTTCTCCCCATTAAAAACTAGTCTATTTTGTTCCTCTACTCCTTGGGGGGAATTTTATCCGGATGGCAGGGGTCTCAACGTCTGGAAAAAGTGACGTTGAGATCCCCGTGCGGCCTCTTCTCTGGAAGGCCCACCAAATCAGTGCCAGTCAGGCACTTAAGTGGACAACGAGAGGCCTTCCACAGGATCAAGGATCCTGTCACCAGAAGTCTCACCCTTGGAGAGCTGCCGAGGCTGGCAGCTGCAGCTCCAATGCAGAGGCAGTGGCTGCTGCTGGAGAAGCACTTTCTGGAGTCTGAGGAGTGTCGCTGGAACCAGTCCTCAGGTAGGTCAGGGCAGGAGGGGTCTCACGGGGTGGGGTTTGCGAGGGAGGGGGTGTCAGAAGCAAAGGCAGGGGGTAACTCTCAGCAGGCCCCCTCTTCCCGATATCGGGACCCTCGTTCAGGCACTAAGTGCCTTTAAACGAGGCCCTCCCCCACCCCTCCCGGAGCCGAGAAGCAGCCTGCAGTGTTTTCCGTGTCGTGGTTCCCGTGCGGCAGCAGGGTCGCCCACCATACAGCTAATTGTGGCTGCAGCAGGAAGTGGCGGCAGGGCAGGAATGCCGTTCAGAGGCCTTCCTGCCCCGGACTAAATTTTGGTGGCGGGGGGAACCCAACCCCCCAATATCCCACCCGATTTTATGCTCTCCCTGTCTCCAAACTCACCAAGGGTGGTACAGTGGTTAGCACTGCAGCCTCACAGCTCCAGTGACTCAGGTTCGGTTCTGGATACTGCCTGTGTGGAGTTTGTTAGTTCTCCCTGCCGGGTGCTCTGATTTCCTCCCACAGCTAAAGACTTGCAGGTTGATAGGTAAATTGGCCATTGTAAATTGCCCCTAGTGTAGGTAGGTGGTAGGAGAATTGAGGGAAGGTGGGGATGTTGTAGGGAATATGGGATTAATGTAGGATTAGTATAAATGGGTGGTTGATGGTCAGCACAGACTCAGTGGGCTGAAGGGCCTGTTTCAGTGCTGTATCTCTCTATAACATAAAATTCCCCCCCTTATCCTTTTTAAATTGATTTAATACAAATATTATCCTAGTCTATTTTTCCCTTCACCATAAGCTGACACTTTGGTTTTATTTTCTCAGTTCCCCCATTTCATAGCTGAAATAGTTCATCATTTCCCCAATTAATCATTTTCCAGTATATTAACACATTTCCTATTCAGATGTAGCCCAGCATTGTGGAATAGCTCACATCTGTCACAGAATTGGTGTGAACAACATGGAATTTCTCTTCCTGAGACCAGCCTTTAGTCGGGCTTTGATTTCCTTAATTTTCCTGCATGTTACTAACCTAGTGCATGGCTGGGGAAATAATCCCGAGATTACAATCTGCAAAATTCTGCTCCTAAATTTGTTTCTTAATCTTCTAAGTTTGTCTTGCTGGACTGTAATATCTGGTTGCTCACACTTGTCCAGCACAATTTTTTTAACCTATGCAATATATCCCTAAGCTTCGCACCAATTAGAAAACAAAACATTTGGGTTTGTTTGTCTGGACTGCAAAAGATCTTGCCAACCTTTTTTGCTATTGAATCACAATTGCATTTCTAGCTGTGTTGCTAATCTCTTCCCCCAGCTCCTTGAGCCATCTCTTTTTGTTGGTGCCATTGATAAATATTTGATAGCCCTGTCTTTCCTCACCCTCAGATTCATACCCAGTAATTCCTCTGTATGGGCATTGAGTGGGAACAGGATAGTTCTGCTATAATGCCTGCACGGTCAAATATTTACTGTCCCAGTTCATGCATCAAGGACACCCGCTTAGATCATAGAGCAGAGCGTGGCTATCACTTGTAGAATCAGCTAAGGATCTCACTGATGATCACCATCCATTGATCCCTGCTGGAATTTGAATGTGCGTGAATCAAACAGAGTCAGGGTGAGCTCTGCTCCTGTGATCAAATAACCTGTTGAGGTGCACACATGTATAATAGCCTACTGGGTCAATGGTAGCACCATAGCATAAATCACAAGAAAGGAGAAGAGGAATTGAGAAAAAAATGATTTTATTTAATTGTATTATCTAACATTTTTACTTTATTCAGTTCCTCTTGCATAATTTATAATGTGGTAAGACACAGCGTAGCTGTAGAAATGAATGGGAGGTTATTAATACTTTCTACAGGTCTTATCTTACCTGTTTATTTTCATCAACTTAAATGTAATATCTAGAAAAAAATATCAACTTGGTAAGTTAAGAGGTGAGGTGAGAATGACCGCCCTTGACATCAAGGCAGCATTTGACTGAGTATGGCATCAAGGAGCCCTAGCAAAACTGCGGTCAATGGGAATCAGGGGGAAAACCCTCCGCTGGCTGGAGTCATACCTAGCGCAAAGGAAGATGGTTCTGGTTGTTGGAGGTCAATCATCTGAGCTCCAGGACATCACTGCAGGAGTTCCTCAGGGTAGTGTCCAAGGCCCAACCATCTTCAGCTGCTTCATCAATGACCTTACTTCAATCATAAGATCAGAAGTGGGGATGTTCGCTGATGATTGCACGATGTTCATCACCATTCGTGACTCCTCAGATACTGAAGCAGTCCGTGTAGAAATGCAGCAAGACCTGGACAATATCCAGGCTTGGGCTGATAAGTAGGAAATAACATTCGCGCCACACAAGTGCCAGGCAATGATCATCTCCAACAAAAGAGAATCTAACCATCTCCCCTTGCAATTCAACTGCATTACCATCGCTGAATCCCCCACTATCAACATCCTAGGGGCTACCATTGACCAGAAACTGAACTGGAGTAGCCATATAAATACTGTGGCTACAAGAGCAGGTCAGAGGCTAGGAATCCTGAGGCGAGTAACTCACCTCCTGACTCCCCAAAGCCTGTCCACCATCTACAAGGCACAAGTCAGGAGTGTGATGGGATACTCCCCACTTGCCTGGATGGGTGCAGCTCCAACAACACTCAAGAAGCTTGACACCATCCAGGACAAAGCAGCCCGCTTGTTGGCACCCCATCTACAAACGTTCACTCCCTCCACCACTGTCGCACAGTGACAGCAGTGTGTACCATCTACAAGATGCACTGCAGCAACGCACCAAGGCTCCTTAGACAGCACCTTCCAAACCCGCGACCTCTACCAACTAGAAGGACAAGGGCAGCAAATGCTGCCACACCACCACCTGCAGGTTCCGCTCCAAGCCACACACCATCCTGACTTGGAACTATATCACTGTTCCTTCACTGTCGCTGGGTCAAAATCCTGGAACTCCCCTCCTAACAGCACTGTGGGTGTACCTACCCCAAATGGACTGCAGTGGTTCAAGAAGGCAGCTCACCACCACCTTCTCAAGGGCAATTAGGGATGGGCAATAAATGCTGGCCTGGCCAGCGATGCCCACATCCCATGAATGAATTAAAAAAAAACTTGTGTAGGAAATATGGCATCTCATGTCAGCACCCCATTCTTCAAATCCACCAATAAACTGGGTGGCAAAACGTATGCAAATTCCACTGCAGGTGTTTGAACCAGTTAACAGAATATGTCCTAATCATGCTTGTAAACCTCCTCCATAATTTAAAAGAAGTTAATTCAGCCACTTTCCACCTGGTCTTTTCTAAAGAGGATGACACAAGTTGATAGCACCATCACCTCTGAGTTCAAAGGTTGTGGCTTCAAGTCCCAGTCCAGGATTTGAGCATAAGAATCTTGGTTGAAACTTTGGCCAGAAGTTTGCGTAAAAGTCGGTGGTGAACCCGCTTCTGCCTAGCCCGGGGATCCGTCCTGTATTTTACGGGTCTCCGGGCTTTAATTGTCCCGAGGCGGGATTTCCACCCACTTCAGGGAGGAAGTCCTGCCTCATTGAGCTGCCGGCTAATCATTGGGCTGGCAGCTCTTAGTCCCAGCAGTACCACCGGGAGTGGTGGCCACTGCTGGGACTGCAGACCAGCTGACTGAGGAGGATGCCATGCAGCTGCGATCCAAGGTAGGTTTTGGATGCCTCACAAGGGTGATCGGTCGTACCCCAGTGACGCAAGGGTGGTCGTTTGGGGGGAGGGGCGGGGGAGGCATCTTGGGTCGTGGGGTGGGTTGGGAGGCAGGGCCGACCTCCAATCGGTCACCCTGTGTCCGATTGTCAGGACACCGCCCCCCAGGGTGCAGAAAGGCCGGCAGCTCTCACTGAGCAGCCTTTCACATCCCCAGCATGCCCGCTTGCCACGGATAAAATACCCATGGAGGTGGGCGAAGACCCTTGTGGCCTTTAAGTGGCCACTTAAGGGCCTTGATTGGCCTGGAACGGGCAGACTGATTCTCGTGCCCCACCCCTCACGACCTCCGTAAAGTTGGCCAGAGGCGGGAGCGGGTCGGGAAGGCCTCCCAGAGCCTCCCGCTCAATTTTACACCATCCCCACGCAACCATCCAGCACACTGGGGTGGCGTAAAAGTCCGGCCTTTGAGTCCTCAAACTGAGGATCTGCCTGTCCTCTCATGTGGACTTAGAAGATCCCACAGCACTATTTTGAAGAAGAGCAAGGGAGATATCCCTGGTGTCCTGCTCAAAATGTATCCCTCAATTGCATCACAAAACCAGATTATCTGGTCATTATCACATTGCTGTTTGTGGGAGCTTGCTGTGTGCAAATTGGCTGCTGGTTACAACAGTGACTATGCTTCAAAAGTACTTTATTGGCTGTAAAGTGCTTTGGAATGTCCAATGGTTAGGAAAGGCAATCTATAAATTCAAGTCTTTCTTTTTATCCTCTTCACAGAACTTAAGTTCCTGATACCTGGGCCATCTTCATTTCTCATCTCTTCTTATGATAAGGTAACTAGAATTGTGTCCAAGCAATCCAGATGATGACTTACTTGTTTATCATACAGTAACAATGAATGTGATATTGCTATGTCCTGTGTATCAACTAAAACTTCTCTGGATCTAAGTGTTCAGCAAAACAGGTTAATTTGCATACTGATTAATGCTTGCACTGACTTGTGATGAGACCTTGCTGTTGTTTTCATAAATAGATTTTTCACAAATTGTCTGGTTGAATGGAATTTGCATGAATTACTTTCCATGCAAAAAGCTCAGGTTTAAGAAAGTTTCTCACATCAACATCCTTCTCAAAGAAGGGATCTTCTTTTAAAGAGGAGTTGTTGCTATCAGAGCCCCTTTTTAACGAGGGAAACTCTTAATTATTCTTTTACAGAGGGAGCTCTGGCTATTAGGGCTTAAAGTATGTGTGAAGACATCATTGAGTAAATTATATATTTATTTAAAAAGTGAATGCTGGTGATACCTTTAAGGGAAATGGGCTCTGAGGAAACAGTGGCCATGATTTTATCTGGGCAACAGGGGTCCCGAACACCGGCAAAAGCGTTGGCAAGAGCCCTGCATCACCTCCTCTGGGGAAGGCCTGCCGGATCAATTGCCAATTAAGCACTTAAGTGGACAGCGGGCCTTCCCCGGGATCAAGGACCCGGCAACAGAAGTCCCGCCTGCTGAGAGCTGTCGGCCAATCAGAGGCTGGCAGCTCTTTAACTGAGCAGAGCCATGGTGGAGGTGGTGGCTGCTGCCCGTAGAACACTCAACCAAGGCCCCCGCTTTCACGATGCCAGGTCCCTTGTTCAGACACTATGTGCCTTTTAACGAGGGACTCCCCACACCCACAACTCCACCCAGAGCTGACAAGCAACCCGCTTAAGGGCCTCAATTGGCGGCAGGCAGGAAGGCCATTCACAGGCCTTCCTGCCCTGGACTTAATTTGGGTGAAGGCGGAAAGATGGTGGGGTCCAATCCCACCACCATTCCACCTGATTATATGCTCTCCCGGCTCCAAACCCAACACAGGGAAGAGCATAAAATCTCTCCCCATTGACTCTCAGTTTGAGATATGGATTAGCACATACAGCAGATATTTCAAATTGGCAAAGTTCACATATGAATGTTTCATATGCTTGCACTGCTCTGTTTACTAACTTGAAGCAGTTTCATGCCTGTGTAAAAACAGTGAACACTGGAATGCTGTACAAGCTCTGTTATGTGCTCAGCAGAACTTCTACCCTATACAGTTGACAATAAAGACGTTGCAGAAGTACCCAGAGGCCCTCCACTGATGTTAATTCATCTCCCTCACAGGCTTGTGTTCAGTAACTCCTTCCGGCTCACACCGTGTTTTAATCACAGTCCAGCAGCCTGTTAACTGTGTACCTTTACTCATCTTAATCCATCTGTCTTACTCTATTGGGCTCAATTTCCTCTCCCAGCCAGAATCCCATGTTAATGACTGTTTCTATGCTGAATTTAATACATCCTGCTTGGGCTATGAAGCTAGGAACTGATCTAACTAATTCTCCTGGTTATTTGTTATTATCCGGGCTCCTTTTCAACACACCTCGAAGGCAGTTTCTATTAACAGCTCAAATCACCTATGAATTGAAACTCATGCCATCATCCTGTAATTGGGATAGTGTGCCACAGAATTAACAATTATCCTTCAATTATGATATAACGTTCTGGAGATGATGTAGGATGTCCACCACACTCTTTATGCCAGCCTACTATGTTCAGGGTAAAACTGATAAATACATTTATAAATGTTACGACCAGGTGAGAAAGGTGTCAAGGGGTCTCTTTCAGCCGTCACCTGGTCTGGTTGGAACAGGATATTAATTTTTAAACACACTGTATTTTGATCTCCCCCTTGGTGAATCCTTGTTCACTGCTTTCTAATTATCAGGCATAGAAATGAGCACAAACAGGCCTTCCTAAATTTACTGAAGAATAGTGAAATTTATTAAAACTTAAACTTAAAATCTAATTCAGTGAACGTCTATGGATACACACCATGCCCCACGCTAGCATGCATACACGATACGCACATGCGACAGAAAGGAGCAGGAGAAAAATAAAATGGAGAGGTTTGAGGCAATATCAGAAGAGTTTCTTGTTTCTGTGCTTCGAGCTCACTGTAGTCCTTTTGAAGGTAATTCTTGCTTTTCGTTGGGGCCCAGTATTCTTCTTAAACCTTGTTCACTGTAGGAGATTTTTCTTTCTTGGGGTTCATATGACTTCAATGGTTTCCGAAGCTAGTGAGAGCGAGATGAGAGCAGACAGGAAAGAGGTCTTTTCAATCCAGGAGCAAACAGTTCTTCTGAGTTCAAAATCTCTGTGGCAAGTTCAAATTCAAAAAATTCCAAAAGTCAGTTAGCCATGTGACTAAACTGGTTTGACTACATCTGTTTGTGTATTTGGCCACCTTGGCAATTAACCTGGTATTCTAGCCTCTCCACCTTCCACGTCTGGTAATCAAAAGTCCATTGTGGATTAAATTGGAGCAGGGAGTTGCCGCTTTGTCCGTTCCAAGTACTGTCTGTTACTTTGCAAATGTCTTTCCAGTCAGGGGCTTGGCAATTCCTTATGATAGACCCTCTTTTCTTCACAGCAGCAATTTTAAGTTTTAATGTTCATCTGGTGAAATAATGTGTGCCTCATTCTTGGCAGGTGGGGGCCTGCATGACAATAAATAAAATAATTATACAGAAGCAGACAGGTACATGAATCGATTAAAGGATTGAACACTTAGAAAATAATAAAGACTGAATCAATGTGCAAGGGTTTACAGTATCTTCTTTAGAAAATATTTCTTACACAGCCTGATCAAGATTTTTGGAGAAGCAGTCTTTCATAAACTTTTTAATGCAATTTTTTATATGGATGAGGCAATATTCCTGCCTACGGTGTAGTGTTCTAGCATTAATTGCTGAAACGGAATTGAAGATATTGAATTTTAATATTGAATTGCAAAGGCAGTGCCTTTACTCTAAAAAGCATTTACGTCACAGGTATTAAGCTTGGCACATTAACTACCTTCCTCTCAAGTATATCATTTGATGAGTCAGCTACTGAATTTGGTACTTCTCCTAGCCTGCAAACTTGCAAACATTAACACTTGCCAGCAATCACATAAATTCTGAATATGTGATGGAAAGTAGTTGGAGTTTACAGATCAAAAGAAAAAAATTACCTCACCATTGCAGTGGCTCAGTGGTAGCACTCTCACCTATGAGTGAGAAGATTGTGTTTTCAAAGTCCCACTCCAGAGACTTAAGCACAAAATCTAGGCTGACACTTCAGTGCAGTACTGTGGGTGCACTGCATTGTCGGAGATGCTGTCTTTCAGATGAGACATTAAAAGTCTATCTTTTCAGGTGGATGTAAAAGATCTTATTGTACTGTTCGAAGAAGAACAGGGAATTCTCCTCAGTGTCTTGGCCAATATTTATCCCTCAACCAACATCACAAAAACAGATTGCCTGGTCATTATTTCATTGCCGTTTGTGAGACCCTTTTTCCACCTTGCTACACTCCACGGGCTGAATTTCATGCATAGGTGAGTAGTTCCGCTGCCAGGATGGAAAGCGGGACCCCAGCCTGTGCGGACAGATGGCGGGACCCTGGGCGACATTTTACAGGCGGCGGCAAATTAAGAGGCCACCGCCGGGATGGTCGGCCCTGTCTCCCAGAGCTGCCAGCCCAATCAGAGGGCTGGTAGCTTGGCAGCTTCGGCAGCACCGCTGATAAAGGTGACAGCTTCTGAGGCAGCAGGAAGAAGGAGAAGGAATCTCTATGCTAAGGCACCCTCGAAGACAAAGTAAGTTTCTTTTTTATCCATGCTAGAGCCAGGCAGGTCCCAGCAATCGGGGATCGGGGGGTTGCATCCTCCATCAGCAGCGCCCTAGCCATGGAGGTGGCCATTGCCACCGGGAAACCCCTACGTGGGCCACAGAGTGGCCATAAAAGAGGGCCCATCTCCCCCCACCCGGAAACATGCTGGGAGGCTGTCAGAGTTTACCTGGCGATTGCCCCACACAGCGGCGGCACCTCCTGACTCTGGTAAAATGCTGGCGGGGGCGGGAAGTGGCCCTTAATTGAGCACTTATCTGGCTTAATTGGCTATTCAGTGGGCAGTCGCCGTGGTGGTGGGAAGCACCAGGCTCCCCTCCTGTCGCCTTCCACCACCATTCTACCAGCCTTCCCACATCCCAGGCCATCTACAGAGGGCTGTAAAATCCAGCCCCATGTCCTGGTGCACATAGAATGTTAACAAGACTAAAATCAGCACCAAAACTTTTAATGGTACTGCTGAATGCTTCTCACTGTTCAAGTGAACATGGTACAAAGCTTCACGTGGCTATTGTGACACTTTACCAGAATCCCATTGACAATGATGGCAATATTTCATGTGTTGTGAGAGTTGGGGGGGGGGGGGGGGGAGGGGGGGAGGATGCTTTAAATAACTTGCTCGCTACATGTCCCAAAATTCATCAGCTAGATTCACCAGTAGATTTGCATCAGGTATAAAGCAGCCTGATGCAAATCTCTTGTTTATATTTCATGGATGCTCCGCTTTGCATCTCCAAGGTCAAGTAGGTGGTAGCCTTTAAACTAAATTCCACTTGAACATTTTGACGCTAGATTTTAGAATGGGCATGCAGTGGGTGGAATACTGCCTGAAGCATTTCGAGAGCTGGGCCTCATGACACCTCTGGCAAACTGCCCACTCTGAATGGACATCCCATGGCAGCTCAACGTGTCTTGGCCAGTGCAATAAAAGCCTGGCCGGTTAGGCTGGTAGGTCTGGTGGCGGGTGGGGGAATGTGCGGTTTGCCTGTGGGGTGGAGGAGGGAGTAATCACTGGAGGGGAGCCCAGGGCAGCAGTGGTCCACAGCATTCTTGTGGAGCCCATGGCATCCCTGCTCCTCCTGGACCCAGAAAAATAAATTCAGAGCTTATCTTTTCTGCTTCACCACTTGGTAAGACTTGGAGGGATATCAGCTGTGGTTGGATGCACTCCTGGAGGTTTTATTTCATTGTCTGCTGCTTCCAACCACCCTCTGCAGTCAAATAGCCTTTTTTTTTCAATACCGATACTTTTATTTATTTAGAGATACAGCACTGAAACAGGCCCTTCGGCCCACCAAGTCTGTGCCAGTCATTAACCACCCATTTATACTAATCCTACATTAATCCTGCATTCCCTACCATCTACCTACACTAGGGACAATTACAATGGCCAATTTACCTATCAACCTGCAAGTCGTTGGCTGTGGGAGGAAACCAGAGCACCTGGCAGAAACCCACACAGTCACAGGGAAAACTTACAAACTCCACACAGGCAGTACCCAGAACTGAACCCGGGTCACTAGAGCTATGAGGCTGTGGTGCTAACCACTGCGCCACTCATATAAGTAATAAACAAAGGTATTTAAAGAAAATAAGAAAAAAAGTCAACAAATGTCCTTACGATTTTGCTCCTGAATTGTTCGCATTAGTGCCCAGGAGATTAATGCTTAATTCCTGGAAACTCCAGGACAATGCAGGGCACAGTGCACACTCCACCCGGTTGTCCCTTGGAATTGGATTATGGTCCTATGTATGTGAATGGACTCCAATCCAATGTAGTGATGAGTTCCACCTGATTCAAGCAGGCTTCCAGTAAAGCACCTTAGGCAAAATGTTAGCAGGTCAGTTCGGAACAGGAACAGTAAGTTCTGCACTGCAATTTTAAAACCACTATTGCCCGGTTTCTGCTGGTTGTGCCGAGTTAAAATTAGCCCTTTGGTGTCCTTCAGCTGCAAATTCAAATCAAAGAAGAAGCTTGAAGAAAGGGTATAGACATGGTACGAGTTCTCTGACAGCTGTAGTAAATAAATGCAATGTTCTAACCTGGAAGATCCAGGGTTTGATCTGCAGTGTTAAATTAGTTCATTTTAGCTGAAAATGTAAAATGGGCTGCCAATTCACTATCATCTGTTTTACACTGTCGTACAAAGTCAAAATCTACCCCCTTGTTTCAGGCCAGGATAACAAATAATCAGCCAGGGTTCCTGCTTTGATTGCAATATAGTGACAATTGAATAATAAGCCACCATATAAATGCTGTTGTAGCGATTTAGGCAGGAAACTGCACACCTGCGGATGTTAGGTAAGGACAGGATCGGCCTTGACTGTGCCACCCTGAAAGTTCCATTGACAATGCCATTCAACATAGGACTGGAGGGCACATTAACACAATTCACCAGCTTTGAACTAAGCAAGAGTTTAGAAACAGCTTTTCCTTTCTCACAAGCTAGAGACTACGTGGAACTGACTCCGAGAGGAGGTACTTGATTCGGAGACAGTCGACAAGTAGCTAGATCTATATCTGTTGAGGAAGGGGATTGAGGATTTCAGAGATATTTATAGTGTTGCTTGATTCTTATTTTCCCTCAGGGACTTAGAGGAAGGAACTGAGTGATAAATCTTTAGCTACCCTAGCAGACAGCTTCTTCTGCTGAGAATGCACACCAGGAATTCAGGGGTGTGGCTGATTCATGGGCCAAAGGTTTTCTACTGAGGTGTCAGCTTTGGCTCAGTTGGAGCACTCTTGCCTGAGTCAGAGGTCATGGATTTAAGCCCCACTCCAGAGACTTGCTGGGTAATTATAACTGAATCTGCTTGGTGAAAAACTGATGGAATTGGCTGATTGTTTTGCACCTCGCCCATTCCAATGGAATCAATGGGAAGTAAATTCAGAAGGGGTACAAATTGGGCACCTGATATTAGTTGGCAGTTTTCTGCTGGGCAGGTTAAATTAAACCTGTCTCCTTTAGCACTTAATCTAGGTCGACACTTCAGTGCAGTACTGAGGGAGGGCTGCACTGTCGGAAGTGGCAACTTTCGTATGACATGAAAAATCAAGGCCCCGTCTCTCTCTCAGATGGCTGTAAAAGATTGTATGACCCTATTCAAAGAAGAGCAGGAAAGTTATTCTGTAGCCTTGGTTAACATTGAACCCTCAACCCAACATCACTTAAAAAAATTATCATTGCTGTTTGTGAGACCTTGCTGCACGCAGATTGGCTGCTGTCATTACCCTACATTGCAGCAGTGTTCATTGGCTGTGAAGCCCTGAGATCATGAAAGATGCTATATAAATGCATCTTTGTTCATAATAATTTTAATAGATGGAAAACTATGGCCTGAAAATCGTGCTTGCACCTGAATTCCTGATGTACATTCCCAGCCTGAAATGCATGACAGGATGAGTGTTAAAGAGATAAACTTACCCTTCAGATTCCTTAAAGTGCGGAATTCACTTAGTGGTGGGGAGACGTCTATAATAGAATAATCACATATGGACTCTTGATGGAGCTGGCTTGATGATCTGAATTTTTTTTTCTTGCTCCCAACTTTCTTACACTCTTATTAGTGAAGAATATACAAACAGAATTTGTCCCTGCCCCTAACCTCACTCCCTCTTACACTGATGGCTTTGTTGGGTCAGGCTGTTTTGCTTCCAGCAGGCCATTCTGGAAACTCTAGTGCAAGACGGGGACCTAATTCATCCGGGTCTCAGCCTAATTTCCGTCCCATCTTCTGCATTCCCACTGTCGATTATTCAGAGAAAGAAACAGTCAGACATTTTGACTAACGCTGCAGGTGGTCTTCTGAAAGCAATTGTTCATACAGGCTACAAATTTTCACATGCTGTTAGAACCTGGATAACAATAGACGGTTTAAAGCTCCCAGGTCATAGGAGACTAGAGGGAAATGTTACAGAAGCATGAAGATGATGGAAAAGCACTTTGATTTCTTTGCAACAGCAACTGGCCCAGGAGACAAAACAAAGTGCAGAGCAATACTTTATTGCAAGTGATAGGTGAGGAAATGATTTATGTATGATGAGGAAGAGGAAAAATGGAACTTGAAGGTATTAACGAGCGAGTTTGAGGAATATTTCACATCTCAGAAAAGTATAGCATTTGAAAGATGCCAGTTTAATACTGGATTTCAAGTTTAGGGAGAAAATATTGATCAATATGTTATAGATTTGCAAAAAAATCCAAGTTGTTTAAGTATGATCCCTCATAACAGTTCTCTCTTTAATGAGGTTGTTATTCGTATTAGAGATAATTAAGTCAGAGCCAGATTACTGGAAGAAAGGGTCTAGGCCTACAAAAATGAGCTGGAGCCAGCAGAACACAGCTAGAATACCTATTCCATTATAACACTGCTGTGAAAGAAGCAGAGTTGTTACTTCATACAGTGAAAATAAAATCAGATCAAGCTGGCCAACAGCAGATCATGGATTGTGTGTACTGTGGTAAATTGCATGAGGGGCAAATGTCCAGCATAGGGCCAAACATGTATATGATGGGAAAAAAAAGATTATTTTTAATTCATTCATGGGATGTAGGTGTCGCTGGCTAGGCCCGCATTTATTGCCCATCCCTAATTGCCCTTGAGAAGGTGGTGGTGAGCTGCCTTCTTGAACCACTGCAGTCCATGTGAGGTAGGTACATCCACAGTGCTGTTAGGAAGGGAGTTCCAGGATTTTGACCCAGCGACAGTGAAGGAACGGTGATATGGTTCCAAGTCAGGATGGTGTGTGACTTGGAGGGAACTTGCAGGTGGTGGTGTTCCCATGCATCTGCTGCCCTTGTCCTTCTAGTTGGTAGAGGTCGCGGGTTTGGAAAGTGCTGTCTAAGGGGTTTTGGTGCGGTTTTTTTGAAGCATGCAAATCCAAAGCAAAACTATCATTTTCAAGCAAGCAAAGAATAAATAGGAAAATTTTTGGGTGGAAAGGCAGTCTAAGAGTGAGAGAGCGAATGAGGTTTCTGGATGGGATTCAAGTAGCAAGTCTCATGTAAAGTTGGCGATGTACTCTGGACACCACATCAAGCTTATAGTAAAACGTAATGTGGTGTGTGAATACGAAGACTAGATGCCAACGTCTATATTTTCAAATACTGGAAGCAAGAGCATAGCCAGTCCTTGAACTGGAAGCCTTGCAGGCAGTTTGGATTGATCAAAAGAATCAATGCAGTTACTGGTTTATAAATGCCTAAAAATAACATTAAAGTATGTTGATATATTTGAAGGCTTGGGATGCACAACAGGAAAACAGAGTATAAAACCAAATGCTGAACTAGATTTATATTTACCAAGGAAATTGCCAGCCACACCTTAGGCTGGATTTTAAGACCCCACCGCCGATCTCGGCAGCAAGCTCAAAAAATGGCTGCCCGCCCGTGTGGGCCGCATGCCAAAGTGCCGCCGCAATCTCAAGCACGGAAGTTCTTTTAAATAGCCAGGGCAGCCTGCACGCCCCAATCTCGTGGAGGGGACGGGCTGTCCATCCCCAGCGGCTGCCTGTGCACAGGTGCCATTTTTTGAAGGGCAGCCAGCTGTGCCAGCATATTTAAATTTTTAAAGAAATATCCCCCCAAAATTAATAAATATATTTCTTATACCCCTTTCCCGCCCCACGCAATAACAATTACAATAACTATTCCCCCCAAAACATTTACCTTTTACATCTGACCTTCCCCCCCAACAAACTGCACAAAGTTTAAGGTTCAACCCTTTCCCACCATCCCCTACATTACATGCATTTGACCCCATTCCCCATGATAGAATGATGCAATAAAGTCAAAGAATCAAGCCAGGCTATAGTTCAGCCAACTGGTGGTTGAATGAGAATATGCTTTGACCCTGATGCTTTAAACAATACCATAGAAAGGAAATATTGTTCAATGCAGACTCTAGAGGAAATACAAAGTAAGAAAGAACTTGCATTTATTATCACTTTTCACATCTCAGGACATCCCAAAGCTTTTTACAGCCAAAGATTTACTTTTGAAGTTTAATCACTGTTGTTTTTTAGGCAAATAGAGCAGCCAATTTGGCTCAGCAAAGTACCACAAACAGCAAATTAAAGAATAACTTGTTTTTGATGATGTTGATTCAGACAGATTAATGTTGACCAGAATACTGGGTGAATTCCCCTGCTGTTCAAATAGTGCAATGGAATCATTTATGCCCATCAGAGAGAGCAGTTCAACATCTTATCCAAAAGACAGCACATTTGACAGTCCAGGACAAAAGTGTCAACCTCCATTACATGCTCAAGTCCTAGGTGTGACTTAGAGGTTAGAGCATTATCACATTACCATAGTTTGGTGTTCATCAAACACCAAAATCTCAAGCACGTGATGAAAAGTAGGACTACTGGAAAATACAATTGGATGAAGATTTATCAAAGTTGTGCATTTGGTATATAAATGGGAGATGGCCATGGTGGGCAACCTCAAGGAGTTCTGGCCTTAGAGTGCCTGGTTGCAGTACACAATGTCATGAAAACCACACCTACCAAAAATGAGATGTATTAATTTCGTCATATAGAACATTAATTTTAAACTGTTACTGGACTGAAAAATAACTTGGTTTAAAAGACCACTGAAACATGGCTGCTCATTTGCATTCTAAAAGGCTGTTGAAAATGGAACTGCTCACTGATTCAATTAACAAAGATTGGTCTGGGCAACAGTGATGATCCACATCTTATCTGTGTAAGAGACAGCACTCACCCCAACCATAAGCTTTGAAATCCATAAACCGCAGGAGAGGTTGTTCCAAATAAGGAACTAGTCACATGATTATCCTGATGATCAACTTGGAGTTGTTTGAATTGTGCTCACAGAACAGTTTGAGCAGAGACTGCAATTTGAAGACAATAGAGAAGGAAAGTCTCTCTCTGTCTCCATCTCTCTCTCTCTCTCTGACCAAGTTCCAGGGATCCATGGAAGCCACTCAAACCTCAAGATAGAAGGCTCCTGTAGCTAAACAAGTTTGAAAGTGTGCAGTGGGCCTCAATGAGAACTGTAAGACAACTACAATCAAAGACTTTATATCAAACCCAAAAACCAGTAACTGAACTCCAGCTATTACTTTAAACTTTTCCCCTTCTTTCTCCTCCTCTGTCTCTATTTGTGTTTGTGTGTTTATCACGTATGCATGCTAGCATGGTCATGTCGCGTATTTCTAGTAGTCTTAACTGAATTAGAGTTCTAAGGTTAATAAACTTACACCTTTCTTCTTTAAATCTAAGAAAATCTGTCTGGTTGATTTTTTTGCCATCACAATTAGAGAGCAGTGAACAAGGATTCACTGAGGGGAAGCTAAAAACATGGTGTTTTAAAAATTAAACTCTGTTACAGCCAAACCAGGCAAAGGCTGAGAGGGGAGACCTAGACCCTGGCCTCATCTGGTTGTACCAACAGCATCTTGCCAATGGCCAGGTCAGTCTGGCCAAACTGGTTATCTAGCACCAACACAGGTCTAAGGCTATTGGGGGAGCAAGCATACTGTCACCCTGCCTCTCCTATTGAGCACATACTATTCATTGTCTTGGGGCTGCACTTCACTACTCCCACTGCAGGCCTGCTATCCGACCCGAACCCGACGGAACCCTACGGCATGTGTCGGGTTCGGATCGGGTCGGGCCCATCTTCAGGGTACGGTGGCTCGGGTCGGGTGGGCTGAGTCCAGGCCGAGTCGGGTCGGGTCGGGCCGGACACACACAGTAAGTGCTCTGCCAGTAAGTATTAAAAATAAAAAAAACTTAGCTGAGCTGGGAGTCCAGGACAAAACTGAGTCTGCGCAGTGAGCGACTGACGTCTCTATTACATCATTGTGCATGCGCTGCAGCTTTGTGGAGCTTCCCAGTCAGAAGGTAAGTAAAAGGATGGACGGGTCGGGCTCGGGTCGGGTTGAGTGGGGTTGGGTTCGGGTTGGGTCAGGCTCGGGGAAAAATCGGAGGGACTTGGGCCGGGTTGGGCTGGGGTCTGCGGTGGTTTGGTCAGGTTCTTTTTTCCCGACCTGAGCAGGCCTCTAACTCCCACCACTTTGCACGGAAACAGAGTGCAGGAGTAATGTGAAGCATTCCTTCATGGTTTAAAAGCAGAAGGGATACTGGAATCCCAGAGCCAAGATGTCAACAATCTGAGCTTCTAGCAAGGCTGTCGGAGATGTTACTAAAGGCTCCCACTGTGGGCCCTGCTTCAGTGATTAGAGAGCTAACTACATGCTCCATAGTTGACTGCATTGTTTGTATGCTGTGTGCGAATACCCTAGTTGGAGCTCGATTCCTCCATGCTCTCCTCCAGGCTTGCTGGCAGGCAGTCGAATGCACTCAGAAGTTGGTGCAAACAGACATAAGTCTTCTTCTATAGGCTGTGCCCTTGTAGTCAACTTCTGTGACCCTGTATCAGGGCTTGGATGTGGGCTCGCCCTTCCACAATGTTTTGATGAGAAGAAAGGAAAGGGCAAGATGGCAAACTTACGACACAGTTGCACAAGATAATCAAATAACTGTGCTCATGGCATACTGAGTCCTGATGTCACATCTAATATTAGATGAGGTGAGAACAGAAACTGAGAAAGACCATTTTAGCTTTCAAAAGTTTACTTCCGGAATTCAAATCTTCTATCCCTTACAGCCATCATCTGAAACTTTCTGTGTAAGCACACATTTAAGACCATGTTTTCATGCATGCTGAAGTTCCAGCCGGTAAGGTTTTGGACTAAACTGTCCATTTTTGAAGTAGCTGCCCAAAAATTTCTAAAACGAGAAACCTGATTTGTAAAAAAAACCTGATTTTTATTTCCCTTTTACCTCTCTGTCTTATGTGGAGCCTGGAAGGTATATGATTTTTAAGGAATCTCCATCAACAACAAAGTAAACATCAGAACTCAAACCACAATCTCACGACTTGGCCATTCTCTTATAGGGCGGCTGACTAATTTTGAACTTAGTAAAGTACAGAGCATTTCACAGCCAATGAATTATTTTTGAAGTGCAGACTCTGTTATAATGTAGGAAAATACAGTGGATAATTTCTGCACAGCAAGATCCCACAAAGGGAAATGAGATAGATAACCAATTTAGCTGTTTCAGTGGTGTTGGTTGAGGGCTAAATATAGGGCAGAACATTGTGAGAACTCACCCAGACTTCTTCGAGTATTACCATGAGATTGTATAAATCCACTTGAGTGGACAGATGTGACCTCAGTTGAATGTCTCATCTGAAAGAACAGCATACCCTCAGACTTCACTGAATTATCAGCAATAGGTTATGTGTTCAAGCTTCCGGAGTGGGGCTTGAGCTTATGACTTTATGAGTTAGATGTGAGAGTGCTACCACTGATGTTTGGGTGTTTATATGCACAGTTGAGGAGGGAAATTCTTTTAGCATTTTGCTGGTGGCCTGCATGTCCATTTTACCTCATACACTGATAGTAAACTACATTGCAGTGTTAGAGCAGAGCTGGGAGGAGTTGCTGTCAGTAATTTCACTTAGAGTCAGCAGACCAGGGAGATTTTTCATCCCACTTGTTTGGGTTGAATTTGAACTTAAGCCCAGATCAGCAAATATTTTCCAGTGCACTTTCAGTCTCCTATATATTTGAGATACAAAAGAAAATGGTCAAGTTATTCCAACCTCTTTTATTTAAAACAAATTGAGGTGAGGGATGTTAGTGAGGACTGGAATACTTTCTATTTCAGAGATCCAGTGCAGCATTAAGTACGTGTAGGACAAGTATAGCAAAGCTGGATGCAGAATAAAACTCCCTCCACTCTGTCCCAATGTCAGAATGTATCCTCTTCTAATACTAAATTAAAGGCAGTTTTGTGGTGTCGGCCCAAACCCACTATGAATTGGATTGTCTAAACTCATTTTATACAGGGTCCTTACAGCCAACAGAGGAGAATTTCATTTAAGTCCGATGAGCTGGCTTGTGAACCTAGGCCACAAAAATGAACAGCTGGCATCTAACCCACTGCACCATCCAGTTCCCCCTTTTGATTTTTAAAAGGATCACTGATGGTGATGTGCAATTTTCAACAATGTCATTCAATCATGATACAAAAAACGTGAATGTGAATTATTCGCTTGATGTTTAACACACTTGTGGTAGCACCTTTATCTTCTGCAGAAACACATGGGTCTCTGTGGAAAACTACTTTTGAGAGACAATCTTGTTTATGTATTTATAATGAAGGACATTTGATCTGTTTCCTGTATCAGTGAGGCAGCCACATTGAGTGTAATATTGTAGAATACCACAATGAGGATTGTGTTATACAGAGTTTTTCCTGTTTCGTGTATCAGTGAAGCAGCAAAGAAGAATGCATGTTATATCGTATAGGAATGTAGAGAGGGAATCTGAACTGGCTTCTATGAAGCGACCAGAAACAATGGACATATATACTTATTTCTTTTTCATTGATTCGGGTGGACTCGAAAACATGCAACCAATTTGCTAGCATCTGTTTTACTCGACCGTCCAAGATTAATTTATATGTGGTAGAGAGGAGTATGAGAGGACAAGAGAGAAAGGTAAAGATGTTATCTGATTTCTATACCAACCATGGTGCAGAAACAGCATGTGCTATATCCATGAGTGCTAAAAAGGGTCTGTTACAAAATGAGAGATTTGTCAGGTTTCTGCTGCAGGAAAGGAGCCAATTGCAATACGAGCTCAGCCAAATACCATTCTGGAACCAGCCAGTGACATGTGCTCTGAGGTCTTTGTCTTGCTGTCCTCACATACAATCTTTGCCTCTTCTTCCTGTCCAAAATTGGAAATGTGCTGTATGAAAAAGAGTGAACACAGAAATAGTGCACTTTCTTCCTGGAGTGGAGTATGGTGAAATCAGTCACAAAAGACCACCTCTGTAGAGGGACCACCTGCTGTATTGACCACCCAACGAACAGAGAATGAGTTAGGCTTGCAGCTGTATTATGAAACATGCTATCCTTGCACTGACAATCCCACTTGCCCTTAACTCAGTCCCAAAGAAAATTTTTGTGGACTGGATTCATTCTGTGTCATTATAAAGGCCTATATTCGGAAACAGATGCTCGCTGACTGTACACTCTCACACTTAGTTCCTTTCATCACCCACATACTATTAATCAGCCAGCAGCTGTTTCCTCCACCACATTCGGCAAGCTGGATTCTGCTAGCATCATCTTGTGTTTCAGTTACTAGCTCTTCTGAAACCAACCTAGTTTGCTTTGACTATGAAGTTAAAGGTGCATTACCACATTCCTTCATGTTGTGACAATGTATCTTTACCAACTTTATCAGTGTGCCAACAATACATTATGATGGCAGTCAGCCCCTTTGAAAGAGTAGAGGGAAGGGAGAGTAGAGAATGATTATAGATGAAAAAAAGACCTTGTCATTGGTTGGCGACCTTCTGATTCTCTAAAAATAAGGTGCATCTTCAGATCAAGTGGGCTCAGTTTCTGGAACCCCCATGCTTGGTGCTCCATTTTGCAGCAGAGAAGCAACTTGGCCCCTTGAGCCTGCTCTGCCATTCAATAAGATCATGGCTGATCTGATTGTAACCTCAACTCCACATTCTCACCTACCCCCGATCACCTTTCACCCCCTTGCTTATCAAGAATCTATCTACCTCTGCCTTAAAAATATTCAAAGACACTGCTTCCACCGCCTTTTAAGGAAGAGAGTTGCAAAGACTCATGACCTTCTGAGAGAAAAACATTTCTCCTCATCTCGGTCTTAAATGGGCGACCCCTTGTTTTTAAACAGTGACCCCTAGTTCTAGATTCTTCCACAAAGGGAAACATCCTTTCTACATCCACCCTGTCAAGACCCCTCAGGATCCGATATGTTTCAATCAAGTCACCTCTTACTCTTCTAACGTCCAGTGGATACAAGCCTAGCCTGTCCAATCTTTCCTCATAAGATAGCCCGCCCATTCAAGGTATTAGTCTAGTAAACCTTCTGTGAACTGCTTCCAATGTATTTACATCCTTCCTTAAATAAGGAGACCAATACTGTACAGAGTACTCCAGATGGAGTCTCACCAATGCCCTGTATAGCTGAAGCATAACCTCCCTACTTCTGTATTCAATTCCCCTTGCAATAAATGATAACATTCTATTAGCTTTCCTAATTACTTGCTGTACCTGCATACTAACCTTTTGCGATTCATGCACTAGGAGACCCAGATCCCTCTGCATCTCAGAGCTCTGCAATCTTTCACCATTTAGATAATATGTTTTTTTATTCTGCCTGCCAAAATGGACAATTACACATTTGCCCACATTATACTCCATTTGCCAGATCTTTGCCCACTCACTTAACCTATCTATATCCCTTTGTAGCCTCCTTATGTCCACTTCACAACTTACTTTTCTACCTATCTTTGAGCCATCAGCAAATTTAGCAACCATACCTTTGGTCCCTTCATCCAAGTCATTTATATAAATTGTAAAAGGTTGAGGCCCCAGTACTGATCCCTGTGATACACCACTCGTTACATCTTGCCAACTAAAAAAAATGACCCTTTTATGCCTACTCTCTGTTTCCTGTTAGCTAACCAATCTTCTATCCATGCCAAACTGTTACCCCCTACACCATGAGCTTTTATTTTCTGCAATAACTTTTGATGTGGCACTTTATTAAATGCCTTCTGGAAATCTAAGTACAGTACATTCCCTTTAGCCACAGCACATGTTACTTCTTCAACAAACTCCAATAAATTGGTTATACATGATTTCCCTTTCACAAAACCATGTTGACTTTGCCTGATTATTTTGAATTTTTTGAAGTGCCCTGTTATAACCTCGTTAATAACAGCTTCTAACATTTTTGCCATGACAGATGTTAAGCTAACTGACCTCTAATTTCCTGGTTTCTGTCTCCCTCCCTTTTTGAATAAAGAAGTTACATTCGCTATTTTCCAATCTAATGGAACCTTCCCCGAATCTAGGGAATTTTGGAAAATTAAAACCAGTGCATCAACTATCTCACTTGCCACTTCCTTTAACTGACTTGTCAGCCCGCAACTCCAATGATTTGCTCAGTACCACTTCCCTGGTGATTGTAATTTTCTTGAGTTCCTCCCTGCCTTTCATTTCCTGATTTACAGCTATTACTGGGATGTTACTTGAATTGTCTATAGTGAAGACCGATGCAAAATACCTGTTCAGTTCATCTGCTATCTCCTTATTTTCCATTATTAATTCCCCAGACACACTTTCTAAAGGACCAATGCTCACTTTGTTAACTCTTTTTTTTAAATGTCTATAGAAACTCTTACTATCTGTTTTTATATTTCTAGCTAGCTTCCTCTTGTACTCTAATTTTTCCTTCCTTATTAATTTTTTAGTCATTCTTTGCAGTTTTTTATGTTCCATGCAATCTTCTGGCCTGTCATCTTTGTGCAATTATGTACTTTTCCTTTAAGTTTGATACTATCTTTAACGGTTTTAATTAACCACAGATGGTGGGTCCTCCCCTTGGAATTTGTCTTTCTCATCGGAATGTATCTATTGTTATGGAAATGATTCTGTTTTTTGAGGAATTCATAGTCAAACAGAATAAATGTTGGACTTTTTTTTCAAGAGGGCACTGAAAAAACTAGTTTGGCAACAATGTTTACTAGTTGTCACATGACTCTAGTTAAAAATAGAGCAGAAACCCTGGTAACAGGGGAAGATGTGGGCAGAGAGGTCAGTTGTGCCCCTTGAATGGACAAAGCCCAGGGAGTAGCTCAGTACACCTGAGCGGGCAGCAGACTCACAAGCAGTTGGTTGTAGTGTCAGTGTGTTTTACCTTCTGGAGAGAGCGGCTGATAAAGTTAGCCTGCTGCTGAAGAAGTGAAGGAAGGAGAGAAGACCACAACCCAGCTTGCTTTCCAGCATCTCTAAAGGATCCCTGAGAATTCCACTGTGTCAATTCATCTCATCTCCTGTCTTTGAAGAAAGCCTGCTAAATTAATTCTCAATGCCGCCTGAAAAGAACTGTTCTAAAAGATCCCAGTGACCTGCCTATGTGTACTTGGAGGCCAGACTGTATGCCAGTTTTGAAACAACATATCTCATCTGCTGTTTTCTTCAAAAATGAGCAAGTAATCAACCCAATTGTTTTTTTTGTCTGTAACAGCGCTCTGAATAATAAAAAATCCATTTTTATTTTTCCAGTCAACTGGTGTATGTAGGGGCTGAATCTTCGGTGCCCACCACTGATGTCGGTGGCTGCCGAGAAAAACGGTGGCCCATCCGTGTGGGCCGTATGTCACAGAGCCACCGCAATCTTCCATGCAGCGGTTCATTTAAATAGCCGGTGCGGGCTGCATGCCCCGATCACCTGGAGAGGGCTGGCTGTCCGTCCCTGGCAATGGCATCAGCTGTCTGCGCTTAGCCGCTGACGTAAAGAGCTGTGAGCCCTACTGGGAAATTTAAATATTTAAAGATAAAGAAAATAAAAATAAATAAAGATATTTCTTCTGCCCCCTCTCACCCCTCCAATAACAATTAAATTAATTATTTGCTCTCTCCCCCCCCACAAACACTTACCTTGTCAATTTGACCTGCCCGCCCACAAACTGCATAAACTTTAAACTCCAATACTTTCCACCATCCCCTACACCCATGATATTACTGTTACCCCATTCCCTCCTCCCACACTGATAAATTGACCTCCTCCTCCCTCCCCACCAGTCTGACACCTCATTTCCCTGGACGGGTACCCAAAGCTGCGGGAGTGCCGGCCACCGATCCGAAGACTGCAGCGGGACATGGGGCAGTGGTGTAGGTATCATTTATTCATTCATTTTAATTTATTTAAATATTCAAATGGGGGTCCCATCACCGAGTGGTGTGGGGCCGCCATGAGGCCTCTCCACCGCTGGTAATACTGGGCTGTGTCCTCCCGGCATTGGGGTGCGTGGCGGCCCTCTCCCGGAGGCATCTTCAGGCCCCCACCTCACCACGAACCCTGATGCCTGGGGGGAGCAAAATCCAGCCCTATGTGTGTGTGTGTGCGCGCGCGTGTGTGTGAGAGTAAGGGGCTAAGGTAAAAAGGGGACTTTAAAATTTCTATTTGTGTGTTTATGCTTTGCTTCATTATTACTTAAGACTTATAATAATCTGATAATTTTGTTGCTCATTAAGGAAACCTGGTTAGTGGCTTCTATTCTGGGAAAAATAGAGTATATGATTGACCTTATCAGTAAGTGGGAAAATTTAAAAGATATGTTGTGACCTGTGGAGACGTGGGACAGGAATAAACAGTGCACTCCTCCCGCCTCGGTCATAACACTATTCTATGTATTCTGAAATATCCCCTTAAATGTCTGCCACTGCATCTCTAATTTGCCAGTTCATTTCAACTTACTCTGCTTTCATGCCCTCATAATTGCCCTTATTTAACTTTAAAATACTAGTCTTAGACCCACTCTTCTCTCCCTCAAACTGAATGTAAAATTCAATCATATTATAATTGCTGTTGCCTAGGGGTGCCTTCACTATGAGGTCATGAATTAATCCTATCTCATTGCACAATACCAGGTCTAATATAACCTGCTCTCTGGTTGGATCCAGAATGTGCTAAGAAATTATCCCAAAAACATTCTATGAACTCCTCATCTAGGCTACATAGAAACATAGAAAATAGGAGCAGGAGTAGGCCATTCGGCCCTTTGGGCCTGCTCCACCATTCAAAAAAGATCATGGCTGATCGTCTAATTCAGTACCCTGCTCCCGCTTTCACCCCATATCCCTTGATCCCTTTGGCATTAAGAAATATATCTATCTCCTTCTTGAATATATTTAATGACTTGGCCTCCACTGCCTTCTGCGGTAGAGAATTCCACAGGTTCACCACCGTCTGAGTGAAGAAATTTCTCCTCATCTCGCTTCTAAAAGGCATGCCCCCTATCCTGAGACTGTGATACCTAGTTCTGGACTCCCCAACCATCGGGAACATCCTCCCTGTATCTAGCCTGTCTAATCCTGTTAGAACTTTATAGATTTCTATGAGATCCCCTGTCATTCTTCTAAACGTTAGTGAATATAGGCCTAGTCGACCCAATCTCTCCTCATACATCAATCCTGCCATCCCAGGAATAAGTCTAGTAAATCTTCTTTGCACTCCCTCCATGGGGCAAGAACATCCTTCCTCAGATAAGGAGACCAAAACTGCACACAATACTCCAGATGCGGTCTCACCAAGCCCCTGTATGACTGCAGTAAGACATCCTTGCTCCTGTACTCAAATTCTCTTGCAATGAAGGCCAACATACCATTCGCCTTCCAAACTGCTTGCTGCACATGAATGCTTGCTTTCAGCGACTGGTGTAAAAGGACACCCAGATCTCGTTGCACCTCCCCCTTTCCCAATCTATCACCATTCAGATAATAACCTGCCTTTCTGTTTTTACAACCCAGGTAGATACCCTCACATTTATTCACGTTATACTGCATCTGCCATGTATTTGCCCACTCACCCATCTTGTCCAAATCACATTGGAGCCTCTTTGCAAGCTCCTCACAGTTCACATTCCCCCCCCCCCCCCCCACCCCACCCCACCCCCAGCTGATCTCTGTGGTACCCACTAGTCACTGCCTGCCACCCAGAAAAAGATACGATTATTCCTACTCTGTTCCTGTCTGTCAACCAATTCTCAATCCATGCCAGTATATTACCCCCAATCCCATGTACTTTAATTTTGCACACTATCCTCTTATGTGGGACCTTATCAAAAGCCTTCTGAAAACCCAAATATACCACATCCACTGTTTCTCACTTATCTATTCTACTAGTTAAATCCTCAAAAAACTCCAGTAGATTTGTTAAGCATGAATTCCGTTTTGTAAATCCATGCTGACTTTGTCCAATGCCGTTTATGCTTTCCAGGTGTTCTGCTATCACATCCTTTATAATAGACTCCAGCATTTTCCCCACTACTGATGTAAGGCTAACTGGTCTGTAATTCCCTGTTTTTTTCTCTCCCTCCTTTTTTAAATAGTGGGGTTACATTTGCCACCGTCCAATCTGTAGGAACTGCTCCAGAGTCCATAGAATTTTGGAAGATGACCACCAATGCATCCACTATTTCCAGGGCCATTTCCTTTAGTACTCTGGGATGTAGATTATCAGGCTCTGGGGATTTGCCAGCCTTTAACCCCATTAATTTTCCTAGCACTTTTTTTTTCTCATACTGATTTCCTTCAGCTCCCCCCTCTCATTAGACCCCTGGTTCCCTAACATTTCTGGGAGGTTATTTGTGCATATGATTTTACCAGTCTATATGTAGATTATCAACGTACCTTTCTGACAACCTCCCATTATTTCTTCCTTTATACCCCTTCCTACCATGTGGTTACAGTTAGGGGGCTTGTACACCACTCCCACAAGTGACTTATTGCCTTTATCATTTCTCTTCTCCACCCAAATCACTTCTACATCCTGGTTTCCTGAACTTAGGTCACCTCTCTGTATTGTGCTAATACCATCATTAATTAACAGAGCGACCCCTCCACCTTTTCCTAGCTTCCTGTCCGTCCTAAATGTCATGTACTCTTCAATATCCAGGTCCCAATCTATGTCATCCTGCAACCATGTTTCTGTAATGGCTATCAAATCACACTTATTTATTTCTATTTGCGCTATCTGTTCATCTGTTTTGTTTCGAATACTATGTGAAATCAGATACAGAACCTTAATTTTGTCCTTTTATTATTTTTGTAACCTCTAGCCTTATCTGCTGATTTGCTCTTAGATTTGTACTCTCTGTGCCTTCCTGTCACGGTCTGTTTATCATTTCCTATATTAATACCTTTCTTGCCTTGCCTCCACTCTTTGATAGACCACATCTTCCCAAATTTGATCTCTTGCCACTACTATTTAGTTTAAGACCCTCTCTACTTCCCTAGTTATGCGGCTTGCTAGAGCACTGGTCCCAGCACGGTTCAGGTGTAGACTGTCCCAACGGTACAGCCCTCACTTTCCCCAGTACAGGTGCCAGTGCCCCACGAAGCAGAACCCACTTCTACCACCAGTCTTTGAGTCACACATTCATTTCTCTAATATTATTTGCCCTATGCCAGTTTGCATGTGGCTCAAGTAATAATCCAGATATTATTACCTTTGAGGTTGTGCTTCTTAATTTGGTGCCTAACTCCTCATACTAACTATACAGAACCTCTTTCCTGGTCCTGCTTATGTCATTGGTACCTACATGGACCACGACAACTGGATCCTCCCCCTGCCACTGTAAGTTCCTCTCTGGCCCTGAGAGATGGCCCGAATCCTGGCACCGGGCAGGCAACACAGCCTTCTGGACTCTCACTCTTTGCCACAGAGAACAGTGTCAATCCCCCTCACTATGCTGCCCTCTATGACCACTACTTTCCTTTTTGTTCCCCCTGATTGAACAGCTTCCAGTATCATGGTACCATGGCCAGTCTGCTCCTCCACAGTGCAGACCTCATCTTTGTTCACACAGGTTGCAAGCACCAATTGCCAATTGCAAATGCTGAGGCTGCTCCATTACTGTCTGCTTGGTCCCTTTACCTGCCTCATTCATTGTCACACCCTCCTGTCTCTCACCGCTGACCATAACAGACAACCCTATTCTAAGGGGTGTGACCATCTTCTGGTACAAAGTGTACAGGTATGTCTCCCCCTCCCTGATGTTGCGCAGTATCTGCCATTCACCTTCCAGATCATTAATCCTGCTACGGAATTCCTCTAGCTGCTTACACTTTGTGCAGATGTGCTTGTCCTGGATTGCGTTGGTGACCAGGAGATCTCACATTACACAGCTGCAACGCAACACCAGTCCTGCCATTGTTACTTATGTTATTTAGTTAGTTTAATTTAATGACTTTGTTAATTTAGGCTAATTCCTATGTATTCTACAATTTACTGTGCGTATTAAATGCTAGTACCACCAACAACTAAGAGTTATACATTTCTTAATTACACAGGTATTTATTTTAAAGTTTTTGTTCTTTTTATTTATAGATCTTCCCAATCAACCAACTCCTTCCACTGCACCAAAGTAAGAACCAAATACTGGAGGGTGAAAAAAGTAGAAAAAAGGAGCACCTCCTCCCCCCTTCACCGAACTCCCACTCACCAAACTGAAATCTGCAGACTCTGCTTACAATCTGCACTCAGTTTGCAAGCTGCACCCAAACTTTTGTATTTATACTATATCTGAAGTTGAAACTGCAGCAATCAGATTGTACTGGTTAGCTCCTAAACTAATCAGCTGCTCTGCAGTCGAGCTTGTTAATCCCTGCCTAAGGCTGGAAGTTACTTGCTTTATTAACTTACTTAACTTTATTTAGACAGAAAATACCACACTATCCTTGTGCATCCTTGGGATCAGTTTAAATTAAAACACTGGTCTCACACCAAAAACAATAAATAATTTAATGAACAATTTAAAGGACTAACATAATCATCCTTTAAGGAATAAACATCCAGCCTCATTTTGCCTAGCTTGGGCATTAGCTAATAACAGGCTAGATTTGCTTTCATACGCCTTGTAATATTAATATACTATATAATAAAAACAAGAAATGCTGGAAATACTTAGCAGGTCTGGCAGCATCTGTGGAGAGAGCAGAGTTAACATTTCAGTGACCCTTCATCAGAACTTTACTTTACCTTGTAATATTAATGTGGCTGCATTGTATTTTACAGAAGGGTAGAGAGAGAGGAACTATTTCTGCTGGTTGGACCATCTAGGACTAGGGGAGACAGCCTGAACATTAGAGCCAGGCCTTTCTGGATTGAAGTTAGGAAACACTTCTACATGCAGAGGGTGATTGAAGTTTGGAACCGTCATACTAGGCCCCCACTTGCCAAGAATGAAGCATATTAATTTTGTCATGAACATTGATTTTAAACTGTTACTGGAGTGAAGAAAGGACTTGTTAAACAGATCAGCCATGGCTGGAAAAGACATTTGCATATTAACAGACAGTGATTGGACTGGCAGGGTAGGGATCCTAAAGAACCAAGACAGCATGGAGTGGGCTTTGCCATCAGAAACTCTTTGCTCAGCATGATAGAGCCACCTTCAAATGACTCGGAATGCATACTGCCCATCTGACTGCTCACCACCTCTGGTCAGGTACACCTACTCAGCATCTATGCACCAACACTCTGCTACCCACCTGAAGTTAAAGACCAGTTCCACGAAGAACTCCAAAATATTATTAGTAGCATTCCTAATACCGAACATTTGTTCCTGCTGGGGGACTTTAACACCAGGGTTGGGGCCGACCATGACTCATGGCCCTCCTGCCTTGGGCGCTATGGCATTGGAAGGATGAATAAGAATGGACAGAGCCTGCTTGAGTTGTGTACCTATCACAACCTCTGCATCATCAACTCGTTCTGTCATACTAAACCCTGTCACCAGGTTTCATGGAGGCACCCAAGATCACGTCGTTGACACCAGCTGGACTTCATCGTCACAAGGCGAGCCTCTATAAACAGTGTCCAAATCACACGCAGCTTCCACAGTGTGGACTGCGACACCGACCCTCCCTGGTGTGCAGCAAAGTCAGAATCAAACCAAAGAAGCTACATCACTCCAAGCGCATCTACACTAACAGAATTTCTTATCCACAGCTGTTACATAAGTTTCTAAATTCACCTGAAAAAGCCCTTCAAAACACACCTGCAGGGGATGCAGAGATGAAGTGGGCCCACATCAGAGACGCCATCTATGACTCAGCAATGACCACCTTTGGCAAACATGAGAAGCAGAATGCAGACTGGGTTCAATCTCACTTTTAATAGCTGGAACCTGTCATTGCCGCAAAGTGCATTGCACTGTTGAACTACAAGAAAGCCCCCAGCGAGTTAACATCCATAGCACTTAAAGTAGCCAGAAGCGCTGCACGAAGAACAGCCAGGCACTGTGCAAATGACTACTGGCATCACCTATGCAGTCAGATTCAGCTGGCCTCTGACACCAGAACCATCAGAGGAATGTATGATGACACTAAGAAAGCTTTTGGGCCAATTCTCAAGAAGATCGCCCCCCTCAAGTCTAAATCAGGGGACACGATCACTGACCGACGCAAGCAAATGGACCGCTGGGTGGAGCACTACCTAGAACTGTACTCCAGGGAAAATGTTGTCACTGATACTGCCCTCAATGCAGCCCAGTCTCTGCCAGTCATGGATGAGCTGGACGAACAGCCAACAAAATCGGAACTCAGTGATGCCATTGATTCTCCGGCCAGTGGAAAAGCCCCTAGGAAGGACGGCATTACCCCTGAAATAATCAAGAGTGCCAAGCCTGATATACTGTCAGCACTCCATGAATTGCTTTCCCTGTGCTGGGATGAGGGAACAGTACCACAGGACATGCGCGATGCCAATATCATCGCCCTCTATAAAAACAAGGGTGACCGCGGTGACTGCAACAACTACCCAGGAATCTCCCTGCTCAGCATAGTGGGAAATGTCTTCACTCGAGGAATTTTAAGCAGACTCCAGAAGCTGGCTGAGTGTGTCTACCCTGAGGCACAGTGTGGCTTTCGAGCAGAAAGATCCACCATTGACATGCTGTTCTCCCTTCGTCAGCTACAGGAGAAATGCCGTGAACAACAGATGCCCCTCTACATTGCTTTCATAGATTTCACCAAAGTCTTTGACCTCGTCAGCAGACGTGGTCTCTTCAGACTACTAGCAAAGATCAGATGTCCACCAAAGCTACTAAGTATCATCACCTCATTCCATGACAATATGAAAGGCACTATTCAGCATAGCGGTGCCTCATCAGACCCCTTTCCTATCCAGTGGCGTGAAACAGGGCTGTGTTCTCACACCCACACTTTTTGGGATCTTCTTCTCCCTGCTGCTCTCACATGCGTTCAAGTCTTCAGAAGAAGGAATTTTCCTCCAAACAAGATCAGATGGCAGATTGTTCAACCTTGCCCATCTTAGAGCGAAGACCAAAGTACAGAAGGTCCTCATCAGGGAACCCCTCTTTGCTGATGATGCTGCATTAACATCCCACATAGAAGAGGGTCTGCAGAGACTCATCGACAGGATTGTGGCTGCCTGCAACAAATTTAGCCTAACCATCAGCCTCCAGAAAACGAACATCATGGGACAGGACGTCAGAAATGCTCCATCCATCAATATCAGTGACCACGCTCTGGAAGTGGTTCAAGAGTTCACCTACCTAGGCTCAACTATCACCAGTAACCTTCTCTCAATGCAGAAATCAACAAGCGCATGGGACAGGCGTCCGCTGCTATGTCAAGACTGACCAAGAGGGTGTGGGAAAATGACGCACTGACACGAAACTCAAAAGTCCGAGTGTATCAAGCCTGTGTCCTCGGTACCTTGCTCTACGGCAGCGAGGCCTGGACAACGTATGTCAGCCAAGAGCGACGTCTCAACTCATTCCATCTTCGCTGCCTCCGGAGAATCCTTGTCATCAGGTGGCAGGACCGTATCTCCAACACAGAAGTCCTCAAGGCGGCCAACATCCCCAGCATATACACCCTACCGAGACAGTGGCGCTTGAGATGGCTTGGCCATGTAAGCTGCATGGAAGATGGCAAGATCCCCAAGGACGCATTGTACGGCGAGCTCATCACTGGTATCAGACCCACCGGCCGTCCATGTCTCCGCTTTAAAGACGTCTGCAAACGCGACATGAAGTCCTGTGACATTGACCACAAGTCATGGGAGTCAGTTGCCAGTGATTGCCAGAGCTGGCGGACAGTCATAAAGGCAGGGCTAAAGAGTGGCGAGTCGAAGAGACTTAGCAGGTGGCAGGAAAAAAGACAGAAGTGCAAGGAAAGAGCCAACTGTGTAACAGCTCCGACAACCAATTTTATCTGTAGCACCTGTGGAAGAATCTGTCACTCTAGAATTGGCCTTTATAGCCACTCCAGGTGCTGCTTCACAAACCACTGACTACCTCTAGGTGCTTATCCATTGTCTCTCGAGACAAGGAGGCCAAAGAGAAAGAGATTGGAAGGACAAAGGACCATTCCTTGACACATTCAACCTACAATGGACCTTGATCACCAGGTATTGTGAGTAAGAGGAGCATTCCAGAGACTGCTAAGGTGATACAATCCAAGACGTGGTCAGGCCAGTTAGTCAAATGATTAACCTGCTTGGCAACCTGGGTTTTTCTGAATTGGACAGTTTGAACTCAGGGAGTGTCTGTTTTACGCCTGGATTGAGAAGATCTCTCCTGTCTGATCCCATCTCTTTCTCACAAGCCTTTGAATCGACTGAAGACACATACACCCCAAGAGCGAAAGGTCTCCTACAGCGAACAAGGTTTAAGAAGAATACTGGGCCCCAACGAAAAGCAAGTTCTACCTACAATCGAGGAGTCTACAGTGAACTTGAAGAACCATCACAAAAACTCTTCAGATATTGCCTCAAACATTTCCACTTTATTTCTTCTGCTCTTTTCTGTCTTTATTTGCATGTGTGTATCACATATGTATGCTAGCATGGGTGCATCGCATATCCATAGGCATCAATCAAGTTAGAGTTTAAGTTCAAGTTTAACAAATTTGAATTTTCCTTCTTTAAACCAAAGAAAACCAGTTTGCGCTGGTTTTTTTGACATATACTTGAAAAGCAGTGAACTGCTTCACCAATGACCACTAAAAACATGGTGTGTTTAAAATAAAACCCTATTACGGTAAGACCAGGTGAAGGCTGAGAGGGAACCCTAGACCTCTTTCTCACCTGGTCGTAACACGAACTTTCTTCTGCAAACTGCAGTTGATGCTGTGTCAATTGTTAAGTTTAAAATTGAGGTTGGTTGATTTATATTAATCAAAGGTATTATGGGATATAGGGCAAAGGTGGGCATATGGAGTTAGGTTGCAGATCAGCCATGGGCTGGACTTTTATGTTGGGCGGAAGGCCCTGCTCATGGCCAAAAAGTAAGTGGAGAGCCCGCCTCTGCCGGGTCTGGGGAGCTAGGCCGGGATTTTTTGCTCCCCAGGCCCTAAATTAGTTTGGGTGGGACTTCCACCACCTTGAGGCAGGAAGTCCCGCCTAATGGAGCTGCCAGCCAATCAGCGGGCCGGAAGCTCTTAGTCCCAGCAGTGCCACTGGGAGCAGTGGCCACTGCAGGGACTACACCCAGCCAACAGAGGCAACAGGAAGGACGGCCCCAGAAACTCAGTTGAGCTCTTAGGGCCACACCGGGGACAATCGGCTGGTTTTACCAGGCAGGGTTCTTGGGCCCTTTGCCATCCGGCTGCCATGGGCAAAATACCCACAGCGGCAGTAGGAGGCCCTAGAGTGTCAGTTAATTGGCCACTTAAGGGCCTTGATTGGCCTAGGGCCGGCGGTCCATTTCTCGCTGCTGTCGCCCCGCAAAAATTGCAGCGTGGTCAGGAGGGGGTCGGGAACAGCACCCCTCCCATCTCCCACTTAATTTTACGCCCCGTCACCAGCCCGCTCATTGGGAGGCTGTAAAATTCCAGCCATGATTTCATTGAATAGTGGCACAGGATCGAAGGGATAAATGACCATCTCCTATTACTATGCTACTATATGAGGCTATGGACCATTTAGTATGTTGTAAGTCAATGTATGTTGTAAGTTATCCAACAAAGCATTTGCTGCATTGCTTTTCTATCTGATTGTGCATGTAGGAGATGGGGTCTTACAAGACAGTTTCCCACTTTTCACTGTAATTGTTATCATTATTTATCGTTTCTTTCGCTGATTAACTTGACATCTTGCAGTTGAGAGATTGAGTGCATGGGAATACCCTGCTCTTTAACCAACTGCTAGTAGGAGGTTGGACCATGAAACTACTGACTTGACGTAAAAACCCATCTGGTTCACTATTGACCTTTAGGAAAGGAAATCTGACATCCTTACCCAGTCTGGCCTATATGTGACTCAAGATCCATAGTAATGTGGTCGACTCTTAACTATCCTCTGAAATGGCCTACGTAGCCACACAGTTGTATTCATGAAGGCTGCTCACCACTACCTTCTCAAGGGCAGTTAGGCTTGGGCAATAAATGCTGGCCTTGCCACCAATGCCCATATCCCATGAATAAATTAAATAAAAAATGCACTGCTCGTAGTTACCCCTCTGTTGTGTATTTGTTGCATGGTAGTCATGCAGGCATGTTCAGCATCAACTAACTGGAATGAACTCTATGTGCAGCCTGTTCCTTCCACTCTCCCCTTTAGAAGGTGCCCCAGCTTCCCTTTGCTGCTTCATTGTACAACAGGATTCAAAGTGGAAATAGCTCACCAGGGCTTCAATGCTCCACGGTGTATTATTATTGACTGCATGCAGGGGCGGGATACTAGGGGCAGGATTTTACCATGGGCTTTGGGACCCCAACATCAGGACCACATGGGGGTTCTAATTGGCTCTCTCCGGGCTCACTGTCCAATTAAGGACGACAGGCGGGTTGTAGATGCTGCCAAGCCAATCAGAGGGCCAGCAGCTCTGAAACCTTGGCAGCCTCACCGGGAGAGGTGCGTGCTGCTGAGGCAGGTTGAGGATCCAGGGGGTGTCTCAACATGGAGGTTTTTGGTCATCTGTTCCAATATCTCCTTATGTGGCTTGGTGTCCAAACTTGTTTGATAATGCTCCTGTGAAAGTGCTTTGGGATATTTTACTACTATATAGGTACTGTATAAATGCAAATTGTTGTTGTGAGCAGGTCAGTGGTACGCTGTTAACTGGTTAGTGCTGTCACCTGCTCTCTTCATTGCAATCAGTGCATTGGCTGGGGAGATCATGCAGAAAGTACAAGGATTCCAATTTTCTAAAATGTGAGAAAGATCTCCCCAGTGATGCAGAGGTCGTGCTGAATTTAGTCGTGTCGGCGGGGCTCCTGGCATTGAGCCAAAAAGATGTTGGGAACCCTACCTCGGCTTTTTGGTGTCCCCTCCCCCGACTCAGCATGATTCTACGACACTCAGGCACTTAAGTGCACAGCATCAGGACCCCTGTCCCTTTAAAGGCAGGGATCCTGCTTCCCAGAGCTGCTGGCCAATCAGAGGGTTGGCAACCAGGAGCGGTGGCCACTGTCGATACTGCACCAAACCTGGGAACAGGCCCATCACTGGAGATTGGAGGTAAGTAAGGCCGGTTCTCCAGGGCCAGTCTGGCAGGCCGGGTGATGGAGGTGCAGGGAAGGGTGGGAAAAGAGTGCAGTGGTATGGGAGGAGCGCTGTTTGCTGCCAGGGGCTGTCCATGGACCACAGATATCCCACAGAGGAGAATCAACCCCACAAGCTCCTGGGGAGGTTTCCTCATTTCACTGGGCAACCTCCCCATGTGTGGGAGGCTCACCCTCCCCCCCACAGCTGGTTTAATTCCAGCAGCAGCAGGAAGAGGGCCTTACATGGCTGATAATAGGCCACTTCAGGGCCTCAATTAGTCTCTGGGCAGGAAGGCCATCTACAGCCTTCCCCGCCCCCAACTTCATCACATTACGATGGGAGTGCGACAGGTCCTCCGCCCCTGCCCGCCTCCCATTGCAAATCTATGAGCCACCACCCCCCTCCCCCCCACCGCGGTCTCCAGCCCGCCTTTGGGGGGCCCGTTAAATCCAGTCCGTCAAATGCTCTGCACCATGCAGAACTCATCCAAACAGATCGCAGTGGTCCCAGGTTTAGTCCATAGTCTGTGCTGAGTTCAGCAGGTTGGCAGTTAGTCAGGTGTTACAATTGGTTTCAATGGCCCTGAGGTAAAGGAGAGAGAAATTGTTGTCCAATGATCCCTGCTGGAAAGTGTATGGTGAGCAAATTATTGGAAGACAGGATTGAGTTAACCCAGGATTGAGTTAACTCAGGATTGAGTTAACTCAGGATTGAATTAACCCAGTGCTTTCAGGAAAGGAGGGAGGGTTATGGGGGGACAGTGGGGGCGGAGGGGGGTGGGAGTGGGGGGGGTGGGGTAGCAGGTGGGGGGTGGTGACATGAAGGTGGTAGGGTGAAACTTAGTCAGGCAGAAATAAAATGTTGACACACACAAACAGGTGAGTTGTTTTTCAAGAATCTTGGCAAGCCTCAATGAAAATAAGAGACAGCCTGAAGGTCTGGGAACTTTCGAGCACAGGGAAAGGCCAAAGTTCAAACTCACTCCCACTGAAAACAAAGGGAGCTTTAACTATGACTGTTTCTCACTTATTATCTGATGATCCTGTGACCTTGTGTTTCCTTTATATACAGCTGGCTGCACAGTGGAGATCTAGTACATTACCACCAGTGAAATTTTACTTTGTTCTTTGATCTGCTTCACTGTACCTTAAATTGAAAAACAAGTCCATTCCCATATACGAAGCTCAAACTCTTAAAGGCATGGTGCTCAATCAATTAATTTTTAGTGTATAGCAAGTATTATTGTTCTAGGTTTGGAGTACTGCATCTTTCAAGAGAGGGGTCCATAAATCCGCAGCCTTTTGGCAGATTTGAGTTGCTATTGAGGTGAGCGGCGATGAATTTATGGGCAGGATCCAGCCACTTTGCATTTCAGTCTCGCTTGGGCAGTACCAGAGTGTCCTTGGGTGCCTATGGCACCCGTCATCTTTAGTCCTGATTTCAGTGAAAGAGAAAGGAAGGGCTAGATGATGACACCCACTGGAATCTCTGCCAATCCCAGCTCCAGTGCTCTCAATATACTGCAAGCAGTGGGTGATGGTAGAAATGGGGCCTACCCAATTAAGAAAAGCAGATTTTCTTACAACAGCCAGCTGCTGTGAGGAAAGCAGCCATACTGGAAAAAGGGGCCATATTATTCCCCATTCTTTGGCTGGACCTCTCAACACTGGTGCCCAATGGCTGCCCAACCCTTTTATTTCCTCCCCTATCAACCCTGGGAATTCTGACAGGAGTCATCTACTCATACCTCCCTACTCTCAGCCTGAATTCTGCTTCCAGTTAACATTCTCCCTTGTGAATTTGTATATGTGCCCAAATGTGTTTATTTGTTGTTGAACAAATATATGTATATATAGATACAGGTATGTATCCGTCTGCATGTGTGTGGGTATGCGTATATGTCTGTATATATATATTATATGTCTCCATATGATTTGTTTTTGTGTGGATCAGGCAAGTACTTGCTTACAAGAACAAAAAGCCAAGCTCCTGTTTTGTGATATTTGTATTTATGTTTGCGCGTATTTTGCATTTTTGCATGTGTGTACACAATTAGCTAGAACCCTAGGCAAAACATTTGGATTTGCCCAATAACATCCCACTATAGTGAACATTTAAGATTCTGTACTGTCTGGCTCTACAATAAAAATTGCTTTGTCACTTTAGGGATGAGAGTTTCAGGTTCATAAAATAGATATGAATGAAAGTGGCCTTTTATCTCATCCTAGCTCATCCATTGAAATAAAAAAAGTTACCCATCACATCGTCCACACGTTGATCACCCTTTATGTGAAGAGGTCTTGACATCAATTCTAAATTTTCCTTCACTAGTTTGAACTTGTTTCTCCCAACCTACCCCACTACCCCCTGAATTCCAGTCCACCAGTTAAGATTTGGTTTGAGACAGTACTCTAGATTTACTTTTTCTATACATGTTAGTGGAGGCTATTATTCAAAGAGAGATGATGTTAAATAGGTCACTCAAACATAAAGTAGACAAATCAGAGAATCCTGAGGGAAGCAGATTGGCTTCATTGAGAAAAAATAGCAAGAGTATAATTTTTCAAAATCTTTTGGCCTGGAAAATAGAAACAGAGCATTGCAAGGTCGCAAATGTGAAGTTTCTTTTCAAAAACATGAGACAGGGATAAGCCAGGAAATAGTTGGGCCAGCAGAAACCACAGATCAGTGTTGGACAGCTCTTAATGATCATAGACAAATAATCTCGATTTAGGAAGCAAGGGAACACTGGGGCTGAAATCCGGCTCCCATGCACCAATGGAGTTTTCGGTATCTTTGTCAACATTGCTCCCTCGCCAAAAATGAAATTATTTGGTCTGGTCATTATTTTGCTGTGTGCAAATCAGCTACTGTGTGTGTCCCTACATAACAGTGGCGACTATGACAAAAGTAATCTATTGGTTGTAAGGCGCTTTGTGACATTCTGAGGACATGATAAATTTCGATATAGATGCTTTACTGGATGTAGCAGTAGGGGATATGTGCCAAGTTTTGCAACTGGCAGTGCACTAATGCATCAAGCATTTGACAGCTGCCTTTTTTGCCTGGACTAACTCATTCATGCATTTGCCCATGGAAAGCAGGCTGCAGCTCGCCGCACTTTCATGTTGCAGATTTCCCCAAAGTGTAAGACATTATTGATGACACATCTGTGGCCCTCAATCCCACGTCCTTCTTGAACAGAAAGAATTCTAGACTATTAATATGCAACCAGTCCATTACCATAGGCAGAAAATTATGCATGTGAATGTGCACTGCCCAGGTATCAGTCGAGATGCCTTCATTTTGTGGCTATTTATGGTACCACAATTATGTGTAGCTGTTGGAAGATTGGATCGATGACTCCTTGAGGATCAAGTATATGCTCTACTAGCTCGTTAGAGCCATGTCTGGCAGGACTCAGTGGTAGCACTCACACTTCAGAGTTAGAAGGTAGTGGATTCAAGCCCTACTCCAGAGACTTGAGCATTATCTAGATGATAGTCCAGTGCAGAACTAAGGGAGTGCTGCACTGTCAGAGGTAATGTCTTTTGGTTGAGAAGTTAAACCGACGTACCATCTGTTCTCCCAGGTAGACATAAAAGATCTCATGAACTATTTCAACGAAGAGCAGGAGAGTTCTGCCTAGCGTCTTAGCAAATATTTATCCCTCAACCAACATTACAGATTTTCTGGCCATTATATCATTACTATTTGTGGAACCTTGCTGTGTGCAAATTGACTCCTGTATTTCCTATATTACAACAGTAACTACACTTGAAAAGTATTCATTGACTGTAAAGCGATTTGGGATGTCCTGAGTCTAAATGTAAATCTTTCTTTCATTATCCTCTTGCGACAGCCATGAGCAAGAGCCAGTTGTTCATTCTCTAGGGATCTTTAAATAATGCAGGCACCGTTTACTGCTGAAGAATAAAGGCATCCTGGGGCATCTAATATCTATGATTGTGAAAGGCCAGGGGGAAATGCTTGCTGCAAACTGCTGTGATGTGCCAGGCTTTGTGGTGTCACTTCCTCTTGCCTCATTTTGGGATGAAGATTATCCATGCATCCCCAAGACAATGCCTTCAAAGAGAGGTAAGACCAGAAGACATTTTGTCTGTCACATGGCTGCTGAACAAGGGCAGTCCTGGTAAAAAGGGAATGTGGGAAGAATGGAGAAAACATGCCTGGTGGCCCCTATGACCCCAAATTTACCCTCACTGTTACTTGCTGAAAAGATCAATATGGGTGAGTCAATGGCTTCCTCGTGGGTGAACTGTTTAATGAATGCTCCCTTGCCTGTCCTAGTCCGCTCTCTGTGAATAAAACCTACCTTTTGATGAAGCTTATGGTCATCTGTCCTCATGTGGCTCATGTCAAACTTTGTTCACTAACACATCTGTGAAGTACCTTGGGGCATTTTACTATGTTAAAGGCACTATATAAATGTATGTTGTTATTCATTGTGAGCAGTCTTGGCCTGTAAGAAGAACACATTTATCAAGATATTAAGGGTGGCACAGTGGTGCAGTGGTTAGCACTGCGGCCTCACAGCTCCAGTGACCTGGGTTAGGTTCTGGGTACTGCCTGTGCGGAGTTTGCAAGTTCTCCCTGTGACCGTGTGGGTTTCCTCCGGGTGCTCCAGTTTCCTCCCACATGCCAAAGACTTGCAGGTTGATAGGTAAACTGGCCATTGTAAAAAATGCCCCTAGTGTAGGTAGGTGGTAGGAGAATTGAGGGAAGCTGGGGATGTGAGAGGGAAAATGGAATTAATGCAGGATTAGTATAAATGGGTGGTTGACAGTTGGCATGAACTTGTTGGGCCAAAGGGCCTGTTTCAGTGCTGTATCTCTCTATGACTCTATTATCAACTACCCATGCACCACAAACAGCACCTCTGTGTTCTGATCACCCCCTGCTGCAGTCTTCACTTTGCAAATTTAGTTGGCATCGTGCTCTGCTGACAATTTTCTTTGTGAGTACTCGCTGCTACATGCAAGATATTATTAACATTTTGATCTCCATCTTCCTTATGAATGAGGGATGTGAGAAGGAATAAATAGTCTCTGGGTGCTATCTTTCTTGGGGTGCAGAACAAATGTAATTACAGTAGTGCCATGCTTTCTATTGAGAAAGATTATGCATGTACACTGTAATGAGAAGCTGTTGCCACCATATAGAGTCATAGAGTTATACAGCACAGAAACAGGCCTTTTGGCCCATCATGTCTGTTGTGGCCATCAAGCACCTATCTATTCTAATCCCATTTTTCAGTACTTGGCCCATAGCCATTGCTATGGCGTTTCAAGTGCTCATCTAAATACTTCTTAAATGTTGTGAGGGTTCCCGTCTCTATCACCCCTTCAGATAGTGTGTTCCAGATTCCAACCACCCTCTGGGTGAAAATTTTTTTCCTCAAATCCCTTCTAAACCTCCTGCCCCTTACCTTAAATGTATGCCCCCTGGTTATTGATCCCTCCGCTAAGGGAAAACGTTTCTTCCTATCTATCCTATCAATTCCCCTCATAATTTTGTATACCGGGGGGCACAGTGGCGCAGTGGTTAGCACCGCAGCCTCACAGCTCCAGCGACCTGGGTTCGGTTCTGGGTACCGCCTGTGCGGAGTTTGCAAGTTCTCCTGGTTTCTGCTGGGTGCTCTGGTTTCCTCCCACAGCCAAAAGACTTGAAGGTTGATAGGTAAATTGGCCATTGTAAATTGCCCCTAGTGTAGGTAGGTGGTCAGAGAATGGTGGGGATGTCGTAGGGAATATGGGATTAATGTAGGATTAGTATAAATGGGTGGTTGTTGGTTGGCACAGACTCGGTGGGCCAAAGGACCTGTTTCAGTGCTGTATCATTCTATGACCTCAATCAGGCCCCCCTTCAGCCTTCTCTGTTCTAAGGAAAACAACCCTAGCCTATCCAGAAAGTTTTGATGTTGTCTGATGCAACATAAATGGAGTTCAGTTGATTGAAGATCTCAAATATCTTTATTAACAGTTAACAAGTATTATACAGTGCAGGGCTAACTATTTACAGGACATGCCTCTTGGTGTTTCAGAGTGAGACTGGCATGTAGTCATATGACTGTCCTGGTACATGGTTTAATAGCATACTAAGATCATAAAGGGACATCACCCTTCAAGGCAATCACACAACAAAAACAACGGAGAGTACCTTAGCAGTTCTGCTTATATGAGCAAATGCTTTACTCCCAGGTATGTCAGATCTAGGAGAATACATTTACACACTCAACAACCTCCACCCATGCACCTTGGAGCTTTGTTATAACAGGTATATGATCTGTAGCTTCTAAAAGGACCATCTTTCTGCAGCAGAATTTCCAGGGAATCAAAGCTGAATACTTCCTCACAGCCATCATTGCATACAGTTTGGAAGGCATCAATGATCAATCTCCACCTACAAGAGCTACTGGTTTGTTCAATTTTGAACCTCCCAGCCAATTGGCCTCTCTGTACACTTTCCCGGACTGCAGGGAACATATGGAAATGAAGAGAAAGAATTTGCCTCACAAAATTCAATGAAACCATCCGTTGCTGCTGCCAACTCATCTGGCTGCCCTCCCTTCCCAAACAAACAAAAAACTGCTCCCAAATTCTCTTTCTCATGAAAACAATGTTCCTTTAAATACGACGTGAACTGAAGACTTTCCTTTCACCACCCCCCACTCCTAATGGATGAAGTTTTTCTTCTCTAGGCCTCTAGGCAGTTAATGGATATTGAGCCTCTCATTCAAGTCAAGGTCTTTTCTTTATTTAAACAAATATAACACTCCAGCATCTGTGTACTGACTGATAAAAATCTTTATTGCTACCCTACATACAGATGTTTTTTATGACATTACACTAACTGAAACAATTGACTATCTGGGTGAGCCAAACATTTCTTGTTTAAGTTGCAATTAGAAGCAGTTTCCCTCTTGTTCCTGTATAAAATAGGATTGATGAACAGGTGGTATATTAGCATTATTTAAAAGCCTTACCTCACAGTTGAATTGCCATTGCATCGAATGTAAATATTATATCAAGTAGATGATGGGAAAATAATTGGAAATTCTAAACACATTCCGTAGTTGACAATAGAAAAGCTACTAATTCATGACCCTGAAAGACATGCGCATCAATGCGGTAATACAAGTTTGATTAGTCTTACATATCCAATCCTTATATTCTATTTATGCAGATATGGTCTATCTTATTAAATTACACACTAATAACTGGGAATCTTTTAGCATTTACAGCCCCTTGGAGAATGCGCTTATTTGACAATATGAACAAACTTACTTCTAGCTAGACTGACAAAGATGCAATGGAGATGGGGAGCTGGCACTCCCATCATACAGAAGTACCCTGTTGCATATCAACCCAATATTCAGAGGGGGTCACTGGTTTCCTGTGCACTGGACTACGATGAGAGGGGGAGGGGAGGTGCACCCCACTTCCATTGGACATGAGTATCCCACTGGCTGTCAACCCAATTTTCAAAGACCAGAACTGTTATCTTCGCACACCGGGGCCTGAAAATTACTAACTTAGTTTTATAGACTGTTCCTGGTGAAGTGGCTGAATTAACTATTCTGTCCTGAATGATTTGTTCCAGATGGAATAGCTCATTTTAATCGACTGATCTCTCTTTTTCAATTCTCAAATCCTGCCTGTAGAAAGCGATAAGTGCCAAATCCAATATGATCTGAATGGAACACTTAGATAGCTGGAGAAAAATATTGGACCCATTCATTCTTGCTTGGATGTGTTGGGCTCATTAAAAACAAGTTGAGAGGAATGATATAATACGTGATATTGTAATATTGTTCACTCCAAATGTAGGCCTTGTGGCTTTGTTGTACTCTGTGGACCAGGATCCTTGTTATCATCCAGTAGCAGGCAAGAATCTGACATGCTGATGGTTCATTTGTTGGCATGATTCTGATTCCCTTTGTCTAGTGATGTGTATGCAACTGAGCCAACAAGGCACGTAACTTTTGTACAGAGCATTTAGACACTTAATGTACCTTATTGAGATTGTAGACAACTGAATAACAGCTGTTTCACCACCAGTGCAGCTTTTCATACTGTCACATGTTGTCCCTGTTCCACCCCACCACCCCACCCCCCCAACAACCCCCCAGTTATGGTGGGTATACAACAAATGAGACATGCAAATGTCATACAGTACCAGATAAGAGACATGCACAGAAGATAATGCTGAGTGTGTTGTACCTGACACAGGTGGGCTTTTACCCAGTTTGTGTTTTACCCAAATTTTTCTATTTAACAATATCAATAAACCTGAACCTTTAGTGCAACTGGGAAAATACATGGTCAACAAAAGGTTACAATTTCTTTTGTTGTTCTTCCAGCTGTCTGGATGCACATTCGCAGTTCTTCGCAGCAGGAGCCTCTTCCACATATCCTGTCTTATTTGAGCACAACACCATGACACATCCTGGCCAAGTTATTTTACACTACAGTAAGCAGCTTTCCAATCAGTTTTCTATAATGCAGTCACACAACCCGCTTGCTTAATCCTCCAAGGAGAAGAAAAGACTGAGTCACTTAAACCTCTGCCCCATTCACTCCAACTAACAATATCAGTCTTTGTACTGCATGTAAGCTGAAATATTGCATCAATATTAAGGTCATCCCAATTAGGCATTGTTTACCATGTTCATAGTTCCACGTATGGAAAGATTAACTACTGGGTGGGGGTGGAGGATCTAAAAGCAGAACATACAAAAGTGAAATCAGCAAGAGCTAAGTGCATCAGAGTGGAGTTCATGTCTGAAGGGCATCTGGGAGTGGGGTCTGCTCAAGTGAGGCATGAAAGACTGAATGTATAACAGCAGGGAAATCAAAAAATGAAAGTGATTAATAATGATAGTGGGTAAGATGAGCTGCAAAGTCAAAGTGTGAAAGAGTGAGATCTGAAACAAGCATAGAGGGCAAGACTGAGGACAAGTAACAGAAAGGAGTTCAAACATTAGAGAGATAAGAGAAGGGGTCAGGATGGGCAAAAATAAAGATTGGTAAAAATAAAATATTTTCTATTTTACATCTTCTTGGCAACTGATGGTCAGGCTATGGAGACTTGAGAATATTCTTACTGTAATATGAAGATTGCAATAATCAGTAGTCAGTCATATAGAAAATATCATTCACCATCTCTCTCAGGGCACAAATAATATAAATCACTAAAGGTTCACTCACTCAACCTGTAGCACTCTCCACCAGCCACTGCCCACAATTCTTAGGAAAAGGTCAACTGGCATAAATAGGCAATGCTCACCTCCCCACCATACAATACCCCCGCAATAGGGAGCTGTCTTAAATTTTATGCCACCCTGATTACACTCAGGTTTTGTACTGTGATAACCCATCTCCAAACCCATCATCCATAGAAAACATGCTAGAGGTTTTCCATTAGAAGTTGCTCAGAGTGATGCAGTCATGCTATTAACTGCAGTCAAGCAAGGTGTGCACAATACCAATGTTTTGCGGTCCTGGAAAAGAATGACTTTGCTTAGTAGAAGAATGACAAGTCTTGATTTCAACACAGTGAGGATGAAAAAGGCAGAGTGTGTAGACTAGCATGTTTGCAGTTTAGGAGGAGTAAGAGAGAAAATTCAGAAGAACAATAGCTATAGCAGTATCAATAAAATAGCTAGAGGGAAGAAAGGTTGTGAGGTTAGTGAAAGTGAGCTCACATAATGAACAAGAAGATCTCTTGTATTCTGTGCAGGGATGAAGTACTGGACGTGTCTCCACGGACATGAGAGCAATATTTAAGTTCTAGATGGACTCGGGAGTGAAGAGCTGTTGAGGGGGAAAGAAGTATTTGGTATGAAAGAGCAATACTGAGGTTCATAGAGGCATCTTTAGAAAAATGGGAGGAAATACAGGAGTTCCTTTTGAGATCAGAGAAGATAACAATAAGAAAGATTTGGGGTGGTTCTATCTTTTTTGTTTTTGGACAATATGAAAAACACAGTTGTTTGAAGAAGTGGTCATGATACTAGTTCTCTGTTCAAACCATGTGCTATTCCACTGTCTGTTTTGAACATATAAATAGGTGGCAACCTGATTGAACTCTAATGTACACATTGAACTGAATTTGTCTCTTCAGCAGATGAATCCCATGCTGTTCCAAAACAATGACCCAAGAACTACCTCTCTGGCAGACAATATTCTCTTTGTGTGTTGTTTTTGGATGCAATAATGAAATCCTATTCGGGTTCTCAAAGGCCTAGTAGCCAGCTGAGTGCACACAGATGGATCCCATGTTTCAAACTCACTCCTTGACAGGAAACTGAACTTCTGACCAGAGCTGGGAGGTGAGAGTAGTGTTTGTATTCCTCAGCTGCAGCCTTAGGCTGCATGTTTCATTCCTGAACTTCACCCTGATTGAACAAACAGTGTGCGGAAAGATGAAAAGAAAAATCTCTCAATTTTAGCACAGCTTACATCTGCCAAGACTGATTGATGTTGTTTGCAGTGTGGTAATGAATTATAACAGGTCTTGACTACGGTAGTTTTGAATGGTCCCAAGATCCTTACGTAAGCAGTCCCTCTAATTTTAAGGTTTACACCAATGAAACCTTATAAATACCCTCAAAGATGAATTCCAAAATTCCAGTCAAATCTGTAAAAACTATAAAACACAAATGTTGTTTTCAAGTAAAGATAATCTGCTGCCACCTTGACACAAACAAGTAAAATGATCTACATCAGATGGGATGCAACATGCACTTTGGAAAAAATAGATTCTTACTGAGTGATTCAATTTGCCTCTCACTGTCAACACACTCTTGACTTTTTGTGATTTCTCAAGTATATTTTTGACCCAGAGATCACAGGGGAGAAATTGGTCTTCACATCATCAGACACAAAGTAAATGGAGGGAAAAAAAGCATACTTTAATTTAAAAATCCAACTTTCAGCATGCAATTTCTATTTTAAGAATTTTTGGTCACTCCACTTAAAACTGGACTGACTGGCCTAAAGCTCAGAGCCCTCCCTCTGGATAATTACACAGCTGTTTCATTTCTAGAGCTGTACATGTCCAAAATGAGGGAAAAATATGGGGTGGATTGGAAAGTAATAAATCTGGTGAATACAGAACAAGTGCTGACATTGAAAGTGTATTATGACTGATCCTTAGTTGAATATTGTATTCAAGGAGCCCCAAAGTGTATTCTGTTACATTTTTCTGCAGCAGTATCATAAAATCCGGTCACAGCCTTACTCAGGCTTTAAAGAACAAGGGATGTGTTAGTTTAATCCATTAAACCATTTTCTCTACTTGCTTTTTATGAATTTTGTGTTTGTCACAGTAGGGGATATTAGTGCACTGGAATGGCAGACTCCATTTTGAACATCCAATGCCATCATCAAGCATTCCTTCTTTATTTTATATATAAGGGCTGCTTTTATGAATGTGTGCTCCCAGTGGGTAGTGTCCACCGCCCAATAGCGTTTGTTGCAAAAGCATAAGTATAATCTATTGATGGACAGAAGGTCATGGTAAGTATGCCTGTGATTCGTCAATATATAATTGCACTGGCTGAGGTTCCTAGCTGGGAACACCCAGAGTAAAAAGACCTGTGTTCAGTCCCAACAATGTGCCTCAGTTGTAACTTCCAAAGAACAAGCCCTGGTACACCAGTGCGAAAGCTTTCTACCTTCTACTCTAACCAAATTGCCAGTTGATGCCAGTTTTGTGCTTTAGGCATCAGGGCTTGTCATACGTGACCCTTAGAGATAGCAGACAATGCGAACTTTTATTTAATCAGTCTGGGGTAGATTTGAATTGATGTTCCAGAGGTCAGTACATAAACACCAAACCAATTTCAATTACCTGATGGATGTTCTAATGGCTCCAATGAGCTAGTTCTAGCTGGTGTGATACTGAAAGCATAGGTTTTGTGCATTACTGTGATTGTGCTCTTTATGGGTATGCAGAACAATGAGTAGCTGGTTCCCAGCAACAAGTCCTTGTGCCCTCTCCAACACATACTGATCATAACACAAACATAACCCCATAACCACCCCCAACTCCATGCCATTATTGCTCACTATGGCGTGGCAATTGGCTTCATGCTGGAAAGTATAATTTCTGAGTCACAGTGGTGTGTAAACAGTACCCCCAATGAATGTTGGTCATAAACACCCAAATTTCTATTTACCTATCAATGTACTCTTGCGACCACTCAGGACAAAGCCACCAATCAATATAAATAATTATGATCGCGGTGGGAGCAATGCACTGTCAATTCAGTCCCGTCACTCCACAGGTTGCATCATCTTTCTTTAAGCTTTCCAAATTAAAGAAAAAAAGCAGCCAAATTGAACAAACAAGTAACTCCCGAATGAAGCAAACCAAACCAGGCATCTTTAGATGGCAACAAATTAATTATTTATCAAAAGAACTAAAATCTTAAACACTCCTAAGATAAACTAATATCTAAAGACCTTATAACTTCTTATTTAAAAATCTATCTCCTGCATTTGCATAAATATACTCAGTTTTAACTTAGCTGACTGAAAAAAATAGAAAAAAATAAAGTCATTGCAAATTCCGTTCCTGACGAATGGTCTTCCAATACAACACAGGCAAAGTTCACTTGCAGTCTTCCAAGGCTTGGTGAAAACAGAAGGTCCTTCCAAAGATAGGGGTTCAACAGTTCAGCTGTTGTAGTACTAAACTCTTCCTTTTTTCCCAGCGATGATCACAGCAGATATCAATAATTTATGGTGAAAGAAAAAAGCTTTTTTCTTTTTTTTAATGGAATTAATTCGGCATGAAGCTTTGTAGAATTTTGACAGAGAAATAACACAGCTTTTCTTCCTTCAGTTTCAGTTGTGTCAGAGCTCTGCTTCTTCCTTCAATTGCTGGAACAGTCTCTCTCGCTGCAAACCAGTCTCAGCCAGCCAGTTTTCAAAAGTCAAACTGCAACATTGAATCTCGTGTCCTCTCTCTCTCTCTCTGTGGCTATTGCTTGGCAATCAGAATGCACTCTGGCTGACTGTGCCTCTGGAGAGTTCTTAAAGGTGCACTGTTCTTTTTACAGTCATAAAGGCGCACAGCAATATTTCCAAGGAGAGAAAAAAAAACACAGGACCATGACAATACCAAATGACAGCTAAATCATTATAACCTCAATTTTATAATACTCTGCTGATCACACATCTTCCCTATGTGTAGGCCTGTGAATTTGGGTAGATATCATAGTGACAAAAATTGCTGAGGTCTTAGTGACCTGCGCAAGCCTCCTTAAGCCACCAAAGTTATTTAAATTAGATGGATATAGTGTTTCTTTTTTCCCACCACCTCTGCACTTGCTGTTGCTTGCCCATATGAAGTAGGTATAGATGGCCTAGCCTGTGACAGTTGGCTTCTTAAAGTAACATTGGTTGAAAAGTTCACATACTTTTGCCTTACTTTATTGCTTTATCTGTATTTGCATTGGTATATTAGTTTTTCTGTTTAGACCCGATTTTGTGCTTCTAGCAGCTGCTTTTCTTATAACAATTGAAGTGGGCAGAATGGAAATTCCGATGGAGGTTCCAGTGTTGGAGAAAGTGCAGTTCCTGAGGGACCAAGAAGGACACAAGTTAATGTACCTTATATATTACGTGCCTTACCCCAGAACCCACATTTAATGACCCAGATTGCCCTCTTTGTGCACCTCAGAGAAGACATGTCTTTGATGCTTCCACTTCATAACGGAGGCTGTCACATTGCTCTGCCGTCTGATTTGCAGGCAATGTGTATTAAAGGCGCAGGTCTTTCCATCAGTATGAAGGCTATTACTGCATTAAGTTTTTATGCTGTGGGATCTTTTTGTGCTAAATCAGTCCATGGGTGCTCCCAAATAAGTGACAGAGACCTCACTTGCAATGGAAAATATGGTCATCATTACAGCTATGAAAAGGAGGCATTAGCTCAGCTGGGTACAGGTGTTTTCCCAGATGGTGAAGTTCCCAAGAATGAAGAGTATTATAGATAGCACCCATGTTGCTATTTGGTCACTTTCTGCTCTTTCATTGGAACCAGAAATTATCCTTCTCACCTGAACACTTGGCTACATCCTCAAGTTCATTAATTGCCTCTTTTGGGAATTGTATAGCTGTGTTGATGTTTGAAAACTTCTGGCGAGTGTAATGCAGGATCCTGTGTTGTGCTGCTTCACTCTGAATCATTAGCATTGCAGACACCTGCTTGGCCAGGCCTACAATTACAAAAAAATAACTAATGGATCAAAATTGGTCCTTGATACACCTTGAAACAGAGCTTGCTTTGCAAAGTACAGCGTGTGATATGCTTGTGTATATATGTATGTGGGGGAATGAGTGAGAAAGGGACAAGAGATAAGGTTCTGGGGCCTGAACTTTAGGAAAATTAGCTACTTCACCTCCCCCTACTCCCTTCATGCTCTTATATGCCTGGATATCATAGATTGACCTCCGTAAAGAGAGTGAGGGACTGTGAATTCTGAGCTTTTCTCCAGTTTATATATGTTTCCTTGAGGTTTGTGCCATCTTGTTATGTTTAGTTTAGTTTAGTTTAGAGATACAGCACTGAAACAGGCCCTTCGGCCCACTGAGTCTGTGCCGACCATCAACCACCCATTCATACTAATCCTACACTAATTCCATATTCCTACCACATCCCCACCTATCCCTATATTTCCCTACCACCTACCTATATTAGGGACAATTGCTAATGGCCAATTTACCTATCAATCTGCAAGTCTTTGGTATGTGGGAGGAAACCGGAGCACCCGGAGGAAACCCACGCAGACACAGGGAGAACTTGCAAACTCCACACAGGCAGTACCCAGAATTGAACCCGGGTCGCTGGAGCTGTGAGGCTGAGGTGCTAACCACTGCGCCACTGTGTATGTCAGCAGAAAAAGCCTTGAAGGAACAGTACACAGTGACAGACATGGGCCCTATCTGCAAGTCAAAGTGTGCCTCAAGCAGTCACTATGCATCGTACAGCTCTTTCAATGGTTGATGTGGGAAGCCCATAGATACTAGAGTATGGCAAGGCTTTCAGTTGCATATGCATCTTGACTATGTGCCCTGTTGATGTATAGGTGTGTGTCTTTCTTGGTCTGCCCCAGGCATGCGTGTAGCCCATCCGTCTCTGCAAAAATCTCAAGACCCCATTTACGAACTCTTAATGAGCTTCTCAGCCACCTTAATTGGCCTTAATTGGGGAGCATACAGGATTGCAATGCTGCCTTCTCCCTGCCTTGGTGAACATGGCCAGCACCAGGAACGGCATCGAGAAACCTGCACACTGGTCGGTGCCAGTATTTTCGAGCCCTGTCCACCTCCGTTCCGACCCCTGATTGGGCCCAAACATTCAGCCTTATGTGTATGCTATGATCAGAAATATTAGCGAGAGGGTTTCCTTCTGTCATTCCATTGGATATAATTTATATTCTGAAAAGGGAATCAATTTATTTCACCATAAGACTGTCCTGTACTGCAATGCACAGAGTACTGTAATCCATGTCTTAATACATATACTTCTGTAATTCATATGTCAAGTTACACATTCTGCACCACATACTTGCATTATAGTGCACAGTACTGTATTCCCACATCATAATATATACTTTGTGCTGTATTTCCTGTTGTGATACATTTAGCACTATTTCCCTGTATGATAATACACACTCAGTATTATATTCTCATGTTGTAATACACAATCAACCCTGTATCCCCTCCATTATATTACAGACAGATCACTATACTCCCCATTTATACAGAATGTTACAGAACAGAAAGTGGTCAGTGTTTTTCTTGATAGGAACTATCTAGTTGAATTTCACTATTCTCTCGCTCATCACAACCTTTAATATTCTTTTTCAAGCAAATCCCATTCAAAAGAATTTATGGACTCTACATCAAAGCAGTTTGTGGTAGAGAATTGCACATTTTAACTACCTTCAGTATGAAGAAGTATTTCTGAATCTCTGGTTTCATTCTCATTACCGCCTTGCAAACCAATGGAAACAATCTATTTATTACCAATGGAAACCATCTGTCACTATTTATCGTTTTATAACCCTTCACAATGAACTGACAATTGGTCTTGGAAAACTCTTCCACTGACTTCAACAAAAAAGAAAATCAGACGGGATGTAAAACATCCTGCCGATTCACTATCACCCATTTGGTACTGCCGCCCAAGACAAAATTTACCCCACCTTAGTGGCCCAAGTTTACCCGGCAACAATTAAATTTCTTGCCTTAAGAGGTGCACTTTAGACATGCCAAATGTCCTTAAAAGGCTGTGCACTGTATGATTTATTGGGCTTGATTTTGCTGCAGGCTTTGGGACCCCAAAGTCAGGAACAAATGGGGGTCCCAATGCCACACTTACTAGCAGCAAGACTGGGTCAACAACCTGCTGGGAAGCAGCCTCCTAATTGGCCGCCACCGTATTCGCTCTCCTATTAAAGATGGCGGGTGGGCTCTTGATGCTGCAAGCCCAATCAGAAGGCCGACAGCTCCAGAGTCTCAACAGCCCCAATGGGAGAGGTGGGCGCTGCTGAGGCAGGTCGGAGACCGTGAGGGCATTTCAACATGGAGGCGCCCTGGCTGGGCTGCATAGCAGTGAAGAAATAAACAAAATCTAGGCTGGCAGGTTCATTAGGATGGAAGGGAAACCCCTCCACTGGATCGAGATCAGCCACAATGCAGCCTTTCACGCTTGCAAGCAGTCAATGGGGCATGGAGACTCTGGCTCCAATGACCTCCAGCCTGTCACAGGGAGTTCACTTCCGTTGAGTTGTTGGCTTCCGCACGTGGCAGGGGACCATTCTGTTGGCGGCAAAATGCCAACAAGGGTGCAAAATCGCCCCTAATTGGGTCTTAACCAATGTAATTGGCTGCCCACCTCTGCAGTACAAATAGTAATCTAAAGGTCCAATATTATTATTCGTTCATGAGATGTGGGTGTCGCTGGCTAGGCCAGCATTTATTGCCCATCCCTAATTGCCCTTGAGAAGGTGGTGGTGAGTTGTCTTCTTGAACTGCTGCAGTCCATGTGGGGTAGGTACACCCACAGTGCTGTTTGGAAGCGAGTTCCAGGATTTTGACCCAGCGACAGTGAAAGAATGGCAATACAGTTCCAAGTCAGGATGGTGTGTGACTTGGAGGGGAACTTGCAGGTGGTGATGTCCCCATGCATCTGCTGCCTTTGTCCTTCTATGTGATAGAGGTTGCAGGTTTGGAAGGTGCTGTCGAAGGAGCCTTGGTAAGTTGCTGCAATGCATCTTGTAGATGGTACACACTGCTGCCACTGTGCATCAGTGGTGGAGGGAGTGAATGTTTGTAGATGGGGTGCCAATCAAGTGGGCTGCTTTATCCTGGATGATATTGAGCTTCTTGAGTGTTGTTGGAGCTGCACCCATCCAGGCAAGTGGAGAGTATTCCATCATACTCCTGACGTGCCTTGTAGATGGTGGACAAGTTTTGGGGAGTCAGGAGGTGGGTTACTCACCGCAGGAATCCTAGCCTCTGACCTGTTGTTGTAGCCACGGTATTGAGATGGCTACTCCAGTTCAGTTTCTGGGCAATGGTAACCCCTAGGATGTCGATAGTGGGGGATTCAGTAATTGTAATGCCATTGAATGTCAAGGGGAGATGGTTAGATTCTCTCTTGTTGGAGATGGTTATTTCCTGGCACTTGTGTGGCGTGAGTGTTCCTTGCCACTTAGCAGTCCAAGCCTGGATATTGTCCAGGTCTTGCTGCATTTCTACACGGACTGCTTCAGTATCTGAGGAGTCACGAATGGTGCTGAACATTGTGCAATCATCAGCGAACATCACCGCTTCTGACCTTTTGATTGAAGGAAGGTCATTGATGAAGTAGCTGAAGATGGTTGGGCCCAGGACACTACCCTGAGGAGCTCCTGCAATGATGTCCTGGAGCTGAGATGATTGACCTCCAATAATCATAACCATCTTCCTTTGTGCTAGTTATGACTCTATCCAGCAGAGAATCTTCCCTTTGATTCCCATTGACTCCAGTTTTGCTCGGGCTCCTTGATGCCATACTCGGTCAAACGCTGTCTTGATGTAAACGGCAGTCTCTCTCAACTCACCTCATGTGTTCAGCTCTTTAGTCCATGTTTGAACCAAGGCTGTAATGAGGTCACAAGAACACAAGATCACAAGAAGTAGGAGCAAGAGTAGGCCATTCAGCCCTTCGAGCCTGCCCCGACATTCAATAAGATCATGGCTGATCTGTCCCAAGTTTCAACTCCTCTTTCAGGCCTGCTCCGTATAAACCTCGACTCCCCGAGATTTCAAAAATCTATCTACCTCCTCCTTAAATACAATTAGTGACCTAGCCTCCACAACTCTCCGGGGTAGAGAATTCCAGAGATTCACCAGCCTCTGAGAGAAGAAATTCCTTCGCATCTCAGTTTTAAATGTGTGCCCCCTTATTCTGTAACTATGTCCCCTAGTTTGCGATTCCCTCACCAGTGGAAACATATTCTCAACATCAACCCTGTCAAGCCCCCTCAGAATCTTATATGTTTCAATAAGATCACCTCTCATTCTTCTAAACTCCAATGAATAGAGGCCTAACCTGTTTAGCCATTCTTGATAAGACAACCCCTTCATCCCAGGAATCAGCCTCATGAACCTTTTCTGAACTGCCTCAAATGCTAGTATATTCTTCCTTTAATACGGGGACCAAAACTGTACGCAGTATTTCAGGTGTGGCCTCACCAACACCCTGTACAGTTGTAACAAGACTTCCCTATTTTTAAACTCTAACCACATAGCAATAAAGGCCAAAATTCCATTTGCCTTCCTAATTACCTGCTGCACCTGCATGCTAACTTTTTGTGTTTCATGGACAAGGACACCCAGATCCCTCTGTACTGCAGTATTTTGTAGTCTTTCTCCATCTAAATATTAATCTGCCTTTTTCTTCTTCCTACCAAAGTGGATTACTTCACACTTTCCCACATTGAACTCCAACTGCCAAGTTCTTGCCCACTCACTTAAACTATCTATATCCCTTTGCAGATTCTTTGTGTCCTCATCACTACATTCCTTCCCACCTATTTTTGTATCATCCGCAAATTTGGATACTCTACACTCTGTCCCTTCCTCCAAGTCATTAATATAGATAGTAAATAGTTGAGGCCCTAGGACCGATCCTTGTGGCACCCCACTATTTACAGCTTTCCAACCCGAAAAAGACCCATTAATCCCGACTCTTTGCCTTCTGTGTGTTAGCCAATCCACAATCCATGCCAACACATTACCCCCAATACCCTGAGCTCCTATTTTGTGCAATAATCTTTTATGTGGCACCTTATCGAACGCCTTCTGAAAATCCAAATACACTACATCTAACTGTTCCCCTTTATCCACTCTGCTTGTTATATCCTCAAAAAACTCTAACAAATTTGTCAAACATGATTTCCCTTTCATAAAACCATGCTGATTCTGTTTGATTACATTATGTTTTTCTAAATGTCCTGCTATTTTTTCCTTAATAATGGACTCTAGCATTTTCCCAATGACAGATGTTAAGTTAACTGGTCTATAGTTTCCTGCTTTCTGTCTCCCTCCTTTCTTGAGTAGGGGGCGTCACATTAGCAGTTTTTCAATCTGCTGGTACCCTACTGGAATCCAATGAGTTTTATTTTATTATGACCAATGCCTCTGCTTTCTCTGCAGCCACTTCTTTTAAAACCTTTGGATGCAGACCATCGGGTCCTGGAAACTTGTCTGTCTTTAGTCCCATCAGTTTGTCCAGCACCTTTTCCCTCATGATAGAGATTGTTACAAGTTCCTCCCTCCTATTTACACCTTGCTCATCTATTATTGTTGGGATGTTTATAGTGTCCTCCACCGTGAAGACCGATGCAAAATATTGGTTTAAATTATCTACCGTTTCCCTGTTCCCTGTTATTAATTCCTCTAACGGTCCCACGCTTGCTTTAGCAACTCTCTTCCTTTTTATGTACCCGTAGAAGCTCTTACTGTTTGTTTTTATATTTCTTGCCAATTTACTGTCATAATCAATTTTCTCTCTCTTTATTAGTTTTTTAGTTATCTGCTGCTGGTTTCTAAAAAAGTCCCAATCCTCTGGCTTACCACTAGCTTTCGCCGCTTTGTACGCCTTTGTTTTTGATTTGATACTCTCCTTAACTTCTTTTGTTATCCACGGGTGGTTCATTGTTTTCTTCGAGTCCTTCCTTCTGACCGGAATAAATGTTTGCTGAGTGTTATGAAATGACACTGGTTTGAGACCCGACTTGCTCACCCTCAAATTGAATTTGAAATTCTACCATGTTATGATCGCTTCCCCCTAGAGGATCCTTAGCTACGAGATCTCTTATTAATCCTACCTCATTACACAATACCAAATCTAAAATAGCCTGTTCCCTGGTAGGTTCTGCAGCATATTGTTCTAAGAAACAATCCCTGATGCACTCGACAAATTTGTCTTCCATACTACCCTTGCCAATTTGATTTGTCCAGTCTATATGCAGATTAAAATCACCCATGATAATTGCAGTGCCCTTCTTAAACGCCTCCATTATTTCCTGATTAATATTTTGTCATACAGAGAGGCAACTCCTCGGGGGCCTAGAGATCACTCCCAGCCGTGATTTCTTCCCCTTGCTATTCCTTATTTCCACCCAAACTGATTCTACATCATGATCTAGTACACCTATATCATTACGCACAACTGCACCGATCCCTTCCTTTAATAACAAAGCTACCCCACCTCCTTTTCCTTTCTGCCTTTTCTTCCAGAACATTGAATATCTTTGAACATTGAGATTCCAGTCCTGGTCATCCTGCAACCACATCTCAGTGATAGCTATCAAATCATATTCATTTATTTCTATCTGTGCCGTCAGCTCATCTATCTTGTTACAATTACTACGTGCATTCAGATAAAGAGCCTTAAGCTTTGACTTATTACCATTTTTACCTACTCTGGTTCTAATTTCTGCTGTACTCTTATGCTCGTATTCTCTGTCCCTACCTGTCACACTCTGATTAATGTATGCCCCTTCACTACCCTGCACCTCTGCTCTCTTGTTAATTTTCCACTTTTTAAACTTCCCTTCAATTGAACCCTCCCCCCACTATTTAGTTTAAAGCCTTATCTACAACCCTAGTTATACGATTCGACAGGTCACAGCTCTCTCTCCAGTACTGGTGCCAGTGTCCCATGAATCGGAACCCATTTCTCCCACATCAATCTTTGAGCCATGCATTCACCTCTCTAATGTAATTTACCCTGTGCCAATTTGCACGTGGCTCTGGTAGTAATCCTGAGATTATTACCTTTGTGGTTCTGCTTTTTAATTTAGCCCCCAGCTGCTCATAGTCCCTCAGCAGAACCTCTTTCCTAGTCCTCCCTATGTCGTTGGTACCTACATGGACCACGACAACTGGATCCTTTCCCTCCCACTCCAAGTTCCTCTCTAACCCAGAAGAGATATCCTTAACCTTGGCACCAGGTAGGCAACACAGCCGTCGGGAATCTCTACCTCTGCTGCAGAGAACAGTATCTATTCCCCTAACTATGCTATCCCCAATGACTACAAAATTTCTATTTTCTCCCCCCACTTGAATGGCGCTCTGAACAATGGTGCAGTGGTCAGTTCGCTCATCCTCCCTGCAGTCTGTGCCCTCGTCCACATCGGGAGCAAGAACCTCATACCTATTGGATAAGGGCACTGGCTGAGGCTCCTCCAGAGCTAAATTCTGGATCCCCATACCTGCCTCACTCGCAGTCACACGCTCCTGTCCCTGACCACGGTCCAAATTGGATGTAATTAATCTAAGGGGTGTGACTGTCTCCTGAAACACAGGTAACTCTCCCCTTCCCTGATGTGTCTCAGTGTTCGCAGCTCAGACTCCAGCTCATCATATCTGAGCCAAAGTTCCTTGAGCAGACAACACTTGCTGCAGATGTGGTCACCGTGTATCGCATCGGCGTCCACCAGCTCCCACATACTACAGCTGCAACACATCGCCTGCCCAACCATCTCTATTCTTTTTAATTAATTAATTTGGATCTTAGTATTTAAAAAAATATATATTTAAGTGTACTCTTAACCTGTAATGACGTCTCCTGATTTAAATTACTTGGTCAAAACGAAAACAAAAAAAAAAAGACACGGAAGAAATACCCAAGATAAAGGAAACTCCCAAGGCATTTTATAAGTATGTTCGGGTCAAGAGGATAACCAAGGAAAAAGTTGGGCCCATTAGGGATCATAGAGGCAATCTGTGTGTGGAGCTGGAGGACATAGGGGAGGTTTTGAACGATTACTTTTCATCTCTGTTCACTATGGAGAGGGACGATGTAGGTGTAGTGATCAGGGAGGGGGATTGTGATATACGTGATCAAATAAGCATTGTAAAGGAGGAAGTATTGGCTCTATTAGTGGGCTTAAAGGTGGATAAATCCACAGGTCCAGATGAGATGTATCCCAGGCTGCTATGTGAGGCAAGGGAGGAGATAACGGGGGCTCTGACACAAATTTTCAGATCCTCTCTGGCCACAGGAGAGGTACCAGAGGATTGGAGGACAGCGAATGTGGTACCATTATTCAAGAAGGGTAGCAGGGATAAACCAGGAAATTACAGGCCGGTGAGTCCAACATCAGTGGTCGGGAAGTTATTGGACAAAATTCTGAGAGACAGGATTAATCACCACTTGGAGAGGCAGGTATTAATCAGGGATAGTCAGCATGGCTTTGTCAGGGGTAGATCATGTCTAATAAATTTGATTGAATTTTTTGAGGCAGTAACTAGATGTGTAGATGAGGGTAGAGCAGTTGATGTAATCTACATGGACTTCAGTAAGGCTTTTGATAAGGTCCCGCATGGGAGATTGGTTAAGAGAGTGAAAGCCCATGGGATCCAGGGCAATTTGGCAAATTGGATTCAAAATGGGCTTAGTGGCAGGAGGCAGAAGGTAATGGTAGAGGGTTGTTTTTGTGAATGGAGGCCTGTGACCAGTGGTGTACCGCAGGGATTGGTGCTGGGACCCTTACTGTTTGTATACATTAATGATTTAGATGTGAATATGGGAAGTATAATCAGTAAGTTCGCAGGTGACACGAAAATTGGTGTCATAAATAGTGAGGAGGAAAGCCTTAGACTACAGGACGATATAGATGGGCTGGTAAGATGGGTGGAGCAGTGGCAAATGGAGTTTAATCCTGAGAAGTGTGAGGTGATGCACTTTGGGAGGTCTAACAAGGCAATGGAATATATAATGGATGGTAGGACCCTAGGGAGTACAGAGGATCAGAGGGACCTTGGGGTGCTTGTCCATAGATCACTGAAGGCAGCAGCACAGCTAGCTAAGGTGGTTCGGAAGGCATATGGGATACTTGCCTTTATTAGCCAAGGCATAGAATATAAGAGCAGGGGGGTTATGATGGAGCTGTATAAAATGCTAGTTAGGCCACAGTTGGAGTACTGTATACAGTTCTGGGCACCACACTATAGGAAGGATGTGATTGCAATGGAGAGGGTGCAGAGGAGATTCACCAGGATGTTGCCTGAGCTGGAGCATTTCAGTTATGAAGAGAGACTGGATAGGCTGGGGTTGTTTTCCTTGGAGTGGAGAAGGCTGAGGGGGGACCAGATTGAGGTCATTGATTGGATAGATTGGAAGAAACTTTTTCCCTTAGCGGAGAGGTCAATAGCTAGGGGGCATAGATTTAAGGTAAGGGGCAGGAGGTATAGAGGGGAGTTGAGGAGAAATGTTTTCACCCAGAGGGTGGTTGGAATCTGGAACACACTGCCTGAAGAGGTGATAGAGGCAGAAACACACAAGACATTCAAGAAGTATTTAGATGAACACATGAAACGCCATAACATACAAGGCTACGGACCAAGTGCGGGGAAATGGGATTAGTTAGGATGGGTGCTGGATGGTCAGCGCAGGCATGTTGGGCTGAAGGGCCTGTTTCTGTGTTGTAAAACTCTATGATTCTTTGACACTTATCAGCTCTCCTGTGATGTCACACTTCGATTTTTGCTGGTCAAGCTGGTCCACAGAACAGACCAGAACAGAGTGCTTTCACTGCCACCGCTGCTTCTGGTCTCGGGCCTCGCTCTCCACTCCTTTTATACCCCAGCTTCTCTCACCGCCGCCGCTGCTTCTGGTCAGGAGCTGAGTGGCCCTGGCGGAACCCAAACTGAGCGTCACTGAGCAGGTTATTGCTAAGCAAGTGCTGCTTCATAACACTGTCGACGACACCTTCCATCACTTTACAGATGATTGAGAGTAGGCTGATGGGGCGGTAATTGGCCAGGTTGGATTTGTCCTGCTTTTTTGTGCACAGGACATACCTGGGCAATTTTCCACATTGCTGGCTAGATGCCAGTGTTGTAGCTGTACTGGAACAGCTTGGCTCGGGACGCAGCAAGTTCTGGAACACAGGTCCTCGGTACTATTGCCGGAATGTTGTCAGGGCCCATAGCCTTTGCAGTATCCAGTCGTTTCTTGATATCACGCGGAGTGAATCGAATTGGCTAAAGACTGGCATGTGGGGACTTCAGGGGGAAGCTGAGATGGATCATCCACTCAGCACTTCTGGCTGAAGATTGTTGCAAATGCCTGTTAGCCTTTATATCTAGCGGACTAGAACAAGAAAGGGGAGGAAATTTTGCTACAGCTGTATAAAGCTCTCGTTTAGACCACATCTGGAGTACTCTGTACAGTTCTGGTCACCGCACCTTAGAAAGGATATATTTTCTTTGGAAGGAGTCACACAGCAGATTCACCAGAATGTTACCAGGCCTGCAAGGGCTTAATTATGAGGAGAGGTTACATAAACTAGGTTTGTATTCTCTGGAATAAATAAGGTTATGGGTTCTTTTGATTGAGGTTTCTAGAATTTTGAAAGAAATTGATAGGGTAGATGGAGAAAAAAACTTTCCACTGGCGGAGGAGTCTAGGACAATAGGACATAACTTTAAAATAAAATGGAATTAGGAAACACATCAGCCATGATCTATTTGAATGGCAGAACAGGCTTGAGGGTTGAATAGCCTACTCCTGTTGTTTTGTTCCTGTGCTCAACCTGACAGAGGAGTCATGGGTGAGGCACCTGTGCTTCATCAGGGAGGCCAGAATTGATGGCTGAAACAGAACATGGACAGCATTGCTAGCAGTTGGCCACATGACCACAACCTTTAACTTCTATTGCGACTGCTTCCAGACTGCAACAGGTGACATCAGTGACATCTCCCAGTTCAATTTTCTACTTCGCTCTCTTTCTCCTCCTGTAAGATGATTCTTAAATCTTAACTCCTTGACCAAACTTTTGGCCACCTAACCTAATATCTCCTGCAAGGGAAAAGTGTTTGTGTTAGTGGTAACCTGAATGCAATGTAGAAAAAAGTAAGATGTTTTAAGAATGGGTGTGCCAAGGTAGAAGTGTAGATATGTGAAGGATAACTGCTGTGGTGAAGTGAGGAACTTAATAGCAAATAGTAAGAATTACAGAGTGTGGCAGAAGGTGGTACAGTGAAGTCTGATGCAGTGTTTGGATCAGGGATAAAGGAAGAGGGGAAAGGAAGGTTTTGGAGTAGTGGGCTATAGGTGGTGTAGGTCTGAACAGAGAATAAGAGAGTTAGAAGTCTTACCTTGATAGCCCTGATGAGATCATTCAATCTTTTTCTATATTGAATGCAGTTCTGGCACTGACCTCTTGAGCTACCTCTTCCCATTGTCTGCAGACAACTAGACTGGATGACCCTCCCCCTCCTGAGGGAACAATGTCTCCCTCCTTCTGCTGATATCCTCAAAAAGGCCTCCAATGCAACATTTGAAGTTCTGAAAGTTTTGCTTCTACAGCCAATGGGCGGCACAGTGGGGTAGTGGTTAGCACCGCAGCCTCACAGCTCCAGCGACCCGGGTTCAATTCTGGGTACTGCCTGTGTGGAGTTTGCAAGTTCTTCCTGTGTCTGCGTGGGTGTGCTCCGGTTTCCTCCCATATTCCAAAGACTTGCTGGTTGATAGGTAAATTGGCCATTATAAATTGCCCCTAGTATAGGTAGGTGGTAGGGAAATATAGAGACAGGTGGGGATGTGGTAGGAATATGGGATTAGTGTAAATGGGTGGTTGATGGTTGGCACAGACTTGGTGGGCTAAAGGGCCTGTTTCAGTGCTGTATCTCTAAACTAAACTAAAGCCCTTTCAGCTAATTTTTAAGCTTTAAAAGCATCCCCTGCAGCCTGCAGTCACAGTCCACCTCTCCTTTAGGAGATGCAGGCTGCCTTTAAGTGGTGTCAGGAATACCAGATTTCCTACCACCCCTCCCCCCGCCCCAACCCCACCACCCCAAACATCAACATGCAGCCAGTAAGCTGTGTGGGTAGCGCTTGGCTGCATGGTTATTTTTGTATAGTAAGGTAGGTGCACCAATATTGGGGGTCCTTGTGACCACCCAAAAGGCACGTTCAGCATATACACATTGCCCTCTGCCCTTCTGTGTTTGGGCATGATTGAATTTCTAGGCCATTGTGTTTTATTTAAATCACATTTAGACTTGTGGAGCAATGCTATAAATAACTCAGTAATCCATCTCCTATCTTATAATACACATTTAGTTCTGTATCAAATTTGTTACATCACAAACTCAGCACCTTATCCCTTACTATAAATATACTCGCAGTACTATATCCACATGTTACAACACTCAGTACTATATCCACATGTTAAACACTCTCCATACTGTATCCACATGTAACAACAGTCTCAGCACTGTATCCATGTTAAAACACTCTCAGTACTGTATTCACATGCAACATTTTCAGTAATGTATTCACATGTTACAACACTCTCAATACTGTATCAACATGTTACAATGTCAGTACTGTATTCACACGTTACAACACTCTCAGTTTTGTATCCACACGCTACTTCACTCTCAGTACTATATACACACATTACAACACTCTCAGTACTTTATTAACATGTTACAACATTCAGTGCTGTATTCACATGTTACAATAGTCTCAGTACTTTATCCACATGTTGCAACACTCTCAGTATTGTGTTATGGACAGGTAGGAAGTGATGTGGCTGACTTACACTTTCACCTGACTGCAGATAGTGTTTTGAAAATAGTGTTCTGGTCCCTGAGTGTTTTCAATGTCAAATAAATAAATAAATGCCAGGTTTTCTCATAGGTTAAAAAAGAAAGATAAATATTTAATTTTATTCAATAACTGAAAAATTGTTCATGACTTCACCCACTCATGAATTCACACACACACTCACACACAAGAGGTAGAGAGTAGAGTTGTAGCCATTAGAGTCCAATTGTTGTAAAAGAGTTTGTTGTTTTTATTTTAAAAAACCTTTAGAAGCTTTTTGGGAAGAAATTTCTCAGCGGTGCAGGCCTGAATGTTCATTGTCTTGAAAAAGATGAGGTTTGGCAGGAACCTTGTGGTAAAACCTCAATCTGAAGTTGATGGTGGAAATCCTGGTTCAATTCTGCAGATGGGGAGTTCCAAAGTCACCATGCAATTTCTTTGCTGCAGTAGTTAAAAGATGCTGTCGGCAGGACACTTGCTTAGCTGGAACTGTCTCATAGCTGTACTGGCTGGAAAAGGCCTTCTCTGGCTGTTCTGCCTCTCTCTCTCCAGATAAATCCTTTTAAGGTAGAAACTTGTCAGGTTGGGGTACTGGTCAGGTGACTAAGAACTCTCTCCCCTGGGGGATTCATACAATGTTCCATATGGGAACCATTGTTACATGATGGCATCTGAATGTGGTCCAATTTGATAAATATGTGTTATTTCACACATATTATTTTGACCTTGGCCTCAGAGTCAGTTTGTCTGCAAAAGTCTTTGGCCGGAATTTTATGTTGGGTGGGAGGCCCCGCCCACCAGTCAAAGTCGGGGGCGAGCCCACTTCTGTTGGGCCTGGTGAACCACGTCGAGATTATTTGCTCCCCAGGCCCTTAAATGGCCTTGGGTGGGACTTGCACCTCCTTGAGGCAGGAAGTCCCACCTAATGGAGCTGCCAGCCAATCAGTGGGCCGGCAGCTCTTAGTCCCAGCAGCACCACCGGGAGTGGTGGCCACTGCTGGGACTACACCTTGCCAATGGAAGCAAGATGAAGGATGGCCCCAGAACTAAGGTAAGGCTTTGGGGCCTTGCCAGGGACAATCAGCTGGGCCCTGGCGAGTCAATGGGGGTTGTTTGAGGGGGCTGGGAGTGTTGTCCAGTGGGGGCGGTTGGGCCATGGGGTGGCCCTCCATGCGGAACAGGGTGCCCGATCATGAGGGTCCCCCCCATCAACCCGCAAGCAGGCTGCCAGGTTTTATCTGGCGGCCTTTTGGGGGCCTTTGCTGTCTGGGTAAAATACCAGTAGCAGCGGGAGGAGGCTCTTAAATGGCAATTAATTGGCCGCTTAAGGGCCTTCATTGGCCTGGGGTGGGCGGGCCGTTTCTCACTGCTCTGATCCCACCTCCCACTCAATTTTACACACCACCCTCACCACCAGTCCACCTGTTGGGGGGTCATAAAATTCCGACCTTTGCTGGCTCTGTTCCTGCAGATAGGAGTTGTTAGTGTAAGGGTGAGGGCTTGGCCCGGTACCCAAAAACGCCTCAAGAGTCGGATGTCTGGTTCAAATGAACGATCTTTACTACGAGCATGAGAGGAGAAGTCCTACTCTCACGAATGATCACAGGTGTTCTACTAGAACAATGTTTGAACAGTCAATTTATACAGTTACAGGAGGTTTACTTGACAAGCTGTTTCTTTAATTACATCATCTTCCCATCTTACTCTCTTCCCTTTCTCATCTTTCCTTGATCATCCTTCCTTGATCATATTATTCACTTCATCGACCTCTTGATTAGATTATTCACGCATTTCTCTGCGTCTCACAGCCAAGGTTTTCTCAAGTTTTGGAATCTTTGATTTTATGCCAAGTATCCCATGATCCCCATAGGCCAGTCTCCCCTTACAGACCCCCCTTTTGGCACTTGGCAAGTGCCTGGCCCAAGGTAGCCATTACCCTAGAATCGTCTGCCCGTTGAATAATTGGGGAAACCTACCAGTTTCAATGAGCTTCGGATCCTTCCCTAGCATCCTCTTACGACTTCATCTGTGTCCTAGTGACCAGGCATAGTCTGGGATTGATACTTAGTATTATTCGACATAAATTACAGCAATTTTAGTCAAGCCTGCAGTACTCCCGGGGTACACCACTTCAGTCCCCCCTTATGGCCCTTGGCTACTAGCAAAATTGCCACCTAATGCTAAGTGCTCCTTGTTCCATCACTGTTGGCCAGACAGGTGGTTAGATTTGCATGGTTACATTTTCTAAATTATGTCTAACATCTCAATTTAGGTGCTAGGGTACAACATTCAACCATAAATCCGATAGCAATTAGCAACTGCACAGCCACTAGTACAAGGTAAACAATTCTAATAAAGGGGTTAACGCCCACCCTAATACCCCAGTCCCAAACTGTCTCCCACCACAATGTGTCCTCCAGTTCAGCTTCCACATCCTCTCCCAATTGCTTGTTCTCCTGTCGGATTCGGTGATACTGCTTAATTGCTGTCCGGGCCTCTTCCCTCACTTTCAGTAGATATTCCAGCAGTTTAGGGATTCGCTTTCCCTTGGGAAGCAGGTATCTCAACAAGTCCTGTGTAGATCATCGGTTATGGTCATCCACTCCCTATGGAGAGGCTGTATGTGAGTTATTGCCAAATGCACGACTGTCGTTGGGACCCGGGGGTGGAAGCAGAAACTTGCGTTGATCACTGGGCCGGGGATGTTACTGTACTGGTATTGAGGCTCGCCGATGGTCACGTAGTATTCCCCTTCTCCTCGGTGTGCCACGTGCGTCGGTTCATGGCAGGCACTGGAAATTTCAAGGGTACTTTTTAGGGTGGTATTAAAACCATGCGCGGCTCTCATCCCTATCCCCATGGGCTGTAGACAGACAACATTAATCCCTATACTTGCCAGTGAAATCCTGAAAGGAGGGAATCTCTCTGGGTCGCATATTTGGGTATGAGGTAGTACATTGGCCAATTGCTATCTCCCATGATCCCGGTATTCTCTACCCTCAGAAAGGTTTGAATGTCTCTGGTTCTTTAGTGTTTTACTAGCATGTTGGTTAAATTCAAATCTAACTTAAAATTCCATTTAAACATTGTTTTGCTCGATATGATTTAGAGGTCAGCAAGCTCATTATAGCTAACATAATTCATTAATAAATACCGACTGGCTCTACACAATTATTCTAGCAGTTCATTTTTAAAAAATTAAGAATTACCATTGAATCAGTGAATCTGGCTATGCAGTTCATCCACAAAGCTAGTCAATGTGCTCATGTACACTTAATGGAGTCTAACAACCTCTCTTGTTCAGGATATAAATAATGAACAGATTACCCAAAATGGGACCCTGCAGTCAACATTCACATTGGTTAGACAATTTAATAACAAATAGCTTGAATAGAACTTAATCCAACAAGTAACTGCATACAAATAGAATAGGCGTTATAAAGTTAGAACTACAATGAGTGATACTGACGCTAGATTTATGCATGACTGCTTTAAGTATAAGGGAACCTTCATTGCCATGCTTTGCAACTTCAGGCACTGCTGTTCCCAATTCCCAATTGCCCTGAGCTACTCCTTAGGCATACTAGTTTATTAACCGTGACATTTAACGTTCCACGCGCCCGATCGCAATTGGCATCACTTGAGTTCTTGCAGAACAGACCCTGTTGGGTCCCCCCAGTCAACCGACTCAGTTCGTTCTGCGAACGTGGTTGCCAGACATATCAGCAGTACTGCGGTTTTCATGGTCCTGGAAAGAGAGATGCCGGTTGTCACTGGTTAGCCCTTATTATTCTTTGCATTTCCATACTCCTTGATCAGTGTCCTGTGTTTCCACCGGCCTTTCCCTTCCACAATCAGAGGTACAAGTGTTGCTGGTCATCGGGATCTCATAAGGTCCTTGACAGTGAGATGCTAAGCCTGGTTTTGCAAGTAGGACCCGAACAATCACTTCATCCCCCACTCCTGGCAACCTTTCCCAGTCCTTTAGAATAACTTCCAAGTTCTGATGTTCCCAACTTAACCATATTTAAATTGCATCTTCTTTAACTTGCTGCAAAAGTTTGAAAGGTTAAAACTGGGTTTCTGAGACTTCTACAAGGCTCTGGACTTATTTTTATTTTGGAAAACAAACTGGAGCTTCATCCCCAGTTGCCAGTAGTTTGTGCCAGTATGTTTTAGTTTTAAAATCGAACTGAAAATCACAAATTCAAGCACACAAAAATAAAATAAATAAATCCACATACACACAAACAGAAAAGAGTAGCACGTGCATTTAAAGGAAAGGAAACAGAAATAAATCAATTACGTCAATGATCCCAATTCTCCTTTCTTTAATCGTCTTGCAACAACTATAATTAGAAACTAAAGGAAAAAGATAAACTCTCACAAAGCAGACAAACTCCTAGAGGTTATGCAGCAGCCTTTCACAGTCATTCTTTGACGAGTATTCTGAACAAGCTGATATGCATCCCCTTTTCTGAAGCCCATAAGCCTTAGTTACCCAAGTCCTCATTTCGTCCCAGCTGCCTCGAGCCATTCTCCCTTCCTCTGGTAGGGCTAAGTAAATCCCTGAGCTTAATGCATGGTCTATCCTGGTCTCACACGCTGACTATCAAATCTGGTAGGTGGCCTTAACATCGTCTCGCTCCTGCTCTGCTTTTCTACACTTCTGCTTCAACAATCTCTCTTCCACCTCCCTCTTTTCTCCTTTCCTTGATACATCAGCACAATATGCCTTCAGGAACTTCCTTTTTCCAGGCCACCAACCTGTCTCTTCTATATGTCTGGGTCGTTCCTCCCCTCGTTTATCCCTTTCTTTCTGTAATTGACTCTTTGTCCTGTCAACTATAGCACACCTATCTTCCTTCTCTTTCCTTAATTTACTCAATTCTAACTCTAACTGTCTACACTTTTCCTCCTGCTGCTTACTCTTCGCCTGATAAGCCAACAGCCAGACTGCTTTCATTTGTCTGCCTTTACATGTGAACCCCTGTATCTACTGTTCTGCTTCACCGACAGGGTCATCCAAAATCTGTACAACCCAGACCCACCCTATAAATTTCACTACCACCAAAAAAAGCAAGTTAGAAAGCAATGCTTTCTAATAACTTAAACACTCATCTTTATTGTAGCTTCTTCTAGCTTCTTCTTTTAACTTACACCAATTTAATATAACTTCACTCAGAGATGCTTCACACACATTCACATTTACCATTCAACAATTTCTGAACACACAGAGACCAAACACCAACATAGACTTACACACACACACGCGCACACATACACACACACATGCGCACACACACACACACACACACGTGCGCTCACACACACGTGCGCACACACACACGCGCACACACACATACACACGCGCGCACACGCACACAAGTTTTCCTTCTTTTGTCCTTTCAAAAGCATTCTAGACTACTGTGGTACTTCTAACATAATTTCTACCAATCATTTTCTGAAACTTGTTTTTATCTCTGGACTTGCTTCTGGACTCACAGTTAATTTGTTTCTGCTTTGGGAATGTTTGTGGACTCACCGGCAGAGTCCCATATAAGAAATGATTATGATCATAATTGCCTTATCCTTCTGACCTTTCTTCTGGCCCTTCCACCATGCTCTTTATGCTTCTGGGGGGGGGCGTCATCAGATATCCACCCACCTCTTTTCATTTTACTGATCAAATTTTCATCTTCATCTACTATAAACCTGGTAAGGGACCCCGCCGGTCCTCAATCTAGGCCTTCTGCACTACTGGTCATTCTGTCAGAGTGTGGTCTGCCTGAACGGTATTGACCTACGGGATGCCTTTTAAATCTCCTACACAGTATACGGACCTACAGGATACCATTTTAATCCCCTGTGCAGCTTGACCTCTTGCGAAGGTCTGCTTTGCGGTCTTTCTTGGTGTGATCTCCTGTGCGGTAACAGCCTTTGGGATACCTCTAAATCCCCTGTGCGGCTTCACCTACTATGTGGCTCTGCGTTGCGGCTTTCTCAGCACGGCTCTCTGCCCAGTTCTCTCAACTCATGACCTACTACCCTGGTGCATGCTTTGATCACTCGGCACTCGAGTCTCTGGCGTTGGTCCTTTGATACCCACTTAAAGTACCAACCCCGCAACTGTGAGGTAAACCTTTCCTAACTACGGGTAGTAAAGTAAAAGGTACTCACCCCTTGATCGATCTCCTCACTGTTGCGATCTTGATGTGGTGTATCCTGCTGACTACGCCGAGTGTAAGGGTGAGGGCTTGCCCGGTACCCGAAAATGCCTCGAGAGCTAGATGTCTTGTCCAAACGAGTGATCTTTATTACGAGCATACGAGAAGTCCTACTCTCACGAATGATTGTAGGGATTCTACTAGTACAATGTTTGAGCAGTCAATTTATACAGTTTATAGGAGGTTTACTTGACAAGCAGTTCTTTAATTACATCATCTTCCCATCTTACTCTCTTCCCTGATCTTATCTTTCCTTGATCATCCTTCCTTGATCATATTATTCATGTCATCAACCTCTTGATTAGATTATTCATGTATTTCTCTGCATCTCACAGACATGATTTTCTCAAGTTTTATCATCCTTGGTTTTATGCCAAGTATTCTATGATCCCCATAGGCCAGTCTCCCCTTACAGTAGCATGGAATGGACTGGTTTTCATTTCAATATGTCTTCCCCAAAGCTAGTTCAGATGTGAGTAATGGGTTTCGTCTTCAACAGACAAACATGTTTATTGACAGTACAGGAGGGGTCACCTGACCTCTACTCTATCTTGCCTGTTGGACAATTGTGTACATTTTTTGTAGTTCAGTTCAACAGCTAACTTTTATTTCATAGTTCTTCCAGTTCATTTCATATTTCATCACTGTTCCCTCTGTGAGAGTGACAAATGTATTTACAGGTTACATCACTCTCAGTACTGTATCCACATGTTACACAACTCTCTGTACTGTATCCATATGTTGCAATACTCTCTACTGTATTCACATGTTACATCACTCTCAGTACTGTATCCACCTGTTACAATACTCTCAGTGCTGTATTCACATGTTACATCACTCTCAGTACTGTATCCACATGTTACATCACTCTCTGTACTCTATCCACATGTTACACAACTCTCTGTACTGTATCCAAATGTTGCAATACTCTCTACTGTATTCACATGTTACATCACTCTCAGTACTGTATCCACATGTTACATCACTCTCTGTACTCTATCCACGTTACACAACTCTCTGTACTGTATCCATATGTTGCAATACTCTCTGTACTGTATTCACATGTTACATCACTCTCAGTATTGTGTCCACATGTTACATCACATTCAGTACTGTATCCACCTGTTAAAATACTCTCAGTACTGTATCCACCTGTTACAATACTCTCAGTACTGTATTCAGATGTTACATCACTCTCAGTATTGTAGCCACATATTACATCACTCAGTACTGTATTCCCCTGTTAGAATACTCTCAGTACTGTATTCACATGTTATATCACTCTCAGTACTGTATCCACATGTTACAATACAGTGTACTGTATCCACCTGTTACAATACTCTCAGTACTGTATCCACATGTTACAACACTCTCTGTACTGTATCCACCTGTTACAATACTCTCAGTACTGTATTCACATGTTACATCACTCTCAGTACTGTATCCACATGTTACAACACTCTCTGTACTTTATCCACCTGTTAGAATACTCTCAGTACTGTATTCACATGTTATATCACTCTCAGTACTGTATCCACATGTTACAATACAGTGTACTGTATCCACATGTTACAACACTCTCTGTACTGTATCCACCTGTTACACAACTCTCTGTACTGTATCCAAATGTTGCAATACTCTCTACTGTATTCACATGTTACATCACTCTCAGTACTGTATCCACATGTTACATCACTCTCTGTACTCTATCCACGTTACACAACTCTCTGTACTGTATCCATATGTTGCAATACTCTCTGTACTGTATTCACATGTTACATCACTCTCAGTATTGTGTCCACATGTTACATCACATTCAGTACTGTATCCACCTGTTAAAATACTCTCAGTACTGTATTCACATGTTACATCACTCTCAGTACTGTATCCACCTGTTACAATACTCTCAGTGCTGTATTCACATGTTACATCACTCTCAGTACTGTATCCACATGTTACATCACTCTCTGTACTCTATCCACATGTTACACAACTCTCTGTACTGTATCCAAATGTTGCAATACTCTCTACTGTATTCACATGTTACATCACTCTCAGTACTGTATCCACATGTTACATCACTCTCTGTACTCTATCCACGTTACACAACTCTCTGTACTGTATCCATATGTTGCAATACTCTCTGTACTGTATTCACATGTTACATCACTCTCAGTATTGTGTCCACATGTTACATCACATTCAGTACTGTATCCACCTGTTAAAATACTCTCAGTACTGTATCCACCTGTTACAATACTCTCAGTACTGTATTCAGATGTTACATCACTCTCAGTATTGTATCCACATGTTACAATACAGTGTACTGTATCCACCTGTTACAATACTCTCAGTACTGTATCCACATGTTACAACACTCTCTGTACTGTATCCACCTGTTACAATACTCTCAGTACTGTATTCACATGTTACATCACTCTCAGTACTGTATCCACATGTTACAACACTCTCTGTACTTTATCCACCTGTTAGAATACTCTCAGTACTGTATTCACATGTTATATCACTCTCAGTACTGTATCCACATGTTACAATACAGTGTACTGTATCCACATGTTACAACACTCTCTGTACTGTATCCACCTGTTACAATACTCTCAGTACTGTATTCACATGTTACATCACTCTCAGTACTGTATTCACATGTTACATCACTCTCAGTATTGCATCCACATGTTACAACACTCTCTGTACTGTATCCACATGTTACATCACTCTCAGTACAGTAATCACATGTTACAACATTCTTACTACTGTATCCATATGCTACAACACTCAGGACTGATCCCAGGTACAGGAGTGTTTTGACTCATTTCCAGCTGTTCTTTTATGAAGAAGAGAAAAGTACCTTGTATTACAGAAAATAAACAGATGGCCAGGGAATAAATTACAGGCATCCATCAGATCCCTACTGTGCACAACTCTCATCAGCCATCATCATAATGTTACACTGCAGATGGTATAAATCAGCTAGAAGTGTGGAAGACGCTTTGCTATAAAGGGAGTTACACAATCAGCAGTCTTTTTAGAAAACAATTTGTGAGAATATATCTAGTTATTCTCCTATTGCATTACTGGTCCCAGCTTTTTCCCTCCTTTTGTCATGTAGATTTTATATAGTTTGATTTTTCCTAACTTTCCAATTAGTTTATAATTAGAAATTGAAACCAGAGCGGGTTTCAGCTGCTGAATAAACTGCTCAAAAACAGGACAGACATTCTAAAGATCTTTTTCTTTCCTTTTACTGTCCCCTAGTGTTTACATTTCATAAACACAATCAGTTAACAAAAAGTTCATTATTTGTATGATAATATTCACTTCCATAATTCAATAAAATGCATAAAAAAAACAATGAATGATGTGCAATATTCCTCAGGTCTGTGATTAAGCTTGAATGCAATGTAATGTTCCTCCTGTAAGAGACTTTGTGTGAGATTGAAAAGATTTATGTCAATTCTTCTTGGAAAGTTAGCAGAGCACAACTTTATCATGACAAAACACAGCAATCTCTTCCTGTTTGAACTCCCTCCACACTCCAAACCCAACTGTCCGACAATGCCTGGAAGATAATCAGTCCTCCAGTAGGGTTACAGCATGTTAGGTGTGATGAAGTCTTTTAATTGACACTCCCTCCAACTGAATGTAGAATAAGGGTTTGCAATCTTATTGCATTTTTTATGTACAGGTTACCCCACTTGGTTCTTCAATAATTTCCCCTCAGTTTCTGATCCCCTCCCTTCTTTGTGCCTCCATCTTACACATTTGCAGCCAGGTACTTCACCGTTGTTATCTCCTTAAGGATCAGTGTGGTAATCTATGTGTGGAGCCACGGGAAATGGGCGAGGTCTTAAATGAATACTTCTCGTCTGGAGAAGGTCATGGAAGCTAATGAGTTCAAGGGAGGGAACAGCGATATCCTGGAGCATATCAACATTACAAAGGAGGAGGTGTTGGAGGTTTTGAAGCAAATTAAGGTGGATAAATCCCCAGGGCCTGACCAGGTGTATCCGAGGATGCTATGGGAAGCAAGGGAGGAGATTGCTGGGGCCCTGGCAGAGATTTTTGTATCATCGTTAGCCACGGGTGAGGTACCGGAAGACTGGAGGATAGCTAATGTTGTGCTTTTATTTAAGAAGGGCAGCAGGGATAAGCAATGGAACTACAGGCCAGTGAGCCTTACATCAGTGGTGGGAAAGTTATTGGAAGGGATTCTGAGAGACAGGATTTATATGCATCTGGAAAGGCATGGTCTGATTAGGGATAGTCAGCATGGTTTTGTGCGTGGCAAATCGTGTCTCACGAATTTGATTGAGTTTTTCGAGGAGGTGAACAAGAGGATTGACGAGGGCAGGGCGATGGACGTTGTTTACATGGACTTTAGCAAGGCCTTTGACAAGATCCCGCATGGTAGGCTGGTCCAGAAAGTTCGAACACTTGGGATCCAGGGTGAGCTAGCAAATTGGATACAAAATTGGCTTAGTGTTAGGAGGCAGAGGGTGACAGTGGAGGGTTGTTTTTCAGATTGGAGGCCGGTGACCAGTGGTGTGCTGCAGGGATCAGTGCTGGGCCCTCTGTTGTTTGTCATATATATTAATGACTTGGATGTGAATGTAGGGGGCATGATTAGTAAGTTTGCAGATGACACCAGAATTGGTGGTATAGTGGACAGTGAAGAAGGTTGTCTAAGGTTACAACAGGATATAGATAAACTGGGAAAGTGGGCAAGGCATTGGCAAATGGAATTTAACGCAGACAAGTGTGAAGTGATGCATTTTGGGAAGTTAAACCAAGGCAGGACCTATACAGTGAATGGCAGGACCGTGGGGAGTGTTGCTGAGCAGAGAGACCTTGGGATGCAAGTACATAGTTCCCTGAAAGTGGCAACACAGGTAGACAGAGTTGTGAAGAAGGCGAATGGCATGCTTGCCTTCATCGGCCGAGGCAATGAGTACAAGAGTTGGGATGTCATGTTACAGTTGTACATAACATTGGTTAGGCTGCATTTGGTGTACAGTTCTGGTTGCCGCACTACAGGAAATATGTGATTAAGCTAGACAGGGTGCAGAAAAGATTCATAAGGATGTTGCCTGATTTGGAGGGCTTGAGTTATAAAGAGAGATTGGATAGGCTGGGTCTGATTTCCCTGGAGTGAAGGAGGCTGAGAGGGGACATGATAGAGGTATATAAAATTATGGGAGGCATAGATAGGGTAGATAGCCAGAGTCTGTTTCCCATGGTAGGGGTGACTAAAATTAGAGGGCATAGATTTAAGGTGAGAGGGAGGAGGTTTAAAGGGGTAAATTTTTCACACAAAGAATAGTGGGTATCTGGAATGAGCTGCCTGAGGCAGGAACAGTAGGAACATTTAAGAGGCATCTGGACAGGTACTTGAATGAGCAAGGCATAGAGGGATATGGAATTAACACAGGCAGGTGGGATTAGTATAGTTAGGCATTATGGTCAGCATGGACATGGTGGGCCGAAGGGCCTGTTTCAGTGCTGTATCTCTCTATGACTCTAGAGTCTGTGCTGACCATCAACCACCCATTTATACTAATCCTACATTAATCCCATATTCCCCACCACATCCCCACCTTCCCTCAATTCTCCTACCACCTACCTACACTAGGGGCAATTTATAATGGCCAATTTACCTATCAACCTGCAAGTCTTTGGCTGTGGGAGGAAACCAGAGCACCCGGCAAGAACCCACATGGTCACAGGGAGAACTTGCAAACTCAACAAAGGCATTACCCAGAACTGAACCCAGGTCACTGGAGCTGTGAGGCTGCAGTGCTAACCACTGTGCCAATGTACTGACTCTAACTCCTCATACATATTGGGCAGGATTTGCCTGGTCCTGGGGTGACAGGCTGGGAGGCGGGTAGGCGGTAGAGGTTGGGTGGGCCGGGAAAACAGCAGGAAGCTGTGTCCAGATGGGTCCCCGATGCAGTCCCGCTGCCGGGAAAGTATCCCAATGGTGGGCCCAGATGTGCAGCAGTTGCCCGTCTCTGCTCGGCAGGCAGCTAATTAAAATATTTAGGGATCCTATTAGGATCGATTGTTCGGGCCCGGTGGCATTTTGCTAGTGGTGGACTGACCCCCAGCTGCGTAGGGGAGGCCGCCAGCTTCATGGAGGCGGCCTCCCTGTGGCTATCTGCCATCAGAGCTGGAGGCTCCATGCCCTGAAGTGTGGGCGATAGGGATGGCCCAATCGGCCATCCGGAGGGGTCTGCCCATTTGGCCCCTCTGATTCTTAATTTTATACTTGCTTCCATGTTGAGGTTCCCTCTCAATCCCCAAGCTGCCTCAGCAGCGCCCACCTCTCCCAGTGGGGCTGGTGAGACTCCAGAGCTGTCGGCCCTCTGAATGAACCTGCACCATCTGAAGCCTGCCTGTTATCCTTAATTGGACGGCCAATTAGGAACCCAACTCTGGAAAATTGCTGAGCTGGACCCACTGCCAGCAAGTGCGGGCTCTGGACCCCATTTGGTCCCAATGTCAGGGTCCTGAAGCCTGCAGTAAAATCCTACCCATAGCACCAGTCTTTTATGTGATGGGATCCTTTCCATCACTCCCTGCAGCATGAGTTCCAGCACAGAATCTCAGAATCTGGCAAGGCATGGGTATGAAGTCACCATTGTCTAGGAATTTTATTGTTTGGATCCCCTTCCCTTTTGTTCCTCAAGTTTTATATAACACCCTTTAAATTTCGGAGACATGGGTAGAGCAGGGGCAGGAATGGATGTTGCAGGTTCCGGGATTTAGATGTTTCAGTAAGAACAGAGAAGATGGTAAAAGAGTGGGGGGGGGGGTGTGGCATTGTTAATCAAGGAGAGTATTACGGCGGCAGAAAGGACGCTTGAGGACTCGTCTACTGAGGTAGTATGGGCCGAGGTTAGAAACAGGAGAGGAGAGGTCACCCTGTTGGGAGTCTTCTATAGACCTCCGAATAGTTCCAGAGATGTAGAGGAAAGGATAGCGAAGATGATTCTCGACAGGGGCGAGAGTAACAGGGTAGTTGTTATGGGGGACTTTAACTTTCCAAATATTGACTGGAAATACTATAGTTCGAGTACTTTAGATGGGTCACTTTTTGTCCAGTGTGTGCAGGAGGGTTTTCTGACACAGTATGTAGACAGGCCAACCAGGGGCGATGCCACATTGGATTTGGTACTGGGTAATGAACCCGGCCAGGTGTTCGATTTAGATGTAGGTGAGCACTTTGGTGATAGTGATCACAATTCGGTTAGGTTTACCTTAGCGATGGGCAGGGACAGGTATATACCACAGGGCAAGAATTATAGCTGGGGGAAAGGAAATTATGATGCGATTAGGCAAGATTTAGGATGCGTAGGATGGGGAAGGAAACTGCAGGGGATGGGAACAATCGAAATGTGGAGCTTATTCAAGGAGCAGCTACTGCATGTCCTTGATAAGTATGTACCTGTCAGGCAGGGAGGAAGTTGTCGAGCAAGGGAGCCGTGGTTTACTAAAGAAGTTGAAGCGCTTGTCAAGAGGAAGAAGAAGGCTTATGTTAGGATGAGACGTGAAGGCTCAGTTAGGGCGCTTGAGAGTTACAAGCTGGCCAGGAAGGATCTAAAGGGAGAGCTAAGAAGAGCAAGGAGAGGACACGAGAAGTCATTGGCGGATAGGATCAGGGAAAACCCTAAGGCTTTCTATAGGTATATCAGGAATAAAAGAATGACTAGAGTTAGATTAGGGCCAATCAAGGATAGTAGTGGGAAGTTGTGTGTGGAATCAGAGGAGATAGGGGAAGCGTTAAATGAATATTTTTCGTCAGTATTTACAGTAGAGAAAGAAAATGTTGTCGAGGAGAATACTGAGATTCAGACTACTAGGCAAGATGGGATTGAGGTTCACAAGGAGGAGGTGTTAGCAATTTTGGAAAGTGTGAAAATAGATAAGTCCCCTGGGCCAGATGGGATTTATCCTAGGATTCTCTGGGAAGCTAGGGAGGAGATGGCAGAGCCTTTGTCCTTGATCTTTATGTCGTCATTGTCGACGGGAATAGTGCCGGAAGACTGGAGGATAGCAAATGTTGTTCCCTTGTTCAAGAAGGGGAGTAGAGACAGCCCTGGTAATTATAGACCTGTGAGCCTTACTTCGGTTATGGGTAAAATGTTGGAAAAGGTTATAAGAGACAGGATTTATAATCATCTTGAAAAGAATAAGTTCATTAGCGATAGTCAGCACGGTTTTGTGAAGGGTAGGTCGTGCCTCACAAACCTTATTGAGTTTTTCGAGAAGGTGACCAAACAGATGGATGAGGGTAAAGCAGTGGATGTGGTGTATATGGATTTCAGTAAGGCGTTTGATAAGGTTCCCCACGGTAGGCTATTGCAGAAAATACAGAAGTATGGGGTTGAAGGTGATTTAGAGCTTTGGATCAGAAATTGGCTAGCTGAAAGAAGACAGAGGGTGGTGGTTGATGGCAAATGTTCATCCTGGAGTTTAGTTTCTAGTGGTGTACCGCAAGGATCTGTTTTGGGGCCACTGCTGTTTGTCATTTTTATAAATGACCTGGAAGAGGGTGTAGAAGGGTGGGGTAGTAAATTTGCGGATGACACTAAGGTCGGTGGAGTTGTGGATAGTGCCGAAGGATGTTGTAGGGTACAGAGGGACATAGATAGGCTGCAGAGCTGGGCTGAGAGATGGCAAATGGAGTTTAATGCGGAAAAGTGTGAGGTGATTCACTTTGGAAGGAGTAACAGGAATGCAGAGTACTGGGCTAATGGGAAGATTCTTGGTAGTGTAGATGAACAGAGAGATCTTGGTGTCCAGGTACATAAATCCCTGAAAGTTGCTACCCAGGTTAATAGGGCTGTTAAGAAGGCATATGGTGTGTTAGCTTTTATTAGTAGGGGGATCGAGTTTCGGAGCCACGAGGTCATGCTGCAGCTGTACAAAACTCTGGTGAGACCGCACCTGGAGTTATGCGTGCAGTTCTGGTCACCGCATTATAGGAAGGATGTGGAAGCTTTGGAAAGGGTGCAGAGGAGATTTATTCGGATGTTGCCTGGTATGGAGGGAAGGTCTTACGAGGAAAGGCTGAGGGACTTGAGGTTGTTTTTGTTGGAGAGAAGGAGGAGGAGAGGTGACTTAATAGAGACATATAAGATAATCAGAGGGTTAGATAGGGTGGATAGTGAGAGTCTTTTTCCTCGGATGGTGATGGCAAACACGAGGGGACATAGCTTTAAGTTGAGGGGTGATAGATATAGGACAGATGTGAGAGGTAGTTTCTTTACTCAGAGAGTAGTAGGGGCGTGGAACGTCCTGCCTGCAACAGTAGTAGACTTGCCAACTTTAAGGGCATTTAAGTGGTCATTGGATAGACATATGGATGAAAATGGAATAGTGTAGGTCAGATGGTTTCATAGGTTGGCGCAACATCGAGGGCCGAAGGGCCTGTACTGCGCTGTAATGTTCTAAAAAAAAATCAGTGTCAGCTGTGGAGTTGTAAAAGGACTTCACTAAATAGTTGCAACTTGCAGTGGCAAAAATATGCAAATCCCAAATTTTGGCAGTAAACAAGTGCAGGCATATTATAGAGACTTTAGAAAGCTGCTTTAACCTCCTCATGACTCTGCTTCTATATGTTGTGTGATTGCCTTTAAGAATGATGTCCCTTTAAGATCTTAGTATGCTAATAAGCTGAGTACTACGATGCAGTCATGTGACTACATGCCAGTCTCACTCTGCTACTGTAGCACCTATAAATAGCTGTAAACTGTATATACTTGTTAGCTGTTAATAAACATGTCTAAGATCTTCAATCACTGACTCCACTCATCTCATTTAGATTGCATCAGACAACATAAAAAGCTTCTCATTACACTACATTTGGCCAAGGTGGCCATAGACAGGTCCAGATTAAATGCGGATGATGAGGTTGTTCATTCCGTCTGCCTGCCTCTTTTCCATCGTCTTGTCCCGGTCCAGACGACACTGGAGAAGGAGTACGCATTGCCTGCAGGTACAATTGAATCCTTCGGCAACGATTGGTACTGGAGGGATTGCAGTGCGTTGTCAACAGAAAAAATAATATTTTCATTTAATTTGATAAGTTTCCTTTTCCTTGAATGATTTGGGTGTTTACTTTTCGTGAAATTCATTTTATTTTAGATGTTTGCACTGGGGCTGGTCTCCTAATTGGCCAATAAGAGAAGAAGTAGTCTGTTTCCATAGTAACTCACCATGCTCAGGTTTCTGACCTGGGGGTGTACAGTGGTTGCTTGTGATGTTAGGGATGAGTCCTGGTGGAGACTCTGTGGACTTGAGAAAAGAGAGGAAAGAAAGAGAAAAGGACTACCAGAAACATTCACATGACCACCATTTACTCCTGGTTTGCAGGCAAACTGGCAACTCCAGGCTAAAAAAATGCAAAAAGTGCGCATCACACTCCTTTAAATAAAAGAATACGCATTGATTGTTTTCAGAGCGAATGCATTTCAAAATTATCAGGAAACATTTTTGAGAAATCCTTTCAAATAGTTAAGCTATTTAGATTAAATTACAGCATTATTTAATCTCAAGAGACATTAAAAATGTTCATTCCAAATAAAATATTTAGTAATAATTATTTATAAATTGGAAAATAACTAACAAACGAATACGTTTGATCAATAAACAGAAATTAAAATAGAATATCATTTCTCTCCCTCTACACCAGTTATAAGTAGCCACAGGAAAGTCAACAGTTTATTTGGGAGTGCTGCTGAATTAACTTTATTCAGATTGTTGTCTGCTCTTCGAGCTCAAATTAAACTCACATTTTTGTATAACTTAGCACACGGACTAGTTATTATTTTTCCTAACTCTCAGAACTAAGTCTCAATTTCATAAATCTCTTCTCACAATTAAGAATCTGTTGGAAATAATTTAACAACTGCACTGATAATTCACAGTGAATTCACAAGAGAGTTAAAATATTGCGAACAAATTACGATATCCCAAGCATTGAAAGTACCAGAAATAAATGATTCCACACTAGGGGGACTTTTAACTTCTTAACCTGCTGGGAGTTGGGGGTGGGTGGCGTTGGGGATGGGGGTGGGGATGCAGTCGTGTGCATGAAACACAGAAGTTGGGCTTCCTCGCATGCTGTGGAGCTTTAAGTTGGTTTCCATTTGGGCGGGAAATACTGGAACAGAGGCTACAGGGCCAGGTAGGGGTGGAAGAGTGGGTGGTCTGATCCTGGGGAGTTGGGGGGGTGGTGGTTACCATCAGGAGGGTGGCTGATCCCAGGGGTGGGTAGAGAATCAGAAGCCACAGGACGGCAGGGATGGGGAGGGGGAGTGGGTCTGAGGCCTCAAAGTGGGGGAGGTTGGAAAGGAGATTGGAAGGGTCAGGGGGTGGTCCAAATGCAGGGGGCTGGTGAGGCAGATATGTTGGATCTAACAGTCCTCACCTCCTTGTAGCTTCGGGGCTTTCTGAGACTTTGGATGCCTGGCTGGTCAGAGTTAAATTTAAAGTGGTGGATAGATATGAGGCGTGCAGCCTCATTATAATATTTAAATTACCAACCCGCCTCCTGGGAGCAGGTCGGCTGCCCAAAATTGGAAGCAGGTGGGTTCCAGTTAGAATTCAGATTTTTAACATTTTAACCTCCCTTCTGACCCTACCCTGCTCATTTTTGGGGTGTGAAAACTCTCCCCCATTTTTTCCACTTGGTGTAAAGGTTGCTAAAGGTTGTATTGTTATGAGTCAGTATAACACCTTCAATGCTTCCTCTTCCTTTGCATAAATTATAGCAGTAGGATTAGATCTCGCTTATCATTTATATTCGGAGATGTACTGAGGATGTAAATGAATTATATAATCACCAGTTCATTTTCTTTTAAAACCAGGTTTACCTCAGTGTCACAGTAAAACAATGGTTTGCTAAAATTCAGATTTGTGATTTCTGAACTGAGATCCTGTTTTTTTACACAAAGCAGTACAAGAACACAGTGTGAGAACATTGTGCATTGTTGTTTAAGCTTTGCTAGACTTCTTTCCTGGATCCAACTTGGACTTCCCACTGCCATTCCCCCTGCTCGATACAGATAGCTCATCTAATGTAACCTTTGAAACGATTTTCCCCTTTTTCACCTGTTAAACAAATACATTTTAAAAAGTTTAGAATTTTTTTACACAGAAGTCATGGAACTATTACTCGATTTTTCACCCACTAACAATGAATGGGCAATATTTGGGTCCACAGACAATTTTCATCATTCGTAGTCTATATTTCCTCTGATGAACACCACCAATTTTTATTTATTTTATTTCATCAGGTGAAAGGTCATTGACCTGAAACATTGGCCGAGTTTTTACGAGCTGGCAGTGGCTCCGTCCACCAGCTGAAAAGTTGGGGGCAACCCTGCCTTGGCCCGTTCTATGAGCACTGACTGGGTTTTATGTGCATCAGGTCCAGCATTGGGGCTTCTGTCCCTTTAAGGGATGAGATCCAGCCTCCAAGAGCTGCTGGTCAATTGGGAGGCCGGAGGCTCTTCACTCCCAGCAGCGCCACTGGGAGTGGTGGCCACTGCTGAGACTGCAACCAGGCCAGAACAGCATCATGGACACCATCCCAGAACCCAGGTAAGTGGGGTTGGGGTCACTGGGACCAGTCAGGCAGACCCCGGCGAGGGGGCTGGTGGTTGGTGAGGATGGGAGGGATGTTTCCGCAGGGGATGCATTTGCTGCTGAGGTGGGCCTTCCATGGACCACAGGGTGCCCGATCAGGAAGGGCACCCCACCCCAACCCCGCGAGGAGGCAGCCAGGGTAAACCTGGCAGTCTCACCATGTGGCGTGAGGGCTCTCCAGCTGCTGGTAAAATACCAGCGGCAATAGGAAGAGGCCCTTAAGTGGCCACTTAAGGGTTTAAATTAGCCTCTGGGTGGGAGGGCCATCTGCCACCTCCCCCGCCACTGCTAAAATGCTAGCGGCGGCAGGAAGGCGACAGGAACACCATCCGATTTCTGGCCCCTGCACTCCTCACGGCTTCGAGGCCATGTAAAATCCCAGCTGTTTCTCTCTCTACAGATTCTGCCAGACCATTTCTCAGTTCAGAGTGCAGGCCTAGTTCCAGGATTACACCAATGAATCTTGGTAATCAGTTGCTAGGAGCTATACAAGAGTGAAGAAAGCTGACCCAAGCTTGCATCTTCCTTTCCTCCTTCACTTTGGGAAAGCCCTTGGCCTCATTTTGTGAGGAATCATTCAGAAATGCCTGTATCGCATCACTCAGTGTCACTGCGCCTCTGAACATCTGGTTGAATGTACATATATATCACCGCTGTAGTTCATCCATCAAGATATAAGGAGCGACAGTGGTTAGAAATGGACTACAGGGCTTCCTCAATGAGACCAATGCACTATGTGGTTCAGTAGTGAGCTATACAGACAAGGTAGGTTCGTGGAGAATGATGATTTGCTGTGGGGGAAGAAGGGTCACTGACCTGAAAAGTTAACTCTGCTTCTCTCTCCACAGATGCTGCCAGACCTGCTGATTATTTCCAGTATTTCTTGTTTTTATTATTTAGGAGGAAGCGGGAGTGCTGTTGGGGTTCTTACTGTTTGGAAACATTGATTGTAAAAGGCCAACAGGATGCAAGCTGCCACTACTGTCACTCAGAATACCCAATTATTATGGGGCAGGTACAAAGCGTGTGAACCACAAAATGGGCTGCACTCCCAGGGATGGGGAGGCCCAGCCAATCTTAATTTACCGTAAATTGTCTCCAATGTGCCTCAGGACCAAGCCAAATGCACTCTCTGGCCAGTGGGTGGGAGCAGGAATTTGACAGCAGCAGGCCATATGAGGCTGATAGGATTGCTCCCCAGCAGTCAATGATGGTGTGGGGGGTGGGGGGGGGGGGGGTGGTGGGAGGTGGTGGGGGGAATGGGGTGCTCTGCACATAATCAGGGGAGGGGCTGAGCATGGGATAGTGGAGGCCCAAGGCTTCCTTAAGACCCAGAATAGCCTGAAAGAAAATGTAATGACTGACCTTACTGGGCTTCTTCAGACCCACACCTAGCTCCTGACAAGTCTGGTCTGACAGGAAAGCTGCCACTGCTCCCCTGCTCTGGCCTCCAACCAAAATTGCAGAACGGGTCCCAACGGGAACATAGGTAGGCTCTGATCCCCATATTTAAACAGGATCCCACTGCCTTCCTGGGGGTGTGCTGCTCGCTGCTCAGAAGAACAGGTTAAGATCAGGATATAGTGAAAGGGTAGTGAGATCATAGTGGGCAAAGTCGCGCCCCTCATTTTAATTGCCCCTCCGGCTCAGTTTCCAGCAGGCAGAGGGAGTTAGAATCGGGGCCAGAGAAGCTACAGGGATGGTCTGAGGAATGGGCATGTCGCATTGAAGTTATAAAGAAGCTTTTGTGAAAATGACTGGAGCACTGAAGAGGGAGTTGTATTTTGCATCACACCTGTGCTGTACCTGACCTGAAAGTGTGAGACACTGACAGCGAGAGCAAAAATAGTGACGAGTGCAGCTAAAAAGCAGCTAAACTACAAAATGCACATCACATCACCACTGTAAAAAAACATTGTTAGATGTTATTAACCACTATTAATAAATATGAGCCAATCTCTTTGTTCATGGTGAGTCACCGCATATGCTGCTTTAGAAGGAGATGAGCATATCGGATGTAATGCAGAATACGTCATTCTGCTGAGTCTCTTAGGAATATAAAGGTGAACTTTCCAATATTGTAGTCCCAGCAGGGAGCATACAATTAAAACCAGGGCTGCAACATTGCAGTCCCGATTTGCCAACTATCTGATCCTGGCAGGCATGGATCCCCATTGGGAACCCAAAGCAACCAAACAGCGATTAAAAATGAATAGACCAATGTGAAATAGATTACATTGGAAATTGTAAGTATACTAATCTGATTGAAAAATTAGCTTATAAAAAAGCCTTTATATCCTTTTAAAAGTCTTAGAAATAAAAGTTGGTTTAAATACAAAAACTACAAAAAAGGGTGTAAGGAGAAGCTGAACAACTACAGGCCAGTCAGTTTAAACCTCAGTGGAAGGAAAGCTTTTAGAGACAATAATTTGGGACAAAATTAACAGTCACATGGATAAATGTGAATTAATTAAGGAAAGCCAGCAAGGATTTTTAAGAGCAAATCAGGTTTAACTAACTTGCTTGAGTTTTTTGGTGATGTAAGAGAGATGAGGGTAATGCGGTTGATGTGGTGTACATGGACTTCCAAAAGGCATTTGATAAAAAATGCCACGTAACAGGATTGTCAATAAAATAGAAGCCCATGGAATAAAAGGGACAGTAGTAGAATGGATACGAAGTTGGCTGCGTGACAGGAAACAAGAAGTAGTGGTAAAGGTTATTTGTCAGACTGGAGGAAGGTAGGGTTCCCCGAGGTCAGTGTTAGGACCACTACTTTTTGATATGTATTAATGACCTAGACTTGGGTGTACAGGGCACAATTTCAAAATTTGTGGATGACAAAAAACTTGGGAGTATTGTGAGCTGTGAGGAGGATAGTGCTAAACTTCAAGAGGATATAGGCTGGCTGGTGGAATGGGTGGACAGGTGGCAAATGAAATTTAATGCAGAGGAGTGTGAAGTGATTTACTTTGGCAGGAATAACAAGGAGAGGCAACATAAAAAAAGGGTGCAATTCTAAAGGGGTTGCAGGAGCAGAGGGACCTGGGGTTATATGTGCACAAATCATTGAAAGTTGCAAGGCAGGTTGAGAAAGCATTTAATAAAGCATATGGGATCCTGAGCTTTATAAATAGGGGCATAGAAAACAAAAGCAAAGAAGTTATGATAAAACACTGGCTCAGCCTCAACTAGAGTAATGTGTCCAATTCTGGGCACCATACTTTGGGAAGGATGTGAAGGCATTAAAGAGGGTGCAAGAAAAAATTCACAAGATTGGTTCCAGGGAACTTTAGTTACGTGGATAGGTTGGAGAAGCTGGGGCTATTCTCCTTGGAGACAGGAAGAATAAGAGGAGATTTGCTGGAGGTGTTCAAAATCATGAGGAACCTGGACAGAACAGATAGGGAGAAACTGTTCCCATTTGTGGAAGGATCAAGAACCAGAGGGCACTGATTTAAGGTGATTGGCAAAAGAAGCAACAGCAACATGAGAAAAAACCTTTTTACGCAGTGAATGGTTAGGATCTGGATTGCACTGCCTGACCGTGCGGTGGAGGTGGATTCAATTGAGGCTTTCAAAAGGGAATTGGATATTTATCCGAGGAAAACGAATTTGCAGGGATACGTGGAAAGGGCAAGGGAGTGGGACTAGTTGAGTTGCTCTTGCAGAGAGCCAGTACAGACACGACGCACTGAATGACCTCCTTCTGTGCTGTAACCATTCTATGATTCTATAAAATAAACAAAGAAATACAAAATAGTACAAAAATATTCGATAGTATACAAAAACACCTTCATATAATTTTAAAGGTTTAGAAATAAAAGGAAAGTTTGTTTAAAATAAACAAAACATGAAATAAATTAAAAGTATGAAATATATTTAGTTATAATTTAGAATATTTTATAGAATTTGTGCAGAATCCATAATTGAAAGAGCGGTTAATAAAGCATACAGTATCCTGGGTTTTATTAAAAGGGCCATAGAGTACAAGAGCAAAGAAGTTATGTTGAACTTGTATAAGACATTAGTTCAGCCTCAACTGGAGTATTGCGTCCAGTTCTGGGCGTCGCACTTTAGGAAAGACATGAGGGCATTAAAGAGAGTACAGAAAAGATTCACGAAAATGGTTCAAGGGATGAGGAATTTCAGTTATGAAGGTAGATTGGAGAAGTTAGGACTGTTTTCTTGAAAAAGAGAAGGCTGAGAGGTGATTTGATCGAGATATTCAAAATCATGAGGGGTCTGGACAGAGTAGATAGAGAGAAACTGTTCCCACTTGTGAAAGGATTAAGATCACACAGATTTAAATTATTTGGTAAGAAAAGCAAAAGTGACATGACGACATTTTTCATGCAACGAGTGTTTAAGGTCTGGAATGCGTTGCCTGAGAACGTGGTTGAGGCAGGTTCAACTGAAGCATTCAAAAGGGAATTAGACAGTTATATGAAAAGTAAGAATGTGCAGGATTACAGGGAGAAGGCAAGGGAATGGAGCTGAGGGAGTTGCTCTTTCAGAGAGCCAGTGTGGACACAGTGGGCCGAATGGTCTCTTCTGCACTGTGATGATTCTGTGATTCTGTGGTTCGATAAAGTATAAGTAGTTGATATAACAAATACCAATTTTTATTGAATTGCAGAGGGCCCTGCAGGATTTTCTGTCCGTTGTGGTTCATTTCTATTGTAGAAAATCCATTACAGAATTCCACTAAGGAAAGTCTTGTTGGGCACATTTCTCTCTGTCTGCTATCTCCCAAAATACATGAATCTTCAAGAAAAAGTTGACCTTATGTGTATTGCTTGGAGTGAAAAGCATTGTGGTAGTCCTGAATGATGCATTCGGAACTCCTGCTGAAAGCCAGCAGGAATTATGTTATCACTAGTAGGCAGGAGTCAAAATGGGTGGGAAGCAATGTACCAGCTAATTTGTAGTGTATGAGCAATTTGTTTAAGTGCACAGGCTTGCGTGGCCCTGCGCCTGCAGTAATATTAAAGGGGCCTGTGTGGGAACTTTCAGATTGCTGTGCAGCCTCGCAGCTTAGTGGGAGCTTTGGTGGGGACTAAGGCCCACCATTGGTGACCCATGGAAATGGTCCCTGGACAAAGTAATTAAAGATCTGGGGATGTGCGGAGGGGAGTCAGCAAGTTCACAATCGGGGGAGAGAGAGGAAGACTGGGCAAGGAAAGCCCAAAGACCGGTGATTGACCTTTTTGAGCCAATAAAAAGATTAACACACCAAATGTAGCAGGACTGTGTGACAGCCGAGGTGTTGCATGATGCATATGAAATGCAAGCTCTTGTACAGTTTGTCACATAAAGGCCATAAAAATAGCTAATATGACTTGCATTCATATAATACATTTCAAATCCTGAAAGCACTTCACAATCCAGAAGTTACTTTTGAAATGTAGCCAATATTGTTTTGTAGGCAAATATGACAGCCAATGTGCATACAGCAAGCGAGTCACGTGGCCTGCTAATGTGCTTTTGTGATGTTGGTTGAGGGTTAAATATTGACCAGAACTGAGGACACTTTGCTCTTCTTTCAGTATTGCCATGGGATCTTTTATGTTCACTTCTACAAAAAGACAGGGCTTATGTCTGACATCTCAAATGGAAGACACCTCAGGGTAAATTTCCATCTTCACTGCTTGACAGTAATCTGCTGGAGCCTATTTTCCTGTCTTTTGCAGAATCACCCCACCACATCCCCCAGTGGGAAGGTGATTTGCTCCATCAGATTACCACCCAGCCAGTGAAGGCAATGTCTTACCCCCATCTCTGCCAGTGTAGTGCTCCATCAGTACAACACTGAAGCGCAGCCTAGATTATGTGCCCAAATTCTGGAGTGGGGTTTGAACCCAGGACTTTTTTTGGTTCAGACGCAACCCCAAAACCAAACTGACATCAAGATGAGGATCAAATATATCGTTTCAAAATTATGTAAAAGGTAAGGAAAGGATTGAGAGGATAAATAGTGAAGGTTGTTTCCACTGGTTGGTGATTTGGCAAGAACAGGACATAGGCTCGAGGAAGGGATATTCAAACGGGCGAGCAGGATCAGTGTGTGGGAAGCCCGAAACAGGCGTTGCACCCAGCTGGTCTGAAAAAAAAGCAAGGCCTGGATGATTTTAATAGCCAACCTTCATTTGTGGATGGCATGAGGATAAAGAAGTTGGCTGAACATAGATGGGCAATGGTGTGCTATGGAGTAATATTGGTTTGTGAACACAGCTGTAGTTGGCTGACTTCGCAATGCTGCAGTGGTGTTGGTTTAGTGTGGACTGGCTATGATAGAGATAATTTGACAAAGAGTAGATTGTTATTAATGTAGAATGAAAAAACAGTTGAGTGCATTTGTAATAGCTTGGAAAAGACATGGAAACATGGATTAATACTAATGTGTAGAAGCTGATTGATTGTAGTTTAGCACTAAGGTGAATTGAGTGTGGATAAGTATTAGTATAAACATGGCCTTGGATTTATTTACTTATTCTCTAAGTTGAAATTGCAAGACAGACTTGTAAAATTGGAGCTGTTTTCATCAGAATAGAAGAGATTGCAGGGCAATTTGATGAATTGTTTGAAATTATGAAGGAATGGAACACAGTAGATAGAATCAAACTGCTTTCAATGATTGTGGAGTTTCGGACAATGGGCATATGTAAAAACCATGAACTGAAGTTGGTGTAGAGAAGATGGTTAAGTGTTAATTCATTAGTCTGGGAATGATTTGGGCGTGGATGGACTTCCACTGGAGTGATGCAGCACTAATTTGAAGCAATCTGTATGTTATGAACTGGCATCAGGATTCCAAAGTTGGCCATAGATTAGTATTGGTGTGAAGAAATCGCAAATATGGCTTTAAGATCATACGAAGGGCAGAGAAGAATATCAAGGAGGAATCATGAAAGAAAAGCATTTCAAAAGTTAAAGCCGATTTTGCAAGACTACATTCTCAGTCACCGACCAGAGCTAGTGTCATGGAATTGCGCTTCCAATTGATGAGACTCCCTGCTAAGAGCACAGCTAGGTTTCCTGCATTCAGGATAGGAAAATCAGCCAAGGTTATGATTGCTCTTCAGGGACCACTGCTGTGAAGTACATGTATAGAAACTAATTAAGGACATGAGCGATCTTGTTTTCGACAACCCTGGGGTAAAGGAGCTTGCTAACACTCATACATAAAGAATGGCCACTTGGTTGAGACATGCCTGTGGTACTACACCCCAACATAACTATGTACTTTCAGGAGAGGAAAAAGAAAAGACAAAACAATAAAATAGATTAGAAAACTCCACATTACAAGGTTGGAAGCCACCTTCCCCGCGGCAGTCTTTTTCTGCTTTGGTCGGTCCAAAGTGATGCACTGATTCTTAAGAATCTCTGTAATCAAAGGACAATATACAGTTAAAGAAAGGACTATGATCCAACATGGCACAGCCATCAATCAAAGTAGCCATGACCCCTTACAACTGGTTGTATTGGCAATGGAAAAACAAATTGCTTCAGTGTATGTATAGCTATACCAATAACTCAATACTGAAATGTGTAAATGTGCTTAAAAATCAGTCTTTTTAAACATAAAGAGCTTAGGATCCAATTGCATATGAAAAATAAGGTGTGTCCTCTTTAAGTTCAACTTTTATTTCTGATTTTTTCTTTAAATATACCCATTGATAATCAATTTATAAGTGTGCTCTCCAGTGGGAAACTGAATTATGGAGAACTGGAAAAATAAGAACATAAGAAATAGGAGCAGGAGTAGGCCATTCAGCCCCTCGAGCCTGCCCCGCCATTCAATAAGATCATAGCTGATCTGTCCCAGGTCTCAACTCCTCTTTCGGGCTTGCTCCGCATAACCCTTGACTCCCCGAGATTTCAAAAATCTATCTACCTCCTCCTTAAATACATTTAGTGACCTAGCCAACACAACACTCTGAGGTAGAGAATTCTAGAGATTCACCACCCTCTGAGAGAAGAAATTCCTTCGCATCTCAGTTTTAAATGTATGCCCCCTTATTCTGTAACTATTTCCCCTTGTTCACAATTCCCCCACCAGTGGAAACATATTCTCAACATCTACCCTGTCAAGCCCCCTCAGAATCTTATATGTTTCAATAAGATCACCTCTCATTCTTCTAAACTCCAATGAATAAAGGCCTAACCTATTTGGCCGTTCTTGATAAGACAACCCTTTCATCCCAGGACTCAGCCGAGTGAACCTTTTCTGAACTGCCTCCAATGCTAGTATATCCTTCCTTAAATATGGGGACCAAAACTGTACGCAGTATTCCAGGTGTGGCCTTACCAATACCCTGTACAGTTGTAACAAGACTTCCCTATTTTTAAACTCTAACCCCTAGCAATAAAGGCCAAAATTCCATTTGCCTTCCTAATTACTTGCTGCACCACATTTGAACCCTGCTCAATGCTGAGTGCACCGATTTCAGTAAAGTAGCAATGGGGATGCCACAATTGCCCTCAGTACCTCTGCGCTGGGGGAGGGGGGGGCGGGGGAGGAAATAAACCAGCTAGGATTTCTGCTCTTGGTTGCCCTTTTATGTCGCCTGCCATTCTATTCTCATATTCTCTCTTTGCCAGTCTTATTTTCCTCTTCACCTCCCCTCTCAACTTATCGTATGTGGCTTGGTTCAGACTTGAAGAGTTCACCTGACAGATCCTTGGGTCCAGTTTTGTGGAGCTGACCACCCCGCCCACCTGCACCACTAATGCCTCTAGCACCACATCTGTCACTCTGGAACTGTCTGTCTGCCCTGGTGTTCACTTTGCAATAATTTACACTGCTGTAATATTTTTGTGCAGCTTCCCTTTAAAGGTGCAACTTGTCTTTAGGAAGAGCAGGTTGGCTGTCCAATGTGATCGGCAAACAATGCTGCCAGGAGCCCCCTGCCATGCATAGAAGCAGCAGGCAGCTTGGAGGATAAAGAAGCAGCAGTGGAGCCACTCCAGCCAACGCTGGATGAGGTGGGTATATGAAAATTGCAAGATCCCCAGCTTGATCTGCATGAGTGCGGCAGGTTGTGAATCGCGACCCGTGTGCCCAAAAAACAGAGTAAACCAATTTTTTGCCTCATGTTTGGTAGGTGGATGAAGGAAAGGGGGAATAATGAGATGGGGAACAGATTGGGTACATGGGATTAGGACTGCTGCACACCAACATGAACTGGTTGGGTTAAGCAGCTTTTGTGTTGTAACTTGTACGTAATTCTATAAAAAGCAGCCAAGAGTCTGAGAGAGGAGAGCTCTGACACCTGGGCCTGCTTAAAAAGGCTCAATATATGTGGCAAGGGCCTGTGTTGTCTATCCTCTGTTCGTAATTAGTGGTTACTGTACCTATCACTTCTTCATTTGCATTGCTTTCAAGTGGAACAATCGATTTAAAGGAATTGTCTGCTTTGTTTCCTGTAAAAAGATAGACAAAATTCAGTTTGTTTTGCTAGTTTATTCTCCTCTCCTGAAGATGCTGAATTCCACTGATGTACAGTACCACAAGAGTCAATACCAGTTCCATAATCTGATCTAATTTGCCATTATTTTCTCATGCGATGTTAGGAAATGTGCCACCAGGATATTTGACTATGGGAGACTTCATAGGCAAGCACAATTATGTCCTCACTTGACACAAGTGTGCATACTGAATATTTAACATGGGTGTGAAAACTGGCAGATTTTTATGTTCCCTACCACAAGGGCACTGCAGCCAAATATAATGCCATAATTCTGGGATTGGACATGGGACTTTCCTAATCTCTATGGTTTAGTATCACATTGGGCACTCCATGTATTTACCCAGCCATCAAGGGAGTTGGATATCTTTGTCTCTCTAAATCAAGGCAAGTTTGCAAAGAACTGAGAGAAATAAATATTTACAGTTGTTATCGAAAGCAATAAAAATGCCTTGACATAATGGAGCCGACTTTCATTCTTGGTGCACATTGGCCAGGTGATGCACAAAGAGATCATGCCACCTGCCCGATAGCCTCAGTGAAAACCCTGAGCCATTTTGCTGATCAGGTCTCATTCACATCTGATTGACGAGCTGCACATTCTGAACCAGAGCTCACGGGCAGCTAGCTGATCGGGGTTAGGGTAGTGGGACTGTGGAAATCTGGTAGCCTCTCCGTGGAGCCAAGCGGGAAGTCAAGACTTGAAGGTGGGGTGAGGTAATTCGGGTAGAGGGCACAAATGCACCAGCAGTGGGCCAGAGGTGTTTTGCGGGACCAAGAAAAGCATTCCACAAAAATCGTTCCAATATCTGACCTGTGCTGTTCCCAGAGTGGCCTGTAGAAGTTCCTGAACACTCCGCCCATTAGTGCTGAAAAATTGCATTGCTGGCTTATATACAGCATCAGACCCTGATTTGCTTTAGTGAGGTTCACACCTGAACCATGCAGACATTCTGGCCCATTTCCAGGACCAGTTGGAAACGGTGGCCAGCGGATCAAGAATGGAACGGTAATTTTCAAAACACTTACCACTGTATTCCCGCCTGTCGAAGGTAGTGAAAATCGGTCCCAAAGAGGTATCCTTAGATCTCTGGGACCAATCTAGATTGATGGGATGACTTTTCCTTCTGCTAACTACAGGATGTAAAGACAACAGATGAAAAATACACACAATTCTTCACCAACTGGCCCTGAACTGACCTTTCCTCTCAGGGTGGTTACAGGGTTGGCTGATGTGGAAAACAGTGACTGTCATGCAGGCCCTCACCTGCCAAGAATGAGGTACATTGGTTTTATCATATGAGCATTGATTTTTAACTGTTGCTGGAGCGAGGAAATAACTTGTTGAACAGATCAGTCATGACTGGAAAAAACATTTGCATGCTAACAGACGGTGCTTGTGTAGACAAAGGACCATTCCCTGACACATTCAACCCAAACAATGGATGTTGTTCACCAGATAGTGAGAGGTTGGGAAGCACATTCCAGGGCCTGCTGGGATGATGCAATCCACAGGGGCCAGGACTATTGGACCAGTTGGTCACATGACTAACTGGCTGTTCCAGGGTTTTTTGAACAAGCCACAGAGGGTTTGAACTTAGAAAGACTATTTGCTCCTGGACTGAGAAGATCTCTCCTATCTGCTCCCATCTCTTTCTCACAAGCGTCTGAATCCATTGAAGACACATGAACCCAAGAGAGAAAAATCACCTACAGCGAACAAGGTTTAAGAAGAATACTGGGCCCCAACAAAAAGCAAGAACTACCTACAATTAAGGACTCCACAGCGACCTCGAAGAACCATAACAAAAACTCTGAAGATATTGCCTCAAACTTATCCACTTTATTTTTTTCTTCTGCTCTTTTCTGTTTCTATTTATGTGTGTATTGCATATGCATGTTAGCGAGGGCACATCATGTATCCGTAGGCGTTAACCGAATTAGAGTTTCAGTTCAAGCACCGCAGTCTCACAGCTCCAGTGACCCGGGTTCAATTCTGGGTACTGCCTGTGTGGAGTTTGCAAGTTCTCCCTGTGTCTGCGTGGGTTTTCGCCGGGTGCTCTGGTTTCCTCCCACCACCAAAAGACTTGCAGGTTGTTAGGTAAATTCGCCATTATAAATTGCCCCTAGTATAGGTAGGTGGTAGGAGAATATAGGGACAGGTGGGGATGTGGTAGGTATATGGGATTAGTGTAGGATTAGTATAAATGGGTGGTTGATGGTCGGCACAGACTCGGTGGGCTGAAGGGCCTGTTTCAGTGCTGTATCTCTAAATCAAAAAAAAAAATTAAAAATAAATAAATAAAAAAACCTAAGAAAACCTGTTTGTGCTGGTTTCTTTGCCTTATAATTGGAAAGCGGTGAACAAGGATTCACCAAGGGGGAGCTCAAAACACAGTGTGTTTAAAATTAAACCCTGTTACAGTAAGACAGGGTGAAGGTTGAAAGGAAACCCTAGACCTCTTTCTCACCTGGTCGTAACAGAAATTTGGGTGCTAGCGTCCGGAATTGACCCACCGACAAACGAGAAATTGGAAGTGGGAAGCCAAATTGTTCCCAATCAAAAAGGAGCAAGATTTCAATAAAGGTTTTCTTGTGGTTGTGTGTGTGCTTGAATACTAACATGTCTGCGACTGAAGCTAGAAGCTCCCCAACCCAGGGTGAAGGAGCTCCGGATAAGTTAAAAGCACTGTCTATGGAGGAGTTGGCAAAAGTGGCTGAGCAGGGTGAGATCACTGGATGTGGCAAGGCGAGGGAGTCTGAACTCCTAAGGCTAGTGGCCAACCATTTTTCCCTTGAATCTGAAGAAGCAGAAACAGGATTAAAAGTAGATCCGGACAGAATATTGCTAGCAAAGATACAGTTGGAACAGAGGAAATTTGAATTAGAGGAGAGGTGGAAAGAGAGCCTTCCAGAAGGAATGTGAAGGAAATGAGAGAGGAGAGAGAGAGAGAGTAAGACAGGAGAAGGAACGAGAGAGAGAGAGGAGAGTGAGAGAGAAGGAATATTCTGGAAGGAATGCAAAGCAAGAGAGCTGAAGCAGCTTGAGTTAACTAGGGGGTGACAGAGTAACCCTGGTGAAAGCATGGCCAATATGGAGGAGTGTAATTCAGGGCTGGATACAGAATTGTTAAGACTAGCTCAACTAATTACAAACTTCAATGAGGAGGATGTGGAAGATTTTCTGTGTCAGCTAAAATGGCCAGCTGAGACCTGGCTTCTTTTATTACAAAGCAAGCTAACCTGAAAAGCCCATGAGGTTTATTCCCTGTTGCCAGATGAGAGTTGACAGTTCATCAAATTATGAACTGACAAAAAATGCCATCCTCGGGGCATATGAATTAGTACACAAAGCCTATCGCCAAAAATTTAGAACCCTCAAGAAGCAAGCTAATCAAACTTATCTGGAGTTTGAAAGAAGTAAGCAGCTGGCTTTTGACCAGAGGCTGAAGGCTCTTAAAGTACAGCTCAGCTATGAGAATCTGAGAGAAGTAATTCTGTTAGAGGAATTTAAACACTCTTCCCCCACTCTCCATAAAGTCCCATGTCGAGGAGCAGTCGGTTCAGAGAGCCGGCAAGTGGCCTTTCTGGCCGATGAGTTTGCTTTAATTTATGTCGGTTTCCCAGGGGAGAACCTTTCCTAGTCACCCCCACAAATCCGAAAAGGACAAAGGGTGGGAAGGTGATAGGAGCCCAAGTAGTCCTGGGAGAGAAAGGAAAGCAGGAGACAGAGGGGGCCCTTCTGTAGCCAAAAAGGAAGGTGCTGTGAGCAAGAGTGAGACCCAGAGACCTGTGTGCTTCCATTGTAATAAAGCAGGGCATTTAAAAGCTGACTGATGGAAACTAAAGGGAAAACCAGTAGGGTTAATTAGGGCACACCTGCTCAGTGAAGAAGAGAACCTGATGGAAGTCACAGCAGAACCAGCTCTGGCTTTAAATGCAGTAAGAGTGAGACCCAGAAAGTTTATGGCTGCAAGTGCAGGAAAATTTAATAGGATTCCTGAGGGTTATCAAGGTTTTGTGTCTGAAGGGAAAGTAACTCCATACCCCTCGAGTGGGGCAAGCAAGCCCATAGTAATTCTCAGGGATACAGGGGTCACTAGATCCCTTTTACTGGGAAAAGGCCTGACCTTTCCCCCAGAGAGTGCAGTGAACACCAGAATGGTGGTGAATGGTATTGGAAGGCAGTGTATGCCTGTACGTGTACACCGGGTACACCAGGAGTGCGACTTAGTTTCGGGACCAGTGACCGTAGGGATTGCCCCTAGTTTGCCTGTGGATGGGGTTGACCTGCTCCTAGGTAATGATCTGGCGGGGGTGAAGGTGGTAGCCACCCTCAGAAGTGAAAGAAAGACCACTGTAAGGGTGGTGCCTCATCTAATCGAAGTGCCAGAGGGGAGTGCAGTAGAGTCTGCACAAAAACCTGCAGGCAGGAGTGTCCCAGAGGACAAAGGGGAGATTAGCAAAGAATCCTTCCCCACAGTCAGAAAAAAAGTGAACCACCTATCCCCTGAAGTCAAAAGCCTTTGCATGACTCAGCAAAGCACTGAAAGAGAGTTCAGGATAGACCCGCCCACTACTGACACTCCTGAAAAATAATTCCAACTCAGGGCTGGTTAAACATAACCATCTCAAAGACCCCAGGCAGCCATGGAAATCGGCAAGCTGAAGGAAAACCTCCCCAAAGAACCACATGTTTATTGAGTTGCCAAAAAGGGGACAATTAGAGCAGCACTGGCAGCAAGAAAAGACAGGCTGTAATTACTTTTAGGATATATACATGAATGGGAATGAATGAGAGAAATGCATGTTTTTTTTCGGGATCTTATATTTTCTCTTGACCCTTTTAATGAAATGTGCTATTCTCAAATCGCATATCATTCCACTGAGTGTGGAGGTGTCATACAGGCCCCCACCTGCCAAGAATGAGGCACATTGGTTTTGTCATATGAACATTGATTTTGAACTGTTGCTGGAGTGAGGAAATAACTTGTTGAACAGATCAGCCGTGGCTGGAAAAACTATTTGCATACTAACAGACAGTGCTTGTGTAGACAAAGGACTATTCCCTGACACATTCAACCCACAATGAATGTTGATAACCGGATAGTGAGGGGGTGGGGAAGCGTATTCCAGGGCCTGCTGGGGTGATGCAATCCACAGGGGCCAGGACTGGATGGACCAGCTGGTCACATGACTAACTGGCTGTTCCAGGGTTTTTTGAACTAGCCACAGAGGGTTGAATTCAGAAAGACTGTTTGCTCCTGGTCTAAGATCTCTCCTATCTGCTCCCATCTCTTTCTTACAAGCCTCTGATCCACTGAAGGCACAGGAACCTCAAGAGAGAAAAGTCTCCTACAGTGAACAAGGTTTAAGAAGAATACTGGGCCCCAACGAAAAGCAAGAACTACCTACAATCAAGGACTGTACAGTGAGCCCGAAGAACCGTAACAAAAACCCTTCAGATATTGCCTCACACTTTTTAACTTTATTTTTCTCTTCTCTTTTCTGTCTCGATTTGTATGTGTGTATCACATATGCATGCTAGCATAGGCAGGTCATGTATCCGTAGGCGTTAACCAAATTAGTGTTTAAGTTCAAGTTTAATAAATATAAACTGTTCTTCTTTAAACCTAAGAAAACCTGTTTGTGCTGGTTTCTTTGCCTTATAATTGGAAAGTGGTGAACAAGGATTCACCAAAGGGGAGCAAAAACACAGTGTGTTTAAAATTAAACCCTGTTACGTTAACACCAGGTGAAGGTTGAAAGGGAACCATAGATCTCTTCCTCACCGGGTCGTAACAGTGACACACTGAGTACAGTAGAGCTTGGTCCTGGTACTGAGATTAAGGTACATTATTGGAGTGGGAGGGAAAGAGTTTTAGCCTGCATTTAACCCATGATTAATGTAATATTGACATCAGGTGCCAGAAGTGTTCCATTTCCAGCATAATCAACCATCATCTTAATGAATAAAACAATTCTCTCAAAATAAAAGCAGCAATGAAATGCTGGAATCCTTACGTTCAATTTTGCATGCATAGTAGGTCCCTCTTGGCTCAAATAGGTTTTCAAGGTTTTCACCTTGATCTTTCATTTGGAACAGCAACTTCATATTCATCTGGTCGTCATACAAGTCTACTGTGTCTGCAGAGAAAGAAGGTTTGTATTATGGACCTGGATAACAATATCACAATGGGCTGGATTTTGTGCTGGAGGCAGGCGCTTGATGCCAGCTCGAAAAGGCGGGGATCCCCGCCCTCTGCCTTATTCCCCCACACCGGAGCGATCCTCTAGTCTTTTTATGTCAAAGTTTTAGGAGGCAGAATCCCTGTCACTTTAAAGACTTTATAGGGATGGGGATCCTGCCTCCAAGAGCTGCTGGCCAATCACGGGACCAGCAGTTCACCAGTATCGGCAGTACCACTGGGAGCGTTGGCCACTGCCGGTACTGCAAAGGCCTTGGACCCAGGCCCAGTGCTGGAAACCCGGAGATGAGGTAGATGAAACGGGGTCACCGGGGCCTGTCTAGAAGGCCCTGGTGAAGGGGACTGGGGGTTGGTCTTGCAGTCCAGGGGAAGGGGGCCCTGGGGGGTGAATTGGTACCCGGTGGGGGTCCTCCAAGTGCAACAAATTTTCCATGAAGGAGGGTCCCCACCCAGGCCCGCAGGTAGGGTGCCTCATTTTACAAGGCATCATCTCTGCGTGGCGGAGGACCCAACCCCGCACCCCCCTACCCCCTCACCACTGGTAAGATCCAGCGGCAGCAGGAAGAGGCCCTTAATTGGCACTTAATAAGCCACTTAAGGGCCTCAATTTGTCTCTGGGTGGGAAGGCTGTCATCAACCTATTCCCGCCACAGAAAGATTGCTGGGCGATGGGCCGCCTCCCCTGCCACCCACCGCAATTTTCCATGCCCCCCCCACCCCGCCTCCAATCCCACCTTGGTGGGGGTGGGGGGAGGGGGTGCTGTCCGTAAAATACCAGCCAGTGTCTGTCTCTCTCATTTTGGCATGAAGATGTCTGCTCACACAAAGGCACAGTTCCAAAGATTCCAGCTATTCAATAAAGAAAGACTTGCATTTATATAGCACCTTTCACGGCCTCAGGGCATTCCAAATCACTTCACTTCCAATTAAGTACCTTTGAAGTGTTGTCACTATTGTGATGTTGGAAACACAGCAGCCAGTTTTCACACAAGTCTTCACAAACAGCAGATAATGACTAGATAATCTATTTTAGTGATGTTGGTTGAGGGATAAATATTGGCCAGGACACTGGGGAGAACTCTTCTGCGAAAAGCAGCATCTGATCTTTTATGCCCATTTGCTCCCTGTGTCTGATTTCTCTGTGTGGGTGGATCTGAGTGGTGCTTGAGTAATCAGGGGTGTGTGATTGGTGATAAAAACAAGAAACGCTGGAAACACTCAGCAGGTCTGGCAGCATCTGTGGAGAGAGAAGCAGAGTTAACGTTTCAGGTTAGTGACTCTTCATCAGAACTTCTGAAGAAGGGTCACTGACCTGAAACATTAACTCTGCTTCTCTCTCCACAGATGCTGCCAGACCTGCTGAGTGTTTCCAGCATTTCTTGTTTTTATTTCAGATTTCCAGCATCTGCAGTATTTTGCTTTTATTTTGGTGTGTGATGGGTGGTCTTGTGATGGACCTGGCTCCTGGTGCACATCTTGAGAGACCCTAGAATAACAGAAATGTGTTGCCATAATGCCTATATGAAATAGATAAGACACAGAGGGAGCTAAATTGGATAACCCCCGAAAACAAGTTCGGGGAATCTGATGCGTAATTAACCCACGTCCGTTGGATGTAAAACAGGCAGGACGCCATCTTGGTGCTTCCTGCTCATTTGCATGAATGCTGCATGCAGGCCGCGCTAAATGCACTGTTGATTGGCTGCACACAACAATATTGTATCCAAAATGGATACTTGCTTGCACTACCTAAAGCTAGCTTGCACCTCTTAAAAGGGAGGTGCATTGTGGCAGGAACAGGTGCTGGGAGTCCTGTGGAGCAGAATCTGACTTGGGAAAGACAGGCCTAATTTTAGGATCCAACATCCTGCAAACCAAGAAAAATGCCCAACCCGAGATTAAGTCAGGCCATTTTCCAGGCTGTCTAGGATGGGCTTTTGGCCCCTTACATAGATTAATGGGGGCCGAATGCCTGATTTAAGACCCCTCAGGGAAACTGAGATGCCGAGATGTCAGGCCTGCTCCCACCAATGGGGAGCTCTCTTGGAAGGCTCAGTTTCTCCCCTTCATGGGGGGGGGTCTCCCTCCTGTGAGGATTGTTACGGATGGGGGGGAGATTCGGTGGATGACTTTCACTTATCACTTCTCAACTGACCGTAAGACAGTGTTTTTAAAAAATATTGATTTAATCCCTGAATGATTTAGTGGTCAAATAAACAGACAAATGGCAGGTTTTCTCGCAGGATTAAAAGAAAGATAAACTATTTATTAAACAATACCTGAAAAATATTCACAACCTCACCCACTTGCATATGCACACACACAAGAAGAGATAGAGATGGGAGGATAGTATGCAGTTACGTCCGATTGTTGTAAAAAGAGATCACTTTGAAACTTTCTTGGTTTTCCGGGAGGAATTTTTTTAAACAGCAGTGCAGGCCTTGTGTTCCTTTTCTTCATTCACTGAAGTATTGTAGACTTCTCTGGTTAAGATTCTGTCAAAGCTGGTGGCGAGGAGCCTGTTACGATTTCTCAGGTGGGGAGTTTTCAAGGTTACCTTGCAGCCTCTGCCTCTGCAATTTAAAAATGTTGCAGACAGGATCTTCTTCTTGTCTGGAATAAATCTCCCAGCTTTCTTGCTGGCTGGCTTTCTCCCTCTGTCTTTCAGAGAAGTATCTTTTTTAAGAAAAAACCTTATCAGACTGAGTTTTAGTCAGGTGACCATAGATGCTCCCCACTGGTGTGTTCATACAATGTCTTTGAACATGTGGCCATTGCTACACAATGTGGTTTGAATGTGACTTAAGTTGATAAAGTGGTGTGATGTCCCACTTGTTATCTTGGCTTTGAATCCAGAGTCTCCCTGTCTGCGAAGGCCTTTGTCAACTCAATTCTTGAAGATAGGGGCCATTTAGCATTGAATGGGCTGTTTAACATGTTAACCAACGGATCAGGTCTAAGCTCTGCAGTCTTGCCACATCCAGCCGTGAATAGTGATGGACAATTAAACAACTAACTGGAGGAGGTGGCTCCACAAATATCCCCATCCTCAATGACAGGGGAGCCCAGCACATCAGTACGAAAGATAAGGCTGAAGCAGTTGCATCAATCTTCAGCCAGAACTGCTGAGTTGATGATCCATCTCGGCCTCCTCCTGAAGTCCCCAGCATCACAGATGCCAACGTCAGTCAATTTGATTCACTCCGCGTGATATCAAGAAACGACTGAAGGCACTGGATACTGCAAAGCCAAGGGCCCTGACAACATTCCGGCAATAGTACTGAAGACCTGTGCTCCAGAACTTGCCGTGCCCCTAGCCAAGCTGTTCTAGTACAGCTACAACACTGGCATCTACCCTGCAATGTGGAAAATTGCCCAGGTATGTCCTGTACACAAAAAGCAGGACAGGTCCAACCCGGCCAATTACCACCCCATCAGTCTACTCTCAATCATCAGTAAAGTGATGGAAGGTGCCATCAACAGTGCTATCAAGCGGCACTTGCTTAGCAGTAACCTGCTCGGTGATGCTCAGTTTGGGTTCCGCCAGGGCCACTCAGCTCCTGACCTCATTACAGCCTTGGTTCAAACATGGACAAAAGAGCTGAACTCAAGAGGTGAGGTGAGAGTGACTGCCCTTGATATCAAGACAGAATTTGACCGAGTGTGGCATCAAGGAGCCTTAGCAAAACTGAAGTTAATGGGAATCAGGGGGAAAACTCTCCACCGGTTGGAGTCATACCTAGCACAAAGGAAGATGATTGTGGTTGTTGGAGGTCAATCATCTCAGCTCCAGGGCATTACTACAGTGAGTTCCTCAGGGTAGTGTCCTAGGCCCAACCATCTTCATCAATGACCTTCCTTCAATCATAAGGTCAGAAGTAAGGATGTTCGCTGATTATTGCACAATGTTCAGCACCATTCGCAACTCCTCAAATACTGAAGCAATCCGTGTAGAAATGCAGCAAGACCTGGACAATATGCAGGCTTGGGCTAATAAGTGGCAAGTAACATTCGTGCCACACAAGTGCCAGGCAATAACCATCTCCAACAAGAGAGAATCTAACCATCTCCCCTTGACATTCAATGTCATTACCATCGCTGAATCTCCCACTATCAACATCCTTAGGGTTATCATTGCCCAGAAACTGAACTGGAGTAGCCATATAAATACCCTGGCTACAAGAGCAGGTCAGAGGCTAGGAAACCTGCGGTGAGTAATTCACCTCCTGACTCCCCAAAGCCTGTCCACCATCTGCAAGGTACAAGTCAGAAATGTGATGGAATACTCTCCACTTGCCTGGATGGGTGCAGCTCCAACAACACTCAAGAAGCTTGACACCATCCAGGACAAAGCAGCCCGCTTGATTGGTACTACCCCATTCACAAAAAACATTCACTCACTCCACCACCGACGCACAGTGGCAGCAGTGTGTACCATCTACAAGATGCACTGCAGCAATGCACCTTCCAAACCCGCGACCACTACCAACTAGAAGGCCAAGGGCAGCAAGTGCATGGGAAGACCACTGCCTGCAAGTTCCCCTCCAAGTCACACACCATCCTGACTTGGAACCATTTCGCCGTTCCTTCACTGTCGCTGGGTCAAAATCCTGGAACTCCCTTCCTAACAGCACTGTGGGTGTACCTACCTCACATGGACTGCTGGGGTTCAAGAGCCAATAGGGATGGGCAATAAATGCTGGCCTAGCCAGCGACGCCCACATTCTATGAATGAATTTTTTAAAATGTGCCTTCCCCAGGACTAGTCCAGATGTGATGATGGGTTTAATCCCCAACAGGCACTATATATATTTGCTCTGCAGGAGATGTCATCTGACCTCTTACTCCATCTTGTCTGCAACAAAAATCTGTCCATTTTTTGAGTTTAGTTCATCAATTAATTTTTCCAGTTCATAATTGCTCCAGTTCACTTTAATTCATAACTGTTTCTTGCATGAGCGTGACAGGATTAATGGAAGGCCTTTCTTTGGAAGACTCCTTCTCCAGTAGGAGGTCTAAAAGCAGGTGCTTATGAGCAGAGGACTCCCTCTCTGACATAGAAATTCATAGAAATTTACAGCACAGAAGGCAGCGATTTGGCCCATTGTGTCTGTGACTCAACACAATTGATTCAATACACTCTTAAAAATACCCAGCTAGTATAAAACACACAGTAATTCCGGTCACACTTTGAAGCTAATGGAAGATTTCATGTAAGTTCTTGGTCCATGTTCTCGGTCCATTACTGAACATTTGCCAATATGTCATATTGGTTCAGTTCACAAACAGTTGTAAAACATAGAGTCATAAAATCATAGAGTTAAAATTGGCAAGGCTTAGATGTAAATCCTGCTTCTTACTGGCAGGTATTAGTGTGGCAATGTAACCTGATCCTAATTTACTGTCTGCATCCCAATCAAGTATTTTGGGCCCAAACTCTGCCATAAACAAGGCAGAACCCCCAAGTGATACTGAAGGAGGTGCTTCAGGTGAATGGTGTCATGCCTCATGTAAGACTTTACACATGTCTAAAAGCCACCAATAGTTGGAATGTAGACATAAGGAAATAACTTAGTTTTAAAGTTAGAACATGAGCCGCTGAAAATTACAACAGAAATGACAGCATTTGTTTATTTGCAGTAACTCCATTTTCCCCAGGAACTTCATCAGGTTTTAGTTTTTTTAAAACCATAATGCCACTGCTGTATTTACTCATCAATATCTCAGAGATATCACACTGAAAGACTTCAGTGCTTTGGTTCCTGTTTAAAAGAGAACATCTTCTGTGATGCTCTGAAAGAGTCTATGGGGAAAGTGGGGGTGAATTACAATTTAACAAACCAAATATTTCCACTCAAGAGATTGGTTTGAGAGGCAACTATATGTGTTTTTTGCAGAGTATCTGAAAAAAAAGATTTGCATTTATATAGTGCCTTTCTCAACCACCGGACATCTCAAAGCGCTTTACAGCCAATGAAGTACTTCCTGAAGGGCAGTTACTATTGTAATGCAGGAAACACAACAGCCAATATGTACACAGCAAACTCCCACAAACAGCAATGTAATAATAAGCAGATAATCTTTTTTTTGTGATGTTGATTAAGGGATAAATATTGACCAGGACACTTCCTCAGTACTGCACTGGAGTTTCAGCCTTGATTTTTGTGCTCAAGTCCTGGAGGGGAACTTGAATCCAGAACCTTATAACCTAGAAATAAGGGTGATACTAGTCGAGCCACAGCTGGCAATGTGGACTGGGATCAATAAACAAAAGATATATGCTTGTGTTTGGGAAACTTTTCACATTCTTAAAGTCCTCATGTGTTCCTAAGTCAGATGCCCATAGCACTGTCAGGTCTGCCTTGATAGACTGCTTGCTGACTGCAACCTGATCAATAAATCAGTGTACCTTGCCCTTCACTGCTTGGATATGGGCAGCAAGCAATAGGTTTTCATTGTGACCTTCTAGAATGACCCTTAATGCAGGAACCTTACTCTCACACAGACAACAAACTAAGCACAGAGGCCACCAGACTGCCACTCAATGCGACACAGTGAGGTGCCCGTGACTCCTCACTTCCTAACCAGCCTCAGCCAGCACGAAGCTAGCCAGTGTGGGGCCTAGCTTCCAGGCTGAGGAGACGACGCAGACCCAAGGGGGAAAGCCATTGAAGCTCTCAATCCCAGGCGTCAACTGGAAAGTAAACTTGCCTGGATTTTCTAAGTCTTGTGCCAGAGGTCCTGATTTAAAAACGGAAGTAAATCTCAGTGAGATTACTCTTGGTTTGCTGTGCAATGCAGCAGGTGTAGGTGCCACTATTGGGCACTGGATTTTACACCCTGTAATAACAGCTTTATACTTAAATTTTTGTTTTTGTTTACAAAACGGAAATGAGGTGTATAATCATAGAGCCTATCTGCTACAGATGGTTAAAGTGAAAATTCTCTCCTGTATGTTTGCATGAAGTTGCCAAGATCTTTTTTACCCTCAATTATACCTATTTATCTCAGGGATAGTTCCTCATAGAGAGATACAGGACTGAAACAGACCCTTTGGCCCAACGAGTCCACATCGACCATCAACCACCCATTTATACTAATCCTACATTAATCCCGTTTACCCTCTCACATCCCCACCTTCCCTCAATTCTTGGCCAATTTACCTAACAACCCTGCAAGTCTTTGGCATGTGGGAGGAAACCAGAGCACCCGGAGGAAACCCACACAGTCACAGGGAGAACTTGCAAACTCCACACAGGCAGTACCCAGAACCAAACCCAGGTCGCTGGAGCTGTGAGACTGTTGTGCTAGCCACTGTGCCACTCATGGCCAGAGAGTTTGTCTATCAGTCCCTGTCATCCACCTATAGTTCTGGACAGGTTCATCCCTTAAAGCCCAGTGAACATACAGCTGTATGTATTTTAAAGAGCGGAGAGTGTCTTCCCTGTGCCCAACCTCTTCCCCGGGTCACAGAATTTAATTCTCGTCCGCCGCCACAAACCTCTGTGCAAGGGAGACTGTGTTGACTTGATAAGAACATCTCCTGCCATGCTTAATGCACATTGTGGTGCAGAGGGGGTTTCACACAGTCACAAGTATGTCTTTCCCCCTTTGCCACAGCTTTTCCGACAGAGCATCCAAGTATTCTCCTCAAACGGGGCAGGTGTGGACATGTCATTTCCCATTTTCCACTTGGTTGATTTCCTGCAGCCAGTTCAAAGCAGTTGGTTTGAAATGGTAGCAGCAGCCCTTAAGAGCTGCTAATCTCTGAATATCCATTCTCCGGCAATTATAGTGGACCCTGTGTTATGACAAACACGAAGGGAATTTACTTCAACAATATGCCTGAGCCAATCTCACTAATTTCAATCAATTTAGCCAGCCTTTCCAGAACTCAGAATTCCGAGCACCCTTTCAGCCAGGTCGCTGTACTCCCATCTTCCCCCTCATATCAGTCTGACTCTCTTTCTGTGGGGTGGGGCCTGGAGTTAACGGGGTGAAGTGGTTTCTCTTGAAAGGGCCTCCAAGAGGTGGGTCCAGATTGCTTGATACTTTCCAAGTACTGGGTGGAAGTTGTACATTATTTGTTTCCCATATCCCATTGCTGCTTTCTGCACATTTCAGTGGTGGGTTTTAACCACAGCAGAGCACCTTCCCACAGAGAGGAGCTAAATTATGGGAACAGGCTGCATAGACTAGACTTGTATTCCCTGGAGATTAAAGTATGACCTAATTGAGATATTAAAGTTGTTTAAAGGATTTAATAGAGTAGTTTGAAACTATTTCCTTTGATGGGAGAATCCAGAACAAGAGGGATAACTTTAAAATTAGAGCTACGCTGTTCAGGGACTAAAGTTAGGAAGCATTTCTTTACTCAAAGGGTGGTGGAAATCTGTAACTCTCTCCCCAAAAAGCTGTTGTGGCTGGGTCATTTAGAAATTTCAGACTGAGATTTATAGATTTTTGTTAGCCAAGGGTATTAAGAGATATGGAACCAAGACAAGTATACTGTATTGTTCATTTATTGTTCATTTGATATCTAGTGTAATGTTCATTTGAGGCCATCACATGCTTGGTGTACCACGAGCAGTCTGCCACTAGAGGGAGTCGATAATAGTTTCACTTTACAGCAGCAATCCAGAAGATAGTGCCGTGTGTTTCTTCCAGAGATTTACAAAAGCAGATCAACAATGTGAGATCTTACAATGGCTTTGAGGATGGAATCTGCATTTACTTTATAGCCAGGTCACTTTACTTTCAGTCATGAACTCCAGGTAATGCAGATAGCCAAATAAGGACAGTGCTGGGGTTTGTGCACAACAGGCCTTGTATCTTTGTGCAGCTAATGCAGGACTGACATTTTGCTGCATACACCAATGCAAGGGTAGTTTGGTTTGCTTAAACCTCGGAGAAGGATTTATTGCAGGACTGTAGCACCCCATGAAATGTGCATTTGTTCCTTCCACCTGCCATTATTATTTTTGACGACATCAGTGTGATTGTGCCTGCGGAACACTATCCTGGATCCTTGATCACACACTATCGCCGCACTGATGATCGAGATGGCGATAGCTATGCCCAACTTATCACATTTCTACGTGCACTCCGAGCTCTCATCTCTGTTCCCTCGTTGGCAGAAGTGGCTGCAATGATTCGAGGATGCAGTGGTGGACTTTGTAATCACCAATGGTAAGAGAAAAAATGCCTTACTTCCCCACTATGAAGGTTGTCCTGCTAGAATCCCACCTGCCAAGAATGAGGCATATTAATTTTGTCATATGAACATTGATTTGAAAACTGTTGCTGAAGTGAAGAAAGGACTTGTTAAAAAATCACCAGGCCCTTGGCTGGAAAACATTTTTTGCACACCAACAGCCAGTGCTTGGAAGCACAAAAGGGCTATTCCCTGCTCCAATTTAACTCACAATGGACTTTGAGCACCAGGTATTGTGTGTGAGAAGAGACATTCCAGGGTCGGCTAAGACCAAAGAATCCTCAAACAGATGTGGTCAGACCAGCTAGTCACATGACTAATCTGTTTGGCAACCTGGGTTTTTCTGAATTGTCCAAACAGTTTGAACTCAGAGTGTTTGTTTGCTCCTGGACTGAAAAGACCTCTCCTGGCTGGCTCGCCACAGCCTCTCCTGTCTGCTCCCATCTCTTTGTCACGGAACTCCAAATCCACTATAGACACATGAAACCCAAGAAAGAAAAGTCTCCTACAGCGAACAAAATTTAAGAAGAATAGTGCGCCCCAACGAAAAGCAAGATCTACCTATAATCAAAGACTCTACAGTAAGTTCGATAAACCATAACAACAGCTCTTCAGATATTGCCACAAACTTTTCCACTTTATTTTTCTTCTGCTCTTTTCTGTCTCTATCTGCATGTGTGTATCGCATATGCATGCTAGCATGGGCATGTCGTGTATCCGTAGACGTTAACCGAATTAAAGTTTAAGTTTAATAAATTTCAACCTTTCTTCTTTAAACTTAAGAAATCCCATTTGTGCTGGTTTCTTTGCCTTATAATTGGAAAGCGGTGAACAAGGATTCACCAAGGGGGAGCTAAGAACATGGTGTGTTTAAAATTAAACGCTGTTACGGTAAGACCAGGTGAAGGCTGAAAGGGAACCCTAGACCTCTTTCTCACCTGGTCGTAACAAGGTGAAGAATTGGAAAATATTTTTGAGACACTTATGCCTACGCAAGGTGACTATGACTCAGCAAAAATGCATTAACAACTTATTTCACGCCCAAGAAGAATGCAATATATGAAAAAATAATATTCCGACAAAGAAACAAATGAGACAATTGGTCAATATTGTGTATGATTGAGACAATGTGACTTTGGTGACGTCGAACAGGAAATCAAAACACAAATAATTGAAGGTTGCCTCTCTAGTCAAATACACAGAAAAGCTCTCCAGAAAGACAGAAAGCTGTCAGAGCTGCTGGAGTTAGCAAGATCACTATCCCTTTCAGAGTCCAGAGCTGCTGAAGTTGAGGCTACCAACAGCAACTGTCACACTTCAAGTTCAACTCCTGTGAAAGTGTTCACTGCTCATGTTCCAGATAATGAGAACAATCTCCCAAACAGGATAATGACATTTCCAAGCAATACTTCTGCTGTGGCCATGCTTATCCACGCCAGACAGTATGCTCTGCTGCTGACAAGCAGTGTAAAGCTTGTGGGAAACTCAACCATTTTGCTCCTATTTGCTGCTCATCAACAAAAGCAACTGTTAAGGCAATGCTAACAAAAGGGTGCCACATACGCATACCACACCTAAAGGATGAGAGAATGTAGCCAATGTGCAGATATGTGACCCTGAATATACTTTTGTGCTCTCTTCCAGACACAGCAACCAGACACGTGTGACAGTGGTCATTGGCTGCTGGAAAGTACATCCTCTCATCGATACAGGAGCATCTATCAACGTAATGGGAGATAAAACGTACGGCAAACTTCAAGACTGCCCCAACCTATGCAAGCCAGGAAATACAAGAATCTTCTACTACAACAGTAACAAATTACTGAAAGTTATTGGGACTTTCAAAATGCCAGTCACATTCAAAGACACCAGAACGAATGCTACAATAAAAGCAAAATACTGCAGATGATGGCAATCTGAAATAAAAACAGTAAGTGCTGGAAATACTCAGCAAGTCTGCCAGCATCTGTAGAGAGAAAAGCAGAGTTAACATTTCAGATCTGTGACCTTTCACCAGAACAAATACTATATTCTGTCTTATCTGGAGAAAGTAACACACTCATCAGTTTCCACACAGCATCAGATCTGCGCATGATTGCAGTCACATACACAGTTCCTACATGTACCAACGACGTTCTTGAACTATATGCTGACCGCTTCATTGGTAATCGGCAAACTGAAGGGTGCTACATGCAAGCCTGTCAATCATCGCGATGGCAAGCAGATCGTTAAAGCTCGTAGAACGATGATATTCACAGAGATAGAAGCACTCTCAATCCCATGGAACATCCTACACTTTCACCTATACTTGTACGGAAGTGAGTTTGAAGTGATAACCAATCATGGGCCACTAGTGAGCCGGTTCAACAATCCTCATAGCAAGCCACCTACTCGAATAGAGTGTTGGATACTCAAAGAGTACAAGTTCCGTGTTAAGTATCAGCCAGACAAGCTTAACTCAGCGGACTACCTTTCGTGCCATCCTTTGCCAACAATTAGTCCTCCTAGTTGCAAATAACAGACTGCTGAACAACATTTTAACAAAGTGAGCATAAACGTGGTGCCAAAGTCGATAGAAGTAACTGACATCAAAGGGGCAACAAAACAAGATGAAACAAGATGAAGCATTGTAACTATATATGATAGCTATGGAATTGCAAAAGTGGAAAGGCATGAGTGACAGAACATCTACAAACGAAGTTGCTCACATACTACAAGGTCTTCACCATGTTCAAAAGGAGCTCACAGTTGCAACTGATTTTATGAGGCAGCTGCATTGTCATTCCATAGTTATTGAGAAAATGTGTTGTGGAAATAGCACATGAGGGTGACCAGGGAATTGTTAAAACCAAGCAACTTCTTTCAGAAAAGGTAGGGTTCCCGGGAGTTGACCACATGGTGGAGCCTGCGCACAGGCAGCTGACTCCATTGCTGGGGACGGACAGCAACCCCTCCACGTGATGGGGGTGGGGGGGGGGGTGCGGAGGTGGGCGCCCCAGCTACTTAAATGAGCTGCCACACAGGAGATTGCGGCAGCTCTTTGGCGTGCGGCTCGCACGGGTGGGCTGCCATTTTTGAGTTCACTGCCGAGATTGGCGGTGGGCTCTTAAAATCCAGCACTACATCTTTTTCCCCTTTTGATGTAAGACATTATTTCTGAATTAACGCATTCTGAACAACAAAAATATATATATTAAGCCATTTCTTCGTGTTTAACTTGTCTGTTTTCTCTAAGCACAGAAATAATCTTTGAGCTATGAAGGTCTCTTAGGTCTATGGTTAGATTTACAAATTTGAGGTTGTGGTCCTGTGTAATCAACTTGATGGGGTGGATGATCAACATTACTCATAGGAAAAGGAAATGTATCCACATAACCACTATCCTCAAAATATCCTATCAAGTGTCTCGCATTCCACTTGGTGTTGTCATCCAACAGATAGAGCACTTGTACCTAGCGACCGCTTAATCTGCTTTGGACCCGATACTGATGAAGAAAGTTTGTGGTTGTGATTTGACCGTTTGATTTGAATGCAATCTCCGACTTTAAATTGTGGTAAAAACAAGAAATGCTGGAACCACTCAGCAGGTCTGGCAGCATCTGTGGAAAGAGAAGCAGAGTTAACGTTTCGGATCAGTGACCCGAAACATTAACTCTGCTTCTCTTTCCACAGATGCTGCCAGACCTGCTGAGTGGTTCCAGCATTTCTTGTTTTTATTTCAGATTTCCAGCATCCGCAGTATTTTGCTTTTATTTAAATTGTGGTTCCCTTGCACCTGTAAGTTTGTCAAAGTATGTTTCATTATCGCCAACACTGTCTGAGATAGCGGTACAGTAAGCATATCAGCTACTCGATTGTGTGAATCTGCAAGATTCTCGTCTTCGAAGTTATACTGATGAAGATGATCGGACCATCTGTAGGTGCGTACAGGTTGATGACCTGATCCTGACGGAGCTAACAATATAATCAACACTTGGTTTTCGGTGCAGAGAGTGAACTTTTTACCAAGAAGATACATATGCCAATGCTCAGATACATAGATGCAGGGTAGTGCTTCCCACTCTCCAGTAGAGTATTTGCATTCAGTTTTCAACAATGGGTGTGACGGATAAGCAATTGGTCATTCGTTTCCTTCAATAGTCTGCGAGAGTACAGCTATGATTGCAGTTCCCGATGCATCTGTTGTGGCATACGTTTCCGTATGTGGGCTGTAATGCATGAGGACTGGCGGAGATGCTATCTTCGACTTTAACATTTCAAACACTGTTTGTTGTGCAATTGTCCATTCCCATTGAGCATCTTTGCGCAGTAGCTTCTGAAGTGGCTCTGCGATCTCTGCAACTTTGGAAGGAATTTGTGATAGAAGCTGATAGTACCGAGGAACAGTGCCAGCTCTTTCACATAAGATGGTGTTGGAAGTGCATGAAAAGCTTTGATGTTGTTGTGTGTAGGCTTTACTCCAGCTGCTGTCACTCAGTAACCTAGAAAGTCAATCTCAGAATGCCGCAAATGTGCATTTGTCCTTGTTGAGTGTCGAATTGTGTTTTGCGAGTCGAGTGAAAACAGCTGATAATCATGGATCATGTCCTGCTTTGTCCCTTCCATGAACAACGATGTCATCAAGTAGGTTAAGCATTCCCTCAACATCCGACAAGACTGAAGAAACGATCTTCTGGAATGCGCTAGGTGCTGAACTTAGTCCATAGGGAATTCTGCTGCACTGAAACAGCCCTTCATGAGTAACAAAAGCTGTAAGATATCGGCTTTGTTCTTCTGGAGGTATCTGAAGATAACTCTGTCACATATCGAGCTTTATGAAGACTGTGGAGTCATGAAATGATGCTGACAGTTCTTGGATTGTAGGAAGTGGATACTTGTCTGGTATGATAGCTTTGTTGACTGCCTTAAGATCATTGCATCGTCTAAGTTCATCATTTTTTTGTCGTACAATGACTAGATTTGATATCCATGGCGATGAGTCAATTCACTCAATGATACCATCTGCTTCTAGTTGTTTCAGTTCCTGTGACACTTCGGCATAGATTGCAAACAGCACCTGTCTCAAATTGTGTGACACTGGTCGAATTGATGTGTCAATGCGAGGAGCATGACAGTACCCTTTAATCTCCCCAAATTCAGTAAATAAGGAAGGGCACTGGTGTGTATAATCTGCATCATCAATCCCATTAATGTGTGCTTTGGTGGGGTCTGCAAGTTTGAAGCCAAGCCTATCGAAAAGTTTTACCCACATAAGGCTTCGGCCTTTGGCTACATAGAAAGTGAACCTGTCTAGTGTGGCATTTTTGTAGTGTACTGGAACTGCGATCATTCCTTAAACTGGAATGATAGTGTCATCATAAGCTTGAAGAGTGGCTGTCGTAGGAATGAGAGAGAACTGTGAAAAATAAAGATGGTAGTTTGTGTCACTCAAAGTAGAAACTTTTGGGCCAACATCGATAACAAGTGACAATGAGATGCCTGCGATCTTGACTGAGCACTCCTTAAAATGACCTGGTGCTTTACCTTATGTGATGGTATATACATGTTGTGCCTCACTCTCAGGAAGAGACCCCTCACGTGTCGAACCGATGAAGTCTTTTCCTTCGTCGACCTGCACATCTTTGCAAAATGGTTCCACTTTAAGCATGAGTTGCATTTTTCCCTCAAATTGGACATGGCATTGTGACTCAATGAGCATTTTCACAATTTGGGCACAGTTTTGAAGGTATCAGACCATGATGGGACACATTTTGATGAGGTTGCTGAGGTTTCCTTGTCCATTGAAGCTGGTTGGGCAAGCTGTGTCTGCAACCCTGAGTCTAAGGGTGCATGTGTGTCTAACTTCTTCAAATCTAACATGGCAGATTCGATTTGAGCTGTCAAGGCTGTGGCTTTTTGCAAGGTTAAATCATTATCCTCTATGAGGAGATGTTCCCTAATTCGTGGAATTGAAGTCTTTTCAATTAATTGGTCACAAATTAGTTCATTGGTTAGTGTGCCAAAATTACATGTTGATGCCAATTGCCGCAAAGCTGCCATCTATTGTTTAATGGGCTCACCATGTTCCTGGGATCTCTCGTGGAATGTATATCGTTTGATCATCATACTTTTCTTTGCGCTGAAGTATTTTCCGAGAGCACTTACTGCCATATCAAATGTAGACGTATCTCCTGTGAGCTGCTCAACTATTCGTTGGCCTTTTGCTCTGCGACAATATACAAGTATGGCTTTCTTGCAGATCACTGCTACACCTGAACTGTCCATCTCCGTAACGAGCAAGTAGGTCTTAATGCCTGAATTCCATCTCTCCCAGGAGATGGGAGGATCTCACGCCAATGAAAGAAATGGTTCTGGAGCTGATACAGTGAAATCTTTCTCAACCATCCTCATAGCCACTTTTGTAATGTATTCGCCGGTTTGCTGGATATTTTATATAGCTAGTTTATCTCAAAACAATGACGAGATGACACTAGTTCTAAGTTAACAGCAGGTTTATTTAAAGTACTCTAAAATATCTCAGCACTTACAAGATTTCTATACATTAGGCCGGATTTCATGTCGGTGACGAGTTTCAAAAATGGCGCCACCCCTCCCCCCCCCACCCACCCATGTGGGCTGCCACAGTCTCAAGTGCAGCAGCTCATTTAAATAGCTGATGCAGGCTGCACCCTCCCCCAATCATGTGGAGGGGGCGGGCTGTCCATCCCCGGCAATGGAGTCAGCTGCCTGTGCATAGGCGCTGACGCCATTTTTAAAGGACTGTCAATCCTACCAGATTATTTAAATATTTAAAGATAAATTGCATTAAATTAAATAAATACATTTCTTTTGCCCTTCTCCCACTATCCAATAACAATTTAATTATTTGCCCTTCCCGCTCCAAAACAGTTACCTTTACCTTCTGACCTTCCCCCTGCAAACTGCATAAAGTTTAAAGTTCAACCCTTCCCACCATCCCCTACAACCATGATGTTAATTTGACCTCATCCTGCCCCCCACCCCTCAACCGGTCCCGCACTGATAAACTTATCTCCTCCCCACTCCCCACCAGTGTTGCGCCTCGTTTCCCCTGGACAGGGGAATCCTGAGGCGAGTAACTCACCTCCTGACTCCCCAAAGCCTGTCTACCATTACAAGGCACAAGTCAGGAGTGTGATGGAATACTCTCCACTTGCCTGGATGGGTGCAGCTCCAACAACACTCAAGAAGCTCGACACCATCCAGGACAAAGCAGCCCGCTAGATTGGCACACCATCCACAAACATCCACTCCCTCCACCATCGACGCACAGTGGCAGCAGTGTGTACCATCTACAAGATGCACTGCAGCAATGCACCAAGGCTCCTCAGACAGCACCTTCCAAACCCGCGACCTCTACCAACTAGAAGGACAAGGGTAGCAAATACATGGGAACACCACCACCTGCAAGTTCCCCTCCAAGTCACGCACCATCCTGACTTGGAACTATATTGCCGTTCCTTCACAGTCACTGGTCAAAATCCTGGAACTCCCTTCCTAACAACACTGTGGGTGTACCTACCCCACATGGACTGCAGCGGTTCAAGAAGGCAGCTCACCACCGCCTTCTCAAGGGCAATTAGGGATGGGCAATAAATGCTGGCCTAGCCAGCGACGCCCACATCCCATGAATGAATTAATAAAAAATGACCACTGCTAAGCGCGGTTCACAAATCATCATTAGAAACGCATCATTCTTCGAAGTGCTGCAAACACCATCTGCAAGCGTTGCATCCGATCCAGACGTTGACACTTCAGATGAAGCACGTGAGTTAGATGAGACAACATCTGATTTCACACGTCGATATCCTACATGTGAGCGAAAATGTCCACCATAGTTAAGTGGTTATGTGACAAGCTGAAGTAATGTCCAAACAGAAAAATGTAAGCAAACCATTGAAACTCTCATTTACCAAGAAGGGGAGGGATGTAGTGTATTGTTCATTTATTGTTCATTTGTTATGTAATGTATGTTCATTTGAGGCCACCATACATGCTTGGTGTAGCATGTGCTGTGTGCCACTAGAGGGAGTTGATAATATATTTTCAGTTTTCAGCAGCAATCCAGAAGGTAGTGCTGTGCGTTTCTTCCAGAGATTTACAATAGCAGATCTACAATGTGAGATCTTACAACAGATAATTTTGAATGGCAGAACAGGCTTGAGGCACTGAAAGATCTGCTCTTGTTCCTATGTTCCTCGACGGTATGTTTGGGGGGGGGGGGGGGGGGGGGGTGGCGGGGGCAGTCGTGGAAGGAGGCTCAATTCACCAAACGAGGTTAAGAAGGATTATTTTGACTTTTAAAGTTAGATTGACTTCGCCTACCGCCAATATTTATGGAAAGATTTTCTGCTTCAGTAATTCTTCTCACATCCCAGTGTGCATCAGAACCACTAAAGCACCCCTTAAATTATTGTGAGGAAATGTGGGCAATACAGCAGTGATAAATACTGGATATTTTCCCATAATTGGTCTCAGAAGATCAATTACCTGGCTGTTGAATATTCAGCTTTTCCTCCAAGTAATTCCGGAAGTTTGTGAGACTGCAGTTAGGGTTAGCAAGAAAATGCTGGCCATCTGGAGTCAGAAAAATAAAAAGTCAAAATAGATGCACAATTATGAAGAGAGTCTTTCAATAAATTAAAACTCAATCACAAAAACTCCAATTTTAACCCTGGACAGTAATTGGGAAGGCAACAAGCAGCCATGACCTTTCCAGTGTGGGCTCCAGACAATTTTAACTCATTGGAATTTGATGGACAGCAGAATCAGGCAGCCCACCCTTATGAGGCAATGGCTGGTGCGACTCCTTAGGCCTAAAGTGGAGTAAAGTGGAGATGCGCCTCTCAAAGTGAGGTTGCATCCCTGTTTGGATTTATCAGTGAAGGATTCTGGAAGACTTTTTGGAAAGGCTGATGAGTCAGAGAGCTGCATCCATATTCTCTGAATGTCCTAGTCAAGGAAGTGAAGCCAGGAAGTTTCAGCTCTTTCCCCAAATCCTCTAGGACATGCCCAAAGCAACGATGAAGCAGGTCTGGACTAAGATGGCTGACAGGGTTAGTGACTCCAGCATCACCCTCAGAACCTGCGTTCAATGCAGGAAAGGATTCAATTACCTCACTAGAGCAGCAAGTGTGCGTACAGCTGTTCAGCTCACAGTACCTTTCTCTCAACAGCAGCTCTCAACGGTCCTTTTATTCACAGACACGCCACCCTCAACAATTCCTTCTGCTTCGCTATACCTTTCAATATACAATCACAAGGGCACGCTAAAACACCTCACTTTCTCATTCCAAACACACTCACCGCTCTTCACATCACACAATAACACCATTCTCATCTCATACACTATCATTTGCACAACCAGCACTGCTTCCTCATATCACAATGCACACACTTTCCTTTATGTTAACCACCTCCCCATCCTCATTCAATATTTTCTATCTAACAATGACTGTGGGCTCATAATTTTCCACACATCACCTACATTCATAACATCCACTTTCCAATGCTCAACCTCTGTATTTTTTTTTAGTTTTCCCAGTTAATTTATTAACATTTTTAGGTTTCTTTCGCCTACCATTGGAATTAGACTGATTATTCCAGTCTTGTACACCTTATAACTTGCGGGTGTTCCCTAGCACCTTCGGTAGCCACTCTTGCACCTAATTTAAACATTGCCCACTACTATCTATTCTGCCTGCTTGCGAACTTCTCTACTACCTTCTTGTTTAGGTGCAGCCCATCAAACCTATAAAGACCAGCCTTTGCAAAAGGTGCTCCACTCTTTGAGGAACTGAAAACCTGATTTTCCTACAGCAAATACCTAGTCACACATTGGTCTGCCTAATTACTCTCTGGGCTGAATTTTTAGGTCCCGCCAGAGGCGGGATAGAGGCAGACAGCTGATGAAAATAGCTGGCCTGCTGGTTTCTCATTGCTATATGAATTAGGATCAGGAGTAGGCCACTCGGCCTTTCGAGCCTGCTTCACCATTCAATAAGATCATGACTAATCTGATTGTAAGCTCAACTCCACATTCCCGCCTACCCCGATAACCTTTCACCCCCTTGCTTATCAAGAATCTATCTACCTCTGCCTTAAAAATATTTAAAGACTCTGCTTCCACTGCCTTTTGAGGAAGAGAATTCCAAAGACTCACGACCCTCTGAGAGAAAAAAATTCTCCTCATCTCTGTCGTAAATGGGCAACATCTTTCCTAATTATGTGCTGTACCTGCATACTAACTTTTTGCAATTCATGCACTAGGACACCCAGATCCCTCTGCATCTCAGAGCTCTGCCATCTCTCACCATTTAGATAATATGCTCTTTTTTATTCTTCCTGCCAAAATGGACAATTTCACATTTTCCCACTGAAACTGCATTTGCCAGATTTTTGACCACTCACAACCTATCTATATCCCATTGTAGCCTCCTTATGTCCTCTTCACAACTTTGAGTCATCAGCAAATTTAGCAACCATACCTTCAGTCCCTTCATCCAAGTCATTATATAAATTGTAAAAAGTTGACGCACCAGCACAGATCCCTGTGGCACACCACTCGTTGCATCTTGCCAACCAGAAAATGACCCATTTAAGCCGACTCTCTGTTTTCTGTCAGCCAGCCAATCTTCTATCCATGCCAAAATGTTACTGCCAACACGATGAGGTTTTATTTTCCATAATAACCTTTGATGTGGCATCTTATCAAATGCCTTCTGGAAATCTAAGTTCAGTACACCCACCGGTTCCTCTTTATTCACGGCACATGTTACTTCTTCAAAGAACTCCAATAAATTGGTTAAACATGATTTCACAAAACCATGTTGACCCTGCCTGATTACCTTGAATTTTTCTAAGTGCCCTGCTATAACTTAATAGCTTCTAACATATTCCCTCTGACAGATGTTAAGCTCACTGGCCTGTAGTTTCCTGCTTTTTGTCTCCCTCCCATTTTGAATAAAGGAGTTAAATTGGCTATTTTCCAATCCAATGGAACCTTCCCCGAATCTAGGGAATTTTGGAAAATCAATACCAACCCATCAATTATCTCGCCAGCTACTTCTTTTAAGAAGTAAGCAAGTAAGTCCTATATATTTGGGCAGCGGCTGAACTCGAGACACTACACCTGTAGTGTCTCCCACCCGCCCTCCTCCTCTAACCAAAAAAAAAGGTCTCGGTGGTGTACAGATAAGGTAAGGCTTTTTCTATTTATTTTTTTTTCGTGTGATTGGTAAAAACTTTTCGTTCCTTTTTCGTTTATCTAAGTTAAGACTAACTTAAGCTTAAGATTGAAAATGGCAGGAGATCTCAGACCCGTGTTATGCTCCTCTTGCTCAATGTGGGAGCTCAGGGACACGGCTGATGTCCCTGACTCCTTCACGTGCTGGAAGGGTGTCCAGCTGCAGCTCTTGTTAGACCGCATGATGGCTCTGGAGCTGCGGATGGACTCACTTTGGAGCATCCGCGATGCTGAGGAGGTAGTGGATAGCACGTTTAGCGAATTGGTCACACCGCAGATTAGGATTGCTGAGGGTGAAAGGGAATGGGTGACCAAAAGGCAGAGAAAGAGCAGGAAGGCAGCGCAGGTGTCCCCTGCGGTCATCTCCCTCCAAAACAGGTATACCGTTTTGGATACTGTTGAGGGAGATGGCTCACCAGGGGAAGGCAGCAGTAGCCAGGTTCATGGCACCGTGGCTGGCTCTGCTGTTCGGAAGGGCGGGAAAAAGAGTGGAAGGGCTATAGTCATCGGGGATTCGATTGTAAGGGGAGTAGATAGGCGGTTCTGTGGTCGAAAACGAGACTCCCGAATGGTATGTTGCCTCCCAGGTGCACGGGTCAGGGATGTCTCAGATCGGCTGCAGAACATTCTGAAAGGGGAGGGTGAACAGCCAGTTGTCGTTGTGCACATAGGCACCAATGATATAGGTAAAAAACGGGATGAGGTCCTGCAAGCAGAATTTAGGGAGTTAGGAGCCAAGTGAAAAAGTAGGACCTCAGAGGTAGTAATCTCAGGATTGCTACCAGTGCCACATGATAGTCAGAGTAGAAATGAAAGAATAGTCAGGATGAATGCGTGGCTTGAGAGATGGTGCAGGAGGGAGGGGTTCAGATTTTTGGGACATTGGGACCGGTTCTGGGGGAGGTGGGACTATTACAAATTGGACGGTCTACACATGGGCCGGACTGGAACCAATGTCCTTGGGGGTGCTTTTGCTAACGCTGTTGGGGAGGGTTTAAACTAATGTGGCAGGGGGATGGGAACCAAATGAGGTCAGTGGACAGTAAGGAGGTAGTAACTAAAGCCTGTAAGGAACTAGATAATGAAGTCAGCGTGACTAAGGGAAAGAGTAGACAGGGAGCAGATGATGAACGCAAAGGGACTGGTGGTCTGAGGTGCATTTGTTTTAATGCAAGAAGTGTAGTAGGTAAGGCAGATGAACTTAGGGCCTGGATTAGTACCTGGGAGTATGATGTTATTGCTATTACTGAGACTTGGTTGAGGGAAGGGCATGATTGGCAACTAAATATCCCAGGATATCGATGCTTCAGGCGGGATAGAGAGGGAGTTAAAAGGGGTGGAGGAGTTGCAGTACCGGTCAAAGAGGATATCATAGCTGTGCTGAAGGAGGGCACTATGGAGGACTCGAGCAGTGAGGCAATATGGGCAGAACTCAGAAATAGGAAGGGTGCGGTAACAATGTTGGGGCTGTACTACAGGCCTCCCAACAGCGAGCGTGAGATAGAGGTACAAATATGTAAACAGATTATGGAAAGATGTAGGAGCAACAGGGTGGTGGTGATAGGAGATTTTAATTTTCCCAACATTGACTGAGATTCACTTAGTGTTAGAGGTCCAGATGGAGCAGAATTTGTAAGGAGCATACAGGAGGGTTTTCTAGAGCAGTATGTAAATAGTCCGACTCGGGAAGGGGCCATACTGGACCTGGTGTTGGGGAATGAGCCCGGCCAGGTGGTTGAAGTTTCAGTCGGGGACTACTTTGGGAATAGTGATCACAATTCCATAAGTTTTAGAATACTCATGGACAAAGACGAGAGTGGTCCCAAAGGAAGAGTGCTAAATTGGGGGAAGGCCAACTATACCAAAATTCGGCAGGAGCTGGGGAATGTAGATTGGGAGCAGCTGTTTGAAGGTAAATCCACATTTGATATGTGGGAGGCTTTTAAAGAGAGGTTGATTAGCGTGCAGGAGAGACATGTTCCTGTGAAAATGAGGGATAGAAATGGCAAGATTAGGGAATCATGGATGACAGGTGAAATTGTGAGACTAGCTAAGAGGAAAAAGGAAACATACATAAGGTCTAGGAGGCTGAAGAAAGACCAAGCTTTGAAAGAATATCAGGAATGTAGGACCAATCTGAAATGAGGAATTAAGAGGGCGAAAAGGGGTCATGAAATATCTTTCGCAAACGGGGTTAAGGAAAATCCCAAAGCCTTTTATTCATATATAAGGAGCAAGAGGGTAACTAGAGAAAGGATTGGCCCACTCAAGGACAAAGGAGGAAAGTTATGCGTGGAATCAGAGAAAATGGGTGAGATTCTAAACGAGTACTTTGCATCGGTATTCACCGAGGAGAGGGACATGACGGATGTTGAGGTTAGAGACAGATGTTTGATTACTCTAGGTCAAGTCGGCATAAGGAGGGAGGAAGTGTTGGGCATTCTAAAAGGCATTAAGGTGGACAAGTCCCCAGGTCCGGATGGGATCAATCCCAGGTTACTGAGGGAAGCGAGAGAGGAAATAGCTGGGGCCTTAACAGATATCTTTGCAGCATCCTTAAACATGGGTGAGGTCCTGGAGGACTGGAGAATTGCTAATGTTGTCCCCTTGTTTAAGAAGGGTAGCAGGGAAAATCCAGGTAATTATAGACCGGTGAGCCTGACGTCAGTGGTAGGGAAGCTGCTGGAGAAGATACTGAGGAATAGGATCTATTCCCATTTGGAAGAAAATGGGCTTATCAGTGATAGGCAACATGGTTTTGTGCAGGGAAGGTCATGTCTTACCAACTTAATAGAATTTTTTGAGGGAGTGACAAATTTGATTGATGAGGGAAGGGCTGTAGATGTCATATGCATGGACTTCAGTAAGACGTTTGATAAGGTTCCCCATGGTAGGCTGATAGAGAAAGTGAAGTCGCATGGGGTCCAGGGTGTACTAGCTAGATGGATAAAGAACTGGCTGGGCAACAGGAGACAGAGAGTAGCAGTGGAAGGGAGTTTCTCAAAATGGAGACGTGTGACCAGTGGTGTTCCACAGGGATCCGTGCTGGGACCACTGTTGTTTGTGATATACATAAATGATTTGGAGGAAAGTATAGGTGGTCTGATTAGCAAGTTTGCAGACGACACTAAGATTGGTGGAGTAGCAGATAGTGAAGGGGACTGTCAGAGAATACAGCAGAATATAGATAGATTGGAGAGTTGGGCAGAGAAATGGCAGATGGAGTTCAATCAGGGCAAATGCGAGGTGATGCATTTTGGAAGATCCAATTCAAGAGTGAACTATACAGTAAATGGAAAAGTCCTGGGGAAAATTGATGTACAGAGAGATTTGGGTGTTCAGGTCCATTGTTCCCTGAAGGTGGCAACGCAGGTCAATAGAGTGGTCAAGAAGGCATACGGCATGCTTTCCTTCATCGGACGGGGTATTGAGTACAAGAGTTGGCAGGTCATGTTACAGTTGTATAGGACTTTGGTTCGGCGACATTTGGAATACTGCGTGCAGTTCTGGTCGCCACATTACCAAAAGGATGTAGATGCTTTGGAGAGGGTGCAGAGGAGGTTCACCAGGATGTTGCCTAGTATGGAGGGCGCTAGCTATGAAGAGAGGTTGAGCAGATTAGGATTATTTTCATTAGAAAGACGGAGGTTGAGGGGGAACCTGATTGAGGTGTACAAAATCATGAGAGGTATAGACAGGGTGGATAGCAAGAAGCTTTTTCCCAGAGTGGGGGATTCAATTACTAGGGGTCACGAGTTCAAAGTGAGAGGGGAAAAGTTTAGGGGGAATATGCGTGGAAAGTTCTTTATGCAGGGGGTGGTGGGTGCCTGGAACGCGTTGCCAGCGGAGGTGGTAGACGCGGGCATGATAGCGTCTTTTAAGATGTATCTAGACAGATCCATGAATGGGCAGGAAGCAAAAAGATACAGACCCTTAGAAAATAGGCGACATGTTTAGATAGAGGATCTGGATCGGCGCAGGCTTGGAGGGCCGAAGGGCCTGTTCCTGTGTTGTAATTTTCTTTGTTCTTTGTTCTTTGTTCACTAGGATGAAGTCCATCAGGACCCGGGGACTTGTCAACCTGCAGCTCCATCAATTTGCTCAGTACCACTTCCCCGGTGATTGTAATTTTCTTGAGTTCCTCCCTCCCTTCCATTTCCTGATTTACAGTTATTTCTGGGATGTTACTTGTATCTTTTATGGTGAAGACTGTTGCAAAATACCTGTTCAATTCATCTACCATCTCCATATTTTCCCTTATTAATTCCCCAGACTCACTTTCTATAGGACCAACGCTCACTTTAACTTTACTTTTTTAAATATCTATAGAAACTCTTACTATCTGTCTTTATATTTCTCGCTAGCTTTCTCTCATACTCTAACTTTTCCCTCATTATTAATCTTTTTGTCATTCTTTGCAGTTTTTTATATTCTGTCCAATATTCTGACCTGCTACCCATCTTTGCGCAATTCTATGCTTTTTCTTTACATTTGATACTATCTTTAACTTTTTTAGTTCATCATGGAGGGTGGGTTCTCCCTTTGGAATTTTTCTTTCTCATTGGAATGTATCTATTCTGTGCATTCTGAAATATCCCCTTAAATGTCTGCCACTGCATCTCTATTGACCTATCCCTTAACCTACTTTGCCAATTCACTTTTGCTGGCTCTGCTTTCATGCCCTCATAATTGCCCTTATTTAAGTTTAAAATACTAGTCTTAGACCCACTCTTCTGTCCCTCAAACTGAATGTAAAATTCAATCATATTATGATCGCTGCTGCCTTCACTATGAGGTAATTAATTAATCCTATCTCATTGCACAATACCAGGTCTAGTATAGCCTGTTCTCTGGTTGGCTCCAGAACGTGTTGTTCTAAGAAACTATCCCAAAAACATCTAGGCTACCTTCGCCCATCTGATTTTTACAATCTAGATGTGGATTAAAATCCCCCATGATTATCACCGTACCTTTCTGACAAGCACCTCCTTTATACCCCATCCTACTGTGTGGTTACTGTTCGGGGGCCTGTACACTACTCCCACAAATGACTCCTCGCCTTTATCATTTCTCATTGAGCTGGTAGGGGGCCATGTTGAGATTTTGTTGGGAATGCACAGGCTGCATGCTAGGTCAGGGGCAGACCAGGTGCATGGAGGTGGCAACGCAGCAGAAGACCAATCATGGCCACCCCAAAATATTAGGTGGGCCCCTTGAAAGGGAGAACGGCTCAAAGGGTGACTCAGCCATTGGCACACAGGTGTTGTCGTGTGTGCGCAGGTTGCTGGGACAGTGATCTGTACACTCTTGGGCAGTGCAGGGGGTCATCACCTTCCTGGCATTGCAGGAGCATAAGGAGAGGAGGCAAGGCTTCTGGGCACAATTAGGAGGGCAACTGAGCGCGAGGAAGTCAGCAGCTGGCAATGGGAACATGACTCTCAGATTTCAGGTCCAGTGGTGATGAGGAGCAACATCCTCCATAGGAAGGGCAGAGGAGAGGGACGAGGGGCAGGAGGGCAATGGAGGGCATACCCTCAGCATAGATTCTACTGCTGATGGCATAGCTACCTGGAGATGTCAGAGAACCAGTGCCAAAGGAAACTGCGCCTATCCAGGCAGGTGGTCACAGGGATTTGTGTGTTTGTTGCGAAAGACCTCACACCTTGCATCTCTGCTTGCCAAGCCCTGTCAATACCCATTAAAATCATTGTGACCTTGAACATCTTTGCCTCTGGCTCCTTCCAAGAATCAGCTGTGGACCTTAGTAGTATCTCACAAGCAGCTGCACACCATGGCATCTCACAGGTTACTAATGCCCTATTTGCGAGAGCTGGACAGTACATTCAATTTCATAGCTGGACTCCCCCAAGTGCAAAGCATCATCAATTGCACCCATGTGGCCATCAAGCTACCCAGTGATTGGCCAGTGAGATTCATCAACAGGAAGGGGTTCCAATGTTCAGCTGGTCTGCGACTACAACAGTGCTTTCACCATGTGTGCACTTGCTTTCTTGGCAGCTGCCATGACTCCTTCATCATCCGTCAGTGCAGGGTGCTGCAGCTCTTCGTTCCATCCCACTAACTTCGTGGATGGATTCTAGGGGACAAAGGTTATCCCTTGACGAGATGCCTGCTCGACCCTTTACGTGACTCTGAGACAGAGCCACAGAGGCGTTACAATCGAAGCCATCTGCTCACAAGGACCACCATTGGACTGCTGAAAATGTGGTTCCAGTGCTGGGACAATTCGGGTGGCACCCTGCAGAACACTTGTGCAAGGGTCTCGTGCATTGTGATGGTTTGCTGTGCTCTCCCTAACATGGCCCTCCAGAGAGGTCTTTATCTTGAAGAGGGTGAGGCCGTGGAATTACACAGTTCATTGGAAAAAGAGGAAGGACAGGAGGAAGAGGAGGAGCAAGAGGAAGGTGCTGAACACAGAGGTGCCTCAGCTGCATAGGGAGGTGGCCAGACCCCGGCGCATGAATCGAGGTTCTCGCCAGCATGCTGTCAACGTTAAGGATCATCTGATTCAGGCATGTTTCATCTAAGCCCTTCTAATCCAGGAGGATGGCATTGTCTGGAACTCACCTTGAGTTGCCCGTGAGAACACTCTTGGGCAGACCAAACGCAAATTGGGTGACTGCTTTACGGAGCATCTCTGCTTACACTGCAAGCATGACCCCAAACTTCCGGTTGCTTGTCATTTCAATTCACCACCCTGCTCTCATACCCACATTTCTGTCCTTGGCCTGCTGCAGTGTTCCACTGAAGCTCAACACAAGCTCAAGGAAAAGCACCTCATCTTCCGATTAAGCACTCTACAGCCCTCTGGACTCAACACTGAGTTCAACAATTTCAAAGCATGACTTCCACTTTTTTAAACTTTATTTTATTTAATTTCTAACCATCTTTACGAGTGTTTCCATTTTTTGTTAAATTTTGAGAATTTTTGTTTAAAACTGAGAAGAATGCCATAGATGCTAGAACCTTGGGTGTTTTTGTGAATAGGAGGTCACCAGAAGGTTTGGACAGTTTGAACTGTAAACAGTTACTGGAAGGCCCCTGTTTTCAAATAACCTAGCAGGGGTTGTTTTTGACTTGGAGAGATATTTACAAAGAAGTGAAAAGCCAAGATTTATGGTTGTCAGGAGGCTTGCTTTCTGGAAAGTTTTAGTTTCAATTTTAACGGTTAAAAAAAAAGTTGAATTTTTGCCTGCAACAGAAGAGAATACCAGTTCATCTCTCTCTTGAAAATAAACTCTTTATTTCCAATGTGGCAGATTTCTAAACCCTGCATCTTTGAAGGAACTTTGCATCGAATGTGTGGGCACTGAAACCTTGTTCCTGCCTTTCTGCTGTAAGACCTATTTGGAGCCTCTGTAGCTGCATCTCTTGGAAAGCCTACCCAAACTAATCATCAACTTCGCCTGGAAAGAACTGTTCTAGGAAGATCCCATTGGCAGCTGTTGACACGCATTTGGGATGCCTAACTAAAACAAAGGACATCTTTCCATACCTTCTTTTCAGCCTAGTACTTTTTTTTATTATTCCTTCTATTTCTTTGTAACAGCTGTAAACAAAAATCCCTTTTATTTTTTCCCAGTTCACCAGTTGCGTGTGTATGTGTGTGTGTGAGGGCTAGGATAAATAAGGTGCTTTAATATTTCAATTTGTGTGTATGTTTTACTTCATTATTGGTTAAAACTTGGTTTTTAATAAACTGATCATTTTTTTTGTTTATTAGAGAAACCTGGTTGAAAAATAATTGACTGTTCCAGCAAGTGGGAAAATTTAAATATATGTTGTGGCCTATGGAGAAGTGGGACTGAATTAACATTGCACTCCTCCCGCCTCGGTCGTAATACCATGTAATACCATGTGCCTGTCTTAAACTTGTTTTTCATGTTTTTGCTTTTGGACAGAGCTGTTCATTATTCTGCCATTAACACTCTCACTGGACTAATGCTTTGTCTTTTACTGCAACTATTAGCACTCCCTTTGCCTTTGCTCCATGACATCGGTGTCATTTAATCTCTCCTGCCCTCTGCCCTATCACAGACCTTCCCTTTTGTTCTTCTTCCCCCCTCTCACCTTTCACTTGTTCAAAGCCTATTATATTTCTAACCTTTGTCAGTTCTGATGAAAGACCACAGACCTGAAACATTAACTCTGTTCCTCTCTCTACAGATGCTGCCAGACCTGCTGAGTATTTCCAGCACTTCCTGTTTTTATTTCAGACTTCCAGCATCTGCATTGTATTGCTTTTATTTCAATGCTAAAATGAAGCCCTTTCTGCTCTCTCAGGTGGATGTAAAAGATTCCATGGCACTATTTTGAAGAAGAGCAGGTGAGTTATCCTTGGTGTCCTGGCCAATATTTATCCTTCAGTCAAATAAAGGTTACCTGGTCATTATCACATTGCTGTTTGTGGGAGCTTGCTGTGCCCAAATTGGCTGTCATGTTTCCTACATGACAATAGTGACTACACTTCAAAAGCACTTTAGGTCGTCCTGTGGTCATGAGAGGCACTATATAAATTAAAGTCTTTCATTCATTTGCACATGGACAACAATAATTGGTTCCTCACCTGTTCCCTCCAGCTACACACTGTTTGTTTTCTGGGAATGATTTGCGCAGAATTTTATCTGTACCCCCAAAAAAATCCAATCCCGACTATCACAACATGTCTTCTATTTCTCTTGTTGTCTCCTTCCTTGGCAGGCTGATGGATTCCATGCCATGGAATCTTTTACATTCACCTGGGAGGGCAGAAAGGGCTTCAGCTTCGCATTGAAATAAGAGCAGTATACTGCAGATGCCGGAAGTCTGAAATAAAAACAGAAAGTGCTGGAAATACTCAGCAGATCTGGCAGCATCTGTGGAGCGAGAAACACTCAGTACATGGAACACCCTCATCTGAGCCTCCATATTATCTGTTGGACAGCACCAGGGATGACTGCTCCTGTGCCATCACCTGACAATGACATCCAGCCCCTTACTAACAGAGCCCCTCGTCACCTACTTTGAGCCCCAAGTGTGGCCTTCTCATCTATCTCCCTCACTAATACTTTGATGTGTGGCCAATTGTTCACCAAGACCAACTGCTTGAGCCCTGAGTGCATCATCCAGCTTGAACGTGCTGCCGATGAACCCTTCCATAACCTGGGCCTGGAAGGCATACATCCCACAACCACTGCAACGCACAAAACTGTTCCATCCGTGTGGAACTTTACACTTTTTAAAACTTTACACCATTATTAAAAAGTTTCTCCAAGCCATATCGAAGGTTCTCTTTTTGTAATCCATCAGAAGCCCCACTCCCCTCCTCTAGGGCTCATTCACTTATGCTGTTGGCACTTTCTGGAAGTGGCTGTATTACTTAACTATCAACTGGCACTGGGCTGTGACCAGACACAGATAGCACTGCGTACTGTCATTATGGTAGCAGTTCACAACACGTGATCTGGGCCAGTTTCTTAGACAAAAAAAGCCATATAATGCCCCTTGTTTTGCTGTTACCGTCTCTTTCTTTCCAAAAATATACTTTATTCACAAAATTTGTAAAAATACATTATGTAACTGTTCAAATTTGATATGACATAAAGTGCAACAGAGATCAGTTTCTTTCAATACAGTACATGAGGTGCCTCACTACACTTGCCATTAATTATATTTACAATGTAAATCATATGTAAAAACATTCTTTGGTGCCTACAACCGGAGAGGTTTTACACAGATTCCAGTGTCTCAGTATACCATGGCGGGAGGGCCTAGAATGACCAGCCCCCTTTTTTATCATTACAAAAAAGTTCAAATTTGACATTTCGGAAAGTGCAATAGAGATCAGATTCCTTTGATACTGAACATGAGGTGCCTCACAACTCTTGCCATTCCATTTTACATGCAAAAAACATTTTTGGTGCAGACACCCCGAGGGGTTTTATGGGGGTTCCAGCCCCTCGGTTCACTATGGTGGGTGGACTGTACACAGTGGTCTTTCCCCATTGAGCCTTTGCGGTGGCTGCTCCAAGCTTCAGTGCATCCCTCAGCACATAGTCCTGGACCTTGGAATGTGCCGGTCTGCAACACTCGGTAGTGGACAACTTTTTGCACTGGAAGACCAGCAAGTTTCAGGCAGACCAAAGAGCGACTTTAACTGAATAGATGGTCCTCCAGCAGCAGTTGATGTTTATCTCGGTGTGCGTCTCTGGGAACAGCCCGTACAGCACAGAGTCCTGCATTATGGAACTGCTCGGGATGAACCTTGACAAAAACCACTGCATCTCTTTCCACACCTGCTTTGCAAGGGCACATTCTAGAAGGAGGTGAAAGATGGTTTTCCCACCACAGCCACCTCAAGGGCAGCGTGCGGAGTTGGTGAGACTTCGGGCGTGCAGGAAGGATCTGATGGGGAGGGCTCTTCTCACCACCAGCCAAGCTACATCTTGGTGCTTGTTTGAAAGTTCTAGTGATGAGGCATTCTGCCAAATGACTTTGACAGTCTGCTCGGGGAGCCATCCGACAGGATCCACTATCTCCTTTGGCCTTGAGGACATTCTGTGCAAACCACTGCCTGATGGATTTGTGATCAAAGGTGTTTTTCTGCACAATCTTTGACATTACATAAACCTTTGCTGTTACAGTCATTTTTTTCCAAAGATATGCTTTGTTCATAAAAATTTGCAAAAATACATTACAAAACAGTTTAAATGTCACATTTCGGAAACTACAATAGAAATCAGATTTCTTCAATACAGAAACATGTAGTGCCTCACAGTTCTTGCCTTCCCATTTTAAATGCAATGTACATTGGCATTACATAGCAAAAACATTTTGGTGCTTACAGCCTGAGGGGTTTTGCACGGGTTCCAGCTCCTCGGTTCACTATGGCGGGAGGACCTTACACAGTGGTCTTTCCCCATTAAGCCTTTGCCATGGCTGCCCCAAGCTTCAGTGTGTCCCTCAGCATGTAGTCCTGGACCTTGGAATGTGCCAGTCTGCAACACTCGGTCGTGAACAACTCTTTGCACTGGAAGACCAGCAAGTTTCGGGCAGACCAAAGAGTGTCTTTCACCGAATTGATGGTCCTCCAGCAGCAGTTGATGTTTATTTTGGTGTGTGCCTCTGGGAATAGCCCGTAGAGCACAGACTCCTATGTTACAGAGCTGCTTGGGATGAACCTTGACAAAAACCACTGCATCTCTTTCCACACCTGCTTCACAAAGGCACTCTCGAGGGCAGCATGTGGAGGCGGTGAGATTCCGGGCATGCACGAAGGATCTGACGGGGAGGTCCCTTCTCACCACCAGCCAAGCTAAGTCTTGGTGCTTGTTTGAAAGTTATGGTGATGAGGCATTCTGCCAAATGACTTTGGCAGTCTTCTCAGGGAACCATCCGACAGGATCCACCATTGAGGACATTCCGTGCAGACCACTGCCTGATGGATTGGTGGTCAAAGGTGTTTTTCTGCACAAACCTTTCCATGAAGGATAGGTGGTACGGCACAGTCCAACTGGATGGAGCGTTCTGCAGCAATGTGGCCAGACCCATCCTTTGCAACACAACAGATAGAACCTCAGCATGTAGTGACACGTGGTGTTTGCATACTGGGGCTCTACGCACAGCTTGATGCAGCCGCACATGAAGTTGATCATCAGGATGAGGGCGACGTTGGGTACTTTTTTCCTGCCCTTATTCAGAGGTTTGAACATCGTGTCCCTCCGGACCCGGTCCATTTTGGATCTCCAGATAAATCGGAAAATGGCTCGGGTGACGGCCATGGCGCTGGTGTCGGGTATGGGCCAGACCTGCGCCATGTACAGCAACAATGTGAGTGCCTCGCACCTGATGACCCGGTTCTTACCCACAATGGAGAGAGATCGCCGCTCCCACATGCTCGGTTTATGGTGTACCATTGCTACTTGCTCCTTCCAGGCTTTGGCGCACACCCCGGCCCTTCCAGACCATATCCCCAGAACCTTCAGGTAGTCTGATCTGATGGTGAAGGGGACAAGGGAACGGTTGGCCCAGTTCCCAAAGAACCTGGCCTCGTTCTTGCCATGATTTACTTTGGCTCACTAGGCCAGTTCGAACTGGTTGCAGATGCCCATCAGTCTGCAAAGGGACAGCAGATCCAAGCAGAAGACAGTGGCATCATCCATGTACAGGGAGGCTTTGACCTGAGTGCCTCCGCTGCCTGGGATTGTCACTCCTCTTATGCCTACATCCTTTAATGGACTCAGCAAAAGGTTTGATACAGCAAACAAATAAGACAGGAGAGAGAGGACAGCCCTGTCTGACTCCAGATTTGATCGGGAAACTTTCTGATTCCCACCCATCGATTGAGACTGCACTACTGATGTTGGTGTAGTGTAGTTTGATGGAATTGCGGATTCCGTCCCCAAACCCCATTCTGGAGAGCACGTCCATCATGTTTGCGTGCAATATCCTGGTCCTAGCTGATGAGGCAGGTGTCCAACCCCCTGTCCCGTACAGAGGCGATCGCATCCCTGAGTAGCGCGTTTCTTCTTCCAAAAGGTACACAGAGAGAGCTCTGTGATCAGCAGCCTGAAGGAAGAGAATGGCTCGGTAACATCTTCACAGTCTGACATGCTAAGGATCAGCAAATCCTTTTATGCTGGGCTTTACAACATGAAGCCCACAGACAGCAAGGCCTCCCAGTCCTTTCTGTCATCTATCGCAGAGGTCGTAGATGACAACATGCGGGAGAGTCTGGACAAAGGTGTTCAGCGGGCTAGACTGTGAAGACGGTGCCGCACTGTCCTCTTCCTTCAGGCTGCTGATCACAGAGCTCTCTCTGTGTACCTTTTGGAAGAAGTAACGCAAGCACATCTCATCCTGCTCAATGGAGCGGCCTCTGGACCGGAAGATGATCTTGGAGGCCTCCGTGGCAAAGAGCAAGACCTGCTGGCTCTTCACCTCTTGGAGATTCTCCTTGACCTCGACCCCCATCAACTGCAGCCGGAGCAGATTTTGCATACTTTTCAGGAATCGGAACATTTCCCTGTCTCTCTCTTGCCCTCTGAACACCTTTGAGGATAAAGAACCTCTTGATATAAAAAGAATAAATGCTGGAAATAGTCATCAGGTCTGGCAGCATATGTGGAGAGAGAAGCAGAGTTAACGGTTCAGGTCAGTGACCCTTAGTCAGAACCTCTTGATATTTGCCTTGATCGCCTCCCACCAGTGCACCAGAGATTCAAAGAGGGGTCTCACGGTTCTCCAACCTTTGTAATCCCTTTTGAGTTCCTCAATGTTCTCTGGGGTTAACAGTGTAACATTCAGCTTCCATGTCCCCCTGCCAACCCGCTGGTCATCCTATAAGTGACAGTCGGCCAGTAAGAGGCAGTGGTCAGAGAAGAACACCGGCTTGACGTCGGTGGATCTGACCGTGAAAGCACGGGACACAAACAGGAAGTCAATCCTGGAACGGGCAGACCTGTCCGGTCTTGACCAGGTGTATCTACGCTGTGCTCCGTCTGCAGGTTTGCTGAAGACGTCGTGCAGCTTGGCATCTTTTACTGTTTCCATTAGGAATCTGGACGTAACGTCCAGTTTGCTGTCATCACTGCTGGATCGTCCAGTTGCATCAACGATGCAGTTGAAGTCACCGCCAAGAATGACCAGCCTGAATGTCGCCAGCAGCGGTGGGAGCTGCTGGAAGACGGTCAGCCGCTCGCTGCATTGAACCGGGGCACACACATTGATTAACCGGAGCGGAGCATTGGTGTACATTACATCTGCTACAAGGAAGCAACTGCCCACCACCTCCTAAACTTCGGAGATGGTGAAGTTACCTCCCCACAGCAGAATACCCAGGCTGGAGGAATGGGAATAATTTCCCTCTGACCAGATCGATGGCCCATGGGACCACAATCGTGACCATTGCCTGTAGGTGCTGAGGTGCGGTATTCCACACTCCTGCAGAAACAACAGGGCGAGGTAGTACAAGGTCAAAACACATCGCGTAGTGGATTTAACGCTACGCACGTTAATCGAAGCAATCTTTATACCCATTTCAAAGTTGGATGTTGCTTCCCACACCAGTTGTCCTTGCTAATCCCAGTCCTTCAGTATTTTCCTGCATACCCAATGTGTACACAAGCTGTTTCACATTTGTTGGACTCAGAAACCCCTCCTGGTTACTCATGGAGTTTTGTTCTGCTGGGGTGACATCGAGGGGGTTTTGTAGGCAGCAAGGTTTGGGCTGTCCTCTACTGGTAGTGTCTTTCCCCTCTGCCCCTCCTTGAAGACATTACTGCTCCCGTTTCTCGGAGCTGGAGTGTGCCGGACGCTTCGCTGCGCTATATGTCCCGGAGCTGGGGTGCGCTGGGCATCTCGCTGGGTTTGATGCTTTGGGGTTGGGGCGTGTTGGGCCTTTCACAGCTTCCAGTGCCCCGGAGCTAGGGGGCTTGCTGTTCCCGCTCTTTTGAGTTCTGCCGCTTCTTGTACTGGTGCCGTGTTCCAGGCCTTCCTCGTCCAATGAGGAGGAGCTGCCGTAGACTGTCTCAGACGGTAGCCTCCTCTTGCCACTGGTTTGGGTGGTGGCCTGTTCCTTTTTTGGAAGTTTCCTCTTTGTGGTTTTCCTTTGTACAACTTGCCACTGACCAGTTTGTTCATCTGCTGCCTCCTCCTCCATTGATTCTGTCTGTAGAGGAGGGGTTTCCAGGCACAGGGTAGGTGTTGGGTCACTGGTTGCAGCTGCCTCCCCTTTCTTCTCCTTCTCAGATAGACTTTCCTCGCTGCAGGGAGGATTGCTTGTCTCCCTCCCAGCACCATTTTACTCAAAACCTACCTAGAGCAGGACCAAAGGCTACTGATCATGGTTTCTCCCCTGCCAGTTAAGTTATTCACAATACACTAATTCAAGATGTACAATATAACACTACTAAACTGGCATTTTTGCACAGCTTTGACATTGGATGTGGCACTCTTTGGTAAAGACATCACTGCACTGTTAGCACTGCACGTCAGTTCTATTGTAACTCAAGATAGAATGAAGCTCAGTGTTCAAAGTTCATTCCCATGAATTGAATTGTTACTCTAGGCAAGAGCTTTCTTCTATCATTAGAAACCTCAGTGGCAACAATGCAAATTCAGGGTCCTCTGACATAAACTGATGCAATTTTACCATACGAATTAGGAGCAGAAATAGGCAGTTCAGCCCATTGAGCCTGCTCCACCATTTAATAAGATCATGTTTCAGTCTCAAATTCCACACTCCCATCTACCCCCGATAATCTTAGATTCTTGTTAGGCAAGGGAATTAATCTACTTCTGCTTTAAAAATATTCAATGATCCTTCCTCCACTACCTTCTGAGGCAGAGAATTCCGAAGTCGCACAGCCCTCTGAGAAAACAAATTCTCCTCGTCTTTGTCCTAAAAGGGCGACTGCTAATTTTCAAACAGTGCCCCCTAGTTCTGGAATCACCCACAAGAGGAAACATCCCCTCCACAATCACCCTGTCAATACCATTTAGGATCTTATATACTTCAATCAAGTCTCCCCTCACTCTTCTAAACTCCAGTGAAAACAAGCCGTGTCTGTCCAACCTTTCCTCATAAGACAATCCACTCATTCCAGGTATCAATCTATTAAACCTCCTCTGAACTGCCTCCAATGCATTTGCATCCTTCCTTAAATATGGAGATCAAAACTGCACTGTATTTGAGATGTGGTCTCACCAATGCCCTGTATAACTGAAGCATAACATCCTTACTTTTATTTTTAATTCCCCTCGTAATAAAGGATAGCATTCCATTAGCCTTCTTTATTACTTGCTGTACCTGTATACTAACCTTTTGTGACTCATGCACTAGAACACCTAGATCCCTCTGCACCTCGGAATTCTGCAGTTGTTCCCCATTTAAGAAATACTCTGCTTTCTTATTCTTCCTGCCAAAGTGAACAACTTTACATTTTCCCACATTATACTCCATCTGCCAGATTTTTGCCCACTCACTCAACCTATCTATATCGGTCTGCAACCTCCTTATGTCCTCTTCACAACATACTTTCTTACCTATCTTTGTGTTATTTGCAAATTTAGCTACCATGCCATCGCTCCCCTCATCTCAGTCATTGATATAAATTTTAAAAAGTTGAGGTCCCAGCACAGACCCCTGTGGAACACCACACGTCACATCCTGCCAATCGGAAAAAGGATCTATTTATGCATATTCTCTGTTTTCTGCCAGCCAGCCAATCTTCTATCCATGCTAATATGTTACCCCAACACCTTGAGCTCCTACTTTGTGCAATAACATTTTATGTGGCACCTTGTCAAATGCTTTCTGGAAATCCAAATACAGCACATCAACATCCCCTTTATCCACAGTGCATGTTACTCCTTCAAAGAACTCCAATAAATTGGTTAAACATGATTTCCCTTTCACAAAACCATGCTGACTATTCCTGATTACCTTGAGTTTTTCTAAGTGCCCAGCTATAGCCTCCTTACTGATCGATTCTAACACCTTCCCCACAACAGACGTCAAGCTAACTGGCCTATCTTTTTTTTTCTTCTTTGGCCTCCTTGTCTCAGGAGACAATGGGTAAGCGCCTGGAGGTGGTCAGTGGTTTGTGGAGCAGCGCCTGGAGTGGCTATAAAGGCCAATTCTAGAGTGACAGGCTCTTCCACAGGTGCTGCAGAAAAATTTGATTGTCAGAGCTGTTACACAGTTGGCTCTCCCCTTGCGCTTTTGTCTTTTTTCCTGCCAACTGCTAAGTCTCTTCGACTCGCCACACTTTAGCCCCGCCTTAATGACTGCCCGCCAGCTCTGGTGAACGCTGGCAACTGACTCCCACGACTGGCCTATAGTTACCTGTTTTCTACCTCCCGCCCTTCTTGAATAGAGGGGTTATATTTGCTACTTTGCAGTCTGATGGAACCTTTCCAGAATCTAGCAAATTTTGAAAAATTAATAGCAACACATCTACTACGTCATTAGCCACCTCTTTTAAGATGAAGGATGAAGCCCATCAGGACCCGGGGACTTGTCAGTCCGCAGCTCCATCAGTTTGGTCAGTACCGCTTCCCTGGTGATTGTAATTTCACCATGTTACTCTCTTCCTTCTACCTCCTGATTTACAGCTATTACTGGAATGCTTTTTGTATCCTTTATAGTGAAGACAGAAGCAAGATATTTGTTCATTTCATCCGCCATTTCCTTATTATCTATTAACTCCCCATTCTCACTCTCTAGAGGTCCAACACTCACTTTACTAACACTTTTCCTTTTTAAAATACTTGTAGAAATTCTTGCTATCCATTTTTACATTTCTAGCTAGCTTCCTCTCATACTCTAATTTCTTTCTCCTGATTAACTTTTTAGTCATTCTCTGCTGTTCTTGATATTCTGACCAATTATCTGACCTGCCAATCATCTTTGCACAATTATATGCTTTTTCCTTAAGGTTGGTAATTTCCTTAACTTCTTTCGTTAACCACGGTGGGTTCTTCCCTTAGAATTTTTTTTTATAGTACGAATATACTTATTCTGAAATATCCCCTTAAATGTTTGCCACTGCTTCGCTATTGATCTATCTCCTAGCTTAGTAACCCAGTTCACGTCAGCCAGCTCAGCTTTCATGCCCACATAGTTGCCCTTATTTAAGTTTAAAATACTAATCTTAGACCCACTCCTCTCTTTTTCAAACAGTATGTAAGATTCAATCATACTGTGGTCACTGCTACCTAGAGGTGCCTTTACTCTGAGGTCATTAATTAATCCTGTCACATTACACAATACCAAGTCTAATATAACCTGCTGTCTGGTTGGTTCCAGAAGGTGCTGCTCTAGGAAACAATCTCAAAAGCATTCTATGAACTCCTTATCCAGGATACTATTGCCAATCTGATTTTCTCAGTTTATATGCAGATGGCCCAGTGGTTAGCACTGCAGCCTCACAGCTCCAGCGACCCGTGTTTGGTTCTGGGTACTGCCTGTGTGGAGTTTGCAAGTTCTCCCTGTGACCGCATGGGTTTCCTTCGGGTGCTCTGGTTTCCTCCCACAGCCAAAGACTTGCAGGTTGATAGGTAAATTGGCCATTGTAAATTGCCCCTAGTGTAGGTAGGGAATATGGGATTAATGTAGGATTAATATAAATGGGTGGTTGTTGGTCAGCCAAAGGGTGGGCCAAAGGGCCTGTTTCAGTACTGTATCTCTCTATGACTCTATTAAAATCACCCATAATTATTGCCGTCCCTTTATCACAAGCACCCAATATTTCTTCTTGGATACGTTGTCCTACATTGTGGTTACTGTTAGGGGACCTGTAGACCACTCCCACCAGTGACTTCTTTCCCCTACTATTCCTCATCTCCAACCAAATCGATTCTATATCCTGATCTCCTGAACCAAGGTCATCTCTAACTATTGCACCAATGCCATCCTTGATTAACAGTGTTACTCCTCCACCTTTACCTAGCTTCCTATTCTTCTTGAATATTATATCCCCCTCAATATTGAAGACACAATCCTTGTCATCATGCTACCATGTCTCCATAATGGCTATCAGATCGTATTTATTTGCTTCAATATGCGCTATCAGTTCGTCTACTTTGTTATGAATGCTATGTGCATTCAGATAAAGAGCCTTTAGTTTTGTCTTTTTGTTATCTTTGTAACATCTAGTCTTGACTGTTGGTGTGTTCTTAGGTTTTTTTCTCTCCGTCCCTTCCTGCCATTCTCTGACCTTCAATTCCCATATTACTATTCTGCTCTCCTGCCATGACTCTACCCCTTGATTTGCTACATCTACCCAAGCTTGATCCCTCTCCCCCCCTTGTTTAGTTTAAAGTCTTCTTTATTTCCCTAGTTATACGGTTTGCTAGAAGACTGGTCCCAGCATGGTTCAGGTGCAGACCGTGTCAACAGTACAGCCCCCACTTTCCCCAGTAATGGTGCCAGTGCCCCATGAACCAAAACCCACTTCTTCCACACCAGTCTTTGAGCCACGTATTCATTTCCCTAATCTTATGTGCCCTCTGCCAATTGGCACGTGACTCAGATCATAATCCAAAGATTATTACCCTTGAGGTTCTGCTCTTCAATTTGTTGCCTAACTCCTCATACTATCTAAGCAGAACCTCTTTCCTAGTCCTACCTATGTCGTTGATACCTACATGGACCACAACAACTGGATCCTCCCCCTCCCACTCCAAGTTCCTGTCCAGCCCTGAACAATTTTGAGTGCCTAGTGGGCAGAATGTGCACTGCAGAGGCTCTGCTCGGTAAAATCTGGTGGTCAAGAGGAAGAGACCATAAAATGGTAAGTCTATGGAGATTTTTATGGGCCAGGAGGAACAGGAGTGCTCTGCAGTATAAAGGTTGTTGCTGGGTACATTATATAAATAGACTGTAAGCATCATTACAGGATGTGATGTCATGGATTGTAGTGTAAGGAGTATTGTAGTGGAAGCCATAGATACTTGACATTTGTAAATAAACTCCAGTACCTTAACACACAGACTAATATCTTTATTCGGTACAAAGAGTAGAATAACCTGGATATTACATGGTGGCAACAGAAAAGCGATTGTAGAAGAGAAGAAACAAAAACATTGAAAAACAGAAGAAGATGGAAAATTCATTGCCTTTGCCAGAGAACTTCATGCGGGTAGCATGTCTGAACCAAGCCGAGGCATGGCCAAAATGGGTCTGGAGGTTCAAGAGGTATGGTTCTGCATTGGGTTTAGCACAGAGACCAGACAGATCAGTACCTTGTTGTACGCTATGTGGGAGTGTGCAGATGATATTTTCATAACCCAAAGAATCAATGAGAAGCAGACTACTTACGCTGAAGTTATAAAAGCTTTAGAAGAGTATTTCAAGATCAGAAAGAATGTTATCGTTGAACGGGCAAATTTAATAAGCGCACGCAGAGAAAAGGGGAAAGCATTAGTTTATTTATTAATGACCCCTATACAAGATTGCAGAAGATTGCGAATATGGAAGCTTGTGTGAGGAGTTGATTCGAGATAGAATTGTAGTCGGGGTTATAGACGATGTGCTGTTAGCTCAGCTAGAGTTGAGGGAAGACTTAAGTTTACAAAAAGCCATTCAGTTGAGCAAACAGGTAGAGATTAGTAAATTCAACCAATCCATGGTTCAAGGGGATAGGGAGAGTCCGATCTCGAAGGAATTCGACTCAGTGGAGTTTGTGAATAGAATAGAAAGGAATGGCGCCAAAAAGCCTGAAAGGCGGGAAAGGCATCTAGAGGCAGAAGCACGGAATTGCAGTACGTGTGGCTGAGAGGGGCACTGATGGGAAAATTGCCCAATCAGGGAGGCGGAATGTTTCCAGTGTAGAGAAAAGGGACATTTCCAGTCTATGCGTCACAGCATGAAACAAATGCTGCAGACTGGCAAGGGGACAAATTGTTTAAACAAGAGAATAAACAAGATGCAAGTTGAGCAAGCGATTGAAACTCCTTTCTTAGGAGAAATACAAGGAGCAAATGAAAATTGCTGGACAGCAGATATCATGGTAGGAGAAAATAAAACTAGCTTTAAGTTAGACACAGGAGCAGTGGTTTCTGTTCTATCGGATAAGGAACCATGGCTAAAGAAGGGAAGCTTTCGAACAACAAACAAGCAGCTGTATAGACCTGGAGGCATAGAGCTGAAAGTTATAGGGGAACTGAGAATGACTTTAAGATACAAGAATAAAGAGATTCCCGAAACACTGAATATTATTAAGAATCAGTTTTGTTCATTACTCAGCAGGATGGCTTGCGTCAACCAACACCAGTTATATAGGGTAGAAGAAATTAAGGGACAAGAGAAGCAGTCAAGAGATTTTAGGGCTGAATTCCTGAAGCTATTTAGTGGATTGGGAAAATTGAAAACAAAATATCACATCACTCTGAGAAAACAGGCAGAGCCAGAGTGTTTATTGGGCAGCACAGTGGCACGGTGGTTAGCACCGCAGCCTCACAGCTCCAGCGACCCGGGTTCAATTCAGGGTACTGCCTGTGCGGAGTTTGCAAGTTCTCCCTATGAACCGCGTGGGTTTTTGCCGGGTGCTCTGGTTTCCTCCCACCGCCAAAGACTTGCAGGTTGATAGGTAAATTGGCCATTATAAATTGCCCCTAATATAGGTAGGTGGTAGGGGAATATAGAGAAGGTGGGGATGTGGTAGGAATACGGGATTGGTGTAGGATTAGTATAAATGGGTGGCTGATGGTTGGCACAGACTTGGTGGGCCGAAGGGCCTGTTTCAGTGCTGTATCTCTAAATAAAATAAATAAATAAACACCGAGAAAGGTCCCACACCCACTCCTGACAAAGGTTAAAAAAGAAATCGAAGCAGTGCAGAACCAATAACTAAACCAACTAGGTGGTGCTCTGGCATGGTTCCAGTGAATAAACCAAATGGATCCATAAGAATCTGTATAGACCTCACTCAGTGTAATAAAGCATTGGAGAGAGAGACTCAGCCAATGGCATCAGTGGATGAAAGTTTGCCAAAACTGGGAAAAAGCTCCATATTTACAAAATTAGACACAAACAGTGGATTTTGGCAGCCACCTTTGGATGAAGGATCTAAATTTTTAACATTTCTAACACCATTTGGAAGATTCTGTTTCAACAGGTCACCATTTGGTATTACGTCAGCAGTATAGAAAGTGTAGGGGGGGGTACTTAAAAAGTAATTAGGTAAGCAAAGAGGGGACATGAAAAAACACTTGCGGGCAAGGATAAAGGAAAATCCTAAAGTGTTTTATAAGTCTATTAAGGGCAAGAGGATAACCAGGGAAAGAGTAGGGCCCAGTAGTGACCAAAGTGGCAATCTGTGTGTGGAGCCAGAGGACATTGGTGAGGTTTTAAATGATTACTTTTCATCTGTGTTCACTATGGAGAAGGACAATGTAGGTGTAGGGATCAGGATTGTGACATACTTGAACAAGTTAGCATTGAAAGGGAGGACGTATTAGCTGTTTTAGCGGGCTTAAAAGTGGATAAATCCCCAGGCCCAGATGGGATGTATCTCAGTCTGTTATGTGAGGCAAGGGAGGAGATAGAAGGGGCTTTGACACAAATTTTCAAATCCTCTTTGGCCACAGGAGAGGTACCAGAAGATTGGAGGATAGCAAATGTGGTACCAATACTCAAGAAGGCTAGCAGTGATAAACCAGGAAATTACAGGCCGGTGAGTCTAACATCAGCGGTTGGGAAACTATTTGAAAAAACTCTGACGGACAGGATTAATCTCCACTTGGAGAGGCAAGGATTAATCAGAGATGGTCAGCATGGCTTTGTTAGGGGGAGATCATGTCTAACTAAGAAGGTAAGAGTCCATGGGATCCAGGGCAATTTGGCAATTTGGATCCAAAATTGACTTAGTGGCAGGAGGCAGAGGGCAATGGTCAAGAGTCGTTTTTGCGAGTGGAAGCCTGTGACCAGTGGTGTACCACAGGGATCGGTGCTGGGACCCTTGCTGTTTGTAGTGTACATTAATGATTTAGACTTGAATATAGGAGGTATGATCAGTAAGTTTGCAGACGACATGAAAATTGGTGGTGTCGTAAATAGTAAGGAGGAAAGCCTTAGATTACAGGACAATATAGATGAAATGGTAAAATGGCTGGAGCTGAGACAAGTAGAATTTAATCCTGAGAAGTGTGAGGTGATGCATTTTGGGAGGACTAACAAGGCAAGGGAATATACAATGGATGATAGGACCCTAGGAAATGTACAGAGGGTCAGATGGATCTTGACGTACTTGTCCATAGATCACGGAAGGCAGCAGCACAGGTAGATAAGGTGGTTAGGAAGGCATATGGGATACTTGCCTCTATTAGCCGAGGCATACAGTATAATAGCAGGGAGGTTATGATGCAGCTGTATAAAATGCTAGTTAGGCCACAGCTGGAGTACTGTGTACAGTTCTGGTCGCCACACTATAGGTAGGATGTGATTGCACTGGAGAAGGTGCAGAGGAAATTCACCAGGATGTTGCCTGGGCTGGAGCATTTCAGCTATGAAGAAAGACTGAAAAGGCTAGGGTTGTTTTCCTTAGAGCAGAGAAGGCTGAGGGGAGATATGATTGAGGTATATTGAGGTCTCACTAATTTGATTGAGTTTTTTGAGGAAGTGACGAAAATGATTGATGAAGGAAGGGCAGTGGATGTTATCTATATGGACTTCAGTAAAGCCTTTGACAAGGTCCCTCATGGCAGACTGTTACAAAAGGGCAAAGTTTAGAGGGGATGTGCGAAGCAAGTTCTTTACACAGAGGGTGGTGAGTGCCTGGGACTTGTTGCCGGGTCAGGTGGTGGAAGCAGGTGCCATAGAGATGTTTAAGAGGCATCTTGACAAATACATGAATAGGATGGGAATAGAGGGATACGGACCCCCGAATTGCAGAAGGTTTTAGTTTAGGCAGGCATCAAGATCAGCGCAGGCTTGGAGGGCCGAATGGCCTGTTCCTGTGTTGTACTGTTCTTTGTTCTTTGTTGGATACAAAATTATAAGGGGCATTGATAGGTTAGATAGGAAGACACTTTTTCCCTTAGCAGAGGGGTCAATAACCAGGGGGCATAGATTTAAGGTAAGGGGCAGGGGGGTTAGAGGGGATTTGAGGAAAAAAAATTTCACCCAGAGGGTGGTTGGAATCTGCAACACACTGCCTGAAGAGATGGTAGATGCAGGAACCCTCACAACATTTAAGAAGTATTTAGATGAGCACTTGAAATGCTATAGCATACAAGGGTACAGGCCAAGTGCTGGAAAATGGGATTAGAATAGTTAGGTGCTTGATGGTCAGCACAGACACGATGGGCTGAAGGGCCTGTTTCTGTGCTGTATAACTCTATAACTCTATGACCTGAGATCTTTCAGAGAACGATGTCAAGGACCCTGGAAGATTTAGAGGTAATAATCTGTCACATGGATGATGTCCTAATTCATGGAGCAAACCAGAAAGAACAAGACACGATGGTAGGAGCTGTATTGCAAAGATTAGAAGTAGGGCTCACATTGAATGAGAAGTGTGTATTTTTGCAACCAACAGTGAGGTTCCTTGATCACATAATTGATGGATCAGGTATCAAGGCAGATCCACAGAAGACGAAGACAATAAAAGATTTTCCAGAACCAAGGAACATAATGGAACTCAAAGATTCATGGGAATGGTGAATCAGGCAGGGAAATTCTTACCAAATTTGGCTACTATAATTGAGCCTATGCGCCAACAGCTAACGAGCTGTAATATCTGGTGTTGGGGAGAAAGCCAGAAAACATCCTTTGAGAATATCAAAGATGTTAACTTCGTCAGAGTTGTCAGTGCACTATGATCCAGAGCTAATGGCCATAACTGCAGTGGATGCAACAGCAACAGGATTAGAAGCAGTCTTATTCTAAATCCAGAAGGATGGAAGATGCAGACCTGTGTATTTCAGTTCTTGTTTGCTAATTGAAACTGAACAGAGATAGCAGTCATTGAGAAGAAGGGTTGGCAGCAACGTGGGCATGCAAAAAGATTTTGGACTATGTATTGGGCCTTAAGTTTAAGATTGAAACCAATCAAAAACACTCATGACGTTGTTGAATTCTGAAGAGCAAAGTTACCTGCAAGGGTACAAAGATTTCAACTAAGACTAATGAGGCATACTATGATGACTGAATATGTTCCAGGGCAACAGCAGATAACAGCAGATGCAGTATCAAGAGCGACAATTGGAAGAAATGAAGAAGGAGATGTCTTACTTCTGGAGGAAGTAGAAGTCTTTGCTTTAACTACAACCAGGAATTTACTGGAAATTAAGCTCAGAAATAGAGTGAAATCAGAAATTTTCAGAAAAAAGATGAAATATACAAAAGAGTAAGAGAATATTGTCAAAATGGTTGGCCAGAATATATGCCACATAACCCGGTTTTAAGGAAATATCATGAGCAAAGAAGTCATCTAAATATTGTGATGATTTGTTAATCTACGATGAAAGATTGGTCATCCCAAGAGCTTTGATATTTGTTATCTTGGAAAAATTACACCAAGGTCATTTAGGAATCACCAAATGGACAGCAAGAGTGAACAACTCAGTATAATGGCCTGGTATATCAAAAAAAGATGTAAGAAATTATATCCAGCTGCATCATATGTGCTACTATGTGGTGAAGACAAATGTAGGTCCCTTACAGTCAGGAGCAGGAGAATTTATTATGGGGAACAAAGAAATGGCTGACCAAATAAATGCATACTTTGGTTCTGTTTTCACAAAGGAGGGCACAAATATCATATCAGAAATGTTGGGGAACACAGGGCTTAGTGAGAGCGAGGAACTGAAGGAATCAGTATTAATAGAGAAATGGTGTTGGGGAAAATGATGGGATTGAAGGCCGATAAATCCCCAGGGCCTGATGGTATGCATCCCAGAGTACTTAAGGAACTGGCCCTAGAAATAGTGGATGCATTGGTGGTCATCTTTCAAGATTCTATAGACTCTGGAACAGTTCCTACAGATTGGAGGGTAGCTAATGTAACCCCACTATTTAAAAAGGGAGGTAGAGAGAAAGCAGGGAATTATAGACCAGTCAGCCTGACGTTGGTAGTGGGGAAAATTCTAGAGTCCATTATCAAAGATTTTATAGCAGAGCACTTAGAGAACATTGGTAGAATCAGGCAGAATCAGCATGGATTTACAAAAGGGAAATCATGCTTGACAAATCTACGAGAATTCTTCGAGGATTTAACTAGTAGAGTTGATGAGGGGGAGCCAGTGGATGTGGTTTATTTGGACTTTCAGAAAGCTTTCGACAAAGTCCCACATAAGAGATTAGCATGTAAAATTAAAGCGCATGGAATTGGGGTAGTGTATTGTGATGGATAGAAAATTGGTTGGCAGACAGGAAACAAAGGGTAGGGATAAATGGGTCTTTTTCCGAATGGCAGGCAGTGACTAGTGGGGTACCGCAGGGATCGGTGCTAGGACCCTAGCTATTCACAATATATATTAATGATTTAGATGAGAGAACTAAATGTAATATTTCCAAATTTGCAGATGACACAAAACTGGGCGGGAGGGTGAGTTGTGAGGAGGATGTAGAGAGGCTTCAGGGTGATTTGGGCAAGTTGAGTGAGTGGGCTAATGCATGACCGATGCAGTATAATGTGGATAAATGTGAGGTTATCCACTTTGGTAGCAAAAACAGGAAGGCAGATTATTATCTGAATGACTATAAACTGAGAGAGGGGAATATGCAGCGAGACCTGGGTGTACATCAGTCACTGAAGGTAAACATGCAGGTCCAACAGGCAGTAAAAAAGGCAAATGGTATGTTGGCCTTCATAGCGAGAGGATTCGAGTACAGGAGCAGGGATGTCTTGCTGCAATTAATCAGGGCCTTGGTGAGGCCACACCTGGAATATTGTGTGCAGTTTTGGTCTCCTTATCTGAGGAAAGATGTTCTTGCTATAGAGGGAGTGCAGCGAAGGTTTACCAGACTGATTCCTGGGATGGCAGGACTGACGTATGAGGAGAGATTGAGTCGGTTAGGATTATATTTGCTGGAGTTCAGAAGAGTGAGGGGGGATCTCATAGAAACCTATAAAATTCTAACAGGACTTGACAGGGTAGATGCAGGAAGGATGTTCCCGATAATGTGGGAGTCCAGAACCAGAGGTCATCGTCTAAGGATACGGGGTAAACCTTTCAGGACTGAGATGAGGATGCGGGCGGCACAGTGGCGCAGTGGTTAGCACCGCAGCCTCACAGCTCCAGCGACCCGGATTCAATTCTGGGTACTGCCTGTGTGGAGTTTGCAAGTTCTCCCTGTGTCTGCGTGGGTTTTCTCCGGGTGCTCCGGTTTCCTCTCACAAGCCAAAAGACTTGCAGGTTGGTCGGTAAATTGGCCATTATAAATTGTCCCTAGTATAGGTAGGTGGTAGGGAAATATAGGGATAGGTGGGGATGTGGTAGGAATATGGGATTAGTGTAGGATTAGTATAAATAGGTGGTTGATGGTCGGCACAGACTCAGTGGGCCGAAGGGCCTGTTTCAGTGCTGTATCTCTAAACTAAACTAAACTAAACTAAAATTTCTTCACCCAGAGAGTGGTGCGCCCATGGAATTCGTTACCACAGAAAGTAGTTGAGGCCAAAACATTGTACTTTTTCAAGAAGGAGTTAGATATAGCTCTTGGGTCTAAAGGGATCAAAGGATATGGGGCGAAAGCGGGAACAGGTTACTGAGTTGGATGATCAGCCGTGATCATAATGAATGGCAGAGTAGGCTGGAAGGACCGAATGGCCTACTCCTGCTCCTATTTTCTCTGTTTCTATGTTTCTACTACCAGACAAGAGATGAGAGAACCACTCACGTAATCTCTATTTCTGTTCAGACCATGGGAGCATCTAGGAATGGATCTTTTTGAGCATAAAGGGAAGATGTTCCTAATTGTTATTGACTATTCCTTGAGATAGGTTGAAGCTAAGCTACTACATGGTCAGAGTTCAGAAGCCACGATCAAATCTTTGACAGAAATTCTTGCCACACATGGTATTCTAGATATTGTGATATCTGAAAATGGGCCGCAACTTACGAACAAAAGTTTCACAGTTTACTGAAACGTATGGATTTGTTCATATCACCAGTTCACCGAGGTACCCTCAGGCCAACAGAGAAGCAGACTGTGAAGGTGTTATTGAAGAAAAATGAAGATTTTCAACTGGCACTGTTAAGCTATTGATCTATACCACTTCAGAATGGGTTCGCCCCATGTGAATTATTAATGGAAAGAATGTTGAAGACAGAACTTCCTATACTCCAAAGTACACTAAAGCCACGAATTAGTGCAGAAGACTTGGAAAGTGAGGGAGAGAGAGGATAGAGAGCAGTCAATTCAAGCTGAGAGTTATGGTAAACGCTGCAGAGTGAGAAATCTGTCAGACACCCAATCTGGATAATCAGTTTGGGTTAAAGACCAGAGTCGATATGGAGAGGTGATAGAGAAATCAACATATCCACAATCATACATTATCCAGACTGATCAGGGGATGATAAGAAGGAACAGAAGATCATTGGTACTGGCATCACAGAAGAAACAAATGGAAGAAAGGCAAGAGAATCAGTCATCTGAGAGAGTTGATGAACCGGTGATGCTGCAGTCAACAGATAACGCAGAGGACAACAGGAATAGTGAACTTGAGTCATCGAATAGTTCCATTCAAATACAAGGAAGTGAGGAGGTAGAACTAAAAGACTCAAAACCTCAAACATCTTAAAGTGAAAGGAGGACGCGTTGTGGCAGTGTCGTGAAAACACCACAGCGTTACTTAACCTGATGACTGAAGTCAGAGACTTGCAGGGAGATATAGTATAATGTGATATAGGTTGTTGCTGGGAAGGATGTGAGGGTCCTTGAGAGGGCGCAGAGGAGAATTACCAGAATGGTTCCAAGGATGAGGGATTTTAGCTACAAGGTTATGTTGGAGAAGCTAGGGTTGTTCTTGGAGTAAAGGAGATTGAAGGGAGATTTGATAGAGGTGTACAAGATTATGTCAGGTTTAGATAAGGAAGAAAAAGTAAAGCTATTCACATTAATTGATGCTACAAGGATTAGGGGACATAGTTTTAAGGTTTTGGACAAGAGATGCGGGGGGGGGATGCAAGGAAGAACTTTTTTTATACTGCAAGTGGTAATGACCTGGAACTCACTGCCTATGAGGAATCAATTATTTCAAAAGGAAAGTGGATGGGCACTTCAGGGAAATAAATTTATAGAGCTTAGCGGGATAGAGCAGGGGAATGGGACTGACTGGATTGCTCTACAGAGAGCTGGCATGGACCCGATGGGCCAAATGGTCTCCTTTTGTGCTGTAATGACTCTATGGCTCTATAACACAGTACCCAAACTTCTGTTTGCATTCGCCCAAGAAATCCTGGGTCCTTCCAGCTGATCGGTTGGTCAGCTCCCTTTTCCCTCACCCAGATTAGCCTGTCATGCCATTCCTGGCTTGCTAGTGGATCATCTTGTCTGCCAGCACTATTACAGTTTCGTATTGGTCCTTTCAAAAACAGCCATGTGCAGGTGGCCTGGTGGGCCTCTATTATTGCTTATTGATTTATCCTAAGCTTCAGAACCCTTGTCAAACACTTTTATCCTACGCTAAGCTTCTGCAGTCCCTGCTTATTCTCTTCAGACATGCACAATTCAAAATCAGCTCACCTCCATACTTGATGTAGATGAACATATTCATTTGCTAAGTCTCCTCTGCTAGGCCAAATTTTTATTTCTTTCTCTGTCTCGATTTGACATCAACAGCTTTGTGACATCAAGCAAGCTGTTGAAGTCATTGGATAAGAAATGCACGATTTTAGCAAGTTGGATAAGATACAAGTCTGAGACCATGCAATAGTTCTCCCAAATGCTTTCTGCGGGATTCCTCCAAGTATATAGAATTAAAGAATGGAGCTTGCACTGAGTAATACAGGCCAGAAAGAGTTGGCCAGTGGCAATAGCAGTGTTACAATTAGAATAAAAACAGAAAATGCTGGAAACACGCAGCAGGTCAGGCACAAGTCGGTGACTCAGGTATTGAACACTTCCTTAGAACAGAATTGGCCTTAGCTTCAGTTCCTTCGATCGATCATTATCTGCTGGAACACAGTGCTGTTTTAATCAATTACAATCAAGAGGAAATTCAACATTTATGAATATTATTTTTGTCAACCAAATTCAAATGATGAGTTGACTACTCAAGACTAAAATTAAAATTCAAGATCGTGACAAGGCATAAATTAAAATTAAAATTACTTCTCGAACTCAAACAATACTGGCCAGTAGTCCACAACGTTTATTTCTCAAGGGAATTGGATGGACACTTGAGGGAAATAAACTTGCAGGGCTACGGGGATAGAGCGGAAGAATGGGACTTGAAGGGCTGAATGTCCTCCTTCTGTGCCGTTATGACGATGACTTGTGGACCCTTGAAGCAAATGAATACAGTCAGACACTAATAGGTATTAAGCATCATGGATATTGTGCATTTTTCATGGCAGCATTCAAAGTCAGTAGATGATACAAGGGGTAACATGGAGGATGTCCAGATGATGGAGAAAGGGTAAATGTTGAGCAGGAGAAGAGGAGGGAGTGATTGCTGAAGGAGAGAAGTGGGTTTACTTGCCCTGCCCAATAATCTTTTAAGAGTAACATGCTCAGCTATAATTTGTACTTCAATGTTCAGCATGATATCTTCCCAGCTGAAATCCAGCATCATTCTTGTACAGTACATTCCAAAAGCATCTTCTGCTTCTGCACCTCCATCTCCCAGCTCACAGCTCCATCTTTTTATTTGTTCTAGCTAGGCCAGCATAAATTGCCAATCCCTAATTGCCCTTGAGAAGGTGGTGGTGAGCTGCCTTCTTGAACCACTGCAGTTTGTGTGGCGAAGGTACTCCCACAGTGCCGTCAGGTGGGGAGTTCCAGGATTTTGACCCAGAGACAATGAAGGAACAGTGATATATTTCCAAGTCTGGATGGTGTGTGACTTGGAGGGGAATGTGCAGGTGGTGGTGTTCCCATGCGTATGCTGCACTTGTCTTTCTGGGTGGTAGAGGTCACTGGTTTGGGAGAAGGTTATTGGTGAGTGAGTGCCACTTGATAACACAGTCGCCAACACCTTCCATCACCTTGCTGACAATTGAGAGCGGGCTATTGGCCGGATTGGATTTGTCCTGCTTTTTGTGGACAGTCAACAAAATTTGGAAGGTCAACTGTATAGTTTAGTTTAGTTTAGAGATACAGCACTGAAACAGGCCCTTCGGCCCACCGAGTCTGTGCCGACCATCAACCACCCATTTATACTAATCCTACACTAAGCCCATATTCCTACCACATCCCCACCTGTCCCTATATATTTCCCTACCACCTACCTATACTAGGGGCAATTTATAATGGCCAATTAACCTATCAACCTGCAAGTCTTTGGCATGTGGGAGGAAACCGGAGCACCCGGAGGAAACCCACGCAGACACAGGGAGAACTTGCAAACTCCGCACAGGCAGTACCCAGAATCGAACCCGGGTCCCTGGAGCTGTGAGGCTGCGGTGCAAAAGAGAAGCAGAGTTAACGGTTCGGGTCAGTGATCCTTCATCGGAAGAAGGGTCACTGACCCAAAACGTTAACTCTGCTTCTCTTTTCACAGATGCTGCCAGACCTGCTGAGTGGTTCCAGCATTTCTTGTTTTTATTTCAGATTTCCAGCATCCGCAGTATTTTGCTTTTATTTTAGTTCACCCAGTGCCCTGGCCAATGTTGATCCCTCAACCAACATTACTAAAAAAAGAAACAGATTATCTGCTCATTTATCTCATTGTTGTTTGTGAGACACAGTTGTGTATAAATTGGCTGCCATTTTCACTATATTACAATAATGTCTAAACTTACAACTCATTTCATTAGGTATGAAGTGGGTCGGACCATCTGAAGATTGTGAAAGCCAATACAGAAATTCACGATCTTTCATTTTTTCTACATTTATTCCACAGGAATAGCATTTTTTAAAACGTGTACTCTTTTACTAATCTGGAAGCAGGTCAAAAGAGAGACAAATGATACTAACCTCTCAACCTGTCCTTCAGTTGACAAAACCTGTTCTCAACATGGCAGCCGACTAGTGTGACTTCAATTAAATCTCCCTTAAGGAGCAAATGGACCTGCATAGTTTGGCCTTGAAATAAGACTTATGAGATCAGACAGCCTTTACAGTTTTATTTTATCTTTGTGTGGTAGCACAGCAAAGTGTTCGTTTTGCTCAACTGCTGCAGGATATTGTGCCCTACACAACTAATCTCCTTTAATGGTGACACCAGTGGACAGATGATCTTAACCAAGCAATTAAATAGCCCATGCATTCACAGCCATGGCAGCTTGAAAAAACTTCTTATCTTCTATGAATTCACAAAATCAATTTATACCACATCACGTTCACGTTCAGTAAATACATTTGACTTTTCTTGTCCATTTTCTCTTCCTTCTTACCTCCTCTTTTGAAGTTTCTTCAGAATGATGCTACGGTACTGGCAGCCCTCCAACTCCTAGCCTAAGTGATCATTCTAAATTTGTGTGTGTAATCAGTGAGTGTTGCATATTATTCAACCATGAAGGGCGTCACAGCCAGTGACATCACTGGCATTCACCCGTAGTGAGGTGAACCACAATGTTGAAGCAGGTAACAGCCATGTTAGATTCCCAGAATAGCACCACCTGGTGGGAATGTGAGCAATTACCCATTTGTTTATTTTTATCTAGTTCCATTCTTAACATTACTCAGGTTTTCTTTAAATTCTATGCAACAAAAATAAAATAAACTAAGGTCATTAATCAGGTGCTTTACATGTTAGCGGGACATTAATTAATTAATGGAAGGATGCAAAGTTATTAGAGAAGGTGCAGAAAAGATACACAAGAATGGTTCCAGGGATGAGGAACTTCAGTTATGTGGATAGATTGGAGGAGCTGGGGCTGTTCTCCTTGGAAAAGAGAAGATGAAGAGGAGATTTGATAGAGGTGTTAAAAGCATGAGGGGTCTGGACAGAGTAGATAGAGAGAAACCATTCCCATTATCCGAAGGATCCAATACTGGGAGACACTGATTTAAGGTGATTGGCAACAGAAGCAACAGTGACATGAGGAAAAACTTTTTTATGTAGCGAGTGGTTAGGATCTGGAATGCACTGCCTGACAGTGTGGTGGAGGCAGATTCAATCAAGGCCTTTAAAAGAAAATTGGATAATTATCGGAACAGAAAAAATTTGCAAGGCTACGGGGAAAAGGCAGGGGAGTGGGACTAGGTGAGTTGCTCTTGCAGAGTGCCGGCACAGACACGACGGGCTGAATGGTCTCCTTCTGTGCTGTAACCATTGTATGATTCTATGATTTGAAGTGTATGGCAAGTTTTCCTTTTTGTTTGTTGAGGGGGAAGGGCAAGAAAACTGGCGAGACATTTTTGTTCTGATAGCATCAGATGCAAATGCCATGATGATACATTTTGACACAATTTATGTCAAGGGTTTCTGAGCTTTCAGGTAAAGCCACTACTACTGCGCTCCAACTCAAAGTTAAAAAGAATTTAAAGCACTACTAAAAGCCCCAATAACAATATTAGCCATGATCTTATTTAATGGTGAAGCAGGCTCAAGGAGCCTAGTGGTCTATTCCTGCTTCTATTTCTTATGTTCTAACACTTTTCATAGTTCCTTCCGTGGAAATTATGGGCTGAATTTTATAAGCCCGCTGCCGATTTTGATGGCGGTTGACAAAAACAACAGCCCGTTCATGCAGCGGCTCGTTTAAATAGCTGGGGCGGGCCGCCCCTGATCACATGGAGGGGATCACCATCCCAGACACTGGCATCAGCTGCCTGTGCGTAGGCGCTGTCGCCATTTTTAAAGGGCTGTCAGCCCTAGCGGGAAACGTAAGTATTTAAAGGTGAAGTGAATAAAACAAAATAAATATATCTCTCTTGCCCCTCTCCCACCCACCCAATTACAATTAAATTAATTATTTGCCCTCCCCCCAAAAGACCTTCAACCCTTCACATCATCCCCTACGCCCATGACGTTAATTTGACCCCATTCCTCCCCTCCTGCTGTGAGAAACTTACTTCTTCCCCCCTCCCCACCAGTGTGGTGCCTCATTTCCCCGGAGGGGGATCCGAAGGCGCAAGAGTGCCGGTCACCGACCCAAAGATCTAACCGGGACTTTTGTGGCGATGTGAGTGCCATTAATGTATTAATTTTAGTTTATTTACATATTCAAATTGGGGTCCCATCGCTGAATGGCGTGGGGGGGGGGTGGGGGGTGGGCAGCCATGAGGCCTGGCCGCCAGCAGCAATATCGGGCCAGGCCCTCCCGGCGTCGGGGTGTGTAGCGGCCCTCTCCCAGAGGCATCTTCAGGACCTCCCGCCACGGAACCCGATGCTTTGGGGAGAACAAAATCCAGCCCAATAACACACTTACCCACTCCCAAAAACAATGTTCATTGTGAGCTTGTGATGACTGAACAAATTTGAAGTTTCCATTCAAACAAAAGTGATGGGATTGTCTATAAAATCCATATTAAATGGAACATTTATTTCCAATCCTTGGATGGCACAACTGAGTTTTAACATTCTTCCATCTAGTTTGGGTGTCTTTCAAACACGGAGCTTTTGGAGCTAAATTGCCATGTAACCACACGGTTATGTCCCTCTCTCCTCCATTCCAAATCCTGAAATACACTTGATATTTCCCATCTGAATTCTTTATACGTGGTGCGGTCTCTGTTGTGAGCTATGAAATCTAAAAGGCAGTGAATGGGACAGGCAGGTCGCAGAATTAACTGATTATGTTAGGGCATCCTCAGTACAGACACATGGGGAACATATTTGTTGTTCCAATTTCTGCCGTTCAGGCGTACATCTGACCCTGCCAGGTCTGTGACAGTCACTAAACACATCAGGGTCACAATCTGATCCTTTGAACTCCTCTTTGGTCAAATACTTAACATCTGATTTTATACTCCAAATTGAACATGTGTTACTATACCCTTGGTGTAAGATTGTTAGCTTTTAGATAGGAACATAGGACTTAGAAGCAGGAGTAGGCCATTCGGCCCTTCGAGCCTACTCCACCATTCAATAAGATTTTGGCTGATCTGGTTGTGGTCTCAACTCCACTTTCCTGTCTGCCCCCCATAAGCCTTGAATCCCTTGTCTATCAAAAATCTATCGAACTCAGCCTTGAATAAATTCAATGACTGAGCCTCCACTGCTTTCTGGGGAAGAGAATTCCACAGAGTAACGACCCTTTGAGAAAAAAATTTCTCCTCATCTCCATTTTCAAAGGGACATTGCTTATTCTTAAACTGTGTCCCGTAGTTCTAGTCTCCCCACAAGAGGAAACATGCTCCCAGTATCCACACTATCAAGTCACCTCGGGATCTTATATGTTTCAATAAGTTCAGCTCTCATTCTCCTAAACTCCAATAGATATAGGCCCAAGCTGTTTAACCTTTCTTCATAAGATAAGCCCTTCATCCCCGGAATTAGTTGAGTGAACTTTCTCTGAACTGCTTCTAGTGCAACTATTATCTTTTTCAAACAAGGCAACCAACCTGTGCACAATACCCCAGATGTGGTCTCACCAATGTCCTGTACAGCTGCAGTAAAACTTCACTACTTTTATACTCATTCCCCTTGCAATAAATATTTTCCAGGGAAGAATATTCATCACTATCCCTAACTCATGATCACAGATGCCTGTAACTAATGGTCTGAACTGATGGCTAACAGGATGTCATTTACCATCACTCCCACTTTCAAATGACAGTGCTATTTCATCATCATCATCTGTCTATTCCTCCCTACAGGTGTCTTAGCCCCAAATAAGCTGAGATGGAGACTTTGTCTAACTAATCTTCAGAAACTGTGGTTATTCCAAGTTTACACTTTCATTGACATAAGAACAAAGAGTATCAATTGAATCTTGCAGTTAGTGGAACTGATAACCAGCCACAGTAAACATTGAAAACCATTAAAAAAACACAACAAACACAATTTTTTAGTATTGTGTCAATTAAGGAAAGATTTTCAGTGCTATGATGAAAAACAGGCACATGGGACCAACTAGATAACTTTTACAAAAAGCTGGCACAAGCACGATGGGCCTAATGGCCTCCTTCTTTGTTGTTTAATTCTATGCTTAAGTGGAGAAGGAAGAATTTCTTTATGTGCTATTTATAGCAAAATTATAAATAGGTTTACAAAGAATGGGCTTACAATTTCACTACAAATAGCACAGTAAACAAATTTCCCCCAGACTGAAAAAGGTTTGTTAAATATTTTTAAATGAGAATGTTGCAGCAGTGACACCACGTCAAAAATACTTCACTGGCTGTAAGATGCCTTGGAATGTCCTGAGGTTATGAAAGGCTCTGTATGAATGCAAGCCTTTCTTTTTGCATTAACTCTACCTTCCCTATCACCTGGCTGAAAGTCATGGATCGTTTTAACAGTAGTTGACTAAATTAGAAGTGTTAAAAATATTGTTACGATCAGGTGAGAAAGAGGCCTAGGGTTCCCTCTCAGCCTTCCCCTGGTCTTACTGTAACAGAGTTTTATTTTTAAACACACTGTGTTTTTAGCTCCCCCTTGGTGAATCCTTGTTCACCGCCTTCCAATTATAAGGCAAAGAAAGCAGCACAAACATGCTTTCTTAAGTTTACAGAAGAAAAGTTTAAATTTATTAAACTTAAACTTAAACTCTAATTCAGTTAACGCCGGTAGGAGACTTTTCTCTCATGGGATTTGTGTGTCTTCAGTGGATTCAGAGGCTTGTGAGATAGAGATGGGAGCAGACAGGAGAGATCTTCTCAGTCTAGGAGCAAACAGCTTTCCGCCCAAACCAATTGTACAAATTCAAAAAAACTCATGTTGCCCAGCAGGTTAGTCATGTGACCAGCTGCTTTGACCATGTCCATTTGTGTATTCGGCCATCTTAGCAGTCAACCTGGAATGCAGCTCGCCCACCTTCAATGTCTGGTGATCAAAAGTCCATCATGGATTGAATGTCAAGGAGTATTTGCATTGTCCTTCCAAACACCGTCTGTTAATATGCAAATGTTTTTTCCAGCCGCGGCAGATCTGTTCAACAAGTCCTCTCCTCACTCCAGTAACAGTTTAAAAATCAAAGTTCATGACAACATTAATGAGCCTCATTCTTGGCAGGTGGGGGCCGAGCATGACACCGCCACACCCAGCAGAATGAAATGTGCCTTGAGAAAAGGCACATTTCATTAAAAGTGTTGAGAAAAATGTAAGATACAGAAAAAAACATGCATTTCTTTCATTCATTTCCATTCATACATAAATCCTAAAACTTATTACAGCCAGTCTTCCCTTGGTGCCAGTGCTGCTTTAATTGCCCCCTTTTTGGCATCCCAATAAACATGCGGTTCTTATTTTTTGGGAAGTTTCACTTCCGTTTGCCCATGTCCACGGCTACCTAGGGTCTTTGTTTCCGCTGAGGTAATTTATTTTTTAAAAGAGTCAGTACTGGGTGAGTTTATCCTGAACACTCGTCAGTGCTTTGCTGAGTCATGCAAAGGCTTTTGACTTCACGGGATGGGTGGTTTGCTATTTTTCTGACTGTGGGGGAGGATTCTTTGTTAATCTCCCCTTTGTCCCAGAGGATATTCCTGCCTGCAGGTATTTGTGCAGACTCTACTGCACTCCCCTGTGGCACTTCAACTAGATGAGGCATCACCCTCATGGCTACTCTGCCCCCTGGAAGTCTTTCTTTGTCTCTGCATGTTCCTGTAAATGCTGTTAGCAACTCTGATGGGGTGCTCCTAGTGTCTGCATTTACGTAGGAGGTTGTGGGGACTAATTTTTCACATTTTCCGGGGTAGGCTGCCCGGACAGTAGGGGTTTTCATCTGGGACTCCTCCCAGACTTTCTTTAACCTGCCCTCTTGGTCACATTTTCCCCTTCTCTGTCTAACCTTTGCCAGTCTTGTGCCTGCCTGTCCCTTTTTGTTCTCGGCGGGGCGCTTACAGTTCACCAGCCGTCAGCTGGAGGGTCCTCCTAACTCCGGTACAGGACTTAGGCATGCTGGTTTCACTGTAAGTTAGGGTTTCCCCTCAACCTGGCACATGTGGCAACTCCTACAGTACTCCACAACATCTTTGTGGAATTTTTGCCAGTCAAATGCTGTCTTATGCGGGCTTTGGTCTTTCATATACTGGCATGTATAGCCACTGTAGTCTCGTGGGCCCTTCTTAATATTTCTCCCCAGTACCTCTGTGGCACCACTAACTGGTGAACTACTATCCACTCCTTGCTCCCAGGTCTGTGAAGAGAACTCCATTTCCTCATCAGTACCTCATTCTTTAAATAGTAGCAATCAGGGACTCCCTCTGCTTCACTTTCAGACTGTGCAGCCTGTGCTATCTGTCGCAATACTGGGTCAGCTCGCTGAGCCTCAGCTAGGGAAAATCCATTTAATTCATTCCCTGGGTCTCCCAACTTTCCAAAAAAAGTCTCGGACAGGCAGACCTCATGGTCATTTGCCTGCAGCACCAATGCAGTCTCTTCTGGGGGAGCTGGTTTGATCATGGCCTGATCTACTGTACATTCAGGGAAACTGCAGGGGACCGTCTCCTGCTACTGCCCTGTCTCTCTGATCTCCTGCGGTCTTTCTTTCACTACTGCGGGGGCTACCACCTTCACCCCCCTGCCAGATCATTACCTAGGAGCAGGTCAACCCCGTCCACAGGCAAACTAGGGACAATCCCTACCGACACTGGTCCCGAAACTAGGTCGCACTCCAGGTTCATCCAGTGTACAGATACAGGCATACGCTGCCCTCCAATACCATTCACCACCATTCTGGTGTTCACTGCACTCTCTGGGGGAAAGGTCAGGCCTTTCCTGACCTTCAGACACAAAACCCCGATAGCCTTCAGGAATCCTATTAAATATTCCTGCACTTGCAACTGTAAACTTCCTGGGTTGCACTCTTACTGCAGTTAAAACCACAGCTTGTTCTGCTATGACTTCCATCAGTTTCACTTCTTCACTGAGCAGTTGTGCCCTAATTAACCCTACCGGCTTTCCCTTTAGTTTACAGCAGTCAGCTTTTAAATGTCCTGCTTTATTACAATGGAAGCACACAGATCTCTTGTTCTCACTCTTGCTCACAGCACCTTCCTTTTTGGCTACACAAGGGCCCCTTGTGACTCCTGCCTTTCTTTCTCTCCCAGAACTGCTTAGGCTCCTATCACCTTCCCACCCTTTGTCCCTTTTGGATTTTTGGGGGTGATTAGGAAAGGTTCTCCCCTGGGAAACCGATTTATAAATTAAAGCAAACTCATCGGCCAGAAAGGCCTCTTGCCACCTCTCTGAACCGGCTGCTCCTCTACATGGGTCTTTATGCAGAGTGGGAGAGAGTGTTTAAATTCCTCGAACAGAATTACTTCTCTGAGATTCTCAGAGCTGAGCTGTACTTTAAGAGCTCTCAGCTGCTGGTCAAAATCCAGCTGCTTACTTCTTTCAAACTCCAGATAAGTTTGATTAGCTTGCTTCTTGCGGGTTCTAAACTTTTGGCAATAGTCTTTGGGTACTAATTCATATGCCCCAGCGATAGCATTTTTGGTCAGTTCATAATTTGATGAACTCTCAACTCTCATCTGGCAACAGGGAATAAACCTTATGGGCTTTTCCAGTTAGCTTGCTTGGCAGTAAAAGGGAGCAGGTCTCAGTTGGCCATTTTAGCTGCCTTGCCAGTTTCTCAAAGGACACAAAATAATCTTCTACATCTTCCTCATTGAATTTTGGAATTAATTGAGCTTGTTTTAACAATTTTGTATCCAGCCCTGAAATATGCTCCTCCATATTGGCCATGCTTTGACTGGGAGTACTCTGTCACCCCCTAGTTAATTTAAGCCACTTCACCTCTCTTTCTTCGCATTTTTTCTGGCATATTCTTTCACTCTCTCTCTCCTGCCTTTCATTTTCTTCATGTTCCTTCTGGAAGGCTCTTTCTTTCTCCCTCTCCTGTCTCTCTCTTTTTCTTTCTCTTTCCCTATCTTCTAATTCAAGTTTCCTTTGTTCCAATTGTATTGTCGCAAGCAATACCCTGTCTGGGTCTGCTTCTAACCGTGTTTCTGCTACTTCAGATTCAAGGGAAAAATGGTTGGCCACTAGCCTTAGGAGTTCAGACTTCCTAGCCTTGCCACGTACGGTGATCCCACACTCAGCCATTTTTCTCAGCTCCTCCATAGACAGTGCTTTTACCTTATCCCAAGTTACTTCACCCTGGCTTGGGGAGCTTCTAGCTTCAGTTGCAGACATGTTAGTATTCTAGCACACACAACCACAAGAAAACCTGTTTTGAAATCTTGCTCTTTTTGATTGGGAACAATTTGGCTTCCCACTTCCAATTTCTCTCGTTTGTCTGTGGGCAAAATTCTGGACATTAGCACCTAAATTGCTGTTACGACCAGGTGAGAATGAGGTCTAGGGGTTCCCTTTCAACCTTCACCTGGTCTTACTGTAACAGGGTTTTATTTTTAAACACACTGGGATGGATTTTACCTTAGACGGATAGGAATTCGCCACCGATGTAAAAGTCGGCGGCGAACCCGCTTCCGCCTAGTCCGATGATCTGTCCCTCATTTTATGGGTCCCAGGGCTTTAATTGTCCTGAGGCGGGACTTCCACCAGCTTGAGGGAGGAAGTCCCGCCTCATTGAGCTGCCGGCCAATCAGCGGGCTGGCAGCTCTTAGTCCCAGCAGTGACACCGGGAGTGGTGGCCACTGCTGGGACTGCAGCCCAGCTGACCAGATGGATCCAGGAGTGAAGGCAAGTTGGGCATGCCTCACCAGGCAGATCGGTCCTTCCCTGGTGAGGCTGGAGTGGTTGTTTGGGCAGAGGGGGCGGCGTCTAGGGTTTTGGGCGTGGGTTGGGAGGCAGGGGCGGCCCTCAATCGGGCACCCTGTGCCTGACTGCCATGGCACCCCCCACCCCCGCCCCGGGGCACAGAAAGGCCGTCAGCTATCACTGGGCAGTCTTTCACGTCCCCAGCCCACCTGCTTGCCACAGGTAAAATACCCATGGAGGTGGGCGCGGGCACTTAAGCGGCCGTTAAGTGGACTCTTAAGGGTCTTGATTGGCCTCAGGTGGGAGGGCCGTTCCCCACCCCCCCCGCTGCCCGACTGCCGTAAAGTCGACCAGAGGCGGGAGTGGGGCGGGCAGGCCTCCCGGAGCCTCACACTCAATTTCACGTTGCCCCCACGCCACCAACTGACCCAATGGGGCAGCGTAAAATTCAGCCCACTTTGTTTTTAGCTCTCCCTTAGTGAATCCTTGTTCACCGCTTTCCAATTATAAGGCAAAGCAACCTGCACAAACAGGCTTTCTTAGGTTTAAAGAAGAGAAGTTGAATTTATTAAACTTAAACTTATTTAGTTAACACCTACAGATACATGATGTGCCCACGCTAGCATGCATACGTGATACACACATGCAAGAGACAGAAAAGAGCAGAAGAAAAATAAAGTGGAAAGGTTTGAGGCAATATCTGAAAAGTTGTTGTTACGGTTCTTCGAGCTCACTGTAGAGCCCTCAATTGTAAGTAGATCTTGCTTTTCGTTGGGACCCAGTATTCTTCATAAACCTTGTTCGCTGTAGCAGACTTTTCTCTCTTGGAGTTCATGTATCATCAGTGGATTCAGAGGCTTGTGAGAAAGAGATGGGAGCAGACAGGAGAGAGATCTTCTCAGTCTAGGAGCAAACAGCTTTCCGCCCAAACCGATTGTACAAATTCAAAAAAACTCATGTTGCCCAGCAGGTTAATCATGTGACTAGCTGCTTTGACCATGTCCGTTTGTGTATTCAGTCATCTTAGCAGTCAACCTGGAATGCGAGCTCACCCACCTTCAACGGCTGGTGATCAAAAGTCCATTATGGGTTGAATGTCAGGGAGTATTTGCATTGTCCTTTCAAACACCGTCTGTTAATATGCAAATGTCTTTTCCAGCCACGGCTGTTTAAAAATCAATGTTCATGACAAAATTAGTGTGCCTCATACTTGGCAGGTGGGGGCCTAGCATGACAATATTTATAATTCCATTAACATATGATGACACATGGAGGAGGGCAAAAGTAGAACCAGGAACAAAATTTACTGAAGCAGCAAAGATGAGTAAGCATGACGTATAATGAAAGCAGAAGGTGACTGTAACTAAAAATCTCATTAAAAAATAAGTTCGTGCTGAAAATGGCTGGGAAATGCATCCCGAGATCACCAATGCTCCTGAAGCAGATGTCTCTCTTCTGGCTGATTGTTTCACACAATGGGGAACCACACAGTCAGTCAAATGGTAAGCAATGTGAAATTTTCTTCTTGGCATTTTTTTATTTTTTGAAATTTTTAACCTCACAGTCTGATGAGAAAAAAACAAATAGGCATGAGAAGCACATACACACATATCACACACACACACACTGAGATATGTGGAATAACTTACACTACTGGGAAAGTTCTAATGAAGAATCATACACCCCTGAAACAGTTACCTATCTGTCTCTTTCAGATAACAACTGCCTTTATTTTTGATTTTGGTCATTTACCATTTTACTTGTCACCTAAAAAGAAAGTTAGAATTTTGTGGCACTCAATATCTTTAAAACAATTCTACAGCTTAAAAAATTATTGCTGGTGATGCCACTTAATGTGACTTTTAAGGCAGGCTTTTGTCTGTAATTTTAGTGGAGGCTAAAAAAAAAGGTGTGTCTTAATGTCTGTATTAAAATAATGAGCAAAGGAATGTCATAAAAGAGGTCTGGCAAAATCATCAGTAGTAACTTCTACACTTTTATGGCTAATAAATTTCAAGACATTATTTGATTTTCATTGCTGATTCGTTGTGATTTTGTTTCTATTTTATCATGATTATATTCACTGCATTACTTCATTATCATATGTAATGAAATTATTTCAGGGCTTTCACATGCTGTTTGGAAAAATAACAGCACCCCAACATCATAGCTTCAGTATTATTTAAACCTTTCTAATATGAGTATTGCTGATCTGGAGTTATAGCTTATCCAATCATGGGGTTTAGAAGATTTATATATGGAATAATAGGAACATTAGAGCGAATTACAGACTTGATTCAAATGGATTATGTATAAAATAATGGACATCTGGAAGTAAGCTGCAGGTTGGAATCAATCTGAAGAATTTACATGATTTCTGAGTACAATGTTGGATATCTGGGAGTGAGTACTAGGCTGAAATTTAATTGAGGTTTCTGTCTACACTCAGAATCAAAATTATGGTTGGTGGGTGGGGGATGGGTGCGGTGGGGAGGGGGGGGGGTGCAGTTTCCTCCATTAACACAATGGAGATATTATTAGATATATTTTCTTCTTGTGCATTATCATTTTTTTGTTGACTTTGTATTCATATTTTTGTTGGGTATGGTGGTCATGTAAGTTTGTTAATGGTTCTGACAGTGTTCTTTGTAATTTATCATCCAACACAATGCATTATTTCACAGCATAAAATTAACATTTTTTTCTCAAATTAACTGCATAAATCCCATGTACGTCATGTGCTGTAATACTTTAAATATTAATGACTATCCTAGACAAACTGAGCATCACATGTTCAGTGAGCTGGACTACAGAGGAAGTGAGAGAAGTGAGATAGTGTTTGAAACCAGAAATTACGGAAGTGCTCCAAGTTTTTTTGGTGGCTTCAAATTTCCCTTAAACTTAGCTCCCTGCAGCTGTCTGGTTCACTGTATCCTTCAATTAGCTCCCCAAATGATCTTATTCTCACTTGATGTGAAAGAAAGAAATATACTGTGTTTTAAACAGAAGTGAGCTAACGCCTGGTCTTTCCCTTCTGCAACTCTAAATGAAATGAATCATAATAGTTTAATTTCCTAGTAGATACCAGTCATAGAATCATACAGCACAGAAAGAGTCAGTTCAGCTGATTGTGATTGCGCTGGCTCTTTGAGAGAGCTCTCCACACAGTCCCACTCCTCTCCTCTTTCAAAAACACAAGAAATAGGAGCAGAAGTAGACCATATGGCCCATCAAGCCTGCTCTGCCATTCAATACAATCATGGCTGATCTTGGGATTCAATTTCGCTTCCCTGCCCACTCCCCATATCCCTTGATTCCCTGCAAGACCAAAAATCTATCTATCCCAGTCTTAAATATATTTAATGATGGAGCATCCACAACCCTCTGGAGTAGAGAATTCCAAAGATTCACAACCCTTTGAGTGAAGTAATTTCTCCTCATCTCAGTCCTGAATGATTGACCCCTTATCCTGAGACTGTGTCCCCGTGTTCTAGATTCCCTGACCAGTCGGAGCAATCTCTCAGCTTCTACCCTATCAAGCCCTTTCAGAATCCTGTATGTCTCAATTAGATTGCCTCTCATTCTTCGAAACTCAAGAGAATATAGGCCCAATTTACTCAGCCTCTCATCATAGGACAACCCCCTCATCCCAGGGACCAATTTAGTAAATCTTCACTGTGCTGCCTCCAGTGCAAGTATATCCTTTCTTAAATGTGGAGACCAAAACTGCACTCAGTATTTCAGCTACGGTCTCACCAAAGCCCTGTACAATTTTAGTAAGACTTCTTTATTCCTGTACTCCAATCCCCTTGCAATAAAGGCCAACTTGCCATTTGTCTTCCTAATAGCCTGCTGCACCTGCATGTTAACATTGTGCAAATACCCCCAAGTCTCTCTGAACATCAACACTTACCAGTTTCACACCTTTTAAAAAATATTCTGCTTTTCTATTTTGACGACCAAAGTAAACAACTTCACACTGCCCTACATTATACTCCATTTGCCATCTTGTTGCCCACTCACTTAACCTGTCTATATCTCTTTGCAGCCTCTTTACATCCTCCCCGCAGCATACCTTTCCACTGAACTTTGTATCATCAGCAAACGTAGATACATTACTCTCTGTCTCTTCATCTAAGTCATTAATATAGAGTGTAAATAGCTGAGGCCCCAGCACTGATCCTTGCGGCACCCCATTATTCACTGCCTGCCAACTTGAAAATGCCCCATTTATGCCCATTCTCTGCTTCCTACCTGTTAACCAATCCTGTATCCATGCTAATATATTACCCCCAATACCATGAGTCCTTATCTTGCCTATTAATCTTTTATGTGGCACCTTATCGAATGCCTTTTGAAAATCCAGGTATACTACATCTACTGGTTCCCCTTTATCTACCCTACTAGTTACATCCTCAAAAAACTCTAATAAATTTGTCAAACAGGCTCTCCCTTTAGTAAAACCATGCTGACTTGTTCTAATCTTACTATGCTTTTCCAATCGCAATGTTACGACTTCTTTAATAATAGTTTCCAGCATCTTTTCCCAAAGCCTTGCAATTTTTCACCTTCAAGTATTTATCCAATTCCCCTTTGAAAGTTATGATTGAATTTGCTGCCAACACCTTCCAAGCAGCGCACTCCAGCTCATAAAAACTCAGTGTATTTTTTTTCTCATGTGACTTACAGTCACCCAATGTTCCCATTTTTCAGCCCACTGAAACAAGCCAGCAACATTGGGAACATTGGCGACAGGTATAAAAATGAAAGTGCTGGTGCAGACTTGGTTGTTTCTCTGATGTTACCAGAGCTATAGAATCCACAGTATAGTGTACATAGGACAGATCCAGCAGCATTAGAAAAAAAGAAGAAAGGACTTTCATTTATATAGCACCTTTCATGACCTCAGGACATGCCAAAGCGCTCTACAGGCAATTAAGTGCTTTCGCAGTGTGGTTACTATTGTAATATTAAAAAAAAAATGCACCAGTCAATTTGCACACAGAAAACAGCAATGTGATAATGACCAGATAATCTGTTTTAATGGTGTTGGTTATTAGGAACCCTGGCACATTAGAAAAACATTTCGAGAGTGATGTTCAGGGCTGGCTGAGTCCATTTTTAGTTTTGTCTTGCTTTGCCTTTCTCTAGTAATGGTTGAATGAGGAACATTTCCAGCTGTTGTTTCAGTTCTCTATTTGTATATTTAATAACGTTTTAGCATCAATTCTGATGTTTCATTTCGGGTCAAGAAGGATGTACCAAAGAAACAAAATACACAAAATTCGAGTTTCTCCCAGGACAACAGCAGCCCACCACCCAATCATTGTCTCAGGTACAAATTGTGTCTGTTTCAATGCAGATTTATTGCATTCAGGCAGAATTGTGGAGCACACTAATGCTGATGATGTCCCTCTCCCACCCTGGCCAAACCCATTATACTAACCTTGGAACAGACAGAAGTATCCATCCCTCCTTTATCTGTATTTTCCCCAAAGCCCTTCAGAGTTAGGAATCTTTTGCTAAACTTGTCTTCTTTCCCACTGAATAGTGCAGCTGTAAAGGGCTGCTACTCCATGCATTGACCATGCCATTTCTAGCTGTAGTCTGAACACCCAGCCATCCCATTAATCGAAATGTCCTATGCTGGAAAATTAAAATGCTAATCTGCACACAGTTGTTCCTTTGGTGCCCTAGCACATTGTAGAGCTGCTTCAAGTAGTAATTATTATATTTCAATAATATATTTCCATGCGTGTGTGTATGTGCTTGTACGTGTGTTGTATATATGTGTGTCAATATATGTGTGCTTGTACATGGGTGTGTTACTTCAGAGAATCATACAGCACAGGAGTCCATTCAGCCCATCGTGTCAATGCTGGCTGTTTGAAAGAGCTGCCCAATTAGGTGCACTCTCCTGCTCTTTCCTTGATAGTCCTGCAGAATTTTCCTTTTCAAATATATATATCCATTTCCCTTTTGAAAGTTTCTATTGAATCTGCTTCCATCACCATATCAGGCAGTACTTCTCCAAGCTTGGTTCACTGGCAATGTTATCAGCACTCCCCATTAAAAGAAAATGAATGGGAGGTCAAGACAAAAATGCTTTGGTTATACTATTTAAGGATGAAAAGAAATAACATTTTATTTTTCCTTTGTGTGTTTACACTATTGCATTGTTATTTTGTACAGTGCCTTTGCTCCTAGATGGACCACAGTGTATAACAGTGTGATCTGCTTTACCTGCAGATGTGAATTGCATTGTCTACAATGAGGAATTTATGGAGTGTACATGGAGTCACAGTGAAGGGAAACCAAACTACACCCTGTATCACTGGTGAGTCTGCTGATCAGGTGAAGTAGTTTGCGAAGTTTCATAAATTTGTTCTGATAGAACTTGATTTGGAAGTACACCACTGCAGCAGCTCACATGAATATCAGTTTACCTTGCTAACCAGCTAAAGAGGAAATCTCCAAGAGCTTGACTGGTGAATACACTGCTGACTGGGGTACTGAGCTGTGTGGGGCAGTAAAGGTCTCAGGCTACAATCCCTGCTCAGTGGTGAGTTAACTGATCTCAGCTGGGGAGAAATAGGGTGGGGTGGAGAGAGGTGGAATCAATTCCTGGTACTTACTCATCAAGTTACTATTTCTTTTAATAAGTAAAGGTAAACACCAGCAGAGGATCATAATAAAAACATAAGAAATAAGAGCAGGAATAGGCCACACGAGCTCAGGAGCCTGCTCCAACATTTAAAGAGATCATGGCTGAACTTTTACATCCACTTTCTTGCCCTATCCCCATATCCCTTGATTCCTTTACTGATACTAAGTACCAAACTCTATTGCTCTCAGTCTTGAATGTATTCATGACTAAACATCCATAGCCCTTTTGGGTGGAGAATTCCAAAGTGTCACAACCCCCAGAGTGAAGAAGTTTCTCCTCATCTCAGTCTTAAATGGCCGACCCCTTATCCTGAGACTATGACCCCTATTTCTAGGCTATCCAGCCAAGGGAAGCAACCTCTCAGCATCTACCCTGTCAAGTCCTCTAAGAATTTTACTGTTTCACTGTGATCACCTTTCATCCTTCTAAATTCCAGAGAATAAAGGCTCATTTTAATGAATCAGTTCTCATAAGACAGCCCTCTCATCCCAGGGAATCAATTTAGTGAACCTTTGTTGCACCCCATCTAAGGCCAATATATCAACAAGAAATGCTGGAAACACTCAACAGGTCTGGCAGCATCTGTGGAGAGAGAAGCAGAGTTAACATTTCAGGTTAGTGACCCTTCATCAGGACTGGGCCAGTATATCTTTCCTTAGGTAAGGAGCCCAAAACTGGGCTTTCCCATTCTTCCTACCAAAGTAGATGAGTGTACACTTCATCACATTATATTCCGTCTACCACCTTCTTGCCTCATCACCAAGATCAAAACCAATGCTTCCACTATCTCTTCAGCCACCTCTTTTAATACACTAAAGTGTAGGCCATTAGGTCCATGTGTTTTGTGAGTTTTTAGCATACATTGATTGACCACAAACCTGAAAGCTCAGCTGAGTACATTATTTCACAACACAAGCTGATTATTTTGGTAAATTATTGATTTTTTTTTGATTTTTTTACTTACAGAAATTAGTATAAAATTTAATATCCATAACACTTGTGACACATGTGCTCTAGCAGAGGAAGAAAGGGATCAGGTTAAAGAATCAATATCACACTGGGTGGGGGCAAAGGGGCATTAGGCAGGAACAATTCACGATTCCTGAAAGACTTCTCAGCTGTGTCATTCTGGGGAAATGCTGGAGTCAACCCAGGAACTTCCCAATGTGAGGAAGGGTGGGTCTTGAGGCTCAGTTGGTAACACTCCTAGCTCTGCATTTGAGCGCTGCTCCAGGACTCAATAATCACAGAAAAAACATCTATGATGTGGCCTATCATGTTGTTAATCAGCTTGTGAATCCTTCAAATACTCCACACTATTCTCCATGGGATAGAGTGTGAAGATACAAAAACAAGTTATTCTAGGATGCTCTTGTCTGCTTCCAAGTGGCCACTTATAGAGTAGCAATGGTGACTCCTTGGAACAGATCACATGATGACCTTCTTAGTCTGAATATTTAGAGCTTCTGAGAAATAAAGTGTGGGAAAAGAAATATAATAAAGCGGGTAAATAATAAATTGGTATCAGCAGATCTGATCAGAAACCCACATCCATCATCATGTCTGCCTTTGTTTATAAATAAATCATGACACTATAGCCTAGAAAGTACTGCTGGTGATACTACCAGATTTATTGCATCTGTACGACATTATGTTATATCTGCTATTTTAGAAGAGGTGTTAACCATTTCAAACAAATGAGTTAAAACCTCATTAAAATAGAGGACAGAGGAATGTCACACAAACATGTTAAGGATTCGTTTGGCAATAACTTCTGGTTTGTACTTTGATGACATTGCACTTTTAATACAAGTCTGTTGTCAACTGAATGGTGAGAGACTGAGAGATGAACTGATAATGAGCTTTAAAATTATGAAGGAGTTTGATAGCGTGGACATAGAGAAGATGTTTCCATTTATGGGCAAGTCCAAACTATAAATATAAGATAGTCACTAATGAATCTAATAAGAAATTCAAGAGAGTGACTAGAGACGGATTTAAGGGAAGCTAGATAAGTACACGAGGGAGGAAGGAAGGGAAAAATATGCTGAGAGAGTTAGATGAAGTAAGGTGAGAAGAGGCTCCTGTATAGTATAAACATTGGCATAAACCAGTTGGGCAGAATTGCCTGTTTCTGTGCTGTGAAATTCTATGTAATGTTAACGTGCTGGTACAATGTGAAGAACAGTATAGTTGAGGAATGGAACTCTTTTCATTATTGTCAAGCATCAGGCACTCTCAGATTAGGTATAGCATACATTGGACCTCCGGAGACCAGCTATGAGGCAGGAGGATCCATACAATTTTTTTTATTTTTTATTTCCAAAAATATTCATAAAAATCTGTAAAAAATACATTACCAGTTTCAAACAGCACTAAGTCAAAAAATACAAACAGTGCAAAGGTGATCAGTTTCCTTCAATACAATCATGAGTTGCCTCACAACCCTTCCATTTCATTTGTCATGCCATACACATTTTTACATTTTACAGCAAACGAAAATTTTCCCGATACAGTTCGAGGGGTTTTCCATGGATCCAGCCCCTCAGTTCAGCTTGATGGGGGGACCTTACACAGTGGTCTTTCCCCATTGAGCCTTTGCTGCGGCTGCCCCAAGCTTTAGTGCGTCCCTCAGCACGTACTCCTGGACCTTGGAATGTGCCAGTCTGCAACATTCGGTCGTGGACAACTCTTTGCGCTGGAAGACCAGCAAGTTTCGGGCAGACCAAAGGGCGTCTTTTACCGAATTGATAGTCCTCCAGCAGCAGTTGATGTTTATCTCGGTGTGCGACCCTGGGAACAGCCCGTAGAGCACAGACTCTTGTGTTACAGAGCTGCTTGGGATGAACCTCGACAAAAACCACTGCATCTCTTTCCACACCTGCTTTGCAAAGACACATTCCAGGAGGAGGTGGGCAACCCTCTCTTCCCCACCACAGCCACCGCGAGGGCATTGTGCGGAGGGGGTGCAGGAAGGATCTGACGGGGAGGGCTCTTCTCACCACCAATCAAGCTACATCTTGGTGCTTGTTTGAAAGTTCTGGTAATGAGGCATTCCGCCAAATGACTTTGGCAGTCTGCTCGGTGAACCATCCGACAGGATCCACTGTCTCCTTTTCCCATAGGGCCTTGAGGACATTCCATGCAGACCACTGCCTGATGGATCGGTGGTCAAAGGTGTTTTTCCGCAGAAACTGTTCCATGAAGGATAGGTGGTATGGCACGGTCCAACTGGATGGAGCGTTCCACGGCAAAGTAACCAGGCCCATCCTTCGCAACACCGGGGACAGATAGAACCTCAGACAATTGTGACTGGAGGCGGGGGTGTGGAGGGGTGGGGGTGGGGGTGTGAGGGGTGTTGGCAAAGGACCCGTTGTCTTTCCGCTGCACCACAATTTAGTTGGGGGTTGCATTGGCCGAAGATGGCCTTCCCAACCAGAGGCCAATTGAAGCCCTTTAGAGGCCTATAATCTGCCACTTAAGGGCCTCTTGCCCCTGCTGCTGGAATTAAGCCAGCGACAGGCAAGAAAAAAAATTACCTCCTGAACCCGCCTCTCCCAGCACTCATCACTCATCCTCCCTCCTCCCATTGCTGGGGCCTGCCTGACTGGCCTCGACAAACCAGTTTTACTTACCTTGGGCCCAGGTCTCCAGCGATGGGCCTGGTTCCAGGGCCTTCTGCAGTGCCGCCAGCGGCCACTGCTCCCGGTGGCGCTGCCGATACCACTGGGCGACCACCCTGCGTGGTGGACACCCCACCCGCTGCTGGCTTAATTCCAGCGGTGGGGGCAAGAGGCCCTTAAGTGGTTGATTATAGGCCTCTTAAGGGGCTCAGTTGGCCTCTGGTTGGCAAGGCTGTCTTCAGCCTATGCCGTCCCCTACTAAATTCTGCCTTCTGATTGGCCGGCAGCTCTGGAAGGCGGGATCCCAGTCTTTAAAGGGACAGGGCTGACAGGCTGTTAAGTGCCTAGATGCCGTTAAATAGACCCGGGGGCTCCCAATGGCCCAGGCAAGATTCCCACTGCCTTTTCAGCGTGGCGCTGGGAGCCTTGCTGGCTCCACTAAATTCAGTCCAATAGGTGCAGAATAAAGCTCCTTCCACATTACCCTTCCATATATTCCAAGGGCAGCTAAAGTGTAAATTCGTTGCAGAGTAAAGCTCCCTCTACTCTAACCGAACAATATGCCCTCAATGCAGTTTAAGAACCAAACCAGCATGATGTCACAGTAGTGAGCATTCTCTGTTGCTCAATATTACTCAAACTCAACTGAGCTGGAATTTCCCTGCTGCTACTTTCCACAATCGTATCTTGGGCTATTCGTCATTCTGCCGGTTTAGTTTGATTCATAACACTTTCTGTTGGCACTTTGGGCTAATCTGTCCAAGTGCAAATTAGGTAATTCTTATTTCAAAAATTCTAAAACAGACAGGGGGTAATGAACTTTTTAAAAATTAAAATCCCCTTTGTTTTTGAAAAGGTCTCAAATCTGAATCCATTATATTGCCTGTAAAGACATCTTTTTGACATTGCTGTGTTACACATTCACAGTCTGGTTGAATTATACATTCAAAGGATTTTAAGAGTTATGAGTTATATTGTAACCAGAGCAGTAATGTTTCAGCCGAGTGATGTGACCATTTAATTTATAATGGTTAGTCACTTGGATTGTTTACTTTGGAAAATAGTAGAAAAAACCTTGCTAAATATACATTTATGCATTTGGAAAACAACTTTGTCTAATAAAATATTAACTGTGTTGTCTGCCACAAAATGGAGCCTGCACTTTTTAAATTGAGGGCATAGATAGAATGCTTACCTGCAATATTTTTCAGCCTTTCAGCATTTTCAAGGAACTTTAGAAATCATTGGTTTAATATAGCAGTCCTGTAGCAGTCCATTAAATGTCCCATGTGTTTGAAGTTATGATTGGAAAATGCCCTGTCAACATTAGGGACAATATAGGCCAATAAAATTGAACAGTTTTAAAAGAACTAAAAGTAGTGACACGAGTTAATAAAGCCATTAAAAAAAGAGCAAACCAAGCACAGGGGTTCATTTCTAAAGAGATAGAATTGAAAAGTGGGGAAGTCATGTTAAACTTGTGTAGGACTTGGTCAGACCAGACTTACAGCACCGTGCACAGTTCTGGTCCCCATATTATAAAAAGGATAGCGAGGCCTTGGAGAAAGGACACAAATATTGACAAGGATGATATCAGAACTAAGATGTAACTATCCTGGATGAAAGTCCTTTATTAAGACTGAGTATGTTGTTGGTGAAATTGGGCACTTATTGCAATGGTTTCCCACAGCTTGTCTTAGAAACCTGTCAAACTACACTGGAATATTGGAAGTAATGCTGTTTCTGTTCAAGTACTATGCTGCTATGTGCCGGCACTGAGTGGAGACCAGCAGCCTCAAACAAGACATTGAGAGAAAATCAGAGGGGAAACATCACTGGGTCACTGTCATTTTGCTTCCTTGTGGATTACTGGAAAGTAGAGGCTTGGGCATCATCAGCCAAACCTCTCAGCCAAGCAGACTAGGTAGAGCATAGAAGGATCTTATATTATTAAAATTATAAATGACAAAATATGAATTCCTGATATACAGCCACTTCAAATATATAGTTTGCAAACTGAAGTTTGTTGTGGGAGCACCTTAACAGAACCACCATAAGAGCTGTAAGTGAAGGTAACTGGAGGAAGTGATGTCTCACCACATATGACCATGGAGTTGTGGGTGTAGCCTGACAGAATGAGATGTATTTAGATCTGGCTCATGCTGTAACTGTATATATATGTTCCAGTTAAGTATAATAAAAACCCACATTTTCTTTGATATTACTTGGAGTCCTGTGAATTTTACAATAGTTCACGCATCAAAGGGACAAGTACTATCACATGGTGACAATGTTTGGAACATATTTTCTCTGAAGACCACCAAATATTAATTACATTGTGGCAACGTGAGATTTTGTTTTCTGAAGAATACACCAAGTGAGAGCAAAGAACAACAGGCTGTCCACCTGGAGTGGCTGAAGATCGAGCAGGAGAACAATTAGCAGGAGACCACACAACACAGCAGTGAGCTAGGCTACAGACTGGACCCCCGGAGGTGTTGAAACTCTGTGAATATAGCAGGCAATTTGCCAGGAGATCAGAATTTTCAAATAATCTGGCAGTGGGTCAGAAAATATGAAAAACGGTATTTGAAGCCATTACTGTTTTAGTTTTCCCAGTTTTGTTTTTGCTCTGTGGGCGGCGCCTAAGCCAAAAAGAGAGGGAAGAACTCGACAGCGCCACTGGAGGTCCACAGCACAATGAGAAAGCCTTATTGTGGCAGCTACCTGCAGGGGAAAAAAAAATCTCTGTTTTAAAAAAAATGTCGTCTCACTCTTAAAGGGGCAGGCCTGCAAAAATGAATCTGTCTAAACAAGAAAAAAAGATCATAAGAACTAGGAGCAGGAGTAGGCCGTCCGGCCCCTCGAGCCTGCTCCGCCATTCAATAAGATCATGGCTGATCTTTTCGTGGACTCAGATCCACTTACTCGCGCTCCCACCGTATCCCTTAATTCCTTTATTGTTCAAAAAGATATCTACCTTAGCTTTAAAGACGTTTACTGAAGAAGCGTCAACTACTTCACTGGGCAAGGAATTCCATAGATTAACAACCCTCTGGGTGAAGAAGTTCCTTCTTAATTCAGTCCTAAATCTGCTCCCTCTAATCTTGAGGCTATGCCCTCTTGTCCTAGCTTCACCTGCCAGTGGAAACATCCTCTCTACTTGTATCTTATCTATTCCCTTCATGATTTTATATGTTTCTATAAGATCCCCCCTCATTCTTCTGAATTCCAATGAATATAATCCCAATCTACTCAGTCTCTCCTCATAAGCCAACCCCCTCAACTCCGGAATCAACCTAGTGAACCTCCTCTGCACCCTCTCCAGTGCTAGTATATCCTTTCTCAAATAAGGAGACCAAAACTGCACACAGTACTCCAGGTGCGGCCTGACAAGTACCTTATACAGCTGCAACATAACCTCTCTGCTTTTAAACTCAATCCCTTTAGCAATGAAGGACAAAATTCCATTTGCCTTCCTAATTACTTGCTGTACCTGCAGACCAACCTTCTGCGATTCATGCACAAGGATACCTAGGTCCCTCTGCATAACAGCATGCTGCAACTTTTTACCATTCAAGTAATAATCCTTTTTACTGTTACTCCTACCGAAATGAATGACTTCACATTTATTAACATTGTATTCCATCTGCCAGACCTTTGCCCACTCACTCAATGTATCTATGTTCCTCTGCAAAGTTTCACAATCATCTGCACACTTTGCTCTGCCACTCATCTTAGTGTCATCTGCAAACTTTGACACCCTACACGTGGTCCCCAACTCCAAATCATCTATATAAATTGTAAATAATTGCGGTCCCAACACCGATCCCTGAGGCACACCACTAGTGACTGATTGCCAACCAGAATAGCACTCATTTATCCCCACTCTCTGCTTCCTGTTCGTCAACCAATCCTCTATCCATGCTAATACTTTACCCCTAACGCCATGCATCCTTATCTTATGCAGCAGCCTCTTGTGTGGCACCTTGTCGAAGGCCTTTTGGAAATCTAGGTACACCACATCCACTGGGTCCCCATTGTCCACCTTGCTCGTAATGTCATCATAGAATTCCAAAAGATTTGTCAAGCATGACCTGCCCTTCATGAACCCATGCTGCGTCTGCCCAACGGGACAATTTCTATCGAGATGCCCTGCTATTTCTTCCTTGATAATAGACTCAAGCATCTTCCCCACTACAGAGGTTAAGCTAATCGGTCTATAATTCCCCATCTTTTGTCTACCTCCCTTTTTAAACAGTGGCGTCACATCTGCTGTTTTCCAATCAACTGGGACTACCCCAGAGTCCAGCGAATTTTGGAAAATTACTGTCAGTGCACCTGCTATTTCTCCCGCCATCTCTTTTAGTACCCTGGGATGCATTCCATCAGGGCCAGGAGACTTATCAATCCTTAGCTCCATTAGCTTGCCCAACACTACCTCTTCCGTAATAATGATTGTTCCCAGGTCCTCACCTACGTTTGTCTCTTTGTCAGTTACTGGCATGTTATTAATGTCCTCCACTGAGAAGACCGATACAAAATACCTGTTCAATGCCTCGGCCATTTCATCATATCCCATAACTAAATTCCCCTTCTCATCCTCTAAAGGACCAATGTTTACTTTAGCCACTCTTTTTCGTTTTATATATTTATAGAAACTTTTGCTATCTGTCTTTATATTCTGTGCTAGTTTTTTCTCATGTTCCATCTTACTTTTCTTTATAGCTCTTTTTGTAGCTTTCTGTTGACCTTTAAAGTTTTCCCAATCTTCTAGTTTCATGCTGCTTTTGGCCACTTTGTATGCCTTCTTTTTCAATTTGATAGCCTCCCTTATTTCCTTAGACACCCATGGCAGATTACCCCTTTTCTTCCAGTCCTTCCTTTTCACTGGAATATACTTTTGCTGAACACTTTGAAAAATTGCTTTGAAAGTCCTCCACTGCTCGTCAACTGTCCCAGTTGCCTGTGAAAAGCAAAACTTGCAAAAGGTCGTATATTTATAAAAAAGCAGCATCATTAATACAATGGCTTTCAGATATGCAGTTATAGATTGGCAGGCATTGGTCATGGCATCTGAATTTAAACAGTTTCGACAGCGAATGGAACTGTGTTTCCTGGATCAAGATGTGAGCAAACCAGAGAAATAAGACTGGGCAATGAGGGCCGACAATGGATCAATACATCAGGATTGTCAACTGAGGATCAGAAGGATCCTAGCAAGCTATGGATATTCCTGGAGCAGCAACTCAAGATTAAGGTTAATTTCCGAGTACATAGGCTTGAGTTTATGACCTACTGGCAAAGGCAAGATGAGCCCATTGACCAGTTTACTGTAAGGTGCCGAGAGGTAGCTCAAGAATACAACTTTGCTGATATCGAATTGTCGGAATGGATTATAGAGTTAGTAATCGCATCGACTCCACTATAGACCTTTCAAAAAGACCTGCTAGAAAAAAGAAAGGGCACACCATTGCTGCAACACTCAATGATGGAAAGAAATTTGAAGCCATCATGGCTGGACACCAACAGTTACAACTGTTAGGGGCAGCTATGACAATTAGTATGGTAGCCAAGGCGAGGAGGTCTGCTAAACCTTGTCGTAAATGTGGCCTGACTCATCCAATTCACAGTTGCCCGGCATACCAGGACCAGTGCAAAGCTTGTGGCATGCGAGGATATTGGACAAGGCAGTGCAGAAGTCAAAGCTCAGATACTGCGCACAGGAATGGTGGCAGATTACATCATAGAGAACATCTGCAAGACAGGATGGCAAATGCAACAAAAGATATGCCAACACAACAAAAGCCCAAGCAGGTACATCAGGTCAGCAGAGAGACAGATTTTCAGAAGGACACAGATGAAGAGGGCACCCATGTGAACAGCGAACAAGCATTTCACATAGCCAATTTGGATCAACATGTCAATGTTATTACGCAATCTGAGGCATTTGCTATGATTGGGTTTATATGTCCACAGAAGCGTGGCAAGCATAAGCTCAGAGTAAAAATTGACACTGGGGTAAGTGCACATATTCTGCCCATCCATATACTGAAGGACATGTACTTAAAAAAATTATAATTTATGGTACAACCCACCACAGCTAGGCTGACTGCCTACAATGATTCTCCAATCAAGTGCATTGAAATGATAACCTTGCAGTGCAGCTATTGGAGCTCCAAATGGCTACCAAAAGTGTTTTACATTGTAGACACAACTGGACCAGCTGTTGCAGGACTTCCTGTATTAGAAGATCTACAAATTATCACAATACATGAAGTCAGTAACGCATCAAAGATGTTAGAAAGTACCCAGGTTGAGTGTATCGGCTCGGTCCATGTAAAGACACAAAGGCTGGTAGTCTTGACACGAAGAGGTGATATGACTGGGAGTCTTTCCTCGGGCTTCAGTTCATTGCAGCAAGTACCCAGAGGCCAAAGTGATTGCTGCTGATTGGTGATATTGCCAGTCATAATTTTTCTATGCTTTCCAAACAAGGGAAGATGAAGGCATCATACAAAAGGCAAGCAGGACCAGAATTAGCTCGATTGTGAGTAGGACAGCAGGTCAGAGTCCTCAACCATGCATCAGGAACTTGGTGTCCTGCAGAGGTTGTGAGGATATGCAACCAGCCCAGATAGTACGATGTCCAGACGCCCAATGGTTTGATTCTCAGATGGAACTAAAGTCAACTAAGAAAGCTATATGACAACACTACATGTGACAATCCTGTGGCATCGCAGACACGTTCAAAGACAAAGTCTGAAGATAAACGTACAGAAACTATGAGCACAGAGGAAGAACATGCTAACCAGAGTTCTGAGTCATCAGAATCTCAGAAGAGTCATCAAGACAAGCTCAGCTCTGGGAAAGGGTTTATGATAACAAGATCGGGCCGAAAGAAGCAAACCTCCTTTATGTTTTAGAAAGTGTTAAGCTTACTCACTTATAAATAACGTTTTGTTTAAGTCATGTATGATTAGTTCGAACCACAAAATCATTGTATATTGTACATACGTTTCTATCTTTGGAAAAAAGGTGGATGTTGTGGGAGCTCCTTAATAGAACTACCTTAAGAGCTGTAAGTGAAGGTCACCAGAGGAAGTGATGTGGCATCACACATGACCAGGGAGTTGTGGGGGTTGTAGTGAGATGTGTTTAGAGTGGCTCATGGAGTAACTGATTTTTTATATATGTTCTAGTTAAGAATAATAAAAATCCACATTTGCTTTGGATATTATTTGTGAATCTTACAATACCAACGGAACAAGCAATATTACAAAGTTGTTTCATCTGAGACACCATATGCAAAGTTATGTAATTACTTTGAAACTTAGCGTAAAGCAAAGAATCACAAAGGATTCATCTGTCACATGGGATGTCTGCTCTCTCAAGTGGATGTAAAAGATCCCATGGTACTATTTTGAAGAAGTAGTAGGTTAGTTCTCCCCGATGTCCTGGCCAATATTTATCACTCAACCCGTATCACAAATAGAAAAGCAGATTATCTGGTTTGTGGGAGCTTGCAGGGCACAAATTGGCTGCCACATTTCCTACATTACAACAGTGACTACACTTCAAAAATACTTCATTGACTGTAAAGCACTTTCCTGAGGTTGTGAAAGGTGTGATGTAAATCCAAGTCTTTCTTTCTTTAAATAATTCTTGAGCATGCGATGATTTTCAAAAATACTCAATTTTCTAACTGATTTTGAATTTCCAGCTTATAAACAAGTACTAAAAATGAAATAGTAACCATTTCTCATCCTTCACAGGTATTTGTCACAGCCAGCAAAGGAATGTAGGAACTACATCCAGCAGGATGGCTATAACATTGGTTGCAATTTCTCAAAAAATGAGATTGTACAATTTCAAGAATTTAACATTTACAGAAATGGATCCAATGACTCAGGAAACGTGCCAACGCCTATTAAAACATTCCAGCTGCAGAACCAAGGTAGAGAAACTAGTAAATAATTCACAAGATAGAGCCAGTGATGCCAGTGTGCATTGTAGGATGAGTGTGCATCAAACAATTTGACCCTGGTAATGATGTTCTCATGGGGGGAGGGGATGGAAGAGGAAGTGGGAACTGGTGTTTGGGGAATCTATTGGTTAATTGGAGTTAGATTTGCAATGTCCCTTTTATTGATATTGCTGCCTCTTCAAAAAGGACCCTCTACATTGTTGACTAGAGCTCTTATTAGAGTTACAAATCACACCCTATGTTACTGTGACAAAGGTAATCCCTTCTCGTCCTTCTTGACTTGTGCAGCCTTTGACACAGCTAACCATACTATCCTCCTGCAATATCTCGCTACCATAATCCAGCTGGGTGCAGCTGCACTCAAATGGTTCCATTCTTACCTATCCAGTTGTAGCTAGAGAATTACCGGCAATGGATTCTCTTCCCGCTCCTGCACTGTTACCTCAAGAACCCGTGTCCACCCCATTATTTCACATCTACATGTTGCCCCTCATTGACATCATCCAAAAACACAGTATTAATTCCCACACATACACTGACATCACCCAGTTCTATCTCACCACCATCTCTCTTGACCCCTGAACTGCCTCTAAATTGTCAGACTGCTTGTCTGAAATCCAGTACTAGATGAGCAGTAATTTCCTCCAACTAAACATGGAGAGAAACAAAGCCATTGTCTTCAGTCCATACCACAAACTCCATTCCCTAGCCACTGACTCCATCTCTCTCCCTGGCAACTGTCTGTAGCTGATCTAGACTGTTCACAACCTTGATGTTGTATTGACCCCCAATGTTAATCACTCCACTATTGCTGCCCATGCTTTCAGCTGTCAAGAGCCGCTGCTCTAGAATTCCCTTCCTACCATCTCCTCCTTTCTCTCTCTCTTTCCTCCTTTAAGACCTGCCTCTTTGAGCAAGGTTTTGGTCATTTGCTGTTACAGTGGCGCAGTGGTTAGCACCGCAGCCTCACAGCTCCAGCGACCCGGGTTCAATTTCGGGTACTGCCTGTGGGGAGTTTGCAAGTTCTCCCTGTGTCTGCGTGGGTTTCCTCTGGGTGCTCCGGTTCCCTCCCACATGCCAAAGACTTGCTGGTTGATAGGTTAATTGGCCATTATAAATTGCCCCTAGTATAGGTAGGTAGTAGGGGAATATAGGGATAGGTGGGGATGTGGTAGGAATATGGAATTAGTATAGGATTAGTATAAATGGGTGGTTGATGGTCAGCACAGACTCGGTGGGCTGAAGGGCCTGTTTCAGTGCTGTATCTCTAAACTAAACTAATCTCCTTAAATGGCTTGGAGTGAAATTTTGTTCAATAATGCTCCTGTGAAGCGCTTTGGAACATTTTACTACATTAAAGGTGCTATATAAATACAAGTTATTGTCCACTCACTCCCACCTGCATCAGCATGACTCACTGCGAGAGAAAAATCCATAATCTAATGAATTATGTCATTATCTGTTAAGATATTCTAGCTGCAAAATCATTGTAGGCGGACTTATAAATGAGACACAGGAAAAGAGTTGGTGATGCAAGTGTTCATTGCAGAGCAAATTCATCTCAACAAGTTTGGTCCTGATTCTTTAGGAGAGATTTCTCCTAAATCCAACCTCACATATACTTACACACAAGGTACACATACATTTTTGTTTATAATTCTTTCTGAACACAGTCTTTAACTCAGTATCCTTACTTCCACATTGAGCCTTTACGCTCAAACACATTCACATAACATACAGCTGATTAGTTTTCAGAAATCCAGTAAATGGTGCAGGGTTTCATTTTTGAAAATGTACTCATTGACAGTATGTGAGTGAACCTGGCAAGGCCAACATTTATTGTCTATCCTTAATTGCCTTTGAGAAGGTGGTGATGAGCCACATTCTGGAATTGCTGCAATCTGTGTGGTGTTAGGAAGGGAGTTCCAGAATTTTGATCCCACAACATTGAAGGACTGCAGATATATTTCCAAGTCAGGATGGTATGTGATTTGGAGAGGAACGTGCAGGTGGTAATATTCCTATGCACCTGCTGCCCTTGTCCTTCCAGGTGGTAGAAGATGCGGATTTGGAAGATGCTGTCGAAGAAGCCTTGTCGAGTTGTCTTGAAGATGGTAAACACTGCAGCCACGTTGCGCCAGTGGTGGAGGCATTGAATATTTAAAGTGGTGGATGGGGTGCCAATCAAACATGCTGCTTTCTCCTTGATGGTGTTGAGCTTCTTGAATATTGTTGGAACTGCATTCATCTCGGCAAATGAAGAGTATTCCATTACACCCCTGATCTGTACATCATAGATGGTGGAAAGACTTTGGGGAATCAGGAGGCGAGTCACTCGTGGCAGAATTCCCAGCCTCTGATCTGATCTTGTATCCATAGTTATAAGGTTGGTTCAGTTAAGATTCTCATCAATGGTAACCCCCAGATGTTGATGGTGGGGGATTCAGCGACGCTAATGCTGCTGAATGTCAAAGGGAGTGGCTAGACTCTCTCTTGTTGGAGATGGTCATTCCTTGGCACTTGTGTGGCACGAATGTTATTTGCCACTTATTAGCCCAAGCCTGAATGTTGTCCAGGTCTTGCTGCATGCGGGCAAGGACTGCTTTAGTATCTGCGAATAGTGCTGAATACTGTGAAATCATCAGCAAAAGTCCCCATTTCTGACCTTATGTTGAAGAGAAGGTCATTGATGAAGCAGCTGAAGATGTTTGGGCCTAAGACACTACCCTGAGAAACTCCTGCAGCAATGTCGTGGGGTTGAGATGATTGGTCTTCAACAATTACAACCATCTTCCTTTGTGCTAGCTATGACTCCAACCAGTGGAGAGCTTTCCCCCGATTCCCATTGACTTCAATTTTTTTGGCGCTCTTTGATGCCACACTCAGTAAAAGACTGTCTTGAAGTCAAAGGCAGTTACTCTCACCTCACCTCTCAAATTCTGTTCTTTTGTCCATTTTTGGACCAAGTCTGTAATGGAGCCCAATGATGCTGGCAGAACACAAACTTGCAATGGTGAACAAGTTGTTGGTGAGTAAATGGTACTTGATAGCACTGTTGACAACACCTTCCAGCACTTTGCTGATGATTGAATGTAGACTGATGGAGTGGTAATTGGCAAGAATGGATTTTGCCTGCTTTTTGTAGAGATAGCATAACTGGGGAGGGGAAGCATCTTCCCAGCAACTTGGATACATTACTCAGTTCCCTCATCAAATTCAGTGATATAGATTGCCTAGGCACTGATCCTTTCAGTACCTCACTAACGTACAGCCAGCCAACCTGAAAATGACTGTTTATTTCTATTTTGTTTTTTGTCCATTAACCAATCCTCAATCCATGCTAATATTTTACCCCCAGTCCCATGAGCCCTACTTTTGTGTGGCACCTTTGTGTGGCAAACCCTTGTGAGCAATGGTATCCACAGCCATGATGGCAGCAGTCTGAGCCTGCATGGCACCAAGAAGAGAACTCATGGCCTCAGTCTGAGCTTCCACTGCAGCACTCAGACATTGATGGCTTCTGCCTGTGCTGCAATAAAGCTGAGACATCGACCATCAGACGTTGTATCACAGCTGGGTCTACAAGTATTTTGTGCAGTTGGCTGGAAAGGATCGGGTCCAAGCTCTGCACAATGGCCTGTGCCAAGCTGAAGGCAGTGTCCCCCATGCTCCTTGACAGTGAGAACAGGTTCTCTGGCAGGTCTGCCAAAGCACCAAGAATTTTGGTGTGCATTCCAATCAGCCTTTTCCTGTACATCACCTCATCAAAGTCCTCATCTGAGTCCTCTGCAGCAGAACTCATCTGTGACCTCGCCCTTCAGGGAGTTGGCACATGTGCTAACCTTTGCCCACTTGTGCCTGGTGATTCACTGGGCTGGATTTAATGGGCCCCCTGGAGATGGGCTAGGAAGCTGGGGTGGGGGGGGGGGGGGCTTTGGAATTGTGACAGTGGGGCAATGAGGGCTCGTTGCCTTCCCATTGCACTGCAGTTAAGTCAGGGGCAGGATAGGCCGACGACGGCATTCCCACCCAGAGGCCAATTGAGGCTCGTAAGAGGCCTATTATCAGCCACATTAGGGACTCTTCTGGCGGGGGAGGGGGGGGGTGGGTGGTGGGGAGGGCCTTCGCCAGCGGGGAGGTCACCCAGTAATACAAGGTGGCATCCCTGCAGGTTTGGAATGGGCCCTCCTCCGTGGGCAATCTGTGGTCCGTAGCTGGCCCCCAGCATAAAACAACCCACCTCGCTGAATCCCGCTCCCCCTGCACTCAATAGCCACTCTCCCTCCCCGCATTGCTGGGGTCTGCCAGACTGGCCTCAACAACGCTGCCTCACTTACCTGAGATCTGGGTCTCCAGTGCTGGGCCTGGTGCCAAGGCCTCCTGCAGTACCAGCAGTGGCCACTGTTCCTGGTGACAGTGCTGATACTACTGAGCTGCCAGCCCTCTGATTAGCTGACAGCTCTAGGAGGCAGGATCTTGTCTTTAAAGAAACGGGGATCCCGGCACCGGGCTGTTAATTGCCCTGGCGCCGTGAAATAGAGCCGCCAGGCTCTGAATGACTGAGGCAGGATTCCCACTACCTTTTTGGCCTGGCCCCGGGATCCTCACCAACTCCACTAAATTCAGCCCACTATGTGCAGACCCTGTCTCTATACTACCCTCTAAGGTACGCACACTGCCAGTATCTCTGCTGGTGGCTGTGATTCTCAGGTAAAGTGATTGGTCTTCTTCCTCAGACCTTCTTCAAGTCTTCATCCTCAGGCATCACTGACTGGCCAGGCGGCAGTTCTTGGACATCTGAAAGCAGAAATGCAAAATGGAAGGGTTGGGTGAGGGTAAGGGGAATGGCTGGAAAATAAGTTGTGCACGATTAGTCCATTTGCAGTTTGTACTTCATATGATTGCAGGAGGAGGGTGAAGTGGGTTTTGTGAAGGTTCTTACGGCAGGAACATACCATTATCCTGGATGGCTTCAGCGACGCTGGTTGCCACGGACTCAGTGATGGCTGGGCCAATAAATGCCAAGCACCATCTCCTGTGAGACATGCAGAAGTGCCTGTGCCCCACCAGTTCTTTGCTGCTGCTTCCTGTTATGTGCCTGCAAGAGAGAGGGAAGAGTGTCAGTGAGTCAATGCGCTGAGTGATGTGCCAGTCATGAATGAATAGCTGGAAGTATATGGAAGCTGCAAGATGTGAATATAAGGTTTGTAGCAGTGCTAAGTGTGTGAGGATGAGATGGAATATGTGAGTGTTAGGGATGAGCCCATCTTGCTAGAGATAGCTAATGGGCAAGTGATGGGATGTGATGCACTGAGTAGTATGTGAGGTTGGTGATGCAGTTGGTAGGAGATTGCATTTAATGATGCATTCATTGATTTTGACCACTCGTGTGAGGTCATTGAACTTTTCCGGCGCTGTATTCAGATCAACAGGGTAAGATTCCTGGCAGTGACCTCCATGGCTAGCTGCTTCCACTGTTTTCATAATGTATGTCTGGAGTGCCTCCTGGCCCCCTGTGGAAAGATAACCTCTCTCCTCCTTTCTACCCCCTGCACTAAGGCCACCAATGGTGCATGTGCGAACCTGAAAGCCTACTCTTTAGCCTGCTGCTCCATTGCTCCAGTTTCAACCTACTCAGAGACTCTTTCCCAGCTACTTCCAGCACGTGCTGCAGCCAGAATGCAGCTCCCCTTTAAAAGATGCAGGCTGGCTTTAAAAAGTGCAGGCTACCCTCGCACAAACCTGGGCCCTTTGCTGAATGTGCACCCACTCAGCAGTGTGTTGAGTGCTGGGCTGCATGCCACAATCGTGGAGATAAGTAGACAGCACCAAGTTTGCTGTCTGCATCACTTCCATCACGGGTCTTATCGCATTTTTAGCCCAATGTGTAAAATCAAGCATCAGAGCATTAAGGGAAAAGAAAGATGAATATAATGTGGCAGTGAGAGCTTTAACCTTAAATATTAGCAGGTCCAATAAAGCAAATGAATGTTGCATCTTCAAGATTAGCAGGTACCGTGGAGCAGTGAGAGATTTATCTTAAAGATTAAAGGTGCAGTAGAGCAGTGAGTACTTTTCCCCTCACTTATTTGAATTAATGTTGCACTTAAAATAACTCAAAATCTCAATCGCACTAAAGCTGCTGTGTCATTTTAAAATGCTACACAGCCGGAAAATTGTGCATGTGGTAAAAGAACCCTCCAACATTAAATGAAGGTTATTTCTGTCGTGGAAATACTTTGTTCAAACATACATGAAACATAACGATGACAAAAGAGAAAATAATCTCAATTGGAAAAATTGTAAAATTGTAAAAAGAAGATGTTTATGCATTGGGTATGGGATGGAAAATTCCTCTCGCTAACAAGTCGGGCGTGGGGGTAATTACTATTCAGCAGTTACCTGGTGGAAAACAAAGCACCTCAGCAGCTTGTGTGTACATCAGAGTATTTATCCACCTCACCCCTTTCTTTGTCTCCAATTCCTCAGTGAATTTATTTCCCCTCAGTGGCATTATCCTCTATCTTGTGTTTTTCACTGTTTACCATGGTATTTCAAATCCCACTCAATTTCTCCCTCAATTTTGGATGCTTTGGGATGAATATCCTCGCAGGGAGATTTGGTCGTGCTGTTGGGGAGGGTTTAAACTAAATTGTCAGGGGAATTGTGAGAGGGAGCTCAGATTGGAGGGAAGCAAAACTGGTAACTTGTCAGGGGTGTAGGAACCAAGAGCAAGTATCAGAGAGGAATACCAAGGAGCACAGAATACCAGAGTACTAGAGTAGGGAATAGTAAGTTATTAGGTGGGATCAGAGTAAGGGAGAAAGTAATAAAGTCTGAATCAGGGTTAATGTGAATGCACAGTGTGTGGTTAATAAGACTGTTGAGGTACAGGCACAGATTGCCATGTGGAAATATGATGTTGTGGCTATAACAGAGACCTGGCTCAAAGAAGGGCAGGAGTGGGTGTTAAATGTTCCTGGATACAAGTTGTTCAGGAAAGATAGGAAAGGGAAGAAAGGAGGAGGGGTGGCAATATTAATTAAGGAGAGCATTACAGTGCTGGAGAAAAAGGATGTCTCAGAGGGGTCAAGGATAGAATAAATCTGGCGAGAGCTAAAGAATAAAAAAGGTGCGGTTACATTGCTTGGTGTTGTCTATAGGCCACCAGCTAGTGGGAAGGATGTGGAGGAACAAATTTGCAAGGAAATTACAGAAGCGTGCAAAAATGATAGGTTAGTTATAATGGGGGACTTTAATTATCCAAATGTAGACTGGGATAGTAGTAGTGTAAAGGGCAGTGAGGGGCAAAAGTTACTAGAGTGTGTTCAGGAAAATTTTCTACAACAGTACGTTGCTAGTCCAATGAGAAAGGAGGCACTGCTAGACCTGGTTCCTGGGAATGAGGTGGGCCAAGTGGATCGAGTATCAGTAGGAGAGCATTTAGGGGATAGTGATCATTGTATCATAAGGCTTAGGCTGACTATGGAAAAGGACAAAGAGCAATCCAGGGTAAGAATAATTAACTGGGGGAAGGTCAACTTCAATGGAGTAAGAATAGAGCTGGGGCAAATAAATTAGAGTCAGAAGTTGGCAGCGAAACGGATAGATGAAAAATGGGCTACATTCAAAAAAGAGATAGTTCGGGCACAGTCAAGGTATGTTCCCTCAAAGGGGAAAAGTAGGGCAAAGAAATCCAGAGCTCCCTGGATGACAAAAGAGGTAGAGATTAAGATAAAGAAGAAAAAATGTGCTCATGACAGATGCCAGGTAGAAAATTCTATTGAGAACCAGGCTGAATATAGAAGGTCCAGAGGGGAAGTGAAAAAGAAAATAAGAAAAGAAAAGAGAGCCTGAAAAGAGACTGGCAGCTAGCATTAAAGGAAATCCCAATGTTTTCTATAGGCATATAAATAGTAAAAAGGTGGTAAAAGGACGAGTGGGGCTGATTAGGGACCAGAAAGAGGATTTACACTTGGAGGCAGAGGGCATTGTTGAGGTATTAAATGAATACTTTGCATCTGTCTTTACCAAGGAAGAAGATGCAACGCAGGCAATGTTGAAAGAGGAGGTAAGTCAGACACCAGTGAGGTTTAAAATTGTTAAAGAGGAAGTATTAGATAGGCTGACTGTACTTAAAATGGATAAAACACCAGGACCAGATGAGATGCAGCCAAGGATACTGAGGGAAATTAGGGTGAAAATCGCAGAGGCACTGGCCATAATTTTTCAGTCTTCCTTAGACTTGGGGGTGGTGCCAGAGGACTGGAGAATTACAAACGTTACACCCTTATTCAAAAAAGGGTGTAAAGATAAGCCCAGCAACTACAGGCCAGTCAGTTTAATTTCAGTGGTGGGAAAACTTCTGGATAAAATAATTCGGGACAAAATTAATAGTCACATGGACAAATGTGAGTTAATTAAAGAAAGCCAACATGGATTTCTTAAGGGAAAATCATGTTTAACTAACTTGCTGGAGTTTTTTGTGGAGGCAACAGAGGTTCATGAGGACAATGCTGTTGATGTGGTTCATATGGACTTTCAAAAGGTGTTTGTACAGTGCCACACAACAGACTTGTGAGTAAATTGTAGCTCATGGAATAAAAGGGACGGTAGCAACATGGATAGGAGATTGGCTGAGTGACAGAGTAGTGGTTAATGAATATTTTTCAGGCTGGAGGAAGGCGTGTAGTGGAGTTCCCCAGAGATCAGTGTTGGGACCCTTGCTTTTCCTGATATATATGTTAATGACCCAGACCTCAGTGTACAGGGCACAATTTCAAAGTTTGCATTTGAAATGAAACTTGGAAGCATTGTGAACTGTGAGGAGGATAGTGTAGAACTTAGAAGGACATAGACAAGTTGGTGGAATGGGCAGACAAATGGCAGGTGAAGGTCAATGCAGAGAAATGTGAAGTGATTCATTTTGGTAGGAAGAACATGGAGAGACAATTTAAAATAAAGGGTACAATTCTAACGCGGGTGCAGGTGCAGAGGGACCTAGGTGTATATGTGCATAAGTCATTGAAGGTGGCAGGACAGGTTGAGAGAGCAATTAATAAAGCATACAGTATCCTGGGCTTTATTAATAGGGGTATAGTGTACAAGAGTAAGGAAGTTATGTTGAACGTGTATAAGATACTAGTTCAGCCTCAGCTGGAGTACTGCGTCCAGTTCTGGGTGCCGGACTTGAGGAAAGATGTGAGGGAAATGGCGGGAGTACAGAAAAGATTTACGAGAATGGTTCCAGGGATGAGGAATTTCAGTTATGAAGATAGATTGGAGAAGTTAGGACCGTTTTCCTTGGAGAAGAGAAGGCAGAGAGGTGATTTGATAGAGGTATTCAAAATCATGAGGGGTCAGGACAGGGTAGATAGAGAGAAATTGTTCCCACTCGTGAAAGGATCGAAAATGAGAGGGCACAGATTTAAAGAATTTGGTAAGAGAAGCAAAAGTGACATGAAGAAAAACTTTTTCACACAGCGAGTGGTTAAGGTCTAGAATGCACTGCCTGAGAACATGGTGGAGGCAGGTTCAACTGAAGCATTCAAAAGGGAATTAGACAGTAATACAAAAAAGAAGAATGTGCAGGGTTACGGGAGAAGGCGGGGGAATGTAACTGATGGAATTGCTCTTTCAGAGAGCCAGTATGGACATGATGGGCTGAATGGCCTCCTTCTGCACTGTGACAATTCTGTGATTCTGTGGTTCTTGTATAACATTACTTTCTCTACTTTTTTGCTGTATCAGAGCAGTATGGGGATTTGTTGCAGCTCTTTCCAAGCCCAAAGACCAGCTACTACAAAGATGCAACTTTCACCTTTAAAGATTAGTTTCTTCTGTATAAAGTTTGACAATGAACAAATAACAATTATTGGCACATAGGTTAATAGAAGTGAAGTGGAAATCCTAAAACATTGCTGATTTCAATATATTGAGGTAGATCTTGTCATGCATGGAAGGACCCATGATGAAATAAACAATGAAATGGAAGAATTATAATTAAATAAAGATCAACTGTTAAACAAAACCACAAGAACATGGCCACTTGTACCACAGTCAAAATGGAGTAGCAGTCATGTGATCCCTCCTGTACTGGAAATAAACAAACCTCATCTGAAATAACTCTGGGGAGAACCCATTTGAAACTGAAAAAGCACGATTGCATATATGACTCTTATCTACATGAATGAACGAACAAAGGAGACCGATCGACTCACAGCACAAACCAAAATTGAATAGGTGTGATATAGCACTATGTTAACAGAAGGGTCCACATTTAGACACAAATCGATAGCCATGGTCTCCACATCCTGATCCATTGTGTGGTCACAGAGGGGTGAGCCATGTGTCTCCTAACAGAGACGCTAATGTGATTAATTTTTATCTTAAAGAGGTAACCCTCTGGAGAGAGAGGGGAGATCAAGCCAACATCTTCAGAAACCAGTCCAGCCAGGGACTGTAAAAGAGATCCAGCCAAGCAAGGAAGAAGCCCTGCTGATAATTCTGTACTTCAACTTGCTGCAGCAGAGAACTTAAAGTGACACAACCTCCAGTCTGCAGTTTCAACCACCAGAAAATCTGCAACACCTCAACAAGTTCAAGACTACAAATACCCAGGCCTGCACCTTTAAAAGAGACTGTCCTCCTGAAAAGATTTAATAGATTTACCATAAACCACAAACACCTACCTCACTTTGAACTTTAAACTACTTACACCTTTTCTCTCTATCGATCTATTCTTGTGTATGTGTGTGTGTGTGAGTGAATGTGTGCGTGGGTGAGGTTGTGACCATTTCGGGAATTGTGTAGAAATAAGTAGTTTTTTTAACCCACGCGTAAACCTGACCTTTGTCTGTTTATTTGACCCTAAAAAAACACTCAGGGACTAACTCATCATTTTTAATTGCAGTCAGTTGGGAGGTGAATAGTGGGAGCCACCCACACCCCTTTCTACCTGTCTATAACAAATTGGGGACTGGAAGCCGAGATTTTTGAACAATCAAATTCAATGAGAGATTTGGAAACAGGAGGAAAATTGACCTCCAAAACAGTGGAAAATTGAACAAACAGGTTTTCTTGTATTATTCTTTTCTTTACAGTGTTAGAAACAAAAGACATGGCTACATTTAATGCTAAGAAGTTTGTAGAGCAGGGAGGCATATCCCATGATAAGTTAAATCAATTAAGTATGGAAGATTTAAAAGCCCTATTTCCCAGGTGGGAATCACATTCAAACAAAAAAACAAAGAAACCTGAAATCCTTAAGAATCTAGTTAACCATTTAAATCTTGCCCCGGCACCAGAAGAAACAGGCATGGAACCTGAAATGGATAAACTTACACTCGCTAAAATTCAATTGGAAAGGGACCTTGCTACATGAAAATTGTAATTACAAAAGGAAAAAGGGGAAAGAGAGTTTCAGCTTCAAAAGGAAAGAGAGGAAAGAGAGTTTCAGTTGAAAAGAGAAGAAAGAGAAGGGTGGCACGGTGGCACAGTGGTTAGCACCGCAGCCTCACAGCTCCAGCGACCCGGGTTCAATTCTGGGTACTGCCTGTGTGGAGTTTGCAAGTTCTCCCTGTGTCTGCGTGGGTTTTCTCCGGGTGCTCCAGTTTCCTCCCACAAGCCAAAAGACTTGCAGGTTGGTAGGTAAATTGGCCATTATAAATTGCCCCTAGTATAGGTAGGTGGTAGGGAAATATAGGGACAGGTGGGGATGTGGTAGGAATATGGGATTGGTGTAGGATTAGTATAAATGGGTGGTTGATGGTCGGCACAGACTTGGTGGGCCGAAGGGCCTGTTTCAGTGCTGTATCTCTAAACTCTAATCTAAACTCTAAAAATACACTTGCAGTGGAGAAAAGAGGAAAGAGAGGACGAGGCGAAGAAGGTTGTGTTAGAAAGGCTGCAACCATGAGGTGAGAACGCCACCAGCCACTCAAACCTTATCCTCAATTCAAAGCAAAACTTTGATGTACTGAGACACCCACAGTTAGTACCAAAATTTAATGAGGAAGAGGGCGAGTCCTATTTTAATCCTTTGAGAAAATAGCTAACAGGCTAAATTGGCCGAAAGAATATTGGGCCCTCCTGTTACAAAGCAAGTTGGTGGGTAGAGCTCGCACAGCTCAGTCCATGTTATCAGCAGAAAGCTCCTCGATTATCAACAGATTAAAACTGCAATATTAATTACATACAAGTTAGTTGCTGAAGCCTATCAGCAACAGTTTTGAAATGCTAAGACCATTCGAAACCTTTGTCGAATTTGAAAGAATTAAACAAATGGCTTTCGAATGCTGGATCCGATCTCTTAGAGCAAAGTGATTTTACTAAGAATTAAAAACTAGCATTCCCCTGAACATCAAGACACATATTGAAGAATAAAGAATTATAAGGGTAAGAGAAGCAGCTGTAATGGCAGACGATTATGAGTTTGCTCATATTTCTTTTTTCAGGGAAAACCCTTCCATAATAATTCCCAAAGGTCCGCTAAGGACAGAAATAATGTCCTTAATGATAAAAGATAGGGTGCTGGTGAAAAGGGAACCAAAAGTGAGAATGCAAGAAGCCCTCCACCAGTAAGGAAAGAAAGTGCAGAGGGCAGGAATGTCTTCCACAGGCCTGTGTGTTCCCATTGCAGTAAAATAAGGTATGTAAAAACTGAATGCTGGACATTAAAATGGAAACCCATAAATTTGGTAGGAGTTCACAGGGCGAGCCTAGAAAAGGATTCCCAAGTAGGCAACAAGGCAGACAAGCCTTTGACCTTAACCACGGTAATGGATCCCTCAAAGAATACCACCATAGATGTGGCAGAAATAAAAAAAAGATCCCTGAAGGTTATCAGGATTTTGTTTCAAAGGGAAAGGTGTCCCCATACCCCTCTCATGAGACAAGCAAATCCATTGTCCTGTTCCGAGATACAGGGGCCACTCAATCCTTAATGCTAGGTAAAAGCATGACCTTTCCACCAGACAGCTTGCTCAAGGCAAAGTTTCTGGTAAGAGGCATTACAGGCGGGTGACCTCATATCTGGACCAGTTACTGTAGGGATTGTTTATCGTCTGCCTGTGGCTGGAATAGATTTGCTGCTGGGCAATGATTTGGCTGGAGGTAAAGTAATAGCAGCTTCTGTGGTCTTAGTCCAACCAAGTGAGGCCAGGGAGACAGAACAAATACAGGAGTAAGTCCCTGAAATCTTCCCTACCTGTGTAGTAACAGGGTCCATGGCTAAGCAAACTCCAACAGAGCAGGCTGAGCCAGTAATTCAATCAGATGGCCCTGAGGTCTGGCTGGCTGATACATTTTTTTGGAGATTTAGGGGAAGCGTACAATTGGCCCTCCTTAATTGAAGCCCAGCAGACAGACCCTGATTTAAAAAAGTATAGTGCTGACAGCCTATTCTGAGGCAGAGGCAGACAAACTGTCTGAGCGCTACTATTTTAAAAATAAAATCCTGATGAGAAAATGGAGACCCCTACAGTGACCGATAGTAGTTCACCAAATTATAACTCCCCCCTAAATACCATCGGGAAATTTTGAGAATTGCCCATGAAATCTCTATGGCTGGGTCTGGGGGTATCAGAAAGATCCAGGAGCAGAGGAACCTAAGTGTATATGTGCATAAGTCATTGAAGGTGGCAGGACAGGTTGAGAGCGCAGTTCATAAAGCATACAGTATCCTGGGCTTTATTAATAAGGGCATAGAGTACAAGAGCAAGAAGTTATGTTGAACTTGTATAATAGGCAGTCTTAGTGATGGCATTGATATGTGATCAGAAGCTCATCTCAGGGTCAATATGACATCAAGGTTGCAAACAGTCTGGTTTAGCCTCAGACATTTACCAGGGAGAGGGATCGAGTCAATGGCTAGGGTACAGACTTTGTAGCAGGGACCAAAGACAATCAGTCTTCCCAATATTTAATTGGAGAAAATTACTGCACCACCAGTACTGGATGACGGACAAGCCATGTGATAATTTAAAGACAATGGGGGGGGGGGGGTCAAGAGGTGTGATGGTGAGGTAGAGATGAGTGTCATAGAATCATAGAATGGTTACAGGAGGCCATTCAGCCTGCCATGTCTGTGCCAGCTCTCTGCAAGTGCAACTCACCTAGTCCCACTCCCCCGCCTTTTCCCCGTTGCCATGAAAACCTTTTCTCCTCAGATACTTATCCAATTTTCTTTTGAAGGCCTTGATTGAATCTGCCTCCGCCACACTCTTAGGCAGTCACTAATCACTCATTGCATAAAGTAGTTTTTCCTCATGTCCCCCTTTCCTTCTTTTGCCAAACACCTTAAATGTGTCGCCAGCGTACACGTAAAAACTAACATGTTTTCTGTATATATTTGAACAGACAACAAATATACCAATGTGAATTTCATTCTTTTCAAAGATTTAATACATCAAATGTACCTACCACAAATAATTACCTATATGCATATAATATGGAAAAAGAGCTAGTAGATAATAATACAGGATATTTTCCAGAAGACTCACGCAAATGAAATGCAGCATCCACAACAATGACTCAATTATTTTGAAATGATAAACAGTTTTCTAAATTTGCGGGCAAAGAATCTGGACACACTAGATTACAAGTTCTAGATCTCTGAGCTAAGATAGGCTAAGAAATAAAATTGAATCCCATTAGAATCTCATTAGAAGTAAATTAGAAGTTAAAAAGGGACATAATCAAAGTTTTAATGAAGAGCATTGATAATTAAGATATAGATGCATGGATATATTGAGAGCATGATTTAAAGATTCCAGAGCTAGATATTTTAAAGAATAAATTCTCTGCGTGCAGAGCATTAACGTGTAGAATAAACTCGCATCTGGCCCATAGGTATGGGGTGATTCAGAGAGAAACAAATGGATTTCTCATTCAGCAAAGAGAAGAGGGATATGCAGGAAAAAAGGTCTTTAAGCTAATGGTTTACCATTAAAATACGAAGCTCACCCTCCTCAAAATCTGACTTACATCTTGTGGGGTAATGCATACTATTTTACCTCATTAAAGTCACTAACAAAGATGAAATGGTTCATTTCTCAATTTTTAACATTCTATTAGTTGTTTTATACATCACCGGTGGCAACTTAATATGCAAGAAGGCTTCATAGTGTGCTTTATTGTATCAGCAGTAAATGCAGATAATCCCTCTGATAGCGCCAGAATAGCCTTAAAATTTATCCGACTGATCAGGGGTAATTTTGACTTTGTGTGATGATATAAAGCAAGTGATAGTGAACTGGCAGCCCATTTTACAACTCTCCCATTATTAATTTCCACGATGGAAGAATTATCCCCAAAGTACTTTCAGGGCTTGGAGATACTGACTGTGTGTGGGTGTTAGGGATATTGCAGTATCTTATTTTTTCATTGAATATACACATTCATTTGTTCAGAAATGATGATAGCTGTTGAGGCTTGGGCAGTTCACTCACTCCAATTCTGTTCAGCTATAATTTTTTCTGAAAGAATCACTCTCTGAAATGATTGGATTAATCCATTTTACTAACAGGACAAAAACTTAATTCATATCTTTCAGTGAAACCCAATCCTCCTGGAAACCTGACAGTGAATGTCACAATCAACAACGAGTTCTTTTTGAGCTGGGAAGCACCAATGAAACCAATGAGATGTCTGATGTATGGAATCAGGCACCGGAGTAATAAGGATAAAGGATGGCAGGTACAGTGTGGCAGTGACAACAAGATTAACAAATGTGTTACCTTATAAACCGAGAATAGTAATATTTAGGAACTGGATAATGCAGTGGTAGTACATTATCCCTTTGCCATTGGGAATTAGGATGAAGATCTCCTTTCTCTATGCCAAGCTGCTCTGTGTAGGTCCTTTCACCAGACTGAAGGAAAATGTCTGGCATATAGCTGATGATAAAATTCTGAGATTTGGGATGATAACTGCTTGGGGATGTTACCTGCAGAAAGGTAGGGTGACAAGTTCATATATCCATGGCTTGGTGCCTACCATAATTGGCTTGCAGAAAATCAACAGCCTCTGCTAAGCTTTGCATGTCCAACTAATGGAACCATCATTTAATGGGATAGTGGGTCCATTCTGTGGTTAGACTGATGGTGGCAAGCCACTCATATATTTTATGCTGAGTTATACTGCTCACTATGCCATACGTAAGAAGCTGTTGTGAACTTGTAAAGTTCAAACCTACTTGTCTGTTTCTAACAATGGACAACTGACTATTGCTGGGGGGATGGTAGCCAGGGTCTCTCTGTGGGCATGGTAACTCCAAACTGGCACAACTCATGTTGGAATTTCAGAACCAAATATAAGCCCTCCTCCTTTCCACTCCCCCCACTACACACTCAAATCCTACCACCACCATTACTCCTTCGTGGAAGACAAGATAACTCAAAGCATCAGCTAGACAGGTCTACAGTACTCCAGGGCACTGTTGATCATTAAACAGTTAAGTTGATTCACTAATGACACCTGGAGGGACAGACATTCACTGGTGCCTGGAATTGTTCCCTCTTGGATGTCTGGAATCCTAGCTTAATGGAACAGGCAGCCTTGACTGGAAAACAGCAGGAAGCTTACCAGTTCCTTGCTCTTTAGTTAGTTAAACTCCAGTAGTATGTATGTGTATGCTTGAAGTTGCTAAGGTAACATAAGAACATAAGAACTAGGAGCAGGAGTAAGCCATTTGGCTCCTCTGAGCTGGTATTCAATAAGATCCTGGCTGATCTGATTGTGGCCTGAACTCCACTTTCCTGCCTGCCCCCATAACCTTTGACTCCCTTTCTCATTCAACAGTCTGTCAAACTCAGCCTCGAAAATATTCAATAAACCAACTTCCACTGCTCTCTGGGGAAGAGAATTCCAAACACTTACGACCTACTGAGCGGAAAAATTCCACCTCATCTCGGTCTTAAATGGGAGAACCCTTAATTTGAAACTGTGCCCCCAATTCTAGATTCCTCCATAAGGGGAAACGAGGGGTTTGGTTCTGTCAATTTGCATTGAATCTCTCCAGATTTGGGAATGTACAATATGCCCCTATAGGAAAAGAATGTGCACTTCAGATTGGATAAACAAGAGTCCATACAAGCAGGTTTAAATTTCCCAGTGGCTTGAACAGGAGATTCTTAAATATAATAATGAGTTCCTATATGTGTCAGCCAATGATTGACCAAAAATACACCTTTTGCCAGCTTAAAGGCCCTTACATAAAATGAATTTGAGCAATCACAGCCCAGTTCCTAGTGGACACAGCACAGAACTGCTGGCAAATTAGTAGAAAAGGAAATAGATTATGTTAATTAAGAAAGGCAATAAAGAGACTGGTATCACACCAATGTATTAAGGGGTACACCTCTGAAGCTGGAGTCTTTACTCATATGCTGTGAGTTCTTTTTTGGAATATGTTCCACCTTTGGCTCCACGCAATTACTTGGAATTTTTGTCTTTAAATATGAAACCAATGATGGTTCAATCAGTTTTATTTGACCCACAGAAATTCTTTCCTGGAGCACATTCTGCTTCCCATCATTGCATATTTAATGCAATTTTCATAATCCTTCTATTTTCACTTCTGATAACTTTGTTGCTACCTCTTTATTAACATGTTTCTTGGCATAAACCTGTACCAATTTGCTACCTTCCTTCATATCTGTAGAAGTCCTGTGCTGTTATTTTACAATAACATTCCTGTCTTACATTTGTCCTTTTGTTTAAACTGTGCAATTTCTCCCTGAATCTCGTCAGCCCCCTGAATTACTGTTATCACATTGTTTTTGTGACAAATTTCCGCACTACTGCTTTGCATAGCCATCCTCAAACAAAAGAATGTGACCATGCCTTTCCATCACAGCAGTGACAGGTACTTCAAGGCCCTAATCTATTAGCCTATAAAGTGGCATTTTCATAATTTCATTTTGCCTTTCTTGACAGTATTCACACCCTCCTCAGCTATGACAAATTGCTGCAGTACTCACCTACATTGGTGAATTGCACCATCTCAGTTCTATAATAGAAAATCCATCCCTTATTGCCAGAGGGATTAACAATTAATTCTTAAGAATTAACCAGATAGTATGAGACTGGAATTAGACTAGGCAGAAACCCTTCCCTGAAGACATTAATGAATGAGCTGTGTTTTTAGGACAATCCAACAGCTTTCAACCTGATGTATCTAATACCAGCCCACAAGTTATCAGAATTCAACTTCACAACTTGCCAGGACAGGAGCCTTCAGGTTGCCTGTTCAATTCCATAACCACCACACCATCATAGTCCATGAGGCTTTAGCTCACAGAACTCTGCATCTTCCTTTCCTTTCCATGTTGTAAACATAAGAACCTAAGAAATAGGAGCTGGATTAGGCCATTTAGCCCTTCATGCCTGTTTCACCATTCAACAAGATCGTACTGATTTTCTACTTCAACTCCACTTTTCTGCCCACTTTGTATATCCCTAATTCCCTTGGCACCCGAAATCTATCAATCACTATCTTGAATATACTCAATGACTCAGCATCCAAAGCTCTTCGGGGTGGAGAATTCCAAAGATTCACAACCTTTGAGTGAAAATATTTCTCCTCATCTTGGTTTTAAAGGGTCGACCCCTTATTCTGAGACTGTGACCCCATGTTATAGATTCCCCAGCCAGGGGAAACATTTTCTTTAGAGTCTACCCTGTTAATCCACTTAAGAATTTTATATGTTTCAATGAGATCACCTTTCATTCTTCTAAGCTCCAGGGAATATAAGCCTAGTTTATTCAATCTCTCCTTATAGGACAATGCCCTCATCTCAGGAACTAGTCTAGTAAACCTTTGTTGCACTTGTTCTGGGGCAAGTATATCCTTCCTTAGGTAAGGAGACCAAAACTGCACACAGTACTCCAGGTATGGCCTCACCAATGTCCTGTATAATTGTAATAAGACTCCTTTACTCTTATACACCAATCCCTTTGTAACAAAGGCTAACAGACAATTTGCTTTCCTAATTGCTTGCTGTAACTGCATGCTAACTTTCTGTGATGTATGTACAAGGACATCCAGGGTCCTCCGAATACAAACATTTCCCAGTCTCTCACCATTGCAAAAATATTATTTTTTTATCTTTCCTGCCAAAGTGGATAACTTCACACTTCCCCACATTATATTCACCCAGTTTCTTGCCCACTGTCTATATACTTTGCGTCCTCCTCACCACCTTACTTTCCCACCTAACTTTGTAGCATCAGCAAATTTGGGTATGTTACACCCAGTAACTGCATCTAAATCATCAATATCGTTTGTAAATAGCTGATCCTTGAGGTACACTACTAGTTACACCCTGTCAAACTGAAAATGTTGCATTTATTCCTACTCTCTGTTTTCTGCCCATTAACCAATCTTCAATCCATGCTAATATATTATCCCCAATGCCACGAGTCCTAATATTTTTTGTAATAACCTCTTGTGTGGCTCCAAATTGAATGCTTTTGGAAAATTCAAATATAATACATCCAATGGTTCCCCTTTATCCATCCTACTAGTTACATCCTTACATATTAACAGCATGTTAGTTGCTAAGAAAGCGATAAAATTTAGATCAAAATGAATCCTAACCAATCACTACAATTAACAAACCTTTTACAATTTTGGAGACATTTTGTTACCCTCTTTACTGAGGTCTGCGATTAAATATATTAAAGTTGTCATCACATTTGATTAAGTTCTACTTTTTATTTATTTATACATGTAGAGATCAACAATCAATGAGCAAACAAAGTTTAATTTGCTAATTGTGGATCCAGGGAAACTCTACACATTTCAAGTGCAAAGCAAGATGAACCAGTATTGTGGCACAACTGACCTGTGGAGTGAGTGGAGCTTACCAGTTTACTGGGGAAGAAATAACACAGGTAAATGAAATGCTTTTGTTACATACTCTTAGGCCGGAACTTTCCATGAATTAGCGAGGAGTGGAAGGTGAGATTGGAAGCAGGTGGTGCTGACCACACCCTCTCCGATCCCCGTTCTTGGCAGAATCTCATGCCAGCTGGCCAATTAACAGCAGGCAGGGTGGCTGACCATTCACCAGCAGGAGGCGGGGACTGAGGCACGGCCACATCGCCAGCTGATGAAGTTGCATGTGCTGGTGCCAACTTTAAAGGGCCACCAGCACTGAATGCTGCTTCAGGCTTTCTTGTCCACCAGCTTCTGCCCTGATCCACAGCTGCTTCAGACTTGTGTATCCGCCTGCCTGTGCCCTGCCTCAGATCTTCCCCTGCAAAGCTCTGCCATTGGGAGAAGGCCAGCAAGGCAGGCACAGTGAAGGCCTAGGGAACAAGGCACTTTTCAGCATGACAGACAGAAGATACCAAATGTCCCAATGGTTCAGTGATGACTCCCTGCATGTCCTCCTCCAGGCTAACCTGGCAAGGTGAGAGGTCCTCTTCCCCAGGGACAGAAGGAGGAGACCTCCCCACCTAACTAAGCAAGCCTGGACGAAGATTGCGGAAGAGGTCAGCAGCTGTGTGGTCATCCAGAAAACCTGGCTGCGATGCCGCAAGCATGTCAACGACCTTCTCCGCGTCGCAAAGGTGAGTACCACACCTCGATTCCCTAAGGGGGCCAGCAACTGGATAAGAATGAGGGTGCGGCTGCTAGGGAAGGACAGCCCACCATGTCAGTGGCAGTGGGGTGAGGCTGCAGCATCTCCTGTGAAAAGAATGGATGCAGCTCTGTCAAAAGTTGTGAGCCTAACAATGGTGACCCTCAGAAGGTGACTGCAGAGTGACCCAATGCCACATGCATGCCAGTGGCTCCAATGTCAGCAGCTAGGGTGCCAGCCAAGTAGGCATTGTGCCTGCTCTTGTGGGGTGACTACCATTCCTCTTCCATGTTTCTACGGAAGAAGAGGGCCCTCAACGCTAAGGAAAGGGCCCAGACCAGCAGGAGGACACCTATGGAAGAGGAGATATTTGAGCTGGCAGGGCAGCATGGTGGTCACTCCGTCATGGACGGTGAGGTAGAAGTGCAGTCGGAAAGAGGGTGAGTAGTCTCATGAGCAAACGTGATGGAGCCTAAGGCAAGCATGAGGGATGGTGTTCCTGTGTTCCCCACTGTACGTACATCGATTGGAACACCAGCTGATTTTGGACGTGAGTGTTTGGAAAGGCGAAACCCTTTGATCTTTCTGTTCTCTCAGGCAGGTCATCCACAAGAACAGAGATATGCCATCTCTGGGGGACAGTAGTCCACCTCTGAGGAGGTGTAGGTAACCTTAGAGAGTGCAACTTCACATCATTTCTTCGCACCCTCCACCAGCGCAGATACTTTCACATCGGTGGGTATGCATTCGCAAGTAGATACAGGGTCACACCCTGGTGAGAGCACCACACATGTGCCTGACCAGCTGTTGGAGGCTGTGACAGCCAAGGCCACTGAGCAGTGTAGGAGGCCAGCCATTGCTGAGCCCCAGGCTGATGATGTGCCTTTGGAGTTGTCAGTAAGACAGCAGATGCTGGAAGTTCAGTGTGAGTTGCATGAAGATCTGGTGGGGATTCCAGAAGGTATGTGCACCCTGGCTCGGACAGTGGAGGAGTCCATCCAGGCCTTGAGTGCAGCGACTTCCCTCTCATCTGCATGTGTAGTCTCTTCTGTCGAGAAACTGGCAAATCTCCTGGAGAGCCACATCCAGCAGACCAGCTAGTTGGTGCCGGAGATGCGTGCAAACTTGCATTCCATCGCCTTGTCCATGAGCTCAATGGAGCAGTGGCAACATGAGAGATGAGAGATGAGAGATGGACCAGTTCCTCATCCATCTCAGGTAAGCAGGGAGGTAGAAGTGTACCTTACAAGGGAGGAGTGGCTGCCTTCTGTATCGGGGGCTCCTCTCAGGCACTCCTAGTGTGGACAGTGGCTCCTTGGCCCCTCTGCCAGTGACATCAGTGCGTCAAGTTACTGTGACAACAGAGGAGGCTCCTGCATCTGTGCAGGAGCCCCTCAGCACGCCAGGGACAGCCAGACCTCAGGCAGTCAGAGGTTGGCCGCCAACGTCATCCCAGGCCACAGGGCAGCAAATTCATCAGCCTGCCTCCACCGGAGATCGTAGGGAAGGGGGATGACCACATTGGAGCTCACGTAAAGGAATTAAGAAAACATAGTAAATGCACTTGGGCTTCATGGGTGAGTAGATAGTTAAGGTGTAACTGCATGTGTCTGATTATGTTTGTAATAAAGGTGTAATTTGTTTTCTCTGCATCTCCATCTATTGTTGGAGGCCCTCTGGAAGTGCAAGAGTACCAAGAGCTGTTTGGGAGGGACCATGGCATGTGTCATTGTCACTGGGACCAGCCAGAAGGACCAGGTGGCACTGGGTGAGAGAGTCTGAACTTGCAACCAAAGTGAACGGCAACAGTGGAGGTTGAAGGTGGACCTTTATTCGGCAGGAAGGATAATGTGGGAAGGGTCATCTGATTCATGTATATATGATCACCTCCCAAGTCTTCCTCGCACCTATGTTGTAGCGCCCTCTTTGGGGTCTTTCATGTCTTTCTGGATGCTGCAGCTAGTCATCAATTTCCTCATCATCCTCCTCGTCTGAGGATGTCTCATGCTCCACCAAATCCTCATTGGCCAAGGCCTCACCCCTCTGCAGCGCCAAGTTGTGCAAAGCACAGCAGACCACCACAGTTCAGGAGACCCTTCCTTAGGGTGGCCACCTTCGGACCTCAAGGATACTGGACACCCACGCACACGCATTTGCACACTTTTTAAAATTAAAATAAATTAATAATAATAACTATTGATTCGAACCTTTTGCTCAAATGAGTGAGAATACCTAATATAATGAACCAGTGTCTTAGCGCGAGCTAAACTGGGAGAGCTTGCACATTTTCAGCTTATAATGAACCTTGGAGGCGCTAAAGCAGGGTTAAAAAAAAATCCAGTGATGCTTTTAATCAGGATCTGTGTATACATATGTTGAGACTGCCTAGTAACCCAATCCATTTTATGGGAAGCAATATCCAGGTTGAGAATAGGAGCAAGGCACAGCCAGACATGGAGAGGTTTTGCCAGGCTGCCATTGTGTCCCTCCCCATGGCAGCTACTCGAGAGCCCATGTGTGGCTCTACATCTACGTTAATCACTGTGCAAGTGACATAGCGTAAGGACGTTATAAGGACACGCACACAGATAGGCCCGATAGGATCTTTGTGGGGCTGCGAAGGTGGCCCTGGGCAGGCCTTTCCCAGGCACAGGCAGGACCAATCATTTCAATTTTAAATGCTTCCCTAGACGCTGGGCTCCTCAAAATAAAAATACCAGACAATAAGACAGCCGATTTAAATTGGGTAGCGGACAGGGGCCAGACCACCTGAAAACTGGACTGTCTGGTATAAAGCCAGAAAATAGCCACTGTACCCTTGCTGGGGCATATTGAAGTGCTCCACCAGAACAATCTAGGCACTTGAATCTCATCTTCAGGAGACCTATGGTCTGCTCGATGGTGGCTAGGGTCACCGCATGACTGACATCGTATCTCTCCTCTGCCTTCGTCCTACAGGTCTTTACTGTTGTCAGTAGCTATGTCTTTAATTGTATCACATGTCGTCAAGAATCCAGCCTTGAAGGCGCACTGAGGGACTGAAAATCTGTGGCACCTGGGATTGCCAGAGTATGTAAGCGTTGTGGCTGCACCCAGGGTAACATGCACACACTTGCAGGATCTGCTGTTGCACATTGATGGATTAGAATCTCATCCTGTTAATGAAGGCCGCTGGCTGGCCTGTGGGAGCCTTGATGACCACATCCATGCAGTCTATCACACCTTGCACCTGGAGGAATCCAGCAATGGCATCGAATCCTCTGGCTCTCTTGGACTGACTGTCCAGGTCAGTTCCAGATTGTATGTGTTGGCTGACCCTCCTGAAAAGGACACCGGTCACCACCTTGATGCAATGATGTGCAGCTGATTGTGAGATTCCACACATATCCTGTGAGCTCCTGGAGTGAACCAGAGGCAGAGAAATAAAGGTCCACAGTGACCTTCACTGGCACTGGCATTGGGTGACCCCAGTGCCAATGGGGCTCAGTTTGTCCATCATCATGGCAGAAATATCTGTGAAGGCCTCTCAGGAGAGGTGTCGTCTTTGGCAACGCTGACTCTACGACATCTGGAGGTAACCCATCCTCTGTCTGTACACCTTGCTACAGGGTACCTAGTTCTCCATGCTGGTGCCTGTCTGCGATCCCTCAGTGGCCTTCTGCCTCTTCCCCATCCTAAAATTGCCCCTACAGGTGGACTTGAGGTTGCTGCTGACTGGATCTGTGTGCCCACACCTCCCTGTCTTTCAGGTTCTCTTCACTGAAGGATCCGCCTCCTGATGCCCACGGCACTTATGCACTGCCGGACCGAAGGGCCACTCTGCCAGTTCCTTCCTCAACCACCCCCCTTAGCCCCCTCTCAATGAAGCCACTTACCAACCGCTAGATGGTATGAGGGAGGCTCGACCCCAAATCCCTGGTACATTAACTCCCCCTCCTCGGTGCAAATCACTCTGGCCTCGCTGCACCAATCTTCCTGTGAAGGGAAACTGCCTGATCCCATGGCTGCCGAGTGCATCAATGGCCTCAAATGCTGCCCTGTTGCTGCCCTTAAATAACTGTTGGGGCTCTGACGCCTCGTGGCCTCCATGCACTCTCCATAAAACATGGACGGGCCTGTATGATACAGTTTAATTAATAAGCTTCACAAGCTCTCACTTGCCAGTTTTGAAGAAACATGCGCCATTCGCACTTGACTTGCCATCCGCTGCTGGTAAAATACAGACCCGACATGATGATGTCAGACGACTGTGTCAATGCCACCCCACACAAATTTACGTCACCAATCTTCACCCCCTACCCCTGCCTCCAAGGCCATCCGCTACGGGGTGGGAAAGTCCTGGTCTTGGAATCATAGAATCTTGCAGCACAGAAGGACACCATTCAGCCCATCATGTCTGTACTGGTTCTTTGAAAGAGCTATCCAATTAGTCCCATAGCCCTGCAATTTTCTCCCCTTCAAGTATTTATTCAATTCCCTTTTGAAAGTTACGACTGAGTCTACTTCCACCACCTTATCAGGCAGCACATTCCAGATCATAATAACTCACAGTGTCACCTCTGCCTCTTTGGCCTATTACCTTAAATCTGTATCCACGGGTTAATGCCAGTGGAAACAGTTGCTCCTTATTTACTCGATGAAAACCCTTCCTGATTTGGTACGTCTCTATTAAATCTCCCCCTAACCTTCTCTGTTCTAAGGACAAAAATCCCAACTTCTCTAGTCAGGTAACTGAAGTCCCTTAACCCTGGTAGCATTCTACTAAATCTCCTCTGCATCTCACCCAAACCCCTCCCACGGCCTTGACAGCTTTCTTAAAGTGTGATGCCCAGAATTGGCGACAATGCTCCAGCTGAAGGCTGCCCAGTGATTTATAAAGGTTTAGTATAACTTTCTGGCTTTTGTATTCGATGGGCTTGATTTTTAGCCCCCACCGGGGCTGGGAGCAGAGGCGGGTGTGTGCTAAAAATAGCGCCACCAGCTGGCAGCCTGTTCCTCAATGCTATCCTGCCCCCTGGCACAAAGGCTTCTGTGAAAATGGCCATTCGTTAATACCATTTTATCTCTTTCCTGACACCAGTAGGTTTGCCAATAGGAATCCCGAAACTGGCGTTATGTAAGAAGAGGTTGACCTGGGGTGGATTGCCAGGCTGATCAAGCTGCCTGAGTGAAACTCCATGACCTGTAGTCAGCATCCGTGCCTCATAGAGGCTCCTCTTCCCAAAAGAGACTGAGTCAGAGGACATTCGATCACATCACTACTCGATGTGAAAGCCTAACTTCTTCCAAAGCAGCCCAATCAGAGCTTGTCATACATTATGCGGGAATGCATAAAAAGAATACCAGGATGATCACAACCCAGTGTTTTCAAGATGCCACCAACCATTTTAGGAGGTCTTGGCACACCTACCTGGGAACACTACAGGGATCTATCTTCTCAGTCCCTGAGTCAGTAGAGATACAGAACAGTGCCATCTGCTGCAAGAGCATCTGTGGTGACCATGCAGAATAGAGTTGGCACATGAAGTAACAGAAATGGTTAATTGTGGCCTTGAAATTTGGCTATAGCCCCTTGCAGGCATTCTGCATTCAATTTAGCCCTTTGCACTTCATCTGAGAGTATTTGTTCAGCCGACTTACATATCAAACTACTTTGTAGGTTCACCCTGCTGAACACAAAAGTAATAAAATATTAACAAGTTCACTCCCCCCACAACCTCCCCCTCCCCCCAAAATGTTTCACTACTTAGTAAAAAAAAAATTGCTTTTCTGATGGCTTAGCTGGCAAATGTTCTGGCATGATACTAAGCCTAAAGAGGTTTAGAAGGTCCCAGGTTCAATTCCTGGTCTGTATTGAGTTAGCTGATCTCACCCTGGGGCTACAGTTGCCCTTCTTGGTTAGGGAAATGCAAGGCTCCCCATCCTGATATTGTGTCCACTGACTCCCTGCTGGAAAGTGGATGAATGTGGGTAATGAAACAGGATTGGACTTGGCTATTATGCATGCTATATTTGAATTGCTTGCTTTGATCTGCACATGAATAACTGTAACCTGTGGGGTTGTACCCCAACATACGTCTCTGATCTTTGGGAGATTAAGGGAGGAAAGGAAAAAAAAGAACAGATCATTGTTTTGTTTTTCAGAGAATAAGCAAAGAAGATTATATCGGTGGGCGATATTTTCTATTGTGCCATTTTTGTGTCTATTGATTATTGTGTTGTACCTGATAAAGGGTAAAAGGTGAGCACAAGTCTGTTTTAATTTAGTTGCTATGGCCACATCAGCTATATAATAAACTGGTCTTCTTCTCTATATGTCAAGTTACTCCAGCCAATGAACAGGAACTGATGGAATCACTAGCCAAACTCCTTTCACTTAAACTTGTACAATCATTATAAAGAAAACAAGCTTCCATCACATCAGCCTGGCCTGGGTTCATAATGTACAGAATGCCTGACGTGATTAGATCCTGCTAGGGCTGCTAATATCCTAGAACTGTATGTCAGCATAAGTCAGAAGAGAAAGGGGGAAAAATTGGGAATTTAAAAGGATAAAACAAAGCACACTGACGTCCCCCTCCACCTTTTACATTAAATCATAGAACTGCTAATAACAGCCTCCAAACAACATGGGGCCCAAACTTCTGATACACTCTGAAGGACACTTATGTTTCAGGATAGAATCTCTTTGTGGTTTTCATTCAATCCAGATGGTTTCTGTGAACAGAAACATAGTCAAGAAGCAGTTTGGGAAAACATTCCTATTAATTGCTCAGAAAGGTGGTGCTCCCATAGCATGATCAAATTGTAGACTGGAACATAAGAAAACATGGAAAAAGTCCACTTGATGCATCCAAAGAAAAAAGACTCATTAAACCAAGGCCCTGCCAGAGTGCTCAGTTGATATTGTTTGATGGGAAATTCCCGACCAGCATTTATCCTTCAACCAATACCACCTAAATAGATTAGCAGTTCATTTATGTCATTCCTGTTTATGGCTTCTTGCTGTGCACTTGTTGATTTTCACAAGCTTGCTTACATAACAACAGTGAAATCATTTCAAAAGTAATTCATTGATTGTAAAATGGTTTGTGATTTCCTGAGGATGTGAAAGATGCTACATAAATGCAACTTCTTTCTTTCTTCTGCCCAAAATATTGATCTGCCTTTTCTCTTTACAGATGTTGATGAAACGCTTCTGTATTTCCAGCCTATTTGCATTTTATTCCCAAGAGTACTTGTCTTTAGCATATTTAATCATCTATGGATATTTAATTACCTGTGTCTATCACTTTCATCTTTCTCTCCCCAACTCGGCCCTTCTATATTTCTGTCTTGGTTTCCTTCATTGTTAGTGACCTGACCACCCTGTTTTCGTCATGTGGGCAAGGTTAAAACGGGCTTCTTGTTACAGTAAGTTGTGCATACATTCTTGCTTTACAATCGTCCTTCATATGACTAACCACAGTTAAACACATTACACAAAGTTTGCTGGGTGGACCATTTGAATTTTTCCAGTTTAAAAAGTAAGGTGCTATAGTAAGGAGAAAATACTAACTATTGTGGTCAACAAATACATTAATTAGTGCCCACCTTTTGGTGCAAATACCTCCAGAAATCTTAGACAAGTTAAAATGTGAAGTAAAGCAGGCAGATTGATGGGTGACCGCTGGAAGGGGCAGGCAGTCAGTGCAGGAATCCCCTGCGGCTGTCCCCCTCTCTAACAAGTATACCATTTTGGATACTTTTGGGGGGGGATGGCCTATCAGGGGAAAACAACAGCAGCAGCCAGAGCAGTTGCATCACGGCTGACTCTGTTGTTCAGCAGGGAGGGACAAAGCACAGAAGGGCAATAGTTATAGGGGACTCTATAGTCAGGGGCACAGAAAGGCGCTTCTGTGGACGTGAAAGAGACTCCAGGATGGTATGTTGCCTCCCTGGTGCCAGGGTCAAGAATGTCTCTGAACGGACAGGGGGCATTCTGAAGGGGGAGGGTGAACAGCCAGAGGTTGTGGTACACATTGGTACAAACGACATAGGCAGGAAGGGTGACGAGGTCCTGCAGGGGGAGTTCAGGGAGTTAGGAAGTAAGTTAAAAAGCAGGGCCTCTAGGGTTGTAATCTCAGGATTACTCCCTGTGCCACATGCCAGTGAGGCTAGAAATAGGAAGATAGTGCAGCTAAACACGTGGCTGAACAGCTAGTGTAGAAGGGAGGGTTTCAGATATCTGGATCATTGGGATCTCTTCAGGGACAGATGGGACCTGTACAAGAAGGACGGGTTGCATCTAAACTGGAGGGGCACAAATATCCTGGCTGCGAGGTTTGCTAGCATCACTCAGGAGGATTTAAACTAGTGTGGTAGGGGGTGGGAACCACAGCAGTAGGTCAGCAGGTGAAATAACTGAGGGGGAACTAATGAATAAGGCCAGTAAGACTGAGAGGAAGAGCAGGCAGGGAGATGTTGCTGAGCACAGTGGGACTGGTGGTCTGAAGTGCATTTGTTTCAATACGAAAAGTATAACAGGTAAGGCAGTTGAACTTAGAGCTTGGATTAGTACTTGGAACTATGATGTTTTTGCTACTACAGAGACTTGGTTGAGGGAAGGACAGGATTGGCAGCTAAATGTTCTGGGATTTAGATGCTTCAAGCGAGATAGAGGGAGATGTCAAAGGGGTGGGGGTGTTGCATTACTTGTTAAGGAGAATATCACAGCTGTACTGCGGGAGGACACCTCGGAGGGCTCATGCAGCAAGACAATATGGGCAGAGCTCAGGAATAGGAAGGGTGCAGTCACAATGTTGGCGGTTTACTACAGGCCTCCCAACAGCCAGCAGGAGGTAGAGGAGCAGATATGTAGACAGATTTTGGAAAGATGTAAAAGCAACAGGGTTGTTCTGGTTGGTGATTTTAACTTCCCCTATATTGACTGGGACTCAGTGCTAGGGGCTTGGATGGGACAGAATTTGTAAGGAGCACCCAGGAGGGCTTCTTGAAACAATATGTAGATACTCCAACTAGGGATGGGGCTGTACTGGACCTGGTATTGGGGAATGAGCCCGGCCAGGTGGTCGAAGTTTCAGTAGGGGAGCATTTCAGGAACAGTGACCATAATTCCGTAAGTTTTTAAGGTACTTGTGGATAAGGATAAGAGTAGTCCTCGGGTGAAGGTGCTAAATTGGGGGAAGGCTAATTATAACAATAATGGGCAGGAACTGAAGAATTTAGATTGGGGGTGGCTGTTTCAGGGTAAATCAACATCTGACATGTGGGAGTCTTTCAAACGTCAGTTGATTAGAATCCAGGACCGACATATCCCGTTGAGGATGAAGGATAAGTTTGACTAGTTTCGGGAACCTTGGATAACGAAGGATATTGTGAGCCTAGTCAAAAAGAAAAAGGAAGCATTCGTAAGGGCGAGAAGGCTGGGAACAGACGAAGCCCTTGAGGAATATAAAGAAAGTAGGAAGGAACTTAAGCAAGGAGTCAGGAGGGCTAAAAGGGGTCATGAAAAGTCATTGGCAAAGAGGATTAATGAGAATCCCAAGGCTTTTTATACGTATATAAAGAGCAAGAGGGTAGTCAGGGAAAGGGTTGGCCCACTCAAGGACAGAGGAGGGAATCTATGTGTGGAGCCAGATGAAATGGATGAGGTACTAAATGAGTACTTTGCACCAGTATTCACCAAAGAGAAGGACTTGGTGGATGATGTCTAGGGAAGGGAGTGTAGATAGTCTGGGTCATGTCGATATCAAAAAGGAGAAGGTGTTAGGCGTCTTGAAAAACATTAAGGTTGATAAGTCCCCAGGGCCTGATGGGATTTACCCCAGAATACTGAGGGAGGCAAGGGAGGAGATTGCTGGGGCCTTGACAGAAATCTTTGTATCCTCATTGGCTACAGGTGAGGTCCCAGAGGACTGGAGAATAGCCAATGTTGTTCCTTTGTTTAAGAAGGGTAGCAAGGGTAATCCAGGAAATTACAGGCCGGTGAGCCTTACGTCAATGGTAGGGAAATTATTGGAGAGGATTATTCGGGACAGGATTTACTCCCATTTGGAAACAAATGGACTTATTAGCGAGATGCAGCATGGTTTTGTGAAGGGGAGGTCGTGTCTCACTAACTTGATCGAGTTTTTTGAGGAAGTGACGAAGATGATTGATGAAGGAAGGGCAGTGGATGTTGTCTACATGGACTTCAGTAAAGCCTTTGACAAGGTCCCTCATGGCAGACTGGTACAAAAGGTGAAGTCACACGGGATCAGAGGTGAGCTGGCAAGATGGATGCAGAACTGGCTCGGTCATAGCAGACAAAGGGTAGCAGTGGAAGGGTGCTTTTCTGAATGGAGGGCTGTGACTAGTGGTGTTTCGCAGGGATCAGTGCTGGGACCTTTGCTGTTTGTAGTATATATAAATGATTTGGAGGAAAATGTAGCTGGTCTGATTAGTAAGTTTGCAGACGACACAAAGGTTGGTGGAGTTGCGGACAGTGATGAGGATTGTCAGAGGATACAGCAGGATATGGATCGGTTGGAGACTTGGGCGGAGAAATGGCAGATGGAATTAAATCCAGACAAATGTGAGGTAATGCATTTTGGAAGGTCTAGTGCAGGTGAGAAGTATACAGTAAATGGCAGAACCCTTAGGAGTATTGACAGGCAGAGAGATCTGGGCGTACAAGTCCACAGATCACTGAAAGTGGCAACGCAGGTGGATAAGGTAGTCAAGAAGGCATATGGCATGCTTGCCTTCATTGGTCGGGGCATTGAGTATAAAAATTGGCAAGTCATGCTGCAGCTGTACAGAACCTTAGTTAGGCCACACTTGGAATATTGCGTACAATTCTGGTCGCCACACTACCAGAAGGATGTGGAGGCTTTGGGGAGGGTACAGACGAGGTTTACCAGGATGGTGCCTGGTCTGGAGGGCATTAGCTATGAGGAGAGGTTGGATAAACTCGGATTGTTTTCACTAGAATGACGGAGGTGGAGGGGTGACCTGATAGAGGTTTACAAAGTTATGAGCGGCATGGACAGAGTGGATAGTCAGAAGCTTTTTCCCAGGGTGGAAGAGTCAGTTACTAGGGGACATAGGTTTGAGGTGCAAGGGGCAAAGTTTAGAGGGGATGTGCGAGGCAAGTTCTTTACACAGAGGGTGGTGAGTGCCTGGAACTTGCTGCCGGGGGAGGTGGTGGAAGCAGGTACGATAGCAAAGTTTAAGAGGCATCTTGACAAATACATGAATAGGATGGGAATAGAGGGATATACGGTCCCAGGAAGTGCAGAATGTTTTAGTTTAGACAGGCATCATGATCGGCGCAGGCTTGGAGGGCCGAATGGCCTGTTCCTGTGCTGTACTGTTCTTTGTTCTAAAAGAAGAGTTTTGTTTTGCTGTAAGATGTTAATGTTTCAACCAGATTTGTTTTGGACAATATTTTCTTACCGATACAGAACATGTTGTCCCTCCAATTTTCACAAAAATCCTTAAAGGGAAAAATATTCATAATTTATTCTTTTAAACATACATAATACTGTCTCTGTCTTCTTAAGTAAGGAGAGTTATTCTGATACCAGAATCAGACCACACAGAAGGAGGCCATTTGGTCCACTGTGCTTGTGCCAGCTCGTTGAAAGAGTTATCTAATTAGTCCCATATCCCTGCTCCTTCCCTGAAAATTTTGCCCTTCGAGTTTTTAATTCAACTCCCTTTTGAAAGTGGCTAGTAAATCTGCTGCCTTTCTGATAGTGCATTCCAGATCATAAGAACTCACTGCGTTAAAAAAAATTATCCTTATCTCCCCTCTGGCCAAGTTGCCAAATATCTTACATCTGTTTTTTCTGGTTATCGGCCCTCCTGCCAGTGGAAACAGTTCTCCCTATTTACTCTGTCAAAACCTCTCATAGTGGGAAGTGCCATATATTTTCTTTTGCCTATTCACTTGACTCATTATGAAATTATATTTATATTACTTTGGTAACTCCAGGAGAAAAGTAGAGGTCAATGTGATTGGGTGTTCCCTGTTTCATACTCACATATTCTTTCTTGCTAAAGTTAGGAAAAAGTAGAAAATCGTGCTCCACGTGATATCCAAGTCCCCAAAAATATTCAGGAGACTTCTGAAAATGTCCATGAATGTCCTGCCTTCTAATCACCCATTGTGATCTTCTGTCTGGCCAGAATGTATCCATTCTCAAAATGTCATGTTGGTCTGGTCCACATATTTAGGAAGGTAGATCATGAGAAGTTTCTTTTTTGCCCAGAACCATTCTTATTTCCACACTTAGACTGATGGCGAGAAGCAAGTTTTTAAAAACAATTATTCATTCATGGAATGTGGGCAATGCTGACAAGGCCAGCATTTATTGCCCATCCCTAACTGCCCTTGAGAACGTGGTGTGAGCCACCTTCTTGAACCGCTGCAGTCAGTGTGATGATTATTATACTTTATCAAAGCAGTTGGTAGAACTGAATGGCTTGTTAGTCTATTTCAGAGGGCAATTAAGAGTCAACCACATTGCTGTGGGTCTGGAGTCACATATAGATCAGACCAGGTAAGGAACTGCAGATGCTGGAACTGCAGATTTCCTTTCCTAAAGGACATTAGTGAAACTTCTGGTTTCATGGTCATTACTGATACTAGCTTTTTATTCCAGATTTATTTAATTAACTGAGTTTAAATTCCCCAGCCTTCATGGTGAGATTTGAACTCGTATGTCTGGATTATTAGTCCAAGCCTCTGGATGCTATGAGCACAAGGGCAGCAAGTACAAGATGAATCATTTCCTTCCTTTCTCCCTACCCAGGTGATACACTTGTTTTCTGATGCTCTCCTAGTTGCTCCCACTGATATTAGACATTCACTATATGAATTTGGGAGTCAACTTATAACATTCTGCCTGTGCTGCTCTGAACAGGGTTCAAGAGTCCCAGAGGTAGATTACACACCCAATCCCTCCAAAGAATGTAAAAGGTGAGGGATAATAATGAATTTTTTAAAAATTCCCATTAAAATGAAGATAAATAATCTACAAAGAGAACTTGAGGGCTAACAAATTAGCAAAGTACCACCATCACTAAGCAGATGATAATGATGTAATTGTTTCTTTGTGGATAAGACAGTGGTTTGATTTTGCTTTTAATATGTTGATTGCCATTTTCCACAGGGATCTTATGAAATAAAATAATCTCACAACTGAGGATTTTCTGCACAACAAATCACTTTACCACGTTTCCAACAAAAAAAGGATGCTTTCATGAAGGAGCAACATTTTGTTGCCTAAGTTTCTTTTTTCAAGGAACATTGTTGCAACTGAAAAGTTTCAGCAATTGGAAAATGAAGGTGGCATCACTCAAAACAATGATGGTATCTGGATTCCAGCCAAATGGTGAAGAATGAAATTAGACACAGATCCTTTTCTTGCATTGGTTTATTCACAGAATGCAGCATTACTTACCTCTGCCTCCTACTTCCCCATACCACAACAGGTTCTCTTTATATCTGCTCTAAGTCCTTAATGAAACAATGCCCTTCACCTGTGTATCTTTAACAACATAATTAACCTATCATTAACAAATGATGTTGCTCATTTCAACAATCACAACCACACATTCTTGATGTTTACTCAATATTTTTTGTGAGGAGCACCATTACATATGTTTCTGGCCCAACAGGACTATGAAGGTGTTTATGCTCCACACATGTGTAAAAATTTAAGCTTCAACATATTATTTAGCAGATTATTGTCCAACTAAAGTTTCAGTAATTTACCCAAGACAAATAGCCTATTTAAATAAAGGGACCCTGTCCTCTTACACAACAGAATATATGTCATATGTAACGTTTCCATAACACTTTAGGAAAAATGTAATGATTAATAGATGCATTAATGTAGCAGTCAGCTAATAAACAAATCTAGTACTCAATTTTTTTTACCTTTATTTTCTTGTTGTTGTTGATTTGTTGTCTTTTAGTTTTCTCGCATTTTTAGGTCTTATAAAAACATAATCTATTTCTTGTTCTTCCCTGTATGCTTATTGTGTTTAGATCAAGGGCTTATCAAACCATCTCCCACTTTTATGTTTTCCCAGGGCTCTTCCCAGGGACTTCTCATCCTCCTACAATCTAAAGAGTTTTGCAACCCAGGCTTGATCTCATCCTATCTCCCACTTCTTTCAATGTTGGTGAAATTCTGCAGGAATGGGGTTTGGGCCTTCATGTAGATTACTCAATTTAAAAGAGCCCCTGGCCAAGTGAGTGGGCAGGTGATTCTGCTCCTTATGACACTGCTTGTATTATTAGTCATACTTTTCAACTTCCTAAACTCCATTTCCACTTCATTTTATGGGCCCCAAATCACAAGTTGTTTTCCCATTATATGCTATTTAAGTGGGATCCATTCAATCCAATATATTTACAAGCATAAACCATTTTTTTGCTGAAAATATTGCCCTGCTAATTGATTCCACACACTTTTTGCATGCTACATTAAATTTCAGCTTCCTGATCTAAACATCACCAATCAGAATTCTCACTAGTCTGACAGCAAGCACCATTTCAAGCTTGAAATGCAGGAAGAAATTAATCGTACTAAAGATCATTGTTTCAGCACGGTATGCTGACATTCTTTCAAAATTGGCAGCTGAAATCATATAAATAAAGTGCATTGAGGCATTGTTATGTTAAACCTACTTCTCCACCTCATTAATTTCAAGAGTGATTTCTTTTGCTATTTACAGCAAATGTCTTCAGTCTGACCAGTAGGTGGCAGGAACTGCAAATTACACTTATTTTGTAGCATCATTTTAGGAACAGGAAGGAAATTTACTGGTGTCCCATCGTAATAACATTTTACCCTGATTTATGCTTGAGAACTGTTGTACAGAGGCAGTCTGACAGCAGACATTTAGTGCAGTGCCTTGTGTTATGCTCTGCTCCAGAGACAGTACAAATAGAGACAAGGGGATGTGGGCAGCATCATCCAATCATGATATAATTGAACTGAACCTTATGATTTCAGAGCAGGAGGAGCGTCACATAAAATGCCAGCTCCCAGACTATGGTTGTAAATGTCTGCACTTCCGAAGCATAAAAAAATGTAAGAAGGGGTGGCTGGGTGACAGTGGTCAGTCATTCAAATAACTAAGATTTGGGTGTAATTCAGTACACTACACTTCCTGAGCTGCTGACTTTAAATTAGTCCAGTTCATGCAAGTTCATGGGAATAGGATAATGTGCACTAATAGTTTCGCACACAAAACCTGTGGTGAGAATTTAGCGAGACTGCAAAAATGAAGTGTAATCAGACTATTTTTGAGGTTTCCTGTTTGTTGACAAAGCATGTCATGATGGAAAAACAAGATTGCAATGAAGCTTTGGTTCTAACTTGGCTTGGCCTTTGCTCCTAACCACCATTCACCCTAGTTTCAAAACTGTGGTAAACAAACTTCTGTTGGGTGAAATTCAAGAGGATAAACTGTTTTGGGGGTAACATTGATCTATGGAAGCAGCGCAAAACTGGCTGGTAGTGAATGAGCAGCCTGTTATATATACGTTGCGGCAGTTTTTTAGTTTCCATTGACTTGGAAAATATTGCCCAGATTTTTAATTTCAAAATAAGTAAAAGTGACATTGATATTCGGAAACGAGTCTCCAAATAGAGTTTGAACTATCATTCTGTGAGCTTCAGTGAACAGAGGATCGGGTGCATTGAGAAAAATCAGCTGCCGATTCGCTTTGAGCCTGTTTCAAGCTGCTGGTGTACCAATTTCATTGCCTTTGTCTCTAATTCAGAAGATTTTGAATTCATCCTATCCGTAATACACTTTGTGAAAAAGGACTAACATCAGAACTGTACCTGCCCTGTAAACAACCATAAATGTGGACCCTCACAAGGGTAAGAATAGGAGTCTTGAAAGAATGGAGGCAGCTACCAAGGACCCAAAATAAGATGATAAATCAGGTCTGATTGATTGCTTAATCCCCAACACAAAAATCTGGATGAGGATCAGAGATCAAGACTTTGGGTTTCCTATCTAGCTGGAACACAGGGAGAAATAGGGAGTAGAAACTGTCACAAAGGGAAAGGGAAAGATCTGACTTCCTGAGTCTAGTTTTGGAGATTTGGTAGTCTGTAGAATGAATTTAGCCCATTGACAGGAGTGTAAACCTGGTTTCAGCCAAACCTCTGGTGAAGTTACAGCAGTGGAGCGAGAGCAGCTCCAAGGAAATTCCTGGCTGTTTGAATAAAAGGCATATGTGGGGGGTGGTGCGAAATTCATATCCATAGCAATGCTGGAGACTGTGCTACAGAAGCCGACTGTCCTCCAGGGGCTCTGTGCTGTACCACCTGTAACTTCCAGCGCAGCCCCCGTGGTGCTCCATCTTGAGAAGGATGCTCGCCAGGGGCATCCTTTGTGAGCGCTGGAAGCAATGGATCTGGTGATATCCTACTGGCCGATGAGACACCCATTTTCCAAATTTGGACCATGCAGGTCCATTGAAAAAATTTGCACATCACTCCACAAAGATCAAGTGTTCAGCTGCAAGAGAGGCCCAGCACTAGCATTACTTAAAGGGCCAGGTACCCAACTTTTGCAGGCAATGTAATTTTGAAGAACTTCTACGATTGCAAAGTCTCTGGAGTATGTTTGGAGTTGGTCTTTGAGAGCTGATGCATACAGCCAGGGAGGATAAAAGAATACCTAAGCCAGGTATGGGGGTTGTGGTGGCAGCGTCTCTTAGTCTGCAACATGACCAGGAAATGGAGCAGAGAATGCAGAGAGGGGAAGCTCGGCAAAGAGGGAGAGGAACAGGAGGAGGCATTCTGGACCCCTTGTTACCAGTCAGGTTGTCAGACAGCAGATTATCAGGCCCTATTTTCAGTGATACAACTTCTCCTGACCAACATGGACCCACTATTCCCCACCCTTATATCCAGTTGAGATGCCCCACCAGTCAACGAAAAAACTCACCCAACAAAAACCTTTATTTAACATCTTTATCCAATAACACTTCCAATTATAAAAACAACAATGAACTACTCATCCTTGTGCATTCCATTAGTGTCTGATTTGCAAGTGCCTTTGCCTGTCCTAGTGCTCCCACACAGTGCTACTCCAGTGGCTGCAGCATGGCTGGTAGAAGGCTGCTGACTTGCAGTGACAGAGACTGAAGATGGCCTTGTAGGATGACCTTGAGCAGCTCTGGGCCTTGACGGCCCTACTTTGGACTGCACCATCTCAGCATGAACAGCAGCAGTCTAGGCTGACTGGCTGAGAAGCAACAGCAAGGACACTGGCAGAATCGCAGGGGTGAGAGCCTACTGATCTGTTGGAGAACAGATTGCTGGACAGCTGCGATAGCCTGCATGCCCCTTTGAGCACTGAGATCTGCGGCAGTCTGAGCTTGTATGCAAGCATGGACCTCATGGCATCTGCCCTGAAATGTTGAGCAGCTTCCACTTGTGCTGCAGTGGAAGCTGAGACAATGGCTACCAGACACGCATCACGGCTGGGTCTGCAAGTGCTGTCATGGAGTTGGCCACCGTTGCCAAGGTGAAGATGGGTTCCTAGCTTTGTGCGTTGCACTCTGCCACATTGCAGCCGGACCCCTCCAGGCGCATTTTAAAAAGTTATTTCATGGGATGTGAGTATCGCTGGCAAGGCCAGCATTTGTTGCCCATCCCTAGTTACCCTTGAGAAGGTGGTGGTGAGCTGCCTTCTTGAACCAGCACAGTCCGTACACTGTAGATACACCCGCAGTGCTGTTAGGGAGGGAGTTCCAGGTTTTTGACCCAGATTCTTGACAGTGACAGAAGGCTGCCTGGCAGGCCTGTTAATGCACCAAGCATCTTCTGGGCATACTCATCAGCTTTACCCTGGAGGCCGCCCTTCATCGCCTTCCAGGGAGCTGGCACACAAGTTACTTTTCCCCCTGTCCAGGCTGCAGTCCACTCATGCCCAGTGATTCAGCACATACAATCCTGACTCTATACTACCCTCTAAGTACACGCAGTGCCATTATCTGAACTGGTGGCTGCAACTGTCAGATCAAGTGATGCTGACTCCTATCACTGGTGTGGGATTGCTCTCTCTCTACCTCCTGTGTCTGCTGTGGCAAATTGACAGTTCTTGGATGTCTGAAAGCATAAAAGCAGAAGGGGAGGAAGGGGAGGGTTGGGTGAGGAGGGCGGGTGGGGTGGAAAGCAGACCATCTGTAGCTTACAGCATGCCACGTCGCAGGATGAGGATGAGGAGGGAGCTGAGAAGCCTGAGGCTGTAACTTGCCATCATCCAATGGCTCCAGTGGTGCCAGACACCGTGTTCCCTGTCGCAGCTGGCCCCATGATTCCGAGCACAATCTCGGTTGAGCTGAGTGGATGGAGTTGTGGCAGCTGTCCACCGGTTCCCTGCTTCTTCTGTTATATGTTACCTTCTCTTGCAAGAGAGGGGTCAGAATACTAATGAATGTATGGCACTGTGTTTGGTAGATGTTCCTGCAATTGCTGAACAGCTGGCAGTATGCGAAGGCAGTGAGAGCTGGGTGTGAAGTTGGCATCATTGGAAGGTGTGTGTGGGTGAGGCGGAGTAACTGGGTGTTAGGTGTTGAATACTGAATGCTAGGGACTGCTGCTGGGTAAGTGATGGAAGGGTGTTGCATTAAGCAACGTGAGACACTGGTGGTCTGTTGGGTATGAGAGTTGATATGAAGACGCATTCACTGACGTTGACCACACGCGTGAGGTCATTAAACATTTTCCAGCACTGCTACCAGCTCTTCAGGGCCAGACTCCGGGCATTTACGTCTGTTGCCAACTGATCCCACTGACTTCAGAGGGTCAGGCGTAAGAGCCTCATGGTCCCGTTGCGGAAACATGGCCTCACTCTTTGAGGCCACCTGGGTAACTAGTGCCTCCAGTGCAGCATCACTGAATCTTGGAGACCTCTCCATGGTCTGGTGCTCCATTATTCTTCACCTTCAATCTTCAAATATGACATTTTTTTTGCAGCCTTCAGTTTTCCAGTGCAGCTTCCCTTTAAGAGGGACAGACTACCTTTAAGAGCTGGAGACTAGCTGGATCATGCGCTAGTCTCATTCGTTCTTAATCCCCCTACCACGTGTGCAGCCAGCCAGCAGCACGAGTCACACTGACATGCAAACCACAATCATTCAAATGAGGAGGCAGGATGAAATTTACATGCTACCTACTTCCACCAGAACTGACACAGGCAGGTCACAAATCACAACACCTGCACCTGAGAGTGTGAGAATAGCCAAAAGGTAAGCCTAGATATTGCATTGGAAAGATAAGCACTAATCCTGATCCACTTATAAGGCCAGTGACACTAAACCCAAGAGAAAATATTTAAAGTCGCTCAAGTGGAACTGTTGGCAGACAGCCAATATCAAAGCTGTGCCATCTTCTACAACTTACATGCAGCAAGACCTCCATCCTTTAAATTCATGCTGTCTCCCTTCCACCTCTATAACCAGTAATGCCTGTGCATTCTACATCAGTATGTTTCCAGCCCAATGAAGAAGGAGGCATTGCTGGATCTGGTTCTGGGGAATGACGTGGGTCAAGTGAATCATGTGTCAGTAGGGGAACATTTAGGGAACAGTGATCATAGTATCATAAGGTTGAGGTTGGCTAAGGAAAAGGACAAGGAGCAATCTAGAGTAAAGATGATTAAAGATGAGGAACAGCATCTCATCTACCGATTAGGCACACTACAGCCTGCTGGACTGAACATTGAGTTCAATAATTTCAGAGCATGACAGCCCCCCATTTTACTTTCATTTTTAGTTATTTTTTTCTTCCTTTTTTTTTACATTCCTTTTTACATTTTTTACAATCTTTTTTTGCATTTATTTCATTTCATCTTAGTTTGTTCAGTTTGCTTACCCACTGTTTTTTTCAGGTTGTTTTTCTTCAGGTTTGCACTTGCTGCTGTTCAATATTCAGTGTATTCACACCTAATCTGTACTAATGCTTTGTCTTTCAACACACCATTAACATATTGTTTGCCTGTTCTCCGTGACCTTTTGGTCAGCTATGTGGCCTGGTCCAATCTGCACCTTCTCCTTTGTTATCTCTTGCCCCACCCCCACCTCACTTGTTTATAATCTGTGACTTTTCTAATATTTGTCAGTTCCGAAGAAGGGTCACTGACCCGAAATGTTAACTCTGTTTCTCTTTCCACAGATGCTGCCAGACCTGCTGAGTGATTCCAGCATTTCTTGTTTTTGTTAAAGATGCTTAATTGTGGGAGGGCCAACTTCAATGGAGTGAGAACAGATCTGGTCCAAGTAAATTGGGATCAAAGATTGGCAGGCAAAACTGTAACTGAACAATGGGCTGCCTTTAAAGAGGAGATAGTTTGGGTACAGCCAAGGTACATTCCCACGAGGGAGAAAGGTACAGCAGATCCAGAGCTCCCTGGATGATGAAAGAGATAGAGAGCAAGATGAAGCAGAAAAAGGGTGCACATGATAGATATCAGGTGGATAATACAATTGAGAGCTGAGCTAAAAAAAGAAGATTCAGAGGGGGTGAAAAAAATAAATAAGAGAAGCAAAGAGAGAGTATGAGAAGAGACTGGCAGCTAACATAAATGGAATCTAAAAGTCTTCTATAAGCAAATAAATAGTAAAAGGGCAGTAAAAGGAGGAGTGGGGCCAATTAGGGATCTAAAAAGGGACGTGTACATTGAGGCAGGGGGCAGGAACGAGATACTAAATGAGTACTTTGTGTCTGTCTTTACCAAAGAAGAAGATGATGTCCAAGTCCTGATGAAAGTGGAGGTAGTTGAGACACTGGAAAAGCTAAAATTTCATAAACAGGAAGTATAAGATAAGCTGGCTATACTTATATTTATAAGTCACCAGGACCGAATGAGATGCATCCAAGGATACTGAGGGAAGTAAGGGTGGAAATTGTGGAGGCACTGGCCATAATCTTCCAATACTCCTTAGATACAGAGGTGGTGTCAGAGGACTGGAGAATTGTAAATGTTACAGCCTTGTTCAAAGAGGGTGTAAGGACAAGCCCAGCAACTACAGGCCAGTCAGTTTAACTTTGGTGGTGGGAAAGCTTTTAGTAACGATAATTTGGACAAAATTAACAATCACTTGGACAAATGTGGATTAATTAAGAAAAGCCAGCATGGATCTTTTAAGGGCAAATTGTGTTTAACTAACTTGCTTGAGTGTTTTGTTGAGGCAGCAGACAGGGTTGATGAGGGTAATGCATTTAATGTGGTATACGTGGACTTCCAAAAGACATTTGATGAAGTGCCATATAACAGGCTTGTCAGCAACGTTAGAGCCAATAGAATAAAAGGGACAGTAGAGGCATGGATAAGAAATTGGGCTGGATTTTGTTCTCCCCCAGGCGTCAGGTTCTGTGGTGGTGGGGGGTTGCCTGAAGATGCCTCCGGGAGAGGGTCACCATGCACCCCAATGCTGGGAGGGCCCGACTCGATACTACCGGCAGTGCCGAGGCCATATGGCAACCACCCCACCCCCCCCTCTCCCTTCTGCTCGGTGACAGGACACTAATTTGAATATTTAAATAAATTAAAATGAATTAATTAATGAAACTCACGTCACCGTCTGATGTCCCACTGCGATCTTTGGCCCAGTGGCCAGCACTCCTGTGCTTCGGATCCCCGTTCGGGGAAACGAGGTGCCACACTGGTGTGGGGTGGGGATGGGGATGGGGAGGGGGGAGGAGGTAAGTTTATCAGTGCTGGAGGGGTGGGGGGAAACAGGGTTAAATTAACGTCATGGGTGTAGGGGGTGGTGGGAAGGGTTGGAGTTGAAAGTTTGTGCAGTTTGGGAGGGGAAGGTCAGATTATAAAGATAAGTAATTTGGGGGAGGGAAGGACAAATAATTAATTTAATTGTTATTGGGAGGGTGGGAGGAGGCAAAAGAAACGTATTTATTTATTTTTATTCACTTTACCTTTAAATATTTAAAATTCCCGGTAGGACTGACAGCCCTTTAAAAATGGCATCAGCGCCTGCACATAGGCAGCTGAAGCCATTGCTGGAGACAGGACAGATCAGCCCCTCCACATGATCGGGGTGGGGGTGGGGTAGCCTGCCCCAGCTATTTAAATGAGCTGCCACATGGTAGATTGTGGCGGCTCCGTGATATGCCCAATTTATGCCCAATTGACTGAATGACAAGAAACAGAGCAGTTGGGAGGAAGGTATATAGTGGGGTTCCCCAGGGCGGACAAGTGGCAGATGAAATTTAATGCAGAAAAATGTGAAGCGATTTTAGTAGAATGAGGAGAAGCAATATAAATTAAAGGGTACAATTCTAAAGGGGTGCAGGAGCAGAGGGACCTGGGGGTATATATGGACATATTATTGAAGGTGGCAGGGCAGCTTAATAAGGCTTATGGGATCCTGGGCTTTATAAATAGGGGCATAGAGTACAAAAACAAGGAAGTTATGATAAACCTGTATAAAACACTGGTTCAGCCTCAACTGGAGTATTGTGTCCAGTTCTGGTCGCCACTTTAGCAAGGATGTGAAGGCGTTAGAGATGGTGCTGAAAAGATACACAAGAATGGTGGTGGGATGAGAAATTTCAATTGTGTGGAAAAGTTGGAGAAGCTGGGGCTATTCTTCTTGCAGAAGAGAAGTTTAAGAGGAGATTTGATAGAGGTGTTCAAAATCATGAGCAGTCTGGACAGAGTAGATAGGGAGAAACTGTTCCCATTGGCAGAAGAATCCAGAACCAGAGGACATCGATTTAAGGTGAACAGCAAAAGAAGCAACAGCGTCATGCGGAAAACCTTTTTTACGCAGCGAGTGGTTAAGGTCTGAAATGCACTGCCTGAGTGTGTGGTGCAAGGAAATTCAATCAAGGCTTTCAAAAAAGAATTTGATAAATATCTGAAGAGAAAAAAGGTGCAGGGCGACAGGGAAAAGGCTGGGGAGTGGGACTAGGCGAATTGCTCTTGCAGAGAGCCAGCCAGACACGACGGGCTGAACGGGCTTAACCATTCTATGATTCAGTTTTGTTTCTCTTCACTTTGGCCTTTCATTTCTTAGCTTCTTCTTTATTCTGTTTTTACTTTCACTTTCCCTTTGCTAGCAAGTGTGTTCTACGGCAGCCTCTAGAGTACACAATGCACAATGCAACTGAAATTTCAAAACACTACAACACTACATCCCTCCCCTTCTTACTAAATAAGAGACATAGCATGCTTCAATGGTTTGTTTCCAAAACAGTAAACAATAAACTTAAACATAAATAGTTCACTTCTTAGCATAATCACTTAAGTATGGTGGGTGTTTTCTCTCACAAGTAGGATATCACCTGACATCAGATGTAGTCTCATTTGATTCATGTTCTTCATTTGAAATGTCGATGTCGGAATTTGCCTCCACCACAGATTCAATGCTTGTGAATGATGTTTTCAGTGCTTTGAGGAATTACACATTTCTTGTGTCATTTATGAACCGCGCTTAGCAGTGATCATTGATCCTTTTGTCTTGGTCACAACAAATGGTTGGATATCATAAGGGGTTATTTTCCAATATAACCAGCACATTTCACAAGTACTTTATCTCCTGACTTTAGTGGTGTAGCTCTAAATTTCATGTTTCGCTCTGCATGTACCTTCATTCCATCCTTCTGTACTCGATTGTGTTCACGTACATGTTGATCATTAGCTCCGCGGGGTAGCTCAGGAAGATGTGTGTGAATAGGATGTGCAAAGATGAATGTAGCTGGAGGTTTTCAGTAGTCGAGTGAGGTGTTGCTCTGTAGTTACGAGGAAAGTGATATAGCTCTTGCTTCCATGATTTGTTCTCAGATGTAGCTGTACGTATCACTTTTTTCAAGGTTTGCATAAATCTTTTGATTTCTCCATTAGTTTTTGGCCAATGGATGTGATTTTCCTATGAGTTTGCGAATTTGTTGAACTCATCGCTATTGAATGGGGACCGTTTGACGGATTCCAAACAAGGCAACAATCTGGTCAAGCTTTGGGATGACTGCTTTCATTGAAGTTGACATAACTAATTCCACGATTGGGAATCTGCTGTAGTCGTTAGTGACAACAAGCAAGTGTTCACCTGTGGGTAAATCTGTGAAATCAACGCTGACTTCAATCCATGGTCCTGGAGGTAGTTTGGTTATCTTGAGAGGATCATGAAGATTTGACATTATGGTTATTTGACATGTAAAACACTGATTAATTTTGTGCTGTACCATACTGTCAATTATTGGGAACCATAACTTTTCCCTAAGGAGTTGTTTGGTTTTGATTATTCCCTGGTGTCCTTCATGTGATATGTCAACAACACATTCCCTCAATGAGTGTGGAATGACAATACAGTTGCTGTGTATTATGGTAGTAACAGTAGTTCATTTCAAACATTGTGAAGATATGATAGTGTGTGAACAATTTTGCTTGTAGATACTTTCTTGATCACCTCTTTCCAGATTTGGGATTCTATAGCCTTCATACATAATTGCAAAGCCTCATCTTGTTTTGTTGCTGCTTTGCTGTCAGCTAGTTTTAGCGACTTTGGCATCGCATTTAAGCTCACATAGTTAAGATATTGTGCTACAAGGGTTTTATTTTTGTACTAAATCTTAGAATTCTGTGTGTTTTAAAACACTGAAAAGAAGATTTTCAGTGGACATGGACACCTGCAAATAACTGAATTATTTGGATGTTGATTTTATATACAAGAATAGGAAAAGCAATCAGCTTCAAGGAAGCCAGCCAGGGGTTTTTGACCTGCTCAGAGCCACACTTTGAATGACGGGGAGACACTGTGTCTGGTCATGTGTTTGGCCCAGGAAGGTTTACTTTTTTTTGGACCCTTTTAAAAACCAGTGAGTTGGACAAAGAGCAGGCATTTGAAATTTTGAAACTTAGACCAGACCTGCTTGGAGACTACAGAAAAAGACCTCCTTCTGTAAAGGAAACTTGCCACTCTTGAAAAGAAACCCTGTATGTGAAATTCCTATTGCCTCCTGTCTCTGAAGAATTCCTGCATTCAGTGTGGTTCCTGTTGCCTCCTATGTTTTGGGAAATCCCGGTACCTGAAGAAAGCTTCTACTGCTTTACCGCTGCTGAATCCTAAGCAGACCTGTTGCTACACCTCTGCTGGAAGACCTATGTGACGCCTGCTTAGCCAAATTGCCTTGAATGCCTACCCATCACAGGCTGTTCATCAACCTTGCCTAGAGAGACTTCGAGTGGCATCCAACTATTCAACTCTGGGACACCTCACCCAACCAAAGAATTTCCTACCAGAACGTGACAAACGGATTTATTTTATTATTCCTTCTATTCATAAGAAACAGCAATAAACCAAACCCCTTTTTCCCAGTTAATCGATTTTTTTTAAATGTACGTGTGTGTGCATGAGGACTGGGGAAATAAGGAGCTTTCATATATATAGATTTATCTTATTAGTGGTTAAGACCAATTTTTTTTTCAAATAAATTGTTAATTTTATTGTTGTTTAAATAAACCTGGTTGGTGTGCTTTATTCTAGGAGATAAATAGATTTTAATTGGCTATTCTTCGGTAGGTGGGAAACATTTATTGATATGCTGTGACCCATGGAGAAGTGGGACTGAATTAACAGTGCATTCCTCCCACCTTAGTCGTAACAGCTGTTCAGCAACCTTTTCCTCATGTCTAGTAGGACCAAATATCGGCAACAAATGTTGTAAGTGATAGTCCGCTGGGCTGAGCTAGCCTGGCTGATACCCAACTCAGAACTCGTACTCCTGTAGTTTGAGTATCCAACATTCTACTTCAGTGGGTGGTGTGCTATGTGGATTGTTGAACAAGTTCACGAGTGGTCTATGATCGGTTATTACTTTAAACTCATTTCCATATAAGTAGAGATGAAAGTGTAAGATACCCCATGAGATTGAGAGTGCTTCTCCCTCTGTTTGTGAATACCATTGCTCTGCAAGAGTTAATGATCTGCTTGTCATCTCAACGATTGATGGATTACCTGTCTAGTCTTTCTGTGCAAGAACTGCACCTAATCCAACCAGGCTTGCATCCATGACTAGGTGGGTGGTTTTCTCAGGGTCGACTTAGGCATTTGTGCAACTTGCTGACAAATGTTGTTTTATCTCATGTACTGCCTGTTTGTGTGATTTAGTTCAATCCCTCCTGGTGGTCTCTTGTCAGATCGCATCGGGGAGGGAGGACAGGAATGAAGCAACTACAGGTGCCTGATGAGTCCCAGCAGACAGTGGACTTCTTGCACCTTTATAGGATCTGCAGCATTTGCAATGGCTTCAACTATTTTTTTTTTTATCGAGATACAGCACTGAAACAGGCCCTTCGGCCCACTGAGTCTGTGCCGACCATTAACCACCCATATTATACTAATCCTACACTAATCCCATATTCCTACCACATCCTCACCTGTCCCTATATTCCCCTACCACCTACCTATACTAGGGGCAATTTATAATGGCCAATTTACCTATCAACCTGCAAGTCTTTTGGCTGTGGGAGGAAACTGGAGCACCCGAAGGAAACCCACGCAGACACAGGGAGAACTTGCAAACTCCACACAGGCAGTACCCAGAATTGAACCCGGGTCCCTGGAGCTGTGAGGCTGCGGTGCTAACCACTGTGTCACTGTGCAGGATGAGGTTACATTCTCCGAGATGTTCTAGGCATACATGTAGGCATGTCTCAAGTTCACTTTTGGTGTGGCCATGGATGAGAATGCCATCATTGATATTCAGCCTGCCTTCAAGCCCTTGAAGTGCAGATTAAATCACGTGCTGAAATACCTCAGTTGCTGAGCTGATTCCAATGTTGAGCCTCTTGTATCAAAAAAGACCAAGGTGAGTAAAGAATACAGTAAGATATCTCAATTCATCTGCAAGCTTGATTTGATGGCAGACTGCATTGAGGTCAAGTTTAGCAAAGTGTTTAGCACCATTCAATTTGTCTATGATATCAATTGTTCGTGTTAAGTCTCTTTTTCATTGTATGGCTTGTTTTGGTGATCACATATCAATGCAGATTCTATTCTGGTTCTCACTCTTAGGTTTCTTGACAAATTGTATGGGTGGTAGTCTCATCTTCAAACTTTCTCACTAATGTCAAGGTTGAGTGGACATTTAAGTTCCTTCTCTGTCTGTTTCCTGACATGAAATGGTATTCGGCGCCGTTGATGCACAACTGGGGGCACATTAGGGTCTACATGCAGCTTTCATATAAGACCTTTCAGCTTGCCAGTACTTGTGAAGCAATCAGCATACAGTTCAAGAATGTTTTCGTTTTACATAGGAACAGCATATGTGACTGCAATCATGTGCAGATCTGCTACTGTGTGGAAACTGATAGGCGTGTCACATTCTCCAGCTATGACAAAGAATAGAGCATTCATTCTAGTGTCTTTGAATGAGACTCGTGTTTCAAAAGTCCCAAGGATTTTTCAGTGGTTTGTCACTGTTGTAAGGGAAAATTTTCATATTCCCTGGTTTGCAGAGAATGGGGCAATCCTGAAGTTTGTTGATTGTTTTGTCTCCCGTGACATTTACAGACACTCCTGTGTCTATGAGAGCATTTACGTCTGAGCAGCCAATGGCAGGTTTTGCTGTGGCTGTTTGCTGTGTCTGAGGGAGGACAAAAGCATGTCAAGGATCATTCACTTCTACAATGTCTACTTTCTCTTGCCTTTTTGCTGTGGTACGCGTATGTGGCATCCTTCTGTTGGTATTGGTCCTAGTAGTTGATTTTGCTGATGAGCAACAAACACGAGCAAAGTGGTTGAGTTTTCCACCAGCTTTACACTGTTTACCAGTAGCAGGACACTCTGTCCAGTGTGGGTAAGCACCGTCACAATGGAAACATTGTTTGGTCAAGTCACAATTCTGTTTGTTGTTGCTTTGCAGATGGTGTCCTGGCACATGAGTGATGAAATTGGAGTGTGGGAGTTACTGTTAGCAGCCTCAGCTTCAGTAGCTCTGACTCTGAAAGTGATAGTGATCTTGCTAACTCCAGCAACTCTGACAGCTTTCTGACCTTCTCGAGTGCTTTTCGGCAAAGTTGACTAGAGAGACAGCCTTCGATTTTTTGTGTTTTGATTTCCCATTTGACATGTTCAACATCACCAAAGTCACATTTGGTTGCTAGTTGCCTCAAGCGCGTGCAATATTGGTCAATTATCTCGTTTGCTTCTTGCTTAGTGCATCAGAAGACAATAGTTTCGGATATGGCGTTTTTTTGGGTGTGAAGTAGATCGTCAGTACATTGTTTGCTGAGTCGTAGTCATTTTGCTCAGACGTAAGTGGCTCAAAGATATCTCTAATTCTTCACCTCGATTGTGTAGAAGCAAGGCCTTTTTCCTTCAGTTGTCTGCGATTGCAAAACTTGCTATCATGTCTTCAAAACGCCACAGTCACTTTTGCCAATGTGGGTAAATGGATGATGGCCCTGAATGCACATCAAAAGTTGGTAGATTGGGCATAGACAACACCATATTGATCAGTAACACAGTGAAAATGCATGATCAAGGATCCAGGATTGTGTTCCTCTTCAGAGGAAACTTCTCTGTAACAATCCGAGATTATATATATTTTTTTTTTGATTGGATGGTTATTTTGGAGAGATCAGTGTGTGAGCATACACTGTACAAGCTTCCTGTGTGTCACTCTAACACAGTCTGCAACTTAAAATGCTGTCTATAAAAGTAGACAAAAACCTTCCAAAACTTTCATACCTGAAAGCAATGTTTCCAGTTTTTCACCATTCTTTCTATTTACCAGATCGCCATTGTGATGTCCTCAGGACTGGAGTGAGGTTTAGCCGAGTTTAGTATCAAATATGTGAGGCAGAGACTGAAACAGTTACAACAGGTCGTTGCACATAAAGGCTTCTCCACTATTCTGTTTTTACTTTCACTTTCCCTTTGCTAGCATGTGTGTTCTACAACAGCCTCTAGAGTACACAATACACAATGCAATTGCAATTTCAAAATACTACAACGCTACATCCCTCAAGGGACTAAATAGAGTCATAGAGTTATACAGCACAGAAACAGGACCTTCGGCCCACCATGTCTGTGCCAGCTATCAAGCACCTATATATTCTAATCCCATTTTCCAGCACTTGGCCAGTAGCCTTGTATGCTAAGGCATTTCAGGCGCTCATCTAAATACTTCTTAAATGTTGTGAGGGTTCCTGCCTCTATCACCCCTTCACACAGTGTGTTCCAGATTCCAACAACCCTCTGGGTGAAAAAGTTCTTCCTCAAATTCCCTCTAAACCTCCTGCCCCTTATCTTAAATCTATGCCCCTTAGTTATTGACACCTCTGCTAAGGGAAAAGGTTTCTTCCTATCTACCCTATCTATACCCCTCATAATTTTGTATACCTCAATCAGGTCCCCGCTCAGCCTTCTCCGCTCCAAGGAAAACAGCCCTAGCCTATCCAGTCTGTCTTCATAGCTGAAATGCTCCAGCCCCGGCAACAACCTGCTGAATCTCCTCTGCACTCTCTCCAGTGCAATCACATCCTTCCTATAGTGTGGCAACCAGAACAGTACACAGTATTCTAGCTGTGGCCTAACTAGCATTTTATACAGCTCCATCATAGTCGCCCTGCTCTTATATTCTATGCCTTGGCTAATAAAGTCAAGTATCCCATATGCCTTCCTAACCACCTTATCTACCTGTGCTGCTGCCTTCAGTGATCTATGTACACCAAGGTCCCTCTGATCCTCTGTACTCCCTAGGGTCTACAATCCATTGTATATTCCCTTGCCTTGTTAGTCCTCCCAAAATGCATCACCTCACACTTCTCAGGATTAAATTCCATTTGCCACTGCTCCGCCCATCTTACCAGCCCATCTATATCGTCTTGTAATCTAAGGCTTTACTCCTCACTATTTACAACACCACCAATTTACATGTGATCTGCGAACTTACTGACCATACCTCCTATATTCACGTCTAAATCATTAATGTACACTACAAACAGCAAGGGTCCCAGCACCGATCCATGTGGTACACCACTGGTCACAGGCATGTAACCACAAAAATAATCCTTGACCATCACCCTCAGCCTCCTGCCACTAATCCAATTTTGGATCCAATTTTCCAAATTGCCCTGGATCCCATGGGCTCTTACCTTCTTAACCAATTTCCCATGCGGGACCTTATCAAAAGCCTTACTGAAGTCCATGTAGACTACATCAACTGCCTCATCTATGCATCTAGTCACCTCCTCAAAAAATTCAATCAAGTTTGTTAGACATGATCTTCCCCTGACAAAGCCATGCTGACTATCCCTGATTGATCTCTGCCTCTCCAAGTGGAGATTAACCCTGTCCCTCAGAATGTTTTCCAATAGTTTCCCTACCACTGATGTTAGACTGACTGGTCTGTATTTACCTGTTTTATCCCTGCTGCCCTTCTTGAATAATGGTACCACATTCGCTGTCCTCCAGTCCTCTGGCACCTCTCCTGTGGCCAGAGAGGATTTGAAAATTTGTGTCAGAGCCCCTGCAATCTCCTCCCTTGCCTCACATAACAGCCTGGGATACATCTCATCTGAGCTTGGGGATTTATCCACTTTTAAGCCCGCTAAAACCACTAATACCTCATCCCTTTCAATGCTAATTTATTCAAGTATATCACAATCCCCCTCCCTGATCTCTACACCTACATCGTGAACAAAGATGAAAAGTAGTCATTTAAAGCCTCACCTACATCCTCCGGCTCCAAACACAGATTGCCACTTTGGTCCCTAATGGGCCCTACTCTTTCCCTGCTTATCCTCTTGCCCTTAATACACTTATAAAACACCATGGGATTTTCCTTTATCTTGCCCGCCAGTGTTTTTTCATGGCCCCTCTTCACTCTCCTAATTACTTTTTTAAGTACCCCCCCTACACTTTCGATACTCCCCTAGGGCCTCCGCTGTTTACAGCACTCTGAATCAGCCATAAGCCTCCTGTATTTCCCTTATCCAATCCTCTATATCCCTTGACATCCAGGGTTCCATGAACTTGTTGGTCCTACCCTTCACCTTTACGGTAACATGTTGGCCCTGAACCCTCACTATTTCCTTTTTGAATGACTCCCACTGGTCTGATGATGACGTTCCTACAAGTAGCTGCTCCCAGTCCACTTTGGCCAGATCCTGTTTTATCATATTGAAATTAGCCTTCCCCCAATTCAGCACCTTTATTTCCGGTCCCTCTTTGTCCTTTTCCATTACTATCTTACAGAGTTACGGTCACTATCCCTGAAATGCTCCCCCACTGACACTTCTACCACTTGTATGGCTTCATTCCCTAGAATTAGGTCCAGTACTGCCCCTTCTCTTGTAGTGCTTTCTACGTACTGGCTCAAAATGCTCTCCTGTATGCACTTTAAGAATGCTGCTCCCGTTAAGCCTTTTGCACTAAGACTATACCAGTTAATATTAGGGAAATTGAAATCCCCTACCATTATTAGCCTATTATTTTTACACCTATCTGAGATTTGCCTACATATCTGCTCCTCAATCTCTCCCTGACTGTTTGGAGGCCTGTAGTACACTCCCAGCCAAGTGATTGCCCCCTTTCTTTTAAAATTCTATTCATATGGCCTCATTTGAGGAACCTTCTGAGATATCATCCCTCCTTACTGCAGTAATTGACTCCTGGATCAATAGTGCAATACCACCACCTCTTTTAAACCCTACCCTATCACGCCTGAAGATTCTATACCCTGGAATATTGAGCTGCCAGTCCTGCCCTTTCCTCAACCATGTCTCTGTGAAAGCAATAATATCATATTCCCATGTGTTACTCAACACCCTCAATAGGTGGAATGTGGTGGAGTGATTGATAGGGTAGAGATTGTCTACAGAAGAAGCATGTTTGATTGGCTGAATATCATTTCCTTGTTCCAGCCCTATATTTTTCCAAGTTGCTGGCTAATGGCTAGATTAACATCGACGGAACTTCACCCATTAACAGAGTTAATCATTGGGAGAAGTTGTGAAGGCTGTCAGTGATCGAGCTAGAGTAAGAACAGTATTGATATAGTCATTAATCAGTATCTGCCTGCATTTATTTACTGAAGCCCATAGAGTGAAGGTACTGAATTAACATCCAGCAACAATAATAGCTGTTGAATAAAACCATTTTCCCAATGGCGCATGCATCAGTGATAATGGGCCACTGCTGTTATGGGTAGAATTGAGTAACTGGAGAAGGCTGGTGGAATTATCTCGCCATTATTTCTTTCCCCCATTTTGGGATCAATAACGATAAAATAAATAAGTGGCAGTGCATGTTATCATGATGCCAATTCTGTGTAAGAGGACATTGGTGAGGACCTTGCAATTCCCTAAAATGGCCGGGTGAAGCCATTTCATACAAAAGAACAGAGAGGTGGAGTAGGTGGGAGGTGAATGAAGAAACTCCTCTGTCAGAGCTTGATGCTGTTTTGTGAGACAGTAGCACGCAATGGCTTTGTACAGGGTAAGAGATTGTTATCGACTCAGAGCTGCAGCTAATTGTGTTTCTGTGTGACAGGATATGGACTTTGCGGTTAGCTGCACGGGAAAAGCTGCTGGTGGTTTAGAGGCTGATGTCTAAGGGCTGGAATAACAGTCTCTATTCATTTTATGACTATTGTTAGATTGTAGTCTTTCTACAAACTATGGAGATTCACGGTAAATGCATAGCAGAGACAGCAATGCTTGAAGGCAAGACTTTCTATCACATAACATTTCTACTGCCTGCAGAAAGTTCACTTCAGTGACTTTGCTGATATAATAGAGAGTAGATTGATGGGGCAGTAATTGGCTGGATTAGATTTGTCCTGCTTTTTGTGGACAGGACATACTTGGGCAATTTTCCACATTGCCAGGTAGGTACCAGTGTTGTAGTTGTACTGGAACATCTTGGCTAAGGGTGCGGCTAGTTCTGGAGCACAAGTCTTCAGTACTACAGGCAGGATGTTGTCAGGGCCCATAGCCTTTGCTGTATTCTCTGTCTTCAGCCATTTCTTGATAGCACACGTGAATTGGATTGGCTGAAGACTGGCATCTATCTTGGTGGGGACCTCAGGAGGAGGCTGAGATGGATCATCCACTCAGCAGTCCTGGCTGAAGATGGAGCCATTAGGAAATAGTGACCACAATATGATAGAATTCTTCGTTAAGTTTGAAAGAGATATAGTTTATTCTGAAACTAGAGTCTTAAATCTGAACAAAGGAAACTATGAGGGGCAAGTTGGCTCTGGTGGATTGGGAAAATACATTAAAAGAATTAATGGAAGACAGGCAATGGCAAGTTTTTAAAGAAGTATTACACTGTTATAACAAATATACATTCCTCTAAGACACAAAAACCCAACTGGAAAGGTAAATCTACCATTGCTAACAAAAGAAGTTCAGGATTGCATTAGGTCAAAGGAAGTGGCTTATAAAGTCACCAGAAAAAGTGGTAACCCTGAGGATTGGGAGCAATTGACAGTACAACGAAGGAGGACCAAGAAACTGATAAAGAAAGGGAAAAAAGATTATGAATGTAAGCTAGCTAGAAACATCAAAGGCAGACTGTAAAACCTTTTTTAGGTATGTGAAAAGGAAATGATTAGCAAGGATGAATGTGTGTCCATTACAGGCGGAGACAGGAGAGTTTGTGGTGGAGAATGAGGAAATAGCAGAAAGACTAAACAATTACTTTGTGTCTGTCTTCATGGAAAAAGACACGGAAAATCTCCCAGAAATACTAGGGAACCAAGGGACTTGTAAAAATGAGGAATTGAGAGTAATTAGTATCAATAAAGAGGTAATACTCAAAAAATTAATTGGATTGAAGGTTGATAAATCCCTGGACCAGCTGAGCTACACCCCAGAATATTGAAGGAGGTGGCTATAGAGACAGTGGATGCATTGGTAGTTATCTTTCAAAATTCTATAGATTCTGGAAGGGTTCCTGCAGACTGGAAAGTAGCAAATGTAACCCCACTATTTAAGAAGGGAGCGAGAGAGAAAATAGAGATCTACAGACCTGTTAGGTTGACATCAGTAGTATGGAAAATGTTGGAATCTATTATAAAGGATGCGATAACTGGACACTTGGAAAATAATGATATGATTGGGCAGAGTCAACATGGATTTGTGAAAGGGAAATCATGTTTGACAAACATTTTGGAGTTTTTTGAGGATGTTACTTGTAGCATAGATAAAGGAGAACCACTGGGTGTGGTGTATTTGGATTTTCAGAAGGCTTTTGATAAGGTCCCACACAGGAGGTTCGTAAACAAATTTAGAGCACATGGGATTGGGGGTATTATACTGGTATGGATTGAGAATTGGTTAACAGACAGAAAGCGGAGAGTAGGAATAAATGGGTCATTCTCAGGATGGCAGGCTGTTACTAGTGGGGTACCGTAAGGATCAATGCTTGGGCCATAGCTGTTCACAATCTATATAAATGACTTGGATATGGGGACCGATTGTAGTATTTCCAAATTTGCAGATGACACAAAACTAGGAGGGAACGTAAGTTGTGAGGAAGATGCAAGGAGGCTTCAAGGGGATTTGGACAGGCTAAGTGAATGGGCAAGATGGCAGATGGAATATAATGTGAATAAATGTGAAGTGATCCACTTTGATAGAAAAAAACAAAAAGGCAGAGTATTTCTTAAATGGTGAGAGGTTGGGAAGTATTGATGTCCAAAGAGACCTGGGTGTCCTTTTTCATGCGTCACTAAAAGCTAGTCTGCAGCTGCAGCAAGCAATTAAGAAGACAAATGTTATGTTGGCCTTCATTGCAAGGGGATTTGAGTACAGGAGTAAAGATGTATTTCTTCAATTGTATAAAGCATTGGTGAGACTGCACCTGGACAATTGTGTTCAGTTTTGGTCTCCTTATCTAAGAAAGGAATACTTGCCATAGAGGGAGTGCAATGGAGGTTCACCACTCTGGGATGGCGGGATTGTCTTATGAGGAGAGATTGCAGACACTGGGCCTGTATTCTCTAGTTTCAAAGAACGAGAGGTGATCCCATTGAAACCCAAAATTCTTGCAGGGGGTGACAGGGTTGATGTGGATAGGATGTTTCCTCTGGCTGGTGAGTCTAGAACAAGGGGACACAGTCTCAGAATAGGGGTAGGCCATTTACGACTGAGATGAGGAGGAATTTCTTTACTCAGAGGGCGGTGAATCTGTGGAATTCGCCACCCCAGAGGGCTGTGGAAGCTCAATCATTGAGCATGTTCAAGATAGAAATCAATGGATTTCTGAATACTAACGACATCAAGGGATATGGGAATCGTGGGGAAAAATGGCGTAGAGGTAGATGATCAGCCATGATCTGTTTGAATGGCGGAGCAGGCTCAACGTGCCAAATGGCCTACTTCTGCTCCTACTTCCTATGATCCTACGGTTGCAAATGCTTTAGCCTTGACTTTTGCACTGACGTGCTGGGCTCCCCCATCATTAAAGATGGGGCTGTTTTTGGAGCCTCCTATTCTGGTTAGTTGTTTCATTGTCCACCGCCATTCATGAATGAATGTGATAGGACTTTGATCTGAACCACTGGTTGTGGGATCACAAAGCCCTGTCTATTGCATGCTGCTTCCACTGTTTAGCATGCTCGTAGCTTCACCAGGTTGGCTCCTTATTTTTAGATATGCCTGGTGCTGCTCCTGCCATGTTCTCCTACACTCCTTATTAAACCATGAATGAGCTGGCCACCAATTCCATGTTGTAAAAGAATAGGATCCAAGCTGTGCACAAAGCCCTGTGCAAAGTTGGTGCTGGACTCCTCCATGCTCCTTGACATTGACCATAGGCTTTCTGGAATGCCTGCCAATGCACCAGGGGTCGGCAACGTGTCCATACATGGACACCAATGTCTGCGGTAAAAATTTTGAGGTCCGCGGTAAGACATTTATAATTATCAGGAGCAAAAGTAATTACCAAGGATTGGGGCATTGGGCGAGGTCCTACAGCCCACCAAAGTGTTGTATTCGGCCCGCCAATCAAAAGTGCGAATAGTTTGCCTGCGCACGGACCTCTGTCCAATCAGAGCACGGGGCAGGTGGAACTTGCTAGGAAGACAGGAGCTGTCAATCAGGGGGCACTGACCAATGGGAGCGTGGCAGGGGGCAGTGCTGTCAATCATGTGCTCCCTGTCCTTGTCTGACCTGCGGAATCAGCCCTGGAGAGTGTTGGTGTGAGTAGAACAGATAGGATAGTGCATAGGAAACTAGAAAGGCAAGACTTCTTTGAGCCAGAGCAAGATTTTTTTTATAGGCAGACAGTCCACTTTCTCAGCTCTTTAAATGTCCTGGTTCCTCTCAGAGTGCAGGGCAGGTGCCAAGCCCGAGCGGCAATGTGTTTCCGCTCCTGGTTCAAAGGGACAGGGGGGAGAGAGTGAGGGGGGAGACGGGAAGAGAGTGAGGGGGAGAGGGGGAGAGAGTGAGGGGGAGAGTAGGGGGAAGAGAGGGAGAGAGTGGGGGGAAGAGTGAGGAGGGAGAGTGGGGGAGGCAGAGAGAGGAGGAGAGAGGGGAGAGAGAGGGAGAGAGTAAGGGGGAGAGTGCGGAAGGGAGAGGGGGGCAGAGAGGGGGGAAAAGCGGGCCAAGAAGTGGGGAGAAGGGGAGAGGAAAGGGGGGAAGAGAGGGTAGGGGAGAGAGTGAGGGGGAGAGTGGTAGAGGGGAAAGTGGGGGAGGGGTAGAGAGTGGGGAGAGGAGGAGAGAGAGGGGAGAGCAGGAGAGGTGGGAGAGAGAGGGGAGGAGAAGGAGAGAGAAGGGGACAGAGCGACAGGGGGAGAGAGGGAGAAAAAGAGAGGAAGAGGGGAAGACGGGGGAGAGGAAGAGTGCAGAGGAGAGAGAGGTTGAGAGGGGGTAAAGAGGTGGGAGAGGAAGGGGGAGAGGGGTTCAGAAAGGGGGCAGAGGGGGAGGTACACGGGGAGAGAGGGAGACACAGAGGGGAGGGAGAGAGAGGGAGACACAGAGGGGGAGAGAGAGGGGGACATCGAGGGGAGAGAGATGGACATAGCGAGGGAGAGGAGAGAGGATGGAGAGGGAAAGAGATCACCATCACTCCAGAAAGATGGACATCTATCTGAATTCTCTGCATTGCTCATCAAGTGTGCAGGCAGACATTGACTACTTGTACAAGTAAAAACAATGCCAGGTATCTCACTAAATAGGGAGAAATGTATTCTAAATCAGACTGTGTTTTGATGGCATTAGATTGGCTTTACATTGTATATACACATTAATTGCTCCTATGTCCATGGCTGAGTCAATAATTTTGTGAAATATCGATGGTGAAACATGTCGATGCCTATCCCTGCAATGCACTAAGCATTTCATTGTGCATACTGTTGCTATGTAGATATCACTTTAAGAGTCTATGTCCCGTAGTTAACAGTTCCCTGCATTGCAACTGTGAATGTATTTAATGGAGCACTGTTCTTGCACCGGGGGATCTTTGTATGTGTGTCTGGTTGGAATTGATTATGTTTTTAATTTTATGGTTCTCACAGTAAGCTGTCCTGGAAACCACCTACAGTTGGTGTCCTGTGTTGTTCTTGGTAAGATATGAACCCAACAAATAGGTGATGAATCAAAATTCAAAATAGACTTATAATGAATTGTACAAAATACAGGGCACAGCAGGTTCAAATCCAGTGCAAATCCATCAATTTTTGCTACTATTTTCAGCAAATTACAACGATAGTAAAGACTGGGATTGCTATATTGAACGGGTCAAGTTGTATCTTGTCGCAAACAGGTTGAAGGGCCTAGTACAGATGATAATGCAAACAACACGCAGGTAGTGGCTAGTCTGTTGAATTCGATAGGAGCACACTACTATAGAATAGTACAAGACTTGGTTTCGCCAGACAAACCCAGTAGCAAATTGTATAACGATTTGAAGACGGTGCTACAGAAAGACCTGAAAAACAATGCCAGTGTTGGTGGCAGAGAGTCGAAAATTTATTCATTGAGATCAAGGGCAGGCAGAGTTTACTAGCAATTACGTAATGCAGTTAAAATACTTATCGCTAAATTGCAACTACCGGGACAAATTGGACGGAAACCTGCGGGATTGTTTCATTAGTGGTCTACGGAGTAAATCTACATTGCTCAAGCTTATGGAAAAATGAGTGAACAACCGAGGCTAACGTTTCCTTTGGCAGTGGATCTCGCACTCGCACGTGAAGTAACAGCAGGGGAGACACAAGCGATGAAAGCTGAACCACAGCGGACGGGAGTTGTGCTAGCGCAAGGAGCATCAGATGCCATAGTAAACACTGTGTATGGAAAGTCACAAACAAATTCGCAGAAAAAGGTGAAGAGCTGTGACAAGCAAAAATCATGCTTTCGATGTGGAAAGAATCACCAGCCTGATGTGTGTTGGTTTAAATCAGCTACTTACAGACCATGCTCAAAAACTGGATACATTGAGAGGAAATGTCGAAACCCAAGAAAAGATTCACAGACACAGCAGAACCACACAATTAATCAGAGACAAAGATAGAGTAAATAAATACACAGTATAAATAAAGACTTCCCAAATTAAATGGAGGCACATGTGGTAGTGAGAGTGAGAATGATGGTACCGGTGACTATGCCTACACCATATTGAAGTCGTATGATGATGCAAGTTTTAACATAGGGGCAATAGTAGCTTCAATAGCGATTGAGTGTAAGGTTGCTACCATGGAAGGTTTCCCCGGGTCCTGTGCAACAATAGTAACTTTGGCCTTCATTTACATATGTTGGAGGCAGATAAGTCATGTGTCAGCTTCACAGGGGAAAGTATCAAGCCTACAGGAAAGGTGTAGATGAAGGTTAGATATCTAACTTCAAAGGTGAGCTGAATTTGTATGTTGTAGAGTGTACAAAGTGCATATTACTGGGTAGAACTTGGTTGGAAGTAATTCCTTTAAAGTGGGAGTCTCTAGTCCAGTCAGTAGATCAGAAGTCTATGATGAAGGGAGAAGTACATAGGCTTAGTGAGTACATTTTTGGGGAAACGCTCAAAGTTGTTTGCCGGGAAGTTAGTAAGCTCTCACATGTCAAGGCAAAGGTGACTGTGAAAGAGGATGCTCTTCCAGCCAGAACTAAGCCATACAAAGGTCTGGATTTTGTGCTGGAGGCAGGGCTCCCGGCGCCGGGCCAAAAGATGGGGGGAACCTCACCTCTGCCTTTTTGTGCACCCCCCCCTGTCCTCTGGTCTTTTGGATTCAAAGTTTTAGGAGGCGGGATCCTCATCCCTTTAAAGACTTTAAAGGGACAGGGATCCCACCTCTAAGAGCTGCCGGGCAATCAGAGGGCCGGCAGCTCAGCAGTACAGGCGCTGGAACCCCAGAGAAGAGGTAGATGAGGCGGGGTCACCGGGGCCAGTCTAGAAGGCTCCGGCGGGGTGGGTGGGGGGGAGGGGAATGGGGGAGGTGTGGTCGTTCCGTCCAGGGGGAGGGGGATCCCAGGAGGTAAAGTTGTTCCCGGCGAGGGTCCTCTGTGGACCACAGCTTGCCCACAGAGAGGGGACCAGCCCCCCAAGCCTGTAGAGAGGGCGCCTCGTTTTACAAGGTGTCCTCCCCGTTCAGTGGAGGCCTCCCCTGCCACTGGTTAGATCGCGGCAGCGGGAAGCAGTCCTTAATTGGTCATTAATAGGCCACTTAAGGGTCTCAATTGGCATCTGGCTGGGAAGGCCATCATTTGCCTATTCCATCCCCAGGACAATCGCTGGGCAACGGGCTCTCCCCCCTGCCACCCACCCTGCACCCTGCCACCCACCAACCCCCACCACCAATCAGCACGATACTCTGTGCCCCCCGCCTCAGACCCGCCTTGGGGGGGCCCATAAAATCCTGGTCAATGTTCCTTATACAATGAAAGGGCAAGTGGAACAGGAGCTGGATGATCTCCAAAAATGCGATGTTTTGACACCAGTCCTAAACATTGGGAAGTATTTTATGTGGCCTGTTAGAGTGGGAAACATGGCAGGAGGGGTGACTTAATGAGGCGGGAGTTGAAATTTCTTTTTCCCGTTGGTGGGTTGAGAATTGAAGATTAAGTCAGTGGCATCTTTGTGGTGGGTCGGTCTTCATGCAATCCTGTGGCGGGTTCCCACTTTTAATACATTTGCGTGCATTGAATACTCATTAGCTTATAATTAATTGCAATTAAATCCTACCTTCCAGATTAACTGAGGGGTATGCAGGAATCTCGTGGCACCCGCTTCACAGTCATTTCAAGGTGGCATTCAACAGTTGTGTTTGTTCAGTTGCACCTGAGTTCAGCAGTTCAGTTTGTTGAACTCAGCGGCACAAGGAAGGGGAACAGTCGAATGACAGCTTGGCTGGAGGTACGGGAACAGTAAGGGTGAAACGGGGTGGGGGTGTTAGGTTCAGGTGAACAGAGGAGTGGCAGGGGTGAGACCATGATCAGTGAGCTTTGATCCTGCAGGTGCTGGTTCTTTGGGCGGTTTCAGCACTGTTTTTCCGGCATTTCGCCCTTTGGGATTGGGGATCTACTGTGGTTGTTGTTTTCCTATTGGTTGGGGTTTTCGTGCCTGTCCCAGGAAGACTTCAAGCAAAAAATGGCTGCAACCAACACCAGAGTCCCAGGCTAGGGGGTGTGTAACACCGTTAGGGTGGCAGTGAAAGATAGTGAAGGAGGTGCACCCATTGACCACACCAAAAAAATCCTGATTGAATACTGTGGATTCCAAGCTGCTGACATCTTCTGCCTGCAGGAATTCCCCAGTGGTGGATATTTTGATGTGACCACCAAGGGTTGCCAACCATGAGGCATCATTACATTTAGCTCTCCGACTAAGCTAGTTGAAACAAAATGAGAAATTGAAAACAGATATATTGTGAAAAATTTATGTGACATATTTAGTTAAAGGACACCTGTGCCACCTTTGTGCTCTCAGTAACTCTTATGTTTACATTTTTACAGTCGCTACATCTTGGTGCAAGACCGACATCAGCAGCTGAGATGGAGGCTGTGTGCTCAGTGCGCTGCCACGATGACCGTGGTGGACATCCTCTGGAGGTCTGAGGCCTTGAGAAATCCAGCCTAATGGAGGTCTCCTGCACTGGTGCAGAGGCATCCTCCGTGGCCTCACCTACTGGATGTAATGGGATCAATGGTGGAGGGAATGAGGAGAAACCACTCACCCTGGGAATGTCCAGAGACAATGGCCCCGGGGCAGTTGGCAAGCACTTCTCATCCATCTTGGTGCGCAATGGCACCTGCCCATCTCTCTGAGGGATAGGGGCCCCTGGAGGGAGGTCCAAGTGCCTAGTTCCCCTCTCGCCTAGCCACTGCTGCACTACAGCGATGGAATGCAAGTCAGAGTGCATATAGGTCGAGTGATCTACCTGGCTCTCCACGGCGGTCGCCAACCTCTCCATGGACAAAGGATGCGCTTGCATGCCTGACATGTGGTGGAACTCATAGCTTGCATGGACTCTGTTGGGTTTAGTTGTATTTGTATTAGTAGCATTGTAGGGCATTCTAGAGAAAGTCCTAGGCTCCGGTAAAGGTTAACAAACAACTCTTTATTATTTACAGTTACTATACACACTTTCCGCAAGCCACCTAAGCTAGCATCCTTCGTGCTGCTATATTTTCTTCTTTCCAAGCTTATCATGTGTAACTGTTACATCATCGCTCATACAGTGGGAGGGGTCTCTCTCACTGTCTTCAGTATTAACCCTGTACATCCTTGTACTGCATCTCCCCCCAAGTTTTTATCCAACATTTTTCCAAACATATATACATTTGTGACTTCTCTACTACTCTGTCTTCCCAAGTCTCTGACTTTACAGATTCAGTCCCATCAGAGGTTTGACAGCTCCCCCTGATCTGGTTGTAATCTGTCTGGGATGATCAGTAGTCTTCATAGGAAGTCTGTGCTGCTGACTTGGTTTTTTGTTTCTATGGGTTGTAGTATTTCATTCAGTTTGGGTTTGTTCCTCTTCATCTGGATCTTGCAGATGGATTACTTGCTATTGCTTTTGCAGAATAGGAATGATATTCCTCCGATTCCTTCATATGTTTCCTTCATTCGTTCATAGAACATACGATCACTGATAGTCCTAATGTTTATGGATTATTGTACATTCTCAGTCCAGGTCACCTATCCAAACTTTTTGACCATTGTTTAATTTGGGTTAGCTTCTCGCTCGAAATCTCCTCTTGTAATTTCGGGTTTGTTTCCTTCTGTAGGAGTTTTCTTTTTCTTGATCTTTCTTGTAGTCTTGAGTCTTCATTCCAGGCATTAATTGTTGAGGCAATACTGGACGCTGTATCCTTAACTTCACTCAGAGGGTGGTGAATCTTTGGAATTCTCTGCCCCAGAGGGCTGTTGAGGCTCAGTTGTTGAGTATGTTCAAGACTAAGATCGATAGATTTCTGCATATTAAAAACATCAAGGGTTACAGGGATAGTGCAGGAAAATGGTGTTGAAGTAGAAGAACAGCCATGATCTCATTGAATGTTGGAGCAGGCTCGAAGGGCTGAATGGCCTATTCCTGCTCCTGTTTCTTACGTTCTTATGTTATAACTTCTTTCCCATTAGTAATTCCGCTGGTGATAATCCGCACTGCAGTGGCGTTGAACGATAAACCAGGAGTGAGATAGGAAGATCTTCATTTATTTTGAGTAAAAATTTTATGCTTCTCCCACCTTGTTCTGCCTCTCCATTGGACTGTGGATACCTCGGTGAGCTTGTAAAATGCTGAAAGCCCATCTTCACGGCAAACTAGGTAAAACATTCGTTCGCGAATGTGGTCCGTTGTCTGATAATATTTCATCAAGAATTCCATGTGTCGTGAAGATGTCCATAAGGATTCTGATAACTACCTCAGTGGTTGTAGAATGTAATCATCTGACTTCTATCCCACCTGGAAAAGTAGTCGATAATGATGATATATGACTTTCCATCAAACATGAATAAATCCATGCCTAGCCTTTGCCAAGATCTAGTTGGAAATTGGGTAGTCAACAGCAATTCGTGCAGTTCTGGCCTTTGTGTCATGCATGTCTGACAGTTGTTGATCATGGTTTCGATATCCTTAGATATCCCAGGCTACCATACCGAAAATTGTGTCCTTGCTCTGCCCTTGGTTAGATCCAAATGGCCTTGATGTAATTGATGTAAGATATTGGATCTCATTGAAGTAGAAATAACAATTCTGTCTTTGTAAACTAATAAGTCATCAATTACGGTAAAGTATTTCCTATACTCATGGAACGTCTTCATTGTTCTCCCTCCTGGACTTTCTTGTGGCCACCCATGTGTCAAATATTTTCTAACTCGAATGCACTCTTTGTTATTCTTCTGTGCTTGTCATATTTATCACAACTTCTGTGTGCTTGCTGGCCAACTTTGTGCTGTGTGTTCCGGGTATGACTCTATGTCACATACGAAATTCATGTCCTCCTGAGATGGATGATCTATGATTGCCCTCAATAACCCATTAGCTGATTAGAAGGAATTGTTTATCTTTGTTTTACCATTGTTTTACTGCTGCCACCATATTGGGTTTAGTTGTATTTGTATTAATAGCATCGTAGGGCATTCTAGATAAAGTCTTAGGCTCTGGTAAAGGTTAACTTACAATTCTTTATTATTTACCGTTACTATATACACTTTCCGCAAGCCACCTAAGCTAGCATCCTTCGTGCTGATATACCTTCTTCTTTCCAAACCTATGTCATGTTCCTATTACATCTTCCCTTGTACAGTGGGAGGGGTCTCTCTCACTGTCTTCAGTATTAACCTTTTACATCCTTATGTATTACAGACTCCTCTATTGCCCGCAAAAAAGCTACGCATGACCTCTGGCATCTCCAAGCTTAGTTCCCCTACCTTTTGCTGCATGTCCAGCAGGCTTCTTGTGGCCGCTGAGGTCCATTATCAGGGTGGGTCTCAGCAGTGGCTGGTCCCCAGCAGTCTTCCGAGTGTCAAGAGTCCCACTTGTCACAGTCTTTGTCTGCTTGTGTAATGTGTCTGTGTTGTGATCGCCAGACTATGACCCTGATTCTAAGCGCGATCCCTCTTTCACGATCGCAAGCAAGAGATCATGATAGAGCACGGAATTCTCATGTGGGTATTGAGACATATCATTCTACCCAGGCTGCGCAGTGCTGTTCTAACTGGGCTACATGAAGGTCACCTTGGTGTCATGAAGATGAAATCCATTGCACAAAGTTCTGCATGGTGGCCCCAGATCGATGATCAGATTGAACTGTGTTCTAAAGTGCAAGGATCATGTCAAGTCAGACACAACAATCCTTCACAGGAATCCTTATACCCTTGGATCCCTGCTTCCAAACCTTGGGAAAGTATCCATGTTGATTTTGCGGGTCCATTTGAAGGTATCACATACATGGTACTAGTGGATGCTTTTTCGAAGCGGCCAGAAGTGCAGAGCTTGGCATCAGAATGTACCATAGTTACGTTGCGTAGTCTGTTCAGTAGATTTAGACTACCTCAGATTTTAGTGTCTGACGATGGTAGTCAATTCACATTGGAAGAATTTCAATGGTTCATGCACGTGAATGGTATAAAACACAAGCTCAGTGTGCCATACCATTCAAGCACAAATGGGCAAGCAGAGCATTTTGTTCAAACATTGAAGCAAGTGATGCGAGTAGCTAGTCAGGACAGAGGTCCAATCCAGACTAGGCTAGACAAGTTTTTGTTAGCGTGCAGAAATGCTATTCATTCTGTTACAGGGGAATCTCCAACCACCTTGTTCATGGGCAGATCCCTTAGCATTCGCCTAGACAACATCCACCCAAATATTGATGTTATATACGAACATACAAATTAGAAGCAGGAGTAGGCCACTCGGCCCTTCGAGCCTGCTCCGCCATTCAGTAAGTTCATGGCTGAACTGATTACTCCACATTTCCACCTACCCCTACGTTAGACATAAAGAGCAATTGTACAAACAGACAATCGAGATAAGCATAACAGGATTAGCAAACTGAGAAAGTTCTTAGAAGAAGAGTTGGTTCTTGATAGAAATTACATAGGCAAGCAGAAGTCGATCCCAGGAACCACAGTAGGCAGGGAAGGTCCACTCAATTATAAGGTTCAAGTGCAAACAGGAATCTGGAAATGCCATGTAGAGGACCTTTTATATAGGATAGCTGAAATGTCAGATAAGTCATACCAACAAGTGAACCTGAAGTTTCACTTTCCCAGACTAATGAAGCACCCACCAATAGTGAGCAGTTTGATAGCCGAAGAGATACCCTGAATATTCCTACACACACTTCCATTCCTCATAAGGGTCTACATGCTAATACTAGTGATTCAACTCAAGAGCGGCTGAGGTAGAGTTGTTAGGAAATCCTGAGGGAGTGTTTAAGTCAGAGATAATTCAGGGTTCGCCTGAGACTCGAAAAAAAACTTACAGTGACATCACGGGAAATCTGCAAGGTGATTGGTTGGGTAAGTAGCAGCTGTTAGTGCATTTAAATAGCTTAAAAAAATATGGGGAAAGTTTTATTTTGTTGAAAATAAACCTCCAGTGATAAGGTGAGTAGTACTGAAGTCTTTATTTTTAATTCAGTGTAACTTATTAAGGACTTTAGATTGTAGTGGGTATTTTTTAATTAAAGGAGTAACTAATTAATATAAGGGTAAGTCATGGCAGGAGAGCTCAGCCCCATGATATGCTCCTCCTGTGCTATGTGGGAAATCAGGGATGCTTCCAGTGTCCCAGACGACCATGTGTGCAGGAAGTGTATCCATCTGCAGCTACTGGCTACCCACATTACGGAGCTGGAGCTGGAGCTGGAGCTGGAGCTGGAGCTGGAGCTGGAGCTGGAGCTGGAGCTGGAGGTGGATTCACTGTGGAACATCCGCAATGCTGAGAACATCGTGGATAGCACATTTAGTGAGGTGGTCACACTGCAGGTAATGGCTGCACAGGCAGATAAGGGATGGGTGATCACCAGATAGAGTAGTAGGCGCAGGCAGGTAGTGCAGCAGTCCCCTGTGGCCATTCCCCTCTCAAACAGATATACCGCTTTGGATACGTTGAGGGGAGGTGACCTCCCAGGGGAAAGCAGCAACAGTCAAGTTCATGGCACCACGGAGGGCTCTGCTGCACAATAGGAGAGGAAAATGGGTGGAAGACGTATAGGGATAGGGGATTCTATCGTAAGGGGTGCAGATAGGCATTTCTGTGGCCACAAACGAGACTCCAGGATGGTATGTTGCCTCCCTGGTGCTAGGGTCAAGGATGTCACGGAGCGGCTGCAGGACATTCTGAAGGGGGAGGGTGAGCAGTCAGCGGTCGTGATACACATTGGTACCAACGACATAGGTAGAAAGAGGGATGAGGTCCTGTAACAAGAATTTAGGGAGCTAGGTAGCAGATTAAAAAGCAGGACCTCAAAGGTTGTAATCTCTGGATTACTCCCTGTGCCACATACTAGCGAGTATAGGAGTAGGAGGACTGAGCAGATGAATGGTGGCTAAGGAGATGGTGCAGGAGGGAGGTCTTTAGGTTCCTGGATCACTGGGTCTGTTTTTGGCGAAGGTGGGACCTGTACAAGTTGGACGGGTTACACCCGAACCGGAATGGGACCGACATCCTTGCTGAGAGGTTTGCTAGTGCTGCTGATGGGGCGGGGGGGTGGTGGAATTAAACTAATTTGGCAGGGGGATGGGATGCAGAGTGGAGGTACAGTAGGGGGTGAGGCACAGTTAAATATAGAAGAGAAATTGTGTCAGTCTGGAAGGCAGAGCAAATATAGACCTATTAAGGCACAAGTGAAAAATGCAAGGCTGGATTGCATATACTTTAATGCAAGGAGTATTACCAACAAGGCGGATGAATTGAGGGCATTAATTAGCACATGGGATTATGATATTATTGCTATCACAGAGACATGGCTGAGGGAGGGGCAGGACTGGCAACTCAATATTCCAGGGTATAGAATCTTCAGACATGATAGGGGAGGGGATAAAAGAGGAGGTGGTATTGCACTGTTGATCAAGGAGTCAATTACTGCAGTAAGGAGGGATGATATCTTAGAAGGTTCCTCAAATGAGGCCATATGGGTAGAACTTAAGAACAAAATGGGGCAATCACTTGGCTGGGAGTGTACTACAGGCCTCCAAACAGTCAGGGAGAGATAGAGGAACAGATAGGTAGGCAAATCTCAGAGATGTTTAAAAATAATAGGGTAATAATAGTAGGGAATTTCAACTTACCTAATATCAACTGGGATAGTCTTAGTGCAAAAGGCTTAAAGGGGGAGGAATTCTTAAAATGCATACAGGAGAGCATTTTTAGCCAGTACATAGAAAGTCCTACAAGAAAAGGGGCAGTACTGGACCTAATCCTAGGGAATGAAGCTGGACAAGTGGTAGAAGTATCAGTGAGGGAGCATTTCGGGGATAGTGACCATAACTCTGTAAGATTTAAGGTAGTTATGGAAAAGATAAGATGGGCCAGAAATAAAGGTACTGAATTGGGGAAGGCCAATTTCAATTTGATCAAATGGGATCTGGCCAAAGTGGACTAGGAGCAGCTACTTGTAGGAAAGTCTACATCAGGCCAGTGGGAGTCATTCAAAGAGGAAATAGTGAGGGTTCAGAGCCAAATGTACCCGTTAAGGTGAAGGGTAGGACCATCAAGTCTAGGGAACTCCGGATGTCAAGGAGTATAGAGTATTGAATTAGGAAAAGAAAGGAGGCTTATGGCAGATTGGGAGCACTGAAAACAGCAGAGGCATTAGAGGAGTACAAAAAGTGTAGGGGGGGTACTTAAAAAGTAATTAGGAGAGCGAAGAGTGGACATGAAAAAACATTGGCGGTCAATATAAAGGAAAATCCTAAGGCATTTTATAAGTATATTAAGGGCAAGAGGATAACCAGGGAAAGAGTAGGGCCCATTTGGGACCAAAATGGCAATCTGTGTCTGGAGCTGGAGGACATAGATGAGGTTTTAAATGGTTACTTTTCACCTGTTTTCACTGTGGAGAATGATGATGTAGGTATAGAGATCAGGGAGGGGGATTGTGATATACTTGAACATATTAACATTGAAAGGGAGGAAGTATTAGATGTTTTAGCGGGCTTAAAAGTGGATAAATCTCCAGGGCCCAAATGAGATGTATCCCAGGCTGTTGTGTGAAGCAAGGGAGGTGATAGCAGAGGCTCTGACACAAATTTTCAGATCCTCTCTGGCCACAGGAGAGGTACCAGAGGATTGGAGGACAGCGAATGTGGTACCATTATTTAAGAAGGGTAGCTGCGATAGACCAGGTAATTACAGGCCGGTGTGTCTAACATTAGTGGTTGGGAAACTATTGGAAAAAATTCTGAGGGACAGGATTAATGTCCACTTGGAGAGGCAGGGAATAATCAGGGATAGTCAGCATGGCTTTTTCAGGGGGAGATCGTGTTCAACTAACTTGATTGAATTTTTCGAGGAGGTGACTAGATGTGTAAATGAGGGTAAAGCAGTTGATGTAGTCTACACGGACTTCAGTAAGGCTTTTGATAAGGTCCCGCATGGGAGATTGGTTAAGAAGGTAAGAGCCCATGGGATCCAAGGCAATTTGGCAAATTGGATCCAAAATTGGCTAAGCGGCAGGAAACAGAGGGTAATGGTCGAGGATTGTTTTTGCGAGTGGAAGCCTGTGACCAGTGGTGTACCACAGGGATCGGTGCTGGGGCCCTTGCTGTTTAGTTTAGTTTAGAGATACAGCACTGAAACAGGCCCTTCGGCCCACCGAGTCTGTGCCGACCATCAACCACCCATTTATACTAATCCTACACTAATCCCATATTCCTACCACATCCCCGCCTGTCCCTATATTTCCCTACCACCTGCCTATACTAGGGGCAATTTATAATGGTCAATTTACCTACCAACCTGCAAGTCTTTTGGCTTGTGGGAGGAAACCGGAGCACCCAGAGGAAACCCACGCAGACACAGGGAGAACTTGCAAACTCCACACAGGCAGTACCCAGAATTGAACCCGGGTCGCTGGAGCTGTGAAGCGGCGGTGCTAACCACTGCGCCACTGTGCCGCCCTATGTGCATTAATAATTTTGATGTGAATATAGGAGGTATGATAAGTTCGCAGATGACAGTGAGGAGGAAAGCCTTAGATTACAGGACGATATAGATGGGCTGGTAAGATGGGTGGAGTTGTGGCAAATGGAATTTAATCCTGAGGAGTATGAGGTGATGCATTTTGGAAGGACTAACAAGGCAAGGGAATATACAATGGATTGTAGGACCCTAAAAAGTACATAAGGTCAGAGGGACCTTGGTGTACTTGTCCATAGATCACTGAAGGCAGCAGCACAGGTAGATAAGGTGGTAAGGAAGGCAGATGGGATACTTGCCTTTATTGGCAGAGGCATAGGCTATAAGAACAGCGAGGCTATGATGGAGCTGTATAAAACGCTGGTTAGGCCACAGCTGGAGTACTGTGTACAGTTCTGGGCACCACACTATAGGAAGGATGTGATTGCACTGGAGAGGGTGCAGAAGAGATTCACCAGGATGTTGCCTGGGCTGGAGCATTTCAGCTATGAAGAGAGACTGAAAAGGCTAGGGTTGTTTTCCTTAGAACAGAGAAGGATGAGGGGGGACATGATTGCGGTCTACAAAATTATGAGGGGCATTGATAGGTTAGATAGGAAGAGACTTTTTCCCTTAGCGGAGGGGTCAATAACCAGGGGGCATAGATTTAAGGTAAGGGGCAGGAGGTTTAGAGGGGATTTGAAGAAAAGGTTTTGCACCTAGAGGGTGGTTGGAATCTGGAATACAATGCCTGAAGTGGTGGTAGAGGCAGGAAGCCTCACAACATTTGAGAAGTATTTAGATGAGCACTTGAAACTCCATAGCATACAAGGCTACGGGCCAAGTGCGGTAAAATGGGACTAGAATAGTTAGGTGTTTGATGGCCGGCACAGACACGATGGGCCGAATGGCCTGTTTCTGTGCTGTATAACTCTATGACTCTATGACACCCATCACTGGGTCTCCTAGGAGAGTGAGAAGATCTAACAGGAAATGAAAACCTCCTGGTAGACCACCTTTGTCAACTGGGTATGAGATTCATAAACAGTTTTGTTGTATAATTATGTGTATCGCTTCAATTCCGTTGATGGAGATTGGTAGAATTATTGCTTTTTTTTTAGTTTTTGGGTATTATTGGTTTTAAGGCGACCTATGTAATAAAGCAAAACGATATTCTAGTTAACTATAGAGTTACGGTATACAAAACTTCATAGAGTGTTATTTGAAAACTCTGCATCCTGTACTTTAAACCAATACAAATGTAAAGGTTTTAAAGTAAACGTGTATTATATAGCCTGATTTGTTATGAAAATAACTTTAGATTTGGTAGGGGAGAGTTGTTATGTATGTAGATATCACTTTAAGAGTCTACGTCATGTGGTTAAATGTTCCCTACATTGCAACAGTGTATGTATTTAGTTTTTGCTCTGGGGGATCTTTGTGTGTGTGTCCAGTTGGAACCAGTTATGTTTTTAATTTTATGGTTCTCACAGTAAGCTGTCCTGGAAACCATCTACAATCGGTGTCCTGCGTTGTTCTTGGTAATACGAACCCAACACATACCCATGAGCCTTCTTTAGTGGGCCACCCATCGAAGTGATCATCTGAGTCCTCTGCCCCAGAACTTATGTGTGGCCTTGCCCTTCAAAGAGCTGGTACAAGTGCTATTCTTGATCCTGCCCTGGCTGCAGGCCACTCATGCCTAGTCCCAACAGGTGCAGAACCCGCCTGTAAGCTATCCATTAAAGAGTGCGCAGTATTAGTATCTGAACTGGTGGCTGTGAGTATAACATTGAGGGATGTTGTTTCTTCTTTATCATTGTCTTTCTGCACTTACCCTTCTTGCTCATCCACCACTGCCTGGCTTGGTTACAGTTCTTGGGTACCTGAAAGGAGAAAGGCACATAGATAGTGTTGTGGTGACAGGAGGAGGGGAAAGGGATAGGTGCATGCTTATGTCATTTGCATCCTGTAAATCAGGAAAGATTGTGGGATGGGGGGAAATGGGATGTGAGAAGGAGGAATAGCTGTGAGGACACCATCATCTTCGATGGTTTCAGCTCTACCGCTGGTCATGGCTTCAATGATGGCCGCTCCAGCGATGGTGACCGCAGCCTCCTCAATCGGATAAGGACATGCAGTCGTGCTTGTCTCCTGGCAGTTAGGTGCTGCTGCCTCCAGTTATGTGCTACCTTGTCCTGCAAGAGAGAGGGATCTGTGGCAGTGAGTGTTGTGCAATGTGTTTGGATGATGTGGCTATTATGGTTAAAAAGCTGGCAGCGTGTGTTAGCTGTGAGATGTGGGTGTGAGGCTTGCAGCACTGCTAAGTGTGAGGGTGAGTTAAAGCTATGAATGTTAGGTATCAGTCATGATAGAGATTATTAGTAGTTGAGTGATGGGATATGGTGCATTGAGCAGTGTGTGTGGCGAGTGGTGCACTTGGTGGGATGTGATATTTGAAGGTACATTCACTGACCTTGGCCACTTGTGCGAGGTCATTGAACTTTTTGCAGTACTGAATTCAGGTCCTCAAAACTATACTCCTGACATTGACCGCCATGGATATCTGGTCCCACTGCCTTCGCAGTTTTTGTCAGGAGGGCCTCCTGTCCCACTGTGAGTAGAACAAATGTCTCCTCCTCTCCACTTCCTACACCAAGGCCTCCAGTGCAGCATCCGAAAATCTCGGAGCCTGCTGTCTGCCATGTTGTGCCATTATTGAGTGTTTGCAAGGTCAAAATCACTTTCAGAATGACTTCCAGCACCTGCTGCAGGTACAATGCACATCTTCTTTAAGAGATGCAGACTGGCTTTAAGTGGTGCAGGTTGGCTTTAACTCGTACTAGCCTCTCATTATTTTGCACCCTCTGTTCAGGCGTGCAGCCACTCAACAGCATACTTAGCACTATCTGCACGTTGCAATCATTCAAATTAGTTTGCATGCTGCCTGCATAGGAAGCAACAGGCACAGTGTAATCCCGCAACCCGAGCTCGCCTCCATTTTTGGGCCCTGACCACTTTTCTCCCCCCTCCCTCCTCCCACAACCCACCCACCCCCCACCCCAACCGCACCTTACTCTGGACCTAACCTGAACATTTGTGGAAATCTGGAGCTCTCTCCCCAAAATTAAGACTTATTCAATTGAAAATTTTAAAAGTGAGATGGATAGGCTTTTGTTAGGCAAGGTTGCTAAGTGTTAAGGAACCAAGGCAGGTGGCTGAGCTAAGAAACAGATCAACCATGATCTAATTGAATGGAGGAACAGGCTCGAAGGGCTGAATGGCCTACTCCTGTTCCTATATCCCTGTGTTATTACTTGGTTCTGACATTAAGTGGCAGAAATAGGGCAGTATTCCATACTATCCCACCCCAAAACAATTAGCACAGCAAGCCACCAAAATAAGATTTTTTAAGTGCTTTGTTCCTGTGCTCTTTTATAATTGAAAGTTGAACACTCTGTAGAGCAAGCTACTCTTCTGTATTTAGTCTTCAGCATTGAACCTGATCCTGTATTTACCCAATTTCTACCAGCAGGAATTATTGGATAATGATCAAGAGCTGGAATCTTAACCGATTTTTCACCATTTTCTTAATCCTGATGTAGAACAAGCCCATTGATTATTGATCAGGGATAGAGCAGGGGCAGAACTAAAATGTAGAAATGAGTCAAGCAGACCAGGATGATCCCAGGTCAAATCGCTAGATCGTGCTGAGTTAGCTAATCTCACCTAGGGTGAAGGAAAGGCTGCCACTGTTGGCTTTAGCAACTCTGCAATAAGGTGCAGAAAAATCAGCCAGGGTTCTCATTTATTGTGCGCACAGTAGAGACTGAGATTGATGGTCAGTGGTAATGCCTCTATGGCTGAATTACTCGTTGATGTTCCATGTCCCAGTTTTCTCATGGAGAACATCCACTTTGGATGAGGGTCCACATGGAACTATACTCCAGTAAATTTCAGCACCTACAGTAGTGGTCAGGGGAGCAAACAATGAAAGGAAAATGATCATTTTAAAAAAGGAAAAGAAGATGCAAGTGTATTTACTAATATGATGGGATTGTAAGATCCCTTGTTGAATTAACAACTATCAACAAGACCTCAATCACCTCAAACTTCCTGTGGCATTAAGTTAAATCAGCAGTTGTTCCTTTCTGATAAACCTTATCTTAGAACAAAACATGTGACGGATCCAGTAGTACAGTGATAAAACTCTGTGCCTGCCTCTTATTCTGTGTAGGAGTTAGTATCAGTGATCTCATTTTTTTGCACTTAGCCTACATAAAAATGTTAGAATTTTTCTTAATAAGAGAGCTGTTATTTTCTAAATTCTTACATAATTCTGAGAGTTCCAAAAGGCAAATCACGATTTCAGGTGACTTCTTTCCATTGAGGTGAATGGAAATGAAAATTGTGAGGTATCTATAACATGGGCCCAAGCAGTGAATTGCAAATTTACCTCCTAATGTCATGTATCTGTGCCCCTTTTCCTCTCTGTTTCTGGGAAATGAATGTTCCCTAGATGCATTGGTTAGGAAAATCTGCCCTACAAAATTTTCCTCTTATACAAGTGTAGGAATGTTTCATATACCCCCAGCCTCTACTACTTAGGAACATAGGAATATAAGCAGGAGTGGGCCATTCAATTCTTTGGGCCTGTTTCACCCTTCAATTAGATCATGGTTGATCTGTGTCTTGACACCACCTACCTGCCCTGATTCTATAACCCTTAAGACCCTTGCCTAACAAAAGTCTATCAATATAATAAAAGCAAAATACTGCGGATGCTGGAAATCTGAAACAAAAACAAGAAATGCTGGATTCACTCAGCAGGTCTGGCAGCAAAAGTCTATCAATCTCTGTTTTGATATTTTCAATTGATTGAGCTTCAACAGTGTTTGGGGGAAAGAATTCCAGATTTCTACTACCCATTGTGTGGAGAAGTGCTTTCTGATATCAGCCCTGAACAGCCCAGCTCTTATGTTAAGCTTATGTCTCCTGGTTCTGGACTCTCCCACCAGGGTTTCTCTCTATCTATCCTATCAAATACTTTAATTTTCTTCAACTGATCAATTTGATCGCCCCTTATTTTTCTACATTCAAGGGAATACAAGCCTAGTCTGTACAACCTGCGCTCATAATTTATGCCTTTAGCCTCAATATCATTCTGGTGAATCTGAGCTGCACTGCCTCCAGTTTGATTGCATCATCCTGTGGTGTGGTGCTCATATTGCTTTCATATGTCATAACCTATAATCAGGGCTAGTCTTGAATTATCAACCTTTTGAGTTGGGGGTGGGTGCATATCAGTTTTTTGGAAGCCATTGGTCAGCTTTTAGTAATTTCCTAGCTTGACATACCTTGCAGATCAGGGATCCAACCCATGATCTTTGGGTCTGTGTGGCTGAGTACCAACTCACTGAGCCATCAATGGAGACATGTATTTGACTGTTGATGGTTCCAAATAAAATAAAAAGAAAATTTCGGGAGAGCAATCAGAATGAGAGGTTGACTATTTTGTGTGTTTTTATTTCTTTATTAATTACAGGAAATTATTCAGGTACATGCAGAGCAGCAGAATGGCCTAACTCTTGAGTTCCTGCAGGGACTGCACAAATCTCATGGAATCGGCTTAACAACTTAAGTAATCATATGTCTGTCAAGTCACCATCTTGGATGTAATTGTTAATATTTATACAGTATGTTCAAACAAATAAACTGAGCAAAAAACAGAGTTATTGGGGTATTCTTTTCAGTCTGAAATGAAGGCAGGTCAAGTTGGCTCTTCTGAGCTCAGCCCTTCCCCAACCCTCATCTGAAATAAACTGTTTTATCAGCAATCTGTTTCTGTGCTTCCTTGGGGGTTGAAAAAAGATTAGTCTTTGCGTCAGAGGTTTGATGTGTATGTTGGGAAGTCCCAACAAAACGTCTATTAAAAAGCTCACAAACTGCTTCAGTACTGTTGTACTAAGGTTTATTTAACTAAATGGTAGTCTTACAAAATAATTATATTAAAATGCATGAATCACTTGCAGAAAAGCATGTAGTGGATTTGGCAGAGTTTAGAAGATAAATTCAATATTTAACAGAATAAGTTCTGGCAAGGCAGCTCACTGTGCCACAAAGTATTTCTTACCCATTAATCCGTACATAGTGACATCTTGATGCTCACCATTTATTTGCAGGGCGAGGCAACAAATGACCCTATTGCTTTGAAGAAGGGCTAGAGAGAGAGAGAGAGTTACCCTAAGCAGCAGTCATGCAACTGCCAATATTAACACTATATTACAGAATTGGCTGTAAAGTGCTTAGGGACCTCCTGAGGTCATGAAAAGCACTGCATAAACACAAGTCTTTCTTTTCTTAACATGGGTGGTAATCTAGCAGCTATCTTGACGAAGGAAGGTGGGTGCCCTACGGAGTCTCACGGAATGGGAAACTAAATGCACTATAATCGATTGTCATTAAAGTAAAATGTGTTTCATGGGATCATTCTTACACTTCATGGCAATAGAATTCTGTAGTCCCTGTAGCAGTTGGAAAAAGCGCATGGTCATGGGGAAAGTAGTAGTTCCCTCATGCTTGATGGGACATGTGGTAGCAGGTTCCCCATTCCTTTCCTCTATATCATAGATAGACCTAATCTCAATTGCCATTGAATACATTTGAAAATTCACTAGTTCAGAATGGTCAGTTTTTTCCATTACTTTTCAAATTTAAGCACATCAGCCATATTTTGTTATCAATGCACATTATTTTTTTTTCAGATTTTCCAGCTGGACACTTGAGGCATGTAAGACAAAGACTATGGAATGTGGAATAATGATAAGTAAAGAGCGATTTCAAGTATAGAGCACTGCCTTTCAACCTGGCTGTCTGGTCAGTGTGCGGTGTCTATTCGATTTCCAACCCTCTTCCTTAAGCTGTTCCTGGAAACATAAAACAGTTGCCCAAATCAGATGGAACTATGTGAAACCTTTTACAGTCTTTACTCAGCTATTTTGAACTGGAAAATCTACATTCTGACAGTTGCCAACATTTTTTTGTTTAATGGAGCTGTAATTAAAATAATGAAATATTCAGTGATTTGTTGTTATATTCAGCTTCAACAGTCTATTAGAAACAAATGCTTATATTTGCAGTATTTGTTTTAACAAATTTGATTTTATTGATTTGACCTCTCCCAAACATTGGTCAAGAGTGCCATTTGGGCATCAGGACTCCAGGTTGCTAAGCTATCCTCAAAGTCAATGAAAATAAGAACTGGGAGGGATTTAAAATGGGCTGCTGACTTGCTTTCTCCTGTTTTACACTATTGCACAAAGATCTACCACAATGTCCTTGAAATGGAACATACAGCAAGTGAAATCCCCATTTTGATGAGTTCAAATAATAGTTCAGAAACAAAACTTTTAAAACATTTTGCAGTACCTTTCATATAGAAATTAAGTTAACTTCAAATGCATATACAAAATTTTAAAGATACACTGGAGACAGTATTACAAAATCATAACATATGCAAAGCATTCATTAATTCATAATCAAACTGTATGTTAAAAGTGCGCAACAGCCTGGTATTAGTCACTTGTGACACCACAACACAGTAACAACCAAATGACTCCCACGTTATAATGCTCAGGCTGCTGCCGGCTCCCTCTCTCTCTCTCCGGTCAGTTCTTGCTCACTGTTATGCTCCTCAGCCAGACCTGGTGCTGCTATAGCCTCAACAAAATATGAAACAAAACAAAAAACAGAAACACTCTCAGATCAGTCTCATATACATATTACATAAGAATAGCAAGAGAATACACAGCAGGATTCTTCAAGGTTGTTACACACCTCATGGATCAGACAAAGTGCTTTCGCTTAGCTATTTTATATTTTATCACAGCTTATGACATTGCTTAATTTGTGAGATGTGATACAGCCTGGAAGCACAGTTACTATTTTTCATTTTGTATTTAATCCACTACAGTCCTATTTTCAATAATTTTACATCAGAAAAGATCAACCACAACATTTCAAATTCTATCCCTTAAGAAGACAAGTCCATTCTTAGGTCCTTATTGAAAAACATGCCTACTCTATAGGAAAACAAAATACTGATTTAGGAAGCTAAATTACTGTTTTTCCAATTGGGAGCCATTGACGAGTACACTGATCAGCAAGTTGTTGGCCTGCAGCCCCAGATTTTCCATTCATTTAACTGGACGGGGAAAGAGCAGGGGCTTCAGGCTTACAATTTCCCAACCAGAATAATCTGTGACTGTTGCTCCTCTCCAGCAGCAATAAATTGGGAAATCAACCCTCAAATATGGAATTATGTGAAGCAATACTTATTTTGTCCAAAAGCAAAATAATGCAGACGCTGGAAATCTGAAATAAAAACAGAAAATGCTGGAGACACTCAGCAGGTCAGGGAGCATCTGTGGAGAAAGAAACAAAGTTAACGTCTTTAGGTAGATGGAAGGTGATCGACCTGAAACGTTAAGTCTGTTTATCTTGTCCAGTTTTCCGTGTATCATATATGCTTGAGAGGTTAAAAGAAATATAAACAGAAAATACTGGAAAAGCACAAGAGGTCAATCAGCTTCTGAAAGAGAAAGTGCAGTTGTCTCTCTTTCATGTCCTGACTGACCTGTTGTGCAGTCCCAACATTTTCTGCTTTATTTCCCTAGGGAGGTTGCCCTAAGATTTACAGTTTTGGTGATTTTATTTCTGAAAGACCTGCAGAATCATTCAGGATTTTTCACCACCATAGCTGGAATTTGTCCAGTATCATAAAGGCTTGCAACACCATAAAGACTAGACTCTGACATAGATGTTTTCATTAATGCCGTACCTACTGCTCTCTACAAAAACTGCAATATCAGAAAACAGCATTGCTGGAGAGCTGTTTTTTGGTTGGATTTCTCCCTTGTTACCAGGAATGGACGCCTTCCCTGGGATCTGTGTCCTTCCGAGCTGCTCATAGGACCCTTCAGTGTCACTGCTCTGGGTGGAGTCGGCTGGTGACTCGCTCACGATACACACATTCTCATGGTAGTTTGATTTGAAACCTTCCAATGTGTCCTTTGGGACGCCAAGCCAGTCCTGTAATAAGTAAGAGACAACAGATCATAGTAAAGTCTTTGCCTACTTCATATTGGTTGGCTATGGTAACTTGACTGACATGGCACAGTAAAACTCCTCCTATATTCACTCACAATATTGAAGCTCCACCTGTTTTCGTGGTGGTTATGCTACTGCTGGAGCAATACTGATCCAATTGTTTTGTTTTTCTTTTGCTGTTATGTTTTTTTTCCTTCTCTTCCCTGGCCATGCACCCTAGAAGGCAGCCTTACAAACCCAATGCTAGGCTTCTGTTTTGCTGCACTGAAGCAGCTATTAGAATATGTGTAAGAGAGGCCAGTAGACGATTCTCCCATTCATTCTTTGCCTCTCTGCAGAAAACTCAAAATAATGTCGGTGAGATTAGTATCTCTCAAAGTGGCTCAGTTGTAGCCACAAGCCAACATCCAGCCAATCTGTAACAACGTGTTGACTTTCCAGTCCTTCTCTTAAAGTAGTGATGAGATAGTGGGTTATGGTTCTCAGATGCCAGTGACCCACTGGTAGTTGGTAAAACAGGCCTTTCTTCAAGTGTGAGTCTGAACAGTGAATGCAAGCATACTATACAACTATGGGGATCACCACATCTTTTGTTTCTTTACTTGTCCTAGTACCACCCACTTTGGCTTTGTACCATGAGAATTTTTCACAGAATCACAGAATAATACAGTGCAGAAGAGGCCCTTCAGCCCATCGAGTCTGCACCAATGCATTAAAGACACCTGACCTGTCTACCTAATCCCATTTGCCAGCACTTGGCTCATAGCCTTGAATGTTATGATGTGCCAAGTGCTCATCCAGGTACTTTTTAAAGTCTTTTAATCTCTCCTGTCTCTGTTAATTGTGTATCAATTGTTTAATTAAATGCTGGTGGACGGTGTTAATTAGGGTCTTGCTTGAGCACTTATAAGGAGACATTTACTGAGACTGATGGAGGTTTTGAGTGAGGAGTTACATGTTTGTAATCCTTTTTACTCTGTACAATAAATGTGAAACTGAGTGAGGATAGGCTCCAGCATCATCCTTCCACAACAAGTTTTCTGGAATTCAACATCCTCCACCCTATCACAGACCTTCCCATTTGTTCTTCTTCACACACTCTGCCTTCAAAATTATCTCAGTTCTGATGAAAGATCATCAACCTGAAACATTAACTCTGTTTCTGTCTCCACAGAAGCTGCCAGACCTGCTGAGTGTTTCCATCAATTTTTGTTTTTATTTCAGAATTCCAGAATCTGCAGTATTTTGCTTTTGTTCCATTTAATTCATATTGCCTCTCCTCATTCTTCCGACCAAAATGAATTACTTCACACTTCTCTGTTAAATTTCATCTATCATGCATCTGCCTATTTAACCAGTCTGCCTGCATCCTCCTGAAGTTTGTTAATTCACCTTTAATGTAGTAAAACGTCCTGAAGTGCTTCACAGGAACATTAGGTCAATAGTCTGTTTGCATTTATTGTTGAGTCTCTGACTGAAAGAACCTGACGTTGTGAGAGGCACTGGTGATACATGGGTTTGTATCCCAGCAGGGGCAGTGGGGTAATTCTGACTTGGGGTGATAGTGTAAAACGGGTGTTAGTGAGTCGGTAGCTCATTTTTCATCACTCCCCATTTTTATTTCCATTGGAACCCCCACCCCCGTGTCTTCAGCAGAGAAGAGTGGGACATCTGGGCCAAAAAAAGGCCAATGTAAACTTCTTTAGATGTATTTGAGCCCTAACCCACCCTTTTTTATCCACTGTATGATTAAGTAGCTCATCACCACACCTCCACCATCGCTCCTTTAGGGAAGGAAATTGTCCTTTAGGGAAGAAAATCTGCTGTCCTTACCTGGTCTGGCCTACATGTGACTCCAGACCCACAGCAATGTGGTTAACTCTTACATGCCCTCTGAAATGGCCTAGCAAGCCATTCAGTTGTACCTAACCGCTACGAAGCTTGCCAGTAGCTGGAAGATGGAAACATTGAGGTTTCCTATCTAAATACAGGGAAGTTTGTGGTCTTTTAATTAGATTTTGAATGTTTTCTTGAATAGGGTGACTTATCCTCACTTGAAGATAGAAATAATCTGATGCAATTAATGAGTAAGCAACACAACAGCTATTTGAATCCAATCTATGAGGCAATGATTTTGAACAGAAAGGAGTTCAAAGTTCTCAGTCTGGTAAATCTTAACTCTTGGGCTGTCAACCAGTGGGGAGTTTCAGCCATCCACCTGATGGTCCCAGGGTGAGGCCCAGCCCATTCCCAATGCCAGTCCTCACTAGAGTGTATGCAACACGCATCCCAAATGGGCAACATCAGGCAGCTCAGAGCCCAACCCTCCGGGAGAAAGATAGATGGAGACAGGGGAGCCCTGGGCTAGCAGTGGCCCTCAATATCATTGTGGAGCCTGGAGGAAACCCTGAAAAAGTAATTTCAGCATTTACCTTTTCATGTCACTTCTGCTGTACCACCAGGTTTTACTGACGACAGCACCCATGGAGCATGTGCTCTGCCCAGTGAGCAGTCAAAATCGCATCAGAGTTTCTTTTGTATGTATAAGGAGCCTAATTTGTATTGATTAATGAGCCTGCCACCTGATTCAGGCAGGCATCTGGGCCACGGGCAGACAGCTGCTGGACCAGTGGCATTGGTGTGGAGATGGTGGAGATAGAGTCATTTATGGCACAGAAGGAGGCCATTCAGCCCATTGGGTCCATGCCAGCTCTCCACAGAGCTATGCAGTCAGTCCCACTCCCCGGCTCGATCCCCATAGCCCTGCAAGTCTATTTCTCTCAGGTGGCCTCCTCATGAAGTAACTGATCGTCTCTGCTTCCACCACACTTGTGAGCAGCGAATTCCAGGTCATTACCACCCGCTGCATAAAAATGTGCTTCCTCAATAATTCCCCTGCATCATTTACCCAAACTTTCAATCTGTGTCCTCTAATCCTTGTACCATTTGTTAATTTTATTTTATTTAGAGATACAGCACTGACACAAGCCCACCGAGTCTGTGCCGACCAAGAACCACCCATTTATACTAACCCTACAGTAATCCCATATTCCCTACCACCTACCTACACTAGGGGCAATTTACAATGGCCAATTTACCTATCACCTGCAAGTCTTTGGCGGTGGGAGGAAACCGGAGCACCCGGCAAAAACCCACGCGGTCACAGGGAGAACTTGCAAACTCCGCACAGGCAGTACCCAGAATTGAACCCGGGTCCCTGGAGCTGTGAGGCTGCGGTGCTAACCACTGTGCCACCCTTAATGGTAATAGCTTTTCCTTGTCTAACTTACCAAAGCCTGTCATAATCTTGTCCACTTCTATTAAATCTCCCCTCAATCTCCTTTGTTCTAAGGAGAACAAACCCAGCTTTTCCAACCTAATCTTGTGACTAAAACCCTACATCCCTGGAACCATTCTGGTAAATCTCCTCTGTACCCTCTCAAGGACCCTCACATCCTTCCTGAGGTGTGGTGACCAGAACTGGAAGCAATACTCCAGTTGAGGCCTATGCCTGCCTCCTCCATTATAACTCCACTGTGACCCATTTCCATGGGGAGGAGGGAGTTAAAATCTCCTCCAATGTCTCTTAATCAAGTTTACAAGGGCAACTAGTGGCAAATGTACAATCCTCCCACCATCAGCTGCACTTGGAAATATAAATACCGTGCTCTGGTGGCAACAGAGCATTAACAATCCTGATGTCCGTAGTTCCAAAGATGCTCAATTAAAATGGAGACCCAGAATAACGTAATTACTCTGCACACATTTGCAAAGAAATAGGTCTCGATTCCCAATCAGCACCTCCTAAGAAATGAAACGGCTGAAGGGTGATGCTCAGGGATGAATATAGCCCTATTAATATAGGCCTATTCCACTGAAATCTAGCAGCAAGTTAAATGCACCTTTAAACATATTGAGAGTGTAGCTGGGTGAGGAAGGAGGAGTGATTGCACATCCCTTTGTAATGATCTGTGTTATTTCTGTTGGTAAGAAGGCGACAAACATTCACATCTGTGCAGCTCAGAAACCACACACAACGGACACAATTTAACAGTGGCTGTGGCAAGATGTTCTGTAAATTGTTTCCATTGAAGCAATATTCCAAGTAGAATCTCAATCCAGTCAGATCATTAATTTTTTTACTGAACACAGCAGTCTTAGGGAGACCAATACTGATTAGGTGACCGTGTTGCCAAACACCTCTATTCTTCTGACAACTGCGACACTGCTCCCTCTCATTTATCATTTCAATTACCCCTCCCACACCCAGTCTGACGCCTCTGTATTTTGCTTTCTACACAGTTCCAGTGAAGCTTTTGTGTTTTGCAGTCCTCTAGCCTTAATATTAGCTTTAACTTTCACTTCAGCCCTTTCACTTTCTTGGCAGGTAGAACTGGTAATTTGGAATGGGTCTGCCAATGTTTTTCAGGATGAAGGAAAGGACTGAGTTAATGCTTGGGATGAGGAATATATTTCGGAACATCGTGCTGGTGAAGTGGTCTGCTCCTTTGGAGTGAACCTGTTTTATTTCTTCTATCAGGCTCCTGGGCAGCTAAAGCCTGCTTCACTTTGCCAGTTTTTCGTGCTTCTCTTTCTATTTCCACTTTAAGCTATTCGCATGTTTATTGTGTCTCATTTATGCTTTTTATTTCTTTCCTTTATTCCGCTTCCTATTCTCTCATGCTAATAGCATTTCTGCCCATTGAAAATGTTAAGTAACAAGCTCGGTAGTTCAGTTGGTAAGTGCACTGCCCAGTTTGGAACTGAAACATAGAGAGTCAAAGTCTCCCTTTGTGTCGTAATTTTTCGATGATTTCTATATGGTGCCCGCTGCTGGAAGATGTCAGCTGACATGGGATTATTGTGTGCCTCAAATTCAAATTGTCTCTTAATGCAAACTGTTTTGTGCTCATGTGTGAAGCAATTTTGGTGAGGTAGCAGAGGGTGTCTGTCTATGAAACTGTCCCCCAGGACAAATCATCACCTTCAGAAGAAGAAGGGAGAAAGCTAAAGGTTCCTTTTAGTTCAAAAAATGAACGCAGAATTATATCTATTTATATCTATTTTCTGTGCCACACCTAAAAAGTGCTGTATAAAATAAGAAAGTCAGTCCGATCTCTAATTGACCTATTCTTCTGCTAAGATTAAACAGCCTCTAATTGACCTGGGGAGGGTTCAGATATTGCTCTTTGTAACCTTAAAGGAATGCAGCAAGCTGCACAATGCAGCGCTTTAGCAGCAGAATAATACAGGTTATAATGCTGCTAAAACAAGGTATCTTCTGGCTGACTATGAGCAGCTGCAGAGCTAATAATCATTAATCATGGAGTCCCACTCCAGGACTTGAGCACAAAATCTAGGCTGACACTCCATTGCATGAACTGAGGAAGTGATGAATTTTCGCAGGTGCCGTCTTTCAGATGAGACGTTAAACCGAGGTTCTGTCTGCTCTCTCAGGTGGACGTAAAAGATCCCGTGGCATTATTTCAAAGAAGAGCAGAGGAGTTATCCCCAGTGTCCTGACCAATATTTATCCCTCAATCAACATCACTAAAAACAGATTATCTGGTCATTATCACATTGCTGTTTGTGGGAGATTGCTATGTGCAAACTAGCTGGCATGTTTCCTACATTACAACAGTGAATACACTTCAAGAGCACTTCATTGGCTGTAAAGTACTTTGGCATGATCTGATGTCACGAAAAGCGTGATATTAATGCAAGTCTTTCTTTCTGATTTCCCCCTCAGCTTCGCCCTGTTTCTGTAGCTGCCATCTGTCCAACCATGCCCCTGCAGCTCATGTAATCCATTTCCCATTTCCCAGTTAAAGGGATGAGCAAGACCTACTCCCAGTTCTCTGTCAATGCCACTTTGTAGAAGGCCACTAGGTTTGAGGCAGAGATGAATGTTCCACTGATTTTTCCTCCTGGTGAAGAATTGTCTCTGTGTGATACTTCCCCAAAGACCTTTAGATTTGAAAAGAATTTGCTTCAAAGAACAGAAGCTTTTTTTTTTTCTTTTCTACCTGAAAGTTTCCATTGTGGTTGTTGAACAGAGGGTCAAAACTTCTGCCTGGATTCGGAATCTTTGGGATGATTATCACCTTCAACCTGCAAGAAAAAATACAGCTGAATATAGGGGACTCAAGTGAATGCGCAGTTAATGCCCACCACCTGCATACAATTAAACACAATTAATATATAATTAACATGCTGTTTTCATTGCTGTACTTTCACAATCGGATTAATTGTACCTGTGCTGACTTGCAGAAGGACAGAAAGATGAACAGCAGCAGTTCCTAAATATTGGCATTTGTAGTGATACAAACATTCAACAAACGTAGGTATAAATATACTGGAGAAGGAGACAGTGTGCAGACACAGGGCAGTGGGTTGTGCACAGCATGCCACAATCTTCCCAGATATGTAAATTGTGGGTTCCGCATTAGTAAAATGCATTCAGAGAATCGACTGTCTTGAACTGCTATTCGGTATTTCAGTGGTTTCAGCAACGTCAGGATGACTACACTTAGTCCTTCAGCCAAGAGCTCAGAGAAAGTTTACAGTTGATGCCAATGTCTCTTTATCAGCTAGCCCAATGCATGCTTTTCAGGACATGAAACAATGCATCTTTGTAGTCATTTTACTTGCCGCCCTCTCTCACCAGGATAAAATATTTCATTAGATGATCGCACTTTGAGAGCCAAGCTAAGAAACGAGTTTGCACATCATGGGAAGTTGCAATTTGACCTTGAATGGAGAGCCCTGTGCTTAGATATTGGAATTACCATTGCTGAATTTCTTCTTTGTCGTCAGATTGCTTGCTTTCATATGTCCTACTCAGTTTTATGATAGTGTAAAGATTGGCTCCAGTTCTATCCTTCACCAACTGGCTTTCTGGGATAGAACAAGGTAGCAGAGAATGGTTATAAAGGTTAAGGTTGAAAACTAAGAAAAAATTTCAGACAGAAAACTACAATATTAGGAGCAATTGTGAAAAATGACAGAAAGCAAGTGCAAATTGTCCGGGTATAAATACCCTCCAATGTTCTCGGAGTCAGAACCATATGACAATAGAGGAATGAAGTGGCTATGCAGACATGGGTTACCTCCATACCAAAGAAAAACAAGGTATGTTTTCACTTGTTGCGTTGTCATTTCCTACAAGAAGTAAAATCAGAAGTAAAGTATTTTGTGAGATGGATGCCTATCAGTTGTATAGTGATGAAGGTTTGGATGTTCTGTAAGAGTTGTTGGATGAAAGCTACAAGAATGATGATCTGTTAAATGCCTATAAGGCAAGATCAGATTTTGATAGATTTTGGAAAACAAATGATCATTCCATGGAAGAACAGATCGTATAAAAGATTGACAAAATTCAATTTGGTGTTCCCTGGATCGGTATTAGCATTTAAATTACTGGATTGTGCTAAGGTGTCTCAAATGAACAGGCGACTACTTCTAATTAGTGTTCGGTTCTCAGAGATAGAGACCCTGTGGATCAGATGTCTGCTGTCTAAAAAAAGATCCTGGGGAAACAATCATTTCCTTCAGCTTTCGTGGAGCAAATGAGACATTCTGCAGTAACACAAAAAATAGGAGACTCAATGATTTCCAGATTTTGAAATAGTCCAGATACTGGATGCAGGCACCAATATAGTACAAGTATTAAAGACAGCAGAATAGGATGAATGCACCTTTAGCAAATCTGGCTATTACAGCAGAAGACAAAATTGGAGTAGCAATAATAGGAGTGCCCTGGGAATAGTAAATTGGTGCTTCAAGTGTGACTCAAAATATTATTATGCAATGAACTACCCAAATGACACATGATGAAGATTATTTTGGGGCGGAGGTTGACGATAATGATGAATCCAAACAAATTATACTGGTCACAAGGAGTTTTAGTCCTGTGATGAATGGTTTAGTCATGGACCCCTTGAACTGTGCAGTATTAGATAGTACTTATACTTCAACAGTATGTGGGACAGATTGGTTAAAATATTATCTTGATTCACTAAGTAGTGAGGATCAGTGGAATGTTAAGGACTAGAAAAGTACGGCACAGTGGCGCAGTGGTTAGCACCGCAGCCTCACAGCTCCAGGGACCTGGGTTCGATTCCAGGTACTGCCTGTGTGGAGTTTGCAAGTTCTCCCTGTGTCTGCGTGGGTTTTCTCCGGGTGCTCCGGTTTCCTCCCACAAGCCAAAAGACTTGCAGGTTGATAGGTAAATTGGCCATTATAAATTGTCACTAGTGTAGGTAGGTGGTAGGGAAATATAGGGACGGGTGGGGATGTTTGGTGGGAATGTGGGATTAGTGTAGGATTAGTGTAAATGGGTGGTTGATGTTCGGCACGGACTCGGTGGGCTGAAGGGCCTGTTTCAGTGCTGTATCTCTAATCTAATCTAATCTACTACTTGCTTTAGGTTTGGTGATGACAATACATGGAAGCCACTAAAGAGAGTTGTAACGCCACGTAAAATAGCTGGAGTAAGCTATTTTATAAGTACTGATGTAATCTGTAGTGAGATGCCGTTAAGTAAACCGCCTATGATAAAACTTGTCATGGGCTATTCTCTTTAGAGAAGAGAAGGTTGAGGGGAGATTTGATAGAAGTGTTCAAAATTATGACGGGTCTGGACAGAGTAGATAGGGAGAAACTGTTTCCATTGGCAGAAGGGTCGAGAACCAGAGGACACTGATTTTAGGTGATTGGCAAAAGAACCAGAGGTGATATGAGGAAAATCGTTTTTTACACAATGAGTCATTAGGATCTGGAATGCACTGCCTGACAGTGACCATAAAAACATAAGAAATAGGAATAACAGTAGACCATATGGCCCATCGTGCCTTCTTTGCCACTCAAAATGATCATGGCTGATCTTTGGCTTCAACTCCACTTTCTAGCCCGCTCCCCATATTCCTTGATTCCCTGAGAGACCAAAGATCTGTCTATCTCAGCCTTAAATGTATTCAATGATGGAGCATCCACAACCCTCTGGGGTACAGAATTCCAAAGATTCACAATCCTTTGAGTGAAGAGATGTCTCCTCATCTTAGTCCAAAATGACCATCGCTTATCCTAAGACTGTCACCTGTGTTCTAGGTTCCCCAGCCAGTGGAAACAACCTTTCAGTGTCTACCCTATCAAACCCCTTCACAACCAGTTCAACTGTACAATCAAGCTTCACAATCAAGCTCTGTCTCTTCTTTAGATATAATGTCATCTTTCTGCACTGATCTAAAATGATTAATCAGGTTGCGAGTAACACTCTCTGAATAGGATTGTGTGATGGAGGCAGATTAAATTGAGGCTTTCAAAAGAGAATTGGACAATTACCTAAAGAGAAAAAAAAATTGCAGAACTACTGGGAAAAGGTGGGGGAGTGAGACTAGGTGAGTTGTTCTTGCAGAGGGCCGGCATGGACTAAATGGCTTCCTTCTGTGCTATAACCATTCTATGTTTAGAATCACAGAGTCACACCACACCTCACCATTGTGTACATTTGTGAAAGTGGCCCTCGACAAAAAAATTGGCAAATAATATTGTATAGAGTCCGTGGCATGTATGGACATAGATGTATGGCTGTTCTCCTTGAAGCAAAGGAGATTGAGGGGAGATTAAATAGAGGAGTAATGCGTACTTTATGTTGTCGGATGCAACATAAATAAGATGCGTGGAGTCCAGTTGGTTGAAGATCTCAAACAGGTTTATTACAGCTAACCATTAGATACAGTACAGAGCAAATTATTTACAGAACCTTCCTCTAGGTGTTACAGTTGCAGAGTGACTCTAGCATATAGTCACATGACTACATTCTGGTACTTACCTCATTAGCATATTAAGATTTTAAAGGGACATCACTCTTAAAGGAAATCATTCAACAAGAAGTGTGCAAGATTATGACAGGTTTGGATACAGTAGACAAAGAAAAACTGTTCCATTAGCTGATGCTACAAGGATTAGGGAACACAGATTTAAGGTTTTGGGCAAGAGCTGCACGGGGGTTGTGAAGAAGAACATTTATACACATTGAGTGGTAATGATCTGGAACTCGCTGCCTATGAGGGTGGTGGATGCCGAGGCAATGAATGATTTCAAAAGGAAATTTTATGGGCACTTAAGGGAAATAAACTTGCAAGGCTAAGGGAATACAGCCGGGGAATGGGTCTGATCAGATAGTTCTGCAAAGAGCCGGCATGGACTCGATGGACTAAATGACCTCCTTCTGTGCCGTTATGACTCTATGACTCAAAGTGGCACATTGTGCACCCTGGTGATACTCTGGTAGTAGACTTATGAAAAAGATGGGACAGCATGGTATTGTGATTTATAAATGATAATATTTGAGAGTTCATACTTTTTGTAACTCACCTTTCACTCTTCGTGAGAGCAAGCACAAGTAAAATTAATCCCAATAGTGAAAGTCCAGTGATCAAAGTACGGAGACCTTCTGTTGCATTCTCTGTAAAACAAAGTAATAAATCTGGTTCAATTTTTCTTGCTTTTTGTTATGTTTCTGTTAATTATCAGTGTTTTTTCCTGCTGCCATATCCCTGACCCCATCCCGAAATAAACAATTACTCCCACTTCGCTGATCACTATGAATGCAGTTTTGTTGAGAAGTGCTTTCTGCTGAACCAATATAATTTGGGAAGTTTCTCTTTTCTTTCCGTCTGCCTCTGTCCTGTTCTCTGCCATTGCTTGTTTTTGGGGAACATAAAAACTGACTGTAAAAGTGTCTATAGGTATGTGAAGAGAAAAAGATTGGTGAAGACAAATGTAGGTCCCTTACAGTCAGAAACAGGGGGATTTATTATGAGGAACAAAGAAATGGCTGACCAACTAAATGCATACTTTGGTTCTGTCATCACAAAAGAGGACACAAATATCATACCCGAAATGTTGGGGAACACAGGGCTTAGTGAGATAGAGGAACTGAAGGAAATCAGTATTAGTAGAGAAATGGTGTTGGGGTAATTGATGGGGTTGAAGGCCGATAAATCCCCAGGGCCTGATGGTATGCATCCCAGAGTACTTAAGAAGTAGCCCTAGAAATAGTGGATGCATTGGTGGTCATCTTTCAAGATTCTATAGACTCTGGAACAGTTCCTACAGTTTGGAGGGTAGCTAATGTAACCCCACTATTTAAAAAGGGAGGTAGAGAGAAAGCTGGGAATTATAGACCAGTCAGCCAGTACGTAGATAGTCCTACAAGAGTAGGGGCAGTACTGGACCTAATCCCAGGGCATGAAGCCGGACAAGTGGTAGAAGTGTCAGTGGGGGAACATTTCAGGGATAGTGACCATAACTCTGTAAGATTTAAGGTAGTTATGGAAAAGGACAAAGATGAACCGAAAATAAAGGTACTGAATTGGGGAAAGGCCAATTTTAAGATGATAAAACAGGATCTGGCCAAAGTGGACTGGGAGCAGATACTTGTAGGAAAGTCGTCATCAGACCAGTGGGAGTCATTCAAAGAGGAAATAGTGAGAGTTCAGAGCCAACATGTACCCATTAAGGTGAAGGGTAGGATCAACAAGGCAAGGGAACCCTGGATATCAAGGGATATAAAAGATTGGATCAGTTAAAAAAAGGAGGCTTATGGCAGATTCAGAGTGCTGAAAACAGTGGAGGCACGAGAGGAGTATAGAAAGTGTAGGGGGGTACTTAAAAAAGTAATTAGGAGAGCGAAGAGGGGACATGAAAACACACTGGTGGGCAAGATAAAGGAAAATCCTAAGGCGTTTTATAAGTATATTAAGGGCAAGAGGATAACCAGGGAAAGAGTAGGGCCTATTAGAGACCAAGTGGCAATCTGTGTGTGGAGCCAGAGGACATAGGTGAGGTTTTAAATGATTACTTTTCACCTGTCTTCACTATGGAGAAGGCAATGTAGGTGTAGAGATCAGGGAGGGGGATTGTGATATACTTGAACATATTAACATTGAAAGGGAGGAAGTATTAGCTGTTTTAGCGGGCTTAAAAGTGGTTAAATCCCCAGGCCCAGATGAGATGTATCCCAGGCTGTTGTGTGAGGCAAGGGAGGAGATATCAGGGGCTCTGACACAAATTTTCAAATCCTCTCTGGCCACAGGAGAGGTACCAGAGGATTGGAGGACAGCGAATGTGGTAGCATTATTTAAGAAGGTTACCAGGGATAAACCAGGTAATTACAGGCCGGAGAGTCCAACATCAGTGATTGGGAAACAATTGGAAAAAATTCTGAGGGACAGGATTAATCTCCACTTGGAGAGGCAGGGATTAATCAGGGATAGTCAGCATGGCTTTGTCAGGGGGAGATCATGTCTGATGAACTTGATTGAATTTTTTGAGGCGGTGACGAAATGTGTAGATGAGGGTAAAGCAGTTGATGTAGTCTATATGGGCTTCAGTAAGGCTTTTGATAAGGTCCCACATGGGAGATTGGTTAAGAAGGTAAGAGCCCAAGGGATGCAAGGCAATTTGGCAAATTGGATCCAAAATTGGCTTAGTGGCAGGAGGCAGAGGGTAATGGCTGAGGGTAGTTTTTGCGAGTGGAAGCCTGTGACCAGTGGTGTACCGCAGGGATCGGTGCTGGGACCCTTGCTGTTTGTAGTGTACATTTATGATTTAGACGTGAATATAGGAGGTATGATCAGTAAGTTCGCAGATGACACGAAAATTGGTGGTGTCGTAAACAGTGAGGAGGAAAGCCTTAGATTATAAGACGATATAGATGGGCTGGTAAGATGGGCAGAACTGTGGCAAATGGAATTTAATCCTGAGAAGTGTGAGGTGATGCATTTTGGGAGGACTAACAAGGCAAGGGAATGGATGGTAGGACCCTAGGAAGTACATAAGGTCAGAGGGACCTTGGTGTACCTGTCCATAGATCACTGAAGGCAGCAGCACAGGTAGATAAGGTGGTTAGGAAGGCATATGGGATACTTGCCTTTATTAGCTGAGGCATAGACTATAAGAGCAGGGAGGTTATGATGGAGCTGTATAAAATGCTAGTTAGGCCACAGCTGGACTACTGTGTACAGTTCTGGGCACCACACTATAGGAAGGATGTGATTGCACTGGAGAGGGTGCAGAGGAGATTCACCAGGATGTTGCCTGGGCTGGAGCATTTCAGCTATGAAGAGAGAGTGAAAAGGCTAGGGTTATTTTCTTTAGAGCAGAGAAGGCTGAGGTGAGATATGATTGAGGTATACAAAATTATGAGGGGCATTGATAGGTTAGATAGGAAGAAACCTTTTCCCTGAGCGGAGGGGTCAATAACCAGGGGGCATAGATTTAAGGTAAGGGGCAGGAGGTTTAGAGTGGATTTGAAGAAAAAAAATTTCACCCAGAGGGTGGTTGGAATCTGGAACACTACCTGAAGAGGTGGTAGAGGCAGGAAGCCTCACAACATTTCAGAAGTATTTAGATGAGCACTTGAAATGCCATAGCATACAAGGCTACGGGCCAAGTACTGGAAAATGGGATTAGAATAGTTAGGTGCTTGATGGCCAGAACAGACACGATGGGCTGAAGGGTCTGTTTCTTTGCTGTATAACTCTATGACTCTATGAGCCATGATCATAATGAATGGTGGAGCAGGCCCGAAGGGCCGAATGGCCTACTCCCGCTCCTATTTTCTCTGCTTCTATGTTCTCCTGTTATGAAATATTGAATTTCAGAAACTTAAGGCCAGCTTCCCAAACTTTCCCAATCAAATCGAAAACTTCAAACAGTGGGTTCTACTGACCTGAGAGTTGAACTATCATCACCAATGCTACTTGCTGGTCCATCCGGACAGACAGGCCACATGAGAAATCGGAAATTGAACCATAGCTTTTCTGAGTACTCCCGTTAATGGTTCCAGTGCGTTGTACTATTGACACTTGCCCCACCTTACCTGTGAGAATTGTGAAGAATCCTGTGCCCTTTTGAGGGAACCAGTCCACTCAGTGCCTATACCAGAGTGAAAAAATTATCTAATTTTGAATGTGCAAGAAGGCTCAATTACCTTCACCATATTTAAGGTGACACACCTTTCCCATCAGCAGGCTTCTCTCTAGGGACATTTCTGACTTGCTGCGATAGTGTAAAATGGGTAGTCGCGAATTGGCATCCAGTTATACACACTTCCTGAGTTTTATTTCCATTGTTGGTACATTGGAATATTATGATCATTTTATTTACCCAAAATAAAATCCTGTGACTTGTTTTTAAAAGCATCGCTACTTGGAAAAGGGTGATACTTGACAAAGGAGATAGTGAAAGATTTCTTACATTACTACAGTGCCTACACTTCAAATGTACTTCATTGGCTGTAAAGCGCTTTGAGACATCCTGAGCTCGTGAAAGGCGCTATATCAATGCAAGTCTTTCTTTCTTTAGGCACTGCTTTTTGCAGCTCTAGGACTTGGGTTCATTCCCCGTCCAGACTGATGGAATAAAAAATTCCTCTCTCTGATGGCTGTCGGGTGCCTGTGTGCAATATGTTTGGGAAATCTAAGTCCAATTTCTGATCAATGCAGGCCCATTGATCAGAATGGGCCTGATTCAATGTGCACAGTTTATTACAATATGATATTAAACATATTTGGAGAGCTCACACATATGGCTGAAATGCAAAATGGAAGTGTCACAGCTATGCAGCAGGGGTGCCTTTCTGATGTAGAAATGTTATTGGAAGTAGAGCAAACAGAGCCCTAACTGAAAGCTGGCTTGTGCTATACCTGGCCTGGTATTCTAACCAGAGGTGTCCAATTTGGAAACATGTTTCATTTCTCAATAGAAGTCTAGGTGCTCATCCAAATATACAAATAAAAAGGAAGCACAGCTACTTAGAGGGGCAATTTTAAAAATTCATATTCCTAGCAGGGAGCCTTACCCATATCAAGGAAAGATGGGTGCATGCCAGATGATTTCCTATCTGTAATGAAGCAAGGATAGAAATCAAGGAAGAGAACTTTGCTGATTTCTCCCCTATTGCAGAACCACCACGCCTAATTCTAGCACCCGCTACCATTCCAGTGAGATCAGCACAGACAAAGGATCAAATCTGGGCCCTTCATAGTCTGTATGGCTCAGTTTCAGACTGTGCCTTGCACAAATCAGCTAAGCATTGGGAAGTTTGCAAGTCGTAATCAGATGTTTTAAGATGCTGTTGTTATCCTGTTTAATTCCACTCATTTGCTGGTTCAGAAATAATTTGCTTTCTTCCTCAGCCACTTTCTGTCTTTTCAATAGAAACCCTGTGCTGTTCATACCATCTGAATATATAGGGCTAGAAATCCGGCTGCCCCAATTTTTGGGCACGGGGTGGTGATTTGTGACCTGCCCGTGCTAGTTGCACTGGAGGTGGATAGCGACACAGACTTGGTGCTCCCACCTCATTACCATGATTGTAGCATGGGGCTAAGCATCTGCCTCACTCCTCTCTTCGCATTGCCACCTGCCTCTGCACTCAACAGGGGCCCAAACAGAATTGTGCTAATAGCATATGATACAGCCAGCCTGCTCTTCTTACAGGCAGACTGTCCCTCTTAAAGGGAAGCTACACTGAGTAATTCTGCTGAAATTCAAAACATCAAAAATGGAACAGCAAGAGAGGACTCCAGGGTGACAGTTACGGCCCTGGAAGCATTAGCAGTGGGCGTGGGTAGGAGGGGAGATGCCACAGCTCCAAGCGGGGTGGGGTTGTGGACAGGAGGCACTCAAGGACCACCCTCAGAAGGGAGTTGGGAGAAGGTGGCCAGGAAGATCAACATACGGAGTCTGGACCTGGAGACCTGTCATGGTTCACTCAGCAGCAATTCCTGCCACTCAGGATTCACGCCCAACAACCAGGTACTCCACTTCACCCTCACACCTACCAATACTGCCAGCCTTACACTCACCTCTCACTGCCTTCACATACCTCCAACTATTAAGCTGTGGCAGGCACATCACCCAAGCACAGTGCTGCACAACCACTGACATTCTTCTCTCTCTCTCTTGCAGGACAAGGTAGTATACAATAGAAGGGAGCAGAGCAAAACCAATAGGGGACAAGGATGTCTTCATCTCCTGAGCTCTACAGAGGAGATGGGGCAGGCTGTGACAGTCCATGACATCTGACGTCACTAAGGGCATTGAAGATGATGACATGGTCCTGCCTTATGCCTTTTCTCAATTCCCAGCTCACTCCTACCCTGCAATCGGGCATGATGAGCAAGCTGCTGATAGTGTGACCATGGATCTCTTTCTTCCCACCCCAGCCCACATTTCCCTCACACCAACCTTCCTTTCTGATTTTTCTGCTTTTACACACCAAAGAACTGCTATCTAGCCAGCCACAGCAGCCTGAGGAAGAGAGAGAGCAACAGCACAGCACTGATGAAGGGTCCCATCACTGAATCTGACACTCGCAGCCACCAGCTTAGACATTGGGTAATGCACATACCTAGAATTGGGATCAGCACATGGTGAGTCACCGGCTATGGTGGGGCTGCAGACAGGCCGGAGGGGTGGGGGGAAAGGATGGTTCGTTCACCAGCTCCCCGAAAGACAAGGTCGCAGACAAGTTCTGTTGCAGAAGACACAGATGAGGACTTTGATGGGGTGGCATACAGGAGAATGCCGATGAGGGTGCACACCAAGATGCTGGGTGCACTGGTTGTCCAGATAGACAGGGTCCTGTCACTATTAAGGAACATGGAGGAGGCTGGCTGCAAGTTGGCAGATGGCATGACACGGAGTTTGCCCTCTCCGCAGCATCTGCTCCATCTCCCTGTCGTGCTGCAGACACTGCTGCCCCCATAACTGGAGCAGCCTTTGTCTGGACAAGTCATCTACTTCTCTGCCCTCCCTGTGAGAATGCAGTAACCCTCTCTGGCACATCCAGGAACTCACCACAACATGTCCAAAAACATTCCAGAGTATTTCCAGACACTTTGCAATAGCAGAAATTCTTAAAAATTACCTTACCTGAAATTTGAGTGCCTGGCCCTTTAAGGGACATTGGTGCAGGGCTCATCTTGCAACTTAGTGCTAGTTGTTTGCAGAGTGACACACAAATTAGTGCCCTGAACCTGTGTGGTCCAAACTAGGTATGCTGGCATTGCATCAGCTGGTTGGGCTATGTGACGTCAGGATCGCTCTCCTTCTCAGGCTCCTGGTGCGGACTTGTGATGTCTACATGGGTGCCCTTCTCAAGACAGAGAGCCACGCAGTCCTCGCCGGAAGCAGCTGGGTGCACAGCCCATCAAAATGGTGCTAGGCCTCCAGTGGCACTACAGAGATGAAATTTATGCCCATACAGTCCCCACAGCAGCAGAATAGTGTTCAGGGTAAGACATCATTAGAACACTATTTTTATAAGATCTAGTCTATTGCAATGCACATATGTTTAATTTACCTGTGTGGGTGTCATTTTTTCCCCAGTAAACTGGTAAGCTCCACTCACTCCACAGGTCAGTTGTGCCACAATACTGGTTAATCTTGCTTTGCACTTGAAAAGTGTAGAGTTTCTCTGGATCCACACTTGGCAAATTAAACTTTGTTTGCTCATTGATTGTTGATCTCTACGGACAAACCAAGAAAAATTAGGATGTAATCAAAAACGATGATAATTTTAAAAGTTCAGTATGGAGGTAAACAATGTGTCTCCAAACTACTGTTATTTGTCATGATTGGTAAGCAATTCATTTTCTCATAAGGAGGAAGGGACAATCCAAGCTTCTCTGAGTTGGAGCAACATGGACAACCAAGAAAAGAATAACCAATTTTAATTAGACCCTCTTGTTCAGTGCCCTACATCCAAAGTAATACGTACTGAGGTAAAAGTGGAATTATCAGCACTTATCAACTAAATGTTAAATAGACTGAAGTCTATCTTCGTTTTAAATTTAAATTTTTGTGTTGACAAATTCGCTTTCTTTCCACCTCTCTTCCCTCCTTTTAAGGCACTGCTTAAAAGCTCTTTAAGCTTTTGGTTGTCTGTCCTAATATCTCATGTGGCTCGGTGTCAAATTTAGTCAAATGTTATTTGATAATTCTCCTTTTTAATACATTATAGGCACTATATCAAGGCAAGTTGTTGTTGAAATGGAGTGAAAAATCAGCTGCTGCCCAGTCAGGTGCAGCATTGGTTGAATGTAGAATAATGATTCTGGCTCAGGAATGGGGTATATTTCCCTGTGTTTCAAAAGAAACTGGAGAATTGCTTGCTTTTCTTCAAAATTATGACCTGATAATAAAATTGTGGAAATGCATAGCTTTTCTCAAGAATCTGATTTAATTATGGAAACGGAAAATTAGCATTGAGGAAGAGTGAAAGCTCTGTTAATCCAACTGTGGCATTTCAAAACATTACAGAACTCAAGAAATATGAGAAATACCCAATTTTCTGACTTGGCCCTCGTGGTACTTGTCACTGCTATGCATTGGCACATTTTTAATAGCAATGGATGGCGACACAAAGTAGATAACAAGTGCAGCAATTTATTCAACAGATTATCAATGAGGCATTGTTAAGGGCAAGGAGGAGGGATTAGATTTGGTTCTGAAATTCCAACATGAGTTGTGCCAGTTTGGAGTTACCATGCCCACAGAGAGACCCTGGCTACCATCTGCCCAGCAATAGTCAGTAGTTGTTAGAAACAGACAAGGTAGGTTTGAGCTTTACGAGTTCTCAACAGCTTCTTACACATGGCATAGTGAGCAGCATAACTCAGCATAAAATATATGAGTGGCTTGCCACCATCCTTCTAACTACGGGATGGACCCATTATCCCATTAAATGGTGGTTCCATTAGTTGGACATGCAAAGCTTAGCAGAGGCTGTTGATTTTCTGCAAGCCAATTATGGTAGGCACCAAGCCATGGATATATGAACTTGTCACCCTACCTTTCTGCAGGTAACATCCCCAAGCAGTTATCATCCCAAACCTCAGAACTGTATCGTCAGCTATATGCCAGACATTTTCCTTCAGTCTGGTGAAAGGACCTACACAGAGCAGCTTAGCATAGAGAAAGGAGATCTTCATCCTAATTCCCAATGGCAAAGGGATAATGTACTACCACTGCATTATCCAGTTCCTAAATATTACTATTCTCGGTTTATAAGGTAACACATTTGTTAATCTTGTTGTCACTGCCACACTGTACCTGCCATCCTTTATCCTTATTACTCCGGTGCCTGATTCCATACATCAGACATCTCATTTGTTTCATTGGTGCTTCCCAGCTCAAAAAGAGCTCGTTGTTGATTGTGACATTCACTGTCAGGTTTCCAGGAGGATTGGGTTTCACTGAAAGGTATGAATTAAGTTTTTGTCCTGTTAGTAAAATGGATTAATCCAATCATTTCAGAGAGTGATTCTTTCAGAAAAAATTATAGCTCAACAGAATTGGAGTGAGTGAACTGCCCAAGCCTCAACAGCTATCATCATTTCTGAAAAAAGGTGCAAATTCAATGCAAAAATAAGATACTGCAATATCCCAAGCACCCACACACAGTCAATATCTCCATATTTTCCTTCTCTCTGCTTAATGAGGAACACATCTGATCCCCTTTAGAAACCCAGCACCCACTGTACCCATTAGGTAGTCTATTCCACAAGTCAATACTCTAAACACAGAGGCTGCAAAATTCAGCTGCATAGCAATGCTGAAGCTGGCGCTACAGAAGCCAGAGACCCTCAAAACGGCGGGTGCAGTACTTCCTCCCATTTCTGGTGTGGCCGGTGTGGTGCCCCATGCTGGGAAAGGTACTAGCACAAGCATGCCATGCACGCTTCAGAAGCTTTCACAGTGGGAAGATCGTGACGTCAAACAGTCTCTCAGGCTAATGTCAAGTGTATTCTGCAAACTTGGTCCAGTGAATGCCCCATGATAACCATTCAGCCTGAACATGTGGTCAGCTGCACAAGGGGCCTCTTAGTGCTATTTAAAGGGCCATTGAGGGTGACATTAAGGAGCCCTGGTAAAACTGAAGTCAATCGGAATAAGGGGGAAAGCTCTCCACTAGCTGGAGTCAATTCTAGCATAAAGGAAGGTAATTATGGTTGCTGGAGGCCAATCATCTCAGCCACAGGACATCACTGCAAGAGACCTCAGGGCAGTGTCCCAGGCTCAACCATCTTCAACTGTTTCATCAATGACCTTCCTTCCATCATAATGTCTGAAGTGCGGATGTTCGCTATTGATTGCACAATGTTCAGTTTCATTTGCATCTCCTCAGATAACGAAGCACTCTGTGCCTGACTGCAGCAAGACCCAGACAAGTTCAGGCTTGGGCTGATAAGTGGCAAGTAACATTCGTGCCTCAAGTGCCAGGCAATGACCATCTCCAATAAGAGTGAGTCTAACCACTTCCCTTGACATTCAATGGCATTACCATTGCTGAATCCCCCACCATCAACATCCTAGGGGTTACCATTGACCAAAAACTTAACTGGACCAGCCATATAAATACTGAGGCTACAAGGGCAGATCAGAGGCTGGGAATTCTGCAGTGAGTGACTCACCTGACTCATCAAAGCCTGTCCAGCACCTACAAGGCACAAATCAGGAGTGTGATGGAATACTCTCCACTTGCCTGGATGAGTGCAGCTCCAACAACACTCAAGAAGCTCAACACCATCCAGGACAAAGCAGCAGATTTGATTGCCATCACAAACATTCACTGCCTCCACTGGTGCATCACGGCTGCAATGTGTACCGTCTACAAGATGCATTGCAGCAACTCACCAAAGCTCCTTCAATAGCACCCTCAAAACCCATGACATCTATCACCTAGAAAGACAAGGGCAGCAGATGCATAAGAATATTACCACTTGCAAGCTCCCCTTCAAGTCACACACCATCCTGACTTGGAAATATATCAATGTTCCTTTATCGTCACTGGGTCAAAATCCTGGAACTGCCATCTTAGCATCACTTGGGAGTACCTACACCACACACAGATTGCAGCGATTCCAGAAGGTGGATCATTACCACCTTCTCAAGGACAATTAGGGATGGGCAACAAATGCTGGCCTTGCTGGCGATGCCCACATCCTCTGATCTTAACAGATGATGACACAATTCATTAGATTGTGGATTGTTCTCTCTGAGTCATGCTGATGCAGGTGGGAGTCAGTGTACAACAACAACAACTACTATTTGTATTTATACATCTCCTTTAATGTAGTGAAACCTCCTACGCACTTCACAGAAGCGTTATCAAACAAAATTTGACTCCAAGCCATATAAGGAGATATAACAGCAGATGACCAAAAGCTTGGTCAAAGGGGTAGGTCTTAAAGGAGGAAACAGAGATAGAAAAATGGAGAGGTTAGGGAGGGAATTCCAGAGCTTCGGGCCTTGGCAGCTGAAATGGTGCAGTGATTAAAATCGGGGCTAGAAATAGAGGAACGCAAATATCTTGGCGGGTTGTAGGGCTAGAGGAGGTTACAGAGAAACGGAGGGGAAGGCTATGGAGGGCTTTGAAAACCAGGATGAGAATTTTAAAATTGAGCCATTTCTCAACCAGGAGCCAATGTAGATCTGCAAGGACAGGGGTGAAGGGCAAACAAGATTTCCTGCAAATTAGGACATGGGCAGCAGAGATTTGGATGATCTCAAGTTTATGGAGGGTAGAAAGTGGGAGGCCTGCCATCGGAAGAGTCAAGCCCAGAGGTAGCAAAGGCATGGATGAGGATTTCAGAAGCAGATGAGCTGAGGCAGGGGTAGAGTAGGGCAATGCTACAAAGGTGGAGGTGGCGTCTTACTGATGTTTCAGAGGTGTGGTTGGAAGCCCATCTCAGGGTCAAATATGACATCAAGGTTGCAAACAGGTTGGTTCAGTCACACACACAGTTGCCAAGAAAAGGGATGGAGTCGATGACTAGTGAATGGAGTTTGTGGCAGGGACAGAAGACAATGGCTTCAGTTCTCTCAATATTTTGTTAGAGAAAATTTCTGCTCATCTAGTACTTGATGTCAGCCAAGCTGTCTGACAATTTAGGGACAGTTGAGGGGTCGAGAGAGGTGGTGGTGATGTAGAACTGGGTGATGTCAGCGTACATGTGGAAATTGACACAGAATTTTCAAATGACATTGCCGAGGGGCACAATGTAGATGAGAAATATAAGGGTAAAAGAGTAGATCCGTGGGGGATACAAGAGGTAGCAGTGCGGGAGCAGAAAGAGAATCCATTGCAGGTGATTCTCTGCCAAGAATGGGTAGATAAGAATGGAACCTGCTGAGTGCAGCTGCACCCAGCTGAATGATGGTGGAGAGGCATTGGAGGAGGATGGTATGGTCAAACAACAGATTCAACAAACAGCAGTTCCCACTCCGTCCTCCACCCCCTCCCCCCAGGGCCAAATTGTTTGATGTAAACTCATCCTACAATGCACACTGGCATCACTGGCTCTATCTTGTGAATTATTTACCAGTTTCTCTACCTTGGTTCTGCAGCTGGAATGTTTTAATAGGCGTTGGCACGTTTCCTGAGTCATTGGATCCATTTCTGTAAATGTTAAATTCTTGAAATTGTACAATCTCATTTTTTGAGAAATTGCAACCAATGTTATAGCCATCCTGCTGGATGTAGTTCCTACATTCCTTTGCTGGCTGTGACAAATACCTGTAAAGGATGAGAAATGGTTACTATTTCATTTTTAGTACTTGTTTATAAGCTGGAAATTCAAAATCAGTTAGAAAACTGAGTATTTTTGAAAATCATCTCATGCTCAAGAATTACTTAAGGAAAGAAAGACTTGGATTTGTACCGCGCCTTTCACGACCTCAGGAAAGTGCTTTACAGTCAATGAAGATCCAACTGATGATGCCCAAGCCTTTACTTTCCAGCACTCCACAAGGAAGCAAATGACAGTAACCCAGTGATGGTTTTGCCTCTGATTTTTCTCTTTTGAGGCTGCTGGTCTCTATTCAGTGATGGTACTCGAACAGAAACAGCACCAATTCCAAAATTCCAATGCAGTTTGACAGGTTTCTATCCAAGACAAGCTTTGGATATTGCCTAACTTCACAAAAGAAATTCTCAGCTTTGCTAAAGTACACACACTCAGGATGTTGGAAACTCGGCAAGGAAGAATCTATTCTGTGGAACAGTCCGATCTCCCAGTTCCCACATAAGAAGGATCATGTCTTTCTTATTTGCTTTGCAAGGCAAACTGTAAAATTGAAACTTTTTAATCGCAGTTTGTTATGTTACATTGATTCTAAAGCATAGAAACAGGCCATTCAGCCTGATGCGTCTATACTGGTGTTTATGGTCCACATAAGCCTCCTCCCACTTCATTTCATCTAACTCTATTTGCACATCCTCCCATTCCTTTCTCCCTCATGTGCTTATCTAGCCTCCCCTTAAATGCATCTATTCAATTTGCCTCAGCTACTGCTTGTGGTAACGAGTTCCACATTATTGCCACTCTTTGTATAAAGAGGTTTCTCCTGAAGTCCCTATTGGATTTATTAATGAGACTCTTATATTTATGGCCTGTAGTTTTGGTTTCCCACACAAATGCAAACAGGTTCTCCATGTTTACACCAACAAACCCTTTCATCATTTTAAAGACGTTAATCAAGTCACTCCTCACACTTCTCTAGAGAAAAGGTTCCTAGCCTGTTCAGTCTTTCCTGATAGTTGCAACTTCTCAGTTCTGATATCATCCTTGTGAATCTTTATTGCCCCATCTCCAATTGGCCTCTCTGTGGGGACCAGAACTGTGCACAGTACTCTAATTCTGGTCTGACCAAGGTCCTACACAAGTTTAAGATGACTTTCAGACTTTTCAATTCTATCTCTCCAGAAATGAAGCCCTGCACTTGTTTTTTTTGATACTTTATTAACTTGAGTCACTACTTTTAGTTCTTTTAAAATTGAGCATTTTTATTGAGAAGTCTGTCAGGAATCATGAATTGCTCCTGCCCAAGGCCCCTTGTCCCCACCCAAGGTGATATCAATTCTTTAACCTGACCCCCTTCTTCCTCTGCTACAGGACATAGCACACAAGTGTTATAGGTGTCAATTTTTATACCAATTTCTGCAAATAACAAAAATGAAAATAATCAATAAATTATCCGAATAATCAGCTTGTGATGTGAGACAATGGGCTGGATTTTCCCAGGCATCTAGGGCCAGACTGGGAGGCTGGCAGGGGAGGGAAGTAAAATGGCGAGAGAAGGCGGGGGGTCTGCCTGTTGCCTTTCTGATGCCATGGAATTTTATCTTCTAGCCCGCCCAGAGACCAATTGAGGCCCGTAAGTGGCCAATAAAGGGCCTCTTCCTGTCACCGTTGGTATTTTACCAGAGACGGGAGGGGCCCTCCACCAGGTGGGAGGCGACCCAGTAAAAGCTGGTGGCCTCCCTGGGGGCTTGGTTGTGGGAGCCCTCCTGATTGGGCACTCTAGCAGCAAGGGTCGCCCTGCTGAAAGACCCCATCCCCACCCGTCCTCACTAATGATCCCCACCTTTCTCTTCATCGGGGCCTCTCTGAGTGGCACCAGAGAACCTGGCCTGTATACCTTAATTCCAGGGACTCCTCCACGGCAGCTCTGGGCTCCCTGCAATACCAGAAGTGGCCACTGCTCCTTGTGGCGCTGTCAGGACTGCTGAGCTGCCAGCCTTCTGATTGGCCAGCAACTCTTGGGTGGGATCTTGTCCCTTGAAGGGAACAGCAACCCTGAAGTGGGACAGTTAATTGCGTTGAGTTGAATTCGGCTGGGAGTCCAACAAATGGCTGAGATGAGGTCGCTTTGCAACCCAGCTTCCGAAATAAAATTTAGCCCAATGTATTTAGTTGTGGTCTCAGTTTTGTGGTAAAAAAATGAATGCTAAAAACTGACAAATCACATGGGCCTGATGGCCTTTACTTTGGTGTATTAAAAGAAGTGGTTGTAGGGGAGGTGATGGTACAGTGGTAATGTCACTGGACTAGTAGTCCAGAGGCCCAGTGTAATGCCACCATGGCAGCTGGTGGCATTTAAATTTAAATCGATAAAAAAATCTGAAATTGAAAGCCAGTCTCAGTTATGGTGCCATGAAATTATCATCAATTGTTGTAAAAACCATCTGGTTCACTAATGCCCTTTAGGGAAGAAAATCTGCTGTCCTTACCTGGTCTGGCCTACATGTGACTCCAGACGCATAGCAATGTGGTTGACTCTTAGTTGCCCTCTGAAATGGTGTGGCAAGCCACTCAGTTCAAGGGCAACTAACGCAGGCCTACCAGCAACACCCACAGCCCAGGAAAGAAGAAAAAAAGATTGTGGATGCATCGGCATTGATGCTGGTGATTAGGCAAGAAGACTGTGTATAATGTGGTGAGGTGTAAATTTAGCTACTTTGGTAAAAAGAACAGAAAGCAGAATATCCTTATACATGAATCACATAAAGTTAACTTGCAGATTCAACAAGAAATTAGAAAGGCAAATGATATGTTAACCTTCATTGCCGGGGTGGGGAGGAATGGCAGGGGGTGTGAGTGGTGTTGGATTTTAAGAGTAAAGAATTCATGCTGCAATTATATAGGGCTTTGGTGAGACCACACCTGGAGAAACACGTACAATTTTGGTCTCCTTACCTAAGAAAGGATATAGGTGCCTTAGAGGGGCTGCAACCAAAGTTTACTGGATGGATTTATGGGATGAGAGGGCTATCCTATGAGGAGAGAATGAATCTATATTTTCTGAAATGAGAGGTGCTCTCACTGAAAAGTGTAAAATTCTTAGAAGGCTTGACAGGGTTGATGCTGAGTTGAGTAGCTGTTTCCCCTACTGGCTGGAGAGTCGAGAACTAGAGGTCATAGGATAAGGGATCGGCCATTTAGGACTGAGATGAAGTGAAATTTCTTTACTGAGAGGGTTGTGAATCTTTGGAATTCTGTACCCGAGAGGACTCTGGTTGCTCAGTCGATGAGTGTATTCAAGACTGAGATCACTAGATTTATGGGCACCCAAGGGAATCAAGGGATATGGGGATAGGACGGGAAATTGAAGTTGATGTAAAAGTTCAGCTATGATCTTATTGAATGTCGGAGCAGGCTTGAGGGGGTCATATGGCCTATTCCCGCTCCTATTTCTTATGTTTTTATTGTGATCCTATGCTGGTGTTTACCTTTACTTATTAAAAGAAATGGTAACTTGATGAGTAAATACCAGGAATTAATTCCACCTCTCTCCACCCCATCTTATTTCTCCTCAGCTGAGATCGGTTAACTGAATATTGAGCAAGGATTGTAGCCTGAGACCTTTACTGCCCCACACAGCTCAGTACCCCAGTCAGCAGTGTATTCACCAGTTAAACTCTTGGGGAATCTTCTGGCAGCATCTGTGGAGAGAGAAGCAGAGTTAACATTTCAGGTCAGTGACCCTTCTTCAGAACCCTGAAGAAAGGTCACTGACCTGAAACGTTAACTCTGCTTCTCTCTTCACAGATGCTGCCAGACCTGCTGAGTATTTCCAGCATTTCTTGTTTTTAATTCAGATTTCCAGCATCTGCAGTATTTTGCTTTTATTATCTTGCAGAATATTTCCTCTTTAGCTGGTCAGCAAGGTAAACTGATATTCATGTGTGTTAAGCGGATCCAAGCCAAATGGCAAAGAATGAAGCTAGACACAGATCCTTTTCTTGGTAGTTGGTGTATTCACAGAATGCAGCATTACACATCTCTGCCTCCTCTTTAACCATCCATGTCCCAGCAGGCTCTCATTGTATCCCCTCTAAATGTTTCATTAAACAATGCTCTTCACCTGTGTAACAATATAATTAAGCTACAAATAACATGGTTTATTTCCAAATCGAGTTCTATCGGAACAAATTTATGAAGCTTCGCAAACTACTTCACCTGATCAGCAGACTCACCAGTGATACAGGGTGTAGTTTGGTTTCCCTTCACTGTGGCTCCATGTGCACTCCATAAATTCCTCATTGTAGACAATGCAATTCACATCTACAGGTAAAGCAGATCACACTGTTATACACTGTGGTCTGACTATCCAAAGCTCAACAAATTGTAAATCGATTAGAACCACAAAACTGATATTCTCGAATATCTACTGATTCTGGAATCTTCTCACATCATGCATATGACTGAAGCCAGAAAACTTGACAATTAAGCCTGATTTTGCAATATTACAGGACTTGAGGGTATGCGAGTCCATGGTTATGTAAATTGGGTATGTTCTTACTGAAAATGGGAAGGTTGAGAGGTGACATGATTACCGTTTTGAGGATTTTAAAGAGATTAGATAATGTAGATCATGAGAAGCTATTTCACTTTGTCCAGAACAGAACCAGAGCACATGGCCTGTGCTTATAAGGGTAAAATTCAAAACTAATCTGTGGAAACAATATTTCAATGAGCTAATGGTCAATTTTGGAAGAGACTCCCTAGGAAGATGTTGGAAGCAGTTTGCATTGATACATTGGACTAGATTTTACCAGCCTCCAGAGATGGGCTTGGAGGTGGGGGAGGTTGCATAATATAGCAAGGGAAAGCAGCGGGTGGAGTACCCTTCGCCTTCCCGATGCCATGGAATTTTACCACGGAAGGGGAGGGTCGAGGACAGCTTTCCGACCCAGAGGCCAATTGAAGCCCTTAAGTGGTCAATTAAGGGACACTTAAGGGCTTCTTCCTGCCATTGCTTGCATTTTACCAGTGGTGGTGGTGCCCTCCACCACATGGGGATGCTGCCTGGTAAAAGCTGACAGCCTTCCTGTAGGCTTGATGGTGGGCAGGGGCCGGGGTAGTGGCGGTTCACGGTAGCAGTGGTGGGAGCCCTCCTGTTTGGGCACCCTGTGGCCCATCGAGGACCGCCTTGGTAGCAAGGGCCACCACCGCCCTCACTGACAAACCCGCCCCTTGCCCTCACCCTTGCCAGGGCATGGCTGAGTGGCCCCAGCAAGCCCAACCACACTCACCTGGGACCTCCTTCATGGCTACTGAGCCTTGCCTCCTGCAGTACCAGCTGTGGCCACCACATCCAGTGGCGCTGCTGGGACTGCTTAGCCCTGCTGATTGGCCAGCAGCTCTTGAAGCGGGATCTTGTGCTTTAAAGGGGACAGCATCCACAATGGCAGGTAGTTAATTGCCTGCCCTCCATTGAATTTGGCCAGGAGTCTGACAAATAGATGAGGCAGGATTGCCAAAATAAAATTCAGCCCATTCAAGTGATAGATTTCTTTCAGCCAATAACATTTTAGGATACGTATATATGTAATTCAGAACATGATATGTAGTAAGTGTCTTGGAAGGAAAAAGGTGAATTTGAACCTATGATTCCCAAAACTCTCCACTCCTGGGACTTCCCTCATGGTGAATTTGTTCCATTTGGGGGCGGCACAGTGGCGCAGTGGTTAGCACCGCAGCCTCACAGCTCCAGGGATCCGGGTTCGATTCCGGGTACTGCCTGTGTGGAGTTTGCAAGTTCTCCCTGTGTCAGCGTGGGTTTTCTCCGGGTGCTCCGGTTTCCTCCCACAAGCCAAAAAGACTTGCAGGTTGATAGGTAAATTGGCCATTATAAATTGTCACTAGTATAGGTAGGTGGTAGGGAAATATAGGGACAGGTGGGGATGTTTGGTAGGAATATGGGATTAGTGTAGGATTAGTATAAATGGGTGGTTGATGTTCGGCACAGACTCAGTGGGCCGAAGGGCCTGTTTCAGTGCTGTATCTCTAATCTAATCAATCAATCAATCTCATCAAACATGACATTGGTAACTTTCTTGATGCATGTTTCCCTGTAGCTCAGTGTCAAATTTTGTTTGATAATATTCGTGTGAAGAGCCTTGTAATGGTTTACTACATTAAAGGTGCTATATAAATGCAAGTTGTTGTGTCTGGGTCTGTTGTAGATTAATTGATGGAGAGTAATTGCTATGATTAGCCAACAATTCCATTGTCATTGTCTCATGTGACTACCAGGATGGTAGGAGAACTAGATGGACCGTGGCCTTTTCTTGTCTAGCAGTTCATTTGCTCTTGCACATGAATACACCTGCTTCCATAGAGGCCTGTGTCACATTTTGCACTCTACAAAGGGAAAATGATGAATTGATTCCATGTCAAACATAACATTTCTAACTCACTCAATGCATGTGTGTACTACAGACTGGCTGATGCAGCAGATATACCCTGCACTCGCCTGGAAAAATTCTCACATTAGAGCATGAGGTCAGTTCATTGCACTGTAGGCGTGTGGAGCACCAAATGGTGGTAGTCCCGCTGGGACTACTTAATCAAACCTCCAGTTTCCCTGATGTGCTAATGTGTAAGCATAATTAAGCAATTTGCTTTGCTGAGAAACTTTAATGACGAGCTTTCATAATCTGGCAGCATTTATTATGAAACCACCCCCCACCCCCCCCCCAGGTTTGCAATGAACCCTTCCTGTGAAACTAGTCATCAAAATATTTCAGAGAATGTTTCTTTTTGGATCCTCTAAAATAATATCATGTTCATCTTGAATAAGCATTGTTACATCCCACGGCAAACTGTCCAATGTCTTGAGCTGTTTGCCTGGCCCTTTTACTCTATTCTTTTCTCACTATCTGCTCCTCCTTTCTAATACTTATAACCACTCTCCTGAAAACCCAGGTTTGGTATCACCTAACCACTATTTCCTGATTTAATTTGTCTTCTCTTCTGCTATTTTCAATTTTGGTAGTATTCTGCAGTATTGGCCATGACCATCTGGGTTTTGTGGCAAAAAAAAGTGTTGCAAGTGATGCTCTTTGTGGTCTTTAAGTATACTCTGGCCAAGCTTCCCAGTTGGCTTAATGGATGAATGCACAGCCCAGGTTGGAAGCATGAGGATCTCAGTTTTGATCCCCAGTTTGTGTTGAATTAGCAGATCTCAAGAGGACTGGCTATGGGTTGCTACAATGGTATTCAGTGCATCTTGGGTTAGGGAGGAACAAAGTCCAGCAAGACTTGCCTTTCCCCATCACTATACAGTGACTTTTGCTGGAAGATGTGCTTTGGATGGACACAGGATCGGGCTCACATATAGCCATGCAGGCACAGTTCTGTAGAGTCCCTGTTGCCCATGTAGCCATTCACAGAATGAGCCAATGTCTTTGGGAGGGTGAGCAAGAAAAAAATTGGAAAGAAAATTGCACCACAGTGAATACAAATTGGAGAGGACGAGGAATGGATCTTCGTGTGATCTGATTGTATCTGTGTTGACCCTACAGAATTTCTACTCTTCCCATGTATAGTCATTTTGTTTTATAGTGTTTTCAAAATGTACTTATTTCTAAAAGAAAAAAAAATCATAACTTAAACAAAGTTACTACGGTGAGCACCAAAAATGATTCTTCCTGTGTTATGGGTGATGTGAAGGTTTATGCTTCTTTTTAATGTCGACTTCTTGTGGTAATTTTACCTGAGATAATTTTCTTTTAAACTTACAAAACGTATATTTATTAAACCACATAAAAATTGAAAGCTACTGACTGGGAAATGTTAGAAAAAAGCCTGTCATGCAGATGGTGAATAAAAATATCCCTTAGTTGTTACCAAATGTGTCATGAAAATTTCCGCTGTATGTTCTACCGAAAGATTGCAATCTCAAATCAGATATTCTGGTAATCAAAGGGCAGATGAATAATGTCAAGGGAAAAATATGTACGTTGATAGTTGGATCACAAATGATGAACTTTTTGTTAACCTATCTGCTCTAAGTCATTCATAACTATTTCAAACAAACGATGGGATAGAAATTAATTTATGTTAAGTTGCTTCATGAGAAGGTGCTCTGGAGTCAGAATACACTGTCCTGTGGACTGATTGGAATTCCTGTGATATCTCCTTAACTTCCTCTGAGAACTCTGCGTTCCTCCAATTCTGGCCTCTTGTACATCCTGATTTCCTTTGTGTGTCTATTGGCAGCTGTGCCTGAAAGCGGTCGAAGTCCTAAGCTCTGGAATCCCCTCCCTAAACTTCTCCCGCCTCTCTACCTGTTTTGTCTCCTTTAAGAAGCTGCTTAAAAGCTAAATCTTTGGCCAAGTTTTTCGTCACCTGTCCTTATGTGGCTTGGTATCAAATTTAGTCTGATAACATTCCTGTGAAGTGCCTGGGAATGCTTTACTTCATTCATGGCACTGTATAAATGCTTGTTGCTGTTGTAATCAATAATGTTGTAATCAACATTCTGTCAATAGCAAGTCATTGCACTGGATCCTTAGATGGGTGGGAAGAGACGTTAAAGGAAAAAAGGGCTAGTTATCCTAGAATCACCATTGCATGCTTCCTGGAAGCCAATGATCGAGTGACCTGACAGAGGCCTAAAATGGACCCAATAACAGACTATTGAGCATGCTGTGGGGAGAATTTACTGAGGAGAAAAGGGGTAAATAAGGAAAGAGATTACAAAAGACAGTTAAATGTGACAGTCATATTAAAAATTTGAATTTTATAAAATCAGTAAAAATAGTTTTTTTACAACAATAGCCTAGAAATTATTGTTGGCAATATTAGTGGTGTTACGAAAGTGCTTCCTTTTTAAAAAAATTTTTCAGGACTTGTGTTGAAACTGAAAAGATTCCATGGATGTGTTTTTTTTACCAACTTCAGCGAAAGGCTACATGACATGTTGTTTGAAAGCCACCTGCGCTTTGGGCTCAACCAACAACAGAACCCTTGATGTCTTGGGGAAAAATGGTTACAGAGAAGCCACATGTCAAGGTTTATGGAGGTCAGGAGGTCGACTCTCTGTTTGGGGTTTAGATATTGTTTTCAGTGCAGTAGGGGTGTGAACTGCTTGAAGGCAGTTGGTGTTTTCCTGCCAAGGGAAAAAGAAATCACCCAGCTCCCGTCCTTCTCTACATCATTGAAGAAATCCTGCGAAGATCCAGGCCTGAATTTTAATTGTGCACCGCGTTCTACGGCTGTGCACTTTCAACTCGGCGGCCTTCCGACAAGCAAGTGCCGCCGAGGAGCCCCCGTGATATTACGTGCGTGGGCTCATTTAAATGGAGGGGGCGGAGCAGTCGCCCCAATGATGTAGAGAGGGCAGTCGCCACGTCCCCAGCAATGGTGTCCGGTGCCACTGTGCAGGCATCTCAGTATGGAGTTCCGAAGGCTGGTGGAGCCTGAATGGCAGCCATAAAATCGGCATGGGACAGCCGCTGCCTGCAGGTAAGTACATTTACATCTGATTAATGTCCGGTGCCACTGTGCAGGCATCGGCGCCATTTTTAAAGGGTTTGAAGCCCTTACGATTAATTTCCATACTTAAAGGTACCTAAGTGCAATTTTTTATTAAGAAGTAATGAGGATGTGGAGGCCCTTCCCCAAACACCACCCCAATGGTCATTTCATTGTCCGAAATGACCAACAATTGGCTCTTTCAAATACCCGAACATTCCCCCCTCAACCTTCAGTCTTTTACCCTTCAACCCCTTCCCACCATTCCTACATCCAATCAAAATTGTTTTACCCGCTCCTCCACCCCTAGTGCCCCGAAAATTTTATTCCTCCCCCTCCTCACCAGGTTCTCGCCTCGGAACTCAGTATGGAGTTCCAAAGGCTGGTGGAGCCTGAATGGCAGCCATAAGATCGGCGTGGGACAGCCGCTGCCTGCAGGTAAGTACATTTACATCTGATTAATGCTAATTTAAATATTGAGATGAAGGGCCCGCCTCCAGGCGTTGCGGGGGGGGGGGGGTCGCACAGAGCTCCCCCCGCCGCTGGTAATATGCGGCAGGCCCTTCTCGACGTCGCAGGTCGAGGCAGGCCTCCCTCCGCCGAATTTTACCAGACCCCGCGCCACAACCCGCGGCGTCGAGGGGCCAGTAAAATTCAGCCCCCAGTGTGGGAGAGCTAAAATCCCTGGTGCTGCATAGCTCCTGAGAAGCTGAAAAAATTCCTGCGATTCAAGTGTATGCTGGCGGAAAACCCTGATGTCACATTTCTCCTGGAAAGCCTACTAGAATAATTCTCAACAACTCCAGAACAGGCTGCTTCTGAAATGATCCCAGTGATCCATCTCCATATACCCAGATGCCAGACCAAAAAAAAAGGGACAACTGACTTCCTTCCATAGCTACTCTTTTTTTCATCAAGAATTAGCAAGTATTTGGCCAAAGTATTTTTTTTTTGTCTTTTCTTTTGTAACAGACATCTGCAGAAAGAATTTCTGTATTTTCTTCTAGTGTATGTGTGAGTGGAATTGGGCAATTTTAAAAAGGAAACTTTCATATTTCAATCGGTGTGTTAATGCTGTGCTTCATTACTGGTTAAGTCTTGTTTTATAATAAACTGATAATTTTGTTGCTTATTAAAGAAATCTGGTTGATATATTTTGTTCAGGGATAAAAATAGAGGGTATGATTGTACTGGTAACTGGGTAAATATTTAAATATATGTTGTCACCTGCGGAACCAATTGTCTGCCTTCTTGGTGGGTGAATACATCGGACAAATATATTGCAAGAAATATGTTGTCACAGTGGAACTAGAAAAGACAGTGCACTCCTCCTGCCTCGGTTGTAACAGTAGATAAATGGTTAAAATGTTTGTCTGCCATTCCTTTGTCAGTTACCTTAATGCAGGAGCTCATTTCTTTATTTTAAATCAATTAATCTCCCTTGTTCTGATGTTTCATAAAATAGAGGAATATTAATTTTATAATAAATCTTCACCTTTTACTTTATTAATCAGAGGAAATGTAAGCCTTGAACATTATTGCCAGGAGGAAGTTATTCACGGATTTCCCATAAATGAAAGAAAACAGAAGTTACCTGAGCCATGAAGATGAGGCATTAATTGGAATCAAGGCTTTTCCTAGGGGTTGTGAAGGGTGTTAGTGTTGAAGAAAGGAACACTTTCAATTCAGAGACCAAAGGCTCAGTTTTAACCCTGCCCTCTCACCAGGGCAGGGCGCCATGGATGGCTAAAATGGTGGTTGGGTGCTTCCTGTTGTGCTCCCAACTCGTTTGCATCCCCTGCCATTTAATTGCACCATAATCCAGGGTCTAAATTACATCATTGCATCCTGACTTTTGAATATTGAGGCCTCCATTTGCCTCTGGTGGGTATCTTCCCCAAACTAATTTCACATGGCACCCTTACACACAGTGAAGATTTTGATCCCATTAATCTAGCCTGGATTTGATCCATGGTGAAAAGCTAGAGTTTCACCCCCTGCACCAGCCAGTATCCCTTTTAAGGTTTTTATTTAGGTAAGTGGCCATGGGGACAGGCCTGAGAATAGGTCAATCATCTGCCTTCTTTGCGGGTGAATACATAGAACAAATTTAAGAAATATAAATAATTTAATAAATCCAATAAAGAATTCAGGAGAAACCTCTTTACTCAGAGATTGATTATAATGTCAAACTTGCTATCATATGGTGTAGTTGAAGCAAATAGTTAAGATCCATTTAAGGGAATGAAAACAAAAAATGCTGGAAATACTCAGCAGGTCTGCCAGCATCTGTGGAGAGAGAAGCAGACTAACATTTCAGGTCAGTGACCCTTCATCAAAACTGGCAAAGATGATAATTAAACAAATAGATAAAGAAATGAATGCAGGAAAATAACTCTTCTTTTACTTCAGTGTCATATCTTATTTTAATCAAAATGTTGTGAAGACCAATAATATCAATTCAAAAATAACACCTGACCTTGCCAGAGCTGTGTGATAAATGAGTTTGTCATTTCAATCGACCTTTAAGAGTAATTTTGCCTTTTAATCGCATGTGGATTATGTGGCCAAAGCAATGTGGGTTTTCCCCTTATCCTGATGTTTTCTGCTGTAATTGAAAACAAGCTGTCACATTGTCTCTTTAAAGAGCAGTTGCCTTAATTTAAGGAACAATTAATCAAGAGCAAGAGTAACTACATCTTCAAAAACTTCCAGCTTCTCTCTCTCATGTCTAAACTGAACAGGGTAGACTAAACACCTCTGATGCAGCATGAACTATCCAGTATTTAGTCACATGTCTACACCCCTATCACTTTATACCATGTGGAATAGTTCACTGGTCCTGGAATAATGGAACTCAGGCTTGCAAATCCTAATGTTTAACTAGAAATTTCAATAACATTCCCCAGAATGTGAAATTTACCACATTAACAGCTCATAGCTTCAATCGTAAGGTCAGAAATGGGGATGCTCGCTGATGATTGCACAATGTTCAGTACATTCGCAACTCCTGAGATACTGAAGCAGTCTGTGTAGAAATGCAGCAAAACCTAGACAATATCCAGGATTGGGCTGATAAGTGGCAAGTTACATTCACGCCACACAAGCACCAGGCAATAACCAACTCCAGCAAGAGAGAATCTAACCATCTCCCCTTGACGTTCAATAGCTGAATCCCCTACCATCAACATCCTGGGTTAGAGACTAGGAATCCTGCGGCGAGTAACTCACCTCCTGACTCCCCAAAGCCTGTCCACCATCTACAAGGCACAAGTCAGGAGTGTGATGGAATACTCTCCACTTGCCTGGATGGGTACAGCTCCAACAACACTCAAGAAGCTCAACACCATCCAGGACAAAGCAGCCCACTTGATTGACACCCCATCCACAAACATTCACTCCCTCCACCATCGGTGCACAGTGGCAGCAGTGTGTACCATCTACAAGATGCACTGCAGCAATGCACCAAGGCTCCTTAGATAACACCTTCCAAACCCACAACCTCCACCAACTAGAAGGACAAGGGCAGCAAATTCATGGGAACACCACCATCTGCAAGTTCCCCTCCAAGGCACACAGCATCCTGACTTGGAATTATATCATCGTTCTTTCACTGTCACTGGGTCAAAATCCTGGAACTCCCTTCCCAACAGCACTGTGGATGTACCTACCTCACATGGACTGTAGCGGTTCAAGAAGGCAGCTCACCACCACCTTCTCAAGGGCAATTAGGGATGGGCAATAAATGCTGGTCTGATGCCCACATCCCATGAATGAATAAAAAATAGCTTAGCCGGTTTAATCAAAACAGTTACTTCATAATTTCTTGACAGTGATTTATTGTTTCTTTCTCCAACTCTTCTGTTGGTGCTATGTCCCTTCCCAGCCAAGCAGGCTGGCATAAAAGCAGCTCCCAGGCCTTTGCAATGCACAAGGTAACTCTCCCTTCCACTTTTCTTCTCTCTGTGTAACAGGGGTCTGTCTCTATTCAGCCCTTTCCCATGACCACACACAGTTGAGATAGGGAAATTACCAGACAATGAATGCAGGGCATTGAAACTTTAACACAGAGCTCTGCAATTCCAGATCATTTGGTTGCTACTATTTCCTATATTAAATTGAGTCCAGTACAAACCACTTATTTGAGTATTAGTGTTATTTCCACGCCCAGGAACAACATAATTAATTTGCAGAGATATAGATAACTGACTCCAGTCAATAATGTAACACATTCCCAATGCAATTAACAATAGATTCAATCAAAGATAAAAAAATTTAAAAACTGCAAATGCTGGTAATTAAATAAACACATAAAATGATGGAAATTTACAGCAGGTCCATCAGCACCTGTAAAGAGAAAAGAGAGGTTAATGTTTCAAATGCTTGCTCCTTCTTGAGAACTGAAAACTGAAGGATAAACAAGTCCTTTTGTACGGTGGAAGAGAAAAAACAGGGTAAATTGACAATAGATATTCCAATCACTAGGAAGAAATGAATGAGCTAAATGACACCTGCTTGATGGAGAGGCAAAAACCTGTTACGTGATAACAGATAATCTCATTGAGGCAAGGAAAAGACATTAGAAGTACAAAAGAGCACTTAATTAACTAATATGGTGAAAAGTTTGGGAAAAGGCATGAGGTTGAAAATGGAAACAAGAAATGCAGACATCTGTTCTGAAAAAGAACACTATTTCATATTTTACTTAACTATTCATTTTCCCTCTGGTCTGAACATTGGCCATAACATTTCTTTTCCCCAGGAGGCGTTGGGGATGAAGCTACGGGACTGTTAGCACCAAAGAGGAAGGAAGGCGAGCTGACACTTTGGATATGGATCCTTCATCGGGGCACAGTTCTAGCTCAGGTTTCTGCGCTCCAGGTGTTTCCCTGCGCTTTCTTTCTGTCAGGAATGGGAGACTGTGTGTTACTGGCATTTCCTAGTTTAATTCCAGGCATCATGCCTTTCCAGTGCCTTTTGCCATCTTACTATTTAACAGATTCCTTTGCAGTTTAATGTCTTTGTAATACCTCACTAAGATGATCTTTTATATCATCTAACAGGTTCCAGCTTTTCTATCAAGTAGTTTTCAGGTTGTTCAATCCATTAACCTCTTCCCATGATTAGTATCAGTTCCCCTTTTTCTTTCTCCCTTCTTTACTTCCATCTTATAAAGAGCTTGCTTATCTTACAGTTTCTGTTCTGAAGAAGGGTCTGCACCTGAAATATGAAATCATCTTTTTCTTTTCCCCGATGCTGATGGACCGGTTTGTGTATTTCCAGCACTTGATCTTACCATTAAAGATATGAGTGTAAAATGCATACGCATACATCAATGGTCCCTCTCCATGTGAAAGTCACAGTTTTAAGTACTTAGCATGCTGACATTTACAAATACTACTTCCTAGTATGGTGAAAAGAGCCATGGAGTTAATATTTTCCGATTTAGAATTACAGCAACGTGTATTTTTGATTTTCATTGAGTCAGTGCACCAGCTAGTTAATGGGGTGGAGGCTTTACATAATTACTATCCAGATAACAACGGAAACTGGGCTGAATGAAATGAAATAGCCCAACAGGTTGCAGAATTTTAAGCATGAGTGAGTTGTACCCTTAAATACTTTGTGCCCTCTTTATGTGATCTTTTACACTGTTGCAAAGATCCCTTCATCACAAGCAGTTTCCTGTCTTGCTCCCATATCAGAATGGTGAGTATCCGCCAGTTGTGCATGTTCAGGGCAGTCATCATATTGCACCCAGATCCTTGCATGCGCAGGCATCCTTGCACATGTTAACGAAATGTTAACACTTTAAATTCATTTTAAATTAGTGAGTAAATTGTCCTGGTCACATGATCTAGTCAATTGATCTGACTTAATACATAAGACCCACGAACAGTCGTCAATTGAAGCCACACAGGTGTGCCCTGCTGTACTGCAGCAAAGTACTTATTTAAAGACAGAAGTGACCAACAATCAATTGAAACCAATTAAAAGATAAGACCAAGAGCATTAAACCAGTCAGTTGAAGAATGGCTAATTTCTTGACCAGAAAGTGGAGATCGCGACACTCAGCCAAAATTGGACCTTGGGCCTCAACAGACACCAACTGGGTATCTAGAGATCAGCAGGGGATAGCAATGATCTTCAGGACTACTCTGGCGGTGGGAAGAGAAATCTTGCTCCTCCCAGCTCCACATTCAAATAAGCATTTCTTTAAAAGCATTCCTGTTTGGTGGCAGCCTTCAGTAGTCTACTGGCTAGGCTGTGTGTAGAAATGATTATCCTTCATGTAGTAGGCCTGGGTCTGGCTACGTTCATGGCAGTCTAGGTTTGGAAAAGGGTCCTCGAACAGGCATGTTTTCCCCCTATTTGGCTAAGTGACATGCTGACATGTCTTTCTAGAATGGGCTTTCTGCTTTTACTAATATGTTGGGGGCCGCACTTCCGGTGCAGAATATGTGTGCGCATTCCACTTTGATGCCTATTTTATGTCTGTAGAACAACCATGGTGTCAAGCAATTTTTAGGCTTGTGACTCTCACACTGTGGTTATGCTCAATTGTGCTCAATTTGGACTCAGTCTTTCTGGTGTCAGTAGTTTTTGTCTTGGACACTGATGATCAGTGTGCTACATGTGATAATGGTTGACGACATTGATGCTGAATTATGAGTGAGTGCAACATATTCAACAGCAAATTTATCAAGAAATAATTAACAATTGATTACTTAATCATATTATTGAATATTTTAAGTGCACCATTCTGGTCCAATGTCAGTTCAAAATGAATGCTACCTCATATCTCCCACTTCTTATGCCAGTTTTTTCTTTTTCATTTTATAATAGATGTAAAGTGTGCTGAAAAGAGTTGTGCAGCAATCAGTCCTACATACTATTTCTTAACCTAGAGCTGTTAACTATTCCTGCATTGTCTCCGAATCTCTTAGCTATGGTTCAGGATAAGACCAGGTTTAAGAATCTGAACAAGCTGATATACCGTTAATATAAATACATTACTAACCTGGGGGAGAGTGGGGAGCGGACAGAGTGACTGGTTTAAAATGTATGTTTTAAAAGTGGAGGCAGCTCTGAGGTTGCTGTATAATCAGACACATTCTGCCCCATCTTCTGTGACATATGTGTCACTTCCAACCTGCAAAAAGGTTAACATCTGCCCTAATTCATACTCACAAGGCTCCTCAGTCGAGCCCTATGTAGCTCTCACGTTATCAAACAAAACAGTGAAGTAGACGCATTGGGATGACAACGGGAAATTGACTTTGGAATGCTCCTATTGCCTGAGCAATTGGCCTGCTGTTTAGAGGCTGGTTCTATTTAGACTGGCCAGGTTGATAAGTGACCTGCCATTTTCAATTTTTTTTTAAAGTCTGGTCATTTCTTTTGTTGTCACTGATTTTTTAGAAATAACACAACAGGGACTGATATTTGACTGCAAAATGGGGAGGTCAGGCATACTTCTTAGCTCCTGATCTTTTACCCATAAAATTTCAATATCCTCATTAAGTGCAACTTTCCCAGTTGTACGCATCACAATGATGAAATGTTGCCTTGGTACCCCAGGGACTTGATCTGAAGCATATTTCCTGTGTTACTTCCCTTAATCCCCACCATGACTGACTCTGCACCACATTTTTGTGTATAGTACTTTCACAATGTACTGAAACAATTTTTAAGTTACAGATTGTGAAACTCGTTAAGAAGAATTACTTTAAAAATGTAGACCTAATCCTGCAAGGCCTTCGAATCGGGGCAATTACAGCCTCAACAAGAACTAATTTTTCAGTGTTATGCGTTTTTCTGTGCTTGCCTTTGAAAAGAAAAACTTCTTCAAATATTTATTTCCCTCTTTTTGCAGGTGGGGTGTGGTTCCACAGGCATCTACAATCAATCAGTACCTCATCATTACTGAAAGACTATTCAACCATTGGAGGGCATCACTGTCAATTAATCCTGCCCTTAACCAAAATCTACAGTAAAGCAGGAATCACTAGACGATGATCAGAAACTGGAACTCCCCCAGTGATTTCCCCTGTCACCCTCCTTACCTCAGGCATGCTTAGGCCAGTTATAGTGTTCTATTTATTCTACAGCTAAGAAGAGCTAACTCAGTACAGGCAGGAAATCTTGAGGTTCTTTTAATGGCTTACTGGGTGTCTTTAATCTGGACAAAAGCTTTGTATGTAACATACAGTTTAAAAGAATTTTCCCTGCATTGCATTCCTATTTAATAGATAACATACCAGCCCAGTACATATGACAATGAAATACCAGTTCCGATTTTCTATTGCATAATTCACTATACGTTTTAATTAGTGATGAGAATTTACTTTATTTGAACTGGCTAGGACTTTCAGTTTCCTATTTTCCCTATAGATATATCAATTATTCATATAGGCCGTCTAAACTCTGATCAGTTCATGAAGTAAGATTCAGTAGCCCAATGATAATGGCACTGGGCTAGTAACCTAATTAGTCTATTTCTACCATGGCAAGTTGTGAAAGTGAATTCATTAAAGTTTCTGGTCATTGCCATATTATGGACGCAACAGAAAATAAGCATGAAAGCTATTGAACTGTCCCTAAAACTCAATTGGTTCACTAATGGGAAGGGAACCTGCCACCCCTACCCAGTTGGGCCCACATGTTACTCTATGTGGTTGACTTTTAATCTCCACAGGCCAACTAAGGATGGGCAGTGAATACTGCCTTACCAGTGTTGTCCATTACCCAAGCACAAATAAAGAGAAAAAAGCAGCTCATACATGAGGCTATAATTTGGGCTATAAATCAAGTAAAATGTATAATCAACTTTGCAGGTCTGAATAGCTCAAATGATTCACTCAGTAGAACATAGTTCAGGACTTTCCCATTCTGTTAGATAGATTAATTATTCTTAGTCGGCTAAATGCTGCTATGTCTGTGCTTCTATGTATAAGATTACTTTTCCTTGTTCAGTGATTGTTATAAAAATGTGACTACTTGAGGCTGAGATTAATTTGGATCTTAAAAGATCTGTTTTTCAAATTATCTATTTGGATTTCATAAAATATGACATTTTTATATTACACAGCTATGAGAGGAGAGAGGGAGTAGTTATATATTTTCCGTAGTTCTGATTCATTTAAACAGATTTGAATTATTGCAATGTACAGCACAGTTGACCATATTGTTGATGAAGATATCTCATTTCAAACGAAATTCAAACAACAGATAGGAACATTTTTGCACATTTAAATAGAAAGAAAATTAATGACAGTTGCTAAGGAACCTAAAACTAGTTTTTAACTACGTGTTTCAGGTAGTGTAAACAGAAAATCTGGTTCTAAGTGAGGTAGTGGTAAATACATGGTTCAAAATGTTTCCTTCCTGCTCGCTTAAAGTAAGAAATATAAAACTAGCAAAAGACTTACCATCTGACTGCATGCTGAGTGCCACGTTGCATAAAACAATTAGCCAGATCCAGTAAATCATCTCTGGAAGTACTTGGCTTTTCAACAAGCATTGACAAGCCATTTTATGATTGTTGTACAAGTTTAGTGGATTCTTAAACATGAGACATTTTTAATTCCATTCTATAGTAGACCTGTTTGCAGCCGTTCTATTCTGTGGTCTGATAATAGGCGTCTCTTCAGTTGATCAGTTTCCTCCACCCTCGCTCTCTTTCTCTCTATGCATGTAATATTTCCTGTGTCTTGCCGTAAGCAATGAATGTACACGCCATTTCATTTCAAATGTTTTCCAGGTAGTGTTGAGGTTTGGTGTTTCCACATGCTTCACAAATGAGCATGAATATGACACAAAGCCACAACCACTATATCCTTCTCCACCCCTCTTACCCACTAACCCCCACCTCCCCATAAAAGTGTCAGTTGCCCTCTTCAGGGGGAAAATAGAGAGCAGGGTACAAGGGGGAAAACAATCAAGACAGCCCAATTATTCTTGCAGATTTGTATCAGGTATCATAGAATCATGGGTGGAATTTGATGCTTTCCCCCACAACGGGTCGGAGGCAGGGAGAGCATAAAATCGGGTGGTATGTTGGCAGTGGCGGGGCGGACCCCACCACCTTCCCACCTCCGCCAAAATTAAGTCCGTGGGAGGAAGGCCTCTGAATGGCCTTCTCGCCCCGCCGCCAATTGAGGCCCTTAATTGGACAATTAATGCCCAATTAAGAGTCTCGTTCCACTGCCGCAATTAGCCGTGCAGCTAGTGGCACTGTTGCCGCATGGAAAGCATGGCACAAAAAAGCATGCGGGTTGCTTCCCGACTCCGGGGGGCGATGAGGGTGTTGCGGGGGGGGGGGGGGTTCCCACGTTAGAAGGAACTAGGGATCTGGCATTGGGAAGGGGGGGGGCCTGCTGAGAGCCACCCTCCTGCCCTTGATACCGGCTCCTCCTACACCCTCCCCTCCGCAACCCACACCCCACGAGACCCCTCCTGCCCTGATCTACCTGTGGCCTGGGTCCTGTTGCATTCCTGGGCCTAGAGTAGGTGATCCACTTCCAGCAGCCACTGCCTTCGTGGGTGGCACTGCTCAGTGAAAGAGCTGCCGGCCTCTGATTGGCCGGTAGCTCTCCAAGGGTGAGACATCTGGCACCAGGGTCCTTGATCCCATGGGAGGCCCATCGCTGTCCAATTAAGTGCCTAATTGGCAGTAGATTCGGTAGGCCTTCCACAGAAGAGGCTATGTGGGGTTCTCAGCATTGCTTTTTCCAGACATCAAGACCCTCATCACCAGCATAGAATCCTGGCCATGGAATCATTCAGCACAGAAAGATGCCATTCAGTCCATCATGCCTGCCAGAAAGCCTACAGTCAATGTCAAAGATCTATCCCATTTTTCTCACACCCCTGCTCTTCCCCATAGCACTGCAAATGTTTCTGTTTCAAGTATATATCCAATTGCCTTTTGAAAATTACTATTGAATCTCCTTCCAACACCCTTTCAAGTAGTGCATTGTAGATCACAACAACTTGCTGCCTAAAAACATTTCTCTTCATCACCACCCCCACCACCTCCCCTGGTTCTTTTGCCAATTATCTTAAATCTGTGTCCTTTGGTTGCCAGGTTTCCTGCCAATGGAAACAGGTTCCCCAAAGCTAAACTATCAAAATCTTTCAGAATTTTAAACAACGTTACAGGTGTCAGACATGGCTCAGTTGGTAGCACTCTCACCTCTGAGTCTGTAGGTTCAAGTCCCACTCCAGGACTTGAGCATAAAAATCAAGGCTGATAGTCTAGTGCGGTACTGAGGGAGTGCTGCACTGTTGGAGATGCTGTCTTTTAGATGGGATATTAAACTGAGGTCTTGTCTACCCTCTCAGGTGGATGTAAAAGATTCCATGGCACTACTTTGAAGAAGAACAGGGGAGTTTTCCCCAGTGTCCTGGCCAATATTTATCCCTCAATCCAACATCACAGGAACAGATCATGGGTCATTTTCACACTGCTGTTTGTGGGAGCTTGCTGTGCACAAATTGGCTGCTACGTTTCCTACATTACAACAGTAACAACACTTCAAAAGTACTTCATTGGCTGTGGAGCGCTTTGAGATGTCCAGTGGTCATGAAAGGCACTGTATAATACAAGCCTTTTTTTTAATTGAACCTCCCCTTAACCTTAAAATAAAAGCAAAATGCTGCGGATGCTGGAAATCAGAAATAAAAACAAGAAATGCTGGAAATACTCAGCAGGTCTGGCAGCATCTGTGGAGAGCCTTCTCTGCTGTAAGGAGAAGAATCCCAGTGTCTAATTAGTTCAGGTAGTTACAATCAGCACGGCCTGTCAGCAAGCTGTCTGCTAACCCTTGGGATCAGGCCCCACACTGCAATGAAAGTGGACAGGGGGATTTTACTTTCAATTTTAATCTTTTGCCTTACATCTTTTACTGTCCAAGTTATTACAGACAGTAAAACTGTCTGAATATCATTTCCCTTTACAACAGCTTTTCTACAAGTTCGATTTCATTAGCTTGAACTTTCAGTACCATTGTCAGAACCATTTTGGAACCTAGAGTAAAACCTTTAAAAGAATATGTTTGTATTGCTGGTAATTAGCATTGAGGTCAAATACCAGCATTAATAAGGCATCTTCAGTAAAAAAATTGACAAAATGTCATGGAAATAACTATCATTTTTGATGTTAGTCATTCTTAGAAACTTTTTTCTCTCTTACTTTCCTGAAGTTACTGATTCATGTTAGAGTATGATTCTGGGTGCTGGACACTAGTCAACACCTTCCCCTAACAACCAGTCTTCATTTGTGAACCTAACCCGATGTATTTTGACTGGAACAGGTGCTGGAAGTTATTGCAGTAGTGCATTTTCCCCGAGGAAGAGATAAGAATGGCAGAATTGTGCAGAGACTGGGCTCCAAGGTTTTACAACACAGCACTGGGGCCTTGGTGCAATAGGTGGACTGGAGGAGAGAGGTCCTCTATCCACAGAGCCAGGAGGCCCTCCAGACAGTCACTGTGAAAGCAGTGGGAGCAGCTAGCTGTAACGGGCATGGCTATCAATGTAATCCCGAAGACCTGGATGCACTGCTGCAAGAAGTTTAATGACCTCACAAGAGTTGTCAAAGTCAGTGAATGCATCTTCAAATGCCATATTCTTATAACTGAACCACTAGCCTCACAAACTGCTCAATTCATCGCGCACCCCTTCACTCACCAGCCAACAATCCCTATTAATTGCAACTCATTCCTCACATTCATAGCTTCATCTCACCCCCTCACACACTTAGCACTGCTGCAAACCTTACACCCACAACTCAAAGCTTGCACGCATTGCCAGGTATTCAGCCATGACAGGCACATCACCTAAACAGATTGCATCATACTCACTGATACTTTTTTTTATTTGTTTATGGGATGTGGGTGTCGCTGGCAATGCCAGCATTGATTGCCCCCCATCCCTAACTGTCCAAGAGAAGGTGGTGGTGATCCACCTTCTTGAACTGTTGTATTCTGTCTGGTGTAGGTACACTCACAGTGCTGTTTGGTGGGGAACCTTACCCGACTTTTTCGTGGTAGTTTGATACAGCTGAGTGGCTTGCAAGGCCATTTCAGAGGCAGTCAAGAATGAACCACATTGACGTGGGTCTGGACATATAGGACAGACCAGATAAGGACAGCAGATTTCCTTCCCTTAAGGACATTAGTGAACCAGATGGGTTTTTATGACAATCTAGTAGTTTCATGGTCACCATTACAGATCCTAGCTTTTTATTCTGGATTTTATTTAATTAGTTGAATTTAAATTCCCCAGCTGCTGTGGTGGTATTTGAACTCATGTCTCTGGATCATTAGTCCAGTCCTCTGGATTACTGGGCCTCTAGACTTCCCTTTGTCTTGCAGTACAAGCCACACACCTGATGGCCGCAGTGCTTAACTGGCGGGGGACAGGCACGGCGGCACATCCTCATCCCAAAGGAGAAGATGGTGCTTGCCATCATTGGAGTGGCCAAGACTGGGGCCATATCCAGTGGAGGGGCTGAAATCTTTGAAGGTCATGGTATGCTCCTACTTAATTCTCCTTACATCCAACTTCCTCCTCATCCCTCAATCTCTTCTGATGTAGAAGCTGCAGATGGTTCAAGGACGTACCTTTTGGTTTTCCCTCCTCCCCTCACAGCTTTACCCCCTTGTGCCTTTTTCCTTTCAGATATTCAAGAACAGCCACCTGGCCAGGCCGTGAAAGAGGAAGAAGAGACGGATGATGAAGAAACACCATCACTTGCTCTCACACTTGCAACCACCAGCTCAGACACTGACACTGTGTGTACTTTAGAGGGTAGCTTAGAGTTGGGATATGTACGTGGTTAGACACTAGGCAAGAGTGACCTGCAGCCAGCACTGGATGAAAGGATAGCGGAGGTGCCAACTCACCAGAGGGTGTGGTTGCACACAAGTTCTGTTCCAAAGGACGCAGATGAGAACTTTGATGGGGCAGCATATAGAAAAAGGCTGGTGGGTACACACACAGAAATGCCTGCCAGAAAGCCTACAGTCAATGTCAAGGAATATGGAGGAGCACACAGCTATGAATTAGGGAACAGAAGTAGGCTGTGGAAGTCGTGGTCAACTCCATTAACACGCTTGTGACAGGACCATTTCAGACTGTCTGATAGCCAGTGTCTCAGCTTTCATTGCAGCATGGGCAGAAGCAATGCAAGCTCAGACTACTGCAATCATAGCTGTAGATACCAGTGCTCTTTTTTCTTAGTTCATGGGATGTTGGCGTCACTGGATAGGCCAGCATTTATTGTCCATCCCTGATTTCCCTTTAACAGAGGGCATTTAAGAGTCACCCACATTTCTGTGGGTCTGGATGTCAGACCAGGTGAAAACCAGGTAAAGGACATTAGTGATCCAGATGGGTTTTTACAACAATCAACACTGGTTTCATGGCCACCACTAGACAAGCTTTTAATTCCAGATTTATTAATTGAGTTCAAATTTGACCATTTGCTGTGGTGGGATTTGAACCCATGTCCCCAGAGCATTAGCCTAGGGGGGGTCTAGATTATTAGTCCAGTGACTACTACGCCACCACCTCCCCTTAAAGCTCAAAGGGGCTTGATTACTCGGATCGCTGAGGCACTGCCCTGAGAGAGTGACAGTGGCTCTGTGGTGCACAAGTCTGCTGTCCTCTCTCAGGATGACAGCATTTGTCCCCCCACCACTGTCACTCTGCCAATGCCCTTGCTGTTGCCTGTCAACCAGCCAGTCCAGACTGCTGTTGCCTTGCTGAGGTGATGCAGTTCAAATCCGAACCTTCTACGGGCAGAGCTGCACGAGGTCATCCTGTAAGACCAATTGCAGTCTCCCCCACTGAAAGTCAGTAGTCTTCCACCAGCCATGCTGCAGCCACTGCAATAGCACTGCAGGGAGCCCTAGGATAGGCAAAGGCACACGGACAATAGGCACTAAGGAAATGCATAAGGGTGATTAGTTGACTTTTGTATAGAATATTGGATGACTTGATCAAGTTTATTTGGAATGTTGGTTTCGTGGTGGCTTTTATTTCAGGATTGTAGCCAAGAGGATGCTGTGATGGTCAGTAAGAGGGAAGGTAAGGTGTGGGATTGTTGGTGAATGGGGAACTGGGGTTGCGTTCACTGGAACTGCAGTCGGATGAGTCAATCACAGACAACCCAGGCAGAAAGGGGATGTGTTGGTTGTCTCCTCCTCCTCTTCCTCCTCTTTCTTTTCCTCTTCCTCCTCCTCCGATACTCAACGTATATCTAGTGGCAAGGACTGTGTCCTCGTGATGGTGAGGTTGTGCAAGATGCAGCAGACCACAACCAATCTTGAGATATGCTCCGGAGAGAACTGCAGGGCTCCTCCAGAGCAGTCCAGAAAGCAGATGCATTGTTTAAGCACCCCAACGGTCTGGTTGATGTGTGGCAGCATGGCTCTCACTATAAGAATATCAGCTCACGTATGCATGTGTTGTGCACCAGAGTTATGAGCCAGATATGAGCCAGTGGATAGCCCTTGTCACCCCGTAGTCACCCTCTGCTTTCAAGTGGTGGCTCAAATGTTGATGGCACAGCAGGCTGCTGCAGAATAAAGACATCATGATAACTGCCAGGATACCAGGCACTGACCTGCATTTGAGTATGGCCTCACACCAGCTGGACATTGAGGAAGTAGAACCCTTTGCTGCTGCAGTACATCTCTGAATTTACATGTGGCACCCGCAAAGCAGCATGTGTGTCATCAATGGCACCCTGCACCATTGTGAAACCTGTTATCCTGGCGAAGGTATGTCGTTCCCCCTGTTTTCCTCTCTCTAAAGAGAGAAAGCAATGTATTCCCCTCTCTTTGCATACAGCGCGTCAGTGACCTCCCTTATAAAGGAGTGACGGCAAATCCGCGATGTTGGAGATGTTGCCTGCTCCACCCTGGAAGGAGTCCAACATGAAGAAGTTTACTTCTTTTAAAGCCACTGGATATGCTTTCCTTGCCTACTCTATGAGGCTGCAGTTCTGCCTGCAAGAAGCGGCAGATTTCAATAAGCACTTCCTTAGTGAAACAGAGACATTGCACACACTGATCCTCGCTGAGGTTGAGATCAGAGAATTGCTCCCTAAAGACCCTGGGTGGATATTGTGATGTCTTCGGGACCTGAGTGAGGTGTTGCTGAGTTTAGTATAAGGTATTAGGCAGAGACAGACACAGGACAGTGCTGAACACAAAAAAAAAGGCTTCTCCTTTATTCTGTCTTAGTTTCACTTTCACTTTGCAAGCATGTGTGTTCCACAGTAGCCTCCAAAGTACATAATGCACAATGCAATTTCAATACACTGCAACACTACATCCCTCCCCTTCTTAGTAAATGAGAGACATGGCATGTTTCGATGGTCTGTTTCCAAAATGTAAACGACAAACAAACATAAATAGTTCACTTGGTAACATAATCACTAAAGTATGGTGGGTGTTTTCTCTCACGTGTAGGATATCATCTGACATCAGGTGTAGTCTCTTTTGATTCATATTCTTGATCTGAAATTTTATTTTTTTTATTTAGAGATACAGCACTGAAACAGGCCCTTCGGCCCACCGAGTCTGTGCCGACCATCAACCACCCATTTATACTAATCCTACACTAATCCCATATTCCTACCAGGGGATAAAGCACTTGTGAAATGTGATGAAAACAAACAACCCCTTATGACATCTAACCATTTGTTGTGACCTCCACAAAAGGATCAATGATCACTGCTAAATGTGGTTCACAAATCATCACAAGAAACGCATCATTCTTCCAAAGCACTGAAAACACCACTCGCAAGCATTGAACCCGATTCTGCACAGTGGCGCAGTGGTTAGCGCCGCAGTGACCCGGGTTCAATTCTGGGTACTGCCTGTGTGGAGTTTGCAAGTTCTCCCTGTGTCTGTGTGGGTTTCCTCCGGGTGCTCCGGTTTCCTCCCACATGCCAAAGACTTGCAGGTTGATAGGTAAATTGGCCATTATAAATTGCCCCTAGTATAGGTAGGTGGTAGGGAAATATAGGGATAGGTAGGGATGTGGAGCGGATCCTCTGTTCTCGATCACATTCGAATACATGTTGATCATTAGCTCCACAGGGTAGCTCAGGAAGACGTGTGCACATCGGATGTGCAAAGATGATTGTAGCTGGAGGTTTTCTAGTAGAAGAGTGAGGTGTCGCTTTGTAATTATATGAAGAAAGTGGTAAATCTCTTGCTTCCATGACTTGTTCTCAGTTGTTGCTGTATGTATCACTTTTTTCAAGGTTCACATAAATCTCTCAATTTCACTATTAGCTCTTGGCCAATGGGGTATGATTTTCCGATGAATGAACCCTAGGTAGTTTGTGAATTTGCTGAACTCTGCTGTTGAATGGGGGTCCATTGTCACTTCTTACCGTTTGAGGGATTCCAAACAAGGATGAAGATTTGGTCATGCTTTGGGATGACTGCTTTCGCTGATATTGGCATAACTAATTCCACAATTCAGAATCTGCTGCAGTTGTCAGTGACAGCAAGCAGGTGTTAACCTGTGGGCAAATCTGTGAAGTCAACGCTAACTTCAAACCATGGTCCTGGAGGTAGTTCAGACATCTTGAGAGGATCATGAAGATTTGACATGTGGTTGCTTGACATGGCAAACACTGATTGATTTAGTGCTCTACCAAAGGTAGAAGTGAAGCGATCAGCATACAGTTTGAGAATGTTTTTGTTATGCGAAGGAATCACATATGTGACATCCATCACAGAGTGATACAACACTGAAACAGGCCCTTTGGCCCACCGAGTCTGTGCCAACCATCAACCACCCATTTATACTAATCCTACATTAATCCCATATTCCCTGCCACATCCCCACAATTCTCCTACCACCTACCTACACTAGGGGCAATTTACAATGGCCAATTTACCTATAAACCTGCAAGTCTTTGGCTGTGGGAGGAAACTGGAGCACCCGGCAGAAACCCACGCGGTCACAGGGAGAACTTGCAAACTCCACACAGGCAGTACCCAGAACCAAAAAAGAAAAAAATAACTAAAAATAAAAATAAAAGTAAAATGGGGGGCCCGTCATGCTCTGAAATTATTGAACTCAATGTTCTGTCCGGCAGGCTGTAGTGTGCCTAATCGGTAAATGAGATGCTGTTCCTCGAGCTTGTGTTGATGTTCACTGGAACACTGCAGCAATCCCAGGACAGAGATGTGAGCATGAGAGCAGGGGGGAGTGTTGAAATGGCAAGCAACCGGAAGCTCGGGGTCCTGCTTGCGGACTGAGTGGAAGTATTCCGCAAAGCGGTCACCCAGTCTGCGTTCGGTCTCCCCAATGTAGAGGAGACCACAATGTGAGCAGCGAATACAGTATACTCCATTGAAAGAAGTACAAGTAGATCGCTGCTTCACCTGAAAGGAGTGTTTGGGGCGTGGGATAGTGAGGAGAGAGGAGGTAAATGGGCAGGTATTACATCTGAGATCCACACTCAGTGCTATGCGCCACCACATGTACACACTGAACCTCTCTCTCCAGCAGCACCTTATCTCAAAGCTGTTCTACTCCACAGTTTCATTTCATCCTTCGTCTCATCCGACGCATTAACAAAAAACTTTTTTTCTTCCTTTCAGGTGTCAAGGAACGCAAACTCCAGCAGCTGATGGGGACTAATGCCCCTCCAGATCCTTCTTCCCCTTCACTTCCCTCTGACCCCACCCCTTCTGATCTGACCCCTTGTCGTGTATTCACTATACCCTCTGACCTCCCCCTCTCTGACGCTGAACGTTCTGTACTCAGCAAAAGTCTCAGTTTTATCCCCTTACGCCCCCAACTCAATGAATTTCGCGCTCAGCATGACTTTGAGCTCTTCATCTGTCGCCTCTGCCTCCGGGCTCACTTCTTTGACCAGGAGTCCTTCCCCCATTCAGTAGACCCATTCAACCGCCTCCAGCATTCTCCCTCTACCTGGACTCCTCCCCCTGGCCTCTTACCCAATCTTGATCTTTTCATTGAAAACTGTCGGCGAGACATTGGTCATCTCAATTTCTCTGCCCCCCTCACACACTCTAACCTGTCCCCCTCTGAACTTGAGGCACGCCGTACTCTCAGGTCTAACCCCGACATTGCCATCAAACGTGCAGACAAGGGTGGCGCTGTTGTTGTATGGCATACCGATCTCTACCTTGCAGAGGCTCGGCGCCAACTCTCAGACACTTCTTCCTACCTCCCTCTGGACCATGACCCCACCACCAAACATCAAGCTACTGTCCACAGGACTGTCACTGACCTCATCTCCTCTGGAGATTTTCCCTCTACAGCTTCCAACCTCATAGTCTCACAACCCCGGACAGCTCGCTTCTACCTCCTTCCCAAAATCCACAAACAGGACTGTCCCGGCAGACCCATTGTGTCAGCCTGCTCCTGCCGCACTGAATTTATTTCTTCCTATCTTGACTCTATCTTTTCTCCGCTGGTCCAGTCTCTTCTCACCTACATCTGTGTCTCTTCTGATGCCCTACATCATTTTGACAATTTCCAGTTTCCTGGCCCCAACCACCTCCTCTTCACTATGGATGTCCAATCTCTCCACACCTCCATTCCCCACCAGGACAGTTTGAGGGCTCTCCGCTTCTTCCTTGAACAGAGGCCCAACCAGTCCCCATCCACCACCACCCTCCTCTGCCTGGCTGAACTTGTTCTCACATTGAACAATTTCTCCTTCAACTCCACTCACTTCCTTCAAGTAAAAGGTGTTGCTATGGGTACCCACATGGGTCCCAGTTATGCCTGTCTTTTTGTGGGATATGTCGAACGTTCCTTGTTCCAGTCCTACTTAGGCCCCCTCCCCCAACTCTTTTTCTGGTACATTGATGACTGTATCGGTGCCGTTTCCTGCTCCCGCCCCGAACTGGAAAACTTTATCAACTTTGCTTCTAATTTCCACCCTACTCTCACCTTTACAAAGTCCATCTCTGACACTTACCTTCCCTTCCTCGACTTCTCTGTCTCCATCTCTGGGGATAGGCTGTCTACTAATCTCCATTATGAACCCACCGACTCCCACAGCTACCTTGACTACACTTCTTCACACCCTGCCTTCTGTAAGGACTCCATTCCATTCTCCCAGTTTCTCCGTCTCCGATGCATCTGCTCTGATGATTCTACCTTCCATGACAACGCTTCTGATATGTCTTCCTTTTTCCTCAACTGAGGATTCCCCCCCACTGTGATTGACAGGGCCCTCAACCGTGTCCAGCCCATTTCCCGCACCTCTACCCTCACCCCTTCCCCTCCTTCCCAGAACCGTATTAGGGTTCCCCTTGTCCTCACTTTCCACCCCATCAGCCTCCATACCCAAAGGATCATCCTCCGCCATTTCTGCCACCTCCAGCGTGATGCCACTACCAAACGCGTCTTCCCCTCCCTTCCCCTGTCAGCATTCCGGAGGGATCGTTCCCTCCGTGATACCCTGGTCCACTCTTCCATTACCCCCACCACCTCATCCCCTTCCCACGGCACCTTCCCCTGCAATCACAGGAGGTGTAATACCTGCCCATTTACCTCCTCACTATCCCAGGCCCCAAACACTCCTTTCAGGTGAAGCAGCGATTTGTACTTGTACTTCTTTCAATGTACTACAATATTTACAATAGTATATTTACAATATACTGTATTCGCTGCTCACAATGTGGTCTCCTCTACATTGGGGAGACCAAACGCAGACTGGCTGACCGTTTTGCGGAACAGCTCCGCTCAGTCCGCAAGCAGGACCCCGAGCTTCCGGTTGCTTTCCATTTCAACACTCCCCCCTGCTCTCATGCTCACATCTCTGTCCTGGGATTGCTGCAGTGTTCCAGTGAACATCAACCGAAGCTCGAGGAACAGCATCTCATTTATCGATTAGGCACACTACAGCCTGCCGGACTGAACATTGAGTTCAATAATTTCAGAGCATGATGGGCCCCCCATTTTACTTTTATTTTTAGTTATTTTTTTCTTTTTCCTTTTTTTATATATATTCTTTTGTGTTTATTTTATTTTATTTCATCTTAGTTTGTTCAGTTTGCTGACCCATTTTTTTTGTCATGTTTGTACTTGCAGCTGTTCAATTTTCAGTCTGTTAACACCCTTTCTGTACTAATGCTTTGTCTTTCAACACACCATTAACATATCTTTGCTCCATGTCCTTCTGGTCAGCTATTCTGTGACCTTGTCTTATCTACACCTTCTCCTTTGTTATCTCTTGCCCCACCCCCATTTTACTTGCTTATAACCTTTTACATTTCTAATATTTGCCAGTTCTGATGAAGGGTCACTGACGTGAAAAGTTAATTCTGCTTCTCTCTCCACAGATGCTGCCAGACCTGCTGAGTATTTCCAGCATTTCTTGTTTTTATTTCAGATTTCCAGCATCTGCAGTATTTTGCTTTTAATGACATAGAATAGAGCATTCATTGTTGTGCTTTTGAATGAGACTGGCATTTCAAAAGTTCCAGTGATTTTCAGTCTTTTTCAGTTGTAAGGGAAAGTTTTTGTACTCCCTGGTTTGCAGAGAATGGGGCAATCCTGAAGTTTGTTGAATGTTTTGTCTCCCATGACATTGACAGATTGTCCTATATCTATGACAGCATCTATGTCCAACCGGGCAATGATCACTGCCACACGTGTCTGTTTGCTCTGTCTGAGAGAGAGCTCAAAGTTATGTTCTGGGTCATCTGCCTCCATGTTAGCTACATTCTCTTGCCCTTTTGCTGTGGTGTGCATGTGTGACACCTTTCTGTTGGTATTGGTCTTATTGGTTGATTTTGCTGATGAGTGATAAATATGAGCAAAAAGCTTGGGTTTTCCCCAGGCTTTACACTGTCTACCAGTAGCAGGGCACTCTGAGCTGGACTTTACGTCCGGCGGATGGCTGCTGGACACCGACGTAAAAGTCGACGAACCGGCTTCTGCCTAGCCTGGGGATCCATCCCGCATTTTACGGGTCCCCAGGCTTTAATTGTTCCGAGGCGGGACTTCCACCTGCTTGAGGGAGGAAATCCCACTTCATTGAGCTGCTTTAGTCCCAGCAGTGTCACCAGGAGCGGTGGCCACTGCTGGGACTGCAGCCCAGCCGAGGACACGGAGCCAGGAGTGCAGGTAGGTTTGGGTTGCCTCGCTGGGGGTAATCGGTCAGCGATTTGTACTTGTTTGGGAGGAAGTGGGGGGCATCTTGGGTCCTGGGGGTGGTTGGGGAAGTGAGGGCAGCCTTCAATCGGGCACCCGAGCCCTTTTGTCAGGGCCCACCCCAAATGCGCTGAGAGGCCGCCAGTTTTCACCTGATGGTCTTTCCCGGCTCCAGGACGCCCGCTAGCCATGGGTAAAATCCCCTGTGAAGGCGGGCGAAGGCCCTTAAGGGCCTTGATTGGCCTGGGGTGGATGGCACATTTTTTGCTTCCCCCCACCCCCCGCACCCCCACTACGTAAAGTGGGCCAGTGGCGGGAGTGGGTTGGGAAAACTTCCCAGAGCCTCCCGTTCCATTTTACGCCAACTCCCACCACCATCCGGCTCACTGGGGTGGCATAAGATTCCGGCCTCTGTCTGCCGTAGGTAAGCACCGTCACAATAGAACCATTCTTTGGATAAGTCACAACTCTGTTTGTCAGACGGCTGTTGTTGTTTTGCAGGTGGTTTCCTGGCACATGAGTGATGAATAGTGTTCACAGAAGTTGAGATTGGAGTGTGGTAGTTACTGTTAGCCACCTCAACTTCAATAACTCGGAACTCTGAAAGCGATTGTGATTTTGTTAACTCCAGCAGCTCTGACATCTTTCCATCTTTAGTGCTTTTCGGCGTAATTGGCTGGAGAGGCAGCCTTCAATTATTTGTGTTTTGATTTCCCATTCAACATGTTCAGCATCACTGAAGTCACATTTGGTTGCTAGTTGCCTTGACTGCATGCAATATTGGTTAATTATCTCATTTGCTTCATGCTTAGCGCATCGGAAGACAATAGTTTCATATATGGTAAATAAAAGCAAAATACTGCAGATGCTGGAAATCTGAAATAAAAACAAGACATGCTGGAAATACTCAGCAAGTCTGGCAGCATCTGTGGAGAGAGAAGCAGAGTTAATGTTTCAGCTCAGTGACCCTTCATCAGAACTGATTGAAGAGTCACTGACCTGAAACGTTAACTCTGCTTCTCTCTCCACAGATGCTGCCAAACCTGCTGATTATTTCCAGCATGACTTGTTTTCAGTTTCATATATGGTGTTTTCTTGGGTGTGAAATAGGTCGCTAGTGTATTTTTTGCTGAGTTGTAGGCATTTTGCTCAGGTGTAAGTGGTTCAAAGATATCTTCTAATTCTTTACCTCTATAGTGTAGAAGCAAGGCCTCTTTCCTTGTGTCGTCGGTGATTGCGAAACCTGCCAATGCGCCTTTGAAACGTCACAGCCACTTTTACCAATGTGCGGATACAGATGATGGCTCTGAATGCACATCGAAAGGTGGTAGATTGGGCATAGACAACACTATATTGATCAGCAATGCAGTGATAAAGGATCCGGGACCATGTTCCTTTCACAGAAAACTTCTCTGCAATGATCCGAAATTTTTTTTTGGATTGGATGGTTATTTGGAGAGATCAGTGTGTGAGTATACACTGTGCAAACTTACTGTGTGTCACTCTAACAATGTCCAAGTTAAAACACTGTCCGTGAACGTGGACAAAAACCTTCCAAAAATTTCATACCTGAAAGCAATGATTCCGGTTTTTGTTTTCATCCTTTGCTGTTTACCTTGTTGCCATTGCGATGTCCTTGGGACTTCAGTGAGGCTTAGTCAAGTTCAGTATAAGGTATGAGATAAAGATAGCGAGACAAAGACTGCAGCAGCTGAACACAAACGCTTCTCCTTTATTCTGTCTTAGTATCACTTTCACTTTGGTAGCATATGTATTCTACAGCAGCCTCTAGAGTACACAATGCAATTGCAATTTCAAAACAATATAACACTACAGATATGGCCTCCTGCTGAGACCCCTTCTCCCCCTCTCCCTCCTTCTCCCTCTTTGAGTAGATTTTCCTCCTCTTTTTTTGCCTCTCCTCAGTCTCATTGTCATGCTGCAGGCCAACTGGAATAGAAACTAAAGCACCCATAGCAGCGAGCAAATGTTAAGAGCAGAACCCTTGAAGTGAGGACCAAGACTTTCACCACATGCTGCACCACCCTCTGTAGACTTCACCAACTCCAAGTAGCAAGTCAAACCAACAAACATTTTTACAGACCCAGCCAACAGAAATCAATCAGCAATTAACCTGAAAGTGGTCGATGATTCCTTTAAGTAGTATTTTTGGGGAGGTCCTTTCTGCTGCTCAACGCAAATCAGCTGGGGGAGGTTAAAAGGGAACGTTAGCTGGAGCATTGAGATTGAAGTGCCGCTAGAGTTAAATCAGTGTTACATGCTGACTGATGTCACTGTCTGTGTACATTGCATACTTAGAGCACATGTTCCTAGTGCTTGCTCTAACAACTTGCCCAAAATGGCATCTGGTGTGGCCAGCATCAGAAAGATGTGCTTACGGTGTGGATGCCATTTTGGACCAAAATCCACACCCATAGAGCCAAAAATATGGGGGGGCGGTGGAGGTTGCTACACTATTGAATTTTGCAGGCCAGGAATCAAACGTGAGACTTTGTGGTCTGTACTGGCTTTGCCAAGTGAATTGATACTTTCCACATGCCTATCTTTAAATATCTTATAGAAGTCTCAGTGGGGTAGAGGAGCATAGGGATTTAGGCACACACATTAACAGTAGAAGCCAAATTAATGAGGCCATTAAAAAGCAAATAAATCACAGGGGTTCATTTCGAGAGGAATAGAATTGCAAAGTATGGAAGTTATGTTAAACTTCTATAGGAGCTTGATTAAAACACACTTACAGTACTGAGTACAGTTCAGTCTCCATATTTAAAAAGGATATGGGGGCACAGGAAAAAGTGCAAAACAGATTTATAAGAACTAAGAGACTATAAGCTATCAGGAAGGCTGATGGGGGGACCTGATAGAGGTCTTTAAGATTATGAAGGGGTTTGGTAGGGGAGACATGGAGAAGATGTTTCTACTTCTGGTGAAATCCAAAACTAACGGCCATAAATATAAGATAGTCACTAATTAATCCAGTAACAAACTCTGTAGAATCTTCTTGGCCCAGAGAGTGGTTAGAATGTGGAACTTGCTACCACATGGAATAATTGAGATGAATAGCATAGATGCCTTTCAGGGGAAGCTAGAAAAGTACATGAGGGAGAAAGGAATTGAAAGATGTCCAGACAGGGCGTGATGGGTGGGAGAAGGTTTGTGTGGAGCATAAACACTAACACAGACAGTTGGACCAAATGGCCTGTTCTGTGCTGTAAGATCTATGTAATTCTAGGTTATGGTATCCCTGTTCATTCAGAAATAGTTTTTTTGTAAGTGCAGGAATCAAAACTTTAAGCCTTTGTCAGAATCATCTAGTTCGCAGAGCAATGCTGAGTTTCCTTCCCATTGTCTGTTTTGTTAATTAAGTGGATAGAACAGCTCCAATAGTTTGATAAAGCATGGAAGTTCTGAAAAGAGTCAAAGAAACTTTTCTAAAGCTGTATACGACACTGTTGAGACCTTATTTCAATATTCTACATAATGCTGGACACTCTCAAATGGACATTGATGCATTGAAGAAGAGTGGCTAGAAAGGTTCTGGGAATTGGAGCTATAAATTATAAAGAGAGACTCAGAGAACTGAACTCAATTTCATTGGAGGAAAGAAGACTGCTCAGAATTGCAGGCATGTTAAACATTGGATGCAACTTGCTATAAATAGAGCTAAGCGATCCCTCAATCAATGGATCAGATCAAAGCTCTGCAATCCTGCCACATCCAGTCGTGAATGACGGTGGACAAATAAACAAATAACAGAAGGAGGAGGCTCCATAAACATGCCCATCCTTAGTTATCTCTTTTTTGGTTTGGCGTCCCAAATACACGTAGATGGCTGTCACAGGGATCATTCTCTGGAGCAATTCGGTCAGGCAGAGTCGAGGATTTATCCAGCAGGTTTTTACAGGGTCTCAGGAGAAATGCAGCAAAAGGGGTTTCAAGCAGGCCTTTCAGGATGATTGTGGCATCAATTTCTCTATTTCTTACACTCGCTTCTAAGAGCTTCTCAAATAGATGGAAAAACTGGCAGGCTTTACAAAGAGATGGAACAGGCTGAGCTGGGTTTTGTCCTTCAGGTTGGATTTTAAAACGCCAACTGACTGTCCAAATCGAAACCAAAAACAATCTCTCAAGAGTCAAGACTCCCGACTCCTATAAATCTTGACCTGTCACTTCTCCGTAAACATCTCCCCAAGTCAAAAAACCCCTGCTGGGTAATTATCTGAAGACAGGTGACTTCCATCAAAGGCTGTTTACAAACTAAGTCCAAAGGACCTTACGATGACCTCTTTTTAAAAAAAAAACACCAAGTCCAGCATCTATGGAATCATTTTTTCAGTTTTAAAACACAAGTCCTCAAAATTTAACAAAAAATGGAAGTACTTTCGTAACAAGGGTAATTAGGATGGACAAAAATTGCTGGTCTTGCCAGAAGTGCCAACATCCCATGAAAGAATTTTTAAAAATTGCCCTGTTTTGAGCTGCTAGACTTCTTCTGAATCTATCCCATTTAATACAGTGGTAGTGCCACACACCATGGAGCTGCTTTCAGTGTGAAAACGGGACTTTGTTTCCATAAGGACTGTGTAATGGTCACTCATACCAACACTGTCATGAACAGATGCATCCATAACAGGTAGATTAGTGAGTACAAGGTTTTTCCCTCTTGTTGGTTCTCTACTGCAGGTCTCGGCCAACTTAGGCAATAGTGGTGCTACCGAACCACTCTTGGTAGTGGACATTGAAGCCCCCAGCCCAAGTACACTCTGTGCCCTTGCTACCCTCATTGCTTCTTCCAAGTGGTGTTCAATATGGAGGAGTACTGATTCATCAGCTGAGGGAGGGCGGTAGGTAGTAATCAGCAGAACGTTTCCTTGTCCATGTTTGACCTGATGCCATAAGATGTCTTGGAGTCCGGAGTCAATGTTGAGAACTCCCAGGGCTACTCCCTCCTGATTGTATACCACCGTGCTTTCCACCTTTGCTGGCTTTATTCTACTGGTGGGACAGGACATACCCAGGTATGGTGATTGAGGAATCTGGGACATTGGCTTAAGGCACGATTCTGTGATTGTGATTATGTCAGACTGTTGCTTGACTAGTCTGTGGGACAGCTCTCCCAACTTTGGCACAAGTTACCAGATGTTGGTGAGGGCGACTGGGCTGGGTGTGACTTTGTCGTTTCTGGTGTCTAGGTGGATGCCAGGTGATCAGTCTGGTTTTATTTTTATTCACCTTTTCTGTAGCAGTTTGATACAACTGTGTAGCTTGCTAGGCCATTTCAGAGGACAGTTAAAAGTCAGCTGTGGGTCTGGAATTGCATGTATGCCAGACTGGACAGCAGATTTCCTTTTCCGAGGGACAACCAGATGGGTTTTTAACAATAATTCAGTAGTTTCATGATAATCATTACTGACACTAGCTTTTTAATTCCAGATTTATTAATTAATTGAATTTAAATTCCACCAGTTGCTGCAGTAGGATTTGATTGCATGTCCGTGCAGCATTAGTCCAAGCCTCTGGATTACTAGTCCAGTAACAATACCATCTGCTACTAGACCTCAAATGTGCTTTCATGCCTCCTGAAAGATCACAAAGTTCTTCAGTTATCAGTTTTGGGATTGGAATGAAAATTGATCTATGCCAGCACTTTCCCTCCTCTTAAATGCAAGAATCTATAAACGTATGGTATAGATGTAAAAATAAGTGAGAAACAAATGTGTAAGGCAGCAGAGGACATGTGGCATGATAACCAGGATTGGTGTGTTCATGTACTTATTGGCCCCACATTCAGCCTCCTGCCAACACTGCCCACTTACTGGAATAGAGTGCTAGGCTCTGCGCGTGCTCCGTGAGGATTCCCATGATTGGTCGGGAAGGACACGGCGGCTGCCGGGATTGGTCGAAGCGAGGAGGAAATGGATACAATGTGACCATGGGGCCGGGTGAGTGTCAATTTCTCAGTGAAGCGAGTTTGTGCTTTATTACAAGGAGAATTAAACAAAGTCACTGGATATTTTTGTACCTTTCATTGTATTTTTTTTAAACATTAAAGATCACAGCACCATGCTGAACGTGAACAGGCTGATCTCAGTCCTCTTCTTGCTCTTTGGCCCAGTCTCGGGCGACGATGATTCCGAATGGGTGAAACTCCCCAATACATGCGAAGGTTTGTGTTCCAGTTCTTACTGCACTCTTGACAACTACACATGTTACATACACAAACACTTGGCCTTCTGTTTTTTATTTCTGTTTTTTAGCGTCAATATTCACGTCGCCGATACTCTCAGGACGGTGCATAATAATGCTCTTAATCAGGAATTATTGCTATTGCAGGAAAAGAACTGTTGTTTACAACATATTTTGTGATTTCTTCAACAAATCGTTCCAAGAGGGATCGTTTTTCGTACTATTCGAATGCAGGATACTTCCCTTTTCGGGTCCATGATTTTTGTTAATATGAATTGCACATTGCTTTGGTTATTGTGCCTAATGTGGAAGCCAGGAGTACAACAGACTGGTCTCATTGTATTCCAGTGCTTATATGCTTTCATGCAAAGTATTCCGATTCTAATTCAAGTTTTTTAAAAATTACTGTTGGGCAGAGCAATGTTAAACGGTGATTATAATGAAAAAAGAGGAATTATTCCGAGCAGCTTTAAGATTCCTGAAATGCTGCAGGCGTTGCTGCTTTAAGCGCTTTGATAATCTTCCAGCTTCCACCTTTTTATGGTGCCTAGTTTTTGGTATTTTAAAGTGCCCATCAGTGAGGTTGAGTTGTCCTGGAACAGTCTTCTAAATACTCTACTCAATATCTGCCACATTCCTGGGTGTGGAAGTAAAGGCCTGCTCGGGTTTGCAAATGAAACCTGACCCGAGCACGACAGAACCACATCCAACCTGGGCCGAGTCCTTTCATTTTTTCCCACGCCCAACCTGACCCAACCCGAATACCGAAATAAAGTTGATTATATTAAAGAGGTTGTGCTCTACCTTCGATGGAATCGCTCACTGCAGACTAGTGCGTAGTGTTTCCCACCTTAACGTCCTGGCTGTCGCTGTGTCCGACTCGGCCCGGCCCGACCCGAGCCTGAATGCCAGACTGGAAGAGTGACCCGACCCAAACCCGACATATCTCGTCGGGTCCTGTCGGATTCAGGTTGGGTAGCTATGCTCTATGTGGAAGGTCTGCTGTAGAGTGAACTTTTTCAACATTGTTTTTGTGTATTTTTTTTAAATATAGGATACCTAATTAAAGTCCAACTATCAGTTTAAATTTGGCATGTCCTGACTGTATGATTGAAAATTCCTCTGTTTATAACACTGCCTTTTTTGCCGAAGACCTTTTAAGACCTCTTACCTATGGGGTTTGAGGTGATTTCAAATCCAGTTGGCATGATGATAGGATGGTATCTTGTCTTGTCCTAACACAGCAACATCAGTGGAGAGAGAAAGGGTTAACGTTTCAGGTTGATGACCTTTCATCAGAACTGAAAACGTCATCGACCTGAAACCTTAACTCTGTTTCTCTTTCCACAGATGCTGCTTGACCTGCTGAGTATTTCCAGCATTTTCTGTTTTTAATTTCAGATTTCCAGCATCCGCAATATTTTGCTTTTGTTTAGTAACAGAAATGTTTGTTTTTCTGATTGGGTTGATCCACTGGTATTGGAAAATGGAACACTTCTAATTTTGGATGCCTAGAGTCATTACTCAGACAGTTGGATTCAACGTAAAGTTCCACTGTCCTAATAGTATACCATATACCATAACCTCAGAGAAGGAACTCTTCCATTTCCCACAATGGCCTATTCTGTTGAGGTTGCACATGTGTGTTGTGGGCAAATGCATATGAGCAACTGGATTGAGACTGGCATTGATTCTAGCCCAGACTGTTCTCTACTCTCTGGTACCTGAAAAGGCTCTAAGTGAAATCAGTTTTTGGGCAGTCTCAACCCAGTTTAGAGCAAGGACTTAATCAGGCCTAGGTCCATATATACTTCCTGTGGTGCTCCCTGCTCCATCACCCAGTGTTACTCTTACAATCATTTGGTTCTTGGTTTATATTAATCTAGAGGTAACTTTTAATTTTGGAATTGAATTTTTTTTAATGCAAGACAAATTAAAATACCTGGTTTGAGAAGCTGGCAAACAAGCCCAGGGCCGTTACAAATCAAAGGGTAGTCTGTGTTTATTTAGTAAGGTCATTTTGAGAAGTGTAAAGACCCTACACAATGGGAACCCTCTTAACTTGTTGATGGGGATGTTGTGTCTGCAGCTGCCATCATCAGGGGTTTAAATTATTCATATGATTTCCTAGAGCAAAGTGAAGATATAAAGTTCAAAAATATCTCCGAGTGCTTACAGCGACAGTTACAGAGGTGAGAGTCATGACACCAGAGGTGGCCTCGTTTAGTTCTGCAGTTGGAACCAGAAAGTTTAGGAGAGTTTGTTCTGTTATTGTTAGCAATATTAATTATTCATCTGGATATCAGGAATCAAAGACAAAATTTGGAGTTGGAAATAATTAGTTTAAATTGCTATCTGGGATATCCCATATTTACCACATTGCTATGGAGTTAGATGTTGCTAGGGAGATGACTTTTGGGTCAGGTGCTTTTCTTTTGGATGCTTGCTGACACAGACAGTCAGTTGGATTTTGTAAAGCTGTTGGCTTTGGGAGCAGTTGGACTCAAGAGCAAAGAGGTCATTTGGAACCGGGAGTGTTTCTGTTTTGAGGCAGGCCTGTGCTCAAGCTGGGAAGTCCAGATTCTGAAAGCAATCTCATACCTCACAAGACAGCTGGGAAATTAGGGAAATTGAAGTGAATTCCTAATGGATGTGGTACACTTTGGATTGGTCCCAGCAGAAGTGAACAAACTGCCCAAGATCCTGTAACAGATAGGGAAAATTCCTGGGATGGAAGTAATAGTCAAATTGAAGTGTTCTGTTGAGATTTAGAGCTTAAAGTATTCACCTTCATGTCAAGATTTTAAATTAAATGTGTTTCCAAATTGCAGTTTAGAGTTAGTATTGTTTTGCTTTTTTTAACTCTTGTACAGTAAAGTTTTTGTTTAAAATGTGAAATCTTGTGGCATAATTCTTTCAGTACTAACTGGCTTTCTCCTTTTAAAAGTTAACGGTCCCTAATGGGATCGTAACACTACCCCCAAGAATTAAAAGCTCATATGGATGGGAACTCACCAATATCAGTACTTTTACCTTAGCGGGAGATGGGCATGGCATTGTAGGTGGAAGTCTGGTCCAGTGGCAACTGAAGGTGCTGAAAGGTTCCACTTGAGGAGGAGGTAAGGGTGGACAGCTGCCAGCATGAGCTGAGGGAGAAAAGAAGTGAAAGATCCTGGGGCAGTGGAGTGGGTATAGAATGCCAGGGAGGGGTGGAGAAAGTCTGAACTGAGAGTGAGAGATGAGTGTTAGCGTGAAGTGAGGGAGAAAGCTATCATCTTAAACAGAGGGTGGAGCGAAACATAGCGTAAATTGGGGGAAGAGAATGAAGAGTGCTAGACTTAAACTGGGTGTTGAGGGAGGGAAGTTTACCACTGAACTTGGAAGTGGGAAGAAGAATGCTTCCATATTACTGTGGCATATACATAATGCTAAAACAATTTAACATGTCTATTGTTCCCAATTCCGCTTTGTGCACTTTAAGTGTAACTACACACCAGAAGCATACATCAGCTTTTTTTTAAACAGTTGTTCAATTTTTGCTAGTTTTCGAGGTTGACATGTAAATGTGTATGTTTTTGGTCCTAACTGTTGCTTCTATTGGATGCCACTGCTTAATTTCAGTTCCTTACTCTGTGCTGTAAGTGGGAATTCCAAGTATCATGATCATATCAGGGATTCCCTCCTAAAACACAGCCTCATTCCAAAATGAAGCAGAATTGCCAATTGGAAGACGATGAAGTGCCTCTGCGAACTGTGGGGAAGAGATTGGAGGAAAGAGTGCCTCTGTGAAAAGGGTGGAGAGGGTTACTGTTGAGACAGGTTTTAGGAAAGTTATGGCCTGGCTGGCATGTAAATCTTGTTATGATCCTGTTGTTTTTTTTTGGGAAGGATGCGGTAAGCCTTTAAAGCTGGGAAAAGGAGCCGTGCTGCTTTAAGGCAGCAGGCTGCAGAAGCTGAGTCAAAGAATGCATTTTCATTGCCCCGGGATACAGCCATTCGGAGACTGCGATTCAAAGGGTGCATTCTCATTACCTTGGATACAGCCACTTGGACGGAGCATCGAGAGATATATTTGTTACAATTTAATTTTGAACTGGCTTAAGGTGCAAATACTCTGTTCTAATAGGGGACACAGACAGACAGCTGTGTGTTAGGACCTGAAAAGACTGCTCTCAGACCATTTAAACTGAAGGAAGAGAATTTAGTCTGTTTATTATTCTCTCTCAAAATTCTAAAAAGTCAAGCCAAACAGAGATCGCTGAGAAATTAAACAGAAGGAAGGGAAGTTAGATTGTGACAATCTTTTATCCCTTAAAAATTCTAAAGCTAAATTGATTCATTAAAAAGTGTTCGCAAGTTGTTAATTGTAGAAATTCATCACTAGAGAAGGAAAGCAACAATTTTGACTTCTGGATTAGATTACAGGTTGTTCTACTGTTGAAGAATTTTTTCCCCCCATCGGATGGCTGTGAGGACTTCAAGCAACCTTAGACTGTTTCATATCTGGCAGGAGCATAAATTTGCGAAGACTGTAGTTTTTTTCTATTTTAAATGTTGTTTATATCTTCGTAGTGTTTAAGAATTTAGCTTGTCTAATTAAAGTTAATTTGTTGATTTAAAGACACTTTGGTTAGCCTCATTCGGGTGTTAATAGATGGCACAATTTGGCTGGGTCTTTCTCTAATTTGAAAAGTTTAAAATGATATGTTGGGCAATCTGTGGAGGGACGGGATTGAATGAACAGTATGTTTTTCCCACCACAATCAGAATTGTATATTTTGATTAGGGGCTTTGACTGGAGCGGTCGGTCGTAACAATTTGGATAAATCCAAATGCCGCTTTTTTTTTTCCATTGAGCACAATTTTTAACAAGCATTCAAAAATTTCAAGGGACTCCACAAAAATAAATGAACCACTGTGTACAAGAGGACACAACTGGTATAATGTGACAGCAGTGTACTATCTACAGGATTCACTGCAGCACCTAGCCAAGGCTTTTCAGCAGCATCTCAAACCCATGACCTCTACCACCAAGCAGGACAGGGGCAGTAGAAGCATGGAAACACCATCACCTCCAGGTCACAAACCATTCTGTCATTGATATATATTGCTATTCCTTCATTGGCTCTGGGTCAAAATACTAGAACTGCCTACCAAGCAGCATGGTGGGAGCATCTTCGCTGCACGGACCACAATGGTTCAAGAAGGCGGCTCACCACCAACTTCTTGAGGGAAACTGGGGATGAGCGATAAATGCTGGCCCTACCAATCTCCCTGTGTCTGCGTGGGTTTTCTCCGGGTGCTCCGGTTTCCTCCCACAAGCCAAAAGACTTGCAGGTTGATAGGTAAATTGGCCATTATAAATTGTCACTAGTATAGGTAGGTGGTAGGGAAATATAGGAACAGGTGGGGGTGTTTGGTAGTAATATGGGACTAGTGTAGGATTAGTATAAATGGGTGGTTGATGTTCGGCACAGACTCGGTGGGCCGAAGGGCCTGTTTCAGTGCTGTATCTCTAATCTAAAAAAAAAAGGCGGCTCACCACCAACTTCTTGAGGGAAACTGGGGATGAGCGATAAATGCTGGCCCTACCAATCTGATAGTGATTTTTAGAAATGTGTGTACAATTTTTATTTATTTACCCTGGTTCCTAGTGTATAGGAAGCTATAGTATAAGTGGCTTTTAATTCAATGCAAATTGACAGTTTTGCTCTAACCAGAAGGATACTGAAATGGGAAATTAAAATATCACAATAGAATGGGAGTGATCAACCTTCAAAGCATGTTGATGTGAGAGTCCAACAATCTTTATTTTCCATCAAACCTGTATGGAACTGATCCGGAACGGCTTGATGCGTAGATCCTCCCTTGACCTTTTGCTACCCTCTGTAACCTCTTACAGCTGCCCTCTAAACCCTCTGACTCTGGCCTCTTGCACATCCCCTTCATCCCTTTTCCCTACCTATGGCTCCACTCCATTCTAATATCTTGTTTAACTTGATTTTATTTTGATGCATTTGCAACATGTCTTGTGATGCTATAGGTGGTATATAATGAAAGTTGTTGTTGATAACATAGGATGCTAAAAGTGTGGGAAAAAAGGTTCCATTCCCCAGCTTGGACATACCTCACCAAATACTCACCAGGTTCTTATCAAAATCTTTATTCTCTCATCTTTTTGGCTGGAATAAATGTGTGTATTTCACCATGTTGCTGTAACTATGAGTTGAGTAAATCTAATGAAATAATAATGCTCTGTTGAAAGCGCTACCCCTTTATGGTATGTGATGAGCACACTGAATATACAGTCCTCTGTGCCACTTGTTTCCGCACTATCTCTCTTGTTAGTGTTTTTGGTTGTTTTGTTTCTAGCTGTTGAACAGCAGTCTGAAAATAACTAGCCTTTTTACTTAACTGTTAATTTCAAACTGAATCAAAATGCACAGATGTATCAATTGTTCCTCTTTTAGAACAAAAATAGACATGAGAGACATGTTGCCATTTCTCTTTCATTTGTTTCCATTTCAAGAAACAGTCGCAACCGATTTTACTTTAAGATGCAAACCAAAGATAGATTCCATTTTCCTAAATTGGGAAACTTTATTTCAAATTAACTAAACTGTCAGTCTTACCAAGCTGGTTGGCATAGTAAATTGAAATATTAAACTGGTGCCATAGATAATGCCTCAATCCCAGCCATAAAAGGGCACTGTGTTAGGGCAGATTTGTGGAAGCTTTGCTTTGCACATAACTGTCGTATATGTGCCAGAGAGGACTTCATGCTGACCCAGGATGCTTGATAAGGATAGTGTGGCAAATACCAACACTAAAATCCCTCTGTTTGAGCACACTCACAAAAATACACTGTGTTACTACAAAATAAAATCACTAGTCAACACTCGGTGCTTCAGCCATTTGGAAGAGAAAGTCTTTCAGGTGGGAAACCTCATGAGAACTGGCAGACTGGTACTAGAGAAGCAACCTTCTAGGAATGGCCAGTCTAAGTGAAAATTTGATCAAGATTGCAAAAGAATTGGAAAAACAATAGAAATCAAAAGGTGTTATTAAATCTCTTGTTAACAACTTATTAACAGATTCCCATTGTGTGGCTCTTGTCAAAAATATTTAGTAGATTTTAATCTATTTTGTAATACTTAGAACATTGTTTTCTGTTTTATTTTAGAACTCTGGTACTCGTTTTTATTTTTATGCCATGTAAGGTATACTGCTTAACAGGCAACTATCTTTGGGTCAATGACAGAGGTTTTGGACCTCAGTTATTGGGACAATAATGTAGTGTACAATATTCCTTCTCTGGTTTAATAATGAAGTCTGCATTTTCAGTTATTCTTCCTTTGATATCTTTTTTTTTCTTTTTGCTTCTTAGTTTGCAAGTATCTTGCTGTGGAATTGAAATTGGCTTTTGAAGAAACAGGAAAAACCAATGAGGTGATTGATAACAAATACGGCTTTCTGGAAGGAAAGGGGTCGAAAATAAAATACAGGCACTCGTAAGCAAATTCCTGCAAGTTCACTTATTTTTGTAAGGGACACTGATATTTATACTTAATAAATTCTTCCTCTGTCTTTCTGGACCCTGGCCAAAAACCCAGGAGGATAACCTGCTCCTAGGCCTCTTCAAAAGACATTTTGAACCCGTTGTTAGCAAACGCAGTCACAACTCTTCCCATCATAGTGGAGACTGGTTGGTGTAAAAGGCGAGTTACTATCCTTTGTTTTGGGTCGAATTCAACCTCTAAGTACTAGTTGATGGGATAGAAATTTCCTCTGTCTGCTGGCAGGATTGCCCTTTCTCAATCTCAAATGACTTTGGCACGACTTTCACTCTGTCTATAGTGGACGCAGGCTCATAGCACAGAAGGCAAAAAGTGTTGCTGAATTTTCAGTCTTGCTCAGAAAAACTGTATGAATGAACAGTGTTTGGAAAATGGAATTGCACACTGGTGCAATTAGCGATAAGGTTCTGAAATTCAGGTTAGGATATATTGGGGTAAAGTACAATGTATTTTGCTTTGAATTTGGTTGTGTTAGACCTGAACCTGGTAGTGCTTGATGTAGACATTAATACTGGGTGCAAGAACATTCTTGAGCACTGATTTGTACTCCTAACTTTGATGAGCAGAAAATTCACCCACTCACAAGAAAGTAAAAGGCATGGCAGTATTTCAGTTGTTGGGGAGCGGAAGAGTGTTACAATTTCAACATTTTCCCCAGCGGCTTTCTCGTGTTATTTGCTAGACTGAAATTTCCAAAATCAGATTGATTATTTTCTTTTAGGAATCAAATTCTACATCTCAATTCTCTGCTGTATTTGTATTAACATAGCCCAGATTTAACAAGTTAAACTTGAATCCAGCAAATTGCTTACAGGAGAAAACATCCTATACCTACCATGTTCTCCCATTACTTAAGGTGCAAAGATAACATGCCATCAGCCAGAGAGGCAACTAGAATGATTGAGAGATTGCAGGGATTGGATTATAAAGAGTGATTACGTGAATTGGGCATGTTCTGACTGGAAAAAGAGATGGTTAAACGATGATTACTGTATTTAGGATTCTAAAGGACTAGAAAAGTAGATCACAACAAGCTATTTCGCCTTGTCCAGAACAGTGGAACTAGAGGATACGGACTGTATTTGTATGGATAAATTCAAAATTAAAGCAGAAAAATAATGAAAAAGAAAGAAGAGGGAATGGGAGAATGAAGATTATGGTGGGGGATTGAATGCATGATTGAAGAAAATAATTCTGAACAGATGTTTGAAAGCAGGGAAGGAGGTGGAAAGAGTTAAGGAGGAACTTCCAAATGATAGAAATGTAGTGCTTGAATAAGCATCTATATTGGTAGATTCAGTTCAGTTGGCAGGAAAAAAAGACAGAAGCACAAGGGAAGAGCCAACTGTGTAACAGCCCCTTAACCAATTTTATCTACTGCACCTGTGTAAGAGTCTGTCACTCCAGAATTGGCCATTATAGCCACTCCAGGCGCTGCTTCACAAACCACTGACCACCTCCAGGCGTTTACCCATTGTCTCTCTAGACAAGGAGGCCAAAGAAGAAGAAAAGAAGATTGGTAGATGTTTGACATTGGAAGACGAGTGAACTGTGTTGATTTTTAGTAGGAATTATCAGTACTAGTAAGGTTTTATTAATAATTCTAAGCTGTTGTAGTATTGGTAAGGTTTACTTTAGCAGTAGCAAAGGGTCAACTAATAAATAAAGGAATGTCAGGGTTGCTTCAACCTCGAGAGTGCACCTCATGTGTTATGTAGGAGCTCCAGGATGCTTCCCATATCCTGGAGAACCATTTGTGCAGGAAATGCCGTCAATTGAAGCAGCCTGAGCTTCGGGTTTTGGAATTTGAGCGGCAGCTGGCGACACTGCGGTGCATTCATGAGGATGAGAGCTACATGGATAGCATGTTTATAGATGTGGTCACTCCACAGCTGAAGAGTATGCAGGGAGAGAGGGAATGGGTGACCACCAGACAGTTAAAAAGAATCAGACAGGTAGTGTAGGAGACCCCTGAGTGCATCTCATTCTCCAACAGGTATTCAGTTCTGAGTACTGAGGAAAGTGATGCTTCACCTGGGGAGTGCCGCCAGTGCCCAGTCCATGGCATCACGGGTGGCTCAGCTGCACAGTGGGGTACAGGGAAGACTGGAAGAGCCGTAGTGATAGGTGATTCAATAGTCAGGGGAACAGACAGACGTGTCAGTGGCCGCAGACGTGAATCCAGGATGGTGTGCTGCCTCCCTGGTGCCAGGGTCAAGGATGTCACTGAGCAGCTGCAGAGCATCCTGAAGGGGAAGGGTCAACAGCCAGCAGACGTGGTCCACATCGGAACCAACAATATAGGTAGAAAGAGGGATGTGGTCTTGCAGTCGGAATTTAGGGAGCTAGGTAAGAAATTAGCAAGCAAGACCTCAAAATTAGTCATCTCCGGATTACTCCCAGTGTCACTTGCAAGTGAGTATAGAAGTAGAAGGATAAGACAGATGAATGATTGGCTGGAAAGTTGGTTCAGATTCCTGGGACATTGGGACCGGCTCTGGGGGAGATGGAACCTGTACAGGCTGGACGGGTTGCACCTGAACAGAGCTGGGAACTGAGTTCCCTGCGGAGCATTTTACTAGTGCTGTAGGGGAGGATTTAAACTAGTTTGGCAAGGAGATGGGGATCTAAGGGTAGACTCAGCTGGGACAAAATCGGAAATTAAAATGGAAGGTGGAAGACAGTCTGGAAGACAGAGGAAATGAGGGTTAGAAAATAAAAAAAGAGTTCGGCAGTGCTCAAGGGTATCTATTTCAATGCAAGGAGTATAGCAAATAAAGCAGATCAGCTGAGGGCACAGATAGACACATGGCAGTATGATATCATAGCTATTACAGAAAAATGGCTTAAGGAGGAACAGGAATGGCAGCTCAACGTTCCTGATTACAGGGTTTTCAGATGCGATAGGGAAGTGGATAAGAAAGGAGGGGTAGTGGCAATTTTGGTCAAGGAAACTATTACAGTTGTGAGGAGAGATAGTATGTTGGAAGATTCATCAAATGAGGCCATATGGATTGAGCGAAGAAACAAAAAAGGGGCAATCACACTACTGGGAGTGTACTATAGACCCCCAAACAGTCAGAGGGAGATAGAAGAGCAGATTTGTAGACAAATCTCCGAGAAGTGGGGCGGCGCAATGGTTAGCACCGCAGCCTCACAGCTCCAGCGACCCAGGTTCAATTGTGGGTACTGCCTGGATACAGGTCTGGTGCCAGAGGATTGGAGAATTGCTAATGTTGTACCTCTGTTCAAAAAAGGAGCAAAGGATAGACCGAATAATTACAGGCCAGTCAGTCTAACCTCAGTAGTGGGAAAATTATTGGAATCTTTTCTGAGACACAGGCTAAACTGTCAGTTAGAATGGCACAGGTTAATCAAGGATAGTCAGCATAGATTTGTTAAGGGAAGATCTTGTTTGACCAACTTGATCGAATTTTTTGAAGAAGTAACAAGGAAGATAGATGAGGGTAGTGCAGTTGATGTGGTCTATATGGATTTTAGCAAGGCCTTTTGACAAGGTCCCACATGGCAGACTGGTTAAAAAAATAAAATTCCATGGGATCCAGGGAAATGCAGCAAGGTGGATACAAAATTGGCTCAGTGGCAGGAAACCAAGGATAATTGTTGACGGCTGTTTTAGCGACTGGAGGACTGTTTCCAGTTGCATTCCGCAGGGCTCAGCACTGGGTCCCCTGCTTTTTGTGGTATATATTAACGATTTGGACATAAATGTAGGGGGCATGATCAAGAAGTTTGCCGATGACACAAAGATTGATCGTGTGGTACATAGTGAGGAGGATGGCTGTAGGCTGCAGGAAGATATTGATAGTCTGGTCACATGGGCAGAAAAGTGACAAATAGAATTCAACTTGAAGAAGTCTGAGATGATGCATTTGGGGAGGTCAAACAAGGCAAAGGAATACACGATTAATGGGACAATACTGAGAAGTGTAGAGGAAGTGAGGAACCTTGGAGTGAATGTCCACAGATCCCTGAAGGTAGCTGGACAGGTTGATAAGGTGGTTAAGAATACATATGGAATCCTTTCCTTTATTAACCGAGGTATAGAATACAAGAGCAGGGAGGTTATGCTGGAACTGCATAACTCATTGGTTAGACCACAAAGAACAAAACAAAGAACAAAGATAATTACAGCACAGGAACAGGCCCTTCGGCCCTCCAAGCCTGCGTCGATCCAGATCCTCTCTCTAAACATGTTGCCTATTTTCTAAGGTTCTGTATCTCTTTTCTTCCTGCCCATTCATGTATCTGTCTAGATACATCTTAAAAGACGCCATCGTGCCCGCATCTACCACCTCCGCTGGCAACGCGTTCCAGGCACCCACCACCCTCTGCGTAAAGAACTTTCCACGCATATCCCCCCTAAACTTTTCCCCTTTCACTTTGAACTCGTGTCCTCTAGTAATTGAATCCCCCACTCTGGGGGAAAAAGCCTCTTGCTATCCACCCTGTCTATACCTCTCATGATTTTGTACACCTCAATCAGGTCCCCCCTCAACCTCCGTCTTTCTAATGAAAATAATCCTAATCTACTCAACCTCTCTTCATAGCTAGCGCCCTCCATACCAGGCAACATCCTGGTGAACCTCCTCTGCACCCTCTCCAAAGCATCCACATCCTTTTGATAATGTGGCGACCAGAACTGTACGCAGTATTCCAAATGTGGCCGAATCAAAGTCCTATACAACTGTAACATGACCTGCCAACTCTTGTACTCAATACCCCGTCCGATGAAGGAAAGCATGCCGTCTTGACCACTCTATTTACCTGCGTTGCCACCTTCAGGGAACAGTGGACCTGAACACCCAAATCTCTCTGGACATCAATTTTCCCCAGGACTTTTCCATTTACTGTATAGTTCACTCTTGAATTGGATCTTCCAAAATGCATCACCTCGCATTTGCCCTGATTGAACTCCATCTGCCATTTCTCTGCCCAACTCTCCAATCTATCTATATTCTGCTGTATTCTCTGACAGTCCCCTTCACTATCTGCTACTCCACCAATCTTAGTGTCGTCTGCAAACTTGCTAATCAGTCCACCTATACTTTCCTCCAAATCATTTATGTATATCACAAACAACAGTGGTCCCAGCACGGATCCCTGTGGAACACCACTGGTCACACGTCTCCATTTTGAGAAACTCCCTTCTACTGCTACTCTCTGTCTCCTGTTGCCCAGCCAGTTCTTTATCCATCTAGCTAGTACACCTTGGACCCCAAGCGCCTTCACTTTCTCCATCAGCCTGCCATGGGGAACCTTATCAAACGCCTTACTGAAGTCCATGTATATGACATCGAAAGCCCTTCCCTCATCAATCAACTTTGTCACTTCCTCAAAGAATTCTATTAAGTTGGTAAGACATGACCTTCCCTGCACAAAACCATGTTGCCTATCACTGATGAGCCCATTTTCTTCCAAATGGGAATAGATCCTATCCCTCAGTATCTTCTCCAGCAGCTTCCCTACCACTGACGTCAGGCTCACCGGTCTATAATTACCTGGATTATCCCTGCTACCCTTCTTAAACAAGGGGACAACATTAGCAATTCTCCAGTCCTCCGGGACCTCACCCATATTTAAGGATGCTGCAAAGATATCTGTTAAGGCCCCAGCTATTTCCTGTCTTGCTTCCCTCAGTAACCTGGGATAGATCCCATCCGGACCTGGGGACTTGTCCACCTTAATGCCCTTTAGAATACCCAACACTTCCTCCCTCCTTATGCCGACTTGACCCAGAGTAATCAAACATCTGTTCCTAACCTCAACATCCGTCATGTCCCTCTCCTCGGTGAATACCGATGCAAAGTACTCGTTTAGAATCTCACCCATTTTCTCTGAGTCCAAGCATAACATTCCTCCTTTGTCCTTTAGTGGGCCAATCCTTTCTCTAGTTACCCTCTTTCTCCTTATATATGAATAAAAGGCTTTGGGATTTTCTTTAACCCTGTTTGCTAAAGATATTTCATGACCCCTTTTAGCCCTCTTAATTCCTCGTTTAAGATTGGTCCTACATTCCCGATATTCTTTCAAAGCTTCATCTTTCATCAGCCGCCTAGACCTTATGTATGCTTCCTTTTTCCTCTTAGCTAGTCTCACAATTTCACCTGTCATCCATGGTTCCCTAATCTTGCCATTTCTATCCCTCATTTTCACAGGAACATGTCTCTCCTGCACGCTAATCAACCTCTCTTTAAAAGCCTCCCACATATCACATGTGGATTTACCTTCAAACAGCTGCTCCCAATCTACATTCCCCAGCTCCTGCTGAATTTTGGTATAGTTGGCCTTCCCCCAATTTAGCACTCTTCCTTTAGGACCACACTCGTCTTTGTCCATGAGTATTTTAAAGCTTACGGAATTGTGATCACTATTCCCAAAGTAGTCCCCTACTGAAACTTCAACCACCTGGCCGGGCTCATTCCCCAACACCAGGTCCAGTATGGCCCCTTCCCGAGTTGGACTATTTACATACTGCTCTAGAAAACCCTCCTGGATGCTCCTTACAAATTCTGCTCCATCTAGACCTCTAACACTAAGTGAATCCCAGTCAATGTTGGGAAAATTAAAATCTCCCATCACCACCACCCTGTTGCTCCTACATCTTTCCATAATCTGTTTACATATTTGTAGCTCTATCTCACACTCGCTGTTGGGAGGCCTGTAGTACAGCCCCAACATTGTTACCGCACCCTTCCTATTTCTGAGTTCTGTCCATATTGCCTCACTGCTCGAGTCCGCCATAGTGCCCTCCTTCAGCACAGCTGTGATATCCTCTTTGACCAGTAATGCAACTCCTCCACCCCTTTTACCTCCCTCTCTATCCCGCCTGAAGCATCGATATCCTGGGATATTTAGTTGCCAATCATGTCCTTCCTTCAACCAAGTCTCAGTAATAGCAATAACATCATATTCCCAGGTACTAATCCAAGCCCTAAGTTCATCTGCCTTACCTACTACACTTCTTGCATTAAAACAAATGTACCTCAGACCACCAGTCCCTTTATATTCATCATCTGCTCCCTGCCTGCTCTTCCCCTTAGTCACACTGACTTTATTATCTAGTTCCTTACAGGCTTTTGTTACTACCTCCTTACTGTCAACTGACCTCAGTTGGTTCCCATCCCCCGCCACATTAGTTTAAACCCTCCCCAACAGCGTTAGCAAAAGCACCCCCAAGGACATTGGTTCCAGTCCGGCCCAGGTGTAGACCGTCCAATTTGTAATAGTCCCACCTCCCCCAGAACCGGTCCCAATGTCCCAAAAATCTGAACCCCTCCTTCCTGCACCATCTCTCAAGCCACGCATTCATCCTGACTATTCTTTCATTTTTACTCTCTGACTATCACGTGGCACTGGTAGCAATCCTGAGATTACTACCTCTGAGGTCCTGCTTTTTAACTTGGCTCCTAACTCCCTAAACTCTGCTTGTAGGACCTCATCCCGTTTTTTACCTATATCATTGGTGCCTATGTGCACAATGACAACTGGCTGTTCACCCTCCCCCTTTAGAATGTTCTGCAGCCGATCTGAGACATCCCTGACCCGTGCACCTGGGAGGCAACATACCATTCGGGAGCCTCGTTTTCGACCACAGAACCGCCTATCTACTCCCCTTACAATCGAATCCCCTACGACTATAGCCCTTCCACGCTTTTTCCCGCCCTTCTGAACAGCAGAGCCAGCCACGGTGCCATGGACCTGGCTACTGCTGCCTTCCCCTGGTGAGCCATCTCCCTCAACAGTATCCAAAACGGTATACTTGTTTTGGAGGGAGATGACCGCAGGGGACTCCTGCGCTGCCTTACTGCTCTTTCTCTGCCTTTTGGTCACCCATTCCCTTTCTCCCTCAGCAATCCTAATCTGCGGTGTGACCAATTCACTAAACGTGCTATCCACGACCTCCTCAGCATCGCGCATGCTCCAAAGTGAGTCCATCCGCAGCTCGAGAGCCGTCATGCGGTCTAACAAGAGCTGCAGTTGGACACACTTCCTGCACGTGAAGGAGTCAGGGACATCAGCCATGTCCCTGAGCTCCCACATTGAGCAAGAGGAGCATGACACGGGTCTGAGATCTCCTGCCATTTTTAATCTTAAGCTTAACTTAGTTAAATGAAAAAGGAACGAAAAGTTTTTACCAATCACGATAAAACCAGAGAAATAGAAAAAGCCTTACCTTATAAACACCCCACCGATTCCTTTTTTTTTGGTTAGAGGAGGAGGGCGGGTGGGAGACACGACAAGTGTGGTGTCTCGGGTTCAGAAACCGCCCAAATATATAGTGTTTTACTTACCCAGCAGCCCCCTGGCCTCCGCCGAAAAACAAAAGGAAATTAAGTTTACTTTCAACTGACCTTCCCAGCTGCTCACTCGCTCACACTCTGCTCCCGAAAAAGCTGCTGCAATGAAAGGAAAGTTATTTTAAACCGCCCAAATATATAGTGTTTTACTTACCCAGCAGCCCCCTGGCCTCCGCCGAAAAACAAAAGGAAATTAAGTTTACTTTCAAACTGACCTTCACAGCTGCTCACTCGCTCACACTCTGCTCCCGAAAAAGCTGCTTCCCAGCTGCTCACTCGCTCACACTCTGCTCCCGAAAAAGCTGCTGCAATGAAAGAGTACTGTGTGCAGTTCTGGTCACCTCATTACAGAAAGGATGTAATTGCACTAGAGAAGATACAGAGGAGATTTACGACGATGTTGGCAGGACTGGAAAAATGCAGCTATGAGGAAAGATTGGATAGGCTGGGGTTGTTCTCCTTGGAACAGAGGAGGCTGAGGGGAAATCTGATTGAAAAGTTTGAGAGGCCTGTGTACAGTGGAGGTGAAGGGCCTGTTCACCTTAGCAGAGAGGTCAGTGACGAGGGGGCATAGATTTAAAGTGATTGGAAGAAAAATTAGAGGGGAGATGAGGAAAAACTTTTTCACCCAGAGAGTGGTGATGGTCTGGAACTCACTGCCTGAAGGGGTAGTTGAGGTAGAGACCCTCAACTCATTTAAAAGGAGTCTGGATATGCACCTCAAGTGCTGTAAGCTGCAGGGCTACGGAGCAAATGCCGGAAGGTGGGATTAGAATAGGTGGATCGTTTTTTGGCCAGTACAGACACGATGGACCAAGTGGCCCCTTTCTGTTCCTTAAACTTTATATGCTTCTATGAATCCAGTGATATCAGCAGACTAAGGTATGTGTGAGCATGTAAGGCTAGAGAGGATCTCCATGGGAGGGTGGAGTGAGGCCATGGAGCAATTTCAAAGTGATGATGAAAATTTTGAAGTCAGTTCTTTGCGAGTTGAGGAGTCAGTAGAACTTGGCGGTGGTTGTTATAATTCAGAAAGCGGGTTGGTGAAGGATAGAACTGGAGCTAATCTTTACACACTTTTATAAGCATTTATGTACAGAGTTGCACATTACAAGCATGCATCTCTTAACCTAATAACCACAGTTTCAGTTTGTGTCTATTTATAGGGACACAAGTGAATCCCCAGTTAATGCCCACCACATACATACAATTAATATACAGTTAACGGTGGTAGTGATAATGGGAGTGTCAGGACATGAGGCACAGCTTTGTGGATTAATTGTAACATGGCAGGTTGAGATGTTAGACCGACTCAGAGAATTGTTTGGGGGGAGGGTGTGGCCGGCCTCAAAGACTTGAAGGCATGGACTAGGGTTTTGGTAACAGTGGGGGAGTGATAAGTATAGGGGTGGGCTGTTCTTTGCAGGTGGATGAAAGTAGTTTTGGTAATGGATATTGGGAAATGAAGTTCAGTTTGAATCAGGCAGTATGCCAATGTCTCGCACTGCATGTCATAGTCTGAGATGGTGTGATGGAGAGGAGTTTGATGGAGTCGAAGCCAGTGATTACAGGAAGAAGTTGAAGAGGGTAGGTTTTAGTTTTGCTTACATTAAGCTGGATGAAATTATGGTATATCTAGGTCTCATTGGACAGGCAGTCAAAAGGTGTAGCAACAGCCTTTGATTGATGGAGGAGATTGAGCTAGATGGTTGTCAGCATTCATATGGAAGTTGACTCAATGCTTTGTATGATATTGCCATACTAAGATGTAAATGATTATGAAGAAGAATGGATGGAGCTTTGGGATTTGGTGAGGTGAACAGAGAAGAACCTGTTACTTACCTCACCGACAACTAACCTTTAATTGACCTTGAATTACGTCAGTTAAGATTTATGGCCTTAAAGGGCAAGGTCACTTTATGCACATTACTAAAACACAACACTGTTGCGACATTTAGCTTTGAACAAATCAAAACATCTAGTCTTAGTTACAGAAATCTAGATTACTCTGCCTGGCAATAGGCAAGAGCTACATATAGATTTAGAATAGCAAAGGGCTAAAATCATCACGCCAGGATCCGAAAATGAAATACTGCAGTATGAAAAAAGGTTTTCTTGTTAACTGTCTTCAATTTTTTTTCTCACAAAGTGACATTCGGTTGATTGAAGTAACTGAAAACATTTGTAACCGGCTGCTGGAATATAATCTACACAAGGAACGAACTGGGAGTAATCGCTTTGCAAAGGTAAGCATTGCTGAGCTGGCTTTTAGTGAAGAGGGGAAAGTAGTCTTCTTCTGGATTTTGTTGGTGGTGGGTGCCATGATGGGCATTGCATTTGATGTATATTGGCATCCATATTGAAGGATTATTGTTTATGACAAAGTGACTGCAACTTTATTAGGTGACTACTCACAATTGACTTTTATTTTGTTCTTGGAATGTGAGTGGCGCTGCCAAAAGCACATTTATTGCCCATCCCTAGTTGCCTTGAGAAGCTGGTGGTGAACATCCATTGGGATGTTCCTCCCAATGGTGTTAATTACAGAATATCAGGATTTTGACCCAGCAACAGTCAAGGACATATATGCCCAAGTGAGGGTGGTGTGTGACTTGGAGGAGAATTTGGAAATGGTGCTCCCATACTTTTGTACAGAGCTGGGAGGTGCAGTTGAAGTTACTTTGATGAGTTACTGCAGTTCAAAAGACCATTTTTACTGCAGATTTAACAATCTAGGCTTCTTTGTTCACTTGCTCATTTTAGCATCAAAAACTGGGAGATAATCAGGGGAAATACAGATCTATAAATCTAGGGTAAATTGGGAGAAAATCAATCTTTATTTAGAACATCATTAAATGTCAAAAAAACAGGCAAGGCTGGTTAAGCAAGTGACGGTGAACAATTATTTATACAGTTCACAGGCACCAAAATATCCTCTTGTCACTCTGTCAAGAATATTGCTGATGTGCAAAGGATCATTTTTCTCCCCTGATTTTTAGCTCAAGATAGTTTATAGGATATTGGTTTTCTAAATAATCAACTTTAATCAATTCTTATATTTGCCACACCCCCCACACTCTAATCCTGACTCCAACCCATAGCTTACACATGTTGGATCTGATAATTTAAGCCTATGCTCCCCAGGAGCCCATCCCAGCAATAGCATGGCCACACAAATAGTGAAATAGATTTGGTTCTTTGGTTAATTCACTGTGTTTGGAATCCAGACAAGACAGCGGCAAACAGCCAGTCACACAACACATGCATTTTATTAGGAATTGACATCATTGTCGAGATAAATTATTTACTGGATTGTTTAAACCATTTTCCTTCTCGCACATAGCTGAGAAATCCTATCCAAAATTAATGCAAGTATTAAAATCTCCCGGTGGGAAATGGTTGTGATATTCAGGAACGAATGTTCTGTTCTGACAAGTTCATCAGCAAGTGAACTTGCCTAAAGAAGCTTCTCCTCAGATTTTGGCACTGAAAAATCGATCCTGGTGTTCTTGTACATCGTGCATGTTGTGTGCTTACTTCAGCATGGAGTGTGCATGATTGTGTCACCAGTCCGATGCATGCACATTTTGGGGTACACTGGGACCAGGAGGATTCATACATTTGAAAAGTTAGAATCAGGCAGAAATCATTTCTACCAATGCACAAACCTGGACATAACTAGGAATGTATTGGTGTAAATCAGTAAATAAACAATTTACAAGTTTTCTATACAGAATGTGGTGAGTAGGTGGTGGGAGGGGATGTATAATGAACCCGATGGCAGGAAAACAGATTGAGAAATAAGATACCTGACATCAGCTCATTCTTTTCGATGACTTTACAACTTTGGAACTCCAGTCCGTTCACTCTCTCCCTTCGTAGTGCAGTCTATAAGCTTTTCAGCCCCAAGCTTGGTGATATCTACTCACTCCTTGCTTTATCTCATGGACTCTCCTACTTGTCTCAGCCTTGCTAATGCCTTCACAATAAGCTTTGATCCTTCATTTGGGTCCTCAATTTAAGAAGAGAATTCACAGTAGATTTTCTGATTGGTGTAATTTTAATGCTGGTGCATTCTCATGCTTATGAATCTAAATTTAATATTCTTAAATCCTGCTGTCATACCAAAGCAAGTAAAAAATTGCACATTCATTTGAACTCTTCAAGTGTCACTGCACCCTGCCTCTTTCCTTATGCTATGGCCTCTGAATTATTTAAATATTTTTTCCAAGCTATGCCTCGAGATTTTTTTCCCCCACTTCCTAGGCATCTGTGCCTCCTTTCTTCTCCTGCTTCCACAACACAGCTGACCACTGTTCTCACTCTTCACATTAAGTACAGATGAGTGATGTCATTCAGCCCATCATGCTAATGCTTGCTAGAATCTGTGGTTTATCTTACCCTCACTTGCACTAACTGCCTCTCATAGTATCTAACTCTCAGAATTATGCCAGAGTTTTACCTCCACTACATGACCCAGAAGGCTATTCCAGATGTCATCGCTCTTTAAGTGAAGAAATGCTGACTGAAAAAATGACTGAAGAATTGCTCAATACTGAACCTGACTTGTATCTATGTCCCCTGTCCTGCGGGTTTGATCTAAGTTAAAATATTGCTATAGATTTATGTTTTCTATTCCATGCAGTATCATAGGCCCGTATCTTGCAGTCAGGGACAAAACATTGGCGCTCGCCGCTAACCTCAAAGAAAGTTGCCTACAAAGATCTAATGATCTCTGTAGAGCAGTTTTCCCCTTTCCCAATGGCAGTTTAAATCTGGTGCCAAGATAAAAGGGGATCTGCAGATGTCCAGCAACAGTAATACCAGCAGGCAGGGTAAGTAATCAATCACGTTGAAGTATGCTCACAGACAGCAAATCAAGAAGTTAAAAGCATTGAATCCTTTTGCTTTTAATTTAAAATTTCAGATGGCAAAATAAATTATTTATAATTGGATTAAGATAGAAACTAAAATAAAAATGAGCTTAAATTTATTATTTTAAAGATATGTGGAATTTTTATAATCGGTAATGCAGCAATTTGACGTTCCACAAATTTAAAATCAGCTTTTCAGGGCCAGTGAGGGTGTTTAGCAATAATTATGAAGTCAGTTAGTTGGCCATTAAGATCCAGTTACTCCTCATTCAACTGCTGCAGGGTTTTTACAGCAAGATTAATAGCATAAGAATGGAAGTTCTTGTCAGTTCAGTGATTTCTGATTGATTGCAGTCTAGGGGACCTTAACAGCGCACCTTCCGGAGAAGCATAGAATCATTGACAGCAACTTCTGAATTTCCATATTATTTTGCGCGTATGCAGACTCCCGAAATTGCTGTCGGTTTCTGTGGAGTAATGACAGCGAATGCTGACAGTTTCATTGTCGTTATCAGCACAAAATCTGGGCCATAGAAGGTCTCCTCATATGCACCTCCTTTGTAAAGCCAAAGACTTGCACCATTTGACAGATTCCAGGCTCACCATTGGGTGATGAAACTGTTGTAGTTTTCACCATGTTCTCAAACTGATTCATTATTACTAGAGAAATGAAGCACATCCAAGAAGCAGTTAGTCGTTTGGCCAGGAATTTTGTCTAAATGCTTTCTGGATGTATTGAGCACCCAGTAATATAAGTCCTGCTTTATCCCTACACTGAAGATCCCCTGTAAGTACAGAAAAATAATCAGTCACTGAAGACCAATAAACTGCTTTGTGATATAAAGAGAAGATGGTTAGGAGATCAGAGTAATGAGTGAGACACCATAAAGAAAGCAATAAGACAGAGGCAATAGTGAAATGTATCTTTTTTTAAAATCATCATGCAGAGAGTCATTAATGCTTTATTTTATTTCTTTGCAAACCAGGGAATGAGTGAGACATTCCAGACTCTCCATGGCCTTGTTCATAAAGGTGTAAAAGTTGTGATGGATATCCCCTACGAACTGTGGAATGAGACATCGGCTGAGGTCTCTGACATGAAGAAGCAGGTATGTGCAGAGCACCTGATCTACAACTTGGGCAGGGAGGAGGGTGGTGGGTGGCAGATGAGGGACTGCTTTTACAAGGAAAAGAATTAACACCAAAGATAATTACTTTTTTCAGTTCCCTTGATCATTCCATTGTAAAGTGCACTGCCCAGTACGGAACTGGAGCACAGAGATCAGGAACATTCTAGTTTGATGTCTGGTCTGGACTCAATGAGCTGAAAAGGGCCAGAGGACAGTTGCAGTGCAACAATTCTGTGTCCTTTGGGTCAGGATGGGAAAAATCAGCAAGGATTCCAGCTCCTGATAACTCCAGTGATCTCTCCTGGAAGTGTGTGTGTTTATGTCCTGTTGGGTTGTGATGGCCTTTTAAGTTGAATAGGCTTTTTGGCATTCACAGTCTAGTTTCATACATGAGAAATGGACTCTTAATCAAGGTACTGGAGGGTGCTGAGCACCACTGGAACAGTAATCTAGTCTGAGTTCAAGAGAGGAGGAGAAAAAAAAATCTAAGAGGCAAAAATATCTTTATCCTATTGATTTTGGGCCCTTCTGCCAGTATCCTACATCGTGACTGTTGGGATCCCCGTGGAGATCACCAACAAACCCAAAGAATCAAATCCACCGACTGACCTCAATTCAGGAAACAAAAACGAAATGGACAAGATTTCACTTTTATAAATATTACTTTAACACTCAAACCAAGACCAACATAAATTAGACATGAACTAACAGTTAAATCACAATCGATATATAGTTTAAACATGTTAATTATCAGATATAGCAAAGATGGGTCTCACGAGTTCTCTGTATAGTCCTTTCAGCATGTATGGCCCCAAATTACAGTCACAGGGTTCTTCACAACTCTGAAATTCCTCAGGTAGGTCTTCAGATCCTGTCTTCCAAGATGCAGCTATAATTCCTGATTTACAGCAGTTTCACTTTAATGCCGAACTCTACAGGTACAGTCTTTATGAAAAGAAAAACAACATACTTCTCCAGAACCTTCCTCAGTTCATCTAAATAACAGAAACCACTCGTAAATCCAGTCTTCACTTTCTTTAACCTGCCTGTAAAATGAAACCTTCCTGCCATCTCAGCTTGGATGGCTCTTTTATCTGGTCCCAACCAGTTTTAGTTACCTCAGTAACCTGAAGTATTTTTCAATTTCTATGAGGGCATTCTATTCTTAAAAAAAAACAATCTTTTGCGACTAGCGCCAATGCACCTGCCAGAGCATTCAACAAGTCATCTGTTCAGATAACAGTTCACAAACGTTTCCCATGGGTCCTGCAGAGCGCAGATTCTATCACTTGACCAAGATCTCTATATACATGGTAGCAACAATGTATAATAAAACCCATATGAATTGGTTTAAAGGTACATATTCCTCTGAATTCCAAAATTAAATACAGCCACTTTGTATTAAAACAATTGGATTTTAATTTTTGGAAAAATATGCATCAGGTTTATACAACCAAATTTAATTATTTTTTGGTGGGGGGTATTAGTCACTGAGGACCAGGCTGTGCTCTAAGGAAATGAAGAGGGAGTCCTGGAGGAGTTTGGGGATGGGGTTCTAACCCTTAGGAGCAGGAACATGAGGAGGCAGAGGTAACTGGAGAGAGGTGGCAGAACATGTGGGACAGGACCACTTTCACATACACCTTTAAAATTCATGTGCTTAGTAAGTTGAAAAATATCCCAACTGCATAGAGATCATGTGATCATTTTCTACACAAAATGTCTGTTGTCAGATTGCCATTGATTGACAAAATAGAGAGGACCGAGATGCCAATAGTCTTTTTTCTTTAAAGCCATTTTGGGATTAGATGGCAATACAGCTAAATATACTTTCCTATTAAGCTGTGAAACTATTGGTGCTTGTCAAACTCCAAAAATGTGATCTCTTTCTTTTATACCCCAGTGCGACGTAATGGTGGAAAAGTATGAGGATGTTATTGAGGACTGGTATAAAAATCATCAGCATGAAGACCTCACCATGTTCCTCTGCGAACGACATGTGCTGAAGGCCCATGAGACAGGTATAAACCTTTCTAAAAGTCCTGGAGACATGCATTGCATTTAGGCTGCTTTAATTTTTTTACTGCAGTCAGATAGAACAATCATCCCTGGGCGGAAAGCAGCTACAGTAACCCTGTGAAGGAGTTAAAAAAAAAAAAAAATCCCCATGTTTCTTTGAATTGCCTTGGCATCTTTTATCTGTTAAAGGTGTTGCATGATTGCAAGTTGTAGTTTCAATAATAGATGTTATCTATCTGCCAGTGTTATGACCGAGGTGGGAGAAGTGCGCTGTTTATTTTAGTTACACTTCTCCACAGGTCACAACATATATTTAAATTTTCCCACTTACCGGTACAATCATTTTCCCAGAATAAAACACACCAACCCAGGTTTCTTTAATAAACAACAAAATTATCTGTTTATTATAAAACAAGTCTTAACCAGTAATGAAGCAAAGCATAAACACACAGATTGAACTATAAAAGCTCCTTTTTTACCTTAGCCCCTCACACACATGCACACGCATCTACACCGGTTAACTGGAAAAATAAAAGGAATTTTTGTTTTAGAGCTCTGTTACAAAAAAAAAAGACCAAAAAAACACAGGCTGAATACTTGCTCATTCTTTAAGAACAAAAGAGAAGATATGGAAAGATGTCCTTTGTTTCTGTTCCCAAATGCGTATAGATGGCTGTCACTGGGATCTTCCTAGAACAGTTCTCTCCAGGCGATGTTGAAGATCAGTTTGGGTAGGTTTTCCAAGAAATGCAGCTACAGAGGCTTCAGATAGGCCTTGCAGCAGAAATGTGGCAACAGGGATTTTAGTTCCCACATATTCGATATGCAGGGTTTCTTCAAATACAGGAGGAAAATGGAAATTAATACACTGATACACATGATTTCTTTCCAAGAGAGAGAAAAAGAGATGAGCTGGGTTTCCTTGGCAGGCAAAAACCAAATGTCTTCCAAGCAGTTTACACTCCAACTGTCTTTTTAAAACCACTTTCCATATACCAACTCGCTGTCCAAAGCGAAACCATAAGCAATGTCACAAAATCTTGACCTGTCACTTCCCTGTAAACATCTTTCCCCAAGTGAAAAACAACCCCTGCTGGGTAATGATCTGCAGACAGGTGCCTTCCAGTAATTGTTTGTTTTTTATGCTCAGTTCAAAAATCTTCTGGTGATCTCCCTTAAAAAAACACAAAGTTCAGCATCTCTTCAAGCTTCCTGATGAATCAGTGTCCATAATTCAACTATGAGTCCTTAAAAACATATTTTACAAAAAATAGAAGCACTCTCGGAACACCAGTCCTCTTTTGGTATCTTGAGTTGAAAGAAGTAGCAGACTTAAAACCCTCCAAGAGAAGCCTAGTTCACCAGCTGCTCTTGTTCTATCCAAGCAGAAAACTCCATGGGTAAATTTAGCCGTGCACACTGAAATCTGCACCTCAACGCTGGCAGTGAATGGTTACATATAGATCTTCTTTGGCCTCCTTATCTCGAGAGACAATGGGTTAGCGCCTGGAGGTGGTCAGTGGTGTGTGAAGCAGCGCCTGGAGTGGCTATAAAGGCCAATTCTAGAGTGACAGGCTCTTCCACAGGTGCTGCAGAGAAATTTGTTAGTCGGGGCTGTTACACAGTTGGCTCTCCCCTTGCGCCTCTGTCTTTTTTCCTGCCAACTGCTAAGTCTCTTCGACTCGCCACACTTTAGCCCCGCCTTTATGGCTGCCCGCCAGCTCTGGCGAACGCTGGCAACTGACTCCCACGACATGTGATCAATGTCACAGGACTTCATGTCGCGTTTGCAGACGTCTTTAAAGCGGAGACATGGAGGGCCGGTGGGTCTGATACCAGTGGCGAGCTCGCTGTACAATGTGTCTTTGGGGATCCTGCCATCTTCCATGCGGCTCACATGGCCAAGCCATCTCAAGCGCCGCTGACTCAGTAGTGTGTATAAGCTGGGGATGTTGGCCGCCTCGAGTACTTCTGTGTTGGAGATACGGTCCTGCCACTTGATGTCAAGTATTCTCCGGAGGTAGCGAAGATGGAATGAATTGAGACGTCGCTCTTGGCTGACATACGTTGTCCAGGCCTTGCCGCCATAGAGCAAGGTACTGAGGACACAGGCTTGATACACTCAGACTTTTGTGTTCCGTGTCAGTGCGCCATTTTCCCACACTCTCTTGGCCAGTCTGGACATAGCAGTGGAAGCCTTTCCCATGCGCTTGTTGATTTCTGCATCTAGAGACAGGTTACTGGCGATAGTTGAGCCTAGGTAGGTGAACTCTTGAACCACTTCCAGAGCGTGGTCGCTAATATTGATGGATGGAGCATTTCTGACGTCCTGCCCCATGATGTTCGTTTTCTTGAGGCTGATGATTAGGCCAAATTAATTGCAGGCAGCCGTAAACCTGTCGATGAGACTCTGCAGGCACTCTTCAGTGTGAGATGTTAAAGCAGCATCGTCAGCAAAGAAGAGTTCCCTGATGAGGACTTTCCGTACTTTGGACTTCGCTCTTAGACGGGCAAGGTTGAACAACCTGCCCCCTGATCTTGTGTGGAGGAAAATTCCTTCTTCAGAGGACTTGAACGCATGTGAAAGCAGCAGGGATATACATATAGATAGAATCATAGATTAGTGCAGCACTGAAGACCATTCAGGCTATTGAGTATGTGCTGGCTCTTTTGAAGAGCAATCCAGTTAGACCCGCTCCCTCGCTCTTTCCCTGTATCACTGCAATTTTTTTCTCCTCCGAGTATTTATCCAATACGCTTTTGAAAGCTACTATTGGATCTATATCCACCATCCTATCAGGCAGTGCTGGTTCTGTTGCTAATCAGCTTAAATCTGTGCCCTTGGTTATCAACCCTTCAGCCATTGGAAACATTTTCTCTTTATCTAAAACCTTAATGATTTTAAATACCTCTATCAAATCTCATCTTAGCCTTCTCTGCTCGAAGGAGAACAACCCCCATTTTCTCCAGTCTATCCACGTAGCTGTAATCCCTTATCTCTAGTAAATCTCTTCTGTATCTTCTCTAAAGCCTTCATGTCCTTCCTAAGGTGTAGTGCCCAGAATGGGACACAATAATCGAGCTGGGGTTAAACTACTGTTTTATATAGGTTTGGCATGATGTCCTGGCTTTTGTACTCTATGACTCTATTTACAAAGCTCAGATCCCATATGCTTTATTAACTACTTTGTTAACCTGTCCCACTATCTTTTAAAGATGTGTGCACTCCCCTTAAAATTGTACCATTTAGCTTGTATTGTGTCTCCTATTCTTCCTACCAAAATGTATCACCATGCACTTTGCTGCATTGAATTTCATCCACCATGTGTCTGTCCATTCCATGTAATGTCAAAATGTACTGTTGTTTTCTTGAAAATGCATCATCATGACAGACTGTCAGGTGACAGGAAGGGATTGTTTTCTGTGGAACTGGTCTCGAGGCTGCATTTGCTGGTTTATAGTATATTCCCTGATGTTAAATGGTGGTAGTCTTATCGCTGGCAATGGAGACAAATGTCATGTCTGGGAATGCACAAATGAAGCCATTGCATTTTCACAGTAGCAATACAGTAAAATATCATTTATATTTTATGCCATATGTGCTAAAGAAGGTTCCTGCACAAAGTGTATCAACAATTAATGCACTAATCTGAATCTATTTTAGAATGTTTGAGGGAAAAGTGGAATAGCCGGAAGGGGGACCCTGCAGCAATCAATGAGGAGAAGAAGAAGAAAAAGAAGAAAAATAAGGATAAAGAGGGTAAGGAAGGGAATAGAAAGAAAGATAAAAAAGGAAAGAAGAAAAAGAGACAAGAGGATGACAGTGACGGGGAAGGGGAAAAAAACATGTCGTCTGATGATGAGCAAACCCAACAGAAATCACCTCCATCCCGCAGACCTGATGAACTGTAAAGACTGAAGGACTAGGCCAGAAAGCACTGGTTCAGAGCAGTGTGTTAAAGAACATTACTGGTAAATGGACAGTAATCTGAACCCAGTAGACCGTTCTGAATATGAATTTAAGTAGCTTTAAATTAATCAGATACATTGGCAAAAAAAAGGTCACTTATCTGATTGTTGGTTTGTCTGTTTATACATCATGGTCCACTGCAATAACCCATGCTCTTCCATCCCTTCCTATATCTGAGCGACCTGGATATAGAACAAAACACAGACTGTGTCCTCTGTTCTATTGCTTGAATTTAAGCAACTCACTGTTGACATTTTATGCTTGAATGTCCCTATCCTGCCTTTTTTTTTTAAGGGTAATTTTAAAACATTACATTGGACATGTGTAGATCCAAAGTTGTAGGAGTGGGGAAAATTAGTTAGTATCACACCTCTTGTAGTTTAGGCAGTGGATAAGAATTCATAAATGGTTAATTTTGTGTCTGAATTTTGACCTGCTTTGGGGATTTGAGTCAGGAAATGATGCCACAGCATTCAAAGCATGAGTTGTTTTGAGGTAGATGATGTGCCCTTATATTTCGCAATGCAATGTTGTGAAGGTTGACGGGTGCTTGAAAGCAGATCCAATGATTTATTATCCATTAAGACACCAAGGAGTGACCCAGAATGAAGAACGCACCAAAGCTGAAATATAAAATCAGTTATAGCTTCTAAAGGTTACTGGTTTTCAATAGCAGGAAAATAGAAGTTCACTTATTTAGTTCCTGTAAGCTAATGATTCTGTATGTAGGGATTAACAGCCCCACTAAAGGCAAAGTCATGGGTTTTCTATTTTCATGGAAAGCCAAATGGGATTACTAAATGTGAGCTCTAAAACATTGGTTAAAAATTGTGGAATCCCATGTAATAAAAACAGAATTTGACTTACGAAATCACCTTAAATCAATATCCTCTAGCTTTCATTTTGACCTACACTGCTTGTGTAGAATTTGAATTTTGTATAGATGTCAAAAGCACATAGTTCTTTCATGTACTACATAAAAGTGACTCATAACTGAGCATTATAACCAAATAAGTGTGTGCATTCAACAATGAATGGGCAACAAATGCTGGCCTCGCCAGTGACACTGACCTCCCAGGAACGATTAAAAAAAAAATACTGTCAGCTTTTTGGATTAAAAAAAAAACTAAACTCCTGTCTACCATAAAGTGCAAAGTCACATGATAAAAGTCAGCAGCAACATAGAGTCACAGTTGTTTGAGTACAAAAAGAGGCCATTCGGCCCATTGACTCCATGCTGGCTCTCTAGAGCAATCCATTCAGCCCCATTGCCCAGCTCTATCCCCATACTCCTCAATGTTTATTTCCCTCAAGTGACCATCCAGTTTTCTTTCTTTTAAAGTAATGTTGCCATTTCAAGGCTATAATGTGGTCTTGGGGTTTGAATGACCTGAATAAACTAGTCCCCTCTCATTCACACGGTTTGTGAATTTATCCAAATTGACACATACAGACAAACATGCACATAGGCTTATTAATAACCAACATCATTCATTCAGTGAAATAAAGGTCCCTAGACTTGCAGTACTCAGGCATGTAATAGACACAGTTACATTGATTCTGGGAATTTTCCACTCATTTCTGCTAGTGACTTCTGTAAATCAGTAACCAGTAACGTGCTATTACTTACGATGGAAATCACTAATCATTTGGGGTGCAGTGGTGTGGAAATTCACAACATATATCTACCCAAATGTAGGCACACTAACCTCTGGGAAAAGTAATTTTTTTATGTATTAAAACCCCAATTAGATCCTTCCATATGCCTGTTGCATGTGGCTTTTATGCTCATTCTGATTGACTTCTTGTAGCACAATTTCACAGTATCAGAATAATTTAAAGCTAATTAAAGGCTGGTCCTTCTCTGTAACTTTGAAGTGTTTTTCTGGACTTCTTTGGAAATTGTCCAGTTTAACTGTTCTTATTCAAATGTCAGGAATGCTCTTTATTGGCAGCAGGAATTAGTCAAAATGGACCTCATATTACAACTTGGCAGAGTGCTGCAAACACCTGTAGCCGGATGTGTGTTTGCACTCACAAATATACCGAAATAAACAGGCTCCTTACAGAAGACTGGTGCTTTATAACCCACCGTGCCCGCCCCCCCCCCCCCTCTTCACTGCCCTGCATTCCTTCTCAAACATGTAAGGAAAGTGGGTGGGCAAATTACATCAGGCCACTGCTGCGAACCTCCTCAGAGTCCAGAGGCAGAGGTTTGGAGGATGGTCACCTATGTGATCTCAGTTGGGGAATAATGCTGTGGGGTGAGGGAAATCTAGAGTGTAGTTGCTTTTATTTGAATGGAGGGGAAATGAAGATTGAAACCCTTCTTCAGAACTCTTCCAGAAGCTGGCTGACCAGCTCTGCTTTTGTTTTTATTCATTGTTTTTAAACCTGAACACTCAATAGGATGCAGGTTGTGTTACAGTCATATATTTAATCTGCAAACACCTATGTGTGTCCTAAATCTTGCTTTATGTTCACATTTCCAACTAGGATATTCTTTATGTACCTTTTATTAAATGAATGAATTTGCCATTGAATCAACTGAGCAAAAGTCAACTTCACTCAACACCCTAACCCTCCCCCAGCCTCCGCTCCCTAGCATCAACCTTTTCCAAAATTTAGTTTTTTTTTCAAAATATATGGATTTATAATGTCTTGTTATTTTTCTCTTGTCTGGAATTTTGTCTGAGACTTGTCTAGAGTATTGGCTGAAACTATCTTTGGGGTAAGATAAGTTTTGTGTTAGAAAATGCACACTTTTCCCTGCCTGACTTGTGACAAATTTCAGGCAGGACAGGACTCCCTCACTGTCCTAAGCTGTAAGTCTGGACCTGGGACAATTTGCATATGGTAGAGGGGAGCTTGCTTGTTCCACCAATAAGTTACGTCAATCTGGGGGCAGAAGCTTGCTGTAGCAAGCCTTGGGAAGCTAACAGAGCAGAAGAAATAGGCAGCCTATTAAGTAGTCTGTTGATTTATTTTTCTTCTTAAATTTTTACCCGACAACTACTTCCTTGACCTGTGTACAGTGGATTCTGAAATCTAATGAGCTAACCCTGCATCCAGGATTCTAAGAGTGCAAATAGCAGGGAATATGACAGAGGCAGTGATTCCCTCAGTTGCATGCATTAATTATTTACCTGTCATCCAAATATAAAGTGGTCACAGTTTACCCCTTCAGGAGCAATCACAACAACAATGTGTATTTACATAGCACCTTTAACTTGGTAAGGCGTCCTACCTGAAACCCATGGCAACACAGCAGTGCTTTCCAGCTCCACTCCTTACATTCGCCAAAAAAAAATCAGTGAGGGAAAAGCAGAAAGCTCAGGCCTATAATCTGAAAATAGGTGGGTAGGGCAGCTAAGGGAATGGAATCTCTTCCATCTCCTGCTCATAAAGATTTTATTTGAAATTTGAATTATTTAAAAATAGATTGGAAAATGGAAAGTGTCGAAGGTTTTTTTTATAAGGGTATAGTAGGCAGAATTCTTGGCATAGCCCAGAAACTCTCAAAGAGCTTCCTTGATAACTGGAAGATACACCCCCAACTGCCCCTTCCCCTTTACCAGAAAGATGTTGCAGGTAGCAAAAGGGTAAAAATGCCAGTAGAACCAAATTCCAGCTGAAAATGGGTGATCCACTCGCTGTCTGGGCTGGTGTTGGATTGGAATATTGAGACCTGTGATTTTCTGAAATGAATTTGGACAGTTTTAACCCGGTTCACAATAGAAGCACGGCCATAGTATAATTCGGCACTGACTCGTAATCTCAACCAGAGAGACTAGAAATGGATAAGTGGGGGAATGAAAAATTTCACACACAGGCACTAGAGAGAGTCTTTTGAGGTTAGGGCACATTGCTGGGGCAGAGATTACCTAAATCTGAGCTCAAAATTTCACAAAATGGTTTTTACAAAACACACATCCCAAAATCACAAGTTGATTCACTTACTCTGCCATCTTATTTATATTGCATGATCCTCCACAAAAATAAAGTTTGGTATTATTTCAAGAGTATGTGTTAGAGCTTTTCTGGCTTCTTGGCTGGTAGAATATTAAATTCCATCTTTGAACTGATTGCTGTCTAAACATCTAAGTCTTTGATGGATATCAGACTTCAAATATCCTGTTTGTATAAATTATCCAGATAATACATCTCACTTATTTTCCATTATAGCTGAGTATATTCATTATCTTAATGATTTGTATCAATTCAGAATGATGATGCACGATATTTGAGAAAAATTTGGGAGGGAATGACAGCTCCTCCTTCTGGTGGCAGATAAAAGAAAATAGTAACGCTCCCCATCTGGTAGCATCCGGGCCCCTTTTCAAATGATAGCAATTGGTGGGTAGGGAATGTCTGTATCGCGCTACGTAATGAGTCTGCTACATTGCTCAGTTGGTCTTTTCCTGTCCAACATTTTCAAACATCCATATACACCTTGGTTGTAGGGAAATCACATGCTAAGAATGCAGATTTTTTTATTCAGTCACAGGATGTGAGCATTGCTGGTAAGGCCAGCATTTATTGGTCATCCTTAATTTCCCTTGAGAAGATGGTAGGCTGTTTTCTTGAACCATTGCCTACTTTGATACAACAGAGAAGCTTGCGAGGACAGATCAAAGGGTAGTTAAGCATCAAGCACATGGCTGTGGGTCTGCAGTCATATATAACCAATATAGCAGATTTTCTTCCCTAAAGGGCATTAATGAATGAGATGGTTTTTTTTATATAACAATCTGGTAGTTTCATGGTCGCCATTACTGATAACTAGCATTTTAATTCCAGATTTATTTAACTTAATTTAAATTCCCCAGCTGCCATGATGGGATGTGAGCTCATGAATCATTAGTATAGGCCTCTAAATTACTAGTCCAGTAATATAACCATTATGCTACCTATTCACACCAAACAGGTGGCAACTAGAGTACCCTTCTGCTCCTGCTTTATCTTTGCCCCAGGAACTTACATCGTATAACCAGTTCATTTTTAACTTGGAAGTTAACCTCTACCAACTTTGCCCAAGATTCCCTAACCAACCGAGAAGAAACCTAGCAGCACTTGAGAGGATTGAGAGAGAACATGGAATATGAAGGGCTGACAGTGGAGGTATTGATATTCTGTTTTGTCGTTCTACAGCCTTTGTAGGAGCTATGCCAAGGTATACCAACTTAGAAGGAAGGAGGCCCTGCTGGAACACTCCAAGCCCAGCTACCATAACCAATCTGCCAAAAACATTGTCCTACTGAATACAAATGATAAACAGCAATTCCTGGTAAATGTGTGAGATGATCTCTATGCAGCTGCCTCCGACATAAAAATCAGTCACAGAAAAGTTGAACAACCTTGCGATGGTGTACAACACTTATTTGCTGTATTATAAGTCAGCTTTTTTTTTTCATTCATTCATGGGATGTGGGCATTACTGGCTAGGACAGCATTTATTGCCCATCCCTAATTGTCCTTTAGTAGGTGGTGGTGAGCTGCCTTCTTGAACCGCTGCAGTCCATGTGGGGTAGGTACACCCACAGTGCTGTTAGGAGGGGAGTTCCAGGATTTTGACCCAGCGACAGTGAAGGAACAGTGATATAGTTCCAAGTCAGGATGGTGTGTGGCTTGGAGGGGAACTTGCAGGTGGTGGTATTCCCATGCAATTCCTGTCCTTGTCCTTCTAGGTGGTAGAGGTTGTGGGTTTGGAAGGTGCAGTCAAAGGAGCCTTGGTGCATTGCTGCAGTGTATCTTGAAGATGGTACACTCTGCTGCCACTGTGCATTGGTGGTGGAGGGAGTGAATGTTCGTAGATGGGGTGACAATCAAGCGGGCTGCTTTGTCCTGGATGGTGTCGAGTTTCATGAGTGTTGTTGGAGCTGCACCCACCCAGGCAAGTGGAGAGTATTCCATCACACTCTTGACTTGTGCCTTGTACATGGTGGACAGGCTTTGGGGACTGAGAAGATGAGTTACTTGCCGCATGATTCCTAGCCTCTGACCTGCTGTTGTAGCCACGGTATTTATATGGCTACTCCAGGTCAGTTTCTGGTCAATGGTAACCACCAGGATGTTGATAGTGGGGGATTCAGTGATGTAATGCCTTTGAATGCCAAGGGGAGATGGTTAGATTCTCTCTTGTTTGAGATAGTCATTGCCTGGCACTTGTGTGGTGCAAATGTTGCTTGCCACTTATCAACCCAAGCCTGGATATTGTCCAGGTCTTGCTGCATTTCTGCATGGACTGCTTCAGCATCTGAGGAGTCGCGAATGGTGCTGATCATTGAGCAATCATCTGCGAACATCCCCACTTCTGACCATATGATGGAGGGAAGGTCATTGATGAAGCAACTGAAGATGCTTGGGCCTTGGACACTAACCTGAGGAACTCCTGCAGTGATATCCTGGAGCTGAGATGATTGACCTCCAACAACCACAACTATGCGGTATGACTCCAACCAGTGGAGAGTTTTCTCCCTTATTCCCATTGACTCCAGTTTTGCTAGGGCTCCTTGATGCCATACTCGATCAAATGCTGCCTTAATGTCAAGGGCAGTCACTTTCACCTCACCTAGAGTCATAGATTTTACAGCACTGAAATGTGCATGCGCTGACCATCAAGCACCCGTCCAATCTAATCCCATTTTCCCGCACTTGGCCCGTAGCCTTGTTTGCTATGGCATTTCAAGTGCTCATCTAAATAGTTCTTAAATGTTGTGAGGGTTCCTGTCTCTACCACCCCTTCAGGCAGTGTGTTCCAGATTCCAACCACCCTCTGAATGAAAACAATTTTCCTCAACTCCCCTCTAAACCTCCTGCCCCTTACCTTAAATCTATGCCCACTGATTATTGACCCCTCCGCTAAGGGAAAAAGTTTCTTTCTATCGATCCTATCAATACCCCTCATAATTTTGTATACCTTTTTTTTATATTCTTTCATGGGATGTGGGTGTCGCAGGCCAGGCCAGCATTTATTGCCCATTCCCAATTGCCCTTGAACTGAGTGGCTTGCTAGGCCATTTCGCAGGCATGTAAGAGTCAACCACATTGCTGTGGATCTGGAGTCACATGTCGGCCAGACCAGGTAAGGACAGCAGATTTCCTTCCCTAAAGGACATTAGTGAACTAGATGGGTTTTTACAACAATCGACAATGGCTTTATGGTCATCATTAGACCAGCTTTAAATTCCAGATTTATTAATTGAATTCAAATTCCACCTTCTGCTGTGGTGGGATTCGAACCCATGTCCCCAGAGCAATACCTGGGTCTCTGGATTACTAGTCCAGTGACAATACCAGTACGCCACCGCCTCCCTCAGTCAGGTCCCCCCCTCAGCCTTCTCCGTTCCAAGGAAAACAACCCTAGCCTTTTTAGTCTCTCTCCATACCTGAAATGCTCTAGCCCAGGCAACATCCTGGTGAATCTCCTCTGCACCCTCTCCAGTGCAATCACATCCTTCCTGTAGTGTGGCAACCAGAACTGTACACAGTCCTCCAACTGTGGCCTAACTAGCATTTTATACAGCTCCAACATAACCTCCCTGCTCTTATATTCTCTGCCTCGGCTATAAAGGCAAGTATTCCTATGCCTTCCTAACCACCTTATCTACCTGTACTGCTGCCTTCAGTGATCTATGGACAAGTAGACCAAGGTCTCTCTGACCCTCTGTACTTCCTATGGTCCTACCATCCATTGTATATTCCCTTGCCTTGTTAGTCCTTCCAAAGTGCATCACCTCACACGTCTCAGGATTAAACTCATCTGTCACTGCTCTGCCCATCTTACCAGCCCATCTATATCGTCCTGTAATCTAAGGCTTTCCCCCTCACTATTTACAAAACCACCAATTTTCGTGTTGTCTGTGAACTTACTGATCATACCTACAATATTCACGTCTAAATCATTAAAGTACACTATAAACAGTAAGGATCCCAGCGCCGATCCCTGCAATACCCCACTGACCACAGGCCTCCATTCGCAAAAACGCCCTCCTTCCAATTTTGGATCCAATATGCCAAATAACCTTGGATCCCATGGGCTCTTACCTTCTTAACCAATCTCCCATGCGGGATCTTATCAAAAGCCATAATGAAGTCCATGTAGACTACAGCAATTGCTTTACCCTCATCTACATATCTACTCACCTTCTCGAAAAATTCAATCAAATTTGTTAGACACGATCTCCCCCTGACAAAGCCATGTTAACTGTCCCTGATCACTCCCTGCCTCTCCAAGTGGAGATTAATCCTGTCTTTCAGAATTTTTTCCAATAATTTCCCTACTACTAATGTTAGACTCACAAGCCTATAATTACCTGGTTTATCCCTGCTACCCTTATTGAATAATGGTACACATTGACTATCCTCCAGTCCTCTGGTACCTCTCTTGTGGCCAGAGAGGATTTGAAAATTTGTGTCAGAGCCCCTGCTCTCTCCTCCCTTGCCTCACATTGCAGCCTGGGATACATTTCATCTGGGCCTGGGGATTTATCCACCTTTAAGCCTGCTAATACAGCTAATACTTCCTCCTTTTCAATGCTAATTTTATCAAATATATCACAATCCCCTCCCTGATCACTGCACCTACATCGTTCCTCTCCATAGTGAACACAGATGAAAAGTAATCATTCAAAAACTCATCTATGTCCTCTGGCTCCACACACAGATTGCTTCTTTGATCCCAAATGGGCCCCACTTTTCCCCTGGTTATCCTCTTGCCCTTAACATACTTATACAACACCTTGGGATTTTCTTTTATCTTGTCTGCTAGTGTTTTTTCAATCCCCCTCTTTGCTCTCCTAATTACTTTTTTTAAGTACTCCCCTACACTTTCTATCCTCCTCTAGGGCCTCCGCTGTTTTCAGCGCTCTGAATCTGCCATAAGCCTCCTTTTTTTTCCTAATCCAATCCTCTATATCCCTTGTCATCCAGGGTTCCCTGGACTTGTTAGTCCAACCCTTCACCTTTACTGACACATGTTGTACCTGAACCCTCACTATTTCCTTTCTGAATGAATCCCACTGATCTGATGCAGACGTTCCTATAAGAAGCTGCTCCCAGTCCACTTTGGCCAGATCCTGTTTTATCATATTGAAATCTGCCTTCCCCCAATTCAGTACTTTTATTTTCGGTTCCTCTATGTCCTTTTCCATAACTACCTTAAATCTTAGAGTTATGGTCACTATCCCCGAACTGCTCCCCCACTGACACTTCTATCACTTGTCGAGCTTCATTCCCTAGGATTAGATCCAGTAACCCGCCCCCCCCCCCCCCCCCCCCCACTCTCCCCCCCCACCCCAACCTCCTGTAGAACTCTTTACGTGCTGGCTCAAAAAGCTCTCCTGAATGCACTTGAAGAATTCCGCCCCCTTTAAACTCTTTGCACTTATGTTATCCCCTCTACTATAGGGGAAGTTGAAATCCCCTACTATTATTACCCTATTATTTTTGCACCTGTCTGAGATTTGCCTACATATCTGCTCCTCTATCTCCCCCTGACTGTTTGGAGGCCTGTAGTACACTCCCAGCCATGTGATTGCCCCCTTATTGTTTATAAGTTCTACCCATATGGCCTTGTTAGAGGAACCTTCTAAGATATCATCTCTCCTTACTGCAGTAATTGACTCCTTAATCAACAGTGCACTGCCACCTCTTTTACACCCCACCCTATCACGTCTGAAGATTCTGTACCCTGGGATATTAAGCTGCCAGTCCTACCCTTCCCTCAACCATGTCTCAGTGATAGCAATATCATAATCCCATGTGTTAATCAACATCTTCAAGTCATCTGCCTTACTAGTAAGACTCCTTGCATTAAAATAGATACAATCCAACCTTGCATTATTTGCTTGAGCCATAACAGGTCTATATTTGCTCTACCCTCCAGACTGACTTAGCTTCTCTTCTATATTTGATTGTACATCACCCCCTACTGTGCTTCCACTCTGCATCCCATCCCCCTGCCAAATTAGTTTAAACCACCGCAACACGCTAGCAAACCTCCCAGCAAGGATGTTAGTCCCGTTCTGGTTCAGGTGCAACCCGTCCATCTTATACAGATCCCACCTACGCCAGAAACAGGCCCAGTGATCCAGGAAACTGTAGCCCTCCCTCCTGCACCATCTCTTCAACCATGCATTCATCTACTCTAACCTCCTATTCATGTACTCACTAGCCCGTGGCACCGGAAGAAACCCAGAGATTACAACCTTTGAGGTCCTACTTTTTAATCTGCTGCCTAGCTCCCTAATTTCATTTTGCAGTTCAGCTCTTTTGTCCTTGTTTGAACCAAGGCTGTAATGAGGGCAGGAGCTGAGTGGCCCTGGCGGAACCCAAACTGAGCGTCACTGAGCAGGTTATTGCTAAGCAAGTGCCACTTGATAGCAATGTCGATGACACCTTCCATCACTTTACTGATGATTGAGAGTAGACTGATGGGGCAGTAATTGGCCGGGTTGGATTTGTCCTGCTGTTTGTGTACAGGACATACCTTGGCAATTTTCCACATTGCTGCGTAGATGCTAGTGTTGTAGCTATACTGGAACAGCTTGGCTAGCAGCGCAGCAAGTTCTGGAGCACAGGCCTTCAGTACTATTGCCGGAATGTTGTCAGGGCCCGTAGCCTTTGCGGTATCCTGTGCCTTCAGTTGTTTCTTTATGTCACGTGGAGTGAATCGAATTGCCTGAAGACTCGCTGGGGACTTCAGGAGGAGGCCAAGATGGACCATTTCTGGCTGAAGATTGTTGCAAATGCTTCAGCCTTTTCTTTTGCACTGATGTGCTGTGCTCCCCCATCATTGAGAATGGGGATATTTCTGGAGCCTCCTCCTCCTGTTAGTTGTTTAATTGTCCACCACCATTCAGGACTAGATGTGGCAGGACTGCAGAGCTAGATCTGATTAAAGGCCTGCTACCCGACCTGAACCTGACGGGACCAGATGACATGTCGGGTTTGGGTCAGGTCGGGTCGCTCTTCTGGGTCCGGCTTTCGGGCTCGGGTCGGGTCGAGTCGGAGACACACGGTATTAATTGGACTTGAAAGGTTGTTTAAAAAGATTAAGGTTAGAGCTACGAAGTCAGTGATTGTTTAGTCACAAGTTAAACAGAAACCCATAGAGTTGTGCCCAGACAGGTTGTGCCACACTGCACCAGTTTATTGAACTTCAGTACATACCTGTGTGTAGATTAGACTGCTGACAGTGATCAGTTTATTTTTTTACATAAATACTGTATATTTTATAACTAATCACTCAGGACCTTCCTGGTCTCTGCATCTCAGCTGCTCACTGGATAAACTTGCAACAAGTATTTCAACCTGTAAAGCAGGAGTCTAGGCAATGTATAATATTTTCTGAGCCTTCGGGCAATTGCTGTGTTTATTTTAAGCAATACGCATACTGGTACAGTGTGGCACAACCTGTCTGGGTACAACTCCATGGGTTTCTGTTTAACTTGTGACCAGACAATCACTGACATGGTGGCTCCAATCTTCATCTTTTTAAACAACCTTTCAAGTACAATTGCAGTTATTGTTGCTTATCTGCACTAACTGAAAAAGTGAAGAACGGAATCGGAAGGTAGGTAAAGTGAACATTCCAGTGGTCGGGTCAGGATTGGGTCGGGCACAGGAAAAAATGGAAGGACTCGGGCCAGGTCGGGCTCGGACCCGATGTAGTTCTGTTGGGTTTGGGTTGGGTTTTTTTTTCTGAGCTGAGCATACCTTTCGATCTGATCCTTTGATACTATAATGGGCAGAATCTCATAAAGTCCTGAAGTCCCTTAACATAAATTCAAGGTGCTCTTTGCATTGATGAGAGTGAAATCACAGTACACAGGAAGTAGTCATCTGGCACATCACACCTAATGCTTTTGCTTGTTCTAACTGGAGCTGTTGGCCTATATTTTGAATGGCGTGCTTTTCGTATCTGCATGGTTTGAAATGGGTGCTATGCTGACAATTTTGTTGGTCTGTCCATTTGTATCGTTATGCATGGCTTGAGGGGCAGATTTGATGTACTCAATATTACAGTGGGAGTGGGAATGGAAAATTGCATAGAAGGAAAATTTAAAGGTATCAGAAGAGCAGCATAATTTATTTTAACTGCCTTCAGAAAGCCTCAGTAGCATTTCAAACAGCCTTTACAAAAACTGATGAATAAAGAGGGTGAAAACTGACAGGCAAAAATGAGGAGAATGAAAACCTAAGGCGCAGGCATTAGTTGGGTCAGTAACGCTGCAGTACAGTTCTGGTCCTCTTGTTTGATGAATGTTGAAATGGAGGTGGTGCAGTACAAGATGGCTACGAGGATGCTCCATTGCATCATCTCCATAGGTCAGTGTTGCAGCAAGCTCACAAGGAGCTACAAATAAACTTCAGCCTACTGTTGACTATTAGTCATTGGCTGTGCCAGCCTTATGTTATTATAATAGCTGCGGATGTCCTTTGAGCAGCTGGCATCAACTCTGATGACCTGCTCTGCATGCAGAGTTGCCTATGGTTATTGCCCAGTTGATGTGCCAGGGCCTGCAACATTGGTTGGTGGCATCTTAGCAGGTAGGGATAATCAGGCTAAGCTGGCTGTTGATTTAAACTGCCAAGCCTTCTCTCGTGCAGTAATCAGCAGATAATGAGTCCAACTCAGGAACCAGATTAGAAGCATGCCCTTGAAACCAGCAGAGCATCGCTCAGGCGCACAAGTCAGTGAGCAACTTAGAGTTTGGAAGCAAAGGCCAAAGTGTTACCTTTGGGAGGACAGGATCTCAAGTTCTCTGGAGAAGCTGGAAGTTAGACAATTGGAAATTAAACCCAGAAACTGGAGGATTTTATTTACTAGGATGGCTCTGGGAATGAGGGAATTTAGCTACAACGTTAGGTTGGCGAAGCAGCAGTTGTTCTCAGAGCAAAGGTGATTGAAGGGAGATCTGAGCGTTGTAAAAGTTTGACAGATTTTGATAAAGATACAGCACTGAAACAGGCCCTTCGGCCCAGGTAGACAAAGAAAAGCTGTTCCCATTAGCTGATGGTACAAGGACTAGGGGAGACAGATTTAAGGTTTTGGGCAAGGGTTGCAGCGGGAAATGCGAGGACACACTTTATGAACGAGCACTGATGCCTGGAACATACTGCCTGCGAGGGTGTTGGAAACAGAGACAATGACTTCAAAAGGAACTTGAGGGAAATAAGCTTACAGGGCTATGGGAATAGAGCAGCAGATGAGATTGGATAGCTCTACAGCCAGCCCATATAAACTTGATGAGCCAAAGGGCCTCCTTCTGTGCTGTAATGTTTTTATGACTGAGTGTGAAGTTGTTTCACAGACTGGTTTAAGAGCACAGTAAGGTCCAGCTATACAGTAATGCAGTGGAATAGAATGAAGTCTAGGAACCAGCTGAGGCTGGGGTCCATCTCAAGAATCCTCTCAAAAATCAGCAGTAGAGACAGTATTTACTGAAGGCATAGGCCATTGACCTCAGCTCAATGTGGGATTGGGCAATCAGGAAACAGAAGAACCGCAAAGATTAATCCAGGAACCAGTGGAAGAGTGCAGCATGGTCCAGAAACAGATGGGAGATGATGCAGGGTCTCTGAGTCAGTGGCAAAGTAGAGTTTGATCCAGCAATACTGCAGAATAGTAGCGTGAAGCCTAGGAACGTAAGGGACAATGGAATACAATCCTCTTAATATGAGGTAAAAATAGGTCAAGTGTGTGGCCTAATGTCATTTTTTATGGATGAGCTGAGCCCATATTTTCCCCAGAACCAACCAAGGCCAGCCAAGCTCCTCTGGTGTGGTTGTAGAATGCAGCATCATAAAGAACAGAGATTACACATTGTCATATTCCACAAAAATAATTACATGTACTTATAGAAAGAGATTGAAGTTTATTTTTAGATGAAGGCTAAACAAAGCAATTATTGTATACACATCTTTATTACAGGAGCCATATTCAGAACACACCAAGACATATGGGTGAACAGTAGATTGTAAGAATAGCTAGCTTTTTCAATCAAATTTCATCTTTAAATATGATTTGCTGTGCCTATCTCTAGCATTTTCTGTTTTTATTTCAGTGTTACAATTGTTTTACATATCAAATGTTCCCTCAATAACCTCCTTTCATCCAACCCGAACTGTCATAGTAAAAGATAATGTCCATTTACCCCAGCAAATACAACCTTTTTTTGTTTTAACATTAGTTCCTACACTAATGTATTGGACAGCTCTAGCTGTGAAATCAACATGTATGTTAACACTGCACAGAATCAGTAGATATCCTTAGAAAGCATCAAAAAACAAAACTAGAGAACATTTTGTTTTAAATATTTTGTAGTTTATCTCCCTCTTGCTGTCTGTGTTCCAACTGTAAATGAGGCAACAATAAAAGGTGATAATCAGTAACTCCATTAAACAGCGTTTGGTGCCAGTAGTAAGATCAAAATAAAAGTTTGTTAAAATTACTGCTTCACATTGATGATTCCTTTCCTCCCCTCCCCCAACTCCCCAAATGAAAGTCAGATAGAAGACTCCTCAGCCTCAACTGAAGATGGGATAGTCACAGGCAGTCAAAATATCCAAATAAATGGTTGATGAAAATAAGGACAAGACCACTGCTTCAACTGCTGAGAATTCTGCTATACTCAATTCATTCGCAAAGTTCATCAATATAAAGTTTTCTTCTACTGTTTGTGTCAATAATTGAGTCTAGGTAATGACTTTAAAAACTACACAGTTTTGCTGCTGATTCATGGAAGAGAGAGTGAAATTTCAAAATGTTTAGCATATTGGGGGGGGGGGGGGGAAGGAAGGGCAGAAATGTGTACAAACATATACACGTTCAATAATGGTCTGAGCAGAAATCTGGTGTGGAAAGTAGATGAGAGGGGTGGGGGAGAAAGGATTCACAAATAATTTTATTTGGAATATTAATCATTTGAAGACAATCCCCAGAAATTTCCAGACACTATCACAAGTTGTTTTTAAATTATAACATATGAGATACATTGGCGTGAAGCTACACATTACTGAACACACTATTTTATATTTTCACATCTCTAGTTTTCCAGTGACATCTATCTTTCAAGCCAAAACCCAATCCACCTGTTGGATACAGTGACTACCCAACATTGCTGCAAGTTTGGTCATTGGATATTCTTTATCAGTGAACAGTTTTGACACTATTGAAACTGGAAAGAGAACTTATTCTATGATCAGTGTTGCTATCACTGCTTTGACAGGTACTTAATGAAACGTCTTGTTTCATGTTTGCAGAGCTGTTGAGATCAAAGAATATTTTACCAATGAAACTGTGCTAAAAAAGACTTTCCTTCAGGTACAAGTCTGAGTATGAAGTGAGTTACAAGTAATACAACATGTGTTGTGCACATACTTGGAGAGATAGCATGTAGCACACAACCATTACAAGCTCTCAGAATTTAGTTTCCCCACCTTGCTCGTATTCCATGTTTTGAGGGAAACAGCACAGTTCAGACTGAAGTCATAAAACAACCTCCATTTTCAACCTTCTATTATTCTCCTCAGCTGTAAGCCAAGACCACCTTTAGCCACTTGCAGAGGTGTCTTTTCCTCCTTGTTCTCAATGTAAATACTCGCTCCATTCTCTACCAGAAGCTTGGCTTCTTCAGCTCGCTCTTCATCACACGCCAAGTGTCTGCAAGGAGAAGCTTAAATCAAAGATCTATCTCACATTCAAAATCCAAATACAGTAGGAAAAAAGGTCAGCAATTTCAAGATGTATATTTGCTGGCATTCTGTTAAAACAAAAATGTACAGTACCAGTTGCCTAATATCTCATAGCTGTAGAACTCAACTGTTTAACATTACTATTTCAGAAATAGACCATCTCCGCTGCATTCAGTGGACAACAGCACATACTTAGCATTATATGAGGGCATATAGTTCCATAAGCAACAATTTTCATGTGTAAATATTGGCAGTCAATATTAGTAGGCTACAGGTCCATGAGGAGGAGTTTGGGGGCATGACAGCTGGATCATCACATGAGAATTTTACAGTAGGGTTCACTGGATGGCAGGACCATGAACCCTGTCAGCTTCTTTTGTTCCTCTAGCTCTAGATATATTAGGGGCAAAGACAGTGCACACTGCAGCCCTAGCAGAGATTAGCTTCTCAGCACAGACCACAGATTATACAGAACTGGTTCAGTTCAGTAGCACATTTACCTATTGTCTATTGGAGTAGCCAAGAAATTGGGTCTGAATTTTCTGAAGCTGGCCACCAGAGCAATGACGCATCTATGGTGTACGCCATGATGGTGCAACAGAAATTACAGAAAAGTATGACAAGAGTGACTTATGTCATTACTTTTGCCATGCCATCAGCGGTTGGGATTTTTGCACTGCCCCACAGGGACCATGCCAAAAATGTTAATCAGCTAATGATCATAGCTCTGCACCCCCACTGAAATCAATAGTGACAGCAAATTTTCTGCATTTCAGCCAATGTTCATGTTACTACCACTTGGACTGAACAATAGTGGCATTGTAGACCTAGCAGCAGCGTGAATTGTGTTTATTCAAGAAGATGGTTGTTTCTGATGCCTCTGTAGCTACTTAATGAACACAAAATCAATCTGAAGAGAATCCCCAGATCCATTCTCATAAATGGAATTCAAAAGACTATGAAACGTTTTGAGATTCCACAAGGAACTAAATAAATCCAAGTCTTTGTTCACAGTTATAAATTTTACAATCAACAACCCTACATGCATTAAAAATCGTTAAGTAATAACAGGCATCTGGTGAACCTGAAAAAAATGTATATTCGGTAAAATAACACATCAGATGCAGTTGGAAACTGAAGTTAACTGCATTCTTTTTATGCATTACTCAGTTTAGAAGGTTTTTGACACTTTTAAAGTTGTGGTTAAATAGTAAATGAAGAGAAAATGAACTTTTATCATTTGTAGGAATGTCAACAACCACAAAAAACTTGCCATCAAAAACTTGACATGTTTCACTGAGACTGCTCTCACTGTCAAACAGCTCAGCATTTTCTAGTTAAAATTTAAGTCTCGTTAAATGAGTGAATTTTATGACATCAGAATGTTACATTGCATCAGCAAATAGGTGCACAGTGGATATCATAATTAAAATCATGTGAAAATCTTCAGCGCCACGTAAAACCTTTACAGGTGAGAATAATTGCAATTCCTGCATTTACAGTAGTTATTCTTTTAAAATATTTAGATTTGGTGCGTGTGAAGGTAGGGTAAAAACTTTAGATATTCCTAAATGCTAGCTTCCCTAAATGACTATTACAAAAGCGGATACAATCCCCCACCCTTTTGATTCTGTATCGGACATTAGCTGTACTGCTTAACTCACTGCTGTGAGTTCTTAACTCACCAGTTCTTAAGAAACTTATGGCATGAATTCACCACTGAAGGATTAGGACATACAGCAGTCTAACTCATGGCATTTGTCACCAATATCACTGTTGCAGTTATTTCCAGTCAAGGTGCTACGGAAAATGACAAGGTTATTTGAATCTCATCAGGATGAGAAATGGGAGATGGATAAAGGGAATCAGCCTAAAGGGAAGGTGTGTGAAATAGGGAAAAATCCTTCAAACCAGCCTTGGGGACAGATGAATGGGTCTGTTATAATTGTGGAGGAAAAGGTCATTTTATAAAGAACTTAAAAGGATGGATAGAAGGAAATAAAGGTTTAAAAATCCCTGAACCAAGTGCCCCTAGCTGTAGGGAACTACTGGAAGGCCTAGTGAAAGAACAAAAGGCCCAACAAAAAGGAACTTAGGGAGGAGAGGAACCACGCAAAGAACAAGCCTGACGGAGCTGCACCCGGCCTAAGTACCTGTGCCCACTAAAGGTACGATGAGTGCGATAGACCATGTATAGACATTCTTGTAGAGGGAAGGAAAGACAATTATCTAATTGACACGGGAACGTCCAACAGTAATTGATACAAAAACATCTCTAAAGTCTCCATGGTCTAGTTGAAAACCTTATGCACTCAAAGTATTTTTGGGCAAGTCAGTGGCTGGGGTGGTATCTAAACCCCTAAGTTTTAAGGTAGGACCCCTACAAACTATGTGGACATGTATTTTAATGCATTGGGACCAACCCAGAATGGGGGTACTGGGATGCGACTGGATGCTGGCGTATAATATTATCGTAGACATGCTGGTGTATATCATCATCACAGATATGCTGACTTCAGCAGGAGCCTGTGATCTGGAAACCCTAAAAGAGTAGATTCCCATAAAAAGGTACAGGCAGATAGTGGAAGAGAATGTGGACGCTTTCGCCACCCATAAATACGACTGTGGAAGGGTGACGGGGGTGCAGGTGAGAGGAGGAGGAGATCCTATGTCTCTATCTCAGAAATAATATACCTTCCTGAGGAAACATATGAATTAGGAGCAGGAGTAGGCCATTTGGCCCCTCTAACCTGCTCTGCCATTCAATAAGATCATGGCTGATGTGTCTGTGTCTCGAATTCCACACTCCCATCTACCCCCGATAACCTTGATTCCCTTACCTAACAAGAATCTATCTACATCTACTTTAAAATTATTCAATGACCCTGCATCCACCATCTTGAGGTAGAGAGTTCCAAAGTCACACAACCCTCAAAAAAATCTCATCAGTCCTAAAAGGGTGACCCCTAATTTTTAAAACAGTGCCCCCTAGTTCTGGACTCCCCCACAAGAGGAAGCATCCTTTCCACATCCACCTCATCAAGACCATTCAGAATCTTATATACTTCAATCAAGTCTCCCCTCATTCTTCTAAACTCCAGTGAAAACAAGCCCAGTCTGTCCAACCTTTCCTCATAAGACAACCAGCTCACTCCAGGTATCAATCTAGCAAACCTCCTCCAATGCATTCACATCCGTAAATAAAGGAGACCAAAACTGCACACAGTATTCGAGATGTGGTCTCACCAATGCCCTGTATAACTGAAGCATAACATCCTTACTTTTATTTTCAATTCCTCTCGTAATAAAGGATAGCATTCCATTAGCCTTCCTTATTACTTGCTGTACCTGTATACTAACATTTTGTGACTCATGCGCTAGAACACCTAGATCCCTCTGCACCTCAGAGTTCTGCAGCCGTTCTCCATTTAAGTAATACTCTGCTTTTTTATTCTTCCTGCCAAAGTGAACAACTTCAGAGTTTCCCACATTATACTCTGCCAGAATTTTGCCTACTCAACCTATCTACATCAGTCTGCAAGCTTATGTCCTCTTCACAACATACTTTCCTATCTATCTTTGTGTCATCTGCAAATTTAGCTACCATGCCATCACTCCCCTCATCTAAGTAATTGATATAAATTGTAAAAAGTTGAGGCCCCAGCACAGACCTCTGCGGGACTCCACTGGTCATATCCTGCCAATCAGAAAAGGACACATTTATGCATACTGTTTTTTGCCAGCCAGCCAATCATCTTTCCATGCCAATATGTTACCCACTGCACCATGACCTCCTACTTTTCCCAATAACCTTTTATGTGGCACCTTGTCAAATGCCCTCTAGAAATCCAAGTACAGTACGTTAACGGGTTCCCCTTTAACCACAGCACATGTTACTCCTTTAAAGAACTCCAATAAATTGGTTAAACATGATCTCCCTTTCACAAAGCCATGCTGACTATTCCTGATTACCTTGCATTTTTCTAAGTGCCCAGCTATAGCCTCCTTAATGATTAGAATCAATGTTTTCCGCACGACAGATGTCAAGGTAACTGGCCTATAGTTACCCGTTTTCTGCCTCCACTCCACCCCACCCCCTCCCCGCACTTCTTGAATAGCGGGGTTATATTTGCTATTTTCTAGTCTGATGGAACCTTTCCAGAATCTGGTGAATTTTGAAAAATTAACACCAATGCATCTACTACCTCATTAGCCACCTCTTTTAAAACCCTAGGACGAAGCCCATCAGGACCTGGGGACTTGTCAGCCTGCAGCTTCATCAGTTTGGTCAGTACTGCTTCCCTGGTGATTATAAATTTCACCAAACTCCTCTCTTCCTTCCACATCCTGATTTACAGCTATTACTGGAATGTTTTTTGTATCCTCTATAGTGAAGACAGAGCAAAATATTTGTTCATTTTATCTGCCATTTCCTTATTTTCTACTATTAACTCCCCATTCTCAAACTCTAGAGGACCAACACTCACTTTACTTACTTACAGAAAAGGACCTGGACAAGACAGTATCATTGGTAGATGAGGGAGGCTCAAGACCTTTGGACACTCATGTAAATTCACATATTTGGACGGATAGGAAACCAGACAGATCACAGCAAATGACCATTGACTATAGAGTCATTAACAAAAACATCCTTGCCTGTGCATTCACTGTGGCTGCAATAGGGGACCTAATTGGCAATACACCAAGATCAGCAATAGGCTTTACCATGTTGGACATTTCAAATAGATTCTGGTCAATTACCCCTCCATCCAGAGAATCAGTACAAGTTTACTAGTCTGAGTGCAGTCCTTATGCAAGAAACAAAATGGGCTGTTATGACCAGTGGCTTATACTTGCACAGTTATAACAGGGCCAGCGAAGGTGTTCTCATCCTCCGAGTGCCACCTATTGGCCACTTACTGGGCAGTAAAACATTTTGCTGTGTTCACCAGTATTCACCCTGTCACACTGCTTACTTGTCATACTCTAATCAGGCTGTTACTGAATGGTAGAATCAAAGAAGGGACTGTATCTAGTGCGAGAATAGCTAGCTGGACCATGCTGCTGCAAGGAAGGGATTTATTAACAAAGAATAAGTGATCCAAAATTAGCAGCAAACCTTAACTATCAGGAAAGCCACTTTACCAGCAAGGTAATGCAAGCCACCCTGAAAATTTTGGGAATTGAAGGGAGATGGCATGTAGCCCACAACCTGCAATCATTGGAAATTGCAGAAAGAATGAACCACACATTAAAGCTAGCCCTGAGAAAAGAAAAGAACTGAATGATCATCAAGTAGGAGGAAGTACTTCCCCTGGTTCTCATAGGGATCCGGAGTAGGAAATCAAAAGGAATGGGATGTTCACCTCAGGAGTGGTTACCAGGAGACCCATGTGGACCCCCACACATTTGTTGGTTCCCACCCCTACTGAAAAACTAGTTAGAGAAGTAACCAGGGACAATGTTCTTGAAAGATTTGTGGGAAACACTAAAAGAAAGTCATTGGGGTGCGGCCACCAAAATTGGCAAGATGCATCATGGTAACAAGCTCCTATTAACCCCATCCAAACCACAAGAATTGAATGTTGGAGACCAAGTGAAGAAACTATGCAAGAGTAGACATGTTTGAACCCCTTTTTAAGGGACTGTGTAGTAACGTACATATGGCAAGTCCTATGGGTTATGCAGTTCAATCGCCAAAAAAAGTTAAATGGTTTCATATTAACCAAATGAAGCTTAGATCCACAGAAGCATAGGTGAAACAGCTTAGAGGGACTGGAACTATTATGTGGATGGTGAGGAGTATGCCTTGGATCTTAGACAAAGAAGTGAAAAGTATGTCTTTACCACAGGTATTGGTAGGACATTAAGGAGGAAGATCAATCCCCCTCAGCATCCTTGTCTGGATACAACTGTCCGGAACCCCACCCCAATATGCCTCTGAGAAAGAGAAAACCGCCAGATAAATTCAGTCCCTCCGACAGAACTCAACTGAGAAGGAAAATGTAGATCATTCTTGACAACTTTTTCTCTCCTCTCTCTAGGAACCAAAATTAAAGTAAAAAAAAACTAAAGCAGGCACAGGAGAGACAGGCTAGAACTGAAAAAAAAGAACCCCTCAGAGATGTAGGCTCTAAGAACGCTACATTGTGGGAGGGAAGAGGAAAACGGAAGTCACACTCCGCTTCTGTCCCCTTTTCCTGTAGGCGAGAACAAGGCCAGGGAAGATGGGTAGATTATTGTACTTACTGATATGCGGGATGCTGTGTTACACCAAAATAACAACAAAGACAGTGATGGTGGTTCCAGTTATGACAGTCGGATAACTGTCACCCCTGTGACCTCATCCTGAGGCGCAGCCCGGGAAAAGGCCCTCCATTCAATCTGGGGTAACTACTTATGAAGTATAAGGAGGAAGAAGGGGTGTGTACAAGGTGTAGAAGTGAGGATAATAAACAACTTAGGGTATGGTTTATTCAAGTGGAAGCATGGGATGATACAAACTATTAGATAGGGAATCCTGAAGAAACACAGGGAGTCCCATCCAGTCAGTCAGTGAGCAACGGGGAAACCATGTTGTGTTGGCCAACGCGGTGGCAAGAAAATGAGGGGATCTATGAGTGCGCAAGGCCCCTCCAACATCTACTTGGTATCATTAGTATAGAACAGGGGTGACAGGCCCATCCAGAAGGGATTTATTTTGTAAGTTTCCCCAATTGGGTGAAAGACAGCAGCGGTTCTTATCAGTGGGTATTGGACCATAGTGGGCAGCCATGTGATGGCATACCAAACTGTAGCACCGACCGGGTGCTACAACGTGATGACAAAAGTGCAGAGATAGATGCAGTAGAATTAAAAGGTTCGTCCAAAAATCCCTCCCCCATGACCAAAACACAAGCGTGGGACTAACAGCACACCACTCAGGTTAGTTGCCCTACACATACCCCTGGACCAACTAATGGGCTAGTAGTAATCTCAACTTGAATGTCATGATACAGGATCTTTCACCATGAAATCACTCCTGGGATCTTAAATCTAACAGGACTAGGGATGCTGGAATGGTGTAAGCACAAAACCATTCAGCTATTTGAAAGGTTGATGTGTAAGTTAATTGAAGAATTTTGTGTAAGAATGGGTGATACTCTGGCAGAGGAGGACTTATAGATGTTGTATCATATTTAGGGAATTGAGAAAGGTGATAATAATATACAATATGTCAGAAGGTGTCAGGATATAATGAATGATGTTTCAATAGCTTTTAACACCAGTGCCTTGTTTGTCAATACCACTGACTTAGCTACTCTGGAAGGGTCTGTGGAATCCGCTTAAGGGATATCCAGGACAAAATGAATAATTTGGAGAATGGAGAATTAAAATAGGATGGGATCTTAACCATACATTTACAATATATAGCCAGGTATCTAGAATCTCGGGCAGAAACAATCAAATTATTAAAGAGAGTAAAAATATTTTGGATGAAGCCATTAAAAATGATGTATGTATAACGTATGAATCTTGGTTGGTGGAACAAGCCAGGGGGAATTTACAGCATATTGCTGAGGGAAAGCTTCCCTTGTGGATAACAGACGGAAAGTTAAAGGCTATGTCCACTTACCGATTTAATTTAATTGCGTGTCAGGTTAGAGGGCTGGTACAGGCATACTCAGTAAGACATCAGTGTGATTGGTTCACTAGGAAGGACACTGAACTTTGTGTTTTTTAAGGAAGGACACCAGAAGGTTTTTGGACTGAGCTTGAAAACAAGCTGTTACGGGAAGGCACCTGTTTGCAGATAATTACCCAGCTTGTTGCTTTGACTTGAAGATGATGTTTACAGAGAAGTGATAGGTCAAAATTTATAGGGGTTAGGAGGCTCGATTCTTGTGACATTGTTTTGGTATTGCTTTGGACAGTGAGTTGGAGTGTAAACTGTTTGGAAGACAGTTAGTTTTTGCCTGCCAAGGAAACCCAGCTTATCTCTTTCTCTCTTTGAAAGAAACCCTGCATGTCCACTGTTGCAGTCTCCTCTTTCCTCCTGTATTTGAAGAAACCCTGTGCAATGAATGTGTGGGAATTGAAACCCACATTGCTGCATCTCTGCTGTAAGGCCTATCTGAAGCCTCTGTAGATGTATTTCTTGGAAAGCCTATCCAAACCCACGTTTAGCGAATTGGTCACACCGCAGATTAGGATTGCTGAGGGAGAAAGGAAATGGGTGACCAAAAGGCAGAGAAAGAGCATGAAGGCAGCGCAGGTGTCCCCTGCGGTCATCTCCCTCCAAAACAGGTATACCGTTTTGGATACTGTTGGGGGAGATGGCTCACCAGGGGAAGGCAGCAGTAGCCAGGTTCATGGCACCGTGGCTGGCTCTGCTGTTCAGAAGGGCAGGAAAAAGAGTGGAAGGGCTATAGTCATCGGGGATTCGATTGTAAGGGGAGTAGATAGGCGGTTCTGTGGTCGAAAACGAGACTCCCGAATGGTATGTTGCCTCCCAGGTGCACGGGTCAGGGATGTCTCAGATCGGCTGCAGAACATTCTGAAGGGGGAGGGTGGCCAATTGTCGTTGTGCACATAGGCACCAATGATATAGGTACCAATGATATAGGTAAAAAACGGGATGAGGTCCTACAAGCAGAATTTAGGGAGTTAGGAGCCAAGTTAAAAAGTAGGACCTCAGGAGGTAGTAATCTCAGGATTGCTACCAGTGCCACGTGCTAGTCAGAGTAGAAATGAAAAAATAGTCAGGATGAATGCGTGGCTTGAGAGATGGTGCAGGAGGGAGGGGTTCAGATTTTTGGGACATTGGGACCGGTTCTGGGGGAGGTGGGACTATTACAAATTGGACGGTCTACACCTGGGCCGGACTGGAACCAATGTCCTTGGGGGTGCTTTTGCTAACGCTGTTGGGGAGGGTTTAAACTAATGTGGCAGGGGGATGGGAACCAAATGAGGTGGTCAGTGGACAGTAAGGAGGTAGTAACTAAAGCCTGTAAGGAACTAGATAATGAAGTCAGCGTGACTAAGGGGAAGAGTAGGCAGGGAGCAGATGATGAACGCAAAGGGACTGGTGGGCTGAGGTGCATTTGTTTTAATGCAAAAAGTGTAGTAGGTAAGGCAGATGAACTTAGGGCTTGGATTAGTACCTGGGAGTATGATGTTATTGCTATTACTGAGACTTGGTTGAAGGAAGGGCACGATTGGCAACTAAATATCCCAGGATATCGATGCTTCAGGCGGGATAGAGAGGGAGGTAAAAGGGGTGGAGGAGTTGCATTACTGGTCAAAGAGGATATCACAGCTGTGCTGAAGGAGGGCACTATGGAGGACTCGAACAGTGAGGCAATATGAGCAGAACTCAGAAATAGGAACGGTGCGGTAACAATGTTGGGGCTGTACTACAGGCCTCCCAACAGCGAGCGTGAGATAGAGGTACAAATATGTAAACAGATTATGGAAAGATGTAGGAGCAACAGGGTGGTGGTGATAGGAGATTTTAATTTTCCCAACATTAACTGGGATTCACTTAGTATTAGAGGTCTAGATGGAGCAGAATTTGTAAGGAGCATCCAGGACGGTTTTCTAGAGCAGTATGTAAATAGTCCAACTCGGGAAGGGGCCATACTGGACCTGGTGTTGGGGAATGAGCCCGGCCAGGTGGTTGAAGTTTCAGTAGGGGACTACTTTGGGAATAGTGATCACAATTCCGTAAGTTTTAGAATACTCATGGACAAAGACGAGAGTGGTCCTAAAGGAAGAGTGCTAAATTGGGGGAAGGCCAACTATACCAAAATTCAGCAGGAGCTGGGGAATGTAGATTGGGAGCAGCTGTTTGAAGATAAATCCACATTTGATATGTGGGAGGCTTTTAAAGAGAGGTTGATTAGCGTGCAGGAGAGACATGTTCCTGTGAAAATGAGGGATAGAAATGGCAAGATTAGGGAACCATGGACGACAGGTGAAATTAGCCAAGAGGAAAAAGGAAGCATACATAAGGTCTAGGCGGCTGAAGAAAGATGAAGCTTTGGAAGAATATCGGGAATGTAGGACCAATCTGAAACGAGGAATTAAGAGGGCTAAATATCTTTAGCAAACAGGGTTAAGGAAAATCCCAAAGCCTTTTATTCATATATAAGGAGCAAGAGGGTAACTAGAGAAAGGATTGGCCCACTAAAGGACAAAGGAGGAAAATTATGCGTGGAGTCAGAGAAAATGGGCGAGATTCTAAATGAGTACTTTGCATCGGTATTCACCGAGGAGAGGGACATGACGGATGTTGAGGTTAGGGATAGATGTTTGATTACTCTAGGTCAAGTCGGCATAAGGAGGGAGGAAGTGTTGGGTATTCTAAAAGGCATTAAGGTGGACAAGTCCCCAGGTCCGGATGGGATCTATCCCAGGTTACTGAGGGAAGCGAGAGAGGAAATAGCTGGGGCCTTAACAGATATCTTTGCAGCATCCTTAAACATGGGTGAGGTCCCGGAGGACTGGAGAATTGCTAATGTTGTCCCCTTGTTTAAGAAGGGTAGCAGGGATAATCCAGGTAATTATAGACCGGTGAGCCTGACGTCAGTGGTAGGGAAGCTGCTGGAGAAGATACTGAGGGATAGGATCTATTCCCATTTGGAAGAAAATGGGCTCATCAGTGATAGGCAACATGGTTTTGTGCAGGGAAGGTCATGTCTTACCAACTTAATAGAATTCTTTGAGGAAGTGACAAAGTTGATTGATGAGGGAAGGGCTGTAGATGTCATATACATGGACTTCAGTAAGGCGTTTGATAAGGTTCCCCATGGTAGGTTGATGGAGAAAGTGAAGTCGCATGGGGTCCAGGGTGTACTAGCTAGATGGATAAAGAACTGGCTGGGCAACAGGAGACAGAGAGTAGCAGTGGAAGGGAGTTTCTCAAAATGGAGACGTGTGACCAGTGGTGTTCCACAGGGATCCGTGCTGGGACCACTGTTGTTTGTGATATACATTAATGATTTGGAGGAAAGTATAGGTGGTCTGAATAGCAGGTTTGCAGATGACACTAAGATTGGTGGAGTAGCAGATAGTGAAGGGGACTGTCAGAGAATACAGCAGAATATAGATAGATTGGAGAGTTGGGCAGAGAAATGGCAGATGGAGTTCAATCAGGGCAAATGCGAAGTGATGCATTTTGGAAGATCCAATTCAAGAGTGAACTATACAGTAAATGGAAAAGTCCTGGGAAAATTGACGTACAGAGAGATTTGGGTGTTCAGGTCCATTGTTCCCTGAAGGTGGCAACGCAGGTCAATAGAGTGGTCAAGAAGGCATACGGCATGCTTTCCTTCATCGGACGGGGTATTGAGTACAAGAGTTGGCAGGTCATGTTACAGTTGTATAAGACTTTGGTTCGGCCACATTTGGAACACAGGGTGCAGTTCTGGTCGCCACATTACCAAAAGGATGTAGATGCTTTGGAGAGGGTGCAGAGAAGGTTCACCAGGATGTTGCCTGGTATGGAGGGCGCTAGCTATGAAGAGAGGTTGAGTAGATTAGGATTATTTTCATTAGAAAGACGGAGGTTGAGGGGGGACCTGATTGAGGTGTACAAAATCATGAGGGGTATAGACAGGGTGGATAGCAAGAAGCTTTTTCCCCCAGAGTGGGGGATTCAATTACTAGGGGTCACGAGTTCAAAGTGAGAGGGGAAAAGTTTAGGGGGGATATGCGTGGAAAGTTCTTTACGCAGAGGGTGGTGGGTGCCTGGAACGCGTTGCCAGCGGAGGTGGTAGACGCGGGCACGGTAGCGTCTTTTAAGATGTATCTAGACAGATACATGAATGGGCAGGAAGCAAAGAGATACAGACCCTTAGAAAATGGCTTATGTTAGGATGAGATGTGAAGGCTCAGTTAGGGCGCTTGAGAGTTACAAACTAGCCAGGAAGAATCTAAAGGGAGAGCTAAGAAGAGCAAGGAGAGGACACGAGAAGTCATTGGCGGATAGGATCAGGGAAAACCCCAAGGCTTTCTATAGGTATATCAGGAATAAAAGAATGATTAGAGTTAGATTAGGGCCAATCAAGGATAGTAGTGGGAAGTTGTGTGTGGAACCAGTGGAGGTAGGGGAAGTGTTAAATGAATATTTTGCGTCAGTATTTACAGTAGAGAAAGAAAATGTTGTCGAGGAGAATACTGAGATTCAGGCTACTAGGCTAAATGGGATTGAGGTTCACAAGGAGGAGGTGTTATCAATTTTGGAAAGTGTGAAAATAGATAAGTCCCCTGGGCCAGATGGGATTTATCCTAAGATTCTCTGGGAAGCTAGGGAGGAGATTGCAGAGCCTTTGTCCTTGATCTTTATGTCGTCATTGTCGACAGAAATAGTGCCGGAGGACTGGAGGATAGCAAATGTTGTCCCCTTGTTCAAGAAGGGGAGTAGAGACAGCCCTGGTAATTATAGACCTGTGAGCCTTACTTCGGTTGTGGGTAAAATGTTGGAAAAGGTTATAAGAGACAGGATTTATAATCATCTTGAAAAGAATAAGTTCATTAGAGATAGTCAGCACGGTTTTGTGACGGGTAGGTCGTGCCTCACAAACCTTATTGAGTTTTTCGAGAAGGTGATCAAACAGGTGGATGAAGGTAAAGCAGTGGATGTGGTGTATATGGATTTCAGTAAGGCGTTTGATAAGGTTCCCCATGGTAGGCCATTGCAGAAAATACGGAAGTATGGGGTTGAAGATGATTTAGAGCTTTGGATCAGAAATTGGCTAGCTGAAAGAAGACAGAGGGTGGTGGTTGATGGCAAATGTTCATCCTGGAGTTTAGTTACTAGTGGTGTACCGCAAGGATCTGTTTTGGGGCCACTGCTGTTTGTCATTTTCATAAATGACCTGGAAGAGGGTGGAGAAGGGTGGGTTAGTAAATTTGCGGATGACACGAAGGTCGGTGGAGTTGTGGATAGTGCCGAAGGATGTTGTAGGGTACAGAGGGACATAGATAGGCTGCAGAGCTGGGCTGAGAGATGGCAAATGGAGTTTAATGCGGAAAAGTGCGAGGTGATTCACTTTGGCAGGAATAACAGGAATGCAGAGTACTGGGCTAATGGGAAGATTCTTGGTTGTGTAGATGAACAGATGGACACCTTGGTGTCCAGGTGCATAAATCCCTGAAGGTTGCTACCCAGGTTAAAAGGGCTGTTAAGAAGGCATATGGTGGGTTAGCTTTTATTAGTAGGGGGAATCGAGTTTCGGAGCCACGAGGTTATGCTGCAGCTGTACAAAACTCTGGTGAGACCGCACCTGGAGTATTGCGTGCAGTTCTGGTCACCGCATTATAGGAAGGATGTGGAAGCTTTGGAAAGGGTGCAGAGGAGATTTACTAGGATGTTGCCTGGTATGGAGGGAAGGTCTTACGGGGAAAGGCTGAGGGACTTGAGGTTGTTTTCGTTGGAGAGAAGGAGGAGGAGAGGTGACTTAATAGAGACATATAAAATAATCAGAGGGTTAGATAGGGTGGATAGTGAGTCTTTTTCCTCGGATGTTGATGGCAAACACGAGGGGACATAGCTTTAAGTTGAGGGGTGATAGATATAGGACAGATGTTAGAGGTAGTTTCTTTACACAGAGAGTAGTAGGGGCGTGGAACGCCCTGCCTGCAACAGTAGTAGACTCGCCAACTTTAAGGGCATTTAAGTGGTCATTGGATAGACATATGGATGAAAATGGAATAGTGTAGGTCAGATGGTTTCACAGGTCGGCGCAACATCGAGGGCCGAAGGGCCTGTACTGCGCTGTAATGGTCTAAAAAAATAGGCGACAGGTTTAGATAGAGGATCTGGATCGGCGCAGGCTTGGAGGACCGAAGGGCCTGTTCCTGTGCTGTAATTTTCTTTGTTCTACATTGCCTGGAAAGAACTGTTCTCAGAAGATCCCAGTGACAGCCGTCTATGCACATTTTGGACGCCAAACCAAAACAAAGGACATCTTTCCAAATCATGTCCCAGGATGCTGTGGGAGGTGAGGGTGGAGATTGCAGGGGCTCTGACCCTAATTTTTAATTCCTCTCTGGCCACGGGGGAGGTGCCAGAGGACTGGAGAACAGCTAATGTGGTCCCACTATTTAAGAAAGGTTGTGGAGATAAACCAGGGAACTACAGACCAGTGAGTCTCATGTCAGTGGTGGTGAAACTATTGGAGAAAATTCTGAAGGAGAGAATCTATCAGCACTTGGAGAGGCAAAATTTGATTAGGAATAGTCAGCATGGCTTTGTCAGATAGAGGTTATGCCTAACAAATTTGATTGAATTTTTTGAGCATGTGACCAGGTGTGTAGATGAGGGTAGTGCAGTTGATGTAGTTTACATGGATTTCAGCAAAGCCTTTGACAAGGTCCCACATGCAAATGCACATGGGACACAAGGTAACTTGATAAGGTGGATTCAAAATTGGCTTAGCTGTCGGAGACAAAGTGATGACAGATGGCTGTTTTAGTGACTGGAAGCCAGTGTCCAGTGGTGTACCACAGGGATCCGTGCTGGGTCCCCTATTGTTTGTGATCTATATAAACGACATAGATGACTATGTGGGGGGTAGGATCAGTAAGTTCGCGGATGACACAAAGATTGGCAGAGTGGTTAACAGTGAGGTGGAGTGTCTTAGGTTACAGGAAGATATAGACGGGATGGTCAAATGGACAGAAAAGTGGCAGATGGAATTTAACGCTGAAAAGTGTGAGGTGATACACTTTGGAAGGAGTTATGTGACACGAAAGTATTCAATGAATGGCCTGACACTGGGAAGTTCCGAGGAACAACGGGACCTTGGTGTGTTTGTCCATAGATCGCTGAAGGCAGAAGGGCAGGTTAATAGGGTGGTGAAAAAGGCATAAGGGACACTTGCCTTTATCAATCGAGGCATAGATTACAAAAGCAGGGAGGTCATGTTGGAGTTTTATTTATTTAGAGATACAGCACTGAAACAGGCCCTTCGGCCCACCGAGTCTGTGCCGACCAACAACCACCCATTTATGCTAACCCTACAGTAATCCCATATTCCCTACCTACACTAGGGGCAATTTATGACAGCCAATTTACCTATCACCTGCAAGTCTTTGGATGTGGGAGGAAACCGGAGCACCCGGAGAAAACCCACGCAGACACAGGGAGAACTTGCAAACTCTGCACAGGCAGTACCCAGAATCGAACCCGGGTCCCTGGAGCTGTGAGGCTGCGGTGCTAACCACTGCGCCGCCCCCAGTTGTACAGAACATTGGTAAGGCCACAGCTGGAGTACGGTGTGCAATTCTGGTTACCACATTATAGGAAGGATGTGATTGCATTGGAGGGGGTGCAGAGGCAATTCACCAGGATGTTGCCTGGGATGGAACATTTAAGCTATGAAGAGAGGTTGGATAGGCTTGGGTTGTTTTCACTGGAGCAGAGAAGACTGAGGGGTGACCTGATCGAGGTGTACAAGATTTTGAGGGGCATGGACAGGGTGGATAGGGAGCAGCTGTTCCCCTTAGTTGAAGGGTCAGTTACGAAGGGTCACAAGTTTAAGGTGAGGGGCGGGAGGTTTAAGGGGGATTTGAGGAAGAACTTTTTTTATCCAGAGGGTGGTGATGGTCTGGAATGCCCTGCCTGGGAGGGTGGTAGAGGCAGGTTGCCTCACATCCTTTAAAAAGTACCTGGAGGAGCACTTGGCACGTCATAACATTCAAGGCTATGGGCCAAGTGCTGGCAAATGGGATTAGGTAGACAGGTCAGGTGTTTTAATGTATCGGTGCAGACTCGATCAGCCGAAGGGCCTCTTCTGCACTGTATTATTCTGTGATTCCATATCTTCTCATTATTCTTCAAGAATGAGCAAGTACCCAGCCCAAGTAGTTTTTTGGTCTTTTTTTTGGTAACAGAGCTCTAAAACAAAAATTCCTTACGTATGTTAACCAGAAAAATAAAAGGGATTTGGTTGGGTGACATTTGCGTACTAAGAGACAGTCGCCTCGGAAAATACAATGGTAATGCTCACTGATTCAATTAACAGAGATTGGTCTGGGCAATGGTAATCCACATCTTGTCGGTGTAAGAGACAGCATGACACCGCCCCGACCGAGAACTTTGAAATCCACAAACCGCAGGAGCAGTTGTTCCCAAAACAAGGGTTTAGTCACATGACTAACCTGCTGGCCAACTTGGCATTTTGAATTGTGCTCTCAGGACAGTTTGAAGACAGACTGCAGATTGCAACTGAACCGGGAACAAGAGAGTCTTGCTCCTGGCTGTCTGTCTCTCGCTGTCTCACAAATTTCTGGACCAATGAAGTTGCTTAAACCTCAAGAGAGAACAGACTCCTTCATCGAAACAAGTTAAAGCGTGCACCTGGCCCCAAAGAACAGCACTTACCAGCAAGCAAAGACTCCACATCGAACTCAAAGGACTGTAATTACAACCCAGCTGTTGCCTCAAACCTTTCCCCTTTATTCTTTCTACTCTTTATCTCCATCTGCGTGTGTTTATCGCGTATTCGTAGTCGTTAACCATATTAGAGTTTAAGATTAATAAACCCACCTTTCTTGTTTAAATCTAAGAAAACCTGTCTGATTGATTTATCTGCCTTACAATTGAAAAGCAGTGAACAAGGATTCACCGAGGGGGAGCTAAAAACACGGTGTTTTTAAAATTAAACTCTGTTACAGTTAAACCAGACAAAGGCGGAGAGGAACCCCTAGACCCCTTTCTCACCTGGTCGTAACACATAACAGAAAGTACCACCTCTGCCACTGAGTTTAAATGGGACCATAGTGAATGGAATTGTGCCATATAGGTAACCTCAGGAAAACAACGCCCAGTAAGATCATCATATTGGGAAGGAGCAAAGCCACCATGAACCAGGAGTACCAGTACAGTGATCTAACCTGTCCTGTTGCGTCGGGAACATTTTGTTTTACTCCAACCAGACCAGTGAGGGTTGGAGCGCAGTTTCTGTGAAATATATGCATGATCAGTTTACTATAGATAGAGGATGAGCAGCAATTAAATCAATATAACACTAAATTCGGGTATGATATACCTCTTTTGCCTGAACATTTAAAAGAATTAATGAAACATATTAATCACACATCCTGTTAATTGCGCAACTGATTATTGTGGTAATTGACCTGGTACAAAGAAATCGGAAAAGAAAACAAAAACTGTCAAAAATGTGGCAGAGCACTGAATGGAAATGAATCCTCAAGTAGACGCTTGTCAAATGCCATTACAACTTCTGTTTATCCCCAAATCTAACCAGTTAGAACACAGATTTATTTCTCTTTTTAATTTTTTTTGGAATACTGTTAATGCATATTGATACCGTAGTGCATGTAAATAATGCCCTTAGATTCGACTTCCTCAAATATGTTTTTGAATTTGGTCATAACATTCCACCTCTGACTGGGACATTTAACAAAGCTTAAAAGGACACTAACTGACCTGGAACAAACATTACTACAGCCGAGACATAACAATATCAAGACCAACACCGATGGAAAAAGCAGAAGAAAAACTATAAAAAGTGTCAGTGTGTTACGTTATACTAGATACTTGAGAGAGGAATGTAGGACAAGAAAAAAACTTTTAAAATGAATTCACAGTAAAAAGCTTCACAATATTTCAAGCTTGCAACGAAATAAAGTGGCCTGAGAGAACATCTCTTGTGCAGTCTTTCTAAAAGAAACCCATTGAGTTTGCTAAACAGAGATAGTAAAAAAAAAATGCTATCAAGAGAAGCAATGGAGATAATACAGGCCAGAGAGAAACTAGTGCTTTAATTTATGAAGACTAGGCCTTGGACCTAGATAAGGTGAAGCACAGTGTTCCAGCAACTTACAAATATTTTTTTGTGGCAAATTGACTATAAGGGGCTTCACATCATAGAAGATTACTGGAGAAAGAGAAAGATAGATGGACAGCTTTCTGGACAGATTCAAATCATGGTTTAAATAAAGGGAGCAAAATATAACTGGGCCTCTTTTAACCGAACCCCAACCCCTGAAAAAGGGTGAGAACATTGGAGACTTTTATTGCAGTCAAAGGAAGTAGACTCCTGCAAAATTGTCAGAAGGAGATCTCAAGGAGAAAGCCTGACTAATCATCGGGAGAAGAATCTACAACCACAGGAGTGATCATTTCGGGTAATTGTATGACTGTAGTTCACAACATATTTGAGCTAGATACTGGCGAAGCGGAGAGTAAAAGTAACATATTTGTGTGATCACAATTCGGTTAGGTTTACCTTAGCGATGGGCAGGGACAGGTATATACCGCAGGGCAAGAATTATAGCTGGGGGAAAGGAAATTATGACGCGATTAGGCAAGATTTAGGATGTGTAGGATGGGGAAGGAAACTGCAGGGGATGGGCACAAACGAAATGTGGAGCTTATTCAAGGAGCAGCTAATGCGTGTCCTTGATAAGTATGTACCTGTCAGGCAGGGAGGAAGTTGTCGAGCAAGGGAGCCGTGGTTTACTCAAGAAGTTGAAGCGCTTGTCAAGAGGAAGAGGGCGGCTTATGTTAGGATGAGACGTGAAGGCTCAGTTAGGGCGCTTGAGAGTTACAAGCTAGCCAGGAAGGATCTAAAGGGAGGGCTAAGAAGAGCAAGGAGAGGACACGAGAAGTCATTGGCGGATAGGATCAAAGAAAACCCTAAGGCTTTCTATAGGTATATCAGGAATAAACGAATGATAAGAGTTAGAACAGGGCCAATCAAGGATAGTAGTGGGAAGTTGTGTGCGGAATCAGAGGAGATAGGGGAAGCGTTAAATGAATATTTTTCGTCAGTATTTACAGTAGAGAAAGAAAATGTTGCCGAGGAGATTACTGAGATACAGCCTACTAGGCTAGATGGGATTGAGATTCACAAGGAGGAGGTGTTAGCAATTTTGGAAAGAGTGAAAATAGATAAGTCCCCTGGGCCAGATGGGATTTATCCTAGGATTCTCTGGGAAGCCAGGGAGGAGATTGCAGAGCCGTTGTTGTTGATCTTTAAGTCGTCATTGTCGACAGGAGTAGTGCCGGAGGACTGGAGGATAGCAAATGTTGTCCCCTTGTTCAAGAAGGGGAGTAGAGACAGCCCTGGTAATTATAGACCTGTGAGCCTTACTTCGGTTGTGGGTAAAATGTTGGAAAAGGTTATGAGAGACAGGATTTATAATCATCTTGAAAAGAATAAGTTCATTTGCGATAGTCAGCACGGTTTTGTGAAAGGTAGGTCGTGCCTCACAAACCTTATTGAGTTTTTCGAGAAGGTGACCAAACAGGTGGATGAGGGTAAAGCCGTGGATGTGGTGTATATGGATTTCAGTAAGGCGTTTGATAAGGTTCCCCACGGTAGGCTATTGCAGAAAATACGCAAGTATGGGGTTGAAGGTGATTTAGAGCTTTGGATCAGAAATTGGCTAGCTGAAAGAAGACAGAGGGTGGTGGTTGATGGCAAATGTTCATCCTGGAGTTTAGTTACTAGTGGTGTACCGCAAGGTTCTGTTTTGGGGCCACTGCTGTTTGTCATTTTTATAAACGACCTGGATGAGGGTGTAGAAGGGTGGGTTAGTAAATTTGCGGATGACACGAAGGTCGGTGGAGTTGTGGATAGTGTCGAAGGGTGTTGTAGGGTACAGAGGGACATAGATAGGCTGCAGAGCTGGGCTGAGAGATGGCAAATGGAGTTTAATGCGGAGAAGTGTGAGGTGATTCACTTTGGAAGGAGTAACAGGAATGCAGAGTACTGGGCTAATGGGAAGATTCTTGGTAGTGTAGATGAGCAGAGAGATCTTGGTATCCAGGTACATAAATCCCTGAAAGTTGCTACCCAGGTTAATAGGGCTGTTAAGAAGGCATATGGTGTGTTAGCCTTTATTAGTAGGGGGATCGAGTTTCAGAGCCACGGGGTCATGATGCAGCTGTACAAAACTCTGGTGAGGCCGCACCTGGAGTATTGCGTGCAGTTCTGGTCACCGCATTATAGGAAGGATGTCGAAGCTTTGGAAAGGGTGCAGAGGAGATTTACTAGGATGTTGCCTGGTATGGAAGGAAGGTCTTATGAGGAAAGGCTGAGGGACTTGGGGTTGTTTTCGTTAGAGAGAAGGAGGAGGAGAGGTGACTTAATAGAGACATACAAGATAATCAGAGGGTTAGATAGGGTGGATAGTGAGAGTCTTTTTCCTCGGATGAGGATGGCAAACACGAGGGGACATAGCTTTAGGTTGAGGGGTGAAAGATATAGGACAGATGTCAGAGGTAGTTTCTTTACGCAGAGAGTAGTAGGGGCGTGGAACGACCTGCCTGCAACAGTAGTAGACTCGCCAACTTTAAGGGCATTTAAGTGGTCATTGGATAGACATATGGATGTAAATGGAATAGTGTAGGTCAGATGATCGGCGCAACATCGAGGGCCGAAGGGCCTGTACTGCGCTGTAATATTCTAATATTTGAGCATTCTGATGCTCGTCATCAGTGAAGCATTCATTTGCTGGAGTAAAGCAACAAAACAGCTGGTTTTTTTTTTGCGTCATCATTTTCCTTTTCTCTTCTTTCTCAACCTGTCAAATCTATAAACTTTTAAATTTTCTTGTAATCCTTTTAAATTAGTATCCGTTTCAAATCTGTAATCATGGGTATGAAATAAACTAACCCCATTAAGTGCAACAAACTGATGAGTGAATCATTGGTTTGTTCTCTTGCATTTCGTGGAGCAAAATGAACTGCAAGTAGAGCGAGTGCTTTATAAAAGATAGCAAGTCCTACACATGCTGCCCTTGTTCTTCTAGGTGGCAGGTTTTGAAGGTGACTGAAAGTCACCACTTTGGAAAAACTGTTTTTGGGTTTCTCAGTTTCTGGCTCAGTCATTATCTACAACATTTTATAAATGTTTGACAGGCTGATGTAATAGGAAATATACACAGTTAATTTCCTTTGTTCACCAATTGTACATCAAAGGAGGTAAAAGGTGCACCTGGAACAGTTCAGCCCTTCGGTGCCTAGCATAAAAACATAAATAGGAGCAGGAGTAGGCCATTCAGCCTTTTGAGTTCACTCCACCATTCAATGAGATCATGACTGATCTTCTACTTCAACACTATTTTCTTGCACTATCCCCGTAACCCTTGATGTTTTTAATATGTAAAAAATCTATCGATCTCAGTCTTGTGCATACTCAAAGACTGAGCCTTCACTGCCCTCTGGGGCAGAGAATTCCAAATATTCACCACCTCTGAGTGAAGAAATTCCTCCTCATCTCAGTCCTAAATGGCTTGCCCCTTATTCCGAGACTATATTTCGGTTTTTCCTACCAAAGTGGATAACCTCACATTTCTCCACATTGTATTCCATCTGCCAAACATTTGCCCACTCGCTTAGCCTCGCCAAAATCCCCTTGAAGCGTCTTTGCATCCTCTTCACAATTCACGCTTACACCTAGTTTTACGTCATCTGCAAACTTGGAACTATCACATTTAATTCCCACATCCAAATCATTGATATAGATTCTGAATAGCTGGGGACCAAGCACTGATCCTTGTGGTACCCCACCAGTCACAGCCTGCCAATCCGAAAATGACCCATTTATTTCTACTCTGTTTTCTGTCCGTTAACCAGTTCAGTCCATGCCAGTATATTCCCCCCTAATCCCATGTGCTCTAAAATAAGAACAAGATACTGCAGATACTGGAACTCCGAAATGAGGAAAAAAAAAAGTGTCAGAAATACTCAGCAGGTCTGGCAGAGAGAAACAGAGTTCACAATGAAGGGTCACAGACCTAAACGTTAACTCTGTTGCTCTGTACATTGATGCTGCCAGACATGCTGAGTATTTCCGGCACTTTCTGTTTTCATCCCATGTGCTCTAATTTTATCAAAAGCTTTCTGAAAATTTCAATATACCACATCCACCAGTTCCCCCTCATCTATTCCGCTAATTACATCCTCAAAGAACTCCAGCAGGTTTGTTAAACATCATTTCCCTTTCATAAATCCATGTTGACTCTGCCCAATCCCAGCATTATTTTCTAAGTGTCCTGTTATCACAACCTTTATAATAGATTCTAGCGTTTTCCCTACGACTAACGTTAGGTTAACAGGTCTGTAGTTCCCCCTTTTCTCTCTCCCTCCTTTCTTAAATAGCGGGGTTACAATTGACACCTTCCAATCTGCAGGAACCATTCCAGTCTATAGAATTTTGAAAGATGATCACCAATGCATCTACTATCTCTACAACCACCTCTTTCAACACTCTGGGATGTAGATTATCAGGTCCAGGGGATTTATCTGCTTAAGCCCCATTAATTTCTCTAGTACTATTTTTACTAATATTGATATCTTGCAGTTCCTCGTTTACACTAGTCCCTTGATATTCCATTTTTTTTTATATAAAAGAGATACAGCACTGAAACAGGCCCTTCGGCCCACCGAGTCTGTGCCGACCAACAACCACCCATTTATACTAACCCTACAGTAATCCCATATTCCTTACCACCTACCTACACTCGGGGTAATTTACAACAGCCAATTTACCTATCACCTGCCAGTCTTTGGCTGTGGGAGGAAACCAGAGCACCCGGCGAAAACCCACACGGTCACAGGGAGAACTTGCAAACTCCGCACAGGCAGTACCCAGAATCGAACCCGGGTCCCTGGAGCTGTGAGGCTGCGGTGCTAACCACTGTACCACCCTGGGAGGTTTTTAGTATTTTCTTCAGTGAAGATAGACACAAAGTACTTGTTTAGTGTCTCTGCCATTTCCTTATTTCCTACTATAAATTCTCCTCACTCCGCTTGTAATGGACTCACATTTGTCTTTGCTAATCTTTTCCTTTTTACATACCTATAGAAGCTTTTACAATCTGTTTTTATGTTTCTTACTAGTTTACTCTCATATTCTATTTTCCCTTTCTTAATCTATTTCTTGGCCCTTCTTTGCAGAATTCTGAAATGCTCCCAATCTTCAGGTTTACCATTTATTTGGGCAAATTTATACACCTCTTCCTTTGCTCTAATACAATCCATGATTTCTTTCGTTAGCCAAGGTTGGAACACTTTTCTTGCTGGATTTTTGTATACTAAAGGAATTATTTTTGTTGTAAACCATGTATTAGTTCTTTACGTGTTATCCATTGCCTGTCTACTGTCATATCTTTTAACAGAGTTTCGCAATCCACCATGGCCAATTTGCTCCTCATACCTTCATAGTTTCCTTTGCTTAGATTTAAGACCTTAGTTTCTGATTGAACTACATCACTTTCAAACTTAATGTAAAAATCTATATTATGGTCACTCTTTCCTTTACAACAAGATTATTAATTAGCCCTTTTTCATTGCACAATACTAAATCTAAAATAGCCCATTCCCTAGTTGGTTCCTCAATGTACTGCTCTAGAAAACCATCTCGCATACATTCCAAGAATTTGTTCTCCACAATATTAGTACTAATAAAGTTTGCCCAGTCTGTATGTAGCTTAAAACCCCCCATGATTACTGTATTACCATTCTTACAAGCACCTCTAATTTCCTGATTTATACTGTGATTTACATTACCACTGCTGTTTGGTGGCCTATAAACACCGATCAATGCTTTCTGTCCCTTGCGGTTTCTTAGTTCCACGCAAACCGATTCTACGTCTTGATGTTTAGAATGAAGGTCATTTCTCACTACAGTACTGATGCCCCCTTTAATTAAAAGAGCTACCCCATCACCTTTTCCCAGCTTCCTGTCCTTCCTGAATGTCACATACCCTTGGATATTCAGGTCCCTGCTTTTGGTTTCCTTGTAGCCACATGTCACACCAACTTGCTTTGTTGAATGACAATTTTCTTTAATCCACTGACTGGAGATCTGACTTTATATTTTTAAAGAAATTTAAGAGAGAACAGATGAAGGATGACTTTTCTGGCAATTCATCCCCACAAGGACCAAGACTCAGGAAGTTTACAGGAACTAATTGTTCCTTTTAGCAAGAAGAAAAACACTGCTACCATGTTTGAATTGCTGGGTGACTGTCATGTGACAAGCCCCTCCCCATCTGTTGTTTTAAGCTTCTGTTTCTCTATAGCAAGGAGAAGCAACTGGACTGTGACACGTGTAGACCCAAGTGGGGATGTCTCTTTCTCTCCATTTCAGCTTACAATCTTCGAACACTGCCTGTTGACCTTTGCATACTCCGGTTACAATCAGAAACCCCCTAGGAGGAAATCATCTGCAGCGCGGTCTCCAAGAGACCCACCGAACCTGTCATCCACCTCTTCAAATTAAAAGCCTCAAGAACATTGAATTCAGCTAGAAGCCAGCTGAATCACCAATCCCCTACTGACTGTATACCCTTTTTTCTGTGGACTAACTCAACCAATCTACTTTTAGGTACAATAAAGTTAACCTCTTTCTTTGTTAAACTCAAGAAAACCTGTCCAATTGGTTTATGATGATCAAAGCAAGCAAGTAATCAAATACCTACTGAATTGGCCAGTACATCCACTTTAAGAAAGAATTAAACCTGTTGTGGTCAAACAATGAGAGGGAAAAGAGGGAAGCCCTTTGACTCCTCCTCACTTGGCTATTAGATCATAGATGCGCATTTCTATCTGAGCTGACAATTTATCTGTTTCATTGCAAATGCTGCAGGCATTCAGGTACAGAACCCTTAAGTCAGTTATTTTACTGTTTTTGTAAACTCTGGCCCTAGCTGCTGGCACACTCTTAAGATTGCAATCACTGTCCCTTCCTGCCATAGTCTGATCATTACCTTTATTGCTACCTTGATCTATTGCCTTGTCATTTTTCTTTAATTTACTCAACCTTCCCCTACATGATCCCTTCCGTCCTCTATTTAGTTTAAAGCCCTCTTTATTTCCCTAGTTATGCAACTCGCTAGAACACTGGTCCCATTTTTGTCAACATTTTTAAAATCACTTATTCTATGATTAGTGATATATGTGACACGATGTGGAAGCCAAAAGTTGTTTAGAGTTATACTTCAGATTTTACACTTATGTTTTTTTAATACCCCCTATCCTACATGAACTACACCCCTTAAAAGGAAGTGAAGTACTTACAGTGGTGTGTTTCCCTCCAAGTCCTGGAGGTTTGTAGAGGCACTATGCTTCAGCAAGATCTGTACAAGACGGAAGTTTCCTTTTGCTGAGGCTCTATGCAAGGGAGTGGAGTGGATATTGTCTGTAACATTAGGGTCTGCTCCATTCTCCAACAACATGCAAGCAATCTATAGCAAAAGATAGGGAGAAGAGAATTAGGGTTTTAAAAAAAAAGTTTGCTGCCTGACAATAATAAACGCAACATTAAACGGTTGTGACACCGTGCAGTGGGGTTCTGGTTTGATTCCGCACTCTGCAACCATCCTTTGGAGACGCGAAAAACAGAAGGAGGAGTTATCAACATTACTGGCATCAGACTGACAACAGATTTGTCTCATATTCAACTGCGGGAGAACCCGGAATACTTCCACAAGGATGAATAAGCCAAAAGTGGCATAAAGAGAATGATCTAATCAACCATTAAAATTAAACATAAAAATAAAAGCAAAATACTGCGGATGCTGGAAATCTGAAATAAAAACAAGACATTTTGGAAATTAGCAGGTCTGGCAGCATCTGTGGACAAAGAAGCAGAGTTAACGTTTCAGGTCAGTGACCTTTCTTCAGAACCGGCAAATATTAGAAATGTAAAAGGTTATAAGCAAGTAAAGCAGGGGTGGGGCAAGAGATAACAAAGGAGAAGGTGTAGATAGGACAAGGTCACAGAATAGCTGACCAGAAGGTCGTGCAGCAAAGGCAAACAATATGTTAATGGTGTGTTGAAAGACAAAGCATTAGTACAGAAAGGGTGTTAACGGACTGAAAATTGAACAGCCGCAAGCACAAACATGAAAAAAAGTGGGTAAGCAAACTGACAAACTAAGACGAAATAAAATAAACACAAAAAAAAAAAATTTTTAAAAAGGAAAAAGAAAAACTGAAAATAAAATGGGGGGCCCCGTCATGCTCTGAAATTATTGAACTCAATGTTCAGTCCAGCAGGCTGTAGTGTGCCTAATTGGTCAATGAGATGCTGTTCCTCGAGCTTGCGCTGATGTTTACTGGAACACTGCAGCAATCCCAGGACAGAGATGTGAGCAACCGGAAGCTCGGGGTCCTGCTTGCAGACTGAGCTGAGGTATTCTCAAAGCGGTCATCCAGTCTACGTTTGGTCTCCCCAATGTAGAGAAGACCACATTGTGAGCAGCGAATACAGTATACTACATTGAAAGTACAAGTAAATCGCTGCTTCACCTGAAAGGAGTGTTTGGGGCCTGGGATAGAGAGGAGAGGAGGTAAATGGGCAGGTATTACACCTCCTTTTGTATTATGTATTAAGCATAATACACTCGTAAATTGTCTGTCGCACTGCTCATTTTAATATCCAAGATGGTGACATTTCCCGGCGGAGCAGCAGGAGAAGGTAGCGACTCTTCGGTGGGTGAGTGAAGGCATCAGGAGCTGTGTTTTAAAAGTAAGTACTTACTGTTTTACTTACTGTTTTCCTTGTCTTTGAGTTTCTTTTGGCGCCGGAGGAACCGGAAGCTGGTCGGCAGCGAGGACTCCTGGGTAGGTATTTTCCTTAAAGGTGCGGAGCTCCGTGGACTCGGCCTCATTTCCCGGCGGAGCAGCAGGAGAAGGTAGCGACTCTTCGGTGGGTGAGTGAAGGCATCAGGAGCTGTGTTTTAAAAGTAAGTACTTACTGTTTTCCTTGTCTTTGAGTTTCTTTTGGCGCCGGAGGAACCGGAAGCTGGTCGGCAGCGAGGACTCCTGGGTAGGTATTTTCCTTAAAGGTGCGGAGCTGAGTAAACCCGAGCCACTACACATGTAGTGTCTCCCACCCATCCTCCTCCTCTAACCTAATAATAAGACCCTTTTTACCCTCCTCCTCTAACCAAAAAGGACTGAGCAGGTAAGCTATTTACTGTTTTTGTTAATATCTATAGTTGTACTTAACTAAGGGGTAATTGAATAAAAGAAATGGCAGCCAGTGTAGTGTATTGCTCCTCCTGCAGAATGTTCGAGGTGAGGGAAACCTCCGGTGGCCCTGCCGACTTCACCTGCTGGAAGTGCATCCGTCTCCAGCTCCTATCAGACCGTGTTAGGGAATTGGAGCTGGAGCTGGATGAACTGAGGATCATTCGGGAAGCTGAGGGGTTGATAGATAGAAGCTACACGGAGGTCGTTACTCCACAAATCAAAGGCAGCTGGGTAACAGTTAGAGGTGGGAAGAGGTCAGTGCAGGGATCTCCTGTGGTCGTTCCCCTCAACAACAAGTATACAGTTTTAGATACTGTTGGGGGGGACGGCCTATCGGGGGCAGGCTGCAGTGACCGGGCCTCTGGCACGGGGTCCTGCACTGTGGCTCAGAAGGGAAGGAGGGAGAATGGGAGAGCACTAGTCATCGGGGACTCGATGGTGAGGAGTACGGACAGGCGGTTCTGTGGGCGCAGGCGAGACGCACGGATGGTTTGTTGCCTCCCTGGTGCCAGGGTCCGTGATGTTTGTGATCGCGTCTTCAGGATCCTTAAAGGGGAGGGGGAGCAGCCAGAGGTCGTGGTGCACATTGGCACCAACGACGTAGGAAGGAAGGGTGGCACAGATGTTAGAAGTGAGTTTAGGGAGTTAGGCTGGAAGCTGAAAGCTCGGACGGACAGAGTTGTTATCTCTGGTTTGTTGCCGGCGCCACGTGATAGTGAGGCTAGGAATAGGGAGAGAGCACAGCTGAACACGTGGCTGCAGGAATGGTGTAGGAGGGAGGGCTTCCAGTTCTTGGATAATTGGACTGCATTCTGGGGAAGATGGGACCTGTTCAAACAGGACGGGCTGCATCTGAACCAGAGGGGCACCAATATCCTGGGAGGGAGGTTTGCTAGTACTGTTCGGGAGGGTTTAAACTAGTTTGGGAGGGGGATGGGAACCGGACTTGTAATCCAGGGACCAGTGGGTCCACTCAGAAAGACAAAGAGTGTAGTGAGGTATTGGGGAAGGTAGCACTGTCACAGAGGACAGATGGGCACGGAGAAGGGTTAAAGTGCGTATACTTCAACGCAAGAAGCATCAGGAATAAGGTGAGTGAATTGAAGGCGTGGATGGGCACTTGGGACTACGATGTTGTGGCCATCACTGAAACGTGGATAGGTGAGGGGGAGGAATGGTTTTTGGAGGTACCTGGTTATAGATGTTTTCATAAGATTAGGAATGGTGGTAAAAGAGGTGGGGGGGTGGCATTGTTAGTTAGAAATAGTGTAACAACTGCTGAAAGAATTTTCGAGGAGGATCTGCCGACTGAGGCACTGTGGGTTGAGGTCAGGAACAGGAAAGGAGCAGTCACCTTGATGGGAGTTTTCTATAGGCCCCCCAATAGCAGCAGGGAGGTGGAAGAGCAGATTGGGAAACAGATTTTGGAAAGGAGCAGAAGTCACAGGGTAGTAATTATGGGGGATTTCAACTTCCCAAATATTGATTGGCAACTCTTTAGATCGAATAGTTTGGATGGGGTAGTGTTTGTGCAGTATGTCCAGGAAGCTTTTCTGACTCAGTATGTAGACTGCCCGACCAGAGGGGAGGCAATATTGGATTTGGTACTAGGTAATGAACCAGGGCAAGTGATAGAGCTGTTGGTGGGCGAGCACTTTGGAGATAGTGATCACAATTCTGTAGCATTCACTGTGGTAATGGAGAAGGATAGGTATGTGCAACAGGGCAAGGTATACAATTGGGGGAAGGGTAGATATGATGCTGTCAGGCAGGAACTGAGGAGCATAAGTTGGGAGCATATGCTGGCAGGGAAGGGCACGGTCGAAATGTGGAACTTTTTCAAGGAGCAGATAGTAGGGGCCATTGATAAGCATGTCCCTGTCAGACAGGGAAGGGATGGTCATGTGAGGGAACCGTGGTTGACAAGAGAGGTTGAGAGTCTTGTTAGGAAGAAGAAGGATGCGTATATAAAGTTGAGGAAAAAGGGCACAGGCATAGCTCTGGAGGGATACAAGATGGCCAGGAAGGATCTGAAGAAAGGGATTAGGAGAGCTAAGAGAGGGCATGAAAAATGCTTGGCGGGTAGGATAAAAGAAAACCCCAAGGCCTTTTACGCGTATGTCAGAAATATGAGGATGACTAGGGGGACCATAGGTCCGGTCAAGGACAATAGCGGGAGACTGTGTGTTGAGCCGGAAGAGATAAGTGAGGTTTTGAATGAGTACTTCTCTTCGGTATTTACGAATGAGAAGGGGTGTATTACTGAAGAGGACGGTGTGAAACAGACTGGTAAGCTCGAGGAAGTGCTCGTTAGGAGGGAAGATGTGTTGGGGTTTTTGAATAACTTGAAGATAGACAAGTCCCCCGGGCCTGACGGGGTATATCCAAGGATGTTATGGGAAGCAAGGGATGAAATTGCAGAGCCGCTGGCAATGATCTTTTCATCTTCTCTGCTGACGGGGGTGGTACCAGGTGATTGGAGGGTGGCAAATGTTGTGCCCCTGTTCAAGAAAGGGAATAGGAACAACCCTGGGAATTACAGGCCAGTTAGTCTTACTTCGGTGGTAGGCAAGTTGATGGAAAAGGTGCTGAGGGATAGGATTTATGAGCATCTGGAAAGACACTGCTTGATTCGGGACAGTCAGCACGGTTTTGTGAGGGGTAGGTCTTGCCTCACAAGCCTGATTGAATTCTTTGAGCAGGTGACCAAGCAAGTGGATGAGGGTAAACCAGTGGATGTGGTGTACATGGATTTTAGTAAGGCATTTGATAAGGTCCCCCATGGTAGACTTATGGAGAAAGTCAGGAGGCATGGGATAGTGGGGAATGTGGCCAGTTGGATTAAGAATTGGCTAACTGATAGAAGGCAGAGAGTGGTCTTAGATGGTAAATACTCAGCCTGGAGCCCAGTTACCAGTGGCGTGCCGCAGGGATCAGTTCTGGGTCCTCTCCTGTTTGTGATTTTTATTAACGACTTGGATGAGGAAGTCGAAGGGTGGGTCAGTAAATTTGCAGATGATACAAAGGTTGGTGGAGTTGTGGATACCGAGGAGGGCTATTGTCGTCTGCAAAGGGACTTGGATAGGTTGCAGTGCTGGGCTGAAAAGTGGCAGATGGAGTTTAACCCTGAAAAGTGTGAGGTCGTCCATTTTGGAAGGACAAACATGAATGCAAAATACTGGGTTAACGGTAGGGTTCTTGGGCATGTGGAGGAGCAGAGAGACCTTGGGGTCTATGTGCATAGATCATTGAAAGTTGCAACTCAAGTGGATAGGGCTGTGAAGAAGGCATATGGGGTGTTAGCGTTCATTAGCAGAGGGATTGAATTTAAGAGCCGTGAGGTGATGATGCAGCTGTACAGGACCTTGGTAAGGCCTCATTTGGAGTACTGTGTGCAGTTCTGGTCGCCTCATTTTAGGAAGGATGTGGAAGCCTTGGAGAGGGTGCAGAGGAGATTTACCAGGATGTTGCCTGGAATGGAGAATAAGTCTTACGAGGAAAGGCTGAACATTCTAGGCCTCTTCTCATTAGAAAGGAGAAGGATGAGGGGTGACATGATAGAGGTTTATAAGATGATCAGGGGAATAGATAGGGTAGACAGTCAGAAACTTTTTCCCCGGGTGGAGCAAAGCGTTACAAGGGGTCATAAATTTAAGGTGAAGGGTGGGAGATATAAGGGGGATGTCAGGGGAAGGTTCTTTACCCAGAGAGTGGTCGAGGCATGGAATGCCTTGCCCGGGGAAGTTGTTGAGTCAGAAACTTTAGGGACTTTCAAAAGGCTTTTGGATAGGTATATGGATAAAGGAGAATGATGGGGTATAGATTAAATTGTCCTTGACAGAGGACAAAGGATCGGCACAACATTGTGGGCCGAAGGGCCTGTTCTGTGCTGTATGTTCTATGTTCTATGTTCTATGTTAAAGCTGGGCGACTCCAGAAAATCACTCCAGAGTACCACCTACTCACTGCAGCAAGCAATTACTGTGTTACAGGCACTGTTTACAAAGGAGAGTGAAATTGATTTTGGTTGGTAACTATCACCCATTTTGCACTACTGTCCAAGACCAACTTCACTCCCAGGATTTTCATTCCAAAATGTCTACATGGGCAATTTCATCATTAATTATTGACAAAAAGTGAGACCAAAAATCACAACAATGGTAAGTGCATACATTAGACATTTCAAATACATATTAAAAAAAGTATCATTTCAAGTTAGCTCCTCCAGTCTCTTTAGTTTTCAACTGGCTTGTACATATGCTTTCAGTAAATTACAAGACACATGACTGATGGTAACTATGTCCTCATTATAAATAGACTTTCAGAGCCAAGCATTTTACATCTTATGACAAGTCACAAGTTATGGTGAATCTTGCAGGCAGTGACATGAAGTGCAATCTAAAAATGCTTAGAATTGCAGCCCAGAGAGGGACTCATTTTAATAAATTAACAGTTCTTATGGATTAATCAAGGTAGCTTTAGCAGCCGATTCTTGGAATCTTCTTCAGAGGGTAGGTACTGAATTCCAGCCACTAATGGATGTGAACTCCCTCTGGAGGAGGAAGTGATACTGCTATGCACCATGAAATTTGGTCAGATGATCATTAAGTTGGACTGAAGAACCCAGTGAAGAAGTCAGACCTAGATCCGCTAGGGCTATTGAGATCATGAAATGAAAAGTAAGATACTATGTTTATAACCTTGAAACCACTGAATAGAAGTTGCACTGATAGTTTAAGCTCATCCTCATGCTGAGGGTGAGAGAGGCAGGACAAACGTTTAAAAGTAAAGAAATTTCAGAGCTATGCATTATTCAGCATTATGTAAAAGGGGCCATAGTGCAAAAACATAATGCACAAGTCAGGCCAGCTCATATAATAAAAGCAAAATATTGCAGATGCTGGAAATCTGAAATAAAGAGAGAAAATGCTGGAAATACTCAGCAGGTCAGGCAGAAGTGGAGAGAGAAGCAGAATTAACGTTTCAGGTCTGTGACCTTTCATCAGAACAATATTCCATGGCAGCTCATTACATCTACGTTTTTCCAAGTATGAAATAGGTCAATTGTCTTATAGAATACAAGTGAATTTAAGTGAGCTATGTGGTCACAGTGCCATCAGTTAGCACCCTATAGTAAAGAATGATCTGAAATGGATTAAACAGTACCACCTCAATTGACAAAATTATCATTGAACCATTATATGTTGGATAACAGATAGCTGGAGAGATGGCTGACAAACAATCGGGTACAGAAGCAGAAGGTAAGCCATTGTGCCATTCTGACATTATCAGGTAATGAACTTGAGTTTTGACAAGTTGTAATGAAAATAGAGCTTTGATGATGCAAAAAGTCATCAACCTGAAATGTTCACGGTTTCTTTCTCCACAGATGCTGCCTGAACTTCTGAGTATTCCAGCATTTGTAGTATTCTGCTTTTCTTAATATGTTTTATTCTCTCCCCCTCAAATACATTTGCATGCTAAAAAGGTTTGTAGTCTCGAATACAAAACATGAACAAAAAAAAAAGAGACCAGAAGAGAATATGTAAAGTACACAAAATGAAAGCCAGAACTTTCACAGGAACTGGGCTGCCGAGTCAAATGATCCACATGAGTAGGTGGGGGAAATCATTACCAAACCAGTGATAAATGCAATGCAGAGTTACAAGAATTCCATTCTGGCAATGAGGTGATGAAGCAATCAGGCCAGTTTTACTTTCATGTTTGTCATTGTGGTTTTCTGGCTGTGTAGGGGTCAGTGGGTTTCAGAGTTCACCCCCACAGCTGGAGAAGGACTGCAAGCAAGTCTAGAGTCAGAGAGAGCATGGTGGAAGGGAGAGAAATTTGTAAAAAGGAAAAGCCACAGACTGCCTCAGTAACAGGACAGCAGGGTGAAAATGAGTGTGCAACCACTGAAAATGAAAAGTGGCCAGAGGTTGAATTAGCAAGAGGCATAGAGCAGCCTGCTAGGGAAACAGAGAAGTAAATGAAGGAGGGGCTCAGAAAATGCCAAGGTCAGGAAGAGGATAGTGACTAAAGCGTGGCTACCTGACCCGAACCCGACCAGACTGGACGACATGTGTTGGGTTCGGGTCTCTCTTCCGGGTCCAGCATTCGGGTTCGGGTCAGGTCGGGCTGGATGTGGACAGTGCTGCCTTGCTCCAGGAAGTAAGCTTCAAATGAACATGCAGAACGTCAAGGCGGGAAACGTGCAATGCGGACTCCGCGGTGAGCGTCTCTATAACGTCATCGTGCTTATGCTGTAGCTTCCATGAATCTAAGTGATTCTACACTCTAGTGCACTATGGATGTAAAACAAATGCCGTCTACTGGAGAATCTTTAGCAATGGAAAGTCTGTAGCCGGAAAAGGTAAATCTTCTGTTTGGAAACATTTCAATGCTGTTGTTTTCCATGATAGTAAAAGCTCAAATAGATTTGTACAATGCAAATCTTACAAACTTCTATTAAAATAGGAGAGCAAAAAGACAGGAAATTAATCTTTGCAGCAGCACAGAGAAAGGTTATACTTGCCCTGCAGCAGGGCCAAGTACAGGCCTGCTACCCGACCCGAACCCAATGGGATCAGACGACATGTGTCAGGTTCGGGTTGGATCGCTCTTCCGGGTCCGGCTTTCGGGCTCGGTCGGGGTCAGACAGACACAGAAATATTAGCAGGTAAGTGTTAAAAGTAAAAAACCTACCCGAACTACGAGTCTGGGACAAAGAGGGAAACTCAGTGAGCATCTCCATGATGTCATCACGCTCATGCTGCAGCTTCCTGAAGATTGGGAGTCACAAGGTAGGTAAAGGGAACATTCTGGTGGTTGGGTTGGGCACGGGAAAAATTGGAGGGACTCGGGCTGGGTCAGGCTCAGGTCTGATGTGGTCCTGTCGGGTTCAGGTCAGGTTTTTTCCCGACCTGAGCAGGCCTTTAGGGCCAAATCAGTCGTACCTAACTTTGTTTGTACAGATGAGCAGAAAAAAACATACCCGCTCACAAGAAATCAGAAATTACAAACAAATGTGTGAGTCTCTGTTGCAAGGATATTCGACCTTTCCAAACTGTCTCTGGTGAAGGGTTTGTTGAGCTAGCACGAGAGCTCATCAATGTGGGTGCTGCATACAGTCGGGTATCAGCATCAGTAAAGGCTGATACTAAATTCAAGTACAGTTTCAAGAAGGTGTTGTGATACGGCTGAAGAGAAAACAATTAATTTCTCAGATTCCTGACACAAGGATCGGGGAATGACAACTGACATGTGGACGGATGACTACCGTAAAATCCATTATATGTCGATAACCTGTCATTACATCACAGTAGATTTTCAACTTAATGCCAAAGTTTTAACAGCAATGTTTCCAATGGAGGATGCCAAAACTGGCGAAAACATCAGGTGTGAGATTTTAAAGCCACTAGTGAATACTTTTTGGATTTGACCCAGCAAATTTAAATAAATTAGTCTGGGTGACAGATCAAGGCGCTAACATCGTGCTTGCTCTTAGACCATATCAACGTCTGGATTGCCAGGACCACGTATATAACACGGTCCTTCGACATTCACTTGATCCAAAGGAATTAGCTTCTGAAGCTCCGGACGTTGTCGACACTATACATCATGCCGAAGCCTTGGTGACATACGTTAAACAGTCTGGTCTTGCTGCACGGTTGTCTAAAACTGTAAATCCAATGGGAGAAACAAGGTACAGTACTGTGTATCTGACACTGAATTCAATTCAGGATATTGATCATGAACTGCATGAGAAATTGGAAGAGTGGGGAAAACGATAGGCTGGAAAACATCACCTCCGATGTCTTGCAGTTTTTGGTTGATTTCCTCCGACCGTTTTATGAAGCTCAAAGGGAACTCAAGGGAAACCAGTATCCTACATTGAATCTGGTAATTCCGTGGTTTGAGAAACTTAAACGACTCTGTCTGCCACTTTCTTCAGATACTCCAATGCAAGCAGTTGTCAGGTAACGGCACAGAGAGTGGCTTCTGAAGAAAGTTGAAATAAATGACGTGCACAAGATAACAACATTTCTCTGGCCTAAATTTAATCAGCTGTGAATGTTGTCCAGCCATGATGGGGAAGAAGTTCATTCTGAAGTGCGCAGACTTATCAACAACTTTAAAACAGAAGACCCTGTGAAGGAAAGGAAAGCGGTTGACGATGAACCTACAGCTGCCAAGAAAGCAGTGACCGAATTTGCTGAATGGGAGAATGTTCATGAAGAAATGGACACAAATGATGAAGTGCAGCAGTACACAGCACAGAGGCCTTCTGTGTTGACGATGGAAAACGAGCATGATCTGTTGGGCTGGTGGAAGGAACAGTGTTGCATACCCTAAATTGGCCAAGCTGGCTAGAAGTATACTTTGCATTCCGACGAACAGCAGCAGCGAGAGGAAGTTCAGCGTAGCTGGAAGGACAATTGACCAGCGGAGGACTGTCCTCAAGCCTTCCACTGTTGACTTTTTTTTTAACACGACAATTTATAAGACCTTTTTTTTCCCTTTTCTTTGCCATGTCTGTAACAGAGACTACTAAATCAAATAAAAGCAAAATACTGCAGATGCTGGAAATCTGAAATAAAAACAAGAAAAGCTGGAAATACTCAGCAGGTATGGCAGCATCTGTGGAGAGAGAAGCAGAGTTAACGTTTCAGGTCAGTGACTCTTCTACTAAATCAAATGTTCACCAAACTGCCGATTGGGTGCTTTGGTGGAGTTGGCTATTTGTTTTCTTTTTAATCTACAGTTTGACGCAATTTGTTTCTGTCTTATCTGGTTATCACAGTGCTGTTTGTGGGAGCTTGCTGTGGGCAATGGCTGCTGAGTTTCCTTCTTTACAACAGTGACTACAAGTCACAAAGACCTTCAGTGGGTTGAAAGTGGTTTGAGACGTCCTGAGGTTGTGAAAGGTGGAGAACAGCAAGTCTTTCTTTGTAGAGAAAAAGTGAATACTCTCATGAGAAGACTGCTTAAAAATCATGAGGGAGTCAAGCCATTGTTTGAAAGTCTCGGAAGAGTCAGGTTGATATTTCTTACAGAAAAGAGAAATACTATGCGTATTTGAAAGTTATCTACAAAAATTTAGTTTGGCTCCTAGAGTTGGGATCTTTAATTTTATCTACTCAAGGAGTTGGAAGAAAGATGTTTAATAAATACTTAACTATATTTGATCATTGTTCGATTATTTGTTTTGCATTTTAATACTTCAAATCAGGGCTTCTGGGATGCTTTATCTCTTCTAAGACTGAACTGTAATCTTATAGAGGAACGAGACAGTAGTGTGTAAAAGCAAATAACAAGCAGCACTTGCTGGAGGGTTGAGATTCACCCATGACATCAAATAATCTAGGGTAAGATTTTTTTTTTTTTTAAAGTGACACTAACCTTTATGTAAAATTGCATTAAATGTCAATGCTAGAAATTGTTCAACATACTTTGTCAACATTAACATTTTTTTTTGCTATGTAGGCTATTCGAGGTGCTGGCCATTATGTGTATGCTGATCAACCAGAAGTCTTCAAACAATACTGCAGATCTGCAGTCCTGTAGACTAAAAATCAGACAGCACTAGGAATCTGCAGTACTGTCCATTAACAATCAAACAGCACTGGGAAAGCCTGCTATCTGATCTGCCATTTTTCCAATCAATCAATCTTTCTTTTCACTGAAATTTAGTGTCCGGTCCAATCTCTCCGTATTGAATTCACTAAGCTTAGGAATAGCAGTAAGAAAATGATAAAGTTTGGCCTCTGTATTGCTCATGTTCAAATCTTCATGGCCTCGCACATACACCCCCCTCCACCACTCCAAATCTCTACAGCCCTCCAACCCTCCGAAAACTGTGTTGACTAAAAACGGGAGGGGGTAAGGAAATCACGAGGTTTGTACCCCTGATCACTATCCAATGAACTCTGCCACAAAGTGCTTGTGTGAGAAAGATGAGAGGGGTGGGGGGGTGGGGGTGCTGTTGGTGACAAGATCAAGCTCACCTCAGATTCCCAACTCCATCAGCACGATTCTGTAGGAATTGGCTGCTGCCGGAATGGAGGATCACAACATTTGGACAAGGTACAGCACAATAACCTGTTTGATATAATTAACTTTATTACAGTAGGCAGGTCGGGTCCAGGTCGGGTTTCAATTTCATACGCGAGCAGGCCTTTAATAGTGACAAGAAGCAGTAAAGCTAAAGGTATTTTTTGAACAGTATTTTAATGAATATGCACTTCCTTTAATGTGGAGCTCAAAACTCCACTCAGTATTCCAACTGTGGTTTACTAAGGTTTTATGTATATTCACTTTTATATTTTATGCCATTAAGCTCAATCTTCCATTAGTTTGTTTTTAAAATGACATTATCCATTTGAGGTGCTGCACTTACCATCTTGTGAACGTGAACCTTCAAATCCCTCTGCTCAGCCTTCCTTCATACTTCCATTTTGTTAAAGTTCAAAATGTACTAACTCACCTTGATTGACAATGAATTCCATCTGACACTTTTTTGCCCATTCCAACATCTTCTCAATATCCACTTGCAGATTCCTTTCATTCTCAGGATTATTTAGTATGACCCGATTTTAGTAACATTTGCAAATCTAGACATCACTCTCTTTATCCCTTTGGCATCGACATACATTCTGAATAGAAGCAGTCCCAAAACAGAGCCCCTTGGAACACCATGACCCACTTCAAACCACTGAGAAACTGGTCTTGAGTCTTCTTCGTTTCCTCCCTTCTAACTAGATTTTAGTCCAATTTGCTACTTTTCCTTGAATCTTCTGTAGTCTCCTGTTTGGCATTTTGTCAAAGGCTTTCGCAAAGTCCACATCCGCCAAATCTGTAACCTTGTTAAACAATTCTATCAGGTTCCTCAAATATAATTTTCCTTTCTGAATTCTAGGCTACAGCTACTAATTATTTTCTCTTCATCCAGATATTTCTTGATATTGTCTTTAAAGATTCCAAATATTTTCCTCTGTGGATGTTAACTACACTAATTACCTGGGTTAGCACTGTGCCCTTTTTTGAAAATGGATACGAGGGCATTGCAACTAGATTTCCACTGTCTAACCTTATTGATCATACTTTTAAAAATTGCAAACTACGGTTCTGACCTGCAGCTGGCAGTTTGGCTCAGTTGGCAGCACGGTCTCGTGAGTCAGCAGGTTGTGGGTTCAAGCCCCACAATGGACATCAGCACATAATCTAGACTGACATTTAAATGCCATACTGAGGGAATGCTCCATTGTCAGTGCTGCCACCTTTTGGATAATACATTAAGTGGAAGATTTGTCAGCCTGTTGGGACAATGTAACAGATCCAATGAGACTATTCAAAGATGGCTGGGGTGGCAGATGAGGGTACTCCTGGCATCCTGGTCAACATTTTTCCCTCAAAGAACACAAAGATTATCTGGACATTGATCTGTAGTTTGGTGTCAAGCTATGCCACATTTGCCTGCATGTTAGTGGCCATGCCTTAAAAGTAATTGATAGCTCATAAAGCACTTTGGGATATCCTGAAGAGCTGAATGGTTCAATACAAGTGCAGCCAGAAGAACAATTAAACTCTAAGATCACCCAATGTTTATATAACAAGTAGAGTTTGTTTTTTCTTAAAGCCACAATTTCATCTTAGTGGAAGAATTATACATTGTGCATTACATGATGGAACTCTAGCACATACAAAGTAGCCACAAGAAAACCACTCATAATATATTAATAAAAACTGTCAGTGAAAGTACAGGGAGGAAGCAATCTTAAAATGCTGTGTTTTTCTGATCAGAAGCCTGAAACTAGTTTGCAGAGTTCAATGACCAAACAGCAATCAAACTTTGAATGACCCAAGGTGCTGTTTCTTTAGCAATTAGGCTTTGACCTTTAAAAACAGAGTTTTGGTAGCACAGTCTGTCCTTACACAAGAGTATGTTATCGAGTTTATTGTTAGCATAACCACTTCTAGATAAAAAGGTTGCGTCTAGCATGCATTTGCTCCATCAAGTGTAACATGCAAATTATTTGCAGCTGCAAATTCAAACTCAACATTTCCACAACAAATCACAGCTAAAGATAGGGAGCACACAAATAAAACAAAAGGCTGAAAAGCTTTCAATAATAATTTAAGAAAATGGCCCTTCAGCAAAAGCTACCAATGAAGACAGTTGGATCAAATCACTGCAACAAACTTGTTTTGAAAATCCTTACGTCCACCATCTTGGGCTCTCCATTAAACTGAGGACATATTATTAAAAATAAAGTTTATAACAATGGGACATGAAAAATACAATATTTAGCATAGTGTCAGGCAAACCCCACCTACCAAGACTGAGGCACACATTATTTCACCACATGAACATTAAAACTTAAAATTGCAAGCCCTGACCGGAAAGACATTTCCATGGTAACAGACAATGTTGAAACAATGGGGATCCAGCAGTTGCTTCTCCAATACACAGAAGTGGTCAGACCAGTTTTAGTCACATGATTGACTGGCTGCTGCAGAGTTTTTGAACTCCCAACAAAGGTTTTGAAGAGAGACAAAGCTGTGTGCTCATGGAGTAAACACCTCTCCTGAAACTGAAGCAAGAATTACAGCCTCTCCTGTCTACCTTCATCTCTTCCCATGGAACTGAATCTTATGAAAAGATGTGAAACTAAAAGAGAGAAAGATTTCCTACGTGAACAAGGTTTAAGACTAATATTGGGCCCCAATGCAATGCAATCAAGGACTACAGTGAGCTCGAGAACCAGTAACAAAATATTGCCTCAAACTGTTCTACTTATCTTTTCTGTCCCTATTTTGCATGTTTATATCGCACATGCATGCTCACGTGAGCGTGTCGTATATCTGTAGGCGTGAACCGTATTAGAGTTTAAGGTTTAATAAATTTCATATTTCTGCTTTAAACCAAAGAAAGCCTGTTTATGCTCAGTTCTTTGCCTAATAATTGGAAACTGTGAACAAGGATTCACACAAAGGGGAGCTCAAAACACATCTTAAAACATCTTAAAAATTAAACCCTGTTACAATAAGACCAGGTGAAGACAGCAAGAGACCCCGAGACACATTGCTCACCTGGTCGTAACAATAGTGATGCGGCATAACCTAAAGAATTGCATCTGCTGCGTTTGAAATGCTTGCAATAATGTTTATGCCATCAGCCTGCAATAATATGACAGCCTCAGGTTCTAGGAGGTTAATTTCAGAATTCACCAATGCCCACAATTTATAAAAATGTTTATGATTGACAGTGAGACTGGCCATTTACAGTGTACTGTGGTCCTGAGCCTCACTCCTCCCAATGAACAAGCATGGAAATTTGAAGGGACAAAATATACAAATCAGGTAGGGTCCCTCACCTGATTATAATCCAATGACTCATGTTGGAAAATGCCCAAGCAGATGCCTGGTAAGGACAGGAATAGGCTTAGCAGTATGCTGAATAAACCACTGACATATCAATTTGGCTTACACGTGCAAAGTGGATACTTAGGTGAATACCAGAGGGTTGCATATATTTGTACCGCCACAACCCAACACAAGTCTGCCTCTGATAGAAAGGAAAGGTTCAGTGGTTAGGTCACTGTACAAATTTAGATGGAAGGACGTCAAGTTGTCTATATCTTAACATTTTCTGTACAATTTACAAGCCAAGGCAGCTTTTATCTCGTACCTAAAAATGTTAAGAAGGCCAACAGGTGTTGTTAGGTTATATGGACGGCTGTAAATGCTAGTTATTTCTGATCTTCAGACTGCTAACTGATTCTGGAAGACCATGTCAGAGATGCGATCACCTCCCATTCTGTGCACAATTTAACTTTGGAACAGACACGGCCAGAAAGACAAAATGACCAATGAAACATTACAAATCTACATAGTCATGCTCACACTGACCTCTGGGCAAATCAAGGAGAAAACAGCATATGCAAGTCCTGCGTTCAAGAACTGTTAGACTATCAGCAAATAAGAAAGAGGGACACGACACTGAACATCTCCAGAAACCATACTAAAGTATGCACCGGAGTGACTATAAACTGGTTATGGCTGAAGGAGCAAGTGCATCTTCAGAAAGGGTGTGATAGCTTAGTGGTTATGTTACTGGACTCGTAATCAAGAGGCCCGATCTAATGATCCAGGGACATGAGTTCAAAATCCATCACGCAGCTGGAGAATTTATTCAATTAGTTAATTAAACGAAACCAGTGAATTATCATCAATACCCACCTGGCTCACTAATGTCCTTTATGGAAGGAAATTTGTTGTTCTTATCTAGTCTAGCCTGTGTGTGACTCCAGAGTCACAGCAATGTGGCTGACTCTAAACTGCCCTCCGAAATGGCCTATCAAGTCACTCAATTACATTCAAGAAAGCAGCTCACCACCACTTTCTCAACAGCAATTAAGGATGGGGAATTAATGCTGGCCTTGCCAGCAATTACCGCATTCTATGAATTAATTAAAAGAAAGGAAGTTTAATAGCCATTGTGTACAATTGTGCTGATCTGCATCTGCTTTTGCTTATTAAAATAACTGTAAATAAAACCTAGTCACTCAACTTGAACCTAAAGCAAAGAGTGTGGCATGTTGATATTTATATCTTTTGGGCCATCTAAGAGTGAAATAAATGTGCAGGGACTGGTGAACTAGAATCTGTAACTCCCAAGGCTACAAGATCTTTACGGGACTGAAATCCAAGAATCTGCAATTTGTGCAATGTAGAACATGTGGTGCCTACTTATGCAGCAAAATGGTTGAAAGGGAGAAAAAGGACTTATCAAAATACTTTAATCCTGTATCACAAACAAATACCAGAGTGCCGTGGGTATTTGAAGAACCATGACCCAATACGAATCACGACCTCATTAGAGGTGGGTAAGTGTGCAACAATAAAAATAGGATATTAACTAAATAAAAATTGGCTCGTATTTAAATGTTAGTCCAATACCTCATAGCGGTTTCGAGAAGCAGCATAGTGCAGTGGTGAGCAACCATTCTGATTGATAGCATTGACCTGTGCTCCTTTACCAATCAGCACCTTCACAATTTCCTCTCGACCTGCTGATGCAGCAATGTGCAGGGGAGTCCAGCCAACCTAAAAAAATAAAAACTGTCAGCACACCAGTTTATGGGCTCAACAGAATGTGAATCTGAAGACACAGAAAATACACAGGTCAGTAGGCAGCTATCAAGAAAAAAAAGACAAGTGGACACCCATGTTTTCTCTTTACAGCTGTTGACTGTCTTGTGAATTTCCAATATTTTCTGTTTTTATTTCAGTTTTTCAACATTTGCAGTTTTTCCTTTTAAGAATTTTAGGCTGTTAACTTCCTTTAAAACATTACATAGAATTGAAAGTTTGTACTGTTTAGGGCCAAATTTTTAAGCTGAGTCCCAGTAGTGGACATTCTCAGACAAGATATTACATTTGGATGCAAGATCAAAAATTCTCTAATCTGCCCAAACGATGCGACTTAGTTCTCTTGAGCACCCTCTTATGGTATGAGTGTAGATAACAAGCTAGGTGATTCTTTCTCCCTAATTGGACACTTCTGTGTTATGGAACAAGAAATTTGTTTAGACAGTCCAAAATGTATTTCATGTAGGACCATTATGATGAGCAGAAAACCAGTTGGGAAGAGGTGGAAGGATTTCCCTAGTGCAATCAAAATACTGCAGATATCAGGATCTTGTTTTTGAATAGGACACTTCTTTCAAACACTAACACTTGACACAAATTGTCACTTAGCAAGCTCACTGAGAGAAGTCACAAGAATAGCTGCATTGGGAAACAGAAGTCTGATACTAATTAAAGGTCATCGACCTGAAACGTTAACTCTGTTTCTCTCTTTACAGATGCTGCCAGACCTGCTGAGTATTTCCAGCACTTTCTTTGTATTTCAGATTTCCAGTATCCACAGTATTTTGCTTTTATTATACTGGAGAAGTGAGGTTGCACTTCAGAGGTTGGAATTAAAGGATGTTAATGCTGCATTGTAGAGAGAGCGTTAAGTGCCTTCTCAGTAGGTTTAGGAATGCTCAACAGTGTCAATGTGGTCCCAAAGATGGAAGAATACTCAGATTCTCATTATATATCAGAATTTGACTGGTTCACTTGAAAAAAATAACTAATATGAATACGGGAACAGGAGGTCATTTAACCCTCGAGCCTGTTCATTCAATGAGATCACGGCTGATCTGCAAAATAACTCCGTATGTCCTATATGGGGAAAAGGTGGACAAAGAAAATTACAGCACAGGAACAGGCCCTTCGGCCCTCCAAGCCTGCGCCCTTAATATCTTTGGTTAACAAAGATCTATCAATCTTAGATTTAAAATCAACAATTTTAATCGCATTTAATAACAGCATCAATTTTGTGGAACAGTGTTACAAACGTCTACCATCCTACCAACAGATAGGAGGTTCTGTGGGAACGAGAGAGACTCACGGTTGGTGTGTTGCCTCCCAGGTGCCAGGGTTCGTGATGTCTCGGATCGTGTTTTTGGGATCCTTAAGGGGGAGGGGGAGCAGCCCCAAGTCGTGGTCCACATAGGCACCAACGACATAGGTAGAAAGAGAGATGGGGATTTAAGGCAGAAATTCAGGGAGCTAGGGTGGAAGCTTAGAGCGAGAACAGAGTTGTTATCTCTGGGTTGTTGCCCGTGCCACGTGATAGCGAAGCGAGGAATAGGGAGAGAGAGGAGTTGAACACGTGGCTGCAGGGATGGTGTAGGAGGGAGGGTTTTGGTTTCCTGGATAATTGGGGCTCTTTCTGGGGTAGGTGGAACCTCTACAAACAGGATGGTCTTCACCTGAACCAGAGGGGTACCAATATCCTGGGGGGGAGATTTGCTAGTGCTCTTCGGGGGGGGGGGGTTTAAACTAATTCAGCAGCGGAATGGGAACCTAAATTGTAGTTCCAGTGTACAGGATGTTGAGAGTAGTGAGGTCAGGGATAAGGTTACAAGGACGCAAGAGGGCACTGGCAAGCAAGAACTTGGTTTAAAGTGTGTCTACTTCAAAGCCAGGAGCATCCGGAATAAGGTGGGTGAGCTTGCAGCATGGGTTGGTACCTGGGATCTCGATGTAGTGGCCATTTCGGAGACATGGGTAGAGCAGGGGCAGGAATGGATGTTGCAGGTTCCGGGATTTAGATGTTTCAGTAAGAACAGAGAAGATGGTAAAAGAGGGGGTGTGGCATTGTTAATCAAGGAGAGTATTACAGTGGCAGAAAGGACGTTTGAGGACTTGTCTACTGAGGTAGTATGGGCCGAGGTTAGAAACAGGAGAGGAGAGGTCACCCTGTTGGGAGTCTTCTATAGACCTCCGAATAGTTCCAGAGATGTAGAGGAAAGGATAGCGAAGATGATTCTCGACAGGGGCGAGAGTAACAGGGTAGTTGTTATGGGAGACTTTAACTTTCCAAATATTGACTGGAAATACTATAGTTCAAGTACTTTAGATGGGTCAGTTTTTGTCCAGTGTGTGCAGGAGGGTTTTCTGACACAGTATGTAGACAGGCCAACCAGGGGCGATGCCACATTGGATTTGGTACTGGGTAATGAACCCGGCCAGGTGTTAGATTTAGATGTAGGTGAGCACTTCGGTGATAGTGATCACAATTCGGTTAGGTTTACCTTAGCGATGGGCAGGGACAGGTATATACCGCAGGGCAATTATAGCTGGGGGAAAGGAAATTATGATGCGATTAGGCAAGATTTAGGATGCGTAGGATGGGGAAGCAAACTGCAGGGGATGGGCACAATCGAAATGTGGAGCTTATTCAAGGAGCATCTACTGCGTGTCCTTGATAAGTATGTACCTGTCAGGCAGGGAGGAAGTTGTCGAGCGAGGGAGCCGTGGTTTACTAAAGAAGTTGAAGCGCTTGTCAAAAGGAAGGCGGCGGCTTATGTTAGGATGAGACGTGAAGGCTCAGTTAGGGCGCTTGAGAGTTACAAGCTAGCCAGGAAGGATCTAAAGGGAGAGCTAAGAAGAGCAAGGAGAGGACACGAGAAGTCATTGGCGGATAGGATCAAGGAAAACCCTAAGGTTTTCTATAGGTATATCAGGAATAAAAGAATGACTAGAGTTAGATTAGGGCCAATCAAGGATAGTAGTGGGAAGTTGTGTGTGGAATCAGAGGAGATAGGGGAAGCGTTAAATGAATATTTTTCGTCAGTATTTACAGTAGAGAAAGAAAATGTTGTCGAGGAGAATACGGAGATTCAGACTACTAGGCTAGATGGGATTGAGGTTCACAAGGAGGAGGTGTTAGCAATTTTGGAAAGTGTGAAAATAGATAAGTCCCCTGGGCCAGATGGGATTTATCCTAGGATTCTCTGGGAAGCCAGGGAGGAGATTGCAGCGCCTTTGTCCTTGATCTTTATGTCGTCATTGTCGACAGGAATAGTGCCGGAAGACTGGAGGATAGCAAATGTTGTCCCCTTGTTCAAGAAGGGGAGTAGGGACAGCCCTGGTAATTATAGACCGGTGAGCCTTACTTCGGTTGTGGGTAAAATGTTGGAAAAGGTTATAAGCGACAGGATTTATAATCATTTTGAAAAGAATAAGTTCATTAGCGATAGTCAGCACGGTTTTGTGAAGGGTAGGTCGTGCCTCACAAACCTTATTGAGTTTTTCGAGAAGGTGACCAAACAGGTGGATGAGGGTAAAGCAGTGGATGTGGTGTATATGGATTTCAGTAAGGCGTTTGATAAGGTTCCCCATGGTAGGCTATTGCAGAAAATACGGAAGTATGGGGTTGAAGGTGATTTAGAGCTTTGGATCAGAAATTGGCTAGCTGAAAGAAGACAGAGGGTGGTGGTTGATGGCAAATGTTCATCCTGGAGTTTAGTTACTAGTGGTGTACCGCAAGGTTCTGTTTTGGGGCCACTGCTGTTTGTCATTTTTATAAATGACCTGGAAGAGGGTGTAGAAGGGTGGGTTAGTAAATTTGTGGATGACACGAAGGTCGGTGGAGTTGTGGATAGTGCCGAAGGATGTTGTAGGGTACAGAGGGACATAGATAGGCTGCAGAGCTGGGCTGAGAGATGGCAAATGGAGTTTAATGCGGAAAAGTGTGAGGTGATTCACTTTGGAAGGAGTAACAGGAATGCAGAGTACTGGGCTAATGGGAAGATTCTTGGTAGTGTAGATGAACAGAGAGATCTTGGTGTCCAGGTACATAAATCCCTGAAAGTTGCTACCCAGGTTAATAGGGCTGTTAAGAAGGCATATGGTGTGTTAGCTTTTATTAGTAGGGGGATCGAGTTTCGGAGCCACGAGGTCATGCTGCAGCTGTACAAAACTCTGGTGAGACCGCACCTGGAGTATTGCGTGCAGCTCTGGTCACCGCATTATAGGAAGGATGTGGAAGCTTTGGAAAGGGTGCAGAGGAGATTTACTAGGATGTTGCCTGGTATGGAGGGAAGGTCTTACGAGGAAAGGCTGAGGGACTTGAGGTTGTTTTCGTTGGAGAGGAGGAGGAGGAGAGGTGACTTAATAGAGACATAAAAGATAATCAGAGGGTTAGATAGGGTGGATAGTGAGAGTCTTTTTCCTCGGATGGTGATAGCAAACACGAGGGGACATAGCTTTAAGTCGAAGGGTGATAGATCTAGGACAGATGTTAGAGGTAGTTTCTTTACACAGAGAGTAGTAGGGGCGTGGAACGCCCTGCCTGCAACAGTAGTAGACTCGCCAACTTTAAGGGCATTTAAGTGGTCATTGGATAGACATATGGATGAAAATGGAATAGTGTAGGTCAGATGGTTTCACAGGTCGGCGCAACATCGAGGGCCGAAGGGCCTGTACTGCACTGTAATGTTCTAATTCTAATTCTAATCCTGTGTTTGTAGAAGGGTTTCCTAATTGCACGCCTGAAAGGTCTGGCTCTAAATTTTAGACCATGCCCCATTAGACGACCCAACCTGCAAAAATAGTTTCTCTCTATCTGTCCTATCTGTTCCCCTTGATACCATGAAAATTTCCATGAGATGACCCTTTAACCTTCTAAATTCCAAGGAATACAACGCTAGTTTGTGTAATCGCTCCTTGTAATTTAACACTTGGAATCTGGGTATCATTCTCGTAAATCTGCACTGCACTTCCTCCAAGGCCAATACCTCCTTCCTAAGGTGTGGTGCCCAGAACTGCTCACAGTACTCCAGATGTGGTCTAACAATGGCTATGTATAGCTGAAGCATGACTTCTAACGTCTTGTATTCGAGGCCTTTAGATATTGGATGTGGAAAGGATGTTTCCTCTTGTGGGAGAATCTAGAACTAGGGGTCACTGTTTAAAAATAAGGGGTCGCCCATTTAAGACAGAGATGAGGAGAATTTTTTCTCTGAAGGTTGAGAGTCTTTGGAACTCTTCCTCAAGTGACGGTGGAAGCAGAATCTTTGAATATTTTAAGGCAGAGGTAGATACATTCTTGATAAGCAAGTGGGGTGAAAGGTTATTAGGGATAGGTGGGAATGTGGAGTTGAGGTTACAATCAGATCAGCCAAGATCTTGAATGACGGAACAGGCTCAAGGAGTCGAGCAGCCTACTCCTGCTCCTAATTCGTATGTTCGTATTTTTTTTTTATTATTCACTCCTGGGATGTGGGCGTCGCTGTCTAGGCCAGCATTTATTTCCCATCCCTAATTGCCCTTGAACTGAGTGGCTTGCTAGGCCATTTCAGAGGGCATCAAGAGCCAACCACATATGTTCTTATTAAGGTCAGCATTCCAATAGCCTTTTTGATTATTTTCCGTACCTGTTCATGAAATTTTAATGATCTATGTAATTGGTCCCCCAAGTCTCTTTGCACCTCCACACTTTCTAGCTTTTCATGATGTAAAATGTACCCCATTCTTTCCTTTTTAGGTCAAAAGTGGATGACCCCACATTTATCTACATTGAAATTTATCAATATTTATTTATAATTTTGGGGGGATTTTATGCTCTCCCCTGCGGTGAGTTTGGAGGCGGGGAGAGCATTTAATTGGGCAGGATGGTGGCTGGTGGGGTCCCTGCCACTTTCTCGCTTCCACCCCAATTAAGTCCATGTGGGGAAGGCCCATGGATGGCCTTCCCACCCTGCTGCCAATTGAGGCCCTTATGTGGGCAATTAATGTCCAGTTCAGGGCTTCATCCCGCCTCTGCCAGTATTAGCCCAGTGGCGGGTGGGCTTGTCGCCACGTGGTGAGCACGTCAAGCAAACCTGTGCGGGTTTCTTGCCGACTCCTGGGTGGGAGGGGGTGGGGGTGTCCCTTGTTCAAAGGCACAGTGCCTGATCGACGGACCCGGCATCAGGAAGGGCCCGCTGAGAGCCACCCCTCTGCCCTTGCTGCCAACCCGCCCCAACAACTCCCTCCCCGTGAAACCACTCCTTCCATGACTCACCTGTGGCCTGGGTCCCTCAACAATCCTAGGCCTCGAGTGGGTGCATTACCGACAGCAGCCACCACCTCCACGGTACTCTGTAAAAGAGCAGCTCTCAGTGGGCGAGACTTCCGTCACCGGGGTCCTTAATCCCAGAGAAGGCCTGCCACTATCCGCTTAAATGCCTAATTGGCACGTAATATGACGAGCCTTCCCCAAAGGTGGTGATGCAGGGCTCTTGCTGGCTCTTCAGCCGGTGGCAGAAACTCCCGCTTATATAAAATCCCCCTCCTTTATGTTTCCAACTACACTGCTTACATCTTAGTGTCATAGGCATATTTGGGTATGTGGCTTTCCATCCCATCTCTAAGTAGTTGATAAATAGTGAATAGTTGAAGCCCCAACACAGATCCTCGTGGAACACATCACATCCTGCCAATTAAGAGTACCAACCCATTATCCCTACTCTGTCTCTTGCTGCTCAGTGAATTTCCTAACCAGGTTAATAATTTGCCTTCAATTTGATGAGCTTCAACCTTGGCTAACTCTCTTATGAGAGACTTTATCAAATGCCTTCCCAATGCTCAAATAAATTACATCCATAGCCATTCCCCTGTCCACTACTTCAGTCACCTCTTCCAAAATTCAATCAGATTTGTCAGATATGACCTACCCTTTACAAATCAATGCTGGTTCTTTCTGATCAGCTGAACATTTTCAAGGTGTTCAGTCCCCTATCCTTAATTATAGACTCTGGCAATGTCCTGACGTCAGATGTCAAGCTAACTGGTCTATAATTCTCTTTCATCATTCTTAACTAGAGAAATGACACAGGCAATTTTGCAATATAAAGGACGGTTCCCAAGTAGAGAGAACTCGAAAGATTATATTCTCACCTACTTCCTTTAAAATCCTGGTGCAGAAACTACCTGATCCTCGGAATTTGTCACTCTTTAGTACCATTATTTTGTCAATTGTGTCAATTTTTGTGAGTCGATGTTAGTTTCCTTGGGATGTCTGGCATGCTGACCTCTTTCTCTACTGTAAATACGGATGCACGATTGTTATTTCCTTATTTTCATTGACAATATCACCGTTATCAGTTTTCAAGGGGCCCGCATTGCTCCTGACCACCCTCCTTTTCCTAATGTAAAAGTTTTTTGTGTTCATTTTGATATCTCTTGCAAGTTTCTTTTCATACTCTTTTTTGTAATCCTTACCATCTGTTTTGTCACCTTTTGCTGTTCTTCATATCTTTCCCATTCAACAGGATCCTTGCGTTTGTATAAAGAATTCTTATTAGGCCCACAAACCCTAACCTGTCTTTGTTTTATTGTTTTAATCACACATTTCTTATTTCTCTCTCCTGGTTTAATTAGATCTTTCAGTTTTCCTTTAACCTGTAGTGCCTAAAGCACAATTTCTGACTATTACTCTATTCTCTTCCCTTTCATATACTACTTTTTTCATCCGCCACCTCCATTTACTAGTTTAAAGTCCTCGTTACCTCCCTATTCGTCCTTTCCACTAGGACCTGGTCGAAGCCCAGTTCAAGTAGAGTCCATCCAAATGGTGCAGTTCCTACCTGTCCCAGCACCAGTGCCAGTGTCCCATGAAACTGAACCCCGCTTTCCCAGACCACTGTTTTAGCCATTTGCTTACCTCTCTAATCTGCTTATCCCTACACCAATTTGCACGTGGCTTGGGTAATAAAGTGAAATGGAGTTTTGGGGGGGGGGGGGGGGGGGGGGGCGGAAAAGGTGAACTAAGCAGTGCATGAGGCTAGTGCTTCAGTTGCAAGGATATGACAATTGAAGATGCACCACTTGTGCAAGGTCATTAGACTTATTGCGCCACTGCATCTGCTGGCACTGACCACAAAGGTTATTTGCTTCTACTTCCTTTGCAGTGTCTAACTGGAGGGCCTCCTGTGGGTTCAGGACCTCTCTCCTCCTGCTGCACCAAGGCTTCCAGTGCTACTTCGGAGAACCTTGGAACTTGCTCTCTGCCATGTTGTGCTATTCTTGTGTCTTTCCCAGGTTGAGCTCATTCTTAGAATGACTTCCTGCTCCTGCCCTTTCAGTGGTGTAGGCTAGCTTGAACTTGTGCTAGCCTCTCACAATATTGTATCCTTGTTCAGGTATGCAGCCACAGAAATATGAAATTTGTGTGCTGCCTGCATCAGAAACAATGGGCGTGGGTTAGTCACACATTGTGATCCCCATGCCCATTTTCTGGCTTCAGCAAATTTCACAGCCCATGAGTTTTAGGCGATTTTTACATTAACTTACGGAAATAGTTTGGAACTTCACAGAATCCCACCGATTTTATGGTAATCAGGTAACCTATGAAAACACAGCCCAACATATAACAACTTGTATAGCACCTTTAGCTTAGGAAAATGTCCCAAGTCCCAATGCAGGAGCCTCATCAGGCAGAAAACTGACAAGGATTGGTGACCAAAATCTTAGCCAAACAGGTAGGTATTAAAGGAGAATCACAACCTAGGAGAGAGGGGTAGAGAGGCACATATGGGAGAATTTCAGATCTTAGGGCCTAGATAGTAGAAGACGCAGCTGTCTATGGCTAAGTGTAAGAAGTGGGGGATGGACAAGGGGTCAAAGTTGAAGGAATGCAGAGTTGTAGGGCTAGAGGCGGTGACAGATAAGGAGGGGCTAGGCCATGGAAAGATTTGAACACAAGAATGAGAATTTTAAAAATGAACTGCAGCAGTTCTTATGTTACTAGATAGTTTGAACAAAAAAATAACTAACTCTACTCACATCATCTTTAGGATCTACTGGTACTCCGAGACTTAACAGAAAGTCTACAATGTCCTTATGCCCAGCCGAACATGACCAATGTAATGCTGTCCGGTTATCCTGAACAAACATCACAGGAAAGAGAGATAAAGATTATTTCAAATTATTTATTTCACGTTGACTCCGCAGACTTCACATAAATAACCATCACAGATTTACTGTAAATCATTTCAGGGATATCCAAGCTACAATAGCCATTACAGTGGATGAAAAAAGTTGTGGTCTAGTGTTTTACAGAAGTTCTTTTGAAGCATATTCACTGTTGCAATGTAGGGAAACACGGCTGCCAAATAGTGCACAGCAAGGAACCACAAAACAGCAAGGAGGTAATGAGCAGATAATTTTTTTTTTTAAAACGAACGCTGATTGAAGTATAAATACTGGCCAGGACACACAGAAGTCCCCTGCTTTTCTTCACATAGCAACTTCAGCACAAAGTATAAGCTGACAATGTAGAGCAGTACTGAGGGAGTACTGCACTGTCAGAGATGTCATCTTTTGGTTGAGGTGTTAAACCAACACCCATCTGCCCTCTCAGGTGAATGTAAAAGATCCCATTGCACTATTTTGAAGAAGAGCAGGGTAGTTCTCTCTGATGTCCCGGCAAATATTTATTCCTCATCCAACATCTAAAAAAACAGATATAAAAACAGGATATTCTGGAAATACTCAGCAAGTCTGGCAGCATCTATGGAGGGAGAAAATGAGTTAAAGTTTCAGTCCAATGACCTTTTATTTAAAAACAGATTATGTGCCTATCATATTGCCATTTGTGGGACCATGCTGTGTGCAAATTGGCTGCCGTGTTTTCTACATTACAACAGTAACTACACTTCAAAAGTCCTTCAATGGCTGCAAGACACTTTAGGATGACCCGAAGTCATGAAAGGCACTATATAATGCGTGTCTTTAATTCTTCAAATAATGCTATGGGATATTTTATATCAAATCTGAAAAGGCAGATGGGGCTTCTGTTTAACTTCTCATCTGAAAGACAGCACCTCCGATGGTGCAGCACTCCCTGAGTACTTCAATTACATATTAAAATCTCTGACTTAAATCACAACCTTCAGATTGAGCAAACCTTGCAGCAATTAACAGCAACCATAAGGGACTCTGTATGCCAGGCCAACCATTTGTTTTTGGAAAGAAAATCCTTTACCTTGACATGCCATAAGACCTATTACAGTAATGTTACTAAGACATCGAGTACCTTTATTATTATAACTAATACTGAGCTGTCTGCTACTGCTGCTTCCCTGGTGGGTGTGGCACTCACTGTGTAAGTATTGCGGGCAATGCAGTGTTTGAAAAAAGTTGTAGTGAGAAGTCAGTGATTTCCTTGCAATAATATTTGCTAATGATTGTTGTGAGGTATACATAACTCACAGACAGATACAAATATCTTTCACAATTGAGGACAAAAGCAGTTATCAAAACAGCTACGAGATTAATGTAGAAGATAGTAGACATTTGCGGAAGCAAATAGCAAAAGCTTTTTAGCTACATTGGGAGTCAAAAGAAGATTAAAAACTACATGAGGTCATTTAAAGACACCTTGGGACAGATTCACATGGACTCTGAAGGTATGGCCCACCACCCCCTCCCTCCCTCCCTCCCCAGCCCGCCACCCCCTCCCCCGCTCCTCCCCGACCTGCTCCACGGCCCGCTCATTCTGTCTCTCACTCTGCCATTGTGTGCTGACATGTGTTTGTTAGGTTGCCTCCGGGTGATTATTTGAGCAGCGCCATCTTTAGTCCTGGCAGCTGCCGAAAGTCACAATCTGTGACGTTTTAGTGGCACATGCTGCATTTGCGCATGTGCTACAGCAGCACCCCCCAGCAGTAGCGTTGTCAACAAATGCAGCCTATGGGTTTTAGGCTGGGAAGAAGCTAGACTGGCTTGCAGAGAATGTAAATAATATGTATGTAATAAGTGAGTTACTCTTTAGCCCGACAAAGAGCCAGAGACTTCTTTAAACAACACAATCTATACTACAACAGTAAAGAATCTATGACAAAGTCAGTGGAATATCAAACCCCCAACAGAACTGCAGATGACATTTTTGGGCCCCAAACCAATATAATATGTAAAACGCACCCATCCTAACTCTTGGCAATATAATAGTAAACTGGGCTATGCTTACTTGGTCAGTTTTTGTAGCTAGGCTCTTGTTTGACAGAATATGTGTCTTAAGCTGCTCCAAGTCCCCTGTATAAGCCAGGTTGCAAATCTCCACATTAGATGCTGCCCCGTCCATGCTGCTGAATCACTCTCATAGCAACAGATTCCACCCCTCCACTTCCGCTGAGCATAACAGACGTTCCGATTCGTCACTCTTTACCCCGCCTTCTTGTGTCAGTCAAGCTACTTACTCCGCCCACTATCTGGTCATTCAAATCATCGGCCACGCCCCTGACCTGTTATCCCGCCCCCTGCCTAGTTATCAATCATGTCCTTTGCCACGCCCCCTACTTGGCTGTCATTCAAATACACGTTGACCAATCCGATTATAGAAAAGCACACCGGATAATGCGCACCGATTTATGCCTCCAATCTCCCCTGCAACCTCCCGTATTCCGGGAGCAGTGACCTGTAATTAGCCAATGGAGGGACAGGTTTATTGTTAGCGGCTGAAGAAATTACCCGCCTCTCGACTCTTCTGAGCTACGAGCCCTAGCAACGGAGGCGGGCCCAGGCGGCGCCAGCTCACACCGGGTAGTTTGTTACTGTGGGGCATGGTGCATTCTGGGAGCTGTAGTTCGCAGTTTCCAGAGGGAGACAAAGGCACGAGAGGGGAGAGGACTACATTAACCAGAGGGCACTGCGCGCCTCGCGCAGGCGTATCGCTCTGATCCTGTGATGACACTGACAGAACTGAGAATGGAGGCAGGTAACGTCTTATCTGTTGTAACAAAACTGTAACATTCAGTACTGAAAGTATCTCCACCTTCATGTGATTAAGCGTCATTTCAATGTTGTTTGTAAAAGTTGTCGGTAGGTACATTGTAGATAAAAGCTGGGGATGCAACTTCACTTCTGATTGTTTTGAGGCCACAATAACTATTGTAACAATCAGTGTTGTTGGGATGGTCACAGTTTCCAGGATGATTACTGTTACTGTTGTGATCACTTATTTGAATCTCATAATTCATTATCATTTCGTATACGGAAATCAAAATAAACACTGTGATCTCAGATTTCAGCTGATGTCAGCTAGATTGTTTATTTGTTAAAACGTTCAGAGGAGCTCCTTATCAATGCTTTTCGTCTGCTCAACTTTCTTTTGTGTTTGTTCATGTATATTTCTCATTCTAAAGCTTGATAAATCTTTAAGTGAAGCAAAACTTGTAATGTGCGCATCTTAAATGCGATGTCAAGTTAACGAAAGGTTGTTGACTATTTGTTTCACAATGACATGAAGTTGTGTACTTAAAATAAAGTGACTTGGACCCAAATAGTATTGACATCTTCTATTCCGATTGATTCTTGGTGCCTTGGGTTGACCCTTTTGACAGCTTGTGAGGATTGACCACAGCTGTCCGAGTGCAACATTCTTGCCAATGTTTATTGAATCAAAACGTGGTTAGGGTAAGCTTGATAGGGTAAAAATATGTTTAAGCATGTGAGGATGAATCAATCTGTGTTGTGTTACAACACCAAGTGATGAAACATATCTTGAGGTTATAGCAGAGGGGAAAAAACTTTCCATTTAAAAATAAACAAATGTGGGTCTCAAGGAACTCCACAAACAGTGGGATGCAGCTAGTTGAAATTGGCACTAGAGCCATAGAGATAAAAATTTGAACCACGTAGCTTCGATGACTTAGTGAGCAAATGAATTGAGCTTTGTGGACCAGGAGGCTCCAAAGTTCAATTTCTGCTCTGCTGAGCTAGCTGATCTCAGCCAGAGCAGTGCTGCAGTTTTTCCCTGGGTTGAGAGGGGGAGGGATCTAGCCTTGGTCCCTGTTATTGGTCACTCTTCAGTGATTGATATAAGAAATTGCATGGATGTGAATCCTGAGTGAGGACAAGATAGGATTTGGCAGTGGTGCCTTCTACAGTCAAGTAGCCTGGCAGCAGTTACTGTCTAGACCTGATTGCACTTCTTCAAATAATGCCATGTAATTTTTTTGTGTCCACCTGAGAGAGCGGGTTAAATGTCTCATCCAAAATGCAGCAGCTCTGACAGTGCAGCACTCCCTCAGCACTGCACTGAGCGTCAGACTTGAGCACATAATTTAGGCTATGGAGTGCGGCTTGGTCCCACAACCTTCCGCCAGGGGCAGCCTACATCATGCTCTAGTGAGAAATACAGGTGACTGATAACACAATAGAAAATTCCAACCACAGCTTATTATGTTCAGCCAAGCAGTTAAAAAAAAATTGATTGTTGGATATTGGTTGTTGTTGGCAAGGTTGGCATTTATTGCTCATCCCTAATTGCTTGAGAAGGTGGCAGAGGTTTGATACTAATGAGTGGCTTTCTAGAATACTTAATAGAACAGTTGAGTCGACGACATTGGTGTGGGTCTCAAGTCACATATGGGCAAGCTAAGGATGGCAGGTTTCCTTTCCTAAAGCATATTTATGAATCTGTTGGGGTTTTATGACAATTTGACAGCTTTGTGGTCATTTTTACTGATGCCAACATTTTTTTAAATTTCCTGATTTGCCAAGTAAGAATGTTAGCTGGCAGTTTTGAATAGTTTTTCAGAAATGTATTTTTGCAGCTGTTTGTGAAGAATCGCCATTCTTTACTGTGCCATCTGTTTGGTATCACTACAGTTCTGGCCAAGTGCGAAAATCAAATACCTGGCTTCTCTGAGTTGCTTGAAGACTTTCCAGACACTGAAGAGCCTACATGGATCCTGGGAAAACAGTATCACTTAAAAACAGGTAGGATTAACATAGCAGATAAAGCAAGTACATTGGATCCCTCTTGAAATTCAGTGCTTTGCTAGCTAAGTTGGTTCCAGGTGTTAGTTGTTTGTTTAACTGGCCATACAATCTGGGGAACAGTGAGGCACCACTGCAAGGGGAGGTTGTTCGTTCTTTAAATGGGGGTGTAGAAAGCTAATGAGTGATTCATATTTTACTCCACGGCGAGCAAAAGCGTTACTGACAATAAATCTGTGTGCCAGAATACAATGTGCGAGTGATTGAACAAAAAAATTCTCAACGAGAGAGATAGATCTCTCTTTAAATGTGTACTTTTAGGATTGGGACAAAGAGGAAGAAGATAAGAGTGAAGGAAAGAAAGAGCGGGATGAAATAAAACCTGAAAATGCTAGAAATGCACAGCAGGGTAATCAGCATTTGAAATGGAAAGATAAGCTTAGCAATATTAATGTCAATGTTAACAATGAAAAGCTTAGCAACTCACCAAGGCTCCTTCGACAGCACCTTCCAAATCTGCAACCTCTACCACCTAGGACAAGGGCAGCAGATGCATGGGAACACCACCACCTGCAAGTTCCCCTCCAAGCCACACACCATCCTGACTTCGAACTATATCGCCGTTTCTTCACTGTTGCTGGGTCAAAATCCTGGAACTCTCTCCCTAACAGCACTGCTGGTGTACCTACACCCCAAAGACTGCAACAGTTCAAGCAGGCAGCTCACCACCACATTCTCAAGGTCAATTAGGGATGGGCGATAAATGCTGGTCTAGCCAGCAATGCCCACATCCCCCAAATGAATAAAAAAAAATGTAGGCATGACCTTTCTGAACTGTGTTGATGAAGGTCATGTCTGAAATGTGAATCTATGTTTCTCTTTCAGATGCTGAGTGAGTACATTGGGCTGTAATTATAAGCTTGCAAAGCTAGAAGCTGAATGTAATCTGAGGAGTAATTTGATGATAATGCTGGCATTAATCGGGCATCTTACAGCGCCAAACCTTTAGAAAATGCTGCACGTTACATTTTTAAGTCATGACTTTTGTTACATAGACAAATGAGTAGTCATTCTGTGCAGCAATTTCACACAGCCATGGGAGAGATGAATGCCCTTTTTGTTAGTGGCAATGGTTGAGGGAGGAATATTGCTCAGGACTCTTGGAAAACATTTTACCCTTTAAGAATTAGAACCACCAAAACAAGCAGATGGGCCCTGGGAATAGACTGAGCCCAATGAATGGTGATTCATTTGAAGCATTCAAGGCTGAAAGCCTGTTTCAGCTGGGAGTGGAGGAGTGGTGGATTAGAGGTAGAATATGGAAGTGTTACTGTGAGGATGCAAGCAAGCAGAAGAGGGGGAAAATGTCTTTTTTTTTTAGAAAATATAATTTCAGCTTCAATCCCAAAGGTTTAATTTTAAATTAACGGGACAGATCAGCTTGAGATAAAATTCCAGTGTTAAAAAGCTATTGATTAAACTGTGTTTTAATATATGGCTAAGGGGACATAAATATCAATACAGATCAAATAAAGACTTGAGGAATTAATTTACGCAGAGAATGGTGAGATTGTGCCAAATGGAGTAGATGAAGCAGATAGCATTGATGGCATTTAAGGGAAGCTTGATGCAGACATGAGGGTGAAGAAAATAGAGGGATCTGAAATTGGGGGCTGGGAAGGATTGAAAGAGGTAACTAGAGTAGGGGGAAGCTTGTGGTGAATAGACACCAGCATAAACCCAGCTGGGCTGAATACCTTGTTTTTATAATTAAAACAGACAGTGCTGGAAATACTCAGCAGGTCAGACAGCATCTGTGGAGAGAGAAGCAGAGTTAACGTTTCAGGTCTGTGACCTTCCATCAGAACTGTGTATTTCCAGCACCGTCTGTTATTATTTCAGATTTCCAGCATCCACAGTATTTCGCCTTTATTACCTTGTTTTTATGTTGTATATTCTATATAATTTTCTATACATTCCATATAATTGTATGTGTGCCGGAAACTAGAAAATAGCTTCTCAAACAAACTGTCAATATGCAGGTAATGGAGAACCATGGTAGGAAATGTTTTTTTACAGTGCTGTTAGTTATTTTTCACCTGTGGAGTAAACTGAATATTCCATTGTTTCCCCATTGATTTTATCAAAATTTTGTTAAAATTAAATAATTGAGTTTTTTTTCAGTTTAGTTTAAGTCGGCATAAAGTCATTTATGGCACAGAAGGAGGCCATTGAGAACATGCCGCTCTCCACAGAACTATCCTGCTAGTCCCACTTCCACCACCTCCCCTCCCCCCCCCCCCCCCCCCCACAACCCCATCCCCGTAGCCCTGCAAGTGCAAGTCTATTTCTCTCAGGTGGCCATCCAACTTCCTGTTGAAGTCGTTGATTGCCCACCCTTGTGGGCAGCGAGTTCCGGGTCATTACCAATCACTGAGTTAAAAAAAAAAAGTGCTTCCTCATATTCCCCCTGCATTTTTTGCCCAAAACTTTCAATCTGTGTCCTCTAGTCCTTGTAGCGTTAGTTAATGGGAACAGCTTTTCCTTGTCCAATTAACCAAGCCTGTCATAATCTTGTACAGTTCTATTAAATCTCCCCTCAATCTCCTTTGTTCTAAGGAGAACAAACCCAGCTTTTCCAACCTAACCTTGTAACTAAAATCCTACGTCCCTTGAACCTTTTTTATTGAAATTAAGTCAGCTGCGTGTTTGCAGTGGTCCAGGGTTCCCTCCCTCCCCACCCCCCCCCCCCCCCGCCCCCCCACGGTGGCAGATTTCATCTTTGCATGCATTTCCATATCATGAATACACATTACCTGAGGATCGCAGCCTAGAGCACTTACCTTCTGCGAACGGAGCGGAGAGGAGTCCAGGTGCGCCGGAGTTTGAAAAAAGTGAACAGTGACATCTCAGGAAAATGGCAAGGTGATTGATTGATGAGTAACTGCTGTTAGGGAGTATCAGTAAATAGCTGGGTTAATACATTAGTGTTAGGACGCATGTGTAAATAGCTTGATAATAAAGAACAAGTGAGTAGTTGGTATTTTTTTTGAGTAAGGTTTATTTTAACTAGTGAACACTATTGATTTTTAGTAGGATTTATCAGTACTGGTAAGGTTTTATCAGTAATTCTAAGTTGTTGTAGTATTGGTAAGTTTTTGTTTACCAGTAGCAAAGGGTCAACTAATAAATAAAGGAATGGCAGGGTTGCTTCAACCTCGAGAGTACACCTTGTGTGCTATGTGGGAGCTCCAGGATGCTTCCCGTATCCTGGAGAACCATTTGTGCAGGAAGTGTCGTCAATTGAAGCAGCTTGAGCTCCGGATCTTGGAACTTGAGCGGCAGCTGGCGACACTGCGGTGCATTCATGAGGATGAGAACTACGGGGATAGCACATTTATAGATTTGATCACCCCACAGCTTAAGAGTTTGCAGGGAGAGAGGGAATGGGTGACCACCAGTCAAGAAAGCTCAGGCAGGTAGTCCAGGAGACCCTTGAGTGCATCTCACTCTCCAACAGGTATTCAGTTCTGAGTACTGAGGAAAGTGATGCTTCACTTGGGGAGTGCAGCCAGAGCCCAGTCCATGGCACCATGGGTTGCTCAGCTGCACAGTGGGGTACAGGGAAGATTGGAAGAGCCATAGTGATTCAATAGTCAGGGGAAAAGACAGACATTTCGTTGGCTGCAGACATGAATTCATATGGTGTGTTGCCTCCCCTGGTGCCAGGGTCAAGGATGTCACTGAGTGGCAGCAGAGCATCCTGAAGAGGGAGAGTGAACAGCCAGCAGTCATGGTCCACATTGGAACCAACGACATAGGTAGAAAGAGTCTTGCAGTCGGAATTTAGGGAGCTACGTACGAAATTAGCAAGCAGGACCTCAAAAGTAGTATTCTCTGGATTACTCCCAGTGCCATGCGCAAGGGAGTATAGAATTAGAAGGATAAGACAGATGAATGCGTGGCTGGAAAGATGGTGCAAGAGAGAGGGCTTCAGATTCCTGGGACATTGGGATGGGCTGTGGGGGAGATGGGACCTGTACATGCTGGACGGGTTGCACCTGAACAGAGCTGGGACTGAGTACCTTGTGGGATGTTGTGCTAGTGCTGGAGGGGAGGGTTTAAACTAGTTTGGCAGGGGGATGGGGACCTGAGGATAGACCTGACTAGGACAAAACCAGAAATTAAAATGGAAAGCGGAAAATTAATGGATGAGTCTGGAAGACAGAGGAAATGAGGGTTAAAAAATAAAAAAAAGAGTTTGGCAGTTCTCAAGGGTATCTATTTCAATGCAAGGAGTATAGCAAATAAAGCAGATGAGCTGAGGGCACAGATAGACATGTGGCAGTATGATATCATAGCTATTTCAGAAACATGGCTTAAGGAGGGACAGGAATGGCAGCTCAACGTTCCTGGTTACAGGGTTTTCAGACGCGATAGGGAGGGGGATAAGAAAGGAGGGGGAGTGTCAATTTTGGTCATAGAGACGATTACAGCTGTGAGGAAGGATGATACGTTGGAAGGTTCATCAAATGAAGCCATGTGGATAGAGCTAAGGAACAAGAAAGGGGCAATCACACTGCTGGGAGTGTACTATAGACCCCCAAACAGTCAGAGGGAGATAGAAGAGCAGATATATAGGCAAATTTCTGAGAAGTGCAAGAACTATAGGATAGTAATAGTAGGGAATTTTAAGTATCCCAGTAATATTAACTGGGATAGTTTTAGTGTGAAAGGAATTGAGGGAGCCGAATTCTTGAGGTGCATTCAGGAGAACTTTTTTGCCCAGTATGTAGCAAGTCCGACAAGAGAGGGTGCAGTTTTAGACTTCATTTTAGGAAATGAAGATGGGCAGATGGAAGGAGTGGCAGTGGGAGAGCATTTTGGTGGTAGTGATCATAATTCAGTCAGTTTTAACATAATTATGGAAAAGGACAGAGATAGAACAGGAGTTGGTCTTCTCAATTGGAGCAAGGCCAATTTTACTAAACTGAGGAGTGACTTAGCGAAAGTGGACTGGAAAAAGTTACTTCAGGGTAAATCAGTGTCAGAACAGTGGGAGGCATTCAAAGGGGAGATTCAAGGGGCTCAGGGTAAACATGTTCCCACAAAGAAAAAGAGTGAGGCGGCCAAATCTGGAACTCCATGGATGTCAAGGAGCCTGCAAGGTAAGATAAGGCAGAAAAGGAAAGCTTATGTCCCACACCTAGACCTCAATACTACAGGACGCTGAGAGGTGTATAGAAAGTGGAGGGGTGAAATCAAAAAGGAAATTAGGAAAGCAAAGAGAGGGCATGAAAGAATATTGCCAAGCAAAATCAAGGTGAACCCTAAGATGTTTTATCAATACATTAAGAGTAAGAGGATAACTAAGGAGAGAGTAGGGCCCATAAAAACCTAAAAGGTAACCTATGTGTAGGAGTAGAAGATATTGGTATGGTTCTTATTGAATACTTTGCATCTGTCTTCACAAAAGAGGGGGACGATGCAGATATTGTAGTTAAGGAGGAAGAATGTGAAATATTGGATGTGATAAACATAGGGACAGAGGAAGTATTAATGGGATTAGCATCCTTGAAAGTTGATAAATCAACCGGGCCAGATGAAATGTATCCTAGGCTGTTTAAAGAAGCAAGAGAGGAAATAGCAGAGGGTCTGACCATCATTTTCCAGTCCTCACTGAATACAGGTGTGATGCCAGAGGATTGGAGAATTGCTAACGTTGTATCTCTGTTTAAAAAGGGAGCAAAGGATAGACTGAATAATTACAGGCCAGTCAGTCTAACCTCAGTAGTTGGAAAACTATTGGAATCTATTCTGAGAGACAGGACAAACTGTCACTTAGAAAGACACAGGGCTAATCAAGAATAGTCAGCATGGATTTGTTAAGGGAAGATCTTGTTTGACCAACTTGATTAAATTTTTTGAAGAAGTAACAAGGAAGATAGATGAGGGTAGTGCAGTTGATGTGGTCTACATGGATTTCAGCAAGGCTTTTGACAAGGTCCCACATGGCAGACTGGTTAAAAAAATAAAATCCCATGGGATCTAGGGAAATGCAGCAAGGTGGATACAACATTGGCTCAGTGGCAGGAAACAAAGGGTAATTGTTGACGTCTGTTTTAGCGACTGGCGCTCTGCAGGGCTCAGTACTGGGTCCCCTGCTTTTTGTGGTGCATATTAATGATTTGGACGTAAATGTAGGGGGCATGATCAAGAGGTTTGCGGATGACACAAAGATAGATCATGTGGTAGATAGCGAGGAGGATAGCTGTAGGCTGCAGAAAGATATTGATGGTCTGGTCAGATGCGCAGAAAAGTGGCAAATGGAATTCAACTTGGAGAAGGTTGAGATGATGCATTTGGGGAGGTCAAACAAGGCAAAGGAATATGGGAAAATACTGAGAAGTGTAGAGGAAGTAAGGGTCCTTGGAGTGAATGTCCACAGATCCCTGAAGATAGCAGGACAGGTCGATAAGGTGGTTAAGAAGGCATATGGAATCCTTTCCTATATTAGCTGAGGTATAGAACACAAGAGCAGGGAGGTTATGCTGGAACTGTATAACTCATTGGTTAGACCACAACTTGAGTATTGTGTGCAGTTCTGCTCACCTCATTACAGAAAGGATGTAATTGCATTAGAGAGGGTACAGGGGAGATTTACGAGGATGTTTCCAGGACTGGAAAAATGCAGCTATGAGGAAAGATTGGATAGGCTGGGGTTGTTCTCCTTGGAACAGAAAAGGCTGAGGGGAGATCTTATTAAAATGTACAAAATTTTGAGGGGCCTGGATAGAGTGGAGGTGAAGGGTCTATTCACCTTAGCAGAGAGGTCAGTGATGAGGGGCATAGATTTAAAGCGATTGTTAGAAAAATTAGAGGGGAGATGAGGAAAACTTTTTTCACCCAGAGGGTGGTGATGGTCTGGAACTCACTGCCTGAAAGGCTAGTTGAGGCAGAGACCCTCAACTCATTCAATAGGAGTCTGGATATGCACCTCCAGTGCCGTAAACTGCAGGACTACGGACCAAATGCTGGAGGTTGGGATTAGAATAAGTGGATTGTTTTTCGGCCGGTACAGACACGATGGGCCAAGTGGCCTCTTTCTGAGCCTTAAACTTTCTATGATTCTACCCTACACTTAGTTCAAATTAAGTCCTACCTGACACATTAAGTTAGCAGTGAGCGGTATTCCCGTGCCATCCGGTTCACATTCCTTTAAACGTGGCGTACACCAGTCGGCTTTGTGCAGGCTCCAGGCTCGGCACCAGCAAGGGCAATTCTTCTTGGGCAATGGTGGGGAAGGCAGGGGTGGGGGTTCATGAAGCAGCAGGGGAGGGAGGAGAACAAGACAGGATGGGGTGATTGGGTGCATGAAGGAGGAGGGCAGGAGAGGGTGGGGTGATCAGGTGCATGGAGGAGCAGGGGAGGGTAAACGGTGAGGACAGGGTGGGGTCTCGGGTGGGTGGAGGAGCAGATGAGGGAGGAAGGCAGTTTTCGGGGTGTGTAGTGGTTGATATTAATGCTGAAGCTGGCTGTGAGTGGTTGCAGGGGGCAGTGGATTGTGTGCATAACAGTAAAGAGATGATCATGAGGGGTCTAAAGGGAGAAATGAATGCTGTCAACGTTGGGGTCCTGTGGAGCGAAATCAGGGTACTGGCTGGCAGAGGGAACAGTCAGAAGCAAAAAAAAATTATGAGGGGGAGGTGGTGCTTGGGTGCAAACTGAAAGTGAAGGTAAACCAAGAACAGTTTATGGTAAACATATTCTGTGGCTGCAATCAGCATATGCTTCCGAAGGCTGTGGATCCTTTTGGCTCTCAACACAGAATGATTTATTGACGTGTGGCTCATGGTGCTTCATAGAGTGACAGCAGGTTCCAGCAATGAAAGTTCATCCCCGCCGCATGATCGTGTGTGTCACCCACACCTGTTGCTGCACCTTTAATTTGAATGTAAAATTGTTTGCGAAATGGGAAAAAGGGCGGAAGCGGAAGTTCCACCAACTTCCGGCTCCGCAGCTGGAAGCGCCATGGTTCTCATAAAATCTCGGCTTATGAGTTCAAATCCTACTGTGGCAGTTTGAAATTTTGTATTCAGTTTTTTTAAAAAAGAAATCTGGAAATAAAGCTGGTTCAAGAAGAAAACACACTAGCTTCCTTCTCTGGTAACTAGGAATAAATGCCAACCTTGCCAGTGATGCCCATCTCCCAAGAACGAATAAAAGAAAGTTGCAAAAAATGAGTTAGTGCTCTCCGTTGGGTCATCTGAGCTTCTGTTTCTCCTCACCCCCTTCAGAAATTACCGCAACAGTTTTAAGTATTCTCAGCATTGAGTCACAAGGTGACAGACTCCATTGGCTAAATTTTCAATGGTTGGTGGGGGTGGAAGTGGAGGTGGGCAGGACCGGAATCTCCCGCTGTCGGTCAGCATGCCGGTTTGCCAGCTTGGTCCTGCCTCTGAGCCATTTTCAAACACTTCAGGTTGGGGGCGAAACGGTTACCCGTCCGCAAGCGCTGGGTAGCCAATAAAGGCAAGTAAAGGCCCCTCTCCAGTGCCGAATGGAATTTTCCAGTCGACAGGCCAGCCCCCTGCGGTGGCTGGAACGTGGCTAGCGAAAGGAGGTGGCCTCCTGGCGGCTGACCGGGGGCCAGTGCTCAAGAACTATTTATCACACCACTCTTTTCCCCCCACCCCCAACCCACGGGGCTAATGTTGAAAGGTGGCCACAGCTACTGCTGTGGACATTTTTATTTATGAAAATTTTGAAAGTGCTGAGAGGGTACCAGCATCCTGATGTGCCTTCTCTCTTCCTTACCTGCACTTGTAGGCTGCCGCTCTCTCAGTGCTGGAGGCCCTTCTATTTGCCCTCCAGTGTCTGAAGCTCACCCACTGTCCTTAATTGGGCGGTGAACGTGCCCTCTGGCCATTAATTGGCCATTCCTTTGAAAATCATACTGGGTGACTATTTCCAATGCAGTGTGGGGTCGGGACGCAGATTTCATCCCAGCATCTGTGGTCCCAACTCCTAAACAAAAATCCTGCCCCATAACTCCAAAGACAGAACAAAAATAATAATTTGGCAAAATTTGGAGTCAACATCTGTATATCAGGTTCACCCCAATACTGTATTTCCATACAACTGGCTGTAGGTGTTAGTGCTACTATACTAAAGGTGTAAGTTTTAGCTCTTGTCTGAGTCATAAAGTCGTGAGTTCAAGCCACGGGAAGCACAAATCATTCCAGTTGGAATGTTATAGCATTGTGCAGTCTTTTCTTTATTGCACCAGTGTGTAATTTAAGTTGGTCGTGCACTATTCATCTTGACAGCAGTTCCGTAAAGCTATTGACATAAATGTCCTTCATCACTTGGAGAACAATATTGGTTGATCCTGGGTACCTAATATCTAATGTTTCCTTTACTTCTAACAGAACAATCTGAACTCCTGTCAGACGTGAAGTCAAGGCTTTGGTTTACATACAGGAAGAAGTTCTCCCCCATTGGTGAGTATGCATGGCTAGGGACCCATTGCCCAGTCACAGTATGTTGTGACATTAGACAGCCCAGGTGGAAGGGGTAACTTTCTTCTCCTCCTCCCCACTACCAATGGTGAAGGAGGAGGTAATTCAGACACTAGAAGGGTTAAAATTGATAAAGACTCTGTATTAGGCTGTCTGTACTTAAAGTGAATAAAGCACCAGGACCGGATGAGATGCATCCAAGGATACTGAGGGAAGTGAGGGTGGAAAGCGCAGAGGCACTGACGAAAATTTTTCAGTCTTCCTTAGTCTCGGGTGGTGCCAAAGGACTGGAGAATTGCAAACGTTACACCGTTGTTCAAAAAAGGGTGTAAAGATAAGCCCAGAAACTACAGGCCAGTCAGTTTAACTGCGGTGGTGGGGAAGCTTCTAGAAAAAATAATTTGGGACAAAATTAATAGTCACATGGATAAATGCAGGTTAACTAAGGAAAGCCAGCATGGATTTCTTAAGGGAAAATCATGTTCAACTAACTTGCTGGGGTTTTTTGTGGAGGTAGCAGAGAGGGTTGATGAGGTTAATGCTGTTGATGTTGTCAAGCAAAACCCCCCACCTGCCAAGACTGAGGCACAGATTATTTCATCACATGAACAAAAATGTAAAATTGCAAGCCCTGACTGGAAGGACATTTGCATAGTACCAGACAATGTTGAAACAATGGGGACACAGTAGTTGCTTCTCCAAGACGCAGAAGTGGTCAGACCAGTTTTGGTCACATGACTAACAGGCTGTTGCAGAGAATTTGAACTTCCAACAAAGGATTTTGAAGAGGCTGTTCCATATAAGGGCAACCTGGGTGTTTTTTTTAAATTTGAACTCCTAACAAAGGAATTGGAACAGAACACTGTGTGCTCATGGACTGAGAACATCTCCTCTCTGTCTGCCTGCTTCCATCTCTTCCCACGGAACAGAATCTTGTGCAAACATTTGAAACTCAAAAAGAGAAAGGTTTCCTACGTGAATAAAGTTTTAAGAAGACTTCTGGGCCCCATCGAAATGCAAGACCATATTTTCGATCAAGGACTACAGCAATGTTGGGGAAACAATAACAAAATATTGCCTCAAACTGTTCTACTCTTTTCTTCTCTTTTCTATCCCTATGTGCATGTTTATGTCGCGTGTGCATGCTAGTTTGGGCGTGTCCTATATCTGTAGGTGTGAACCATGTTAGATTTTAAGTTTAAGGTTTAATAAATTTCATCTTTCTTCTTTAAACCAAAGAAAGCCTGTTTGTACTCATTTCTTTGCCTTATAATTGGAAAGTTGTGAACAAGGATTCACAAAGGAAGAGCTCAAAACTCAGTGTGTTTAAAATTAAACCCTGTTACAATAAGACCAGGTAAAGATAGCAAAAGACCCCTAGACACATTGCTCACCTGGTCGTAACAATGTGGTGTACATGGACTTTCAAAAGGCATTTGATACAGTGCCACACAACAGACTTGTGAGCAAACCTATAGCTCATGGACGAAAAGGGACAGTAGCAACATGGATATGGAATTGGCTGAGTGACAGGAAACAAAGAGTAGTGATTAATGGATTTTTTTGGGCTGGAGGAAGGTTTGTAGTGGAATTCCCCAGGGGTCAGTGTTGGGACCCTTGCTTTTCCTGATATATATTAATGACCTAGACCTTGGTGTACAGGGCACAATTCAAAGTTTTCAGATGATACGAAACTTGGAAGCATTGTGAACTGTGAGGAGAATAGTGTAGAACTCCAAAAGGACATAGACAAATTGGTGAAATGGGCAGACAGGTGGCAGATGAAGTTCAATGCAGAGAAATGTGAAGTGATTCATTTTGGTAGGAAGAACATAGAGAGACAATATAAAATTAAAGGTACAATTATAAAGGAGGTGCAGGAGCAGAGGGACCTAGGTGTATATGTGCTTAAGTCATTCAAGGTGGCAGGACAGGTTGAGAGAACGGTTAAGAAAGCATACAGTAGCCTGGGCTTTCTTAATAGGGGACTAGAGTACAAGAGCAAGGAAGTTATGTTGAACTTGCATAAGACACTAGTTCAGTCTCAGCTGGAGTATTGCGTCCAGTTCTGGGCACCGCACTTTAGGAAAGACGTGAGGGCATTGGAGTACAGAAAAGATTCACGAGAATGATTCCAGGGATGAGGGACTTCAGTTATGAAGATAGATTGGAGAAGTTAGTACTGTTTTCCTTGGAGAAGAGAAGGCTGAGAGGTGATTTGATAGAGGCATTCAAAATCACGAGGGGTCTGGGCAGAGTAGATAGAGAGAAACTGTTCGAAGGATCAAGTATGAGAGGGCACTGATTTAAAGTATTTGGTAAGAGAAGCAAAAGTGACATGAAGAAAAACTTATTCACACAGAGCGTGGTTAAGGTCTGGAATGCGCTGCCTGAGAGTGTGGTGGAGGCAGGTTCAATTGAAGTATTCAAAAGGGATTTAAACTGTTATATGAAAAGGAAGAATGTGCAGGGTTACGGGGAGAAGGTGGGGGAATGGAACTTAGCGAATTGCTCTTTCGTGGACACAATGGGCCGAATGGCCTCCAGCACTGTGACAATTCAGTGATTCTGTGAATATTGCTTTTCAGGTGCTCCTTTTTCAAGACTGGACAACAACAGCTTGCATTTATAGAGTGCCTTTAACACATACCTTCTGGGCTTGTCTTATAGTCCAATCATATTACTGTAGGAGGTCAAGTCCATTGCAGATAACCCTATCACAGCCAACACACTGCATTGTGTCTTGGATCTTCCTGTGGAGATACCCCCAAAGACCATCAAATGGGACATTTAATCATCCTCCAGATTGCAATGCCACTTTGCTTAGCATAGAAGAATGATTTATGGAAGATTAACTAATTGTATTCCATTTATCTATCTCCAGCTAATTCCATTCATGTAATAGTCCACCTATTAAACTATAGCATGCATAGAAGGGGCAGGGTAATATCAGTTGGTATCAGTTAGTTTTTAAGCCTGCACTGAATCAGCTGATGGTAGTGATGGCCTGTGCATCCCTGGGCTAGGGAAAGTAAAATTATTTGTCTAACGTGACTGTTGTTGATCACTATCTAGTGAAGGAATAAATGGTATAAATGCATGTGGTTGAAAGGCATGCTAGGATAGGTTGGGACTCAGTTGTGGTGAGTCCTGTGCTTGAAGAGCCTGCCAATTCTCACTGAATAGACTTGTGCATGTCAGTAGCTGCTTGACTGAGGTACTGAGGGCTACCACTGTCCTTCAGAATGTTATCTCTGGATGCACAATTGTCTTCAAAAAGCGAAGCACTGGGGCAGATTATGTGCTCAAGACCAGGAGAGGGGCTGGACCCTGCAATCGGCCAACTCAGGCAAGAGTGCTACCAACTGAGCCAATCTGACCCATCTTCCTAATACCTTCTCAGTGCACACAGGGCACATTGTGCTCTCCAGAAATGTTGCCAACATAGGGCCGACTGGAATTTTCCAGTTGGCATTTGGGCCCCCAACTGAGGCTGAAACATGACTGAGCGATGGAGGTGGCATGCTGACGGCAGACCAGGAATCCAGTGCTCCATCCAGCTAGGAACCCTCCCCCCCCCCCCCAACCACACCCACCATAGCCATAGGGTCCAGTAGAGGGGTTGCCCTCCATGATGATGGCCTGGCAGCTGCAGCCTCTTTGATTTAAAAAATTTGGAAAAGCTCTTCAGAGGTAGCCTTCATCTTGAGGCATCCTTTTTTTCTCCTACCTACATCGGCAGCTCCCATTTCAAATCAAGGGTGTGTAATTAATTTTCCTAAAAGTCAACTTATCAAAAATCAGCCCAAGATCTGCTGTCCACTAATTTAATTTTTCCCCAGATGATTAATGATACAAGAATGAACACAGTGGGCAGGCGGGTTTAGAGGTGGGCGTACTGGCAATTTCTCGCTACCGGCCACTGTGCTGGCCTGCCAGCATGTTCCCACCTCCGGCCTATTTTCAGGGAGGCGGCTTCTAGGGGTGGTGATAGCTACCCGCCCGCCAGTCGCGGGTAGCCAATTAAAGTGCCAATTGAGGGCATTCTTCACATGCTATTTGAATTTTTGAGATAGTGGAAGGGCTCCCGGATGTGGCTTGAGCCCGTAGATGGAATAGTGGCAGCCTCCCATTGGCAGGTTGGGAGTGTAGGAGCCAGAGGTGCAACCTGCAAAGCAGCCCAGCATGGATCTACTAATCTGTGAGGGCGATAGCCGCGGCAGCAGGCTATCCTGTGGAGGGACTCCCCTCTGCATTGATAGCATTGCAGCTGTGGCCACAGGATAATTTGTTCCACGTATAAGTCTTCAGAGGTGCTCTCGCAGTCCCTCACCTACAGCAGTAGCAGCAGCCACCTCTCCTGGTGGGGCAGCCAGCCACACAGACAGAGTCTTGGGTGCTCCTGTTGCCCCTCCCAGCTGCAGCGCCTGTCCACCGTCCTAAATTGGATGGGGCTCCTGGAGGTGGCCTCTTTATTGGCCACTGCCTCAAATCTCCTCCAGGGTCCCGCCACAGCCACCTGTGGTTCCTGACCCAGAATTCAGCCCGGTGTCAGGATCGGGACTTTGGAACTAAAATTCAGCCCAATGATTACTGTATCTGTAATTGAACTTGATCTTGAACTAATACAAAAGTTGGCAAGCCCTGCTGTATACATTTTGGTAATGCATTAAACTATCTTGGGTCAGTACTAACAGTAATTTCTTACATTATTAACACTAACCATACTGTTGGCTACCCTTCTTCAGAACTGACCTGAAACGTTAATTCTGTTTCTCTCTCCACAGCTGCCAGACCTGCTGAGTGTTTCCAGCATTTCTTGTTCTTATTTCAGATTTCCAGCATCCGCAGTATTTTGCTTTTATTATTAGACTGAGGCCCATCTGTCTGCTTTGGTGATTCAGATACCTTCATAACAATAGTTATTACACTTTAAAGTAATCCTTGGATTGGATTTTGTCTTGGCAATAGGTATCTCGACCACTGGCAAAAGCACCGGTGAGAACCCCGCGTCGCCTCATCTGGGGAAGGCCAGCCAAATCAAGTGCCAGTTGGGCACTTAAGTGGACAACGACGGACCTTCCCCAGGATCAAGGACCCTGGTGACAGAAGTCCTGCCTGCTGAGAGCTACTGGCCAATCAGAGGCCAGCAGCTCTTTAACTGAGCAGCGCTACCGCGGAGGCGGCGGTTGCTGCCAGTACTGGACTCATCTGAGGCCCTGGAACCAGGCCACCAGTAAGTCACAGCGGGAAGGGCTTTACGGGGTGAGGTTATGGGGAGGGGCTGTAGGGAGGACAGCAGCAAGTGCAGTGGAGTGGCTCTCAGTGGACCGCTCCCCCCACCCCCCAACTTTCCCGATGCCGGGTCCCTCGTTCAGGCACTAAGTGCCTTTTAACGAGGGACCCACCCCGGAACTGGCAAGCAACATGCGCGGGTTTGACGTGCTCCCCGTGCAGTTACAGGCCAGCCACTGCTGGGCTAATTCCAGCGGTGGCAGGATGAGGCTCTTAGTTGGGCATTAATTTGGATGGAGGCAGAAAGACCCCACCACCATCCCGCCTAATTGTACGCTCTCCCCGCCTCTAAAGCCGATGTGGGGGCCAGCATAAACTCACCCCTTGGTGTGTGAAACCATTTGAGAGTGTTTGGAGAGATATGATGACATTATATAAATGCAAGTTTGTATATATAAAATCATATTCTATCATAGCATTTAGCGTATCTGTCCAAGCGGCTGGGCTTTTGTTGGAATATTTGTGTAATTTTATGTATTTTTCAATGAACCACCAAATATTATAGGGGCAGTGAAAAATATAAAACCATTAGAAATTTGCAGCACATTTAGTGAACATTATACTTTTATATTTATACATGTGTTTTATGTATTAAAAATCTTCAATTGTCTGAAAAGATAAAATATTCTCATCCAAATGCGAATTATCAGATTAACTGCTGTCAGCAAACCCCTCCTGCCAAGACTGAGGCACACATTATTTCGCCACTTGAACATTAAAACTTAAAATTGCAAGCCCAGACCGGATGGACATTTCCATGGTAACAGACAATGTTGAAACAATGGGGGATTCAGCAGTTGCTTCTCCAATACACAGAAGTAGTCAGACCAGTTTTAGTCACATGACTAGCTGTCTGTTGCAGAGAATGCCGCGTGCTCATGGACTGAGAAGATCTCCTCTGCTTGCCTGTCTCCTGTCTGCCTGCCTTCATCTCTTCCCACGGAACTGAATCTTGTGAAAACACGTGAAACTAAATTTCCTATGTGAACAAGGTTAAGATGATGACTGGGCCCCAACGAATCGCAAGGCCATACAGGCCATAAAGGACTACAGCGAGCTCGAGAAACAGTAACAAGATATTGCCTCAAACTGTTCTACTTATCTTTTCTTCTCTTTTCTATTCCTATCTGCATGTTTATATCACGTGTGCATGCTAGCGTGAGCGTGTCGTATATCCGTAGGCGTGAACCGTATTAGTGTTTAAGTTTAAGGTTTAATAAATTTCATATTTCTGCTTTAAACCAAAGAAAGCCTGTTTATGCTCAGTTCTTTGCCTTATAATTGGAAACTGTGAACAAGGATTCACACAAAGGGGAGTACAAAACACAGTGTGTTTAAAAATTAAACCCTGTTACAGTAAGACCAGATAAAGATAGCAAAAGACCCCTAGACATTGCTCACCTGGTCGTAACACAGTTCACAGTTGTGTGGAGTTGCTAAAGGTTGTAGTCAATTCTCTGTTTTCGTTTACACAGGGGGGACTGGTCCCTCGTCTGATACTGGCTGGGGATGTATGTTGCGTTGTGGACAGATGATCCTGGCACAGGCATTAATATGCAAACACCTAGGAATAGGTGAGTCTTTATGGTAACCACTCATTACAAAAACCTGAGCCAGATGAGTGTCACACTGTTGGAAGACCAGCTTTGGGCTCAGGTGTACTCTTGGAATCCTTTGCGTAGTGAGGTAATCGTCTTAGTGTCAAAAGCAAATGTTAAATGAAGTTCAGGGACTCCCTCTTTTTCACCACTTTGCAGAGGGAGCGAATTATCATGAGGCAAATCTTGTAAACAAGCTAGAGCAGGTTGCCCTGCTTCACAGAGGGAGCTGATTGGTGAAAAAGGGGAGAAATTAATAGTTCACTCGCGAAGGACGCAATATCCACCACAGCCTTATTGTGGTCCTTATCACCAAATTACATCCTGGTCTCTTCCTCCTACTCCCCTGGCACCTCTTTAGAGCACCTTTCCTAGTTCTAGCCCTCCCATTGCTCTTTTGAAATCCTTGTTGTCATGCCTGCCACCTCCTCCAACTTTACCCCAAGTTTCTTATCAAGATATCCTGCCTGTTACCTCCCTCAGTCTTTGCACTGTGACTTCGCATCTTCTGTGATTTCAATCTTCATCTCAAATCACCTTTCCCTGTCTCCTCCAATTACAATTCCCTGTTGTACTCCCTTAACCTCCCGCTGCATATATCCAATATTCACAGCCACTTTCTTGGCATTGTCATCTCTCCGCCACTCCCCTCAGTTGTAGGCAAGGCCATCTCAAACCACTTCTTCTGTCCCTTATCACCTGTATTCCCATACTCCTTTCCAAACCCACTTCGTTCTGTGCTGGCCCTGGAAAAATTCTAATTCCTTCCCCCCACACATGTCACTTTCAAGCTATCAGCTGTCTAGCATTTGACCCTCCATTCATCATGGTATTTCTGCTGCTGTCGATCTGCTCAAATACCCCCTCATGGCCATCTTTACATACCTCTGTTCCCAGAAAACTTTATTCTCTTCCATTCTGATCTTCCCCTCGTATGGCCCCATCTTCGTTCCTTCAAGTCCAAGGGGTGTAGATGTAAGCGTATTTGGCGCACAACTACTTTAGCCATCCATCACCAGATCCGGATGAAACACATCAAGCATTATTGGGCATGGTTTTTCTCTGCTAAAACCAATTGGTATCCAGGATCCTCCTAAAGAGTAAAGATAACTCCAGCTTCTTTTCTCCACTACCAACTGTCTCCTATACCCTTCTCCCCTGCCCCATCCACCCACATCTCCAACAATAAGTGACTGAAACACATGGACTTCTTTGCAATAAGATTGAGACCATCTGTTCAGCTGCCTGTGCTAGATCCCCATTCACGTGTCTCCGAACTAGTGTCTTTCTCCATTTTCTCTCCTTTCTTTCCACATGCCCTCCCCAAGCTCATGAGATCCAGCTCCTGCCTGCGACCCTATTCCCACTGAATTGCTGCCCGCCCAACTTCCCTTCCTGGCCCCCATATTAGATGATACTGTAAATAATTCACTCTCCTCAGATACCAGTCTCCTCTCTTTCTAAATGGTCATCATCATTTCCCCCTTAAAAAAACACCCACCCTCAAATTCTCTGTCCTTGCAAACTACCATCCATTCCTCTGAAATGTCCTTGAATGTGTTTTTGTCTCTCAAATCTGTGCCCATCTTTCCTACAATTCCATATTTAAATATCTTCAATCTGCCACAGCACCAAAACTAATCAACATCACAAGTATCTTTCTGCTTGACTGATGTAGTATCCTACTTCATCCTTCTCGACTTCTCTGCAGCCTTTGACACTGTCAACGAGACCATTCTCCTCCAATACCTTTCCTCTGTTATCCATTTCAATAAGTCGGCATTCACTTGGCTCCACTTTTATCTATCCAGAGAATTTTCAGCAATGGCTTCTCTTCCTGCCCCTGCACTATTAACACTGGATTTCAGCAAAGGATTTATCCATGGCCCTCTTTTCTTCCATATCCACATGCTGCCTCTTGGCAGCATCACCTCCAAGCATATGTTGATGACACTCAAACCTACCTCCACCACCTCTCTTGACCCATCCACTGCCTCTTTGTTGTCAGACTGCTTGTCCAACATCTGGTCCTGGATGAGACACAGTTTCCTGCAGTTAACGATTGGGAAGACTGAAGCCATTGTCTTTGGCCCCTCCACTAACTCATTTTTAAAAATTATGAACATTTTGTTTCAAACCATGAGTAACAATGACACAACTGGAGAAACTGTTCTGAAATGTTGTGATGCACAATATAGTTGAAGTGACTCAATCAAGTTGATGACCAAAGGCATTTCCCAGGTGTTAAGTCAGCTGCCTCACACTGCCTGGCTCATTAAGCCCCCCTCAGTCAGCATCTTGAATTAATTACTGTTTTTCTATTGATATGAATTCCATTGGTGTTGTTTCATCTGTGTAAAATTAAGAAAAGTTCTTTTACTAAACTGCCATTGGCTTGTAATGCCTTAATTTAGCTGTAGGATTCAAGACAATGTTATTGATTGTGCCTCTACTGATAATTCAGCCTCAGCAAAAGTCAGTGCAAAGTAACTCCTCTCAGCTGATTTTCCTTACCAACTATCCTGTTTTAAACAGAAATACCGAAACTAATGGGTATCACAGTTAATACTTGGCAAAAAAAAAATTTTTTAAACTGATTACCCTCTGATTAAAGTTATTTTGAACTATTATTTGTACCTGTGTATATATGTTTGGTTAGTTGGTTAATCGAATGGTATTGTTGCAGATTGGCGATGGGAAAAAGGCAAATGGCAGCCTGAGCAGTATCACCGGATTCTGCAATCTTTTCTGGATAGGAAGGACAGTTGTTACTCAATTCATCAAATGGGTAAGGGAAACAACAAGGGTTTTTTTTTAATAACAGTAAAACCATAAGTAAGAATACATTGGACAATTGCTCCACCCTCAAAATGAATATAGAAATAGCATATAAATACACTGTAACTGTTAGCATTGAGGTGTCCTTAACACTTCTTTTCCAAATTGAAATCCTGTGGCATAGCATCCTGTGCTTCCAGTCACGATGGAACTGCACATTGAGAAAATTGAATCCTTTCATAGAGCAGTACCTGTTGTGGAGGTGGGTTGCAGTTTGGAGTTGTAGCACATGGTATAACTTGATAACAGTTTTCTGTATGAACTGTAGCCTTTGGAAGCACAGCTAAAGGTAAGAACGCCTCTTACATAGATATTCTGTTGGGTGGGCGCTATGTGTTTTGCTTGCTGTTCCCTTACAGTCAAGATTATTAGAATGTGGAATCTGAGCTACAAATGGTTGCTGATGCAGGATCCAGTTTTTTTACAAAACAAAATGAGGTAGCTGATTTAAACATTCCTCTTTTTCAAGGACACAGAGAGTGAACAGAAGAATGGGCTTACATTAGGTGGCATATGTGGAGGAAAGCACCGTCTTACTAGCATGGAGTGGTGAAATTCTGAACTAATCCAGTTGTTCCTCGTAATGATCACAGACTCAAAGGCATATCATTTAGTTGGAAGCTTCAAACAGATTGTGCATTGAGAGAAAGGCACCACTGGACTACATGTCATGTCCTACCGTAAAATGCCTGACTCAAGAGCAGATACCTGGGAGCTAGCCAGTTTCCCACTCTGTTTGTTGAGGAATGGTGTATAGTGTGTACATGGTGGGTGGGTAGGTACTAGGGAGGAAAGTAGGAGAAAAATAAAAGTTTTTCTTGTAACGAGAAGGTTCTGTCTATACTGGTAACATCCCTTCCTTCAGTATAAGGAGGAGAAGAAAGGACAGGTTGCAGTTTTGAACTCTTTACTCCTCCGCATAGCATTTATATTTGTTGAATGTGTTCTAAGTTAACATTGTACTGTCAATATTTTTGGGAGAATTCACGTCACTATTTATTGACCTGCTCAGAACTAGGTGCACGCAGGATTGCTGGCATACAATGCCCTGGCACAGTCAGGGGATTAGTCACCTTGCTAACACCACTACTCATGATGGGGTACTTTATAACTCTGAGACATTCCGTACATCACCTGGCCCTACAACTAACTCACTGTGGAAAGCTGAGTTTGAAGATCATTCAGAGCATTGACAGGAACTCTGAATGCGAGTCTGGTTTCTCACTAAGTGAAAGCTAGAGCGTATTTATAATTTTTACAATGTACATTCATTACTTCTGGTGTTATCCTCAAATAGTTAATCCAAATTCAGGGTTTCAGTAACACAGGCAGTACCTTTTGATACCAGACAAAAGTGGAGTTTGCAGGTTCTCCCTGTGTCTGCGTGGGTTTCCTCCGGGTGCTCCGGTTTCTTCCCACATGCCAAAGACTTGCAGGTTGATAGGTTAATTGGCCATTATAAATTGCCCCTAGTATAGGTAGGTGGTAGGGAAATATAGAGACAGGCGGGGATGTGGTAGGAATATGGGATCAGTGTAGGATTAGTATAAATGGGTGGTTGATGGTCGGCACAGACTCGGTGGGCCGAAGGGCCTGTTTCAGTGCTGTATCTCTAAACTAAACTAAACTAAACAAATGGGGAGAGGCTGACCAAAGCATGGGATTGGACTGAACCATCTCGCATTCAAACTCATTGTACAGAATTTCTGATCCAAATTAAAAATGCCATAAAAGGCTAATTGAGTCTGTTTAGGGTTGGATAACTAATGCATTGGCTGTGTTGCAAAAAAAAAATGTAAATTGTTTTAAATCTGAGCCTTAATTAGACATCACGATCCAAGCCTATCACTTACTGGATTTGTATCAGGATTTAATTGTGATGCATACTGATAACTGTCTTGACTGAATTTGAACACTTTTTTGGTCTTATTTTTCTAACAGCTCAGATGGGAGTGGGAGAGGGTAAATCTGTAGGTGAATGGTACGGACCCAACACAGTGGCCCAAGTATTAAAGTAAGTGAAAATTCAAAGTAAGGGAGAGAATATCGCATCAGACTGTAAGTCAAGTTGATCTATAACATCCTTCTGTTGAGAATTTATTTTTGTTGACTCTCTTTTGGTGTGAATTTTGAGTTCATAGAAACCTCCAGCCCATCATGTCCACGGCTGGTGTCAAAGTTTTGGTGTTGGGGAATGGAACATTTTGGGCATATAAGCCCCGATATTTGCAGGTGTGGAGGCAGTGGCATGCATGTTTGCAATTGGGAAACCCAGAAATACCGGGAAGGTGGAAGTCCTGTCAAATTTAATGGCAGGACATCATTAACATTTTTTTCAACTCCGTTTCCTGCCCATAAACCAGCCAGAATAAGTGGCTGGCCAGCTGCCAGGTGGGAAAGCCAGTTGTAGAAGGCTGCAGCCAGGGACTACTGGGGACAGTCCCCGACAATCGGTAAACGATTGGGTCGTGGTGAGTGGGCTCAAAGCATGGCAGTGAGGAGGGACGGAGGGTCTGAAGATTGTGGGGAGGCAGATCATGGCAGAATGTTTGCTTGAGTGGCTGGAAGAAGCATTCCTCCTTCTCATAGCCCACAAGCAGTGCTCCAAAATGCACTTACCTGGTGCAGCTGGCAACTCCCACCTCCCTTTAGCTGGGAGGTTCCAAGTCCTGGGAAATCCAGTCCACAGCTGTGAAATTCAAATGGCTCCCAAGATCAAAGGAACAGAACCTCATCTAAATGTTATAACTATATTTAAATAGAGAGAAAAAACAATGTGCACAAAGGATATGGAGAGACAGATAGCACTAGAGTAAGAAATAGTAAAGTATTAGGTGATTTCAGAGTAAGAGGGAATTCAATAAGGTCTAAATTAGGTGTACAGTGCACGTATGTGAACTCATGGAGCATGGTAAAGAAGGTAGGTGAGCTGCAGGTGCAGATACCCAAATGGAAATATGATGTTGTGGCAATGACACAAAGGTAGGAAAGTAAGTTGTGAAGAGGACATAAAGAGGGTACAAAGGGATATAGATAGGTTAGGTCAAAGATCTGGCAAATGGAGTATAATGTGGGAAAATACGAAATTGTCCATTTTGGCAGGAAGAATAAAAAAGAAGGATATTATCTAAATAGTGAGAGATTGCAGAGCTCTAAGATGCAGAGGGATCTGGGTGTCCTAGTGCATGAATTGCAAAAGGTTAGTATGCAGGCACAGCACGTAATTAAGAAAGCTAATAGAATATTATCGTTTATTGCAAGGGGAATTAAATACAAAAGTAGGGAGGTTATGTTACAGTTATACAGGGCATTGGTGAGTCGACATCTGGAGTACTGTGTACAGTATCAGTCTCCTTATTTAAGGAAGGATGTCAATATGTTGGAAGCACAGAGAAGGTTTATGAGACAAATGCCTGGAATGAGCAGGTTGTCTTGTGAGGAACGGTTGGACAGGCTAGGTTTATATCCGCTGGAGGTTAGAAGAGTAAGAGGCAACTTGATTGAAACACATAAGATCCTGAGGGGTCTTGACAGGGTGGATGTGGAAAGGATGTTTCCTCTTGCGGGAGGATCTAGAACTAGGGGTCACTGTTTAAATATAAGGGGTCTCCCATTTAGGACAGAGATAAGGAGAAATTTTTTCTCGCAGAGGTTCGTGAGTCTTTGGAATTCTCTTCCTCAAAAGGCAGTGGAAGCAGAGTCAGAGGCAGAGGTAGATAGATTCTTGATGAGCAAGGAGGTGAAAGATTATTGTGGGTAGGTGGGAATGTGGAGTTGAGGTTACAATCAGATCAGCTATGATCTTGTTGAATGGCAGAGCAGGCCCGAAGGGCCAAGTGGCTTACTCCTGCTCCTAATTCGTATGCTTGTATGTATGCCCTATCTTAAAGGGCAGGACTGGGTACTGAATATTCCTGGATACAAGGTGCACAGGAAAGATAAGGAAGGAAAGAAAGGAGGATGTGTGGCAGTATTGATTAAGGAGAATATTGCCGTGCTAGAGAGAGAGGATGTCCTAGACAGGTCAAGGATAAAATCTATTTGGTAAGAGCTAAGAAACAATAGAGGTACCATTATAGCACTGGGTGTATTCTGTAGGCTACCAGCTAATGGAAAAGATATAGAAGAATAAATTTGCAAGGAAATTACAGGGAGGTGCAAAAACTTAGAGTAGTTATAATGGGGGACTTTAATTATCTTAATATGGACTGGAATAGTAATAGTGTAAATGGCAGAGAGAGGGAAAAGTGCCTGAACTGCATTCAGGAGAATTTTCTACATCAGTATGTTTCCAGCCCAATGAAGAAGGCAACATTGCTGGATCTGGTTCTGGGGAATGAGGTGGGTCAAGTGGATAAAGTGTCAGTAGGAGAACATTTAGGGACAGTGATCACAGTATCATAAGGTTTAGGTCAACTATGCAAAAGGACAAAGAGCAATCCAGAGTAAAAATAATTAATTGGGATAGGCCAATTTTCAGTAGGGTGAGAACTGATCTGGGCCACGTAAATTGGAATCATAGATTGGCAGGCAAAACTGTAATAGATCAATGGGCTGCCTTTAAAGAGGAGGTATTTTGGGTACGGTCGAGGTACATTCCCACGAGGGGGAAATGTAGAACAGACAAAGCCAGAGCTCCCTAGATGGTAAGAGGTCGAGAGTAGGATGAAGCTGACAAAGGGCGCGTATGACAGATGTCAGGTTGATAATACAAGTGAGAACCAAGCTGAGTATAGGAAGTTCAGAGGGAAAGTGAAAAAAGAAATAAGAGAAACAAAGAAAGAGAATGAGAATAGAGTGGCAGCTAACATAAAAGGGAATCCAGAAGTCTTTTATAGGCATTTAAATAGTAAAAGGAGGAATGGAGCTGATTAGGAACCAAGAAAGGGTCTTGTACATGGAGGTAGTGGGCATGGCTGAGATACTAAATGGGTACTTTAGCATCTGTCTTTACCAAGGAAGAAGATGTTAGCAAAGTCATAGTGAAAGAGGAGGTAGTTGAGACACTATATGGGACAAAAATTGATAAAGAGGAGGTGTTAGAAAGGCTGGCTGTACATAAGGTTGATAGGTCACCAGGACCGAATGAGATGCATCCGAGCATACTGAGGAAAGTAAGGGTGGAAATTGCGGAGGCACTGGCCATAATCTTCCAATCCTTCTTACATACAGGGGGAGTACCAGAGAACTGGCGAATTGCAAATGTTATACCCTTGTTCAAAAAAAGGTGTAAGGATAAGCATAGCAACTACAGGCCAATCAGTTTAACCTCAGTGGTGGGAAAGCTTTTAGAAAGAATAATCTGAGACAAAATTAACAGCAACTTGGATAAATGTGGATTAATTAAGGAAATCCAGCACAGATTTGTTAAGAGCAACTAACAAATTAACTAACTTGATTATATTTTTGATGAGATAACGGAGGGTTGTTGAGGGTAATGCAGTTGATGTGGTGTACATGAATCTCCAAAAGGCATTCGATAAAGTGTCACATAACAGGCTTGTCAGCAACGTTAAAGCCCATGGAATAAAAGTGACAACATGATACGAAGTTGGCTGAGTGACAGGAAACAGAGAGTAGTGGTGAGTGGTTGTTTTTCAGATTGGAGGAAGGCATACAGTGGGGTTTCCCAGTGGTCAGTATTAGGTCAAAATCATGAGGGGTGTAGATAGGAAGAAACATTTTCCCTTATTGGAGGTGTCAATAACTAGGGGGCAGGAGGTTTATAGAGAGGATTTTTCACCCAGAGGGCAGTTGGAATCTGGAACACACTGCCTGAAAGGGTGGTGGAGGCCGGAACCCACACAACATTTAAGAAGTATTTAGATGAGCACTTGAAACACCATGGCATTCAAGGCTACGGGCCAAGTGCTGGAAAGTGGGATTAGAATAGATAGGTACTTGATGGCCGGCACGGGCACGATAGGCCGAAGGGCCTGTTTTTATGCTGTATAACTCTATGACCTGATCAATATTAATGACCTTGGGTACAATTTCAAAATTTATGGATAACACAAAATTTGGAAATATTGTGAACTGTGAGGAAGATAGCGGAAGAGGATATAGACAGGCTAGTGGAATGGGCGGATATGTGGCAGATGCAATTTAATACAGAGAAGTGTGAAGTGATACATTTTGGTAGGAATAAAGAGATGAGGCAATATAAAACAAAGGATACAATTCTAAAGGAGGCACAGGAGTAGAGGGACCTGGGGTATAGGATGACAAATCATTGAAGGTGGCAGGGAAGGTTGAGAAAGTGGTTAAAAGGGCATAAGAGTACCTGGGCTTTATAACTAGAGGTATAGAATACAAAAGCAAGGAAATTATGGTGAGGCTTTATAAAACACTTGTTTGGCCTCAACTGGAGTATTGTGTCCAATTCTGGGCACCACATTTTGGAAAGGCTTTGAACAAGATACAGAAGAGATTTACTAGAATGGATCCAGGTATAAGGGATTACAATTACATGGATAGACTGGGGAAGCTGGGGTTGTTCTCCTCCTTAGAGAAGAAAAGGTAGAGAGGATATTTGATGGAGGTGTTCAAAATCATGAGGGTTCTGGACAGAGTAGATATGGAGAAACTGTTCCCATTGGCGGAAGGGTCAAGAACCAGAGGACACCGATTTGAGTTGAATGGCAAAAGAGCCAACGGCAACATGAGGAAAACTTTTTTATGCAGCGAGTGGTTAGGATCTGGAATGCACTGCCTGAGAGCGTGGTGGAGGCAGACTCAATCATTGCTTTCAAAAGGGAATTGAGTAATTAGCTAAAGAAAAAAAAATTGCGGGCTCTGGGGAAAAGGCAGGGGAGTGGGACTAGCTGAGTTGTTCTTGCAAAGAGCTGGCAGGCCAAATAGCCTCCTTCTGTGCTGTATCCATTTTATAATTATAATTATGGACCTGCCACTCCAGAGCAAGTTACGTGGGTACCCCCAAATACACCACAGTTAATCTGGAAGTACGCACATTCCTAAGTGGTTGGGATTTAGTTTTGTGTATTTACCAATTTAACACATCCTGTGCCTACTTTCACTCATCATGGAGGGATTAAAATTACTCGCATAATGTCAGAACTGAACATTCCAGGCCAGCTTTTACATGGTTGAATGCAGAGTAGGGTTCCCACTACTCTGCTACAACAATATATCTCAACCACATGTAAAAGAACATTCCTTACTGCATTAGTGTGGCATTTTTCCATTCCCCATACAAGCCAACCTGTGGTCTTTTTGAATGAATCTGCCAAATAGCGGCAGTTTTGGGCTATGTCGACTAAGAACTGGGAAAATACTCCCAAAAATGTCATTAAGAACCCTTACAGCCAACAGGCAAAGGAAACCATCACACCAGTCTGGGCTAGATAAGAACCCAGGTTCCAGAGATGAAAGGCCAATGTCTAAACCAGCATATTGCCCACCATACCACCCAACTTGTTTTAAATCATTCCATTTTAGAGTAGCATAGTTTCTAAGTAAACTACAGGTGTCTTCAATTTCCTTAGGCGGTGGTCTTGGAGGTACAAGCCTGTCGCTTCATAGGGATTAGATCCAATGCAGACCCTTTGCAGTATCCTTAACAGTGTAATAGAATATCACAGGGTGACTACAAGGCTGAAGTCTAGTGGGAATGCTAACTGGTGTGTATTATCAAGTATCTAAAAATGTCTTTATCTAAATTCTTCAATTACTGGCTTATATCTAATATTTATCCTGCTTTGTGTAATCAGTCCTAGGAATCCATTTTTTCCCCCCTGTCTGTTCTCTCCAAATAGAAATGTACAAGAAGAATGTTTCTTTTTTTCACAGGAAGCTTGCCTTATTTGATGACTGGAATGCTCTGGCAGTTTACATTTCCATGGATAATACTGTAGTTATTGAAGATATCAGTGAGTTTTAGTACTTTTCTTACTCAGTTAACAATGCTTTGTTCCTGACTTAACACAGAGTGTGAGGAATTGAATGAATCAATTTGAGCTGGCACACGATGGTTTGAATTCTGCTGCTGAATGTGGAGACCAGCTCCACTCTCTGCCCGACCAACAGAGTTGTTGTAAAATTAACCAAGGCTACTGGAAAACTACCATGAGTGAGAATTTATTTTCCTGCCATGACATGATTTTTTTTTAGTGCAAGAGGAGCCAATAAGTGGGACACTGTCTTAAAACTAAACAGCTTCTAATATTGATTGGCAACATCTGCCTTGTTCATTGTGGTACAACAGAGAAACAGTATATTCTGGGGATTTCCAAAGCTTTCTGTTTCTATTGAGTATATGCTAAACATAGGAATCGGATTCCCTTCCCTCATCCAGTTGTTGCTGTGGAAGAATTGTGTTCTGGTGTACTAATGGTTCAAGGTCCCTTATTAAACCAGTCTTCTGATCGTTCACAACCCCAAACCTCACCATTGACACCTTTCACTGGATTAACAAATTACAACCATAGCATGATGGGGTATGTCTGGTGTTACAGATTTGGTCTTCAAAAGCAGAGGATCTGAAATATCTTAGTCTGCTATTTTTATGGGTGCATTCATCACTGGGTCAAAATCCTGGATCTCCCTACCTAACAGCATTGTGGGTGTACCTTCACAATACAGCTCGCTGCCACCTTCTCAAGGGCAACTAGGAATGGTCAGTAAATGCTAGCCTTGTCAGAATGTTGGAATCCCATAAATGAATCAATTTTTAAAAATGTATTCGCTGAAATAAATATGAATAAACAGGTTAACATCTCAGATAAAATAGTGGTCAAAGGAATTTCACTAAGTTTATATTCACACTCTGGAATTTCAGTGCCTTTGACCCTGTCTCCTGCAGGTTGTTAGAAAAGAGGATCCCCAATGTCTGAAGCATAAGTTTGCAAAACTGAATGAACCCTGCAATTTTTTTTTTAAATTTTAAAGATTTCCTCCCATAGCATGCATCAGCTTTGTCAGCATGCATCTGTTTCTTCTGAAGCGTTTGCAAACAATGAACAACCTTTAAATAGAGATAATAAAACCTATAAACTTTGGACCCAAAAGAGAATCGACTTGTTTCTTAGTCTTCAGGTCAGAGATTCCGCAAATGTGCTGGTGTTCCAAATTTCACATTAAACAATGCAACATTTACCATTTTAAATGGAAATAGTACTGTCTTTATATTTTACAAAAACTTATGCCAATTGAATATTTTTGCGAGATTTTGTATGTGATTGCCGTAAAAGAAAGCTTTGTGCCCAGAGAAAAGAAACAATGTTAAAGTGCATTGCCATCATTATTGCATTTCTATGTGCTGCAATTATTCTCAGACTAGTATATGTCTGGCACACTGCCACAGAATGTTTATTAGTATTTTTCCCCTAAATCGTCAGGTGAACAGTTTTAAAACCACCTTCATGACTTTCTTTGTGGAGCCTTTCCCCTCAATCACCTTTAGAAATTTAAGTATGTTTATCCTTGAAATCACCTTTTTTTGGTTTTTCAGACTATTTCCATTGTAACAACTTGATAACATTCAGTGTGCCAGAAAGTTATGAAACATAGGAAAATAGGAGCAGGAATAGGCCATTTGGCCCTTCGGGCCTGCTCCGCCATTCAAAAAAGATCATGGCTGATTGTCTAATTCAGTACCCTGTTCCCCATATCCCTTGATCCCTTTGGCATTAAGAAATATATTTATCTCCTTCTTGAATATATTTAATGATTTGGCCTCCACTCCTTCTGCAGTAGAGAATTCCACAGGTTCACCACCCTCTGAGTGAAGAAATTTCTCCTCATCTCAGTTCTAAATCGCATACCCCGTAACCTGAGACTGTGACCCCTGGTTCTGGACTCCCCAGCCATCGGGAACATCCTCCCTGCATCTAACCTGTCTTTTCCTGTTAGAATTTTATACGTTTCTATGAGATCCCCTGTCATTCTTCTAAACGTTAGTGAATATAGGCCTAGTCGACCCAATCTCTCCTCATACGTCAATCCTGCCATCCCAGGAATCAGCCTAGTAAATCCTCTTTGCACTCCCTCCATGGCAAGAACATCCTTCCTCAGATAAGAGACCAAAACTGCACACAATACTCCAGATGTGATCTCACCAAGGCCCCATATAACTGCATTAAGACATCCTTGCTCCTGTACTCAAATCCTCTTGCAATGAAGGCCAACATACCATTCGCCTTCCTAATTGTTTGCTGTACCTGAATGCTTGCTTTCAGCAACTGATGTACAAGGACACCCAGGACTCATTGCACCTCCCCCTTTCCCAATCTATCACCAATCAGATAATAATCTGCCTTTCTGTTTTTACAACCAAAGTGAATAACCTCACATTTATCCACGTTATACTGCATCTGCCATGCAGTTGCCCACTCACCCAACTTGTCCAAATCACATTAGAGCCTCTTTACATCCTCCTCACAGTTCACTCTCCCCTCCGCCCCCCCCCCCCCAGCTTTGTGTCGTCTGCAAACTTGGAAATGTTACATTTGGTTCCCTCACCCAAGTCATTAATATATATTGTGAATAGCTAGGGCCCAAGCACTGATCCCTGTGGTACCCCACTAGTGACTGCCTGCCACCTGGAAAAAGACCCGTTTATTCCTACTCTCTGTCTCCTGTCTGTCAACCAATTCTCAGTCCGTGCCAGTATATTACCCCCAATCCCATGTGCTTTAATTTTGCACACTAACCTCTTATGTGGGACCTTATCAAAAGCTTTCTGAAAATCCAAATACACCACATCCACTGGTTCTCCCTTATCTATTCTACTAGTTACGTCCTCAAAAAACTCCAGTAGATTTGTTAAACATGATTTCCCTTTCGTAAACCCATGCTGACTTTGTCCAATCCCGTTTATGCTTTCCAGGTGTTCTGCTATTACATCCTTTATAATAGACTCTAGCATTTTCCCCACTACTGATGTAAGGCTCACTGCTCTGTAGTTCCCTGTTTTTTCTCTCCCTCTTTTTTAAATAGTGGGGTTACATTTGCCACCCTCCAATCTATAGGAACTGCTCCAGAGTCTGTAGAATTTTGGAAGATGACCACCAATGCATCCATTATTTCCAGGGCCATTTCCTTTAGTACTCTGGGATGTAGATTATCAGGCCCTGGGGATTTGTCAGCCTGTAACCCCATTAATTTCCCTAGCACTATTTTTTTACTAATACTGATTTCCTTCAGTTCCTCCCTCTCATTAGACCCTTAGTTCCTTAACATTTCTGGGAGGTTATTTGTGTCCTCCTTTGTGAAGACAGAACCAAAGTATGTGTTTAATTGTTCTGCCATTTCTTTGTTCCCCATTATAAATTCCCCCGTTTCTGACTATAAGGGACTTACATTTGTCTTCACTAATCTTTTTCTCTTCACATATTTATAGAAGCTTTTACAGTCAGTTTTTATGTTGCCCGCAAGTTCACTCTCATACTCTATTTTCCCCCGCTTAATCAACCTCTTTATCCTGCTTTGCTGAATTCTAAACTGCTCCCAATCCTCAGACTTGCTGCTTTTTCTGGCAATTTTGTATGCCTCCTCTTTTGATCTAATATTATTCTTAATTTCTTTTGTAAGCCACAATTGAGCCACTTTTCTGGTTTTATCTTTGCGTCAGACAGGAATGAATAATTGTTGTAATTCATGCACATGTTCTTTAAATATCTTCCATTGCCTATTCACCGTCAACCCTTTTAGTAAAGTTCCCCAATCTACCATGGCCAATCGTGCCTCATACTTTCATAGTTTCCTTGAATTAGATTCAGGACCCTAGTTTCGGATTCAACTACTTCACTCTCCATCTTAATGAAGAACTCTATCATGTTATGGTCGCTCCTCCCCAAGGGACCCCGCATAACAAGATTGTTAATTAATCCTTTCTCATTCACAATACCCAGTCTAGGATAGCCTGTTCTCTAGTTGGTTCCTCAACGTGTTGGTCTAAAAAACCGTCACGTACGCACTCCAGGAAATCCTCCTCCACGGTATTATTGCTAATTTGGTTTGACCAATCTATATGTAGATTAAGGTCACCCATGATTACAGTTGTACCCTTATTGCATGCGTCTCTAATTTCCTGTTTAATGCCATCCCTTACATCTCCACTACTGTTTGCACGCCTATAGACAACCCCCACCAACGTTTTCTGCCCCTTGGTGTTTCTTAGCTCCACCCATACAGATTTCACATCATGATTTTCCGAGCTAATATCCTTCCTCACTATTGCATTGGTTTCCTCCTTTATTAACAACGCTACCCCTCCTCCTTTCCCTTTTTGCCTGTCCTTCCTAAATACTGAATACCCCTGGATGAAAGTACCACATTAATATCCGTTGGTGAAAGCTGGCTTTGCACACTCAAGACAGTTAATGTGTTGGCATTGACAGTCTATGAAGAAATATATTTTACACCATGTATTCGCCAATGATTACTGTTTTAAATTTGCAAATGTCTTAATTTTGTTCTTTTTATAACTGTTTCAGAAAAACTTTGCAAACATTGGTCTGAAAATTGCAGGTTACAAACAGATACCTCACTATACAAAGGTGATGTATCCAAAAACCAGACTGTGTCTGTGCCCTGTAGGGACTGGAAACCACTTTTGCTGATCATACCTCTACGTATGGGAATAAACCACATCAATCCAGTTTACATCAATGCACTAAAGGCAAGTTTAAAATCCATCTCTCTTTCTAGCAGGCTTTGTCAGGAGGCCTTTTGATCTTTATGCATCCTGTGAGGTGATCTTATTGAAACATATAAGATCCTGAGGGGATTTGATAGAGTGGATACCAGGAGGCTGTTTCGTCTTGTGGGGGAGACTAGAACTAGGGGACACAGTTTAAGAATAAGAGACCTCCCCTTTAAGATAGAGATGAGGAGAAATCACTTTTCTCAAAGGGTCATTAATCTAGAATTCTCTTCCCCAGAAAGCAGTGGAGGCTGGATCATTAAATTTATTCAAGGCTGAGTTAATAGATTTTTGATGGACGGCACAGTGGCGCAGTGGTTAGCACCGCAGCCTCACAGCTCCAGGGACCCGGGTTCGATTCTGGGTACTGCCTGTGTGGAGTTTGCAAGTTCTCCCTGTGTCTGCGTGGGTTTTCCCCGGGTGCTCCGGTTTCCTCCCACAGCCAAAGACTTGCAGGTGATAGGTAAATTGGCCATTGTAAATTGCCCCTGGTGTAGGTAGGTGATAGGGAATATGGGATTACTGTAGGGTTAGTATAAATGGGTGGTTGTTGGTCGGCACAGACTCGGTGGGCCGAAGGGCCTGTTTCAGTGCTGTATCTCTAAATAAATAAAAATAAAATAAGGGAGTCAAAGGTTATGGGGGGCAGACAGAAAACTGGAGTTGAGACCACAACCAGATCAGCCATAATCTTATTGAATGGCAGGGCAGACTCGAAGGGCTGAATGGCCTAATCCTGCTCCTAAGTCCTATGTACTATGTTCCTATATCCTATATTCCTATGATTCTAAAATAAATTAGGGGGTGCTTTTAAAATGAGTGACTGGTATAAGTGCCAGAGGAAGGTGAATCTGAGATGGAGCCACATCAGGGTAATGACATGAAGTATATTGTGGCTATTTTTCCCCTCTGTTTTGCAAGGGTGTAGCCATAGAACATTTGTAGATTGCAAACTACTGCCATTCTCGGACCTCCTAATGTGGTTCGGTAGAAACTTTGGCTTCTGAACTTTATTGCCTCCATAGTGGCTGTCACAGTTAGCCAGGCTGAGACTGGAAACCTTGCTTTTGGAAAAATGCAGGGGTGAACCCAAATCATGGAATACCTAAAACATTAATCTGTTTTTTTTTTAGAGGTTGGTTGACCTGTTGTATATTTCCAGCATTTTTTCTTTATTTCAGATTCCCAGCATTTGCAGTTTTTTTTATCCGTTTTTAACCATGCATTGCAAGTTACTTTTAAAAGCTGAGGACTGTCACACTCTGCTGATAAATAGAAACATTTATTTTAAATTCTGATATTCTTTTGTTCTTTTCTGTTTCAGGAATGTTTTAAGATGCCTCAGTCTTTAGGAGTCTTAGGAGGAAAACCAAACAATGCTTATTATTTTATAGGATTTCTTGGTAAGCACCTGAAGTAATTACTTGAGTTATCAGCTTCAGTACTGGTGCAAAATTAAAATAATGGCACTGAGTGATACCGAGTAAATAAGTAAAGCCTGCAACTTATTTGTAAACAAATCATATACATGGAGGAAAAATAGAGGACTATTTAGTTTGAGTATTGTACTGTACTACGAATTTTGTCTACCTTACTGTACAGTACTGGTAGAACAGGGTGTGGTACTTCATTCAAAATGTCCTATCAGCATGGTCTAGCCATTTATGAGCAGTCTTATTGATGATAGCCAGGTCTTCTTTGCCGAATGGCAACTGCTTGTATTCTTGCATAGTGTGATTTAGGTTTTTCTGTTCACCATACCTATGCACCTCTTCGCTGACTCCCCTCTTACTGTTGTGGTGCAGAATTCATTTTTTATTGTTTTGTTTAGCCTCAGCTGCTGTGCTTCTTTTAAGTCTCTCCCCCCCCATCTGATTACCCCTTTCACATGTTTTTGCTTCTTTAATAATTATTCCTGCAGGATTTGTAGAGGTTTTGTTATTATCAGCTTTAATTTTTCTTAATCCATTTAACATCACATTGGTTTATTCTAAGCTTGTTAGTTTTTAGTATGTATTTATCCTGCATAATCAGCATTACACTTTTAAAGATGTTCCACGTCTGTTACTAAAGTAGTGTTCAACAACCGCGCCCCCCATTTTTTTTTTTTAGTTATTTCCTTATTTCATTAAAGTAGTTCCTGGTCATGATCTGGATCATGAAGTAGTCGTGTATTACAGTTAACCAATTCTGACCCTAAGCTGCTTGGATTTTCCCACTTTATGTTGGATTGATTCTGTTCTTGAGTACCCTTCCTATTTCTTCGTAGAACAAATTATCTTTGCCATGTGCTGACCTGGTGCTCTATATTGTTATTACTGAAAAAGTACAAAAGCCTCCACTGCTACAGTCCACATGATAATTAATGATATCATTCAGTGGAACTGTAGTTAAAAAAGTATGCCTTGACTGAAGATGTCTGATTGAGAATACGTGACTCAAAAGGAGATTACAAGGGTCCTGCAGTTATAAGAATTTGCCGCAGCAGTCTTATTTCTGGGAGGTGCTGATGCAGCAGTGCCAGAAAGTGCTTCAAGGTAGCAAGTAGGCTGGGAACAGTCAGTAATGCACTAGTGTTATAATATTAATATTGTATTGTGCAATAGATACTATTTATATAATGCTAGAATTGTACAATAATGTAGAATGTGTCATTGCAATACTGCATTATAGACCTGTGTGTTTGTATGTCAGGTTAATGCTGGTATAGTAGTTATTTTAAACTAAAATATCTCGTCAAGGTTTTGTATTGAGCATTTACTAAACTTTATTTGCATCATTCATCTGCTCTTGCACTGAATACTCTGTCTATGGTTGAGGTGTTTTCTGCTGTCCACACAGGAGATGAATTAATCTATTTGGACCCTCATACGACACAGGCTGCAGTAGACACAGCGGACGATGGGAGTGTGGACGATTACAGTTATCATTGCCAGCGAACCCCCCATCGTATGAAAATTACACATCTTGACCCCTCAGTAGCTTTAGTGAGTAATGCTGCTCAATTCATTGTTTTCTGTGCCAATCAAGAATAACAGACTCTATGACTAGGCTCACAAAAGTTCAGACTATTTTGTCTGAGCAATAGAATGGAACCAGGCATAAACCCAAAGCCACCAGGACAAGAACCAGTAACAAGAGCCCCTTCAAGAGGAGGGAATCACTAACAACAGTGACCCAGCCAAACCACAAATGTGTGTGCAAAGTGTTTAAATATTTAAATCTGGATCCATTTTACAATGTTAGTAATACATGGCGGGTCTAGCACTGCCCGCCGGTCACAGAACGCTTTAAATGAACTTGTGAACATTGAAGTATCTCATTCCCAGGTCACCAAGTGCGCACAAGGTCTCAAGTGCAGCAGTCAAACCAACCTTTGTCCCACCCCCAACTATCTTGTGCATCCTAGATCCGTGGATGGCCATTTATGCCACGCCCAAGAGCAGATCCAGCAGGATGTTCACTCATATGATCACCACTCTGAACACCAGGTGGTCAAAAACAATGAGTGAAGGTTTAAAATGGAGTAAAAGGTAGAGGAGCAGCTCCTTTGTGAGAAACCTCTGGCTGTGCACAAAAATGCGGGAGACTGTTTTGTCTTGACCGCAAAGTGGGCGCATGAGCTATATGCTGGTAAAGTGGCCAAAATAGATATTTGGCACCACTCCATATGCTAGGGAAGACCCTCGAATACAGGGCTGTCATTTGCTTAGTAGGATGTTTAAGCAAAGTGTGCCCAGGTGGAAAAAGAGGGTGTGGGAGTGGAAGGTGCAACAGCACATTATACAGGAAATTCTCTGTGCAGAAATAGAATGATGTAAAGAGAATTTTCAAGAGAAGGCTCGTGTTTTTTTTTTATTCATTCATGGGATATGGGCATCGCTGGCTAGGACAGCATTTATTGCCTATCCCTAATTGTCCTTGAGAAGGAGGTGATGAGCTGTCTTCTTGAACTGCTGCAGTTCATGTGGGGTAGGTACACCCACAGTGCTGTTCGGAAGGGAGTTCCAGGATTTTGACCCAGTGACAGTGAAGGAACGGTGATATAGTTCCAAGTCGGGACGGTATGTGACTTGTGTCAGAGAAACTTCTAAGCCTGTTTGTGAAGAAGACACTGAGGCTACGATGCTTTGGTGGAGATTGTTTACTGCTTGCTACAGAGCTTACTTCTGCACTCCTAAAAACACCCGCAGTCAGTGCTGGCTGGCTCTTTATATATATATATATATATATATATATATATATATATATATGCACTTGAATACAATTAACTAATTAACAACCAGCACCTGTTCACCTTATTATCTTGAACAAGCAAGTATATATCATCCATTAACAGAACTTCAGACCCTAACTGATACCCCTTTTTATATGTAAAGAAAAAGAAATTTTTAAAAAATGATAATGTAAGATACAGAAAAATGTATCATTAACTTTCAACAGCACCATCCATTAATGTGCTGTTTATTCCCCCCTTTAAAAAATCTTGCTTAAAGAAAAAGCGATCTTATCATTAAAAAATTCCACGTTTTCTTAACTTATCATAACACAAGATGTCTCTCTTCGAGGACATCCAACAATTTTTTCAAACAAGTACCTCTCTTCGTAAAACAATCCGACAACTGATGACTTGTGTCAACCCATTTTATTTTGGAAATTTCTTTTCTTCCCAACATTGTTTTTATACTCGTGAGATCAATCCTCAACCTCTTTTCTGTGACACCTTTTCTCGAATGGACATTGTCCCAGAGAGAATGGTTACGTAGCACTCTATAGAAAATTTTTTCTCCGATTGCCCTTTGATAAGAGTTCTTTTAAAATACTTGATAAATACATCCCCATAGCTATTGCTTCTATCAGTGCAAGTGTCTCAGCAGTTAAGGTGCTTTGAACTATCCTCTTTATTTTCTTCGATTCCCAGGCTAACAGACAACATTTATCATTTCTTCCCACCAAAAATATAATGTGCCCTGCTGTGCTCGAATAACCATCGGGAAGATTAGCATGTGAGGCTTCACTAAAAATGACCAGTTTCATTTCTTCTGGGTCACCAAGTGCTGGAAACTTGAGTGTACATTTGTCAAAACTCAATCTCTTCAATGTCTTATTTGCTTTCATCACTTGCCCAGCAGTAGCCTGTTTCAGCATGGTGCTCAATTCTAACACATCATAGCAAGCATCCGGCCTAGTTTGTGTACACAACCAGTTCAACTGCCCGATTAAGCTCCTTAACTGGTCTACTTCTTCCTTGGTTGCAGAGTCTTCCTTTTGTGAGGATCTGGCCCAATTTATTGGCATCCTATTAACATTCTCTACGTAAGACCTTTGATTTAGGGTTACCCCCAACTTAGTCTGCCTAATATTCAACCCTATATATTTAAAAGCTCCGGAAGCCTGACTTCCAATCTTGAATTCCTACGGAACTTTACCACAAATTTCTCAGATGCCTCAGATCCTCCCCACAGAAAACCGTCCATGTGCATCAAGAAAATGCCGGCTAGTTTTTCTTCATAGCACCAAATAAACATTGCCGGATCTGCTTTTAGTTGAATACAACCAGCATTTAGTACGATAGACCTAACTGAAAAATACCACACCCTGGATGCATCATTTAGCCCATAAACACACTTGTTTCGCTTCCATAATTTCCCTTCTATATCTCCAGCTTCTTTTGGTGGCTTTAAAAATACTTCCCTTTGAAATTTCTCCCCTTGCAAAAATGTTGCTCTGATGTCAATGGACTTACATTCCCAAGAGTGTGTCACTAAAAGGGCTAGGAAAATCTTCAAACTTGCTTTTCCTGCTGTTGGGGCATCCACTCTAACTTCTTGGTTGCCTATTCGTTCCTCAAATCCCTGAGCTACAAGTCTGGCCTCCACTTTATACGTACCATCAGGAAGTACTTTCTCTGTACAGATCCATCTATGGACAATGCTGGTTGTCCTCTACCTGGCACCTCACTGTATACGCCAAACTCTCTCCAATTGTCAAGCTCTTTTTGCTTGGCATCCTTTATCAATTTACCATCTAACTTGTTCATAGCCACTGGAGCTTCTCTATCGTTTGGGCTCCTACTTCTTATGGTGCTCCTTGCCTGTTCTCTGGTCCTTGCTCTTGTGAAACTATGTCCCCTACTAGAGTTCCTATCCCTTTCTGGACTACTACTACTCGACCTGTCCCTCCTACAACCAGACTTCCTGTCACAAGTTTGTGACCTTTTCCTTGGACTATGATCATCTTCAGGCCCACTGTCTGAACTTGCACTATGTTTTCTGGCCTTCAACATTTTCACTTCCTTCTGCCAATCTATATGTCTGATATCCTGTCCCTTGTCTTGCACATTCAGCCAATGTTTGTATTTCCCAGTGGTCTTTCCTGCCCTTCCTATAATGGTGGCTTCCCTCCATTCACTAGTCCCTTCTGGCATATATGTCACTCTAGTCTCAACTTTCGGTAGTTGACCTTTGGGATAAATGGCCTTCTCTGGATCTTCACTATCACTCGGTCCACTCTCAGTCAGCCCATTATCTGCCACAATCTGTTGCTCGCAAAGGTACGACGTACGTGCATGCGAAGTACATGGTGCATCATCAGTGTCCATCAGTTGTTCAGATTCTGTCAATGTATAATTAGTGCCAATAAGCTGCGAGGAATGTACTCTTAACGGTTTGGTTGCCATGTTGCAAAATCACTGTTTTGCCATCAGTGCCTACAACTCTTCCTGGGTGCCTCCATTTTTTCTGCCCTTTTTTGTAATACACTATATCCCCGGTATCAAAATTCTTTTCTGATAGCCTGATCCGATACCTCAAAGCTGTCCTGATTTTTCTAAAACCTCTGCCTTAATAAATATTCCTCTTCCTGCATGCATGGCATTCAAATGTTCCGCAAAAATTGAACGAATTGTAGTCCCCTCTAAAGCCGGGGTTTGATCCCACATTACTGAAGGTCTTTTCAGATTCCTGCCATAAACTAATTGATATGGGCTGTAGCCCCCAACCATTTGAAGCGGGTTTTTCGCCTGTACTGCCCACGCCAGAGCAGTAGTCAATTTACAATTTAGCTGGTCTGCTAAAATTTTTCGAAGCATTTCGTCAATCATGGCATGATTTCTCTCACAAATCCCATGACTAAAAGGACTTTCTGCTGCCGTTTGCTTTGCTACAATATTCATATTTTCACAACATACTCCTGAACTCATCATTGGCAAATTCTGCTCCATTGTCAGTTAGAAACCTAGCTGGTGCTTCTAGTCCCGTTCCTATCCACCTTGCCATTATCTTGTTTACTATTTTTTGTCTTTACTATAAATTACTGTTGACAGACTGAATCTAGTCGCCACGTCTATAAAACGTAGAAGAAAAATGTTTTTGTCTTTATCTCATACCTTCAAGTCCATTGCTACGGTTTCATTAAAATCCCTTGCTAATGGGAGACTCACTATGGGCCGCGCTGATGTCCTCCTGTATTTTTTTTTACAGATATCACATTTTCCACTGATATCTTCGATAGGTTTAGTGGAGTCATCATCTATTACCCCTGCATCTTTTAACAGAATCTTAAACCTATGACAAGATGGATGTGCAAACTGTCGATGTAGTTTTTAAATAATTTTCCTTTTCTCCTTTAAATCCCTACCCCCAGATGCCATTAATACTTTAACTTAGAGATGTTAGGTCTCGTTAAATGAATACAATAATGTCCCGAGTGTAAGCTGCAAAGCTACAGATTTCCCAAAGACAATCGCCTTGTCATGTTCCAAATCCAATTTCATCCAAGCCTTTTTCATAGACGGTTTACTTAACAGCAAAGGTCTTTCACTGGATTCTACATCTTCACTTTCAGACAACCATCCTCTGCTATCAATGTCAGTGAAACTTCCAAGCCTGTTTGTGAAGAAGGCACTGAGACTAGGATGCTTTGGTGGAGATTGTTTATTGCTTGCCACAGAGCTTACTTCTGCTTTCCAAACAACACTGACAGCCAGCCAGTGCTGGCTGGCTCTTCTTTACGTATACACACTTGAATACAATTAACTAATTAACACCCAACCACCCGTTCACCCTATTATCTTGAACAATCAGGTTTTTATCATCCGTTAACCCAATTTCAGAGCCTAACATCTTGGAGGGGAACTTGCAGGTGGTGGTGTTCCCATGCAATTGCTGCCCTTGTCCTTCTAGGTGGTAGAGGTCGTGGGTTTGAAAGGTGCTGTCTCAGGAGCCTTGGTACGTTGCTGCAGTGCATTTTGTAGATGGTATACATTGCTGCCACTATGCATCAGTGGTGGAGAGAGTGAATGTTTGTGGATGGGGTGCCAATCTAGCGGGCTGCTTTGTCCTGGATGGTGTCAAGCTTCTTGAGTGTTGTTGGGAGCTGCTGTGAGGTGGAGGTTTCCATGTTTCCAAAGGATGTTTTGAAGCTTTACACAGGTAAGCAGCTTTGTCTAAACAGGAAAGAGATCAGATGGAGTCATTCCGTGTGCTTGAGCCTCCTGTATATACTTAACAGAGTTGAGGCGGAGTGTGGTCATCAATGGGATTGGCTGTGGGCTGGACATAACGCTAGGACGTCCAGACAGCTAAAGCCTTTGGTCACGTCTATCCATTGGTGCTCTAACAATCTGCTACGTTGAGTTGGGACATGAGTTTCTCTAATTCCCCACCAGCAAATCTATTCTCACCTGCATCTTCAGATGCACACAGACAGGTCACATCTTAACCTTCTCTGTTCTTAGGAGAACAGTCTTAACTTTTCCAACCTCTCCTCAGAGCTTCTTTATATTAATCAAAATTTGTCTTTTACTAGTTTGAACCTGTGTCCCCCTTGCAATGTGGTTTGACTGAATTCTAGCAAAGGCTAGACTCTTCCACATATTGAGGGAAACTATTGGTTGAATCACCATAGATTGCTTTTGGGTACCTCACAATAGCTAGACCATGAGCAACATTAGTTGGAGCTTGGCAGTAGGTTGCTGCCTTATCCTCACTAGCATAAAATAATGCAAGATACAGAGATGAACAGACCTGTAAATTGTGCTGTTTTAATAGTGAAGTGCCAGTATTAAATAGCATTATTGAGTGAAGCAGCTGCATTTATGATTCCCAGATCCAGAAAATCCACTGATTTGCTTGTTGCACTGAAAACCACATTCCGACCCCCAATACTGATTCACTTCCTCCTCTCCACTGCAGCAAACAAAATGTTCTTAAAGAATTCCAGAGTTTTTGTCTGCTGTACAGAAAAACAGTATTGATCACTGTTTCTATAAAGATCTACATAGAATCATAGAAACGGCACAGAAAGAGACCATTTGGCCCATCATAGCTGTGCTGGCTCTTTGATAAAGGTTAAATGCTTAGTCCCATATCTCTGCTTTTTGTCCGTAAACCTATAAGTTCCTATCCAACTCAAAAATTACTTTAAATTCATGGAGAGTGTTCCATATCCCAACAACTCTGAGTGAAAACATTTCTCTTCATCTCCCTATAGATTTTGTCAATGATTTTAAATCTATTGGGATATTGACCTACTCACGAGAGGGAATATTTTTTCTCTCCCTGCTCGATCAAAACTTTTCATCCTCTTGGAAACCTCTAACAGGTCACATCTTAACCTTCTCTGTTCTTAGGAGAACAGTCTTAACTTTTCCAACCTCTCCACAGAGCTTCTTTATATTAATCAAAATTTGTCTTTTACTAGTTTGAACCTGTGTCCCCCTTGCAATGTGGTTTGACTGAATTCCACATTTGCCATTTTCTATCTTGTAAACCTTTGTAAGATCACCTGCTAGTGTCATATCAAGACTGAAAAGTCCAAATGTTTCAACAGTTTAACATTTGGGCATCATCTTCGAAAATCCATAGATCTCTTTCACTTTCATACTTTGCTATTTTGACACAATTCATGGAATATATTTTCATCCATTTTTTCTTCCTATCTGCAGTACATTGCAGCGTTGCAGTTATCCGTATTGAACATCATCTGCTGTTTTTTTTTTTGTTACTCTTTTTTTCAGCCAATTTTATTATGACAAAGAACAATACAGCACAGGAAAGGCCATTTGGCCCTCCAAGCCTGTGCCGATCTTGATGCCTGCCTAAACTAAAACCTTCTGCACTTCCGGGGTCCGTATCCCCCTATTCCCATCCTATTCATGTATTTGTCAAGATGCCTCTTAAACGTCTTGAAGGTACCTGCTTCCACCACCTCCCCCGGCAACAAGTTCCAGGCACTCACCACCCTCTGTGTAAAGAACTTGCCTCGCACATCCCCTCTAAACTTTGTCCCTCTCACCTTAAACCTATGTCCCCTAGTAACTGACTCTTCCACCCTGGGAAAAAGCTTCTGACTATCCACTCTGTCCATGCCGCTTATAACTTTGTAAACCTCTATCATGTCGCCCCTCCACCTCCGTCGTTCCAGTGAAAACAATCCTGGTTTATCCAACCTCTCCTCATAGCTAATGCCCTCCAGACCAGGCAACATCCTGGTAAACATCTTCTGTACCCTCTCCAAAGCCTCCATGTCCTTCTGGTAGTGTGGCGACCAGATTTGCACGTAATATTCTAAGTGTGGCCTAACTAAGGTTCTGTACAGCTGCAGCATGACTTGCCAATTTTTATACTCTATGCCCCGACCGATGAAGGCAAGCATGCCGTATGCCTTCTTGACTAGCTTATCCACCTGCGTTGCCACTTTCAGTGACCTGTGGACTTGTACGCCCAGATCTCTCTGCCTGTCAATACTCCTAAGGATTCTGCCATTTACTGTATACTTCTCACCTGCATTAGACCTTCCAAAATGCATTACCTCACATTTGTCTGGATTAAACTCCATCTGCCATTTCTCCGCCCAATTCTCCAATCGATCTATATCCTGCTGTATTCTCTGACAATCCTCATCACTGTCCGCAACTCCACCAACCTTTGTGTCGTCCACAAACTTACTAATCAGACCAGCTACATTTTCCTCCAAATTATTTATATATACTACAAACAGCAAAGGTCCCAGCACTGATCCCTGCGGAACACCACTAGTCACATCCCTCCATTCAGAAAAGCACCCTTCCACTGCTACCCTCTGTCTTCTATGACCGAGCCAGTTCTGTATCCACCTTGCCAGCTCCCCTCTGATCCTGTGTGACTTCACCTTTTGTACCAGTCTGCCATGAGGGACCTTGTCAAAGGCTTTACTAAAGTCCATATAGATAACATCCACTGCCCTTCCTTCATCAATCATCTTCGTCACTTACTCAAAAAACTCAATCAAATTAGTGAAACACGACCTCCCCTTCACAAAACCATGCTGCCTCTTGCTAATAAGTCCATTTGTTTCCAAAAGGGAGTAAATCCTGTCCCAAAGAATCCTCTCCAGTAATTTCCCTACCACTGACGTAAGGCTCACCGGCCTATAATTTCCTGGATTATCCTTGCTACCCTTCTTAAACAAAGGAACAACATTGGCTATTCTCCAGTCGTCTGGGACCTCACCTGTAGCCAATGAGGATACAAAGATTTCTGTCAAGGCCCCAGCAATTTCTTCCCTTGCCTCCCTCAGTATTCTGGAGTAGATCCCATCAGGCCCTGGGGACTTATCTACCTTAATGCTTTGCAAGACACCCAACACCTCCTGCTTTTTGATAATGAGATGACTGAGACTATCTACACTCCCTTCCCTAGGCTCATCATCCACCAAGTCCTTCTCCTTGGTGAATACTGATGCAAAGTACTCATTTAGTACCTCGCCCATTTCCTCTGGCTCCACACATAGATTCCCTCCTCTGTCCTTGAGTGGGCCAACCCTTTCCCTGGTTACCCTCTTGCTCTTTATATACGTATAAAAAGCCTTGGGATTTTCCTTAATCCTGTTTGCCAATGACTTCTCATAACCCCTTTTAGCCCTCCTGACTCCTTGCTTAAGTTCCTTTTTACTGTCTTTATATTCCTCAAGGGATTCGTCTGTTCCTAGCCTTCCAGCCCTTACGAATGCTTCCTTTATCTTTTTGATGAGGCTCACAATATCCCGCATTATCCAAGGTTCCCGAAACTTGCCAAACTTATCCTTCTTCCTCACAGGAACATGCTGGTCCTGGATTCTAATCAACTGACGTTTGAAAGACTCCCACATGTCAGATGTTGATTTACCCTCAAATAGCCGCCCCCAATCTCAATTCTTCAGTTCCTGCCTAATATTGTTAGAATTGCTAATCAGGGATAGTATCACAGCTGCAGAAAGGGAGGTCGTCGAGGAGGGTTTGTCAGAAACAGGAAAGGAGCAGTCACTTTATTGGGAGTTTTCAATAGACCCCCCAATAGCAACAGAGACACGGAGGAACAGATTGGGAGGCAGATTTTTGGAAAGGTGCAGAAGTAACAGGGTTGTTGTCATGGGTGACTTCAACTTCCCTACTATTGATTGGAACCTCCTTAGTGCAAATAGTTTGGATGGAGCAGATTTTGTCAGGTGTGTCTAGGAAGGTTTACTGACTCAATATGTAGATAGGCCGACTAGAGGGGAGGCTGTGTTGGATTTGGTGCTTGGCAACGAACCAGGCCAGGTGGCAGATCTCTCGGTGGGAGAGCATTCCGGTGATAGTGATCACAACTCCCTGACCTTTAGTATAGTCATGGAGAGGGATAGGAGCAGACAGGATGGGAAAATATTTAATTGGGGGAGGGGGAATTACAATGCTATTAGGCTGGAACTGGGGAGCTTAAATTGGGAACAGATGTTCTCAGGGAAATGTACGACAGAAATACGGAGGTTGTTTTGGGAGCACTTGCTGCGACTGCTGGATAGGTTTGTCCCAATGAGGCAAGGAAGGGATGGTAGGGTGAAGAAACCTTGGATGACGAGATGTGGAACAGCGAGTCAAGAGGAAGAAGGAAGCTTACTTAAGGTTGAGGAAGCAAGGATCAGACAGGGCTCTAGAGGGTTACAAGGTAGCCAGGAAGGAACTGAAGAATGGACTTAGGAGAGCTAGAAGGGGACATGAAAAAGTCTTGGCGGGTAGGATTAAGGAAAATCCCAAGGTGTTCTACACTTATGTGAGGAACAAGAGGATGGCCAGAGTGAGGGTATCAGGGATAGTGGAGGGAACTTGTGCCTGGAGTCGGAGGAGGTTGGGGAGGTCCTTAATGAATACTTTGCTTCAGTATTCACTAGTGAGAGGGACCTTGTCGTTTGTGAGGACAGCGTGAAACAGGCTGATATGCTCGAACAGGTTGATGTTAAGAAGGAGGACGTGCTGGAAATTTTGAAAGACATGAGGATAGATAAGTGCCCGGGGCCAGACGGGATATACCCAAGGTTATTACGGGAAGCGAGGGAAGAGATTGCCGCGCCTTTGGCGATGATCTTTGCGTCCTCACTGTCCACTGGAGTAGTACCAGATGATTGGAGGGTGGCAAATGTTATTCCCTTGTTCAAGAAAGGGAATAGGGATAACCCTGGGAATTACAGGCCAGTCAGTCTTTTACGTCGGTGGTGGGCAAATTATTGGAGAGGATTCTGAGAGGCAGGATTTATGATTATTTGGAAAAGCATATTTTGATTAGAGATAGTCAGCATGGCTTTGTGAGGGGCAGGTCATGCCTCACAAGCCTTATTGAATTCTTTGAGGATGTGACAAAACACATTGATGAAGGAAGAGCAGTGGATGTGGTGTATATGGATTTTAGCAAGGCGTTTGATAAGGTTCCCCATAGTAGGCTCATTCAGAAAGTAAGGAGGCATGGAATACAGGGAAATTTGGCTGTCTGGATACAGAATTGGCTGACCCATAGAAGACAGAGGGTGGTAGAAGATGGAAAGTATTCAGCCTGGTGCTCGGTGACCAGTGGTGTTCCACAGGGATCTGTTCTGGGACCTCTGCTCTTTGTGATTTTTATAAATGACTTGGATGAGGAAGTGGAAGGCTGGGTTAGTAAGTTTGCCGATGACACAAAGGTTGCTGGAGTTGTGGATAGTGTGGAGGGCTGTTGTAGGCTGCAACGGGACATTGACAGGATGCAGAGCTGGGCTGAGAAGCAGCAGATGGAGTTCAACCTGGAAAAGTGTGAAGTGATTCATTTTGGAAGGTCGAATTTGAATGCAGAATACAGGCTTAAAGACAGGATTCTTGGCAGTGTGGAGGAACAGAGGGATCTTGGGGTCCACGTCCATAGATCCCTCAAAGTTGCCACCCAAGTTGATAGGATTGTTAAGAAGGCGTATGGTGTGTTGGCTTTTATAAACAGGGGGATTGAGTTTAAGAGCCACGAGGTTATGCTGCAGCTCTATAAAGCCCTGGTTAGACCAAACTTGGAATATTGTGTTCAGTTCTGGTCGCCTCATTATAGGAAGGAAGTGGAAGCTTTAGGGAGGGTGCAGAGGAGATTTATCAGGATGCTGCCTGGACTGGAGGGCATGTCTTATGAAGAAAGGTTGAGGGAGCTAGGGCTTTTCTCATTGGAGCGAAGAAGGATGAGAGGTGACTTGATAGAGGTGTACAAGATGATGAGAGGCATAGATAGAGTGGATAGCCAGAGACTTTTTCCCAGGGTGGAAAGGGCTATCATCAGGGGGCATAATTTTAAGGTGATTGGAGGAAGGTTTCGGGAAAATGTCAGAGGTAGGTTCTTTACACAGAGAGTGGTGGGTGCGTGGAATGCACTGCCAGCAATGGTAGTAGAAGCAGATACATTCGGGACATTTAAGCGACTCTTGGATAGGTACATGGATGATAGTAGAATGAAGGGTATGTAGGTAGTTTGATCTTAGAGTCGGTTAAAGGGTCGGCACAACATCGTGGGCCAAAGGGCCTGTACTGTGCTGTACTGTTCTATGTTCTAATTAGCCTTCCCCCAATTTAGCACCTTCACCTGAGGACTACTCTTATCCTTATCCACAAGTACCTTAAAACTTATGGAATTATGGTCACTGTTCCCGAAATGCTCCCCTGCTGAAACTTCGACCACCTGACCGGGCTCATTCCCCAATACCAGGTCCAGTACAGCCCCATCCCTAGTTGGACTATCTACGTATTGTTTCAAGAAGCCCTCCTGGTGGCTCCTTACAAATGCTGCCCCATCGAAGCCCCTAACACTAAGTGAGTCCCAGTCAATATAGGGGAAGTTAAAATCACCCACCACTACAACCCTGTTACCTTTACATCTTTCCAAAATCTGTCTACATATCTGCTCCTCTACCTCCCGCTGGCTGTTGGGAGGCCTGTAGTAAACCCCCAACGTCGTGACTGCACCTTTCCTATTCCTGAGCTCCACCCATATTGCCTCGCTGCATGACCCCTCTGAGGTGTCCTCCCGCAGTACAGCTGTGATATTCTCCTTAACCAGTAATGCAACTCCTCCACCCCTTTTACATCCCTCTCTATCCCACCTGAAGCTTCTAAATCCTGGAACATTTAGCTGCCAATCCTGTCCTTCCCTCAACCAAGTCTCTGTAATAGCAACAACATCATAGTTCCAAGTACTAATCCAAGCTCTAAGTTCATCTGCCTTACCTGTTATACTTTTCGTATTAAAACAAATGCACTTCAGACCACCAGTCCCGCTGTGCTCAGCAACATCTCCCTGCCTGCTCTTCCTCTTAGTCTTCCTGGCCTTATTTACTAGTTCCCCCTCATTTATTTCACTTGCTGTCCTACTGCTCTGGTTTCCACCCCCCTGCCACACTAGTTTAAATCCTCTCGAGTGACGCTTGCAAACCTTGCAGCCAGGATATTTGTGCCCCTCCAGTTTAGATGCACCCCGTCCTTCTTGTACAGGTCCCATCTGTCCCTGAAGAGATCCCAATTGTCCAGCTATCTGAAACCCTCCCTTCTACACCAGCTGTTCAGCCACGTGTTTAGCTGCACTATCTTCCTATTTCTAGCCACACTGGCACGTGGCACAGGGAGTAATCCCGCGATTACAACCCTAGAGATCCTGTCTTTTAACTTTCTACCTAACTCCCTAAACTCCCCCTGCAGGACCTCGTCACTCTTCCTGCCTATGTCATTGGTACCGATGTGTACCACAACCTCTGGCTGTTCACCCTCCCCCTTCAGAATGCCCCCTGTCCGTTCAGAGACATCCTTGACCCTGGCACCAGGGAGGCAACATACCATCCTGGAGTCTCTTTCACATCCACAGAAGCGCCTTTCTGTGCCCCTGACTACAGAGTCCCCTATAACTATTGCTCTTCTGCGCTTTGTCCCTCCCTGCTGAACAACAGTGCCAGCCGTGGTGCCACTGCTCTGGCTGCTGCTATTTTCCCCTGATAGGCCATCTCCCCCAACAGTATCCAAAACAGTATACTTAATTAATTAATTCACAAGATTTGTTCACAATTGTCAAAGCTTTCAGCTTAACTAGTAGTCTTTTTATGTAGAACTTCCTCAATTGTTTTTTGCAATTCCAGGTACATGGTAGGGGTTTCCAGTTAAGGCCTGCTCAGGTCACGAAAAAAAACCCCACCCAAGCCCGACAGAGCCACATCGGACCCGAGCTTGACCTGGCCCGAGTCCCTCCATTTTTTCCCGCGCCCGACCCGACCCGACCACCGGAATAGTCCCTTTACCTACCTTGCGATTCCGAATCTGCAGCATGAGCGTGATGACGTCATAGAGACGCTCACTGCGCAGACTCAGCGTTTCCCTCTTTGAAGCCCCGGACTCCCAGCTCAGGTAGGTTTTTTACTTTTAACGCTTCTTGCTGTGTGCGTCTAACCTGGACTGGACCCGACCCGAGCCCGAAAGCCGGACCCAGAAGAGCGACCCAACCCGAACCCGACACGTCATCAGGTCGGGTAGCAGGCCTTTAGTTTCCAGTCACTTTTTCCAAAAAAATCATGGATGTTGGTCAGGCTTCCCCTTCTCAATCTATGTTGCCTGATGTTTACTATGTTACTGTTGTACAGATGATCCTCACGTTTCGGCTTCATAATCTATTCCATTACTTTGCATGATATTGAAGTAAGGCTAATGAGCCTTTTGTTGCCTGCATTGATTTTTCCATCCCTTTTGATAATTGACATTACTTTAGCATTTATCTTGTTTAACGGTGCCTTTCCAGTATTCGGTGACTGCTTCATGATCTCTGGTGCCTCTTAAATCCTCCCCTTTCCCTTTCAGTGTTCTGGGGTAAGTACCTTCAATCTCTGGAGAGTTTGTTTTAAGCCCTTTTATTCTGCCTAAGATTTCCATCTAATTTATATCAATCATTCATTTTAATTTATCTAATTCTAATTTGATTATTGTTACCTGGGGAGGGCATTTGCTCATGTTCTCCTTTGTGAATACTTGGAGGAAGTAGACATTCAGAATATTAATGTTCTTATGTTCATTCCCTGTTTTAGTCCTGTTTGATATTTTAAAGTTTTCATCTCTTTTAGCTTTGCTCTTACTGATAAAGCACCGAAACAATTTTTCAGTTAGATTTTGTATTTGCATCTACCCTTTGCCTCCATGTCTATATTTGCCCCTTTGACTGCTGTTATAACATGTTTCTGCAAGTTCCTGTATTCATCCCAGTAAGTCCCTTCACCTTTTTCCCTTCATGATTTGTATGGACTGTTCTTCCTTATTTTACTTCCGATGTTTTTGTTTATAGAATCATAGTATGATATAGCACAGAAGGAGGCCATCGGCCTACCATGCCTACTGCAGCTCTTTGGTAGAGCTCTTCAATTAGTCCAATGTCCCTCCTCTTTTCCCATAGCCCTGTACATTTTTCCCTTCAAGCAAAGAAAGAAAGAAAGACTTGCATTTACATAGTGCATCTCATGACCTTAGGATGTTCCAAAGTGCTTTACAGCCACTGAAGTGCTTTTGAAGTGTAAGCACTGTTGTAATGTAGAAAACGTGGCAATCAATTTGCACAGAACAAGGCTCCACAAACGGCAATGACATAATGACCAGCTAATCTATTTTTTTTTAAATGGTCTTGGTTGAGGGATAAATATTAAAAACCATAGAACCATAAAAAAGTTATGGCACAGAAAGAGGCAATTCAGCCCATCATGTCTGCGCAGGATGTAAAAAACTAGCTACCCAATCTAATCCCACTTTCCAGCACTTGTTCCGTAGCCTTGCAAGTTACAGCACTTCAGGTGCAGTTCCAGATCCTTTTTATATGAGTTGAGGGTTTCTGCCTCCACCACTGATCCAGGCAGCAAATTCCAGACACCCACTTCCCTCTGGTTGAAAGGTTTTTCCTCATGTCCCTCTAATCTTTCTACCAATCACCTAAAATCTGTGCCCCCGGTAATTGACCTCTCCCCTCAGGGAAATAGGTCCTTCCTGTCTACTGTATCTATTGCCCTCATAATTTTGTACACTTCAATTAAGTCACATCTCAGCCTCTCCTCAGTTCTAAGGAAAACAACCCTAGCCAATCCAATCTTTCCTCATAGCTGTAATTTTCAAGCCCTGGCAACATTCTTGTAAATCTCCTCTGTACTCTCTCCAGAGCAATTATGTCCTTCCTGTAATAGGTTGACCAGTACTGTATGCAGTACTTCAGCTGTGGTCTAACCGGCGTTTTATACGGTTCCAGCATTACATTTCTGCTTTTGTATTCTATACCTCGGCCAATAAAGGAAGGGCGGCACAGTGGCGCAGTGGTTAGCACCGGAGCCTCACAGCTCCAGGGACCCGGGTTCGATTCCTGGTACTGCCTGTGTGGAGTTTGCAAGTTCTCCCTGTGTCTGCGTGGGTTTTCTCTGGGTGCTCCGGTTTCCTCCCACAAGCCAAAAGACTTGCAGGTTGATAGGTAAATTGGCCATTATAAATTGTCACTAGTATAGGTAGGTGGTAGGGAAATATAGGGACAGGTGGGGATGTTTGGTAGGAATATGGGATTAGTGTAGGATTAGTATAAATGGGTGGTTGATGTTCGGCACAGACTCGGTGGGCCGAAGGGCCTGTTTCAGTGCTGTATCTCTAATCTAATCTAATCTAATCTGATCATTCCATATGCCGTCTTCGCCACTCTATTTACCTATCCTGCCACCTTCAGGGACCTGTGAACGTGCACTCCAAGGTCTCTCACTTCTTCTACCCCTCTCAATATCCTCCCGTTTATTGTGTATTCCCTTGCTTTGTTTGCCCTCCCCAAATGCATTGCCTCACACTTCTCCGGATTGAATTCCATTTGTCACGTTTCTGCCCACTCAACCAAACCATTGATATCATTCTGGAGTCTACAGCTATCCTCTTCACTATCAACTACACGGCCAATTGTTGTGTCATCTGCAAATTTTCCAATCATGCCTCCCACATTTAAGCCCAAACCATTAATATATAGCACAAACTGCAAGCGACCTAACAATGAGCCCTGTGGAACGCCACTGGAAACTGCTTTCCATTCGCAAAAACATCCGTCAACCATTATCATTACTGTTTAATTTACAAATTGCAGTAGCACCATCTGCTGGCAAAATAGTGATGCAATGAGCAAAAATATTTCAACACTAGATGGCATACAGATGGTGATGACTGTAACGAAAACATTTGATGAGATTGATCCTAATGGTTGCTAATAACATAGAAAGTTCTGGAGAATTTATATTGGTGCACCAAACAGGAAAGTTAGAGATTTCTCATCGCCTAATGTTCAGAGTTCCTGGGGAAATTGTTAGGGAAGGAGCTTTACAGGCAATTGGATGAAGTCATGATTGTATTTCCAAAGAGGGTTTTCTATGTGAACTTCTTACAGTAGTACAGATTGACCAGAATGTTAAGATGCAGCTGCAGCAGCTTTTGGCATCCTGGTGTACACTTGGAAATATGGCATGAAATAGAGGTTGTGCTGCACTGTTAGCTCATAGAATCATAGAATTTTATAGTCCATAGAATTGTAGAATGGTTACAGCACACAAGGAGGCCATTTAGCCTATTGTGTCTATGCTGGCTCTCTGAAGGAGCAATTGATCAAGTGCCATTCCCCCGCCTTCTCCCCGTAGCCCTGCACATACTTCTTTTTCTGATAATCCAATTCCCTCTTGAATGCTTCGATTGAACCTGCCTCCACCACACACAGGCAGTGCGTTCCAAATCCTAACCACTCGCTGTGTGAAAGTTTTTCCTCATGTCACTATTGCTTCTTTTGCCAATTACCTTAAATATGTGCCCTCTGGTTGTTGACCCTTCCACCAATGGGAACAGTTTCTCACTATATACTCTGTCCAGACCACTCATGATTTTGAATACCTCCAGCAAATCTCCTCTCAACCTTCTCTTCAAGGAAGACAGTCCCAACTTCTCCAATCTATCTATGTAACTACTCTCTTGAATCTCCTCTGCACCCTCCTCAACGCCCCCACATCCCTCCCAAAGCGCAGCACCCAGAACTGGATGCAGCATCGCAGCTGAGGCCAAACCAGCATTCCACACAAGTCTAACACAACTTCCCTGCTCCAGCACTATAGTACAGAAGGAGGTCATTTGGTCCATTGTGGTTGGACTGTCTTAAACAGAGCTCAACGGTTAGTCCCATTCCTCTTCTGTTTCCTCATACCCTTTGAAAAATAAATTGATTTTATTTCCACGATTGTTTCTGACAGGGCATTTTGGGTGGAATCTTCTGCTGTTAGGTTATGAGTGTGAGTTGGGACCATTTCCGGGATCTGGGAGATCTTCCTGGGGGCGGCCAATTAATGTGGACACTGCCACTGCAGGATAGGTACTACAAGGGAGTGTCCACAGGAAGGTCAATAGCAGCAGTGGTGGCCTACTGATGGCAGCAGTTGTGGTGGAGGGCTTAAAACAGGAGGCCTCGCGGGTCCCTCGGGCCAGCTGCCAGCAAGCCACCTCCAGGCACCTGTCGCGCATGGCCCTCAGTGGGGTAGGGGGGCTGTCCGCCATCAGGAGGATCCCAGCGGCATGCCCAATCAGCCCACAAATTGGCACTTAACTGTGCAGATTGGCTATCCGCTGCTACCGGGCAGGTGCTGACCCTCCTCTGGGAAGATTGCCTGGAGGCGGGAATGCACTGGGCCACTAACCACCACATATTTCTCAGAAATTCCTCCTGGTCCTGCCTTGAAACCCACCCCTGTGGGACCCAGAAGATCCCGCCCTGTATGTTCCAACAGTCGTCTATGTAAAAATATTTCCAAACATAGACATAAGTTCAAATCCCACTGCAGCAGCTGGGGAATTTAAATTCGCTTAATTAAATAAATCTGAAATAAGAAGTTAGCATCAATAATGGTGACCATGAAACTACTGGATTGCCTTAAAAATGCATCTGGCTCTTTAGGGAAGGAAATCTGCCACCCTTACCCTGTCTGGTCTGTATGTGACTCCAGATGCACTGCAATGTGGTTGACTCTTCACTGCCCTCTGAAATGGCCTAGCATGCCATCATGAGGATCTCAAATATAAGCCCCCTCGTTTATCAACTCACTGACCAGTGGAAATCATGTTTCCTAAATTACCTAATTAAAATTCTCATCACGCTCCCTATTTTTGGGGTCATTGTTCCCCATTGCACAAGTCCAGATCCTTTTCTTTATATATCGTTTCCCTGCTGACCCTTGGGGAACGCTAGTGTTTACATCCTGCCAACGTTGCTGCGCACTAGCTGCTAGGAAGTGCAAGCAACAGTGCAGGTTGACTCGCCCACTGATTTTAATAAATACTGCCTGGATCCTTAGGGAAGCATCTTCCTGCAAGTTTAGTTCCTACCTTCTTCCTCCAAACAAACTCAAAAAGCCCAGTTATGAACTCGGGCTGGGGGACTTCAATGTCTATCACCAGGACTGGCTTGGTAGTACCACTACTGACGAGCTGGCCGAGTCCTGAAGGACCGATGGTGAGGAAAATGCCGAGTTGAGCTCAACAATCTGCCTGTTGCAGATGCATCTGTCCAGGACAATATTGGTAAGAGTGTCCACCGTATAGTCCTTGTGGAGACGAATTCCCATCTTCACACTGAGGACATCCTCTATCATGTTGTGTGGCACTACCATCGTGCTGAATGGGATAGATTCAGACTGGGAACATCTCTAAAGGGAAAACTTTGTGTTCTACAGAGTGAATATGTATTTTTTAATTTTGTTCTATTTTTGAGGATAAACTTTGACTGCCTTTTTCCCTTGATCCACATCAGTGCTATAAACAGAATGGCAAGAAAATGACTTTTTTCAGCCATGTGTCTGATCATTGGAGAAGCCCATCACCATTCAAGAGAACGTAGGCCTGGGAGTCTTCAACATTGACTCCAGGCCACGTGAAATCTCATGGCATCGGGTCAAACATGGATAAGGAAACCTCCAGCTGATTATTACCTATCGCCCACTCAGCTGATGAATCAGTATTCCACCATGTTGAACACCATTTGGAAGAAGCATTGAGGGTGGGAAGGGCTCAGAATGCTCTCGGGTGAGGGATTTCAATGTCTGTCACCAAGACTAGCTTGGTCGTACCACTACTGACGAGCTGGCCAAGTCCTGAAGGACAGATGGTGAGAGAACCAACATGAGGGAAAAGCTGAGTTGATCTCGTCCTCAACAATCTGCGTGTTGCAGATGCATCTGTCCAGGACAATATTGGTAGGAGTGACCACCGTGCAGTCCTTGTGGAGACGAATTCCCATCTTCACACTGAGGACATCCTCTATTGCGTTGTGTGATACTACCATCGTGCTGAATGGAATAGATTCAGAACAAGTCCAGCAGCTCAAAACTGGCCATCCATGAGGCACTATGGGCTACCATCGTATTTCATCCTTATTTCATGGCCCTGCATGTACCTCACTCTATCATTGCCATCAAGCCAGAGGACCAACCCAGGTTCAGTGAGGAGTGGAGGAGAGCATGCCAGGAGCAACAACAGGCTACCTAGAAATGAGATACCAATCTGGTAAAGCCACAATGTGGGATTGTAAACATACTGGACAGTGGTAGCCGCATGCTATAGACAGAACTAAGCAATACCGCAACCAAGGGATCAGATCAAAGCTCTGCAGTACTGCCACATCCAGCATTTTTTTTCATTCGTTCAGGGGATGTGGGCATCGCTGGCAGGCCAGCATTTGTTGCCCATCCCTAATTGCCCTTGAGAAGGTGGTGGTGAGTTGCCTTCTTGAACCGCTGCAGTCCTTGGGGTGTAGGTCAACAATGCTGTTAGGAAGGGAGTTCCAGGATTTTGACCCAGTGACAGTGAAGGAATGGCGATAAAGTTCCAAATCAGGATGGTGTGTGGCGTGGAGGGGAACTTGCAGGTGGGTGTTCCCATGCATCTGCTGCGCTTGTCCTTCTAGGTGGTAGAGGTCATGGCTTTGGAAGGTGCTGTCGAAGGAGCCTTGGTGAGTTGCTGCAGTGCATCTTGTATATGATGCACACTGCTGCCACTGTGCGTGGTGGTGAAGGGAGTGAATGTTGAAGGTGGTGTGCATGGGGTTACACTCAAGCGGGTTGCTGTGTCCTGGATGGTGTCGTGCTTCATGAGTGTTGTTGGAGCTGCACCCATCCAGGCAAGTGGAGAGTATTCCATCACATTCCTGACCTGTGCCTTGTAGATGGTGGACAGGCATTGAGACAGGATGTGAGTTACTCGCTGCAGAATTCCCAGCCTCTGACCTGCTCTTTTAGCCACAGCATTTATGTAGCTGGTCCAGTTCAGTTTCTGGTCAATGGTAAGCCCCCAGGATGTTGATAGTGGGGAATTCAGCGATGGTAATGCCATTGAATGTCAAGGGGAGATGGTTAGATTCTCTCTTGTTTGAGATGGTATTTTCCTGGTACTTGTGTGGCATTAATAATACTTGCTACATATCAGCCCAAGGCTGGATGTTGTCCAGGTCTTGCTGCATATGGACATGGGCTGCTTCAGTATCTGAGGAGTTGTGAATGGTGCTGATCATTGTGCAATCATCAGCGAACATCCCTACTTCTGACCTTATGTTGGAGGGAAGGTCATTGATGAAGCAGCTGAAGATGGTTGGGCCTAGGACAGTACCCTGAGGAACTCCTGCAGTAATGTACTGGGACTGAGATGATTGACTTCCAACAACCACAGCCATCTTCCTTTGTGCTAGGTATAACTCCAACCAACAGAGAGTTTTTTCCCTGATTCCCATTGATTGCAGTTTTGCTAGGGCTCCTTGATGCTATACTCTGTCAAATGCTGCCTTGATGTCAAGGGCAGTCATGAATGGTGGCAGACAAATTGAATAACTAATGAGAGGAGGAGGCGCCACAAAAATCCCCATCGTCAATGGTGGGGGGCATCCAGTAAGTCAGTGCAAAAGACAAGGCTGAAGCATTTGCAATCAGAAGTGCTGAGTTCCATCTCGGTCTCCTCCTAAGGTCCCCAATGTCACAGAGGCCAGTCTTTAGCCCACTTGATTCACTCTATGTGATATGAAGAAACAGCTGAGCGCACTGGATACTGTAAAGGCTATGGGCCCTGACAACATCCTGGATGTAGTGCTGAAGATTTGTGCTCTAGAACTAGCCGTGCCCCAAGCCAAGCTGTTCCAGTACGGTTACAACACTGACATCTACCTGACAATGTGGAAAATTGGCCAGGTATGTCCTGTCCACAAAAAGCAGGAGAAATCCAATCTGGCCAATTACCGCTCTATCAGTCTACTTTCCATCAGCAAAGTGATGGAAGATGCAGTCAACAGTGATTACAAGCGGCGTTTACTAACCAATAACATGCTCACTGATGTTTAGTTCAGGTTCTGCCAGGATCACTTGGCTCCAGACCTCATTAAAGCCTTAGTCCAAACATGGACGAAAGAGTTGAATTCCAGAGGTGAGGTGAGAGTGACTGCCTTTGACATCAAGACAGCATGTGACCAAGTGTAGCATCAAGGCACCCTGGTAAAATTAAAGTTAACGGGAATTGGGGATAAAATCTCCATGGGTTGGAGTCATACCTCGCACAATACCTTCAGGAGCGGAGAGCTGTCGGACCTGTTTAGAGTTTAGAGATACAGCACTGAAACAGGCCCTTCGGCTCACTGAGTCTGTGCCGACCATCAACCACCCATTTATACTAATCCTACACTAATCCCATATCCCTACCACATCCCCAACTGTCCCTATATTTCCCTACCACCTACCTATACTAGGGGCAATTTGTAATTGCCAATTTACCTACCAACCTGCAAGTCTTTGGCATGTGGGAGGAAACCGGAGCACCCGGAGGAAACCCACGCAGACACAGGGAGAACTTGCAAACTCCACACAGGCAGTAGCCAGAATTGAACCCGGGTTGCTGGAGCTGTGAGGCTGCGGTGCTAACCACTGCGCCACTGTGCCGCCATGTGTGGGAACGCCTAGAACCGGGAGCGGATAAATTCGGGGCCTTCACTTACCTTCAGGAGCGGAGAGCTGTCGGACCTCTTCAGGAGTTGGCATGTGCTGACTGAGTTTGAGTTTGGAAAAAAAAATTCTAACAGTGACATCACAGGAAAGCTGCAAGGTGATTGGTTGGTGAGTAACTGCTGTTGGGGAGTATCTGTAAATAGCTGGGTTAGTAACTAAAGTAAAGAGAAAGGGAAGGCCTACTTTTTTAAAATATATATATATAGTAATTAGTGTTGTTTTTAGAGAATCAAGGTCCCTAGTGTAAATAATCTCTAATTTCTGAGTAAATTAAGGATAAGTCATGGCAGGGCAGCTCAGCAGCATGGAGTGCTCCTCCTGTGCAATGTGGGAATTCAGGGACACTTCCAGTGTCCAGGGCGAACATGTGCAGGAAGTGTCTCCAGTTGCAGCTGCTCGAAATCCGCATTTCGGATCTGGAGTGTTGGTTGGGGTCACTGAGGAGCATCCACGAGGCTGAGATCATCATGGATAGCATGTACAGGGTGGTAGTCACACTGCAGGTAAAGACTGCTCAGGCAGAAAGGGAATGGGTGACTGCCAGGCAGAGTAGAAGAACTAGGCAGGTAGTGCAGGAGTCCCCGGGGTCCATCTCCCTCTCTAACAGATATTCCGCTTTGGATACTGTAGGGGGAGTTAGCTTCTCAGGGGAATGCAGCAAAAGCCAAGTCTGTGGCACCAAGGGTGGCTCAGCTGCACAGGAGGGTAGGAAAAAGAGTGGGAGAGCTATAGTGATAGGGGTTTCTATCGTCAGGGGTACAGATAGGTGTTTCTGTGGCCGCAAATGTGACTCCAGGATGGTCTGTTCCCTCCCTGGTGCTCGGGTCAAGGATGTCACAGAACGTCTGCAGGACATTCTGAAGGGGGAGGGTGAATTGTCAGAGTCGTGGTTCACATTGGTACCAACAACATAGGTAGAAAGAGGGATGAGGACCTGCAACAAGAATTTAGGGAGCTAGGTAGCAGATTAAAAAGCATGACCTCAAAGGTTGTAATCTCTGGATTACTCCCAGTGCCACGTGCTAATGAATATAGCAATAGGAGGATAGAGCAGATGAATGCGTGGCTGAAGAGATGGTGCGGGAGGGAGGGGTTTAGTTTCCCGGATCACTGGGTCTGTTCCTGGCAAAGGTGGGACCTGTACATGTTGGACGGTTTGCACCTGAACCGGAATGGGACCAACATCCTTGCAGGGAGGTTTGCTAGTGCTGTTGGGGGGGATGAAACTAATTTGGCAGGGGGGTGGGATACAGAGTGGAGGTACAGTAGGGGGTGATGCACAGCCAAATATAGAAGAGAAATTAAGTCAGTCTGGAAGGCAGAGCAAATATAGACCTGTTAAGGCACAAGCAAATAGCGCAAGGCTGGATTGCATCTATTTTAACACAAGGAGTCTTACAAGTAAGGCAGATGAATTGAGGGCGTTGATTAACACATGGGAATATGTTTTAGTGCTATCACAGAGACATGGTTGAGGAAAGGGCAGGACTGGCAGCTCAATATCCCAGGGTATAGAATCTTCAGGCATGACAAAGGGGGGTGTAAAAGATGAGGTGCCATTGCACTGTTGATCAAGGAGTCAATTACTGCAGTAAGGAGGGATGATATCTTAGAAGGTTCCTCAAATGAGGCCATATGGGTAGAACTTAAAAACAAAAAGGGGGCACTCATTTTGCAGGGAGTGTACTACAGGCTTCCAAACAGTCAGGAAGAGATAGAGGAGCAGATATGTAGGCAAATCTCAGAGAGGTGTAAAAATAATAGGGTAATAATAGTAGGTGATATCAGCTTCCCAAGTTTTAACTGGGATAGTCTTCGTGCAAAAGGCTTAAAGGAGGTAGAATTCTTAAAGTGCATCCAAGAGAGCTTTTTGAGCCAGCATGTAGAAAGCCCTACAAGAGAAGGGGCAGTACTGGACCTACTCTTAGGGAATGACAAGTGGTGGAATTGTCAGTGGGGGAGCATTTCGGGGATAGAGACCATAACTCTGTAAGATTTAGGTAGTTATGGAAAAGGACAAAGACAGACAAATAAAGGTACTGAATTGGGGAAAGGCAGATTTCAGTATGATAAAACAGGATCTGGCCAAAGTGGACTGGGAGCAGCTACTTGTAAGAAAGTCTACATCAGACCAGTGGGAGTCATTCAAAAAGGAAATAATGAGAGTTCAGGGCACACATGTTCCGGTAAAGGTGAAGGGTAGGACCAGTAAGTCCAGGGAACCCTGGATGTAAAGGGATATAGAGAATTGGATAAGGAAAAAAAGGAGGCCTATGGCAGATTCAGAGCGCTGAAAACAGCGGAGGCCCTAGAGGAGTATAGAAAGTGTAGGGGAGTACTGACAAAAAAGTTATTAGGAGAGTGAAGAGGGGGCAGAAAAAACACTGGCAGACAAGATAAAGGAAAATCACAAGGCGTTTTATAAGTATATTAAGGGGAAGAGGATAACCAGGGAAAGAATAGGGCACATTAAGGACCAAAGTGGCAATCTGTGTGTGGAGGGAGGTGAAGTTTCAAATGATTACTTTTCATCTGTGTTCACTATGAAGAAGGATGATGTAGGACTAGAGATCAGGGAGGGGGATTGTGATATACTTGAAAAAATTAGCATTGAAAGGGAGCAGATATTAGCGGTTTTAACGGGCTTAAAAGTGGATAAATCCCCAGGCCCAAATGAGATGTATCCCAGGCTGCTATGCGAGGTAAGGGAGGAGATAGAGGGGGCTCTGACACAAATTTTCAAATCCTCTCTGGCCACAGGAGAAGTGCCAGAGGACTGAAGGACAGTGAATGTGGTACCATTATTCAAGAAGGATAGTAGGAATAAACCAGGAAGTTACAGGCCAGTGAGACTAACATCAGTGGTAGGGAAACTATTGGAAAAAATTCTGAGGGACAGGATTAATCTCCACTTGGAGAGGCAGGGATTAATCAAGGATAGTCAACAAGGCTTTGTCAGGGGGAGATCATGGCGACCAGAACTGTGGACAGTACTTCAGCTGTGGCCTAACTAGCGTTTTGTACAGCTCCATCATAACCTCCCTGCTCTTATATTCTATACCTCGGCTAATAAAGACAAGTATCCCATATGCCTTCCTAACCACCTTATCTACCTGTGCTGCTGCCTTCAGTGATCTATGGACAAGTACACCAATTTGATTGAATTTTTCGAGGAGGTAACTAGGTGTGTAGATGAGGGTAAAGCAGTTGATGTAGTCTTTATGGACTTCAGTAAGGCTTTTGATAAGGTCCCGCATGGGAGATTGGTTAAGAAGTTAAGTGCCCGTGGGATCCAGGGCAATTTGGCAAATTGGATCCAAAATCGCTTAGTGGCAGGAGGCAGAGGGTGATGGTCGAGTGTTGTTTTTGCGATTGGAAGCTTGTGATCAGTGGTGTACTGCAGGGATCGGTGCTGGGACCCTTGCTGTTTGTAGTTTACATTAATGATTTAGACAAGAATGTAGGAGGTATGATCAGTAAGTTTGCAGATGACATGAAAATTGGTGGTGTCGTAAATAGTGAGGAGGAAAGCCTTAGATTACAGGACAATATAAATGGGCTGGTAAGATGGGCAGAGCAGTGGCAAATGGAATTTAATCCTGAGAAATGCGAGGTGATGTATTTTGAGAGGACTAAAAAGTCAAGGGTATATATAATGGATGGTAGGACCCTAGGAAGTACAGAAGGTCAGAGGGACCTTGGTGTACCTGTCCATAGATCACTGAAGGCAGCAGCACAGGTAGATAAGGTGGTTAGGAAGGCATATGGGATACTTGCCTTTATTAGCCGAGGTATAGAATATAAGAGCAGGGAGGTTATGATGGAGCTGCACAAAACGCTAGTTAGGCCACAGCTGAAGTACTGTCCACAGTTCTGGTCGCCACACTATAGGAAGGATGTGATTGCACTGGAGAGGGTGACGAGGAGATTCACCAGGATGTTACCTGGGCTGGAGCGTCTCAGCAATGAAGAGAGACTGGATAGGCTAGGGTAGTTTTCCTTAGAGCAGAGAAGGCTGAGCGGGGACCTGATTGAGGTACACAAAATTATGAGGGGTATAGATAGGGTAGATGGGAAGAAACGTTTTCCCTTAGTGGAGGTGTCAATAACCAGGAGGCACAGATTTAAGGTAAGGGGCAGGAGGTTTAGAGGGGATTTAAGGAAAAAAGTTTTCACCCAGAGGGTGGTTGGAATCTGTAACACACTGCGTGAAGGGGTGGTAGAGGCAGGAAGCCTCATAACATTTAAGAAGTATTTAGATGAGCACTTGAAACGTCATAGTATACAAGGCTACGGGCCAAATGCCGGAAAATGGGAATAAAATAGATAGGCTTGATGGCCGGCACGAACACAGTGGGCCGAAGGGCCTGTTTCTGTGCTGTATAACTCTTATGACGAAAGGAAGATGGCTGTCATTGTTGAAGGCCAGTCATCTCAGCCCCAGGATATCACTGCAGGAGTTCCTCAGAGCAGTATCCTTGGCCAAACAATCAATGATATTCCCTACATCATAAGGTCAGAAGTGGGAATGGTCACTGATGATTGCACAGTGTTCAGTTCCATTCACAACTCCTCAGATGATGTAGCAGTCTGTGCCTGCTTGCAGCAGGACCTGAACAACATTGAGACTTTGGCTGATAAGTGGCAAGCAACATTCATGCCACACAAGTGCCAGACAATGACCATCTCCAACAAGAGAAAATCTAACCACCTCCCCTTGACATTCAACAGCATTACCATTGCTGAATCCCCCACTATCAACATCCTGAGGGTTACCAAAAATTTAACTGGACCAGCAACAGATATACTGTGGCTACAGAGCAGGTCGGAGACTGGAAATTCTGCGACGAGCAACTCGCCTCCTGACTCCCCAAAGACTGCTCACCACCTACAAGTTAGGAGTGTGATGGAATATCCCCCACTTGCCTGGCTGAGTGCAACTCCAACAATACTCAAGCAGCTTGACACCATCCAAGAGAAAGCAACCGGCTTGATTGGCACCCCATACACCACCTTAAACATTCACTCCCTCCACCACCGATGCACAGTGGCAGCAGTATATACCATCTACAAGATGCACTGCCAAGGCTCCTTCAACAGCACTTTCCAAACCTGAAGCCTCTACCAACTAGAAGAACAAGGGCAGCAGGCACATTGGAACACCTACAGGTTCTCCTCCAAGTCACACACCATCCTGACTTGAAACTATATCACTTTTCCTTAATTGTTGCCTGGTCAAAATCCTGGAACTCCCTTCCTGCCAACACTGTGGGTGTACCTACACCACATGGACTGCAGTGGTTCCAGAGGTAGCTCACCATCACCTTCTCGAGGGCAATTCGGAATGGGCAGTAAATGTTGGCCTTGCCAACAATGTCTACAGCGCATGAATGAATGGAATTAAAACTTTAAGGTCCAGTGAAGAGTGCTGCTAAGTTTCCCATTATTTGTCTGGCAATGACCACTCGACCTGTAAAGCCATTGACTTGTAGGACTATCTGGAATCAAATGGGAAGAATTCCAGTTCTCCGTGACAGATATATCACTACAGTTCCTATTAGTAAAACAGGGCAGCTGGTTGATCAACAGTTCCTTTGAGTACTGTGAATCTATCTGGCTCAGGTATTGTGTACAGAATCTTCCACAGAGTATTGTAAGTTCTCATTTTCTATTGCTAGGCAGATCATCTTAGAGAAATTTTAACTTCAAGAAATGCAGCTTTCCTCCTCTTCTTCGCTCCACAAATGAGGATAGTCACCTAGATGATCATGAGATGACTGATGGGCACAGTTGTGCTTCGTGGTTAGGCTAACAGCAGGTACTAGGAACTCCTCATGAGCAACATGCTTTTTCACAGCTCGGTGCTTGCTCTCTCACGTGGGCTGAAGGAAGCATCTTGTTACACATGTTAGATGTGCTACACGTCTAGTTCTAAGCAATAGGGAGACCTGTTTGGACATGCCACAGATTTGCTGGAGTCCTTAAAGAGAAATGAGAAAAATTAAAGTGGCTTACACCCGTTTCCAGCACAGTCATGAAGAAAATGAACTGCGTTCAGATCTCCACTAATGCTGCTTTGAGATGAGGGCAGGGAGGTCAGAGATTGGCTTGGGGTTTACTGTTCTTTTTGTTTGCATTTCCCTATCCCTCTCTTCCTGTGGGAAAATAGCCCTTTTACACGTGAGGCCTCCTCGCTGGGAATTTGTCTATGTAATGGATTGAACATTCATCCACACAGTTCCATCTGTTATCATCAAATTTAACGATTTTAAATCCTATGTTGTCAAAAAGGCATGTGTTTGGAGCTCAATATGCCTGATATCTGATTTCTGATTGCATAAGCTTGCACTCTACTGCTTTTCACATTTTCCTTTACATCTATTTCTTTTGCAGGGATTTTTCTGCAACACTGAAAGAGATTTTGAAAGCTGGTGTAATTTTGTACGGAAGGTATGAAGTGAAATAATTTACCTTTTAATCTTAGTCTGATTCCTGATTCCTCTTTTATGAATTAAACTTTCATCTGAAATCGGTAGCGTTTACATGAGATTGAAGGAAAAGTGGCAGTTTTAGCTTTGAACGGGCATTGATTGAAGATTGGATTGATTTCATCTGTGACGCCCACATGGTTGAATAGTCTGTTGACACTCATTGCCAAGGCTCATAAGAAGATTAGTTACTGATGCAAGATTTTCTCAAATGGTTTTATTTTGACTCAAGATACCAGTGCCATAGAATTTTATTATTTTTAAGAAGTTTTGTGCCCAGTGCCTGGATATAGGTCCGGTCTATCGTACCATTAGAGTAAGTCCACATTACCAACAGGAAAATTTCACAAGGAATGCTGTCCAATTAGATACCTAATAAAGGTCAGGCATGTCAGATTAGACACAATCTAAAGCTCTTTTTTACAATAGCCAATAACACCAACCACAGAAAAGTGTTCTGACTGCACCAGTGTAACATTCCATTCTTCAGTATTCCAGATCCTTCCGTACCATTAGAGTAAGTCCACATTACCAACAGGAAAATTTCACAAGGAATGCTGTCCAATTAGATACCTAATAAAGGTCAGGCATGTCAGATTAGACACAATCTAAAGCTCTTTTTTACAATAGCCAATAACACCAACCACAGAAAAGTGTTCTGACTGCACCAGTGTAACATTCCATTCTTCAGTATTCCAGATCCTTCCGTACCATTAGAGTAAGTCCACATTGCCAACAGGAAAATTTCATAAGGATTGCAGTCCTTTTTAGATATTATTAGAATAAGATCTAGGTAAACTTCCCTGTCTCTGCTCACCTGAGTTGGTGCATCATTTCTTTTCCCTGTTGTCACCATTTGGGCAGACTTCCCTCGTGATGAATTTGATTTCAATTTAATTTAGCACTGAGATTTGTGTTATTTGAGCTCAGTACTCTTTTAGATTTGTTTCTCATTTTCTAAATAATTTTACTTTTTTTTTAAAAAGTCAGTGGAAACTTACAACATTTAAGGACCACAGCCTTCTTGGTCACTGATGGCCATAGATTTTTTTGTCCAGAAATATGATGTATAATTGTGGAAAATGGAAATCTACTTTGGTTCTCTGCCTAGACCACATGGGATTGTCTTTTGAAAATGGACACTTGACCTTTGAGAAAGGATCCTCTTTAGCAGTGAGTCATAGGCCATTTTTAAGTTAGTGTCATAAGCACTGGTACCTGTGAGGACTGATTTTGCATCAGAAGTGATTTGGTGTCATACATGGGTAGCTTTATACTGTGGACTCTTATCCACGAGAACTTAGGCTTAGAATGCCCCCATACTCATTTCACCATGTCCTTACAGGTAACAATAAGAGAAGATTTTCATCCCACTCAGTCTGGGATGGATTCAAATCCTGATCCCAGAGATGAAATGGGCAACTGCATTGCTGTATGCCCATTATAAATATGTTTTACAATGTAACATAAAAATTGTGTTGAGCTTATGCCTAACAATGCGAATATGCCAAACGACAGGAAATTCTGAAGACACGAAGCTTCCGGATGTTTGAACTGGTCGAGAAGCATCCTGCACACTGGCCTCCATTTATACCTGCGACCAAACCTGAAGTACAGACCACAGGAGCAGGTAAGACCCATGCTGGGACAGTATTCATTGAGTCCATCCCTGTAATAACCCCAGCAGTCACTTCAAGTCTCCGATTCTTCTATGTCCTCCATGACAACCTCCCCAGCTTCACCCTACACCGACACTACAGTCACATCCTATCCGGCATAAAGTTTGGCATGCCTGTCACCCCATCCTCACTGGCTCATTGTCTTCTCCCCTGAAAAGGGTCTTGAAGTTCTCATCTTTAAATTCCTCCAGGACCTAACTACAAACCAGCTCAGGTCTCTTCTGCAGCACCACATCTCAGAATACACACTGCATTCTTCCAATTCTGGCCTACAATATTATTTCCACTCCACCAAGGCTGGCAGAATTCCTCTTAAAACATCTTTGCCTTGCTACCCCTCTCTCCTCCATCAGAAGCCTCCCCAAAATTTACTTATTTTCCCATCTCTTACCTCTGCTGACTTTTCCTCTACTTCCTGCTCTGTCCATCATAAAGCACAGAATCGTTTCGGTGCAGAGGGAGGCCGTTCGGCCCATCGTGCCCGCACTGGCTCTCTGAAAGAGCAATTCCCTCAGTTCCATTCCCCTGCCTTCTCGCCTTAACACTGTACATTCTTCCTTTTCATATAACTGTCTAATTCCCTTTTGAATGCTTCAATTGAACCTGCGTCCACCACGTTCTCAGGCAGCACATTCTACCTTGGGACATTTAGTTATATAAAAGGTCCTTTATAATTGTAAGCTGTTTTTGGTACTGTGGTCCTTTCATACTTCTATATTTTAAAAAAAATGAAGAATTGTTTTGAAGAAAAATAGAAACAATTACTAACATTAGGAAAGTTAGGGATGAGAAAGGTTTGATTAAAGGGTTAATTAAAGTTCATTCCTCCAGTACTTCATGTTTCCCATCATTTCTAATTGTATACTGAATAATCCCCAATGGTTTTACCTCTGTCACCTTGCTTGTACATTATTCATTACTTTAAACCAAAATATTTTTTCCTTATCTGTTGTAAATTTTGCTTTTTAATAATTTCACTCCTCTCATAGTATACTGTGAAGTGATAAACTTTGTTTACTTTATCCCATTAATACTGTTTTTTTGTCTTTGTGTTCTTTGACCTACAGAGTTTGTTGAGCCAGCTGACAAACTGTTTGAATCAGAGGAAGAATTTGAAATCCTCAATGTCTAAAGCACCCAGTTGGACATTCAATACTGCTGCTAAATGACTACAGCAGAGACTGTCGACTGCTTTTATCATTCAAACCGCCTTTTTAATAAGACAAGTGCCTGATTTCATAAGGACAGGAGAAACTTTGCAGCATGCTTGAAAATAATGAAATAATTCCCACTTAACGAGCAAGTTGCTTCCAAGTAGTTTACTCCCAACCTCATGTACTTAACTTTCTTTTGAACAAAACAGGAAAAGATGGAAATCTTCTAAAGAATGGATCCTCTTCATTTTTGGAGATCCAATAGGAGAAAGTGTTATTTAACAAAATGTTCTTGCGAAGAGGTGGTGATATGGGGCAGGACAACATTGAGAGAAAATGACTGGATTTTAGCTGAAGAGTATCTCTGAATACACAAAGGTGATAGCATTCTGCTTTTTGTATGCTTGTGACTGTGAAATGTCATATAGATTGTCAGGAGCCCATCTCACTCTTGGACGCATGAGGATTTTCCCCATTTATCTGTTCTTTATCCACCTGAACTCGGGGATGCATATCTCGAATTGTAATTCAAGGAATCTTTCATTATTGCCGCATTCTCACTTTAAGTCTTCTGATTTTTTTTGCAGGGTGAACTATCAAATGAGGAATAATTTCATTAGTAATTTTCAACATGTGCCATTTTATGTATGGTCTATTCGACTTTTGGTCAAATATATACTAATTCTGCAATTCCGATGTATTTAAAGCTTCCTACCCAGTATTTGTTTTTGTACACTCCATTATTGCGCATTCATTTGACCGCCCCAAAATACTCAATCTAAATTTTAGTGTAAGCCACATCAGTGCAGTGTTAATATATTAGCATGCACTATAACGTTTTAATCTTTTTAAATTCCCAAAAAGTTTCTTTTTGATTATTGTGAACTTTGAAATTTAAAAACCCAGTACCAGTCCTGCACAGTACAAAATGCTTGTTTTTAAAATAACTGATGCATGTACAAAGCATGTGTCATATAGAAGCAGTATGCCAGCTTGGAAATGTAGGAAATATTTAGTAATTTTTTTCAAAAACAAGTCATAGCCCATGTAGCTGTACAGATTTTAGATATTAGCACCAGCTTCTTCCCACATCAGCACAGTCTGTCCTGCCTCAAGATATCAGCTCCTTTGTTATGATGGGCACACCGCTTAAATATTTGTATGTGCAAACAAAAGATGGTGCTACAATATCCTTGGGATATATAATACCCAATGCATCCAAATATTCAGCAGCATGTATTTGTGATGGGCGTCTTTGGCTGTTCTGAGTGGGAAGAGATTGATCTCATCTGGATGATGCTGGATGCGAGATACTACACATTAAATAACCTCAAAATAATCTGTGCTTAGCAGCTTCTGAAACATTTTTAAACCCTGTCAGCCTTGTTGAGAAATGTCTGAAGGGGGTGATGTACCTGTTAATTTTTAATAAACTTTTAGCTCAGGAGAACTAAAACAAATTGGCTTGAAATGATGACAATTTTTTTTTTTCTTTTGAGTGTGTGATCAAGGTACAGAGGAAATGAAGAGCATGTAAAAAAAAAAAATGCTTACAGGGCTGAGGATATTGATGTAAATTTCTACCTTCTATTATCAATACCATTGTTATACTTCCTGGGGTATTGCCATCATTGTGCATGGTACAAGAAACAACTTATTCACAGGCATGAGAGAATCACATATGGATTGTAAAATGGAGCTTTAATGCCCTGGGTGGAGAGAATTTTTACATACCAATAGAGGGAAGTCCCAGAAGTCAAATAATTTCAAATTTATATTAGGAAAAATATTAATTCTAAAAAAAAAATGGAAAATGCACTACCTATCTCAAGTACTCAGAATGGGATGGGAATGGCATGGGAAGGATGGAATAGCCTGAGATGGGGATAGTGTGGGAGGAAGAGAATGGCATCGGAGGGGTGGCATGGGAAGGATGGAATGTCCAGGGATGGGGATGGCGTGAGAGGGAGCTGATGGCATAGGAGGAGTGGGTTGGGGGCTGGCATGGAAGGGAGGGATGGCATGGAAAATATGGATGAGGATGGCATGGGAGGAGTGGGAGGGAGGGGTGGCATGGAAAGGATGGAATGAGATGGTGATGACTTGGGAGGAAGGGAATTGTATGGGATGGGGATGGCATGGGAGGAGTGAGAGGGATGGCATTGGAGGGGTGGCATGCAAGGGAGGGGATGGCATGGGAAAGATGAAATGGCATGGGAAGGATAGAATGTGATGGGTATGGTATGGGAGAGGTGGATAAGATGATGGAATTGGTTAAGTATACTAACTTGACTGCAGGTCTCTGCCAATCTTTGTATAACTTCCTGTTCTATATGATTCAGTACTACATTTATCCAGTGGTTTACTGGGTAAATTATAGTACTGGGCAATATAGATCAGGAAGGCCCCAGGTTTGATCAGCATTGTCTGTTCAGTTACCTGAACTCAGCTGGGTATGGGTAGTGCTGCTACGGTTGTCCTCCGTTCTCAATCTATTGAAGGAAAAGATTCCCATTCCAGATAACTATCCAGTGATATCTCTGCTGGATAGTGGAGTGAGTGAGTCAGATTCTGCCTGACCTGTGGAGTGTTTGTATTTCAGATTCACAGCATCTGCAGTATTTTACTTCTGTGTTGAGTCAAGGCTGGATTAGGCTTGGGTTGTGATTTGCCACCCCCCACCCCCCACCCCCTTATTCCAAGTGATTCCCCGAGTGCAGCTTACTAACACAGAGTAGCGGTAAATCACCTACTGCTTGTCCTATTAGGGTCCCCTACTATTAAGGCATTGGCTTGTAGAGTTATTTGGAGCTCAGTGGGAAGAATTCCAGCCCTCAGTAACAGACATGATTAATAATCCAACCTGGTTCATCAATGATCAATAATACCCTAGATTACGGTCAACCTCTTTAGCTCACCTCAAAAGATCGAAGTAAACTCAGTATTCTGGGGTATAGGTTATTAAGACAATAGACAATGATAACAGGAAGAGGTATAGCTTTAAATATATGGAATAATTTCAAAATCATGTAAATTGAATGAAGAGAAAGGGAAAACCAAAACAGTATTGTTAGAGCTGAAAAGTAACAAGAGCCCGGTTAACGATTAGCATCAGTAACGGACTTCTACAGCAAGACAGTAGCAACTTACATGACAAGATTAGAAGGATAAGTATAAATAATAACTTATAGTAATGGATGACTTCAACCATCTCAACATAAATTGCAAAAGCCCAGATGTGGCAAAAGAACCCAAAGTAGTAAATGGGATAGAAGATCGTTTCATAACATAAGAGCTTAAATTTTCTGAGAAAGCACTGGCAGCAGGCAACCTTGGGATACACACATTTAGATTTGGTTCCTGCAAGAAAGCAGGATGGTATCCACAATTCAGAAGTAATAAAGCCCAATTGACCATAATATATTCAAAATTCTGTCATGACCAGTAATTACAAATTATTGTGCCATGCGTCTTCTCTCCAACGCCTTATGCCTTTCACCACTTTATTTATCAATGTCATCCTCTACAGCCAAGAGAATAATCTTAAGTGATTGACTCGGTATTGGAGTGCACCAGTGCATTGAACCTAGAACATATATTTTTGTGTGCCTTTATTCCTTCCAAATTCATTCATTAGCCTTATTATTTGCCCATCCATTTTATTAAATGGAAACACCAATAGTAACTGAATAATAAGCACTAATCTTCACATATTAGTATCACATTCATTGTATATCATTCAAAGAATGAAGAAACTCTAAAGGTTTGTAATTTATGATCCGGATTTTCCTTGGAATTGCTTCAATTTCGCTGGAAGTGCAGCAGCCAGCTAAGTAACACCAGTGAATGGGAGCAGCTCTGAAGAAATTGCTGGTCTATATTTCTTCCTTGTAGGCCATTTTTCCATCAAGAGATCTTATACCTCTAGTATCACTGTATGAAGTACAGAATGGACCTCCCCATAATTCCCTTTTGCAGCCAATTCTGAACAGTAGCACCAAGTAAATCTGTAAGGATTACTCCAGGTCAGAATTCTAGAAACGAGTTCTCTGTTTGAAACAAACCCATGTGGTAACAGTGCATAAGCAGAAGATTCTTTAACTTTCCTTAGAGATGCTCTTTCTGCTAATTAGGTAATAATAGATAATTCACTTGAGTAACCTCCAGACGAGTTTAATTTTATGATGGATATCCTGGAACATATCTGTCAATAAATACTGGGAATATCTTTAATTTGGTCCAATATAAATAACAAATCTTAGTGCCCAAACAATGAAATCTACCTACTATTATAGGGCAAATCTGGGCATGAAGAGAGAATGGTAGTGTTGAGGAACATGAACAATTTGAAGGAGGCATGTGAGAGTTGGTCTGAGAAAAAGGTCAGCCATCTTGCCACATAACAGATAAAGCTGATCAACTACCAAAGCTAGTCAAACTGTTCTGACTCACTAAATACTAATGATAAAATAATAGTTTTCCATTTGAGAAATTTAATCTCACATGATTTGAATAGTTGAAAAGGGTGACGAAAAGTTAATGCAACACTTAATTGTGATTCCATTCCAGAATAATGGAAGGCTGGAAGTGCAAGATTTCTTTAATCTTTCACAATGGTTTTGTAAGATAAGTACCTGCCAACTGAGTAACAGGAAAATGAAAGGTTGCCACATAAACCCAATCACACTTGGTTTCATTTCCTCAGAGAGCACATATTCAAAAATAAATAAAACTCAAGCAAGAAGTTGTTTTCCATTTCCCGTTAAACAGTTAGTTTAAGTATTTTTAATTGCAATCATATCAACTGCTACCAGTTAATAATTCTGATCCATGTTGGCTGCTTTCTTCCAACAGCTACAAATATTTGAGGTATTTTTCTTGACTCAGATGGGTAGATTTTAACTTTTGACTTGTGTATTAGTAGAACATGCCAAGCGCTCATTCGAGCAGTGAATAGGCAGGAGCCATTATGAGGTCAGCCTCTTGTCCCAAACAGGCATCTCGATGCAGGACGCCGGATTCAAGTCTGTAGAAAATCGGGCAGCCCAGAGACCACCTAGCTGGAGGCAAGTTAAGTCCTCAGCTGGGTGTTGAATTCTGAAGGGGGGTCCCAGAGCGGTAGCGGCCCATCATAATTTTAGCATCCTACTGCAATGGTTGTTCCAACCAGGGAAACCTTCTGGATACCCAGTGAAGGCCTCAAAAGATAAGTGCTCCTCCAGGCTGCAGAAGGAAAGTCTGGGATTCCGCTGCTTTGAGCGCCCCTTCCTATCCACAGAATGTTGCATTCACCCCCATCACACTACTTACCCGAGAGCCTGAAGGCAGCTTCTGGCTGCCTGACCTTCAACTGCTAGCAGCTGTCCAGTTGCCTTGTTAAGCCCATTTTGGGCAAGAAGCTGGCCAATGGGGTGCTAATTTATTCCCACATATATTCACTCCCTCCACCACCGACGCACAGTAGCAGCAGTGTGTACCATCTACAAGATGCACTGCAGCAATGCACCACGGCTCCTTAGACAGCACCTTCCAAACCCCCGACCTCTACCAACTAGAAGGACAAGGGCAGCAAATACATGGGAACACCACCACCTGCAAGTTCCCCTCCAAGTCACACACCAGCCTGACTTGGAACTATATCACCATTCCTTCACTGTCGCTGGGTCAAAATCCTGGAACTCCCTTCCTAACAGCACTGTGGGTCTACCTACCCCAAATTGACTGCAGCGGTTCAAGAAGGCAGCTCACCACCACCATCTCAAGGGCAATTAGGGGTGGGCAATAAATGCTGGCATAGCCAGTGATGCCCACATCCCATGAATGAATTTAAAAGAAAAATTTCCATGGATATTCCTCGGTGGGAGCTTGGGTAACTCTCCCCAGCTTTCTGCCTGGGAGTTCATATTTACACTTACCTTTCTGCCTTTGGAGATACATTCCAGCCATCTGGAAAATCATCTGCCATTAAAGTCAGGGAAAGAATCAGGAATTTCAATTTATATCACCAACTGTTCTCTAGGATCCAGCAGCTCAACTGTAGAAAGCAACTACAATCACTACCCTTTCAAACTGATGGACGTCCAGCAGACAATTCACAGCTCAATTTAAATGCAACGCTCCAAAAATACATGGATGAATTGCAATCCCCTTACTTACTGACTTCCTATCGAGATTATGAAACTGCAGTTAGCAACTTGAGTATGTGAGACATCAATCAGAATCAATGGTTTGAAAGATGTAGTCCAGAAAAAATAAATTCTGATGCCCATCTTGGATATTCAGGACAGATGTAGCCAAAACCACTCTAACAGAATGGTGAAGGCTGACATGTCCAAAAAATTTATAAAACTAATTCTACTAATCCAAGCAATTACATGTAAGCTATTTTTTGTCTTCTGCATTATCATTTTTCTACAAAGTTAAGGAGGCCTCAAGCATGTCATTGAGCAAAGGCAATCATTCAACAAGGTAAACGATTATCTTAGAATGCAGGTATTATTAAACATGGGGATAATTTGTTTCTAAATCACATATTCTGACAGAAACCCCTAAAACAATGTCAATCGCCAACATTTTTTTTAAGGGCCCCAGTATCAACTCTAAGGAAGTTGCAATATATTGCACTTCAGAAATGGTGGTTGAATGGGAATTCAGAGGTATTTGGAAAAGCAAGAGTGCAACATATAGATGAAGAATAGGCAGGCTTAAATAATGCCTCTGCCAATAAAACACTGACATCTATCTGACAATGTGGAAAAGTGCAGGATAAATCCAACCTGGTCAATTACCACTCCATCAGCCTGCTCCCAATCATCAGCAAAGTGATGGAAGGAGTCACCAAGTACTCTCAGGTGACATCGATAATTTGCTCACTGATGCTTAGCTTAGGTCTGGCAGCACCACTTGGCTCCAGAGCTCATTATAGCCTTGGGTGAAAATGGATGCAAGAGTTGAATTCCAAAGATGAGACAAAAGTGACTGCATTTGATATCAAGGAAGCATTTGACCAAGTATGCCATCAAAGAGCCTTGTTAAAACTGATGTCAATGGAGGTCAGAGGAATAAACTCTCCAGTGTTTGGTATCATACCTGGCACAAAGGAGATATTGGAAGCTAATTATCTCAGCCACACAACATTGCTGTATTAGTTCTTCAGGGCATTGTCCTAGGCCCAAATATATTTAGCTGTTTCATCAATGACCTTCAGTTCCTCATAAAGTCAGGATTGGGGCTGTTTACTGATGATTGTACAGAACTCAGCTTCATTTGCAGTCCCTCAAGTAATGAAGCTATCCACACCTATGTACAGCAAGACCTGGACAACATCCAGATTTGGGCTGATTAGAGGCAAGTAACATTCACACCACACAAGTGTCAGTCAATGACTATCTCCAACAAAGGAGAGCATAACCACTTCCCCTTGGCATTCAATGGCATCTTCATTGCTGCATCCCCCACCATCAACATCCTGGGGGTCACCATTGACCAGAAACTGAAATGAATCAACCACCGAAATGCTGCGGCTACTAGAGCAGGTCAGAGGTTGGGGACTCTGTGGCGAATGACACCTTGGGACATCTTACAACATTAAAGTTGCTATATGAATGCAAGTGATTTGTGTTGAGTAGCTTTTCTCCTCACTTCCCAAAGCTTCTCTATTACCTACAAGACACAAGTCCTGAGTGCGATGGAATACTCTCCACTTGCCTGGATGGGTCCAACTCCAACAACACTCAAGAAGCTCAACACTATCCAGGACAAAACAGTCTGCTTGATCAGCATCCAATCCAGTGTCATAAACATCCATTCATACCACAATCAGCGTACCATGGCTGCAGTTTGTACTATCTACATCAGAACCCAAGAGTTGTGTAATATTGGACCACTGGTGGCATGACAGTGACCTTCAGAAAAGTGGGTCCAGGGGTCAGGTCTGGGACCAGGTCAGGACCGGGATTGGGTTGGGATGGGGATCAGAGCTGGGTGGTGGGTCGGGTTAGGGACCAGAGGTCCAGGAATCTTGGTGGCCGGGCTCAGAGGGGCCAATCGGTAGGATCGGATCAAGGGCTGCAAAAGGAGGCTAGGGTTCTGGGATTGGAAGTTCTAGATCAGAGTTGGGGGAGGAGGCTGGGAGGCTTTACTTGGGGGCTGGGAGCAGTGAAGATTGGGAGTAGAGGTCAGAAGTACAGGAAATTGGGGGTCAAAGCCTGTAGTGGATGAGATCGATGGCTGGAGCCAGGAGTGGTGGAGATTGCGGACAGGGAAGATTAGGTGGTTGGGGACAAGGGGAAGATTGGGTGGTCAGGACTGAGAGATCAGGGGCCAGGGATGGGCCCGGGAATCAGGGTTGAGAGATCAGGGGTCTGGGTTGGAAGCAGCAGAGTTTGGGAGTCAGCACCAGGAAATTGGGGATCAGAGACAGGGGAGATTGGGAGTCAGAGCAGGGAGATTGAGTCAGGGCTGATCGATCCGGAATTGGGGCTGAGAGCGGGGGTGATTGGAGGAACAGGGACAGAGTCAGGAGATCAGGGTTGGAGTCAGGTGTGCAAGATTGGGGGATGGGGACAGGAGATTGGGGGTCGGAGTCAGGACTGGGTGAGATTAGAGGACTGAAACAGGAAATCAGAGATCAGGGATCAAAGCTGGGGGAAGGGAGATTGGAACTCGGGGTTGGGAGATCGGTGGTCCTGTTTGGGAGCAGGAGCGATCAGAAATAGGGATCAGGGAATCATGGGATGGAAGCGGGGGAGAATAGGAATTGGGGCCAGGAGATCAAGGGCCAGAGATAGGAACGGGGGAGTTGGGATCCACAGTGGCAGCAATGGGGGGAGATGATTTACTTGAGCACAGCTTGTGATAGCGTGGCTGCCGTGGAGCATACCAACCTTAGAGCAAGGTCTCAAGCAGGAAATGGGTCTAATGCCTGCTTCAGGCGTTGATAATATGGCAGGCAGTGCACTCCCTGCCCTACATATTGGGAGCTTAGTAAGCCAGTTAGTGTCCAATAAACAAGCACTGCATGACCGAATTTACAGGCCCTTCATCTCCTAACCACACACCAGCCTGACTTAGGCACATATCGTTGTTCGTGCATGGTCTCTGGGTCAGAATCCTGGAACTCCCTTCTCAACAGCATACAAAAATGACAGGCAAGACAATGCCACAGCACCATGGCTCGATCATCTTGGTTAAACGCTCCCTCACTTCACATTACCCCCATCCCACCATCACGTCTTGCAGCCATATAATCATCGAGGAGAGGCAAAAAAACAGGGGTTGGGGGGCAGAACAGGGACAATAAGGGGGAAAAAACCTGTAAAATTCCTCTCTGACCCCTTAGGCAATCAAAGCCAGTCTAGGACATCACATGGACCAATTGTTACTCGTAAAGACACTTATGATATGATCTCTGTCCCAGTTAAAAACTGCTCCAGTTCGATCTTGAAGGCATACAGAGAATCAGCACCCACCACACCTGCTGGCAACACATTCCAGAGGCTCACTACTCTGTGGGAAAAGAACTGCCGAACATCCAGTCTATCCCTACTCTTACATCGTTTAAACTCATGTTCCCCTAGTCGTCCCCAATCTGTTTAACTGGAATCATCTATCAAAATGGTTGCTATCTAGCCCTTTAGTTATTTTATAGACCTCTAACAGCTTGTCTATAAGTCCAGACTACTCTAAAGTAAATAGACAAAGGTCCTTAAGCCTATCTGAGTAGCTGAGGTTCTTTAAGCTAAGAATCATTTTTGTAGCGTTCCGGACCTTTTCCAAGGCCATTATATCACCCATCAAATTATGGGGGCACCTTCACCACAGGGTCTGCAATGGTTGAAGAAAGCTCACCGCCAGCTTCTCAAGGGCAACTTGATTTGGGCAATAAATACCAGCCTTGCCCATGACATCCAAAGCCAGAGAATGAATTTTTAAAAATTTATGAGCGCCACTCCTGAAAGCACAGTGCAACTTTCCTAAAAGCACATTACAATCTGTCAACTAGTTAACAAGCAATCAAAGCTTCCTAACTATCATTCTGTGCATTGACTCTGAAGATATAACTAATTGAAATGAGGGACAGTCCTTTTTATATTTTGAATTTACCCCATATAAAGCAAATTAAGGAAAAATTCATGGAGAAAATTTATTAAGTGACAGATTTACAGTTGAGTGAAGTCACCTACGTTTTGATTTGCAACCAAGAAATTATAGATGATAATGCCCTTTTAACACACATACAATGTAATTATGCAAATATTTGCATAGATGTGCAATTTCCTGTTCCCATTTCAAAATAGCGTCTTCTGTCATGTGAACTTCCTCGTTGAGTAAAAGAATTGTACCAGAGTGACAGGGACTAAAAAAATAGAAAACTATTTAATTAAGTAACAATGCAACCCAAATGTTGGATTAAATTATCGGATTCAAGGACCAAATCTACCTCAAGAGGGTTTGTTATAACTGTTGTTGTTCTCTTCATGGCTGTTTTATGTTGTTTGTCACTGCTGGTGATTTTACTGCAGCAAATAAGTGACCTACGGAGTGAACTGGCAAAAGTCCACAAACAGCTTCATGTTTTTAACAAGAGGGCCAGAGTAAATCTTGAGGATGAGACAGTGGAACATGAAAAAGAAATGGTAAGGAAACATTTCCACTAAATCTCTTGCATTGTATTCATTGGCAGACCATTACTCAATGTTTCTCTTGCATTGTTTTCATTTGCAGGGCATTACTCAATGTTGTCCTCTATTCTCAGTTGCCAATCACTCTTTAATAATATGCCTTCTCTCCCCCTCACCAATTTTGTGTTGATGAAGCTAGGAAATTGTTCATTCTTACAAATTGAAACTATTTTCATTAAGGGAGCTTCATGGCAAATATAAAATAGGTTACTTGTAGGATATACTTCCCTCTATTGTCCTATCAACTATAGAGTAGGCCATATTTAGAACTTATTCTACTGTGCCCCAATAATGTGGCCAAACATTCGTGCCAGACAAGTGCCAGCCAATGACCATCTCAAACAAGAGAGAATCTAACCACCTTCCCTTAATGTTCAATGGCATTACCATCACTGAATCCCCCACTATCAACATCCTGGGGGTTAACATTGACCAGAAACTGAACTGGACCAGCCACATAAATACTGTGGCTACAAAAGTAGGTCAGAGGCTGGGAATTCTGCAGCAAGTAACCCACCTCCTGACTCTCCAATGCCTGTCCACCATCTATAAGGCACAAGTCAGGAGTGTGATGGAATACTCTCCACTTGCCTGGATGCGTGTAGCTCCAACAACACTCAAGAAGCTCGATACCATCCAGGACAAAGGCCACTTGATTGGCACCTCATCCACCACCTTCAACATTCACTCCCTTCACCACAGACGCACAGTGGCAGTGGTGTGCACCATCTACAAGATGCACTGCAGCACCTCACCAAGGCTCCTTCGACAGCACCCTCCAAACCCACGAGCTCTACCACCTAGAAGGACAAGGGCAGCAGATGCATGGGAACACCACCACCTGACAGTTCCCCTCCAAGCCACACAACATCCTGACTTGGAACTATATTGCCGTTCCATCACTGTCCCTGAGTCAAAATCCTGGAACTCCATTCTTAACAGCACTGTGAGTGTACCTACACCCCAAGGACTGCAGCAGTTCAAGAAGGCATCTTACCACCACCTTCTCAAGGTCAATTAAGGATCGGAAATAAATGCTGGCCTAGCTAGTAATGTCCACATCCCATGAACGAATATAAAAAACCCCAATGTTAGAAGAACACCTCTCCTCATTGTACCAGTTTATAAGTGTACCTGCCAATTTTGTTCAACTATTTGGGCAGTTTTATATCACCGACTCACACCACAAAATAGGAGGATAGTTTTTGTTCCATTATTGTGGACCAGATTGAAATCCAAATCCCAGAGATAAAATATCAATGCTCTAAGTGCTTTGTCACTCAAACATGGCATCACTAAACTAATGAGGCAGTAATGCACAATAAAGTGGCTGTTGCATCATATGGGGTACAGATTTCTCCCTTGCTATTAGTTGAGGCATCTCTACAGATGCAGAGAGAAAACTGAGACTGCCATTCTCTGGCACCTTTTAACAGATAGCTGAAAAGGAGCATTGGTAGAGGCCTGGAAGCCTGCACTAGCAAGCCTCGTGAGCCATCACACTAGGCACAGGTCATCATTCTTTATAACAGAGAACATTGAGTGTTGTGGGAAAAGATGGAAAGGAGAAAATTGAATACATTCTGGAGAGCTTCCCCAATGGTATGGTAGGTAAATGCAATGCCTAATGTGGAACTGAGCCATACTGATAATGAAGTGCTCAAATTCAATGTGCTGAGTTAACTGTTTGGGCTACAGTTGGGCTCAGCAACCCTGAACAATGAAAGAAAAAGTCACCTAAGGTTCCTGTTCCTGATTGCTATCTTGTGACTCCTATTGGGAAGTGCATGTGACGGACATTGACCAGATTATGATCAGCTCTGAGTGTCCCATAGTAGAATAGTGTATTGTCATTCACTTGGTGTAGACTTACACATGAAGGGATGAGGAATTAGAGGATTGCCACAATTTGTTGAACAAAACAGCAACAAGAATCAGCGCTTCTGGGAAAAAGAAGAAAAACAAAGGGAAAAATATTTCTATACACATTTTGTTTACAATTCTCCTTAGGAAGATCTGTCTGAAAGTCTGAAAAATAACAATCATGCCCAATTCCAAATAAAAGAGCAGTTAACTGGACTGAATGAGAACAGCTATGAACTCAGGAACATTTCAAGGAAAAGGAGAGATGTAAGATCCTGTCAAAGTAAGTGACTGATTATAAAATTACATTCCAAATAAACCCAAGAAAGGTGTGGATTTCAGCATATTGGAGCTATGATATGAGGGGGCTGAATTTTCAATCAGCCGTGGGGCGAGTTCGACTTCGAGTGCGGGTGGGCCCAGAAAATTAAACATTTGGAAGGCGTCACTGGTTCTCAACGCCTCAGGGAGGTGATGCAATTTTCAAAGGGAGGGCTGAGGGCCAGCAACCCGCTTGCCTCCAATTAATTTGTTGTTGAGCTTGGTTGTAGAGCTCAATAGGAGTCTGGGAGCAACAGTTTTGAATTTTCAATCGAGAAGTATGGGAAAAATGGAGGGTCTGGGACACATAAGGGCATAGCTGTCAAGAACACAGAGGGGAGCCATGAGTGCTTATGACTGCAGAGTGCAAAAATTGTATAGAATGGGATATTTAAACCCAGTTGCTCATTCAGTGGCACAGAGTTGCTGTTGCTGGTGCTGAGAGACTTGCCTTTGTGAGGAATGAGTGTTTGGATTCTTGAGAGGAACGTGAGGCTGCTGGCATCACTTGGGCATTGGAGGTGTGTTGAGGAAGCCCTGGTGAACCAACGAGTGGCAGGCAAAACTGTTGAGATGGGAGCAGGCTATTCTGACATTGGAGAAAGTAGCGAGAAGGAGATCAGCAGATGCATCCTCCTGGTCAGAAGGAGGCCAGAGGAGCGCAGCAAGGGGCTGCAAGGGGAAGAAGGTGCTACCCACAACATCAGGTGTATTGCCCAAGAGTCACCTACCTGCAAATGACAGAGCGCCAATGCCTTGGAGGCTGTGCCTATCCAGGTAGTTGGTCTCTGACGTTTGTACTCTTGTCCACAATGACCTGAGGCCTTGCAGAGCCCATGCCATCAAGGTTGCCATAGCGCTGAATTTTTATGTATTCCGGTCGTTCTAGGGATCAGCTGCAGACCTGAGTGACATTTCACAGGCGGCAGCTCATCATGCCATCAGGCAGGTCAGGGATGCCCTATTCCAGAGGGTGGGAGACTCATCATTTTGAGTCAGGTGGGCCCGCACAGGCACAGAGGGTATTGGGGGTTTGTCGCCATCGATAGATTCTCTCAGGTCTAGGAGGTCATTGATTGTATCAACGTAACCATCAAGGCACCGACAGAGCCAGGCAGCCAGATTTCTGAACAGAAAAAGCTTCCACTCATGAATTTCCAGCTGGTCTGTGACCACAGGAAGTGTATCTTGCAGGTCTGCGCTTGGTTCCCGGGCAGCTGTCATAATTCCTTTATCCTCCGATAGTCCTAGGTGCTGGACATCTTCAGGCCAAATTCCAGACTCCATAGGTGGCTGCTGGGGAATAAGGGTTATCCCCTGAAGAGATGGCTCCTGACGTTTGTCTGGGATTCAGGCACGGATGCACATAGGTGCTCCAATCAATGCCCCCTGCTAACATGAACCTGTATTAAATAGACCATTGGCATCTTGAAGATACGCTTCCGTTGCCTTGCCCTGGTGGTGCCCTCCAGTACGAGCCCGTCAGGGTACTTCGTATTGTGGTTGTCTGCTCATGCAGCACAACATGGAAATACATAGAGGTCTGGAGTTGGATGAAGAGGAGCTAGAATGCCACACTTCCTCAGAGAAGGATGAGGAGGACAAAGGAGGAAGAGGAGGATGAAGGGGGCAGTCCAGAGGATGCTGGTGCCCAAACATGGAAGGAAGTCCACCAAGGCCATTCCAGGACTCATGGTGATCGACAGGCTGGCAGGGATGCTAGGGCCATACTAATTCAGTAACATTTCACCTGAGCAGCTCCCAGCCCTTATGACAGATGACTCTGTCACTCACCTTCTATTAGAGAGAAAAATTATCCAGCAAGTACACACATCTCCACCATCAGCAGTCTCTCCCAACATGGATTTTGGCGCCATATGAAACCTAAACCACCTACCCAACCCCTCCCCACATTGTCAAAAAAAATCACCCAAGTAACCCATGAAGTGCATCTAACAATCTGGTGCCTTGTGTTCACAACTGTTTCTATGGGGTGCTCCCCCTGTGTTTGAGGATAAAGTGGAGGCAGCCTGCTCTCTTGTCACTGCAGCTGAGAGGTCCATAGCTTCCATCCTCATTGTGCAGGTGTCCTTTGGGGCTCCTCCACAGGCTGCTACACCTGCATCATTGCAGGGACAGCCTCTGTCACATGGCCTTGCTGCATGGATGCTTCCTCAGTCAAGAGGGGCCAAGGATGCAAAGGATGATCCTGGTGCCCCCCGAGGGGTGGCCCCCTCATCATCCTCTTCAACTGCCTCAGCCCTTTCATGGTGCCCTTGCATGCTGGATGAGGCCATCGGCTGGAATGCAGCTGGCATCCACTCCATGCAACTCTGCAGCATCAGCCGCACTGAGCGGTCAATGCTACAGAGAGCATCAATCTTTTTGTGCATGCCAGTTCACTGCTCCTCTATCAACTCAGAATGATGCTGCATATGGCTCTCCAAGAGGTTCACCACTTGCTCAATGGAAGAGCTCATGTGCTTAAAACCGTGAGAAATGTATGACACCAGAGGCTCAACATCTCCTCCCAGCGGAGCATAGCTCTCTCTTTTCTCCGTCTTCCAAGGGGGACTGTAAGCAGCTGACTCTGCCTCACTCTGCTCGTCCTGCTCACTTGTGAGGTGATTTTCACCCAGTGACATCAATTCCAAGCTTGACTGAGGCCAAACCGAGGTGAGTCTGTTTGCACTGGTGGAAAGTGCACTAGAATGATGGGACAGTGCTGACTCAGGGACATTTTTCCCTGTCGAGGAGGCAGACAAGGACTGAACTGGTGCAGCTTGCTCCACCACAGCAACTAGCCATGTGGGAAACACAAGAAGGTGGTCATGAGAACTTGGCCTACTCAGCAGGTGCCTCAGCACAACCAATCCAATAGATAACAGTGTTTGTATAGACACAGCGCTCATGGGAAGGGAATGACTTCCATACCCTTCACCTGTAGATTTAGATATCAAATGACCCTTTCTGGACGACCTACCTTCTTGTCGTTGCTCATAGCTTGACGTGATGGCACCCTTCCTCCATTGTGATTAGTATGGCGAGCTGCGGCACACCATCACCTGTCTGAGACATTTCTCGAAAATTATACGCTCTCTTCTACAGGATGAAGAGAGAGAGATTTATGAGAAGACTGCCCTCTGCCACCCATTCCAGCATGACATTCACATGAGATTTTGCCTTCCTCAGTGATGCCCCCTGCTCATTTGCATTTGATATGTCAGGGTGATGATGCCTCAGTGATGCCACTGGCTACTTGATCTGACAATGTTAAGGAGAACTATGCGCACTCAGTCTGCTCAGCTTGCTGGTGTCTACAGAGTTAGAGGCCTGTCATCTGGCTGTCGCCTGCCACTCATCCTGCCAGACCTTAGTAGATCATTAAAGCGCTTTCAGCACTGGTTCCACATCCTCCAAATCACTCCCAGCTCTTGACCTCTGCAGCCAACTCTATCCATGCCTTCTTGGTCTGGCTGGGAGGATTTTTTCTCCCAGAAGGAGGGAAGAGCACAGCTCCCCCGCTCCATGACAGCATCAAGGGAGGCATCAGAGAAGTATGGGGCCACTCGGGGACGCCTGCCCAGGCCAACACTCGCTCTCTGCTCATCCTGCTGCTCCATTTCCAAAGGCAACAGCAAGCCCTGTCATGATTGCCATTTGTCTTTCAAAATCACCTGCCATCACAAGTTCCCGCCTCCAGCCCTGGTCCGACACCACTAATTGGCTGCCGACCTCGCCTCCGGACCAATCAGGGCCTTTCACTTTAAAAATTGTGCCACGATGTCACTGATGTGATACGCGGTCAGGACCCAAAAATAATTCTGCTGTCAGGTTCCAGACCTCGGATTGAAAATCTAGTCCATGGTGTCATGAAGTGATTGAATGTTTGGGTCAACCCTACTGCCCCACAATTTCTCCCAAAGGATAAATTCCTGATCTCAGTTGGTGTTTTCAGGGCGAGATGCCAAGGATGACAAGGCAGGAGGCAAGTTGACACCAGGGCTGTTGTCATGTAGTTTCCTCCCAATGAATGTGAATGTTCTGTGACAAAAGTTATAAATATTTTTCCCAAGTGTTCAAAAATCATCAGTAACAATACAAGTAAAATACAAAATTTTAAACTTTTTCTAGCTCAGCCCACACATCTGCAAAAACTTAAGCTTATCCAAAACTCTGCTGCCTGTATCCTAACTCACTCTAAACCCTGTTCACCCACCATCCCTGTGTTCGCTGACCTACATTGGCTCCCAGTTAAGCAATGCCTTGATTTTAAAATTCTCATCCTCGTTTTCAAATGCCTCACCCTTCCCAATCTCTGTAACCTCCTTCAGCACTATAATCCTTGAAGATATCTATGCTCCTCCAATGCTGGGCTCTTCAGCATCCTCAATTTTAATTTATCCACCATTGGTGCCATGCCTTCAGCTGCCGAGGCCCAAAACTCTGGAATTTCCTTCCTAAACTTCTCCACTTCTCCATCTCACTTTCCTCCTTTAAGACACTCCTTAAAACCTACCTCTTTGAACAAGCTTTTGGTCATCTGACCTACTATCTCCTTATGTGGCTTGGTGTCAAATTTTATTTGATAATGCTTCTGTGAGGTTTTACTACATTAAAAATGCTGTATACATGTAGGTTGTTGTTTTTGTAAGTGCACTATATAGTGTGCTACTGAGCCATACAGGAAAGTCGGAGGTTTGATCGTTCGTCTATGGTGAGCTTAACGAGAGCAGCAGCTAAAAATTAGCTTCAGTTTCCTCCAGACTGGGAAAAGGAAAAATCAGCTAGAGTTCCTGTACCTGGTCCTTGTTCAGAGACACCTGCAGGGACGTGTGCTTCTTTAGCTATCAGGTGAGGTTCACTAGATTGGTTTCTGGGATGAGAGGGCTGTCCTATCATCAGAGGTTGAGTAAATTGGGCCTATTCGCTCTGGAGTTTAGACGAATGAGAGGTGATCTCATTGAAACATACAAGATTCTGAAGGCACTTGACGCGGTAGACACTGAGAGGTTGTTTCCCCAAGCTGGGGAATCTAGAACACAGAGGCACAGCCTCGGGTTAAGGGGTTGATCATTTAGAACTGAGATAAGGAGAAATTTCTTCCCTCAGAGGAATGGGAATCTTTAGAATTCTCTACCCCAGAGGGTTGGGGATGCTTCATCATTGAATATGTTCAAGGCTGGGTTAGCTAGATTTTTGATCACTTAGAGAATCAAGGGATTATGGGATGCAGGCAAGAAAGTGGCAGAAGGTCAGCCATGATCGTATTGAATGGCAAAGCAGGCTCAAGAGGCCCTATGGTCTACTCCTGCTCCTATTTCTTATGTTCTTAGGATAGGTTCCGTGTTGTGTCCCCCCATGGGAAATAGACTGCTAGCACTCAGTGTCTGCTCTCATGTAAGGAATGGGATGTCCTGAGGTTGTGAAAGATGCTACATCTATCATGTTCTTTCTTAACTCTTTCAAATTTCATATATGTGCCGAAAATGGAGTAGGCCATACTTTCTTACAACTGTAACTAGTCATACCTGCAGCTGGAAAGTAAGCCCACAAAGCAAACTTACAACAAAAGATAGCTTGGTGATGCATGCATATCTATTTACAAGCAAGCTGAGGTATAGAATCGACACTCAAATCTCACGTTAGGTGCTCTTCAGACATCTCAACACAATGGGGAACATTTTAACCTCAAAAACAAGTGGATTTAGGTTGGGTGGGATGCTAAAATGTAAAAAACCTGAATCCCAACCCCAACCCCCCCCCCACTTCCATTTTAACAGAGGTAGGATGGGGGCAGCAACCCCACTCCCAGGGGGTAGGTTGGCAATTTAAATAAGGATGCATGCCTCATATTTAACCACCATTTTAAACTTAATCCTGGCTGGGCAAGTTTTCCAGGCCTTGGGAAAGCCGGCAGCTATAGGAGGGGCGAGGACTTCCAGGTCCAGGAGGTAAAAGTGCCTTTCCACTTATCTGCTGAATCCAATTTACCTGCTTCACCAACCCATCATGATCGGCCAACCCCCAACCCTTCTTTTGATCTCCCTACACGCCCTCCGCCGGCCCTTCCAACGTCCTCCTCAAGGCCTCCGATCACCCTCAACTCCAGCCCCCGATCTATGCCCAGGCCTCCGATCACCCTTCTGGCTTCCGATCTCATTCTGGACCTGGACCCCAATCTTTGCTCTAACCTCCTTTCATGCCCCACCGCCCAACCCTAACCTTTCCGATTCCTGTCTCCCTCCTCTCTACTCCCCAGCTGCAGTTTGGTGCCAAATGTCTGCCTGTCTGATGGCCAGCCAGTCCCTCTCATTCTGGCTGGCTGCAGCTGGGAAACAGAGATAAAAAGTGATGATCAGATCCATTTGTTAAATTCAGAAGGACCTTCAGGAAACCTGTTTCCCAACCTCAAAGCAATTCCACCCCATCCCTGCTCCCTCCCTACTTCCAAGTTAATATCCAGCTCTATTTCTCTGCTCAGAAACGCAAATCAGGCTAATGGTGAATTAGCAACCCTTACTGATTTTCATTTCTATTGGCTTAACTGCAAAATAAAATCGGATGCAGTGTAAATCGGGCTGTCGATTCAATCAGTCCATTTTGCAGTACTGGCTGTGGCCAATTTCACCTCCAAGGTAATGCAAGACAGATGGGAACAAATTTGAAAAGGAATTTTAAGGAATTAAGTTCCTTCGAAAAAGCCATGCTGAACATCCGAAGAAGGGTCACTGACCCGAAACGTTAACTCTGCTTCTCTTTCCACAGATGCTGCCAGACCTGCTGAGTGGTTCCAGCATTTCTTGTTTTTATTTCAGATTTCCAGCATCCGCAGTATTTTGCTTTTATTATTATGCTGAACATCCTGTTGCCTAGGCTATGAACAATGTAGATGTGGTCCAGGGTATAGCTGGAGCTAAGTGCTATTATTATCCTTTTTCTAGGTATTCTTTCTCCACTCACATACCTGTGTGCACTCCAGCACACTAATGTGACACACAATCTAGCTATACATTGTATATGTAATGGGAGTTGTTTATGTGAGCTAAGGTCTTGAGGGGAGAGACCAGATTCCATTGTGGAAGAAGAGGGGATAGAAAGAGACAGCTTCTTTTGCTGGAAGGCATGGTGACAACACAATAATGAAAAATAGCTCTTGCTTGGGTCATGATTGTATTTGTGTCAATGCTTGAAGGAGTTGCTTGAAGGTCTTGACAATCCTTGGTAGATTGTAACCAAGGAGGAAACTTTATTAAAACCATATTGGGCGGCACAGTCGTGCAGTGGCTAGCACCGCAGCCTCACAGCTCCAGCGACCCGGGTTCGATTCTGGGTACTGCCTGTGTGGAGTTTGCAAGTTCTTCCTGTGACCGTGTGGGTTTCTGCTGGGTTCTCTGGTTTCCTCCCACAGCCAAAGACTTGATAGGTAAATTGGCCATTGTAAATTGCCCCTAGTGTAGGTAGGTGGTGGGAGAATTGTGGGGATGTGGTGGGGAATATGGGATTAATGTAGGATTGGTATAAAATGGGTGGTTGATGGCCGGCACAGACACGAAGGGCCTGTTTCTGTGCTGTATGACTATGACATTTTGGTTCCAAGTTTTATGGGCATGGAATGGTTGGATCAAGGTTGCATTACATTATTGTGAGCATCAAAAAGGAGAACCACAACCCATAATTTAATTCAAGGCATTCATGTTAATCATTTATCAGTGAAGAGTGTGATAATAAATTGCAACTAATGGAAAATTAACCAACCAATATCTCTTCTTTGTAGAACAGCTATCATTCCTCCAACTGATTCCTAATGCTGAGAGAAGCATAATTCTGCAAGGTAATTCAACAGGGCCTTTTTCTGTGCTGTAAATACTATGTAAAATCCTGAAATATAATTTCTAGGCCCTCTGCTATTTCTTGCCCCATTTCCTCTAGGAGCCTTGGATATAATCTATCAAGTCCTGGCACTTTGAGCTTCTTTAGCTCAATTCATTTCTCTAATACGTCCCATTTAATTTATTTTACTTGTTCGTGGGATGTGGGTGTCGCTGGCTAGGCCAGCATTTATTGCCCATCCCTAATTGCCCTTGAGAAGGTGGAAGTAAGCTACCTTCTTTAACCGCTGCAGTCCATGTGAGGTAGGTACACCCACAGTGCTGTTAGGGAGTTCCAGGATTTTGACTCAGCGACAGTGAAGGAATGGCAATATAGTTCCAAGTCAGGATGGCTTGCAACTTGGAGGGGAACTTGCAGGTGGTGGTGTTCCCATGCATCTGTTGCCCTTGTCCTTCTAGGTGGTAGAGTTTGCAGGGTTGGAAGGTATTGTCGAAGGAGCCTTGGTGAGTTGCTGCAGTGCATCTTGTAGGTGGTACACACTGCTGCCACTGTGCATTGGTGGTGGAGGGAGTGAATGTTTGTAGATGGGGTGCCAATCAAGCGGGCTGCTTTGTCCTGGATGGTGTCAAGCTTGTTGAATGTTGTTGGAGCTACACCCATCCGGGCAAGTGGAGAGTATTCCATCACACTCCTGACTTGTGCCTTGTAGATGGTGGACAGGCTTTGAGGAGTCAGGAGGTGAGTTACTCGCTGCATAATTCCTAGCCTCTGACCTGCTTTTGCAACCACAGCATTTATGTGGCTGGTTCAGTTCAGTTTCTGGTCAATGATAACACCCAGGATGTTGATAGTGGGGGATTCAGCGATGGTACTGGCATTGGACATTCAAGGGGAGATGGTTAGATTTTCTCTTGTTTGAGATGGTGGTATTTGTGTGGTGAGGATGTTACTTGCCACTTATCCGCCCAGTGCTGGATGTTGTCCGGATCTTGCTGCATCTGGACACAGGTTGCTTCAGTAACTGAGGAGTTGCGAATGGTGCTGAACATTTTGCAGTCATCAGTGAACATCCCCACTTCTGACCTTATGATGGAGGGAAGGTCATTGATGAAGCACTTGAAGATGGTTGGGCCTAGGACACTACCCTGAGGAACTCCTGCAGAGATGTCCTGTGAATGTTACTTGCCACTTATCAGCCCAAGCTGATAATAATATCTCACCTTTTTTCTATATTTCAGGCTTTACTTCCTCCCCAATATCATTCTCTTCTATAAATATTGATGTGAGGTAATTGTTAAGTATCTCTGTCAGTTTCTGCTTGTTTGCTACTAACTTATTTTCCTCTCCTCTCAGGGGTCTCACCTCACATTGATCAAGCTTGATATAAAACAATATAATTTGATATAGGAGATAGAACCTTGAGGTTGTCTTTTATTTCAGTGGCAAAGTGCAATCAACACAACTTGTGTTTATGAAGCACATTTCATGTGGGAAAATGCCCCAAGCCACTCCACAGAGAAATAATTTTTTAAAAATGGATGTTATGACAAAGGGGAGATTAGAAAGGTGACAAAAAACTTGGCTACAGAGTTTTAAGGAGCCTCTTACCTGGGTAGAGGGGTGTGGAGAGGCAGACATGTTTAGGGAGGGATTGCAAAGCATGGAGTCTTTTAATAGCATAGTCTTCCAAATGCCAAGTGTTGTTATAATGGAAAATACCAGCCGAGCATTTCCTTCAGTTGAAGATCCCCAGAGACCATACTTTAAAAAGTGAAAGCAATTCCTCCCAATCACATCATAGTCTTATCAATTCGTTTCACTTTCCTCCTCCCACAACCACTCAACTTTAGCCAGTTTTTAAAAAAAAAAGAAATTGATCAGCCTCTCTCCATACCAATGTTTAAGATCAACAACACAAGTTGTAAAAGATAGGGTTATGAACATACATCCCTGCCCTTGATGACACTATCAATTGGCACTCCATCACACTGCCCAATAAAGCAGTGGTTTAAAATTATTAACACATTCTCTGTGACTGACATTTCTAAACTTCATTGTCAGTTAGGCATATTTATGATATGGACTCTACCCACCAAATTCAGCTCACAAGAATGCTCTGCAATTAATACTCTTTGATCCCCAGTGCTAATCAGGCAAAGCTGTTTCCCAATCATCCTGTACTGACAGTTACCTTTTACTTACACTTTTTACTTTCAATTAACATTGTGGTCAGATAAAAGTTCAAGGACATATTTTGCTTTTTACTGCCAGATCTGGTTATGCAAACTAGGCACCCAGTGACACAGTGCCTTAATGTATCAGTGCAACAGATCAGAAAGTAGGATGTGAGTTCTAATTATATTTTCCAAAATGTGCCAGCAAACTATAGGGGGTGGGGAGGGGGAGTCGGAAATGTGAGGTTACTACTCTTTTGCATTTATCGTGCAAGCACTAAAACAATCTCACACGTCCAAACAGTCTTCTTCATCTCTGTTTGGCCAGTAACAGTGTTTGGCAGAGATCATATGCTTGTTTTCTCACTCCATGCATGCATCCATTGTTAAAGAATGAGGTGAAAAATATTAAAGTGGAGTGAAATACAAATTTTAGAAGATCAGTTACTGTAATCAAGTACTCCAAACTGTTTCAATAAACCACAATACAAACGTGAATGCAATTTCTTAGAAAATATATATGTATTCATTGTGTGTTTGCTGTTCACATTGGTGTTGATTTAACTCAGCCAATATGCCTTTGTAAATCTCCTTGCAATAGCTTGTAACATCCTCCTAATTGCAATAATGTCCTTGCTTTGTTGAATCACTCTTCATTGCCATATCAATGTTATATCAGCAGATGATTCAACCTTTATTCCTTGGATTGTGGCTTCAAAGAGGGGTGACGCATTGGAGGCAGCTTCCAATAAAATAGTTGTGAGAGAAGAAGGCTATTATTCTGTGTACAGTCAGGTAAGCACCAACCTAACAGTAACTAATGAGCTCTAGAACTGGCAACACAGGACAAATTGGAAATGTGAGATTTTTAGTTACTTGCTGTGTACCAAAATCATAAATGTGGTTACAAACTGCAAGCTGTGTCTGCCTCAGTGAAGTGTTCCAAATTGAGCTTTCACCCAGCACTTTTCTGATGGTGAAAAATATGTTTTCAAAAGCAGAGCATAGATAGGGTTGCCAACCCTCTAGGATTGTCCCGGAGTCTCCAGGAATTAGACATTAAACTCCTGGACACTGCGAACAATCTGGGAGCAAACTCGGAGAGAAACAAAAAAGTGTGTTTTTTCATTTATTTGAGCACCTTTGTTTATTAGTTATAAAAATATTGCAGATGGAAAAATAGGCTGTTTGATTGGGTGGGATGCTTGGAGACAGGAGGTCATATGACGAAACCTCTAGGAATAGATCCAACCAAAGCTGGCAATCCCCTAACCAGGATCTGAAATCTGAAATTTTATGCATGCTATCTCTGGGATAGTGTGTCCATGATTATTAATTACTCCTTAATTACAGCATCAAACACTGGAGATCATGTGGGATAGTCTCTTTTAGAGGACAGAACATGTAGAGCTTTCAGACAAATACATACAGGCTAAAACTAATTGAATTACAGGTTAAATAATACATAAACACAGCAATACAAACCACAGTGTAGAGGTAGAGGCTACAATTTTGAAAAACAATAATAGTATTAGTCCACAAGATGTCCTTTTTACAATGTATTTCCTACAAAGCTTGAAAAGCATGGCAGGGTCAAACAGCTCTATTAAGCATTTTCAGATGGAAAAGAATGTACCATATTCAATTTTGCTGAACAGTCAACGCAGCATTTAGCAGTGCAAACTGGCTCAATCCAGAACAGAAGTAGACCCATGCCCAGGGAGCTGAGCAGAGGCAGTTTCATACCTGGGAAGCAGAGCAGAGGGAAACCCTTTACCAGGGACAGCAACAGGATCTTTAAGAGGGAAAGAGAGAGGTAGGCTCTAGCCCCCATGGACAGAGAGAAACAACCCTTCCTCAGAGACAGAGAGAGGCAGGTCCTTGCCTAGAGAGCAGAACAGAGGTCGACCTACCACCCTGAAAGCAGAGTAGAGGTGAGTGTATACTTGGGAAGTTGGAGCAGATAATGAAGCCAAGTTGAGCTATGCCTGGGGTAATAGTTAAAGTTTTAATCACTTCAAGTTTGCTTTAATTGAAATTAAGTCCAAATTATTGAGAAAGCTTTTGCACTGTTTGTGTAAGGTGTGGCAAGTTGTTAAAGCTAAGTTTATAGGTAAATTTATGATTCACTCATGTGTTGGTTATGTAATAAATTTTATTTTGAGGCATAAAATGGGATGGGTGAGGTATTATCATAGTGCCCATGCGTTAGTGATTTTATTTTAGATAGAATGTGATTGCGTGGAATACTTTGGGGTGAAATGTGGTGAGGGAATTGAAATTAGGTGAAAGGTTTGAATAGTGTGATTAGTTAATAAAGCAAATAATATTTATCTAGAAAAAAATAAAAACAATCAACAAGGTAGAAGAATGGCTAAAGGTCTACAATGTAAGTGACAAACTGATTAGCAATGATGACACAAGAATTTTTATTATAACATTTCTTTGGAGGTTTTAAAATGTGACTTTTATATAATGGAAATGTGTTAGCAAAGAACTACAACTAAAATTCCCATTCATTATTTTAAAAAGGAAAACCCTTCTTCAGGATGTTATTTTTAAAAAGATCTCAATAACAACATTCTCAATGCAGTTTTGCCATCAGAATGCCAAAAAGTAAATAATAAGGGATTATTGTTAATTAAATGCATTTAAGCTTATTCCTGCTTTTTTCAGTGACTAGAACTGACATTATCATGAAAATAGCTTGAGGAATTACTGAGGCCAGCTGCATAAGGTAGCTAGATAACATTAGTCGAGATACAATAATTAACAAAGGGTGCAAGAGTTACAAGTCTGACAGTTTGAGGAAGTACAGTTATCAGTAGGTAGTTTTGTGTGGGTGTATGTGATTTCTTCATACCAATTCCTCCAGTGATGTCATAGACAGTTTATTCTCTTCTAAAGTATATTTGAAGAAATAATGCTAGAAAAATATGCCTTCACACAATTTCTGCCTATTCAGAACAAAAGTGAATAATATGGCATTTATGAGCAACTCTCATTATTGGGTTATTATAGATATACTTTACAGTGTCAATTACTTGAGATAGTGAATTCCGACTTTGCCCTCAGCAAGAACTGTACAACATTTAATTAGGGAATTGTGATAAAGATTCCATTCTGATGCACAAGGTGTACAAAAACATACACAATCATGTTATTTGTCTAGCTTAATAATAATGCCATACAACATACAATATCACAGCTGCAGTAATGACACTGGTTTGTATTTTTTGAGAACTATGGACTCTCTGAATGAGGATGCATAATACCTTGAATTAATAATGTCTTCAATTAGCAAACCCAGCTCCACTTACTTTAATTAACAACTCCCAACCTACCTACTCCAATCAATGTCACTCCCCAACTATTCTAATTAACCCTGATCTTTTACCTACTTTAATCACCAACTCCACCTACTCAAATTAGCAACTATCAACTCCATTTATTTTGATTGGTAACCCATCCTCATTCCAATAATTAACAAAACCCTAACCTCACTTACTCTAATTACAAATTGCAACCATGTTTATTCTAATTAACAACCCAACTACTAGTATGATAGCAACCTTTCAACCATTCCAATTGTAATTCACAAACAACAGCTATACTTATTGTAATTAGCAATTCCTAACCCTCAGCGACTGTAATTAACAAATTCTAATCCCACCCATTGTAATTAGCAACAATCCCAACAGATCTAATTAGCAAACAGTGCCTTGATGCACAGGACATCAGTATTGCCAGTTATCAGCTAGAAAAATCATGACCCCTAATTCTTCTAACAGTCAATTCCATAGGAGATTTTTTAAAATCAAACTGTTTAATTTTCCAATATGCCACAGCATAGTTGCAACTGTGATCATCTCTGACGACAGTGATAGCTCATGTCTGTAAATAAACACATATGACTCTGTATTTAGCATGTTCTAATGCCACCCACACATGAAAATCCCAAAGTTGTTACTTCAATCTAGCAATGCACTTGTCGTTTCTTGATTCTATTTTGTAACGATTGTTCATTTTACAGGTTCTGTACTTTGATAACTGCATGGCCATGGGCCATGTAGTCCGGAGAAAGAAGTCTAATGTGGTTGGGAATGAACGACGCATAATGACGATATTTCGCTGCATTCAAAACATGCCAAACAACATGGCCAGTAATACCTGTTTCACTGCTGGTAAGACCAGGGCCATACACAATATATACCATATATCCATAAAAGCTTAATATTTACTTTCTGGAATGTAGAGTTAAAAAACACATGACTGAGTAAGCCATACACTAGCCACAGTAGGAAATGAAAAACTGATTAACGCCCCCTTTATTTCACACAGTTGCCTCCAATGACAACAGCACCTTTGGTTGCAGCCCTGAATTGCAAATGCAACAGTGGCAGTGCTACTAAAGACACTAAAATCCATCTCGGGATCAAATTTCCTCAGTGCGTCTGATGGCAAGTAAAGCAAAATGGAATCCATTGACAACACTTATATTCTGCCACTGGTCACTTGACTTCTCTGGCATCCTCATAGGCCATCAATATATTTTTTTCCATTAGCAAATGTCTCAGCCAGAAGAACGACGTCTCAAACCTAACTTGGTCCTAACTGCTTGTGCAAAACTAGTGCATAAGTGGTTGCCCTATTTCTTTATTATTTGCTCTTGGGATGTAAATGGTGCTGTCAAGGCTGCATTTACTACCCATCCCTAGCTGCACAGAGAAGGTGGTGGTGGACTTTCTTTTTGAAATTTTGCAGTCCCTGTGATGACAGTGCTCCCATGAGTGTGTTAGGCAGGGAATTCCAGCATTTTTAGCAGGCAATAATTAAGCAATGGTAGTATATGGATAAGTCAGGATGGTGTGTGACTTGGAGGTGATGGTGGTCCCACAATCTTGCTGCTCTTGGTGGTAGAAGTCAAAGACCTGGTAGATGCTTGTTATAGTAAGCTTGATAAATGCTACAGCATATCTTGCAGATAGGTAGCCAAAGTGCACCAATAGTGAGGGTGTGGATATTCAGTTCAATGACAATGACACCAAACAAGGGGACTGCTCTGTCCTGGAAGTTGTCAAACATCTTGAGCTGAATTTTCAGGTCCCCCGAAGACAGGGGTACCCATAAAACACTGGCGCTGGCCGGCCAGCATGTCAGTAGCAGGACACTGATGCTGGCTTCCCGGTGCCAGCCATTTTGAGGGAGGCAAGTTCAGGGCCCAGGAAGACCACCTGTCCCCATGAAGCAGGCAGGAAATTAGGCTCATTAAGACCTTGTTAAAGGTAAGTTTAGGAGGCCAACTGAGATTTTCCAGTCAGCCTCCAGTTTTCCGATGTGAGGGAGGGGGGGGGGCAAATCAATTGCCTGGAGGCAGGCACCCAGTAGCAGGCTGGGATGCCAGCACTCCAAATAGGCCTATAGGCCCACCCTACCTGCCTGGGTGGGTATACAGCCAAAGACCACCCTATAGAGGTGTTCCTCCTGCCCCCATAGTGGTGGCCCAGCTGCTTTTTCTGTGTTTTTATTAAATTTTTTAGTAAGTGACTGAGAGGGCACCTTCTTGTTGAGTTACTTACTTTGTACTGCAGCTGGGTGCTTCTCTGAAGCTGGAAGCACTCTAATTGTCCCTCCAGCTTCGAGACCCCACTCTCCCGCCCTTAATTGGACAGGAAGCCCGTCTCTATGCCAATTAAGGGCTCAGCCAATTGAAAATCTTAACTTTAATCAGTTCCACCACTAACCACTACCCCTTCCCCCCCCACCCGCCTCCCCGCACCCCCATCCTGGATTTCTGGTTTCTGACCCGAAAAAAAACAGTTCCTGTTTCCTGCCTCCGTGGCGAAATAGAGCCCCTTGTTCTTGCAGCTGTTCTCATCCAAGTGAGTGGTCAATGTTCCACCACACTCCTGACTGGAGCTTCGTAGGTGCCTGTGAGGGAGGCTCTGATCTGTTGGCTGTGGAACCACTTCGCTGAGTACCCTGTCACTGCCCTGCTCTTATAGCCACATTGTCGATGTGATTGGTGACCCTCAGGATGTTGATGGTAGTGCCACTGAAGATTGGGGAAGACATTTATGTGACATTAATGTTACCTTTACCTGCCACTTGTCAACCCAACTGGATATTATCCAGGTCCCTGCTGTAGTCTGACATGCACTTCTTTATTTTTGGACAAATTGTGAATGCAGCTGAACACTATAGAATCATCAATGAGCAGCCCCACTCATGACCTTAAGACAGATGGATGATCATTGAAGAAACAGTTGAAGAAACTACTGCAGCAATATCCTGTGGCAGTGTCGATTGGCTTCTAACAACCGCAACTATTTTCTTTATATCAAGTATGACTCCAGCTACTGGATGCTCTTCTTTATTGACCTCAGTTTTGCTTGGATTCCTTAATACAATTCTTGTTTGAATGCTGCCTTGATGTTGAGGGGAGCTTCTCACCACCTTTCCTCGGGCATTCAGTCGTGAATCCCTGTCTGGATCAAAGCTCTGATGAGGTCTGGAACAAAATGGCTCTGGCAGAACTTGAACTAAAAGTTAGCAAGCAGGTTATTGATAATTACGTGGATGGTACTATTGATGGCATCTTCCATCACTCTATTTATATCATAGTAAAGGAGATTGATGGACAAGTAAAAACAGAAAATGTTAGAAATAACTCAGCAGATCACACAGTAACAGTAGTTAACCGGTTTTAAAAGTGGTATTTTTAAAAATTAGCTGTTTCTTAAGAATAAATAAATAAGTCTTTGTGAGTTCCATTCCTGATGGATGAGATATTCTAATATGAAAATAATCAAAGGCTACTTGAAGGCTTCATGTGGATTTGATGAAATTGTCTGTTCTTAATAGGCATTCAAATACTTCGGCTGCAGCAGGCATCAAACACCGGCGAATTCCAGAAAATACAATCAGTCAAGAGAGATTCAATCTTGAAGCAAATACTTCCTGGCTTGGAAGTAAAGAAAAGTACCTTCAGCAATACAAACATTCTGAAGGGGGAGGGTGAACAGTCAAAGGTCGTAGTACACATTGGTACCAACGACATATGTAGAAAGAGGGATGAGGTCCTGCAACAAGAATTTAGGGAGCTAGGTAGCAGATTAAAAAGCAGGACCTCAAAGGTCATAATCTCTGGATTACTCCCGGTGCCACGTGCTAGTGAGTATAGGAATAGGAGGATAGAGCAGATGAACGTATGGCTGAGGAGATGGTGCAGGAGGGAGGGCTTTAGTTTCATGGATCACTGGGTCTGTTTCTGGAGAAAGTGGGACCTGTACAAGTTGGACGGGTTGCACCTGAACCGGAAGGGGATCAACATCCTTGCTGGGAGGTTTGCTAGTGCTGTTGGGGGGAGTTTAAACTAATTTGGCAGGGGATGGGATACAGAGTGGAGGTACAGTAGGGGGTGATGCACAGTCAAATATAGAAGAGAAACTGAGTCAGTCTGGAAGGAAGAGCAAATATAGATCTGTTGAGGCACAAGTGCAAAATGCAAGGCTGGACTGCATCTATTTTAATGCAAGCAGTCTTACTAGTAAGGCAGATGAACTGAGGGCATTGATTAGCACATGGCATTATGATATTATTGCTATCACAGAGACATGGTTGAGGGAGGGGCAGGACTGGCAACTCAATATTCCAGGGTATAGAATCTTCAGGGGTGACAGGGGAGGGGATAAAAGAGGAGGAGGCATTGCACTGTTGATCAAGGAGTCAATTACTGCAGTAAGGAGGGATGATATTTAGAACATTACAGCGCAGTACAGGCCCTTCGGCCCTCGATGTTGCGCCGACCTGTGAAACCATCTGACCTACACTATTCCATTTTCATCCATGTGTCTATCCAATGTCCACTTAAATGCCCTTAAAGTTGGCGAATCTACTACTGCTGCAGGCAGGGCGTTCCACGCCCTTACTACTCTCTGTGTAAAGAAACTACCTCTCACATCTGTCCGATATCTATCACCCCTCAACTTGAAGCTATGTCCCCTCGTGTTTGCCATCACCATCCGAGGAAAAAGACGCTCACTATCCACCCTATCTAACCCTCTGATTATCTTATATGTCTCTATTAAGTCACCTCTCCTCCTCCTTCTCTCCAACGAAAACAACCTCAAGTCCCTCAGCCTTTCCTCGTAAGACCTTCCCTCCATACCAGGCAACATCCTAGTAAATCTCCTCTGCACCCTTTCCATAGCTTCCACATCCTTCCTATAATGCGGTGACCAGAACTGCACGCAGTACTCCAGGTGCGGTCTCACCAGAGTTTTGTACAGCTGCAGCATGACCTCGTGGCTCCGAAACTCGACCCCCCTACTAATAAAAGCTAACACACCATATGCCTTCTTAACAGCCCTATTAACCTGGTTAGCAACCTTCAGGGATTTATGCACCTGGACACCAAGATCTCTCTGTTCATCTACAGTACCAAGAATCCTCCCATTAGCCCAGTACTCTGCATTCCTGTTACTCCTTCCAAAGTGAATCACCTCACACTTTTCCGCATTAAACTCCATTTGCCATCTCTCAGCCCAGCTCTGCAGCCTATCTATGTCTCTCTGTATCCGACAACATCCTTCGGCACTATCCACAACTCCACCGACCTTAGTGTCATCTGCAAATTTACTAACCCACCCTTCTACACCCTCTTCCAGGTCATTTATAAAAATGACAAACAGCAGTGGCCCCAAAACAGATCCTTGCGGTACACCACTAGTAACTAAACTCCAGGATGAACATTTGCCATCAACCACCACCCTCTGTCTTCTTTCAGCTAGCCAATTTCTGATCCAAAGCTCTAAATCACCTTCAACCCCATACTTGCGTATTTTCTGCAATAGCCTACTGTAGGGAACCTTATCAAACGCCTTACTGAAATCCATATACACCACATCCACTGCTTTACCCTCATCCACCTGTTTGGTCACCTTCTCGAAAAACTCAATAAGGTTTGTGAGGCACGACCTACCCGTCACAAAACCGTGCTGACTATCTCTAATGTACTTATTCTTTTCAAGATGATTATAAATCCTGTCTCTTATAACCTTTTCCAACATTTTACCCACAACCGAAGTAAGGCTCACAGGTCTATAATTACCAGGGCTGTCTCTACTCCCCTTCTTGAACAAGGGGACAACATTTGCAATCCTCCAGTCTTCCGGCACTATCTTAGAAGGTTCCTCAAATGAGGCCATATGGGTAGAACTTAAAAACAAAAAGGGGGCAATCACTTGGCTGGGAGTGTACTACAGGCCTCCAAACAGTCAGGGAGAGATAGAGGAGCAGATATGTAGGCAAATCTCAGAGCGGTGTAAAAATAATGGGGTAATAATAGTAGGGGATTTCAACTTACCTAATATCAACTGGGATAGTCTTAGTGCAAAAGGCTTAAAGGGGGTGGAATTCTTAAAATGCATACAGGAGAGCTTTTTGAGCCAGCACGTAGAAAACCGTCCAAGAGAAGGGGCAGTACTGGACCTAATCCCAGGGAATGAAGCCGGACAAGTGGTAGAAGTGTCAGTGCGGGAGCATTTCGGGGATAGTGACCATAACTCTGTAAGATTTAAGGTAGTTATGGAAAAGGACAAAGACAGACCAGAAATAAAGGTACTGAATTGGGGAAGGCCGGTTTCAGTATAATAAAACAGGATCTGGCCAAAGTGAACTGGGAGCAGCTACTTGTAGGAAAATCTACATCAGGCCAGTGGGAGTCATTCAAAAAGGAAATAGTGAGGGTTCAGAGCCAACATGTACCTGTTAAGGTGAAGGGTAGGACCAACAAGTCCATGGAACCCTGGATGTCAAGCGATATAGAGGATTGGATCAGGAAAAAAAAGGAGGCTTATGGCAGATTCAGAGGGTTGAAAACAGCAGAGGCCCTAGAGGAGTATAGAAAGTGTAGGGTGGGGTGGGTACTTAAAAAAGTAATTAGGAGAACGAAGAGGCGACAGGAAAAAAAACTGGTGGGCAAGGTAAAAGAAAATCCCAAGGCATTTTCTAAGTATATGAAGGCCAAGAGGACAAGCAGGGAAAGAGTAGGGCCCATTAAGGACCAAAGTGGCAATCTGTGTGTGAAGCCGGAGGATTTAGGTGAGGTTTTAAATGATTACTTTTCATCGGTGTTCACTATGGAGAATGACGAAGTAGATGTAGAGATCATGGAGGGGGATTGTGATATACTTGAACATCTTCGTATTGAAAGGGAGGAGGTATTAGCTGTTTTAGTGGGCTTAAAAGTGGATAAATCCCCAAGCCCAGATGAGATGTATCCCAGGCTGTTATGTGAGGCAAAGGAAGAGATAGCAGGGGCTCTGACATAAATTTTCAAATCCTCTCTGGCCACAGGAGAGGTACCAGAGGATTGGAGGACAGTGAATGTGGGACCATTATTCAAAAAGGGTAGCAGGGATAAACCAGGAATTTACAGGCCGGTGAGTCTAACATCAGTGGTTGGGAAACTATTGGAAAAAATTCTGAGGGACAGGATTAATCACCACTTGGAGAGGCAGGGAATAATCAAGGATAGTCAGCATGGCTTTGTCAGGGGGAGATCGTATCTAACTAACTTGATTGAATTTTTCGAGGAGGTGACTAGATGTGTAGATGAGGGTAAAGCAGTTGATGTAGTCTACATGGACTTCAGTAAGGTTTTTGATAAGGTCCCACATGGGAGATTGGTTAAGAAGGTAAGAGTCCATGGGATCCAGGACAATTTTGCAAATTGGATCCAAAATTGGCGTAGTGGCAGCAGGCAGAGGGTGATGGTCGAGAGTTGTTTCTGCGAGTGGAAGCCTGTGATCAGTGGTGTACCACAGGGATCGTTGCTGGGACCCTTGCTGTTTGTAGTGTACATTAATGATTTAGACATGAATATAGGAGGTATGATCAGTACGTGTGCAGATGACATGAAAATTGGTGGTGTCGTAAATAGCGAGGCGTAAAGCCTTAGATTACAGGACGATATAGATGGGCTGGTAAGATGGGCAGAGCAGTGGCAAATGGAATTTAATCCTGAGAAATGTGAGGTGATGCATTTTGGGAGGACTAACAAGACAAGGGAATATACAGTGGATGGTAGGGCCCTAGGAAGTACAGAAGGTCAGAGGGACCTTGGTGTACTAGTCCCTAGATCACTGAAGGCAGCTTAGTTTTTAGTTTAGAGATACAGCACTGAAACAGGCCCTTCAGCCCACCGAGTCTGTGCCGACCATCAACCACCCATTTATACTAATCCTACACTAATTCCATATTCCTACCACATCCCCACCTGTCCCTATATTTCCCTACCACCTACCTATACTAGGGGCAATTGCTAATGGCCAATTTACCTATCAACCTGCAAGTCTTTGGCATGTGGGAGGAAACCGGAGCACCCGGAGGAAACCCACACAGACACAGGGAGAACTTGCAAAGTCCACACAGGCAGTACCCAGAATTGAACCCGGGTCGCTGGAGCTGTGAGGCTGTGGTGCTAACCACTGTGCCGCCCCTAATGCACAGATAGATAAGGTGGTTAGGAAGGCATATGGGATACTTGTCTTTATTAGCCGAGGCATAGAATATAAGAGCAGGGCGGTTATGATGGAGCTATATAAATCGCTAGTTAGGCCACAGCTGGAGTACTGTGTACAGTCCTGGGCACCACACTATAGGAATGATGTGATTGCACTGGAGAGGGTGACGAGGAGATTCACCAGGATGTTGCCTGGGCTGGAGCATTTCAGCTATGAAGAGAGCATGAAAAGGCTAGGGTTGTTATCCTTAGAGCAGAGAAGGTTGAGGGGGGGACATGATTGAGGTATACAAAATTATGAGGGGCATTGATAGATTAGATTGGAAGAAACATTTTCCCTTAGCGTAGGGGTCAATAACTAGGGGGCATAGATTTAAGGTAAGGGGCAGGAGATTTAGAGGGGATTTGAGGGAAAAAAATTTCACCCAGCGGGCAGTTGGAATCTGGAACGCACTGCCTGAAGAGGTGGTAGAGGCAGGAACCATCACAACATTTAACAAGTATTTAGATGAGCACTTGAAATGCCATAGCATACAAGGCTACGGGCCAAGTGCTGGAAAATGGGATTAGAATCGGTAGGTGCTTGATGGCCAGCACGGACACGATGAACCGAAGGGCCTGTTTCTGTGCTGTATGACTCTAAACAGTCTCTTAAAAGAAAGAACTTTTTCCTCCTCAATAGGCAATCAGCTCAGTCCATAGCTCCCTATAGAATTTTTGCTGAGAGAAAATAGACAGCTCTTTAATAGTATGCCTCACTGGAAAGTCTCTCGAAACAAACTGGTTCAGACCATTTTTTGCCAGTTTTACACACAATCAAATCGAAACATTATACCATGTGACCTGCCTCTCTCCTGCTGTGGCCTAGGGTAACAAAATGCAGCTATGGCGCACTGAGCCCCAGAAATCCAAAACTTCTCTCCCTGCCTTAAATACACACTGTTTTTAAGAGTCTTAAAGGCACACTATTTTAATCCAAGGAGCAATATAGTCCAAGTCAGTGACAATAATGTTCTGGTTATTCTGTTGAATCATTTTGCTTTTCCTTTTTTGGATTAATAATCTATCAGCTGTGAAGTAAAAAGGTGAATAAAATTAAACAAATTGCACAAAATTACTCATTTTTTTATTCGTTCATGGCATGTGAGCATTACTAACAAGGCCAGCATTTATTACCAATCCCTAATAGCCCTTGAGAAGGTTGTGTTAAGCCACCTTCTTGAACCATTGCAGTCTATGTGGTATATGTGTACAAAGTGCTGTTAGGGAGGGATTTCCAAGTTTTTTACCAGTGACATTGAAGGAAAGGTGATATATTACCAAGTCTGGATGGGGTGTGACTTGTAGGGGAACTTGCAGTTGGTGATATTTCTCCCCTTGTTCTTCTAGGTGGTAGAGGTCGCCGCTTTGAAAAGTGCTGTCAAAGGAATCTTGGCGAGTTATAGCAGTGCATATTGTAGATGGTACACCAACTAAACCATTTGAATCCCTTGATTCTATATCAGCCTGTATCTTATTCTAGGGATCCATTATTCTACATGAAAACTATTTGAACCTCTTGTTCATATTACAGGTTGTGACACACTTATTCTACAAACAAATTTAAATTTACTTAAACATATGCCAGTTACTGAGTACACTTTGTCGATGCATTTATAAAAGATCAGCTCAGATAAAACCAAATTAGAAGAACAGCCCTTCATAAAGACCATTTTCAACCATCTTTTTTGTTCTTTTGTTTACTGTGTCTTTCTGATTTAGGAATTGTGAAGCTTGACCGAGGGGATGAACTGGAACTCCTGTTACCGTCCAGGCCCAATGCTAACATTTCCATGGAGAAAGATTCAACATTTTTTGGTGCCATACAATTATTATGAAGCAACTATTTGAGAACACAATGACCGCCCAAGAGTGGGATTATTTTACCTGAGTCGCAGTTCACCTAGCATGTCTCCGCTGATCTCCAGGATTAATGTTGTAATCAAAAGACATCAGCTTCATTAATCAAGATGGTGGATTTATCTGATGTCATCACAGTGATTGTGAAGCATTTGTGGTACTAAGATCTGCAGTTTCCACTCACTTGCTAAGTTACTTTACAATCAATTCTAATTGCACACGCTTTGGGTGGAATCTAATGCAGCTCCAGGCCCTCTTCTCTCATATGTGACAAGTCTTCTGTTTTCACTGTCTGAAAAATAAATTGTTACTTGCTTTCATAAACCTGACTTCCCAATGCCGGCAGTTTCCCAGATCTTTGCATGTGACTTAGATCCATAGAACCAAAGAAAAATTACGGCACAGAAGGAGGCCATTCAGCCCGTCGTGTCCGTGTCAGCTGAAAATAAAAAACTAGCTGCCCAATCTAATCCCACCTTCCAGCACCTGGTCTGTAGCCTTGTCGGTTACAGCACTTCAGGTACATATCCTGGTACCTTTTAAAAGAATTGAGGGTTTCTGCCTCCACCACCATTCCTGGTAGTGAATCTCAGACACGCACCACCCTCTGGGTGAAAATTTTTTTCCTCATGTCCCCTCTAATCTTTCTACCAATCACCTTAAATCTGTGCCCCCTGGTAATTGACCTCTTCACTAGGGAAAACAGGTCCTTCCTGTCTACTCTATCAAGGCCCCTCATAATTTTGTACATCTCTATTAAGTCACCCTTCAGCCTCCTCTGTTCTATGGAAAATAACACTAGCCTATCCAATCTTTCCTCATAGCTGCAACTTTCGAGCCCTGGCAACATTCTTGTAAATCTCCTCTGTATTCTCTCCAAAGCAATTATGTCCTTTCTGTAATGTGGTGACCAGAACTGCACGCCATACTCCAACTATAGTCTAACCAGTGTTTTATACAGTTCCAGCATGACATCCCTGCTTTTGAATTCTATACCTAGGCCAATAAAGGAAAGTATTCCAAATGCCTTCTTCACCAATCTATCTATCTGTCCTGCCACCTTCAGGGACCTGTGGACATGTACTCCAAGGTCTCTCACTTCTACCCCTCTCAATATCCTCCTGTTTATTGTGTATTCCCTTGCTTTATTTGCCGTCCCCAAATGCATTACCTCACACTCCTCTGGATTGAATTCCATTTGTCACTTTTCTGCCCAATTAACCAAACCATTGATATCATTCTGGAGTCTACGACTATCCTCTTAACTATCAATTACATGGCCAATTTTTGTGTCATCAGCAAATTTCCCAAATATGCCTCCCACATTTAAGTCCAAATCATTAATATATACCAGAAACAGCAAGATGATCCTCAGTGCATCCGTTATTTCCTCCCTGGCTTTCTTTAACAACCTAGGATGCAATCCATCCAGCCCTGGTGATTTGTCCACTTTCAAGGATGTCAGACTCGCTCGTACTTCCTCTCCCATTCTGCTTATTGTAGCTAATATTTCACACTCCTCTTTAACTACAATGTCTATATCTACCCTCTCCTTTGTGAAGACAGAGACAAAAAACTCATTAAGAACCCTGCCCACATCTTCTGCATCCACACATAATTTCCCTTGTACATCTCTGATAGGCCCTACCCTTTCCTTAGTTATCCTCTTGCTCTTAATGTACTGATAAGACATCTTTGGGTTTTCCTTGATTTTACCTGCCAATAATTTTTCATGTCCTCTTTTTGCTTTTCTAATTTCCTTTTTTACTTCACACTGCACTTTCTATACTCCTCTAGGCTTTCCAAAGTATTAAGATTTTTGTGATCGTTATAAGCTTTCTTTTTCTGCTTTAACTTACTCTGTAAGCTTCTATATAACCAGGGGGCTCTAGATTTGGCAGTACCACCCTTTGTCTTTGTGGGGACATGCCTACACTGTGCCTGTAGTATCTCACTTTTGAATGCCTCCCACTGGTTTGCCACGGATTTTCCTTCAAGTAGCTGTATCCAGTCCACTTTCACCAGGTCATCTCTCAATGTCTTAAAATTTGCTTTCCCCCAATTTCGAACTTTTACTCATCTTTGTCTTTGTCTTATCTTTGTCCTTTTCCATGATTATGCTAAAACTTACTGTATTATGGTCACTATCTCCAAAATGGTCACCCACTGTTACTTCCTCTGCTTGCCCAGCTTCATTACTGAAGAATAAATCTAGAATTGCGCCCCCTCTCATTGGGCTTACTACGTTTTGGCTAAAAAGTTCTTTTGAATGTAGTTCAACAATTTTGTCCCCTCTGTGCCCTTCACACTGTTTGCATCTCTGATATTGAAATCCCCAACTATTATTGTCCGATAGTTTTTGCACTTAGAAATTTGCCCACATATTTGTTTTTCTACCTCCCTCTCACTATTTGGGGTCTACAGTACACTCCTAGTAATGTGGCTGCCCCTTTTTTATTTCTGAGTTCCACCCATATGGCCTCATTTGATGATTCATTTAGCATATAATCCCTCCTCAAAGCTGATTCCTTAACTAATAATGCTACATCCCCTATCCCACCTGAAAGCTCTATATCCACGGATGTTGAGTTGCCATTCTTGCCCCTCCTTAAGCCAAGTTTCCGTTATAGCAATGATATCATGTTGCCATGTGTCTATCTGTGCCCTCAGCTCATCGGCTTTATTTACTCCATGCATTTAAATAACTACCCTTTAACACTGCCAAATTCCTCTGCTGCACACTTTTTAATCTTTGCTTCTTCTCTCTTTCAGAGTCACTCGCTAATTTTCTGCCTCCTGTTCCTTGCCCTGAAATTGTTCTATCTAAGACTGCACTCAGATTCCCATCCTCCTGCCAAGCTAGTTTAAACCATCCCCAACAGCACTAGCAAACCTTCCTGCAAGGATATTTGTCCCAGTCCTGTTCAGGTGCAGACCCTCCGGCTTGTACCGGTCACACCTTCCCCAGAACCGGTCCCAATGCCCCAGAAATCTGAAGCCCTCCTTCCTGCACCATCTCTCCAGCCACGCATTCATCTAGTGTATTTTCCTATTTCTATACTCACTAGCATGTGGCCTTAGGAGTAATCCAGAGATTACTACCTTTGAGATCCTGCTTGGTAATCTCGTTCCTAACTCCCTAAACTCAGCCTGCAGGACCTCATCCCTCTTTCTTCCTATATCATTAGTACCAATGTGGACCATGACCTCTGGCTGTGCACCCTTGCCCTCCAGAATGCCCTGTAGCTGTTCAGCGATATTCATGACCCTTGCACCAGGGAGGCAACACACCATCCTGGAATCACATCTGTGACCACAGAACGTCTGTCTGTTACCCTAACTATAAAATCCCCTATCAATATTGCTCTCTTGTCCTTTCTCCTCCCTCCCTATACAGCTGAGCAACCCATGATGCACCGGTTCTGACTCTTGCTGCACTCTCCAGAGGAACCCTCTCTCCCATCAGTACTCAGAACTGAATACTGGTTAGAAAGTGGGATGCCCTCTGGGGACTCCTGCACTACCTGCCTTGACCTTCTTGTCTGTCTGGCAGCCACCCAGTCTCTCTCTGCCTGTGCTCTAAGTTCCGGGGTGACTATCTCCTGAAACATGCTATCCGCGTAGTTTTCTGCCTCGCGGATGCACCACAGTGACTCCAGCCACCGCTCGAGTTCCAAAACCCAGAGCTCAAGCTTCTGCAGCCTGTGACACTTCCTGCTGATGTGTTCGCCAAGGACGCATGGTGCGTCCACGACTTCCCATGTGCCACAGGAGACACATTCCACTTGGCCGAGCTGCCCTGCCATTAATTAGCTTTACAAACTAACAATAGTTAGTTAGTAATAAGTGGAATAACTTACCAGTTACTTGCCAATCAGCTTCTTCCCCTGTACCATGGAGGCTGAAAAGGCAGAAAAGAAAAGAAAGACTGCAAAGAGCACCTCTTTCCTCTAGTCAGCGAAATCCCTCACACACAACTCACAGCCTGACTCTGTCCAAACAGCACGATTCTAAGTAGTAATTATTGATAAATTACACTAATTAAAACAAAACCTTAGTAGTACTAACCTTATCACTTACAAGGTAGCTATTTGACAGTTTAAAAGAAAGAACTTTTCTCCCCCTGATTTTTAAGCTATTTACAGGTAATAACAGCACTTACTTATCAACCAATCACCTTACAGATCTCATGTGATGTCACTGGTAGTTTTTGTTTCCTCTTTTCAAACCTAGATGCGCCGACAGAGAGAGCGAGCTCGCCTGCCGTCTGCTGCTGCTCTGGTCTGAGGTAGGTGAGGGCCTTGAGCCCTGCTCTTTATTTCTCCAGGTCCCGCTCCGGATCCGCCCCCTCCCAGGTCTGCTGCTGACTGCTGCTGCTCGGGTCTGAGGTAGGTGAGTGTCTCGAGCCCTGCTCTTTATTACTCCAGGTCCCGCTCCGGATCCGCCCCCTCCCAGGTCTGCTGCTGACTGCTGCTGCTCGGGTCTGAGGTAGGTGAGTGTCTCGAGCCCTGCTCTTTATTACTCCAGGTCCCGCTCCGGATCCGCCCCCTCCCAGGTCTGCTGCTGACTGCTGCTGCTCCGGTCTGAGGTAGGTGAGTGTCTCGAGCCCTGCTCTTTATTTCTCCAGGTCCCGCTCCGGATCCGCCCCCTCCCAGGTCTGCTGCTGACTGCTGCTGCTCCGGTCTGAGGTAGGTGAGAGCCTCGAGTCCCACTCTTTATTGTTCCAGGTCCCGCTCCAGATCCGCCTCCTCCCAGGTCCGCCGACTGCCGCTGCTCCGGTCTAAGGTCTTCTCTCGAGGCCTTTGCAAAGTCAAGACTGCATTGCTGTCATGGACTGCAAGTCAAGGGCATTATGAACAAAACAGTGAATCCTCCTGGGATTACACCATTGTGTCATACTGGAGTGAGGGCTGATAGAGCCAGTGGGATCTTTGAAGAGGGACAGACCTTTCTTTAGGTAGAACATTGCAGTGGCTCACTTGTAATCTTTTCTGAGGAAACTTACTATATGTTTTTGGCATGGGCAAAATCTCTCGAAAAATAGCATATGTTTTTATTGGGGAGGGGGGAGGAAGGGAGAGGACCCAGAAAAGCTTTGCATTATGTAAATGCCTGGTACACATGACAAGACGACGAGCTTTGATACGATTTACATCAGTTGCTTCATTAAGATGTGTGTGTCCAACATCCAGTACTGGATGAGCAGAAATTTCCTCCAACTAAATATTTGGAAGACCAAAGTCATTGTTAAACTCTGTTTCCTACCCTCCGACTCCATCAGTTACCCTGGCAATTGTCTGAGGCAGAACCAGACGGTGTCATGTTTGATGCCGGATGAGCTTCCGCATCACCACCAAGAACGCCTACCTCCATCTCTGTAACACTGCCCAATTCCGTCCTTGCCTCAGCTCATCTGCTGCTAAAACCCTCATCCGTGACTTTGTTACTCCTAGGCTTGACTTTGCTAATACTTTCCTTGCTGGCCTTCCATATTCCACCCTCCATAAACTTAAGCTCATCCAAAACTCTGATGCCCGTATTCTAACTCGCACCAAGTCTGTTCACACATCACCCCTGTGCTCGCTGGCCTACATTGGCTCCCAGTTAAGCAACGACTCAATTTTAATATTCTCATGCTTGTTTTCAAGTCCCTTTACAACCTTGCCCCTCCTTATCTCTGTAATCTCCACCCTTACAACCTTCCAAGATCTCTGTGCTCTTCCAAATCTGGCCTCTTGCACATTTCTAATTTTAGTTGCTCCAGCATTGTCAGCCCTGCCTTCAACTGCCAAGACCCTAAGCTCTGGAATTGCCTCCATTAGCTGCTCTACCTCTCTTGCCTCTTTAAGATGCTTCTTAAAACCTATCGCTTTGATCAACCTTTGGTCATCTGTCCTAATATCGCTTTATGTGGCTCATTGTCAAACTTTGTTTCATGTCACTCCTGTGAAGCACAGGACATTTTACTATATTAAAGGTTGTAATAAATACAAATAATAGTCGGTCTCATTTGAAAATAAATTATGTTGCTGCTTTTCATGAAACATCTTTAATATAAGGAGTTCACAGAATCACAGAATTGTTACAGTGCAGAAGGAGGCCATTCAGCCCGTCGTGTCTGTACCAACTCTCCGAAAGAGCAATTCACCTAGTGTCATTCCCCCGCCTTCTCCCCATAACCCTGCACATTCTTCCTTTTCAAATAACAGTCTAATTTCCTTATGAATGCTTCAACTGAACCTGCTTCCACCAAACTCTCAGGCAGTGCATTCCAGACCTTAACCAGTTGCTGTGTGAAAAGGTTTTTCCTCATGTCACTTTTGCTTCTCTTACCCATTACTTTAAATCTGTGCCCTCTCGTTCTCGATTCTTTCATGAGTGGGAACAGTTTCTTTCTATCTACTCAGTCCAGACCCCTCATGATTTAGAATATCTCTACCAAAATCACCTCTCAGCCTTCTCTTCTCCAAGGAAAACAGTCCTAACTTCTCCAATCTATCTTCATAACTAAAGTTCCTCATCCTTGGAATCTTTCTTGTGAATCTTTTCTGTACTCTCTCCAATGCCCTCACATCTTTCCTAAAGTGCGGCGCCCAGAACTGGATGCAGTACTCCAGCTGAGACCGAACTAGTGTCTTATACAAGTTCAATATAACTTGCTTGCTCTTATACTCTATTCCCCTATTAATAAAGACCAGGATACTGTATGCTTTATTAACCGCGCTCTCAACCTATCCTGCCACTTTCAATGACTTCAATGAGGAGTTTTGTATGTACATTAGACAATGGATATATATTTTATAAATTTATTTTTTTGTAAATTGATGACATTGCAAAATGTCTTCAACACAGCCAATTTCTCACCCTCTATGCCATTTTCTGATTAGTTACAGTTGGTGAGTTCTTATTGCCCCCCCCCCCAGGTGGCAGGGTATGAGATGGGGGTGTTGGTAAAATGCCAGGGAGCCCTGTTGGGAGGGTTCCCTGGTGCAGTCCCGCTGGGTCATTTTACCAGCAGCGGGAACGGCAGTGGCTCAGCTGACTGTTGATTGGAGGTGGGTGGCCAATTAAAGGCTCAATTGAGGGCCATCTTCGCCAGTGGTGGAGTGGACCCCACCACATGGGGAGGCTGCCACCTGCATCGAGGCAGCCTTCCGGCAGCTTTCCGGGGAGGGAGGCCATCGCATTGGGAGGCTTCATGGTCCCATGAGGGGGCCCCCGGCAGCAAAGGCTGCCCCCATGGCCCCAACAATCATGCTTGACGGGTTTCCACACCAATCGCTGAGGTCTGCCTGCCTGGCCCTGGCAGAGAAAAAATTTTATTACTCCACTATGGGGGCATCTTGAAATGGAGGCACCCTCTCGTTCTCCTTGCAGCTTCAGCAGTGTCCACCTCTTTAGGTGGCACTGTCAAGGCTGCAGAGCTGCCTGCCCTCTGATTGGGCCAGCAGTGTGGAGAACCAGCCCGCCATCCCTAATTGAATGCCGGGCCCAGCAGCGGGCAATTAAGAGGTTGGCGCCGGGAAGACTATCACTGCGATCCCGTTGGCAACCCGTCGCATATGGTCCCGACGTTGGGATTAACCCTGATGAGAAAATCCCAGCCAGCGAGTCTACAGTGTTTCTCTGTACTATGTATCACCAGGTAAAAGGGGCTGCTGCTTTGCAGGGGAATGTGCAACATAACACTGTCAGAATGGCTTGGTCAATAATAGTAAATGTACTGGGTAGTAGGAATGTTCTTCTGCTTTCAGATCACACACATTCTTTAATTTGACAGATGATTCATGGTAGAATCATATAATTAGCTAGAGTACCACTACCAAAACCTGCCTGGGAAGTACCGTTCCTTTAAAAGATGACTGCTGTGGTGCAGTCATTGGATGCCAGGGATAGACTATACTGCTATCAGAAAAGGTAATATGATGCACACAAGTTGGTACCTGTGTTTACCTGACAATGCACACTCTCATAGTGCAGTGTGTTGGTGTACTATTTCAATGTACCATCGATACAGCTGATGTATTCACCCACAATTCCACCCCAATCATCCACATGACAAGCACTTGATATCAGTTGGGCCATCTCGGAGAAGAGGCAGCCAACAGCAGTTGAGCACATCCCATTTCTTTCCCCCCCTTTTTTTTCCCAAGGTGGGCTTTATACCCCAGGCCCCTTTTATATATTTCATGTCGAGGGGGCCTTTATTTCTCAGGCCCTCTTTATATACTTAAAAAAAAACTTTATTAAAATCAAATAAACAAAAAACTCAAATTAAAATGCCATTCTCAGCGTCGACAATGCACTCCAGTCCCTGCGGTGCCCACCGGTCGCGGAAGGCCTCAAGCGTACCGGCTGACACCGCATGCTCCTTCTCCAGGGACACCCTGGTGCGAACGTAACCGCGGAAGAGGGGCAGGCAATCGGGGAGGACGGACCTCCCCCGACGGCCCGCAGCCTGGACCTGTGAATTGCCACCTAGGCCAGGCCCAGGAACAGACATAGGGAGGAATTACTCGCTTATTACAGAAAATGCTGAGGAATGCACAGGATGCTCATCAACTCAAATGAAAGAGAGTCAAATGTTTCAAGTGGAATCCTTCATCAAAACCAATTATCGCAAATGGAAATATCACTGAAGAAATAGGAAGTATTATTCTGAGACTATAGGAAAGGCATGTGTTTAGGGCAGACCAGGGAGGACTTTGTAATACATTTCGCCTGTGTTGTACTTGACTTGGGAATCCCCAATACTAAAATCCCTCATTTTGATGGCCATACAAATCTGTCCATACCCCAATAAATTAGAATGCAAAATTGAATAACCTATTGACTTCAACATTGATGCACATTCAAAAATTATTAACCTTTAAAGAAAAGAAAATAAAGTGTGAAGCAAAATAATTTAAATAATATTGAGGAACTTCAAAGGGTTAACACTCCATCTTATCACAATGTTCAATGTGCATGAGGCCTGTCAGTGACACAGTCCTATGCTGCATTGTGACTCATATGGTGTTGATGCAAATGTTCTCACTCACATACTGGCATAGCCCTCACATGGTTTACTGTCAAGGAAATAAATAGAAAAATCTATTTTTATCCCTTGGGACTGCAAACAGCATAGTTGCATTCTGTCAGTTTTTGTTATATGCTGCATTGAAACAGGGAGAAGTGAACCAACATCTGATTTGACTTGAACTCAGTGAATGCCCCCCCACCCCCAACAACCTACCAGGATTAGGGGGTGGGACATACAGTACATTCCTCAAGCAAGGATTTATCTCTTTCCCTCCTTGATGTGGCAATATAATCAGAAATGTCTGTGACTAGGGTTTTGAGGTCTATATGCAAGTCTTTATATAAAGCTCTACACTTGACCAATATATACCCCCTGAAGCCATCCATTCTCCCACTTTCATTCACCTAACTTCAATCTATGCACAACATTGATTCATCCACCCCCTAGGTCCATCTACCCTCTCAATCTAATCACACATTCAGTCTATCAAGTGTTCAATCTGTCTCTTCAATTCATTTATCCCTTCAACCCATTCACCCCTCAAATACCCTACCCTCCCAATTGACCCAATCTCTCAATACATCTGCTTGATCGATCCACCACCCCTCTTGATTCATCCGCCCTCAATCTGTCCTTCTCCTTAATGCATTTGCCCCCTCCACCACTGTGATGGCAGAACAAGGCTTCAGCCTACAGAGTTGAGTAATACATCAGAGCTCAATCTTTCTGTGCCAGGGAGTAGCAGGCCAGTTCAAATTCTTAACAATGCTGAATCCCAAACTCAGCCATACTGCTGGTGTTGAGTGCAGGTTCAGAATTTCTCCACAGGGAGACAGAGTCACCTTCGCGGGTGCTCGCACTCACTTCCTAATGTCTGGAAACAAAGAAATATTTGGAGAGGCACTGGAACAGGTCTTCTGTCTTTCTTCATCTTCACGTGGTATGGCGTGCAGGACATAAGACCCTCAGAAAATTACTCTAATATTTTTGCTGTAATACATGTACGAGTGCTGATGTTGTAAGTTTGAGAACAGGTCTTGGAACTAGCTATTTTTGGGACTTTAATACTTTTAAAATGTGCAACAAGCTCCTACTAATACCTCAGTTAGTAAATGAATTGACATGTGTGGCACTTAGCCACACAGACCAAGAAGACCAGGCTCAAGCCTCTGCTTGGTTAGCTGATCTTAGCCGAAGCAATTGTGATGACTTTACAATTGAACTCAGCACTTCAGGGTTGTGCAGGGAAAAATCAGATAGGTTTCCTGCTTTGGTCACCATCCATTGTCCCTTGCTGGACAGTTTTCTTTTACTTAGGCAATTCCTCGGGAACGAGGATGACTTTCTTCCACTCCAGGGTTGTGGGTCTTTAGGTGACTGAATAATCCAATTCTGGATCCGCACACTGTGCCACAGGTGGGGCAGGTGGTGTTTGATGAGGCGAGTGAATGGGATGCTTGAATTTCAGAACGTTTCTTCCACTGTTTGCACTTGGTCGCTGCCTGGGCATGTTGACATTGTTCAAACTGAATAGCACCGTCGCAGATGTTTCTTCTCCATTTTGGGTGGTCTCGGGCGAGATTCCCACAGATCAGTGGAGATGTCACATTTTTTCAGGGAGGCTTTAAGGACATCCTGGTAGCATTTCCTCTGCCCTCCTGGTAACCTCTTGCCGTGACAGAGCTCGGAGTAGAAAGCTTGTTTTGGGAGACTTGTGTCAGGCATACGAATGATGTGGCCCTCCCAGTGACTAGTCATGACCAGTGTCTCAACACTGGGGATGTTGGCCTGAGAGAGGTCACTGATATTGGAGTGCCTGTCCTGCCACTGAATTTGCAGGAATTTGCAGAAGCACCGCTGGTGATATCTCTCCAGGGCTTTGAGATGTCTGCTGTACAGTGCCCATGTTTCCGACGCATACAGGAGGGCAGGTAACACTGCAGCCCTGTAGACCATGAGCTTGGTGCCAGGTTTGAGATCTTTGTCGTCAAACACTCTTTTCTTCAGATGACCGAAGTCTGCCCTAGCACACGAGAGGCGATGCTGAGTCTCATCGTCGATGTCTGCCCCTGCTGAGAGGAGGCTCCCACGGTATAAGAAGTGATCCACGTTGTCCAGTGGTTCATCGTGGATCTTGATAGTCAGGGGGCAGTGTTGCTCTGTGGGAGCAGACTGGTAGAGGACCTTTGTCTTCCGAATATTTAGCTTAAGGCCCATTCTTTCAGACGCCTCCATGAATGCATCGACGATGGTTTGAAGCTTGGCCTCTGAGTGTGAGCATACGCAAGCGTCTTCAGCATACTGCAGATCGATGACAGAGGTTGTAGTGACCTTGGTTCTGGACTGTATGCAACATAGGTTAAATAGTTTCCTGCAAGTCCTGTAAAGTAGATCTACTCCGTAGGGAGCTTCAAGGAGATGAGGTGGAGTGTTGCAGCGAGGAAGATGGAAAAGAACGTTGATGCGATGACACAACCTTGCTTGATCCCAGTTTGCACTTGGATTGGGTCAATGGCAGATCCATTGGCAAGGATTAAGCTGGCATGTCACCGTGCAGCGGGTGGAGGATGGTGACGAATTTCTATGGGCAGCCAAATTTGAGGAGGATGGTCTTTAATTCCTCCCAGTTGATAGAGTTGAAGGCCTTTGTGAGGTCAAAGAAGGCCATGTATAAAGGTTATGGACAGGTTAGTTCGCAGCTGTGATAAAGCAACTTAGCAACATACACTTATGCTCACACATAAATGGGCATTTGGACAAGGTCCTAGAGCATGTCTAACATCCATAGAAACACACTCAGTTTCCTCCAAGAGTAAAAGAAGCAAAAATTGGAGATAAGGAATAAAACATTGGCCAGGAAATTCCTCAGAACTCCTCTCAGTTTGCCACTGTTACGTCACCAGATTGAGACAGAAATCCTGTTTAAACTCATAATGCTGGTGGAGCAGGAACAGTTCTGAGAAATTCCTGGCCATTGTTGATACAAAGGGTGGAATTTTCAAAACTTCGTCCCCGCCATAATAGTGGGATCATTAGTCAGTCAGGAACTGGTTGGAATCTCCAGTGGGCTTTGCTGTTTCTCTTGAACTGAGGCTGCAGAAACCACAGGAATGGAGAAGAAACCTGGGAAGACTTCTCCCCGGCTCTCTCACTCTTACCTGGAGGTCCTGTTGCCAGATCTGGGAGACTGCAGTGATGTGATGTTTGCTAAGGATGGGAGGAAGAGGGCAGCCCATCCAATGAAACAGGCATGGATGGAAGTGGCCGAGGAAGTCAGCAACAGAAGTGTGGTCTCTCTAATCTGGAGACGGTGCACCAAGAGAATCCAGGACCACAGGAGGGCAGGAAAGGTGAATGGCATAACACTTTCAGGTGCCAAACTCCACACTCTGACTTTCCCAGCATTCTCCTGCACAGTGCTCCTCAGAACAACACACCTTGCAGCTCCTCTCATCCCTCGCTCTGCAGGCACCTCACAACCTCAACCTCATCTGAAGAGCCAACACTCACACTCAGCCTCATCCTACTGCCCTCTTGCACCCATGCCTTACAGTCATCCTCCAAAAATGTTGCCTTTCCTCCCTATCCACACAAGCCACTTTAAACACTCATAATGCTCTTCCTTGCAGGAGAAGAGAGCGCACAACCTTGAGGAGAGGTAAAGACCAAGGATGGGGGGCAGGAGGGGCCCTCCAATGACAGGCACCTTGTCAGTCATTGTCAATGCATGCCCACCTGGTCTACTAAGAAGGAGGTCTTGTTCCAGGAGGCTGCAAATGTCAGCAACAACCTGCAGTGAAAGCCTGAGCCCTCTAATGCACGTGTTCAGACATGTCACGAGAGCTAATCCTCTGCCTGTAGATCCTGTGTTGGGTGTCTCACCTCCTTCCAGCTGGATCCATAACCTCTGACTGTGAAGTGGCATGCGGCTGAGGAGAAGACAGTTGCTGCTGATGCTAGTGTTGGTGTTGCTGCTCCTCTTGTCCCTCATCAAAGTAGAGCTGCATAAGCTGTTCCCATACCTTGAAGAAGTCTGGCAGCAAGGAAGGGCAGCTGAAGGTGAGTGAAGCGCAAGACAGGTGAAGTGATTCCTCAGAAGTTGGTAATCACCTGTCAAGCACTGGAAACATTCTGAGAAAGTGTGCTGTGATCAGCAGCCTCTCACCTGGCCATGGCTGGAGCTCTTCAGTTCCACTGATCAAAGACTTTCCCAAGGCTGTCAGTTTCACTGAAGAAGCACTCCGCACTGTACACTCACCTGTTTGACCCTGATAAGTTGTTGACAGCTCAGGAAATAGATACGCTGGCTGTTAAAGCCAAATTGCTTGGTTAAAACAGTACTTACTTAGCTATTGGAATATTTAGCTGCATGGGCATTCCCGAACCTGCTTGGGTGAAACCTGGAAGTGGGCGAGATAATGTCGGGATGCCGATCCAACATTGCTTTTAGGGGATTTAACTCCCCGCACACATCCAGATCCATCTCCCCTTGAAAAAATTAATATGTAAATCCAGATGTCACCATAAGATGGCAGTAACACAATACTGATGATGTAACTTAATAAATACAATTGAAAGAAGGAACTTTCATTTATATTATGCTATAACAGAGCCAGAGATAGCTGCAACAGAACAGATATCTTACAAAACTACAGATTGCTGGAAGCAGAGAAAAATTTGGGCACTTAGCAAAATTGCACTGTGGTACCAGCAAACAAGTCACGAGTCTCCCATAAGAACATCAACTTACACTTCTATACATACAGACGTCTTACAGGAATTAGAACAAACAATGGACACAAGGAAGGAAAAGGGATTACAGAGAAGGTTGGGGGGGCTGAAGACATAGTCCAAGAGACATGGTTGGGAAATCTTTGAAAGCAGGGACGGAAATGGCAAAATGGAGGGATCTAGGGAGACAGTTCCAGAAAGCAGAAGCATATAGCTGTAAGAGCAGCCAGAAATGTGACAAAGAGGAAATGGAAAAGAAGTAACAACGGTGTCAGTAAAGCAGAGGATGTGTGTGGCATATATATCTAGAGGGCTTACTAAAATAGGATGAAGGCAAAATCATGGAGGGATTTAAAAACAAGGATGAGGATTGTAAGTTGATGCAGAGGGGCATGGGCACCCAATGGAGGTTGGCAAAGACAGGTGATGGAAGTACAGGACATTTTAACCATGGCAGTTACAATAATTTGTAAAGGGTAGAGACTTTGCATGTAAGTGGGCTTTCCATCATACTTATGGCAAAGCTACACCAGTGGAGCAAGAACAACCGAGGAATTTCCCAACCATGATTTCTTATCAGTTTCTTCCTTCTCCCTCTTCAGAATGAGACCTTTTAAGCGAATATTATTGTATAATTATTTTGATCATATTCTTGTAATTGAACCAGGTACAGGAGATCCAGCACAGACACACTGGGCTGAATGGCCTTCTTCTGTGTAGTATCATTCTATGAGTCTATAATTTAAACTTAACCGAGGAGACCACTACTACCAAGCCTCCACTTGTGACTTGGACTCCAGGATTTGAGATAGAGCAGGTCATTGATAACTGCTTCTAATTTCATTTCTACCCCTCTGGGAGGAATCCTAACTTCTCAGTCCCTTTCAATGCCAATGCAGCTGATATAAGGAGTACTGCAAATAGAGCAAGGGAGCTGAACCTATCTAGTAGTTTCCTACTACCCTGTTTTGCTTTTGTGTTGATGTTCTGACACAGTGTGTAGAATCTTACTGCCTTTAAAGATTTTCAGAAGTCAGGACCAAAAGAGGGTCCCAACCCCACTGGTGATGCCTGGCCACTAGCCTGCGCAATCTTAGTGGAGGTGGCCAATTAAGAGACCACCTTTGGGAATAGGGGACGGGGTGTGCACCTGGCTGGACCAATGGGAGGGCACACAGCGTTGTCCTGCCAGCAGACCCACCAGGAGATTTGGGCACTGCTGCAGCAGGCAGGGAAACATAAGGGCACCTGAAGATGGAGGCGCTGTCCAGGGAATTGCAAATTAATGAAAATGATTTGTGGCCACAGCTGCCAGGCCAACATTGTGAAGGGGAACCCCCTCCACAGGAGAATTTACTGCCCCCACCCCCCCCCACCGGCCTGCCACCAGGAGGCCTCTTCCAGAGACCTGCCAGGCTTCACCCACAGTGCGGACACGTCCGCGCCGCTGGTAAGATCCAGGCGGCCTCCCCAATCTGGCTTCAATTGGTCAGGGAATTGGCACAAATTGGTTGCCCGCTGCTGCTGGGCAGATAGCCAGTTCCATTGCTCACCCACCTCAAACATGATCAGCCGGAGGTGGGAACATGTCGGGTCGGTGACCTGATGCTCCATGGTCAAAGATTCCCGCCACCAATGCTGACTCCATGGGGCTGGTAAAATTACACCCGGTGTGCCATCTTCACAATCCATTTCCAATTAAACTTCAAAAATTCTCTGAACCATTAATATCTACTCCTTCGAGCTAAACAGTGCATTATTTCTTCCTTCAATATCCAATATTTCTACCCTCCACCCACCAAAATCCTTCACAATGAGAATAATCAAGAGTGATGAATTGTCCTCTGTGTTTTAACACTGAGCTCAAAGTTTGTTGTTATGTAATGCGCAATTACTGGAAATCAGTGACCACTCATACGTTGCATTGGACAGGAGACATTAGAGTCATAGAGAGATACAGCACTGAAACAGGCCCTTTGGCTCACCAAGTCTGTGCCGACCATCAACCACCCATTTATACTAATCCTACATTAATCCCATATTCCCGACCACATCCCCTCAATTCTCCTACCACCTACCTACACTAGGGGCAATTTACAATGGCCAATTTACCTATCAACCTGCAAGTCTTTGGCTGTGGCAGGAAACCGGAGCACCCGGCAGCAACCCACGCAGTCACAGGGAGAACTTGCAAACTCCGCTCAGGTAGTACCCAGAACCGAACCCAGGTCACTGGAGCTGTGAGGCTGCGGTGCTAACCACTGCGCCACTCCAACTGTGCCAGATGTTAGCTGGACTGGGTCTCTGACTATTACTTGTATTCTTCATGAACCTCAGAAAACTGTACCATCAGGCAGCTTGACAACATCACATGACATTGTGATGCCTGACAACCACTATCATCCAGCCTAATTGTGCCATACGAAATTGTCTATCTTCGTTTTCCTGTGGGTCCTTCTCAAGAACCAGAGCCAACAGACGAAGACACCTTAGAGGAGGAAAATTCTTCTCAGTGGCACCATCATGTTCCGCACCACTCCCATGCATCAGTATCAGACGGGTACCCCGGCTGGATTAGAGAGTGAAGCAGAGGGGTTTGCAGCTAACTAAGCTGGTCTTGCAGTACCTTGATGGTTGTATGAGTGCAGTCTAAAATGTCCTGAACATGAGGGAAGTCAGCCACTGTTACAAATGCAAGACCTCTCTCGCCCATGGAAAAGTGATATAATGATTGGCCTTGAAAAGAGAACATTGTCAACCTGCCTGATGCAGCAGTGCATTGCAGGCTGGATGATGTTGCTTGTAACAGCTGGAAGGAACCTGAAGTGAAAAATGTTAGGGTGATGGTGTCAAATCCTGTTGCAGAATGTTGTACAGATCAATAACAGCCTGCCTGGTAAAACAGAGCCTCCTGCTGCAGTGCCCCCTCAATCATATTGAAGAAAATCATGGCCTAGAGATCCAGTGGGCTGGGCAAGGCCTTCCATGAACAATTCCTCTTACCTGTAGACCCACCTGCTGCTCACTCTGGTTGAATGCTGCTGCTGCTGCTGCTGTTGCTGTTCCTCTTCCTCTAGCTGTTCCTCCATCCTAAGTAAAAGAGCAAAAATGATAACTATGATAAACTGAGTGCTTAATCGAAATGAGTAAAGTAAAAAAAAAATCAGAAAGAAGCATAGATACCAGGAAAACCACTATCACACGCACACATCCTTATGACCTGAGTGCCTGCAGCTGAGTGCCCCTTTAAATATAACTTCCAATCATGTCAGTCAGTTTGTAAAGCTAATCCTGCAAGGTGTTACTTCGCGGGTCTACCACTAGGTGGGACTTCTGACTCAGCCAGTTAAAATTATGTCAGGGTTCTCATTTGACCATCAGACCCCCAATTTGTACTTTGTAAAGAGCCACCTGCCAATTTCTGGGGGTGCGTTTAGGAATATGTGTAAGTAAATGGGAAATGCATTGGAATTCTTTGCCTCCGCCAGGATTACATTTAGATTTTTTTTTGTAAGCATGTATTAGAGATTGATCCAATGTACAGGGCATCATGTCAGCTTCAGCAGGAAGAGAAAGGCATCATTAACAGTTTCCTTTGCATTTCCTGATGAGAAAATCAGCCCGCATTATAGCTTCCCTTAGTAAATCCTCCAACTCCTTTACAGCCAGTGAAACTACAATAGGAAGTTATTATTTGATGCTTTCTGAGAGATTTCTCTGAGACTGAAGCACTTTGCAAAATCTTATTTGCTGACCTCCGACTTGCAACAGAGTGCCTCTTCCAGTAACGCATGCAAATAAGGAAGGCAAAAAAAGTTTTCTGATATACATTACTATACAACTGTACTAAAATAACAGAAAATCGTTTTTTCACCTCCCCTTCAATGATATTTAATCTCCTGAGTTATATAAACTTATATTATAAAATAAAATACTGATAATGCTATAGATTTTAGATAATGATTGCCCTTTTGGATAACATGTGAATCTGGAACAATATACAACCTAAGCCAGTCAGAAATCTATCTGCAACACAGCAAGGATAGGGGGCTTGCCAGAATGTTCCACAATGATTAGGATCAACTGGGTTTTCATAAGTTTGTCAACACTATTTACAACATGCAACTTTAGTTCATCTTTTCTGAGGACAGCACCTTGTTCACTTTTATTTTGTAAAGTATCTTCTCCCCCTTCCCTTTCCATGGATTCTCTGAGTTACACTACTAATCCAGGTGATGGGGCAGACATTGTAACCTTCTCCCAAGCCACTGCCCATAGCCTTCTATGATCAGAGATACATGAGAGAGGCCTGTGTAATTATAACTACCCCACTCCAGTGTGGCTTAGATCAGTAATGCACCCCAGGGAGTTGGCAGTGCCAAGCTATATTCCACTATCCGTTTCCATAATTATATAATTTGTTTCAAAGAACACTGTAAAGAAATGCATTCTGCACATTTCCACAAATTTAAAGAATATATTCAGCATTCAAAACTCTCCATTCTCTAGCTTCTTGAAAACTGAAAGACGATTGAGCCATGCTCTCATACATCACAAGACCCAGCAGAAGTAGTCAACAAAAAAGACAACAAACAGTGCTCAAAGGTTAAACAACCAATGACTTTTCTTTTGGAGGTGATAATGAAGGGGCTATCTGTACATTTTATGAGATAATATTCAATCAGTAACTTTAAATTTTAACTGAGAGTTTGATTTACATAGCCTTATGTATTGTTCCTGTTTAAATTTATATTCCCCTGAACATTCTTCAGAATTTCTATCCAAAATCCTTTAGCTGCACTTCTTGATATTGTTGCTAAGTAATGATTACCAAAGTAATTCCAGCAGGCTCCTGGTGTAGGTTGCTGGTACCAATGCTTAGGTGAAATGTTCTGTCCAAATGCGATCAGCAAACTACTGGAGTTATCACCAGGCTGACACTGTGGGTTGAAATAGTTATTGCTGTAAATAAGCTAGTTAAGCAGAACTTCAATCAATCATCTACACTAGACTTTAATTTCCTTGTTAAGTTTACGAGCGTTTGCCAAAGCAGACTCTGACCCTGCCATATTTGCTGACACTTAAAATGTGTTGAAGTGTGAACCATAAGTGATATAGTTGGCAGCTCCAATGGAGACAAGGAATTGGAAAAGATTAGGGGATGTTCAGCGGGAGAGGAAATGATTCGACAGCTGAATCAATTTGAGAAGCGACAACTTCCTTATTGTCATCTGAGCAACATGTAGAGGCAGTCAGATATACTTATGAAAAAGGATACTGGGATTCCACTGGGGGAGTTTTTCGAAACTCCTAAAGCTGCCTTTCCTAAAAATTGCTCTTCAAAATCTCCCTGTTGGCCCCCAACGTATGTTTATAATTGTTGCCTGCCTTCCAGTGTAAATATGTACGAAAGGAATTTTAATGTTTGTTTCTAAATTTTTATAAAGAATTTTGAGATTGTGGCCGGAATTTAACATGACCGGACTGGAACGGGAAGCGGTAGCAAAGCCCCTCCCACTCCGACCTCCACTCCCACCACGATTGCGTGCCGGCCAGCCAATGAATAAGCACACGGGGTTGGGAGGGTTGGCGGGGGCAGTCTGTAACTTGGAAAAAGGTGCTGGTGACCTACTTAAGGGCTGTCAGCACCCGCTATGGCTCTCAGACTTGACATATCATCACTGTTCAGTTCTGTGCTTAATAATTAAAGGCCTTTGAGCTCCAATCAGCAGTGCAAACCACCCTCCAGCCTACTCAGACCTCCCCTTCATTGGAATACCAGCACCCCAGCTTGCTGGGACCACCCTCCAGCCCACTCAATCCAATTCTTCATTTGCCAGTCAACATACGGGCTCCCCACTGAACCCACAGCATCCCAATGGAAGACCCTGAAGCCTGTGGTCATGGCAGAGGCAAGAACCTGGGTGGCCCCAAGGTTCAGCGACAACTTCCTGCATGTTCTCCTCCAGGCTGCTGGGGCAAGGCGAGAGGTCCTCTTCCCTCGAGACCGAAGGAGGAGAGATCCCCAGTGAACCAGGCAGACCTGGCCGGAGGTAGCAGAAGGAGGAACCAGGTGAGGGGTCATCTGGAAAACCTGTACCCAGTGCCACAAGTGAGTCAACGACCTTCTCCGCTTTGTCAGGGTGAGTGACAAACCTCAGTCTCCCTTGGGTAGGAAGCAAATGGATGGGTCTGTGGGTGCGGATGTTGGGACGTGGAAGTCCCCCCATCAAGGCAATGGCTGCAACTCTGTCAGGGAGCGCATGCCTGGCACAGCTGACCCGCACATGGGTGCAGTCAGACTAACACATAGCATAGAAATGATTTTCATGTGTCGCTACAGGAGAAAAGGGCCCAGAATGCTAGAGAAAGGGCACGGACCAGTGGCAGCATCTCCCTGATGGCCATCGTGATGCCAATGGAGGCAGAGGTGCTGCAGCTGGCTGGTGACCAGGGAGGCTGATCCATCGCAGACAGTGAAACCGGAGCACCTACTGAAGAGGGTGAGTCCCTCAGGTGACGGGCATAGGGCGGAGCAACAGGCAAGCATGAGGGATGGTCGCACATTCCAAGTTATAGACATGTGGCTGAGCTGCAGCCAGCTCTGTGTGCTTTTGTCTGGAGTGTCGCGTGTTCTTGTGTATCATTTCTATGCACGGACTACACAGACCACCCACTCTGCAAACTTGCTGCAGCCTCTGGGGCCAGTGTTATGCAAAGATTTAAAAGAGCACTGTAACTGCACTCAGGCTTCACGGGTGTGAGTTCAATTTTTGTGGCATGTTGAATGGTATGGTGTAGTAAGCCTTTCTTAAATGACACTTTTTGCTTATGGCTGTCTCAATGCAGTGATAGTGGCCACGACGGTATGCATGTATGGAAGGTGACAACTCAGGGGCAGGTTGGGGTTGACCATGGTGTGCGTGCTGACCAGATGGACCATTGGTGAAGTGCTATGCACTGATGGACGAGTGGTTCTGGGCTTACAGCTAACGTGAGTGGTTGCAGTGAGCCTGGAATGTGGATCTTTGGTGGACCAGGTGGCTGACGTGCCACAGTTCAGGAGAAACGCCTGAGTATAAGAGCTGCCCGAGTCTTTTTGGCACCTAAGTGTTGAGCGCCTCTAAGTGGTCCCGCAGGCCAGTCAGCTTGCTGCGGCTCCTCTTTAGCACCCTCCTCACCCTCCTCATCTGAGGATGCCTCGTGCTTCATCATGTCTTCAGCAGCCAGGGTCTCCCCAGTCTGCAGACCCAGGTTGTGCAAGGCGCAGCAGAAAACCACAGTACGCGAGACCTTTGCTGGTGGATACTGAAGGGCACCACCTCAGCAGTCCAGGCACCTAAATCTCATCTCGAACATTGGTTCATTGGTTGTTCATTGGTTGTTCTGGTCGTTGCGTGGCTCACGTTGTAGCATTTCTCTGCCTCAGTCTGTGGGTTCCTCACTGGTTTCAGCAGCCATCTCTTCAGCGGGTAACCCCTGTCATTGAGTGTTCATCCTTGCAGGCGCGTGGGGGCGAGGGGTGGGGAGGTGGTGGTGGTGGTGAAAAGTTGTGGCACCTGCCGGAGAATGTAAGCGTTGTGACTGCTCCCAGCTTAACGAGCACACACCTGCAATACTCACTGGCAGTGGCTACAGTATGGGTTGGAAATCCCTTCTCATTGATGAAGGCCCTGGCTGGCCTGCAGGAGCCCTGTTAACCACATGCGTACAGTCAATGATTCCTTGCACCAGGGGGAATCCAACCCTAGTGCCGAAGCCTCTGGCTCTCTCAGCCTGACTGTCCACATCAGTTGTAAACTTGATGTACTGGTTGACCCTCCTGAAGAGGGTATTGGTCACAACCTTGATGCAATGATGTGCGGCTCATTGGGAGATGCCGCACCCTGGAATGAGCCCGAAGCGGAGAAATTCAGGGAAACTGGGTAGCCTCATCTCCTCACAGGTCTTTGCATCTGGTCCACTCTGTGGCCTTCTACCCCTTCCCCATCACAAGGCTGCACATGTAGGGGGCCAGCAGATTGCTGTTGTCTTTAGCCTTTCCCTCCTTCTTTGGATCTCCTCCTCATTTTAGGAGCCTCCTCCATAATGGACGATGCCACCTGCGTGCTTAATAAATAATGGGGGCACCTTTCGAGTGGGTGCTGAGAGGACACACAATCTCCACCCCCTCTTAGAAATCTCTTACGAGATGGCCCTGCCAGCAGGACCACTTGCTCAAGTGGACATGTGAATCAACGATTTCTGCTCTTCTCCTTTCACTCTCATTCAATTTGAAGCCTCAATTTCACTAGCCCGAGTCCTTCAGGACCCAGCATCTGCCACCCCATTGCTGCTCATTTAAAGCTGCCAAGGCTCTGACCTCGTGTGCACCCCTTGAAATGCTGCAGGGCTCGTAAAATGCAAGTCAATTGGAATTCCAGGTTCCTTAATTGGCCTTTATCACATGTTGAGCATAGTTCCCATCTTGTTTGTCATCCACTGCACATATTCAGGCGTGCTGATGCAGAGGCTCGAGTCAAAGTCATCACATGCCATTTTTTGTTCCCCCACCCTGCCTCTGATGTCGTCCATATGTCAAAGGTACAATTCTGGCCTGTAAGTCACAACAGGTGGCTTGATGTTGCTGAAGGAATCACTATGAGTTGAAACTTTAGAAACAGATTGTGGGCCAATTTGATTCTATGTGAAAACTTTGGGTGAAGTGCATGCTTTGAAGACAGAGCTGTGGCATGGTGCATTGATGTGATGGTATACAGTATGGCAGCATGGTGATTAGTAGCATTGCAGTGACAAATAATGGGACAAGGTGTTGCATCTCCGCCCCTGATCACAATAAATAACAGCCCACTGGAAGTGGTTAGCAAATTCTGCTACCTTGGGTCCACGGTGACAGACAATTGGTCTCTCGATGCAGAACTCAATACAAGCATAGGGAAAGCAGCTACCACCTTTGGCTGACTTGCTAAATGCACATGGGATAAAACCAAGCTGACCCTTAGGACCAAGCTGATGGTTCATAAGGCCTGGGTTCTCAGCACCTTGCTGTATGGCTGTGAAATATGGCTGACCTCTAGCTACCAGGAAAACAAGCTCAATAATTTCCATCTTTGCTCTCTGCGGCACATTATGGGTATATCCTGGCAGGACAAAATCACAAATGTGCAGTCCTCTCAATGGCAGAGCTCCCAAGTCTGTTGGCACTAATCAAACAGAGGTGGCTTTGGTGGATCGAACATGTGCGCAGGATGGAAGACAGTTGCATACTCAATGACCTTCTGTATGGTGAGGTAGCCTTTGCCAGATGACCAGTGAGGCGCCCAAAGCTCTGCTTCAAGGATGCTTTCAAGCATGAATGAAGGCCTTAAATGTCGACTATCACACATGGGAGTCACTAGCTGGCAAAGGAGGGAAATGGCGACACATCATGTGGACTGGTGTGCACTACCACGATGACCAGTTGCTACAGTAGCTTGGCAACAGGTGCCAACCTCAAAAACAACAACTCAGAGTGTCACTTGGCAGCTTCACATATGGCACTTGTGACAGAACCTGCCTCTCAAGGATTGGCCTTCACAGCCAATAGCAAAGGTGCACCTAGAGAAGACACTCCACCTAAATAGATTGTTTGCTGCATGTCCATCATCTTTTGTAGATGGAAGGATGTCAACCTCAGTAATGAGACATCATGACAGCACAGAGCTTCAGCTTAATGACTATCAACACAGGGAGGCATGTGGCCTGTGAGACCTTAGATAAAGGGAAGACTTTCAAATTTTAGAATAGGACAGAATATTGGGAGTGATGGTGGATTAATATTCCTTTATTTCCACCTCAAGGCTCTGCGTTCATAATTCAGTCCAGACTGAGGGAGTCAAAGGTTAATTATGACTGCTGGCTGTAAAAAGCCTTGTGGAATGACTACGAGCAGTTTCATACACAGCCCTTGTGGATTGTGTCCACAGGATGACACTCTCCTAACATGGTACGAAATGGCACTAATTGGACAGCTCATTCAGGGGGTCAATGAATAATTGGTTTGAGAAAGTATTATATGGAATAGTCTTCTGTGATGGTTAGGCATAGTAGAGGAAGTTTTAATTTGTATCTAAACTTGTGGTTTAAGAATTCTTGATGCTGACCTTGGTTTGTTAAACAATGTTACTTTTTTATCTCAGTGATAACATTCCCTAACTTGATGAACACAATATTCAATGAAAAAAACAATGGAGCAAAATTATTTTTCTTCTTTAGGTTTCCTTGACAATACAAAACATTTCTTATCCAATGGATGAATTCCTTTTGGTCCTCTGCCAATACCTATCGGCAATAAGTTGCTAGGAGCTGGCACTGGTTTAATGATTTCACTTGCCTGTTTAATTTCACTCTGTGTAGATATATTGCTCAATAAGATCCTTCTCTGGAGAAATAACTTATTTTCACTCTGTATCACCAGAGGTCATAGATGTTAACATTTAACGTTGCTTTTCAAGTTACCTTGTGGAAGAAGTGCCCAAACAAATTTGTCTCTACTTAATGGACCTCATTCAGACATTGTATCAAGTGAAAACTTGCAGGATGAGGCATCAGGCATATGAACCCATGTCCAATCATTGCTTTGGTGTGGTAAATTAGCTTGCCAACCTGCTCCACCATCTTGCCATCTAATATTCAAATACTTGTTGAATGCTTGTTGCCAATCTGTTGCTGACTGTGGACCAGGTATTAGGGTACTTACATTGTCACCTAAACAGTATCTTCCAATTTACTTTGTCTTCTTTCCTATTGTTTTCAACCTTGTTGTTTTGCACCATAGACTTCCCTTTCACCTAGATTTCCCAATGTAAATCAAAACATCCTGGAACCTAAGCTGTTTCTTACATATCAACATGCTGCATGTTTTAATATCTAGTCATCACCTCCAGCTCGTTGTTGATCTTATATTCCTCAAGCACTTTATGAGAGAGGAATTGTTTCTAGGCCTTTCATTCTTCCTGTTCCATTTTTTTATTCTTTCATGGGATGTAGGCATCACTGGCAAGGCCAGCATTTGTTGCCCATCCCTAATTGCCCTTGACAACTGAGTGGCTTGTTAGGTCATTTCAGAGGGCAGTTAAGAGTCAACCACATTGCTGTGGGTCTGGAATCACTTGTAGGCCAGATCAGGTAAGGATGGCTGATTTCCTTCCCTAAAGGACATTAGTGAACCAGGTGGGTTTTTACAGCAATTGATGATTGTTTCATGGCACCATTACTGACTAGCTAGCAATTCCAGATTTTTTAATTAATTAATTGAATGTATTAATTAAATTTAAATTCTACTAGCTGTCATGGTGGGATGTGAACCCATGTCATTAGGAAATTAGCCTGGGCCTCTGGATTACTAGCCCAGTGACATTACCTCCAAGCCACCATCTTAAGATAGGGAAAGTCCAGGAAAGTGATAGTCACATGAGAGGGACAATCATATTAGGTATAGGTCCTAGAAAAAGTGAAGAGTTAAACCCTTAAGTTTCATGACAGTATTGTTACTTTGGCTAATTGCTACAGCTTACTTGGTCAGTTATGCATTGAATCTTCCAAAGTCAATTCACAGTACACTTTGGACCAAAGTTCCAAATCACTAGTGTGTGTTGACTACTATATGTGTGAAGTGCACATTAGCCAAAGGTTGACAATCCACTCACATCTGGTACTGCATGTTTCAAGTCCTGCACTTGTACAAGTAACAGCTGACACTTCATTTATACAGCATACGGCCTGATACACGTACATTACTGTGTCAATTCCCATAAATACCAAAAAAGTGACAGTTCACTAATGCCTGGTGTTATATGGCTTGTGTCTGCATCAGTTTCTATTCCTGTAGATGCAGCGTACACCCTGGGTATAAATAGCAAATTACTCATTTCCGAGCTTAGTAACTCCTCCAAACAATTTCCCCAGTGATGTTACTATTTGAGCGAATGCCACGAATTTGCCTGGGGATTCTCCTGATCAGCCGCTGTAACTCCGTTTACCCTTCTATTTAGGGTTTCCGCCAGTCTTCCTCCAAAGTTACGGGGACCAATCAGGAAAACGTCTATGGAATTCCCAGTGAAAATATCCAACAAATCAAAATAGAGAGAGAGAGAGAGACAGAAATAAAAGATTATTAAGGTTATTCATGATTCTTTTTATGTACTTGATTTTTAAAAAAGATTAAAATGACAGTGAGATTCCTTTTTAATGAAATTAACTGCATATTTGTAACTTACGATGGAGACACAAATTAACACTATAAATTCACAACATCTTAAGCACAGAAAGGAATAATTGAACAAGTCAGTAACTGAACTGTTGAACTGTCCAAGAACCTTCCACATTCACCTCAATAACATTTCTGTTTGAAGGATAAAAGGTTAGGGTTAAACCTTGAGCAGCCTGTCCAATTGTTATTGTCACACGACATAATGGTGGGGTGTCCTCACTTGGAGACAAGACTTTGCAATGTTTACCCCTACGAATGCTATCATAGATGGATGTAGCAGTTAGGTTGACGAGGAAGAGATCAAGTAAGTAACTCCATCATGTTAGTTTCCTAACTACCCGATGCAGGCCGAGTCTGGCAGCTTTTTCTTCAGGACTCCCATCAACTCTGTCAGTGGTGGAATATTGAAATCCACATTCCAGAGTATATTCTGGGCTCTTGCTTTCCTCAATGCCTCCTCCTAGTGATGTTCAAAATTGAGAAGTATTGATTCATCAACTGAGTGGTGATCCACAGGAGGTTTCCTTGACCTTGTTTGACCTAAAGCCAGGATACTTCTTTGGCTCTGGTAAGCATTACTATGTTAGACTGATAATTGACTAGTCTATAATCTGTGGGACAATTCTACCAACTTGCTAGTGAGGAGGACTTTGCAGGGTCAACTGATCTGAGATTGCCTAGGTTTTTTCCGGATATAATGTCGGGGTCATTGCCAATAGATCAGCCTGATCTTTTCTTATTGTTCAACTTTTTAGCGATTACTTACAACTGAGTAGTTTGGTAGGCTACTTCAGAGGCATTAAGGGCTGAATTTTATAGGGGCAATGTGGATGGGTATGGAGGCATGGGGTACATAAAATTGGGATGGGACACGTTAGACAGGACAAGGGCAGGTAGTTAAGATAATTGAGAGGCCATTTCAAAGCAATTTTTTCAGCGGATGCAATTTTATTAATGGTGCACGAGTCTAACAGGGCATCTTAATCTGGCCTCCTTTAAGGAGGCGACATAGAGGAGGCAGAGCATGGCTGGCTGGAAGGGGAGGCTACCAGAAGGGCAACCATCAAGGTCCTGGAAGGCCGCTAAAGGGAGGGCTGACCTTAAGGTATCAAGTGTGAGGAGAAGGTGTGCTGCGTTGCAGGGGGGAACCTAGACGAGGATGACGACAAACAAGTGACACCTGGTCAAAGGTCATATGGGGGCATCAAGAGGGTGACACTGGGAGGGAAAGACTGCCTTTCAAGGAGAGACCACTGATCATGGGCCTCATTCACCCAGGCTTCAGCGACCCCATTGAAAATGAGGTGCTCCTGAGTGAGAGGGAGCGCCTGGCAACTGCAATGGCACTGAAAATGCCTATCAACCCACAGGAGGCTCCCCAGTTGTCTTCACATGTGGAAGAAGGGCAAAGAGGATAGAGAGAGCTGCCCCATGCAGAAGGAGGTACCCTCCACAGAGAGTGTACAGGTCGAGGTTCAACTATCTGTAGATGTCTGACAGTCAATGCCATGAAGACTCTGCTTCTCCAAGGAGGCTGTGTGCCATGATACATAATGAGCTGTGCCTTGGGGGACTTGGGAATGCAATGCCTGTGGCCCCGAAGGTTACCGTGGTGTTGAACTTCTACACCACTGGATCATTCCAGGGATCCACAGGAGACATATGTGGAATTTTGCAGTCTGAGGCACATCAATGCATCAAAGAGGTCACCAATGCCCTTTCCAGGAGGGCCGGAGATTGTGTGCGCTTCAGAATGGATCCCAACTCACAAGCTGATAGGGCCATTGGTTTTGGGGCCATCGCTAGATTCCCCCAGGTTCAGGGTGTCATTGACTGCACACATGTGGCCATCAGGGCTCCAGAACACCAGCCAGTGGCCTTCATCTACAGGAAAGGCTTCCACTCCCTCAATATACAACTGGTCTACAACCACCATAAAAGGATCATGCAGATCCGTGCACGCTTCCTGGGAAGTTGCCATGGTGCCTACGTTTTGAGGCAGTCCCAGGTGCCTGAACCTTTCTGGCCTCCTTCGAACCTTCAGCGATGGATCCTTAGAGACAAGGGCCACCCAATGAGGACATGGCTGCTGATTCATGTGAGGGACCCACACACAGATGCAGAGGAGAAGTTCAATGCCTGTCACATGACAACACGAGTAACCATTGAGCAGGCCATTGTATTCTGGTGTCTTGGTCCGGTGGTGTCCTCCAGTATGCACCAGTGAGCGACTCACATATTGTCATGGTTTGCTGTGTACTGCACAACCAAACCCTGCAAAGCGGGCAGCCGTGCCCAAAGAAGAAAGTGACGAGCGCGCGCCTCCTCAGACAATGATGATGTGGAGCGGGAAGAAGGGCTGTTTGGCCAGATGAAGGGCCCCAAGGGCAACACAAGATTGGATATGAGAGACACGCAAGGGAGGCTCGCGATGCCTTTATACATTCATGTTTCATGTGATCCTTTATGGCCCTTTTTGCTTTTCCAACAAAACCCTTCCTTGATGCAGCCATCTTTCAGTCTTCCTTCCTTAATGATGCAATGCCTTTTTGAACATTCACGCAAACCAGGTCTGTGAGGTTCCATAGTTGACCCCTCATAGCATCTCCAATCGACTCCAGTCTTTCATAGAGTCTGGGTTGCAGCGAAGGGACAACTCCATGATGCAGGAAAAAGGGAGGGAGTCCAAGTCTAGCATCAAACATTTATTTACATGTGTTACATAGAGTGACAATGTGATCAAAATCAAGCAAACCCCCGTGAAGACCCAGTGGTTCTATGTGCACTTCTTAATTATCTTACATGTACTCCTACGCGATGCTGCCCCTGTACTGTCAGCTGAAGCGGAGTGCCTGCTAACTTTGTTGCCCTGTGGCTAGGGATGACTTTGGCGGTCGTCCTTGGGGTGCCTTGGGCCTGGAGAACCCCGGCATGGTGTGGTCCTCCTGCACAGAAGCAGCACTGCCTTCAGGCAAGATATGGGAGGAGTTGGTGACACTGGAAGATGGGCCGAGGAGCTGGTACCCGCACCAAGAGCACCCTGAGAGGAGCCCTCAGCCGCATGAGGTGCATACTCCTCCTCCCTGTCAAGGCAGACCGGCCTCCCTGCTGCCCACCTCTGCTATCTGCAACCGTGCCTGCTAGGTTTGGGTAGCAGGTCTCCTCCCCCCATCACTTGGGAATAAGATGTCCCTCTTATCATGAACACCCTGAAGGAGCACCTGGAGGGAGGCATTAGGAAAGCGTGGAGCCGCACGGGGTCCCTCTTAGTCATTTACTGAGAATTGCTGCTACCTCCTCTTCTTCCAGGCCTTGCGAGTGCAGAGTGCATTGCAGGTCTGGCAACCATCTAATCATGGCCACTTTAACTGCTGAGGCATCAGCTGACGCCTTGCTCCCCACCTCTAGGCCCGACCCCACCAATGTAATTGCATGCAGGGTCCACCTCATTAGTGTTAATTGACTGGCCGCCGCTGAATCACACGCGGCCAGCCGCTACTACCCGACATGGGATGCATCCGGATCTGGCCCCGACAGCAGGACCGGCGTCCCAAAAATAAAATGCAGCCCTAAGAGTTCACTATTTAGTGTGGAATTAGAATCACATATAGGTAGGGGTGGCAGGCTTTCTTTCCTGGTGAACCAGTTGGGTCTTTACAAAAACCTGGCAGCTTTCATGGTTATTTTTCTAGTACTAGCTGACAAATTAGAAGATTTATTGATTTCAGTTTCATACATTGCCATGGTGTGATTTCTGCTTCCCACTACACTATCATATCTGATGTTATGTAGAGGTGTGCAGCAGGCATTGTCCAGGTCTGCTACTGCAGTATTCATTATTGGAGATTGTGGTGACTTTTGTAGCAGCTTTCAGAAAATAAATACATTTCCAAAGGCTCGACCATGTCATAGCTGCTGAATCCCCTACTGCTCAGCTGATTGGAGTGACAGACGACTAATCCTCTCCTGCTGTCTCAGGCTATGCCTTTGATTTTAAGCTGAGAAGTAGTAACAAGGGTCAGTCAATGTACCAGAAACATACAGCAGACTCATGACATCAGAGGCAATCCTTTGAGGAAGCAGATGACACTACTGTCAATGGCACAATGATCCTGAGAGTTACTCTCTAGAAAGCCTGCTAATGAAAGTTGAAACAGGAGGCAATCTTTACACAGTTTTATAAGCATTTATTCACAGAGTTGCACATTAAAGGCATGCACCTCCTAAACTCAAACCCCAGATCCAGTCTGTACCTATTTATAGAAGCCCAAGTGATCCCAGTTAATGCCCACCATGTGCAACCAATTAAACACAATTAAGAACAAACACTGAGGACATAGGAACAGTTTGGACTTGGTGTAATCTGAACAGGTTTGCATTTTCCTTTATTTTATTTTTTTTTCTTTGGGCCTCCTTATCTCGAGAGACAATGGATACGCGCCTGGAGGTGGTCAGTGGTTTGTGAAGCAGCGCCTGGAGTGGCTATAAAGGCCAATTCTGGAGTGACAGGCTCTTCCACAGGTGCTGCAGAGAAATTTGTTTGTTGGGGCTGTTGCACAGTTGGCTCTCCCCTTGCGCCTCTGTCTTTTTTCCTGCCAACTACTAAGTCTCTTCGACTCGCCACAATTTAGCCCTGTCTTTATGGCTGCCCGCCAGCTCTGGCGAATGCTGGCAACTGACTCCCACGACTTGTGATCAATGTCACACGATTTCATGTCGCGTTTGCAGACGTCTTTATAACGGAGACATGGACGGCCGGTGGGTCTGATACCAGTGGCGAGCTCGCTGTACAATGTGTCTTTGGGGATCCTGCCATCTTCCATGCGGCTCACATGGCCAAGCCATCTCAAGCGCCGCTGACTCAGTAGTGTGTATAAGCTGGGGGTGTTGGCCGCTTCAAGGACTTCTGTGTTGGAGATATAGTCCTGCCACCTGATGCCAAGTATTCTCCGAAGGCAGCGAAGATGGAATGAATTGAGACGTCGCTCTTGGCTGGCATACGTTGTCCAGGCCTCGCTGCCGTAGAGCAAGGTACTGAGGACACAGGCCTGATACACTCGGACTTTTGTGTTCCGTGTCAGTGCGCCATTTTCCCACACTCTCTTGGCCAGTCTGGACATAGCAGTGGAAGCCTTACCCATGCGCTTGTTGATTTCTGCATCTAGAGACAGGTTACTGGTGATAGTTGAGCCTAGGTAGGTGAACTCTTGAACCACTTCCAGAGCGTGGTCGCCAATATTGATGGATGGAGCATTTCTGACATCCTGCCCCATGATGTTCGTTTTCTTGAGGCTGATGGTTAGGCCAAATTCATTGCAGGCAGACGCAAACCTGTCGATGAGACTCTGCAGGCATTCTTCAGTGTGAGATGTTAAAGCAGCATCGTCAGCAAAGAGGAGTTCTCTGATGAGGACTTTCCGTACTTTGGACTTCGCTCTTAGACGGGCAAGGTTGAACAACCTGCCCCCTGATCTTGTGTGGAGGAAAATTCCTTCTTCAGAGGATTTGAACGCATGTGAAAGCAGCAGGGAGAAGAAAATCCCAAAAAGCGTGGGTGCGAGAACACAGCCCTGTTTCACACCACTCAGGATAGGAAAGGGCTCTGATGAGGAGCCACCATGTTGAATTGTGCCTTTCATATTGTCATGGAATGAGGTGATGATACTTAGTAGCTTTGGTGGACATCCGATCTTTTCTAGTAGTCTGAAGAGACCACGTCTGCTGACGAGGTCAAAGGCTTTGGTGAGATCAATGAAAGCAATGTAGAGGGGCATCTGTTGTTCACGGCATTTCTCCTGTATCTGACGAAGGGAGAACAGCATGTCAATAGTCGATCTCTCTGCACGAAAGCCACACTGTGCATCAGGGTAGACGCGCTCGGCCAGCTTCTGGAGCCTGCTCAGAGCGACTCGAGCAAAGACTTTCCCCACTATGCTGAGCAGGGAGATTCCACGGTAGTTGTTGCAGTCACCGCGGTCACCTTTGTTTTTATAGAGGGTGATGATGTTGGCATCGCGCATGACTAAAAAGACTACTATCAAGTGTTCATATTTAAAACTTGTAAGTTGTTTGCAGATATGCATCCTAGCACCACAAATTATTTTGTACCAGAAAGGGTAGTAGGAAACCTGCTCCTCTGGATTTTGCCAATGCTGATCCTTAAATGGCCTCAAAAAGGGCTGCTCTTAACTCTGGCTGTTTGGCAGAAACCGGCAAATGGCCATTTAAAATGATCATAGGATTTACACGCTCTGATCCTGCTGCCTTCCTGCAGGTTCTGATCTTCTATGTTCTGAAGAGTGCAAAGAATGGGGGAAAAAACTGGGGATAGTTATACATTACACACAGAATAGTGACAGATTATTCTACTAAATTCTGTCCACCTTTTGAATTGTCAATATTGGCTTGTTTTCAAGATGTTCATAGTTAAAATTTAAAAAAAACTATTTTATTGCTATAGCCATGTACCTTTTGGGTAGATAGGTTAGTTTTTTATTCACCATTTTTGTCAACTCAATAAAGAAATGATAGGGTGGCATGATACATTGGCATCACCAAAATACAGCACTTTCCCTTTCGCATGGAAGGAGCCAAGTGCGATACTGAGGGTTGAAGCCACAGCAGTATTGATTTTCAACCATCAACATAACAAAAATTATTTGGCACTTGAAAGAACAGGGATTAATAAATGACAGTCAACATGAATTTCATAGAATCGTAGAACAGAACAGCACAGACGGAGGCCATTAAGCCTATCGGGTCTGTGTGGCTGCTTTGAAGAGCAATCCAGTTAGTTCCACTCCTCTGCTCTTTCTCCATATCCCTGTAATTTTTCTTCTTCAAGTATTTATCCAATTCCCTTTTGAAAACTGCTATTGAATCTGTCACTCTAAGAGGCAGTGCATTCCAAATCCTAATCATTCATTGCATAAAAATGTTTTCCTTCATATTGCTTCTGTTTCTTTTGCCAATCACCTTAAATCTGTGCCCTCTACTTATTGACCCTTCAGCCATTGACAACAGTTTCTCTTTATTTTCTCTGTCTAAACACATCATGATTTTCAACACCTCTACCAAATCTACTCTTCACCTTCTCTGTTGTGAAAAGAATAACCCCAGCTTCCCCAATCTATCCACATAACCGTAATCCCTTATATCTGGAACCTTTCTAATAACTCTTTTCTGCATCCTCTCCAAAGCCTTCACGTCCTTCCAACAATGTGGTGCCCAGAATTGAACACAATACTCCAGCTGGGGCTAGATGGGTGTTTTATTTCAGTTTAGTATAACTTCCTGGCTTTTGTACTCTGTGCTTCTATTTAAAAAGCCCAGAATCCCATATGCTTTATTAACTGCTTTGTTAACCCTGTCCTGCCACCTTCAAAGATTTGTCCACAACACCCCCAGGTCTCTCTGTTCTTGCACATACTTTAAATTTATATTTGTTAAAGGTAATCATATCTTCACTTGTCAGAAAAGCCACTATGATTTCTTGCTCAGGCCATCCAGTTAAAATTGCAGTTGGGTCCTAACAACAGCATCAGGATTTGACATGCACAAGTAAATAAGAGCCCTAAAATAAAAGCAAAATACTGCAGATGCTGGAAATCTGAAATTAAAAACAAGAAATGCTGGAAATACTCAGCAGGTCTGGCAGCATCTGTGGAGAGAGAAGCAGAGTTAACGTTTCAGGTCAGTGACCCTTCATCAGAACTGATGAAGGGTCACTGACCTGAAACGTTAACTCTGCTTCTCTCTCCACAGATGCAGCCAGAACTGCTGAGTCTTTCCAGCATTTCTTGTTTTTAAATAAGAGCCCTGCCAGCCTTGGGCATGAGTCCTTGCCGCCTGCTTAGCGAAGCAGGCTAAAATTGACAACAGTTAGCTTCCAGCATTTCCAGAATGAGTAAATCACCAGAGCGATTTTAACTGCTCACTCGTCTGGTTTCTGTCAGCCATATAAGGGTACAATCGCCCCTCCAGAACAAAGTAGTAAGAATTGAAATCTTTAATCTTTCCTGAGAAAAAGGATGAAGATATGATTTCCCCTAAGCCATCAGGAAAAGTTCACACCTGTAAAAGAGATTTGCCTTTTGCAATTCATAGCATCTTATCAACTTTATCCTTGTCCCTCATCTTTTGTGATGCTTTGAAGTAATGATTTGAGAGTTAATTATGTCACTTAACTGCTTATTTTTTCTATCATGTTTCTTACTTATAATATTGTAACAAGTTCCCCAGGGCCTTTTTAATATTGCTGAAGTTAATCTAAGAGCCTCTGAATGGTTATCTGTTATGACATCATGCATTTGGGAATACTTAGTAGCAAGCAGTTTAGAACAATTAAATTACTGCATGAGTAACTGAACAGAAAATGTTTTCAGTATTTTTAGTGAGGACTGCAGGGAAGTGGCTACAAGACTGCACAGATAAGCTATCCTTATGGCTCAAAACAAAAATTCACCATGTGATATGTGTTACAGTCAAGTGGTAAGGATGTGGGTGGTCGCCCTGTTCAACATCCAACTGACCGCAGCAAGTGTTTTTGTTACTAGAGTTTTAACCCTTTTGTGCTTTATTTGTCAAATAAACAGATAGCGACAGGTTATCTTTGAAGTTCAAAACAGAAGATTATCTATTTATTGAGCAATATTCATTCCTGAAATGGTCGCAACTGCACACATTCACACATTCACTTACACACACAAGTCTGGATTTTCTGCTGGAGGCGGGGCTCCCGGTGCCAGGCCAAAAAGGCTGGGGGGGAAACCCTGCCACTGCATTTTCGTGCCTCTCCAGAGTGATCCTTTGGTCTTTTTAAATCAAAGTTTCAGGAGGCGGGGTCCCCGTCCCTTTAAAGATGGGGATCCGGCCTCCAAGAGCTGTTGACCAATCAGAGGGCCGGCAACTCAGCAGTATTGGCAGTGCCACTGGGAGCGGTGGCCACTGCTGGTACTGTAGAGGCATCAGACCCAGGCCCACCACTGGAATCCCGGGTAAGAGGTACGTGAAGTGGGGTCGCCGGGGACAGTTTGGAAGGCCACAGTGAGGGAGGGTGGTGGGTGGTCGTGATGTCCAGGAGGAGGGGGGGGGGGGGTCCTAGGGGGTAAAGTGGTTCTTGGTGGGGGCCCTCCGTGGGTCACAAATTTCCCAGGAAGGAGGGACTCACCCTCCCAAGCCCTCAGGCAGGGTACCTCATTTTATACTTCCCAGATGGCGGAGGCCCACTCCCGCCGTCAGTGGCATGGGAAGAAGTCCTTAATTGGCTGTTGATAGGCCACTTAAGGGCCTCAATTGGCCTCTGGGTGGGAAGGCCGTTGTCAGCTTATCCCACTCCTGGGATGATCGCTTGGTGACGGGGAGGCGACGGACCCTCAGCCCCCTTGTCATCTCGCCACTCGTCGCGATACTCTATGCCCCCCCAACCTCTGACCCCCATCTCAGGGAGCCACTCAAAATCCCGGCCACAAGAAGAGATAGATTGAGAGGAAAAGGGGTAAGTGGTTTGAAGTGAGGTAGGTTTTCGGGGTTCACAGTAAACCTGTTGAATCTGCTCGGAGGTCAATTTCTCTTTTAAAGTTGCAGGTCTGGTTTTGTAGATTTCGCAGGTAGCTGAGTCTTCAATCTAGAGATGGGGGATCACTTTCAGTCCTCTGCTGCACAAGTTAAAGTGTAGAACTCACAGCATGGCACCATCTTTTGCTTTTGCTGGATTTCTCCCAGCTCTCAGCGGGACAGGCATTCATGATGTTTGTCCTGGGTCTCTCTCTCTCTCTCTCTCCAGAGAGCTACTTTTAAGGTCAAAATGGTCTCACATCATGTCTCTGCTGGGAGACATCGATCTTCCTCCCTGTGGTGACCCACAATGGCCCAGGATGTGGCTACATCACACCTTCTTTGTTTCAGAAGAACCCATTCAATTCAAAAATGACTCTTGATGGGTTCAGGATGGGTGCACTTGACACCTCTTGGCTTGGAATGTATCCTTTTGTTCTTACCAGACAGTAAAATAGTTTGAATTTACAGGGCCAGGTCTTTTGACCTTTGGTGGCCATTTTTTCCACACACTGTCCACTTTTTAAAGGAAAAGTCAATTTTTATAACTCTTCAATTTGAGTTCTGTATTTTCAGTCGCTGCACGCCACATGAGTGTGACATATGGTACTAAGCCACATATACCTGGAAGGTCCCAGGATCAATCCCCAGTCTGTGCTGAGTTAATGGATCTTAACTGAGGTAGTGACTGGGGTGCTACCACTGGTCTGTATCCCTGGGTTGGGGATGGGAATTATAAAGCCGAGTCAGTTCTTGCTTTTGATCACTATCATAGGGGCATTAAAGCCAAGGTATAGAATATAACAGCAGGGAGGTTATGCTGGAACTGTATAACTCACTGGTTAGGCCACAACATGAGTACTGTGTGCAGTTCTGGTCACCTCATTACAGAAAGGATACAGAGGAGATTTATCAGGATATTGCCAGGACTGGAAAAATGCAGCTATGAGGAAAGATTGGATATGCTGGGGTTGTTCTCCTTGGAACAGAGAAGGCTGAGGGGAGATCTGATTGAAATGTACAAAATTTTGAGGGGCCTGGATAGAGAGGAGGTGAAGGGTCTATTCATCTTCGCAGAGGGGTCAGTGACGAGGGGGCATAGGTTTAAAGTGATTGGTAGAAAAATTAGAGGGGAGATGAGGAAAACCTTTTTCACCCTGAGGGTGGTAGGGTTCTGGAACTCACTACCTGAAGGGGTAGTTGAGGCAGAAACCCTCAACTCATTCAAAAGGAGTCTGGATATGCACATCAAGTGCCGTAATCTGCAGGGCTACGGACCAAATGCTGGAAGGTGGGATTAGAATAGATGGATGGTTTTTCGGCCGGCACAGACACGATGGGCCAAGTGGCCTCTTTCTGTGCCTTAAAATTTCTATGATTCTATTGAATGATTCCTGTTGCAAAGTGCATGGATGTGGACATTGGGTGCGGCCATGAACAGATGTGAGTGTGATATCCCCGGGGTCAAATATCTTTCGGACAGTCACATTCAAAGGTCTCACACTGTCACTTGCATAAAGTACTGGAGGGCTGCCGACACTTGTGGAGTGATATGAAGCGTCAACTCCTCCTCAAGAGATGGGGAAAACTGAGGGATAAGAAAATGCATAGATGAGCATTTCAACTTATTCAGACTTTGGATTTGTTTTTTAACGACTTGACAGTAACAACGACTTATACTTATAGAATGTATTTAACGTAAAATAAAATGTCCCAAGGTGCTTCACAGGGGCATTATAAAACCAAAATATGATACTGAACCACATAAGGAGATATTAGGTCAGATGACCAAAAGCTTGGTCAAAGAGGTAGGTTTTAAGGAGTATCTTAAAGGAGGAAAGCAAGATAGAGAGGCAGAGGGTTTAGGGAAGGAATTCCAGAGCTAGGGCCTAGGCAACCAAAGGTATGGTCACCAATGGTGGAGCAAATAAAATCGAGGAAGCTCAAGAGACCTGAATTGGATGAGTGCAGATATCTAGGAAGGTTGTGGGGCTGGAGGAGATTACAGAGATAGGGAGGGATGAGGCGAGGGACCGAAAACAATAACTTCAGTCTTCTCAATATTTAATTGGAGGAAATTTCTGCTCATCCAGTACTGGATGCTGGATAAGCAGTCTGATAATTTAGCAACAGTGGAGGAGTCAAGAGATGTGGTGGTGAGGTAGAACTGTGTGTCGTCAGCATACGTATGAAGATTAACATTGTGTTTTCAGATGATGTCACTGGCTTGAGAAGAAAATGCGACTCAAAGGAATACTAATTTTGATGAAACAGAGACAACAAAAGATGTGACTGAAAGACAGAGGTTAAGAGGCCAAAGGTGAAAGAAGGATCAATAACAAGTGATAAGCTCTCATTCCATCCTGTCTATGAATATGAGAAAGAGGTGCTCCAAGAGGCTCTCCAGATATGGAAATAGTATTTAAGTATACAGTGGACTTGCCCTTTAAAAAGTGCGGCATCACCTGTGTTTATCTCTCCAAAGATACTGCCTGACCTGCTGAGTGTTTCCATTTTTTAATTTTTGTTTCAGATGAATAGGATCTGCAGTATTTTGCTTTTGCCTACATAATGTGTATTTGACAATGTGAGTGAGTTGATGAAGGGAGACTCTTGTCACTACACTACATATTGTAAGATGTTATAACTCCCCCATCTAAGTGGCATTGTTGACCCACACATATGTGACATATTGATATTATTCTATCACAATACAAAGTATGCCTATGGGTATGGTGCCCTAGTGGTTATGGTCATGCATTAATAAACCAAATGTTACGAGCTGTGAAATTGGATTCAATAAATTTAGTAATTGGTGCCTGCACACCAGGAGAACTTCTTTGATTTACTTCGAATAGATCTTTTACGTCCACAGTTGGAGCCTCGGATTAACGCCTCATCCAAAAGACGGCATCTCTGATGGTGCATTCAGTACTACACTGAATTGTTAGACTAGATTATGTGCTCAAGTCTCTGGAGTGGGACTTGAATCCACAACTTTCTGATCCAGTGATGAGAGAGCAACCACTGAGCGATGCTGGCATTTTAAGTTTTAATTTCTCCGTTTATTCATAAAACTCTTCTTTAATACATCCCCTTTTCACCTTTTGGAATACATATATTTTGTACTCTATCCATCTCATCGATGAAGGTTCTTCACTGTTGATCTATCACCCTCTTTGCTTACACCTCAGTCCAATTAATTTAGGACAGATTCCTCCTTATTTCTGAACTTTGCCTTTTCTAGTTGAGCATCCTTATCTTTGACTCTTCATTAACCTTTTCTATTTTCATATTAAAGTTAATGAGGTAAACAGATTTTTGGTCTCTTGGGGAACCAAGGGATCTGGGGAATGGACAGGAAGGTGGGATTGAGGCAGGAAATAAGCCATGATCAGGGCCATATGGTCTACTCCTGATTTTAACTATCCCAGCCTTCATGGGATAAAGGTAATGTAGTTGGTCAAAGTGAAAATAAATTTTAGAATAATTTCAGAACTATCTCCTAGATTCATATGCTATTTCTTATGTTCTCCTGTTCTTATTCTATTGTGGTTGTTAAAGGGTTATAGTGAAAGGGCAATGGAATGAAAATAAATGAATATCATTACAGAGAACACAGGCACAATATGTCAAATGGCCTCATCTTGTGTTTTATAATTCTATGATACAATTTTTAAATTTTTCTACTCCCCTCATGCCATTCTCACTTTATTCCCCAGAACTGCATCAAACACTGCTTTGTTCCTTTGTTTGATCTGAAACATTAACTCAGTTTCTCTCTCCACAGAAACTGCCAGACCTGCTGACTATTTCCAGCAGTTTCTGTTTTTATTTCAGATTTCCAGCATCCACAGTGTTTTGCTTTTATATTACTGTGTTGTTCCTTGTTCGATTGAAAACATACGAATCTAGGAGGTCGTCCCAAAATAATTCTAAAAATTATTTTCACTTTGACCACATACATTAGCTTTATTCTAATGAATGCTGGGATAGTTGAAATCATCCAGTGCTATTGCCCTGTTGTTCTTACACATCTCTTTGATCTATTTACAAGTCTCCCTCTATCCCATCTCCATTGTTTGATCATTACTAATGCACACGGAAAATTGTATCATTTCATAATCGCACAACTTATGTAACCAATTAAGTAACCTATTAACAGCTCAAACCAGCTACAAATGAGACACTGATAAACAACTGTAAATAGTTTCCAGCATTGAACAATTGGCACAGCCATTCCTGTGGTGGAGTTGGCTGCAGCTCTCCATACAGCAGATGACACAGTCCCACAATTGCTTCCATGTTGACACAGTGCATGTGAAAGTGACTTCTCTGGTTATTGCCAGGTAGGTGTGCCAAAACCGATGGATACAATTTCTGGCATAATGTTGGGTATAAGTAGTCTGGTTCTGTTGCCAGCTGATCTCTATGGGCATTTACCACTTCAACCATTTAATGCTGCGATTGGGACACTTTAGATGTAATCTTCATCATTAATTTTAAATTGACTTGTCAAATGGCACTTGTTTCTGTAGCCTGCAGTTACATACCCTGTTGCTCCTTGAACCAGGGTGATAATTTGTATTCTAAGAGCCACTTTACAGATCTCGCCTATTTCTATGATCTTCCTGTTCTGCTAAAATTTTGTCAATGCCTTATTTAGAGTCTGCGTTTCAGTGATTTTGGAGACAATGGTGTGAGAACTTTCCTTTTGACTTAAACATTTTCAACATGCTTTGATAAAAAGAATCACCCCATAAAAATACAACCAAATTTCCCCCAAAAACTTCTATTCCCGTAATTGTTCCTTTCTGTTTACAGTTTATCTATAATGCCCAATAACAATGAACAAAAGCAGCAACTTATATTTATATAGTTCCTTTAATGTAGTATAACGCCCCAAAGTCACTTCACAGGAGCGTTATCAAAACAAAAAAATTGACACCAAGCCACATAAGTAGATATTAGGGAAGACGACCAACAGCTTGGTCAAAGAGGTAGGCTTTAAAGAGCATGTTAAAGAAGGGAAGAGCAGGTGGAAAGGTTTAGGAAAGGAATTCCAGAGATTTGGGCCTTGGCTGCTGAAGACAGGGCTGACAATGGCAGATCGATTAAAATTGGGGATGCTCAAGAATTATAGAATCATTACGGCACAGAATGAAGCTAGTTGACCCATCAAGTCTATGCCACACTCTGTAGAACAATCCAATCAGTCCCATTCCCCTGCTTTATCCACATAATCCTGCAAGTTTATGTCCCTCAAGTTCATATCCAATTTCCCTTTGAAATCATTGATCATCTCCGCTTCCACCACCCTCATAGGCAGCGAGTTCCAGGTCATTACCACTTGCTGAGTAAAAGTCCTTCTTCACATTCCCCCTGCATCTCTTGTGCAAAACCTGGGCCCCTAGTCCTTGTACCACCAGCTTAATGGAACAGCTTTTCTTTGTCCACCTTATCTAAACCTGTCAGAATCTTGCACACCTCTATCAAGTCACCCCTTAATCTCCTTTGCTCCAAGGAGAACAACCCCAGCTTCTCCAACCTAAACTTGTAGCTAAAATCCTTCATCCCTGGAACCATTCTGGTAAATCTTCTCTGCACCCTTTCAAGGACCTACACATCTTCCTAAATTGTGGTGACCAGAACTGGATGCAATACTCTAGTTGTGGCCTAACCAGAGCTTTTAAAAGGTTCTGCAAAACCTCCCTGCTTTTGCACTCAATACTTCTATTTATGAATGTTAATTGAATATCAATTCTTTAATTATATGCAGGTGGAAGGTATTAACTGGGGTCTTGAGAACTTATAAGGAGACTCTTAGGGAGACTGGTGGAGGGTTTGAATGAGGAGTTACATGTTTGTAATTCTTTTATTTTTCACAATAAATGTGAAGCTGAATAAAGATAGGCTCCAGCATTATCCTTCCACAACAAACTTTCTGGAGTTTAACAATGAAGCCCAAGATCCCATATGCTTTGCTAACTACTCTCTTGATATGTCCTGCCATCTTTAAAGATCTATGCACAGGAACGTCCAGGTCGCTCTATTCCTGCACACTCTTTAGAACTATGCCATTAAGTCTGTGTTGCCTTTCCCGAACCCTTCTGCCAAAATGCATCACCTCACACCTCTCTGTATTAAATTATATCTGCCGTTTGTCTGCCCATTCTGCTAGCCTGTCTATGTTCTATTGCAGTTGATTGGTATCATCCTCACTGTCTGCTGCACCTCCAAATTTGGTATGATTGGCAAATTTTGAAATTCTATTCTGTAGTCCAAATTTTGAAATTTTACTCTGTATTCCAATATCCAAGTCATTGATATATATCAAAAAAGCAGTGGTCCTAGCACTGAATCCTGGGGAACACCACTGTCTACCATCCACCAGGCTGAAAAACAACCATTTACCATGACTTGCTGTTTTCTGTCCTTAAGTCAATTTTTTATCCAAGCTGACACTGACCCTCCTATTCCGTGAGCCTCGATTTTGTAAACCAGCCTTTTATGGGGCACTTAGTCAAATGCTTTATTATAAACCATATAGACAATATCCATTATAAATAAAAACAAGAAATGCTGGAAACACTCAGCAGGTCTGGCAGCATCTGTGGAGAGAGAAGTAGAGTTAATGTTTCAGGTCAGTGACCCTTCATCAGAACTGACAAATATTAGAAATGAAAAAGGTTTTAAGCAAGTAAAGCGGGAGTGGAGCAAGAGATAACAAAAGAGGTATTGATAGGACAAGGTCACAGAGAATAACTGACCAAAAGGTCATGGAACAAAAGCAAACATTATGTTAATGGTGTGCTGAAAGACAAAGCGTTAGTGTGAATTGACTGTAAAGCACAACATTTAAAAAAAAACAAAAACAATGGGAAGGCATAGTAGAAACAAACTAAACAAACTAAAATAAAATAACCATAAAAAAGGAAAAAGAAAAAAAAAGAAAAAATAACAATATAAAATGGGTGGCCTGTCATGCTCTGAAATTATTGAACTCAATGTTCAGTCCAGCAGGCTGTAGCATGCCTAATCGGTAAATGAGGTGCTATTCCTTGAGCTTGTGGTGATGTTCACTGGAACACTGCAGCAATCCCAAGACAGAGATGTGCACATGAGAGCAGGGGTGGGGTGTTGAAATGGCAAGCAACCGGAAGCTATGGACTGAGCGGAGGTGCTCCGCAAAGCAGTCACCCAATCTACATTTGGTCTCCTCATTGTAGAGGAGACCACATTGTGAGCAGCGAATACAGTATAGTAAATTGAAAGAAGTACAAGTAAATTGCTGAAAGGAGTGCTTGGGCCCTTGGATAGTGAGGAGAGAGGAAGTAAATGGGCAGGTATTACACCTCTTGCGATTGCAGGGGAAGGTGCCGTGGGAAGGGGACGAGGTGGTGGGGGTAATAGAAGAGTGGACGAGGGTGTCACGGAGGGAACGATCCCTTCGGAATACTGACAGGGGAAGGGAGGGGAAGATGCAATTGATTCTGACCTGAAACGTTAACTCTGCCTCTCTCTCCACAGATGCTGCCAGACCTGCTGAGTATTTCCAGCATTTCTTGTTTTTATTTCAGATTTCCAGCATCTGCAGTATCTTGCTTTTATATTAGACAATATCCATTGCTTTCCCTTCATCAACTATCTCTGTTACTTCATCAAAACATTCCATTAGATTAGTCAAGCACCATCTGCCTTTTACAAATCCATCCTGGCTCTTCTTAATTAATGCAAACTTTTCCCTGATTATTATTTCTAAAACCTTACCCACCACTGATGTTAAACTGACTGGTCTTTAGTTACTAGGAATGTCCTTACACCCTTTCTTGAATAAGGGTGTCGCATTTGTCCCTCTTCAATCCTCTGGCACCCACCCCGTTTCTAGAGAAGATTGGAAGATTATGGCAAGCTCTTCTGTTATCTCCACTCCCACTTCCTTTAGCAACCTAGGATGCAAGCCATCTGGACCAGGTGACTTATCCATTCTAAACATAGCCAGCCTTTTCAGTACATCCTTCCTATCAATTTTCATCCCATCCATTAACTCTACCATCTTCGCTTCTACCAATATTTTGTCAGCATCCTCTCCTTAGTAAAGGCAGACACAATGTACTCATTGAGTGTTCTAGCTTTGTTCTGCACCTCTATGCATATATTGCCCTTTTTTCCCGAATAGGTTCCACCTCACCTCTTACTACTGGCTTACTAGTTACATGCCAGTAAAAGATTTTTGGGTCCCCTTTTATGTTAACTGCCATTCTATTCTCTTATTCTCTCCTTGCCAGTCTTATTTTCCTTTTCACTTCCACTCGCAACCTATTCTATTTGGCCTGGTTTTCACTTGTAGAATTCATCTCACATGCATTATGCACCCTCTTTTTTGTTTCACCATATTTTCTATCATCCTTGTCACCCAAGAAGCCCTGCCTTTGGTTCCCTTACCTTTCTTCCTTGTTGGAATGTACCTAGACTGTACCCGAAACATCTCCTCCTTAAAGATCACATATTGTTCCTTTACAGTTTTCCCTGTCAATCTTTGGTTCCATTTTACCCTAGATAGATCCCCTCTCATCCCATTGAAGTTAGCCTCCTTCCAATTTAGAAATTCTACTTTAGATTGTTCCTTGCTCATCTCCATTACTAATCTAATCTGGGCGGCACAGTGGCGCAGTCGTTAGCACCGCAGCCTTACAGCTCCAGCAACCCAGGTTCGATTCTGGGTACTGCCTGTGCGGAGTTTGCAAGTTCTCCCTGTGACCGCGTGGGTTTCCGCCGGGTGCTCCAGTTTCCTCCCACAGCCAAAGACTTGCAGGGTGATAGGTAAAACTGGCTATTGTAAATTGCCCCTAGTGTAGGTAGGTGGTAGGGGAATTAAGGGGATGTGGTAGGAACATGGGATTAATGTAGGATTAGTATAAATGGGTGGTTGATGGTCAGCACAGACTCGGTGGGCCGAAGGGCCTGTTTCAGTGCTGTATCTCTAAATAAATAAAAGTAAATAAATAAAAAATAAACCTTATGATACAATGATCATCCTTACCCAAGTGTTCCCCACAGAAACTTAGTCCACGGCCCATCTCATTTCCCAGCACCAGATCCAGTAATGTCTCCTTCCTAGTTGGACTGAGAACATACTGGTCAAGGAAATTCTCCTGAATACATTCCAGAAATTCCTCCCCCTCCGTTCCCTTTACTCCAACATTATCCCAATTGATATTTGGGTAATTAAAGTCCCCCAATATCACCATTCTATAGTTCTTGCACATCTCTGTGATTTCCCTGCAGATTTGCTCCTCTAACTCTCTCACTATTTGGAAGCCAATATAATACCCCAGTAGTATGATCACACCTTTTTTGCTTCTCAACTCTAACCAAATGGGTTCTATCCTTGCCCCCTCCAGGACATCCTCTCTTTCCAACACTACAATGTCTTCCCTAATCAGTACTGCCATCCCATCTCCCTTTTATCCTTCCCTATCTTTTCTGAACATTTTGTATCCTTGAATATTAAGCTCCCAGCCCTCTTGGAGGAGTGCAGATATCTTGGAGGATTGTAAGGCTGAAGGAGATTACAGAGATAGGGAGGGGTAAGGCCTTGAAGTGATTCGAAAACAAGGATGAAAAATTTAAAATTGAGGTATTATTTGACTGGGAGCCAATGTAGGTCAGCGAGCACAGGGATGTTGGGTGAACGGGATTTGATGTGTGTTAAGACACACCCAGCAAAGTCTAGGATGAACTCAAATTTGTTGAGGGTGGAAGATGGATTTCGGCCAGGAGTGCATTGGAATAGTCAAGACTAGAGGTAACAAAGGCATGAATGAGGGGTTTCAGTAGCAGATGAGCTGAGGCAGTGGAGTCAGGCTATTCTACAGAGGTGCAAATATGTGGTCTTAGTGATGGCGTGGCTATGTGGCCAGAAGCTCATCTCGGGGTCAAATACGATACCAAGTTTGCGAACTGCCTGGTTCAACCCCAAACAGAGATAACGATGGAGTCGGTGGCTAGTGAACAAAGTTTGTGGCAGCAACTGAAGGCAATGACTGCGGGCTTCCCAACATTTAGTTGGAGGAAATTTCTGCTCATCCGGTACTGGGTGTTGGACAAGCAGTCTGATAACTTAGAGACTTTGGAGGGGTCGAGGGAGGTCATGGTGAGGGAGAGCTGGGTGTCGTCAGCGTACAGGCGGAAACTGATGCTTTTTTTGGATGATCTCGCTGAGGGGCCGCTTTTAGATGAGGAATGTGGGGGGACTGTGTATAGCACTGAGTGGGCTGTAACTTAGTTCCATTTCAGGAAAAGACTGATGGTGATTCATGTGGTATAGAATTCCTGTCATTTTAAAACAGCATATTGTTTGCCCCACTATGAGGATTACCACAGGAGACCCACTAATATTGCATAAAATAATAATTGGAAAAGGGAGTAGGACCTCTGGTCCAGTTGATAAATGCCCAGTCCAGCATCATACTGAGCTATTCAGCCCAGAAAAATTCCAGGTTGGATCTTCTGCCTTTACTGAGATAGTTAATGCTATGATTGGCATCAGTGCCTGGGCCATGAGAGGAAAAACTCCTGATTGCTATCCAGTGACTTCTGCTAGAAAATGTTCAGATGCACATGATGAATAACACTTGAGGAAGGTTCTAGATGACTAGCAGCATCTATGGAGTGATGCCTCAGTATGATTCAGCAAAACAGGGGAGAAAACTGGGGAAGGAAAATGAAGCACAAAAAATCAGGAATGTTAGCTAATACTGAAGCACTGAAAGTTCTGTCGTTCTTCCTTAATTCACAGTATTATTGTTAAGCTTTGCTTGGCAGAATCACATCCTGAACCTGACCTTTATCAGATACAGCATGTTCCTAGAATTAAAAGTTTTTTTTAAACTGTAAAGGGACAATGAAGCAGGCTCTGTGGAACAGAATGCTGAAAAGAACACAGCAGCAAGGTACAAAGTGTTCTGATTGAGACGGCATGGAGCATCAGTCACTGAAATCACTTCACACATTATATCATCATTGGGAGTTCATCTGGCCTTGTTATATAGCTTTTGCAATGTGAAAAGTTCAGTGCCGAATAGTTCACGGTGATCATCAAGTGATTAATGCTTCAAAGCGTCAATCTTTCAGGCTGTCATATTCTTTGCACTTTGCACCCTGTTCATTCCCTTGGGAGCTCTTGCATTTCCTCCTTCATTCTTGTTGCTGCATTTTACATCCCTTATTACTTTCCCTCTAATTTTATTTTTTTTCCAGGATGGTGACAACATTTCAGGGCTAAATTTTACACTTGGATAGTGACTCTGTTGCTGTTGAATAGGTGATATTTTTCAGATACCATTGCAATGTAACTGTTTTTCGTTAATGATGAGGAGCTAAACCAGTATTCCCCTCTCTCACCCAGCAGTAACAAGTCACCTTGGATTTGGCTGCTGCTGCAGCTAATGGAAAGTTTTGTATAGAATAAGCTGAGCACCTGAGTATCCATAACATTTATTTTGATAGTTACCCTGATACTTCCCCAATGCTTCACTTGTTGTAACACTGTACAGAATGATACTGAACAATACAGACCAAAAAAGTGCCAGGTTTGATCCCCTTTCTCTTGTGCTCATTTAACTGTTCTAAGTTGAAGTAGTTGGGATAATTGGTGACACGGACAGACACATGGCAGATGAAATTTATAGCAGAGAAGTGTGAAGTGATTCATTTTAGTAGGAAGAATGAAGAGAGGCAATATAAACTAAATGGTACAATTTTAAAGCGGGTGTAGGAACAGAGACCTGAGGATTTACATACATAAATCTTTGAAGGTGGCATGACAAGTTGAGAAGGCTGTTAAAAAAGCGCATGGGATCCTTGGTTTTAGAAATCGCAGAATAGAGTACAAAGAAAGTAAATTATGTAATCTTTATAAAACACTGGTTAGGTCTCAGTTGGAGTATTCAGCTGAATTTTCCCAGCCCCCTGATGGCAGGCTTGGAGGCAATGAGAAGAGGACCTGAAAAATAGGGGTGACCCACATCGGGACAGCTCTCCAATGCATTCCCACCATCGGGAAGTTTCCACAGGGTGGGTGGTGACCCTGATTGGCTGCCGGCACCACGGAAGTGAGCAGCCATCTAAGCTAATTATGGACCCAATTAGGTCCGATTTTGTGGCCACGCCAACATTTTGCCACCAGCAGAGCAGCCCCTCGCCGTGTATGGAGGCCATTATCGCAATGGAGGCTGCCACCCTGTGTCAGGCCGGGGAGCCATTGCAGCTGGATGTTCCATGTCTCAAAGAGGGGGCCGCAGCCAGGAAAGGCCGCATACGCGGTCCAAACGATCCACCTGGTGGGTTTTCCTCTCTGCTTCAATGTTCCTAACATCTTCGGCCCTAAAAAAGTTGTCTTTAAATGCAAGCCGCCGAGGGCACCTCCATGTTGAGGTGCCCTCGAAGTCCTCGACTTGCCTCAGCAGTACCCACCTCTTTTCGTGGGCCTGCAGCATCAAGAGCCCACCCGCCATCCTTAATAGGATGGTGAATGCAAAGGTGGCTAGTTAGGAGGCTGCCTCCCGGAAGATTGCTGAGCCAGTCTCACTGCCGGCAAGTGCGGGCTTGGGGCCCCCATTTGGTCCCAACATCAGGATCCTGAAGCCTGTGAAAACATCCAGCTTATTGTGTCCGCACTTTAGGAAGGATGTCAAGATACGGTGCAGAGGACATTTTCTAGAATGGTTCCAGGAATGAGGGACTTCAGTTATGTGGAGCAACTAGAGAAACTGGGATTGAACACTCGAATAAAAGCAAAGTACTGCAGATGCTGGAAATCTGAAATAAAAACAGAAAGTGCTGGAAATACTCAGCAGGTCTGGCAGCTTCTGTGGAGAAAGAATCAGAAGCAGTTCTGCTGAAAAGTCACCGGCCTGAAAAGGTAACTCTGCTTCTCGCTTCACAGATGCTGCCTGACCTGCTGAGTATTTCCAGCACTTTCTGTTTTTATTTGAAACTGGGATTGATCCCCTTCTGAGGTGCTCAAAATTATGAGGGGTTTGGTTTGAGTAGACAGGAAGAAACAGTTTCGACTGGCAGGAGGGTTGATAACCAGAGGACACAGATATAAAGTAATTGGCAAAAGAACCAGAAGGGAGATGAGGAGAATTTTTTTTTATGCAGCAAATTGTTATGAGCTAGAATGCACTGCCTGAAAGGGTGGTGGCTGCAGATTTAATAGCCACTTTCAAAAGGAAATTGGATATATACTTGAAGGGGAAAAAGTTGCAGGGATATGGTGAAATAGCAGGGGAGTGGGACAAATTGGGTAGCTCTTTCAAAAAGCCTGCACATGCATGATGCCTCCTCCTGTGCTGTACGATTCTATGAATTAGCTCAACATCCATGTTCTAGTACTGAGAAAAATTAGTCAAGATTTCTGATCCAGTCTGCCGGAACCTCTGCTGGGACATTTGTGGCCATTTTGTGAGGAAACTACTGGATATCACAATGATAGCCCCACCCCTCCAAGAACATAAGAACATATGAACAGGAGTAGTCCATTCAGTCCTGTAAGCCTATTCCACCATTCAATTAAATCATGGCTGATCTGTGCTTCAACTTCATTTATCTGGGTTTGCTCTGTATCCCTTGATACTCTTACCTAATAAAAACCTACCACTCTTAGTCTTGAAAATTTCAATTGACCTAGCAGCCACAGCCTTTTGGGGAGAGTCCTAGATTTCCATGACACTTTGTGTGCAAAAAGTGCTTCCTGATTTTAGTCTTAAATAGCCGAGCTCGAATTTTTATATTATTTCTGCTTGTTCTGGATTCCCCCACCAGAGAAAATATTTTCTCTGTATCTGCCCTGTCAAATCCCTTTGTCATTTTAAAGACCTTGATTAGATCGACTCTCAACTTTCTAAATTTACGGGAATACAAACCAAATTTATGTAAACTGTCCTCATGATTTAACATTTTCACCCCTGGTATCATACTGGTGAATCTGTGCTGTTTGCCTCCATGGCCAATATATCTTTCTTGAGGTTTGGTGCCCAAAACTGAATACAGTACAACAGGTTAGGTCAAATCAAAGCTATGACACTTCCTCACTTTTGTATTCCAACCCACCTTGAGATAAACATCAACGTTCCATTCGATTTTTTGATTGCTTTCATACCTGTGCACTGGCTTTTAGTGATTTGTGTACATGGGCACCAAAATCCCTTTGTATCTCCACAGCTCCTAGTCTCACTGTTAAGAAAATATTCTGATTTGTCTTTTTTGTATGCAACCTTACACTTACCCATAATGAACTCCATCTACAATAGTTTTGCCACTCACTTAGTCTGTTATGTTACTTTGCAACTTCCTGCTCCTATCTGCACAACTTACTACGACTCGTAACTTAGTTCTCACTAAGACATAAATGTCACCCTTAAAAGGCTGCTTACTTGGTCATGAAATGCTAAGAACTGCCTCCATAAACTAACTATACCCTTTCCATTTTTTCTCAAGTTATTGGGTGAATTTCCAAAGGCTAGTCATTTCAAAGCAATCCGAAACTGGAAAATAATCATATTATAGTGTCTATAATGTGATTTTTTTGGGGGGTTCATCAAGCTTAGGTTTTAATTGACTGTAGGCAATAGAAAGAAGGGAAAACTGAGGGTTATTAACAGGATTCCACAATTTTTAAGTTCTGCGAAAAAATAAATTCAGATAACAGATGGTGTGATGAGTCTTGGCTTCAATACCATAAGGATACAGAGGTAGAAGAATATATGACAGTGGCCCAGAATCTCCTGGTGGTAGCCATTTCTTATTCTTCCTGTATGCTACAGTTGACAAAGACTGGAAGTTTTTCAGTCAAGCATTTCAAGTACATAAGCAATATTCATTTACAGCTGGGGGAATAACATCAGGGTCCAGAATAAAAACTCAAGACTATGAAATTCTTTTTGTTTCATTCAGTGAACACATGTTCAACCCTTTTACGTTTTGTAACTGGCAAATACTGAAGGTTGATAAACATGGGCTACAGTGGTTCTGATTCACCTCTATGCTCCCTGTGGCATATTCTAATTAAAAAACCTGGAAATATTGGAGTTACTTAGCAACAGTGAGATTGTCATGCAAAATATTTGGAGTATGTTACCGAACTCGACATTACAAGAAATTTTGGGCCAGTGTATTTGGTTGGAGCTTAGAAGCGTAAAGCTGTTCAGCTTCATCGTCTCATTCTTTAGCATTTAGCTCCATAATATATGGTACCAGTGAAAGAAAGGAAACATTTCAGACGGATCTTCAAAGCTTCCTGCAGGTTTCTGCTTTATGAATCAAAAGTTACCTTCCGCTGCACTTATTACTCTAAATAGCCACAGCTGAGAACAGAGGCTATTGCTTCCTCCTACAAACTACTATAACAATTTGGATTTTGGCTGAGCTGAATTTTTTATTTCATATTTCTGTAATGCTAGATTCAGCTTATAAGGCATTAACTCACAGGGCCGCATGCAGCGTTTATTTCCGATAGTAAGCCAGCAGCCTAAAAAAGCAGGAGGGTCATTATTGAACAATATGTAACATTGCATGCCATTGTGAGAAGATCACTCCTTGTGACACCTGAGGGGCCAGGTGTCATTCCATTCCATTTACCCAGTGAAGAGCTTAGCTAAAACAGGTGGGTGGGAGCCTCCTGTTCCCACATCAAAAGGTAACATTCCATGTAGAGTAGTAACTTTGAAAAACAGCTCAGTGGGTGAGCCCGGGCTCTCACAGACATAAGCTTGGGGTGGGGGCAGGAGGCGTACTCTCTCTATCTCAGACAGGCAGGATAAATTGTGTTCAAGCAGGCAACAACAGTAAGTTACCTGCATTTTAAAAATCTAAACCAGACTAGCTTTGAGAAGCTCAGCTAGTGAAAGTGAGCCCATGTTTATAGAATTGGTAAGTTGCATCTTTATTGTTTTCCATAACCAATGAGCATAGAGAAATTGATTGTATTCACTGTGAAAAGTGCAAGCAGTTCATTTATGGCTGAATGGTGTATCTCATCATGATAAAGTGCTATTTTAGTCTGCCTTCCTTAAAGGAAGATTCATGCGGTGGCATGTGATACAATTCAGGAGCTGATAAATGGTGCAAGGGTTCTCTTTTACTATCACTGGGTTATGTTCTTATTCATCTCGATATTGAGTAGAAAAAGGTGCAGTCTGGATTGAAGGGGAGGCAGGGTTCACTTATGGGAGGTACTGATGATGCTGAGCCTTAGGAATATCTGGTGTAAAAACACTAAAATTGTAACAAAGGTCTATAAAGCTTTCTGCAGCTTTATGGGAAGCGAGATTCCCCTGTAATCACTGTTTTAAGTAGCCAGTGCTGAGAACAGATGTTACTACTTCCTCCTTCAGCAGGATCACATAATTTCCTGCTTTGGAACAAACAGCTATCACTACACTGACTCCCATCCCCCAACAACAACAATGATAAAGCACAACCTTTTTTTTTAATGATGAAGGGCTATTTATTGTTCTGCCCTGTTTGTGGCATGCATTAATGACTTCATTACATTGCTGCCTATCGACATATTTAGGCTGTCCCAATGAAGTGAAGAACTCATATTGTTCCTCCCTGTTTGTTCTGTGGAATGATTATTACTGGCAGCATGTTAGAGCTGACCTGAATTCATATCTGAATGACCAGTCCCCCAAAATTGTTTGAAAATGATATTGCATCCAGGGAATACAGTACTTCGTCCATAGATTGTCATTTTAAATGGATGATGTCTCTGAAAAAGAGGCAATATTTTTCCTTTTTTATTTGTAGAAGTATGACATGATACCATCAAGTCTATTTAAATGTACGATCATGCCACTTGTATGGTGAGGTAGCTGGGGCCAGACGACCAATGGGGCGCCCAAAGCTCCGCTTCAAGGATGCTTGCAAATGTGACATGAAGGCCCTAAATGTCAACTATTGCACCTGGGAGTCACCAGCTGCTGAAAGAGGGAAATGGCGACACATCCTGTGGACTGGTGTGCACTACCATGACGACCAGTTGCTACAGCAGCTTAGCAACAGGCGCCAAGGTCAAAAACAATGCTCACAGCCTCTCTTGGCAGCTTCACATGCAGCACTTGTGGCAGAACCTGCCTCTCAATAATTGGCCTTCACAGCCATTAACAAAGGTGCACCAAGAGAAGACCCTTTACCTAAATAGATTGTTTGCTACATGTCCATTATCTTTTGTCGATGGAAGGATGTCAACCCATGTTGCTTGTGCATCATATCACAATGTGCTTTTTATATCTCAACTTCAATGGGTCATGGCTTTGTAACACACAGCAGCCGGTGTGCTATCCTACGTATGAACAATCTCAAGCCCTTAATGCGTCTCTTCCAACACAGTCCTTTGTAAATACCACCTCAAACTCCAGTAAGTTATTGTGTATGGTGCACTGAGCCTGAATTTCTTCAGGATTGCAGTCCTCATACCTACACCACAATTGCAACCGAGGCTGCCCTCCAGTATTGATCCCACCGGAATTTGCGGTGTCAGTGGAAGGGCATCTCTTCTGCATGGGCCAGGCAGCTGCAAACGCCACTTTGGGCACATCTCCAGTACCTGTCTGTGCATGCTGCGTGCCAGATAATCCATGCCTGCCCATCTGTAGGGAGTTGAGGTTGCCGATACTTCACCTTCACCAAGCCTATTCTTTCTTTTGCCCCCGATCAATTTATTTTTTTAAATAAAAATTTTGGAGATCTTCGAGGGTCATAGCTGCTTGCCTGGCCTGAAGCCCTACCAGTGGAACTGGGAGAACTCCCTTGGGATTTCAGGCCATGTGTGTTATCCTGCATATAAAAATGGCAATCTCTCAATGTGTCACTGCCTTTTAACACATTGTATGTTATCACATGTAACATATATCAGGAGAATTACTACAGACTTATTTTATTACTTTATTTTAGATGTTGCTAGCTCTATAGACTATAATTTCCATGGTAACCAGGGATTTGTAAGAATTTGGCTTGAATAAATCATTTTTGTCTAGGGGATCATGTTGGGAATTACAGCTTGTGCATAGAGTGGGAGAACAATTCCAAGTGTGTAGGAGGTGTAAGTGTGGGCACAAAAGTGGAAGCATCGCATTCAAACTGGAAGTGTTAGCAGGTAGTGTGTTGCCTCCAGTATTGACACCAACATCAACACCTCTGATTGACAGCTGAAGTGTTCAGCTTGGAAGAAATACACATAAATTGCTGTTTCATACAGAAGGAGTATTTGTGTGTCCTGTAAAAAAGTTAGCAACAATTACAAGTGCTCCACCTGTTTGATTAAAAGCTATGTAAACAGAAATTGAAATATCAAATTACAATCCATTTACCTATTTGTTTGTTTTATTCATTCACAGGATGTGGGCGATGCTGGCAAGTTACCCATCCCCAAGTTAATACCCAATTAGCTGCGAAATGCTGTTAAGTTAAATAAGTTTTGGGAAAACTTCACAGTTGCTTCTGCACAAAATTATGGTCCCACACTGCATAATATCAGCTCCTATACAAACCAATCTTTTTTTTCTTTCTCCATCTTTCTTACCATTGCGCTGCAAGACTGCAGTTAAATCAAATAGTCCTGATGATCATAGTGAACGAATGATGTTCATAATACAGTCTGGCTGTGGGATCTTGCCAGAACTAGAATTCAGTATTGTCCTTTCTCTCCTCTGTCCAGTAAGAGAATAGCGAGGGAATTATATTATGAGGAAGGTTTATCCCAGCCTCCACTAAGCATTTAAAAGGTCTCAATTAAATTTAATGGTGCTGCAGTTTTCCCACCAAAATTTATGTAGAAGTGCCTGGTGTCCACTTGGCTGCTGCCCAAATGACACGTCTGTAGTCAGAAGCTGATTGTGTGGAGAATCACCACTACTGAGGGCTGTTGCCCTATCTCAGTTTCACAGTAAAAGGCTCTTGCTGAGCCGTGCTGTGAATACAGACTCAATGTGTTTAGTTTTAAGTTCCATCACACTGTGTTGCAGCCTGTTGGTCAATTGTTGAGTGGCCCTTGATCATAACACTGCTTGGGATTGTGGCCCTTAATTTAAAAATCAGTGAATAACACTGTGATTTGCACTGAGAAGTTTGAATAATTTGTGAACGTGCTTTGAACCTCAGGCTTACAGTATGGTAATATGATTCCCTTGCTCTCTTTTACTGAACAAGAGAAGGGAACAGTGCTGAATTCTAGTTTTAGCAGGATCCCACAGTCAAACTATATCATGAATATTATTAGTTTACTATGATCATCAGAACTATTTGATTAACTGTAACCTTGCAAGTCACGGGAGAGAAAGATGGCAAAAATAATTGGTTAGTGCAGCAGCTTGACATTAAGAGTATGAGACTGTAATTTGGGCAGGGTATTGTAGTATAGTGGTAATGTTATTGGGATAATAATCTAGAGGCCTAGACTCCCGGTCCAGCAGCATGAGGTCAAATTCTACCATGGCAGCTGGGGAATTTAAATTCAGTTAATTAAATAAATCTGGAATGCAAACCTAGTATTAATAATAGTGGCCACGAAACAATTGGATTATTGCAAAAACCAATCTAGTTCACCTATGTCCTTTAGGGAAGGAAATCTGCTGTCTTCGGCCTGTCTGGTCTATGTGTGATTCCAGCCATTCATTTGTATCAAAAACCACTGCAAAAAAAACAGTTGTTGCTCTTTGTCCTTAGAGGCAAAGATGACCAGACCTATCATCTGGAGTGTTTGGTAGGGTTCAGGTGGTTATGTCGGTGACTGCTAAGGCATCAATGCCTGGAACATTTGCTGTAAGTAGGGAAGAATACCGCAGATGACTGAGTTTTGGATAAGTTGCTGGCTCAGGATTTCCTCTCCTTGCATTTTCTCTCTGCCTCTGATAAGCATTTGCTTTCAAAGGAGGCCGCACCCTTTTTATTTGGTTGCGCCAGGTACAGCAATCCTGCGCAAGTTGCTCCCTTAACTCGAGGTCGATATCAAAACTTCTAAGCAAAGCCTTCAGACTGTCCTTGTAGCGCTTCCTTCGACTGCCATGGGAGCGTACCCCAGCTCTCCATAGAAGATCTGCTTTGGGAAGCAAGTGTCAGGCATTCTGGCTACATGACCTGACCAACTCAGTTGTTACTGTCTCAATACGGGGTGGATGCTTGGCATGCCAGCTCCGGTGAGCACCTCAGTATTTTTCCTGCCATCTGATCTTCAGAAGCTTCCAAAGGCAGCTCAAGTGAAAGTGGTTGAGCTTCTTGGCATGATGCTGGTACACAGTTTAAGTCTCGCATGTGTGCAGCAGAGTGGGCTATTGCTCTATAGACTTTCAGTTTCGAAGGCAGACTTACTTCTCTTCATTCCCAGACTGACATTTGACGTCTGCCAAGACTACACTTGCTTTGGCAATTATTGCATGTGTTTCGTCATCGAGATAGATAGCTCGAGAGAGTGTGCTGCCGAGATATGTGAACTTATCCGTTGCTGACACGTTCTGGTCATGGACTGAAACATTGGGCTTGAGATAGGGCTTTTCTGGAACAGGTTGGTACATTACTTCAGTTTTCTTTGTGCTGATCATAAAGTCGAAGTTGTCGCATGCATTGGAGAACACGTCCATGCTACATTGCATGTCCAGCTCTGAACCAGCAGCTAGTGCACAGTCATTGGCAAACAGGAAATCAGAAAGTATGTCCTTGGAGACCTTGGATTTTTCCGGGAGTCATCTCAGATTGAGCAGCTTCCTGTCCTTTTGATATCTGATTTCGATGCCAAGACCACCATCATGGAAGGCATCGGAGAGCATGGTGGAGAAAAACATGCTGAAGAGGGTTGGTGTGAGCATGCAGCCCTGCTTAACTCCATTCATAACTGGGAAAGGGTCAGAAGACGCACCATCATCCAGGACACACGTGAGAACGCCGTCATGGAACTGTCAAACCATTGTGATGAATTTCTTAGGTCAGCCGAATTTCTCCATAATCTTCCAAAGGCCCTCATGACTGTGTCGAGGACCTTGGCCAGGTCAACAAACGTGGTGTAGAGGTCCATGTTCTGTTCTTGGCATTTCTTCTGGAGCTATCTAACTGCAAACACCATATCAGTGGTTCCTCTACCTGTTCTGACACCGCACTGCCTCCCTGGCAGCTGTTACTGGTTGAAATGTTGCACTAAGTGGTTCAGAAGGATTTGGGCGAAAATGTTGCCAGTGATGGAGAGGAGTGAGATTCCTCTGTGATAGTTGCAAGATTGGCAAGTTCCTTTCCGCTTGTACAGGTGGACAATGGAGGCATCTTTGTATGCTTGCGGGATAATTCCTTGCTCTCATATAGACTGAAGGAGTTCAGTGATCTTCTTGACCAGGCATCGACCTCCAGCCTTGTAGACCTGAGCTGGGATAGCATCAGCTCCTGGAGCTTTGTCACTAGACAGGAGTTTCATGGCTTTTCTCGTTTCTAACAGCTTGGGAGGGTTATCAAGAGAACAGTTAATGGCAACATGTTGATAGCTTCTTCATTGATGGATGAAGGCTGATGGAAGATGCGGTTAAAGTGCTCTGTCCATCTTTCTAGAATTTGGACTGTGAGCAGTGTTGACCATTACAAAAAAACTGTAATAAGGATAAAACTGGACAACCATGTTACATTGATCTGGGCACCGTAGTTGGACATGGCAATGGCACATCTAGCCCAGTTGGCCCTACAAAGTCCTCCACACCAACATCTGGGGACCTGTGCCAAAACTGGGCGAACTGCCCCATAAACAAGCCAAGCAACAGCCTGAGATAGTCATGCAGTTTTTTTTTATATTCTTTCATGGGATATGGGTGTTGTTGGCTAGGCCTGCATTTATTGCCCATCCCTAATTACCCTTGAGAAGGTGCTGGTGAGCCACCTTCTTGAATTGCTGCAGTCCACGTGCTGTAGGTACATCCAAAGTGCTGTTCGGGAGGGAGTTCCATGATTTTGACCCAGTGACAGTGAAGGAATGGTGATATAATTCCAAGTCAGGATGGTGTGTGGGGAACTTTCATAACACTTGTCTTTCTAGGTGGTACAGGTCACAGGTTTGGAAGGTGTTGTCGAAGGAGCCTTGGCGAGTTGCTGCAGTGCATCTTGTAGATGGCACACACTGCTGCCACTGTGCATTGGGAGTGGAGGGAGTGAATGTTTAAGGTGGTAAATGGGGTGCCGATCAAGTGGATGGTGTCGGGCTTCCTGATTGTTGCTGGAGCTGCACTCATCCAGACAAATGGAGAGTAATCCATCACACTCCTGACTTTAGAGCAGGGAGGTTATGATGGTGCTGCAAAAATGGTAGTTAGGTCACAGCTGGAGTCCTGTTACAGTTCTGGGCACCAACACTATAGGAAGGATGTGATTACACTGGAGAGGGTGCAGAGAAGATTCACCAGGATGTTGTCTGAGCTGGAGCGTTTCAGCTATGAAGAGAGACTGAAAAGGCTAGGGTTGTTTTCCTTAGAGCAGAGAAGGCTGAGGGGGGACATGATTGAGATATACAAAAGTATGAAGGGCATTGATAGATTAGATAGGAAGAAACTATTTCCCTTAGTGGAGTGGCCAATAACCAGGGGGCATAGATTTAATGTAAGGGGCAGGAGGTTTAGAGAGGATTTGAGGAAAAAAAATTTCACCCAAAGGGTGGTTGGAATCTGGAACGCACTGCCTGAAGAGGTGGTAGAAACAGGAACGATCACAACATTTAAGAAATATTTAGATGAGCACTTGAAACACCATAGCATACAAGGCTATGGGCCAAGTACTGGAAAATAGGATTAGAATCGGTAGGTGCTTGATGGCTGGCACAGACATGATGGGCTGAAGGGCCTGCTTCTGTGCTGTATGACTCTATGACTCTATGACTTGTGCCTTGTAGATGGTGGACAGGCTTTGGGGAGTCAGGAGGTGGGTTACTCGCCGCAGAATTCCCAGCCTCTCTGACCTGCTCTTGTAGCCACAGCATTTATGTCATCGAGTCATAGAGTCATAGAGTTATACAGCACAGAAACAGGCCCTTCGGCCCATCGTGCCTGTGACGGCCATCAAGCACCTACCTGTTCTAATCCCATTTTTCTGCACTTTGTCCTTAGCCTTGTATGCTATGGCGTTTCAAGTGCTCATCTAAATGCTTCTTAAATGTTGTGAGGGTTCCTGCCTCTACCACCTCTTCAGGCAGTGTCTTCTAGATTCGAAACATCCTCTGGGTGAAAATTTATTTCCTCAAATCCCCTCTAAACCTCCTGCTCCTTATCTTAAATCTATGCCTCCTGGTTATTGACCCCTCCGTTAAGGGAAAAAGTTTCTTCCTATCTACCCTCTCAATGCCCCTCACAATTTTGTATACCTCAATCAGGTCCCCGCTCAGCCTTCTCTGCTCTAAGGAAAACAACCCTAGCCTATCCAGTCTCTCTTTATTGCTGAGAAACTCCAGCCCAGGCAACATCCTGGTGAATCTCCTCTGCACCCTCTCCAGTGCAATCACATCCTTCCTATAGTGTTGGTGCCCAGAACTGTACACAGTACTCCAGCTGTGGCCTAACTAGCATTTAATACAGCTCCTCATAACCTCCCTGCTCTTATATTCTATGCCTCAGCTAATAAAGGCAAGTATCCCATATGCCTTCCTAACCACCTTATCTACTTGTGTTGCTGCCTTCAGTGATCTATGGACAAGTACACCAATGTCCCTCTGACCTTCTGTACATCCTAGGATCCTACCATCCATTGTGCCATATTCCTGTGCCTTGTTAATCCTCCCAAAATGCATCACCTCACACTTCTCAGGATTAAATTCCATTTGCCACTGCTATGCCCATCTTACCAGCCAATCTATATCGTCCTGTAATCTAAGGCTTTCCTCCTCACTATTTACGACACCACCAATTTTCGTGTCATCTGCGAACTTACTGATCATGCCTCCTATATTCACATGTAAATCATTAATGTACATTACAAACAGCAAGGGTCCCAGCACCGATCCCTGCGATCCACTGGTCACAGGCTTCCACTCGCAAAAGCAACCCTCGACCATCACCCTCTGCCTCCTGCCACTAAGCCAATTTTGGATCCAATTTGACATATTGCCCTGGATTCCATGGGCTCTTACCTTCTTGACCAATCTCCCGGGACCTTATCAAAAGCCTTACTGAAGTCCATGTAGATTACATCAACTGCTTTACCCTCATCTACACATCTAGTCACCTCCTCAAAAAATTCAATCAAGTTTGTTAGATACTATCTCCCCCTGACAAAGCCATGCTGACTATCCCTGATTAATCCCTGACTCTCCAAGTGGAGATTAATCCTGTCCCTCGGAATTTTTTCCAATAGTTTCCCTACTACTGGTGTTAGACTCACCAGCCTGTAATTACCTGGTTTATCCCTGCTACCCTTTTTGAATAATGGTACCACATTCGCTGTCCTCCAGTCCTCTGGTGCCTCTCCCAAGGCCAGAGAGGATTTGAAAATTTGTGTCAGAGCCCCTGCTATCTCCTCCCTTGCCTCACATAACAGCCTGGGATACATCTCATCTGGGCCTGGGGATTTATCCACTTTTAAACCCACTAAAACAGCTAATACCTCCTCCCTTTCAATGCTAATTTGTTCAAGTATATCACAATCCCCCTCCCTGATCTCTACACCTACATCGTCCTTCTCCATAGTGAACATAGATGAAAAGTAATCATTTAAAACCTCACCTATATCCTCTGGCTCCACACACAGATTGCCACTTTGGTCCCTAATGAGCTCTACTCTTTCCCTGGTTATCCTCTTGCCCTTGATATACATATAAAACGCCTTGGGATTTTCCTTTATCTTGCCTGCCAGTGTTTTTGTGGCTGGTCCAATTCAGTTTCTGGTCAATGGTGACCCCCAGGATGTTGATAGTGGAGGATTCAGCGATGGTAATGCCATTGAATGTCTAGGGGTGATGATTAGATTCTCTCTTGTTGGAAATGGTCATTGTCTGGGAGTTGCATGGCGCAAATGTTACTTGCCACTTATCAGCCCAAGCCTGAATGTTGTCCAGGTCTTGCTGCATATAAACATGGACTACTTCAATATCTGAGGAGTTGTGAGTGGTACTGAACATCGTACAATCATCAGTGAACATCCCCACTTCTGACCTTATGATGGAGGGAAGGTTATTGATGAAGCAACTGAAGATGGTTGGGCCTAGGACACTACCTTGAGGAACTCCTGCAGTGATGTCCTGGGGCTGATATGATTGACCTCCAACAACCACAGCCATCTTCCATTGTGCTAGTTATGTCCCCAACCAGTGGAGAGTTTTCCCCTTGGTTCCCATTAATTTGACTACAGCTCCTTGTTGCCACACTCTGTCAAATGCTGCTTTGATATTCAGGGCAGTCACTCTCACCTAACTTCTTGAGTTCAGCTCTTTTGCCCATGTTTGGACCAAGGCTGTAATGAAGTCAGGAGTCGTAGCTCTGGCAGAACCCAATCTAAGCATCAGTGAACAGGTTATTGCTGAGTAAGTGCCGCATGATAGCACTGTCGCCAACACCTTCCATCACTTTGCTGATGATTGAGAGTAGACTGATAGGGTGGTAATTGACCAGATTGGATTTGTCCTGCTTTTTGTGGATAGGACATACCTGGGCAATTTTCCACATTGCTGGGTAGATGCCAGTGCTGTAGCTGTACTGGAACAGCTTGGCTAGGGGCACAGCCAGTTCTGGCGCATAATTCTTCAGTACTATTGCCGGGATATTGTCAGGGCAGTATCCTTTGCAGTATCCAGTGCCTTTGCATGGAGTGAATCGAATTGGCTGAAGACTGGCATCTGTGATGCTGGAGTCCTCAGGAAGAGGCCAAGATGGATCATCCACTCGGCATTTCTGGCTGAATGTGGTTGCAAATACTTCAGCCTTGTCTTTTGCACTGACGTGCTGGGCTCCCCATTCATTGAGGATGGGGATATTTGTAGAGCCTCCTCTTCCTGTTAGTTGTTTAATTGTTCACCACCATTCACGACTGGATGTGGCAGAGCTTAGATCTGCTCTGTTGGTTGTGGGTTCGTTTAGCCCTGTCTATTGCATGCTGCTTCTGCTGTTTGGCATGCATGTAATACCTGGAATGGGTGGCCTGTCTTACGAAGAAAGATTGGACAGGCTAGGCTTCTTTCTGCTGGAATTTAGAAGAGTAAGAGGCGACTTGATTGAAACATATAAGATCCTGAGGGGTCTTAACAGGGTGGATGTGGAAAGGATGTTTCCCCTTGTGGGAGAATCTAGAACTAGGGGTCACTGTTTAAAAATAAGGGGTCGCCCATTTAAGACAGAGATGAGGAGAATTTTTTCTCTCAGAGCATCATGAGTCTTTGGAATTCTCTTTTCAAAAGGCAGTGGAAGCAGAGTCTTTGAATATATGTAAGGCAGAGGTAGATAGATTCTTGATAAGCAAGGGGGTGGAAGGTTATTGGGGGTAGGTGGAAATGTGGAGTAATCAGTTCAGCCATGAACTTATTGAATGGCGGAGCAGGCTTTAGGGGTCAAGTGGCCTACTCCTGCTCCTAATTTGTATGTTTGTATGTAGTCCTGCGTTGTAGCTTCACCAGGTTGACACTTCATTTTTAGGTATGCCTGGTGCTGCTTTTGTTTTTATTCTTTCATGGGATGTGGGCGTCACTGGCAAGGCCAGCATTTGTTGCCCAACCCTAATTGTCCTTGACAACTGAATGACATGCCAGGCCATTTAACAGTCAACCACATTGCAGTGAATCTGGAGTCACATGTAGGCCAGACCAGGTAAGGACAGCAGATTTCCTTCCCTGAAGGACATTAGTGAACCAGGTGAGTTTTTATGACAATCAATGATGATTTCATGACACAATTACTGAGACTAGCTTTCAATTCCAGACTTTTTATTAATTAATTTAACATTAATTAAGTTAATTTAAATTCCACCAGCTGCCATGGTGGGATTTTGTTCCCAGGGTATTGGCCAGGGCCACTGGATTACTAATTCAGTAACATTACCACTACATCACCATCTCCCCATGCTCCTGGCATGCCCTCCTGCACTCTTCATTGAACCAGGTTGATCCCCCAGCTTGATGGTAATGGTAGAATGGGGGATATTTCTTCACATTGAGGATACCCTCGATCATGTTGTGTGGCACTACCACTATGGTAGATGGGATAGATTTCGAACGGATCAAAGGTCACAGACCTGAAATGTTAAATCTGTTTCTCCATTGATGCTGCCAGACCTCCTGAGTATTTCCAGCACTATCTTTTTATTTTAGCTTTCAAACAGATCTAGCAGCAGCTCAAAACTGGGCATATGTTAGGTACTGTGAGCCATTATCAGCAGTAGAATTGTATTCCACTGCAACCTGTAACCTTATGGCCTTATGTACCCCTCACAATTAAGTGGCTGCTGCCAGGCCTGCTGTCCTTTCAGGACGGTGGCCTACCCACAAGAGCAGTCGACCTAATCGGAGGGCTGGCAGATCAGCAGTCTCAGGAGCGCCACCAGGAGTGGTGACCATTGCTGGTGATACACCTGGAGGATGGGGGCGCAGCGATGGATATGCACCCTCACAACCAGGTAAGTGGGGTCTGGTGACACTGGTGCAGGCCTCAGCGAGGGTGGGGGCGTGGGATGGTCAGTGAGGACAGGAGGTGCCATTGCCACGGGGTCAATCATTGCCGCCAGGGGCCCCTTTATAAATAAAGAGTTCCCATAAAGAAGGCCCCCCCCCAGGGAGCCCGCTGGGAGGCCGCCAGAGTTTACCTGGCGGTCTCCCCAGGTGGCAAGGGACCCCAACTTGCTGCTGATAAAATGCCAGTGGAGGCAGGAAGAGGCCCTTAATTGGCTACTTAAGTGCCTCAATCGGGCTGCAAGTGGGCGGGCTGTCTGACACCTTAACTGCTGCTGGCAAAATGGCATGGTAGTAGGAAGGCATCGGGCATACCACCGACGCATCCCACGCCATTTTGTCAGCCTTCTCACCTCCGCGCCCATCCCCAAAAGCCCAGTAAAATTCCGGCCTAAATGTCAAGAAAATAAATCAGAGTGGGAACACAAAGGGCTGAATTTTTGGGGGGCTCCCTGTGGTTCTGCCACTGGGACCTGAAGTGGGAGACACTGCCATTTGGGCAGGGGTGGGCTGCAAAACGGAATTATGTGGCAGCCGAATAATTAACAGGCAGGCAGAGGAGGTGTCCAGTGGGGCATCAGTGGCAGGTTCAGATCATGCCACTGAGAATGTAGGCGCCTTCAAAAGAGTGCTAGCAGTACTCTTTTGAATTTTTGCAGCAGCAAAGAAGCCTTAGAGGGACAGCAGCAGAAAGCAGGCTGGTGCAACAATGGAAGAGTCAAGATTCCGGGTGACCCCATGGTTTAGCGATGCCTCCCTGCAGGTTCTTCTCCAGGCTGCTCAGACAAAGCGGGGGGTCCTTTTTCCCTGGGACGGAAGGAGGAGACCTGCCCACCAGACCAAGCAAGCCTGGACGGAGATCGCAGAGAAGGTCAGCAGCTGTGGGGACCTCATTAGAACCTGGCTGAAGTGCCACAAGAGGGTGAATGACCTCATGCGATTTGCCAAAGTAGATGCACCTCACTTTCCCCTCCTTAGAGCTTACATGTGGTGAGTTGTAAGGGTGCGCTAGTTAAGAAAGGAATGCCAACCCAGTCACTGACAATAGGACCATGAGCAGCATTGGCCGTCGCAGGCATGGCAACTTATGAGTAAATGGGCTGCGTGACGAGTCTCAGGTGACTCCAGCACTGCTGCTGCTGAGCGGCCACATGTAGGAGGCTTGCATGTAACAGCATCATGGACAGTTAGGCAGTCAGCAGCATAGGAAAAGCGAGTGTCTTTGTTGTGTGACTAAAAATGGTTTCTGTGTGCTTGCAGAAAAAGACAACCCATAATTCGAGGGAAAGGGTGAAGGGTGAAAGGGTGGCATGGCATACCATACCTTGCTATCCTGATCCCCATGGAGGAGGAGGCAGTGGAGCTTAGAGGGCAGCATGGGGGTCATTCCATTGCAGATGGTGAGACTGGAATGGAGAGACAAGAGAGTGTGTGGCCTAATGGATCGACAGAAGAGAGCCTTTGGTAAACAGGAGGCATAGTGTTCATGATACATGGAGCTCCATAGTAGGAGTGGACTGAAGGACATGATGGAATGCACATTATCATCTAAATACTCTTTTCTCTCACACAGGTCAAAGAGAACAGCAGGCAGCTCAAGAGACCAGGGGACAGCTGTCCACCTCTGAGGAGGAGGAGGAAGCCTCAGAGGATGCACCGTCACATTGTACCCCCTCACCTTCCACCAGCGCAGATACTCTCATGTTCGCGTGTAGATCTGGGGTCACAATATGGTGAGCACAGCACAGACACATCCGAGCAGCTGATGGAAGCTGTGACAGCCAAGGCCAATGACACTCCAAGGGTTGGTAAAGGGCCCAGCGATGCTGTCTCAGGCTGATGACATGCCTCTGAAATTGTCAGCAAGGTGGCATATGCTGGAGCTACAGCATGTGAGGGAACATCTGGCGGAGCTTCCAGAGGCTATGCGCACATTGGCACGGACAATGGAGGAGTCCATTCAGGCCATGAATGCCATCATGTCTCTGGCATGTGTGCACTTGGCTTCTTCCATCGAGAGATTGGCCACCCTCAGGGAAAGCCATATCCAGCAAATCACACAGTGGATGTTGGAGATGTGCAAGGACATGTATGCCATTGCCAACGCCATGAGCTTTGTGTAGGAATGGCTTGGCAACGGGGGGTGGGAATGGTGAGGTACCTGGAGTCACTACCAGGTCCTTGCATTCCTCAGGTGAGCAGAGAGGTAAAGGTGTGCCTTGAAAGAGCAGAGGAGTGGCTGCCTATTGCCTGGGGGTTCCTCTCAGGGTGCTCCTAGTGTGCACAGCGGCACCTTGGCTAGTGACACCAGTGCCCCACTCAGTTGTGACAACAGAGGTGATTCCTGCACGTGGGCAGGAGGCCCTCAATGTGCTGGGGCCCATCAGGCCTCAGACAGCCAGAGGACGATGGCCAAGATCATCTCAAGCCATGGGACAGCAGGGTCAGCAGCCTGCCTCCACCTCAGCGGACAGTGCAGAGGGAGCACCACTTAGGAACCCATGCAAGAGATTTAAGAAGACCCCCTAGCTGCACTCAAGATTCATGGGTTACTTTTTTTTGGATCCATGGGGCCTTGCAAACATTTGTTCCGCCATTCAATATCTGATGTTGCAAGGCTTGAGTTCTCTTTACATTTCTTGGGGGCCACTTGGACTTCAGGAGCAACCTGGCTCTGTGAAAGGGTGTGATGGATGGAACCATGCCACATGAGGTTGAAGCATTCCCCATGGCACAGCAATCTGTCTAACTGGGACCAGGTAAATGGTAAGGTCAATGAAGGAGGTGGCACCAGGGATGCAGAGTGCTGAAGCTTTATTGCATACACTTGTCAGTAGGGATCATGTGAATCGTGCCTGTAGTTTAGCGTGTCCTGAGCATCACTTGTGCCTATCTCATGGCGCTTTGCCTGTGGTCCCTGGGGTTCTGCAGCATTCTGAGTCTGCTTATCATCTTCCTCCATCTCAGCATCATGCCCAACTGTATCCTCAGTGTTCAATTGCTCTCCCCTCTGGAGCGCCAGATTGTGCAGAGAACAGCAGGCCATCACAATACGCGAGACTCTTGCTGGGCATACTGTAGGGCTCCACCAGATCTGTCTAGGCATCTGAACCACATCTTCAGAAGCCCTGTGACCTGCTCGATGGTTGCTTGAGTTGTGCCGTGACAAGTGTTGTACTTCTCCTCTGCAACAGAGCGAGGGTTCCTCACAGGTGTCAGTAGCCAAATCTCCAATGGGTAGCCCTTGTCATCCAGTATCGATCCTTGAAGGCATGTGGGTGCCTGAAAAACTCTGGAACCTGGGACTGCCTTAGTCTATTGGCATTTTGGCTGCTCCCCAGGAACTGTGTACACACTTACAGGAAGCGCTTGTCATGTTCGCAGACCAGTTGTACATTGAGCAAGTGGAAGCCCTTCCTGTTGATGAAGGCTGCAGGCTAGTCAGTGGGAACCTTGATCGCCACATGCATGCAGTTGATGACACCTTGCACCTGGGGGAATCCAGCAATGGCCCCCAAACCATGTAGCTCTCTCAACCTGACTGTCTGCATCAGCACAGAAGTGCACATATTGGTCAGCTCTCTTGAACATGGCTTTGGTGACTATCTTGATGCAGTGATGAGCCGCAGGCTGGGCGATCCCATACATATCACCAGAGGATCCCTGGAATGATCCTGAGGTGGAGAAATGTAGTACCATGGCGACTTTCACTGCCGCTGTCATTGAGTGGCCAGCACTTCGCATGGGGCTCAGCTTGTCCTCCAGCATGGCACACAGCTCTGTGACTGCCTTCCTGGCGACACTGCTGCTCTGACTTCTGTAGGAAGCTGAGTCAATGTCTGTAGACCCTCTTTGGTGGGTAGCTTCTCCGCAGAGGAGGCTGCTTGCATTCCCTCCGCCCCCCGCCCCCTTCTCCTCCGTTCCGCCCCAACCGAGGCTGGCGCTTGTGCTGCCTCTTTGGTTGCTGCTGCCCCACTGCCCTTGGCTGCAACTCCCTCCATCTCTCAAGCTCTGGTTAGGCCACAACTAGAGTCTTGCGTCCAGTTATAGTCACCACTTTAGGAAGGATCTGAGGGTCCTTGAACGGGTGCAGCACTTTACCAGACTGGTTCCAGGCATGAGGGAATTTAACTACAAGGTTTGATTGGAGAAGCTGAGGGTTTCCTCCTTGGAGCAAAGGAGACTGAGAGGATATTTGATAGAGGTGTACAAAATTATGACTGGTTTAGATAAGGTAGACGAAGAAAAGCCATTCCCATGAGCTGATGGTATAACGATGATTTACGTTTTTGGGCAAGAGATACGTGGGAATATGAGGATGGATTTTTTTTATGCAGCGCGTGGTAATGAGCTGGAACTCGCTGCCTACAAGGGTGGTGGAGGCAGAGGTGATGAATGATTTCAAAAGGAAATTGAATGGGCACTTTAGGAAAATAAACTTGCAGGGTTATGGAGATCGAGCAGGGAAATGGGACTGATTGGATTGCTCTACAGAGCATGGGACTGGATGGGCCAAATGGCCCCTTTTTGTGTCGTTATGATTCTATGCTCCCCCTCAGTGGAGGAGCCGCAACCTGAGTGAATGAGGCCCATGGCATATAGACTCACTCAGTCTTCAGGGCCACCTTCCACCCCTTCTACCACCCACACAAATGCCAGTGTCAATATGCCATTCTGGCAGTATGCCCCTGCAGCTCTGGCACCTGTTCCTCTACTCCCTGGTGTCTATGCCAATGCCCACGCTGTTCCACCCTCCCTCCCAAAGCTCACTAGTACTCACAATGGCTGCCCTCTTCAACCTGAACTGACCTCCTACTTGCTCACTGCTTCCTTATACCTGGCAAGGCTCTGAAGCCTTGTGGTTTACGTGCAGATTGGGAAAAATCCAAAAACCCTGGTAAAAATGAAGTTGATTGCCTTTTAAACAAGCTCAATTACCCGCCCGCTGCTTACAGGTATGAGGGATCCAATGTGAAGACATCAGATTTCCGTCCCGACATTTTATGAAGCAATATGCCAACCCCCTCGCCTCCTGGCTCCCCTCCAAATGGGCCGGGAAAGTTCAGCCCAATGTTTCTGTAGTATCTTCACTCAGTGTCTCATTACCAAGGACCGAAAAATAAAATCAGTCCAACCAATTCTCATTTAACCTCTGAGATTCAGTACAACTGAGATATATTTGTGCTGTTTTGGTGACAAACTTAAAACTCTGTTTAGAAGTTTGCAGCATTGATGTTTACTTCCTTATCTTTCTCTTTCCACCCACCATCCCTTCTGATAATGATGAACATTCTTCTGGTACAGTTCCATGGATACTGACAGTCTTCTATGGAAGTGGTAAGTTTGCATGTGTGAGGCTAGACAGTGAAGGGCTGATTTCCCTCAGTCATTCCGTTAAACCTCTGCTGTAACTCTGGCAGACATCCATTGTTATAGTGCAGGTCAAGCCGAGACCCAGTGTAAGAGAATGCTTTCTAAATTGCCTTAAATGTATCTTCAAATTGGAGCCAATGATTGTAATGAATTTAAGGAAAGGAAAGAGCAAATGCTAGTGAAACTATGAATGCTTATGCAACAAAACATTCCTTCCCAGTGATAGATATCAAGACCACAACCCCAGAGACGGCCCATCAAGGAGGGTATAAGATGCCCTATCTTACCTAGATCTGCATGTGATCCTTTTGTTAGCTAGTCATGAGAAGCTCGGGAGAAAACAATCGACCTGGCTTGTCTAGGTGCCCGTGCTTCGTTGATTTGGAGGTCACCAGGTCTGTGAGAGGAGTTTGGCATCAGAACGGCTGAACTCATCTAAGGCACAGCTAATCTGGTTGATCAATAGAAGTGAGTTTTCTTTGCAAATTAAGGATGTATAATGCCTGAGTGTAAATCTAGTATTGCAGCTCATTTATTTGTTATAGAAACTGCCCAGATTTCATTTCCATTCAAACCAGTGGCAATGAAAATCAGGCTGTTTCTAAAGCTGATGACTGATCCGCAATGTCAGTTTTATAAGAGGGCAGCAAGTTGAAACTCTCATGTTTCTGACTCTAAAGCTCAGTCTCAGTTGTAGGTCCTAGTCCTTAATCCCTAGTTTAGTTCTAGATCATTTAGTGGTTCTTTTAGAAACATAGAAAATAGGAGCAGGAGTAGGCCATTCAGCCCTTCGAGCTTGCTCCGCCATTCATTATGATCATGGCTGATCACCCAACTGAGTAACCTGCTCCCGCTTTCGCCCCATATCCTTTGATCCCTTTAAACCCAAGAGCTATATCTAACTCCTTCTTGAAAACATACAATATTTTGGCCTCAACTGCTTTCTGTGGCAGCGACTTCCATAGGTTCACCACTCTCTGGATGAAGAAATTTCTCCTCATCTCAGTAATTTTAGTCATCTTTGTAGAGGGTGTAGGAGCTCTGTGTCTGTATGTAGAAGAATGTCTATAAACTCAGAAGTCCATCTCTGGCAGAGAAAGAGTGAAAGGTTTTGGCTATGTTAACCATACAGGTCACTTAGATGTATAAGTTCCCCTGAGATCAAGATAGTCCAGCATAGAAAGTGAATTCACCTGAGCAAAGGAGACAGGAGGACCTGATAACACCTTCAGAGATTAAGGTTCATCAGTCTGATATCTCAAGACTAATACTATCCCCCAGAGAGGAATAAGGCAGCCAAGCAACCACAGCAATTCGTAAGTGGTTGTATAAGTTCTGAAAATTTTGCTAACTACAAGCATATAGATTTTAACCTATTTAATCGACTATCTAATGCTGCTAATTTGTCTGTTACCTAAGGATTCTGATCGTAAATTAATCCTCAGCAATTTATTTCAATCTCAGATACTGGTCTTAACTGTATATTTATAATCAGCAAGCAATTAATGCTGGATTACTGTGACAAAACAGAACTGTCTTTGCAACTTCTGTTTTTTTTTCAGTGAATCCTTTCTACTAATTATTTGTATACTCAATATTTAATTGCTGCTAGCTATGATTCTAAGATTACTAGTTAAATTACTAGTTAAGATTACTAGATTAAATTGTTAGTTTCTGGCTTTGGTGTATGATATCTTTTTTTATAATTGGCAAAAAATAATTACATTATTCATTCAGTAACTTGAGCAGATCTCGATAGGAGGATAGGATGGTGGTGTAAATACTGAACTGGTTAATGTAAGATAGTTCGACAAGCCAAATGTAGGCATCATTAACTTGTAGGTATAAACAGGATGGTAAAACCCAGATGGCTCCTAGTTGAGGAGTTGAGATGAAGGGATTAAGAATTTGTCTGGTTCCCTTACTGAATATTCTAAGGATAGTGTTCTCAATGTTTTTACATTTATTGGGGACTAACGGCCAGGATTTGAATCTCCCAAGATTTTGGGGTGGTATTAAACTGGGATTAACCTTTTAAAGGTTTGATTTAATTTGATGCCATTTAAGTACTTTATAAAACACTAAAATGTATCTTAGTGGGAATCAAGGATTAAAGTACCTGTACCATTTTAAGTTGTGATTTCCGATATATTAATGTCTCAGCCAACTAGAAGCTGCCTTTAGAAGTAAAGGATTAATTATTACTAGTACCCTACAGAGATTTCTGTGAAAAAGTGGGTGAAGTCCAAAAACACTAACCTTAAAGTTTCAGCAGGATTGGAGTTCCACCATAATCACACTGCCTGCCACCTAGCTTGATGAATAACTCCATTTTATTATATGAGCTCACTCAAATCAAGAATAGACCTAATACTTTAGAAGAGTGGGTAACAGAAAATAAAAGGGTAGCCTAGGGAGGTGAAGGAATTTTAGTGGCGCAACAGGACGTAATAAACAAAAATGCAAAGGTCATGTAGTACTGCTATTTCACACAAATGAGAGATTAACTGAGGACTTAGTTTGGGCTAAAGAAAGAGCTTCAAATGAACTTAAACAGTAGTTAGCCCAGCAGGAATTAGAACTTAAAGAGAAGTTAGCCCAAGAGCTTCAGGTTCAAGAAACTGCTTTGCAGGTAGAATTTGAGCCATAACACAGGAATTTCAGACTCAGGAAAATGCCTTACCAGCAGAAATTAACTGGCAGGCAGGCAGGTAAGTCAGGAACTCCAAGTCAGGGAACTGTCTTTGAATCATAGAATCAAATGGTGGAATGTTACCAGCACCCAGGTGGCAGGAACAGAGGTGGGAGTGCTGGTAAAATGCTGGGGAGCTGCTTCGGGATGGCTCCCTGACGCAGTCCTGCCTCTGGGGAAATTTCCCAGCAGTGGGAATGGTAGCAGCTTTGATGCCCACCGAATGGAGACGGGCAGCCAATTTGAATGATTAATGGCACAGTTAAAGGTGATTTTCCAGGCTGCTGACATTTTGCCAATGATGAGGTGGCCCTGCGCCACTTGCACCACCTGCACAGGCTCCATGGCACAGGCAGGGGGCCGCTGGCAGCAACTAACACTCCTGCGTACCAACGCTGCAGCTGGAGATGTTTCCCCTCTGTTCTCTGGGCCCTACCTACTTGGCCCACGTAAAAATTTATTTAATGCTCACCCGAGGGTGCCTCAAAAGGTGCCCTCACATTCTCCTTACTGCCTCAGCAGTGGCCACCTCTTTCTGTGGTTCTCTAAGGCTCCAGAGCTGCTGGTCCTCTGATTGGGCCAGCAGCATGGAAAGCCCACCCACCGTCCTTAATTGGCCATCTTCCTCGTCTACCGGCTCTTAATTGCCTCCTCCTGGCAATATCGCGGGGACGTCCTGTCTCCCACCCGACCATGCCAGTCACCCGAAAACCATCCACTTCACCAAAATCACGCCCGTAGAATCATAGAATGGCTATGGCACAGAGGGAGTCCATTCGGCCTGCTGTGTCCATACTGGCTCTCTGCAAGAGCAGTTTAACTTGTCCCATTCGCCCTCCCTTTCCCCGCAGCCCTTCGAATTGTTTCTCTTCAGATGCTTATCTAATTTCCTTTTGAAAGCCATAATTGAGTCTATCTGTGTTAAACGAGAAACAGAACTTATATATAACAGAACCAATAGCTAAGCCAGAAAGACCTGTTCCTTTGGCTCAGACTGACAACAGGGGAGGGATATTCTTTTTCTTCTCTTGCAACTGGAGATACCCCTTGCAGGAATGGAGCACAGGGATATAAACAACATTCCCCTAAGTTTCTAGGCAGGAATCTGCCATCTGTGCTTATCTGACACACAGAAGCATGTCTGTGAGACAGCCCCACATATGGGCTTGCTGAAGGAGAAGCTTTATTCCCCATCTCTCAGTTCATTCTTGTGTGTCTTTGGACAGAAATATGCTAAAGATGGAGATATCTATGAGGTAGCTAAAAATAAACCATATTCAAATGTTATATGAAGTTTTGCATGACTGGTGTTACTTGCTTTGCACTATTTTAAATTCAGAATCATGGGTAAACTGTATCCCGAATAAATAGACCTCCTCCCTTTGCACCTATTATCTCTTAGCTGCTCATCTGCTTCCACTTACTCTGTTCCAACTTACTGTACAGAATGCTTTTTGGATCCTGGAAAATACCATATGTCCTGACCAATGCAGCTATGCTCTTATCAGCAGGGCCTGAATGCCAGGGTTCTGCAGAATCTTGTAGTTGTTAAGTTTCTATTTAATAAACGTGGACCTCATGTGTTGGAGGTGGAATTTGTTATGCTGATAACACATCCCTAGACTCATATCCAAGACTCCGACCTTGTATAGTTTCAGTTTTCTTGTGAGTTTGCTAACCCCATGCTAGTTGCCGCTTCTACGGTCTTCCGAATAAAAAAAGCATTCCATCTATTACTGCATGTTTTAAGAACATGCTAACCAAAAAAATGAACCTGTTGACAATGGCATTAATTTTGCGGTAAGAATAACACTGAGGCATCAGCGCTCACCATTATTAAGAAGTAAATCAGACAGCAAATTCCTGTATCCACACATGCATAGTTAAACGTGGAAGTCAGGAAGTTGCTATCTTATTTGCCCTACTCTTCCATAACCTTTGCTACATCGGTACCTCGCTGAGAGACTTGGCATGAAGGGCTACTAGATAACCACTAAACATGCCAGAAAAACTTAGGGCTCGTTCATTCAAGTGTAAGTCTATTTTGAACAACATGTTAAGTCATAATTACTAGAAACAACCACTATGGTACTGAAAATTTACATTTACATTTACAAGTGTGGAGTCTCATTCCTACAGATGTTTAAAAAAAAATTTTACTTTTACTTTTTTTCTCTTATCTCTCTCTCTCCATCTTTGTTTCCCTTTCTTTATTTTGCTTTCTGTACATGATTTTATATTGAATTAATATTCTAGTTTACGCTTCTTGGTTTAGACTCTGCGGGGTCTAAATTGGATTGGCGCAAAAAATAGCACGCAAGGATCGCAATGCATGATTAATTCGTGTCCGTTAATTGAAAAGCAGGTAACCTCATGCTGCCTGCTCATTAGAATGATTTATGCATGCTGTAAGCACTTTTAATTACTCCACGCATCAGCAGGGGCCCCAAAATCGTAGCTTCTTAACACCACTTAAAGCAAGCCTGCAAGCTTATTAAAGGGGAAGTGCACTGTGGCTACAGCAGGTGCAAACAAATCTGTCCTGGGAAACAATGAGGTACAACATAGGAGAGAGCGGGCTCCAACGTTTTCGGACATTGCACTGGAGATCTTGGTGGAGGAGGTGGAGAGGAGTAGTGATTCCTGTATCCACAGGAGGGTAGGAGGCCTTCAGGTAGATGATCAAGTGGGAGTAGATAGTCTTGGAGGTCAATGCCAGGATTGCCTTGAGGACCTGGATGCAGTGCTGCAAGAATTTCAATGACCTCACGAGTGGTCTAAGTCAATTAATGCATTTTCAAATGCCATATCCAGCAACTACCCCACAACCTCAAGCCACTACTCAATTCACCACATCCCCACCAACAATCTCTATCAATCAAAACCTATACTAACATATGGCTACACCTCACCCTCACATATTTTGCCTGCTGCAATCCTCACACCCACTCTCCTAGCTTGCACATACAGCCAGCTATTCAATCATGACAGTCACATCGCTCAAACATTCACTGGTGCACTTGGCTCTCTCCTGCAGGATAAAGTGGTGAACAATCCTCGGCAACAGGAGGGGGACAGGAATGCCTGCATATCCTAACCCCATGGAGGAGACAGTGGTGGCCATTATTGGTACAGCCATTGCTGAGGCCGTGGCCAGTGGCAGGGCTGAAACCGTCAAAGATGACGGTATCCTCATACCTAACCTCCTTCTCACATCCCACTTTGTCCTCATCCCCCACTCTCTTCGAATTTACAAACTGCAGATGGTGTAAGCATGCACATCTCACTCCACATCCCCCACCCCACCTGCCCTCCACTCCACCCCTCCACCGATCGCTGTCCCCTCACCGCAATCTTGCCCATGTGCCTTTTTCCTTTCAGATACCCAGAAGGTGCAACCTGGCCAGACAGTGGAGGAACACCAAGAGTGTGATGATGAAGACTGTGATTTGATTTAACATTCACAATCACCAGCTCAGGAACTGTCGCTGCGGGTATCTTAGAGGATAGATTAGAGGCAGGAACTTCACATGGTGAGACACCGGGCCAGAGGGCAAGGTGCCATGCAGGTTCTACTGCAGAGGACTTAGCTGAGGATCTCGATGGGGCAGCCCACAGAAGAATGCTGATGGGTAGGCACAACTAATTGCTTGGTGCAATGGGAAGCCTGCAAGAAAGCCTGCGGTCAATGTCATGGAGCATGAAGGAGTCCAGTATCAACTTGGCACAGGGCTTTGCGAGAGCTTGAGCCCATTTTTTCCAGCATGGAGGTGGTGGCCAACTCTGGTCGCACACTTGTGAACTCAACCATAATGCAGAAAAGCAGTAGCCACCCAAATCTGAGTGCTGCAGTGGAAGCTCAAAGAGAGAAACAGCACCTTATTTCCGATTAGGCACTCTACAGCCTTCCAGACCAAACATTGAGTTCAATAATTTCAGAGCATGACTGGCCCCCATTTTTATTATTTATTTCATTTTGGTTTATCATTTTTTTACCATGTGCCTGCCTTAAACTGGGTTTTTCATGTTTGTGCGTTTGGCTAAGGCTGCTCATTATTCTGTCATTAACGCTCTCTCTGCACGAAAGTTTTGTCTTTCATCACACCATTAGCACACTCTCTTTGCCTTTGCCCCATGACCTCCTTGTCAACTAATCTCTCCGGCCCGCTGTCCTATCACACAACTTCCCTTTTGTTCTCTTTCCCCTCCACCCCCGCTTCACATGCTTAAAACCTATTACATTTGTAACCTTTGCCAGTTCTGATGAAAGGTCACAGACCTGAAATGTTAACTCTGCTTCTCTCTCTACAGATGCTGCCAGACCTGCTGAGTATTTCCAGCACTTCCTGTTTTTAATTTCACTATCAGCCTTGGCTCGATGTTAACATTCCTGCCTCTGAATCAGAAGGTTTGAATTCCACTCCAAAAACTTGAATACATAATCTAGGCTGTCACTTCAATGTAGTATTGAGAGAATGCAGCACTGTCAGGGGTGCTGTCTATTGGATCCAACACTAAACTGATGCTGTGTGCATCATCTCTCAGGTGAACATAAAATATCCCATGCAGCTAGTTGAAGAAGAGCAGGTGAGTTCTGGCAAAATTTATCCCTCAGCCAATATTATTATAGCAAATTATTTGGTCCTTTATCCCATTGCTGTTTGTGCTACCTTTCTGTGAACAAATTAGCTGTTACATTTCCCTATGATACAAGAGTGACTACATGTCAAAAGTACTTCATTGGCTGTGAAATGTTTTGGGATGCCCTGAAGTCATGAAAGAAGCTGTATAAGATATATAAATGAAAGCTTTCTCTTTCCCAATTGTATAAGATTGTAGTTGTTTGTTGTTGTGGCAAACCTGTCATTATGAACTACAGATCCTCCTGAATGTGCACTCCCAGAATATAATCACCTGCAACCAGAACTGTATTTTTTTTTCATTCGTTCATGGGATGTGGGCATCGCTGGCTAGACCAGCATTATTACCCATCACTAATTGCCCTTGAGAAGGTGGTGGTGAGCTGCCTTCTTGAACTGCTGCTGTCCTTGGGGTGTAGGTACATCAACAGTGCTGTTAGGATGGGAGTTCTAGGAATTTGACCCAGTGACAGTGAAGGAACGGTGATATAGTTCCAAGTCAGGATGGTGAGTGGCTTGGAGGGGAACTTGCAGGTGATGGTGTTCCCATGTACCTGCTGCCCTTGTCCTTCTAGGTGGTAGAGGTCACGGGTTTGGAAGGTGCTGTCAAAGGAGCCTTGGTGAGTTGCTGCAGTGCATCTTGTAGATGGTACACACTGCTGCCACTGTGCGGTGGTGGAGGGAGTGAATGTTTGTGGATGGGGTGCTTATCAAACGGGCTGCTTTGTCCTAGAAAATGTCGAGCTTCTTGAATGTTGTTGGAGCTGCACTCATCCAGGCAAGTGGAGAGTATTCCATCACACTCCTGACTTGTGCAGATGGTGAATAGGCATTGAGGAGTCAGGAAGTGAGTTACTCACCGCAGAATTCCCAGCCTCTGGCCTGCTCTTGTAGCTGCACTATTTATGTGACTGGTCCAGTTCAATTTCTGGTCAATGGTATGCATGACCTCCTCCATTGCCATTATCAATACTTATAAATTAGACAGATTAAAGAACTTTCCAGATGTGCAGAAGCCACACATAAGCCTCTTGTTGCATTGTTAGTAATAAATGCAAAGAAGAGGATGGGTACAGGGACACATTCGAGACTCTCAGACATTTTACAACTGGTAATTCTGCATGGGAGAACAAAACAAGGGTGTTCATGCTTCCTTAGCATTCAAGCTACTGAAATTGTTTAAATCCTGCATGACATTTCCCTTTCTCCATCACCCCGCCTACCACTGTGTTGAACTCCCAAATGGAGACAGGAATATCACTGGGAGCTTGCCTTCATTATTTAAATTAAGATAACCAGGAAAATTTGCCAGAGTCAGCACTGGGTCACTTTTTTTTAAATATTCATTTCACAGGATGTGGGCATTGCTGGCAAGGCCAGCATTTGTTACCCATCTCTAATTGCCCTTGAGAAGGTGGTGGTGAACTGACTTCTTGAACCACTGCAGTCCATCTTAATTTGACTGGCCAAAGGTCCCCTGCACTAGAGAAAAAAATCGAGACTCCTAAGCTTTGCCAGTTTCAAATCCCAATTGTGCAAAGGAGTTCATTCATAAAGCATGACTTTGTGGTTTCTAGTTATTAGAAGAAACATAGATAAATTTATGGCACAGAAGGAGGCCATTCAGCCCATTGTGTCCATGCTGGATGAGAAAAAGAGTTTTCCAGTCTAATCCCACCTTCCAGCTCTTGTAGCCCTGTAGGTTATGGTACTTCAGTGCATATTCAGGGGTTTGTTAAATGTGATGAGGATTCCTGCCTCTGCCACCCTTCTAGGCAGTGAGTTCCAGACCCAACCACCTTCTGGGTGAAAGAAATCACACCTCATCTGTCCTCTAATCCTTCTACCAATTACTTCAAATCTATGTCCCCTAAATATTGACCTCTCTGCTCACAGAAAAAATCATTCCTATCCTCTCTATCTAGGCCCCTTGTGGTTGACTCTGTGCTGGCCGAGAAAAGAGTTTTCCAGCCTAATCCCACCTCAATAATCTCCCCTCAGCTTCCTTTGTTCCAAATAAAAGGACCCCAGCCTAGCCAATCTTTTCTTAAAGCTAAAACTCTCCATTCCTGGCAACATTCTTGTAAAGATCCTTCCTGTAATGTGGTGACCAGAACTGTATGCAGTACTCTAGCTGCGGTCTAACTTGTGTCTTATACAGTTCTGGCATAACCTCCCTGCTTTTGTGCTCTAGGCCTCAGCCAGTAAAGTACCCCATATGCCTTCTTGACCACCTTATCTACCTGTCCTGCTACCTTCAGGGATCTCTGGACATGCATTCCAAGGTCCCTCTCTTCCTCTACACTTCTCAGAATCCTACCATTTATTGTGTACTCACTTGTGTTGTTTGCCCTTCCCAAATGCATCAACTTACACTTCTCTGGATTGAATTCCATTTACCTTTTTTCTGCTCACCTGATTAGTCCATTGATATCTTCCTGCAGTCTACAGCTTTCTTCCTCGCTATCAAAAACAGAGTCAATTTTTGTATCACCTGCAAATGTCTTTAGCACATCCCCCTATATTTAAGTCTAAATTATTGATCTATAACCACAAACAGCAAGGGATCCAGTACTGAGCTCTGCAAACTCCACTGGAAGCTGCTTTCTATTCACAAAAATACCTTTGACCATAACCCTTTGCTTCCTGCCACTGAGCCAATTTTGGATCCAACTTGCCACTTCCATTGGTTCTCATGAGCTATTAATTTTCTGACCAGTCTGCCATGTGGGACCTTGTCAAAAGCCTTGCTAAAATCCATGTAGACTACATCAAATATGATACCCTTATTGACCCTCCTTGTTACCTCCTCAAAAAATTCAATCATGTTAGGCAGACACGACCGTCCCTTAATAAATCCATGTTGACTGTCCTTGATTAATCTGTGTCTTTCTTAATGATGATTTATATTGGCTCTCAAAAGTTTTCCAATAATTTGCCCACCACCAAGTTTAGGCTAACTGTCTTGTAATTACTTGGGCTATCCCTACCTCCCTTTTTAAACAACAGTACAGCATTAGCAGTCCTCCACTCCTTATTCTTCCAGCCTGAATCAGAGCATTCAGAGCTCAACAGTTATTTGCAGCCAGCCAGTTAATTGTACTTGTCCTTGTCGAAGAATGCATCTTCAACCTGTACTCTATTTTTCTTTGAGCCTGCATATAGATCAAGGAGAATCACCTCCCTCTGCCACAATTGTTGTATGCTAGTTTAGGAGTCTTTTATTATGAACTGGTAAAGGACATTCCAATCCAGTACAAACCTTAAAGTTCACTTAGCTCTTCAAATGGAATGTGTTCCTCCTTCTGATTGCTATCCTTAATCATAGTTGGAAAATGTTTATGTGTGGACATCAGGTGAAAATAGGATTACAGCCAACTATGGTGCCTTCCACTGCTATGTAGTGTGCTATATTAGTCACTCTCTAAAATGACCATTTGGGCAAAGTATTGGACAGTTGTCAGCACTCATACATACACCTGTGTTCCCGTGCACCATCCCCCAACAACTCCATCATCCCCTGTCCCCATCCCAAACTAGCACCTTCAGAAATGAGAGAAAAGAGGCAAAATTAGACAAACATTCATTTCTCTCTTTCCAGCTCTGCTCTCTACAAAAGTGACGCATAAACTGTGCGATTCTGTTCCATAGGAGGAAGTTGAAAGAAGTCATTCCCTGTAAGTACCATAATACTAGTGCTATAATAAATTTTTTAAATAAATTGTTCCAGAATGAAGCAGAGTTGCCATGGAAACTGCATATTGTCTGGTTGACAGCATACAATCCAGACACTTTTCTGTTCATTTAGTGTTTGAAAAAGTATTCCTGGTTGGTTAGGAGTGTCAGGATGATTTAAAGTTTATGAGAGATAATTACACATGCCACTACTTGTTTCAGTGTTAGCTGAGCAACATGGGAAACAATGTACTCAAAACATCTGCACCAGTGTCAGCTTTCTGGATTGCTTCTTTCTTAATGTTGTAGACCCTTATCTATCACCTCTTGTGTCTGATCATCAGACTTTAATCCTCTCAGAAGATCAGAAGATCTGCTGCAATGGCTTATTTTTATGGAGTTCCTCAAGAATCTATGCTTGGCCCTTTCTGCTTCTTGATCTATGTACTTCCCCTTTTTGATATATTCTGCAAGCATGAGGTTTGCTTGCTGACAACACCCAACGCTACCACCCACCACTTCTCCTGAATACTTTAGTAATGTCAGACTGAAGCCATTGGGGTGAGTTTTAATCCCTTCCACTACTCCCACAACAGGTTGGAGAGGAGCCTGGGCATAAGTTAAAATTTAAAAACTCCAGAACCCGACCCCAACCCACCTTGAAGGCAGCCACCACTGATTTTAAGGGAGGCAGTTTGGAAATGCAGACCACTAAACTGCTCGAGTGGTGGGTTAGTTATTTAAATATGCTAATACAGCTCTGTGACTCAAATTTTAACGTACTTTTAGATTTACCTGCTGCGGGACAGGTTTGGGAAACATGACAGCTGAAGGGAGGCAAGAATGGCCGGATCCAGCAGTTAAGTGCCTTTCCAGCACTGGTTATGGGCCAGAAGGGGCAGAAGTGCTTCTCTGCCACTCCCAACCCTGCCTCCTTTAGCAAACCCGCTGCGTCAAACGCCCAGCACGATGCTCCGACTCACTACAATCCACTGATTCCACGCCACCCAGAGATTCAAAGCCCCACTGACACAAAACCCCCTGTGATCCCTCCAACCCACGATCACTTCAAACGCATCCCCCCAACCTTACTATCTCCCTTCGATGCACGACCTCAACCTCCACCTGCGATCTTTCCTCAACTTGTGATTTCTTCAATCCCCCACACGATCTCTCCCTCCCTCCTCTCCATATCCAGGCTGTGGCCTTCCAGCTCAGGCCTTCCCGTCCAACAGCCAGTCAGCTCCTCAATCTGGCTGGCGCCAGCCAGGAAATAATTCTTTTTAAAAATGTGTTACCCACATGTCCAATTTTCCCAGCCACAATGACCTCTCCTCCCCTCCTGTAAAATCAAGGCCACCATCTTTGGCCCCTGACAGACTCTACTCACATGCTACAGATTTCATTCCCATTCTCTTGGATGAACAAGACCATTTGTAATCTTTGATGCTGAGTTGCACTTTACACTATCCATCACCAAGATCACTTACTTGCATTTCTGCAATATTGCCCACTTCCACCCCTACTTCATCGTATCAATGCCTTCATCACTTCCAGACTCAATTATGCCAATGCTTTCTTCACTGGTCTCCTGATCTCTTTCTTTCAGAAGTTCAACTGGTCCAAAGCTCCAATGTTTGTGTCCTGTCCCACACGAAAGGCTAAATTTTAATGTTCAGACCGTTAGCAGCAGGGGAGGCTGGCAGCGCATCGGGAACCCAGAAGTGTCAGCAGTGCATTTGTCAGTGGCTTTTTAATCCAGCCACTGCATTTGCATCTGACTTCTGGGTTTCCTGACTAATTAGAGCGAGCGAACCTGATGACAACCAGCATCAGTCTACTTCAGTTCCAATATGTAAAGGGATCCTGCGAGGGTCAAAATTGAAGCATGACACAAGTGTTATGTCAGAGCAAGGAATTGCCCAGAGGGAGGCTCAATGTGGCAAGATAGCTCCATGCCAAGGTAGCAATGCATCCCTGGACATGATGTCACAGGCTGTAAGGGCCTGCAAGGGGATTCTGTTCCCTGCGGATGAGCCAAAGAAGGCAGCCTCAGAAAACAAGCAGGCAAGGCTGGAAGTGGCTGAGGAGGTCAGCAGCTGGAGTGTGGTGCCTCGCTCCTGGATACAGTGCAACAAGCGGTTCATTGGCCTGATCAGAGCAGGAAAGGTGAGTGGCATGGCACATTTTTTTTATTCTTTCATGGGATGTGGGCATCACTGGCAAGGCCAGCATTTGTTGCCCATCCTTAATTGCCCTTGAGAAGATGGCGGTGAGCTTTCTTCTTGAACCACTGCAGTCCATCTGGTGCAGGTGTTAGGGAAGGAGTTTCAAGATTTTGATCCAGTGACAGTGATATATGGCGATATATTTCCAAGTCAGGATGGTGTGTGATTTGGAGGAGAACTTGCAGGTGGTGGTTTTCCCATGCATCTGCTTCCCTTGTTCTTTTAGGTAGAAGAGATCTACCTCGGTTTGGAAGGTGATGTCGAAGGAGCCTTGCTGAGTTGCTGCAATGTATTTTGTAGGTGGGTACACACTGCTGCAACTGTGCATTGGTGGTAAGGGAGTGAATGTTTAAGGTGGTAAATGGGGTGCTGATTAAGCAGATGGTGTCGAGCTTCCTGATTGCTGTTGGAGCTGCACCCATCCAGTCAAGTGGAGAATTTTCCATCACACTCCTGACTTGTGTCTTGTAGATGGTGGACAGACTTTGGGGAGTCAGGAGATGGGTTACTTGCCACAGAATTCACAGCCTCTGACCTGCTCTTGTACCCACAGTACTTATGTGGCTGGTCCAGTTAAGCTTCTGGTCAATGGCAACTCCCAGGATCTTGATAGTGGGGGATTCAGCGATTGCAATGCCATTGAATGTCAAGGGGAAATGGTTAGATTCTCTCTTATTGGAGATTGTCATTGCCTGGCACTTGTGTGGCATGAATGTAACTTCAGCCCAAGCCTGAATGTTGTCCAGGTCTTGCTGCATATGGACATGTTCTGCTTCAGTATCTAATGAGTTGCGAATGGTACTGAACATCATACAATCATCAGAGAACAACTGCACTTCTGACCTTTTTTTATTCTTTCATGGGATGTGGGCATCACTGGCTAGGTAAGCATTTATTGCCCATCCTTAAATGCCCTTGAAAAGGTGGTGGTGAGCTGCCTTCTTGAATCACTGCAGTCCTTGGGGTGTAGGTACATCTATAGTGCTGTTAGGGAAGGATTTCCAGGATTTTGACCCAGTGACAGTGAAGGACCATCTTAAGTTAGGATGGTATATGGGGAATTTAGCTCTGTCAATCACATGCTGCTTCCGTTGTTTAACATGCAAGTAGTCTTGTGTTGTAGCTTCACCAGGCTGACACCTCATTTTTAGGTATGCCTAGTGCTGCTCCTGGCATGCCCTCCTGCACTCTTCATTGAACCAGGGTTGGTCCCCTGGTTTGATGGTAATGGTAGAGTAGGGGATAGGCCAGGCCATGAGGTTACAGATTGTGGTTGAGTACAATTCTGCTGCTGCTGATGGTCCACAGCGTGTCATGGATGCCCAGTTTTGAGCTGCCAGATCTGTTCTGAATCCATCCCATTTAACATGGTGGTAGTGCCACACAACATGATGGAGGGTATCCTCAGCGTGAAGGAGGGACTTGGTTTCACAAGGATTGTGCAGTGGTCACTCTACCAAAACTGTCATGGACAGATGCATCTGCAACAGGTAGATTGGTGAGGACAAGGTGTTGTAGGTTTTACCCTCTTGTTGGTTCCCACACCACCTGCTGCAGGCCCAGTCTGGCAGATATGTCCTTCAGGACTCGTCTCGCTCAGTCAGTAGCGGTGCTACTGAGCCACTCTTGGTGATGGTGATGACATTGAAGGCCCCCACCCAGAGTAGATTCTGTGCCCTTGCCACCCTCAGTGCTTCTTCTAAGTATTCAACATGGAGGAGTACTGATTCATCAGCTGAGGGAGGGCAGTAGGTGGTAATCAGTAGGAGGTTTCCTTGCCCATGTTTGACCTGATGCCATAAGACTTCTTGGAGTCCAGAGTCAATGTTGAGGACTCCTAGGGCAACTCTCTCTCGATTGGATACCACTGTGCCGTCACCGCTGGTACGTCTGTCCTGCCAGTGGGACAAAACATACCCGGGAATGGTGATGGTGATGTCTGGGATATTGGATGTAAGGTATGTTTTCGTGAATATGACTGTCAGACTGTTGCTTGACTAGTTTGTGGGACAACTCTCCTAAGTTTGGCAAAAGCCCCCTGATGTTAGTAAGGAGGACTTTGCAGGGTCGATAGGGCTGGGTTTGTCATTATTGTTTCCAGTGCCTAGGTTGATGCCGGGTGTCTGTTCAGTTATATTCCTTTTCAACTTTTGTGCAGCTGCTTTGTATGACTGGGTGGCTTGGTAGGTCATTTAAGAGGGCCGTTAACAGTCAACCACATTGCTGCGGGTCTGGAGTCACATGTAGGCCAGGCAAGGTAAGGGCGGCAGATTTCCTTTCCATTTGTGAACCAGCTGGGTTTTTACGTCAATTGACGGTATGTTCACGGTCACCATTATTGGCTAGCTTTCAATTCCAGATTTTCATAATTAATTGGATTTATTAATTAATTTAATTTAAATTCCACCAGCTGCTGTAGTGGGATTTGAACCCATGTCCCCAGAGTATTAGCCTGGGTCTCTGGATTAATGGTCCAGTGACATTATCACTATGCCACCATCTCTCCCATTCAAGTATAACCCACTCATTCTGCCTTGTCCTGCAGATCACTCCTCAGACCGACAAACCTTGCACGTGCATCTATCCCTCTCTATCAAGGCACTTCCTCATATCTCCGTCTGACCATCACTGGCACTCACCCTCATTTGGTTGCAATGTAAAACCTCACAGTGATCCTCCACCAATGTTGTTGTTCCATCCTCTCAAAACATTTAATTTCTCACACTCATAATTTTCTTCTTTCTCTCAGAAGAGAACTCAGAACATCAGGGAGAGGCCAAGAACCAGAGCTGGCCCTCCAGTCATAGCCACCTTGACAGCTGCAGAAGAGGAGGCAATAGAGATAAGCCAGGTCTCTGCATACCTCGCTGTTGGAGGATCTCCCAGCTACCTGGTGTCAGAATTAAATATAACACAGCCACATGGCATACAACACTCAATCATGTTGACTTGATGTCAGCAGTCACTAAAATATTATCTGCACAATGATGACTTAAAAACCTCTCATGTTGTCAGTCCTAGGCAATGTTTTTCATCTTCCACAGGTCCTTCAAACGTCCCTCAGGACACGGTGCAGTAGCAGGACAAAGACTTCTCAGAGGAGGTCACTCACTCTGAAGAGGCACTGTCACTGGACTCATGCGCACCCTCCACTAATTCAGAACCACACATCTCGGTGGGGCCACCAATGTAGGTAGTTTGGTTGGCACATGGTGAGGAGCAGCTGTTGGAGACAGGCACAGCAGTGGAGAGTTCCCATCAGAGGGCACAGGGCCCTCCAAGCTCTGCTCAGCTGAATTCAGATGCTGAGCCTCAGGGGTCGTCGACGAAGAGAACAGTTCTGGAGCAGCAGCAGAAAATGTGTGAAAATCTATCAGCATTTCCAGCCACATGAATGGAGAACGATTGGAGGAGTCTATCTCTAGCATCAGTGCCATGATGTCTCAGGCCTTCATGCTGATGTCTGTACCCACGGAAATAGTGGCCACCTGCATGGATCATCAGACATGGCAGTCCATTGAGTATAGGTGGGCATCCTAGGTGGGCCCTTACAGACTCCAAAATCCAGAGGACTTTGTCCAAGAGTATCTGAGCAATCAGAGAAGGTATACGAGCAGCTTGCTTCTAGCTCTGCTGATGTCACAGGGGTTGCACCACATAGTAGTAGGAAAGGAAGAGAAAAGGTACACACTTAGATGTTTAACATGGTGTTACCATGTCATAGTTCATGCTCATGAGCCATAAAATTCAGTTCAAAACTCCATTGCCCAATTCTTCCCATTTTTGCCTGCCAACTGCAAAGTGCCTACTGCCTGTGAAGAGTGGTATGACTAGAGATAAATACAAGCAATCAGTGTACATGAGAAAGATGAATTGTTGCTTGAGGGACTGCTTTGTGCTGGGATTTGGGGTGGGGCTGAGAGGCACAGTGGGTTCAGAATTGATGTTCCAGTTGGCTGCACTGCCTCAGATTAACTGAAGCATTGGGCCAGTCTGATCTGGGCATCCCTGGCAACTACGTGTGTGGCTGCAGGTGCACTTGCCAGATCAGGCTCCTCTTCCTGCTCATCCTCCTCTTCCTTCTCGATCTCCAAAGCTGCAGAGTGCTCATCACCTTCCTCCTCCTGGAGCTCTAGACCTCGCTGCTGCACTATGTTGCGCAATGCATAGCAGACCACTATCATTCTAGAAACCCTTGCTGGTGCATAGAGAAGAGCGGCCCCGGATCTGTCCAGATGCCCCAATCACATCTTCAGCATCCTGACTGCTTATTCAATTCCAACTCTTGTGCTCATGTGGCTTCTGTTGTACCCTTCCTGGGCATCAGTGCTATCAGCCACATCTTCAAAGGGTAGTCCTTGTCTCCAAGAAACCATCCACTGACGCTGATTCAAGATGTATATATCTCTGCAAGACTTGACTGATGCAGGATGAACACATCATGGCAGCTCTCTGGGTATTTTGCAGACATGCATGATGATCTTTCGATGCTTGCAGACCAGCTGAACATTGATGGAGTGGACTCCCTTTCAGTTGATGAATACTCCTGGGTGATCTAGGGGTGCCTTGATTGCCATACATATGCAATATGACTGCGGAAATCCAGCCAGAGCTGCAAATCTGAATGCCCTCTCTTTCTGACTCATCAGTAGTGAAGTGCCCCAGCAAACATGGCATCCATTACCTGTGAGATGCACTTGTGGACAGCTGATTGTGAGATTTGGCAAATATCACCAGCAGCTCCCTGGAAGGAGCCAGAGTCAAAGAAATTGCGTGCTATGCGGACCTTGACTGCCACTGGAAATGCGTGCCCACCTGGTCCACTTGGAATGAAGTCTTCTTTCAGCAGGCAGCAAATGTCAGCAATCACTTGACAGGAAATTCTGAGACTCCTGAGGCAGTGGTGCTCATTCATTTCCAGAAAACTAATCCTCAGCTTATATACTGCATTTCCAGAAAACTAATCCTCAGCTTATATACTGCAGTGACAACAGTAGGTCAGAGGCTGGGAATTCTGCGGTGAGTAACCCACCTCCTGACTCCACAAAGCTGTCCACCATCTACAAGGCTCAAGTCGGGAGTATGATGGAATGCTCTCCACTTGCCTGGATGAGTGCCGATCCAACAACACTCAGGAAGCTCAACACCATCCAGGACAAAGTAGCCGGTTTGATCGGCACCCCATCCATCACCTTATACAGTCACTCCCTCAACCACCAACGCACAGTGGCAGCAGTGTGTACCATATACAAGATGCACCGCAGCAACTCACCAAGCCTCCTTCGAAAGCACCTTCCAAACCTGCGATCTCTATCACATTGAAGGACAAGGGCAGCAGACATGTAGGAACACCACCACCTTCAAGTTCACCTCCACACCGTCCTGACCTGGAAATATATCGCGTTCCTTCACAGTCATTGGATCAAAATCCTGGAACTCCCTCCCTAACAGCACTGTTGGTGTTCCTACACCAGATTTTTTTTGATTTTTTTTTTTGATTTAGAGATACAGCACTGAAACAGGCCCTTCGGCCCACCGAGTCTGTGCTGACCATTAACCACCCATTTATACTAATCCTACACTAATCCCATATTCCTACCACATCCTCACCTGTCCCTATATTCCCCTACCAGATGGACTGCAGCAGTTCAAGAAGGCAGTTCACCAGCAACTTCTCAAGGGCAATTAGGGATGGGCAACAAATGCTGGCCTTGCCAGTGATGCCCACATCACATGAAACGAATAAAACCCTGTGTTGGGGGTTTTATCTCCTGCGAGCTGGAGCTCTGTGCTCATCCCTTCTTGTCCTGTGGAGCAGCAGCTGGTTGCCTGCCAATTGCTCAGCCCCATCATTCCCTGCTGTCCTCTCGTCTTGTTTTACCTGGTGAGTTCCAGGAAGCCTGGGAAACCCTTGCGCCCTGAGTTGAAGGCAGAATCCTGTGTTCAAGTTGCAGTTAATTGCCTTTTAACATATTTAAATCTGAGACCTACCTGTCCCACAGGGGTTTCTCTCATGCTACGGAATGCACTCGGGTTAAATGTGGAAGTCGGCGGTTTCCTGCCGGCTTCCCAACATGCCAGTAGTTTCAGGTTTTTTAATTTGCTGCCTGTTGTGTGATCACCTTAAGAGTAAATAAAGAACTCATTACACTGCCTGCAGAGCCACCTGTCCACCCTGGCAGGTTAAAATTCCCTCCATAAGTCTCATTCATCCATCATTCCTGTGCTTGCTGACCTTCACTGACTCTTCATTTCAAAGCATATTACATAGGTTTCCAGCTGAAATTCAGTCACTTTCACTAAATAAATTTCAGGTTTACTATGGAAGACATCTATGAATTTCCAAAATCCCACTTTGAGATTTCAATGGATATACAAGGTATATCTTAGGGAGCGTGTTCCTCATTCTTCAGGTCTTCTTGCTCCATGTTTCAGCAGCCTATGTGAAGATGATTTGTAGAGACTGTGGTAGTTAGACAAAACCTCATGTATAAGTTTTATGTTAAGGTTACTAATCAAGGTTTAATATTAACGAAAGAGTTATCAAAGTGTCTTTTGCTATTTGTGGATATCCAACGATGTATATTGATTTTCTACTATTTTTCACTTTTTACTATTAATAAGCCTAAATTAAGGTGTATAGCATGAATTGCATGGTCTAATAGAATGTTTATTTTTTCATTATCCAAAGACATGGAACATGGCTAGCATCAATTCAGAAATCTATTATCATGACAACCAGTTTTTGGGCAATGTAACACTACAAGATATTAGAGTCATAGAGTTATAGAGAGATACAGCACTGAAACAGGCCCTTCAGTCCAATGAGTCCGCGCCGACCATCAACCACCCATTTATACTAATCCTACATTAATCTCATTTTTCCCTCACATCCCTCCCACCCTATCAATTCCCCTACCACCTACCTACACGAGGGGCAATTTTTTTTACAATGGCCAATTTACCTATCAACCCACAAGTCTTTGGCATGTGGGAGGAAATCGGCGCACCCAAAGGAAACCCATGTGGTCACAGGGAGAAATTGCAAACTCCGCACAAGCAGTACCCAGAACTGAACCCGGGTCGCTGTTTGTAATAGTTTGTAGGAAGTGAGTGCTTGCTTATGGGAGAGGTCTTTGACACCTAAATGTGAGACCAATATCTGTATGTAGCCTAAAAAGGTAACAGTACATATGCACAAAAGTTGGCAGGGATGTTTTGTGGATGTGTATTTATTCCACACAATCAGATGTCATTCTGCTTCCGAATCTACAAATGCACACAGAAAATTATTGATCCTATTCTATATTATGGAAACAATGGATGGTAAAGCATCTATCACCAGTAAACTGGTTGCATTAGCATAGTGACATGCAGCACCTATGTCATCACTTTCAGCATTTCCTCCGGAGATCTTGACAGAACAGTGCACAGATCAGTATTTCTGTTCAATACCCTCCATCCAAAATCTGTTGCGAGACATCTAAACTCATCCTAAATAGGTGAACTGACATAAAATGCTTATAGTTAATGATTTCTAACTGCATTTGTTTTGCATTGTTGCAGATTAGGACTAAGTGAGGCAATTCCCACATTATTATCTCACTAATCATCATAAGAATCTTGAAGCAGGTTCTCCTCACACTTTAGCTTCACAGAAATGATGATATTCATATAGCGGATGAATTTCCTTGCCGTTTTCAACATATGAACAAATGGGGCAAGTAAATTTTTGTAGCAGGAAATTTGGCTATAAGCCATTCTGCATATTTTTCACTATTAAATCGCTTCACCCGAGTTCTTTAATGCATTTTGGCCCTTCCCATGATCTACCCAGCAGTCTCGACTGCCCTCATTTCAATATATGCCCAATGAAACTCAATGGCGCGCAGCTCCCATTTTCCTGGCTTTTACACTTGCAGTGTATGCAGGGTAACAGACTGAGATTTGTAAGGTGTAGCTGCAGCCAGGATCAGCTGATACAAATGAAAGTGAGGAGTTTATGAGCCTGAAAAGTACAGACTAGCAATTTTTGCAGCTGGGAAATACTTTTTGTAACCTTTTCCCATGAACACAGACCTGGACTTGTTTGTTTCTGATAGGTCAGACCACCATCAGTGACAATTTCGCAGCAGCAGGTATGGCATTCCCTAGGCTAAGCCTCCATGCCATTATCATGGAGAGGAGGAGTAGCACAGGATGGAGCATTGGGCAGATAGGATGTAGCCCACCAGGTATTGCCACCTCACTGCCCCCACCCATAGATTATATAGACAGCAGCGGTCATATGAGGACCTTACTGAGGAAATGTTCAGTTTAGTTTAGTTTAGAGATACAGCACTGAAATAGGCCCTTCAGCCCACCGAGTCTGTGCCGACCATCAACCACCCATTTATACTAATTCTACACTAATCTCATATTCCTACCACATCCCCACCTTCCCTATATTCCCTACCACCTACCTACACTAGGGGCAATTTATAATGGCCAATTTACCTACCAACCTGCAAATCTTTTGGCTTGTGGGAGGAAACCGGAGCACCCGGAGAAAACCCACGCAGACACAGGGAGAACTTGCAAACTCCACACAGGCAGTAGCCGGAATGGAACCCGGGTCGCTGGAGCTGTGAGGCTGCGGTGCTAACCACTGCGCCACTGTGCCGCCCAAATGTGTATAAGAAGCATGACGCAGTGCATCCCTGAGAATTCTTTTGCCCCAACCTGCCCCAGATCCACCACAAAATCAGACAGAGGAAGAGTGCATGCCGATAAAATTACATTGTTGAAAGAAAAATTGCCTTTATCATTGAGCACTTAATAGAAGAAGCTTCTACAGAAATTACTGATGGAGGAGTATGCATTTCAGTGAATTCTACAAGTGAAGAGGAAATTTCAACATCAGTGTTCCTTCTTAAAATCACACATTTCAACGTGATTTAAGATTAATGTCCCTTTCCTTTAAGGGATGCCTGCTTTTGGAACATATATTTCTGCTTGAACAATGAATATTTATCATATAACCAGAGAAACTAATAGAGTCATAGAGAGTCATAGAGTCATTTATGGCACAGAAGGAGGCCATTCAGCCCATCAAGTCCATGCTGGCTCTCCATGGAACTGTCCAGTCAGTCCCACTCCCCCACTCAATCCCCGTAGCCCCTGCAAGTTTATTCCATTCAAGTAGCCATCCAATTTCCTTTTGAAATCATTGATTGTTTCAGCTTCCACCACCCTTGTGGGCAGCAAGTTCCAGGTCATTACCATCCGCTGTGTAAAAATGTTCTTCCTCATATTCCCCCTGCATTTCTTGGCCGAAGTCTTCAGTCTGTGTCCCCTAGTCCTTGTACTGTTAGTTAATGGGAAAAACAGTTTTTCCTTGTCTAACTTATGTAAGTATGTCAAAATCTTGTACGCCTCTATTAAATCTCCCCTCAATCTCCTTTGCTCGAAGGAGAACAACACCAGCTTTTCCAACCTAATCTTGTAATTAAAATCCCTCATCCCTGGAAACATTCTGGTAAATCAACTTTGCACCCTCTCAAGGACTTTTCACATCCTTGCTAAAGTGTAGGGACCAGAACTGGACGCAATACTTCATTTTGGGCCTAACCAGAGCTTTATAAAGATTCAGCATAACTTCCCTGCTTTTGTACTGAATGCCTCTATTTATGAAGCCTAAGATTCAATATGCTTTACTAACCACACTCTCAACACACCCTGCCATCTTCAACGATAGATGCACATGCACCCTCCAGGTCCCTCTGTTCCTGTACACTCTTCAGAACTGCACCATTAAGTATATATTGCCTCTCCCTATTCTTTCTGCCAAAAGGTATCACCTCAAACTTTCCAGTATTAAATTCCATCTGCCACCTGTCTACCCATTCTGCTAGCCTAATATGTCTTGTTGCGGGCAGTTCATATTCTCATTGTTTGCCACAGCTCCAAGTTTGTTGTCAACAGCAAATTTTGAGATTCTACTCTGTATTCCAAGATCCAAGTCATTTATATATAGCAAAAAAAGCAGTGGTCGCAGCACTGACCCTTGGAGAACATGACTGTCTACCATCCTTCAGTCTGAAAAACAACCATTTACTATGACACGCTTTTTCTGTCCTTAAGTTAATTTTTTATCCAATTGGACAATGACCCTCCTATTCCATGAGCCTCAATTTTGTTAATCAGCCTTTTATGTGGTACCTTATCAAACACTTTCTTAAAATCCATATAAAGAACATCCACCGCATTGCCTTCATCGGCGGGGCGGGGGAGGTGGGTGGGGGAAGAGTTACCAAGCTCTACGGTGACACGAAGCTGAATAGTCATTAACTCATCACTGCTTCAATGACCATCCTTTCCAAATCAGCATTTGTTAATTTAGCTCCTTCACACTTTTGTAATGTATTTTTTCCCCAGAACTAGAATTTCTCCACTTCAATGAACAAACATATTCACCAAATGATATAAAATTTGTGATATATCACTGTTTACTTGCAAGAAGGCTGAGGTCAAAAACAAGTGTCCAACATGGTAAGATCAGCTTGCACGACTGGTTGAAAAGTGATGAAGATACAGTACTACAGAATACATTTGTCCCATGAGGCCAGAAAAGGCACATGAAGGTGAGGCTGTGGGTGCCTGGAGAGAATAAACAGGAGCTCTTTTGGCTCCATATCCCATTGTTGTGTGACAAGTATATGCCGCCATTTTTAGTGACTAAAAAGTGAAAATACGCAAGACAATGGAAATGAAAAGCGAGTATGCACCAAATGTCACACTGACAATCATTCACTGCATCCCTCAGCATTTCTTAGACTATTCCTTGATGTGCTTTGGGCATTCTGATGACCACTTTCATGGAACTATTTTTCCAACCTTATTTTAAAATTAATTTTCTGTTAGTGAATTCACTATCAAGTGTGGAACTGAGTCATATTGCTAGTAAAGATCCTAGGTTTGATTCCGGGTCTATGCTCAATTAGTGGCCTTTTAGCCCAGCTGGCAATAGTGCCGCTAAAAATTAGTTTCAGTGCCTTGTTTTAGAGGAAGGCAAATAGTGCAGTCAGGAACTCTTGGAAATCCCCGTACCACACATTGGGCTGAATTTTCCTGGTTGGGTCATGATTCCGAAGTCGGCCTCAATTTCGGGTCAGGAACCCAGAAGTTGTCATGGCAGGACATTGGTGCGATCTTCCCAGAGGCAGCCAATTAAGAAGCTGCCTCTGGGAGCCCCGTTCAAGTAAGGATAGCGAGCGCACCATGGAAGCAGGAGCCCCAGTAGGAGGGCCCGCAGTGATGTTTGGCTGGCAGCCCCACCAGGAGAGGTGGGCACTGCTGAGACAGGCAGGAGACCGTGAGGGCTCCTCAAAATGGAAATGCTCTCTGCATCAATAAGAAAAATTAAAAATATGCATGACCACAGCTCATTATTGTGGTGGAGGCATTGATGGCTCCCTGGCCTGCTGCTGGGTGGCAGGCTCTGGATAAATGACGGGCTCCAGCCTCAGCAGGGGACTCATCCACTGCCAGGAAGATCCCGGAGGCACCATCACCTTTCCCCCAGTTGGCCCATTTATTGACCTAATTGGCTACCCGCCGCTGTCGGACAGCCTCTGCCACATTGACTCTGCTGCTAGCAAGATTACTCTGAGGCAGGAACTCATTGGGTAGCTGACCCAACGCGCTATTTTACAACTTTGCTCCCAATCCCACCTCCTCACCTGCCTCCACGGGACTGGGAAAATTCAGCCCATCATTTTCCAACTGTGTGAGTTGGTATGCCACTGCCTCCCAGGGCTCTACCAATGCCTCTCTAACAGATTGTAAGGAGATTTGCAAAGACAGCACCTAAAGTGAACTCCTAATTTTTTCTCTTACCCCCCAACACCCGTCCCCACCTGCCATCACCCCACCATTGGTGAATGCCTCGCCTCTGCCACTTTCTCCTGATGGCATGGCTAAGAACAGTAACCCAATATGTCAAGGAAATCGCAGGCATTCTAGCACTCCATGTGGCCTAGAAAATCAGGTCTACATGCAACTTGACCGTCATTCCTTAGAGAGTCTGCGGCAGACCGGCACCAAAAAGGTAGGTTTGTAAAAAATGTTTATCCATTTCTGGAGCCAACAGGATCTCCTTTCGACACCATATCAAAACTGTGTACCACTGCCAACCACCACACGTCTACAATTCCCAATTGCTGGCCTTGTCCCCCTGACCACTGCCTCAACACCGCCTTCCCCCCACCCTACACCCCCACCATCGTCACCTCAACTCCCCTCTTCACTGCAGTCTCAACTGAAGTGATTTATGACTTTAACCCCTTATAGGGACTAAACCAAATCAGGCATACATCCCTATGAGTCTCCCTTAATTATGTTCAAACCAGAAAAATTCTTATAGACACTTATTTGGGTCCAAAGAATTGAACTAGTTTTCCCTCAAAGAAAGAAAACTAACAGATAATATTATCATCTTTCGGATAGCCCATTTTTTAATAATTATGGTGAAGTCATAAATATCCCAGATATTATAAGGGTGTGGGAATCTCTCTTCAATACGTATCTCTCCACTTAAAGAGACATAGAGAGGGGGTTCTTGTAGTTGTATGCTACATGAGACAATTTATTAACTTTTATAGAATATCCATCAAAATTTAAAGTAAACATTTACCTTAAATTCCTCGAGTAAGCCATAGGGTGAGAAGTATTGATGAGGAATTGAACACTTCTAATTTTTGCTTCAAATCCTCTTGTTAATTCTATTTCCAAACTATCATCTGACCTTTTAGCTTATAGGTGTTCCCTTTCTGTGTGTGTTTTTCCTGCTTTTGAGATCCATATATGGTAACATCATTAACTATCATTGCCACTTAATGTTTTGCTGGAAACCCCCTGCTCTTGAAGTTGTGAACATTTATCTGGTCAAAATGCTTTACTTGGCATCTGTTTTTGTAAGTTCTATTCCATTTATTATTTTATTATCTTTAATTGTGTTTCTATGGTACCTTGAAGCCTCTTTTGAGTCAATCTGTCTACATTTTACCAACACTATCAATTAGTTACATTTATTGCTACCTCTTACTGATGTCACACAGGATGTTTCAATGTGTGTTTATCCTCCAAGTCCCTGGCAACAGAAATGCTGAAATGGATTTCCCTACTTAAAAGGTGTTTCTGGTTCACATTCCATTGTGACAGGGATCTTGAAAGAACTCGAAATTTCTAGTTCTATCTTCTTAAAGGGGACTGTCAGTGAGTCTTGAAAACTGACCATTTATTCAATCTTTAATTCTAAAAGGTATAATATATTAACTATATCTAAATTCCACTTAATTCAGTCTACTATACCTATATTTCATCACCCCCTCCCCCTTGACCAGTATAAAGGCAAACAACAAAAGATAGGTTGTTTCGACTAAGTAATTTCTAAGATGTAAGCATTCAATACAGTGTCATTACTTATTATGTAAAACAGTGCAATAATACAAAAGACGACATTGACAACAATCATAGTCTGCATTTTTGCATGGATCATCTAAATTTTCCAAAAATGAATCTTTTAATTTTATCACAAAGTTCAGAATAATACAATGCAATGTGTCGGTGATCTGAGGTCACAAAATGTTTAATGAGATGATTGTATCTCGACATGTCAAACATCAATGATCTATCAATGAAACCATGTGATGAGGTAGAGAAAGCTGTCGTAGCAAAGTAGACACATCTTCGATGAGATGGACAATAAGGCCACTCAGCGTTGGTTCAAGATTCTACTTGCAGAGCTTTAAAAAAACTTACAGCAGCAAAAGTTCACCCCGGCATTGCCTCTACAACCCCTTGACCAATAGCCTGTAGCCAATCTACAGCTTGCTAAATATTAGTCAATTTAACCTGTGACAGCAAGCGTTGTACCCTTTTAACAGTTTCCTCAACTAAATAATCTGTATCGTCAAGAATCATGTCTATGCCCTGTAACTGGCCAAGTACAGTATGAAGCTTATTAAGTTTAACAGGCATACAAATAACACAAGGAGCATAAGAATTCCTAGATCCAGAGGATTTAATATGTAGGAAAATGTGAGCACTGCAAGTAACAACCTCAGAGGGTGTGTTCGTAGAGAAGTAAGGTTCCATAGCTGCCGCTTGATCTTGAACCGATAAAGTCCTGTTGAGATAATCTAAAATGTGCTTTAGTCGATTTTTAGTCACATTTCAACCAACGTCCTCACACCAGGAATAAAATGAATAGACCTTAACAGCAGGGAATTCTGATGTGTCCTGGATAGAGGTGTTATGCAGAATTTGATTATCTTTATAACAGGTGTACATTCCATCAGAAGCTAACGTGGCAATACAAAGAAGAGCCTTTGCGCCATGTTTTACATAGTACCATCACACTCTTCCAATACTATAATGAATAAGAACATTACTTGCATTACCTCCCCTCCAAAGTCACCAGGGCAAATGCAGTAAAATGCTTTATTTCTGCTTCTCTGCATAGTGTGAGGTGTTCAAGCAGTAAGACATCTCTGGCATGTCACATGCACTGCTTGCATCCGGAAGACCTTTAACAAAAAATCTACCAGTACCTTAATCCTTGCTTTACGCGAGAGCAAGTCCCATCACTGAGAGCCTTCGGTGCTTCGTTCCTTTCTCACAGTGTTTCCTTCTTCTGTTGTTGTGACTTCGCTATCGCTCATTGCACTGAGTGTGGTTCCCTGTGAAAGCAACCTTTGAGGCACTGCGAGGTCCTGCATGGGGGAGGAACAATTATTGACACAGTTGGTTTCAGTTCGATTAGCGCCATTTCCAATGCCATCCTCCAGGCTGGATCCTGAAAGACAGTGTACGACTGCACCTTGTACTGTTCCTCCCTTCCTCTACCCTTCAGGACACCTCTTCAGGTTGTCCATAGAGACAATTTTAAGAGATTGCTTGCCATTTGGCTGGTTAGCAAATATTTTGACAGTTCTTTCATTAATAACAGAATGTATTTGAATAGGTTTCTTCCACTTAGGTCTCAAACCAGGTTTCTGATCAAACTTTCTCTCCTGAACCCACTCCCCGGTTACAAGTTGCCAAGCTTTCTTGGTTACCTGTTTTTGTCTATTCTTCTCTCTGATCCTCTGATCAATTTCATGAATTTGATCTGTTCTTTCTTGTTTCAAATCTAGTTGTTGCTGTCGGGTCAAGGAGTCAGAAAGCGTAGAGGCAATAAAAGAACTGCGAGTAAGTGGTGTATGCATTTCAACACCATAATTAAATAATACGGTGTTTCTAGGGAACCTTGTCCCTGATATGCACATGGGCACATTATTTAGTGATAACTGTACCTCCAGAATGATGGCCCACTTATTCCCTCTGATTCTCAATAGTTTGGTCAATAGCTTTTTTACTTCCTGGTTTTTACGTTCCACCAGTCCCGCTGACTGCGGATGACGTGGTGTGCTGTGCTCTAACCCAATCCCCCTTTGCACACAATAGTCTTTGAAAACCTTGGAAACAAAGGCTCCACTTTGATCAGAGTGTAGGCTTTTGGATGCATTAGCTACAGTTAAAATGCCAGGAATAACATTGACAACTGCAGTTTTTGAAACTGTTTTTGTGGGGACCAGCCAGCAGAAAGAAGTGCAGCCATCAACACAAACAAGAACACTTTTATTCCCCATTGATAGGGGTAGTGGTCCAATGAAATCAACAAAAAATTTCTCCATTGATTTATTAGGCTTCACAGGAGCCAATGGTGGTGGCTTAATAAGTAATGATTTATTGATCAAATTACATGGCTCGCAGTTTGCCACATATATTTTATAGGCTTTAAGCATGCCTGGCCACCAATATAAAGGAGTCAATTTGCAGAATGTTGTTCAGGCACCACTATGTGCCTGACCTATACCCTCATGAGCTTCTTTTACAAGCTGTTCTCGTTTGTGAGTTGGGGGTACTTTCCGGACACCCTTGGGCAACTTAACCAGTACAATACCAGTCGGGGTCTCCGAGTAGAAATACTTTGATGGATATTCTTTTGGATTCTCTTTCATCGGGTCTAATAGCTGAATCAGTTCCTCATCCTGATTAGCTGCCCATTCGGCTCTAGTGATTGCACTAACTATGGCAGGCCCCCCTCGAGGGGGTGTCATGCAGACTGAATGTTTTGCTTGTCCATCTGCAAGACTGTTGCTCTTTGAGTGTAGTGAACTAGTGGTATGCATGGGCACATAAATTACCTGACAATTACATTTGCCCTTTCGCAAATGGAGAATATCTTCCCACAATGATTTGTGTTTTATGGGTTTACCTTTATATTGGTAAAACCTGTTTGCTCCCAGAACACAAGGTCTTGGTTGTAAGTCTGTTCACAATAGTCATTATCTGTACAAATTAATGTGGGTTTAATAGGGTCTGCCTTTTCTAAAGCACACCGCAAAGCTGCGGCTTCAGCATACTGTTCTGTCCGTTGGCCTAGGGGTATGAACATACAAACATACCTGCGAACATACAAATTAGGAGCAGGAGTATGCCTCTTGGCCCTTCGAGCCTGCTGCACCATTCAATAAGTTCACGGCTGAACTGATTACTCCACATTCCCGCCTATCCCCGATAACCTTCCACCCCCTTGCTTATCAAGAATGTATCTACCTCTGCCCAAAAATATTCAAAGACTGCTTCCACCGCCTTTTGGAGAAGAAAATTCCAAAGACTCACGACCCTCAGAGAGAAAAAATTCTCCTCATCTCGGTCTTAAATGGGCAACTCCTTATTTTTAAACAGTGACCCTTAGTTCTAGGTTCTTCCACAAGGGGAAACATCCTTTCCACATCCACCCTATCAAGACCCCTCAGGATCTTATATGTTTCGATCAAGTCACCTCTTACTCTACTAAATTCCAGCAGATGCAAGCCTAGCCTGTCCAATCTTTCCTCATACACAGCCCGCTCATTCCAGGTATTAGTCCAGTAAACCTTCTCTGTACTGCCTCCAACTCATTTACATCCTTCCTTAAATAAGGAGATCAGTACTGTACTCAGTACTCCAGATGTGGTCTCACCAATGCCCTGTATAGCTGAAGCATAACTTCCCTACTTTTGTATTCAATTCCCCTCACGATAAACGATAACATTCTATTAGCTTTCCTAATTGCGTGCTGTACCTGCATACTAACCTTTTGCGATTCACGCACTAGGACACCCAGATCCCTCTGCATCTCAGAGCTCTGCAATCTCTCACCATTTAGATAATATGCTTCTTTTTTATTCTTCCTGCCAAAATGGACAATTTCCCACTTTCCCACATTATACTCCATTTGCCAGGTCTTTGCCCACTCACTTAACCTATCTATATCCCTTTGTAGTCCCCTTATTTCCTCTTCACAAGTTACTTTCCTGCCTATCTTTGTGTCATCAGCAAAGTTAACAACCATACCTTCGGTCCCTTCATCTAAGTCATTTATATTAATTGTAAAAAGTTGAGGCCCCAGCACAGATCCCTGTGGCACACCACTTGTTACATCTTGCCAACCAGAAAATGACCCATTTATGCCAACTCTCTGTTTCCTGTTAGCTAACCAATCTTCTATCCATACCAATGTGTTACCCCCTACACCATGAGCTTTAATTTTCTGCAATAACCTTTGATGTGGCACCTTATGAATAGAAAGAATAAGAATCCCGAAAGATACCTATTACTATCCCCATCCCAGCTGAGGATTGTTGGGATGTCCCTTTCTTAATCATCATTGATGACCCATCACAGTAAGTATCTTGATGATAATCTGTAAGTGGTTTCAGAGGCACTTGTTTAACTCCCTCCTCGGTGGCATCACCGTGAGACCTTAATCCCCTTGCTCCAAATCTATAGCCTTCTGTACATCACGGCACAGTTGTTGCAATTTCAAGTAATCATCTGGGGAAAAAATGAATGGGCCTTTTACTGTCTTGCCTACTCTAGCATACAGAGGTGCTGAGAGCTCAGCAAAGGTCGGTGTAAAAGATCTAGCAAAGTTCAGGAGTCCTAAACTTGCCTGCAGATCTTTCAAAGTTGGGAGATATTTAATTTTGTCGAGTTTATCTTTATAATCCTGAATAGGCCACTGTTTCCTGGGCTTGTGCCAGCCTGCAGCAAAAGAGTGAGGTTCCATATCTAGCTTGTCACATTGATTTGGATGATGCTGTAGATAAGGTAGCACTTGTTTAGGAGATGTTCCAAAAGAGCCTTATCCCCCCGCTCTAGGCAGGTGCGATCTAGCTGTGCCTGAATATATTTCTGTCGGTCACCCTGGTCCGTGGATGCCTCCACAGGCCTGGGTGTGACCTTAAGGAAGTTTAATATCAGGCTGTCCTATAAAAAGAGGGCAAACTAAATCAGGTACTAAACCCACCTCCAGGGTTGTTGTAATACCATAGATAGTAACAGGAATTGCATAAAAGTCAATCAGCTGTGTCTTACACTGTGTAAATCCCCCTACTGATAACTGATAAAGCGGGCTTCCCAAATCTGACCACTGAGGTTTTATAATTACAGGATCCATGACTGAGTAATCAGCTCCTGTATCAAAGAGTGCCCGTACCTGTTCAGCAGTGGGCAGTGTTGCCAGGGCAAAGGGAAATTCAAGAAACCCTGGCTGGGTGCTAGCCCTTCATTGTGGAGAGTCAGATGCTTCTGAGTCCTGACTATCAACCCTGCCTTGATTTTTGATGACTTTAACTGAAGTCTGCCCCTCCCTCTTAGGAGTCTCATGCTTTCCTGATCCCTTAGGTGGTCTATCAGAAGGTTTATAGTAACGACTATTGCCCTTTAGGGTGGATGCCGATCATGTCAGGAGTCTTTCTGATCTCTGCCTCTGCCAGCCCTGGAATCTCCCATTACCCTATGATAGGAACGGCCAGTGTAAAATTCATCCCTACAGGGATCCCAGCTGACCCTGCTATCTCTACGAGGTGTGGTGCTAGACCGTTCCCACTGTTCCGAGGAAACATGCCACTTGTGCTCTTGGCGAGATGGCGGTGTAGACCGACCAAAGCGCCCATCCAAAGGAACGAATCTGCAGGTGACTGGAACAAGAAGGAGTCCATGTTCTATTTTGTCCCTGTCTGTGTGAAGCAGATACATTGTATTATTTTTAACCTTGGGATCCAGTTGGACCACAGGCTTAGTATGGGGCAGACCCAGCAAGGCATGGCTCGAGCGGATAATGCGTTCAACATTATCCCACTTCTGCTGGTCATCAGGATAAGCAGACAATGCCCCTTCACAGGCTAGCCTAAGTGTAGAATTCTGATACCGGTTAGCCAGACAACCGTGAACCATTTCCCAGTTGCCATGTGTAAGGTCCTTACCTAATCGATAGGCGGCTACCAAACCATTCAACTTAACAGTATTTTGAAGGATTTCTTTGATTGAGCCCATAACATGCCCTCCCTGAGTTGCGGTCAGGAGGTGGGAATATATTTGGATCTAGCTGTTGCACTTATTGATCGGGGGGACTAGATCAGAGCTTAGCATCATGGAGAGCAGTTGCTGTAAATGTGCAGCACTCCAGCCTTGTCAACAAGTGTCAAGTCTATCAAAGTTGTTTAAAATCCACCTTGTTTTATCTTGGTTACTTAGACCAGGCTTGCCACACATGGCATATATAGAGTTAAGATTCACATTGCTCTGGGGTGTAATTTGAGACTGCATTGGCTGTCCCACTGTCAGAGGAAAGCCTGCAGCACCATCATTAGCAAAAGCCTGGAGAAGTGCCTGTTTCATTTGAAGGTAATGTACCAGTAGCTGTCTATAATCCGCCTGCAAATTCTGATCACGAACCTCATTGGGAGAAAACCATCTGATTCAAATTCCATGGCCACCAGGCACGTAGGGAGACCCAGGACCTACAATTCTACCATGGATACTTATATGTTAGTCTTTAATGTTTATTTTCGATTTGTAAGTACAGAAGGACTGTTTACTGTCAGTGGTATTAAGACCCAGATTTAAGAATCTAGAGATGGCCATCTCTTGATCACGGTTTGTGGATTTTAAATCAGAACTGTCGTGCACCAGTCATTAGGCCACCCAAATGTGCAGGCGTGCACTTTATCATTGAAGAATGTTGTGAGTCAGGGGTATCAATCTGATTATCCCACTGGATACATGCTGTCCCTTCCTCCTGGGGGTCAGTCATCATAGTACCATGAGCTCCATCAGCATCAAAATTATCTATCTCAAAGACTACCACCTGAACTGCCTGAGGCAGCAGAATGGGATTCTGTAATCTACTAAAACAAGTTGATGGATTACCCAATGGGAAAATTAAGTCAATCCCTTCTTCATTAGCCATTATATCTGAACGGAATCTGAAATAGGAGTTAAAATGCATCAGGACCTAATCTCAACGAGGATTTAAAGTGAACTTTAAAGGAAATTCCCAAACCTCAAAGGTAGAATGAGGAAGTTCTGATTTAAGATCCACAAACCGTGATCAAGAGATGGCCATCTCTAGATTCTTAAATCTGGGTCTTAATACCACTGACAGTAAACAGTCCTTCTGTACTTACAAATCGAAAATAAACATTAAAGACTAACATATAAGTACAGGATTCTGTTAACAAGACACATTTTGGGCACCAACTGAACTGATTTATGACTTTAACCCCTTATAGGGACTAAACCAAATCAGGCATACACCTGTATGAATCTCCCTTAATTAAGTTCAAACCAGACAAATTCTTATAGACACTTGTTTGGGTCTGTAGTTTTCCCTCAAAGAAAGAAAACTAACCGAGAATATTACCATCTTTCGGATTGCCCATTTTTTCATAATTATGGTAAAGTTATAAATATCCCAGATATTATAAAGGTCTGGGAAACTCTCTTCAATACGTATCTCTCCACTTAAAGAGACACAGAGAGAGGGTTCTTGTAGTTGTACACAGAATGTTACATGAGACAATTTATAAACTTTTATATATTTATTAAAGAATTGAACATGCAATACACTTTTAAGTGGATAAGTATATCACAATATCAAATATTACTAAGAGATGTTACGCATAATCTTATTTCTAAAATAGAATCCAAAAGTTCAACCTTGATATTGTTACAGCAAAATATCTTAGAATATCTCATCAAAATTTAAAGTAAACATTTACCTTAAATTCCCCGAGTAAGCCATAGGGTGAGAAGTATTGATGAGGAATTGAACACTTCTAATTTTTGCTTCAAAAACCCTCATGTTTATACTATTTCCAAACTATCATCTGACCTTTTAGCATATAGGTGTTCCCTTTCTGTGTGTGTTTTTCCTGCTTTTGAGATCCATATATGGTAACATCATTAACTATCATCGCCACTTAATGTTTTTCTGGAAACCCCCTGCTCTTGAAGTTGTGAGCATTTATCTGGTCAAAATGTTTATAATTGGCTTTACTTGGAATCTGCTTTTGGAAGTATTATTCCATTTATTATTTTATTATCTATACTTGTGTTTTTATGGTACCTTGAAGCCTCTTTTGAGTCAATCTGTCTACGTTTTATCAACACTATCAATTAATTAAGTTTATTGCTACCTCTTACTGATGTCACATAGGATGTTTCAATGTGTGTTTATCCTCCAAGTCCCTGGCAACAGAAAGGCTGAAATGGATTTCCCAACTTAAAAGGTGTTTCTGGTTCACATTCCATTGTGACAGGGATCTTGAAAGACCTTGAGATTTCTAACTCTACATTCTTAAAGGGGAATGTCAGTGAGTCTTGAAAACTGACCATTTATTCAATCCTTAATTCTAAAAGGTATAACATATTAACTATATCTAAATTCTACTTAATTCAGCCTATTATACCTATGTTTCATCACACAACACACATCCTGATCGCACCCACCGCCAACCCCCCCCCCCACCTCCGACCTCCCACGTCACAATCATCCTGTCCCAATATACTAACTGCCCTTCATCTCAATTGCCTTCACCATCCCAATGACCTGATCTTCTTTCCTATCCCAATGCCCTCCCTTTCCTGGTGGCCCTTCTTTTTTTCCGGTTGCCTCTTTCTGCTCGGCCCTCCTCTCCCAGTTGCCTTGCTCCCAGTTGCCCCCTGCAGCTCACCAGTCTTATTTATACCAAGTCTGAGGAGCAATATCAAGTGCACCTCAGGCCCACCAATCCAGGGGCTGGGATCAATCCCTGTGCCCATTTCCAGCACAAACAAATTTCTGGACCACTGTTTCCTCATTGTTGGTGTAGTGGAGGTGGGCAATTGAGTGGTATGGGAGGAAATATGTATGCAACGCCACATTCCAGCACTTTGTTTGAATGTGTCATGTCACTGCATCTTCCCTGTGAAACCACTGTAATCAATGTGAGACTGAGATCGTAGATGACCAGCATAATAGATGAAATCTATGTCTCCCACACATCCTATTAATTCAGCACTTAGGCATTCACAAACATACCTGGGCCTGCTGTTTAAATAACATAATTGTTTTTTTTTCCCATATCAAGTCATTTGTGTTATGGTACTTGACTTTTCAAATAGTTCTCAGGTTAATTCTTTCCTTCTACATTGTGATTGCTCTGTTCATCTAATCTACTATTTACCATTTCCAGAGGCTTTGCTTCCTGCTATGATCCTGCAATATTTCAGCTGATAACACACCAACTTAGTGCCATTATATTTAAAAACAATTTCTGCTTGGCCGCAAGCTGGAGGTTCAAAGAATCACTCTTCTGGCTGTGCCCACAGCTTTCAAAACACACTCTCCTCATATGCCATCACACTAGATGCCAGTTAATAGGTAACCTGTAAAAGAAGAATTTCTCCTCAATCTCACCTAAACACTAAGAGCCCCAATTGAGGAATCCACTGTGCTCCTGTCATAACTCTCGCAGCAATCTGACAGAATCCACCAGACAAAGGCCGGTCCAGCTCTTTGGTGATTCCAGGTGAGCCTGACTGGCCTCAGCCCTTTACAAGTCCAATTAGAAAAATGTAGACACGGGTTAGCTATTCTAAATTGGTATTTCTTAACCCAAAGGATGATACTTGTGTGCAATATCAATATATTTTAAAATAATTTAATATTTAACTGTGTAGATTTTTGCCTCTAGTACAAACCAAATGCTCTTTCGGAAAATACCTGATAATATATTCCACCTTTGAGGAAGCCCTTTTAAAAACCTCCATCTACATTGGGATTTTTACGACTCAGAATAAGATCAGAATTCCAAACTGTATCATTTTTTTATAGAGATACAGCACTGAAACAGGCCCTTCAGCCCACCGAGTCTGTGCCGACCATCAACCACCCCTTTATACTAATCCTACACTAATCCCATATTTCTACCACATCCGCACCTGCCTCTAAATTTCCCTACCACCTACCTATGCTAGGGGCAATTTATAATGGCCAATTTACCTACCAACCTGCAAGTCTTTTGGCTGTGAGAGGAAACCGGAGCACTCGGAGAAAACCCACACAGACACAGGGAGAACTTGCAAACTCCACACAGGCAGTACCCAGAATTGAATTCGGGTCACTGGAGCTGTGAGGCTGCGGTGCTAACCACTGTGCCATAGTAAAAACAGAAAATGCTGGAAATGCATAACTGGTTGATTAGCATCTGAAGGGGTGGAGTGGGGGGTGGGGTGGTGGGAGATAGGCAATGGCTTACTAGGGACATCCAAGCCATTGGCTTTCTTTCTCATTCACATGTTGATTAACTAGCTATGCATTTCCAGTGTTTTGGCCTGAAATTTTTGGATTGGGCAATGACTCAATGTTGGGGGGATATGGGGGTCAGCGATACACACAAGCGGAAGGCAGAACTTCCTCCATGATTTTACCATGAAAAGCCAATTAAGGGCCAGCAGGTGGAGGAGCCAGCCAATTAACGGTGGTGGGTGGATCACAGTGCTGGCAGCTGGCATGCAGGTGCCATTTTTAAAGGCATATGTGCAACATTTCGGCAGGCTGCAGACATAGGCAAAAAGAGGGGGTCTATAGCAACAGAGGCAGTGGAGGAATAGCTTCAGCACAAGGAAGGGTCGCTCCATGATTCAATGATGCCTCCATGGAGGTGCTCCTGCAGGCAATCAGAGAAAGGAAAGATGTCCTGTTTCCAGCAGATGGGAGGAGGAGGCCAGAAAACTTCACCAGGAAGGCATGGCTGGAGGTGGCAGACAGTGTAAGTAGCCAAGAGGTCGTTGCAAGAACTTGGATCCAGTGCAGTGTAGATTTAATGACCTGCTGCAGTCTGGATGGTGTTTAGAGTTGCAAACTGGAAGCCCAGCATGAATTAAAAGGCGCCCATGCAATGTGAGGCCCAATGGTAGACCTATGCATGGGGCAACACCAGGCACCAATGTCCACATTAAGGTACTCAGTTCATCCGAACCCTATGGTCAGTGATGGGTAAATGCTGCATGAGATGGCTGAATTCATGCCATCCCAGCAGCTTTGTGCTACACATTTACAGTGCCTCAGAGTGACCAGCAAAGATAGGCCATGAATCATAGAATCATAGAATGGTTACAGCACAGCAGGAGGTCCTTCAGCCATCTGTCTGTCCTGGCTCTCTGAAGGAGCAATTCACCTAGTGCCATTCCCCCGCCTTCTCCCCATAGCCCTGTGCATTCTTCATTTTCAGATAACAATCCAATTCCCGCTTGAATGCCTTGATTGAATCTGTCTCCACCACACATTAAGGTAGTGCCTTCCAGATCCTAACCACTCGCTGCGTGAAAAAGATTTTCTTCATGTTGCCATTGCTTCTTTTGCTAATTTCCTTAAATCTGTGCCTTCTGATTCTTGATCTTTCCACCAATGGGAACAGTTTCTCCCTATCTATGCTGTTCATACCCCTCATGATTTTGAATACCTCTATCAAATCACCTCTCAACCTTCTCTTCTCCAAGGAAAACAGTCCCAACTTCTCCAATCTATCTATGTAATGCAGTTCCTTATCCCTGGAACCAATCTCATGAATCTTTCCTGCACCCTCTCTAACGCCTTCACATCCTTCCTAAATTGTGGTGCCCAGAAATGGACACAATGCTCAGTTGAGGCTGAACCAGTGTTTTATACAAGTTTAACATAACTTCCTTGCTTTTGTACTCTATGGCCCTATTGATAAAGCCTGGGATACTGTATGCTTTATTAACGGTGCTTTCAACTTGTCTTGCCGCCTTCAATAATTTATGTACATACACACCCTCTAGGTCTGCACCCCCTTTAGAATTGTACCCTTTATTTTATTTTATATTGTCTCTCTGCATTCTTCCTACCAAAATGAATCACTTCACACTTCTCTGCATTAAATTTCATCTGCCACTTGTCCACCCATTGCACCAACTTGTCTATGTCCTTTTGAAGTTCTACACTATCCTCCTCACAGTTTACAATACTTCCAGGTTTTGTATTGTCCTGAGATAAGAGTGACACTGCATACGTCTGCTTGCAAGAGAAGCGCACTCGGATTGCCAGGGAGCATCAAAGAACCAGAGGCAGAGTGCCTTTCAATGCTGTAGTGGCACTGATGGAGGGGAAAGCTATGGAGATCAGATCGGTCAGGTCAGGGCAGCCTGTCGCTGAGGGCGAGGCAGATGTAAAAGCTTGGAGAGTGAGTAAAGCGATGGTTGCGTCCAACAATCCCTCGACCAAGGGTCAGCAACCTTTTTTACCTGAAGAGCCTCTTTAAAACAATTTGCTGAAAATAAAACTACTGTGCGCTGCCAGAAGAAATCTCAGTATGTCTAAGCCAAATACTTGGCAAATTTCCAAGTATCTCTGGTAGAATGCATAATTTGCATATATAATAAATAAAATACATGTATTGAATTTATATATCAATAGAAAAAAAATGAAATTGAAATAGACCTAACTCTGAACTACCATGTTTTTTAAAAACTTTTTTTAACCATAATGTTGTCAGTAAAGCCATCTTTAAAACAAATTACAAATTAAGGTGTATAGAATTAAGACAATTTTTTCAGCTATTGATTCTCGTGATAAAAAAAAGCTTCTAATAGCACATTCAGAATAATTTATCATCTCAGCTATATTAGAAACAATAATGGTCTCAACCATAAAACCTGTTCCTCGAACCAAAGACATTATTTATAACCATGGTGTAGCTACACCACTCGAACAGGTTTATTTAGAGCATGATGATATTTTTCATTAAAACAATCATTTGAAATCGTAAAGTACAGCATTGTGATTAGCATTTTATCCACACAATAAAAACACAGCTCTTACTTTTCTTGAGCTAATTGTTTTTAGGCATTTTTTGTGTTATTGTAATCCAACTAGAAAAGTTTGGGAGCCGCAAATAAGATATTAAAGAATCATATGCAGCTCCGGAGCCACAGGTTACAGGTCCCTGCCCTAGACCATGTGTGGCCTGTGGCATCTGTGTGGGCCTCTAACACCTGACCAAGGGGAGGCACAAAGGCTTGCTGAAGAGCAGCTGTTTCACTTAAATCATGTCTCTCCACCAGGTACAGCAGCAGATGAGGCACAAACGAGTGCTCCTGCTAACTGAAAAGCTCAGAGGATGCAACACTCTCTCAAGACACTACACCACTTTATTCCACTGCACCCTTCACCAGTGCAGATACACTCACATCGGTGGGGTGTAGAACGGGTGACACTATCTGGTAAGCACTGCACAGATGCACAGGAGGAGGTAATGAGGACAGTGGTAGCTGTGGCCACTTCCCCTCAGGGGAGTGAGGAGACGCCCATTGATGCTCAGCTCCATGTGGATGGTGAGCCTTGAGTGTCAACAGCAAAGCATCAGATGCTTCAGGAGCAGCGTCAAATGTGTGAACATCTGTTAGAGTTTCCAGAGGCAGTGCATCCCCATGCGCAAATGATGGAGGAGTCCATCCACAACAGCTACGCATTTCCCCATTGCTAGCAGCTGAACCACTGCCGGCAACCAAGGGAGCGCCTGTGGGACCTGAAAGGGCAGAGGAGGGGTAGGTTGAAGACAATGGGGTTCCTCTCCAGGCACTTCGATAACTGAAGGCAGATCCTCGGTCCCTTTGACGGTGACACCATCGCGGCATGCTAATTTGATGACTGAGGCGGCCCCTGCACAGATACAGGTGGACCTGAATATGCCGGGCCCCGGCAGGACTCAGGTACCCGGAGGACGTAGTCCATGGCCATATAATGCACCGGAGCAAGAAAGGTAATAGCCTGCTCAACATCAATTCAAGTGCAGCACACTGTAGAAGTGACTGTAAGCAAGTGCATGGACTAGCACTTGGAGTGATAATAATTTAAGTGCAAAGGCACTAATGTTTCATGAGAGTTAAAGGTCTTGATATTCAATGTATAATGACTCGTGTATTTATTTTTAATGCAACAGTTGACAGTGGCCAGATGTGGAATCAAATAGATGGATGGTATGTAAAAGTGAGGACCTCATGAGCACCTGTATTGATAGAAGGCCTTGACATATAGTGCTGACAGGTACAGAGAGATGCTAAGGGTCTCTTAAGAAAGGTCAGCAAGGCCACCTCTGGGAGAGAACTATTGGTTCGGTGACCTCTTGCACTTGTCCTCACGTGAAGCATTTGCTGATCAAAAAGTCGCAAATGTCCCTGCCACACATGTCACTGTCCTGTGAGCTGGGCCCCATGGTGCCATTTTCATCGGCTGACACCTGTTCAGGCTTGTCATGTTGTGGATGTGGCTCACTCAGTGTCTTCCTCTGACTCCAGCACTAGGTCCCTCTGCAGTGCCAGGTTGTGCAATGCGCAGCAGACAACAAAGATACGGGATACCCTTCTGGGTGTGTATTGAAGGGCTCCCCCAGATCTATTGAGGCATCTAAACCTCATCTTTAAAAGGATAATGGCCTGCTTGATGGTGGCCCTTGTAGTTATATGACAGCAGTTGTATCTGTCCTCTGCCTGTGTGTCGAGGTTGCATACAGGGATCAGAAGCCATGACTTCAGTGGATACTCCTTGTCCCTCAGGATCCAGCCACAGAGGCACTCATATAACCTGAAGAGCTGAGGCAATTGGAACTGTTTAAGGATGTAGGAGTTGTGGCAGCTTCCTGAAAACCGGACGCACACCTGCATGATCCGCTTATGGTGGTCACACACGACTTGAACATTGAGGGAGTGGAAACTCTGCCTATTCACTAAGGTGCCTGGCTGCTCTGAGGGAACTTTGATGGCCACATGACTACAATGAATGATCCCCTGCACCTGGGGGAGTCAAGCCATGGCCCCGAATTTAACTACTTCTTGGTGTGATTAGCCTAATTGGTTGTGGACTTGATATATTATTCAGCCTGACAGTACGTGACATCCATGACCTCCTTTATGCACCAATGGACCACTGACTGAGAGATACCACACAGGTCTCCAGACAATCCTTGGAACGAACCACAGAAAAAAAGGTAAGTGGTAACGTCACCTTTAAGGCTACAGGCATTGAGTATCCGCCACTTCCCATTGGCATCAACTCCTGCTCCAGCATACCGCACAGCTCCACCACCATCTCTCTGCAGAGACGCAGTCTTCATAGACATTGGTGCGCACACATCTCAGTGAAGCTGAGCCTCTGATGGTAAACCCTTTGAGTTGGGTAGAGCCTTCTGCGACCATGAGGCTGTCCTCTGCCCCCATGCACCCACCTTAACCATGCCCAATGGCTTCCTCAATCTGCTGGATCTCCCCTTACCACTGCACAGGCGCTCCATGTGGCTGCATCCCTATCTCGGTGCCACTCTCCTCACTGCAGGAGTCAAAGTCTGAAACAATTGACACCATAGTCAGATGAAGTTTCCACTGTGATGAGCCTCTCAAGAAGCTTGTCCTGCCTCCAGTGGCAACTGTGGACCTTTCTGCTAGCAGCACTTCACTTTGGCCCCACCCTCTGCAGTGACTCCAAACTTGATAGGGTAATTTCTTGAAGACACAGCTTGCAGACAGCTTCACAGTATGGCTGCTAGTTGCCTCCGTGACTCAGCTGCCACTCAGATCCCATCTCGTTTGAGTAGGAGAGACCCTGAGCTTCTGTACATCCAAAGCGCTATTGTTAAAATTGTTGAAAAAGGTAGTAAAATACCTGACAATTAGCTGTTTAATTACCTTAATTACATGCTCACCACTGATCTGTCAGCCACTGATCCATCCCACTGCCCACATCTGGTAAAATTGGTTGGTAGCAGGAACACGTTGGGTTTCCGGCCCAACAGGGGCCCAGGCTATTTTACCAGCATCCCCGCAACACCCTCCCCTACCCCACCTCCATTTCCACTTCCCCCAGTCAGTAAAACCCTGCCCTTTATTTCAGATTTCCACAGATGTCCTTTAACTATCACTGAAAATAACTTGATGCTACCTTCTGCAATCCAAAATACGACTCAATGACAACTGTGTTTGCTCTCACTAATTCCTGTATGAACATTGCTTAGTATTGAGATCACAGGAACCGCTTGGTTTTGATATGTTTTACAATGTAATAACTAAACCAGCAATTTTTATGGCATATCTTATGAAATTAATTTCATATTGAAGTATTTGGTAGAAATGAGTCCAAAGTGCAAACTGAGCAAGTTTGAACTTGGTCTAAGTGTCAGCCTGGATGCAGTGGTTGCATTCTCATCTTTGAATCAGGAGATCATGGGTTCAAGCCCCACTCCAGAGACTTCAGCACGTAATCCTGACTGATATTTCAATGTGGTACTGAGGGAGTGCTGCACTGTTAGAGGTGCCATCATTCTGGTAATACATTAAACCCTGTCCACCCTCTCAGGTTGACGTAAAAGATCCCATGGCAGCATTCAAAGATTAGCAGATGATTTCTACTGGTATCCTGGCCAATATCTATCTATCAACAAACATCACTAAAACAGATTATCTGATCATTAATCTTAATGCTGTTTATGGGAATTTGCTGTGTGCAAATTGGCTGCTGTATTTGCCTATGTTACAACAGTCTAATGAGGCAGGCAGGAAGCCTCATATGTTCATGTAAATCAAGGTCCTGTTACATGAATAGGACCCTGATGGCATGTTAACCCAGAGGAAGCAGGGTGCCTACAGAGGCCACCAGACAGCAAAAATTTGGTTGGAGCAACAGAGAAGCCTTGTTAGGTAAGTTTAAAACTTCCCTTTGTGTGGCCAGAAGGAGCAGAAGCACATCTCCAAGCCCCACAAGGGCGTGTAGACCTCCTGTGCCCAGACTATGCCTCCTTCCTGAGCCACTGCCCAACCCAGAAACCCCATCCCCTCCCTGTCCCTGCACTTACTTTGGGCATGGCAGTAAGTCTACCAGTGGCATGTTAATAAGGCCTCACTGTTAACATCAGTTGGGCCTCCTGCTGCTACCCTAGATGGGCAAATTGCTCGTCTGACTGCTTTCCTGCCCGGGAGTTAACAATCCCCCACCTTAGTTTGTGAATCCACACCCATGGGCAATCAAGCCATGCAGATCAAGAAAGTCCAAGATATAATTTGAGTTAGCTGATCAGAGCTGGGATGGCAAGGACAAAATTAGTGAGGGTTTGCACACCAGATTTCTACATGAAAGTCTGTAAACAATGGGTGGGATAGGGTCATGCTGGTTGAACAGCCTACTAGAATTCCTGGTATAATTTTAACCTTACCCACAACCACCCCCCACTGGTGGGAACGTGATGGATTTGTGTTGGACAGTGCAATAAATTAGGTGGGGTGTAAAACAGGTGTTTGACAAGAACCTGTCCAGTTCCTGCTGGTGCGTTCAGTTAAAATTGCCCTCTCACTGTAGCTTCCCAAATAAATCATAGTCCGTTGAGCAAAGAACCAGAGAATTACTCGTGTTTATGGAAGTCTATCAGTAGGTGTATGAATCTTTAGAAAAGGGGAGGAACATACACACCAGCCTAAATAACTAGTAAAAACTGACCTACAGCTTCAAAAAGGCTGCAACAGTCCCCCCAAAAAATTGAAAACTGAGGAATGGCCATGATCATAAGCCTACTACACGTGAAAACAAGTATTTAGGCGTGCTTTATAACTTTAGCTGTAGGTGTATCCAACTTTCCATCATTTTTAAGGGGAAAAATTTAAGTACACGAATGTCTGAAGTATGAAATTTGAATGCTGAATGCTGAAGGCACAAATTGGTGATGCATTTTTATGACCTTCTCCTTCTCTGCTGGAAAGTAGGTTTTGTTCCACAGGAGATACGTGATACCAAAATCATCACACTATACAAAAACAAAAGTGACAGAGGAGACTGCAACAACTACAGGGCCATCGCACTCTTTAGCATCACGGGGAAGGCCTTTGCTAGGGTCATACCTAAAAGACTCCATTTAGTCGCAGACTGAGTGTACCTGGAAGCACAGTGCCGTTTCGGTGCTCGCAGATCTACTGTGGACATGATCTTCTCCATACGCCAGCTACAAGAGAAGTGTAGGGAACAGAGTATACCCCTTTACCTTATTTTCGTAGATTTCACTAAGGCATTTGACACCATCAACAGAACAGGACTCTACAAGAATTAGGGAAGAACTGGCTGTCCACTGGAGCTCCTCAGTCTCATCCGCTCCTTCCATAACATTATGCACTGCACTGTACAGTTTGATGGCTCCACTTCCGACAGTTTCGGACTGAAGAATTGAGTGAAACGGGGTTGCGTTCTAGCCCCCACGTGGTTTGGAATCATCTTCTCTATGCTCCTGATCTTCACGTTCCCTCCAGATTTGGAAAGAATCTATTTTCACACTAGGTCAGATGGCGAGCTCTACAATCTATCAAGGCTGAAAGAGAAGACAAAAACACATCACGTCCTGATCAGAGAACTCCTCTACGCTGATGATGCTGCGCTCGTCGCTCACACAGAAACCCAGCCAAGAAGACTCATGGACTGTCTCTCCTGTGCCGAACTTGTTCTCCTTGACTATAGGCATCAAGAAAACTGTGGTCATGGGACAAGGTGTTGCGTCTCCACCCCTGATCACACCACTGGAAGTGGTTATCAAATTCTGCTACCTTGGGTCCACAGTGACAGACAATCTGTCCCTTGATGCAGAGTTCGATATACGCATAGGGAAAGCAGCCTATCACCTTTGGCCGACTTGCAAAACGTGCATGGGATAACACCAGACTGACCCTTAGGACCAAGCTGATGGTTTATAAGGCCTGTGTTCTCAGCACCTTGCTGTATGGCTGTGAAACATGGGTGACTTACAGTTACCAGGTAAAGAAGCTCAATAATTTCCATCTTTGCTGTCTGCAGCGCATTATGGGTATATCCTGGCTGGACAAAATCATAAATGTGGCAGTCCCATATGTGTTGGCATTAATCAAACAGAGGTGGATCGGACACGTCCGCAGGATGGAAGACGGTCACATACCCAAGGACCTTTCTGTATGGTGAGGTAGCTAGGGCCAGACGACCTGAGGGCACCCAAAGCTCTGCTTCAAGGATTCTTGCAAGCATGACATGAAGGCCCTAAATGTCAACGATTGCGCCTGTCACCTAGCTGACGATAGAGGGAAATGGCGACACATCCTGTGAACTGGTACGCATTACCACGATAACCAGTTGCTACAACAGCTTGGTAACAGCCGCCAACATCAAAAAAAAGAACTCAAAGTGTCACTTTGCAGCTTCATGTGCAGCACCTGTGGCAGAACCTGCCTCTCAAGATTGGTTTTCAGAACCAACAGCAAAGGTGCACCAAGAGAAGACACCCCACTTAAATAGATTGTTTGCTGCATGTCCATCATCTTTCGTAGATGGAAGGATGCCAACCCTTTAGGAAGCTCTGATGCAAAATACCCTGAAAATCTTTAAACTTTGCATTAAGCATGAGGATTCTCCTAATTTTTAAGCACTTTATAGCTCACATTTAATATTTTTGAATCTAAATCATGTCAGTGGTAGCACTCTCACCTCTGATTCAGAAGGACATGAGTACATAATCTAGGCTGACACTTCAACACAGTGCTAAGGTAAGGATAAGAGATGCTGTCTTCCAAATGATATGTTAACCCAAGTCCTGGCTGCCTTCTCAGGTGGATGGAAAATAATTCATGGCACTATTTGAAGACGAGCAGGAGAGTTCTGCCATTGTCCTGACCAACATTTATTCCTCAACCAGCATGACCAAATTAGATTACCTGGTCATTTACCTCATTGCTGTTTGTGAACAAATTGCAGTGCGCAAATTGGTTGCCTTGTTTCACAGAGTAATTCATGATAAACGAAAGTATACCATTCTGGTCCTGTAAAAGATTATGATTAGGCCTCAGTTAGAAACTGAGTGTGGTTTTGATCTTCTCGCATGGTGGGAGATGTTGAGATTTTTTAAAGGGTGCAGAGGAGGACCACAAGATGAATACCCAATTTAAAACATCTTTGTTTCACCGAATGGCTCAAAGGAAGGGTCTGTATACTTTTGAAAGTGTAGACTCAATGCTGATTTGATGGGAGTTTATAAAATAATGAAGGGACTGCATTATATTTATGTGGATCAAAAATTTCAACTGGATAGGTTAGGGAGGACCAGGATAGGCACTTCCAAGTTATGGAAGGAAGAATTAAGTTGGATGTTAAGCAGTTTTTTTTGCAGACAATAGTGGATGCGTGGAACATGTTGCCAGCTCATGCACTGAACATTGATTTGATGCATTCCTGCAAAAGCAAACTGGACCTGTTTCTGGATGGGACAGAGATCAGCTGATACAAGAGGTAGGTAAATCAAGGTCAATACAATCTCCTCGACTAGTTTTGATCAATTCAAGGGGTTGGAGATTAATTTTCCAGATTTTTAGCCCTAATTGGCCTGGGTTTTTATCTGGTTTCTCGCTGAAAAATTTCATATCTCCAAGTCCTAATTTGCACCAAACCCTTTACCCCTGTGCTCTCTGACCTGCATTGGCACCCAATTAAGCAATGCTCCAATTTTAAAATTCTTATTCTTGTTTTCAATTCCTTCTATGGCCTTGCCCCTCCTTATCTCTGTATTATCCTCCAGCCCCACAGCCCTCCGAGATATCTCTAATTCTTACCTTGAGCATTCCCAATCTTAATTGCTCCATTGGTTGTTTGCCTTCAGCTGCTAGGCCCTAAGCTCTGGAATTCCCTTCCTAAACCTCTCTGCCGCTGTCCCTCACTTTCTTCCTGTAAGACACTTCTTAAAACCTACCTCTTTGACCAAGCTTTTGGTCATGTCTTAATATATCCTGATGTGGTTTGGTGTCATATTTTGTTTTATAATGCTCCTGTGTAGCTTTAATAGTTATATTATGCTGAGGTGCATTATAAATATAAGTTGTTACTATTAGTACCAGGCCTAATGTAGGAATGGTGTTAAGACAGTCCATCGTAAGTGTCATCAGCAAACGTTTACAGGTGATTAGGTGCCCAAAAGGCTAACAGTGTCAAACACCGATGGTGGGCATGCATGCATGTTGTTTGGCAAGGTTAAATTATGGTGCATATCAACATAAACAATGTCAGTGCTTGAGAATAGATTTGAGAATAGATCAAGCACTCCTAGATCAGATGCAAAATAGGTTGGTTGTTCTATCTACACTTCTCTAAGACTGCGCCTTCATCCTAAAGAAAGCATGAACCATCATTTATATAGCACCTTTCATCATCTCAGGACGTCTCAAAGCACTTCACAAGCAATGAAGTAACTATTGTAATGTAGGCAAAAGTGGCAGTCACAAACAGCAATTGTATAAATAACCAGATAATCTGTGTTAGTGGTATTGGTTGGGGGATAAATGTTGGCTAAAACAGTGGGAGAACTCTCATGGTCTTCTTCAAATAGCAGTAAGGGATAATTTACATCTGCCATGAACTCACAATTATCTGAATCAGATGCAAGAGTACAGCTGACACCTAAAGCACACCTGCTGCTTCGAGCTGGAAACAATCAACTAACCTAAGGAAACCTAATCTCAAAAGTACACCCACACTGCACACTCATTACATTTCTAACTCCCACAACAGTAACTCTGTATCCCCTGAGAGATTGCCATTTGAGTGCTAATTAGTGCTGCTTTATGAGGAGATTATGGGAAGTGTTTCTTTATGATGTAGACCTGCGTTGACTGGGAACTGCAGTGCAAACTCATTTGATATAGGACCTATGCAACAAGCAGAAAAAGTCTGGGCTGCATCCAATCACAAATCTCAAAAAGAAGTGTGTGTTAACCCATTATGCCATCCAATCCCTCATGGTCAATTTTAAAAATTGAAGTTTTACACATGGGTTAATGGGAATTACATTACAGAGTTCATGCCAGTCTACTCCAATGCTATATTCCCCATTTCTGCTGTGTAACTGAAGGGAATAGAAAATGGAAGCAAGGAATTTCTCCACAGAAACAGCTATAAAAGATGACATAGAATTGGCATGCAACTCTTTGGAGCTTAATTCGTAATGGCAGTAGCAAAAGGTTTGAAACCAGTTTGCCTACCCATTCTCTCAACTGGAATGATGCATGGTACGAGAAGACCCAAATGAGGTGGAGGTAATAAAATACGTTAAAAAAAGGAATTTCACATTAAAAAAGTATTTTTTTGTATTCAATTTCACAGAGGCACCTAAAGGCTTTGTTATGTGGCTTTACACACACAACTGGTGCTTCGCTAAGTGCTTTATGCTAGCATGGCCCACCCATAGCATCATACGAGCAGTACAGCACTACCTGCTAAAGGGTTCCTTCCATTGTATAAGACTTACTGTAAAACTCACGTGATTTAGCTGGATAAATACAATCATGATAATTAATGGGACATGCAGGATCTTTCTTTTTTTTAAAAAAGCAGCAGCAATATTAATTGAAAAATTGCAATGGATACACAAAGCATCTTTCAGAACTCTTTATTTGGGCCTGAAAAAGTACATGCTGGCAAATTACATCACCTACAGAGGGAGAGAAAACACAAAGAAGCACCGAAATGCTGATTCATCCTGTGACTCAGGGAGGTTTAACTCATAAAATAAGAACAGGCTTGTTAGTGCAATAATAAAAAAAATGTACTCACCACCTTGGTGTGTAAAGTTTATGAATCACTTCTGTAGCATGTAGTATTGCCTCATCACGGTCAGTGTGCTGGTTAGGGGAGGAATGCAGGGAGGTAAGAAAATGAGTCAAACTTAAATTGATGTCACACAACTAATTTTAAGTACCATTATATCAATATGTTTGCGCTGTCATTACTCTGGCTTAGATCAAATTCTGGCACGGAAAACTCATTTTAACTATATTAATCTTCATATTGCTGATACAATCTTTGAGGGCCCATCCTGGAGAGGGAAACTGATTTTGTCCTCATTAACACCCAGTTCACGGTTTTTTAAAAATTCTCCCCTGACGATGCCATTCATACCAGAATACAGTTCTACAGACACAAGAAATTTTTCTGTGTTGCACCCCAGTGACCATTCTTCATGTGTGAGCCCGGACTGCAACTGTCAGAAGGCTATTGGATCATGTGGGGAATCAACCAACCCAATCATCCCTTCATCTGAAGGTCACAAAATGCACTTGATCCCTCACTCAGTGCAAATGAGGTGCATTCGTGAGCACCAGATAATGAATTTCAAAGTTCAGCCAAGCATATGTCTCAGTATCTCTGCACAATCAAAGTATAAAGTGAGTGTTTATGGGGCACAGAAATTTGCATTTGTGGGTAGGGGCATTGTGTGGGTATTAGATGAAGTGACAGTTACGCTATGATGCCCATATGATCCAATAGCCTTCCATCACTGACACCATTCTTGCAGCCTGTACGGGTTGCCTAATTATTAGAAGATTATTAGCAGTCTATTGGGAACTGGATCAACTCTGTAAAAATTCATTTAATTCAAGATTCTAAAGTTACCCTGTTGTAAACCAGAGAAAAAGAAAAATCAGTTCTGTGACAATATCCCATTAAACAAAATAACTTCAATAGCTTGACAAGCTTACAAAAACAACGCAAAGAGAAAATGCAGAAACTCAGCAGGTTAGGGAGCATCTGTGGAGAGAGAAACAAAGTTAATGGTTCAGGTCGATGACCTTTCATCAGAAGTTCTGTTTCCGCAACGGGATTATGCAGGAGTCAGGATGAAGGCAGGAATGATTACCTGCACAGCTATAGCGGGTAACCCATTAAGCCCCTTGAGGGCTTAATTAAGGGCACTCTCCTGATGCCGACTAATTTTCAAGCCAATGCACGGGGTAATGTTTCAAGCCAATGTGTCAAGAGGCCATCCATGATGGCCTCGAGGGCCAGGTAGACATTGGAGTCAGATGCTCCATTTAATGTGGAAATGCTGCCCCAAAACTCAGCTGCAACTGTGGTAGTGTCCTTTACTCTAGGGGACTTTCCCCCTCATGTCCCAGATGGGACCTCTTATTTACTCCATTTGTGTCCAGCGACTGGGAATGCAGGCACCTTCACGTCTCCCTACATACTACAGCAACGCACACCTCTGATGATGGGGCTGCATCATTGACTGCTCGACAGCTTCCTATTGGCCGTCCAAATTCTGGCATTTGCCCGCCGTCCTTAATGGGATGGGAGTCCCCAAGGCGGCCACTTAATTGCCCGCCTCCTCCAAAATCACCTTTTGGGTCCCGCCACTGGCATTTGTGGGTTCCTGGCCCACATTTCATCCCAATATTGGGATCGGGACAAGGGCATGAAAATTCTGCCTAAGTGTGTGTTGATTTCAGTCAAGGAAATGGTAGGGTTGCTACAATTCATGGGTAAGGAGGAGAAAAATCAGCAAGGTCTCTAATCCTAATTACTATCCAGTAATCCCTGGTGGAAAGTTTACAGATGAGTTCTGAATTAAGTTCAAGGCTTACAGGTGAATAATGACCACTTGGATGAAATGTATAGAATGCACAATAATAAAATCATACCCCATCTACCTTCAGGAAAGGTGAGGAAAAGAAAAGTTACAAAAACAAAAAAATTGGCCTGTTGATCATTTATACATCAACCTAGCAGTAATTGGAAAATAGATGCACTTTTACACGAAGTCTATTTCCCAACTGGAGCTAGATTGGCACACATCTTAACAATACTGAGAAAACGTCACACCACCTCTAAAATTCAACAGCCACTGGCTTAAGAAAGTGTTCCAAGTTGTTTGAAGGTTTTCATGTTGAGAGCGGTAAATTGAGTAAGACGATTTTATGGTTTTACGCCATGTGAATTGACTCTGTAAAGAGCAGTTGTTTCCTTGAAAAAAGGAGATCTTAGAAGAACTGGCAGGCTTTGACAGTTCAGGCAGCGTTTTTTACCCATTATCTGGAGAAATAACTGGAATGGGTGCAAACAGTGGTTTATATGTGGTGGAGAATAGGAATGTGGGCAGGATCTTACTGCTAATCTTGTTCTTGCTGCTATTGATTGGCTAATTGTGTACCATGATAAGTTGGTACATGATATTGTTCTTGCTGCTGATTGGTTAGCTATGTGTCTCATGGTAAATCGTTACGTAGTATTATTCTTGTCGGGGTATGTTGGCTGCAGAGCTGGTGGTGATGTGTTTCTTGAGTAGGGGTAGCTAGATATCACTGATGAGCAGGCCACTGTCTTGAGGAACCATGTGGTGTTGATAGATCTCCATAGCCTCCCTGACGTGTATTGAATGCCAGTGCATAGTGGATGAGATGAGTTTGGAATTGGTCCATTCAGCGCGGTGGTTATTGGGTTGAGCATGCTTGACGATGGCTGACTTTTCCCAATTCACTGTGTTTGAAGCAGGCTCGCAGTTCCTTGAGTCGAGTGTGTAGGCTGTGGCCTGTTTGTCCAATGTAGACAAGTTCACCGTCGCATGGTATGCTGTAAATTCTTGGTTTATTGTGAGATGGTTTCTTGTCTTTGTGTGTATGAAAGATGGAGTGAAACTTCTTGAATGACTTATGTCAGACTTCTATGTCCGCTGACTTGAGTATCCATTGTAGGCTGTGCAAGGTGGAGCCAATGTATGGGAGGCTGACTCTTGTCTTGGTTGAGGTAGCTGATGCAGTGCAAGTAGCAGGTGGATGCGTGTTGATCTTGTGGGACCGGAGCGGTGGCAGTCGGCGGCAGAACTGGGAGGAGGCGGATCCGGTGCAGGACCTGGAGAAATAAAGAGCGGGGCTCGAGGCCCTCACCTATCTCAGACCGGAGCATCGTCTGTCGGCAGGCTCTCTCGCTGTGTCAGTACGCGGTGGGTTTGAAAAGAGGGAAAAAACTACCAGTAACATCACGCAAAATCAGTAAGCTGTTTGGTTGCCTTCACGGTACAGGGGAAGAAGCTGATTGCCAAGTAACTGGAAAGTCATTCCACTTATTGCATGAGCAATAGTTAGTTTGTAAAGCTAAGTAATGGCTAGGCAGCTCGGCCAAGCGGAATGTGCCTCCTGTGGCATGTGGCAAGTCATGGACACACCATGTGTCCTTGACGAACACATCTGCAGAAAGTGTCACCGGCTGCAGAAGCTTGAGCTCTGGGTTTCGGAACTCGAACGGCGGCTGGAGTCACTGTGGCGCATCCGCGAGGCAGAGAACCACGTGGATAGGATGTTTCAGGAGGCAGTCACCCTGGAGCTTAAGAGAGCATAGGCAGAGAGGGACTGTGTGGCTGCCAGACAGACAAGAAGATCAAGGCAAGTAGTGCTGGAGTCCCCCAGAGGGCATCCCACTTTCTAACCGGTGTCCAGTTCTGAGTACCAACGGGAGAGAGGGTTCCTCTGGAGAGTGCAGCGAGAGTCATGACCAGAGCACCATAGGTGGCTCAGCTGTGCAGGGAGGGAGGATAAAGGACAAGAGAGCAATCGTGATATGGGATTCTATAGTTAGAGGAACAGATAGGCATTTCTGTGGTCGCAGACATGATTCCAGGATGGTATGTTGCCTCCCTGGTGCAAGGGTCATGGATATCACTGAGAAGCTACAGGGCATTCTGGAGGGTGAGGGTGCACAGCCAGAGGTTGTGGTCCACATTAGTACCAATGATATAGGAAGAAAGAGGGATGAGGTCCTGCAGGCTGAGTTTAGGGAGTTAGGAACAAGATTAGCAAGCAGGACCTCAAAGGTAGTAACCTCTGGATTACTCTCAAGCCCCTGGTCAGCAAGGTTCTGTCAAGCCATAGTCCCCCTGCTTCAATGGGTGCTTGGAGCTCAGGGTCATTGCCCGACAAATGGACTGTAACACCCCACCAAACAGCACAACAAAAAAAGGAAAGAAGGTACCAGCCCTTCGTTTTGCAAGCTGGAACATCAGAACTATGTGTGTCCTGGCCTGTTGGAAAACCTTACACAAATCAACGATTCTCGGAAGACCGCCATCATTAACAACGAGCTCAGTAACCTCAATGTGGACATTGCAGCACTTCAGGACTCCCTCCGAGCGAATCTCTAAGAGAGCAAGACTACACCTTCTTCTGGTAGGGTAGGGATCCTGAAGAACCAAGACAGAATGGAGAGGGCTTCGGCATCTGAAACTCTTTGCTCAGCAATGATAGAGCCACCTTCAAATGGCTCGGAATGCATACTGTCCATCAGATTGCTCACCGCCTCTGGTCCAGTACAGCTACTCAGCATCAATGCTCCAACACTCTGCTCCCCACCTGAAGTTAAAGACCAGTTCTCCGAGGAACTCCATAATATCATTAGTAGCATTCCCAATACCGAACATTTGTTCCTGCTGGGGGACTTTAACACCAGGGTTGGGGCCGACCATGACTCATGGCCCTCCTGCCTTGGGCGCTATGGTATTGGAAGGATGAATACGAATGAACAGAGACTGCTGGAGTTGTGTACTTATCACAACCTCTGCATCATCAACTCGTTCTTTCATACTAAACCCTGTCACCAGGTTTCATCGAGGCACCCAAGATTACGTCATTGGCACCAGCTGGACCTCATCGTCACAAGGCGAGCCGCTTTAAACAGTGTTCAAATCACACGCAGCTTCCACAGTGTGGACTGCGACACCGACCACTCCCTGGTGTGCAGCAAGGTTAGACTCAAACCAAAGAAGCTGCATCACTCCAAGCAGAAGGGCCGCCCGCGCATCAACACTAACAGAATTTCTTATCCACAGCTGTTACATAAGTTTCTAAATTCACTTAAAAAAGCCCTTCAAAACACTCCTACAGGGGATGCAGAGACCAAGTGGGCCCACATCAGACACACCATTTATGACTCAGCAATGACCACCTATGGCAAACGTGAGAAGCAGAATGCAGACTGGTTTCAATGTCACTTTGAAGAGCTGGAACCTGTCATAGCCGCTAAGCGCATGGCACTGTTGAAGTACAAGAAAGCACCCAGCGAGTTAACATCCGTAGCACTTAAAGCAGCCAGAAGTGCTGCACAAATGACTACTGGCAACACCTATGCAGTCGTATTCAGCTGGCCTCCGACACCGGAAACATCAGAGGAATATATGATGGCATTAAGAGAGCTTTTGAGCCACCCATCAGGAAGATCGCCGCCAACCATCAGGAAGATCGCACCCCCCCCTTAAGTCTAAATCAGGGGACACGATCACTGACCAACGCAAGCAAATGGACCGCTGGGTGGAGCACTACCTAGAACTGTACTCCAGGGAAAATGTTGTCACTGAGATCGCCCTCAATGCAGCCCAGTCTCTGTCAGTCATGGATGAGCTGGACGAACAGCCAACAAAATCGGAACTCAGTGATTCCATTGATTGTCTAGCCAGTGGAAAAGCCCCTGGGAAGGACGGCATTACCCCTGAATAATCAAGAGTGCCAAGCCTGCTATACTTTCAGCACTCCATGACTGCTTTGCCTGTGCTGGGATGAGGGAGCAGTACCACAGGACATGCGCGATGCCAATATCACCACCCTCTAGAAGAACAAGGGTGACCGCAGTGACTGCAACAACTACCGTGGAATCTCCCTGCTCAGCATAGTGGGGAAAGTCTTCGCTCGAGTCATTTTAAACAGACTCCAGAAGCTGGCTAAGCGTGTCTACCCTGAGGCACAGTATGGCTTTCGTGCAGAGAGATCTACCATTGACATGCTGTTCTCCCTTCAACAGCTACAGGAGAAATGCTGCGAACAACAGATGCCCCTCTACATTGCTTTCATTGATCTCACCAAAGTCTTTGCCCTCGCCAGCAAACGTGGTCTCTTCAAACTACTAGCAAAGATCGGATGTCCACCAAAGCTACTAATATCATCACCTCATTCCATGACAATATGAAAGGCACAATTCAGCATAGCGGCGCCTCATCAGACCCCTTTCCTGTCCTGAAACAGGGCTGTGTTCTCACACCTACACTGTTTGGGATCTTCTTCTCCCTGCTGCTCTCACATGCGTTCAAGTCCTCTGAAGAAGGAATTTTCCTCCACACACGTTCAGATGACAGGTTGTTCAACCTTGCCTGTCTAAGAGTGAAGACCAAAGTACGGAAGGTCCTCATCAGGGAACTCCTCTTTGCCGACAATGCTGTAGTAACATCCCACACAGAAGAGTGTCTGCAGAGACTCATCGCGGCTGCCTGCAACGATTTTGGCCTAATCGTCAATCTCAAGAAAACGAACATCATGGAACAGGACGTCAGAAATGCTCCATCCATCAATATCAGCGACCATGCTCTGGAAGTGGTTCAAGAGTTCACCTACCTAGGCTCAACTATCAGTAACCTGTCTCTCGATGCAGAAATCAACAAGTGCATGGGAAAGGCGTCCGCTGTTATGTCTAGACTGGCCAAGAGGGTGTGGGAAAATGGTGCACTGACACGGAACACAAAAGTCCGAGTGTATCAAGCCTGCGTCCTCAGTATCTTGCTCTACGGCAGCCAGGCTTGGACAACGTATGTCAGCCAAGAGCGACGTCTCAATTCATTCCATTTTCGCTGCCTCCGGAGAATCCTTGGCATCAGGTGGCAGGACCGTATCTCCAACGCAGAAGTCCTCAAGGCGGCCAACATCCCCAGCATATACACCCTGCTGAGCCAGCGGCGCTTGAGATGGCTTGGCTATGTGAGCCACATGGAAGATGGTAGGATCCCCAAGGAGACATTGTGCAGCAAGCTCGTCACTGGAATCAGACTGGAATCATGTTCATGTCTCCGCTTTAAAGACGTCTCCAAACGCGACATGAAGTCCTGTGACATTGCTCACAAGTCGTGGGAGTCAGTTGCCAGCGTTCGCCAGAGCTGGCGGACAGCCATAAAGGTGGGGCTAAAGAGTGGCGAGTTGAAGAGACTTAGCTGTTGGCAGGAAAAAAGACAGGAGAGAGCCAACTGTGTAACAGCCCTGACAATCAATTTTATCTGCAGCACCTGTGGAAGAGTCTGTCACTCTAGGATTGGCCTTTATGGCCACTCCAGGCGCTGCTTCACAAACCACTGACCACCTCCAGGCACTTACCTATTGTCTCTCGAGACAAGGAGGCCAAAGAAAGAAGACTCCCAAGGCCATGTGTTAGTGAGTATAGAAATAGGAAAATACATCAGATGAATACGTGGCTGGAGATGATGCAGGAGGGCTTCAGATTTCTGGGGCATTGGAACCGGTTCTGGGGAAGGTGTGACCTGAACAAGCCAGAAGGTCTGCAACTGAACAGGACTGGGACAAATATCCTTGCTGGAAGGTTTGCTGGTGCTGTTGGGGATGGTTTAAACTAACTTGGCAGGGGGACGGGAACCTGAGCGCAGTCTTCGATAGGAAAATTTCAGGGCAGAGAACAGGAGGCAGAAAATTAGCAAGTGACTCTGAAAGACAGAAGAAGCAAAGGTTAAAAAGTGTGCAGCACAGGAATTTGGCAGTGTTAAAGGATATTTATTTAAATGCAAGGAGTATAATAAATAAAGCCGATGAGCTGAGGGCATGTTAATGTGATATCGTTGCTATAACGGAAACTTGGCTTAAGGAGGGGCAAGAATGGCAACTCAACATCCATGGATATAGAGTTTTCAGGCAGGATAGAGAGGGAGATAGCATTATTAGTTAAGGAATCAATAATCGCTTTGAGGAGGAATGATATGCTAAATGAATCATCAAATGAGACCATATGGGTGGAGCTCAAAAATAAAAAAGGGTCACCCACACTACTAGGAGTGTGCTATTGACCCCCCCAATAATGAGAAGGAGGTAGAAGAACAAATATGTAGGCAAATTTCTGAGTGCAGAAACTATAGGGCAATAATAGTTGGGGATCTCAACTACCCCAATATCAACTGGGATACAAACAGTGTGTAGGGCACAGAGGGGACAAAATTCTTGAACTACATTCAAGAGAACTTTTTAGCCAGCACAGAACAAGCCCAACGAGAGGGGGCGCAATTCTAGATTTAGTTTTCAGTAACGAAGTTGGGCAAGTGAAGGAAGTAACAGTGGGTGACCATTTTGGAGATAGTGACCATAATACAGTAAGTTTTAGCACAATCATGGAAAAGGACAAAGATAAACCAGGAGTAAAAGTTCTAAATTGGGGGAAAGCATATTTTAAGAAAGTGAGAGGTGACCTGGCGAAAGTGGACTGGATACAGCTACTTGAAGGAAAATCAGTAGCAAACCAGTGGGAGGCATTCAAAAGCAAGATACTACAGGCACAGTGTAGGCATGTCCCCACAAAGGTTAAGGCTGGGACTGCCAAATCTAGAGCCCCCTGGTTATCTAGAGGTTTACATGGTAAGTTAAAGCAGAAAATGAAAGCTTATGGCAATCACAAAAATCTTAATACTTTAGAAAGTCTAGAGGAGTATAGAAAGTACAGGGGTGAAATAAAAAAGGAAATTAGAAAAGCAAAGAGAGGACATGAAAAATTATTGGCAGGTAAGATCAAGGAAAACCCGAAGATGTCTTATCAGTATATTAAGAGCAAGAGGATAATTAAGAAAAGGGCAGGGCCTATCAGAGATGTACCTGGGAACTTATGCATGGATGCAGAAGATGTGGGCAGGGTTCTTAATGAGTTTTTTGTCTTTGTCTTCACAAAGGAGAGGGTAGATGTAGACATTGTAGTTAAAGATGAGGAGTGTGAAATATTAGATACAATAAGCATAATGAGAGAGGAAGTACTAGAGGGTCTGACATTCTTGAAAGTGGATAAATCGCCAGGGCCAGAGGGATTGCATCCTAGGTTGTTAAAGGAAGCCAGGGAGGAACTAGCGGATGTGTCGAGGATCATCTTCAAATCCTCACTAGATACAGGAGAGGTACTCGACGATTGCAAACTTTGTACCATTGTTTAAAAAGTGTGTGAGGGATAGGCCAAATAATTATAGACCGGTCAGTCTGACCTCGGTGGTGGGTAAATTGTTAGAATCAATTCTGAGAAACAGGATAAACTGCCACTTAGAAAGGCACGGATTAATCATGGATAGTCACCGTGGATTTGTTAAGGGAAGGTCATGTCTTACTGACTTAATTGTGTTTTTTGAAGAATTAACAAGAAGGATTGATGAGGGTAGTGCAGTGGATGTGGTCCACATGGACTTTAAGAAGGCATTTGACAAGGTCCCACATGGCAGATTGGTCAGTAAATGAAAGCGCATGGAATACAGAGGAATGTGGCAGGTTGGATCTAGAATTGTCTCAGGGCCAGGAACAGTAGTCGACGGATATTTTTGTGAATGGAAAGCTGTTTCCAGTGGCATTCCACAGGGCTCAGTGTTGGGTCCCTTGCTGTTTGTGGTATATATTAATGATTTGGACTTAAATGTGGGAGGCATGATTGGGAAATTTGCTGATGACACAAAAATTGGCCATGTAGTTGATAGTGAAGAGGATAGCTGTAGACTCCAGAATGATATCAATGGTTTGGTTGAGTTGACGGAAAAATGGCAAATGGAATTCAATCCAGAAAAGTGTGAGGTAATGCATTTGGGGAGGGCAAATAAAGTGAGGGAATACACAATAAACATGAGGATATTGAGAGGGGTAGAAGAAGTGAGAGACCTTGGAGTGCATGTCCACGGGTCCCTGAAGGTGGCAGGACAGGTAGATAGAGTGGTGAAGAAGGCATATGGATTGCTTTCCTTTATTGCCTGAGGTATAGAATTCAAAAGCATGGATGTAATGCTGGAACTGTATAAAACATTGGTTTGACTACAGTTGGAGTATTGCGTACAGTTATGGCCACCACATTACAGAAAGGACATCATTGCTTTGGAGAGAGTACAGAGGAGATTTACAAGAATGTTGCCAGGGCTCGAAAGTTGTAGCTATGAAGGAAGATTGGATAGGCTAGTGTTGTTTTCCTTAGAACAGAGGAGGCTGAGGGATGACAATAGAGATGTACAAAATTATGAGGGGCCTAGATAGAGTAGACAGGAAGGACCTGTTTCTATAAAATTCTAACAGGAGATGATTGGGCAGATGTAGGAAGGATGTTCCCGATGGTGGGGGAGTCCAGAACCAGGGGTCATAGTCTCAGGATATGGGGTAAACCTTTCAGAACTGAGATGAGGAGAAATTTCTTCACCCAGAGAGTGGTGAGCCTATGGAATTCGCTATCACAGAAAGCAGTTAAGGCCAAAACATTGTATGTTTTCAAGAAGGAGTTAGATATAGCTCTTGGGTCTAAAGGGATCAAAGGGTATGGGGCGAAAGCGGGAACAGGTTACTGAGTTGGATGATCAGCCATGATCATAATGAATGGCGGAGTAGACTCGAAGGGCCGAATGGCCTACTCCTGCTCCTATTTTATATGTTTCTATGTTTCACCTAGCAGAGAGGTCAATTACCAGAGGGCACAAATTTAAGGTGATTGGTAGAAGGATTAGAGGGGACATGAGGAAAAACTTTTTCACCCAGAGGGTGGTGGGTGTCTGGAATTCACTGCCAAGAACGGTGGTGGAGGTAGAAACCGTCAATTCTTTTCAAAGGTACCTGGACATGCACCTGAAGTGCTGTAACCAGCAAGGCTATGGACCAGGTGCTGGAAGGTGGGATTAGATTGGGCGGCTAGTTTTTTTTTCTGGCCGGCACGGACATGACAGGCTGAATGGCCTACTTCCGTGCCGTAATTTTTCTATGGTTCTATGGAAATCCATTGAGTTGAAGTGTTGATATGGTGCAGTTCTTGTTGTAAATGTTTCTTAACGCTAATGCAGTAGACTCTTCTGATAAGGGTTTTGGTGACTGACGAGTGGAGGGAGCATGATAAGAACAGTAGTTCAGGTATCTATCAGTAAGCATGGGCTTGCGGTAGACATGGTATGCTGGTATGCCATTATGAGACATGGTGATGAGAACATCAAGAAATGGTATGGAAAGTTGTTGTTCCTTCCAAGATGTTGTAGAAAACTGTGACAAAAGTGGCATTGACATATCGGAGCCAGAGTTTAGGTTGAAGAGTAGCTGATTGAAATGCTGCTTGTTCAAACACTTCCAGGAAAATGTTGGCAACGTCATATGGGAGCATTGTAGGAGAGATCTTCATGGGCTTTATGGAAGAGGAAGGAGATCTTATTTGTTGGAAACGTTACCCTTTCCATCTACAAAACACATACATCTGTGAAAACCCAATGCTTCTAGGCATTCTTCATACTTTTGCATGCACTCCTATGAGATGCTCTCCCTGCACTCTCAGCTGAAGTGCAGGGATGCTGCTGATCTTTTTGCTTCTTGGCTAGGGATAACCTTGCCGATCGTCCTCTGGTTGCCTTAGGCCTGGTGAACCCTGGTATGTCGGGTCCTCCTGCATAGAAGCAATAACATCCTTTGTTGTCAAGGATGATGGAGGCCCTGGCATCACTGACAGAGAGGCAGAGGAACAACTGGCCGCACCAGGAGCACCCCGAGAGGAGCTCCCAGCAGCAGTGGGCAGGCACTCCTCCTCCCTTGCAAGGCAAACCTGTGAGAGGGTAGAGGACCTGATAGTGACTCCAGGTTCCCTGTCCCCCGTTCACCTAGCCACTGCTGCCTTGAGCTCATGGTCAAGATGAGGATATGCATGTCTGCATGAATGTCCTGCAGACAGTGGGCTGGATTTTGCGGAGGAGGCAGAGTTCCCTGCACCAGGCCAAAACGATTGTGGGGGGGGGCACATCATCTCGGCCTTTTCGTGCCCCCCTGGAGCAATCCTCTGGTGTTTTGAAGTCTAAGTGTCCTACATCGGGATCCCACCTCCAAGAGCTGCCGGCCAATCACAGGTCCGGCAGCTCAGCAGTATCAGCAGCACCACTGCTAGCGGTGGCCACTGTCAGTACTGCAGAGACCTTGGATCCAGGCCTGGCGCTGCAACCCCAGACCTCAGGTAAGTGAGGTGGGGTCGCGGGGGCCAGTCTGGAAGGCACCAGTGAAGTGGGGGGGTGGTGATGGGTAAATGGGCATGAAGTCCAGGTGAAGAGGGGGAGGCATGGAGTTGTAGGTTTTGCCAGCAGTGATTCTCCGTGGGCCAGAGATTGCCAACAAAGAAGGGACGCCACCGCCCACCCCAAGCCCGCAGGGAAAACGTCTCATTTTACAAGGCGCCCTCCCCACATGGTGGAGGCATCCCCCGCCACTGGTTAGATCAGAATAGGCCCTTAAGTGGCCGTTAATAGGGCATTTAAGGCCCACCGTTGGCCTCTGGGTGGGAAGGCCGTCGTCGTCCTATCCGAGTCCTGGCAAAATCACTTGGCAATGGGGCGGCCATGGGCCCTCCACCTCCCATCGCAATTCAATGGGCCCCTCAGCCTCCAATCCCACCTCAGGGGGGCCCATAAAATCCAGTCCACTGAGTGCTCTGCTGGATGTGACTTTCCAGGAAATCCGCCAATCTCTCAATGGAGGATGCCACTCGTGCGCCAGTCAGAGATAGTGCAGCACTCAAAGGCCGGATGGACTCCTCCATTGTCCACACCTGGACATGCATTGCATCTGGCATCTCTGCCAGATCTTGCCTGACCTCTCGCTGCAGATGCTGCATTTTCCGTGAAGCTGGTGACACCTAGAGGTACATCATGAGCCTTGGGTTCAGCATGGGCCTGGCCTCCCACAGTCCTCTGATTATCAGAGGCCTGAACTGTCACAGCCTCCAGGTTCGTGTGCTCAGGTGCATGCGTGCTGTGCTCATCAGATTGTGTGCCTGAATCTACCTGCGAGCGCATACCCTCTGACTTGAGAGTATCTGCATTGGTGGAGGGTGCAGGGGTATGAGGTGATGATGCACCCTGAGGCTCCTTCCTTCCCATCAGAAGTGGCAGGTTCTTCGAATAGGTTCTGCATGATCAGCATGAGAGAATGGAGACATCAAAGGGTCAAGGGCCTCCCCTCCCGACATAGCACACCCCTAAATTGGAGATCCTTGTAGGCACCAGATGCCTGATGAGCAGCATGGCTCCATCGCAGTCCCATGATGACCTTACTGTCTTGGGAATGTGCCCTTGTCTCTCCATCTGCAACATTTCTTTCATCCTGTGCCCAGCCAGCTCTGTGGCCTCCTCCTCCATCGGTCTCAGGACATGGAGAATCAGCAGCCCACCACCATTCTTGGCCCACTCTCTGCAATTGTGTGCAATCTTCTCCTGCAGACACAAGGATGAATGCTGTTCAGCGAGAACAATCCCAAGACACATGCTGGAGTTTGTCCATCAGTGATGGATGGGGGCACACCATTGCCTTCTGCAACGGCCCCTATCCAGGGAGCTCGTGAGGATCTCCAACAACAAATGGCCTCCTTTCAAGGCCATTTCGCCATACCTCAAGCAGTTTGTCTGCATTCCCTGACCCTTTGCCCACGTCTCCATTCAACACACTCTCCTCCTTTGCCAGATGAAAGGCCCAAGAGCTGAAAGCTTTAAGAGGTACTCACTTTTGTTGCCTGGATGAGGTCATTGAGCCATATGTGGCACTGAATCCAGGTCCTTGGTGTGACCCCATGGCTGCTGACCTTGTGCAATATTCAGCCAAGCTTGCTTGGTCAGGCTCCCAGTCCTCCTCCTCCTGTCCCTAGGGTAAAGAATCTCCTGCCTTTCTCTGGCAGCCTGTAAGAGCACCTGGCGAGAAGCATCACTAAAGCGTGGAGCCACCCGGGTCTACTATCCACCATTACTCTGCAGCCTTTCAGAACTCTGCAAATGCTATCTCTGCACTCAGCAACATTGAATGCAGGTCTGGCAGCCCTTTAAAAATGGCACCAGTACCTGTTACGGTGTCAGCCGACGCCAACGTCTCCACTTCTGCCCCCGCGCCTCATTGTCCTTAATTGGCTGGCTGGTGCTGGATCACATGTGGCCGGCCACTCTTGGCCCCCGCATAAGGCGCACCAACTTCCGGTCCCGATAGCGGGACTGGCGCCTTCAATACAAAATCCATTCCTCTGTGTTTTTTTCCTTTTTTTTAATTATCATCAAAAGTTAACCCACTGTTCTCCATATAAACCTGAAAAAGTGCAATCTGAGATAATTTAACAGGGAAGAAAATTCCTTAAGATAGTTTAGTTTAGTGTGAACAGCTTCACAAAATGTTATTCTTCACTTCTTAGGTCCCTGTCAGTTAATGACAGACTTTAGTTGCTGTAAGAACTCCTGATACGATAGTTATCGCTTTATTTAAGGATTAAAGTTTAAATTCATATTGTTATAAAGTAGCTGTCGGGTTTCTGGGTAATCAACTGCAGAAAATTTCTTATTAAATGTCCAGTAATTATTTCACTATTACTAATCCTGCCAAGTGCACCCTGTCACGCATGGAACATGGTGCATTGGATGTTAGCTCTAATTAGCACTGCTGTCATACAGACTCAAATAAAATCTCCGTGTACAATCAAAATAGTAAGATTGTTTTAACTAGGGTCCATAGTAACAAGCTCTACATGTCAATAGCACACTGGAATAGCGCTGTGCCTTATATCACGTCCCTGTGCCCCAATTCCATTGGGGCTAATTTGAATGCTGTGAGTGTTATTGGGCATGAGCTAAGGCCTCTATTGGGTGCATCATGAACCCAAAATAACCTAAAATGTTGTAATATGCCATAAAGGCTTGTGGCTATGTAAGCGACTGAAGTGTCATTGGTTCTGGGAAAGGACCAGGGAAGCCTAAATTTGGGAGAACAGTGTGACAGTCTACAAATTATGGACAAATCCCTGAGCGCTACTGAGAAGTGATTTTTGCCAGAGAATCATTGCTAAAATATAGTGCAAAGGAGCAAGATTTTGTGACAGGAGTTCAAAATCAGTTTGCAATACATCAGCATGTCAGTAAAGATCTATTGGGGCACAGAGAAATTACTTCATGCGCAACATTATTCCAGCCCGCTGCCCACATGTAGCACTCATTTGTATGGCAAGAGGTGGCAAAGGTCATCATCAACAGTAACAAAACTGTTCCAAGGATATGGGAGTAATGCCAAAAGAAGTTTTACAATCTCACCGGGAGGGAACCAGATTTAAAAATGTTCATGATCCATGTGGCAACTACCTAGTTTTCTGTAATGAGGAGCTTTTTTTGTTGCCTGATGCAACATAAATGAGATGCGTGGAGTTCAGTTGATTGAAGATCTCAAACAAGTTTATTAACAGCTAACAAGTATATACAGTGCAGAGCTATCGATTGACAGGTCTTGCCTCTGAGTCATACAGTTACAGAGTGAGCCTGGTTGGAAGTCACATGACTATGTCCTGGTACTCAGCTCATTAGCATACAAAGATCTTAAAGGGACATCACTCTGAAAAGCAATCACACAACATCCCCCTTCTTTCCAAAGATACGTCTCATATGCTAAAAGTAAGAAACATATAAAATTAGATAACATCAAAATTATTTCCACATGGATAGAGATTATGAAAATTACAAATATAGAGGTTCAGAAGTCCATATATCATCTCGATGGTTTGACATTCTTGCTCAGGGAATTCGTGTCTCATCTGTTGCTGCTCTTCCTGACGTTTCTCCCTCGCTGTATTCAGTTTCTGTTCCTCTGCCTTCAGCCTGCTAACATACTTTGCTTTTTTTAAAGATGACCACTTTTGGTGCCTTGTTATTCTTGGACAGTACCGCCACCTCATCTCGAAGAGCCAATAGACAATGTTTCAACTCATTCCTCCTCTGCCTCTTCAGGGCATTGTGTGTCCTTCGCCTCTCTTCATCCCCTGTGTCTGAAGGCTTGGAGCTCAAGGTCGAGGACTTGTTGGGGGAAGAGTACTTAGTCTCATGGAGATACCTGTCCATTCTGGCTCATTGTGGTGCTGGCAGTTCTCTAGAGAGGAGAAGTGAGGGTGTGATATGGTTGTGCTGTTGCTGGGTGTCCAGGCTGCACCGTTTGATGCTGGTCAGAGTCGACGAGCAGGTTCCAGTCCTTGGAGATTTCTCCTTGGCAATGCTGTTGTGGATAGTTATGATGCTGAGGTCCTTACACGCTGGTAGTTCTGTCATTGCTAGTCCACTCATGTCTACTAGGTAGAACATTTGTGGTTACCATAGTGAATTGCTGTATCTGCATTGCATTGTTAATGTGCCACCCTTATGGACGGGTGACCCGTTGTATGCAGATAACTTGGCAGTTGTCATTTGTATCATTGATTTCCAATGACTCCCGTACATATCTTTGAGGATTCGGACTGGTAGGATATTTGCACTAGCGCCGGTGTCAATCGGGACCTTGAGTGTATGTTTGCCAGCTTTCTACGGGCACGTGATGTTAATAGTGGTAAAAGCTTCCAGTTGCTTGACTTCATCAACATGGTGTGTCAGGTTCACAATGTGGAGTGCTTGCTTGTCTTCTGACTGAGACTTACTCATCTTGAATCATGGCTCAAGTCTGTTTTGCGAGAACTTCGTGTAACGGCTTGCATTTATGCAGGGTCTCTGGTGCTTTCCTTGCTGCTGTTGCAGTTGTCTGTTCATTTGCATCCAAACGTGACTTCTGGCTGTGTCTTTGGAGCCAGAATTCCTGCATTGGTGGGCCCAATGTCCTTTTGCACCACATGTTTTGCACAGATCTCGAAATGCAGGACAGCTTCACCGTGAGTTGGACCAACTACACTTACCACACAGCTTGCTTGCTCTTTTCGACCTGGTCCTTGTTCTGATACGGTTGGCTGCACTTAGTGCTTGCAGGTGCTGTTGTCCAGCTACAATGGCTTCGTATTTCCTGCCATCATCCAGCAGTGCGTCAATGCTGTGACCTTTTTTCCCCAAGAGGTCCTTCTGAAACGCTTGAATGGGTGTTGATACAATCACCAACTCCGTTATTCGGTCTGATGGCTCAACTTCTGAAAAATCACACTTGCTGCCCTTGCTACATCATCTACTGATGAACTGGCCTATTGATTCCTGTGGCTGTTGCCTGTAGGACATTAATTCACTCTTAATCTGAGTTGACATTCCAGACCTTTCCATATTTTTGTGGGATCTTTCTGGTCCTCTTCAGATATGTCTGAGGTATTGGTTCTGTGTAATCCCTCATTTCCAATTGCTATCATTATTTTTACAGCCTGTTTTTCTGGTTCCACCATTATTTGGTCTGTAAAGCATAATTGTATTCTCTGTTGGAACAGTTTGAACTCAGATAGGATATCCAAGGATTTCCAATTCATGTTGGAAAAATTGGTATTCATGCTGTTATTGTTATTTTGCTTTAAATCTTGCTTTAAGACCTGGTTCTGTGACTCTGTGCTGCTTTCCATTTTAATCAAAAAAAATCTCTGTTCCATCCACTGGTTGGCTGTAGCAGCTTATCTGTTTATCGAGCTTCCATCACTATAGTCTGTTTGATTATACAGTTGTGCAATAGGCATTTCAAGTGCTCCTTTTTAAGTGTTTTTATGCAGCCATTCAACAGGCAATTAATTCTTCATGGTTGAGTGGTTTTATGATTTTTTTAAAACCTTGGCTGAGTGAATGAGAGCTCTTCAGTGTTTGAGTGATTTAATGGGTTTCTTTTTATAGCTCTAGCTGCAAGCTGTGTGAATGAAGGATTCCCACACATTTTGCTGTCGGACGCCTCCTGTAATGACAAGGACCTGATCAGCATGGGGGGAGCCTTTGAAAACAATCAATCAACCAGAGATAGGGATTGGGTTTTCCCTGTGTTTTTTCTTTTACTGAGCCTTTAAAAAATCAACTTTGCAAACAGCTGAAAGCTGTTTTTTTAAACTGGGGTTCCTCTACCGATGGGACACTGGCTTACCCGCTCACAGTGATTAATTTGCAGCCTGTTGTTCAGCTCTGTCCTCTACAGCTGGAGATGAGGGTTTGTTTTCTTGTTACACTGTTTGGGACAGTGTTTCTTTTAACTTTCTTTCTTTTAGCTGGAGGTAGTTTTTAAAGCAGTTTTCCTGTGGTCTTCAATCTTGGATTCTGTCTTCTTAGCACAGTTGCCACCATGTCATGAGAAGCTTTTTATGTTGTCTGATGAAATATAAACGAGATACGTGGAATTCGGTTGATTGAAGATCTCAAACAGGCTAACAAGTATATACAGTGCAGAGCTATCTATTTACAGGTCTTGCCTCTGGGTGTTACAGTTACAGAGTGATTCTGGCTGGCAGTCACGTGACTGCGCCTAGTACTCAGCTCATTTGCATACTAAGATCTTAAAGGGACATCACTCTTAAAGGCAATCACATAACGGGCTGAAATTTATGGTGCATAAACAATGGCAGTCCACCTGCATGGACTGCATGTTGCAGAGCCGTCACGCTCATTTAAAAGGCCGGGATGGACCACGCATCCCGATGACATGGAGGGGGCGGGCTTTCCGTCCCCAGCAATGGCCAAGCGCCATCGCACAGGAACCGATGCCATTTCTAAAGAGCTTCAAGCCCTACATCACAATTTACATTTTTAATAGAATAGTGATTTAAAATAGATTTGAAAAAATTAAATAAATGTTTCTAGCTCCTCTCCCACCCCCCCAATAACCATATATTTCATTCCTTGCCTTCTCCCCCACCAAAACACGTACCTTGTGAACCTGAACTTCCTCCCCCTCCCAAAGTTCATAAACTATGCACTTTACATCTCCCCACCATCCCCGACACCAATTGGATGAGTTTGACCCCATTCCCCCACCTCCCGCACTGAAATACTTACCTGCTCCCCCCTCCCCACCAGTGTCCCGCATTAAATCCCTGGACAGGTATCTGAAGGCACGGGAGTGCCGGCCACTGGCAGCAATATCGCTCCAGAATGGATGGCAAGATGGGTAAGTCATTAATTCATTTATTTAAATATATTTACATATTTAAATTTTGCTCCCATCGCCGAGCAGTAGAGGGGCCGCCACGAGGCCTCACCGTCACTGGCAATATCGGGCCTGGCCTTCCCGGCATCGAGGCCTATGGCGGGCCTCTCCCAGAGGCATTCCACCCCCGCCACGACCCCCAATGTCAGGGGTGTGTAAAATCCAGCCCAACATTTTCTATCACTCAATGTAATGAGCTAGCTAAAATAGTATCATGCAAATTATGGTAGTCTCATACTCAACAATGATTGACTCCCTAGTCACAAGTCACACTCACTCCACACAAGTACCTGCAATGATCAAAGGATCAATAAGCATCATCAATTTCACAGTAACTGAAACTACATCTGAAGGCAAAGGGAAAAGGCACTACTAATGCTAATGTCTTTTATATATCTCTTCAACAGAAGGCCGGCCATAGATTCTGGAGCACCACCTGCTACAGTTCAGGAAGTCAACTCATTTGAGGAAAGGGCAGTAGAAGTCCAGCAACTCAATTTGAGAGAAGTGTCAGGGGATAGTGAAGTGGGCAAGCATGCACCAAATGAGGGTTTGTTCCTTTTTTTTCCTTCCCTATAGTCAATGTGTCAATTTTGAGGGCACTCTTGCCAACGGTACACATTTACCCATTAATTTGCCTTTATGGAATAGAAACCAAAATGATAGCTTTGAAAATGACCTTTCAGATAAAAGTCCATTGCTTCCTCAATGGTTCAGATGTGCTCCTGAGCAATATTGACCAGGAACATTCCATGTTTGATCCACAATCTGGGCTGAGTTAGATGATCTCAGCCCAGGCAGCACTAGGGGTACTACTGTTGGCCTCAGGGTTCCTGTTCTTGATGACCGAGAGACGAGTGCTGCTTGAAAGTATATGTAAAGATACCCAATGAGCAATTAATCATGTTGGCTCAGTTGAACTCCTTGCTGACACACTGCCAGCGATGCTCACATATGAAGAATGGACATAAAGGCATAGTACTGATGGGCTGTTAGCATCTGTGAAATCATATCCCAGCATAAGCCTTGACATTCAGCAGATGATGGGAAAAAGGAGGGATTTTGCAAAAAAGTGACAGAAACATTCGTATAGCATCATAGAATGGATACAGCTCAGAAAGAGGCCATTCAACCCATTGTGTCTGTGCCAGCTCTCTGAAAGAGCAACTCAGCTAGTCCCACTCCCCGGCCTTTTCCCCATAGCCCTGCAATTTTTTTTTTCAGGTGCTTAACCAATTCCCTTTCGAAAGCCACAATTGAATTTGCCTCCACCGCAGTTTAGTTACTAGTGGTGTACCGCAAGGATCTGTTTTGGGGCCACTGCTGTTTGTCATTTTTATAAATGACCTGGAAGAGGGTGTAGAAGGGTGGGTTAGTAAATTTGCGGATGACACGAAGGTCGGTGGAGTTGTGGATAGTGCCGAAGGATGTTGTAGGGTACAGAGGGACATAGATAGGCTGCAGAGCTGGGCTGAGAGATGGCAAATGGAGTTTAATGCGGAAAAGTGCGAGGTGATTCACTTTGGAAGGAGCAACAGGAATGCAGAGTACTGGGCTAATGGGAAGATTCTTGGTAGTGTAGATGAACAGAGAGATCTTGGTGTCCAGGTACATAAATCCCTGAAAGTTGCTACCCAGGTTAATAGGGCTGTTAAGAAGGCATATGGTGTGTTAACTTTTATTAGTGGGGGATCGAGTTTCGGAGCCACGAGGTCATGCTGCAGCTGTACAAAACTCTGGTGAGACCGCACCTGGAGTATTGCGTGCAGTTCTGGTCACCGCATTATAGGAAGGATGTGGAAGCTTTGGAAAGGGTGCAGAGGAGATTTACTAGGATGTTGCCTGGTATGGAGGGAAGGTCTTACAAGGAAAGGCTGAGGGACTTGAGGTTGTTTTCGTTGGAGAGAAGGAGGAGGAGAGGTGACTTAATAGAGACATATAAGATAATCAGAGGGTTAGATAGGGTGGATAGTGAGAGTCTTTTTCCTCGGATGGTGATGGCAAACACGAGGGGACATAGCTTTAAGTTGAGGGGTGATAGATATAGGACAGATGTTAGAGGTAGTTTCTTTACTCAGAGAGTAGTAGGGGCGTGGAACGCCCTGCCTGCAACAGTAGTAGACTCGCCAACTTTAAGGGCATTTAAGTGGTCATTGGATAGATATATGGATGAAAATGGAATAGTGTAGGTCAGATGGTTTCACAGGTCGGCGCAACATCGAGGGCCGAAGGGCCTGTACTGCGCTGTAATGTTCTAAATTCTAAAAACTCTCAGGCACTGCATTCCAGATCCTAACCACACACAATGTAAAAATGTTTTTCCATGTCACCTTCGGTTCTTTTGCCATTCACCTTAAATTGGTGTCCTCTGGTTCGCGACCCTTCTACCAATGGAACCAATTTCTCCTTATCTACTCTGTTCAGACCCCTCATGATTTCGAACACCTCTTTCAAATCTACCCTCAACCTTTTCTCCAACGAGAACAGCACCAGCTTCTCCATCTATCCACATAATTGAAATCCCTCATCCCTGGAGCCATTCGCTTTTTTGAACCCTCTCCAATGCCTTTACATTTATCCAATGGAGGGGTCCATTGGTATAGTGGTTATGTTACTGGACCAGCAATCCAGAGGTGTGGATAAATGAGCTGGAGACATGAGTTCAAATTCCACCATGGTAGCTGGGGAATTTAAATTCAGTTAACAAAAAATTCTGGAATAATAAGCTAGTATCAGTATTAAGGACCATGGGCTGGATTTTCCTGTAGGCTTTTGACTGCTGCCATCAGGCTCAAATGGGAAACAGTCACTCAATGTAATTTCTCCTGGAGTGGACAATTAATGGCCAGTTGCCTGGCTTGCTATCCAATTAAGGACAGTGGGTGAGCTCTCGAAGCTGGAGGGCCAATCAGAGGCCTTCTGACTTGAAAGCTGCAATAGGATGCCGTGTCAGGTACGTGAGGGAGAGGATGTTTCAAAATGGAGGCACCCTGTCTCCAACTTTTTCAAAAATTAAATAAAAATGGCCTTTGTAGCTGGGCCATACCCCTCTTCAGGGTGGCCTGTGGCTGCTGTTGCTGCAGCCAGGCAAGCTAGGAGGGCCTCCCAGCCCGTCTTAATAACACTGCTGCCAGGGGCCACCTCTAGGCAGCTAAAATGGCCCCCGCTGCCTTTGGGAACCTGGAAGCTGACAAGAAAATCCCAATTGACCTCCTTCAATTGGCCTTAAGTGGCCGGTAACCAGCTTAATCAGCTACCCACTGTGTACTGCGAGTAGCCCTGTCACCCCTATTCTGCCTCTGGGAAAGTGGCTCAGGAGTGGGATGGAGCTGGGGAATCGGCATACAGACTGCGACACTATTTTTAGTGCTTGCCTGCCTCCATTCCCAGCCCCAGCAGAGGCTCAAAATCCAGCCCCATGAAACTACCAGATTATTATAAAACTCATATGGTTCACTAATGCCCTTCAGGGAAGGAAATCTGCTGTCCTTACAAAGAACAAAGAAGAACAGTACAGCACAGGAACAGGCCATTCGGCCCTCCAAGCCTGTGCCGATCTTGATGCCTGCCTAAATGAAAACCTTCTGCACTTCCGGGGACCGTATCCCTCTATTCCCATCCTATTCATGTATTTGTCAAGATGCCTCTTAAACGTCGCTACCGTACCTGCTTCCACCACCTCCCCCGGCAGCAAGTTCCAGGCACTCACCACCCTCTGTGTAAAGAACTTGCCTCGCACATCCCCTCTAAACTTTGCCCCTCTCACCTTAAACCTATGTCCCCTAGTAACTGACCCTTCCACCCTGGGAAAAAGCTTCTGACTATCCACTCTGTCCATGCCGCTCATAACTTTGTAAACCTCTATCATGTCGCCCCTCCACCTCCGTCGTTCCAGTGAAAACAATCCGAGTTTATCCAACCTCTCCTCATAGCTAATGCCCTCCAGACCAGGCAACATCCTGGTAAACCTCTTCTGTACCCTCTCCAAAGCCTCCACGTCTTTCTGGTAGTGTGGCGACCAGAATTGCACGAAATATTCTCAGTGTGGCCTAACTAAGGTTCTGTACAGCTGCAGCATGACTTGCCAATTTTTATACTCTATGTCCCAACTGATGAAGGCAAGCATGCCGTATGCCTTCTTGACTACCTCATCCACCTGCGTTGCCACTTTCAGTGACCTGTGGACCTGTACGCCCAGATCTCTCTGCCTGTCAATACTCCTAAGGGTTCTGCCATTTACTGTATACTTCCCACCTGCATTAGACCTTCCAAAATGCATTACTTCACATTTGTCCGGATTAAACTCCATCTGCCATTTCTCCGCCCAAGTCTCCAACCGATCTATATCCTGCTGTATCCTGGTCTCGCCTAAATGGGACTCCAAATCAACAGCAATGTGGTTGACTCTTAACTGCCCTCTGAAATGTGTTAGCAAACCACTCAATTGTATTCAAACAGGCAGCTAATTACCGCCTTCTCAAGGGCAATTAGAGATGGACAATAAATCCTGGCCTTACCAACGATGCCCAAATCCAGCGACTGAATAAAAAAATGACATGTAAATTTGTGCTTATAATTCCGGTGACAATCTTCCAATATCTGTTGGGCTATCAGAGGATTTTCTTTCTTCTTTTGGGCCTCCTTATCTCGAGAGACAATGGATAAGCGCCTGGAGGTGGTCAGTGGTTTGTGAAGCAGCACCTGGAGTGGCTATAAAGGCCAATTCTAGAGTGACAGGCTCTTCCACAGGTGCTGCGGAGAAATTTGTTTGTCGGGGCTGTTGCACAGTTGGCTCTCCCCTTGCACCTCTGTCTTTTTTCCTGCCAACTACTGAGTCTCTTCGACTCGCCATATTTTAGCCCTGTCTTTATGGCTGCCCGTCAGCTCTGGCGAACGCTGGCAACTGACTCCCACGACTTGTGATCAATGTCACAGGATTTCATGTTGTGTTTGCAGACGTCTTTAAAGTGGAGACATGGACGGCCGGTGGGTCTGATACCAGTGGCGAGCTCGCTGTACAACGTGTCTTTGGGGATCCTGCCATCTTCCATGCGGCTCACATGGCCAAGCCATCTCAAGCGCCGCTGACTCAGTAGTGTGTACAAGCTGGGGATGTTGGCCGCCTCGAGGACTTCTGTGTTGGAGATACGGTCCTGCCACCTGATGCCAAGTATTTTCCGGAGGCAGCGAAGATGGAATGAATTGAGACGTCGCTCTTGGCTGACATACGTTGTCCAGGCCTCGCTGCCATAGAGCAAGGTACTGAGGACACAGGCCTGATACACTCGGACTTTTGTGTTCCGTGTCAGTGCGCCATTTTCCCACACTCTCTTGGCCAGTCTGGACATAGCAGTGGAAGCCTTACCCATGCGCTTCTTGATTTCTGCATCTAGAGACAGGTTACTGGTGATACTTGAGCCTAGGTAGGTGAACTCTTGAACCACTTCCAGAGCGTGGTCGCCAATATTGATGGATGGAACATTTCTGATGTCCTGCCCCATGATGTTCGTTTTCTTGAGGCTGATGGTTAGGCCAAATTCATTGCAGGCAGCCGCAAACCTGTCGATGAGACTCTGCAGGCACTGTTCAGTGTGAGATATTAAAGCAGCATCGTCAGCAAAGAGGAGTTCCCTGATGAGGACTTTCCGTACTTTGGACTTCACTCTTAGACGGGCAAGGTTGAACAACCTGCCCCTTGATCTTGTGTGGAGGAAAATTCCTTCTTCAGAGGACTTGAACGCATGTGAAAGCAGCAGAGAGAAGAAAATCCCAAAAAGTGTGGGTGCGAGAACACAGCCCTGTTTCACACCACTCAGGATAGGAAAGGGCTCTGATGAGGAGCCACCATGTTGAATTGTGCCTTTCATATTGTCATGGAATGAGGTGATGATACTTAGTAGCTTTGGTGGGCATCCGATCTTTTCTAGTAGTCTGAAGAGACCACGTCTGCTGACGAGGTCAAAGGCTTTGGTGAGATCAATGAAAGCAATGTCGAGGGGCATCTGTTGTTCACGGCATTTCTCCTGTATCTGACGAAGGGAGAACAGCATGTCAACGGTCGATCTCTCTGCACGAAAGCCACACTGTGCCTCAGGGTAGACGCGCTCAGCCAGCTTCTGGAGCCTGTTCAGAGCGACTCGAGCAAAGACTTTCCCCACTATGCTGAGCAGGGAGATTCCACGGTAGTTGTTGCAGTCACCGCGGTCACCTTTGTTTTTATAGAGGGTGATGATATTGGCATTGCGCATGTCCTGGGGTACTGCTCCCTCGTCCCAGCACAGGCATAGCAGTTCATGTAGTGCTGAGAGTATAGCAGGCTTGGCACTCTTGATTATTTCAGGGGTAATGCTGTCCTTCCCAGGGGCTTTTCTGCTGGCTAGAGAATCAATGGTATCACTGAGTTCCGATTTGGTTGGCTGTATGTCCAGCTCATCCATGACTGGTAGAAGCTGGGCTGCATTGAGGGCAGTCTCAGTGACAGCATTCTCCCTGGATTACAGTTCTAGGTAGTGCTCAACCCAGCGGTCCATTTGTTTGTGTTGGTCAGTGATTATGTCCCCTGATTTAGATTTGAGGGGAGCGATCTTCTTGATGGTTGGCCCAAGAGCTCTCTTCCTGCCATCATACATTCCTCTGATGTTTCTGGTGTCTGAGGCCAGCTGAATATGACTGCATAGGTGTTGCCAGTAGTTGTTTGCGCAGCGCCTGGCTGTTCTTTGTGCAGTGCTTCTGGCTGCTTTAAGTGCTGCGGATGTTAAATCGCTGGGGGCTTTCTTGTAGTTCAACAATGCAATGCGCTTAGCGGCTATGACAGGTTCCAGCTCTTCATTATGAGATTGAAACCAGTCTGCATTTCTCTTCGCACTTTTGCCGTAGGTGGTCAAAGCTGACTCATCGATGGTGTCTCTGATGTGGGCCCACTTGGTCTCAGCATCCCCTGTGGGAGTGTTTTGAAGGGCTGTTACAAGTGAATTTAGAAATTTTTGTAACACCTGTGGGTGCAGAGGATAAGCACTGAACAAAGAGTGGGAAATTTCCAGCATGGAGGAAGAGAAAAAAGCAGAGGTGAGTCCTACAAAACCATTATCATACATCTCCTGCTGGATTGTTACAGAGTGGTTTTGGCAGACATGTTGAAGCAGATTGCCTATCCACCATCTCCCTCTAACTTATTGTCAGTGGTAAATGAAGTATGAAAATGTGGACAATAACTGTTTATGTTAATATGCAGTTAAAATTCAGACATTGTTACCTGCCACAAGTAAGATCATACAACAATTAGAATTTATCTTCATGAAAATCAATCTTTAAGTCAATTATATGTCATGAATGATCCCAAAGATCCCAGAGACTGCAGAATAATGACAACAGCTTGGAACAAGCTAAATTATTACTTTAATGTAAATCAGTTAGGCAAAAAAATGCCAGGACAAAACATGCCAGTTTGCGCTAATCTTTACAATTAAATATTGTTATGGTAAACACTGTAGATTTTGCAATTGTTTTTGTTACACTTAATCAAAGTTGTCATTTGCTTTCAAATCGGATATTGATATCTGAAAATATTAAATGTCATTCAAATCTGTTTTTGAGAATTTTCTCTTGAGTAAATGATGATGGTTCAAAACCTGTTTTTGTTAGACATTTAATAAAACATGTAGGTAAGACTGTAAAATATTTGAGCCAAAGGTACCAAACACTAGTAAATATTCGCCTTCCAAATGCTGTTATCTGAGAGATTTTAGCTCAAATCTAAATGCAGTGAAGTACAACATCTTTCTGGAAACTTTGCACTTGATCCAGTTAATGCATCTGTAGCCATAGTTACTTCGAACACAACTCCCATGAAGATTTATGGGAAAAGACAACACAAAATAATTTTATTTTGCAGCTCATACCAACAATCTTGTTTAACCTGTCAGTAATTTGTAGAACATAGATTATGGCTCCCTTGTGGTCTTCTGTCAGAATTACTGCAAACTGGTTGATAAACAAAGTAGTTAATCAAGAATTTGGTCCCTTATTGGATCATGACTGTTCCTGGCACTGCATAATTAATAGGTAAATCTCTTTGTGCATGGCACTTTATGTCATGATAAAGGCTAGAGAGAACTATCTAAATGAAGCCTTATGGGACCAATAGTAAGTCATTTGCCTCAAAAGTGATTGTAGAAATTGGTGGTTTGATTGTTCAACTGAGCAGCAACAAAGAACATTAACTTCTGTGCAGTCCATTAGGTTAGGAAATGGAAATGAAAGACAGTTATACATTAGCCCGAAACCGGATGCTGCAAGAGTATGAATTCCTGAAATTGTCCCCCGCACCCACCCCAGATATAAGTAGCAGTTTAGTCAGACATGTAGCATATTGAGTAGACAAACAGTTTGCTTGCTGTAAAGTGCTGCCTTTCTAAATAGAATGTCGTTGGGCTTGCATTCTACTGTTGGTTTAATCTGGTAGGAGACATGTTACCTTCTTCAGATCAGTCAGTGGATTGTGGTAAATGCACTGTTCCATAGAATACTTGTCTATTGGCATCACACTCTAGGGAGGAAATCAAGACCTTAGAGGGGGTACAGAGGAGATTTGCCAAGATACTAAGGATGATGGACATCAGTTATGTGCAGCATAGAGAAGCTGGGATTGTTTGCCTTAGAGAACAGAAGGTTATAGGGAGATTTAGTAGAGATGTTCAAAATTCTGGGATTCTATAAAACACTGATCCTCAATCCAAGATTAAACAATGACATGCTGCTTGTTAAAAATGGTAGTGCAAGAAAAGTAGGAAACATTTAACACTGACTATGATTGTTTTAGTTAAGCATTTGATCAGCTTCTGGATAAGAGATTATTAATTAAAATGAAGACACACAGAAAGAGGCAACCCCAATTGGTGTTCCTGACAATCGTCTGGGTGCCGTTGCTAGCAACCCAAGACAAAAGTAAATTGTATGTACGTCGGCTGCCTCTGATTGTTATATAAGGAAGTGATCATTCTTTCCATTAACTTCAGTGTAAAAGTATGCTTAGAGACTTTCTTGAATGAACTGCAAGTAATTTGCAATATACGACTGATGATCATGAACACTATACTATCTATACAAACAATCTGCTTGAAAAACAATGAGAGTCTGAAGGGAAAGGGAAAGTACAATTTTGCAACTAATGGGATCAGCGTAATCTTTAAATGTTTATCAGCATTATTACAACAATGACTACACTTCAAAAGTACTTCAATGGCTGTCAGCACTTTGGGACATCCTGAGGTTGTAAAAGGCACCATATAAATGTAAACCTTTCTTCTCTTTTTATTCAAATTCTATGAAGCTAAAGTACTGAGCAGAAAATGTAAACAAAAGTCATCTGCATTGTAACTAAAACATTTACATGTCAGAATTTTGGGATAAACAAATTCTTGCCTGATTTATTTAAATAAAAATAATAAATATACAAAAATGTCATAATTACCACAGTAAATAAAAAGCTGTTTACTAGGAACATAAATATAACTGTTTATCTTTAAATCTGAGTTCCTTCTAAATAGTTTGTTAGCACAATTAGGAGATACAGAATGAGTTCAGCAACTGTGTGGTTGCAATATGTAATTTTCCCTCACTGAGATTGGATTTAACTTGTTTCATTTGACTTTTACGGGGTGGTAATGGATTCAAAATAGGGTCAGACGCCTACCATCACATTAACCCCAATGGTGCAGCTGGCACATTTTGAAAGAGACCGACCACTGGACACCCGAATTGTTTGCCTGTTTCAGGTAGGGTTGTCAATCCTTCCAATTGCCCTGAAGTCTTTTGGAATAAAGGGTTGCTCTCCTGAGCACTGCTGCTGTTCTTTGGATTGGAGGTGGGTTGGAACTGTTGTATTCCAGAGGTCAGTATTGAATCTACATTTGTCCTTGATATATAATGGATTTGGGAATAGGGAGCACATAATTAAAATTTGCTGCTGACATAAAGGGTGGGAGGTTTGACAAACAACTGAGAGGACAACGAAGAACTTCAAGAAGACATAGCCAGATCAATGGAATGGACAGACAGATGGAAAACACAATGTAATGTAAAACCATGCAATAATACATTCTAGGTGGAAAACAAGGAATTGATATAGACACTCAATGCAAAGATGTTGAAGGATATGGTTGAAATACATATTTCTTTGATAGTCCAAGTGCAGATAAAAAAGGCAAAAGCATTTTGGGTTTATAATTACAGGCATACAGTACACATGTGCAAAAGTAATAATAAATTTGCACAAGAGTAAAGAAGTAATAACAATAAATAGAGACAGATGAGTAGCTGCTGAAAGCTGCTGCACTTTATTATGCATAGTGTGTAAGGGTGAGATTTCAGTGAGAAGGGACAAGAGTGCAAGATAGCCATAAACCTTATAGGAGGTCTCCTCCAGCTATGCCACATGTTTTGACCCTGACGTGACACCATCCCACAATCTGCATGACATCCTCCTCAAAATGGGAAAGAGGAACTGAATGGTTGCTCTTCCTTCTCCTGTCCTCGCTATCTCTCTACTTTTGTCTACAAGCTTGGCCTGCAAGAAAGAAGGGTGAGTGTAAGTGGTAGTCCAGTGAAATGGTTTGAGGATGTGCATTCAAATTAGATAGCAGAAAGCCATATGTCTTGGCACAAATGGATTTCCAAAAAAAGCCTTTAATAAAGTTCCTCACACAAGGCTGTTACTGAAACTTGTAGCAATGCGACTTCAAAGTAAAACTGGCATGCAAATAAAAAATTGACTTATGGGGTGGCACAGTGGTGCAGTGGTTAGCACTGCAGCCTCACAGCTCCACCGACCCGGGTTCAATTCTGGGTACTGCCTGTGTGAAGTTTGCAAGTTCTCCCTGTGACCGCGGGGGTTTCCACCGGGTGCTCTGGTTTCCTCCCACAGCCAAAGACTTGCAGATTGATAGGTAAATTGGCCATTGTAAATTGCCCCTAGTGTAGGTAGGAGAATGGTGGGGATATGGCAGGGAATATGGGGTTAATGTAGGATTAGGAGAATGGGTGGTTGTTGGTGGGCACAGATTCGGTCGGTGGGCCGAAGGGCCTGTTTCAGTGCTGTATCTCTAAATAAAAAGTAAACAACAGGTATTTATTATATACTAAATCACTATAAAGCAGCAATAAAGAAAGCAAGTGAAATGCAGAATGATATTGTTGAATTACGAGAGTATAAGCGGGAAGATATATTAAAAAAAACTAAATTTAGAGAGCGTCTTTCATGACCTCAGCATGTCCCAAAGTGCTTTACAGCCAATGAAGTACTTTTGAAGTGCAGGCAATGTTGTAATGTAGGAAATGCAGCAGCCAATTTGTGCACAGCAAGCTCCCATGAACAGCAATGTGGTAATTACCAGATAATCAGGTTTTGCGATGTTGATAGAGGGGTAAATATTGGCCAGGATACCAGGTAGAACTTCCCTGCTCTTCTTCAAAATAGTGCCATGGGATCTTTTACATCCAGTTTAGAGACCAGATAGGGCCTTAGCTTAAAGCCTCATCTGAAACACAGCACCCCTGCAGTACCAGCCTAGATTTCTTCCTGTGTGCCGAAGTCCCTGGAGTGGGAGTTAAACCCACAACCTTCTAACTCAGAGGCAAGAGTGCTACCAATTGAGCCACAACTAACACTTTATCACAATTGACTCACGGCTGACATTTCATCACAAAATAGCTGTGCAATATCCTGATCAAATCAGGCATCGAGAGCAGTCTCTTGGTCAACAAGACATAAGGGAAATATTTAAGCCATGGAGGTGTTGTAGAGTTATAATGCTGATCCTTAACATCAAATTCATGATTTATAAAGAAAGACTGGATTATCCTTTGAAAGCAAGAAAATGAGAGGGAGCCTTACAAAGTATAAAAGAAAGGTAAAAGGAAAATGGAGTACAATTTTAAGGTAAACCAAGATACCAGAACAATGGGTTAAAATTAGTGAAAGGACAAATTATTACAGATGTCAGGAAGAATCTTTTGAACTGGTCTTCCAGGTAAGATAGTCTGTGGTTGTCATCCAAGATGGCATGATTGGAGTGGGGGAGGGAACTTGTTTTGTATGGACAAAATCTGTATTTATCTTGTGATAAAATCTTAAAATTGGACTAAGCTGGAAAAAGAAAACTTTTTCACAGAAAGCATTTTGAGAATGTGGAGCGCCCTCTTAAAGAAGGCCATAGATGCAGAAACAATTAAAAGGGACACAGATAATTACTTGGAAAGTAAAGGTAATAAGAAAAATGGAGAAGGGGCAGGGAATTTGAATTTAAAAAAAATAAAGAGATGCCATAGTTAATAGAATGGCAGGACGAATTTGTTGGGCCAAATGTCCTACTCTAATTTTATGGTGCTGTGTTTATATCCTATAAAGAGTAACTAAAATTGGTCCTAGAGAGTGAGTCTGGGAAATTGATAATGGGGAATAAGGAAATGGCAGAAGCATTGAACAGATATTTTGTCTCTGTCTTCACTGTAGAAGACACAAGTAACTTCCCAGAAGTACTTGTAAATCAATAGGTGAAAGGGAGGGAGGACCTTAAAACAATTACAATCACCAGGGAAAGAGTACTGAGAGAACTATTAGAACTAAAGGCTGGCAAGTCCCCAGGACCTGAAGGCCTGCATCCTAGGGTCTTAAAAGAAATGGCTGCTGAGATAGTAGATGTATTGGTTGTAATTTTCCAAAATTCCCTAGAGTCTGGAATGGTCCCACCAGATTGGAAAATACCGAATGTAACTCCTCTATTCAAGAAAGGAGGCAGAAAGCAAGTAACTACAGGCCAGTTAGCCTAACATCTGTCATAGGGAAAATGCTAGAATCTATTATTAAGGAGGTTATAGCAGGACACTTAGAAAATCTTAATGCAATCAGGCAGAGTTAACATGGTTTTGTGAAAGGAAAATTATGTTTGACTAATTTATTAGAGTTTTTTGAGGAAGTAACAAGCAACATGGATAAAGGGGAACCTGTAGATGTGGTGTACTTGGATTTCCAAAAGGCATTTAATAAGGTTCCACATCAAAGCTTACTATACAAAGTAAGAGCTCATGGTGTAGGGGGTAACATATTAACACGGAAAGAGGATTGGTTAGCTAACAGGAAGCAGAAAGTAATGGGTAATTTTCAGGTTGGAAAGCTGTAACTAATGGAGTGCTACAAGGATCAGTGCTGGGGCCTCAACTATTTACAATCTATATCAATGGCTTGGATGAAGGGACAGAATGTGTGGTTGCTAAATTTGCGGATGACACAAAGATAGGTCGGAGAGTAGGTTGTGAACGGGACATAAGGAGTCTGCAAAGGGATATAGATTGGTTAAGTGAGTGAGTAAAAATGTGACAGATGGATTATAATGTGGAAAAATGTGAACTTGTCCATTTTGGCAGGAAGAATAGAAAAGCAGTATATTACTTAAATGGAGAGTTGTTGCAGTACTCTGTGGTACAGAGGGATCTGGGTGTCCTGGTACAAGAATCACAAAAAGTTAGTATGCAGGTATAGCAAGTGATTAGGAAGACAAATGGAACATTGTCATTTATTGCAAGGGGAATGGAATATAAAAGTAGGGAAGTGTTGCTACAGCTGTACATGCCCTTATTTAGACTGTATCTGGAGTATTGTGTACAGTTTTGGTCTCCTTACTTAAGAAAGGATATAATTGCATTAGAAGCAGTTTAGAGAAGTTTCACTCAACTGATTCCTCGGATGAAGGAGTTATTTTATCCGGAAAGATTGGACTGGTTGTGCTTGTATCCATTGGAGTTGAGAAGAATCAGAGGTGATCTTATTGAAACATATAAGATCCTGAGGGGACTTAACAGGGTGGATGCTGAGAGGATGTTTCCACTTATGGGGGAGACTAGAACTTGGGGACACAGTTTAAAAATAAGGGGTCTCCCATTCCAGTTTAAAAATAAGGGGTCTCCCATTTAAGACGGGGATAAGGAGAAATTTTTTCTCTCAGAGGGTCGTGAGTCTGTGGAATTCTCTTCCCCAGAGAGCAGTGGAGGCAGGGTCATTGAATATTTTTAAGGCTGAGCTAGATAGGTTCTTGATTGACAAGGGGGTCAAAGGGTATAGTGGGTAGACAGGAAGGTAGAGTTCAGGCCACAATCAGATCAACCATGATCTTATCAAATGGCAGAGCAGGCTCAAGGGGCCGAATGGCCTACTCCTGTTCCTAATTCTTATGTTTGTATAAAATATAATTTCTACAATGATACAGAATTTTGAAGTAATTCTATCCATCTAAGTCATTGTGCGTGGCTGATTGACATAAGAAATGTAGTTTATGCTTCTTAAGTGGGATAAAGAGCTCAAGAGTGTAGGAGGTGTCAGTGTGTGTGTAAAAGTGGGAGTATTGGCATGTATGGATTGCTAACATCAGCCTACACTTCCATGAGGCACAGTTTCATTAACATGAGTCAAGATTCTACCACCCAAATCCCTGATTAAGAACAGTAACCTCAAAAATGATTGAGTGAAACGGACATTGAAAATTAATATTTTATATTAAGATCTGGTCTTTGTTTTTTAAATTATTGAAAACATCTTGCTTATTAAGACTGCAGGAAACTCATGTTTGCATGATCATCTTTGATAATATAAAAGTATGCAGACCAAAAGTTTTGGATGATATGAAGTCTGAAACAATAAATCCAGACAGTAGAGCTTAGATTTTGTGATCGGCATTATCAGGGTTAAACATTCATTCTAAGTGGGTTAACATTGGCATTAAAATAACTTGAATCGGAAAATCTGGGTTTTGGTGTATGAAAATCCAGCCACCTAATTCAATAATTTATGCCTGAATATGTAATCATATAAGGGCTAATTTTCACCCCGTCTAACCAAGCAGGAGTGGGCACTACTGACTTCTGGGTTGCTACCATTTTGGTTGAGGCCACTGCTCAAGCATCCATCAGAACCAGATGCTGGCCTCATTAGTCCAGTCAAACTGGGATCTTTTGACACTAATAGGATCCCAATTCAATTCTGAGGTACCAATTGATGCAAAGTGCGCTGTGCACGCTCTGCACTTTGCTTACCTGGTATTGAGTGGCCTAACCTATGGTCCTTAAAGTCATTACTACAGGCCACTAAAAAAAAATTGAAAAGCATTTTGTAAATTATTTTTGTGTGAAGGGGCCCAATTGTCTTGAGTCCTCCCTCAAGATTGCCTTTCCCTCGCACCCTTTTATCTTAGCTATGCCAGCTGGACTCTGCAATGGAGCTGCTGGATTCTCCTACTCCCTGTTAATCTGTGAGCTGTTCCAAATCCAAGAGTTTGTCATAATTTGGTATCATCAGCAAACTTCAATACCATTCCTCTTGCATCTATGTACAAATTGTTTATATAAATGGAAGACAAAAAAGTCCTAAGAACAATTTTTGGCACACAGCAGCCACCGCATCCTGCCTATCTGGAAACCATGGCTGCAATTATTCCCAGCAACCTCTCCTTCATGGGGGTGTGCACATGTAGCTGTGTCTGCCCCCACTACCCCTCACTGGTTAGCCACTGCTGCCATCTATTATGGGACACGTTGTCCTGTAAAAGCAAGTGTGTCAGTGTGTGTGGGGCAATGTGTTTGGGTGATGCACCTGCCACAGTTAAACAGTTGGCATTGTGCGCAAACTGTGAGATATGAATATGCAGCTTCCAGCAGTGACAAGTGTTTGAGGTTGAGGTGAAGCATATGAATGTGAGAATTGAGTCGTAGTTGATATAGATTATTGGTAGGTGAGTGAACAGGGTTATGTGGTGAATGGAGCAGTTTGTGAGGCTAGTGGTACAGTTGTGAGGACGCAGTCACTTACCTTAACCACTTGTGTGAGATCATTAAATTTCTTTCAGCACTGCTTCCAGGTTCTCAAGGCTATACTGCTGGCATTGACCACGAAGGATTTCTGCTGCCATTTCCTACTCAGTACTTGTCTGAAAGGCCTCCTGGCACCCTGACAGAAGAGAACATCTCTCTTCCTGTCCACCTCCTACACTAAGGCCTCCAGCGCAGCATCCAAAAACCTTGGGGCACACTCTCTGGCCTGTTGCACCATTTTTACTCCTTCCTCCAGGTCTTGCACTCTTCTTCAAGCAGTTTTAGCCACTGCTACAGCCAGAATGCACCTTGACTTTAAGAGGTGATGTCTGGTTTTAAGTAGTGCGAGCTAGCTTGAAGTTCTGCTATCCTCCCATAAACTTGGGCTCTCTGCTGAGGTGTGCAGCACTCAGTAGCACATTTGGTGCTGGGCTGCATGCTACAATCATTATAATTAGCAGGCATCACACAAACATCACTTTGAACAATGTCAGGGAGGATCCAATTTAACCTCTTCCCCCCCCCCCCCCCCACCCCCTCACCCCCACCCCCCGCCATATATTTATCCTAAATCATTGTTTTCTGTCCCCAGCTCTCCATCTATCCATAGCAGGTCTGGCAGCATCTGTGGAGAGAGAAGCAGAGTTAATGTTTCAGGTCAGTGACCCTTCATCAGAACTGGCAGATATTAGAAATGTAAAAAGTTTTAAGCAAAGGTGCTGATAGGCCAGGGTCACAGAGAATAACTGACCAGAAGGTGATGGAGCAAAGGCAAATGGTATGTTAATGGTGTGCTGAAAGATAAAGCATTAGTACAGAGAGGGTGTTAATGGGCAGAAAACTGAGCAGCCTGGCCCCAAGCACAAACATGAAAAAACAGTGGGTAAGCACAGTAGAAACAAACTAAACAAACTAAACAAACTAAAATAAAATAAAGACAAAAAAGAAAAAATAACTAAAAATAAAAATAAAAAGGGGGCCCATCATGCTCTGAAATTATTGAACTCAATGTTCAGTCCGGCAAGCTGTAGCATGCCTAATTGGTAAATGAGGTGCTGTTCCTCGAGCTTGCGTTGATGTTCACTGGAACACTGCAGCAATCCCAGGACAGAGATGTGAGCTTGAGAACAGAGGGGAGTGTTGAAATGGCCAGCAACCGGAAGCTCGGGGTCATGATTTCGGACTGAGCAGAGGTATTCTGCAAAGCGGTCACCCAGTCTACGTTTGGTCTCACCAATGTAGAGGAGACCACATTGTGAGCAGCGAATACAGTATACTAAATTGAAAGAAGTACAAGTAAATCGCTGCTTCACTTGAAAGGAGTGTTTGGGGCCATGGATAGTGAGGAGAGAGGAGGTAAATGGGCAGGTATTACACCTCTTGCGATTGCATGGGGAAGGCGCAGTGGGAAGAGGACGAGGTGGTGGGGGTAATGGAGGAGTGGACCAGGGTGTCGCGAAGGGAACGATCCCTTCAGAATGTTGACAGGGGAATGGAGGGGAAGATGCGTTTGGTTGTGGCATCACGCTGGAGGTGGCGGAAATGGCGGAGGATGATCCTTTGGATGTGGAGGCTGGTGGGGTGGAAAGTGAGGACAAGAGGAACCCTGTCTGGATGGGAGGGGAAGGGGTAAGGGTAGAGGTGCGGGAAATGGCCGGACACGGTTGAAGACCCTGTCAACCACAGTGGGGGGGAATCCTCGATTGAGGAAAAAGGAAGACATATGGAAGGCAGCATCATCAGTGCAGATGTGTTGGAGAAGGAGAAACTGGGAGAATGGAATGGAGTCCTTACCGGAGGCAGGGTGTGAAGAAGTGTAGTCGAGGTAGCTGTGGGAGTCGGTGGGCTTATAATGAATATTATCGCAGGAGGTGTAATACCTGCCCATTTACCTCCTCTCTCCTCACTATCCAAGGCCCCAAACACTCTTTTCAGGTGAAGCAGCAATATACTTGTACTTCTTTCAATTTAGTATACCGTATTCGCTGCTCACAATGTGGTCTCCTCTACATTGGTGAGACCAAACGTAGACTGAGTGACAGCTTTGCAGAACACCTCCGTTCAGTCAAAAAGCATGACCCCGTGCTTCCGGTTGCTGGCCATTTTAACACTCCCCTGCTCTCATGCTCACATCTCTGTCCTGGGATTGCTGCAGTGTTCCAGTGAACATCAACGCAAGCTCAAGGAACAGCACCTCATTTATTGATTAGGCATGCTACAGCCTGCCGAACTGAACATTGAGTTCAATAATTTCAGAGCATGATGGGCCCCCCTTTTTATTTTCATTTTTAGTTATTTTTTCTTTTTTTTCTTTTTTGTCTTTATTTTATTTTAGTTTGTTTCTACTGTGCTACCCACTGTTTTTTTCATGTTTGTGCTTGGGGCCAGGCTGCTCAGTTTTCTGTCCGTTAACACCCTCGCTGTACTAATGCTTTGTCTTTCGGCACACCATTAACATACTGTTTGCCTTTGCTCCATGACCTTCTGGTCAGTTATTCTCTGTGACCTTGTCCTATCAACACCTTCTCTTTTGTTATCTCTTGCCCCACCCCTGCTTTACTTGCTTAAAACCTTTTACATTTCTAATATCTGCCTGTTCTGATGAAGGGTCACTGACCTGAAACGTTAACTCTGCTTCTCTCTCCACAGATGTTGCCAGACCTGCTGAGTATTTCCAGCATTTCTTGTTTGTGTTTCAGATTTTCAGCATCTGCAGTATTTTGCTTTTATATCCATTTTTTCCAGGATCTTTATTTTTAAATGGACCCTTCCCTTTTTTTAACAATCCTCTAATTCTTTTATTTATTTATAAACGTATTTCCCACCACAGGCCTACTGTTTTATATGAGTTCAAAAAGCAGACCGAGAAGGTTAACACTTCTGTTAAAATAATGGAGAGGAATTTGATAGGACAGCATATAATAACAGAGTAAAGTCTAGGCTAAGATATCTTTACAAACTTTGCAACACATATTGATTGTATCAACAATATTTATGAAGCAATCGAATGAAGTAAAACAAATTACTGTGGGATAACATGAAAGTATTAGATTTCAACACAAAAAAATGAAGACTGAGGGATTTTGGTGGCAATATCTGGAAATTGTACAATTGTTTACATACAAATCTTTAAAAAGGGAGATAATTGAGCATTTTGTTATAGTTATGCTAGTACTGCAGCAGCAAATGTCAAGACAATTGATATTGCGGTATGCCACCTTGACACAACATTCTAAGTTGTGTTGTTATTTGCAGCAAATCAAAAAAACTTAATTCACGATTTATACAGAATCCTTAAAGAGAACAAACATGATCAAATAACTTGGTTCATTAGATTCCTGTGGCATTATGGTATGACACTGGAGGATCATTCATACAAAAGAGTGGGTGTCAGCATCAGGAGCAATTTTAAAATTAGTAACAAAACATTATTCATCTTTTTATGTCAATTGCTGTGTTTTTTAACACAAATCTTATTTAGACAGCAACTGCTAGTGTCATCATCAGAGAAACTGGTTGGATGGAGTTTTTGAGCTCAACAGTGCAAAAGAGCAAAATTGGTTTGTACAGTAATAGAGTCAGAGAGTCATAATGGCAAAGAAGGAGGCCACTCGGCCCATCGGGTCCATGCTGGCTCTCTGTAGAACTCTCCAATCAGTCCCATTCCCCTGCTCCATCTGCACAGCCCAGCAAGTTTATTTCCCTCAAGTGCCTATCCAATTTCCTTTGAAATCATTCATCGTCTCCACTTCCACCATTCTTGTAGGCAGGAGGTTCCAGGTCATAGAATCATAGAAAGTTTATGGCACAGAAATAGGCCACTTGGCCCATCGTGTCTGTGCCGGACGAAAAACAATCCACCCAGTCTAATCCCGCCTTCTAGCATTTGGTCCATAGCCCTGCAGATTGCGGCACTTGAGGTGCATATCCAGACTCCTTTTGAATCAGTTGAGGGTTTCTGCCTCACCTACCCTTTCAGGCAGTGAGTTCCAGACCCCCACCACCCTCTGAGTGAAAAGTTTTCTCCTCATCTCCCTTCACATCCACTCTATCCAGGCCCCTCAAAATTTTGTACATTTCAATCAGATCTCCCCTCAGCCTTCTGTTCCAAGGAGAACAACCCCAGCCTATCCAATCTTTCCTCATAGTTGCATTTTTCCAGTCGTGGCAGCATCCTCGTAAATCTCCTCTGTGTCCTCTCGAGTGCAATTATATCCTTTCTGTAATGAGGTGCCAGAACTGCATACAGTACTCAGGTTGTGGCCTAACCAATGATTTATACTGTTCCCTGCTCTTATTTTCTATGCCTTGGCTAATAAAGGAAAGGACTCCATATGCCTTCTTGTCCACCTTATCGACTTGTCCTGCTACCTTCAGGGATCTGTGGACATTCACCATGGTCACTCACTTCCTGCACACATCTCAGTATTTTCCCATTAATCATGCATTCCTTTGCCTTGTTTGACCTCCCCAAATGATCACCTCACACTTAGAGTCATAGAGATACAGCACTGAAACAGGCCCTTCGGCCCACTGAGTCTGTGCCAACCAACAACCACCCATTTATACATTAATCCCATATTCCCTACCATATCCCCACCATTCTCCTGCCTACACTAGGGGCAATTTACAATGGTCAATTCACCTTATCAATCTGCAAGACTTTGGCTGTGGGAGGAAACCAGAGCACCTGGCAGAAACCACACGGTCACAGGGAGAACTTGCAAACTCCTCACAGGCAGTACCCAGAACCAAACCCAGGTTGCTAGAGCTGCGAGGCTGCAGTGCTAACCACTGCGCCACTGGGCTGCCAACTTCTCCTGATTGAATTCCATTTGCCACTTTTCTGCCCATCTGACCAGACCATCAATATCTTCCCGCAGCCAACAGCTATCCTCCTTGCTATCTACCACACGGCCAATCTTTGTGTCATCTGCAAACTTCTTGATCATGCCCCCTACATTTAAGTCCAAATCGTTAACATATACCACAAAAAGCAGGGAGTCCAATACTGAGCCCTGCGGAATGCCACTGGAAACAGCCCTCCAGTCGCAAAAACATCCGTCAACAATTACCCTTTGTTTCCTGCCACTGAGCCAATTTTGTATCCACCTTGCTGCATTTCCCTGGATCCTATGGGATTTTATTTTTTTAACCAGTCTGCCATGTGGGACCTTATCAAAAGCCTGGCTAAAATCCATGTAGACCACCTCAACTCAGACAAGATCTTCCCTTAACAAATCCATGCTGACTGTCCTTGATTAACCTGTGCCTTTCTAAGTGACAGTTTATCCTGTCTCTCAGAATAGATTCCAATAATTTGCCCACTACTAAGGTTAGACTGACTGGCCTGTAATTATTCAGTCTATCCCTCGCTCCCTTTTTAAACAGAGATACAATGTTAGCAGTCCTCCAATCCTCCAGTGAGGACAGGAAAATGATGGTCAGACCTTCCGCTATTTCCTCTCTTGCTTTTTTTAACAGCCTGGGGTACATTTCATCTGGCCCTGGTGATTTATCAACTTTCAAGGATGTTAATCCCATTAATACTTCCTCTCTCCTTTTGTTTATCACATCCAATACTTTGCACCCCTCTTCCTTAACTACAATATCTGCATCATCCCCCTCTTTTGTGAAGACAGATGCAAAGTATTCATTCAGAACAATACCAACATCTTCTCCCCCTACACATAGATTACCTTTTTGATCTTTTATGGCCCCTTGTTATGACCAGATGAGAAAGGGGTCTAGGGCTCCCCTCTCAGCCTTTTCCTGGTTTGGCCGTAACAGGGTTTAACTTTTAAAACATATTGTTTTTAGCTTCCCCTCAGTGAGTCCTTGCTCACTGCTCTCTAATTGTGATTGCAAAGAAATCAACCAGACAGATTTTCTCAGATTTAAACAAGAAAGGTATAAATTTATTAACCTTTCAAACTCTAACTCAGTTAAAGCTACTAAAAATTCGTAATGCAACCACGATAGCATGCATACGTGATAAACACACACGCAAATAGACAGAGAGAAGAAGAAAGAGTTAAGTGGGGGAGGTTAGAAGTAGTAGATGGAAATTCAGTTACTGGTTTTGAGTTGGATGTAAAGTCTTTCATTGAAGCTAAGTTTTGCAGTTCTGGTTAGGGCCCAGTGCACACTTTCAAACTTGTTTCACTGGTCTTCTGTCTTGAGGCTTAAGTTACTTCCCTGGGTCCCTGGAACTTTGTGTAAAAGAGACAGAGAGAAGGACACCTTCCTCCTTGAAGTTCAATTGCAGTCTCTTCCAAAAACTGCTCTGTGAGTACAATTAAATTAACTCCAGGTTGGCCAGCAGGTTAGTCATGTGACTAGCGTTTTTCAAAAGACAGCCTCACCTGCGAGGTTTGTGGATTCCTCACAGCTTACCAGACACCCTCAGTGGCAGGTGGAATGCTGGCTCTTGCACATTCAATGACCCCCAATGTCTCTTGATCATCACTATCGACAAAACCTATCTGACTAATTGGATCAGGGCGTGCTCCCATTATCTCTCCATCGAAACATAGAAAATAGGAGCAGGAGTAGGCCATTCGGCCCTTTGAGCCTGCTCCGCCATTCATTATGATCACGGCTGATCATCCAACTCAGTAACCTGTTCCCGCTCTTGCCAGACAGGGATAAACAATTGTTGCAGTTCATCCATGCGCTCTTTAAATGTTTGCCATTGCCTATCCACCATAATCCCTTTAAGTATTGTTTCCCAATCGTCATAGCCGACTCGTGCCTCATAGCTTCGTAGTTTCCTTTACTAAGATTCAGGACCCTAGTCTCGGAATCAACTACATCACTCTCCACCTTGATGAAGAATTCTATCATATTATGGTCACTCATCCCCAAGGGGTCCCGCGCCACTAGATTGTCAATTATTCCTCTCTCATAACACAATACCCAGTCTAGGATGGCCTGTTCTCTAGTTGGTTCCTCAACCTATTGGTCCACAAAACTATCCCATATACACTCCCAGAGTTCCTTCTCTATGGTATTGTGACTATTTTGATTTGCCCAAATCTATATGCAGATTAAAGTCACCCATAATTACAGATGTTCCTTGATCGCCTGCATCTCTAATTTCCTGTTTAATGCCATTCCCAACATCACAAGTACAGTTTGGGGGTCTATATACAACCCCCACTAACATTTTTTTCCCCTTAGTGTTTCGCAGCTCTACCCATACAGATTCCACATCGTCAGAGCTAATATCTTTCCTCACTATTGTGTTAATTTCCTCTTTAACCAGCAATGCAACTCCATCACCTTTTGCTTTTTGTCTGTCCTTCCTAAATACTGAATACCCCTGGATGTTCATTTCCCATCCCTAGTCACCTTGCAGCTATGTCTCCGTAATCCCAACTTTCTCATACCCGTTTACATCTATTTGTGCAATTAATTCATTGACTTTATTGCGAATGCTGCATGCATTAAGCATTCTGTATACAACTACAAGAACACCCTCTCTGTGTCTCCTTAAGTGGGGAGAAAGTTATTGAAGAGAGTTTCCCAGACCCTTATAATATCTGGGATATTTAAAACTTAGCTATAATTATTTTTAAATGGGCTATACAAAAGATAGTCATATTCTCTTAGTTTTCTTTCTTTGAGGGAAGACTAGTTCATAAGAACATAAGAAATAGGAGCAGGAGTATGCCATTTGGCCCCCAAGCCTGTCCCGCCATTCAATAAGATCATGGCTGATCTGCCCCAGATCTCAACTCCTCTTTCGTGCCAGCTCCTCATAGCCCTCAACTCCCCAATATTTCAAAAATCTATCTACCTCCTCTTTAAATACTTTCAGTGATCTGGCCTCCACAACGCTCTGGGGTGGAGAATTCCAGAGATTCACTACCCTCTGAGAGAAGAAATTCCTTCGCATCTCAGTTTTAAATGAGTGTCCCCTTATTCTCTAACTATGTCCCCTAGTTTGAGATTCCCCCACTAGTGGAAACATCTTCTCAACATCTACCCTGTCAAGCCCCCTCAGAATCTTGTACGTTTCAATAAGATCACTCCTCATTCTTCTAAACTATAATGAATAAAGGCCTAACCTGTTTAGCCATTCTTGATAAGTCCGCCCCTTCATCCTGGGAATCAGCCTAGTGAATCTCTTTTGAACTGCCTCCAATGCTAGTATATCCTTTCTTAAATACGGGGACCAAAACCGTACACAGTAGTCCAGGTGCAGCCTCACCAACACCCTGTACCCTGTAACAAGACTTCCCTATTTTTAAACTCGAACTCCCCTCGCAATAAAGGCCAAAATTCCATTTGCCTTCTTAATTACTTGCTGCACCTGCATGCTAACCTTTTGTGCTTCATGCACAAGAACACCCAGATCCCTCTTTGTTGTACTTTTTTGGAGTCTCTCTCTCCATTTAAATAATAGTCTGTCTTTTGATTCTTCCTACCAAAGTGCATGACCTCACAGTTTCCTACATTAAACTCCATCTGCCAAGTTTTTACCTACTCACTCAACCTATCTATATCCCCTTGCAGATTCCTTATGTCCTCATCACAACATGTCCTCCCGCCTATTTTGTATCATCAGCAAATTTGGATATATTACACTCTGCCCTCTCCTCCAAGTCATTAATATAGATAGTAAATAATTGAGGCCCTAGGACTGATCCTTGTGGCGCTCCACATTTCTTCAGACCCAAACAATTGTCTGTAGGAATCTGTCTGGTCTGAACTTAACTAAGGGAGACTTACAGGATGTATGCTTGATTTGGTTTAGTCCCTATAAGGGGTTAATGTCATAAATCACTTCACTAATGTCCTTTAGGGAAGGAAATCTGCTGTCCTTACCTGGTCTGGCCTACATGTGACTCCAGGCCCACAGCAATGAGGTTAACTCTTACATGCCCTCTAAAATGGCCTAGCAAGCCACTCAGTTGTACCTAACTGCTACGCAGTCAATAAAAAGGAATGAAACTGGACGGACAACCCAGCATCGACCTAGGCACCGTAAACGACAACGGCAAACCCGGCCCTGTCAACCCTGCAAAGTCCTCCTTACTAACATCTGGGGGCTTGTGCCAAAGTTGGGAGAGCTGTCCCACAGACTAGTCAAGCAACATACGCATGGAATCATACCTTAACAACAATGTCCCAGACACTGAAATCACTGCAATTCCGAAGAAGGGTCACTGATCCGAAACATTAACTCTGCTTCTCTTTCCACAGATGCTGCCAGACCTGCTGAGTGGTTCTAGCATTTCTTGTTTTTATTATCACTGCAATCACTATCCCTGGGTATGTCCTGTCCCACCGGCAGGACAGACCCAGCAGAGGTGGCGGGACAGTGGTCTACAGTAGGGAGGGAGTTGCCCTGGGAGTCCTTAACATCGACTCCGGACCCCATGGGCAAGGTAAACTCTTACTGATTACCATCTACCGCCCTCACTCAGCTGATGAATCAGTACTCCTCCATGTTGAACACCACTTGGAGGAAGCACTGAGGGTGGCAAGGGCACAAAATGTACTCTGGGTGGGGGACTTAAATGTCCATCACCAAGAGTGGCTCGGTAGCACCACTACTGACCGAGCTGGCTGAGTAATAAAGGACATAGCTGTTAGACTGGGTTTGCGGCAGGTGGTGGGGGAACCAACACAAGGGAAAAACATACTTGACCTTGTCCTCACCAATCTGCCTGCCGCAGATGCTTCTGTTCATGACTGTATTGGTAGGAGTGACCACCGCACAGTCCTTGTGGAGACGAAGTCCCACCTTCACATTGAGGATACCGTCCATCGTGTTGTGTGGCACTATCACCGTGCTAAATGGGATAGAATTCGAACAGATCTAGCAATGCAAAACTGGGCATCCATGAGGCACTGTGGGCCATCAGCAGCAGCAGAATTGTACTCAACCACAATCTGTAACCTCATGGCCCGGCATATCCCCCACTCTACCATTACCATCAAGCCAGGAGACCAACCCTGGTTCAATGAAGAGTGCAGAATGGAGCAGCAACAGGCATACCTCAAAATGAGGTGTCAACCTGGTGAAGCTACAACCCAAGACTACTTTCATACCAAACTGCATAAGCAGCATGCAATAGACAGAGCTAAGCGATCCCATAACCAATGGGTCAGATCTAAGCTCTGCAGTCCTGCCACATCCAGTCGTGAATGGTGGTGGACAATTAAACAACTAACTGGAGGAGGTGGCTCCACAAATATCCCCATCCTCAATGATGGGGGAGCCCAGCACATTAGTGCAAAAGATAAGGCTGAAGCATTTGCAACAATCTTCAGCCAGAAGTGCCGAGTTGATGATCCATCTCAGCCTCCTCCTGAAGTCCCCAGCATCACAGATGCCAGACGTCAGCCAATTCGATTCACTCTGTGTGATATCAAGAAACGACTGAAGGCACTGGATACTGCAAAGGCTATGGGTCCTGACAATATTCCGGCAATAGTACTGAAGACCTGTGCTCCAGAACCTGCCGCACCCCTAGCCAAGCTGTTCCAGTATAGCTACAACACTGGCATCTACCCGGCAATGTGGAATATTGCCCAGGTATGTCCTGTACACAAAAAGCAGGACAAGTCCAACCCAGCCAATTACCGCCCCATCAGTCTACTCTCAATCATCAGTAAAGTGATGGAAGGTGTCATCAACAGTGCCATCAAGCAGCACTTGCTTCGCAATAACCTGCTCAGTGATGCTCAGTTTGGTTTCCGCCAGGGCCACTTAACTCCTGACCTCATTACAGCCTTGGTTCAAACATGGACAAAAGAGCTGAACTCAAGAGGTGAGGTGAGAGTGACTGCCCTTGACATCAAGGCAGCATTTGACCGAGTATGGCATAAAGGAGCCCTAGCAAAACTGGAGTCAATGGGAATCAGGGGGAAAACTCTCCGCTGGTTGGAGTCATACCTAGCGCAAAGGAAGATGGCTGTGGTTGTTGGAGTTCAATCATCTGAGCTCCAGGACATCACTGCAGGAGTTCCTCAGGGTAGTGTCCTAGGCCCAACCATCTTCAGCTGCTTCATCAATGACCTTCCTACTATCATAAGGTTAGAAGTGGGGATGTTCGCTGATGATTGCACAATGTTCAGCACCATTTGAGACTCCTCAAATACTGAAGCAGTCCATGTAGAAATGCAGCAAGACCTGGACAATATCCAGGCTTGGGCTGATGTGGCAAGTAACATTTGCGCCACAAAAGTGCCAGGCAATGACCATCTCCAACAAGATAGAATCTAACCATCTCCCCTTGACATTCAATGGCATTACCATCGCTGAATCCCCCACTATTAACATCTTAGGGGCTATCATTGACCAGAAACTGAACTGGAGTAGCCATATAAATACCGTGGCTACAACAGCAGGTCAGAGGCTACGAATCCTGTGGCGGGTAACTCACCTCCTGACTCCCCAAAGCCTCTCCACCATCTACAAGGCACAAGTCAGGAGTGTGATTAAATACTCTCCACTTGCCTGGATGGGTGCAGCTCCAACAACACTCAAGAAGCTTGACACCATCCAGAACAAAGCAGCCCGCTTGATTGCCACACCATGCACAAACATTCACTCCCTCCACCAACGACGCACAGTGGCAGCAGTGTGTACCATCTACAAGATGCACTGCAGCAACGCACCAAGGCTCCTTAAACAGAACCTTCCAAACTCACGACCTCTACCACCTCAAAGGACAAGAGCAGCAGATGCATGGGAACATCACCACCTGCAAGTTCCCGTCCAAGTCACACACCATCCTGACTTGGAACTATATCGCCGTTCCTTCACTGTTGCTGGGTCAAAATCCTGGAACTCCCTTCCTAACAGCATTGTGGGTGTACCTACCTCACACGGACTGCAGCGGTTCAAGAAGGCAGCTCACCACCACCTTCTCAAGGGCAATTGGGGATGGGCAATAAATACTGGCATAGCCAGTGACGCCCACATCCCATGAATGAATTAAAAAAAACTCCCACCTCAGTCGTAACAGTATCCAGGTTGCTACTGTCCCTTTTATTCCATGAGCTATAACTTTACTCACATGCCTGTTGTGTGGCACTGTATCAAACACCTTTTGAAAGTCCAAGTACACAGACAAGAACACAAAAAATAGGAGCAGGAGTAGACCATATGGCCCATTGAGCCTGCTCCACCATTCAAAACGATCATGGCTAATCTTAGGATTCAACTCCACTTTCCCAACCACTCGCCATACCCCTTGATTCCCTGAGAAACCAAAAATCTGTCTATACCAGCCTTAAATCTATTCAACGATGGAGCATCCGGAACCCTCTGGGGTAGAGAATGCCAACGATTCACAACCCTTTGAGTGAAGTAATTTCTCCTCACATCAGTTCTAAATGATTGGCACCTTATTCTGAGACTGTGCCCCTGTCTTTTAGATTCCCTGAACAGCAGAAATAATCTCTCAGTGTCTATCCTATCCAGCCCCATTAGAATCATATATGTTTCAATGCGATCACCTCTAATTCTTCTAAATTCCAGAGAATACAGGCCCAATTTACTTAGTCTCTCATCATAGGACAACCTCTTCATCCCAGGGATCAATCCATTTAACCTTTGTTGCACTGCCTCCAATGCAAGTATATCCTTTCTTAAATATGGAGACCAAAACGGCACACAGTAGTCTCGATGTGTTCTCACCAAAACCCTGTACAATTGTAGCAATACTTCCTTATTCATGTACTCCAATCCCCTTGCAATAAAGACCAACATGCCAATTGCCTTCCTCATTGCTTGTTGTACCTGCATGTTAACTTTCTGTGATCCTGTACAAGCACACCCAATGTTAAACTGCAGAAAGCGTGGAAGGATAATGCTGGAGCCTATATTTAGTTTCACATTTATTGTGCAGAATAAAAAGATTACAAACATGTAGCTCCTCACTCAAGCCCTTCACCAGTCTCAGTGAGTGTCTGCTTATATGTGTTCAACTAAGATCCCAATTAATACCCTTCACCTGCATATAATCAAACCATTGATACACAATGGACAGATTAACAGATTCCCTTCTTTTACAATACAACTTGGATTAACATGCTCAAACAACATTTCAAAATAAATTCCATATTATACACAAAGTATTAACATGCTCAAAGAACATTTCAAAATAAATTAATATACATTCCATATTGGGCACAAGATATTACATTGTGAGATGCCCTTCCTCTAGCACCGCTAACAATTTCTTTGTACTAGCATTTCTTTTTGTGAAACAATCAGAGAGCTGAAGACTTGCATCTACCCATTTAAGTTTGGCAATTTCCTTTCTCTCCAGCATTTGTTTCAATCCAGCAAGGTCAATACATAGTCTTTTCTCACTCATATTTCTTGTAGAGTGTGCATTGTCCCACAAAGAACGATTATACACATAACATTCAATGGGTATCCTATCTTCAGTATGTCCCTTGTTCAGAATTTCACGCAAAATATTTGACAAATAGAACCCCATATCCACTGCCTCCACAAGACCAAGTGTTTCCGCAGCTAAAATACTTCTAACAACCCATTTTATTTTCTTAGCCTCCCAAGCTGAAGGACAACATTTCCCATTTTTCACCCATCAGAAATATTATGAAGCCAGCTGCACTCAAATACCCATCAGCAAGATTAGCATGTGAAGCATCACTAAAAATTATTAGCTTCATGTTCTTTGGGTCACCTAAGGATGGGAACTTCGGTACACATTTCTCCAGATTTAGGTTTTTCAATGTTTTATTTGCACTTAAAAAATTCTCAACTTTTGTATATTTCATCATCATGCTTAACTCCAGAACATCAAAACTAGCATCAGGCCTGGTCTGAGAGCACAACCAGTTTAATTGACCAACCAAGCTTCACAATTGCTCAGTCTCTGGTTTAGATAGATCACCATCTTTCTGTGATGACCTAACATGATTAACCGGGATGGGAGTAACACTCTCTAAATAGGATTGTTGATTTAAAGTTATTCCAGACTTAGTCTGCTTAATATCTGAACCAATATATTTAAAGGCCCCACAAGCCTGCCTCCCAATCTTAAATTCTGCCCTCATCTTATTAATAACATATTTCTCAAAATTCGCAGTACCACCCCAGAAGAAATCATCAATGTGCATCCTGAAGATACCTGAAAGTTTCCCTTTATGATACCAATAAAACATTGCATGATCTGCTTTTAGTTGAACAAAACCAATTTTCAACAAAACAGATCTCACCAAGAAAAAACACCTGAAAGCACCATTAAGGCATAGATGCATTTGTTCAGTTTCCATAATTACCCTTCTGCATCTGCTGCCTCTTTAGGTGGTTTCAGATACACTTCTCTCTGAAAAGTATCACCTTGCAGAAATGCAGCTTTTATGTCAATGGATCTACACTCCCGTGAATATGTGGCCAAAAGAGCCAAAAAGATTTTCAAGATTACTTTTCCAGCTGTGGGGATGTCCACTCTAACATTAGTATCACCCTGTCGCTCTTCAGAGCTTCTTGCAACTAGCCAATCTTTAGTCTTATAAGTTCCATCAGGAAGGACTTTTTCAGTACAAATCCATCTATTTGACAAGGCTGGCTGTCCCCTATCTGGTACCTCAGAATAAAATCCAAACTCTCTCCAACTCACTAATTCCTTATGTTTTGCTTCCCTTATTAGTTTATCCTCAAGTTTATTGGCAACCACTAAAACTTCACAGTCATTAGGACTTCTGCTTCTAGTTCTATTCTGAGGCTGCTGTCTAGCCTTTGTTTCATTGTGGAATCTGTTCAAACTATGGTCTCGATTACCACTTTGATGTCTTTTGGAACTACAGCTAGAAGATCTCCCTTGCAATTTATCAGAGGCTCTTTCTTCAGCATGTGATCGCTTCTTTACGCAAGAATCATTTCCAGACCCACTATTAGAACTTGCACTATGCTTTCTTACCCCCCACTCTTTCATCCCATTCTGCCAGTCCATGGATCTTGCTTCTTGCCATCATCTTGAACATTTAACCAATATTTAAACTTGCCTGTTGATTTTCCTGCATGTCCACAATTGTTGCATCCCTCCATTTATCAAACCCCTCTGGAATATATGTCACCCGAGTACCTACTCGGGCAATTGGCCTTTGGATGTGATAGCTTTTTCCTGAGCATCATGATCGGTTACATTACTATCCAACTCTTGATCTACCTCTGCCTCACGACCTTTATGAGAAAACACATGAGTATTTGAGGTACAAGGTGCCTGTTTTCCCTCTATCAGCTACTCAGATTCTGAGATTTTGTAATCAACGCCAATTAATCGTGAAGAATGAACCTTAACAGTTTGATTTCCATGCTTGATAACTACCATCTTACCATCCCGACCGATTACCTTACCAGGGCCCTTCCATTCCTTATGGCCTTCTCTTTTATAATAGACCAAATCTCCTGAACTAAATTTCACCTCAGATGGCCTTATATGATGCCTCAGATATCTGTGTATTTTCTCAGCGACCTCAGCCTTGATGAAAGCCTGTCACCCTGCATGTAAAGCATTCAAATGTGTGGAAAAATTGAACTAATTACAGTACCTTCTAGAGCAGGAGGACTGTTGCACATTACAGAAGGCAATTTGGGATTCTGCCAATTGATAAGGACTATATCCTCCAACCATCTGAAGTGAATTCTTCGCATGAACCATCCATTACAGGGCAGTTGTCAACTTGCAGTTTGGCTGGTCAGCTAAGATTTTATGTAACATTTCATCAGCTACTGTGTGATTCCTTTCACAAAGCCCATTGCTGCAGTATTCATAACCGTAATGTTCATGTTTTCACATATATCCTGGAACTCGTCATTGGCAAATTCTCCTCCATTATCAGTCAGAAACTTAGCTGGTACCCCAAGCCCAGTCCGTATCCATTTCTCCATAATTTTTTCTATAATCACCCTTCTTGTCCTTACTATTTATTATTGTAGAAAGACTAAATCTAGTTGCTAGGTCTATAAAATGTAGAATGAAAATATTCTTGTCTTTGTCCCATACCTTTAAATCCATGGCAACTACCTCATTAAAGTCACGTGCCAATGGAAGGTTGGCAATAGGACATAATGATGTCCTCCGATACTTTTTACAGATTTCACACTTTTCACTAATCTCTTCTATTATCCTTGTATACTCTTCATCAATCACACCTGCATCCTTTAGCAGGGTCTCTGACAAGAAGGGTGAGCAAATTGTCTGTGTAACTTTAAGACAATTTGCCTTTTATCTCTCTGATTCTTAACACCCGATGCCATCAATACTTCTCTAACACTGACTAGAAACATCAGGTTTTGTTACCTCATTGGGTAAACTGCAAATTCACTGACTTCCAAAAAATAATTGCCTTATCATGCTCCATATCAAGTTTCATTTATGCCTTTTTCATTGAAGGCTTACTCAACAGTAAAGATATCTCACTGGAGACTACATCAGTATTACTACTCTCTTCAGTGACTCAATGTGTTATCATCACCAAACCTAAAGCTGGTAGTACTTTTATACTCCTTAACTTTGCATCGATCCTCACTACTGAGTGAAACCAGATAACACTGTAACCAATCAGTTCCACATACTGTCGACGTGCAAGCCCTATCCAATACAGTACAGTTGAATGAATCCACAACTAACACATTCATCACAGATTGGAAGGTAACAAATGTCACCCCACTATTTAAGAAGGGAGGTAGAGAGAAAACAGGGAAATACAGACTTGTTAGCCTTACATCAGTAGAGGTGAAAATACTGGAATCTATTCTAAAGTATGTAATAAATGGGCACTTTGATAATAATGATCTGATTGGGCATCGTCAACATGGATTTATGAATGGGAAATCATGTTTGATGAACCTGTTGGAGTTTTTTGAGGATGTTACTGAAAGAACTGATAAAGGGGAATCAGTGGATGTAGTATACTTGGATTTTCAGAAGGCTTTTGATAAAGCCCCCACATGAGGTTAGTTAGCAAAATTAAAGCACATGGGATAGGAGGTAATATACTGGCATGGATTAAGGATTGGTTAACAGAGAGTAGGAATAAATGAGTCATTCTCGCGTTGGCAGGCTATGACTAGTGGGGTACCGCAAGTATCAATACTTGGGCCCAGCTGTTCATAATATATATGAATGATTTGGATGTGGGGACCAAATGTAATATTTCCAGGTTTGTGGACGACATTAAACTAGGTGGGAATGTGTGTTGTGAGGAAGATGCAAAGTGGCTTCAAGGGGATTTGGACAGACAGTGAGTGGGGAAGAACATGGCAGATGGAATATATTGTGGAAAAATGTGAGGTTATCCACTTTGATAGGAGGAATAGATGTGCAGAGTATATCTTAAATGGTAAGATATCAGAAAGTGGAAATGTACAAAGGAACCTTGGTGTCCTCATCAATAAGTCACTGAAAGTTAACATGCAGGTGCAGCAAGCAATTAGGAAGGCTAATGGCATGTAAGCCTTTATCGCAAGAAGATTTGAATACAGGAGTGGTGAAGTCTTGCTTCAATTGTATAGAACCTTGCTTAGACTGCACCTGGAGTACTGTGTGCAGTTTTAGTCACCTCACCTTAGGAAGATTATTATTGCCATAGAGAGAGTGCAGTCAAGTTTCACCAGACTTGTTCCCGGGATGGCAGGACTGTCCTATGCAGAGAGATTGAAGAAATTGAGCCTGTATTCTCTAGTTTCGAAGAATGCAAGGTGATCTCATTGAAACCTACAAAATACCTAAAGGGACAGACTGGATAGACTCAGGTAAATTGTGTCCCCTGGTTGGAGAGTCTAGAACCAGGGGACACAATTTAAAAACAAGGGAGAAGCCATTTAGGACTGAGATGAGGAGAAATTTCTTTACTCAGAGGGTTGTGAATCTATAGAATTCTCTACCCCAGAGGGCCGTGGAAGCTCAGTCATTGAATATGTTTAAAGTAGAGATTGACAGATGACTAAATACCAATGACATAAAGGGATATGGGGATAGTGTGGGAAAAAGGCATTGAAGTGGATGATCATCGTATTGAATGGCGAAGCAGGATGGGCTGAATGGCCTATTCCTGCTCCTATGTTCCTATGTTCCAAGGTGAGGGTGTGCAGGTACTGGCACATCTGTGGAATGTGGCTCTCAAGCGGGTCATCGACATCTTGATTTTGGAAGCCATGCAGTCGTATGCCTCGGACATGGCAGCAGTCATGCATGGATGGACTCCTCCATTGTCGCTCTGCCTTACTTCTCATTGCAACTCTGAAATTATTGAACTCAATGTTCAGTCCGGCAGGCTGTAGTGTGCCTAATCGGTGGAAAGAGAAGCAGAGTCAACGTTTCGGGTCAGCGACCCTTCTTCGGAACTGACAAATATTAGAAAAGTCACAGGTTATAAGCAAGTGAGGTGGGGGTGGGGCAAGAGATAACAAAGGAGAAGGTGTAGATTGGACAAGGCCACATAGCTGACCAAAAGGTCATGGAGCAAAGGCAAACAATATGTTAATAGTGTGTTGAAAGACAAAGCATTAGTACAGATTAGGTGTTAATGGACTGAATATTGAACAGCAGCAAGTGCATACCTGAAAAAAAAAGTGGGTAAGCAAACTGAACAAACTAAGATGAAATGAAATAAATGCAAAAACAAAAGATTGTAAAAAATGTAAAAAAGAAAAAATAACTAAAAATGAAAGTAAAATGGGGGGCTGTCATGCTCTGAAATTATTGATCTCAATGTTCAGTCCAGCAGGCTGTAGTGTGCCTAATCGGTAGTGTGCCTGCTCTGACGTCAGCTGACACCGTGATTGGTATCTCACCTGCCGCACCCGCCACGTGATTGGGGGAGACAGTTGCTTCCATCATGTTTAATGGCTGCCTACTGCATAATTGCAGCAAGGCATGCCACTCATGTAATATGTGGGACCATCGCCATTTTCTGCACCCACCGGCAGGATCATTAAATTCAGCCATTGTCATGAGTACCTTTGTGTTATCTTAAGTAAAATAATGATGTATGTGGATTCCAGTTCCTTGAAGATCTCTAGAAGGTTTAGTAACAGCTAAACTAGTATGTACAATACAGAGCAAACTATATACAGAACCTTTGTCCGGGGTGTTGCTGTGCAGAGTGACTATGGCTTCTAGTCACATGACTACCTCCTGGTACTTAGCGTATTAGTATACTGAGTTCTTAAAGCAATATCAACTCTAAAAGCGATCATACAACATTCCCTTTCTTTCCAAAGATAAGTCTTGTATGATACAAGGAAAAACACATTTTTGGATAATATCAAAATTAGTTATACAGGGATAGAGATTAATAAAACTTACAAATATAAAGGGAAGGATTGTGAAATTTACAAATGTAAAAGCTTAAAAGTCCATATATCATTTCAGTGGTTTGACAACTCTTCCAGATCTGGTTATGGTGTAACCTTCTGTGGATGTGCATTTCACCCTTGGCTATTCTTGGCTAGCAGACGTGTTGTCAATGTGCTGGTTGTTGTCCTGTTGTTCCGTCACACCTCATTGGAGTGTGTTCATTTGAGTCCGCTGTGCGCCGTTGGAGTATTGCACACTTCTCTTAATTGGCTTTGGTTCCTCCTCAACACTGCTCCATTAGATGTTGTAACCTAGTAAGACACAGGCTTACTGTATACTTTGGATACCTCTGCGGGTAACCATGTTCTCATCGTGGGGTGTATGACCCTGACCTTTTGTCCTACATGTAGTTGAGGTAGTTACGCTCCTGCATGTTAGTCATGCATCATCTTCATTCTGCCTTGTTTTTCGAGCAGTGTCTCATGCATCTCGGAGAATTTGGACAGATGATGGCATGGCAAAATTGTTCTCACTGGTCTGCTAAACATTATCTCTGCTGGTGATGCTAAGCCCACATCCATAGGTGTAGATCTGAGGTGTAACATGGCAACACGAAAATCTTGCTTCGTTGTCCTACACTTCAGGATAAGCAATTTAACTGTGCGAACCAGTCGCTCGGCAAGACCGTTAGACCTAGGGTAACGTGGTGAGGAAGTCACATGGTTTACACCCCATTTGGCACACATATCCCTGAAAGGTCTACCCATATACTGTGGCCCATTGTCAGAAATAATTTCTTCAGATGCACAGAAAAGACTGAATATGGCACTCAATGTGTCTGCGACAACTGCGCTGGAAGTGTCTTTCACCTGTCTGACAATTGGAAATTTGTAGAAATAGTCAGTGACTAAGATAAAGTTGTCTCCATTCACTGTAAATAGTTCAGTGGCAATTTTGGACCAAGGGACTGATTCAATCTTGCGAGGGTGTAGAGGTTCTTTACATTGTTGTGGCTGGTGGCTCTGGCATGCCTCGCACATCCTCACCAACTTTTCAATGTCACCGTTGATCCCTGGCCAATAAACAGTGTCTTGTGCCAGTCGTCTCATTCGCTCTATGCCCATAAGGCCTTGGTGAAGTTTTGACAAGATGTCCTGTCGGAGAGCTTTGGGCACAATCATTTGTTTTCCCTTGAAGTTTACGCCTCTCAAGATACCGAGTTCATCTCTATAAGGCCAAAAGTATCTGAGGGTTTCTGGCACCTCTTTTATCATATCAGGCCATCCTTCCATGATGACTCTCCATGGTGCATTCAGTTGTGGGTCATTGGCTGTTTCTGATTGCAGTTGGTCATGTTTGTGCTGACCAAAATGCAATAAATTGATTTTGAGCACATCTTCCACCTCGATGTCCAGACTGTCTACTTGTAGACGTCTTCATTCCTGTTTGGATTTGCCAATCTGCTCAGCGTACCCGAGGTGACCATTTTGGTACCCGGTTTGTAGCAGACGTCGAAGTCGTACCCCTGCATTTTCACTAAAAGTCGCCGTAGTCGAGGTGGTGTGCTTGTCAATGTGCCAGATCATCTCCAGTATTTTGTGATCGGTTTCCACAGCGAACTGCTTACCGAACAGGTAGGTGTGGAACCTTGTGATTCCAAACACCAGAGCAAGTGTTTCACGCTCTATCTTTGAGTAATTGGATTGTGTTGAGGATAAGCATTTGGATCCGAATGCAATTGATTTGCCAGTCTGTACACTCCTAGCCTTTTCTATCAGGCGTCAACTTCCAGGATTGTCTTCTTCCTTGGATTATATGACTGCAGGGTAGAAGTTTCTGCTGACAATGCTTGTTTGAGAGACTCAAGCATATGCTGATGGTCCTCCTGCCACACATATGGTACGTCTTTTTTTAAGAGCTCTCAGTAATGATGCTTCATCAGAAAAATTTGGAATGTATGGTATCAAGAAGTTGAAAAATCCAAGGCATCTCTGTAGATCTTCTTTGTCTTGTGGGGTTGGCATATGCCTTACATCTTCGACTTTTCCTGGGTCAGGACGGATTCCGCAACCTGAATAGAAATTGATCTGACTTACATTCACCTGGCACTTCTTGCCACCAAAAACGAGCCCTTCACGACGAGCTACTGCCATCAGTGAATGAAGATTTCGATCATGCTCTTCTTTGATTTTGCCCATTACTGCAATATCATCGGCAATGCATATACATCCAGGCACGTTTTCTATAATTTTGTCCATATGCTGCTGAAACAGATCTTGACTGACAGATAAGCTGAAGGGCATTCTCTGGAAGCAATACCTTCCAAATGGTGTCCTGAATGTGGCGATTTCCTGAGAGTCCTTAGCTAGGTGTACTGACCAATATCCATGTTTAGCATCAAACTTGGAGAAGAATTTGGCTCCTGTGAACTTGGGTTTCAATTCCTCTGGTGTTGGAATCTTGTGAGGGCATCTCTTTAGGGAGAGGTTTAGATGCCTTGGATCTAGACATACCCTGATTTTTCCATCCTTCTTTAGCACGCACGTAATTGAGCTGCACCAGTTTGTGTGATGATGCACACAACGGATGATGCCATTACATTCCATGTCATCTAACTCACGCTTAAGCTTTTCTTGTACGTGCACACTGCACTTTCTGGGAGGGTCAATTGACGGAACTGCATCCTCTCTGAGGTGCAGTACGGCATCATCTTTGAAATCTCCTATGCCATCAAATCTGTCCAGGTACATTTGTTGTAAGTTCTGGAGTGACTCAATGCAGGTACCCTTGGTCTTTTCTGTTGTAATGGGTACATTGGCAATCTCGTGGATAGTCACGATGTTGAGGTCCTTATATGCTGGTAGTCCTGCCACTGCTGGTCCACTCGTGTCTACCAGGTAAAATATTTATGGTTTCCATGCCGACTTGCCATAGCTGCATTGCATTGGTAGTGTGCCACTGCAAGGGATGGGTGACCCATTGTATGCAGTTAACTTGGCAGTTGTCAGTTGTATCATTAATTTCCAACAACCCCAGTACATATCCTTCAGGATTCGGACTGGTAGGATATTTGCACTAGCTCCCATGTCAATCTTAGTCCTGAGTGTGTGTTTGGCAACTTTCTTTGGGCACATGATATTAATACTAGCAAAAACTTCCAGTTGTTTGATTTCATCAACACAATGTGTCAGGTACACAATGTGTCAGGTTCACAATGTGAAATGCCTGCTCATCCTCTGGCTGAGAATCGCTCCACTCTGAGTCCTGTCTCAGGTCTATTTTGCTGTGGACTTTGTGTATCTGTTTGCATTTATGCAGGTCTCTGGCACTCTCCTTGCTGCTGTTGCCATGTTGCTGCACCTGTCTTCTATTTGTTTGTGTCCTATTGTGACTTCTGGCTGCATTTTTGGAGCCAGATTTCTTGCATAGACAGATCCAGCGTCCTTTTGCACTGCATGCCTCGCACAGATCTTGAAATGCAGGACAATTTTGCAGTGAGTGGGAAAAACTACACTTACCACACAGCTTGCTTGCTTTTAGTGACATGGTTACTGTGCCGATACTGTCGGCTACAACCAGTGCTTGCAGATGCTGTTGTCCAGCTATAATGGCTTCGTATTTCCTGCCATCTTCTAGCAGCGCATCAATGCTGTGACCTTTCGTTTTCCCCAAGAGGTCTTTTTGAAATGCTTCAATAGGTGTTGAGACAATCACCAGATCCATTATTCACTCTGACATCACAGTTTCTGAAAAATCGCTTTTGTTGTCCTTACTATGGCATCTACTGATTCCTATGGCTATTGCCTGTAGCACATCAATTCCACGTGATGAATTCTAAAATTCACTCTTACCCGAAGCTGATCTTCTAGCACTTTCCATATCTTTGCAGGATCTTTCAGGTCCTCTTCAGATAAGTCAGAGGTATTGATTCTGTATAATCCCCTCATTTCCAAACTGCTATCAGTATTTTCACAGGCTGCTTCTCTGGTTCTGCAACCGCTTGGCCTATGAAGCAAACTGCGTTCTTTGTTTGAAAAGTTTGAAATTGGAATAGGATATCAATCGCCTTCCAGTTCATACTGGGAAATCTGATAGCCATCCTTCTGCTGCTGTTTTGCTTTCTGCTCTACAACTAACTTTGTTCAGCGCTGTGTGTGCCTTCAGCACTGTACTTATTAAGACTTTTCTATTTGTGGCTTAAAACTTGTTTTATTAACTCAGCACTCTTCCCCATTTAAGAAATTATTTTCTTCAAGCTAGTTGCGTTGACAGAGTGTAGCAGGTGCTTGACATTGTTCTGTTTTTTTTCTTTCAGCACTTCACTTGCATGTTTACACAGCCATTCGATAGACAGTTCAAGGGTTTTCCCCTTTGCTTTTTTATGCTAGAGTTTATTTATCTTCTTTGCACTTGACTGGTTTAATGATTTTTTTCAGCTTGACTGCTTTAATGGAGATTCTGTTGTGTTCGGGGGTTTCTGCACTTTCTTTTCACCACCTGACTTAGTTTTTGTTCAGTTCGCGCACTATTCAGGGTTTTCCCCTTTTTGTTCTTGCTCTCATGGAGCCTTTAAGAAAGGAATTTTTAAACAAATTCTTCAAAGGCTTTTTTTTTACTAGGAGTTCTTGATTGTCAGCACAATGACGTAGCTGATCACTTGCTTTTCAACCATGCTTCCATTCTATGGAGCTTTTCGCAGCCTTCTAAGGAATGTAGCTTTCTTTCACTCTTTTCAGGTACTTGTTTTAAAATTTCTTCATTTGTTTGCTATTTTACCCGTGGTCTTCAAGCTTATATCTTGTCTTTTCACCACCGCTGCCACCATGTCATGAGTTTCTTTGTGTTATCTTAAGCAACACAATGAGGTATGTGGATTCCAGTTCCTTGAAGATCTCCAGAAGGTTTATTAACAGCTAAATTAGTATATACAACACAGAGCAAACTATATACAAAACCTTTGTCCAGGGTGTTGCTGTGCAGAGTGACTATGGCTTCTAGTCACATGACTACATCCTGGTACTTAGCCCATTAGCATACTGAGTTCTTAAAGGGCCATCACTCTTAAAGCAATCATACAACAGCCATGGTTCCCCCATGACAAATGAAGTGTCCTGAAGTTCCACATGGTACAGGAATTGCATGTAACAGTCTCAGCTGACCATTCATGATCTAAGAAAAAACCTTTATTCCCTCTTTTCGAATCTAGTTAATACCTTGTATAAACTATTAATTTTAATTAATGCCTGTAGACCTGCTCTGTGCTGATACTCTTAATACTAATTCTCTTGCTGTTATACTTACCCCAATTGAAATTTTATTAATTAGTTTAATTAGTTAAGCTATAAATTTAATTTAGTACTTTATAGTTTCATACAGTTGAAAGGCCAAGATTGTTGAAGCACATTTGGTTAATGACTGTGCCTCTATCAGGATAATCTGTTCTTTATGCTACCAAAATGCTGTTTTTGACATATTAACTGTGCATAAATGGTGCAGGAATTACCCTTCTGGCAGGAAAATCAGTTAGAAGCCATTTCTGCCCAGTAAAATGTTTCCCTCAATTTTCCTTATGTTTTTTGTTCCTTTCCATGATCTGCCTGCTGAATCACAACTGACCTCATTGACATTATTATAATGAGGCCTAGTTGCGGTGCAACTCTGAGTTTCATGCATTTACACTCATAATGCATTCAGGGTTACTTTGACAGATTCATAAAGCACAGCTGCCACCAGGATCAGCTGATACAGGCAGAAGTGAAAAGTTGTTGTGACAGTAGAGTCTTGGGAATTTCATTGGTAATTTCTGCAGCTGGGAACTGCTTTATGTACAGAATTTTGTTTTGCCATACACACACACTTCGACTTGCTCCTCATAGGTCAGACAACAAGCAGATTTGAGTACCTGCCTTCCCCAACTCCCCATCACTGCCCACTCCCTGCCCGCAGTGAAGGCTTCTCAACGGCAGGGATGGCATTCCTCCTGGGCATACACTTGCATGCCATTATTCTGGCAGATAAGGAGCAGGAGCACAGAACAAAGGAACCTTTTGTGGCATTTAAGGGGGATGCATCTGACCAGATATTAACCTCTTCCACAGCATTATATCGACACAGTTTATGAGAATCCTACAGAGGAGATGCATACAAGAGTGTGCTTCACCAAGATGCTAATAAGGCAGCTGTCACCTACTGCATGATGACCTGGAGCTGCGGCTATATACCGACACTGTTATCTCTATCTATGCCTATGAAGGTGCCCATTACATTCAACCTTTATAGCACTGGCTCATTCCATGGTTGATCGCTGTAGTACCAACCTGACTGAAGTAGAGTATGCATTTTTAAGATGGTCTTTCTAGGATATCTGGTAAATTCATCACCTTTGGCATCACAGCAAGGCAGCAGTGAGATAGGATCACCTACTTACATCAGGTCGCTGACTTCTCCAGGGTCCAAGGTGCAATTGATAACATCGTTGCTGTTTAATGGGTACCCACAGAGAACCCCCTCAACTACCGTAACTACTTGCACCATTTATGCACAGCTAATGTGCCAAAAACAGCATTTTGGTAGCATAAAGTACAGATTGTCCTGATAGAGGCACAGAAACACTTCCTCAATGTACAGATTGTGTTTCACAACATGCAGAGGATTTGTCTTGTAAACACCCATATAGTAGCATAAATTAACAGGATGTATTTGGGATCAGATTTATTGGATCCTGGTAAAATTATGTTGAAGCATATACAACTCATTTTATTTGCACATTTTTAATTATTTTTGAATGGCAACACAGCAGACTCCAAAATGTCAGAAAGTGTCAAAAATCAAAATTTTCTGGGAATGCCCTCTAGTTGCCCTATAAAATAAATCTCATGCCTTCAGCACTATTATTTCCCTTCAGTAAGTTCTAAATACACCACTGATGGAAACTGTTCTTTAGATTTTTCCTCTGCAATAAAAGTGATGGAATATTGTAATTTAAGTTATGACAAATCTGTGTCTCACTGCAATTTCAGTTTAATTTGTCGGTTTCAGATGTCAACAGGCCTAAGTTTTTTTCTGTCAGAACTTTTGGAGCCACATCTGTTTTCTGAAACTGTCAGACAGCTTTCTCATATACATGAATGAATGGATGAATGAATGTAGAGTACACACAACTGGTGCTTACCAATGATGGAAGTATGGAACTTTCTCCCACAAAAACAGTAGGTGCTAGATCAATTAATAATTTTAAATCTGAGATTGACAAATTTTGATAGACAAAAGTATGAAAGGATGTAGAGCCAAGGCAGGTCAATGGAGTTAGGATACAGATTAGCCATGAACTAACTGAATGGTGGAACAGGCTTAGGGAGCTAAATGGCATACTCCTGTTCATATGTTATTCTTCCTGAATTCAGTTAGTTATATTAGTAGGTTTCTCATGTTTGTGTGAACCAGATTCCAGTTGGTAACCCACTCTGCAACTGGGGAAGGCCAAATCAACCATCATTAATGATGTCCAATATAGTTTTATAAATCCCAGTACTTTCTTATGTGGCAGGAGCTATAAGAAAATAAAATGAGTCTAAGCACTGTACAAGGTGTTAAATCCTGTTCCTTAATAGCACTTGAGCTTAGCATTCAAGGAAGGGATGGGAAATAGTGGCTGGGTTTTTGAGCCATTCCCACCCTACAAATCTGGGTCAAGGATAGACATGTTTGGGCAGGTCAACCATTCAAATGAATGTGTTCAACAAACAAAGCAGTAGTGAAATGGTTAAATAGGTGGAAACAAATGTACCAGCTACTTGCAGGAAGTCAAACAATAAGGCTAAATTAGAGCAAAGAAAAAATATAATTGGGAGGACATGCCTTGCAGGGCCTGTTTTATTTGGGCAGTGAGTGCCAGGTGCTGAAACTACTTTATGGGACCTAGACATAATTTGCATGTTTTGCAAGGCCCTAATGAGCTGAGTACAGCACATGTATATAGGCTGTTAGAGCCACAGATACTTCTAGGCTACATTATTACATGTGCCATGTGCAACAAGTGTTCAACAGGCAGCAGCACCCCAGGAGGGCAAAACATTACATTATCAGCACCAATGCTGACAGAAACCTGCTTAGGAGGAATTTGGATTTTTTGGAATTTTCAGTGGTTAAATTAGTTCATTGTATGAATTTGGTTATTGTACAGTATTGCTGTCATGTAATGGAGTTTTCCTTCATGATAGGAGCCATTTTCCAGGTGAAAGTTAGAGTGAAAAGGGTCCTTGTTTGTGTTTGTGCATTTCCGGTCATAGCTCAAGAATGGCTGACCATGGGACAGCACGGGCACCCAGGTGTTCAGTCCCTGCACTGGAGGTCTAGGTGAGGAAAGTGAAAGAAGAGCTGTTTTGTATCCTCAGGGGGACAGGAGGACCTCCAGACACATGATGAGAAGACAAAAGGAACAGATAGCTGCAGCAGTCAATGACAGGAGTATAGCCCCGAGGACCTGGATGCAGTGTCAGAAGAAGTGTAGTGATCTCGCAAAAATGGTTAATGTCAGTGAATGCATTTTCAAATGCCATATCCTACCAACTGCACCAATAGCCTCAACCACTATTCAATTCACCACACCCCTCCATCACTCACCTACCAACAATCTCTATCAATCAGGACTTACATGCTTCATCTCACCCTCACACACTTAGCACTGTTGCAAGCTTCAACACCACATCTCACAGCTTGTGCACACTTCCAGCTCTTCAACCATGCTGAGCACATCACTCAAACACATTGCACAACACACACTCATACCCTTATCTCTCTCTTGCAGGAGAACGTGGCACACAATTGGAGGCAGCAGTAACTAACAAGGGGGAAAGGCTCACCTGCATGTACTAGCCTCCATGAAGGAGACTGTGCTGGCCTTTGTGGGAATGGCCATTGCTGAGTCTGTGACCACCGGCAGGGCTTAATCCATTGAAGATGGTGGTATCCACGTAACTAATACTTCTCCCATCCTGCTTCTCCCTCATCCCACAATCTCTTCTGACTGAGAAACTGCTGACGATGCAAGCATGCGTTTCTTAAGTTCTCCTCCTCCATCACTGTTGTATGATTGCCTTTAAGAGTGATGTCCCTTTAAGATCTCAGCATGCTAATGAGCTAAGCACCAAGATGTAGTCATGCAACTACAAGCCAGATTCACTTTGCAACTTTAACACCTAGAGCAAGGTTCTGTAAATAGTTGCTCTGTAGTGTATATGATAGTTTAGCTGTTAATAAACCTGTTTGAGATTTTCAACAAACTGGACTCCAAGCATTTCATTAATGTTGCATCAGATAACATAAAGAACTCATTACATGGTGGCAGCTATGGTGGAAACACAAGATCTGAGATTGAAGACCACAGGTAAAACAGCTTTGAAAACTACCCTTCCTACAGCCAAAAGAGAGCAAATTCAAAAGAAATACTGGCCCAAAAAGTGGAAAGAAGGAAGAACTTACTTTCAGCTGTAGAAGACAGAGCTCAGAACGGCAGGCTGCAATTAAAGTCCTGCGATCAGGTGAGTCATTGGGTCGAGGGATACTGGTTTAAAAAAAAGCTTCGAAGTGCTTAAAAAAGTGATTATTTTCAAATAAAAACAGGGAAAACCCAATTCCTCTCCCAGACTGATCGAGGTCGGGGCCATTACAGGAAGTGTCTGATAGCAAAAAGTGCGGGAAGGCCTCCAACACTGCAAAGTCTCCATTCATGCAGCCAAAGTAAAAAAAATCATTGAATCACTTGAGCGTAAAATGAGAATTACCATTCAAGCAGCCACAGCTAAGAAAACATTATTAATCCAATCAGGTGTAAAGAACATAAACAAACTCTAGCAAAAAAGATCAATCGAACTGCCTATTGAACAGCTGTGTAAACAGACAAGCTTAAGTGCTGCAAGCAAGATAAACAGAGCACACTTTCAAACACCTGCTCCTCTCCATCCAAGCAGCCTGTCTAAACAACAGAGAATTTCTTAAAGGGGAAACAGTGCAGAGTGAATAGAACAAAACTAAAGACCAAAAAGCAAAAGAACAGCAGAAGGATGGATACCAAATTTTCCAGCGTGAACTGGAAGTCTATTGATAACCTATCCGAGTTCAAACTTTTCAAACAAAGAATGCAGTTATATTTAACAGACTGGGTGATTGTGGAACCAGAGAAGCAGGCTGTAAAAATGATGATAACAGTTGAAAATGAAGGGTCATACGGAATCAACACCTCTGGCCTATGTGAAGATGACCAGAAAGATCCCACAAAGATATGGAAAGTGTTGGAAGATCAGCTCCGATTAAGAGAGAATTTTAGAATTCACTGCATAGAATTGATGTCCCACAGGCAACAGCCACTGGAATCAATAGATCAGTTCGTCAGTAGATGCCGTTGTAAGGGCAACAAATGCAATTTTTCAGACACTGAGCCGACATAGCAACTAATGGAGCTGGTAATTGAACCCATTGAAGCGTTTCAGAAAGTCCTCTGGGGGAAAAAAAGGTCACAGCATTGATGCGCTGCTAGAAGATGGCAGGAAATGCAAAGCCATTGTAGTTGGACAACAGCATCTGCAAGCATTAGGTGCAGCCAACAGTATTAGCACAATAACCGGGTCGCAAAAAGCAAGCAAGCTATGTGGTAAATGTGGTTTGTCCCACTTTCCGCAAAGTTGTCCTGCATTTCAAGATCTGTGCAAGACGTACAGTGCAAAAGGACACTGAGCCCGCCTATGAAGAAGTCTGGCTCCAAAGATGCAGCCAGAAGTTACAGTAGGATACCAGCAAACAGAAGACAGGTGCAGCAACAGGGCAACAGCAGCAAGGAGAGCGCCAGAGGCTTGCGTGAATGCAAGCCGATACACAAAGTCCACAGCAAAACAGACCTGAGACAAGACTCAGAGCGGAGCAATTCTCATCCAGAAGACAAGCAGGCATTCCACATTGTGAACCTGACACATCGTGTTGATGAAATCAAACAATTGGAAGCTTTCACTACCATTAACAAAGAAAGTTGGCAAACACACACTCAGGGTTAAGATTGACACTGGAGCTAGTGCAAATATCCTACCAGTCCGAATCCTGAAGGATATGTACTGGAGTTGTTGGAAGTTAATGATACAACCAGCAACCGCAAAGTTATCTGCATACAATGGGTAGACACGAGCGGACCAGCAGTGGCAGGACTACCAGGGTGTAAGGAGCTCAATATCATAATTATCCACGAGATCACCAAGGTACCTATTACAGCAGAAGAGACCAAGGGTACCCGCATTGAGTCACAGTTCCTCCAGGATCTCAGTAGTTCTGGTTTGGAGAGTACCAGACTCTTCTCAGAGATGCCACACCAAGAGGATAAAGATTCAAAATTAGATGGTGAAAGTTCTTCATCAACGGGAAGTGGCTTTTCGTGCTCCAGCAACTCAGAAGAAGAGATTGACGTAACTACTGAGAAACAAAGGTTGGCAGTGGGGAGCATTCCCAAGGGGAAGTCTCCAAGGACTAGAACCCGCGTGCCAGCATCAAATGGTGCAGTCTGGAAATACAGCAACAGCGCAACTATGCCACTCCTTCACTTCCGCTCTCTAGAGAACTGCCAGCACCACAATGAGCCAAAACAGACAAGTACCTCCATGAGGCGAAGTTCTCTTCCCCCAGCAAGTCCTCGACCTTGAGCCCCAGGAACTTCAGATGCGGAGGATGGGGAGAGGTGAAGGACACGCAATGTCCTGAAGAAGCAGAGGTGGAATGAGTTGTAGCATTGTCTGTTGGCTGTTCGAGATGAGGTGCTGGAACTTTCCAAGAATGTCAAGGCCTCAAAAGTGGTCATCCTGAGAAAAGCCACAGAGTATATTAGCAGGCTGAAGGCAGAGCAACAGAAACTGAATGCAGAGAAGGGGACACTTCAAAAAAAACAGGAACAGCTGAGGCGCAATCTCTCCAAGCAAGAGTTGTCAAACCACCGAAATGATTATGGACTTTTAAGCCTCTGCACTTGTAAATTTCACAATCCCTATTCCCATAATTGTAAATTTTATAATCTATATCCCATATAGCTAATTGTGATGTTATCTAATTTTTTTGTGTTTTGTGTTTTGTGTTTTTACTTGTAGCATACGAGACTTATCTCTGGAAAGAAAGGGGATGTTGTGTGATTGCCTTTGAGAGTGATGTCCCTTTTAGATCTCAGTATACTAATGAGCTAAGCACCAAGATGTAGTCATGTGACTCCAAGCCAGACTCACTCTGCAACAGTAACACCTAGAGGAAGGTTCTGTAAATAGTTTTCTTAGTACTGTATATAATGGTTGAGCTGTTAATAAACCTGTTTGAGATCTTCAACAAACTGGACTCCACGTATCTCATTTATGTTGCCTCAGACAACATAAAGAACTCATTACAATCACCACAATCATACCCTTGACCATTTTCCTATCAGATACCGAAGAACTGCAACCTGCCCAGGCAGTGGAAGAAAAACAAGAAGACGGTGAAGAGGAAGACATACCATCACTTGATTTCACAGCTGCAGCCACCAGCCTAGCAGCAGCGTAATTTAGAGGATAGGATATAGGGACAGGATCAACACATGGTGAGATACATGGCATGAGTACACAAAGCCAGGACGGGGGAAAGGTTAGTCTGGGGGCCAAATCACAGGAGGACGAGGTCACACACGAGTTCTGCTGCAGAGGACTCAGATGATGACTATGATGTGCCAGGCTACAGAAGAAGGATGATGGGTGTACATACCCAGAGGCTTGGTACACTGGAAAACCTAGCAGAAACCCAATGTTCAAAGTCAAGGAGTATGGGGAAGTCTGGCACCAACTTGGCACAGGGTCTTGCGCCAAGCTTGGAGCCCATCCTTTCCAACATGAAACAAATGGCCACCTCAATCAAGACACTGTGGAGCCAACCATGATGCAGCATCTGATGGCTGATGTCTCAGCTTCCAATGCAGCACAAACAACATCCAATCAATGTCTGAGTGCTGCAGTGGAAATTCAGACAGCAATCGTGCAACTTCAGCTACTCTTTCTTTTATTCATTCATTGTGGGCGTCACTGGTTATGCCACATTTATTGCCCATCCCTAATTGCCCTTGAGAAGGTGGTGGTGAGCTGCCTTCTTGAACCACTGCTGTCCATGTGAGGTAGGTACACCCACAGTGCTGTTAGGGAGTTCCAGGATTTTAACCCAGCAACAGTGAAGGAACGGCGATATAGTTCCAAGTCAGGATGGTGTATGACTTGGAAGGGAACTTGCAGGTGTTGATCTGCCCGTGCATCTGCTGCTCTTGTCCTTCTAGGTGGTAGAGGTCGCGGGTTTGGAAGGTGCTGTCTAAGGACCCTTGGTGCGTTGCTGCAGTGCATCTTGTAGATGGTACACACTGCTGCCACTGTGCGTCGGTGGTGGAGGGAGTGAATGTTTGTGGATAGGTGCCAATCAAGCGGGCTGCTTTGTTCTGGATGGTGTCAAGCCTCTTGAGTGTTGTTGGAGTTACACCCATCCAGGCAAGTGGAGAGTATTCCATCACACTCCTGACTTGTGCCTTGTAGATGGTGGACAGGCTTTGGGGAGTCATGGAAGCTCAGACTGCTGCCACTGGATATAAGCGTGCCATGGAACGCTTGCCATGGAAGCTCACCTGCCATGGAAGCTCAGACTGCTGCCACTGGATACAAACGTATAAAGGGGTTTCCAGGGAGTCACAGCACTCTTGCATCCTGTTCTCCAACTGATTTGCTCCCTAAAAAGACCCTCTGTGGATATGGCCTCCTGCTGAGAGCCTTTCTTCCCCTTTCCCTCCTCCTCCTCTCTGTTCTTGCAACATGTCCTGCTCTGCAAAGCCTCTGGTCATTCTCCCAGTTATGCTCAATCCCAGGAGGAAGCCCTACTAAGCCAATCATGTCTGGAAGCAAATGGTTTGTGCACAAGTCTTTATGTCACTAAAAGAAATTTCTCAGCACCAGCCAGATACTCTGTAGACTACTGAAACTTTCAACAGGTATGGAAAAGCACGCAAAATGTGTGGAATTGCAGCAACAGCTGGAAGAAACAATCCAACAACTAATCTGTAAGTAGTTGAAGACCCCTTTAAACAGCGCTGGTGGGGCTGGGGTGGTAAGGCGAGGGATTGGTTGGGGGAGTGGGGTGATGGGGATACTTCATCCCGTTAAATGCAGTTCAGCTGTGGGAGGTTAAGAGCGGGCACAGGATGGAACGTGAAGCTCCAAAATGGCAGCCTGGCATCAAATCAGCTGACATCATGATCTGCCTGCTCTGCATGCTGCCAGAGGACAATAGGGCTGCGCACACTAACCCCCTTACCAATGTGGTGCCGGATGCACTTCGCATCAGAAGTGTGTATGCGCACCACAGATGCCATTTCGGAAACCTACCGGCCCATCTAGCACCCAAAAAACTGGCGTTATGGGGCCCAGTTTCATCCCCAGAGGTTTGATGGGTTCTTTTTTAGTTTAATTAAAAAAGAGTCAAAAAGATGTGGGGATTTGTTTCATGGCAGGGATTTTATGTGGGTGATGGGGGTCTTAGCCACCAGCTGAAGTACATGCGAGAGCCCGGTGTTGCCGCCTCTGAGGAAAGGCTGCCGTATTGTAAGCCAATTAGGCACTTAATCGGATAGCAGCAGGCCTCCCCCAGGATTATGGACCCCAGTGACAGAAGTCCCACTTTCTGAGAGCTTCCAACCAATCAGAGACCAGCTCCCCCTCTGGTGATAGGCCCGCCCGCCACTGGGCTAATACTGGTGGAGGCAGATGAAGCCCTTAATTGGGCATTAATTGCCCACTTAAGGGCTTCAATGGGTGACGGGGCAGGAAGGCCATCCACAGGCCTTCCTGTCACGGACTTAATTAGGGTGGAGACGGGAAGTGACAGGGTCCCCCCTGCCACCATCCCACCTGATTAAATGCTCTCCCCACCTCAAAACTCACCGTGGGGGACAGCATTACATTCCCTCCATAGTCAACAAGCTGGTCTGTGCTTTGAGGGCAATAATATATTTTCACCTTTAGTTCTTATTGGCCAGGTCACTAATATGTCACAAGTAACTTCCACCCCTTCCCTTTCCTGACTCCTGTTGAATGTTAAAACATTTTCAATATTCACTATACTTATTGCTTGTTAAGTAGTACTTAAAATGCTTTCTGGAAACCCCTTTCCATTGTGCTTCTAGCAAATTAAGTGAGGTGTTTTGTCAGAAACAAACTTACTGACAGCTTCTTAAGGCTGCGCATTATCTATTATTTGTGCTTGTTTCTTGAAGGAACTGGTATAGTGTGCTTCAGCCGAGCAGGAAGGCTGAGATGGCTTCCCCACTCAGGCCCCCGTTAAAATACAATCAGGTTTTGCGGAAGTAATAGGTATTTGCATAAATTAATTACTAAGCAGCGATGTTCCCATCTGACCATCCCTCGCAATTTGAAGGTTCTGGAAGAGGTGGATCAGACTGCAAGACAGGTGTGATTGCATCTGAGGTGATTAAGCAATACTTGGCCGTATATATTTACAGGACCAATTAATTATGCCTTAGGATGTTTACAAATACATCTAAGGTGCAAAATTGATCTATGCCAGCAGCGTGAAACAGGCGCTGAATTGGCAGCCTGTTCTCCATTGCACAGTTTTTATTTTGCATTGACTTGGAAAATACTGCCAAGATTTTTAATTTCAGACCAAGTAAGAGCAACAGTGAGACTAAGAAACAAATATACAAAGACATTTGAACTATCATTCTGTGAACTTCAGTGGAAAAAAGACCGGACGTGGTGAAAAAACAGCTGTCAATAAGCTCTGAGCCTGTTTTACACTACTGGTGTAGACCAAGTTTCACCCCGATTAATTCAGAAAATTGATTCCCCAAGATGACCATGACAGAACTTTGGAGAATCTTTTTTTTTTCAGCCAGATCTGGAAACCAACTCAAGGGCACATCAGCTGCTAACATAACTCTTGCCTTGAATTTCTATGCTACTGAGCCCTTCCAAGTAACAGCAGGGGGTATCTAGCACATCACACAACTTGTAGTGCACAGTTGCATCATGGAAGTGACATAAACATTTTCCCAGCAACACAAAATTGCCTTGCACCATTTGACTGGATTCCTCAAAGTGCAAGAAATTATTGGTGTCAAATAAATCCCTATCCTCAATGCCAACCCTTCATTAAAAAAGCGGTTCAATTCATAAATGTGCAGCCAATCTGTGAACACAAGTACAGAGTAATGTACATGGATGTCCACTGCCCTGGCCATTACGACGATCCCTTTATTTTATGCCAATCCATGGTTCTAACATTATTTCGAGGTAAAGAGGACTGTATGAATGGTTGTTGGGGAACCATAGTTGCTTACCCTATTGAGAAACACAAGGCAAACACCTAAGTATCAAATAACAAGGCACAGAAAAAAAACACTTTTCCTCTGCTAACCCTCAATATTAAACTGACCCACCACTAATAACCACTGGCTTCCAACTGACTGCTGTCTGGTTGCAATACAGCCAAGATAGAGCTTCAATTTTTTTTGAAGCTATCCAAGAACAAATTAAATTTATACTATACTTATCTTAACCACATTAAATAATCAGCATAAAACAACCCAAGGCACATTACATAGCAGGAGAAGAAAAAATTAGATGAAAGGAATAAAGAAGCTGGGCTGGATTTTATTCTGGCAACAGGGGTTCCGGCGGTGGGGGAAGGCTGAGCGGTGGTGGGGGCGCAAAACCAGCTTCAGCCCTCCATCAGACCCCTGTGGCAATCTAATGGTGAGCTGCTGTTGCCTTTAAGGGGTGAGCTCCCACCTCCAGAGCTGGTGGCCAATCGGAAGGCTGGCAGCGCTGCAGTACTAGCAGGGCCACTGGGAACAGGAGGCCTGCAGTACCGAGGATGTTGGAGACCCTGGGAGAGGTAAGTGGAGTTGGGATCACTAGGGCCAGCCAGTCAGGCCCCGGTGATGGGGTGTGTGGGGGTGGGGGATGGGAGCTGTTGGGGACAGCTCTTCCTGGGGGTGCAGCGATTGCTGCTGGGGGACCCTGATTGCTCCCAAAGGAAAGACCCCCCCGACCCTGTTAGGAGGCCACTCGGCTTTTTTTTTAGAACATTACAGCGCAGTACAGGCCCTTCGGCCCTCGATGTTGTGCCGACCTGTGAAACCATCTGACCTACACTATTCCATTTTCATCCATATGTCTATCCAATGACCACTTAAATGCCCTTAAAGTTGGCGAGTCTACTACTGCTGCAGGCAGGGCGTTCCACGCCCCTACTACTCTCTGAGTAAAGAAACTACCTCTGACATCTGTCCTATATCTATCACCCCTCAACTTAAAGCTATGTCCCCTCGTGTTTGCCATCACCATCCGAGGAAAAAGACTCTCACTATCCACCCTATCTAACCCTCTGATTATCTTATATGTCTCTATTAAGTCACCTCTCCTCGTCCTTCTCTCTAACGAAAACAACCTCAAGTCCCTCAGCCTTTCCTCGTAAGACCTTCCCTCCATACCAGGCAACATCCTAGTAAATCTCCTCTGCACCCTTTCCATAGCTTCCACATCCTTCCTATAATGCGGTGACCAGAATTGCACGCAATACTCCAGGTGCGGTCTCACCAGAGTTTTGTACAGCTGCAGCATGACCTCGTGGCTCCGAAACTCGATCCCCCTACTAATAAAAGCTAACACACCATATGCCTTCTTAACAGCCCTATTAACCTGGGTAGCAACCTTCAGGGATTTATGCACCTGGACACCAAGATCTCTCTGTTCATCTACACTACCAAGAATCTTCCCATTAGCCCAGTACTCTGCATTCCTGTTACTCCTTCCAAAGTGAATCACCTCGCACTTTTCTGCATTAAACTCCATTTGCCATCTCTCAGCCCAGCTCTGCAGCCTATCTATGTCCGTCTGTACCCTACAACATCCTTCGGCACTATCCACAACTCCACCGACCTTAGTGTTAGCCGCAAATTTACTAACCCACCCTTCTACACCCTCTTCCAGGTCATTTATAAAAATGACAAACAGCAGTGGCCCCAAAACAGATCCTTGCGGTACACCACTAGTAACTAAACTCCAGGATGAACATTTGCCATCAACCACCACCCTCTGTCTTCTTTCAGCTAGCCAATTTCTGATCCAAAGCTCTAAATCACCTTCAACCCCATACTTCCGTATTTTCTGCAATAGCCTACCGTGGGGAACCTTATCAAACGCCTTACTGAAATCCATATACACCACTTCCACTGCTTTACCCTCATCCACCTGTTTGGTCACCTTCTCGAAAAACTCAATAAGGTTTGTGAGGCACGACCTACCCGTCACAAAACCGTGCTGACTATCGCTAATGAACTTATTCTTTTCAAGATGATTATAAATCTTGTCTCTTATAACCTTTTCCAACATTTTACCCACAACCGAAGTAAGGCTCACAGGTCTATAATTACCAGGGCTGTCTCTACTCCCCTTCTTGAACAAGGGGACAACATTTGCTATCCTCCAGTCTTCCGGCACTATTCCTGTCGACAATGACGACATAAAGATCAAGGACAAAGGCCCTGCAATCTCCTCCCTAGCTTCCCAGAGAATCCTAGGATAAATCTCATCTGGCCCAGGGGACTTATCTATTTTCACACTTTCCAAAATTGCTAACACCTCCTCCTTGTGAACCTCAATCCCATCTAGCCTAGTAGCCTGAATCTCAGTATTCTCCTCGACAACATTTTCTTTCTCTACTGTAAATACTGACGCAGTGGTGTCACCCCACGGCAGCGGAGCCTTCCGTCTTCTCCAAAATTAAGGTGGGGGTGGGAAGAGGCCCTTAAGTGGATATTAATTGATCACTTAAGGGTCTCAATTAGTGTGGGGCGGGAAGGCTGTCCTCAGCTTTCTCCGTCTCGAACAAAGTGGCAGGGGGCCCAGAAAACATTGGGAATGGCATCCCCTGCCATTTTGTTTGCCCCCCATGCCTCCATGTCCGCCTCCAAGGACATAACAAAATCCTGCCTGCTAAGTAAAAGTACAAAAGTTTGGGGAGGTGGTCAAAATCTTGATCAAAAAGGTGAGTTTTGAGAAGGTTTTGAAAGTGGAGAGTGGTACGACCAGGTGAGGCAGGGGTCTAGGGCTCCCTATCAGCCTTTTCCTGGTTTGGCCGTAACAAGTTTCAATTTTAAAACACCGTGTTTTAGCTTCCCTCTCAGTGCATCCTTGCTCACTGCTCTCTAATTGTAATGGCAAAGAAATCAACCAAGCAGGTTTTCTCAGATTTAAACAAGAAAGGTGTAAGTTTAATAACCTTAAAACTCTAACTCAGTTAAAACTACTAAGAATACGTGACGCAACCATGCTAGCATGCATACGCGATAAACACACATGCAAATAGAGACAAAGGAGGAGAAAGAAGGGGAAAGGTTTGAAGTAATAGCTGAAGTTCAGTTACTGGCTTTGGGTTTGATGTAAAGGCTTTGATTGAAGTTAGGTCTTGCAGTTCTGGTTGAGGCCCAGTGCACACTTTCAAATTTGTTTCGCTGGTCTTCTGTCTTGAGGCTTAAGTTACTTCCGTGGGTCCCTGGAACTTTGCTTCAGAGAGAGAGAGAGAGACAGGGAGAAACCTTCCTTCTCTTTTGTCTTCAAATTTCAGTCTCTTCCTTTCTCTGTGGCACATTTCAAACAACCCTCAGGTTGGCCAGCAGGTTAGTCTTGTGACTAGCTCTTTATTTGGAACAGTCTCTCCTGTGAGGTTTGTGGATTCTTCCAAGCTTACGAGACACTCTCAGTTGGGGGTGGGGGGGGCGGCAGTGGAATGCTGGCTCTTACACATTCAACGTCTCTTGATCATCACTATTGACAAAAATCCATCTGACTAATTGAATCAGGGAGGCTCTCCCATTGTCTTCGTGATGCAATTGTCTTTTAGAATGCAAACGTGCAGCCATGTTTTCAGCCACTGTTGTGGTCTTTTTAAACAAGTTATTTCAAGTCCAGTAACAGGTCAAAAATAATGTTCCACAAGACGAAATTAAAATGTCTCATTTTTTGGCAGGTGTGGTTTTCGTCACAAGAGACAAAGAATAAGTGGCAGAGTGGTATAGGTAGGGAGTGTTAAAAGGGTTTAAAAAGAAAAACAATATCAATCATTGTGGGGTTTTTTAAACTTCTAATTGACCTCTAGATATGCTTGAGCAATTTCCCTCTAACTGACCTCAAAAAGGCACAACAATTAGGCCCTGTGGCCTTAAAAGGTATACAACTCCACCCTAGCAGCAGAAAACATTGTGCATTACATGTTATATGTTATGAAGCAAAGTATCTTACAAAAGCAATAGAAGATGCCATCTATTATTAAAAATCTGAAAGTTGTAGACTCACATATGTTTGGTATCATCTGACTGCTTGATTAGATTACAGCTGTAATCACCCTGAATATCCATTGATCAATATTTAATATCAATTTGTTAACTTGTTTTTACAAAATAAAACCCACATAGAACACAGGAATTCTATGCTGAGTGCCATCCTGAAATTGATGAGCCATACCAGAATATGTAGTTCAGATTTTTCTGTACATACATGCAACTTCCTGTCTGACTAATTACTGCAAGGCAAAAAGCTGCATTACTCAGCAGGAAGTAGCTAACCCACCTACAAAGTAATTAGAGTGATTGACCAATACCTATTACATTATTGGTGCTATTGCAGATGTCAAACTGTGAGATGGCTAATTTTCATCACACATAGAAGAAGCTCATAGAATCATACAGCAGAAAAGGAGACCATTCCGCCCATTGTGACTATGCTAGCTCTTTAAAAGAGGTATTCAATTAGTCTCACGCCTCTGCTCTTTCCCCATAGCCCTGTAAATATTTCCTCTTCAGGTATATATCCAATTCCCTTTTGAAAGTCACTTTTGAATCTGCTTTCACCATCTTTTCAGGTAGTGCATTCCAGAACAGCAAAATAAAGTCATAGTAAAATAAATTGAATTCAGAAAACTGTTTGCATTGCAGTTTATTTACTTTGATCAATGTTCTATTCATCTTTTTGTAAACTAAATAAAAATAACAAATATTTATATAAAAATAAACTTTGATCCAGTTTATCATTCATTGCTTTATGCAGAATAGAAATAAACCCATTTTGATCAGGCAAGGAAAGTAAGTTCAAATGAAAATGAAAAGCCTGTGTCGGACACTTCTCTGCTGCAGTTTTATGATTTAATGGTACATTCACAAGCAAAATAATTGCCAAGGGGCTTATAGTTAGCCACTGATTCACAAATTGCTGAACAGACGGACATTTATCTGCTTCACTTAGCACATTAAACAAATTGTTTACAAACAATTGGAGCTCATCTGTAAATCTTGGTATCCCTGCTCTGACCGGGCTTGCATATCTGCTGTTTAGGTTGGTATATTAAACAGACCAGTAAAAATACAAAATCTTGATCTTTTGTGCCCCAAAATCTGGCAGCTTCAGCAGAACTACATGTGGCAGTGGTCCCATTTGTTGTAACAGACATTAATGTAACATAAGTAGATTTGTTTAATTACAATGTTAGAAGTATCAGTACATTTGAGCCCTCATATAGCATAGCGCTTAATACACAATCTTGTGTAATGGAAAGACATGTGCATGCAATTTAGTACCTTATTTGCTTTAGCTATAGTTTCATGGCATTGGTTGTGAACCTATGAAGAGTTATGAAATATGACACCAAGATCTTTTCTTTTCACTGCAGGCTTCAGCTATGTTCTTTGTACAGTGTAAGTGTGCTTAGTACTGATCCTGTCCATGTGCATAACAATGCACTTCTCTAAGTTAAATGCCATTTGCAAAAGGCAGGCCCATTCCCCCAACACGTTAAGATCTGCTCAAATTTGTTTAGTTTCGTCCACCGTCCTTAACACCTGGACAATTCTTCATATCATCCACAAATTCTTGGAAGCCTGGGCAGGGGAGGTCCAATAGTTCCTTGTGGTGTTGGTGAACAAGAAGGCTCCTCCCAGCCACAAAGTAACCAGGAAATAAATCGCCTCTTCTGGCCCTGCTCCTGTTTGCCATCAGGTTTTACTGGAGGTTCTGGCACTCAGTCCAACTCGTGCAAACCCAAATTAAAATAATGTCAAGATTTAGACTGCGTCATAGGACTCAGACTTTTGCATATTTGTGAGGCTTTTGGTGGCTTCGCTGAAACCCAGCAGATAAAATGGTGGCAGTCAGGAGCATGTTACCAACACAGAGGTAAGGCAATGCATCTGCCCTTCATTATTGGTGTTAGTCTTATCAGTGTTTCAAGATCAAGCATGGACTTTTTTTTCTTCTACAACCTCTGGCAGATATTTGCTTTTTGCAAACACACAGAGACTTACCCCCAATGTTAGCTTTATCTTTAAGGTATCAGATCATGTAGTTCCACCCACACCTGAATTCAATTCTTCTGTTTAGAATAGACAAGTTAGGATTGATATTTAAACTAATACAATAATGCAATAATCTAATTTACATTTCTAGAATAATCATGCACAATAAAAAGATTACTATGACTTAGAGGAAAATAATGTAAGATTTGTTTTTGTAATTGATATGTCCAAAGTTAAAATAGACTTTCCAAGGTTATATCCTTAATTTAAAAAGTTGGAACAGCAAAAAAGTAGAAATATTGTTTGTGTGACCTTCAAACAATCCAGAAAATAAAATCATATTCTGCTAATATGCACCTACTTAATCCAACATTGAATTCCAGTTCATAAAACACATGTACCTCTTTGTGAACAGATAGCATGCCAAGAAAAATATGAATTGTCTGGCAAAAACTGGTTTTATACATATAACACGTTGATCAATGTACACGTTAGAGTTAGTTAGTGACAGTAATACAGAGGAAGAAAGAAAATAAAGACATGTATTTATATAGCCATTTTCATAACCTCAGGACTTCACAAGCACTACTTTCAAAGTATTGTCACTGTTGGAATGTATGAAATGCCATAATATTCTCTCCCTTCCTACAGGAAAACAGACTGGGCCCACCCCAATAGTGGAAATTAGTGGTTTTGTTCATCAATAAATGCAATATTCTCAAATTATACATGTGATAAATAACAACATCCAACAAATAACTGTTATTCCACTAAAATGAAATACAGAATGTATTTAATTTAAAGGGTATAACAGCATTGTCAGAGCAATATCACCACACTGCAATGGTTTAAGAAGGTTCACCACCACCTTCTCAAGGCAATTAGGAATGGGCACCATCAATTGCCACCATCACTCAAATTCTGAGAATTGTTTTTTTTTAAAACACAGCCTGACCAGTCATGCTTTTGTACTTCACAACTGGCAGTTGAAAAAGGCAGCACCAGATATAACCATAATGAAACCATCTAGTAACCACTTAGCTCACAGTAGTCTGCTCTGCACGTGACACCATATTGTATCAGGCTCCACCACTAGAAGGCAACTTTATTTTACACTATCAGTGAAACTAGAACACATACACTGTATAAGTGAGGTGCTCCACAGCTAGTTATTAAGAACCTCATTCCATTCAGAAAGCACACCTTACTAGTGTTGACTTTCTCTTAGGAGTTGACTGGCCTCTTTCACAATAGAGACAATAAACAAAATATTCAACAATTGCCTACATGGCATATTATCTCATGAGTAAGACAAATTATTTGATATACAGCAACATTCCATGACAAATTCTGCACATTTCTGCACTTACTGATGCAGTGCAATTTACTGCCCAAGTAATGCAATTTGAAAAGAAAGTCCCAAAGACTGGTGCAAAAGGTGAAGTCACACGGGATCAGAGGTGAGCTAGCAAGATGGATACAGAATTGGCTCAGTCATAGAAGACTGAGGGTAACAGTGGAAGGGTGCTTTTCTGAATGGAGGGCTGTGACTAGTGGTGTTCCGCAGGGATCAGTGCTGGGACCTTTGCTGTTTGTAATATATATAAATGATTTGGAGGAAAATGTAGCTGGTCTGATTAGTAAGTTTGCGGACGACACAAAGGTTGGTGGAGTTGCGGATCATGATGAAGATTGTCAGAGGATACAGCAGGATATAGTTCGGTTGGAGACTTGGGCGTAGAAATGGCAGATGGCGTTTAATGCGGACAAATGTGAGGTAATGTATTTTGGAAGATCTAATGCAGGTGGGAAGTATACAGTAAATGGCAGAACCCTTAGGAGTATTGACAGGCAGAGAGATCTGGGCATACAGGTGCACAGGTCACTGAAAGTGGCAACGCAGGTGGATAAGGTAGTCAAGAAGTATACGGCATGCTTGCCTTCATCGGTCGGGGCATAGAGTATAAAAATTGGCAAGTCATGCTGCAGCTGTACAGAACTTTAGTTAGGCCACACTTAGAATATTGCGTGCAATTCTGGTCGCCACACTACCAGAAGGATGTGGAGGCTTTGGAGAGGGTACAGAAGAGGTTTACCAGGATGTTGCCTGGTCTGGAGGGCATTAGCAATGAGGAGAGGTTGGATAAACTCGGATTGTTTTCACTGGAACGACAGAGGTGGAGGGGCGACATGATAGAGGTTTACAAAGTTATGAGTGGCATGGACAGAGTGGATAGTCAGAAGCTTTTTCCCAGGGTGGAAGAGTCAGTTACGAGGGAACACAGGTTTAAGGTGCGAGGGGCAAAGCTTAGAGGGGATGTGCGAGGCAAGTTCTTTACACAGAGGGTGGTGAGTGCCTGGAACTTGCTGCCGGGGGAGGTGGTGGAAGCAGGTACGATAGCGACGTTTAAGAGGCATCTTGACAAATACATGAATAGGATGGGAATAGAGGGATACGGTCCCCGGAAGTGCAGAAGGTTTTAGTTTAGGCAGGCATCAAGATCGGCGCAGGCTTGGAGGGCCGAATGGCCTGTTCCTGTGCTGTACTGTTCTTTGTTCTTTGACCACGCTTTTGAATCTATTCAGCAAATAGCTAATCACTTGCCCTATACATGCATTATGTGATGTCTTTTACTAGTGGATCAAACATGATATTTAGCCATTATATCAAACAATTATTTGTACAGTATCCTCCATATATTTTGTATTTTATCAAATACATTCCCATATCAAAAATAGGTTTTAATATAATGTTCTTTCAATGACTTAGCAATTTTATCCAGTGAGTAGCTAAGCCAACTGGAGCAGAGCAATCCTAAATTCAACCCTCAGCCCATGGTGAATTAACTAATCTCAACTGAGGCAGCAGTTTTTTTTTGTTTTGCTACCACAGTCCCTACTTAAATAGTCTGCCAACACTCACAGTCAATGTTCACACATGATGAATAGTCACCTAGACAAGGGATTGAAGAGCACTCATTGATCCATACACCAGCAAGGAGTGAAAGGTGAAGTTGGGTGAAAAAAATGGCAAATGAAAAGAAAATGGCAAATGAAAATGGTTTAATGAAGATTCCTTGTAAGTAAAGGCTAAACACACCACATATTGTGACATTCAGTCTTATGGGCCAGGAAGAACCTAGATTTGATCAGGTGAATGGAACTGAGGGAGTTGCTCTTTCAGAGAGACGGTGCAGATACGATGGGCCGAATGGCCTCCTTCTGCGCTGCAATGATTCTGTCTGAGCTCAGCTAACTTGGCTACCACCAGGGAGTTACAAATAACCAAAGTATTACAGGGCTAGGAAAGTGAAAAATAGCCCAATTTGTATCCTTTTGAAGACACTAGTATGGTTGCAGAATGTATAGTGCAACACTTAAAAGTATATTTTTAAATTAATTTTATAATCAAGAGTGCAGTAAAGTATCCCATGTTTCATTAATCCTAGATGGCAATATTCAAAATTACAGAATATTGGATTTGTGTATGCTAAGAGTTTCTAAGAATTTCTAAGTACATTCAAGCAATGGGAGCTCCCCCTTGGGTTAGTGGCTTAGACAATAATCAACTGAACCATAAAAGCCAGGAAAATTCCAAGCTCAATCCATAGTCTGCACAGAGTTAATTGATCCAACTAGGATTACGGTAGGGGTGTTACACTTTGATTCAACCTGAGTTGGGAGATAAAAAAATAATAGTCAGGGTTCTTGCTCCTGACTGATATGCAGTGCCGCTGCTAAGTGTGCTTTGCAGACAATGGATGAGGACAGGATTGGATTCCACTGTAATGCCCACCTGCATAAAAAAAAGCTACAGAAGAAATTCAGAACTCAAGAGTTAATGTGAATTAGTCTTATAATTTAGATTCAACATTGAACTGAGCAGTTGCCATGAAATCTAGACAGAATACTGCTCATGTTGATGAACTCCTGGGGCAGGTATTTTAGGTACTGCCTGGGGTGGGAACGGAGGTGGGCGGTGCTGAAAATAGCAGCGTCATTTGACATGCTAGTTTCCCATCACTGTTCTAGGTGCTGGTGGATTTCATCAGATTGGGGGAAGGCCAGCCCTGGAAACTTGCCGGATTCAACCATTGACCAGAAACTGAACTGGAGTAACCATACAAATACTGTGGCTACAAGAGCAGGTCAGAGGCTAGGAATCCTGCGGCAAGTAACTCACCTCCTGACTCCCCAAAGCCTGTCCACCATCTACAAGTCACAAGTCAGGAGTGTGATGGAATACTCTCCACTTGCCTGGATGAGTGCAGCTCCAACAACACTCAAGAAGCTCAACACCATCAGGACAAAGCGGCCCGCTTGATTAGCACCCTATCCACAAACATTCACTCCCTCCACCACCGACGCACAGTGGCAGCAGTGTGTACCATCTACAAGATGGACTGCAGCAATGCACCAAGGCTCCTCAGACAGCACCTTCCAAACCTGCGACCTCTACCAACTAGAAGGACAAGGACAGCAAATGCATGGGAGCACCACCACCTGCAAGTTCCCCTCCAAGTCACACACCATCCTGACTTGGAACTGTATCGCCGTTCCTTCACTGTCGCTGGGTCAAAATCCTGGAACTCCCTTCCTAACAGCACTGTGGGTATAGCTACCTCACATGGACTGCAGCGATTCAAGAAGGCAGCTCACCACCACCTTCTCAAGGGCAATTAGGGATGGGCAATAAATACTGGCCTAGCCAACGATGCCCACATCCCATGAAAGAATTTTTTAAAAAGGCCAATTAAGCTATTTAAGGAGTTCATAGAGAGCATGTAGAGAGCCAATCTGGGATGTTGGTCAGGGCGCGCAGGTTGCATGCTGTCAGGTGCAGACCAGGTGCATGGCGGCAGACAGTGGAGAGCCAGTCAAAGCCACCCCCTAAAATTAGGTGGGCCCACAGAAGGATGAACAGCTGTGAGGGGCACTCAGCCATTGGCACAGAGGTGCCAGAGGGTTTGAACAGGTTGCAGGGTGAGTGGTCTCTACACACTCATCACGGGGCATAAGAGGAGGGTTTAAGGCTTCCAGTCTTTATAAGGAGTCCAGCCGAGTGCAAGGGAAGCAGCAGCTGGTAATGGGAGCATGACTCTCAGATTTTGGGTCTGTAGGTAATGAGGAGTATCATCCTCCGCAGGAGCGGCAAAGCTCTGGGCATCAGGAAGGCAATGGAGAAAGAGGCAGGGCAGGAAGGCAATGGAGGCCATACCCTCAGCATAGGATTTACTGCCAAAGATGGAGCTACCTTGAGATGTTGGAGAATCAGTGCTACAGGAGACTTCCACTCTCCAGGCAGATAGTCACAGAGATTTGTGGCCTTGTAGTGGTAGATCTCACACCTTACAGCACTGCTTGTCATACCATGCCAGTAGCCGTCAGTCACTGTGGCCTTGAACTTCTTCACTTCTAGCTCCTTTCAAGGATCAACTTAGTGGTGTCTCGCAAACAGCTGCACACCACTGCATCTCGCAGGTCACTGATACCCTTTTTGCGAGAGCAGAACAGTACATTCAATTCCAGACAGATGGGGCCTTGCAGGCACAAAGGACAGTGGGTTTCACCTCCATTGCTGCATTCCCCCAGGTGCAGAGTGTAATTGCCTGCACTCATGTGGCCATCAAGGCACCCAGTGACTGGTCAATGAGATTCATCAACAGGAAGGGCTTCCATTCCCGAAATGTTCAGCTAGTTTGTGACGACAAGAGTTTTGTGCATGTTTGCGCTTGCTTTCCTGGCAGCTGCCATGATTCCTTCATCCTGCGGCAGTCCAGGATGCTGCAGCTCTTCATTCCACCCCATAAACTATGTGGACGCATTCAAGGGTTATCCCTTGAAGAGATGGTTCACCCCTTTATGAGACCCCGAGACGGAGCCACAGAGGTGCTACAACCAATGCCGCCTGCAAGCCAGACATCCACTGAGCAGGTCCTCAGTGTTCTAAAGATGTGATTCTAGTGTCTGGACTGGTTTTGTGGTGGTCTGCTGTGCTCTCCATAACATGGCCCTCCAAAGAGGTATGGAGCTTGAGAGGGTGAGGTCCTGGAATGACACAGTTCATCGGAGGAAGAGGAGGAGCAAGATGTGGAAGAGGAAGGGGAGGAGGAAGACGCAGAGCACAGAGATGTCCCGGTTGTACAGGGAGGTGGCTTGGGCTGGCACAGGACTTGAGAGGCTCGTCACGATGCCATTAACGTCAGGGTTCATGTGAACCAAGTACATTTCAGCTGAGTCCTTATAACCCAGGAGGACTGCGTGGTTTGGAACTCACTTTAAGCTGCCCGTGAGAAGCTCAGGCTTGGAATTGGACACAGTCTGGAATTGATCCACTCTCACTGACAATGAAAGATGAACATTTGTCCAGAGGTTTCACAGCACCCCTTCAAGGACACTTGCTTTTCTTCACCACCTCTTCCCTCTTTTCCTGACTTGCCATGAAAGAATGGCAAATCACACATCTGGCATCTTGTGTCAATATTTACATAGTGTTGAGAGAGAGAAGAAGTGCACATTTTCAGGTGAGACAACCCCCAGTGACCCACTCAGTGTTCTGCTCGATGCGGTGGCCGCCACTTGGCCATTTCTACATGGTGGTAGCCCTCGTACTGGAGGTGCCTCACAGGCACCTCCAGAGGCTGCTGCACCAGTGCCAATGCAGGAGCAGCATCCGTCTCTGGGCCCTGCTGCACAGATGTTCCCTCAGTCAGAGGGGCCGAGGAGGCCGATGCTGATGATGGCACCCCATGAAGGGTGACACCCTCATCCTCCTCAGTGACTGCCTCAGCCCTTGGCTGGCACCTCGGATGGCTGGAGCAGAGAACCAGCTGGGGCACAACTGGCATCCACTCCAAACATCTCTGCGCCAGGTCCATGCTACAGAGTGATATGCATTCTGTGCATGTTAGTGCACTGCTCCTGCATCCACTCCGAGTGCTGCAGTTTATGGCTTTCCATGAGGTTGGCCATTCTCTCAATGAAGAGCTCATGCATAAAAAGCCCTGAGTCAGGCTTGCCTACATGAGCTGTTTGACCTGCTCCATTCAGCGCATGACCACACAGTGCCTCAGGGAGCTCTGACATGTGGGAACATATATGTTGCTGCTGGTCTACATAGAGCCTCCTTTCTTGTGACTCCCGAGGACCTTCATCTGTGCCCAGTTGAGATTTTTTTTTTTTTTTTTTTTATTTAGAGATACAGGCCCTTCGGCCCACCGAGTCTGTGCCGACCATCAACCACCCATTTATACTAATCCTACACTAATTCCATATTCCTACCACATCCCCACCTGTCCCTATATTTCCCTACCACCTACCTATACTAGGGGCAATTTTATAATGGCCAATTTACCTATCAACCTGCAAGTCTTTGGCATGTGGGAGGAAACCGGAGCACCCGGAGGAAACCCACGCAGACACAGGGAGAACTTGCAAACTCCACACAGGCAGTACCCAGAATTGAACCCGGGTCGCTGGAACTGTGAGACTGCGGTGCTAACCACTGCGCCACTGTGCCTCCATCCTTGAGGGGAACTGCCCACAGTTACCTTTGCCTCTCTCACCTCCTCCTGCTCATTTATGACATGTTCATCACCCAGTGCCACCCTATCTAATCACACATCAGAACCCACTGAGGTGAATGTATCTGAGCTGGCGGAGGGTGCACTTGTAAGATGTGATGGTGCTTGTCTGATGTCTTTGTTGCCAGCACTTGCCCCAGTGCAGACACAGAAATCTGTTCTTCCTCCTCAGTGTCAGAACCTGTGGGAGACACAGGAAGAGATCATAAGAACTAGCTTTGGTGAGCAGAAGCCTCTGCAGTGCTGAGGTTTCCCAATGCAGCTGAGTCTTTAGCATGCTGTCAGTGAAGTGCACCCCATTTGTTTACGGATTGAAATCTCTTTTCACCCTCTCCACAAGGAATGCCCATCTCACCTTCCCTGATTTGCTCCTGGGCAGCCACCCTGGCAATCTCCATAGCTCCCTCCTCCACAATGGTCACAATCTGCAAATGGGGGGAGGTGGTGGCGTAGTGGTATTGTCACTGTATTTTCATTGTCACTGGACTAGTAACCCAGAGAGCCAGGGTATTGCTCTGGGGACATGGGTTCAAATCCCACCACAGCAGAAGGTGGAATTCGAATTCAATTAATAAATCTGGAATTAAAAAGCTAGTCTAATGATGGCCATGAAACCATTGTCGATTGTTGTAAAAACCCATCTGGTTCACTAATTTCCTTTAGGGAAGGAAACTTGCTCTCCTTACCTGGTCTGGCCTACATGTGACTCCAGACCCACAGCAATGTTGTTGACTCTTACATGCCTTCTGAAATGGCCTAGCAAGCCACTCTGTTCACCACCACCTTCTCAAGGGTAATTAGGGGTGGGCAATAAATGCTGGCCTGGCCAGTGACGCCCACATCCCATAAATGAATTTTTTTTTAAATGGGACACCCCTCCTCCTGCCAGCACCCTTTCTCAGCTGTCATGAGCCTTTTTCTCCTGCAAGGACAAAACAGAGAGAGATAAGACACTGCTGGGCTTTATGGCCAATGCCATCGGTTCATTGAGATATGAAGCTATATGTATCAGTACTGGCAAGTCCTCAACACTTGGAGCCTTGCTGAGGATTCAGTAAGTACCCTGGGCACACATTCCCCCCATGTTCAGGAGCAGCATGCACCCTCAGGCTCCTCAGCTGGTGTGTCTGCTGGAGGTTAAATACTCAGAGGCCTGTCATGAGAGTCTGGTGTTGCACTCACCTTGCCAGAGTGAATAAGGTCATTAAACTTTTTCTGGCACTGGACCAGGTTCCTCCCCACCACACGTCGTCTGCTGGCGGTCTCATTGCCAGATTTGTATGGGAGGGTGGCCTTCTCCTACCACCCTCTGGAAAGAGTACCTCCCTCCTCTCGCTCACTGCCTCAAGGAGGATCTCCAGGTTTGCATTTGTGAAGCGAGGGAAAACCCTAACCAAAGTTCCAGCCTTCTCCCTTTCCTGTTCCATGTCTGCTGCTGCAATTGAATGAGTAAAATGACAGCGACAGTAATGACTGGTGTGGTCTGTTTAAATCGGGCTCGTACTCTCTCGATCCCACTTGTGCGGCTGCTAATCGGTGCCCAAACTGCCCTCCAGCCAATTAACAGGCCGCCCCTGTGTAAATCGGGGCCTGTGACTCCTTCCCCCCGGGGTGGGGGGATCAGGACCCAGAAAAAGTCCTGACATCTGTTTCCCAAACCCGGAAGGAAAATCAGGCCCCTGGTGTCAAAATTGGCATGAAGTTGGGGATGCATCATTATGCCTAGGCAAAGCCACCGTTGGAAAGCCTGAACCATTTTCATCGTCGGACCTAATCTGAATTTAACAGCTGAGCTGTAGGCCATAAACAGGTGCTTCACTGCAGATTACTAGTTTGGAATGCCAAAAGTCTTCCACACACAGCCAGCTGGCAGGTAGGGCTCTGATGAAAGGTCATTGACCTGAAATGTTAACTCCGTTTCTCTCTCCACAGATGTTGCCACACCAGCTGAGTATTTCCAGCACTTTCTAGTTTTACTTATGAGAAGTAGGTTGTTGGGAAGAGGGAAACAATAACATGCCTGCAGTGAGCTATGCAGTTTTGTTCATCTCAGAGGAGAAGTGCTCCTCTGGGCCCCACAAAAATATTTCCCAGTCCATTTTTGGTCCAGCCTTCAGTAGTCTCTTTAAGAACTGCTTGTTATGCTGTTCAACACCTGATACAAATGGCCTAACATACATAGCACATGCTCCACCTATTTGTACATGAAAGTAGCATTCGGGGTCTTACAGTTTGTTTCTTGTTTTGGGTGGGAGTGCTGGACACCTATTTGAAGGCATGCCTGAAAATTGAATCAGGTGGGCCTTGGCACCCAATTTTCCTCTGCTGGTGGCCTGATTTTCAGGTGAAAAACAGATGAGTTGGAGTTGAAAATGTCTCCCTAGTTTATATACGTGGTGAATAAATTATATGACTGGAAGAGTGTTGCAAGGTTGCAACATACTTCTGGTGTTTAGATAACACTAAGGTTGGAACAGCACATTTGAGAAATTTAAACTTACCTGGGCAGCAAGGCAGTGAATTTATTTTGTTGTTGCATGGTTTAAATGGCTAAAAACCAGCAATATACATTGGTCAGGATTCCCCTTCTCTTTTTCAAAACTGTGCCAAGGTATCTTTTACATCCACACAAGACAGCAGACGAGGGCTCAGTTTAATGTCTCATTCAAAAGAGGGGATCTCCGACAGTGCAGCATTCCCTCAGTATTGCACTGGAGTATCAACCTAGCTGAAGCTTTGGAATGGGACTTCAATCCACAACCTTCTGACTTCAGAGGCGAGAATGCTACCAACTGAGCCACAGCTGACACTTAAATGGAGTGCTGCTTTAAGAGGGTGAAATATGTGCTGGTACCCAGGGAAGCAAGGAAGAAAAAGGACTATGTCTGATCTGTTATCTTGCCTGCCTTGGTGAGATCACTGAATTTTTCACAGACAGTCTACCGTCCTGGGGTAACAGATTTGGAATTCAGCGCAAATACCACCTTTCAGGCAAGATTTGCTGCCATGGACATCCAGCAGTCGGTGTTTCCTTGGCTCTGTTTACTTCAGGAGCGCTTGAATGTCCAAGAAATGTTCTCTCTAATTTTGTGTTGTTGTATGCATCCTGTTGTCTGCATGGTACGTTCATATTGCTGCACAACCAAGCACCAGTGCAGCTTAGAGGGAACATTAGGTCTAAGTCTGTAAAATTCTAGATTTGTCTTCAGCTACTACTAGAAAAACAACAACTTGTATTGATATAGCACTTTTAACATAATAAAACAACTCAAGGCACCTCACAAGAGCATCATCAAACAAAATTACATCAAGCCACATAAGGAGATATTTGGGCAGATGACCAAAAGCTTGGTCAAAGAGGTAGGTTTGAAAGTGAGTCATAAGGAAGGAAAGTGAGGTTTAGGGAGCAGAGAGGTTTAGGGAGCAAATTCCAGGGCTTAGAGCCTGGGCAGCTGAAGGCATGGTGACCAATGGTGGAGCAATCAAAATCAGGAATGCTCAAGAGGCCAGAAATAGAGGAGGGCAGGTATCTCGGAGGGTTATAGGGCTGGAGGAGATTATAGAGATAGGGAGGGAACTGGCCAAGGAGGCATTTGAAAACAAGGATGAGAATTTTAAAATCGAGGCATGGCTTAATCAGGAGCCGGTGTAGGTCAGCGAGCACAGGTGTGATGGGTGTAAGGGACTTGGGAGTCCATGCAAGTTAGGACATGGGCAGCAGAGTTTTGGATGACCTCAAGCTTACAGAGGGTAGAATGTAGGAGGCCAGCCAGGAGTACATTGGAATAGTCAAGTCTGGAGGTAACAAAGGCATGGATGAGGGTTTCAGCAGCAGAAGAGCTGAGGCAGGGGCAGAGTCAGGCAATGTTACCGAGGTGGAAATAAGCGGTCTTAGTGATTATGTGGTTAAAAGTTAATCTCGGGGTCAAATATAACACCGAGATGAAAACCTCATTCAGGTCTGGTTCAGCCTCAGACAGTTTGCAAGGAGAGGAACGGAGTCAGTGGCGAGGGTGCAGAGGTTGTGGCGGGGACCGAAGACAATGGCTTCAGTCCTCCCAATATTCAATTGAAGGTAATATCGGCTCATCTAGTACTGGATGTTGGGCAAGCAGTCTGACAATTTAGAGATGGTGGAGGGGCCAAGAAAGGTGGTGGTGAGGTAGAGCTGGGTGTCGTCAGCGTACATGTGGAATCTGACATCATGTTTTCAGATGATGACACTGAGGGGCAGCATGCAGATGAGAAATAGAAGGGGACCAAGGATAGATCCTTGAGGGACACCAGAGGTTACTGTGTGGCAATGGGTAGAAAAACGATTAATGGTGATTCTCTAGCTATTATTAGATAGGTAAGAATGGAAACAGGCGAATGCAGTCCCACCCAGCTGGATGACAGTGGAGAGATGTTGGCAGAGTACGTTGTCATCAACTGTGTCAAAGACTGCAGACAGGTTGAGAAGGACGTGAAGGGATGGTTTGCCTTTGTTACAGTCACAAAGGGCTGAATTTTCAGATCCCACCAGGGGCAGGAACGGAGATGGAAAGGGGTCGAAAATACCAATGCTAGCTGGCGTGCTGGTTTCCCAAAGCTGGCCAGTTTCATGGGGTGAGAAGGGCAGCCCCGACATTCCACCTGATCCATAATGAAGGCCAATTAAGATGGTTAAAGAGTCCATTAAGACGTTGTTAAGCGGATTTTGTGATTTCCGCGGGGACGCACCGCTTCACCTGCTGGCTGGAGCAGACCAGCTGAATGCAAGCGGACATACAGTGGGAGCCAATCATGACTACCCTGAGGAATTAGCTGGGCCCCAAAAAAGAATCAACAATGCAGAGGGAGACTCGCCCATTGGAAGACAGTTGCCTTCGGTCCAGTATAGGTGGTGGGAAGTGGGCAGTAAGCATTCAGACAGTGCTGGGGGCCGTCACCCTTCTGGCATCGCGGGGGCATAAGAGCAGGAGGCGAGGCTGCCAAGCACAATTGGGGGATCACCTGAGCACAAGGAAGGGTGCAGCTGGCAATAGGGACACAACTCTCAGATTTGGGGCCAGTGGTGATGAGGAGCAACACATTCCACAGAAAGGGCAGAGCTGCAGGCATCAGGAGGGCAGAAGAGAGGAATGAGGGGCAGGAAGAACACGGAGGCCTTACCCTCAACATAGGATCTTGTGCCAAAGATGGAGCTACATGGAGGTGACCAAGAGACTATGACTCTACAGGCAGATGGTCTCAGACATCTGAGTTCTTGTCACATCTCGCAGCACTGGTTGCCATGCCCTGCCAGTAGTCATCAAAGTCACCGTGGCCTTGAACTTCTTTGCTTCTAGCTCCTTCCAAGGAGCAGCTCCAGACCTTAGTGGCATCTCACAAACGGCAGCACATCACAGCATCTCGCAGGTCACTGATGCCCCGTTTGCTAGAGCTGGACAGTACATTCAATTCCAGACAAATGGGCCTCGCAGGCACAGAGGGCATTGGATTCCATCGCCATTGTTGTATTCCCCAAGATGCAGGGCATCATCAATTGCACCCATGTGGCCATCAAGGCAGCCAGTGACTGCCCACTCAGATTTATCAACATAAAGGGCTCCCTCAACATTCAGCTGGTCTGTGATCACAAGAGCTTCCTCCATGTATTCGCTCACTTTCCTGGTGGCAGCCATGACTCCTTCATCCTCTGTCAGCACAGGCTGGCACAACTCTTCACTCCACCCTTCAATCTATATGGATGCATTCTAGGAGACGAGGGATATCCCTTGAAGAGATGCTACACACCCCTCTCCGAGTGCCCCAGACAGAGGCACATAGGTGATACAACCAAAGCCATCTGCTCACCAGGACCACTATTGAGCAAGCCATCAGGTTTTCTGAAGATGTGGTTCTAGTGGCTGGACCGGGGTCAGGTGGCACCCTGCAATACACTCCTGCAAGGCATTGTGGTAGTCTGCTGCGCTCTCTGTAACATGGCCCTCCAGAGAGATGTGGACCTTGAGGATAGTGAGGCTCTGGAAGGACACAGCTCATTGGAGGAAGAGGAAGAGGAAGAAGAGGCAAAGGAGAAAGATGCAGAATACCGAGGTGCTCTGGCTGCACAAGGAGGTTTACGGGCCCAACACGGGGCTCAAAAGTCTTGTCAGAATGCCATGAATGTCAGGGATCATCTGATTCAGTTTCAACTGAGCTCCTGTAACCCAGGATGAACAGCATGATATGGAACTCACTCTGAGGTGCCTGTGCTAACACTTCAATTGAAGACACAGCCTGGAACATGTAAATTCTTACCGTCAATGAAGGCTGTACATCTGCCCAGAGGTTTCACTGTCACCACTGAGGAACCCTTGCTCTCCCTCACCATTTCAGAATTCTTTCTTGTCCCGCCAAAAATAAAAGGAGACTCACATGTCTGGCTTCAACTGTCATTACTTCCATGGTGCTCATAAAGGAAAACAGTGCACAGTAACAGAAAGAAAACACCACCAGTGACTCACTCAGTGCTCTGTGCAATGCGCTGGCTTCCGCTCTTGGCCTCTTCTGTGTGGTGCGTCCCGTTGTGGCCTCGGAAGAGGTGGCGGGAGCCTGCTCGCTTGTCTCGGCTTGTGACTTAGATGCATGTGGCGGTCAACCTCATCGTGGATGTGCCCCTGGGGCCAACTCCAGAGGCTGCTGCACCTGCAAGATTGCAGGGACAGCCTCCGACACTTGGCCCTGCTGCACAGATGTTCCCTCTGTCAGAGGAGCCAAGGAGGCTGAAGATGATGATGATGGCACCCCATGATGGGTGGGACCTCCACCCTTCTCAGTGACATCCTCAGCCCTTGGCTGGCACTCCAGATGGTTGGAGAGGAGCACCAGCTGGGGTGTAACTGGCATCCCCTCTAAACATCTCTGCGCCACCAGTGCCATTGACCAGTCGAGGCTACATAGTGTGGCATGCAGTCTGTGTACGTGAATGCACAGCTCCTGCATGCAATCTAAGTGTTGCCACATATGGCTGGCCATGAGGTTGGCCACTCTCTCAATGGAGGAGCTCAAGCGTGCAAAACCATGAGCCATTGTGGTGCACATGCCAAACATACGAATTAGGAGCAGGAGTAGGCCACTCAGCCCTTTGAGCCTGCTCCGCAATTCAATAAGTTCATGGTTGAACTGATTACTCCACATTTCCACCTACCCCTGATAACCTTCCACCCCCTTGCTTATCAAGAATCTATCTACCTCTGCCTTAAAAATATTCAAAGATTCGGCTTCCGCTGCCTTTTGAGGAAGAGAATTCCAAAGACTCACGACCCTCAGAGAAAAAAATTCTCCTCATCGCTGTCTTAAATGGGCGGCCCCTTATTTTTAAACAGTGACCCCTAGTTCTAGATTCTCCCACAAGGGGAAACATTCTTTCCACATCCACACTGTCAAGAACCCTCAGGATCTTATATGTTTCAATCAAGTCGCCTCTTACTCTTCTAAATTACAGCGGATACAAGCCTAGCCTGTCCAATCTTGCCTCATAAGACAGCTCGTCCATTCCAGGTATTAGACTAGTTAACCTTCTCCGTACTGTCTCCAACGCATTTAAATCCTTCCTTAAATAAGGAGACCAGTACTATACACAGTACACCAGATGTGGTCTCACCAATGCCCTGTATAGCTGAAGCATAACCTCCCTACTTTTGTATTCAGTTCCCCTCGCGATAAACAATAACATTCTATTAGCTTTCCTAATTACATGCTGAACCTGCATACTAGCCTTTTGCGATTCATGCACTAGGACACCCAGATCCCTCTGCATCTCAGAGATCTGCAATCTCTCACTATTTAGATAACATGCTTCTTTTTTATTCTTCCTGCCAAGGTGGACAATTTCACACTTTCCCACATTATACTCCATTTGCCAGGTCTTTGCCCACTCACTTAAGCTATCTATATCCCTTTGTAGCCCCCTTATGTCCTCTTCACAAGTTACTTTCCTACCTACCTTTGTGTCATCAGCAAATTTAGCAACCAAAGCTTCGGTCCCTTTATCATAGATAGATACAGCACTGAAACAGGCCCTTCGGCCCACCAAGTCTGTGCCAACCAACAACCACCCATTTAGACTAATCCCACATTAATCCCATATTCCCTACCACATCCCCACCATTCTCCGACCACCTACCTACATTCGGGGCAATTTATAATGGCCAATTTACCTATCAACCTGCAAATCTTTGGCTGTGGGAGGAAACCAGAGCACCTGGCAAAAACCCACAGGGTCACAGGGAGAACTTAGAAACTCCACACAGGCAGTACCCAGAACTGAACCCTGGTCACTGGAGCTGTGAGGCTGCGGTGCTAACCACTGCACCACCCTATCTAAGCCATTTATATAAATTGTAAAAAGTTGAGGCCCCAGCACAGATCTCTGTGGCACACCACTCATTACATCTTGCCAACCAGAAAATGACCCATTTATGCCTACTCTCTGTTTCCTGTTAGCTAGCCAATCTTCTTTCCATGCCAATATGTTACCCCCTACATCATGAGCTTTTATTTTCTGTAATAACCTTTGATGTGGCACCTTATCAAATGCCTTCTGGAAATCTAAGTACAACACATCCACTGGTTCCCCTTTACCAACAGCACATGTAACTCCCTCAAAAAAATCCAATAAATTGGTTAAACATGATTTCCCTTTCACAAAACCATGTTGACTCTGCCTGATTACCTTGAATTTTTCTAAATGTCTTACTATAATGTCTTTAATAATAGCTTCTAACATTTTCCCTAAGACAGATATTAAGCTAACTGGCCTGTACTTTCCTGCTTTCTGTCTCCCTCCCTTTTTGAATAAAGGAGTTACATTCGTTAATTTCCAATCTAATGAACCTTCCCCGAATCTAGGGAATTTTGTAAAATTAAAACTAACGCATCAACTATCTCACTAGCTGGATGATCTCAGGAGCTGGATGGACTCCTCCATTCTTTGCCCATGACCCCGCACTTCCTCAGGGAATTCTGACACTTGGGAGCACATCTGCTGCTGCTGGTCTAGGTAGAGCCTCCTTTCCAGTGACTCTTGAGGCCCTGCATCTGTGCCCAGCTGAGCAGGGATGTGCCTGTCCTCCCTCCTCCAAGGGGGACTGCCCATAGCTGTCCTGCCTCTGGCACCTCCTCCTGTACACTTGTGCCATTTTCCTCACCCAGCGTCACCCTATCTAACCGCGTGCAAGGACCCACCAAGGAGACTGTATTTGCACTGGTGGACGATTCTTCATTAGAGCCTGCTGTTCCTCTTGGCCCAGTGATGGTGAGGGAAGTCTCCTTAGCCAGTCCCTGTGGGAGACAAAAGAAGAGATCATGAGAGCTAGCCTTGGAGAGCAGAAGCCTCTGCAATGCTGAGGCTTCCCAAAACAACTCTGTGTTCGGCATGCTGTCAGACAGGGTGGAGTGCAATGCCTCCTCTTAATGAGCACATTACCCCCTCTAATCACTAGCTCCACTATGAATGCCCATCTCCCCATGCCAACCTCCTCATGGTCTGTGATCCTGGCCATTTCCATCACTTCCTCTTGCATGGGTGTGATGACTTGAATGTAGGGTCCACCTCCACCAATCTGGGGCCTCTCTCAGGCATTATGAGCCCACTTCTCATGCAAGAACAAAAGAATGGCTAAACCAGTTGACCACCATATCTGTTTCTTTGCGTCCCTTGGACTAAAGGGAGCAGAGATGAGGGCCATAGTAGGGGGAACAGCTGGGGTGAGAGAGTGTAATGGTTTTATTGGGGACTAGGGCATTGAAGGTGGAGGTAAGGATGTGATTGAGCAGATTGGTAGCTGCAGAAATGTTGAAGCAAAGAAGAGAACCAAAGGCTAGATAGTTGGGATTTTGAAAGTGCAGTTGTAAGTAAATTGGGAGAGGTGGATACAGAAGGAAGTAGATTTTGGAGGAGGAAAGCAGGATGTGGGTGGAGGCCGATACTAGGAAGTGATCAGAGATGGCCTTATCTGTAATTAATACTGTGGGAGTAGTGAGGCCACATGAGATGGCAAGGTCAAGTGGATGACTGTGATTATGGGTTGAGAAGTTTACATGGAGGGAGAAATTAAGGGAGGATAGGAGGGTAGTGAACTCAGAGCAGAGAGAACGTGATGAATTGAGTAAGAGGTTGAAATCACTTAGGAAGAGAAGTTGCTTGGTGCAGAGGTTAAAGGAAGAAAGCAGTGAAGATAGTTCATTGGGAAAATGAGCATGGTACCTGGCTGGGAGGTAGAGAAACAGGATTTTAAATGAGAGGTGAGAGGGGTGGAACAAGGTGAAATTTGTTTATAAGATTTGGTTATGGTTTCAGTACATGATTGTCATGCCCTGCTGCCTTCTTTGGCTGCCTGTTCAAGCAGCTCTTGTTGCAGACATTATAGAAAAGTATGAGAAAAAGATTGATGAGACATCCTGTGAAGTTATCTGAGTCAAAAGAGGGGGCCAAGCACTACTCCCTCCTGAGCCAGTTGTCCCCAGTCTACGGCTGAAGTGTTCAGCCAACACTGTCTTTTTAAAGGTTGCATTCTAATTTCCATGCACTGCAACAAATTATACTAATTTTATGCAGGATTTACACCAATTACTACTATAATTGGTATGCAAATAAGCTAACCCAGGTAATCCTCATTCAAATACTTCTCCCGACAACTGGCAGCATCAAATCTTTTTTTATTGGTGCTGCAAATTACCATGAGGAAATTCAAGCCCAGTAATCTGCTGTTACTCCACGTTCTAAATTTGGAGTGCTGTTTGAGAATGTATAATGTACCTAATTTCACAGGATGCATCAGTATTGGGCAGCTATTGAATATTTCCCTTTCACCCTTAGTAATTTGCACTCAAAAGTTCATCATAATTATTTGAAGAAAATCAGGAGAATAAATTTCAAAATCTTTATTCAGAAATAATTTATGATGAGCATTTTTTTTAAGAGAGAGGCTACGTGCATATGCGAGAAAGAGAAAGAAGAGGCTACGGAGTAAACATCTGCTTTTGGTTTATGTTCTTTAAACGACACAAAATGCATTAAACTCACAAAGCAGCAGTATCTCCACTCAGTACAATGGAGATCATTTAAAATAGTATTTGACTTTTGAAGCAAACGACATCTACTTATCTCACCTGATTATCATTTGTGTTGTGGTGGCAATAGAAAATGTAAACCTTCTAATTGTTAGCAGATGTCAGGCATAGAGGGTAGAAATTCATCTTGGGCCATAGCACAGAACAGGTGCTGGCAAATCACTTTACCTTCTGCCCAGTTTTCTTTTCAAAAGTAGATCTAGTGTAGTGCAGAACAGACTGCTGAATGTATATACCACAGAGTCTTCCTTCATTTATTTTGTGGGCGACTAGGCTAAAAAGTGGCAGATGGAATTCAATGTCACTAAGTGGGAAGTGATGCATTTTCTTATGAAGTAACAGCAGCACTAGCGAAAAAACAAAGAGACTTGAGGGTACAGGTTTACAGAAAATTAAAGGCTGCACATCAGGGTGATAAGGCTGTGAAAAACACTAATAGAAATCTAGTTTTATCACAAGAGATATAGTATATAAAAGCCAAAAGGTAATGATGAACCTACCAAAAACTTTAATAAGACCTGTTAGAGTCCTGTGTGTAGCATTGGAAGAATGATGAGGCTTCAAAGAGGAAACAACACAGATTCACTAGAATACTGCCTGATATGAGGAAACACAAATAGAAAGATTTGAAAAATTGAGTCTTCATCATTAAAACAATGCAGATTACAGGGCAATATTATAGAAGTGTTTAAAATTATGAAAGGATGGGTCAAGGTAGAGAAAAGCAGGCTGCTTTCAGTACTTATGGGGTCAAGACAAGGAGCCATAGATACAAGGTTAAATGCAATAGATTTAGAATTGAGCACAGATAAACTTCTTCACACAAAGTTGTGGGGCTGTGGAATTCATTTTTAGGGTTAGTCATTCAGACAGAAACTATGTCAACACTCAAAATTAGATTGAATTGGTGGCTGAAGGAAATGTGGTTCAAGAAATATAGGAACAGGATCGATAAATACGATTCATAATTTTTGCTATTTGCTCATGTGGAGATGCAAACACTGACACAGATTTGTTGGGCAGAATGGCCTGTTTTTCTGTTGTAACCTCAGTATTTCCACGAGTTAGGAACATAGGAACAGGAGATGACCACTTATCCCTTCGAGCCTGTTCCACCATTTAATAAGATCATGGCTGATCTGCAGCCTAACTCCATATTACCCACCTTTGCTCCACATCCTTTAAAACCTTTAGTTCACAAAAAGCAATCTCAGATTTTAAATCAACAATTAATCTAGCATCAATTGCCATTTGCAGAAGAGAGTTCCAAACTTCTACCACCCTTTATGTGTGGAAGTTTTGCCTAATTTCAATCCTGGAAGGTCTAGCTCTAATCTTTAGACTATGCCCCCTAATCCTTGGCTGCCCAACTAACAGAAATAGTTTCTCTCTATCTACCCGATCTGTTCCCCTTAATATCTTGAAAACTTCGATCAAATCACCCCTTAACCTTCTATATTCCAGGGAATACAGCTCAAGTCATTTCTCCTCGTTATTTAACCCTTGGAATCCAGATACCATTCTGGAATATCTACACTACATTCCCTCCAAGACCAATATATCCTTCCAAAGGTGTGATGCCCAGAACTCCTCACAGTACTCCAAATGTGGTCTTAACCAAGTCTTTGCATAGCAGAAACATGATTTCTACACCCTGTATTCCATTCCTCTAGATATAAAGTCCAACATTCCATTAACCTTTTTGATTATTTACTGTACCTGTTCATTGCATTTTAATGATCTATGTATCTGGACTCTCAGGTCTCTTTGGACATCCACTGTTTCCAGCTTTTCACCACCTAGAAAGTACCCTATTCTATCCTTTTAGGTCCAAAGTAGATGACCTCAAAGTTACCTACAGTGAAATTCATTTGCCACAGTTTTGGCCATTTACTTAATCGATTGATATCGCTTTGAAATTTTATGCTTCCATCTACTGTATTTACAATGCTGCCTATCTTTGTGTCATCAGCAAATTTGGATATGGGATATGTGGCTTTCTATCCAATTATCTAAGTAGTTAATAAATACGTTGAACAGTTGAGGCTCTAACACAGATCCTTGTGGACACCACTAGTCACATCCCGCCAATTAGAGAACCTGCCCATTAGCCATACTCTCTGTCTCCTTCCGCTCAGCCAATTTCTTCACCATGCCAATAATTTGCCTTCAATCCATGGGCTTCAACTTTAGTTAACAGTCTCTTACAAGTATTGCTGAAAATAGAAACATTATGCCGAAGCTGTTCATCTTGCACTCATCAGGATAACCTGCAAGAATACCAATGTAAGGGAAATAACAAATTTATACTGTATGAGAAGAGAGTGCTGATTGGTTGGCAAGTGAACTCTGATTGGTAAAGGCATTGCCATGGAGAATGCACCAGTTAACAGTGACTGACAGTTAACTGCCCAGCTTTGTTTGAAATTTAAACCAGGCACCTTGACTCTGATCGGTCAAGGCATTGCCCTGAAGAATGAACCAGCGAATGGCTGCCACTTATTTTGTTTAGCTGAAACAGGTGCAATGTTTGTACATATTCTTTCTGTCCACAAAGAACTGGGCCCTGTGTATTAATATATGTAACATCCAGTACATGTAAATGTGCCACACTGCGAGCCCTAGTAGGCCAACATTTGTTGCCCATCCCTAATTCTCCTCGAGAAGGTAGTGATGAGCTGCCTTCTTGAACCTCAGTCCATGTGGTGTAGGTACACTCACAGTGCTCTTAGGTAGCGAGATCCAGGATTTTGACCTAGTAACAGTGAAGCAAAGACAATATAGTTCCAAGTCAAGACGGTGCGTGACTTGGAGGGGAACTTGCAGGTGGTTGTATTCCCATGCATCTGCTGCCTTTGTCCTGCCAGGTGGTAGAGGTCATGGGTTTGGAAGGTGCTGTCGAAAGAGTCTTGGCAAATTGTTGCAGTGCATCTTGTATATAGTACACACTGCTGCCACTGTGTGCCAGTGGTGGAGGGAGTGAATGTTTAAAGTGCTGGATGGAAAGTTGATCAAGTGGACTGCTTTGTCCTGGATGGTATTGAGCTTCTTGAAAGTTATTGGACTGCACTCATCCAGGCAAGTGGAAGGTATTCCATCAAACCCTGACTTGTGCCTTGTAGCTAGTGAACAGGCTTTGGGGAGTCCGGAGGTGAGTTACTCATGCAGAATTCCCAGTCTCTGACTTGCTCTTGTAGCCACAGTATTTATATGGCTGGTCCAGTTAAGTTTCTGGTCAATGGTAACCCCAGGATGTTGGGGAATTCAGCGATGGTAATGCTGGTGAACATCAAGGGGAGCCGGTTACATTCTCTCTTGTTGGAGATGGTCATTACCTGGAACTTGTGTGTTATAAATGTTACTTGCCAATTAACAGCCCAAGCCTGAATGTTGTCCAGGTCTTGCTGCAGGGGAAATGGACTGCTGCAGTATCTGAGGAGTTACAAATGGTACTGAAGACTGTGCAATCATCAGCGAACATCCCTACTTCTGACCTTGTAATGGAGGGAAGATCATTGATGAAACAGTTGAAGATGGTTGGGCCTAGGACAGGACCCTGAAGAACTCACTTTTGTCCCCACTTCAAAAAATTCAATCAGGTTCATCAGACATCACCTACAAATCTATGCTGGGTCTCTCTGATCAGCTGAAAATTTTCAAAGTGTTCAGTCAGTCTATCCTTAGTTACGGACTCTCATAATTTCCTAACAACAGATGTTAGGTTAACTGGTCTATAATACCCAGGTTTCCTTTCTCAAATTGCTAAGTGACATGTACAATTTTCAAGCTACAGGAATGGTTCCTGAATCAAGAGAACCTCTGAAGATTATAGTTAAGATATTTGCAATGTTCTGAACTGCTTTCTTTAAAACCCTGAAATGGAAACCATCTGATCCAGGAGATTTGTCACTCTTTAGTGCCACTATTTTCTTCAACTGTTGTTTTACTTATGCTAATTTTAGTGAATCACCTGTCCCTGATTCAATGTTAGTTTCCCTGGGATGTTCAGCATGCTGACTTATTCCTCAACTCTAAACACTGATGCAAAGTAATTATTCAACATATCCCCCATTTCCTTATTTTCACTGATACTATCACTGTTATCAGTTTTCAATGGGTCTACATTGCTCCTGGCCACCCTATTTTTCCTAATATAATTGTAAGCATTTTTTGAATTGATTGAAGTTTATTTTCAAACTCCCTTTTTGTAGTTCTTACTATCTGTTTTGTCACCCTTTGCTGTTCTTCATATCTTTTCCAGTTGCCAGGATCTGTGTTATTTTTTGCATTTTGGAATACTTTTTCTTTTAGTTTTATCTTGTCTCTTATCTCTTTAGTTGTCTGCAACTGTTTTTGGCAATAGAGCTCTTACACCTTAGGGGTATAAACTGGTTCTGTATGACATTAAATTATTTTTTGACCACCTCCCACTGATCCTCTGTCATTTTACCTATTAATAGATTTTCTCCGTTTACTGTGGACAGTCTCTGTCTCATTGCATCAAAGTCAGTCCAACCTCAATCTGGAATCTTAGTAGCTGTTTTGTGTTTCTTTTCAAACACTAGTTGAACACAATTAAATTAGTATCACTATTAGATAAATGTTCATGCACCATCAGGCTGTTAACTAAATCTGGCTCATTACTAAATTTAATATGGCATGCTGTCTTGTTGACTGTAGGCAGAAAACTAACGTGGATACACTTAAGAAATTCACTACCTTTCTGACATGTGCTAGTCTGCTTATTCCCAATCTATATTAAAGTTAAAATCCCACACTGCCTTTGATACATGGTTGTGTAAGCTCTGCAGTTATACAATCTGCCACTTCACAGCTAGTACCAGGGGCCTGTAAACAACTCCCATTACAGTCTTAAATCCTTCTCTATTTCTTAATTCTAGCCAGAAAGTCTCCACTGCCTGCATACCTTGAATTTTGAAAGCTCTAATTATCACATGTTGACAGTGTATTTGTATGTGAGAGTATGTGTGATAAGACTGAAAAATCATGTACTGGCATGTACAAATAAAGAAAAAAACAGACAGAGATACATGCAAAGAATCAATCATAAAACAACAAATTCAACATTTACAGAATTCCCTTTGAAAGGCTCAAGTCAGTACTTGTCAGATTTTGTCTCGCTGTCCAGTCCTGCCCTCTTCTTACTGCTGATACTAGGAATCCACCAGTAAACTCAATCTCAGTTAATCCCCAGCTGTGGCAAACTGCAGCTCCACATTCCACAGTTCTGCCAAACCCCAGGTTCCCCCTCCACATGCTGCCAAACCCCAGCAGTTCTATTGAAGCCCATTCAGCCATGCTGCCAAAGCCTAGATCTGCCTCCATTGCTGCCAAAGTGCAGGGTTGACCCCCTCAATGCACAAAAAAAAAACTCTATTCCCTTCCCCAGTACTGCCAGGAATCAAATATCTAACTCAACTGGTGCATCTTGTGTGTTCTCAGCATTAAAAATGCAACTGTGTTTCTTAGCATTAAGATCATTAAGAATAAAAATTAAATACATAGTGTGCAAAGATATATAGAGGCCATTCATTTGCAGTTTGGATGAAATAATGGACAGAGTGGTTAAATTCAATTCCCATAGCACAGGTAAAAAAGAATCACAGAATATATTTAAGTAAAAATGGAATTTTACTTATTCAGTCACTGTAAATTAGTGCCCCAGATGTTATTCCTTATTTGTCACGAACACTCCTATTTTTCAAAAACAACAAATCCTGTCTCGAGCAATGCAATGGGAGATTTATTGGTAATATATTGAAAATCTGCACACTTCCTGTCAACTTTTCCAATGGGCCGAATTTTGTTGTGAAAATAATGGTGAGGCTAACAGCACTCACTATTATTTTAGCACAAGTCGGATGACAACTGCACATGTGCAGTTAAACGTGAAAATCCAGAATTTGCTATCCAAGATATATCGCTCCTCTCTAGGTTGTACCAAAATGGCATAGCCCTGCCTGGCTCTCCATTTACATGGATTGAATACCATGAAGTTCCTGTATCGATGGCATAAATATGGACTAAAGTCACCACAAAAAGTTAGGGCTTGTATATTCCAGTCTAAGTACCCTTTTAATGTTGTGGTTACTCTTAATTATTGCTATATAACACATCTAGCACCCAGCGAGTTAACATCCGTAGCGCTTAAAGCAGCCAGAAGCGCTGCACAAAGAACAGCCAGGCGCTGTGCAAATGACCACTGGAAACACCTATGCAGTCATATTCAGCTGGCCTCTGACACCGGAAACATTAGAGGAATGTATGATGGCATTAAGAGAGCTTTTGGGCCAACCATCAAGAAGATCGCCCCCCCCTCAAATCTAAATCAGGGAACACAATCACTGACCAACGCAAGCAAATGGACCGCTGGGTGGAGCACTACCTAGAACTGTACTCCAGGGAAAATGTTATCACTGAGACCGCCCTCAATGCAGCCCAGTCACTGCCAGTCATGGATGACCAGGACGTACAGCCAACTAAATCGGAACTCAGTGATGCCATTGATTCTCTAGCCAGTGGAAAAGCCCCTGGAAAGGACAGCATTACCCCTGAAATAATCAAGAGTGCCAAGCCTGCTATACTTTCAGCACACTACGAATTGCTTTGCCTGTGCTGGGACGAGGGAGCAGTACCACAGCACATGCACGATGCCAATATCATCATCCTCTATAAGAACAAGGGTGACCACGGTGACTGCAACAACTACCGTGGAATCTCCCTGCTCAGCATAGTGGGGAAAGTCTTCGCTCGAGTCATTTTAAACAGGCTCCAGAACTGGCTGAGCGTGTCTACCCTGAGGCACAGTGTGGCTTTCGAGCAGAGAGATCCACCATTGACATGCTGTTCTTCGCCAGCTACAGGAGAAATGCCGTCAACAACAGATGCCCCTCTACGTTGCTTCCATTGATCTCACCAAAGCCTTTGATCTCGTCAGCAGACGTGGTCTCTTCAGACTACTAGAAAAGATCGGATGTCCACCAAAGCTACTAAGTATCATCACCTCATTCCATGACAATATGAAAGGAACAACTCAGCATAGCGGCGCCTCATCAGACTCTTTTCCTATCCTGAGCGGCATGAAACAGGGCTGTGTTCTCGAACCTACACTGTTTGGGATCTTCTTCTCACTGCTGCTCTCACATGCATTCAGGTCTTCAGAAGAAGGAATTTTCCTCCACACAAGATCAGATGGCTGGTTGTTCAACCTTGCCAGTCTAAGAGCGAAGACCAAAGTACGGAAAGTCCTCATCAGGGAACTCCCCTTTGCTGACAATGCTGCATTAACATCTCACACTGAAGAGTGTCTGCAGAGACTCATCGACAGGATTGCGGCTGCCTGCAACGAATTTGGCCTCACCATCAGCCTCAAGAAAACGAACATCATGGAACAGGACATCAGAAATGCTCCATCCATCAATATCGGCGACCATGCTCTGGAAGTGGTTCAAGAGTTCACCTACCTAGGCTCAACGATCACCAGTAACCTGTCTCTCGATGCAGAAATCAACAAGCGCATGGGAAAGGCTTCCACTGCTATGTCCAGACTGGCCAAGAGAGTGTGGGAAAATGGCGCACTGACACGGAACACAAAAGTCCAAGTGTATCAAGCCTGTGTCCTCAATACCTTGCTCTACGGCAGTGAGACCTGGACAACGTATGTCAGCCAAGAGCGACGTCTCAATTCATTCCATCTTCGCTGCCTCCGGAGAATCCTTGGTATCAGGTGGCAGGACCGTATCTCCAATACAGAAATCCTCGAGGCGACCAACATCCCCAGCATATACACCCTACTGAGCCAGCGGTGCTTGAGATGGCTTGGCCATGTGAGCCGCATGGGAGATGGCAGGATCCCCAAGGACACATTGTACAGCGAACTCATCACTGGTATCAGACCCACCAGCCGTCCATGTCTCCGCTTTAAAGATGTCTGCAAACGTGACATGAAGTCCTGTGACATTGATCACAAGTCGTGGGAGTCAGTTGCCAGAGATCGCCAGAGCTGGCGGGCAGCCATAAAGGCGGGGCTAAAGTGTGGCGAGTCGAAGAGACTTAACAGTTGGCAGGAAAAAAGACAGAAGCGCAAGGGGAGAGCCAACTGTGTAACAGCCCCAACAACCAATTTTATCTGCAGCACCTGTGGAAAAGTCTGTCACTCTAGAATTGGCCTTAATAGCCACTCCAGGCGCTGCTTCACAAACCACTGACCACCTCCAAGCGCTTACCCATTGTCTCTCGAGACAAGGAGGCCAAAGAAAGAAGAAGCACTGAAAATTAATATTTACAAGTATGGAGTCTAATTCCTAGTTTTTAATTAACGTTGGAGATTTTAAAATTTTTTTTAAAACTTTTTCTTTTTGTTAGCAGCACTACAGAAGTAAAGGTGTAATTGCAGTGTGACAAGTTTACCTAGGAAGTTTTCACTGTAAGTTTATACATAAGAATTTATTGTGGAAATATTAAAAAATGAGAATGCAAGACTTTAACTGGGGATTGAATTATATCTGCACCCCAGTCCAATTATCTTCTACCAATTAACCCTGCTTCCCATGAAGGCTGCAACTTGATCTTTACTCCCTCTGTGCAATGCTATTGATCAATTCCAACTTCATAAACAATTACAGATTATCTCAGAAAAGCTATTTAAATTGATCCTGCATTTGTTTAAATACTTACACTTTTAAAAGGAGACATATAGTGCATAATTTTGAAGGCTAAAAGTAATACTATGAATGCTGAAATAAAAACAGAATACGCTGGAAAATGCACCAGTCCTGTCAGTTTCCGAGAAGACAGCTAACATTTGGGGTGGAACCCTTTCACAGAAGTGGTGCTGAAGGATTCTATCCAAAACATTAACATGTTTTTTCTCTTCAAATTCTGACAGAAGTGTTTTGCATTCCAGGACTTTCTCTTTTTATCTGGTATAAATTTAATCATCTAACAGGTCCTAAAAAAATAGTGGTTCTGTCTTTTTAAACAAGTTGATTTCGTATGAATGTATAATTTTAATACCTTGTAGTTGGTTTTAGGACATAATATATAAATGATCTGAAGAGAACCAGTACAGATTCTATGTTCCTGGGCTTGTACGACGATGTTATGGTTATTGTGAGCAGCCTGCAAATATAGCCTTGTCACGAAGCCTATTACTACCACCATAAAATTCAGTGGAAGTAAAGGGAGAAGTCCAGTTATGAGATGTTATTTTTATATTTCATACTGTCTTCAAAGTAAATTGCTTCTCAGCCTAACCACTCGCCAACTTGCCCATCTTTATTCCCAGCCAGTTTGCGAGTCCACTCTCTTGACCCAAGCACTTCCCAGCCCATCTGTTTGTCACCCATCTCATCCAATTGCTTCCCGGCCTGCTTACCTGCCCTGAGTACAACCTAATCTGCCTTCTTGGAGGTCTTTCTAGCTCGCTCACATAATACACCAAGATATGAAAGGGAGAGGTGGAAGATGGGATCAAAAGAAGGCAGAGCTAATGGTGGAGAATGAAAGAAAGTGAAATGTGTAGCAAGTGAGTAAAATAAAAGTGGAGGAGTCAAACAGAAGTAGAGGAGGAGAGATACAGATGTGAAAGAAGAGATAAATCAGTGAAAAGCAAGGAAGATTTCTTTGCAGAATTGCCAGTATACTATTCTTAGCAATAAGTTTTTGGTCGAGCTGCCATTGAACCATTGAATAAAGTTGCTTTTAAGAGATGATTATTGGCAAAGATAGACATATAAAAATCAAAATATCTTCTTCCAATGAAATTTGGTACACTTCCCTGATGAGATGCACTATAATTATGTTACTATCAGCACTGTTAACCTATTCTCTTTCTAAAAACATCTTCACCATCACTTCACCTTTCCTTTGCTGATGCACTTCTTGCTCACTACCCAATGCTCAGTTTCTTGCCATCGACTAGCACACTCTGGTGCAGCACCTCTATTGTATGTGCAGTCAGCACTAAATTCTGTTCCTGACTTTAGTTTGTTTTTATTCATTCATGGGATGTAGGTGTCACTAGCCAGGCCAGCATTTATTGCCCAACCCTAACTGCCCTTGAGAAGGTGGTGGTGAGCTGCCTTCTTGAACCGCTGCAGTCCATTTGGGGTAGGTATACCCACAGTGCTGTGAGGAAGGGAGTTCCAGGATTTTGACCCAGCGACAGTGAAGGAACGGCGATACAGTTCCAAGTCAGGATGGTGTGTGACTTGGAGGGGAACTTGCAGGTGCTGGTGTTCCCATGTATTTGCTGCCCTTGTCCTTCTAGTTGGTAGAGGTCGCGGGTTTGGAAGGTGCTGTCGAAAGGAGCCTTGGTGCATTGCTGCAGTGCATCTTGTAGATGGTACACACTGCTGCCACTGTGTGTCGGTAGTGGAGGGAGTGAATGTTTGTAGATGGGGTGCCAATCAAGCGGGTTGCTTTGTCCTGGATGGTGTCAAGCTTCTTGAGTGTTGTTGGAGCTGCACCCATCCAGGCAAGTGGAGAGTATTCCATCACACTCTTGACTTGTGCCTTGTAGATGGTGGACAGGCTTTGGGGAGTCAGGAGGTGAGTTACTCGCCTGAGGATTCCTAGCCTCTGACCTACTTTTGTAGCCACTGTATTTATGTGGCTACTCCAGTTCAGTTTCTGGTCAATGGTAGCCCCTAGGATGTTGATAGTGGGGAATTCAGCAATGGTAATGCTGTTGAATGTCAAGGGGAGATGGTTAGATTCTCTCTTGTTGGAGATGGTCATTGCCTGGCACTTGTGTGGTGCGAATGTTACTTGCCACTTATCAGCCCAAGCCTGGATATTGTCCAGATCTTGCTGCATTTCTGCACGGACTGCTTCAGTATCTGAGGAGTCATGAATGGTGATGAACATTGTGCAATCATCAGCGAACATCCCCACTTCTGACCTTACGATTGAAGGATGTTCATTGATGAAGCAGCTGAAGATGGTGGGCCCAGGACACTACCCTGAGGAACTCCTGCAGTGATGTCCTGGAGCTCAGATGATTGACCTCCAACAACCACAACCATCTTCCTTTGCGCCAGGTATGACTCCAGCCAGCGGAGGGTTTTCCCCCTGATTCCCATTGACCACAGTTTTGCTAGGGCTCCTTGATGCCATACTCGGTCAAATGCTGCCTTGATGTCAAGAGCAGTCACTCTCACCTCACCTCTTGAGTTCAGCTCTTTTGTCCAAGTTTGAACCAAGGCTGTAATGAGGTCAGGAGCTGAGTGGCCCTGGCAGAACCCAAACTGTGCGTCACTGAGCAGGTTATTGCTAAGCAAGTGCTGCTTGATGGCCCCTTCCATCACTTTACTGATGATTGAGAGTAGACTGATGGGGAGGTAATTGGCCGGGTTGGACTTGTCCTGCTTTTTGTGTACAGGACATACCTGGGCAATTTTCCACATTGCAGGGTAGATGCCAGTGTTGTAGCTATACTGGAACAGCTTGGCTAGGGGCGCGGCAAGTTCTGGAGCACAGGTCTTCAGTACTATTGCCGGAATATGGTCAGGGCCCATAGCTTTGCAGTATCCAGTGCCTTCAGTCGTTTCTTGATATCACGTGGAGTGAATCGAATTGGCTGAAGTCTGGCATCTGTGATGCTGGGGACTTCAGGAGGAGGCCGAGATGGATCATCAACTCGGCACTTCTGGCTGAAGATTGTTGCAAATGCTTCAGCCTTATCTTTTGCACTGATGTGTTGGGCTCCCCATCATTGAGGATGGGGATATTTGTGGAGTCACCTCCTCCAGTTAGTTGTTTAATTGTCCACCACCATTCAAGACTGGATGTGGCAGGACTGCAGTGCTTAGATCTGATCCGTTAGTTATGGGATCGCTTAGCTCTGTCAATCGCATGCTGCTTACGCAGTTTGGCATGCAAGTAGTCCTGGGTTGTAGCTTCACCAGGTTGACACCTCATTTTGAGGTCTGCCTGGTGCTGCTCCTGCATGCCCTCCTGCACTCTTCATTGAACCAGGGTTGGTCTCCTGGCTTAATGGTAATGGTAGAGTGGGGGATATGCCGGGCCATGAGGTTACAGATTGTGGTTGAGTACAATTCTGCTGCTGCTGATGGCCCACAGCGCCTCATGGATGCCCAGCTTGCACTGATAGATCTGTTCGAAATCTATCCCATTTAGCACGGTGATAGTGCCACACAACACGATGGACGGTATCCTCAATGTGAAGGCGGGACTTTGTCTCCACAAGGACTGTGCGGTGGTCACTCCTACCAATACTGTCATGGACAGATGCATCTGCGGCAGGCAGATGGTGAGGACGAGGTCAAGTATGTTTTCCCCTCGTGTTGGTTCCACACCACCTGCCGCAGACCCAGTCTAGCAGCTATGTCATTTAGGACTCTGCCAGCTCGGCCAGTAGTGGTGCTACCGAGCCACTCTTGGTGATGGACAGTGAAGTCCCCCACCCAGAGTACATATTGTGCCCTTTCCACCCTCGGTGCTTCCTCCAAGTGGTGTTCAACATGTGAGGAGTACTGAGTCATCAGCTGAGTGAGGGCGGTAGGTGATAATCAGTAGGAGGTTACCTTGCCCACGTTTGACCTGATGCCATGAGATTTCATGGGGTCCGGAGTTGATGTTGAGGACTCCCAGGGCAACTCCCTCCCTACTGTGTACCATTGTGCCACCACTTCTGGTGGGTCTGTCCTGCCGGTGGGACATACCCAGGGATGGTGATGGCAGTGTCTGGGGCATTGTCTGTAAGGTATGATTCCGCGAGTATGACTATGTCAGGCTGTTGCTTGACTAGTCTGTGGGACAGCTCTCCCAACTTTGGCACAAGCCCCCAGATGTTAGTAAGGAGGACTTTGCAGGGTCGACAGGGCTGGGTTTCCCGTTGTCATTTCCGGTGCCTAGGTCGATGCCGGGTGGTCCGTCCGGTTTCATTCCTTTTTATTGACTTCGTAGCGGTTAGGTACAACTGAGTGGCTTGCTAGGCCATTTCAGGGGGCATGTAAGAGTTAACTATATTGCTGTGGGTCTGGAGTCACATGTAGGCCAGACCAGGTAAGGACAGCAGATTTCCTTCCCTAAAGGACATTGGTGAACCAGATGGGTTTTTACAACAATTGACAATGATTTCATGGCCATCATTAGACTCACTTTTAATTCCAGATTCATTAATTAAATTCAAATTCCACCTTCTGCTGGGATTAGAACCCATGTCCCCAGAGAAATACCCTGGGTCTCTGGGTTACTCATCCAGTGATAATACCACTACGCCACCGCCTACCCACTAGTCACTTCCAGACCAGGACATACGCTTGGGAGCTGGTACTGTGTCCTGGACTGTTCATCCATTCTTCGTGTTTTCAGCTCCATTTCCTCCTTCAGTCTTCACAGCACAATCCCCATCCCATGCACCTACCAGCAATACTTCCACAGCCCATTCATCTCATGGCCCAGCTGTCCCCATTAATCCCATCTCCAACCCCACATGTCCCTGCACCCTAAATGCCTATATGCCTGCTGAGTTCAGCCAGCCTCTTGAGTCCACACAGTCTTCAAATATCACCTAAAGTGCAAAGAGTACACAAAGACACTTGCCTCTCCCATCCGCTCAGTGTTCCCAACCTTCACATCCCATGTACTCCCATGGTCTAGAGCAATCACACCAACTGTTCCATTCTCAAACACTCACGTATCACATTCCATATGATTAATCTGAGCTCCAGTTTTCACCCACACATTGTCTTATAGGTGACAACCTCCTTCATTGCACATTTGAATTACAACCTTTGCTTCCTTTCATGCTCACCTCCTGACTTGTCAGTCCTGCCTCTCTCAACCACCATTTTGTTGCACCACTCTGACAGTGCCTTTTTACCTCTACTTCCAACATTAACTGCCCTAGCTCTAATCTCTCTTTCATCTCCATGTCCAATCAAGGTGCGGGGAAAAGATAGAGGCTGTGATATTAAAAAAATATATAAAAAGTAGCAAAAAAAGTTATGTTTTAAGACTTTTTATGTCCAAAAGCAATGCCACAGAAGGTCAGCTTCAAAACAATCACATTAAATAGCATTCTCTCCAACTCACTGAGCAATTCTGTGGGTGATACATTCATATACATATTCATCCATCAGGTTTTTATAAAAAATCTTACATCTGCATGCACTGCTTGTCTACAACAAACTTTTGTCTCAATTTAGAAATGCCTATATCAACAATGATAATGGAAACTATGAATGTAGCACTCAGCAATTCCATACCCCATTTTCCTCAGTAACTTAAATTTCTAAAGTTTTTTTATGCTTTCATGGGACATGAGCTATGCTGGCAAGGCAAGCATTTGCTACCCATCTTAATTGCCCTTGAGAAGGTGGTGGTGCGCCGCATTCTTGAACCACTGCAGTTCATCCTGTATAGGCACACCCACAGTGCTGTTACGAAGGGAGTTCCAGGGTTTTGATCCAGCAACAGTGCATGAACAGCGATATGATTCCAAGTCAGGATGGTGTGTGGCTTGGAGGGGAACTTGCAGGTGATGGTGTTCCCATGCGTCTGCTGCACTTGTTCTTCTAGGTGGTAGAGGTCATGGGTTTAGAAGGTGCCTCGAAGGAGCCTTGGATGATAATGGTGGTGGATTCAGCAATGGTAATGCCATTGAATGTCAAGGGGATATGATTAGATTCTCTCTTGTTTGAGATGGTCATGGTCTGGAACTTGTTTGACGAGAACGTTTACTTGCCACTTATCAGTCCGAGCCTGAATGTTGTCCAGGTCTTGTTGCATGTGGACACAGACTGCTTCAATATCTGAGGAGTCACAAATGGTACTGAACACTGTACAATCATCAGCGAACATACCCACTTCTGACCTTGTGTTGAAGGCAAGGTCATTGATGAAGCAGCTGAAGAAGGTTGGGCCTAGGACACTACCCTGAGGAACTCATGCAGCGATGTCAAAAATAACAGTTTAAACAAAGTTTAAAAATTACATCTTCTGCAATAACATGGTCACATTCATCCATTGAATTGCCTTTCCTGTCTTTAATGTTTTCAATAAACATTTTCCTTGAAGGCTCACCTTCTTCCAAAAGCCTGGGCTTAGGCTTGATATTTTTGCCTGGAGCATTGATGCTTTCATTGAATCTTAAGTGTGCAGTCAGATCATGTGGAGTGTAGCTAATATCCCATGATGCATCTATGCCATTCATTCTGCTGTACCTACCTTTCTTCAGTTTTGATCAACTGTTTATCAAAAGTGAGATAGAAAATTTCAAATACTTTATTCAGGTAAAGTTTATGTTGAATGCTTTTTAACAGTGGTTGTTTGTTTTTGTGTGTGAGAGAGAGTTGACAGTTGACCTGTACACCTGTTGCAGCTTTAAGAAATAAGAAATAGAGCAGGAGTAGGCCATACAGCTCCTTGAGCCTGCTCCGCCATTCAATACGATCATGGCAGATCCTCGGCCTCAATTCCACTTTCCCGCCCACTCCCCATAACCCTTGATTCCCTGAGAGATCAAATATCTGTCTATCTCAGCCTTAAATATATTCAACGATGGAGCATCCACAACCCTCTGGGGTATAGAATTCCAAAGATTCAGAACCCGTTGAGTGAAGAAATTTCTCCTCATCTCAGTCCTAAATGATTGGCCCCTTATCCTGAGACTGTGCCCCCATGTTCTAGATTCCCCAGCCAGGGGAAACAACCTCTCAGTATCTACCCTGTCAAGCCCCTTCAGAATCTTATATGTTTCAATTAGATCATCATCTCTTTCTTCTAAACTCCAGAGAGTATAGACCCAATTTACTCAGCCTCTCATCAGAAGACAAACCTCTCATCCCAGGAACTAATCTAGTGATCCTTTGCTGTACCACCTCCAATGCAAGTATATCCTTCCTTAAATATGGAAACCAAAACTGCACACAGCACTTCAGATGTGGTATCACCAAAGCCCTGAACAAGTGTAGCAAGACTTCCTTATTCTTGTACTCCAATCCCCTCGAAATAAATGCCAACATGTTATTTGCCTTCCTAATTGTTTGCTGTACCTGCATGCTAACTTTGTGTTCCTTGTACAAGTACACCCAAGTTCCTCTGAACATCAACATTTACAAGTTTCACGTCTTTTAAAGATATTCTGCTTTCTTTCTTACCACCAAAATGAATAACCTTACATTATACTCCCATCTGCCCCTTGTTGCCCACTCACTTAACCTGTCTATGTCTCTTTGCAGCCTCTTTGTGTCCTCCTCACAGCTTACATTTCCCCCCAGCTTTAGACTGTCAGCAAACTTAGATACATTACTCTCAGTCTCTTCATCTGAATCATTAACATAGATTGTAAATAGCTGAGGCCCCAGCACTGATCTTTGCAGCACTCCATTAGTCACAGTCTGCCAACTTAAAAATGCCCCATTTATCCCTACTCTCTGCTTCCTGTTTGTTAACCAATTCTCTAGCCATGCTAATATATTAACCCCAACTCCATGAGCCTGCATATTAACCTTCTGTGTGGCACCTTATCAAATGCCTTTTGGAAATCCAAGTATACTACTTCTACTGGTTCCCCTTTATCTACCATTCTCATTACATCCTTAAAAAACGCTAATATAAATTTGTCAAACACAATTACCCTTTTGTAAAATCATATTGACTTTGTCTGATCATATCATGATTTTCTGAGTGCATTGTTAAGATGTCTTTAATCATAGATTCCAGCACTTTCCCGATGACTGATGTCAGGTTAACTGACCTGTAGTTCTCTGTTTTCTCTCTACCTCCTTTCTTGAATAGCAGTGTCACATTTCCAACACAGAAGTCATCGAGGCGGCCAACATCCCCAGCATATACACCCTACTGAGCCAGTGGCGCTTGAGATGGCTTGGCCATGTGAACTGCATGGAAGATGGCAGGATCCCCAAGGACGCATTGTACAGCGAACTCATCACTGGTTATCAAGCCCACCAGCCGTCCATGTCTCCGCTTTAAAGACGTCTGCAAACGCGACATGAAGTCCTGTGACATTGACCACAAGTCGTTGGAGTCAGTTGCCAGTGATCGCCAGAGCTGGCGAAAAACCATAAAGGCAAATCTAAAGAGTGGCGAGTCGAAGAGACTTCGCTGTTAGCAGGAAAAAAGACTGAAGCGATAGGAGAGAGCCAACTGTGTAACAGCCCCGACAACCAATTTTATCTGCAGCACCTGTGGAAGAGTCTGTCACTCTAGAATTGGCCTTTATAGCCACTCCAGGCACTGCTTCACAAACCACTGACCACCTCTTAGGCACTTACCCATTGTCTCTCGAGACAAGGAGGCCAAAGAAGTGTCACATTTATTAACTTCCAATCTACTGGGACTGTTCTAGAATCTAGGGAATTTTGGAAAATCATAATCAACATATTGACTATTCTGCAGCTACCTCTTTTAGAATCCTAGGATATAGGCCATCAGTTTTTGGGAATTTGTTAGATTTTTAAGTCCTATGAGTTTCTCCAATACTTTTTCTCTGCTGATATTAGTTACCTCAAGTTCCTCACTCTTATTAGCTCCTTGGTTACCTGCTATTTCTAGTACATAATTTGTGTCTTCTACTGTGAAGACAGACCCAAAATATTTGTTCAATGTCTCTGCCATTTCCTCATTCCCCATGATAATTTCTCCTGTCTCTGCCTCTAAGGGATCACCGTTTACTCTCTTTTTTATATACTTGTAAGATCTCTTACAATCTGTTTTTATATTCCTGGCTAGCTTACTCTTATATTCTTTCTTTTCCTTTTCATCAACTTTTTGGTGGCCATTTGCTGGTTTCTAAAACACTCCCAATCCTCAGACTTACTACTATTCTTTGCCATATCATAAGTCTCTTCTTTTAATCTTAACTTCTTTAGTAAGCCACGAATGGATCTTTTTTGCTGAGTTTCTGTTTTTCAATGGAATATATTTTTGTTGAACATTTTAAATTGTTTCTTTAAATGTTTCCCACTATTTATTTACCACCATACCTTTTAGTCTATTTGCCCAGTCAACCTTAGCCAGCTCTCCCCTCAAACTTAAACAAAGCCAGTTTCACAGGTATAAGATTCTTGTTTGGGACTGGAGTATGTCGCTTTCAAACTTAATATGGAATTCAACTGTATTGTGTTCACTTTTTCCCCAGTGGGTCTTTTACTATGAGATTACTAATTAATCCTGCCTCATTGCACAATAGTAGATCTAAAATAGCATTATCCCGAGTTGGTTCCACAATGTATTGTTCCAGGAAACTGTCACAAAAGCATTATACAAACTCATCTTCCAGACTACCTTTGCCAGTTTGATTGGTCCAGTCTATATGAAGAATAGAACACTGTTCTATTGTCTCGACTTCTCAGTTTAGATTTCTAAATCTCCCTTCACCTGAATCCTCCCTCCCCCCTTTTAATTTAAAGCCCCATCCACAGCCCTAGTTATATGATTCGCCAGGACACTGAGCCCAGCCTGGTTTAAGTGGGATTTTAGTTTTGTGTCCTTTTATATTTAGATGCAAGTTGAGAATGTGTTTCATTATGTGAATGTTAGTTTAATTTTCAAAAAATAAAGACCAATTTTTAGGAAAGCTAAATATCTCACCTTTCTTAAGAGTTAGAAAATGTACATTTCTAATTTATTTTCTTAGTAAAACAAGATGAATTTTGAAAGCAAACTCTCTTTAAGGAGAACAGATAAGAGAGAGGAGGAGGGAAACAAAAAAAGTAAAAGGCTGAGAAGCATAAGAGAGAAGAAACAACAACACAAAAATCACAAAGATGGGTAAAGGAGAGACCATGGGCAGGAACAGAGGTGGGGGGGGGGCAAAAATACCAGCACCAGCCACCGTGTCAGTTTCAGGATGCTGTTCCCGACACTGGCAATGTTCACCAGAGTGGCGGGGTGCGGTTGGCGGTGGGACAGGAATCCCACTCTCCTCCCAAATGAGTTTACAAGTTCATTAAGAGCTTGTTAGCATTGAAGGGTGGAATTATGAAGGGGGCACATGAGTTACACATGCCATCAGTTGCAGATCAGTGGGCAGCCAGTCATAACTGCCCAAAAGAATCACCCCAGCACTATAAGAGGGTCAGTGGAGCATAGGGGGACTTGCCCTTTGCTAAGGAGGTGCCTTTGGCACTGCGCAGGTGACAGGGAGAGTGGGCATAGCACCTGGGCATTGATCGGGGTTGGCACACCCCTGGCATAGTAGGGACAGAATACCAGAGGACAAGGCTGGCATTCACAATTGGTCGGTCACCTGCCCAGAAGAAAGGCTGCAGCTGGCAATGGGGGCACAAATGTCAGATTTTGGATCCAGTGGCGATGAGGGGGTAACACCCTCCGCAGGAAGAGTGGAACACCGAGCAGCAGGAGGGCATGGGAGGAAAGAGGGGCAGGAAGGCAATGAAGGCCATACCCTCAACACAGGATCTACGACAGAAAATGGAGCTACCTGGAGTTGACCAAAACCCCATGCTGCAGTAGACTGCATCTCTCCAGGCAGATGGTCCCAGACGCCTGTGGTCTCTTCACCGAAGGCCTGACACCTTGCAGCACTGGTCACCATTCCCTGCCAGTAGGTGTCAAAGTCACTGTGGCCTTGAACCTCTTCACTTCTGGCTCCTTCCAAGGATCTGCTGCAAACCTTGGTGGCATCTTGCAAATGGAAGTGCACCAGTGCATCTCGCAAGTCACTGATGCCCTCTTTGTCAGAGCTGGGCAGTACATTAATTTCACGACAGATGTGGCCTCACAAGGACCTAGGTTTTGCTGCCATCGCTGGATTCCGCTAGGCACAGGGCATCAAAGTTTGCATCCATATGGCCATCAAGGTACTGACTGATCACCGAGTGAGATTCATCAACAGGACGGTCTTCCACTCCAACGTTCAGCTGCTCTGTGACCACAGGAGCTTCCTCCAAGTGTGCACTCGCTTTCCTGGCAGCTGCCATGACTGGTTCATCTTCCGCCAGTCCACGCTGCCTCAGATCTTCATTCCAAATCCCAAAGTGCGTGAATGGATCCTAGGGGACAAGGGATGACCCTTAAAGACATGGGTACTCACCCCTCTATGGAAGCCCCAGACAAAGCCACAGAGGCGCTACAATCAGAGCCACCTGCTCACTAGGACAACCATTGAGCAGACTATCAGGCTTCTGAAGATACGATTCCAGTCCCTGGATCGATCAGGTGGCACCTTCCAATTACTTCCTCGCTCATTGTGGTCTGCTGCGTTCACCACAACATGGCCCTCCAGAGAGGGGTGGACTTTGAGAACGGTGGCACCCTGGAAGGACACAGCTCATTGTGGGAAGAGCAGCAGCAGGAGGTGAGAGAGGAGGAGGATGAGGAGGAAGTGGAGGTGGATGGAGATGATGCAGAACATAAAGGTGCCACTGCTGCAGGATGAGGTGGCCAGGCGCAGCACACAGAGCATGAACGGCTCGTGAAGATGCCATGAATGTCAGGGATCTCCTGATTCAGGAACGTTTCACTGAGCCCCTCTAACACAGGTTGAGGGGCATAGCATGGAAGGGCGCAGCATTACCTGTGCTAACACATGGATGGAAGACGCAACCTAGAACTTCTAATCACTTTCTGCCAATGACAGAAAATACCTGCTCAGAGGCTTTGCGCTCACCATGAAGAATCCAGTTATCTCTTTCACTACCTCCTGCTACTTTTTCTGTCAGAGCAGCAAAAAAAAGATTCCCAGTAAAGGCCTGCTCGGGTCTGCAAATGAGACCTGACCCGAGCCCGACAGAACCCCATCCGACCCCAAGCCCGACCCGGCCCAAGTCCTTCCATTTTTTCCCACGCCCGACCCAATCCAACCAACAGTTAACTTACCTTCCATTTTCACTTTGTTCCTTACCCGCACAAGCTTAAAATAAACTGTAGGCAAACTACCTTTAAAGTCCAAAAAGTAAATTTACATTAAAGTCACTTAACTGAGGTGGTAATAGAGCGTGTCCGAGCCAGCCCGACCTGACCCTAGCCCGAATTCCGGACCCAGAAGTGCGATCCGACCCGAACCTGACACATGTCGTCGGTTCCTGTCGGGTTCGGGTCGGGTAGCAGGCCTTTAATTCCCAGACATGTGCCAGTGACCACTTAGTGTTCTGCACAACGTGGTGGCTTCTGCGCTCGGCCACACCTACTCAGTGTTCCCCTTGTGGTCTCAGAGGAGGTGGATAAAGCCTGCTCACTTGTCTCAGTTTGCGGCTGAGATGCATATAGTGGTCATCCTCGTCATGGAAGTGCCCATGGGGGCAACTCCAGAGGCTGCTGTACCTGCATCATTGCAGGGGCAGCCTCCGTCACTTGACCTTGCTGCACAGATGGCCTCTCTGTCAGAGGGGCCAAGAAGGCCGAGGATGATGAGAGCACCCTTTGAGGTGTGGCACCCTCAACCTCCTCCATGATATTCTCAGCCCTTGCCAGGAGCGCCGGATGCCTGGCAGAGGACACGAGCTGGGGGGCAGCTGGCATCCCCCCCAGTATCTCTGCCTCACTAGTGCCACTGACCAGTCCACACTATCCTGCATCTCATGGATCCCATGGACGTCAGTGTGCAGTTCCTGCATCCACTCAGAGTGATGTCGTATATGCCTCTTGAAGAAATTGGCCACTATCTCGGTGGAGAAGCTAATTCACTTGAGCCATGGTGCCACACATGAACTGGATGGACTCCTCCATTCTCTGCCCTGCCTAGGGAACTCCAACATGTGGTAGCACATTTCCTGCTACCATTCAAGGTACAGCCTTCTTTCCCATGACTCCTGAGGCTCTGTCCCTGTGCCCAGCGGAGCAGGGTTGTGTCTGTCCTCGATCCTCCAAGGGGTACTGACCATAACTCCCTCTGCCTCTGGCACCTCCTCCTGCACACTAGTGCAGTGATCATCACCCTGTGCCACCATATCTACACGTGCATGAGGACCCACCGAGGTGAGAGTAGCTACACAGATGAAAGGTGCACTTGTAAGGTTGATAGTGCTTCTTCTGCTTCCTCGTGCCACTCAGGTCCTGCGGATGTAGAGGGAGATGGTGCCCTGGGTTGGACATCTGCACCTGTGGGAGACACAAGAAGAGATGATGACAGCTAGCCTAAGAGAGTGGAAACCTCTGCAGTGCTGAAGGTACCCAGTGCACGACAATCTATCGATGGGGTGGAGTGCACTGCACTCTCTTGATAACCACTTTGCCCTCTGTAATCACCAGATGCAGCAGGAGCCAGGCTCTTCTCCCACTATCCTGGCAATTTCCAATGCCTTCTGCTCCATGGGGTTTATTCAATAGAGGAAGGGCACCCATTATCCTGTCTGGGCCCTCTTCCTCACATTCTGCTCGTGTTTCTCCTGCAAGGACCAAAGAGTGATATAAGGAGCGAGAGAGAGGAGGGAGTGAGATTATAGACAATGTCCCAGACACTGCCAAAACCCAGTAATGTCCTATCCCACCAGCAGAACAGAGCCAGCAGAGGTGGTGGCACAGTGGTATACAGTCAGGAAGGACTTGCCCTGGGAGTCCTCAACATCGACTCCGGACCCAATGAAGTCTCATGGCATCAGGTCAAACATGGGCTGATCACAACCGACCACCCACCCCTCAACTGATGAATCAGTACTCCTCCATGTTGAACTCCACTTGAAGGAAGCATTGAGGGTAGCAAGGGCACAGAATGTACTCTGGGTGGGGGACTTCAATGCCCATCACCAAGAGTGGCTCCGTGGCACCACTACTGACCAAGCTGGCCGGGTCCTAAAGGACGTAGCTGCTAGACTAGGTCTGCGGCAGGTAAGGGAGCCAACGTGAGGGAAAAACATACTTGACTTCGTCCTCACCAATCTAACTGTCCCAGATTCATCCATCCATGACAGTATTGATAGGAGTGACCACCGCACAGTCTTTGTGGAGAAGAAGTCCCGTCTTCTCATTGAGGATACCCTCCATTGTGTTGTGTGGCGCTACCACCGTGCTAAATGGGATAGATTTCGAACAGATCTAGCAATGCAAAACTGGGCATCCATGAGGCGCTGTGGGCCATCAGCAGCAGCAAAATTGTATTCAACCACAATCTGTAACCTCGTGGCCCGGCATGTACTCCACTCTACCATAACCATCAAGCTGGGGGACCAACCCTAGTTCAATGAAGAGTGCAGGAGGGCATGCCTGGAGCAGCATCAGGCATACCTCAAAAATGAGGTGTCAACCTTGTGAAGCTACAACCCAGGACTACTTGCATACCAAACAGCGTAAACAGCATGTGATAAACAGAGCTAAGCGATCCCATAACCAACGGATCAGATCTATGCTCTGCAGTCCTGCCACATCCAGCCATGAATGGTGGTGGACAATTAAACAACTAACAGGAACAGGTGACTCCACAAAGATCCCCATTCTCAATGATGAGGGAGCCCAGCACATCAGTGCAAAAGATAAGGCTGAAGCATTTGCAACCATCTTCAGCCAGAAGTGCCGAGTGGATGATCCATATCGGTCTTCTCCTGACGTCCCCAGCATCACAGATGCCAGTCTTCAGCCAATTCGATTCACTCCATGTGTTATCAAGCAACAACTAAAGGCACTGGATACTGCAAAGGCTATGGGCCCTGACAATATTCCGGCATTTGTACTGAAGACCTGTGCTCCAGAACTTGCCGCGCCCCTATCCAAGCTGTTCCAGTACAGCTACAACACTGGCATCTACCCTGCAATGTGGAAAATTGCCCAGGTATGTCATGTGCACAAAATGCAGGACAAGTCCAACCCGGCCAATTACCTCCCCATCAGTCTACCCTCCATCATCAGTAAAGTGATGGAAGGTGTCGTCGACAATGTGATCAAGAGGCACTTGCTTAGCAATACCTGCTCGCTGAGGCTCAGTTTGGGTTCTGCCAGGGCCACTCAGCTCCTGAGCTCATTGCAGCCTTGGTTACAACATGGACAAAAGAGCTGAACTCAAGAGGTGAGGTGAGAGTGACTGCCCTTGACATCAAGGAAGCATTTGACTGAGTACGAAATCAAGGAGCCCTAGCAAAACTGGAGTCAATGAGAATCAGGAGGAAAACCGGTTGTACCTAGCACAAAGGAAGATGTTGAAGGTCAATCATCTGAGCTCCAAGACATCACTGCAGGAGTTCATCAGGGTAGTGTCCTAGGCCCAACCATCTTCAGCTGCTTCATCAATGACCTTCCTTCAATCATAAGGTCAGAAAAGGGGATGTTCGCTGATGATTGCACAATGTTCAGTACCATTCGCAAATCCTCAGATAAGGAAGCAGTCTGTGTAGAAATGCAGCAAGACCTGGACAATATCCAGGCTTGGGCTGATAAGTGGCAAGAAACATTAACGCCACACAAGTACCAGGCAATGACCATCTCCAACAAGAGAGAATTTAACCATCTCCCCTTTACATTCAATGGCATTACGATCGCTGAATCCCCCACTGTCTGCATCCTGGGGGTTACCATTGACCAGAAACTGAATTGGAGTAACCATATAAATACCGTTGCTACAAGAGCCAGTCAGAGGCTAGGAATCCTATAAAGAGTAACTCACTTCCTGACTCCCCAAAGCCTGTCCACCATCTACAAGGCACAAGTCAGCAGTATGATGGAATACTCTCCACTTGCCTGGATGGGTGCAATTCCAACAACCTCAAGAAGCTCAACACCATCCATGACAAAGCAGCCTGCTTGATTGGCACCCCATCTACAAACATTCACTCCCTCCACCACAGATGCACAGTGGCAGCAAAGTGGCAGCAGTGTGTACTACCTAAAAGATGCACTGCAGCAACACACCAAGGCTGCTTAAACAGCGCCTTCCAAACCCACGACCTCTACCACCTAGCAGATGCATTGGAACACCACCACCTGCAAGTTCCCCTCCAAGTCACATACCATCCTGACCTGGAACTATATCGCCGTTCCATCACTGTCACTGGGTCAAAATTCTGGAACTCTCTTCCTAAAAGCACTGTGGGTGTACCTACCGCACATGGACTGTAACGGTTCAAGAAGGCCGCTTACCAGCACCTTCTCAAGGGCAATTAGGGATGGGTAATAAATGCTGTCCTCGCCAGCGACACCAAAAACCCATGAATGAATAAATAAAAATCTGGAGGGTTGGGGGTTACACTCACCTTGCCTGAACTAATGAATTTATTGAAACTTTGTCGGCACTGCATCCAAGTTCTCCTAGTCTCAGCCTGCTTGGCCTCAGCCTGTTTGGCCTCAGCCTCCTCCGGCCACCTTCCGGGAAAAGGAGCTCCCTCATCTTCCTCAAGGTCTGCGATGTAAGATTCAGGTCCATATCAATGATGCAACGGGCAGCCCTGCACCAGATGTTAAACTTTCAGCTCTCTTGAGTCATCTCACCTCCCTTTGGATGAGTGGAAGGCTTTGGCATGATCCACAGTTCTCTTCTTCAGGACAACCAGCAGCCTCAGTGGTGGATACTAGATGCAGGGAGTCTAAATGAGCTGATCAGCCTCTGTTCCTGCCCTCACTGGCTCTAATTGGACAGGAAACCCATCTTCATACCAATTTAGGGCTTCCCCACATGAAAATCGGGTCTTTAAATCAGTTTCCTACCAGAGATGGGATTCTGACCCAAAAATAAACCTAGCTCCTGTTTCCTACCTCCGTAGTGAAAATTCAGCCGCATATCTCCTGATTTGTCACGTGAAATGCCACAGGAGAACCACAAGTAATATATTAAAAATCTGATGAGTAGCACCTTAGTTTTAGCCAGTATTGGAGAGAAATCCCTGAACTCCAATCCATTTCATTTTACTGCTTCCCAAACTGCCTAATTTTTTGCTTTAAGTAAAAATATAAAATCAAAAGTATTGTGTAAAAGGATGGCTATCTGATTTTAAAATGGGAACTGAGTTTATGTCTGCATGTCCAAGTCCAAATTACCCTTGCTCTTTAATCTGCTTCACCTAAGCCTACACTGAGGCTGCATTTTCCCAGCCCGATGGGGTCAGGCTGGGAGATGGGAGGGCTGGTAATATGGCAGAGGATGGCATCGGGTAGGGAGCCTGACATCGTCCCACCGCCATGGCATATTGCCTGGGGCGTGCACTTCAGCAGCTCGCTGCCTGCCAGACTGCCAATAGAGCAACTTAAGGGTCCAATTAAGGGCCACTTCCTGTCCCCATATGCATTTTGCCTATGTCGGGAGGGCCCGTTGCCACATGGAGAGACCACTAGGTAAACCCTGGCGGTTTCCCAACGAGTCCCCAGGAAGGGGATCCTCCTTGATGGTGGCAATAGCTACCCCTGCAGCAACCGCACCATCGGTACACCACAACAACCCACCTGCTGCCTGGCCCCAGCTTCCTCACAAAAACCTACCTGCTCTTTGTGAGTGCCTCACCATTGAGGCGCCCTCTCCTTGGTGTTGCAGCCTCAGCAGTGGCCACCGCTAGTGAAGGCTCTGCTGAAGCTGCTGAACTGCCTGCCCTCTGATTGAACCTGTAGCTGTTGGGAGCAGGCTGCCGTCTTCAATTGCCACCCGAGTCCCACCGCCCGCGGGAGCAAGGTCGGCTTCGGCAGCGGGACTTCATCCTCCGCCGAAAAATTCAGCCCTTGCCTTCAACTCCCTATGCAAAACACAATAGGAGATCTACAATATATTAAAATTCTTGCAAATCAACACACTTCTTACGAGTAACACATTTACTTCATGTCATGCTATTTGCTATTTGTCATACAATAATGTCTCCATTATAGCTCTATATTGCACATAATGAACTCTGAATGACTAATTTGCAACATGGGACTGACTCCCTTTTTGATCCCCTTCATTTTTCCCGAGAAGTCTTAGTGCTGATGAAAAATTGATGAAGAATTTTAATAACTACCATAACTACTCGGTATTTTTTAAATGATAGAGGCTTAGTTTCATTTTTTTGTAAATTTGGCTTTATTTCTAATTGAACTTCCACAAAAAAAGAGCAACAGTTAGCCCACTATGAATGCTTCCCAATAGCTCCTGACCTGCAATTTATAAATAAAACGTCTGTGTGGGAATCTCTGCAAATCATCATTAAATAGCCCAATTTTACCTCAAATACAGTGGGCTGAATTTGAACCAAAAAGAAATCAGGTGGGTTTGGGTCAGGCTGGGGGTTAAGTGTCAGAAATCTGTTTCCCCAATCCAAACCCACCTTTAACTGAGGCTGGAAGCTGGCAGGACAGCCAACCTGCTCCAAGGAGACTGGCTGGTACTTTAAATATGGTTATGAGGCTGCAGGCCTCATTGTCATTCTGCTTTTGATGTTTTACTGCTTTTGGCAGCCTCCTCAAGGCGAGAATTTGAATTCAGGCGCTAAGTTCTTTTACACTTACCTCATAGATCCGGGTGCCCGTCTGAGGAGCCTCTGTGATCGTCACCAACCACCGCCGCACCCCCCCCTCCCTCCACCCACAAACACACGACCTTCCTCACCAGACCCTGATTCCCACCCCACACACAGGCCCCGATTCCAGTGCCCCAAACCAGGCTCTGATTTCCCCCTCCCCTGCCAACACCAGGCCCTTATATCACCCCCTACCCCCAACAAGGCCTCTGACCACCCCCTCCACCACCACCTACAGGATCGACATCCCTCCACCCCTGTCAATCAGGTTGGGCCTCCGGGCAGGGAACCAATCACCGACATCAGAGACATGCTGTGGAGTTGCTTGTGAAGAATCCTGAGCTGTGGGTTCCGCCTGACTTTCTGACCGTCCCACTCCTTGTGGGTCAGATCAGTAAAACTTTTGTCCAGTGAGTCTGTGTTAATTTTATCAGTATAATTAAATTCTTCACCTAAACTATTGTATGTTTGGTTAGTCTAGCTAGGAGAGATTACTGAGTCTTTGGAAAGTTTTAACAATAACTAATTTATTACATATTAAAGAACTATATACAGCTTTACTTAGGTACATCTAACTCCACTAAAGCCATTCTGCTTCTTCTCCTTCAAGTCTCTCTCTCTCTCTCTCTCTCTCATGTGATCACTTACATCATCATAGTGGGAGGTGTTACTCACACTGTCCCAGACAGTAACCCTTTAAAACCCTTATACTACATCTCCCCACAAGTCTTTGTCCATTTTTTTTTTACTTTTACATACTACCCCATCTCCCCCTAAGTCACTCTCATCACAGATTCAACCTGTCAGGAGGCTTCAGAACTCTCCCTGATCATGTTGTTGTCAGACTCGGAAGATCAGTAGTCTTTCTCTGAACTCTTGTTTCTTGACTTGGAATGCCTTTATTGAGGCTTATAGTATTTCTGAATTTCAGGTTCAACATCTGGTTCATCCAAATGTATGATTGATTGACGTCTTTGAGGAATAGAAATAAGATTTCTCCTGTTTCTTCTTATAGTACCTTCTGAAGTATGTACTAAATAAGATCTCTGTTGATTATCATCTCTCTGGACAATTACTCCTTCTCTGTCTTGGTTTCGTACCCATACCTTTTCTCCTTCCATCAACTTGGGTAGGTTCCTGGTATGACGTCACCTCTTATAGTTATAAGCTTGCTGTTTTCAATAAGACTTTTCTCTGTCTTGAACTCTCCCATAATCCTGGACTTCTAGCCCTGGATGTAATTTTTTGGGCGGGATGGGAAGTTATTTTCGAGCTTCCTTCCCATCAACAGTTCCGATGATGCTAATCCACATTGGATTTGTTTCATTCGTGGGTGTTGTATCTTCCTAGGCATGAAAAGATATAAAGGTTTAGCATCTTTTCGCAAAGTAATACTACATTCGTTCTTAAGTCTTCCTAGACCAGGAAATAATTTTGGAAACTCTTTTTGGAAGTGACTCCTGGATTCTTGCAGCTTAACTTCTTCCACGTTCCTGATAAGATTAAGCACTATACAAACTCTTCTACTTAGAAGAGAAAATGCTTGATTCTGTAGAACATACAGTGGTTCCAATATCAGTTTTCCCTTGTACTGGAGAGTTGCCTGTAGCTTTCCCCGACTTTCAGTTCAATCCATGCTGGACCGTGTAACTGAGTTTCTGTCAGTTGCAGGCAATGCGTTGATAACCACAGTCGTTGTCTGATAAAACTGTTACACTTGCTCCAGTGTCTAGTTTAAAATTGGTGATATGACGGTTGACATATATATCTGCAGTCCTGAATGCATGATCGGGTCATGATCTCACCAAGGACGTTTCCTGATTTCTCTTCTGATGGAGATTGTTCAACTTCAATAATAGCTCTATGCGTGAAGACCTTTCCTTTAGAACCTGTGAAAGTAGAGGTTTTACTTTGGCACATCTTCCCAAAATGGCCGAATTTATTGCAGTGAAAACATGCTGCTTTGCTTGCAGGACACTGTTGGTGCCTGTGGGTCTTTTTGGCAGCACAGTGCTGGTAGGGTTTTATTGCATCTTGCACTTTCCTTCCCAAGTGTACCTCCTTTTCTGGTGCTTCTTTTACAATCCTGTGCTTAAGGAACTGTATGGTCACTGGATGTTTCCTGAACCAAGGTTTTTCTTCATATCTCAGGACTGCTCTGTTCTGCTTACAGACCTTTCCTTGTCTCACCAGCAGTATTGCTTTTTCTAGGGTGAGGTCTTCCTTAGAGTGCAATAAATTTGACAGGGATTCATTAGCAATACATGCAACAATGCAGTCTCATTAATTCTGATTTTAGGTTTCCATATTCACATCCTTCAAACAGCCTGTAATGGTCATTAACAAAAGCATTTATCGCTTCATCTGGTTTCTGGGTCCTTCTGTTGAATTTGGCCCTTTCTAGAATCTTGTTGCTCCTCAGTTTGAAATAATTATCCAAGGTTATGAGACATCTTCAAATTTATATGATGTCTCATTAATGCTTTGTTTTGCAATATTGTCTGCTATAGCTCCTATGGAATAAACTAATGCGTTAACTTGTTCTGTTTCAGACTTGCTATCTAATTTTGAAGCAATTCTATACCTCAAAAATCTTCTTCTCCAAAGTGACCAGTTTTGCATTTGATTTGGTCCTTCCATGTGTCCAACCCTCTCTGTTAGCGTAAATTTAAGATCCAGGGCTTTTCTAAGCTTTCTAGGTAGTTTACTTGCTGTTTTAAATTTGCCTTCCAGCATTGAAAGTTTTCCCGCACTTCAGCCTCGCACTGACTCCTGCTGCAGTCACTGTCTTTCCCTGGGAAATCTCACTGCTAGACGAAGTATTTATTTCTTGAACGCAGCTTTGCAGCGTTATTTCAATAATCTCTTCACTCCCTTCCCCTGGAGTATTGAGTATTTTCAGCCGCTTTTTTTCTCGTGCTGCCTCGCGATCGCCATGTGTAATGGCACCGACCTTGGATCCGCCCTTGCTAGGGATTTGGTTTTCCTGGTGCTGCCTGCCCAGTGCGCCATTAAAAACAATCTTCAACCCTTTTTAAGGGTTGCTCACCAGATCCCCAACCGTTGCTAGGCTCTCTGACTCACAGACTATCTCTGTGGTGCAGCCTGAATGCCTCTGCAAGCCGACTCCCCAACTCTCTGTGCCTCCATTTCATCCACAGAGCAGCTCTGGAGCTCCTCACAGCCTCTTCTTGAGCTCTACAGTTTTGGCGCCACTTTTTTCAGGTCTGACTTTCCAACCTTCTGCTTTAATGTCACATCTAAAAGATGGCAAATCTAGCATTGTAGCACTCCAATAGTACAGCACTGCAGTGTCTCTAGATTATGTGCTCTAGCCTCTGGAATGGGGCATGAATCCACAATCTTCAACTCAGGTAAGAGTGCTACCACTGAGCCAAGGCTGACATATTTTATATAGAAATATATGTACGTGTGCGCACTATTTATATCTTGCAACAACCATACATTTTATCGATCCCATTTTAAATGTGTTTGCAAAAAAGAAATCACGAATAGTTGGAAATAGCTGCCAATAAGAGAAGCAATAAACCTGCTCAAAATATTTCTTGGAAGTCCTTTCAGGCCATTAAATTCTCACTAAGCTGAGAAATTAATTTTGTATCATAACAACAAAACAATTACAAAACATATAAGAAAATTATAATGTACTTAGCAACATCTGCCTGGATGACTGCAGCTCCAACAGCACTCAAGAAGCTCGACACCATCCAGGACAAAACAGCCCACTTTCCACCCAACATTCACTCCCTCCACCACCAAAGCACAGTGGCAGCAGTGTGTACCATTTACAAGATGCACTGCAGAAACTCGCCAAGGCTCCTTTGACAGCTCCTTCCAAACCGGCCACCGCTACTATCTAGAAGGACAAGTGCAGCAAATGCATAGGAACACCACCACCTGCAAGTTCCCCTCCAAGCCACACATGATCTTGACTTGGAACTCTATTGCCACTCCTTCACTGTCACTGGGTCAAAAACCTGAACTCCCTTCCTAACAGCATTGTGGGTGTACCTGCACCACATGGACTGCAGTGGTTCAAGAAAGCGGCTCACTACCACCTTCACAAGGGAAATTAGGGATGTGCAACAAATGCTGGCCTTGCCAGCGATGCTCACATCCCATGAAAGAATATAAAAAAGCTGTGTATTCACAATAACCTCTGATTTTCCCCTGTCTGACGTTGAATGATCTATACTTGGCAAAGGACTCAGCTTTATCCTCTTACGCCCCACCTCAATGAATTCCGCGCTTGGCAGGATGTTCAGCTCTTCTTCCATCGCCTTTGCCTCCGGGCTCACTTCTTTGGCCAGGAGTCCTTCCCCTCCAACCAGCAGACCCATTCACCTGCCTACAGTATTCTCTCTCCACCTGGACCCTTCCCTCTGGCCTCTTACCCGCTTTTGATCTTTTCATTGAGAACTGTCGACATGACATCGTCCGTCTTAATTTATCCACTCCCCTCCCTCAGTCTAACCTGTCTCGCTCAGAACTTGCTGAACTCCATTCTCTCAGGTCTAACCCCCGACATTGTGATCAAATCTGCTGACAAGGCTGGTGCTGTTGTTGTCTGGCGTACCGACCTCTACCTTGCAGAGGCTGAGTGCCAACTCTCAGACACTTCTTTCTAACTCCCCCTGGACCATGAACCCACCACTGAATATCAAGCCACTGTCTCCAGGACTGTCACTGACCTCATCTCCTCTGGAGATCTTCCCTCTACAGCTACCCATCTCTTAGTGCCGCAACCCTGGACAGCCCGCTTTTACCTTCTTCCCAAAATCCACAACCAAGTCTGTCCCAGTAGACCCAGTATTTCAGCCTGTTCTGCTCCACTGAATTTATTGCTTCCTATCTTGACTCTGTTTTTCTCTCCTCTGGTCCAGTCTCTTCACACCTATATCCGTGACTCTTCTGACGCCCTACGCCATTTTGACAATTTCCAATAACTGCCTCCTCTTCACTATGGACGTCAAATCTCTCTATACCTCAATCCCCCAGCAGGATAGTCTGAGGGCTCTCTGCTACTTCCTTGAACAAAGGCTCAACTAGTCCCCATCCACCACCATACTCCTCCACCTGGCTGAACTTGCTCTTACATTGAACAAATTGTCCTTCAACTCCACTTACTTCCTCCAAATAAAGGGTACCCGCATGGGTCCCAGTTATGCCTGTCTTTTTGTGGGGTATATTGAACATTCCTTGTTCCAGTCCTACTCAGGTCCCCTCCCCCAATTCCTTTTCCAGCGCATTGATGACTGTATTGGTGCCATTTCCTGCTCCCGCCCCGAACTGGAAAACTTCATCAACTTTGCTTCCAATTTCCACCCTTTTTTCAGATTCACATGGTCAATCTTCCCTTCCCTTCCTCGACTTCTCTGTCTCCATCTCTGGGGATAGGCCGTCCACTAATATTCATTATAAGCCCACCGACTCCCATAGCTACTTCGACTACACTTCCTCACACCCTGCCCCCTGTAAGAACTCCATTCCATTGTCCCAGTTTCTCCGTCTCTGGCACATCTGTTCTTATGATGCTACTTAAAACAGTGCTTCTGATATGTCTTCCTTTCTCCTCAACCGAGGATACCCCCCTACTGTGGTTGACAGGACCCTCAACCGTGCCTGACTGTTACGACCAGGTGCGAAATGTGTCTCGGGGTCTGTTACTATCTTCACCGGCTCTTATTGTAACAGGGTTTAATTTTAAATACACTGTGTTTTGAGCTCCCCTTTGTGTGAATCTTTGTTCACAGTTTTCCAATTAAAAGACACAGAAACCAATTCACACAGGCTTTCTGGGGTTTAAAGAAGAAAGATGAAATTTTATCAAACCTTAAAACTTAAACTCTAATATGGTTCACGCCTAAGGATATACGATGCGCCCACGATAGCATGGACACATGATATACACATGCAAATAGGGACAGAAAAGATAAGGTGGAACAATTTGAGGCAATATCCTGTTATGGTGCTTCAAGCTCACTGTAGTCCTTTTGTAAGTAGTCTTGTTTTTCGTTGGGGCCCAATAGTCTTCTTAAAACCTTGTTCACATAGGAAAGCTTTTTCTCTTTGAGTTTCAAGTGTTTTCACAAGATTCAGTTCTATGGGAAGGAGATGGAAGCAGGCAGGAGAGAGGTCATCTTGCTTCAGTTCCAGGAGATAACTTTACTCCGTGAGCACATGGATTTGTCACCTCAAAGCCTGTTTTCTCCAATTTAAAACTCTCAGTTCAAAACTCTGCAACAGCCAATTAATCATGTGACTAAAACTGGTCTGACCACTTCTGTGTATTGAGGAAGCAACTACTGGGTCCCCATTGTTTCAACATTGTCTGGTACTCTGCAAATGTCCTTCCAGTCAGGGCTTGCCATTTTAAGTTTTTGTTCATGTGGCGAAATAATGTGTGCATCAGTCTTGACTGGTGGGGGGTTTGCCTGACGCCTCCACACCCAGGGGAATGAAATGTGATTTGAAGAAAAATGGCGCATTTCATTACAGAGTTTGAGAGAAATATAAGATACAGAAAGAAAATTTCTCTTATTCATTTCCATTCATTCACCAATCTTAAAGCTCGTTAAAAATGATCTGTTCTGGGTGCCAGGGCTGCTTTAATTTTCTCTTTGTTCCTCAGGAGAGTGAGTAGGGGGGTCGGGTCTATCCTGAACTCCTTGATTCATGCAAAGACTTTTGACTTCAGGGGATGGGTGGTTCCATTTTCCTCTAATTGTGGGGGAGGAGTCTCTGTTACTCTTCCCTTTGTTCTCTGGGATACTCCTACCTGCAAGTATTTATGCAGACTCAACTGTATTCTCCTGTAACACTTTGACTAGGTGAGGCATCACCCTCATGGTTTCTCTGCCCCTACAGATTTCTCTTTGTCTCTGCAGGTTCCTGTAAATGCTGTTAGCAACTCTGGTGGGGTACTTCTAGAGTCTGCATTTACATAGGAGGATGTGGGGTCTAACGTTTCACATTTTACGGGGTTGGTTGACCAGACAGTAGAGGTTTTCATCTAGGATTCCTCCCTGACTTCCTTTAAACTGCCCTCTTGGTCATTTTCTCCCCTTCTCTTTCTAAACTTTTGCCGGCCGTGTGCCTGCCTGCCCCCTTTTGTTCTCGATGTGAGTCCCTTACAGTTCACCAACCCTCTGCTGGAGGGTCCTCCTAATACCATTACAGGACTTAGGGGTGCAGGTTTCAATGTAGGTTGGGGTTTCGCCTCAACCTGGCACATGTGGCAACTCCTGCAGTACTCCACCACATCTCTGGGGAGTTTTGGCCAGTCAAATTGCTGCCTTATGCGGGCTTTGGTCTTTCATATACCGGCATGTACAGCCACTGTAGTCTCGTGGGTCCTTCTTAATATTTCTCCCCGGTACCTCTATGGTACCACTAACTGGTGAACTACTGTCCACTCCTTGCCCTCAGGTCTGTGAGGAGAACTCCATTTCCTCATCAGTACATCACTCTTTAAATAGTAGCAATCAGGGACTCCCTCTGATTGGGCAGCCTGTGCTAATTCTCGCAGTACTGGCTCAGCTCACTGAGCCTCACCTAGGGAAAATCTATTTAATTCATTCCATGGTCTCCTAACTTTCCAAAGAAAGTCTCGGACAGGCAGACCTCATGGTCATTTGCCTGCAGTGTCAATGCAGTCTCCTCTGGGGGAGCTGGTTTGCTCATGGCCTGACTCACTACACATTCAGGGACTCTGCAAGGGACCGTCTCCTGCCACTACCCTGTTTCTCTAACCTCCTGTGGTCATTCTTTCACTACTGGGGGGCTACCACCTTCACCCCTGCCAGATCACTACCTAGGAGCAGGTCAACCCCGTCCACAGGCAAACTAGGGACAATCCCTACAGTCACCGCTCCAGAAACTAGGTCGCACTCCAGGTGCACCCAATATATAGGTACAAACATACACTGCCCTCCAATACCATTCACCACCATTTTGGTGTTCACTGCACGCTCTGTGGGAAAGATCAGGCCTTTTCCCAGTGAAAGAGATCTGGTGGCCCCTGTGTCCCGGAGAATCACTGTGGGCTTGCTTGCCCCTTGAGGGATATGGGGTTACTTTCCCTTCAGATACAAAACCCTGATAACATTCAGGAATCCTGTTAACTTTTCCTGCACTGGCTGTAGTAAGCTTCCTAGGTTGCATCCTTACTGCAGTCAAAGCCACAGCCCGTTCCGTATTTTCCATCAGACCGTCATCTTCACTGAGCGGGTGTGCCCTGATTAACCCTACCGGTTTCCCCTTTAGTTTCCAGCAGTCAGCTTTTAAATGCCCCGCCTTATTACAATGTAAGCACACAGGTCTCTGGGTCTCACTCTTGCTCACAGCACCTTCCTTTTTGGCTGGAAGACTGCCCCCTGTGTCTCTTGCTTTCCTTTCTCTTCCAGGACTGCCTGGGCAGATATCACCTACCCATCCTTTGTCCTTTTCGGATTTGTGGGGGTGATTAGGGAAGGTTCTCCTCTGGGAAACCGACTTATAAATTAAAGCAAACTCATTGGCCAAAACAGCCACTTGCCGGGCTCCCTGAACCCCCTGCTCCGCGACATGAGTTATTATTGAGAATGGGAGAGAGTTTTTCAATTCCTCTAACATGATTACTACTCTGAGAGTCTCATAGCTGAGTTGGATTTTTAAAGCCCTCAGCCATTGGTCAAAAGCTAGCTGCTTGCTTCTTTCAAACTCCAGATAGGTTTGATTAGCTTGCTTTTTTAGGATTCTAAACTTTCGGCAGTACGTTTCGGGTACTAATTCATAGGCCTGGAGGACAGCATTTTTGGTCAATTCATAATTTGATGAACTCTCATCTGGCAACAAGGAATAAACCTCATGGGCTTTTCCAGTTAGTTTGCTTTGCAGTAAGATACCAGGTCTCAGCTGGCCATTTTAGCTGCCTTGCCAGTTTCTCAAAGGACACGAAAAACACCTTCCTCATTGAAATTTGGAATTAATTGATCGAGTTTTAGCAATCTTGTACCCAGCCCTGAATCGTGTTCTTCCATATTGGCCATGATTTCACGAGGGTTACTCTGTTGCCCCCTAGTTAACTCAAGCCGCATCAACTCTCTTTCTTCATGTTCTTTGCAGAATTTTCTTTCTCTCTCTCTTCTCTCTCTCGCTCCTTCTCCTGCCTTTTATTTTCTTCACGTTCCTTTTGGAAGGCTCTCTCTTTCTCCCTCTCCTGCCTCTCTCTCTTTCTCTTTCCTCTAATTCAAGTTTCCTCTGTTCCAATTGTATCTTTGCTAACACTGCCCTGTCGGATTCTGCTTCTAAGCCTGTTTCTACTTCTTCAGATTCAAGGGAAAAATGGTGGGCCACTAGCGTTAGGAGTTCAGACTTCCTAGCCTTGTCACGTACAGTGATTCCACACTGCTCAGCCATTTTTCTCAACTCCTCCATTGACAGTGCTTTTAACTTATCCCAAGTCACTTCACCCTGGCTTGGAGAGCTACTCGCTTCAGTTGTAGACATGTTAGTATACAATCACACACAACCACAAGAAAACCTGTATTGATTTGCTCTTTTTGATTGGGAACAATTTGACTTCCCACTTCAAATTTCACTCATTTGTCTGTGGGTAAAATCCGGATGCAAGCATCCAATTTCTGTTATGACCAGGTGCAAAATGTGTCCAGGGGTCTGTTACTATCCTCATCTGGTTTTATTGTAACAGGGTTTAATTTTAAACACACTGGGCTAGCTTTTACCGTAGGCGGACGGGACCTCACCACCAACGTAAAAGTCAGTGGTGAATCTGCTTCTGCCTAGCCCGGGGATCCGACCCGCATTTTACAGGTCCCCGGGCTTTAATTGTCCCGAGGTAGGACTTCCACCCACTTGAGGGAGGAGGTCCTGACTCAGTGAGCTGCCGGCCAATTAGCGGGCCAGCAGCTCTTAGTCCCAGCAGTGCCACTGGGAGCGGTGGCCACTGCTGGGACTGCAGCCCAGCTGATCAAGGAGGATGCCCAGGAGCCGGGACTGAAGGTATATTGGGGTTGCCCCGCTGGGGGGGTGGGGGGGGGGGCGTTGGGGGGGAAAATCGGTTGTGGCGGTGAGGCAAGGGTAGTCATTTGGGGGAGGGGGGGGGCGTCTAGGGTCCCGGGGGTGGGTTGGGAGGTGGGGGCGGCCCATAATCAGGCACCCTGTGCCCGGACTGCCACGGCAACCCCCCCGGAGCGCGGAAAGGCAGGCAACCATCACTGAGCGGCCTTTCGCGTCCCCAGCATGCCCACTTGCCATGGGTAAAATACCCGTGGAGGCGGGCGAGGGCCCTTAAGTGGCCGTTAATTGGCTACTTAAGGGCCTTGATTGGCCTCGGGCAGATGGGATGGGCTGTTTCCTCCACACACCACCACCCACCCCCAGCCCTGCTCCGCCCGACTGCTGTAAAGTTGGCCGGAGGCGGGAGCGGGACGGGAAGACCTCCTGGAGCCTCCCGCTCAATTTTACGCCGCTCCCACGCCACCATCCAACCTGCTGGGGCGGCGGAAAATTCAGTTTGTGAATCTTTGTTCAATTTCCCAATTATAAGACAAAGAAACCAATTCACACAGGTTGAGGTTTAAAGAAGATGAAATTTTATTAAACCTTAAAACTTAAACTCTAATATGGTTCATGCCTACGGATATACGACGTGCCCACACTAGCATGCACACATGATACACACATGCAAATAGGGACAGAAAAGAGAAGAAAAGATAAGGTGGAACAGTTTGAGGCAATAACTTGTTATGGTGCTTCGAGCTCACAGTAGTCCTTTTGTAAGTAGTCTTGCTTTTCGCTGGGGCCCAGTAGCCTTCTTAAAACCTTGTTCACGTACGAAACCTTTGAGTTTCACATGTTTTCACAAGATTCAGTTCTGTAGGAAGGAGATGGAAGCAGGCAGGAGAGAGGTCTTCTTGCTTCAGTTCCAGGAGAGATCTTTACTCCATGAGCACACGGCTTTGTCTCCTCAAATCCTGTTGTCTCCAATCTAAAACTCTCAGTTCAAAACTCTGCAACAGCCAATTAATCATGTGACTAAAACTGGTCTGACCACTTCTCTGTATTAGGGAAGCAACTACTAGGTCTCCATTGTTTCAACATTGTCTGGTACTATGCAAATGTCCTTCCAGTCAGGGCTTGCCATTTTAAGTTTTTGTTAATGTGGCGAAATAATGTGTGCCTCAGTCTTGGCAGGTGGGGGGTTTGCTTGACACCGACCATTTCCCACACTTCTGCCCTCACCCCGTCCCCTCCCTCCCAGAACCGTGACAGGGTTTCCCTTGTCCTCACTTTCCACCCCACCAGCCTCCACATCCAAAGGATCAATCTCCACCATTTCTGCCACCTCCAGCGTAATGCCACCATCAAACACATCTTCCCCTCCCCTGTCAGCATTCTGAAGGGATCGTTCTCTCACCGACACCCTGGTCCACTCCTCCGTCACCCCCCGACAACTCATCCCCTTCCCACGGCACCTTCTTTTACAATCGCAGGAGTTGTGATACCTGCCCTTTCACCTCCTCTCTCCTCGCCATTCAAAGCCCCAATCACTTCTTCCAGGTGAAGCAGCGATTTACTTGTACTTCTTTCAATTTAGTATATTGTATTCGCTGCTCACAAAGCAGTCGCCTCTACATTGGGGAGACCAAACACAGATTATGTGACCGCTTTGCAGAACACCTCCACTCAGTCCACAAGCATGACCCCGAGTTTCGGTTGCTTGCCCTACTCCCATGTCATCATTTCTGTCCTCAGTGTGCTGCAGTGATCCAGTGAACCTCAACGCAAGCTTGAGGTACAGCACCTCATCTTCCGATTAGGCACTCTACAATCTTCTGAACTTAATGTAGAGTTCAACAATTTCAGAGCATGACTGCCTTTTTTTTATTTTATTTTATTTTTTAACCATGTGCCTGCCATAAACTTGTTTTTCAGGTTTTTGCCTTTGAACAGAGCTGTTCATGATTCTGTCATTAACATTGTCTCTGGATTCATGGTTTGACTTTTAATACAACTATTTGCACTCCCTTTGTCTTTGTTCTGTGACATATTTGCCATTTAATCTCTCTTGCCCTATCACACATACTTACCTTTTGTTCTTCTTCCCCCTTCCCCCTTTTCACTTGCTCAAAGCCTATTACATTTCTAACCTTTGCTAGTTCTGATGAAAGGTCACAGATGCTGCCAGAACTGCTGAGTATTTCCAGCACTTTCTGTTTTTATTTCAGATTTCCAGCATCCGCAGTATTTTGCTTTTATAAAAAAAAAGCTTTTTCTGTGATTGATGGGTGCACAAATATTGTTGAGACTTTTGCCTCTCGGAGAAGTCAAGGCTCAAGTTCACAGGGTCTCTCAGAACTATCACTGTCTGTTTTATAATGAAACTCAACAAGGTAACAGTTTACAACTCCATTCTGTCCCCATAAGTGGCAGATGTTTCTCATTGATGGTGTTACGACAGAGGTGGGAGGAGTTCACTGTCTTTTCTAGTTCCACTTCTCCACAGGTCACAACATATATTTAAATGTTTACCCAGTTACCAATATGGTCAATCATAACCTTTGCTCTTTATCCCGGAATAAAATACACCAACCAGCTTTCTTTAATAAACAAACAACAACATTATCAGTTTATTATAAAAACAAGACATAACCAGTAACGAAGCAAAGCATTAACAAACAGACTTAAAAATGAAAGTTCCCTTTTACCTTAGCCACACACACAAACACACACACACAGGTTAACCAGAAAATAGAGATTTTTGGTTTAGAGCTCTGTTGCAAAAGAAGACAAAAAAGAATACTTTAGCCAAATACTTGCTAATTCTTGAAGAAAAAGAGAAGATATGGAAAGATGTCAGTTGTCCCTGTTTTGGTTTGACATCCCAAATATGTGTAGATGGCTGTCACTGGGATCTTTCTCTGGAGCAATTCGTTCAGGCGGCATCGAGGATTTATCCAGCAGGTTTTTCCAGCATCTTAGGAGAAATGCAGCAACAGGGGCTTCAAGCAGGCCTTTTAGGATGAATGTAGCATCAATTTCTCTATTTCCCACACTCACTTCTAAGAACTTCTCAAAGAGATGGAAAAGCTGGCAGACTTTTCAAAGAGATGGAAAAGGCTGAGCTGGGGTGGCTGCTCTCCTGGCTGGTTTTTAAAACTCCAACTCAAAACACTGTCCATACCCCAACTGGCTGTCCAAAGCGAAACCAAAACAATATCTCAAGAGTCAAGCCCCCTGACCCCTTGACCTGTCACTTCTCATCTCCCCAAGACAAAAAGCCCGTGCTGGGTATTTATCTGAAGACAGGTGACATGTTGTTTGTAAACAAGACCTCTCAGTCCTTTCAATAATCCCAGTGTAAAAAACATCCACGGAATCCTTTTCAGTTTTCCCAAATAAATCACAAGTCCTCAAAATTTAACAAAAAATGGAAGTTCTTTTGTAGCAATGGAAAACATGGCAGGAAATCATGTTTCATTTCCCTCTCTCTCTGCACAGCAATCGAGAAACAATGACAGCATTAATAGATGAGGAAAATATTTTTTATGACCAGTGAAAGTAATCAGAATATGTTTGCTTCAACTTAAAAAAAAGTGACCCTTTCTAGGGTTCAATGGATTACCTATTTAGCAAAGACGGGATGTTACATGTGCACTTTGAAATTTTGACAATTATTTGTATTCACATTTTGTAATGTACTGAAAGCAGCCAGATTTATTTTGCTTGTATGAGAAAACTCACAAACAACCAGCAGGAAAATAAAGTTAGCATATATGTGGCAAATTCTGTTTAAGCTGAGAAGGAGGAGCTGAAAGTCTTGCATTTAAACACATTTATTTGGATAGAATATTTTGTGTAATGTTAAACACTGTTACACAGATATTTGCTAAAGCAGCAATATAAAGTAGTAAATTCTTTTCATAAGTTTTATATATTTTTGTTCTTAGTATTAAAAAAAACTGCTGTCTAAACAAATGGGACAATGGCCTGGAATATATGATGAGAACAACAGTCAGGCTATCAGTGCTCGCCATTTTAATGGAGGAAATCTGACAGCAATTTCTGGAACACATACAAGTGCAATTAAAATGAAAATCCAGGAGTTAATATCAGAGATACCCTGCACCTCCACAGAGTGCACTATTTTAGCCCTCACCGATAAATTAGGAATGGAAATGATGGTAATGCATGAACTTGGGATAATTACCTACTAGTTTTCTACTATAAATGGCTGAAAAAGTTAGGGTTGGTGCATTCAGAATGAGTTTTAATGGCATGCTATTTGATAATTATTGCTGAACAACTTTTCTGGTCCTGAAAAATTAATTTTACAAGTGTAGAATCTCATTCCCTCAGAAGAAAACTAGTGTTAGAGATTTTTAAATTAAAATTGAAAGAATTCATAGTTTTCCTGTCTCTTTCATCTCTTCCCCTTTATCCCATCTATATTTCCCCATCTTTATTTTGCTTTCTGTACTACATTTAAATCTAATTTATATGTCCTGCTTGATACTTCCTGGTTTGTACTCCACCTGTCTCAGTGAGGATTCTTCAATCTGATTGGTTGAAGAGCCTCGCTATTGCTTGCCCTCTTCACAGATGTCATAGATCCCCTGTAGAGGGTGCTATGCTGGAAAGGATTCCAGTTTAGAGGTAATCTCCGCTTACAAGCGGCACAGTGGCGCAGTGGTTAGCACCACAGCCTCACAGCTCCAGCGACCCGGGTTCAATTCTGGGTACTGCCTGTGTGGAGTTTGCAAGTTCTCCCTGTGTCTGCGTGGGTTTCCTCCGGGTGCTCCGGTTCCCTCCCACAGCCAAAAGACTTGCAGGTCGATAGGGAAATTGGCCATTATACATTGCCCCTAGTATAGGTAGGTGGTAGGGGAATATAGGGACAGGTGAGGATGTGGTAGAAATATGGGATTAGTGTAGGATTAGTATAAATGGGTGGTTAATGGTCGGCACAGACTCGGTGGGCCGAAGGGCCTGTTTCAGTGCTGTATCTCTAAATCTAAAAAAAAAATCTAAAAAGCCTGTAGGCAGCTGTCAGCGAGGTTAATGGCAAACGCCGTTTCTTCACCACTGAGAGCAAAATCTGGACCAATGTTTGATAGCTTAGGTAAAGAGCTTTTTCCCCATTATAGGCGCAGATTAATTTTTATGCAACTTTGGATTTCAAGGAAAGTAAGTCTATCTGCAGTGGGTAAGCAAAACACTTGAGTTTCAAAATTCCTAGTGTAGGGAGGGCATTAATTGGGATGTTGCACTTTTGTGGGGCCAGGAATGTTTTGATTGTGCTGTTTTATGCCAGGCTTTTACTTTCAAAAATTCCAGTTTCATGGCAGAAGAAATGTTCTTGTCGACAAATTTGTCCTTGTAGACAGATTTTTGGTCTCTCAGGGAATCAAGGGGTATGGCAAGCAGGTGGGAAAGTGGAATTGAATTCTAAAATCAGCCATGATTGTTTTGAATGGCAGAACAGGCTCGATGGGCTATATGGTCTACTCCTGCTCCTATTTCTCATGTTCTTGTGTTCCCCCTCCCAGTGGCAAATTGCAAAGCTAGGGAGAGATGACATATTTGGCACTCAATTCTGTGACTTCCAATCTGTGTTCAGAATGTGCACCACTGTTTAAATGGAGTAGTTGCCAGGACCCATTTATCAAGACAGAAGTACTTCAATAAAGGTACACTGCTCACTGTGATTGCATGTGGAGATTATCAGCAAGTCTGGATACTCATTGTATGTACTGCAAAAAAATTTCACTCGTATTTAGGAAGCCTTACACTTTTTCTGCAATACCCTTGAAAAGCATTCTATTTCAAGAGAATTACCGAACTAAGATCGAAGGATTTCCCAGTGGGAATCCTACTTTACATGATAACCACGGACAAAAAGGTGCTGCAGACAACTGCCAGGGAAACCAGATTAATCAGGCAGCAGGAGAAGAGATGCAGACCATCCCAGGATTACCCATCCATCAAGATTTATATACCAGCCAAGTTTCCTAAAACTTTCCCAGAAGCTCTATTGCAGGAGGATGCACATCAGCCATGAAGTTTTGGAGGAGTTCTGTTTGTTGCTGCAGCCAAATCTGCAAACAAGGTCCACATCACAGATGGCACTCACAGTGGCACAGCAAGTGATCACAGCTCTCAATTTTAATGCCACAGACTCACTCCGGGGAGTCACAGGAACTTTTGTCAAATCACCAATTTGCTATGCAATCTGGCAAATCACCAATGTCTTCTTTACGAGGGCAACTCTATTTCTTCATTTTGACAGTCCTACCACAGAGGTAAAAGTGCCATCAATTTTCAGAATTGCTGGATTCCTCAGGATTGTCAGGCCTAATAATTGCATATGTGGCACTGTGTGCCTCAAACATAAACCCCAAAGGCTTCCATCCCATAGATGTGCTTATCATTTATGATGAGAAGCACAGATTCTTGCATGTGAATCCTGTTTCCAGTGGTGGTGGAGAAGCTGGTGTGTGTGCCTCAGAGACTGTGATACTTCATGACAGCAACGCAGTGTAGAACTCCATCGCTTCCCACAGAAACCTTCATCTTTGCAGGACAAGGTTGCCAAAGAGCATATGACAAAAAAAATTCAACCTGTCCGGTGTCCATCCAAGTATTCAGGAGCTGTTGCAGATGGACTGCTTCCATTCCAAGAGGCTCATAATATTTAGCAAGAGGCCCTTAGGTGGCATAAAGATGAAATCTTAGAATAGGACACTGAAAAACTTGTGTGATCACAGGTGGTGACAGAACCAAATGACATTTTTGTAAATAGCTGTAATAATAAATCACACCTATATCCTCAACTGCCAGGCCAGAGTGGATGTCAATTATGGTCTTGGCTTCCTTTTCACATCGTGTCAAATGCAGAAAGCTGGCATGTCCTCATCCAGTAGTCTGGCATTCCCCAGCACTGTTTACTGTCTTCTGCAACTGGAGGAATGCAGTATTAATTGATTACTGCAATCTCCCGGTCCTGCCGACACAAGCAGTCAGGATTCATGGAACAGATGATACTGAAGGTAGATATCACAGTGCAAAGACCTAGATTATGTGATAGCATTAATGTTAAGTGTCTTGTAGTTTGTCATGTATGCTGTCAAGTGACATTTCTTCTGCGACAAGGAATGTGGTGTCATGTGATATCCTAAAGGAAAATGCTTGATTATTGTTCTAAGGAATCCTAATGTGCTGTGATTCAATTATCTGCTTGATAATCATCTGAAAAGATTGTTACCTTTAATGACCTAGTGAAGTCATTAGACTTCTTTTGCCACTAATAAGGGAGTCATTAGAGTTATAGAGGTCTCACAACCAAAAGCTTCCACATGAACCAGGCTGCATGTAATGGGCTCTTTCCTGGTGTTGCAACATTGGCATTCTTATTTTCCTATAAATTTGCAGCACTTCCACATCTGAAAAGTTAAAAGAATGCCTTTTTCTTCTTTTCCAAGAGCCAGTTCAGCCCTTTAGAGAAGGAAGGAACACCCTTACTCTGTCCTGTGCAGAACTTTCTGGGTTCTCTCATCTTATCTGACTTCCTGTTTGCAGGACTGTATCCATTGTCCGGTCAGCATTATTTAAATCAGCTGACCCCAGAATTTCTGATGGGTCAGCTCCTCTGATTTCAGCAGGCATAAATACTGCTCCACCACATTTATGTCATCGGTTCAGGGCCCAGGAATTTCCAGGCAATATATATTTATTTTCCAGGATCCAATCAAAAAATATTTAGTTCACCGCATCTGGTATCCGTTACAAACTTCTCTCCAAACCCATTCAATAGTGATGTGCAACTTGACCTTTCCCATGTGTTGGCAGCTCTCAGCATAACCTCTGACTCAGAGTAAGCAACACTTTATCTTTAAAAATGATATAGAATGGGAAACAGTAAAATGTTTGTTGGGAACAAGAAATCAAAGATGGAGGTAAGGAAGTGGTTGAGCAAACTGAGGGCTGCAGAGGTATCATGGCCAATGCCAGCCCAAAGGCTTGGCAATTTGGAACACTGTGGAATCATGAGGCAACAGCCCACCTTCCTACCTCATTAAGGAGGGAAAATCATTGATGATGCAGCTGAAGATGTTTGGCCTAGGGTGTTTCCAAGAGGAAACATGATGAAAGATCATTAACCTGAAACGTCAACTCTGTTTCTCTCTCCACAGATGCTGCCAGATCTGCTGAGTATTTCCAGCATTTTCTGCATTTATTTCAGACTTCCAGCGTTGGCAGCTTTTGTTACATAGAGGAACCCCTGTGTTGATATTTTGGCGCTGCAGTGATTGGTCCCCAATGGCCACGAACATATTCCTTTGTGTCAAGTATGATGTCAACCACTGAAAGATACTCCTTTGATTTTCATTGGTCGCTGTTTTGCTAGGGCTGCTTGGTGCCACAACATATCAAATAATTACTTAATGTTGAAGTCAGATCATATCACTTCTCTGGTATTGAGCTCAGGTCTGGATCAAGGCTGTGAAGAGGCCTAGTGGTTTTGGTGGAACTTAAACTGAATGTTGGTAAGCAGGCTATCAGTGAATAGATATCACTCTAAGATACTACTCTTTTACTGATGATGGGGAGGACGCTGATGCCAGATTAAATTGCTGGTGAAATTTGAATTCAATTAATAAATCTGGAATTAAAAGCTAGTCTAATGGTGACCATGAAATCATTGTCGATTGTTGTAAAAACACATCTGGTTCACGAACGTCCTTTAGGGAGGGAAATCTGCTGTCCTTACCTGGTCTGGCCTACAGGTGACTTCAGACCCACGGCAATGTGACTGACTCTTAAATGCCCTTTGACATGGCCTAACAAGCCACTCAGTTACAAAGGGTAGAAAAGGAATGAAACCAGACAGACCACCCAGCATCGACCTAGGCACTGGAAAAGACAACGGCAAACGCAGCCCTATCGACCCTGCAAAGTCCTCCTGCGTAACTTATGGGGGCTTGTGCCAAAATTGGGAGAGCTGTCCCACAGCCTAGTCAGGCAATAGCCTGACATAGTCATACTCAAGGAATCGTACCTGAGAGACAATGTCCCTGACACCACCATCACCATCCCTGTGTATGTCCTGTCCTACCGGCAGGACAGACCAACCGAGGTGGCGACACAGTGGTATACAGTCGGGAGAGAGTTGCCCTGGGAGTCCTCAACATTGACTCCAGACCCCATGAAATCTCATGGCATCAGGTCAAATATGGGCAAGGAAACCTCTTGCTGATTACCACCTACCACCACCCCTTCAACTGATGAATCAGTGCTTCTCCATGTTGAACACCAATTGGAAGAAGCACTAAGGGTAGCAAGGGCACAGAATGTACTCTGGGTGGGGTCTTCAATGTCCATCACCAACAGTGGCTTGGTAGCACAACTACTGACCGAGCTGGCAAGTCCTGAAGGACATAGCTGCTAGACTGGGTGTGCGGCAGGTGGTGAGGGAACCAACAAAAGGGACAAATCTAATTGACCGTGTCCTCACCAATCTAACTGTCCCAGATGCATCTGTCCATGACAGTATTGATAGGAGTGACCACCACACAGTCCTTGTAGAGATGAAGTCCCATCTTCACACTGAGGATACCGACCATCATGTTGTGTGGCACTACCATCATGCTAAATGGGATAGATTTCGAACAGATCGAGCAAATCAAAACTGGGCATCCATGAGGTGTTGTGGGCAATCAGCAACAGAACTGTAATGAACCATAATCTGTAACCTCATGGCCCGGCATATCCCCCACTATACCTTAACCATCAAGCTGGGGGACCAACCCTGGTTCAATGAAGAGTGCAGGAGGGCATGCCAGGAGCAGCACCAGGCATACCTCAAAATGAGGTGTCAGCCTGGTGAAGCTACAACACAGGACTACTTTTGCATGCCAAACAGCGGAGGCAACATGCGATAGACAGGGCTAAGCGATCCAACAACCAATGGATCAGATCGAAGCTCTGCAGTCCTGCCACATCCAGTCGTAAATGGTGGTGGACAATTAAACAACTAACAGGAGGTGGAGGCTCCACAAATATTCCCATCCTCAATGAAGGGGGAGCCCAGCCCACCAGTGCAAAAGATAAGGCTGAAGCATTTCAACAATATTCAATCAGAAGTGCCGAGTGGATGATCCATATCCGCCTCCTCCTGAAGTCCCCAGCATCACAGATGGCAGTCTTCAGCCAATTCGATTCACTCTACGTGATATCAAGAAACAACGAAAGGCTATGGGCCCTGATGACTTTGCAGCAATAGTACTGAAGACCTGTGCTCTAGAACTTACTGTGCCACTAGCCAAGCTGTTGCAGTACAGCTACAACACTGGCATCCACCTGGCAAGGTGGAAAATTGCCCAAGTATGTCCTGTACACAAAAAGCAGGACAAATCCAATCTGGCCAAATACTGCCTTATCAGTCTACACGCGATCATCAGCAAAGTGTTGGAAGGGGTCGTTGACCGTGTATCAAGCGGCACTTGCTCAGCAATAACCTGCTCATTGACACTCAGTTTGGGTTCCACCAGGGCCACTCAGTTCTTGAACTCATTATGGCCTTTATCCAAACATGGACGAAAGAGCTGAACTCCAGAGGTGAGGTGAGTGTGACTGCCCTTGACAACAAGGCAGCATTTGACCGAGTATGGCATCAAGGAGCCCTAGCAAAACAGAAGGCAATGGGAATCAGGGGGAAAACTCTCCAGGGTTGGAGTCATACCTAGCACAAAGGAAGATGGCTGTGGTTGTTGGAGGTCAATCATTTCAGTCCCAGGACATCACTGCAGGAGTTGCTCAGGGTAGTGTCCTAGGCCCAAGTCAATGGGAATCAGGGGGAAAACTCTCCGCTGGTTACAGTCAGACCTAGCACAAAGGAAGATGGCTGTTTTTGTTGGAGGTCAATCATTTCAGTCGCAGGACATCACTGCAGGAGTTGCTCAGGGTAGTGTCCTAGGCCCAACCATCTTCAATTGCTTCATCAATGACCTTCCCTTCATCATAAGGTCAGAAGTGGAGACATTCACTGATGATTGCACAATGTTCAGCACCATTTGTGACTCCTCAGATACTGAAACAGCAAGACCTGGACAACATCCACACTTGGACTAATAATTGGCAAGTAATATTCGCACCACACAAGTGCCGGGCAAAGACTATCTCAAACAAAAGAGAATATAACTATGTTCAAATGGCATTACCATCACTGAATCCCTACTACCGACATCCTGGGGGTTACCATTGACCATTAACTGGACCAGGCACATAAATACTGTGGCTATAAGAGAAGATCAGAGGCTGGGAATTCTGCGATGAGTAACCCACCTCCTGACTCCCCAAAGCCTGTCCACCATCTACAAGGCACAAGTCAGGGGTGTGATGGAATACTCTCCACTTGCCTGGATGGGTGCAGGTCCAACAATACTCACGATGTTTGACACGATCCAGGACAAAGCAGCCCACTTGATTGGCACCCCATCCAACACCTTCAACATTCACTCCCTTCAACACCGATGCACAGTGGCAGCAGTATGTACCATCTACAAGATGCACTGCAGCAATTCACCAAGACTGCTTCGGCAGCACCTTCCAAATCCGTAACCTCTACCACCTAGAAGGACAAGGGTATCAGATGCATGGGAACACCCCCACCTGCAAGTTCCCCTCCAAGTCACACACCATCCTGACTTGGATCTAGATCGCTGTTCCTTCACTGTCACTGGGTCAAAATCCTGGAACTCCCCTCCTAGAAGCACTGTGTGTACTTACACCCCAAGGACTGCAGCGGTTCAAGAAGGCAGCTCACCACCACCTTTTCAAGGGCAACTAGGGATGGACAATAAATGCTGGCCTAGCCAGCGATGCCCACATCCCATGAACGAATAAAAAAAATATACCTTTATTTTTCCCCACAGGTAATTTGATGATGATACAAAGATAGGTCACAAAGTAACTTGGAAAGAGGACATAAGGAAGCTACAAAGGGATATAGATAGGTTAAGTGAGTGGGCAAAGATCTGGTAAATGAAGTATAATGTGGGAAAATTTGAAATTGTCCATTTTAGCAGGAAGAATAAAAAAGCATATTATCTAAATAGTGAGAGATTGCAGAGCTCCGAGATGCAGAAGGATCTTGGTGTCCTAGTGCATGAATCGCAAAAGGTTAGTCTGCAGGTTCTGCAAGTAATTAGGAAAGCTAATAGAATGTTATAGTTTATTGCAAGAGGAATTGAATACAAAAGTAGGGAGCTTATGCTTCAGTTATACAGGACATTGGTGAGACCACATCAGGAGTACTGTGTACAGTTTTGGTCTCCTTATTTAAGGATGTAAATGCATTGGAAGCAGTTGAGAGGTTTACTAGACTAATACCTGGAATGGGAGGGTTGTCTTATGGGGAAAGGTTGGACAGGCTAGGCTTGTATTCGCTGGAGTTTAGAAGAGTAAGAGGCGACTTAATTGAAACATATAAGATCCTGAGGGGGCTTGACAAGGTGGATGTGGAAAGGATGTTTCCCCTTGCGGGAGAATCCAGAACTAGGGGTCACTATTTAAAAATAAGACTTCACCTATTTAAGACAGAGACAAAAGGGAGTAGAAGTAGAGTCTTTAAATATTTTTGAGGCGGAGGTAGATAGGTTCTGATGAAAGGTCACAGACCTGAAACGTTAACTCTGCTTCTCACTCCACAGATGCTGCCTGACTCGCTGAGTATTTCCAGCACTTTCTGTTTTTATTTCAGATTTCCAGCATCTGCAGTATTTTGCTTTTTTTATTATGGTAGGTAGATTCTTGATACGCAAGGGGGTGAAAGGTTATTGGGGTAGGCGGGAATGTGGAGACAAGGTGGCAATCAGATCAGCCATGATCTTATTGAATGGTGGAGCAGGCTCGAGGGGCTGAGAGGCCTACTCCTGCTCCTAATTCATATGTTCATAGGGAGGACATAATGTGGCAATCATCCACATTTCCAGGTTTATGTCAGTGTTTACAGAAACAGCTTGGCTAAAGGAGGGCAAGCTTTGGTGCACTATGAGTTGAGATATTGTCAGGGCTTACGGCTTTTGTTGTTCTTTGTGCACTCAGCTGTTTCCCTTAATGTTACGTGAAGTAAATCAAAATAGCTAGACTTTGACATGTATGTTGGTGGGGACCTTGAGAGGAGGCTGACTGAGTAAAATTGGCCTCTCAGCACCTTTGGCTGACGATGCCTGCTAACACTTCAGCCTTATAACCTGCACTCGTGCTGGGGTCCACCATGACAATTGAGATGTTGGTGGAATCTTCCCCTCTTACTCTTGTTAGTTGCCTGGCTGTCCACCATCATTTTTGGATATAACAGGACTTTTTGCTTTGATCAATTCGTTTATGGCCTAATCCTACTGGTAATTAGCATTCAGGTAGGCATATCTTCATTAAGTTGGTACCTTATTCTAGCACATATCAGATGCTGCTTTTTGCGCTTTCTTTTAGACTTCCAATTGAACCAGGGCTAATCTCCTCATTTGACAGAGTTCCAAAAGTGAGGTATAGGCCAAGCCAAGAAATTACAGATTGTGGTGGTATTAAATTCTACTGCTACAGATGGCCCACAACACCTCATGGATGTTCAGATTTGAGGTTCTAGAACTGTTCTTAGCCTGTCTCACTTAGAGTCATAGAGTTATACAGAACCGAAACAGGCCCTTCGGCCCACTGAGTCCGCGCCAACCATCAACCAAACATTTATATGAATCCTACATTAATCCCATTTCCCTCTCCCATCCCCACCTTCCCTCAAATTCTCCTACCACCTACCTACATTAGGGGCAATTTACAATGGCCAATTTACCTAACAACCCGCAATAAACAGGTCTTTTTCTGAGTGTCAGGCAGAGACTCGTGGGGTACTGCAGGGATCAGTGCTAGATCCCCAGCTAGTCACAATATATATTAATGATATAGATGAGGGAATTAAATGTAATATATCCAAGTCTGCAGATGACACAAAGCTGAGTGGGAGTGTGAGCTGTGAGGAGGATGCAGAGAAGCTCTAGTGTGATTTGGACAGGTTAAGTGAGTGGGCAAATACATGGCAGATGCAGTATAATCTGGATAAATGTGAGGTTATCCACTTTGGTGACAAAAACAGAAAAGCAGATTATGATCTGAACGGCGATAGATTGGGAAAGGGGGAGATGCAGTGAGACCTGCGTGTCCTTGTGCACCAGTAGCTGAAAATAAGCATCCAGGTGCAGCAGGCAGTTAAGAAGGCAAATGGTATGTTGGCCTTCATACCAAGAGGCTTCAAGTACAGGAGCAAGGACGTCTTGCTGCAATTATACAAGGCCTTGGTGAGACCACTTCTGGAGTATTGTGTGCAGTTTTGGTCTCCTTCTCTGAGGAAGGATGTTCTTGCTATGGAGAGAGTGCAGTGAAGGTTCACCAGACTGATTCCTGGGATAGCAGGACTGACGTATGAAGAGAGATTGGGTCGATTAGGCTTGTATTCGCTAGAGTTTAGAAGAATGAGAGGGGATCTCATAGAAACCTACAAAATTCTAACAGGACTGGATAGACTAGATGCAGGAAGGATATTCCAGATGGTGGGGGAGTCCAGGACCAGGGGTCACATTCTAAGGATAAGGGGTAAGCCATTTAGGACTGAGATGAGGAGGGATTTCTTCACCCAGAGAGTGGTGAACCTGTGTGGAATTCTCTACCACAGAAAGCAGTTGAGGACAAATCATTAAATATATTCAAGTAAGAGTTAGATATAGTTCTTTGGGCTAAAGGGATCAAGGAATATGGGGAGAAAGCAGGAACAGGGTACTGAGTTTGGACGATCAGCCATGATCGTATTGAATGGTGGTGCAGGATCGAAGGGCCGAATGGCCTACTCCTGCTCCTATTTTCCATGTTTCTATGAAACTCCATGGAGTCTGCAGTCAAATTTGAGGACTCCCAGGGCCACTCCTACTTGACTGTATATCACTGTTCTACCACCGTTCGTAGGTCCATCTTGCCAGCTGTTTTGTAGGTCCAACTTGCTGGTTGTTATGGAGACAAACATTTACTTGATATACCTACATTGTAACTATTCATAGGTAGAGATTGTTTTTATTGCACACATTTCTGTTACTGAATAGTAAACAAATAACTAATATCATGAAATACAATAAGCTGTTATAAAGGAATGCTTGTGACACTATCTGAACTCAAATATGATTACTGGCTTTTAATTCCTACTTTTTGTGTGATGCATAACTCATTTTTTCATCTATTTACTGGTTAGTTCCTTACTGTGGAGGAGGGTTGTTGCTGTTGACAGCTGTCCTTGAGGCAAATGAGCGAAGCAGCCTGTTCTAGAGTGTAGCATATGTGCATGCATTTTTGGGAGTTAGAAATAGAGGCCTTATTCAGTAAGAAAACAACCATTTTTATGAGTCACCGATCTGAAAAACATCCCAGGAGATTTACTGTATTTTATCAACCTGTTTTTTTAAGCAGTTTAACTCTGGAACAACAGCTTGAAAACAAAAGCTGAACAAGACATATTTGAAGTTATCAATGAATCAATAATGTTTGAACAGCCCCTATAAAGATAGTCATTCCATCCACCTTTTCCCCCCATTAGTAGTTTAAACACTAACAGGTAAAAATATCAGAATAGGAATAATATACACTAAGCTGTGGTTAACAATGTAGAGAGGATTCGTCCTTCTGATTTCTAATAGATTGAAGTGCGCATGGAGGTAACAACATCCCTTTTCATTGCAGATACCAAATGCTTATTCATCTCGAATTTTGGTGTAAACAACACATGCATGCGGATGGGGGTGGGGTAATCAGCACGCCTGCGCTTGCACGGCTTTCTGGCAAATGCAGTTTTCTCAAAGGATTCCCTTTCGCCGAAAAAAACGTGTTTGTCAACTACAACTCTTGTGAGGACTTAACATAGTATGTCGTCCGATTCATTCAAACCTTGTATCGAACAAAATTAAACCAAAATAGATTATATATAGCAACTTACGTGAATCTACATCTTAACACTTTGAGGCAGATCTTGCTAATGGGATTTCCTTTCAAATCTATATATTATGTTCCCAATTGACAGTTGGATCTACCATTGACTACATTATTCACCTTCTTGGCGGTAGTAAGAAATCGGTGCGTGCTGGATGAATATAAATTAAGGAAATAATTTTTTCAGCGTATTGCAGCTTTAACACCACCACTTGCCTAATAAGAAGTGAAATTGCACAATCAGAAACTGATTTACACAATACCTCGCCTCAGCAAAGCTTTGCGGTTGCAACAAACTTGGCACAGAGGGAAAAACACACACTAACAGATCCCACCCTCCTGTCAAGCCATTGGCGCAGTCGCGCGATAAACGAAAATATCCCGCCTCCTTCAGTGTTTGATTGGGTACTTGAGTATAATTGACAGCGCACCTGGAGATTTGGACGTTTCTAAATGGTTGATCCTCCTGTCCGTAAATCTCAGGCTCCACCCACCCACGTTAGAATAGCAAGTACGGTTAACTCCATTAGGGTACGTCACAGGTTGTTTTTTTTTACCGTGACTGAGAAAGGGGGAGGGGAAAAATCGGTCCATTCGGATGTTTATTTTTACGGGAAGTCACAGAGATGTTTTCGGAGCCAAAACCTTGAGGTAAAAGCGACAGCCGCGCAATTAAGAGGTGGCGGGGTTTCCTTCTATCAGCAGAAGGAGGGGGGAAAGCACCCGGTACAATGGCGAGCTCGCCCAATTATTACCACCAGGAGCAGTTACTACTACACCGGCACTACAACAGAGGGGACAATGAAAACAACAGACGCGCCGGAGAGACGGCAGCAAGGAGGACGGCGACGACAGTGACAACAACCACAACAACACTGCCGCCGCCACTATTACCACCACCACCAGCAGCACCGGCGTCAACGGTAAGAAGTGGACACGCGGCGACGGACCTAGCACAGCGCGAGAACCTCGTCAACAACACGCCAACGGCTCGGCTCGAGCGGGGAATTTATGCTGCACAGCGCGAGACGGTGCCTTCCAATGTGCGCGAGGCGCCGGCCACCGCCGCCGCCAGCGACAACAACAACATCGGCGGCGCGCGCGAGCCGGGTGTTAGTTCCACGCAGCGCGAGACGGTTGCCCCCGCGGGGCGCGAGGTCTCGGCGGCGCGTGCGGCGGCGGCAACAACCGCGACCGCCACCACCTCGACCTCGACAACTATGGACTGTTACGAGGATGTGAAGAAATACGGCTACATGAGGAAGCAAAAACACGGCCACAAACGTTTCTTCGTCCTGAAGGGGCAGAGCCACCTGGGTCCGGCCAGGCTGGAGTACTACGACAGCGAAAAAAAATGGAGAAACCGATCGAACGCCCCCAAGAGGGTCATTCTACTTTATCAGTGCTTTACGGTTAGCAGGAGAGCAGATGCCAAAAGTAAGTACCTCGTCGCCCTGTACACAAAAGATGAGTACTTTGCCATGGTGGCAGAGAACGACCAGGAACAAGAAAGCTGGTACTTGGCTATAAGCGAACTAATGAATGAAGGAAAGAAGATAGCGCTGGAGCCTGACGAAGTCGAGAACTATGGTAATTTTACCCCTGGCACCGTTTTCAAAGAAGTGTGGCAGATTAATGTGAAGCCCAAAGGGTTGGGGCAAACCAAGAACCTGACTGGGGTGTACAGATTGTGTCTTTCCAGCAAGATGATTCATTTTGTTAAAATCAATTCTGACGTGCCTTCTGTGCATTTGCAGCTGATGAACATCAGGAGGTGTGGTCATTCTGAAAACTTTTTCTTTATTGAGGTTGGCCGTTCTGCCTCTATTGGCCCTGGTGAGTTGTGGATGCAGGTAGATGACTCAGTGGTAGCTCAAAACATGCATGAAACGATTTTAGAGACAATGAGAGCTTTGAAAGCTTTTACTGAGTTTCGCCCGAGAAGTAAAAGCCAGTCTTCTGGGACAAATCCCATATCATTTTTAACTCGAAGACACCTTGGTAATTTGCCACCAAGTCAGACTGGATTGCAAAGGCGTTCCCGGACTGAGAGCATGACTGGTACTTCTGCATCCAGGAGTGAGGCATATCGTTTTCGAACATCCAGTGAAGGTGAAGGTACAATGACCAGACCCTTTGGGTCTGTTACTGGGAGTTTAATCCATTTAAATTCTGCAAGAATGGGCTTAAGCAGGGGTGATGGGGGTGGTAGGTATGTAAAGCCACCCTTTGGCCCCTCAAACCATAGTAGGTCAGTGTCTCTGCCTGTGACATACTTGCCGTCTACTACAAGCCCTGTAAGTGTTTCTTCCAGCAGTGGGCATGGTTCTGCATCTGATCCTCTTACGCGCCCATCCAGTTCATCTATTTGTGGTTCTCCAAGTGACGGTGGATTTATTTCCTCTGATGAATACGGGTCTAGTCCTGGGGACTTTAGATACTTCCGCGTTCGGAGTAATACGCCAGATTCACTTGGTAACACCCCACCAATTCAAGAAGAAAATTGCTTGTGTGATTATATTTCAATGGACAAACATATAACTGCTGTAAATCATGAAAGCAGAACAAGAGATGACTACATGGTTGCTGAGAAAGGGTACAGAAAGAGGACCCATTCTCTAACCAGCTCTGGTGCTGTAATAATGCATCAAAAAACCACACAGACAACTTCATCTTTGGATGAGTCTAATATTGATTCAAACTGTATGGGTATTAATAGCCAGCTATCATGTTCTGCATCACCAAAGTTGACCTGTAATCCTTATCATAAAGATTATAGTGATGAGATTGGATCCTCGGTTAACCAAAGCAGACCAAGAGATGATGGTTATATGCCAATGATGCCTGGTGTTGCATCTGCTAGCCATAATAGAAACCGTGATTATATGCCAATGAATCTTAAAAGCACTTCTGCTCCAAAACAAATTGGTTCTTTGCCACCAAGTCAACTGGATTCGAGGGGATACATGGTGATGTCCCCCAATGATAGCAGTTCTCCATTGCGAAGCATGTTTACAGAGTGTGGTTCTAAACTATTGAGCAGCAACAATGCAAAATTATCTAACAGTGAATACATGGACATGTCCCAGCGAAACCTAAATACACAGAAATTATCCAATGATTGCTTCTGTAATCTCACTAGTCCTGATGCTCCTAAATCCTACAGTTCTTATTATTCACTGCCTCGATCATTCAAAACTCCTTCACTGGAACATTGTGAGCATGATGAATATGTTCCTATGTGTTCACCAGGAAAGTTGATATATGGAGGGGCATCAATGTTTACAGGCAGTATTAGTAACAGTGGTTTAGTTCATGAAGCTTCTCATTCTCCAAGGGCACAAAACCAAGATGAGCGTGTTCTACAAAAAGGAAGAGTCGAGAGACCCACAAGATTATCCCTAGGCACGCCAGAAGTAAATACTTTACCAAGACTGTTTGAGCATAGTTTGCCACCAGAGCCAAAAAGTCCGGGAGAATACATTAATATTGCTTTTAGTGAGAAAACTAGTAATACACCATACTCTCTATCAGCAGAAGGATCCCCATCTTCACTTGGCTCCAGCAGTGAACACAGACGGTCTCCATTGTCAGACTACATGAGTGTAGATTTAGATGTACAATCACCGAAGTCTGCTATTCTTTCCTCAAATTCTTTGACTAGTATGACCATTGCTCCAAGTTCTAGTGTAACTAGAAGCCAGCCAAATGATGCCTACATCAGTGTTCCTCTTGGTGCCACTTGTGTCAGCACATCTGCAGAGGTGGATGATTACACTGAAATGACATTCAATTTGGCAGTAACAGCCACTTGTCCTGTTTCGCCAAAGCCAGACAATGTAGAGGTGACCAGTCCTACTGCCATTGTGAAGAGGTTGTGCATTATCGATCAGTATCCGAATATAAATACCTTTCCTGTTTCTAAACCTTCCTCTGATGCCAATCATGGTCCAAAGGTGATCCGTGCTGACCCACAGGGAAGAAGGAGACACAGTTCAGAGACATTCTCTTCTACACCTACAGTGGCACCCTCTTCTCCCTTTTTTGTTGATGGTGGTAAAAGACACAGCTCTGCTTCATTTGATAATGTTTGGCTTAAGCCAAATGACTGCGTTAGTGATGAGCACAGGAGTACTATGTGCAGAAATACATCAGCAGGATTTCAGAATGGATTGAACTATATTGCATTGGACTTAAGGGAAGATCACAGATGTTGTGAATCAAATGGAAGTATGCTGACTCCAAATCATCTCCAAATCGCCAGCAGTACAGACTCTAGAGGCTATGCCAGCATAGACTTTACCAAATCAGATGGGCTGAAATATACCTCTACATCTGAAGGTTTGTTCTGTTTTGTTTTCCATATTTCAGGCGATCAAAGTACAAGGTTGTATGAGGCTATGAAATATTAACTGGGCGTCAAAATGGAGGATTTTGTAGTGACTAGACAAGTTGTATGAAGTGAAATAGGTGATTTATAATCCTGGAGTTGTGTATAGTACAATAAATGCATACTCTCACTTTAAACCTTATTTGTTATCTTACCATATTGACGGGGGGGGGGTGGGGGATGGTAATGGTAAGAGGGGGGAGACTAAATTCTGACTTTCTCCTTTTCTAACCTCTTATTTCCTCCCACCGTTGACCACCTTGCTGTCGAATTTTTCTGGAACTGGTGTTTTAAACTGTTATTGCGATTTGTTGCAAGAGTGCGTGAATTGTATTGTAAATGCATTATTTGCTCTGATTTAAATACAGGTTTGCATAACTAGTGCATTTATATACTGCACATAACTGGTAATTGGGACACTGAGCAGCCCTTTTTGGAATCTGCAAGAGTAAGCTTTAGTGATCTAATTGTGGTTATATATAGAGAATTCCTTTGGAAGCTTGGAAGTAGGTAGATTTCATAGCTACTATTAATTGTTAGCCCTGTGCAGTTTTCCAATTGTGAAGTTTGGTTTAAATCTACTTGGGGAGAGTACACTTGATTATTGTTTGCATGTTTCCCAATCTTATTGGAACCACTGTGTAGTAGTGAGGAATAAGAGTTCTTTTAGAGCCAACTGTTGTGAAGTCTGGTAAACATAACTGTTTTTGCATGTAAATGCTACAATTGGTTATTTTGTTGGCTGTTTATGAAACTAGTGTCAGAAAATATAAATTTGGGTGGTCTACAGCCAGTTAATTTTGTGTGTGAAGGGAGAAGAGCACAGAAACAATTGACTTAACATATTTATCCCAAACTAATTGGCCATTTTCTCACAGGTTGCAGTCACCTAAAGTAGATTGTAATTTTCTCATGAATAGGCAAAGAAACCATTTAACCCAGAATGGGAAGAAGAAATAGTGTGTTAGAGGTTTGTGTTCCACAAAAATTGATCAAGAGCAATATTCCTGAAAATGTGGATGGGGGAATATTGTGTTGCACTGTTAGTTTAATCATTTATTAGAGTTAACATTAATTGTCTTGAACTTTTGCCAAGTACCCATATCCTACTGCAGATTTCATAAAGTTGAGATTAACATTAAAATGATCAAAAAAGACTATATTCTCATGTGATTTTTGAATAACTGTGGAGTATTGCTGATAATTTTACTAACTTCCGGAAAAAAATCTAATGTCTGCTGAATTAATTGTTGTCTAGATCATGCTGGAAAAGCTGACTTGATGATCTGGTTGCTTATTGATCCATGAGCTTGAGAACTACAAGAAGAGGTCATAAGCTGTAGATTTAGTGATAAATAAAAAGAGTAAATGTTGCACAACAATTTCTCATTAACTTATTGAAGCAGCATTATGTACATTGAGTGAAAGAAGAGGCTTATGGTGTTTGATGTTTGAGACTGTAAGGAGATGGTTTATGTGATCTTTTCAGTTTACTGGTTAAGCACTTTGAAAGTGTTTCAATCTATTTTTGGGCACTTTAATAGAAACGGTTGTATTAGTGTTCGATGTACTCACATCTGGAACTGTTGAATAGGTGACACTTCAGTCATGCATCTGTAGAAAGGAGGCAAACCATTCAAGCCAATCCAATAAGATTTGATGTGATATTGCTTCTTGCCAGTGAATGTTACTATTTTAAAGGCTTTAGTATGCGTATAACGATTCTATATACAAACCATTTGAGAGACCGTGTTTAGAGGACAAAATGTTACTATTGTATCAACCTATTTTCCACTACTTCGAATCAAATCTAGCTCCCCAAAACTGGATGTGTAAATAATTTCCTAATTTCAGATTCTTGGGTCTAACAGTATTGTATAATAGATGCTGTTGAGTGAGACAAACTGCATGCTGGTTGAAAAATAAGATGGCATTAAAAAAACTAAGACTGCCACCCACCACACTGAAGTATTTGCTTGTTTGTTAGAAATTATTACTTAAAGAAGGAAGTAAATCTTCCCTCTTCCTAATAGATCATGATGTCCAAACTTTTTGTCTCACTGCTCAACTGCATACCACGCAGTGAACAGTGTATAAATAATGTGCTTATGTATAGTGCCTTTAACATTGAAAAAATATCCCAAGTCTCTTCAGAGGCATAATCAGACTAAAATGGATTTTTTAGCCAATGAATGTGATATTGGGAGGGGATGACCTAGAGTTTTCAGAGGCAGGTTGTGAGGGAGGCCTTTAAAGGAGGAAAGGATGATGGAAAGCTGGGTGCAGAGAATTCCTGAGCAGGGGCCTAGATGGCTGAAGGTACACCTACCAGTGGTAGTTGAGGGAGGGATGGGGGAAGAAGGTACAGATGCACAGATAGAAAAGAGTGCTGGGAGGCTTATAGGGCTGGGGTTGGTGGAAGGGTAAGGCTATGAAGAGAGTTTAACATAAGGATGAGAACTTAAAATTGGAGGTGTTATGGGACAAGCGCCAATGTAGGTCAGCCAGAAAGATCGTGGCAAAGCAGGACTTGGTGCGGAATAGGCAACGGGAGCAGAACTTATGATGAACTGAAGTTCACTTGAATGTTTGGGACAGGAGGCTGGAATCCATTTGAAATTCATGAAATACTTCAATTTAGGACATTAATTTTCAATCGTTAGAACACCTTGTTTATGCTCTACATGAACATGTTACTGAATGTTTTGTATTTTATTTTGCTAGCAGAATTTCTTGGCAATCATACTAAAATTTACACATGACTTTTTTTGATACAGATTTAGAATCAATGCTATTACTTATGAATCTTTAAGAGAAAATCTTTATTGATCTAGTTTTAGAATGTGCCATACTGACATCACAGATGTGCACATAATCCCATTTTTAGAGAAGAAAGGAAGGCTATGCAAAGTGGGTTCGTGCAGGCTCTCTGTACTGTTGTGATTATCTTTATACTGCAGGACCTATCAGTCTTCCATTCCTCGTTGGGTATGGAGCAAGGACGACAGAGTACTAATACAGCCTACCACACTGATAGTCCCCTAAACAATGGGGTCATCAATCAAAGGCTGACCCAGTCGCACATTGAGGAACATTCTTACTAAAAACAAGATTGCAACTGTTCCATTGTGTATAATTGCCAACAATTTTATTATTCCAGCATCGCTGTGTATTTGGCTAAAGCCACAACAATAAACATAGGTTTTTCAATTTTACTTTGGTGTCTGAACTATTAATAGTGTGGATTGTCCTTAACTTGATTTTTTTTTTAAAAAAGTCTGTTGCTTGTCCTGTGAGTTTTAAAAATGTTTTTTACTGTGTTTTCTTCCCTCCAAAATTACCTGTTATTTGGGTGGGTGGTTTCTTTTTGCACTGATCCTAAGTTTTAACCCTGAAAAAAATAGCGAGGAGGATAGTTGTAGGCTGCAGGATGATCTTGATGGTCTGGTCAGATGGACAGAAAATTGGCAAACGGAATTCAACTTAGAGAAGTGTAAGATGATGCATTTGGGGAGGTTAAACAAGGCAAAGGAATACACAATTAATGGGAAAATACTAAATTGTAGTGGAAGTAAGGGACCTTGGAGTGAATGTCCATAGAGCCCTGAAGGTAGCAGGACAGGTTGATAAGGTGGTTAAGAAGGCATATGGAATCCTTTCCTTTATTAGCCAAGGTATAGAATATCAGAGCAGGGAGGTTATGCTGGAACTGTATCACAAGGGCCACAACTTGAGTACTGTGTGCAGTTCTGGTCACCTCATTACAGAAAGGATGTAATGCACTAGAGAGGGTACAGAGGAGATTTATGAGGATGCTGCCGGGACTGGAAAAATGCAGCAACGAGGAAAGTTTGGATAGGCTGGTGTTCTCCTTGGCACAGAGAAGGCTGAGGGGAAATCTGATTGAAATGTACAAAATTGTGAGGGGCCTGGATAGAGTGGAGGTGAAGGGTCTATTCACCTTTAGCAGAGAGGTCTGTGATGAGGGGGCATAGATTTAAAGTGATTGGTAGAAAAATTAGAGGGGAGATGAGGAAGACCTTTTTCACCCAGAGGGTGGTGATGGTCTAGAACTCACAAGAGTAGTTGAGGCAGAGACCCTCAACTCATTCAGTCGGAGTTTGGATATGCACTTCAAGTGCAGTAAGCTGAAGGGCTACGGACCAAATCCTGGAGGGTGGAATTAGAATAGGTGGATCGTTTTTCGGCCGGCACAGACACGATGGGCCTCTTTCTGTGCCTTAAACTTGCTATGATTCTACATGTTTTTAAATCAACAATATGAAGTGTCTTTCATGATTCCTACCTGAAATTAAGATGGTGCTCACTTCCCAGTGTGCTCTCCTTTGTTGATGTATTGATCGTGGTGTTCTTTCACAGTCTGATTCTTCCCAATGTACACACTCCTTCAGTTTGCTACTTTTATATTATGTGTGCTGCTTGTTTTTCTTTCAACTCTTTTGAAGTCTGGTGATGCCGAGTGGTCTTCTCCGCTCTGCTTTAGTGGTGAATGTAAGAATGATCCATCAATAGGAGGGCACAGCTTAGAATATCTTTCCAAACCTCCAGACCCAGAAAGTTAAAGTAGAAAAAAAAAGTGATGCATAAACCATAAGCACAAATGAGTCACTGGGGCTTTGCTGACAGGATAGCTGGAACTTGCAGGCTGCATATCAACTGCGTGCTGTAGTCTGGGCATCTCAAATAAATAAAACTACCAGATCACCTTTGGTATTGCTTGCAGATAGTCTCGGTTTTATGATGTTTAGGTGCTAACCTGTTGTGACCTTTTTAAAACCTGATCACGTCCTCTAGTGAGAAAGTGGTTTAAATAGGCAATTGTGGCTAACTGTAGGTGATTGTAAACCCTCTAATTTCAGGTCCGTTGTAGACTGCTTTTCTAATGTAGACCTATGCTTTGTACATGTCTGATTTCTGTGGCTATAATACAAGACTCTTAGGCCGATCAACTGATTGCCGCTCATAGCACACTTTTGGTTTCATTAACTTTAAGGGAGAGCCTATGTCTCTGTCTCTCTGTTTGTCTGTACGTACTTTTAATGCCTTTTTGTTTTGTATGGGAATATGGCTCAGATGCAAGTGGTGGGCGGGAATCTGGAGGCTTTCCATGATCGTCCAGTGTGACTGTCCTACTGCACAGAATTTTCATTACTGCTTTGTGGTGCGATTACATTTTTAAGCAAACGTGGGCAATGAACTCCAGCTCACTGCGTTCACTGGCAGGTGGGGATCTCAACAGAGACCTGTGGGATTGACAAAAATGTGGCTCTGAGATATGGTAATTTTTTTTGTGGCCTGGGTCACTTTCAAGGATGAGGTTTTGTGCAGCCTGTTGCTGACTTGTGCTTTTCAAAGTTGGGTTCCTTGTAATCACCAAACATAGCAGGAGAATTGAAATTTACAAGTCAATAGTCTCAATGTCCACTTTTAAGTAGCATATTTTTATAAAATGGAGTGCGAGACAATTCCAAATATTAGAATTATTGGAGCATTTTCGCTAGTTCTAATAATTCTGATGGTGAGAGAAGTCAGCCGCCTTAATCACATTTTCTTGCTTTCTGTCACAGAACAGTGGAGAGGAAAAGTGAACAACATTAAATCCATCTGTGGCACATCTCACAATCAGGCAGCCATAAATGGATGTCGGGAACTGCACAATAGCAGGTCCGCTGAGAGGTTAGAGAAGGCCGATCACAATTACATAGAAATTACAACTTGAAAGCATGCCATATAGTCCAACCAGCCCGTGTTGGTATTCATCCTCCAGTTGAGCAGCGGTCCGAATCCCATATCCCTTTCCTTCAACCACCTTTCTAACATGAGTAAACGATGACCTATTCTCTGCTTCAAACATTGATTCCAGTAATGCATTCCACAGTCTCTCAAACTTGTCTTTACAACAATCTCCTTGTTCCATGTTTTAATTTTTTTTCATTTAATCTTTCAGCTGCGATCCCTTCCTTCCTGGAAATAGTCTGTTGCTGTCTACCTTGTCCCATCCCTTCATAAGTTTAAACACTCCTATCAAGTCTTCCCTTAATATATCTGTTTTAACATAACAGATGAAATGTTTTTGGTATTTCTATGTCCTCAAACCAAGCAATATCCTTGTAAATTTCTGTTGTACCCTCTCGATTGCCATAACGTCCTTCCTCTAGTTTGAAGCCCAAAAGTGTTCCAGCTGTAGTTGTAGTCTTGTTTTTGCCCCTTACCCCATCTTCTCACTATCCCCATGAGAGTTACAAGGAAGTTTCAATCATTTACTATGTCTACTATTTCAGTATCATCTCGAAATTTGGACTGAACTCCCTGTAGCCCTATGTCTAAATCATTGATTTATATGATTAATCGAATCTGTGTGGGACACTGCTACCCACTTCTAACCACTCTTGAGAAACTTCCATTAACCCTACCCTCTGTTTCCTTCCTTCAATCCCATTTTTAATTGAATTGCAACCTTCCCCCTAATTTCATAACTTATTCTTCTCAATTAGCCTTCTATGTGTACCTTCTCAAAGGTTTTCTGAAAGTCCACGCTTATGACATCCACTACATTTTCTCTCCATCCACCATATCTGTCACCTTCCTCAAAGAGCTCTTATCAGCTTGCTAAGCACAATCTTCCGATCTGCATTCTGTGTTGGTTGCTTCTAATTGTTCTCTCCTCATCAAGGTATTTAGTAATTTTATCTTTAAGTATTTCACCATTTTCCCTACCACAATTGCTAAACTAACTGACCTGTAGTTATTCAGATTAACACTCTCTCAGCCTACATTAAGAGTACCATTAGACTGGAACCTTGTTTCAAACGCACATGTATTTTTTTTTCTTGTCTCTGTTTTACTAAAGATTGTGTTGTTAGAGACTGAAATACAATATATTTTGTGTGTTGAAGATCTGGAGAAATTGTACTAGTGTGTGATTGTGTTAAGTTGTAGACTTCACATAACCAAGTGTTTGTCCTTGAAGCTATAGTTTAGCAACTGTGACCCATCTATAGTAAAGAAAGAAAGACTTGCATTTATATAGCACATTTTATGACCTCTGGCTGTAAAGCACTTTGGGAGATCCTATGAAGTACTTTTGAAGTGTAATCACTGTTGTGATGTGATGTAGGGATTGTGAGTGGCATGAAACAGGGCTGTGTTCTCGCACCTACACTGTTTGGGGTCATATTCTCACTGCTGCTCTCACATGCGTTCAAGTTTTCAGAAGAAGGAATTTTCCTCCACACAAGATCAGATGGCAGGTTGTTCAACCTTGCCTGTCTTCGAGCGAAGACCGAAGTATGGAAAGTCCTCATCAGGGAATTCCTCTTTGCTGACTATGCTGCATTAACATCCCACACTGAAGAGTGTCTGCAGAGACTCATCGACAGGATTGCGGCTGCCTGCAACCAATTTGGCCTAACCATCATTCTCAAGAAAACAACCATCATGGGACAGGACGTCAGAAATACTCCAACCATCAATATCGGTGACCACACTCTGGAAGTGGTTCAAGAATTCACCTACCTGGGCTCAACCATCACCAGTAACCTGTCTCCTCGATACAGAAATCAACAAGCGCATGCAAAAGGCTTCCACTGCTATGTCCAGACTGGCCAAGAGAGTGTGGGAAAATGGCGCACTGATATGGAACACAAAAGTCCAAGTGTTACAAGCCTGTGTCCTCAGTACCTTGCTCTACGGCAGCGAGGCCTGGACAACGTATGTCAGCCGAGAGCGACGTCTCAAGTCATTCCATCTTCGCTGCCTCCGGAGAATCCTTGGCATCAGGTGGCAGGATTATATCTCCAACGCAGAAGTCCTCGAGGCGGCCAACATCCCCAGCATATACACCCTGCTGAGCCAGCGGCGCTTGAGATGGCTTGGCCATGTGAGCCGCATGAAAGATGGCAGGATCCCCAAGGACACATTGTACAGTGAGCTCGCCACTGGTATCAGACCCACCGGCCGTCCATTTCTCCGCCTTAAAGACGTTTGCAAACACGACATGAAGTCCTGTGACATTGACCACAAGTCGTGGGAGTCAGTTGCCAGTGATCGCCAGAGCTGGCGGACAGCCGTAAAGGCGGGGCTAAAGAGTGGCGAGTCGAAGAGACTTAGTTGGCAGGAAAAAAGACGAGTGCAAGGAGAGAGCCAACTGTGTAACAGCCCGACAACCAATTTATCTGACCACCTCTGGGCGCTTACCCATTGTTTCTCGAGACAAGGAGGCCAAAGAATAAGATGTAGGGATCAAGCAGCCAGTTTGGAGAATGCAAGCTCTGAAGTGCAGCAATGTGATAATGACCAGATAATCTGTTTTAGTGATGTTGATTGAGAAATAAATATTGGCCAGGACACCAGGGATAACTCCCCTGTTCTTCTTTGAAATAATGCCCTGGATCTTTTATGTCCGCCTGAGTGAGCAGAAGGGGCCTTGGTTTAACATTTCATCTGAAAGACCACATTTCATCTGAAAGACAACATATCTGACGGTATTGCACTAGTGTCAGCTTTGATTTTTGTGCTCGAGTCTTTGGAATGGGACATGAACAGTTCAATGTTTCGCCTGCAAGAGAATGCCACTTGCAGGAGAAGCATTGTATGAAGTTTAATAGCTTTTGTCCTGTGCAGATTCTTTAGAATGATACCAAATATTAGGTTGCAGCTGCAAAAGCTTTTATGTTTTCTGTGAACATGAGTTCTTGCATTAGCACTAGCTGTTTTAGTGATATTTGCTGTATCTTTGTAAAGCCATTGGTCTGTGTGAGAAAATAATCTTTTAAATGGCAGGCGGTTAGAGTGTAGGATTCTCTGCCAGAAACCCTTGTTAAAGTTAGTCCATAAATTCTTTTAATATAGAATCTAGAAAGTGGGGGCACAGTCTCAGGATAAGGGGCCGATCATTCAGGACTGAGATGAGGAGAAATTATTTCACTCAAAAAAAAAAAAAAAAAAAAAATTGTGTATCTTTGGAATTCTCTACCCCAGAGGGTTGTGGATGCTCCATCGTTGAATAAATCTAAGGCTGGGATAGACAGATTTTTGGTCTCGCAGGGAATCAAGGGATATGGGGAGTGGGCAGGAAAGTGGAATTGAAGCCCAAGATCAGCCATGATCATATTGAATATGGCTCGATGGGCCATATAGTCTACTTCTATTTTTCTTGTGTTCTTGTGATCACATACCTACTCGATAAAGAGGACCATTGAAGGGGTATGACGTACAATAGGTGAGTGGAATTAGACCAGGCTGTTTATGTGGACAAAAACACCACCCATTCAGCAGTATGAGCTACTGATGCTGTGCTGAGTTGGGGATGGAGGACAATGGAGGCTATCCTCCCTATGATTACATTCCTTATTTTGCTTTCCACCTGTCTGCTGCATCCTTCTCCCTTCATCCCATCCTCTCAACTCTTGACTACTACTCCCTTTGAAAGCCTGCTGCTACTCCTGCCCTATTGGGCCACCTGCTTTTTCTGCCAGTTTCCTGGCACTGCACTGAGAACTTGGCCTAATGTTGTCCAGTGTTGGAGACGCCAGAAAGTCTTGGAATTGCAGTAGATGAATGAGGAGGGAGTGGTGGCTAAAACCTGGGGGGGAGTGGGCAAAGCAATGATGAGACTAGATGGCTAAATTTTTGTAATGTAATTTTTTTGACATTTCACTTTTCTTAAATTAACTTTTTTTTTTAAAAAACAACTTACCTGACAGCTGTAAAAACTGCTTATAACTGGTTAATCTCCCTTGTCATTGCCCATGGGAAGTCTGGGCCAAGTATAGGCTTCAGATAAAATGGGATTAGAGGGGAGGGCTTTATTGGATCATAACTTGGTGGCTTAATTTGATCCCCATTTTTAAAGCCTGTTTTCCAAAAAAGTTTTGAATTTATATTGTGTATATGGTTTCTATATAAGGCTTTCTTAAATAATCAGCAAAATTTACAGCAGTTCTAGAAGTAGAGAAGTCAAATGGATTAGAGCAAAGGATTTTTTCTCCAGGATAGACTGAGGAGCTGGGAAATGCAAAACCTAGCAGCTAGCATCTACGCCAGTAAGAGGGTGTTGTTACATTGTGGCACCTCTACATAGGCAGTTCCCTTCATAAATGTGGATATAGAAGTTGATAATACAAAATGGTAACACAAAAGTGTGATTTAAAATAAAAACTTAAAGTAAGGTTTTGTAGATGTAAATTACATGCAGCTTTTATATCTATAGTAAAACTCTTTTTAGGTACATCCCATATAACACTATTGGTGCAAATGTTCTAGAACATTTCTGCAATAGTTTTGCCACATTTTATAATTATCAAATGTTATTGATTTTTATGCTACAAACCTATAATTGTGTGATTATAGAAATGTATTTCAGCTCGAGCAATGATTGTCTAGCTGATTGGGTCACATGTAAATTTATTCATCGGGATCCAGTCCTGTATTAACCTGTTGGAACGAAAGGTTAGCCGTGAACAAAGCCAAGCAAATCCTTCTTTCTTTTCCTTTCCTTTTTGGCCTCCTTGTCTCGAGAGACAATGGGTAAGCACCTAGAGGTGGTCAGTGGTTTGTGGAGCAGTGTCTGGAGTGGCTACAGAAGCCAATTCTAGAGTGACAGACTCTTCCACAGGCACTGCAGGTAAAGTTGGTTGTTGGGGCTGTTACACAGTTGGCTCTCTCCTTACACTGCTGTCACTTTTCCTGCCAACTGCTGAGTCTCTTCGACTCGCCTCCTGTTCAGCCCCGCCCTTATGGCTGTCTGCCAGCTCTGGCGATCGCTAGCAACTGGCTCCCATGACTTGTGGTCAATGTCGCAAGACTTCATGTCGCATTTGCAAACTTCTTTAAAGCGGAGACATGGACGGCAGGTGAGTCTGATGCCATTGACGAGCTGGCTGTACAATACGTCCTTGGGGATCCTACCATCTTCCATGTGGCTCACATGACCAAGACATCTCAAGTGCTGCTAGCTCAGTAGGGCATACATGCTGAGGATGTTGGCTGCCTCGAGGAATTCTGCACTGGAGATACGGTCCTGCTACCTGATGCTAACGATTTTCTGGATACAGCAAAGATGGAATGCGTTGAGACATCGCTCTTGGCTGGCATATGTTTTTCCAGGCCTCGCTGCCATAGAGCAAGGTACTGAGGACACTGGCTTGAAACACTTGGACTTTTGTGTTCCGTGTCAGTGTGCCATTTTCCCACACCCTCTTGGCCAGTCTGGACATAGCAGCAGACGCCTTTCCCATACACTTGTTGATTTCTGCATCGAGAGACAGGTTACTGGTGATAGTTGAGCCTAGGCAGGTGAACTCTTGAACCACTTCCAGAGCATGGTCACCGATATTGATGGATGGAGCATTTCTGACGTCCTGTCTCATCGTTTTCTTGAAACTGATGGTTAGACCAAATTGGTTGCAGGCAGCCGCAAGCCTGTCAATGAGTTTCTGCAGACACTCCTTCCGTGTGGGATGTTAATGCAGCATCGCCAGCAACGAGGAGTTCCCTGATGGGGACTTTCCGTACTTTGGTCTTTGCTCTACGACGGGCAAGGTTGAACAACCTGCCATCTGATCTTGTGTGGAGGAAAATTCCTTCTGAAGGCTTAAACGTACGAGAGAGCAGCAGTGAGAAGATCCCTGCAAGAACACAGCCCTGTTTCACAATACACAGGATGGGAAAGGAGTCAGATGATGATGCTTAGTAACTTTGGTGGACATCTGATCTTTGCTAGTAGTCTGAAGAGACCATGTCTACTGACGAGGTCAGAGGCTTTAGTGAGACCTATAAAGGCAACGTAGAGGGGCATCTGTTCGTGACATTTCTTCTGTAGCTGGCGAAGGGAGCGCACAGCATATTAATAGTGGATCTCTCTACTCTAAAGCCGCACTGTGCCTCAGGGTAGACACACTCAGCCAGCTTCTGGAGTCTGTTTAAAACGACACGAGCGAAGGCTTTCCCCACTGTACTGAGCAGGGAGATTCCACGATGGTTGTTGCAGTCACCGCGGTCACCCTTGTTCTTTCAGAGGGTGATATATTGGTATCGCGCATGTCCTGTGGTATTGCTCACTCATCCCAGCACAGGCAAAGCTGTTTGTTTATTTTATTTAGCACTGAAACAGGCCCTTCGGCCCACAGTCTGTGCCGACCATCAACCAATCACTTATACTAATCCTACACTAATCCCATATTCCTACCACATCCCCACCTTCCCCATATTCCCCCACCACCTACCTATACTAGGGGCAATTTATAATGGCCAATTTACCTATCAACCTGCAAGTCATTGGCTGTGGGAGGAAACCGGAGCACCCGGCGAAAACCCACACGGTCACAGGGAGAACTTGCAAACTCCACACAGGCAGTACCCAGAATTGAACCCGGGTTGCTGGAGCTGTGAGGCTGCAGTGCTAACCACTGCGCCACTGTGCGACTGTTCATGGAATGCTGAGCGTATAGCAGGCTTGGCACACTTGATTATTTCAGGGGTAATGCCGTCCTTTCCAGGGGCTTTTCCGCTGGCTAGAGAATCGATGGTGTTACTGAACTCTGATTTTGTTGGCTGTTTGTCCAGCTCGTCCATGACTGGCAGAGACTGGGCTACATTGAGGGCGGTATCAGTGATATTTTGCCTGGAGTACAGTTCCAGGTAGTGCTCCACCCAGCGGTCCAATTGCTTGCGTTGGTCAGTGATCGTTTTTCCTGATTTAGACTTGAGGGGAGGGGGGGGGGGGGGGGTGTGATCGATCTTCTTGATTGGCTCAAAAGCTCTCAATGATGTCATACATTCCTCTGATGTTTCCAGTGTCAGAGGCCGGCTGAGTACGACTGCATGGGTGTTGCCAGTAGTCGTTTGCACAGCGCCAAGCTGTTCTTTGCGCAGTGCTTCTGGCAGCTTTCAGTGCTAAGGATCACTCAACCAATAATCAAGATGCTTAAAATTTAATTCCAAGAAAGCCAAATGGCAGCTGTCCTTTCTTCCCTCTGTGTGAGTGCACGTGTGAACGGTCTCCTGCTCCCATACGCCTGAGTCCCACCCAACCGCCGTCCTCAGTCCTGCCGGGTCTGGGTTCTCTCTGCCCCGGTACTCATATTACTGCACCCTCTCACTGCTCTGCAGACATCTCGCTCCCCCATGCTTTGAAACATAGTTGTACTTTGTGCAGCTGGATCTTGGCATTCAATACAATGCTGCCATATCCTGGGACTGTCTGCATCTATGCTGCCATAGCCCAGAACGCATTGAGAAATGCCACTGGAGATCTGAGAAAATCTTGTATAGCAGTACCTATATACGATGTATTTTAATGTAAGTACAAAAACATCCTTTCTTGCCCGTAAAATAGTGTGGCTGCAAGAAAAAGAGTTTTGTATTTCCATATGTTATTTGCTGACAATGCAACCACTAGGTGGTGCAGTAGTAGGACATGCACAAATGCAGAGAGCAGGAGCCCGTTTGTGCATGTGCGCAGCTTGCAGCGCTCTGATGACATTGGTGGGCTGCTGTGTTGTCAGGAGTCACTTTGCATTAAGAATGGGCTTGGTAAATTCTGTGAAAATGTTTAACTTTCACTTATACAGTACTGTAAATGCTTGTAATAGAGGTACAGTGTTTCCCAAAAGTTGCTATAAATGGATGTGGTTTAATAACCTGAAGCAGCTATCAACTGTTCCCTTCTACCTCCCCCACTAACCACTGACAAATCCAAAGAACATTTTCTTTAATTATTAGAATTTGCTTATGTGAATGAGTAGTTGACAGACTGTTTTGTATAAGTAGAGATGTAAATCTCTGGCCTTTCAGAATTATTTTTCTTGTATTAATTAACAGGTCCGAGAGGCTAGTCTCAAAGTTTGCTACTTTGTAAAGAAATATAAGATATAGTCTCTAGGAACAGGAAAGGGTTATTCAATCCCTTAGCCTGTTCCAACATTCATTTATATGTTGGCTGATTTGTATCTCGACTCCATTTACCTGCCTTGGTTCAATATCCCTTAATACCCCTTACTTAACAAATACATCCATCTCAATTTTGAAAGTTTCAATTGACTTGGCCTCAACAGCTTTTGGGAGAGTTCCAGATTTTCAGTATCCTTTGTGTGAAGAAGTGCTTCCTGTATGGTCCAGCTGTAATGTTAAGGCTATGCCCCCTTTTTCTGGGCACTCCCTCCAGAGGAAATAGTTTCTGTGCATCTACCCAGTCATATCCTTGAATTATATAAAACACCTCAATTAGATCATCCCTTAATATTTTATCCTCAAGGGAATACAACCCTATTCCAATGTAACCTTTGGTCTTAATTTAATCTTTTGAGCCCTGGAATCATTCTGGTGAATCTGTGCTATATCTTCAAGGCAGATATATATCCTTCCTGAGATTCATCCAAAGAACTAACACAAAGCTTTATATCACTGTAATGTAATTTCTACCACACTTGGGATAAAGACCAGCATTTGGTTTTCCTTATAAAATGATTTTTATATCTGTCCACTAGCTTTTACTGATTCCTGTGCATGAACCCTTCAATCTCTCTGCTCCTACAGTTCTTGGCTTCGCACTATTTAGAAAATACTCATCTACATTTCTTGTGTCCAAAGTAGATGACCTCATATACGAATTAAGAGTAGGAGTAGGCCATTTGGCCCCTCAAGCCTACTCTGCCATTTGTTAAGATCATGGCTAATCTAATGGTGGTCTCACCTCTACTTGCCTGTCTACCCCCTTTAACCTTTGACTCCCTTGTCAATGAAGAATCTATCTTAACTCAGGCTTACAAATATTCAATGACCCTGTCTCCACTACTCTCTGGGGAAGAGAATTCCACAAACTAACAACCCTCAGAGAAAAGAAAATTCTCCTCATCTCTGTTTTAAATGGGAGACCCCTAGTTCTAGTCTCTCCCATAAGGGGAAACATCCTTGCAGCATCCACTCAGTCAAGTCCCCTCAGGATCTTATCAAAGTGACTCCTGACAACGCATCCAGCGCCCCAACGTCATTAGAGCACTCCCAACTGCCCATATGTGCAGAACAGTCTCTTGCTGTCAGTAAGTGCTGTACATGCGCAGCCTACGTTCTTGCCAGGTCAAATTTGCGCATGCACGCGAAAACATCATCGTGTACTGGAATGTCATTCCGCTTCTTTTCCCTGACGCTGCCACCTGTGCCCGTGTGCTCGCCGTTCACTCCGGGCCTCGCTGCTGCCTTCCCTCAGCCACACGTTCTTGCATCAAGCCCCACCACCCCCATCGTCCACTTGCTCCCCCTCACCGCTTCATCCCCATCAGCCACTCGCTCCAATCACAGCTTCAAAGCACCTGCACAGGCCCCTCTTTTTTTTTTTTTTTCCCCCCGCCCCTGTCGTCGGCCACTCGCTTCAGGCGTCGCTGCTCCACTTGGTTACCTCCTCAAAAAATTCAGCTAGGTTCATTCAACATGATTTTGTTTTATGAATATAAAATATGAAATCCAGTGAACAAAAGTTGCATGTGATAAACTGGGCAAAAAATTCACTGTCCCATTGTTGATATCTTGCTAGAGTGTAAATGTCCCTTTGTGTGGAATACCAACAAATTACATTGGACAGTTTTTTTAGGCATGAATTTCCTGGTCTGTTTTCTGACATAGAGAAAGCTGGCAAACATTGAAGCTAAGCAACTGCCAAACTAGTGAAGCTTCCAATAGAAACAGAAATGGGTTGTGCTTTTTTAGATCTCTTCTCACAAGGAATACCTAAGCAGTGGCCTCTAAAGGAACAGGCCAACTAACCAGCTTAACATCACAACTTTCCTACTGACCAGAATCATTTTGGTTCATAGTACTACAGTAGCTAGTATTCAATAATTTAATCAGACTACTAGTTTAGTGAATTCATAGCTGAATGTAAAAGCTGTATGTATTTGCTGTCTTGTAACTGAACAAAATTATTCTGTGCCTTTGCTGAATTTGTAAAGCTACTTCTGTGATTCTTTTTTGCCTGAATTTGCTCTGATACATCATGTCTTTCTGAAATTAAATTTCTTTTTATGCCCCCTCCCCACGATTTTGTTGCATAACCGAATTGTTTCAGCACAGATAAATAATACTTCTAATACTTCTAGCTGTGTGATCTTCCACAGATCCTGTTTGCCCTGTCATAGGTGCAGAGCATCTCTCAGTTGTGTTCTGTGGCCAAACTGCTGTGGGGCCATTCTTGTAGCTAGCTCAATAGTACTTAAATGGAAATGAATAGCTGTATTATCAACCAAAAGTCAGTTTATTAGCCACCTATTCATTGCTAAACCATTCAGGTAAAGTGGTAGTCTTTATTCAGGATATCAGGAACCTGGAATTGTAGTTTAAGGCATGCATACAAATAGATCATAATGTGGAGAGAAGTGTGTAATGCACCTTCAGTCTTTTCAGAAATTATTTGTGCTCTGAATTGCAATTCAATGAGAAATTACCAGATTACCAGCAGTAGAACAGTGAACATTGGGATGTTAATCCCAGAGCAGTGGTTCTCAAACTTTTTCGTCCACCGACCACTTAGGCTGGGCAAAAGACCCCGCAGACCACCCATCTTTCGCTTGCCACCACAAAAAACTCATCAGAATTATTAGGAAGAATGGTGCTGCTTTAGAGGAGCCAACAATGAGGTGATGTCTGGTTCCAAGCTGGAGAGCTTCAGTCTCATGTCAGGCTCCACGTTCAGCTGGTTCCTCCTTTGTTTTCAGCTTCACAAGTGTTGAAAATCTGATCTCACTGTTGTATGTTGTAACGGTAACATGAATCTTGCTTAAAACTGCATTGTTGTTGCTTGCCTTTATGATGACTCATGCCGGTCTGGTTGTGTGACGTCTCGAGTGGTGAGGATAAGGGTTCTGGCCTGTTCTCCCGTTATGGCCTTGGCGTGGTGTTGCGTGTCAGTGACTTGCATTTTGGACCATGGTCTGTGGACCACACTTTGAAAATCGCTGTCCTAGGTCATGATAACCGCGATGACCTTGTTACTTGACAATAAACCATGCTGAAATAAAAACTGGAAATGCACAGCAGGGTCTTTAATCCATCAGCATTGAAAGAAACTGTTTCATATGTGTCCTTTTCATTAGAATTGTAGGCCATGCTGCTTGATTTTCTCTATGAAAAAGGAATTGCTTCTTAGTCCCAAAATGGATGACATTGATGTCCTTGAAAAAAGTTTCAACCTTCCCATCAAATTAGCTTTTAAGGATTTCAGCAAAGAGATTACTGCTACCTTCAATGATCAAAGCTAATTAGTTTACTTATAGGCAACGTGGAAGAACTTACAAGTATCATTCTACTGTAGTTGCTACAGGGTACAGTTCTGCAGGGATTATGTTACAGGACTAGTAACCTAGAGGTTTGGCTATTTATCCAGAAAATGTAAATTGAAATCCTACCATGGTAGTTTGAGCATAGGAAATTAGTTTTTTGAAAAAAATCTGGAATCTTACAAAAGTGCCTCTGTTTCGTTAAATATATTTTTTGAGGATTCATTTTTGAAAGATTGAAGAAATGTTAAACTTTGGGGTTTTCAAAGGGGGTCATGTAAAGGCCACTTGACTTTGGATATCAGTCCTTGGAAATGTTTTTTAAAAGCGTCGCTGAGAAGCCTTGTGAGGAAACCACCTGACTTCCAGCAACAACAACATGCCTTTCCGGGAAATCACCTGACTTACAGCTTAATAAACAACAGAGAAATTTGGACACCTGGAGAGGTTGTTTACAAAGAAGTGACAGGTCAAGATTGATGGAGGTCAGAAGGTTGACCTCCTGTTGTCGGTTTCACTTTTGAATTGTTTTGAGTTGGAGTTGAACTGTATAAAAAGGGACCTTCCAAGGGAAGGAGAGAAGACCACAACCCATCTCAGCTTTCCAGCACCTCTCTTTTTTAAAAAAAAAACCCCTGAGAAGTCCACTGTGTCAACTCATCTCGTCTCCTGTCTTTGAAGAAAAGCCCGCTAAATTAATTCGCCACGCCACCTGAAGAGAACTATTCTAAAAGATCCCAGTGACCCATCTACGTGTACTTGGAGGCCAGACTGAACGCCAGTTTTGGAACTCAACATATCTCATCTGCTCTTTTCTTCAAGAATGAGCAAGTATTCAGCCTATCTGGTTTTCTTGTCTGTAATGGAGCTCTAAAAACAAAAAATCCCTTTTATTTTTCTGGTTAACCGATGTATGTAGAGGTGTGCAAAGGAAACCTGACCCAAGTCTGAATGCTGGACCCGGATGCCCAACCCGACACATTCCATTGGATCCTGTCGGGGTCAAGTCGGGTAGCAGGCCTTTACCCATGTACTGATGTAAAGACCTGCCACTCGACCCCAACTGGTCCCGATGACGTGTCCGGTTTGGGTCGGGTGGGGTCAGACTTCCAGGTTCGGAATTCGGGCTCGCGTCGGGTTTCCTTTGCACACCTCTAGGTGTGAGTGTGAGGGGGCTAAGGTAAAAAGGGAACTTTAATATTTCTGCCTGTGGGTTTGTGCTTTACTTCATTACTGCTTAAGACATGTTTTTATAATGAACTGATTTTTGTTGTTTAAGAAACCTGTTTTTAGATTAGATTAGATTAGAGATACAGCACTGAAACAGGCCCTTCGGCCCACCGAGTCTGTGCCGAACATCAACCACCCATTTATACTAATCCTACACTAATCCCATATTCTTACCAAACATCCCCACCTGTCCCTATATTTCCCTACCACCTACCTATACTAGTGACAATTTATAATGGCCAATTTACCTATCAACCTGCAAGTCTTTTGGCTTGTGGGAGGAAACCGGAGCACCCGGAGAAAACCCACGCAGACACAGGGAGAACTTGCAAACTCCACACAGGCAGTACCCGGAATCGAACCCGGGTCCCTGGAGCTGTGAGGCTGCGGTGCTAACCACTGCGCCACTGTTTTGTGTGTTTTATTTTGGGATAAAAATAGAGTTTATGATTGACCAGATCAGTAAATGGGAAAAAAAATTAAATATATGTTGTGACCCATGGAGAAGTGGAATTAGAATAAACAGTTCACTCCTCCCATCTCGGTTGCAACAGAAAATAAAAAGCTGTTATCAGTAAAAGTGACAACAAAGCTGTGTGGTTGCTGTAAAAACCCAACTGGTTTCTTGACATCCTTTAGGAAATGCAATCTGACCTATTGTGTGATTCTAACTCCGCACCTATGTAGATGACTCTTAACTGCCTTCTGAAGTGGACTAGTTAGTTTGTTTCTGCTGTGCCTATCCACTTTTTTTTTAAATGTTTGTGCTTGGAGCCAGGGCTGTTTATTTTACAGTCAATTGACACCCTCTCTGTACTAATGTTTTGTCTTTCACCACACCATTAATATACCGTTTGCCTTTGTTCCATGACCTTCTGGTCAGTTATTCTTTGTGACCTTGTCCTATCAACACCTCTTTTGTTATCTCTTGCCCCATCCCCGCTTTACTTGCTTAAAACCTTTCACATTTCTAATATTTGTCAGTTCTGATGAAGGGTCACTGACCTGAAACATTAACTCTGCTTCTCTCGCCACAGATGCGGCCAGACCTGCTCAGTATTTCCAGCATTTCTTGTTTTTATTTCAGATTTTCAGCATCTGCAATGTTAGTAAGCCACCCTGTTGTGTATCAAACTGCTGTAAAGAAGGTGGCCACCATCACCGTCTCAGTCAACTTGGGATGGGCAATAAATGCCAGCCTTGCCAGCAATGCCTATATCCCGAGAATGAAGTTTTTAAAAAAAACTTGAACTGATTCTTGAACTTTGAGTGACTTGATACTATGTTGTTTTTTTGCAGTGATGCAAGCAGGCATCAAGTAGGACTGCCTTTTTGCATTTCTTAAAGGCCGTTGGTTGCATTCCTTAGTCATGGACATGTACGTTTTAACACAATCTGAGCAGTGACCTGTGCATCCAATGATATGTGCGCTTATACTTGGATATAATTTCGGACACCCCAGCCCTCCAGTATTTTGCCGAAGTGGCAAGTCTATTGGAGTGGGTGGGTGAAGGGGACGGTAGGGAGAATATCTCTAGCATGCACTCTAAGTATAATTACTGTTGTTTTTTTAAATGTCACATGGTATGTTATGCAGTAGTCTTGCATTGATGCCATTAACAGTGCAAGACCAACTCTTCCAAAATCATGCTGTTCATTTTGCATTGGTACGTTGTGAACCTTCATCTTGCATCTTGAACATAAAATGTAGTGTAAATAAGGCGTAGAATTTCAATCAACAATGCAGTTGAGCTGGTTTTAAGAATGTGAGTTTTTACCCCAAAATATTTCTCTCTCGCCAATCAGATTCTCCAAATAGAAATCACTTTTTCGTGCAGTACAGTTGGGCAAAATAGACTAAGTTTATAGGTGTGCTGCCCTGCTGTTGAGCTTAGAAGTTTAATCTGTCTCATCATACTTTATTCTGCAATTGAGGCATCTGTCAGTTATCATTTCCAGGCTGGTTTTAGAGTGCAAAGACAAAAACTACGAAAGCTGAGAAATTTGTAATAAAAACACAAAATTCTAGAAATGCACAGCAGATCAGTCAGCATCTATAAAGAGCAAAGTAGCTTTTACTGTCATGTTTAGAAGCCATTTGTTCCAATCCTGATCTAATTTATGTTGAGATCTTCCTCTGAATGAGGTACCATAACTAGCATCAATTTTAAATTCAATTAAGTGTCTTTGTCTCCAGTTTGTTGAAGGAGATAATACCTTTAGGTTCTGACCTATCTGCTGATTGCCTCCATTTTCTACTTTATTTGTGTCTTGAGTGTTTAAAAGCAACTTCTGATGAGTACAGTTGTTTTTAGTTGCTTAAAATTAATTTTAAATGGAACTGATGCACGTTCTCTCATTCTAAAACGCTAAAAACCTTTGATTGTGGGAGGCTGGGGAATGCAATAAATGACCCTTCATTTAGTGGTAAATTTCCAGACAGGTATGGCATGCTCCCTCAGCAGTACAATGCGTACAACTTACTTTGCTTACTTTAGTTTAGTGAAATAGGACTATTGGGAAGTCTGCACATTTTGCAATGTGCAGCAACAGCTGATTATATTTTCCTTGAGATCATCAGTGCAGAGGATGAAATTGGTTTATTTCAGGGTAGCTGAACAAAGGAAATAGCTTGTCAGAGTTAGTGACAGATTGCAGACAACGGTTTACTGTTGGTGGTTTCTCTGCTCTGTTTATAGTTTTACACAGTGTATATTTGGTAGCCAAGGGTAGACATTTGAGTAGAGTTCAAAACTACCTAATTTCAAAAACTTTGGGCATGCAGAGCTGAAATATTTAGTAGATGTGATCCAATTTGACAGTGTTGAAACTGAAATTTCTTGCATCAGTATTTGATTAGCAGTAAAAAAAAAAGTAACTGGTCGGATACCTGACATTTATACCAACACGTAAAGCTTTGCAAAGCAAGAATTTTCTCTTGTATTTTTTAGTTGTCTTAAAATTCATTCCTTTTAGAACCAGATTGGAGTAGCTGGGGCTGATTTCCTTAAAGAAGAGAAGGCTGAGAGAAGCTTTGATTGAGGTGCTCAAAATCATAAGGGGTCTAGACAGAGTAGATCGAGAGAAACTGTTCCCATTGGCGGAAGGGTCGAGAAACAGACGACACTGATTGAAGGCGATTGGCAAAAGAACCAACAGTGACACAGCGAGTGGTTAGGATCTGGAATGCACTACTTGAGAGTGTAATGGAGGCAGATGCAAACAGGATTTTCAAAAGGGAAGTGGATAGGCACCAGAAGAGAGAAAGTTTGCACGGCTGTGGGGACAGGTGTGGTATTATGATCCATGTGGAGACCAAAAAAAAAAAATCAAATCCACTGAGTGACCCCAATTTAGGAAACAAAAACCAAAAACAACATCACATCAATTGTGGTTAAACAGTTTAATTTAACGTGTAACCGTTAAGATATACATACAATCAGATGCAACCAAGGTTATCCTTACAAATCCTCAGAACAGGCTTGTCGGAAGGATGGTGTCGAACAGTCCCACAGTACAATAAAAATCAGAATCTTACTCGGGTAGTTCTGTCCTCCATGATACAGATATGGAAGTAATGAAGTCTCGTCGATAGTGATGTAATCTTCCTTGAAACAGTTTTGGTTTGGTCACCTCTCAAACAACCTAAGCCTTGCCCACTACCGTCCCAATGCCATGGTTCCGCTGATGACTTTTCAGTCACCAAAGACAACTGATGTAAGTCATTCACCAATGGTCATCCCTCAGTCCAGGCTCCTCTGCCTATAGTCAAAACCACTGCTTCAGTTCCAAGTAGCCTCTCTGGAAGCACAAAAACCTGTAGCTCTCAGCCTGTCTCTTTGAACAATAACTGGCTGATTTTTCCATCCATTGCAGTGTTCTTCTTGACTTTCAAAAGCCCTCTGGTCAAACTGAAAACTCAAGCCCCCAGTCACATGTCCTTGGTTTTAAAAAAAAACTTTTCTCAGTCACAGGGCTGTTTTTGTCCAACCTCGGTTTGACTCCCCACAACCTGAAAGCCTTCAGTTTCAATTACAAATCCGGGACTATCTCCAAAAAAACAAACACGAGCTGTATAGAATTCAGTCTACACAGGAAGACTCTATCATAGGTGGAATGGGATTAGCTGAGTTGCTCTTGCAGCGAGGTGGCACGGACACAACTGACTTCCATCTGTGCTGTAGCAATTCTATAATTCTAATTTCTGCTCCTCCATGGCACCAGATAATGCACTATTGCCAAACTAGGAGGGTCAAGTACAGGCCTTACTTTCAGGCATCTGATATTGCACCAGCTGCTATGAATCACATCAAAGGAGAACAAACTGATTTGCTCCATCTTTATTTTTATATTTCATTTGTTGGTTCTCTGGTTCAGATAGAGTACTCATTATGTGTTTAGACTTTTTTGTGCTTCCAGAGAGGCTACTTGGAATTGAAGCAGTTGTTTTGACTGCAGGCAGAGGAGAAATACAGTATGCAGCAAAACTACACTGCTTATGTATTAAAAAAAACTGTATGTCCTATCAAGAATGCCTATCCCTTACAATGGGAGGGGTAACCCAGTAGTGGATTGCTCATAACTTGCTTTTACACATTTACCATCCATTGAATCTTGTTGGCAAAAGTAAACAAAGTTTTTTTTTTTTTTAAAAAAGCAAATACCATTTATATTGGCATTCATCTTGTTCTGCCAATTGGCTAAAGGCAACCACTACGTTAAGCTAAGGATCTGGTAACTCAACCAGTGAAGCACCAAACAACTTAACTTCTGCATCTAGGTGCGTGTGCTTGTTGAAAAAATTTGAATGGAATTCAATCAGGGAAAAATGTTAATAGATTAGTAGATCAGAGCTGAAACTCGTGGGGCTGGATTTTATTCCGGCCACGGGGGTCCCAGCGGCGGGCTGGAACGTTGGGGGGAGAACCTTGGCCCTCTGACGGGCCTCCGTCGTTCCATGGCCGGCAGTCAATTAACTGCCTGCTGTCGGGGATGCCGTCCCTTTTAGGGACATGCTCCCGCCTTCAGAGCTGGTGGCCAGTTGGAAGGCTGGCGGCTGTGCAGTACTGGCAGTAATACCGGGAGCGATGGCCACTGCTACTACTACAAGAGATCCTGCAGTACCAAAGAATGGAGGAGACTTCGGGACCGGTAAGTGGGTCACTGGGGCCAGTGAGGCTGGTCCTGGTGGGGTTGGAGGGTTGTTGCGGGTGGAGAGTCTCTTCCCAGCGTGGGGTGGCGCTAATTGCGCCCAAAGGATGGACCCCTGAGCCCCACTAGGAGACCACCAGGCTTTACTTGGTGTCTCCCCATGACGGCAACCCATAACCTCTGACACGGAGGTGAGAGTGTCACTACAACATACAAAATGATTTCTACTCGATTTACAGAGGTATACATGAACCAAATGAAGATTTGACACTTCTTCATTTGCCATTATAAAAGGTCATCAGTTAGGATTTGGCCAGGGTAGGTTCAGTGTCACATGGATGAAAGTCAGACTGGAAAAATTTGAACAGGGAGTTTCTGGGGAGATGTGCATAGATTTGGAAGGCAACGATATACTATAGGATTTGAGTGATAAAGAATATCAATGAAGGGACAATAGAGAAGACTGATGGATCGATGGTAATGTTTTGACTAAGGGCCTCAACAGCAGTTTTGGAGGGGACAGGAATGGTGCCTATAGAAAGGGACAATTTACGACATCAGCTAGCGTGGAATGTTGGCCAGCCTAGGGTTCAGGAGTGAATTGGGTAGAGAAAGGATCTAGGGAGCAGGAAGTTGGGCGAATGGAAAAGATGAATTTGGCAAGGTCGAAATAGGGGAGAAAATGGAGCTGATGAGGGGTTGGAATTGGACTGGTTGGAAGATTGCGGGATTTCTAGATAGAGGGAAGGAAAGGGGTGGAAGCAGCAGAACCTTTTGCATGAATAGACTTGATCTTGGAGACCAAAGAAATCACCAGTTCCTTGCAGTTGGAATTGTGGGTGGGGGGGGGCAGTGGTGCGCAAAAGAAAGCTGTTTTGTCGTGGAGAAGAATAGCCTACAGTTTACTTGCCCTCTAGAATGTTTCTAGAATAGTAGGTAGTTTTGGCATTAGGCGATTTGAGGCATGGTAAAGCATTTACATCGTCTAGTTAGATCTAATGATCGATTACAAGTGAGCTAAACACAGTCCAGTTTGTGCACTCTATATTTAAATAGAATAGGATGTGCTGGCCCAAACTCTGGGATTGTTTTGCTGGGGATGAGGATGCCAAAGGTGAAAGTGAAGAAATAGTTTGGCAGGTTAATGGCAGAAGAAATTTCCCAGCTAGTTGAGGGATAAAAGGAGGAGTTGGAAGGTACAGAGAAAAAAAACATGAAGCTAATGGAAAGTTTTTTGTTCTCCACTGATGAATGGTGTAGGTAGTGGCATTATGGGGAGGTGGGAAAGGGAATGTGGATAGTAAGGGAGATGAGGAAATGGTCAGATAGCCTCTTGGACTTGATGTTTGAACTACTGCTGTTTGTTATTTACATCAATCATAATGATTCAGGAACTCAATGCAAATTGGTGAAATTGGACTGTATCAAACTAGGAACAGCAATTGAATTGAGTTGGACAAAATATGCAAGTAATCAGAACGGTGGTAGTGCCTTGGTCGATCTTGCACCCAATAGGTCCAAACAATGAAGAGCAGCAATCAAAACTCCAATAGAATGTTGAGCTACATAGTCAAAAGAGTAGAATATAAATTGGAGGAAGTCCTGATAAAACTCTGCAGTGTTCTGATCAGTGAACAATTTGAATACTGTTTCTAGTTCTGGTCACTGAGAAACCAAGGTGACATTCAAGCAGCAGAAATGTGGATTTTTCACCAAGGAAATTAGGCTTCTGAGAAGTGGATCAGATATCCCTTAACTCTATCGAACTGATATAAGGAAATTCTGCATGTAGTGATTGACGCTTGGAATTGAATTCCATATAGAGCTGTGAAGTCAAAAACCCTTGAATGATTTAAGAGGCAATTAGCAACAACAGTGGCTGTCGACTATTTCTGGATGGATCAATTAAGATGGGCCAATGGCCTTCCTCATAAATAATCATATCAATAATCAGGCCATCAGATGCTAAATGGCAAATAGTGTAATCATGTAATTTTAATTTAATTTTCGGAAATTGATTTTATGTCAGATAGGAGCTGTTTGGTTCTAATGGGCCGTGCAGTGAGGCAACATTTGTCCCACAAATTCTGGCAGATAATCTGAAATGTGGGTAATTGAATTGTGAACTATGGAAGTTCCACGGTCTGTGGAAAAAGTATGAATTTTATGCTATTGGAGTCAGCCAATGAATTTAATCATAATAGTTGAGCTTGTCAGCACAAACTGCTGTTTTTGATTTGAATGGAAACCATAGCTATTGCTTAGAACAAAGTGCAGTGGAAACATTTTGTGCCTGCAAAATAAAATATTTGACTTACGATATGATCCTTTTTATATATAAAGAACTTTATAATTTAGTACTGTAAATATTTTCCATATTTGTGATTTCACACAGGTCGGTTTAAAACTTATGTATTTTCAAATATGGTCCAACTAAAAAATGTCAGCTATGAGGTAGAATAGCTGTATGCATGCAATACTTCCAGTCAGCCATTGTGATAAATTGATTTTCTATTATTACCCTTTTTAAATCAATGTGCGATAGGAGTAACATCCATATTATATATTTGATGTATTTATATAGATATATAGCTATGAAAATCTCAACACTATTTTAAAATCATATATGAAGGATTAGATAATGGTTTTTAGCGATGCAACTTTTTTGTCTGCAAAATGATATTAAAAATATTTAACTTCTATCATGGATTATATATTCGCTTGTATAATTTTCATATTTTAAACTTTAACGATGCCGTCTACTGTGAAATTTAACTGTTTCAAAACCAAAATGAAATCTTATGAAGGTATAGGATAGTCCAGTATCTTACTAGCAGTCACCAAATAGGGTTTACTGTTCATTTCCTGGCAACATTCCTCAAAAGTTAATATGGGTCAGAAGGCAAGGATAGCTGCTGTAAAAGATTTGGGGAGTGAGTGATGATTACATTTTTTTAAAAGTCAAAGATCTAGAATAAGGTGATGGTGGTACCTCACTCCTGATGCATTAGCACACTATTTTCTATTTTTTGCTAACTCCATTGCCATCTTGCGCTCCAGCCCATGAAGTGTGCACTCCGAAAGATAAGGGTTTTTTTTTTTTTGGGTCACAGTTGATGCCTGTTGCCTTCTCTGCAATCAGTAGATCAATGGGAAGAAATAAAATAGATAAGTCAACTGAGTTAAAGTCACATGCAATTCTACAATTCAAAGTGGGTCATCTTGAATTAAGTGCTCAATTTAACCCAAAGCTGTATGAAGAATTTACTGACACAACAATGCAAGGAGTTGTTAGAAATTCACATTTGAGGGGTATTGGAGTATTGCAATCTATGGAATATTTCAGGAGCTGATTGACATAGACCTTTGAATAAGCATAGTAATGAAAAGCTACAGTTGAACATAATCACGTTAGAGTATGTTGTTTTATTCCAGCAGTTGCCTAGAAGGCTGCCATTTAAGTCAGATTATTTGAACAAAAACATGAATGAAATTCACTTGCAAGCCTTTAACTGCTCCAAATGTGATTTCCTCATTAACTATAAATTACAAATGTTTAACTTCAATATCTTGTAGACTAGTGCAAAATACCAGAAATTTAGAGAGGCTATAGGGCAAAGTGGACCAAACATGGCTCAACTCCTCTCTTCCCACACCCTTCTTCTCTTGGCACAAAAAATGTCAAATCTCTTGATGGCTAAATTATTATTTGCTTGCTTTACTACAGGTTTTTTCTATTTTCTGCAAATTGTATGTTTGTTTCATGCATTTTGTAAGATTGCCCTTCTGACCACAAAACCAGTGCACAGTTCTTGTGGATTTTGGGGAAAATTTGTGGAACAGAAAGGCACAGTAGGTGAACAATGGGATGTCTATGATGAGAAAGGTCCTTTAGTACTTCATATAAATATCAGAAAAGGTGCTGGCAACAGCCGACAGTAATGGAAGTGAACTAACTGGAATATAATCAATCAGTGAATCCTAATCGGTTTATAGTACCACCAGGCTTGGCTCAAAATTTAAGGCCAGCCTATAAAGAATAACAGAACTCTCAGATTGTAATGTTATACCACTAAGCCATGTGATTGTGATAAACAGTAAATGCCATAATTTGGATTGTTTAAACTTGCCAGATTTGTCATGAAATGAAACACAAGTTAGTTTTAAATGCCGATCTTAATATTTTAATTCTACAAGTCAAGAGGAGCAATCACAGTTCCCCACTCATGCCATCTCATACCTCCAGATGTCTGGTAAGTTTAGTTAGTAGCTTAGCTGTACAAAAGAGCAAGGTCTACTATTTGATCTTGTGTGCTTAGCTAGCTGATCCCCAGTGGGGAATTTCTAGGATGCTACAAGTGTCTGTCTCCGTGTTAGGAAGGGGAAAATCTGCCATTTGATGCAACAACTTGGATTTTTATAGTGTCTTTTATGGGGTAAAAAGTCCCAAGATGCTTGACCGGAGCATAATCAGACAAAAATAACATTGTGCAAAGGAGACATTTGGGCAAGTGACTAAAAACTAGGTCAGTAAGCATTGAGATGATGGGTGAACAAATTGGCTCCACAGGGGGCAAGTCTATACATCCTATTGCCTATCTAGTTCGAGATGAAGTTTGGCCTTGAATTCATTAGCAGTTGTCCCACAGGTTCATTGTCTGCATTTTTTGTTGGGAGTGGGTTTCTTGGGTTATACAAGCCTGAAGGTGTATCTAAATAAGCTTTGAATATGGTAAGCCTTCTGTCCACAAACCATTCCTACAAGCCACAATTTTTCAATGATTTTGTAACATTTGGAGTGTAGAATGTTAATTGGACACTAATAATGAGAATTCCTCTGTGTATAGTTGTAGGCCTCCAGTCCCTAGGTGCCACTGGCAACTCACTCAGGTTTGCCTCCCATTTTGTTTATTTCCATTTCTATTTTCTACAGTTTTATATTTTAAATTATTTAAATTTAAAAGGTGCTTGTGCTGGTTTCCTCCCATGGTACTTGTGACTGCTGAACTGTATAAATACACCCCCGTTCTGAAAAAGAGTCACTGACCTGAAAAGTTAACTCTGCTTCTCTCTCCACAGATGCTGCCAGACCTGCTGAGTGTTTCCAGCATTTCTTATTTTTATTTTAGATTTCCAGCATCTGCAGTATTTTGCTTTTATAAATACACCCAAGCTCTGCTTTCAAAAACCTTCCAACGTAATTTTTTTTTTTTGCTCGTTACTACTTCTCGCCCCTACCCATAAAGGCAATGCGGTCTTGTTTGCTGTGGCCATAATATTTCCTCACTGCTGCATGTACCTGTCCTGCTGTCCCCTCCAATGAGACACGCCAATCTGCTTAACTGCCACTAAATGTTTCCTTCCTATTGCCAAATCTATTCCAATCCATACTTCAAAAGTCCATTCCTGGCCCTGAGCAAAAACTGGCTTCGGAAGTAGAGGGATGGGATTCTCTAGACAGCTTTCCCCCAAAGTTTGAGGAAGCCCCTGTTTGTCATATTTCCATTTAAATCAGTATCTTCCCAGAAGTTATGGGGATTCTGCTTAAGGAACCCTGGTCCTGCACTTCAAAAGTCAGTTTTTGGTTAAAGTAAGTAGTGGCCTTTTAAATGGCAAGGGAAGATTTCCATTAAAGGGTTCCCCGTGACTTTGGGGAACTCCTGTTAGTTAAACAACTAAGGTTTTAAATTACAGGACCTTTTCAAAGGTAGAGGCTTTTCAACACATGTTCCTGCACCTTCTCCAACTTCCTTGCTTTCCTCACCCACCCTAAGTGCATGCAGCTTGTCTGGTTCATACTCCCTCGTACTGCCTCAGGCATCTCTACTTACCTGCCCCTCACCCTTTCCCTCTACCTTTTACTCTGTCATGTCCCTAGTCAGATCCTTCCTTAAGTGCTTCCTGCATTCAACACCTGAAAATGCAACCAGCAACCTGGATCCCTGCTTCCACCCAAAACTGCCACCTGTGACCCAAAAGCTGTTCTTGAGCTGCCTGTGGCACTGCTTCCTTTCTAATGCAGCTGCCATGCCCTTTTCACTAGAACCCACCAAATCCCTGTCCTCCTTGACCATGGTCTACAGCCCTGGCAATTAATCAAGTGTCTTATCGGCATCCAATAATAGTATGAGGTGATGCACCCAAAATGTGGTTGCTGTTGGTCAATGGAATTGCACAAAGGGGCATTGGCAATGTTTGTTAAATTTGTTCTGGATTACTCTGAGATAAGATAATTTCAGAATAATGGCCAGATTTTTACATCAGGCTGGAGGCCCTGCCCACCATCCAAAAAGTAAGGGGTGAGCCCACCTCAGCGGGCCTGAAAGCCATGCACTGATTTTATGTGGCTCAGGACCTTAATTGGCCTGGGGCGGATGGACCATTTGTCGTCATTACCACTCATAAACTTGCAGCCTGGGCGGGAAGGCAACAGGTACGGCACCCCCTGCCTCCCACTATCATGGGGTCAAAATCCTGGAACTTCCTTCCTAACAGCACTGTGGGTGTACCTACCCCACATGAACTGCAGCAATTAGGGATGGGCAATAAATGCTAACATGGCCAGCAGCACCCACATCCCACCCCGCCCTCCCCCTCCACCCCCCACCCCCCCGGCCTCCAGGCCACTCCTGCATGGGACATAAAATTCCGGTCAATGTTATTCATTTGTGGCTCAATCAGTCCTATAAGTATCATTCCGTTGCTGATCACGATCTAGCCCCTATATAGTATGTATGTTCAAACAAGAAAAATCACTGGATTGTGTATTTGGGGGGGGAAACTAACACATGGAATCTACATAATCCCCAAGACTGCACAAAATTGCATTTCACAGTCTCCTACATGTGAATCAAAACTTCTAAAGGATTTTGTAGAGAGGTGTTTAGGTAAAATGAAGATTAGAGTTTTAAAATTCCAGAAATAGTATTGTAATTTAAAAAAATATATATATATCTTACCTGCCTCCTGCCAAACCTTTTACGACATTTAGAATGTTTTTAAGCAATATTCCTCCTCTTCCCCTTTTTGGAATATTTAAAACATAAATGTTAAACTGCTCCGAGAGGATAGGTAGTACTACAACAGGAAAGTTTCAGCAAATATCTCCTGAAGAACTTATCAGAGGAAGTTTTTAACTGCAGTGGTTTATGTGTTTGTTTTATTCTGGATTAGGTTTGTGGAGTGGAGAGTAAAATACATTGTATAGTTCATAATTTAACTAGATATGCTTAAAAGATGGATATATTGTCACAATCCTAAATGTTGCAAAGTGAAAACCCTCTATAGACTTGTTTTTCTCCTAATTCCCATGTTCTAAAACTATTTGGAAAATGCGCCCTGAATGCAGCAATTTTGGCCTCAATGTTAAGTTGGGGCACCTTTGGAGCAGGTAGGAAATCCCCCACCTGCCTCACATGAGCTGTCCTCCCAGACAAGTTTTCTGCCAAGTTAAAATGGCATGGGCGGTGTGAACTCTCCAACCCAACAATTTTAACTGCCCATTTGTGGTGTTTGAACAGGGTTATTAATGTCAGGGCTTGTATATGAAAGGATCCCTTCCAATGACACCACAAACTGGAAGGGGAGTACCGATCACAGCCCACTGTCTTCTGACAGCATTCAATTTATGCCAGTTGAATGGCCACCGAGGAAGTTTCTATTCTTGTTCTGCTGTCTGGTGCTCCCTCAATTTTTTTTTTGAGATGGGTGTTTTTATTTGCTCTTTTTATTACTTGATTTGGTTTGCATTTTTTGTTTTTTTCGATTCACCTGGCTTGTTGGGAAATTTCTGAAAGGCTTTTTACAAGATACTATTAATATCCACCTGAAGAGTACTCTTGTCATAAAAGGAAGTCAATGATTTTAAAAGTCATAAATCATAAATCTGTTGGAATTCTCTGAAGACGACTTGAGTTACATTCTTTGGATATAATTTGATTTTTGGAAAACATTTGATCTACGTTTTGATGTAGTTAAATTAGCAATGCATGGTATTACTAGTAAAATAACTAGATGGATATCAAATTAGCTAAGTAATAGAGACCAAAAGGTGATAGTTCTGCCTGCTAGTAGCTAGAGGAGCTCCTTCCGCAAAGTTCTGGACCACCTTTACTGTGTTTTACATTTGCTGAATGGATACTGTTAGTAATGATGCAAAATTTGCTAATGACACTAAGATGCATAGGATCATACAGTACAAAAGGAGGCCATTTGGCCCACTGTGTCTGTGGCGACTGTTTGAAAGAGCTGTCCAATTATTCTGGTCCCCTGCTGTTTCTCCATTACCCTGTAAATTTTTGCCCTTCAAGTAATCAGTTCCCTTTAGAAAGTTCTTATTTTATTACCCTTTCAGGCAGTGGATCTAGATCATCATGAATCATGTGTAAATTGTTTTTCCTCATGTCTCCTCTGCTTGTTTCACCAATTACCTTAAATCTGTGTCCTCAGGTTACTGCCCCTTCTGCCAATGGAACCAGTTTCACCTTATTTACTACTTTCAGATTTTTTTTGTGAATTTGAACACTTCTATCAAATCTGCCCTTCACTCCCTCTTCTCCACCTTCTCTGGTCTGTCCATGTATCTGAATTCCTTCATCCCTGGTACCATTCTAGTAACTCTCCTGTGCACCTCACTTGAATAAGGATGCACAGAATTGGTCACAATACTCCAACTGTGGCCTAACCACTGTTTTATAAAGGTTTAACATATCTATATTACTTTTATACACTGTGCTTTTATAAAGCCAAGGATCTCGTGTCTTTTTAACAGACTTCTCAACTTGTCCTGCCACCTTCAAAGCCTCTCTGTTTCTGCAGACTTTTAAAAGTGTACCATTTAGTTTATATTATCCCTCATCATTCTTCCTACGAAAATGAATTACTTCATACTTTTCTGTTACATTTTATCAATCATTTGCACATTTCACTAATCTATGTCCTCCTGATTTGTTTACTGCATATGAGGAGGGGTGGGGAGCACCACTGCATACTTCCCTCCAGTCTGAAGAACAACAGTTCACCACTTCTGTTTTCTGTCCATTTGACAATTTCTTATCCATGCAGCTACTACCCTTTAATCCCATGGACTTCAGTGTTGCTAACAAATCTATTATGTAGGACTATATCATGTGTATTTGGACCTTCAAAAGACATAACATCAACCCATCTGTTACTTCATCAAAGAATCAAAGATACATGATTTAAGAATCCAGTTTAGAGGAAATGTGAATAAATGTAAGGTTGTTTATATTGGTGCAAGAAAGGATGGGTTCCACTGAGGAATGGCAAAGGAGAAGGATTTGGGCGTGATTGTTTATTGTTTAGAAAATATCCAGTCATTGCAAGCTTATTTGAGATGAATTAGGATGCATCTCTAGCACATTTGATTCCTAATAAAAGTTTTTTCTTATCTCTGTACCTTTAATGAAGAGGTCCATCCCATTTGGAGTATGAAGTCCAGTTTTGATCACCTTGCCTTTAAAGAGATATGGATCCGTGGGAGCAAAACAGATTGAAAATGATAATGATGCTGGGATTTAAAACTCTAAATTTAAGTTATAAGGATTGACTGAAAAAACGGAATTTGTTTTTACTGGATAAAATGAGAGGAGTAACATAATTCACGTCTTTAAAGTGATGTAAAAGGATGGATAATACAATTTTGCTATCAGTTGTCCCAAAATTAGGACATAATTAAACATCAAACAGGGCTGGAGAATTATAGGAATTTCTTCTACCTGTGATTATATAAAGTGGACTCTCATCAGAGTCAATGGGGTACACTTCCACTCTTTTCTGCTGGCGTCAAAGAGGCAGTAATGGCCTCAAAATGGAGTTGGTAGCCTTACCTCCCTGTTATCACAGGCAATGTGGAGCCACCATTTTAAAGACAGTCTACCACTGGGTGTCCAAAGTGCCCATCTATTTTCGGCAATAGGCCTGTTTTAATGTAGAAATAAAGGTCCTGTGGAGTAAATAGGACCCAGATTGTTGTTTAGGAAGGAACTAGTCAGAGCCTGCGCAGTATGTCTAGCGAATGTAAATCGGGTCAGAACCTCAATCGTGCGGCCGCTTTGCTGGTCAGCCACTCAGTTAAAATAGACTCCAATCAGTGTGAATTCATTAAGCTCCTTTCAATAATAAGTTTAAAGATTATCTGGCAGGAAGTGGGACTAAAGATTATAAGAATAATTTGAGGCATAGGTGATTCACTTGTCATGAAATTCTGTGGGATGTTATTCAGTACATAACTAATAATGGTTTGGTGGAAACTTGTTTTGGCTTTTTTGAAGTTCTACCTGGTATAAACTACCTTCCTCAAGAATTTTGGATTGGTTTAGCTGTAGGCCATCACCATGTTATGTCATGCATGTTACACTGGAGAGAATTGGCTTTCTGGGTAGAAACATCTTTTCTGTTGGATGGTTTCCTTTTATGTTTGTATACTTTAAGGGGAAACATTTCTTCCTATTGAATTTTTCTTTCATAAGACTTCTTGGGCCTCCTTTTAGTTTCATGGTTATCTGCCCCCTCTTAAGGGATGCAGAGTCTGACTGCAACAGCTATTTTGTATTGCTTCCCCTTTCCCCCAGCTTTCTCCCCCACAACCCCCCCACCCCCAGCAAGGCCTAAATTGGGGTTACTGTGCATGTATGGGAACGCAGGGTGTGGTAAATAAAGTTGCTACGCTGCAGGCAAAGGAAGCCATGTGGGAATATGTTGCTGTGGTGATAATGGAGAGCTGGCACAAAAAAGGACAGGACTGGGTACTAAATATTACTGAATACAAGGTGTTTAGGAAAGATAGGGAATGAAAGAAGGGAGGAGGGGTGGCAGTATTGATAAAGGAGAATATTACAGGACTGGAGAGAGAGGATGTCCTGAAATGGTCTAGGACAGAATCTAATTGTTTAGAGCGAAGAAGCAACAGAGGTACCATTACACTTCTAGGTGCGTTCTATAGGCCACCAACTAGTGGGAAAGATAGATGAACAAATTTGCAAGGAAATTAGAGATGCAGAAACTATAGAGTATAGTGGGATTTTTAAATTATCTTAATAAAGACTGGAATATTAATAGTGTAAAGAGCAGAGAGGGGGAAAGAGTTTCTGAAGTGTGTTCATAAGAATTTTCTGGATCAGTATGTTTCCAGTCCAGTGAGGAAGGAGTTGGGACAAGTGGGTCAAGTGTCAGTAGGGGAACATTTAGGGGGACAGTGATCATAGTATCATAAGATTTAGCTTATCTATGGAAAAGAACGAGGAGCAATTTGGAGTAAAAGAATTTTGATGTAGGGCCAATTTCAATGAGACGAGAATGGATCTAGCCCAGGTAAATTGGAATCAAAGATTGGATAGCAAAACTGGAATTGAACAATGGGCTGCCTTCAAAGAGGAGATAGTTCGGATACAGCCGAGGGACATTCCCACAAAGGGGAGAAGTAGGACCAATGAAGCTGGTGCTCCCTGGATGACAAAAGGCATAGAAGCAGAAAAAGAGTGCATATGACAAATGCCTTTTACTTATTTATTTAGAGATACAGCACTGAAACAGGCCCTTCGGCCCACCAAGTCTGTGCCGACCATTAACCACCCATTTATACTAATCCTACATTAATCCCATATTCCTACCACATCCCCACCTTCCCTATATTCCCCTACCACCTACCTATACTAGGGGCAATTTATAATGGCCAATTTACCTATCAACCTGCAAGTCTTTGGCTGTGGGAGGAAACCGGAGCACTTGGCGAAAACCCACGCGGTCACAGGGAGAACTTGCAAACTCCGCACGGGCTGTACCCAGAATTGAACCCAGGATGCTGGGGCTGTGAGGCTGCGGTGCTAACCACTGTGCCGCCCTAAAAAGTATTTGATTATACAAATGAGAATCAAACTAAATGTATAAAGTTCAGAGGGTGAGTGAAAAAAGAAATGAGCATCAAAGAGAGTTTGAGAAGGGACTGCCAGTCAAAATAAAAGGGAATCCAAAATCTTCTCTCGCTCTGGGGAGAGTACAAAGGAGATTTACAAGAATGTTGCCAGGGCTTGAAAGTTGCAGCTATGAAGGAAGATTGAATAGGCTAGGGTTGTTTTCCTTAGAACAAAGGAGGCTGAGGGGTGACTTAATTGAGGTGTACAAAATTATGAGGGGCCTAGATAGAGTAGACAGGGAAGGACCTGTTTCCCTTAGCGGAGAGGTCAATTACCAGGGGCACAGATTTAAGGTGATTGGTAGGAAGATTAGAGGGGACATGAGGAAAAGCTTTTTCACCAAGAGGGTGGTGGGTGTCTGGAATTCACTGCCAGGAATGGTGGTGAAGGCAGAAACCCTCAATTCTTTTAAAAGGTACCTGGACATGCACCTGAAGTACTGTCAGGCTATGAACCAGGTGCTGGAAGTTGGGATTAGATTGGGCGGCTAGTTTCTATTTTATTTTTCTTCTCGGCTGGCACAGACACAACGAACTGAATGGCTTCCTTCTGTGCTGTAATTTTTCTATGGTTCTATAGTAAAAAGGGCGGTAAAAGTTGGAGTAGGGCTGATTTAGGGACCAAAAAGGAAATTTACATATGGCAGAAGGCATGGCAGAGGTACGAAATGAGTACTTTGCATCTGTCTTCACCAAGGAAGAAGATGCTGTCAAAGTCATAGTGAAAGAGGAGGTCGTTGAGATACTAAATGGGCTAAAAATTGATAGAGGAGGTATTAGGCTGGCTGTACTTAAAGTTGCTAAGTCACCAAGACTGGGTCAGATGCATTTGAGGATACTAAGGGAAGTGAGGGTGAAAATTGTGGAGACACTGGCCATAATCTTCAAACCTCCTTAGATACAGGGGCAGTGCCAGAGGACTGGAAAATTGCAAATGTCACACCCTTGTTCAAAAAAGGATGTAAGGATAAGCACAGCAACTACCATTTAACCTCAGTGGTGGGAAAGCTTGTAGAAACAATAATGCAGTGCAAAATTGACAGCCACTTGGACAAATGTGGATCAATTAAGGAAAGCCAGCACAGATTTGTTAAGGGTAATTAGTGTTTGACTAACTAACTTGTTTCAGAGGTTTTATGAGGATAATGCAGTTGATATGATGTGCATGGACTTCCAAAAGGCATTTATAAACAGTGATTTCTGACAACGCAGCTGGCAACTGACGTCATCAGGCTGCGCCAAGGTGCACACATGCGCAGACGGGCTCCTGCTGTCTGCGCGTGTGCTGCGTTCTGACTTGCCAGGACTGGTTAGCACATGCGCCGATGATATCACGTGACTTGTGCATCTTCGGGCAACGCGCCTGGTCGGCCTCTGTGCATGCGCTTTACGCGTACAGCAATGCAACGCCAACGGGTATTCACCATGTGTGAAGCTCCGTCCCCCCTCGCTCCTCTCCCCGGCCCGCTCTGCTCCCGCCCCACTGCTCTCTCCAGCCGCTCTGCTCTTTCGGCCGCTCCGCTTCTTCCCCCCCCCCCCCCCCCCCCAGGTTCCCTGCTCTCCCCCATTTCCCCTGCTCTCTCTCTCCCTTCCACCATTGTGTGCTGCCATGTGTTTAGGTTAGGTTGCCTTCGTGTGATTATTTGAGCAGCGCCATCTTTAGTCCTGGCTGCTGCCTGAAGTCGCAGACTGTGATGTTTTAGTGGCACATGCTGCATTTGCGCATGTGCCACTGCAGCGCCACCTATTGGTAGCATTGTCAGCAAATGCAGCCTTTAATAAAATGCCACATAACAGGTTTGTCGGCAAAGTTGAAACAGTGGCAACATAAGTACAAACTTGGCTGCGTGACAGGAAACAGAAAATGTGAATGGTTGTTTTTCGGACCAGAGGACAATATGTAGTGGGGTTCCCCAGGGATCGGTATTCGGACCACTGCTTTTCTTGATCTTGACCTGGGTGGATCCAGAGCAGAACCTGGCAAAATGAAGAGCGGGGCTCGAGGCCTTCACCTACCTTAGACCAGAACAGCGGCAGTTGACGGCGGACCTGGGAGGAGGCCAGAGCAGCGGCAGGCGGATCCGGAACAGCGGCAGGCGGCGGCGGATCCAGAGCGGGACCTGGAGAGATAAAGAGCAAGGCTCGAGGCCCTCACATACCTCAGACCAGAGCGTCAGCAGGCGGGCGCTCGCTCTCTCTGTTGGAGCACGCTGGGATTGAAAAGAGGAAAAAACTACCAGTGACATCACGGGAGATCTGTAAGCTGATTGGTTGGTAAGTAACAGCTGTTATTACCTGTAAATAGCTTTAAAAAATCAGATTTTTTAAAAAACCCTCAAATAACTACCTTTTAAGTGATCAGGTTCATATTGCTAAGGTTTTGCTTTACTTAGTGTAATTTATTGGTAATTAGTACTTAGAATAGTGCTGTTCGGATAAAAACATGGAAAATAGGAGCAGGAGTAGGCCATTCAGCCCTTCAGGCCTGCTTGCCATTCAAAAAAGATCGTGGCTGATCGTCTAATTCAGTACCCTGTTCCCACTTTCACCCCATATCCCTTGATCCCTTTGGCGTTAAGAAATATATCCATCTCCTTCTTGAATATATTTGATGACTTGGCCTCCACTGTCTTCTGCGGTAGAGAATTCCACAGGTTCACCACCCTCTGAGTGAAGAAATTTCTCCTCATCTCGGTTCTAAATCGCACGCCCTGTATTCTGAGACTGTGACCCCTGGTTCTGGACGCCCCAGCCATCAGGAACATCCTCCCTGCATCTAGCCTGTCTAGTCCTGTTAGAATTTTATAGGTTTTTATGAGATCCCCTCTCATTCTTCTAAACTCTAGTGAAATAGGCCTAGTCAACCCAATCTCTCCTCATACGTCAATCCTGCCATCCCAGGAATCAGCCTAGTAAATCATCATCTTTAAACTCCTTCCATGGCAAGAACATCCTCCCTCAGATAAGGAGACCAACTGCACGTAATAATCCAGATGTGGTCTCATCAAGGCCCTGTATAACTGCAGTAAAACATCCTTGATGCTGTACTCAAATCCTCTTACAATGAAGGCCAACATACTATTCGCCTTCCTTATTGCTTGCTGCACCTGCATGCTTGCTTTCAGTGACTGGTGTACAAGGACACCCAGGTCTGGTTGCACCTCCCCCTTTTCCAATCTCTCACCATTCAGATACTATGCCTTTCTGTTTTTACAACCAAAGTGGATAATCTCACATTTGTCAACGTTTTATTACTGCATTTGTCATGCATTTGCCCACTCACCCAACTTGTCCAAATCACATTGGAGCCTCTTGCATCCTCCTCACAGCTCACATTCCCCCCAGCTTTTGTCTGCAAACTTGGAAATGTTACATTTAGTTCCCTCACTCAAGTCATTAATATATATTGTGAATAGCTGGGACCCAAGCACTGATCCCTGTGGTACCCCACTAGTCACTGTCTGCCACCTGGAAAAAGACCCGTTTATTCCGACTCCCTGTTTCCTGTCTGTCAACCAATTCTCAATCCATGCCAGTATATTACCCCCAATCCCATGTGCTTTAATTTAATAACAGAGTCAGGCTGTTAGTTTTGTGTGAGGGATTTTATGGACTAGGGGAAAGAGGTACTCTTTTTGTAGTTTCTTTTCTGCCTTTTCAGCCTCCAAGTTACAGGGGAAGAAGCTGATTGGCAAGTAACTGTATTCTACTTACTACATTAGCAATAGTTAGTTTGTAAAGGTAAGTAATGACAGGGCAGCTCGGCCAAGCGGAATGTGTCTCCTGTGGCATATGGGAAGTCGTGGACGCAGCATGTGTCCTTGACGAGCACATCTGCAGGAAGCGTCAACGGCTGCAGAAGCTTGAGCTCCGGGGTTTCGGAACTTGAGTGGCAGCTGGAGTCACTGTGGCGCATCCGCGAGGCAGAGAACTACCTGGATAGTACGTTTCAGGAGGTAGTCACCCTGGAGTTTGAGAGCACAGGCAGAGAGGGACTGGGTGGCTGCCAAACAGAGAAGAAGGTCAAGGCAGGTAGTGCAGGAGTCCCCAGAGGGCATCCCACTTTCTAACTCTTATTCAGTTCTGAGTACCGATGGGAGAGAGGGTTCCTCTGGAAAGTGCGAGAGTCATGACCAAGGCACCATGGATGGCTCAGCTGTGCAGAGAGGGAGCAATAATGATGAGGGATTCTATAGGGGAACAGATGGGCGTTTCTGTGGTCACAGACATGATTCCAGGATGGTATGTTGCCTCCCTGGTGCAAGGGTCATGGACATCACCAAGCGGCTACAGGGCATTCTGGAGGGTGAGGGTGCACAGCCAGAGGTTGTGGTCCACGTTAGTACCAACGATATAGGAAGAAAGAGGGATGAGGTCCTGCAGGCTGAGTTTAGGGAGTTAGGAACGAGATTAGCAAGCAAGATTTCTGGGGCATTGGGACCAGTTCTGGGGAAGGTGTGACCTATACAAGCAACTGAACAGGACTGGGACAAATCTACTGCAGGAAGTCTTGCTAGTGCTGTTGGGGATGGTTTAAACTAGCTTGGCAGGGGGATGGGGACCTGAGTGCACTCTTAGATAGGACAATTTCAGGGCAGAGAACAAGAGGCAAAAAATTAGCTAGTGACTCTGAAAGACAGAAGAAGCAAAGATTAAAAAGTGTGCAGCACAGGAATTTGGCAGTGTTGAAGGGTATTTATTTAAATGCAAGGAGTATAGTAAATAAAGCCGATGAGCTGAGGGCACAGATAGACACATGGCAACGTGATATCATTGCTATAATGGAAACTTGGCTTAAGGAGGGGCAAGAATGGCAGTTCAACATCCCTGGATATAGAGTTTTCAGGTGGGATAGAGAGGGAGATAAAAAAGGAGTGGGTGTAGCATTATTAGTTAAGGAATCCATAACCGCTTTGAGGAGGGATGATATGTTAAATGAATCATCAAATGAGACCATATGGGTCGAGCTCAGAACTAAAAAGGGGCAGCCACGCTATTAGAAGTGTACTAAAGACCCCCAAATAATGAGAAGGAGGTAGAAGAACAAATATGTAGGCAAATTTCTGAGTGCAGAAACTATAGGGCAATAATAGTTGGGGATTTCAACTACCCCAATATCAACTGGGATACAAACAGTGTGAAGGGCACAGAGGGGACAAAATTCTTGAACTACATTCAAGAGAAATTTTTTAGCCAGCACAGAACAAGCCCAACGAGAGGGGGCACAATTCTAGATTTAGTTTTCAGTAATGAAGCTGGGCAAGTGGAGGAAGTAGCAGTGGGTGACCATTTTGGAGATAGTGACCATAATACAGTAAGTTTTAGCATAATCATGGAAAAGGACAAAGATAAACCAGGAGTAAAAGTTCTAAATTGGGGAAAGCAAATTTTAAGAAAGTGAGAGGTGACCTGACAAAAGTGGACTGGATACAGCTACTTGAAGGAAAATCAGTGGCAAACCAGTGGGAGGCATTCAAAAGCAAGATACTACAGGCACAGTGTAGGCATATCCTCACAAAGATAAAGAATGGTATTGCCAAATCTAGAGCCCCCTGGTTCTCTGGAAGCTTACAGAGTAAATTAAAGCAGAAAAAGAAAGCTTATGGCGATCACTAAAATCTTAATACTTTAGAAAGCCCAGAGGACAATAGAAAGTGCAGTGTGAAGTAAAAAAGGAAATTAGAAAAGCAAAAAGAGGACATGAAAAATTATTGGCAGGTAAAATCAAGGAAAACCTGAAGGTGTCTTATCAGTACATTAAGAGCAAGAGGATAACTAAGAAAAGGGTAAGGTTTATCAGAGATTTACAAGGGAACTTATGCATGGATGCAGAAGATGTGAGCAGGGTTCTTAATGAGTTTTTTGTCTCTGTCTTCTCAAAGGAGAGGGATGATGTAGACATTGTAGTTAAAGAGAAGGGGTGTGAAATATTAGATATAATAAGCATAATGAGAAAGGAAGTACTAGAGGGTCTGACATCCTTGAAAGTGGGTAAATTGCCAGGGCCGGATGGATTGCATCCCAGGTTGTTAAAGGAAGCCAGGGAGGAAATAGTGGATGCGCTGAGGATCATCTTCAAATCCTTACTCCTTACCAGGAGAGGTACTAGACGATTGGAGATCTGCGAACATCGTGCCATTTTTGAAAAAGTGTTCAAGGGATAGGCCAGTCTGACCTCGGTGGTGGGTAAATTGTTAGAATCAATTCTGAGGGACAGGATAAACTGCCACTTAGAAAGGCGCAGATTAATCAGGGATAGACAGCATGGATTTGTTTAAGGGAAAGTCATGTCTTGCGAACTTAATTGTGTTTTTTGAGGAAGTAACAAGAAGGATTAATGAGGGTAGTGCAGTGGATGTGGTCTACATGGACTTTAGTAAGGCATTTGACAAGGCCCCACATGGCAGACTGGTCAGTAAAATGAAAGCCCATGGGATACAGGGCAATGTGGCGGTTTGGATCCAGAATTGACTCAGTGACAGGAAACAAAGGGTTGTAGTCAGTGTTGGGACCCTTGCTGTTTGTGGTATGTATTAATGATCTGGACTTAAATGTGGGAGGCATGATTGGTAAATTTGGCCATGTAGTTGATAGTGAAGAGGATAGCTGTAGACTCCAGAAAGATATCAACAGTTTGGGCGGAAAAGTGGCAAATGGAATTCAATCCAGAAAAGTGTGAGGGTAATGCATTTGGAGAGGGTAAATAAAGCAAGGGAATACACAATAAACGTGAGGATATTGAGAGGGATAGAAGAAGTGGGAGACCTTGGAGTGCACGTTCACAGGTCCCTGAAGGTGGCAGGACAGGTAGATAAAGTGGTGAAGAGGGCATATGGAATGCTTTCCTTTATTGGCCAAGATATTGAACTCAAAAGCAGGGATGTGATGCTGGAACTGTATAAAATGCTGGTTAGGCCACAATTGGAGTATTGCGTGCATGCAGTTCTGGTCGCCACATTACAGAAAAGACATAATTGCTCTGGAGAGAGTACAGAGATGTTTTACAAGAATGTTGCCAGGGCTTGAAAGTTGCAGCTATGAAGGAAGATTGAATAGGCTAGGGTTGTTTTCCTTAGAACAGAGGAAGCTGAGGGGTGACTTAATTGAGGTGTACAAAATTATGAGGGGCCTAGAAAGAGTAGACAGGGGAGGACCTGTTTCCCCTAGTGGAGAGGTCAACTACCAGGGGGCACAGATTTAAGGTGATTGGTAGAAGGATGAGAGGGGACATGAGGGAAAAACTTTTTCATCCAGAGGGTGGTGGGTGTCTGGAATTCACTGCCAGGAACGGTGGTGGAGGCAGAAACCCTTGCTATAACCAGCAAGGACCAGGTCCTGGAAGTTGTGATTAGATTGGGCGGCTAGTTTTATTTTCAGCCGACACGGACACGACGGCTGAATGGTCTCTTTCTGTGCCGTGTGAACTGTGAGGAGGATAGTGACAGATTTCAAGAGGACAAACTGGTGTAATGGGCAGACTTGTGGCAGATTAAATTTAATGCAGAGATGTGAAGTGATGTGCTTTGGTAGGAAGAACGAGGAAAGGCAATATAAAATAAAGGGGGCAAGAGCACAGGGACCTGGGGTGTATGTACACAAATCATTGAAGATGGCAGGGTAGGTTAAGAAAATGCTTAATGAGGCATGTAGGATCCTGGGCTTCATAAATTAGATTCACTCCACGTGATATCAAGAAATTACTGAAGGCACTGGATACTGCAAAGGCTATGGGCCTTACGACATTCCAGCAAAACTACTGAAGATCTGTGCTCCAGAACTTGCTGCGCCCCTAGCCAAGCTGTTCATGTACAGCTACAACACTGGCATCTACCCAGCAATGTGGGAAATTGCCCAGGTATGTCCTAAAGCCTGGCTCAGGTATAAAATTAAAATCCGACCCGGGCCCGACTCGACCACAGCCAACCTGAACCCGAGCCCTTTAATTTTTTTTTCGCACCAGACCCGAATCTCCTTCCGGCAGCAGGCTATTCCTGCAGCCAGAGTTGTAGGGAATCATGGGTAAGCCTGATCCTGTGACTTCCCGGAAGCAGTGTCCAGCCCGACCCAACCCGAGCCCGAATGCTGGATTCAGAATTTTGACCTGACACGTATAGTTGCGTCTAGTTGGGCTCGGGTTGAGTGACCAGGCTTTAGTATGTCCTGTACGCACAAAGCAGGAGAAGTCCAACCCGGCCAATTACCACCGCATCAGTCTATTGTCAATCATCAGTAAAGTGATGGAAGGTGTCATTGACAGTGCTATCAAGCGGCAGTTGCTTAGTAATAACCTCATTAAGGCTCAGTTTGGGTTCTGCCAGGGCCACTCAGCTCCTGACTTCATTGCAGCCTTGGTTCAAACATGGACAAAGGAGCTGAACTCCAGAGGTGAGGTGAGAGTGACTGCCCTTGACATCAAGGCAGCATTTGACCGAGTATGGCATCAAGGGGCCCGAGCAAAACTGGAGTCAGTGGGAATCGGGGAAAACTCTCTGCTGTACCCAGTTGTACCCAGCGCAAAGAAAGATGGTTGTGGTTGTTGGTCAATTATCTCAGCACCAGGGCATCACTGCAAGAGTTCCTCAGGGTAGTGTCCTAGGCCCAACCATCTTCAGCTGCTTCATTGATGATCTTCCTTCAGTCATAAGGTCAGAAGTAGGGATGTTCACTGATTGCATATTGTTCACCATTCGTGACTCCTCAGATACTGAAGCAGTCCATGTGGAAATGCAGCAAGACCTGGACAATATCCAGGCTTGGGCTGATAAGTGGTGAGTAGCATTCGCTCCACACAAGTGCCAGGCAATGATCACCTCCAACAAGAGAGAATATAACCATCTCCCCTTGAAATTCAATGGCATTGCAATCACTGAATCCCCCACTATCAACATCCTAGGGGCTACCATTAACCAGAAACTGAACTAGAGTAGCCATATAAACACCGTGGCTACAAGAACAGGTCAGAGGCTAAGAATCCTGTGGCGAGTAACTCACCTGACTCTCCAAAGTCTGTCCACCATCTACAAGGCACAAGTCAGGAGTGTGATGGAATATTCGCCACTTGCCTGGATGGATGCAGCTCCAACAACACTCAAGAAGCTCGACACCATCCAGGGCAAAGCAGCCCGCTTGATTGGCACCCCACCTACAAAGATTCACTCCCTCCACCACCAAAACACTGGAAGCAGTGTGCACCATCTACAAGATGTACCAAGGCTCCTCAGACAGCACGTTCCAAACCCACGACCTCTACGACCTAGAAGGACAAGGGCAGCAGATGCATGGGAACACCACCACCTGCAAGTTCCCATCCAAGCCACACACCATCCTGACTTGGAACTGTGTTGCCGTTCCTTCACTGTCGCAGGGTCATAAAAACCTGGAACTCTCTTCCTAACAGCACTGTGGGAGTACCTACCCCACATGGATTACAGCAGTTCAAGAAGGCAGCTCACCAGCACCTTCGCAAGTGCAAGTGGGATGGGCAATAAATGTTGGCCTCGCCAGTGACGCCCACATCCCACAAACTAATTTTAAAAAGTAATAGATAGAGGCATAGAGTTCAAAAGCAAGGAAGTTACACTGAACCTTTTTTAACACTGGTTCGGCCCCAACTGGAGTATTGTGATCAATTCTGGGTACCACGTTTTCGGAAGGATGTGAAGGCATTGGAGAGCATGCAGAAAATATTCACGAGTGGTTCCAGAATGAAGGACTTCAATTATGAAGATAGCTACCTGGGGTTGTTCTCCTTGGAGAAGAGAAAGGTGAGAGGAGATTTGATGGAGGTGGTCCAAATCATGAACAGAGTAGATCTAGAGAAACTGTTCCCATTGGTGAAAGGGTCAAGAACCAGAGCACACTAGTTTTAAAGAAAGAGCGAAATACTGTGGATGCCAGAACTCTGAAATGAGAACAGAAAGTGCTGGAAATATTCAGCAGGTCTGGCAACATTTGTGTAGAGAGAAACAGAGTTAACCTTTCAGGTCTGTGACCTTTCGTCAGAACTGTAACAGTCTTTGAGCAAGTGAAAGAGGGGAGGGGAACATAAACAAAGGAAGATCTGTGATAGGACAGAGAGCAGGAGAGATTAAATGACAAATGTTATGGAACAGAATGCAAATGGAGTGCTAAATAGTTGTAGTAAAAGACAAAGCATGAGTCTAGAGAGAGTGCTGATGGCAGAATAATGAACAGCTCTGTCCAAAAGCAAAAACCTGAAAAGCAAGTTTAAGACTAGCATATGGTTTAAAAAAATAATTAAAAAAAAAAGAAAGTATATATAAAAAAAAAAATGGGTCTCATGGTCTGAAATTGTTGAATTCAGTGAGTCCAGAAGGCTGCAGAGTGCCTAATCAGAAGATGAGGTGGTGTTCCTCGAGTTTGCGTTGAGCTTCAGTGGAACACTGCAGCAGACCAAGGACAGAAATGTGGGCTTGAGAGCAGGGTGGTGAATTAAAATGGCAAGCAACCAGAAGCTCGGGGTCATGCTTGGAGACCAAGTGGAGGTGCTCTGCAAACCGATCACCCAATCTGCGTTTGGTCTCCACAGTATAGAGGAGACTGCATTGTGAGCAGCAAATACCGTATGCTAAATTGAAAGTATGCAAGTAAATCGCTGGTGGAGTGTTTGGGACCTTGGACGGTGAGAAGAGAGAAAGTAACAGGGCAGGTATTACACCTCTTGCGTTTTTTAAAAATTCGTTCATGTGATGTGGGCGTTGCTGGCTAGGCCAGCATTTACTGTCCATCCCTAATTGCCCTTGAGAAAGTGCTGGTGAGCTGCCTTCTTGAACTGCTGCAGTCCATGGGGTGTAGTTACACCCACCGTGTTAGGAAGGGAGTTCCAGGATTTTGACACTGCGACAATGAAGGAACAGCAATATAGTTCCAAGTCAGGATGGTGTGTGGCTTGGAGGAGAACTTGTAGGTGGTGGTGTCCCCATGTATCTGCTGCCCTTGTCCTTCTAGGTGGCACAGGTCGTGGGTTTGAAATGTGCTGTTGAAGGAGCCTTGGTGAGTTGCTGCAGTGTATCTTGTAGATGGCACATACTGCTGCCACTGTGTCGGTGATGGAGGGAGTGAATGTTGAAAGTGGTAAATGGGGTGCCAACCAAGCAGGCTGCTTTGTCCTATATGATGTTGAGTTTCTTGAGTGTTGTTGGAGCTGCACTCATCCAGCCAAGTGGAAGATGGTGGACAGGCATTGAGGAGACAGGAGGTGAGTTACTCACTGCAAAATTCCCAACCTCTGACCTGCTCTTGTAGCCACGGTATTGAGATGGCTACTGCAGGTCAGTTTCTGGTCAGTGGTAACCCAGGATGTTAGTGAGGGATTCAGCGATGGTAATGTCATTGATCATCAACGGGAGATGGTTAGATTCTCTCATGTTACGAGAGTGAATCTGTTTTTTGTAAAATATGTTTTAAGGACTTATAGTTGAATTATGGACATTGATTCATCTGGAAGCTTGAAGAGATGCTGAACTTTGTGTTTTTTTAAAAAGAAGTCACCAGAAGGTTCCTGGACTTGGCTTGTTAGCAAGCCCTTGCTGGAAGGCACCTGTTTTCAGATCAAATACCAGTAGGGAGCTTGTTGTTTTGATTTGACTTGGAGAAGATGTTTACAGAGAAGTGACAGGTCAAGATTTGTAGAGGTCAGGAGGCTTGACTTCTGGAATGTTTTTGGTTTCACTTTTTGAATTGTTACAAAAGACGGTTGGTTTTTGCCTGCTTTAAAAAAAAAAAACCCCAGCTCATCTCTCTCTCTCTCTCTCTCGGAAAGAAACCCTGTATATCCAATGTGTTAGTCTCCTCTTTCCTCCTGTATTTGAAACCCTGCATATCCCATGTGTTTGGGAACTGAAAACCCTGTTGCTGCATTTCTCCTGTAAGGCCTATCTGTAACTTATGTTCCTGCATGTCTTGCAAAGCCTACCCAAACTGATTGTCATCGCCTGGCAAGAACTGCTTTAGGGAGATCCCAGTGACAGCCGTCGAGATGCATTTGGAACGCCAAACCAAAACAAAAGACATCTTTCCGTCTTTCCTCAAGAATGAGCAAGTATTCAGCCGAACTGTTTTATTTGTCTCTTTCTTTTTTTTTTATAACACTTGTAAACAAAAATCCCCTATAGTTTTGTTGTGTGTGTGAGGGGCGAAGGTAAAAAAGTGAACTTTCATATTTGTGTGTTTACGCTTTATTTCATTACTGGTTAAGCCTTGTTTTATAATCTCATCATTTTGTTGTTTATTAAAGAAACCTGGTTGGTGTTTTTTATTCTGGGATAAAAGTACAGTCTATGATTGACCGTGCCAGTAAGTGGGAAAAAATTTAAATATACGTAGTGATCCGTGGAGAAGTGGAAGTAGAATAAACAGTGCGCTCGTCCCACCTTGGTCATAACACTTGTTTGAGATGGTCATTGCCCGCCGCTTGTGTGGCACGAATGTTACTTGCCACTTATCAGCCCAACCCTGAATGTTGTCCAGGTCTTGCTGCATATGGACATTGTCTGCTTCAGTTTCCGAGTCATCGTGAATAGTGCTGAACTTTGTGAAATCATCAGCAAATATCCCCACTTCTGACCTTTATGGAGAGAAGGTCATTGATGATGCAGCTGAAGATGGTTGGGCCTCGGACACTACCCTGAAGAACTCCTGTAGTGATGAACTGGAGCTGAGATGATTGACCTCCAACAACCACAACCATCTTCCTTTGTGCTAGGTATGAGTCCAACCAGCAGAGAGTTTTCTCCCTGATTCCCATTGACTCCAGTTTTGCTAGTGCTCCTTGATGCCATACTCTGTCAAATGCTGCTTTGATGTCAAGAGCAGTCACTCTCACATCACCTCTAGAGTTCAGCTCTTTTGTCCATGTTTGGACCAAGGCTGTAATGAGGTCAGGAGCTGAGTGGCACTGGCAGAATCCATCTGAGCGTCAGTGAGCAGGTTATTGCTGAGAAAGTGCCACTTGATGGTACTGTCGATGACCCCGTCTATCACTTTGCTGATAGGGTGGTAATTGGCCGGGTTGGATTTGTCCTGCTTTTTGTGGACAGGACATACCCAGGCAATTTTCCACATTGCTGGGTAGATGCTAGTCTTGTAGCTGTACTGGAACAGCTTGGCTAGGGGCACAGCTAGTTCTGGAGCACAAGTCTTCAGTACTATTGCTGGAATGTTGTCAGGGCCCATAGCATTTGCGGTATCCAGTGCCTTCAGCCGTTTCTTAATATCACGTAGAGTGAATCAGATTGGCTGAAGGCTGGCATCTGTGATGCTGGGGACCTCAGGAGGAGGCCAAGATGGATCATCCACTTGTGGTTAGGAAGGCATACGGGATACTTGCCTTTATTAGCCGAGGCATAGAATATAAGAGCAGGGAGGTTATGTTAGTGCTGTATAAAACGCTGGTTAGGCCACAGCTGGAGTACTGTGTACAGTTCTGGTCACCACACTATAGGAAGGATGTGATTGCACTGGAGAAGGTGCAGAGGAGATTCACCAGGATGTTGCCTGGGCTGGAGCATTTCAGTTATGAAGAGAGACTTGATCAGCTGGAGTTGTTTTCCTTGGAGCGGAGAAGACTGAGGGGGGACCTGATTTATTTTTTATCTAGAGATACAGCACTGAAACAGGCCCTTCGACCCACCGAGTCTGTGCCGACCAACAACTACCCATTTATACTAACCCTACAGTAATCCCATATTCTCCTACCACCTACCTACACTAGGGATAATTTATAATGGCCAATTTACCTATCACCTGCAAGTCTTTTGGCTGTGGGAGGAAACCGGAGCACCCGGCGAAAACCCACACGGTCACAGGGAGAACTTGCAAACTCCGCACAGGCAGTACCCAGAATCGAACCCGGGTCCCTGGAGCTGTGAGGCTGCAGTGCTAACCACTGTGCCACTATGCTGCCCTTTTGATTGAGGTATACAAAATTATGAGGGGCATAGATAGGAAGAAACCGTTTCCCTTCGTGGAGGGGCCAATAACCAGGGGGCATAGATTTAAGTTAAGGGGCAGGAGGGAGAGGGGAGTTGAGGAAAAACTTTTTTACCCAGAGGGTGGTTGGAATCTGGAACACACTGCCTGAAGGGGTGGTAGAGGCAGGAATCCTCAACATTTAAGAAGCATTTAGATGAGCACTTGAAACACCATAGCATACAAGGCTATGGGCCAAGTGCGGGAAAATGGGATTAAATTAGATGGGTGCTTGCTGTCGGTGCAGATGTGTTAGGCCGAAGGGCCTGTTTCTGTGCTGTAAAACTATATGACTCTGTGCTACTTCTCGCTGAAGATGGATGCAAATGCTTCAGCCTTGTCTTTTGCACTGATGCGCTGGGCTCCTCCATCATTGAGGATGGGGATATTTGTGGAGCCTCCTCCTCCTGTTAGTTGTTTAATTGTTCACCTCCATTCATGACTGGATGTGGCAGGACTGCAGAGCTTGGATCTGATCCGTTGGTTGTGAGATCACTTAGCCCTGTCTATTGCATGCTCCTTCTGCTGTTTGGCATACAAGTAGTCCTGTATTATAGCTTCACCAGGCTGACGCCTCACTTTTCGGTATGCCTGGTGCTGCTCCTGGCGTACCCTTCTTCATTGAACCAGGGTTGGTCCTCTGGCTTGATGGTCATGGTAGAATGGGGTATATGCCGGGCCATGAGGTTGCAGATTGTGTTTGAATAGAATTCTGCTGCTGCTGATGGCCCAGAATGCCTCATGGATGCCCAGTTTTGAGTTGCTAGCTCTGTTCGAAATCTATCCCATTTAGCGCTGTGGTAGTGCCACACAACACGATGGTGGGTACCTTCAGTGTGAAGACGGGACTTTATCTCCACAAGGACTGTGCAGTGGTCACTCCTGCCAACACTGTCATGCACAGATGCATCTGCGACCGATAGATTGGTGAGGACAAGGTCAAGTAGGTTTTTCCATCTTGGTTCCCTCACCACCTGCCGCAGACCCAGTCTAGCAGCTATATCCTTTAGCACCCAGCCAGCTCAGTCAGTAGTGGTGCCACTGTTGGTGATGGGCATGGAAGTTCCCTGACCAGAGTACATTTTGTGCCCTTGCTACCCTTAGTGCTTCTTCCAATTGGTATTCAACATGGAGAAGCACTGATTTATCAGCTGGGGTGGGGGCAGTAGGTGGTAATCAGCAGGAGGTCTCCTTGCCTATGTTTGACCTGATGCCCTGAGACTTCGTGGGGTCTGCAGTCAATGTTGAGGATCTCTGGACAATTCCTTGCTGACTGTATGCCATTTTGCCGCCACATCTGGTGGGTCTGGCCTGCTGGTGGGAGAGGACATATCCGGGAATGGTGATAGCGGTGTCAAAGACATTGTAAGGTATGATTCAGTGAGTATGACGGTCAGGCTGTTGCTTGACTACTCAGTGGGACAGCTCTCCCAATTTTGGCACAAGCCCTCAAATGTTAGTGAGGAGGACTTTGCTGGGTTGACAGGGCTGGGTTTGCCGTTGTCGTTTCCAGTGCCTCAGTCAATGCCGGGTGGTGCGTCCGGTTTCATTCCTTTTCCTTTTGTAGTGTTTTGATATAACTGAGTAGCTTGCTAGGCCATTTCAGAGTCAACCACATTGCTGTGGGTCTGGAGTCACATGTAGGCCAGACTTCCTTCCCTAAAGGACATTAGTGAGCCAGATGGTTTTTTACAACAATCAACAATGGTTTCATGGTAACCATTAGACTAGATTTTAATTCCAGATTTATTAATTGAATTCAAATTTCACCTTCAGCTCAGAGCATTGGCCTGGGGCTCTGGGTTACTAGTCTTGTAACATTACCGCTATGCCACTGCCTCCCTGCCTTGTGTGGGGAGTGGACCAGGGTGTCGCGAAGTAAATGGTCCCTTCGGAATGCTGACAGGGGAGGGGAAGATGTGTTTGGTGGCATCACGCTGGAGGTGGTGGAAATGGCGGAGGATGATTTTAAAATGATTGGCAAAAGAGCCAGAGATGATATGAGAAAAAAAACTTTTATTTTTACGCAGCGCGTGGTTAGGGTCTGGAATGCACTGCCTGAGTGTGGTGGAGGCAGATTCAATCATTGCTTTCAAAAGGGAATTGGATAATTGTCTGCAGAGAAAAGATTTGCAGGACAAAGGTTGGGGAGTGAGACTAGGTGAGTTCTTATCTGAGAGCAGGCATGGACATGATGGGCCAAATGGTCGTCTCCCATGTTGTAACCGTTCTGTGATTGTATGATGTAAAATGTAAGAGAATCAAGTATCGGGTGATAGAGTAAGATGTACATGTAGTAGCCCAGAGTTGAGCCCTCCCCCAAAGTGGGAAAAAAAATCCCTCTATTTATTTCACATGCTTTCTGTACATGTCTGGGGAAACTGTTCCAGCTGAAAGATTTGGAATTCTATTTTATTTGGTGGGTAGTTGATTTGCAAAATAACAATATTGGTGATTCAACCAACAACAGTGATATATAAATATGCAGCTTAATTCTAGCCTGCACCGTAAAAAAAAAAAAGCATTTGATTGATAACATGTTTAGAAATCTCCCTTTTTTTTCCCATCTCCATTGGGTTTTCATGTAAGACTCGGTAAATTAATACTCCTGTGACTTGAGCGCATTATCTGGGCTGACACTTCAGTGCAGTATGGAAGGAGTGCTGCACTATTATAGATGCCCTCTTTCAGATGAGATGTTAAACCAAGGTCCCGTCTACTCCCTCGGGTGGAGCCAAGTCCCATCCACCCATCAGCCCTGTGCTCGCTAACCTGTATTGGCTCGTGGTATGGCAAAACCTTGAATTTAATCTCATTCCAATGTTTAGATGCCTCCAGAGCTTTGTTACCCCTGTCCCCCTGCAATGCACCCACCCACCCAACCAATCTCTGTAACCTCCTCCAGCACTACAACCCTTCGAGATCTCTGCATTATGGCAATTCTGGCCTCTTGTGTCCACATTTTCCATTGCCCATTGTTCACAACTGTGCCTTCCAGCTCCTGAGACCCTAAACTTTAGAATTTCCTTCCACAAAACTCTCCCCTCCTTTTAAAACCGATCCTTTTTTTTTACTAAGTTTATGGTCACCTATCCTAATGTGTCTCATGTGGCTTGGGTTCAGATTTTGTTTGATAATATTCCAATGGAGCACCTTGAAATGCTTTACTATGTTAGAGAGCTGTATAAATAAAAATTTTTGTAAATGTTTCCATTGCATTATTTTGAAGAACAGGAGAGTTCTCCCCTGTGTCTTGGCTAATATTTTAACAAGAAAACAGTTTATCTGGTCATTTAATTGCTGTTTGTGGTATCTTTGATGTGTGTAAATTGGCTGCTGTGTTTCCTACATTCCAACAGTTACTACGCCTCAAAAGTACTTCATTGGCTATAAAGTACTTTGAGATGTCATGAAAGGCCCTATATTAATTTAAGTTCTTTCCTTTTTCTCCCCTTTCTCTCAATCTCAAACCTACAGCCATGGTATGGTTTGGGGAGCATTGTTTATCTGTACTGTTGATTTTTGAATAGCTTCTGTTCAGTAAGTTCTTTATCTTTACTCTGGGCACAATTTCAGCCACTTCTCACCTGTGTTGGTAAACACTGTTTGTGGTTATTATAATAACACTTGAAAATTTGGTGACAAGATTAAAAGCCTTGGCTATAATACAGAACATAATAGAAATTAATGTATATTACAAAACCTGCTTTCTTGAGGCAATAAACAAACATTTTTCAGATCTTGGTTGCTGCAGTAACACTGAAAGTAGTTCAGTAAAAATTAATCTCTGCATAGTGAACTGTCAATTTTGCAGAGCCCTAATTTTTCAGTGACATTTATTATCTGGGTTTTCTGAGTAGGACAATTCCTGCTTAAGAGCAGTATCATGCGCTATTATTTAGGCAATCTTCCCTGCCTTGCAGTAAGCTGCTCCATAAAAACATCCTGTTTTACTGTACATGATGTGTGGATTAGCCAGTTCAGCATCAACATGCCAGAATGTGAATTTACTACATTATAAGCTGTTTTGTTTGCTCAACATAAAATGTTGAAGTCTTGCACTTTAATTCTGTTTTGTGTTATATTTGTATTGAAATCTGGTTACTGTCATTACCATGTATGTAAACATGGAAGTCTGGGGCTGAAAGAAGCACCCTATAGACAGTTGGGACACATGTAGCCCAATCCAAAAACAAATTGAGCCAACAAGGAGATCGCTAGTGTTGGAAATGAAAATGTATTGATGCAGTAGGAGATGAGATTTGAGGTTGTGTTTGGATGATACTTAATTCTGAATCCAGGTATCTAAACTGGAAAATGTTTATTCCAAATTACTGATGCCCTCATCTTGACAAAGTAGCAACATTCACCAAAAAATGAGGGAGAAATAGCAAATAACAGCCTTTTGCTCCTATCTGAAGAAATGGGTGCATCAATTAAAACATCTCTCGCATTAGGTAATACGGGACAGAGACATGAGAAATATTTAAGAAACAACCCCCTACACGATTCCAGTCTGGCTTCTATATTCAGTACAAAGACAGCCATAGGATATTTTTAAATGTTGACAATTTTGGCATGAATGTAACACATTTTATACTTAGTCTGATTTAATACTTTTGGCTGCTGAAAGACTATTTCAAAACGTGAAGAACTTTTCACACTCAACATATGTAAACACAAATATAATTGGCAGAACTTTAAATCTGGGGATGGTGTGGTGCGGGAGGGAGTCTTTTTAAATTTTGTTGTACATTTTGTTAACATTGGTAAATGTTATGTATACTGTGATCTACATTGGCATATTTAGAAGTGGACTAACTCAAATCTGTCATGGAAATAAAAAAAATTCTAACAGGTAGCTTAGTGGGTTACTGAAGTTGTAATCAGAGACCTGAAAGTAACAGGTTGTTTCCTTCTCAGATGAGGAATGTTGCAAGGCTAAGTAAAATGTGTACTTCAGGATTCTCGAGTATTTTGCAACTTTCTTTTAAATTCTAAACTTCTAAAAATAATGCAATTTCAAGGTTTGATTGGGAGTTATGAACTGCAGGTATACACTTGTTGAAAGTGAAGCATAAACCTGGTAGTTATCGACCAATTATCCAAGCCATTAGTAATGGACAAAGATGCTTATGCACATTAAACAGAGCTGTTATTTCTGTTATGAGCGATGACCAAAAGCTTAGTCAGAGAGTAGAGTTAAAGCTGGATCTTAATGGAGGAGAGGGAGATGAAGAGGTTTTGGGGGGAATTCAAGAACATAGTCTTGCTGACAAGGCAGCCAGTCGTGCGGCAAAATGGGGGTTGCACAAGATGTCAGTCAAAAATGCAGATTTCTGGGAGAAACTGTAGCACTGGAGGAGGTTACAGTAATGGGCTTGGTGGCAAGGCACTGAAGCGATTTTCTCACACGAATGACAATTTTAGTTTTGAGACATTAGGGGATGAGGAGCCAGTATAGGTCAGCAAGTGAAGGAGTCATGGGTGAGTGGGATTTGGTACAGGATAGGATACAGGAAGCTCTGTCATGGATGAACTAAAGTGTATTGAGACTGGAGGATGCAAGGCTGGCTGGGTGAGCATTGGAATAGTTGAGTCTGTGGGGAAACAAGGGTATAGATGAGGATTCCAAATAGGCATGCAATGTTATGGATGTGGAAATAGGTGATATTTGTGATAGAGGATGTGGATTGGCAACTCAGCTGAGGATTGAATATGGCGCTGATGTTGTGAAGAGTGGTTGAACCTGAGACGGAGGTGGGGAGAGGAATGGAATCAGCAGGAAGGGTACAGAGTTTGCAGTAGGAGCCAAAGCCTACTGCTTTGGTTTTCCCAATCTTTAATTGGTGGAAACTGTGGCTCATCCAAAACTGAATGCTCAACAAGCAATCTGACAACACATAGACAATGGAGGGGTCGAGAATAGTGGTGGAGAGATAAGCATTCATGTGGAATCTGAGCTCGTCTTCGGACGACATGGTGGAGGGCAGCGTGTAGATGAGGAACAGTAGTGGCCAAGGATAGATCTTTGGGAGAATCCAGAGTTGGTAATACAGGGGCAGGAGATCAGACTACTGCCAGAGATGCTTTCGCTACAATCAGATATGCAAGATTAATGTTTTGAGTAAATTGTTCACAACTCCTTGGTGCATATTGATCATATCTGAGATATCATGCAGTGCAATTTAAAAGGAAAAAAAAAAAGTACTTCTAGCCCATCCTATGTAGCACTGAGCCAAACAGACCTACAAAGGTCCAGGGTGCAATTCTGGGTCTATGCACTATTCATACTGCATGCAGCATTGTAATTGGCTTTAATATTCTGGTAGTCCGTAGGTGGAAAATCAAACATGTCTTTCCCATTCTTGATCAGTATCTTGATCCCTGCTGCAAGTCTATTCATATGGATGTTGAAATGAGGTCAGCTCACACTTCGCCTTGATGCCCTCCATGCTCAAGCAGTCTGCTGATACTGTCCAGGCTTCTGCTTGAATGCTCTGATAAGATAGCAAAATGTTTCTGATGCCCATAAAATTAAAGCATGAGTCAATACCATTAGGAAAGAATCTCACTAGGGAAGAAGTACAATTATGCTGTGCCAGGGGACAGTAGGTTGTGGCTTCTTAATAAGTCATACAGTTGTAGACAGACATGGAAAGAGTTATCCGAGGCCACTATTGTGCGCCACCTGCATGACAGTTTTGTAGCATGGGAAATGGTTGAAAGGCTTTTGTTCCCAAAAAAGCAAGTATTTTCTGTATATTTTAATATAAAAGTGATGTTTTGCAAAAGCTTATTTCTGAGTACAAATAGTGAACAGACTGTACGGTTATCCTTCACTTACAGCGCAGCACTTCGCAACAAGTCACTCGGCCAGTTTTGAGTTGCAGCATGTTAGTCATATGCTTAGATTTTCATGTATTCGGCTAGTGTGTCATACCCGGAATGAGTTTGATACTCAAAACTAGACTGGAATCTTGAACTGTTCAAGGCAAGAGTTTGCTGCCATATGCACTTTTTAGTATTCTGTTTTTAACCATTTTAATTTTCTGTTTTCTGCAGACTAAGTACATCGACGTGATTTAAATCCACGCCTACAGAGGAAAGGGTTGAATGTACCTTTTCCCATGGTACCTATCATTGCAATTGTACAACTCACTAGATGGAATTGGTACTGTCCGAAGCAGTCACCTTATTGCAAGAATATGGACAGACCTGCTATTTTCCCGTGAGCTCGAGTGGGAAAAGCCAACATGTGAATCTCAACAGGAATGCAAATTGCTTGGTACTTCCTTCAACAAAAAGACACGCACTCTTCCTGCAAGTCTCAGCTGAGCAAAAAAGAAAAACAAAGAGCCATAGCTAATGTGAACCTGTCTACTGAAGTGTTTTAAATCCATTTGAATGTTAACAAGTAACAGTTAAATGCTCATTTTTTTTTCAATACAGCTGTTCACCAAGAAATACCTGCTAAAAAAATCTTCTTCGCAATGTTCCCCAGTTCAAACACTAATGGACTTTTTCTGACTAGTGCTAGAAGGCAACTGGTGTGACTGTTACCATCCATAGTGGAGTATGAAAAGCATTTCACATTTGTTTACAAAGCATCATGGAACATCTTCTGTGTTCCATGGCATCCTTAAGTATATTCTGTTTTGCTATGCATCCAGATTTGTTTATTTTGGAGGGGTTGAAGATTTGGAATGAATCCTGACAAAGGACTGGTGGGTTTACTAGACCATTGTTTAAGTTCATGCATTACACCTTTGGAAAACTAAGCTGGGATAGTCGAACAGATCCCCAAGGTATTAAACAGCTTCTCAGGCCAGCTGTACATAGTTCATTGCTTTCTGTTCCCTGCTTTAACTTGTGCTAGGTTTCAAAGCAGTCATGTTGCAACTATTGTGTGGCCACTCACCAAGTAGGCCAAATTGTTAAACCTAGTGTGAATATAGCATAGGCTGACCCAAAGTTTAAACTTGTATGGGCAAGCTAGCTTCTCCTTGAGGTCACAAACTACAAAAATATTTGTAAACCCATGCGTTTCCTTTATCAGATATTTAATATGTTCACTCAGTTATGTCTCAGCGAATTTCATTTTACCAGGATTTTTTTTCTGTTTTTAAAAGTTGCTTAATTTCACTTTAAAAGCTATGGTGGGATTGGCTCTTGATCTACATAGGCACTATGTAAATGCACATTAAAATCCACTTTCAGGATCCCCAACTGATGGAATTTACCCTTTAATGAATATGCCGGTTTTATTCTTCCAAAAGTCATTGTATGATTTTAAAAAGTAATCACTAACAGTTCCAGTATTCCTTGTAGCTGTCCTCTGTAGGGTTAATTACATTGTTGTGACACACTGCCTTTGTAATATCACTGATATATCTCCACATCCTCTTCTGCACAGCTGCAGAGTGAATGATGCCAAATATTCATCAATAGTAATTTTGCTTGTCCGTGTCCCTTGGTCCAGTTTGCTCACAGTACACTTCTCGTGTATTCTTTTTGACCTGTGTATGTGTGTGTGTGTGATTTTTATTTTTGCTTTTTTTTGTCAGAACAGTAGCTAGTCATTTTAAGGTGTGTTTCTTTACGTTGGGTGCAATTTTGGACAGCTTAAGCTACAGAAGATTTTTCTAAATGTATAAAACTAAGAGCTGTGAGAAGGCTTAAGCAATTAAATATGTATTTTGAATAAGGAATAATGCAGCTTTAATTACTGGTGCACAATGAACTATATTTATTCTAGGTTAGAGAAATAAATTTTGGTTCCAAACAAAATTGTGCCCACATTTTATTGCAGCTCTCAAATACTTCTTAAGAAAAGATATCAACAGTGCCCGCAATAAAGAGTATAATTGAAACAGAAGTTCAGTGGATTGCTCTGAAGTACCAGTCACAAAAGATATGTAGTGCCCAATATAGAAAATGCCACTTTTTAAAGTCATCAGTTATTCAAAAGGTACTAGATGTTACTTAGCTGGTCATAACATTCAAAATATTTTAAATCTCGTTTGTTAGATCTATTTTGGGTTGCTGACTAAAACTTGTTATTTTCTTATACATATTCCTGAATTGTTGAGACGTGGTTTTATTTTAATGGTACTAAGAGATCATGGACCATGGTGCTACCTTTCAGCAGTGTGTTGAACTATAGGAAGTTATGAAATCCCCTGGCTGCTTTTAAAATATGCATCAACACTAATGTATATGCAAACATTGGTTTTCCCCCACCAAGTACAAACTAATCCAAGCTGTTGGGTGTAGTATTCATTTCACACTGTTTGTAAATTCATTGTTTGTCTGTACACTAACTCATCCAGTTTTTTAATTAAGTGTGGTTTCAGCAAAATTATGTAAGTGTTTATTAAATCCAATTAATCCAGGTTATCAAAAGTTTACAGTTTCAGTGAGGGATTAGTCTGATACACAGAAAAGCAATGTGTTTGACCACTTGAAGGTGTTTACATCAAAATCCTTGCCATCAGTTGGCTATTTTCGTTTTAATTTACTGTTCAACTATAAAGAAAGCTGGTTCTACTTGGAAGGGGAGGGCAAATAGAGAAAGTGGAGTGGGGGCGTGGGCAGCAGTGGTGGATGGTTAGAGGTTGGTTGTCTCATGGCATAAGATGAGTCAGTTTACTATGCCATAAAGTTATAGGAGCCAAGATGGCTTCTCATGTTCTTCATAATACTCTTTGGTCCCCTCCTTCCCCACCCAGCAGCGCTAGAGGTTTATGATGTTGCCATTGGATGTCTGGAAATCTGAAGCCCTTCTAGATGTAGGGAAAGGGAATTTTGGAATTGTGTGCTCATTACCTGTTTGCTTGCCCTCTTGATCTGAGGATAGTATGTAGGTTGGGGAGGCAATATTTTTTAAATTAGGAGAACCATTTGGATGATTAGCAAAGGATTAAGTAACTAGTTTCTATTATATCTACATGCAGTAAATTGGCCATTTTTTTTACTTTTATTACAGTACTTATTTAAAGATCATACTGTATTGGTAGCTTATTTTCTACTGAGACAGTTAACCATCCTAGGTTCACTGTGTTGAGCCATGTTTCAGAACACTCCTAAAACAGATCTTAATAAAATTGATTTTATCGGAAGGAATGCTCCTAATTAAGTAACCATTAACATAAAATGGTTTCTTCAGCCAGTCAAATATGACATTACCAATTTCTGTTGCTATTTTGTCTAGTTCAGAGTGTGTAGCCATTCTATAACATATGCATTGCCCCCCAGTTCCAGTACTCACTTTCTGTATTAAATATATTTTCATGTGGGGAAAAATGGTCCAAAAATATTTAACTATTATCACTTTTTGTAGTAATTATTAACTTGAAGGAGAAGGCAACTCTAGGAATGGATGGGTTTGCATGGGTCTTTATTATGTCCACTGCTTTAAAAATATCTTTTTTTTTTCAGGATTTCTCTGTTATGCCTAATATCTCTTTCATTTCATTGAAATTGGCAGACCAGAGTGATTTAAGCCAATGCTTTTTGAGAATCTATTTCTGAATATAGATGTTTTGATGATTTCATGATCTGTCAGTTTTTAGACTGATCGTTAACAAGCACACCTTCTACGATCAGGGGTCGTGGAGTGGTCTGAAAGCAGATTGATTCAATGTCTTCTCTATTGGGTACTTAAATATTTCAAGGTAGTCTCCATGGCTTGTGTCACCCAGCTTGTCCATTTTAAGTCCACAACAGAAGAAATGAAAAGAAAAATCACAAATGCTGAAAATCTCAGGTTAAATACAACACAGCTAGTGAAGAAACAAGTGTTTTACACCTTGGGCACAACTAGAAATAAAAATTTGATCATCTAGCACTTCCCTTCTCATTCAAGCCTGCACCAACCACCAAGAATATGGTAGTAAAGGTGATATGCATTATTAAGGATTTTATATACATATAGTAAAAATATGACCCACATTTAGTTGCGCAGTTCACATGGCATCATAACTGGAAAAGTTCCAGTGACTGTCAGCAGTACCCTAAGATTTGTTTACTTACATAAACTCCTTGTCGCATATGATGGTTGTACTGAGTAATTTTAAAATGCTGTGTGATGAGACTGTTCGCATTGTAGAGGCAGAGCGATGTTGGAAAGGCAATAAAGGCGGTTACAGTGATTATGAAGTAGGAAAAATAGTATGTTGCATTGTGCAACAAAGTTAAGTTGTTTTCTCTGGCATCACATTGCTGGTAAATTTTACAGTATATATTTGTACAAATAACCGGTTCTAGACCTGTAACAGGATAGTGAGGCTTTACAGTTTGTACTAGCGACTGCAGATCACACCAGTGCTAACAAAGGTACAAATACTACATGCTGGCTTTGTACTACAGACAGTACTATATGAATTGTAATAGTGAGGTACGAATTCTAGATACTGACCCATCCCAATGAGTACTTTGTGGTTCAGTGATAATTATAGACACCAGATACTGCATGAATCTGTAATAATAGAGATAGGAATACATTCTGTTAAGAGATCTATGCTGGTTTTTAAATAAAATTCTAAAAAGTGGGGGGTTGGTTTGTGGGTTTCACGCTACGCATTCACTAAGACCACTATAGTTCAACTTAAGGGGTTTTGAATCCTATATAGTTTCCTAAATTTAGTATAGGTAGAGATAATATACGAGTATCAGTGGGTACTGAATTAAAATGTAACAGATCTAACTGGACTGGTACATTCTGGTACTTATGGTTTTTTGAGTTCTTTTTGATAGTTATGAAATAGCCAACATACGCTGAGAAAGGATTACCAGCATCATCATGCAGTTTAGCTAATAAATCAAACAATTGGGTCCTGAAGGTTACTAGTGCACGAAACTAAGCACTGATGACCTGTGTGCTGATTTCATACAGTAATCTCAAAAGCCAACTTCTGGCTAAATAGTTATGGCATACGCAATATGCAATTCTATTTTCCTTGATCTACTTGTAGCTTATAGAGTTACTAAATTACTCAGTATTGTGCTGGAAAACTATTTCCAGATAAGGATTTACATATCACTTGATAGGTATGGAAGAAATAATTTCAAAAAAATTACTAGTGGTGGAAAGCAACATAAAAGCAAATGAGGGCAGGTACCTGCTTCCATGTGAAGGAAAAGGTATAAGTGATGAAGTTAGTAATTTGTAGATTTCGTCAAAAGTCAGCTAACTCTTTTGCAACCTTTTGTCAGTACATTGGTCAGTACCCATCCTGTTTGTGCAAGAAAAGGCTACTTTCCTTGCCATCTTTTCCATCATGGTTGGAAATTGCACAAATCCTGGAAAAGCGAGTGGGTGGGGTGGAGTGGAATGAAGTACAGTTCTCATTGGTCACCAGGACCATTATTGAAAACTGTTCCAAATTACTGTAACCTGGCTGTATAAATGATTGGTTCATAATTTCTTGTAAGTGCATTGTTGGGGAAGGAGAATTGCTTATGGTCCTTTTCATTATAGCATATGCAGGTGTCTTTCCTCATTTCGTGCATACAAAATAAAAGTTGCATCTTCCAGACAATAGTATGCTGCTGTATAATAAAAGAAAACAAAGATGGAACAATTGTATTCCTTCTGTAAATTAATTTGACAAATGGACATAGTTTTTTTGGCTGTACAGAAAAGCAGACAGTTGATACTCTATATATTGCTATTCCTGCACCATACACGACAGAAGGTTAAAAATATCTAACTTTATCTTGCTGTGTCTTCCACTGTAAATATTGTTTAGCAGTTTAATGTTAATCCACCATGTCTGTGAATGGGAGACTGGCTTAGAGTTCTGTATAGTGTTTATATTTATCACAAATGCTTTCCATAGAGCTACATGCAATAAAATTGTGTTCATGTTATTGCTTGCATCTCTTGTGTAATTTACTATGTTTTCATTTTTGCATTGTTTTCCTTTTTGAGCTCCAGGGGTTGAGCGGGTGGGTTGGTGAACTGCTTTTATACCTCTCGTGATCTGGTTCCTAGTTGACCTTTTCAGTTTGTGCAAAAGCCCCTCTATTTCATATGTGTAAAGTCAAAGCTTTCATTTTATAATACGATAGTGCAAAGTATTGGAGCAGCAGCACATAATGTGCCAGTGGAGGACCCTCTTATTTGGTTCAGCACTGATGCATTTCAGATGTTTGCGAGAAATCAATAGATTTATGGATACTAATAACATCAAGGGATATGGGGATAGTGGGGAAAAATGGCATGAAGTTAGGTGATCAGCCATGATCTGTTTGAATGGCGGAGCAGGCTTGATGGACTGAGTGGACTACTCCTACTCCTGCTCCTATTTCCTATGTCCTGTAGCAAAGTGTTAGGTGCACACCTGCTCAGTTCTTTGTTCAATAAGGTAATGTTATTTTAGTTTGATGAACAAACTGGCTCAATTGGGGGGCTTGTATCAAGGTGTAGAAAGAGCTGGGCCTTCCTACAGTGGTCATATTCATTATCTGGTACGTTGACTAGTTTCCTCTCCTTACTCATTTTATCATATCTTCTGCACCAGTTTTTACTCAACCAGCCCTTCACCTCCACCTTTTTGATGTGCACGTCCTCAGCAAAACCTTAGCTGTCTCCCATCCTAGTCATTTTTCCACCCCCAAGAGGCACAAATTTGAACATAGCTGGCACAAAATGGCTTTGCTATTGAGCCATGTTCTATAAAGATGGAACATCAAGGCATTAATGCGTGGCTTAACTGACCACAATACAGTGTACACAGTAACCATTTTAAAGTAGAAAATTCCTATTCACATCTGTTATTTGCAATTGCAATGGGTGGTAGCAATGCACAAATGACTGTTCTGCAGTGGTGACCAAGTACAGATTTAACTACATATTTTATCTGTAAAGTACTACCAAAGGGTTAAAACAATTCTCACTAAACAATTATGAAGTTGATTAGAAGCACATCTTGTACTGTGTGTAATTTTGTTGTAGTGTACCATTTGTGTTGTGTTTATGGAACTTTATTTAACCACGTAATTTCGCCTTGGCTTGTAGAAGTCATCGTAGTAACAACATGTTATCTAACAACCTCTGTTACCAACAAGGAACTGATGTCATTTCCAATGGAGACAAACATTTTCTTTGTTTCAGCACAAGAAGCAGGATGAGCACTGGCCTCAAACTGAAGTTACAACATCCCCTTTTTTTCTGTTGGCTGCCACAGACAGCGATTGCGAAAAATAATGTTACAAAATTACCAGTTTGCTGACATAAGCCGATACAAACAGATCAGACTCTGCAGCTATTGCAAATGTTCTATTGCTGCAACAACAATTTCCTTTTTCTTTATTTAACCCCAATTAATTTTTTGAAAAACTTTCTATTTCTTTCTTTACATCCTATTCTTTACGTAACATCCTACATGACTCTGACCATGGTAACAAACCCTCTTCATCCTTCTCATCCTGTGCAGCCTTTGACACGGTTAACCACATGATCCCCCTCCAAAATCTGTCCTCTGCTGTGTATCTGAGAATGACTGCCTTCACATAGTTTTATTCCTATCCAGTTATAGTCAAAGAATCTTCCCACTCCCAAACTGCCACCTCTGGGATTGCCCGAAGATTTTTCCTCCGCTCCTTCCTATTTCTCATCTACATGCAGCTTCTCAGCAATATCATTTGAAAACACATCGGCTTCCACATGTACACTGCCTAAACCCAGCTCCATCACCACCTCTCCTTAACAGATCATAGGTAGTGGGGGAGTTATGTTGCTTGTCTGACGTCCAGTATTGGGTGAGCAGACATTTCCAGCAATTAATATTGGGATAGCCAAAATGATTGATTTTGGTCCCTGCCACAAACTGTTCCCGAGCATCTAACTCCAGTCATCTCCCTGGACATTGCATGAGGCTGAGTCAAACTATTTATAACCTTGGTGTCCTATTTGCTGCTGAAACCTTCATCCATACTTTTGTATGTGATGTCACAAGGTGAATTGAAATTTTGATTTTCACCATATTCTAACGTGAAAATTGCTGAAAATAGAGACCTGTTGTTGAAGCTATTCGTCTTGCACTCATCAGGACAATAGGCAAGAATAACCAATGTAAGGGAAAACAACAGCTTATACTGCATGAGAAGAGAGTGCTAATTGGTTGGCAAGTGAGCTTTGATTGGTAGAGGCGTTGCCATGGTGAATGCACTCGTTTATGGTGACTGACCGTTAACCACCAAGCTTTGTTTGAAATTTAAGCCAGGCAGCTTGACTGGTCAAGGCATTGCCCTGAGGAATGAACCGGCAAATGGCTGTCACTTATTTTGTTCAGCTGAAACAGGTGCTATGTGTACATGTTCTTTCTGTGTGCAAAGAACAGGGCCCTATGTATTAATATATGTAGCTTCCAGTAGGTGCAAATGCGCCACACTGCGAGCCCCACTGACTACCTTAAATTGGTTGTCAGCGTAATTCTTAGCACGCTGCGGATTATTTAGCAAATGTTGTCCAATTGCAGAGTCACATCTAATTTTGGACACTTGAATAGTGAGGTTCAGTTGTCGTAAATAGTTAAAGTAAGAAAAGCAATAAGATTAATCTTAACTTGCACTGCTGCAAATTTTCTAAATGTAGTCATAAATTAGACACTGAGTTAGGCATATTTAGTTTTACTTTGAGATTTAGAGAAAAATACTCGTCCATTTTCTTCAAAGAAACTGTAATTTTGTGTTTCTAAAGTTATGGACGCAACCATCCCTAGTTTAATATGCTCTCTGTATAATCATTGCAAATTACTGTGTGCCCTGCTGATGAGTTGTCAACCTCGCCACCTATTGGTGTTAACTAGAACAGCAGCAGTGAGTCATAGTGATACAGCACTGAAACAGGCCCTTCGGCCCACCGAGTCTGTGCCGACCAGCAACCACCCATTTATACTAATCCTACATTAATCGTAGGGAGTCATAGAATTGCAGTCGTCCCTAATTTTTTTTGTCAAAGAATAAAGTTAAAATTAGAAATGTGTTTATTCCAATATTAATATTTCAGGTGCAAAGTGAGACATTTTGTTTTATCTTTCCAAATCTTTTTTATTGGTCATTTATCCAAGGTCTGTAAATTATCCTCACTCTTCAGGTCACCGAGGCTCATGCCTCTGCTGCCGTATCGGTAGATGGGCCACTGACCAGGTTCTGCCCTGCCAATGTTCTTACTGGCTAGCTGACTATATTAGGCGGTGCTTTTCCTCTTTGGTAAGAGTCCCTGCAGTTCAAAATTGGGAACTGAACATATGGAATAGGAGCAGGAGTAGGCCATCTGGCCTGCTCTGTTATTTAATCCGATCATGTCTGATCATCTACCTCCCAATGTTATTTTCCCGCACTATCGCCATATCCCTTGATATCTTCAATATCTAGAAATCTATCAATCTCTGCCTTGAACATGCTCAATGGGGTTCATAGCTCCACCTTTTACACCCTGGCACTGCATGTCGATGCTCCAAAAGCTCAATGCCTCTGGCAAAAACTACAGCTTCAAATTCACACCAACCAGTGAAGGAAAAAATAATTACTATTTGGGGTATTTTACCCTGTTAGGCCAGTACTATTGAGGTATAGCACCACAATTCTGGTCATCTCTTGAAAATTGTCCCCCAAAGCATAAACATGGATGTAGCAGCCAACAGAATGCAACAAGTAGAAATCCTCTGAATGTGTTCTTCTTGGCCAGTAGGGCAAGAGATCTCTTTCCATAAACATCAACACGCACTGTTAATGCTGCCCTACAAGTATTTTTTTAAAAAAAGGTAAATTTTACAAATAGTTTCAATGAAAATAGAGATGGAAAGAATTCATAACTAAATTAGCCTCGTTCAGTACTTAAAATCAGCAGCCAGCTGCTTTTACATGCAGCAGCCCTTTTGATTCATGATGCACTCTGCTGAGGGGAAGCTAGGTAAGTACACAAGGGAGAAAGGAGTAGACGGATATGCTGATGGGGTTAGTTGAAGTAGCGTGGGAGGAGGTTCATGCGGAACATAAACGCTGGCATAGGCCAGATGGACTGAATGACCTGTATCTGCTGTAAAGTTGATGTAATTCTGTCCCAGGTTAAGAAAAATGTGTTAAATTTCTGCGAAGTGTCTGCACTTTTATACATTTAAAGCAATTAGTTCTTTAAAAAGTTTGACCAAATTCCCCCTCCCTCTCCTGAAACTTGAAGAAAGGCTATCAAAATAAAATGAGTACTCTAAAGCCCCCAAATGTAAGCAGAGAAGGCTGGAGAAACTTTGCATAAATTAAACATCCATTAATTTCTACCTTGATGGACATTTTGGCCCAAAAAAATTGCTAAGTGTATGTACTTTCAACATTCTGTGTAAACTCAATCCTGCAGTTCATATTATCCAGCAGTTAGCAGCATCAGACATTCAGCAGTGCTAATGTCTCGATACGTTAAAAAAAAACCTTGCTATAAACAAGACACTACCAGCAGTCTGGCCCTGGCAAATTTCTCTCTGCTAATCTTGTAAAGTAATAATTGTATCCTGTGTTCTGCACTCCACTCCAGATTAGAGCACACAGGGAAGTCATTGAGTGCTGGAACTCCCTTCCTGTTCCCATTTAGCAAATTGAGTCAATCTGATTCGGAAGTTACAGCTTGGCCAAGACTAATTTGATTGTAGTTGGCATTACGCCTGGAGTCAAGTAAGTCAAACCAGATTAGTTTATTTCAGAGAGAAACTATTTTCATCGTTCCAGGATCAAAATCTACCACTTGTCTACAAAAAGTAATAAAAAGGAGTAAGTCATTATTTAAACGAACATGTTAACTACGAAAAGAGAGTTCTATCAAGTGTTGATAGTTTACAAACCAAACCATGTGATCAAAAGAACAGAGCAGAGGGACACACAAAATTCTTTGTCAAATGAAAATCTTTATAGTGGGATTATCCTCTCAGCTAACTGTTCTTCAGCATTGCCATTCCTCGTGGAATGAATGAATTTGTCACCTTATGGGAGCCTTGGCCAGTGCTGTAGCAATTTGACAAATACACAGAAGGGGGAAAAAAATGCATTTAAGCCAATATGGCTTAATATGTGATACTGGTAGTGTACATTCAGACTATAACTGTACATTGATGTCAAGCAATTTTGCTGCTCTAGTTATAGTGTAAATACAACCTAAATTTGGGTTCTGATGAAAGGTCACAGACTTGAAACGTTAAGGCGGCAATGATGGAAAATGTGATCCTTTAGCACTTCATTAAAATATGTACTTCCAATTTTTAGGCATGCTCTTCCAAGGTCTGCTGTCACTCCTGGTGGAAAAGCCAACACACGGAAACATGGGTACTCCAAATGTTCTTTCCCGAAATTACTCTACTTTGAAAGGACAAAATCTGTAATTGCAGTGCTTGCTGTTTTTCACAATTCAATATTGTATTAAAGTTTCGCATCCCCACCCACTACACAACCAAAATCATGCTTTACTGGGCCACCGTGATACTGTGCATGGTGACAAAGCAATATTGTTGTATGCTCTGTGCCGCAAAGGATTTAAAAAAAGAGGGAGGAAGTTCCCTGCTACTTCAGTGGGTAAATTAAGGTAAAGGTAGAAAAGTCTGTGGGCTAGCACTGTATAAGAACTAACAACGCTTCAAATACATTGAGGGAAAAGGCCAGTACTCATGAATGTATGGACAGAATTTGATTTCCTGGATTCATCAATCCTCTGCCAATAGCACTGCACAGCTCTGCTACACTACACTGCATCCCTCAGCTGCCGTGACTGCTGAACCATTCGATTCACTTCCAATTTGAGCTAACCTGTTCCAGCCTAAATTATCCATCCTCCTATCTACTGCTGTTAGCCTGCTGAGCTTCAAGATTGTACCTCAGTTTTATTCGGCTGCTGTGCTAGGTCCTGGCAGAAATCAGCCTTCCTTTGCCTCAACCCATCTGCTGCTGAAACTCATCCATGTATTTGTCACTTCCAAACTAGGCTGTTCCAATGCTCCCCTGGCCAACCACCAATCCTGAGCTGTAAACTTCAGCTCATGCTGTCCATGTTTTATCTTGCACCAAGTCTGTCCTTGCTGACCTATGTTGGCTGCCAGACCTCATACTTCCAACTTACAATTCTAATTATGTTTAGATCACTATGTGACTTTGCCCTCTTTATCTCTGCAACCTTTTCCAGCTCCCCAAAACTCACTGTTCCTCTGACTCTGGTCTCTTGTGCATCCTTCTCTCCCTTTACCCCACCATTGATGGCTGTACCTTCTGCCTTCTAGGCACCATGGTCTAGAATTTTCATCCTGAACCTCTCTAATTCTCCCCTTCCTCTTTTAACACCCTCCTTAAAACCCATCTCTTTGATCAAGCTATTTGTGACATATTGTAATAGCTGAGCATTTGTTATTCTGCCTCTCTGCTGCCCTCTGTTAGGGAGGTGTAAATAAAGTTCAACAATGGCTGCTCACAGTAAGACCTGACGCTAGACTTAGTGAATACATGGCAGAAAGATGATGATGAAATGGGATTGATTTTTTTTTTACATTTCATTCGAGAGATTATGGTCTGAAGAATATTGTGACACTTTGGAACTCCCAAAGTCAATTTTGAGAAATTTTGGGCGAGTTGGTCGATTGCTTCTGATGTGCCTGCATGTCCTGTTCAAGTACAACTCTGAGTCAGCACGGTATGTCATTGAAAAAAAAATGGCACTGGAGACGTATTTTGGGACAATGGGGGAATTCAACCCTAATAAAAAGGACTGGTGTAATTATGAACTAAGGTTACACATTTGGCTAAAAGCTAATAAAATAGTGGATGAGGATAAAGTGAAAGTTTTTCTCACCATGATGGGGCCAGATGCTTTTGAGGTGGTGTTTAACTAATGTTGCCCATGAGGCCTCAATACTTTGGACTATTTTGAAATTAATGAGATTCTCGAGTTATGTTATAGCACAACTAAGAATGAAATTGCCATGTGAGTTGAATTGCATAAAAGGAAGCGGTTCCCAAGTGAGTCTATTGCAGATTGTATTCTTGAATTAAAGAAACTTTCATCACTGTGGTTATGGCGCAAACTTAGAAGTCAACCTTACAGAAACATTCGTTGGAGGTCTAAAAACAGTAAAATGCAGGCCAAGCTTTGAGTAAAGGAAATTAAGCTGACGTGGAAGGAGGCCTTCGATGAGGCCACAGCCATGGAAAAGGCAGGAAGAGAGAGTAAGAAGTTCTTAAGAGATTGTAAGCAAGTTATTTTCCTGAGCCAGCAGGGAGGTCCACTGAATTTCAGCAGGAATCAGGCAACAGCAGCCAAGTTTATAGACACAGAGTCAGAAATTTAGATACTACATTTGCCATGATAGACACCAACCATCTAAATGCCCCCATTTCCAGTCAAAGTGCCTGTAGGGAAAGTCTGTCATATCCAGTAGTGGAGGAAACAGTACTGCTCCAGGTCATGGTAAAGCTCCAGGTCAAGGTCATAGTAGACCTAAAGCTAGTTCAGGAGCCTGGAAGTCCTCAAATGCGCACATGATAGATATGGAAACGGAAGTTGATGTTGTCGAGCAGGAAGATCAAGAGTTGTACTCAATCAGTGAGCAAGAAAAACAGCACGTGGAAGATGAGAGTTAAAGGGCTGAGAATATAAGTCCAGTGGCCATGGTAAAAATGAAAGTCAGAGATTCGCAATTTACTTTCATTGTTGATACAGCTGCAGCAGTGTCTGTTACCTCGGAAGGAGAGTACAAAAAGTTCCAAAGCCACATTCCCTTAAGGAAAGCTGGTGTGAAACTGACTAGTTATTCCAATAACAGTATCCCAGTGTTAGGTGAAGTTAGTGTTAGGGTGGAATACAATGATGCTTCTTATTATAGGTCGTAGGAGGAGGGAACAAATCTCCCTGATGCAAGAAATTGACTTGAGAAAATACACTTAAAGTGGGCTGAGTTATTTACAATGGGGATCAGTAAGAGAAGGTCTGACATTGAGGAAGTGAAAACCGATTCTGATCTGATTGGGCATCCATGAGGTGCTGTGGGCCATCAACAGCAGCAGAATTGTACTCAACCACAATATGTAACCTCATGTCCGGAATAACCCCCACTCTACCATTACCAGCGAGCCAGGGGATCAACCCTAGTTCAATGAAGAGTGCAGGAAGGCACGTCAGGAGCAGCACCAGGCATACCTCAAAATGAGGTGTCAACCTGGTGAAGCTACAACCCAAGACTACTTGCGTATCAAACAGCATAAGCAGCATATAATAGAGCGAGGCGATGCCACAACCAGATCAGATAAAAGCTCTGCAGCCCTGCCACATCCAGTCATGAATGGTGGTGGACAATTAAACAACTAACAGGAGGAGGAGGCTCCACGAATATCCCCATTCTTAATGATGGGGGCGCCCAGCACATCAGTGCAAAAGATAAGGCTGAAGTACTTGCAACAATCTTCAGCCAGAAGTGCCGAGTGGATGACCCATCTTGGCCTCCACCTGAAGTCCCCAGCATCACAGATGACAGTTTTCAGCCATTCGATTCACTCCACGTAATATCAAGTCACACGGGATCAGAGGTGAGCTGGCAAGATGGATACAGAACTGGCTCAGTCACAGAAGACAGAGGGTAGCAGCGGAAGGGTGCTTTTCTGAATGGAGGGATGTGACTAGTGGTGTTCCGCAGGGATCAGTGCTGGGACCTTTGCTGTTTGTAGTATATATAAATGATTTGGAGGAAAATGTAGCTGGTCTGAGTAGTAAGTTTGCGGACGACACAAAGGTTGGTGGAGTTGCGGATAATGATGAGGATTGTCAGAGGATACAGCAGGATATAGATCGGTTGGAGACTTGGGAGGAGAAATGGCAGATGGAGTTCAATCCGGACAAATGTGAGGTAATGCATTTTGGAAGGTCTAATGCAGGTGGGAAGTATACAGTAAATGGCAGAACCTTTAGGAGTATTGACAGGCAGAGAGATCTGGGCGTACAGGTCCACAGGTCACTGAAAGTGGCAATGCAGGTGGATAAGGTAGTCAAAAAGGCATACGGCATGCTTGCCTTCATCGGTCGGGGCATAGAGTATAAAAATTGGCAAGTCATGCTGCAGCTGTACAGAACTTTAGTTAGGCCACACTTAGAATATTGCGTGCAATTCTGGTCGTCACACTACCAGAAGGACGTGGAGGCTTTGGAGAGGGTACAGAAGAGGTTTACCAGGATGTTGCCTGGTCTGGAGGGCATTAGCTATGAGGAGAGGTTGGATAAACTCGGATTGTTTTCACTGGAACGACGGAGGTGGAGGGGCGACATGATAGAGGTTTACAAAGTTATGAGCGGCATGGACAGAGTGGAAGAATCAGTTACTAGGGGACATAGGTTTAAGGTGAGAGGGGCAAAGTTTAGAGGGGATGTGTGAGGCAAGTTCTTTACACAGAGGGTGGTGAGTGCCTGGAACTTGCTGCCGGGGGAGGTGGTGGAAGCAGGTACGATTGTGTGGGGTATGACTCCAATCAGCAGAGAGTTTTCCCCCTGATTCCCATTGACTCCAGTTTAGCTAGGGCTCCTTGATGCTATACATGGTCAAATGCTGCCTTGATGTCGAGGGCAGTCACTCTCACCTCACCTTCCAAACCTGCGACCTCCACCACCTAGAAGGGCAAGGGCAGCAGTTGCATGGGAACACCACTGCCTGCAAGTTCTCCTCCAAGCCACACACCATCCTGACTAATAATTTTATCGCCCTTCCTTCACTGTCGCTGGGTCAAAATCCTGGAACTCCCTTCCTAACAGCACAGTGGGTGTACCCACCCCACATGGACTGAAGCAGTTCAAGAAGGCAGCTACCACCACCTTCTCAAGGGCAATTAGGGGTGGGCAATAAATGCTGTCCTAGTCAGCGATGCCCACATCCTATGAATGAATTTTAAAACATTCAATTTTAGCTATTGAGTTACCTGTCAATTAGTTCAATGACATTTCAGTGTCTGCCAGAGAAATTTCTGAAGAAGCATGCAAGGATGTGGTGTTCAGTACAGTACTTAATTATGTCATGGATGGATGGCCTGAAGAGTGTGATGATGAGAAATTGTAGGAGTATTTCACATGTAGAAATGAACTAAGTGTAGATCATGGCTGTCTCCTGTGGGGATTAAAAGTTATTATTCCACCAAGGTTTCAGGAGAAATTGTTCGAGGAACTTCATCAAGAGCACACAGGAATAGTCCATATGAAAGCAGTAGCAAGAAGCTATTTTTGGTATCCAAAGGTAGATAGAGATATTGAAAAGTTGTGCAATGTGTTTCAGGATGAAAATGACCAAACCAATGTTCCTTTCACTCCATGGTCAAACACAAGGAAACCGTGGGAACGAGTCCATGTCAATTTCTTTGAAACGGAAGGGAAAGAGTATTTTGTTTTGGTCAATAGCTATAACAAGTGACTAAATATTGAGTCTATGCCCAATACCATAAGTGCTAAAACTACTGAGATTTTGAAAGGTTGGTTTGCAATTCATGTGTTGCCAGAAGTGTTGATGTCAGGTAATGATCCACAGTTTATGTCAGAAGAGTTTGAAATATTTCTGAGTAAGAATGCAGTAAAACACACTCTAATACCACCATATCACCCAGCATTGAATGGTGCTGCAGAAAGTGTACAAATTGTGAAGAAGTATTTGCTAGGTGCCAAACTAGGCAGTAATTTCCATATTTCTCTTCAACACAGGCTAGACAATTTTCTGCTGTCTTATAGAATAATACCACTGTCGACAACAGGTTTCTCACCTTACGAATTAGTGCTTAAACACGCTCCTAGGACAATGTTTAGTTTGCTTAAGCCTGATGTCAATGGCAAAGTAAGACAAAAGCAAGACAGAATGACTGAGTCATGATACTCGAGGCATGCAATTTAGAGAGTTCAGTGTCGTTCAGAAGGTCATGGTGAAAAATCATCAAGGTGATAAGGAGAAGTGTGTGTTTGGCGCTGTTGTAAAAAGACTAGGTGCATTCCCATATCTAGTGAGGATTGGAGAGAGACTTCATCAGCGTCATATAGATAATTTGCTTGAAAGAGGAAATCTGACAGAGGGAGAGCATGAGAAACCTCCTATAGTCCAAATTCCTACAATCCCAAGTAAAAGTCAGAAAGCAAGTGCAAGTCACAAAGAAACTGAAAGTTTGCCAGTATCATAGAATCCACTGGTAGAGCAAAGTGAGTCAGTGTCTTTTATTAAGACTAATCAATTTCACAGCCCCAACCATTAAGTGGAGTTGGTAGTCAAAGTCAAAGTTCAGGGTTGACAGTCTGAGATGTTGAAAGAACAGAGTCAAGCTAATGAAGATGATGTCCAGGAGTAACTGAAAGCTAACATGCAGGTACAGCAAGCCATTAAAAAAACAAATGGCTTTTATTACAGGAGGATTTGAGTATAGGAGTAAAGATGTCTTACTGCAATTATATAGAGCCTTGGTGAGTTCGCACCTGGAACATTGTGTGCAGTTTTGGTCTCCTTACTGAAGGAAAGATATACTTGCCATAGAGGGATTGCAATGAAGGTTCACCAAACTAATTCCTGGGATGGAGGAATTGTTCTATGAGGAAAAATTTAATAGACTGGGCCTTTATTTCTGGAGTTCAGAAGAATGAAAGATGATCTCATTCAAACATACAAAATTCTTACAGGGCTTGACAGGGTAGATGCAGGAAGGATGTTTCCCCAGACTGGGGAGTCTAGAACCAGGGGACACAGTCTTAGAATAAGGGGCAGGCCATTTAGGACTGAGATGAGGAGGAATTTCTTCACTCAGAGGGTGGTGAATCTTTGGAATTACCTGACCCAGAGGACTGTGGAGGCTCAGCAATTGAGTATGTTCAAGACAGCGAGCGATAGATTTTTATCTATAAACATCAAGGGATTCGGGAATAGTGCAGGAAAATGGTGTTGAAGTAGAAGTTGGAGTAGATCTCACTGAATGGCAGAGTGGGCTCAAAGGGTTGAATGGGCTACTCCCTACTCCTGTTTCTTATGTTCTTATATCTAGACAGAAAGAGAATGACGCCAGATAAGGTTAATTGAAAGTATATAAGACGGAAGCAGAAATCAGTTGTTCTTTTCATTACATCTTGTCAAATGATATTTTTGTTAAAGCCATACTGGTGTTAAGGAAAAACAATTTTTTTACATGTAAATTATTGGTCATATGTTTTAGTTGTGATTACAGTAACAACAAGCATGCAGCGCAACCTGTTAAATTTCAGGTATGGTATTCTGGAAAATTATGCACATGTACTTTTTACATTTTAATGTATAAGTTTTTTTAAGTGGGAGTGTAATATATTGTAATAGCTGAGCATTTGTTTTACTGCCTCTCTGCTGCCCTCTCTGTTTTCGAGGTATAAATAAAGTTCGACAATGGCTGCTTACAGTACGATCTCATGTTCGACTTCGTGAATGCACAGCACTATTGATTACTCTTTCTAATATAGCTGTCTCTGGCTCTGTCTGTTTTGGTCTGATTACACTTCTATGAAGCATGTTAGGATTTTTTTTGTGTTAAAATTGCAATGTATATATATGTAAGCTGTTACTAAATTTGCATAATTGATAATGTACTCTTGATAACTGGTTCCATTTGCTCTGGCCTTAACTGCTTTTTCGGCCCAGTTACTTCCTCTGCCCTATCCGCAAATGCATCTCAAAGCATCCCGATGAGAATATGACTAGGATTTTTACAGTCCTAAGAAAATAGGCTTAGTTAGAGGTTAAAAGTTCCTTAAGATAGTGTTATGATCCTGTAGTTTTTATTTCTTTTCCGGGAAGTATGCAGTGTGCCTTTAAGGCTGTAACAGGATCAGTACTGCTTTAAGGCAACAAGAACAAAGAACAAAGAACAGTACAGCACAGGAACAGGCCATTCGGCCCTCCAAGCCTGCGCCGATCTTGATGCCTGCCTAAACTAACACCTTCTGCACTTCCGGGGCCCATATCCCTCTATTCCCTTCCTATTCATATATTTGTCAAGATGTCTCTTAAACGTCGCTATCGTATCTGCTTCCACCACCTCCCCTGGCAGCAGGTTCCAGGCACTCACCACCCTCTGTGTAAAAAACTTGCCTCGCACATCCCCTCTAAACTTTGCCCCTCGCACCTTAAACCTATGTCCCCTAGTAACTGACTCTTCCATCCTGGGAAAAAGCTTCTGACTATCCATTCTGTCCATGCTGCTCATAACTTTGTAAACCTCTATCATGTCGCCCCTCCACCTCCGTCGTTCCAGTGAAAACAATCCGAGTTTTTCCAACCTCTCCTCATAGCTAATGCCCTCCAGACCAGGCAACATCCTGGTAAACCTCCTCTGTACCCTCTCCAAAGCCTCCACGTCCTTCTGGTAGTGTGGCGACCAGAATTGCACGCAATATTCTAAGTGTGGCCTAACTAAGGTTCTGTACAGCTGCAACATGACTTGCCAATTTTTATACTCTATGCCCCGACCGATGAAGGCAAGCATGCCGTATGCCTTCTTGACTACCTTATCCACCTGCGTTGCCACTTTCAGTGACCTGTGGGTCTGTACGCCCAGATCTCTCTGCCTGTCAATACTCCTAAGGATTCTGCCATTTACTGTATACTTCTCACCTGCACTAGACCTTCCAAAATGCATTACCTCACATTTGTCCGGATTAAACTCCATCTGCCATTTCTCCGCCCAAGTCTCCACCGATCTATATCCTGCTGTATCCTCTGACAATCCTCATCATTATCCGCAACTCCACCAACCTTTGTGTCGTCCGCAAACTTACTAATCAGACCAGCTACATTTTCCTCCAAATCATTTATATATACTACAAACAGCAAAGGTCCCAGCACTGATCCCTGCGGAACACCACTAGTCACATCCCTCCATTCAGAAAAACACCCATCCACTGTTACCCTCTGTCTTCTGTGACTGAGCCAGTTCTGTATCCATCTTGCCAGCTCACCTCTGATCCCGTGTGACTTCACCTTTTGCACCAGTCTGCCATGCGGGACCTTGTCAAAGGCTTTACTAAAGTCCATATAGACAACATCCATCGCCCTTCCCTCATCAATCATCTTCGTTACCTCCTCAAAAAACTCAATCAAATTAGTAAGACATGACCTGCCCTTCACAAAACCATGCTGTCTCTCGCTAATAAGTTCATTTGTTTCCAAATGGGAGTAAATCCTGTCCCGAAGAATCCTCTCTAATAGTTTCCCTACCACTGACGTAAGGCTCACCGGCCTATAATTTCCTGGATTATCCTTACCACCCTTCTTAAACAAAGGAACAACATTGGCTATTCTCCAGTCCTCTGGGACCTCACCTGTAGCCAATGAGGATGCAAAGATTTCTGTCAAGGCCCCAGCAATCTCTTCCCTTGCCTCCTCAGTATTCTAGGGTAGATCCCATCAGGCCCTGGGGACTTATCTACCTTAATGCTTTGCAAGACACCCAACACCTCCTCCTTTTTGATAATGAGATGACTGAGACTATCTGCACTCCCTTCCCTAGGCTCATCATCCACCAAGTCCTTCTCCTTGGTGAATACGGATGCAAAGTACTCATTTAGCACCTCACCCATTTCCTCTGGCTCCACGCATAGATTCCCATCTCTGTCCTTGAGTGGGCCAACCCTTTTCCTGGTTACCCTCTTGCTCTTTATATATGTATAAAGAGCCTTGGGATTTTCCTTAATCCTGTTTGCCAATGACTTTTAATGACCCCTTTTAGCCCTCCTAACTCCTTGCTTAAGTACCTTCCTACTGTCTTTATATTCCTCAAGTGCTTCATCTGTTCCTAGCCTTCCAGCCCTGACAAATGCTTCCTTTTTCTTTTTGACTAGGCTCACAATATCCCGTGTTATCCAAGCTTCCCGAAACTTGCCAAACTTGTCTTTCTTCCTCACAGGAACATGCTGGTCCTGGATTCTAATCAGCTGACGTTTGAAAGACTCCCACATGTCAGATGTTGATTTACCCTCAAACAGCCGCCTCCAATCTAAATTCTTCAGTTCCTGCCTAATATTGTTATAATTAGCCTTCCCCCAATTTAGCACCTTCACCCAAGGACTACTCTTATCCTTATCCACAAGTACCTTAAAACTTATGGAATTATGGTCACTGCTCCCGAAATGCTCTCCCACTGAAACTTCGACCACCTGGCCGGACTCATTCCCCAATACCAGGTCCAGAATGGCCCCATCCCTAGTTGGACTATCTACATACTGTTTCAAGCATCCTCCTGGATGCTCCTCACAAATTCTGCCCCGTCCAAGCCCCTAGCACTAAGTGAGTACCAGTCAATATTGGGGAAGTTAAAATCACCCACCACTACAACCCTGTTATCTTTACATCTTTCCAAAATCTGTCTACATATCTGCTCCTCTACCTCCCGCAGGCTGTTGGGAGGCCTGTAGTAAACCCCCAACATCGTGACTGCATCCTTCCTATTCCTGAGCTCCACCCATATTGCCTCACTGCATGACCTCTCTGAGGTGTCCTCCCGCAGTACAGCTGTAATATTCTCCTTAACCAGTAATGCAACTCCCCCACCCCTTTTACATCCCCCTCTATCCCGCCTGAAGCTTCTAAAGCCTGGAACATTTAGCTGCCAATCCTGCCCTTCCCTCAACCAAGTCTCTGAAATAGCAACAACATCATATTTCCAAGTACTAATCCAAGCTCTAAGTTCATCTGCCTTACCTGTTATACTTCTCGCATTGAAACAAATGCACTTCAGACCACCAGTCCCGCTGTGCTCAGCAACATCTCCCTGCCTGCTCTTCCTCTTAGTCCTACTGGCCTTATTTACTATGTCCTCCTCATTTACTTCACTAGCTGTCCTACTGCTCTGGTTCCCACCCCCCTGCCACACTAGTTTAAACCCTCCCGAGTGACGCTAGCAAACCTTGCAGCCAGGATATTAGTGCCCTTCCAGTTTAGATGCAACCCGTCCTTCTTGTACAGGTCCCATCTGTCCCTGAAGAGAGCCCAATGGTCCAGATATCTGAAACCCTTCCTTCTACACCAGCTGCTCAGCCACGTGTTTAGCTGCACTATCTTCCTATTTCTAGCCTCACTGGCACAGGGAGTAATCCAGAGATTACAACCCTAGAGGTCCTGTTTTTTTACTACCTAACTCCCTAAACTCCCCCTGCAGGACCTCAGCACTCTTCCTGCCTATGTCGTTGGTACCGATGTGTACCACAACCTCTGGCTGTTCACCCTCCCCCTTCAGAATGCCCTCTGTCCGTTCAGAGACATCCTTGACCCTGGCACCAGGGAGGCAACATACCTTCCTGGAGTCTCTTTCACGTCCACAGAAGCGCCTATCTGTGCCCCTGACTATAGAGTCCCCTATAACTATTGCTCTTCTGCGCTTTGTCCCTCCCTGCTGAACAACAGTGCCAGCCGTGGTGCCACTGCTCTGGCTGCTGCTGTTTTCCCGTGATAGGCCATCCCCCTCAACAGTATCCAAAACGGTATACTTGTTAGAGAGGGGGATAGCCACAGGGGATTCCTGCACTGACTGACTGCCCCTTCTAGCGTTCACCCATCTATCTGCCTGCACCTTGGGTGTAACCACTTCTCTAAAACTCTTGTCTATGACGCTTTCCGCCACCTGCATGCTCCTAAGCTCCAGGGACTGAGCCAAAGAATACATTCTTATTGCCGTAGGATACAGCCACTCAGGACCAAGGACACGAGATACAATGTTGCCGATTGACATTTGAAACTAGCTGAAAATCTGGCTTTTGAGACACAGTTAACAGAGATACACAGACAGCTGGACCAGCATATACTGAAGGAAATTAGAGCTCTCTTTTGGTTTATTTAAATCCTATTTATTATATTCTCAGAATTCTGATGTCAAGTCAGATTAATTTCTTAAAAGAAAATAACCAAATTCCTTTAACTACTGAACTGTAATTGCTGAAATTCATCGCTGGAAAAGAAGAGCATCAGTTCAACTGCTGAATTAGACCACGTTCTACTATTGAAGAACCTTTTTTTTCCCCCATCTTCAAGCAACCTTAGACTGTCCCACATTGGAAGAGTCCACTTCAGCATGAGCGTAAATCTGCAAGGACACTATTTTTTTCTATTTAAAATGTTGTTTATATCGTAGTAGTGTTTAAGAATTTAGTTTTTCTAATTAAGCAATTAATTTATTGATCTAAAGACACCTGGTTTGGTTAGCCTCATTCGGGGGTTAATAGATGGTACAATTTGGCTGGGTCTTTAATTTGGAAAGTTTAATATTTGTTAGGTGATCGGTGGAGGGGCGGGATTGAATCAACAGTGTGTTTCTCGCATCACAATCAGAATCATATATTTTGATTGGGGGCTTTGTCTTGAGCAGTCGGTGGTAACAATAGTAAAGGGAGAAGTTAATTTTTACTGAGTGACAGTGTCAAATTGACCCCATTGCTTTTTGCTCTGCTGAAGATTTGCCAACCCTGTCTGGTTGATTGACAAGTAAAGCTGGATTCCTATCAGTAAAATACACCCAATTTCTAGGAGTCAAACATTAAACTGATAGTGCCACAAATGAATAAATTATTATTGTGTTTAGCTAAAAATACAAGTTGGATATTAAACCCGAGACCTTCCTATTTTGTAGAGCTCAGTCCTACATTGGGTGGTGCATTTACTTACAAGACCATTGGAGGTGGATCAATATTTATTGTTACAATATTGACAAGCTGTTTGATCAGCTTTGCACTAATATAACATTTTTCTTTTTCATTCTAGCCATTCCCTTGCTCATCCAAATAAGACTTGACAGTTTACATGCATTGGACTCATACCCTCTAGGGACTAGATTTAGACTGTGGTTCAACTTAATTTCCTATGTTTGATTTAGAACAGTTGCAGTTAATGTCACATGGAGGCATACCCATGGGCCAGGTTTCAGGTGGAGACTCTATACCTCCAAACACCACACTGCCCTTTTTACCATAAGTGTCCTATGAAGGACAAATAGATTGAGGCACTTGTTCTCTGACCTCTCTTCTTGGTGCCCATCAAAAGTTGTGTCCCAGATGCCATTGGAGGTGGGAAACTTGCCTGATTTCTATAGAAACATAGAAAATAGGAGCAGGAGTAGGCCATTCGGCCCTTCGAGCCTGCTCCGCCATTCATTATGATCATGGCTGATCATCCAACTCAGTAACCTGTTCTCGCTTTCACACCATATCCTTTGATCTCTTTCAACCCAAGAGTTATATCTAACTCCTTGAAAACATACAATGTATTGGCCTCCACTGCTTTCTGTGGTAGCGAATTCCACAAGTTCACCACTCCCTGGGTGAAGAAATTTCTCCTCATCTCAGTCCTGAAAGGTTGACTCCATACCCTTAGACTATGACCCCTGGTTCTAGACTTTCCCACCATCGGGAATATCCTTCCTGCATCTACCCTGTCAAGTCCTGTTAGAATTTTATAGGTTTCTATGAGATCCCCCTCATTTTTCTGAACTCCAGCGAATATAATCCTAACCGACTCAATCTCGCCTCATACGTCAGTCCCGCCATCCCAGGAATCAGTCTGGTAAACCTTCATTGCACTCCCTCTATAGCAAGAACATCTCTCCTCAAATAAGGAGACCAAAACTCCACACAATATTCCAGGTGTGGCCTCACCAAGGCCCTGTATAATTGCAGCAAGACATCCCTGCTCCTGTACTCTAATCCTCTCGCTATGAAGGCCAACATACCATTTGACTTTTTTACCGTCTGTTGCACCTGTAAGCTTACCTTCAGCGACTGGTGTACGAGAACACCCAGGTCTCGTTGCATATTCCCCTCCCTCAGTTTATAGCCGTTCAGATAATAATCTGCCTTCCTGTTTTTGCTACCAAAGTGGATAACCTCACATTTATCCACATTATACTGCATCTGCCATGCATTTGCCCACTCACTCAACTTGTCCAAATCACCCTGAAGTCTCTCTGCATCCTCCTCACAACTCACCCTCCCACCCAGTTTTGTGTCATCTGCAAATTTGGAGATATTACATTTAGTTCCCTCATCTAAATCATGAATGTATATTGTGAATAGCTGGGGTCCTAGCACCGATCCCTGTGGAACCCCACTAGTCACTGCCTGAAATCGGAAAAAGACCCGTTTATTCCTACTCTTTGTTTCCTGTCTGCTGATCAATTTTCTATCCATCGCAATACACTACCCCCAATCCCATGCGCTTTAATTTTACACGCTAATCTCTTATGTGGGACTTTGTCGAAAGCCTTCTGAAAGTTCAAATAAACCACATCCACTGGCTCCCCCTCATCAACTCTACTAGTTACATCCTCAAAGAATTCTAGTAGATTTGTCAAGCATGATTTCCCTTTCATAATTCCATGCTGACTCTGTCTGATTCTACCACTGTTCTCCAAGTGCTCTGCTGTAAAATCTTTGATAATGGACTCTAGAATTTTCCCCACTACCGACGTCAGGCTGACTGGTCTATAATTCCCTGTTTTCTCTCTACCTCCTTTTTTAAATAGTGGGGTTACATTAGTTTCCCTCCAATTTGTAGGAACTGTTCCAGAGTCTATAGAATCTTGGAAGATGACCCCCAATGTATCCACTATTTCTAGTGCCACTTTCTTAAGTACTCTGGGATGCATACCATCAGGCCCTGGGGATTTATCAGCCTTCAATCCCATCAATTTCCCCAACACCATTTCTCTACCAATACTGATTTCCTTCAGTTCCTCTCTCTCACTGAACCCTGTGTTCCCCAACATTTCTGGTATGATATTTGTGTCCTCCTTTGTAAAGACAGAACCAAAGTATGCATTTAGTTGGTCAGCCATTTCTTTGTTCCCCATAATAAATTCCCCTGTTTCTGACTGTAAGGGACCTACATTTGTCTTCACCAATCTTTTTCTCTTCACATACCTATAGAAACTTTTACAGTCAGTTTTTATGTTCCCCGCAAGCTTACTCTCGTACTCTATTTTCCCCTTCTTAATCAATTCCTTGGTCCTCCTTTGCTGAATTCTAAACTGCTCCCAATCCTAGAGTCATAGAGTGGTACAGATAGAAACAGACCCTTCAGCCCACCGCGTCCATGCCGACCATAATGCCTATCTATACTAATCCCACCTGCCTGCATTAATTCCATATCCCTCTATGCCTTGCTCATTCAAGTACCTGTCCAGATGCCTCTTAAATGTCGCTACTGTTCCTGCCTCCACCACCTCCTCAGGCAGCTCATTCCAGATGCCCACTATTCTTTGTGTGAAACATTTACCCCTTTGATCCCCTTTAAACCTCCTCCCTCGCACCTTAAATCTATGCCCTCTAGTTTTAGTCACCCCTACCATGGGAAACAGACTCTGGCTATCTACCCTATCTATGCCTCTCATAATTTTATATACCTCTATCATGTCCCCTCTCAGCCTCCTTCGCTCCAGGGAAAACAGACCCAGCCTATCCAGTCTCTCTTTATAACTCAAGCCCTCCAAACCAGGCAACATCCTTGTGAATCTTTTCTGCACCCTCTCTAGCTTAATCACATCTTTCCTGTAGTGCGGCGACCAGAACTGCACACAGTACTCCAAATGCGGCCTAACCAACGTTATGTACAGCTGTAACATGACGTCCCAACTCTTGTACTCAATGCCTCGGCCGATGAAGGCAAGCATGCCTTACGCCTTCTTCACCACCCTGTCTACCTGTGTTGCCACTTTCAGGGAACTATGTACTTGCACCCCAAGGTCTCTGTGCTCAACAACACTCCCCAGGGCCCTGCCATTCACTGTATATGTCCTGCCCTGGTTTAGCTTCTCAAAATGCATCACTTCACACTTGTCTGCGTTAAATTCCATTTGCCACTCCCTTGCCCACTTTCCCAGTTGATCTATATCCTGTTGTAACCTTAGACAACCTTCTTCACTGTCCGCTATACCACCAATTTTGGTGTCATCTGCAAACTTACTAATCATGCCCCTTGCCAGAGCTGGCGGGCAGCCATAAAGGCGGGGCTAAAGTGTGGCGAGTCGAAGAGACTTAGCAGTTGGCAGGAAAAAAGACAAAAGCGAAAGGGGAGAGCCAACTGTGTAACAGCCCCAACAAACAAATTTTTCTGCAGCACCTGTGGAAGAGTCTGTCACTCGAGAATTGGCCTTTATAGCCACTCCAGGCGCTGCTCCACACACCACTGACCACCTCCAGGCGCTTACCCATTGTCTCTCGAGATAAGGAGGCCAAAGAATAAGAATACATTCACATCCAAATCATTAATATATATGACAAACAACAGAGGGCCCAGCACCGATCCCTGCAGCACACCACTGGTCACCAGCCTCCAATCTGAAAAACAACCCTCCATTACCACCCTCTGCCTCTTATCACCAAGCCAATTTTGTATCCAATTTGCTAGCTCACCCTGGATCCCATGTGTTCGAACCTCTGGACCAGCCTACCATGCGAGACCTTGTCAAAGGCCTTGCTAAAGTCCATGTAGACGTCCATCGCCCTGCCCTCTTCAATCCTCTTGGTCACCTCCTCGAAAAACTCAATCAAATTCGTGAGACATGATTTCCCACGCACAAAGCCATGCTGACTATCCCTAATCAGACCATGCCTTTCCAGATGCATATAAATCCTGTCTCTCAGAATCCCTTCCAATAACTTTCCCACCACTGATGTAAGGCTCACGGGCCTGTAGTTCCCTGGTTTATCCCTGCTGCCCTTCTTAAATAAAGGCACAACATTAGCTATCCTCCAGTCTTCTGGTACCTCATCCGTGGCTAACGATGATACAAAAATCTCTGCCAGGGCCCCAGCAATCTCCTCCCTTGCTTCCCATAGCATCCTAGGATACACCTGGTCAGGCCCTGGAGATTTATCCACCTTAATGCGCTTCAAAACCTCCAACACCTCCTCCTTTGTAATGTTGATATGCTCCAGGATATCGATGTTCCCTCCCTTGAACTCACTAGCTTCCATGACCTTCTCCATGGTAAATACGGACAAGAAATATTCATTTAAGACCTCGCCCATTTCCCGTGGCTCCACACATAGATTGCCACACTGATCCTTAAGGGGACCTACTCTCTCCCTAGCTACCCTTTTACTCTTAATATACTTATAGAATCTTTTAGGATTAGCCTTTATCTTTGCCAGGGAAATCTCATGACCCCTTTTCGCCCTCCTAATTTACTTCTTAAGTGTAAGAAGTAAATCCCCTATACTCCTCGAGGAACTCGCTCGATCCCAGCTGCCTATACCTGACATGTTGTGCCTCCTTCTTTGTCCTGACCAGACTCTCACTATCCCTCGTCAACCAAGGTTCCCTAAACTTGCCAGCCTTGCCCTTCCATCTAACAGGAACATAGACATAAAGAGATACAGCACTGAAACAGGCCCTTCGCCCACCAAGTCTGTGCCGACCAACAACCACCCATTTTATACTAATCCTACATTCCCTACCACATCCCCCTACCACCTACTTACACTAGGGGCAATTTATAATGGCCAATTTACCTATCAACCTGCAAGTCTTTGGCTGTGGGAGGAAACTGGAGCACCTGGCGGAAACCCACGCAGTCACAGGGAGAACTTGCAAACTCCGCACAGGCAGTACCCAGAACTGAACCCCGGTCACTGGAGCTGTGAGGCTGCGGTGCTAACCACTGAGCCACATGCCAGCCCTGAACTCTTCCTAGCTCACTTTTAAAAGTCTCCCACTTGCTAGATGTCCCTTTACCTGTAAACAGCCTCTCCCATTCAACTTTTGAGAGTTCCTGTCTGATGTCATCGAAATTAGCCTTCCCCCAATTTAGGACTTCAACCTGAGGACCAGTCCTATCCTTTTCCATAACTATCTTGAAACTAATAGAGTTATGGTCACTGGTTCCAAAGTGCTCCCCCACTGACACATCAATCACCTGCCCATCCTCATTTCCTAAGAGGAGGTCGAGTGTAGCCCCTTCTCTAGTAGGACCATCCACATTCTTTTTTCTTTTTTTTCTTTTGGGCCTCCTTATCTCGAGAGACAACGGATACGCACCTGGAGGTGGTCAGTGGTTTGTGAAGCAGCGCCTGGAGTGGCTATAAAGGCCAATTCTAGAGTGACAGGCTCTTCCACAGGTGCTGCAGAGAAATTTGTTTGTCGGGGCTGTTACACAGTTGGCTCTCCCCTTGCGCCTCTGTCTTTTTTCCTGCCAACTACTAAGTCTCTTCGACTCGCCACATTTTAGCCCTGTCTTTATGGCTGCCCGCCAGCTCTGGCGAACGCTGGCAACTGACTCCCACGACTTGTGATCAATGTCACAGGATTTCATGTCGCGTTTGCAGACGTCTTTAAAGCAGAGACGTGGATGGCAGGTGGGTCTGATACCACTGGCGAGCTCGCTGTACAATGTGTCTTTGGGGATCCTGCCATCTTCCATGCGGCTCACATGGCCAAGCCATCTCAAGCGCCGCTGACTCAGTAGTGTGTACAAGCTGGGGATGTTGGCCGCCTCGAGGACCATCCACATACTGCTTCAGAAAACTATCCTGGACACACTTAAATTCTTCCCCATCTGATCCCTTAGCACTAAGGCAGTCCCAGTCAATATTAGGGAAGTTAAAATTACCTACTATTACAACCCTATAATTCCTACACCTATCTGTGATTTCCCTACATATATGCTCCTCCACTTCCCTCTGACTATTGGGGGGCCTATAGTATAGTTCCATCAAAGTGATCACCCCTTTCTTATTTCTAAGTTCTACCCAAATGGCCTCGCTGGACATTCCCCCCGGGATATCCTCTCTAAGTACTGCCGTGATGTCCTCCCTAATCAATAGTATAACTCCCCCTCCTCTCTTACCTCCACCTCTGTCACACCGGAAAGATCGGTCCCCCGGAACATTGAGCTGCCAGTCGTGCCCATCCCTCAATCACATTTCCGTAATAGCTATAATATCACAATCCCATGTACCGATCCATGCTCTGAGTTCATCTGCCTTACCTGTAAGGCTTCTTGCATTAAAGTAAATGCAGTTTAGCCTACCAGACCTTCCACGCTCCCTATCCTGTTCCTGCCCGGCCTGCCTACTGGACTTGCTTGCTTTAACCTCTACATTTGCCTCAACTATCTCATCTGAGAGACTACTACTTTGGGTCCCACCTCCCTGCAAGACTAGTATAAAGCCTCCCGAGTAGTGTTAGCAAACCTCCCCAGAAGGATATTGGTCCCCCTCCAGTTTAGATGCAACCCGTCCTTCTTGTATAGGTCACCTCTGCACCAGAAGAGATCCCAATGATCCAAATAGCTGAAGCCCTCTCGCCTACACCAGCTCTTCAGCCACGCATTCATTTGCCTAATCCTCCTATTCCTACCCTCACTAGCACGTGGCACAGGGAGTAATCCTGAGATAACAACCCTTGAGGTCCTGTTTTATAACCTTCTGCCTAACTCCCTATATTCACTTTGCAGGTCCTCAACTCTTTTCCTGCCTATGCTCAGATCTGTTGTTTTTTCTGGCGAATTTGTCTGCTTCTTCCTTGGATCTAATGCCATCTCTAATGTCCCTTGTAAGCCATGGTTTGGCTGCCTTTCCCATTTTACTTTTGCACCAGACAGGAATAAACAATTGTTGCAGTTCATCCATGCGCTCTTTGAATGTTTGCCATTGCCTATCCACCATCATCCTTTTAAATAACGTTTCCCAATCCATCATAGCGAACTCGCGCCTCACACCTTCGTAGTTTCCTTTATTAAGGTTCAAGATCCTAGTCATAGAGTGGTACAGCACAGAAACGGGCCCTTCGGCCCACTGCGTTCATGTCGACCATAATGCCTATCTATACTAATCCCACCTGCCTGCATTAATTCCATATCCCTCTATGCCTTGCTCATTCAAGTACCTGTCCAGATGCCTCTTAAATGTCGCTACTGTTCCTGCCTCCACCACCTCCTCAGGCAGCTCATTCCGGATGCCCACTATTCTTTCTGTGAAACATTTACCCCTTTGATCCCCTTTAAACCTCCTCCCTCTCACCTTAAATCTATGCCCTCTAGTTTTAGTCACCCCTACCATGGGAAACAGACTCTGGCTATCTACCCTATCTATGCCTCTCATAATTTTATATACCTCTATCATGTCCCCTCTCAGCCTCCTTCGCTCCAGGGAAAACAGACCCAGCCTATCCAGTCTCTCTTTATAACTCAAGCCCTCCAAACCAGGCAACATCCTTGTGAATCTTTTCTGCACCCTCTCTAGCTTAATCACATCTTTCCTGTAGTGCGGCGACCAGAACTGCACACCGTACTCCAAATGCGGCCTAACCAATGTTGTGTACAACTGTAACATGACGTCCCAACTCTTGTACTCAATGCCTCGGCCGATGAAGGCAAGCATGCCATACGCCTTCTTCACCACCCTGTCTACCTGTGCTGCCACTTTCAGGGAACTATGTACTTGCACCCCAAGGTCTCTGTGCTCAACAACACTCCCCAGGGCCCTGCCATTCACTGTATATGTCCTGCCCTGGTTTAGCTTCCCAAAATGCATCACTTCACACTTGTCTGCGTTAAATTCCATTTGCCACTCCCTTGCCCACTTTCCCAGTTGATCTATATCCTGTTGTAACCTTAGACAACTTTCTTCACTGTCCACTATACCACCAATTTTGGTGTCATCTGCAAACTTACTAATCATGCCCCTTACATTCACATACAAGTCATTAATATATATGACAAACAACAGAGGGCCCAGCACCAATTCCTGCGGCACACCACTGGTCACCGGCCTCCATTACCACCCTCTGCCTCCTATCACCAAGCCAATTTTGTATCCAATTTGCTAGCTCACCCTGGATCCCACGTGTTCAAACCTTCTGGACCAGCCTACCATGCGGGATCTTGTCAAAGGCCTTGCTAAAGTCCATGTTGACTCAGAATCAACTACGTCACTCTCCATCTTGATGAAGAATTCTATCATATTATGGTTGCTCATCCCCAAGGGGTCTCACAGAATTAGATTGTCAATTATTCTTCTGTCATTACACAATACCCAGTCTTGGATGGCCTGTTCTCCAGTTGCTTATACTAGAGAGTGTAATCCAATTGCAGGAGTACAGTACATTCTTTCAATATGAAAGTAGCAGTCAAGAAATGGATATCACATTATTAGAAGTTTTCGTTGTGCTATGGGAAACAAATATGTAGCTTTGTTCCAATGACATTAGCTGTCATATGTTTTTGATGGTAGTAGAGATTGACTTTAGCAGCCACCAACTTCAAAGGCTATGCATAATTTATTATCTGAGCAGAAATCATTAAATAATATATTTTGGAAAAAGAAAAATAAAGCCAAGAAGCTTAGCCTTTTTACATAGACCTTAATCCAGGTATCAATCTTCTCAACATATCTTTCAATCCTATCTCTCTCCAGCTACACACCTAATTGTGACACAGAGGCCATTATACTGTCTGCTTCAAAGGTGACAGTTCCAATTGTCTAATACCCTTTGTGTAAACAAGAAATCTTCTTGACTTGCATTCTTACTCCTAACTTCTTTTTAACTTGTGTCTCCTCACATTTAAACCCTTCACCAATGTTGTTTAATCCCCTTCATAGTTTTGAAAAGCTACTTAGGTGATAGTCTTCTCTTTTTCAAAGAAAACAAATTCAACATCCTTAACTTTTCCTCATAACTTATATTTCTGATACCTGGAATCATCATGGTGACCTCCCAAGTAGTAATATTCTTCCTGTGATTAGATGACCAAAATGTAATCCGAGGATATGATAAACAGAGTCCAGTTCATCATAAATCAGATTTTCTTCTGTTCCCAATCTCCTATCTATTTGTAATATAGCAGGTTTGACCAATCAGACTTGCCAATAAATATGGATCAAACCTTCCAACTTTGCATATCTTGCAACCGCTTCCGGGAAATCATAGAACATAGAAGAGCGCTGGACGGAAGAAGGCCATTTGGCACATTAAGTCTGCCTTGACTCTTTCAAACAGCAATCCAGTTAGTCGCACACCCCTGCTCTTTCCCCATATCCATGCATTTTTTTTCTCCAAGTATTTATCCAATTCCCTTTTGAAGTCTACTTGTAAATCTGTATCCACCACCCTATCAGGCTGTGCATTCCAATTTCTAACCACCTGTTCTGTAAAAAAATAAATTTCTCATGTTGCCTCTGGTTCTTTTGCCAATCACCTTAATTCTGTGCTCTCTGGTTACCAACCCTTCAACCATTGTAAACAGTTTCTCTTTATTTACTCTATATAAACCTTCATGATTTTCAACACCCCTGTCAAATCTCCTTTCTTAGCCTTCTCTGCTCAAGGAGAACAACCCCAGCTTCTCTGTCTATCCTCCTCTTCTTCTTTGGCCTCCTTATCTCGAGAGACAATGGATACACACCTGGAGGTGGTCAGTGGTTTGTGAAGCAGCACCTGGAGTGGCTATAAAGGCCAATTCTAGAGTGACAGGCTCTTCCACAGGTGCTGCAGAGAAATTTGTTTGTCGGGGCTGTTGCACAGTTGGCTCTCCCCTTGCGCCTCTGTCTTTTTTCCTGCCAACTACTAAGTCTCTTCGACTCGCCACATTTTAGCCCTGTCTTTATGGCTGCCCGCCAGCTCTGGCGAACGCTGGCAACTAACTCCCACGACTTGTGATCAATGTCACAGGATTTCATGTCGCGTTTGCAGACGTCTTTAAAGCGGAGACATGGACGGCCGGTGGGTCTGATACCAGTGGCGAGCTCTCTGTACAATGTGTCTTTGGGGATCCTGCCATCTTCCATGCGGCTCACATGGCCAAACCATCTCAAGCGCCGCTGACTCAGTAGTGTGTACAAGCTGGGGATGTTGGCCGCCTCGAGGACTTCTGTGTTGGAGATACGGTCCTGCCACCTGATGCCAAGTATTCTCCGGAGGCAGCGAAGATGGAATGAATTGAGACGTCGCTCTTGGCTGACATACGTTGTCCAGGCCTCGCTGCCATAGAGCAAGGTACTGAGGACATCCACGCAACTGTAATCCCTTATCCCTAGAATCACTATAGTAGTTCTCTTCTGTAACCTTTCCAAAATCTTCATGTCTGTCCTAAAGGATCCCATAAACTTTATTAACTGCTTTGTTAATCTGTCTTGCCACCTTCAAAGATTTGTGCACATGCACTCTCTCTGTTCTTGCACCCCCTTTAAAATTGTACCATTCTTACCAAAATGTATCATTTTGCACTTTTCTGTGTTAAATTTCATCTGCCATTGTATCCATGTATCTATTTAATTAAAATGTAAAATTTGTTGCACACACACAAACCTTTTATGACTTTCTTTTCTTTTTTTCTTTTAGCTTTCATCAGCTGGCCTTCAGTACAGTGCCCAGAGTAGAGGGAGCCTTCTGGAAATCAAGCTGGCATAGGAAAAGGTGTAAGTTATTCAGCCCCTTGAGCCTGTACTGCCATTCATTTAGATCATGCCTAATCAGTACCTCAACTGCAATTACTTTTGACCCATATCCCTTGATACTGTTACCTAATAAGGTTGATTCAGCTTGGAAAGTTTCAATTGAGCCCCAGCATCCACAGCTTTTTGAGGAGAGAATTCCAGAGTTCCATTTGCTTTTGTATGTAAAGGTGCTTCCTGATTTCACTCCTGAATAACTTAGCTCTAATTTTAAGATTGTACCCCCTTGTTCTGAATTCCCCCAATGCAAGAAACAACTTCTCTGTATCTAATCCATCAAAACCTTTTATCACTTTGAGCACCTCAATTAAATCACCGCTCAACCTTCTAATCTCAAGGGAATACAAAGCAAATTTACGCATCCTGTCTTCATAACTTAAACTTTTAATACCTGGTGTCATTCTGGTGAATCAGCAGCCCTCCAAGGCCAATATGTCTTTCCTGAGGTATGGTACCCAAACCTGAATACAGTACTCCAGATGGCAGCAGTAGTATCTGCATGTTCCAGGAACAATGGCCATTTAAAAAAAAAATGCATTGGATTTCTTAATTGGATTTATGCACATTTTAATCATCACTTACATTAGAATCTGTTTGAGATCTAGCTCAGAGGCTGAGATGGGATCTGGACCGATTTGGAAGTCTGTCGTTTGCTAGATTTAGTTTTTTTAAAACGCTTTTTTAAATAAACACTAAGATTGTATCCTAATTAAGTATGTTTTCTTCTATTGACAATTATGAATCTGCAGTAACTCTTTTGGTATCACCACCAATCTTTAAGAAACTTCCCCTTTACATGTGAGCTGACAAAAACAATTTATACTGCCTAATCCATTTTGACCTTCAAACAACTTTTAATCCATTTTGCTTGCTATTTAGATAAAATGGAATTTAGACATTGTAGTGTAGTGTTTTGAAATTGCAATTGCATTGTACATTGTGTATTCAAGAGGCTGCTGTAAAACACACATGCTAGCAAAGGGAAAGTGAAACTAAGGAATAAAGGAGAAGCCTTTGTGTTCAGCTGCTGCAGAGTCTTTGTCTTTCTCTCTTTGCCTCATATTCTATATCAAACTCGGCTAAATCTCACTCAAGTCCCGAGGACATCACAGACATGTACACTTACAGACATGTGCAGAATCACACATAATGGGGGCAAAATAATGATTGCATTTTCAATGTTAGCAAATTGCTTCTGGGACATTTGTCACATTATTTAACTTACTCAAAATTCAACACAAAGCTAAAAAAATAGGTTTCCCTGAACTTGACCATTTTTTCTCCGATTTTTGTGTACCCTGACTGACTGCACCAGAACAAGAGAGGTGTGCCTCCCAACATGCACAAACAGAAAAAATACAGACCAATGATACAATCATGAGCGAAGGAGTCAAACTAAAATCATCTCACAAACAGAGGAGAGCACCTTTGAGTGGCATTATATAACTGTTAATAAATCTTGTTTTAATCAAATTCAACTGCATTTCTGTCATTTCTGTTTTCTCTTCCAAATGTTAAACATGAAAGTGTCTGAGCAGGCTGCATAGGTGGCCTTTGAGTTGCCTGGGTAACAGACATATCTTCCCTGAGAATGGCCATTGCAAGCAACTCACCAGGTACTGAGAATTTATAACAATTTAGAACACTGGCTTACTTAATCTCATTGTTTCTGTTGGTGGTAAGGTATTAGAATTCTTTAAAAATAATCTCATTCTTAGCAGACCCATGATTCACCCCGAAGATTTTCAGACAAGGGGGGAGGTGAATTTGTTTGAGACCTTCCTGCTCCAACGGCTGTAACTTCATCAAAAACCCTGTTTATGTATACAAATGGGTTTTCCACCAAGCTTTCACCAAAGTTAAAGCATTGGAGTAGGATAAGCCTGAGGAAGTTTACTCCCAAGATGTTAGGGAAGGTGGAATGTTAAGGCCAGGCATTTCCTCACAGGGAGAGAAGGAAATATCTGAAGATCATCTTGGATGATGCTTGCACAGCTGGTTATATGGAAGCACTACCGGAGGCCTGAGCGGAAATCTTCAGATCGTGTTTTCAACCAAGGAAGGTATGTGACACAAGAAGATGTTGAGAGAAAATTGCCTTCACAGCATGAAACACCAGAAGTTAACTGGTGTGAGATTAAAAACACTAATGTGATGAGGTCCAGTGATGAATCAAAGGATAAATACATTGTCCAGCATGATTCTCAGCCATATAGACCAGGAAGGTCCCAGGTTTGATCAGTAATCTGTAATCAGTTAGCAGAAGTACTGCAATTGACCTAATCATCTGTGGGTCGGTAAGCAGAAACCATCAGCCATGGTCCTCTCTTATGATCACTAGGACAATCACAACCCCTGCTGCAATATTATAGGCTGTGGAATCATATGCCAACATGAGTTAGCATCTTCAACAACAACAGAAAAATGACATGCATTTATATAACAGCTTTAATTTCATTAAAATGTCGCAAGGCATTTCACAACAGCATAAGGAAAGAATGAACGGCAAGCCAAGATGGAAATATTAGGAGGGGTGACCAAACCCTTGATCAAAGAGGTGGTGTTTAAGGAGGAAAGGGAGGTAGAAAGATGAAGAGATTTAAGAAAGAAATTCTAGAGCATGGGGCATAGGCAGTTGAAGGCATAGACTCCAATCCACAAGAAGCCAGAGTCTGGGGATCAAAGAGTTTGGGTCTGTGTGGAGTTATAGGTTGGAGGAGATAACAGAGCTAGAGAGGGGAAAAGTCATAAAGGGATTGGAGCGCAAGGATGAGAATTTTAAATTTAAGGTGTCAGGGAGCCAGAAGCCGACGTAGTTTAGTGTGAACGGTGTGCTGGGAAAGTGTGATTTGGTGCGGTATTAGGATGTGCACAGCAGTGTTTTGGATGGGCTGAATTTTATGGAGGATGAAGATGGGATGTCAGCTTGGAGAGCATTAGAATATTTGAGTTTGGAAGTGAAAAATCCTTGGACAAAAGTTCAGTGGGAGATGTGCTGAGGCAGGGGTCTAGGCAGGTAATGTTACAGAGATGGAGGTAAGCAGTTTTTGTGATGGAAAGGATTTGGGGTTGGAAACTCACCTTAGGGCCTAACGGGATGCCCTGATTGTTTTAGAGAACACTGGAGTAAATCGGGCAAGGAGGAACACGTGTAATGGAACCCATCCATACTGAGCCATAGAGTCATAGTCTTTTATGGCACAAAAGGAGGCCATTTGGCCCATCAAGTTCATGCCAGCTCCCGTAGAGCAATCTCGTCAGTCCCGTTCCCCCAGGAAATCCTTTATGCACAAGTGCAAATAAAGGAATTCTACCCCATAAACCTTTATTTTATGTTGAGAATAGCAAATGACTGTTGGTGAGCTTTAATTCAGTTTCTGCAAACACTTTTTTTGGTTTTCTTTATGGTTAAATTCATATATTTAGGGCGGCACAGTGGCGCAGTGGTTAGCACCGCAGCCTCACAGCTCCAGGGACCCGGGTTCAATTCTGGGTACTGCCTGTGTGGAGTTTGCAGGTTCTCCCTGTGACCGCGTGGGTTTTCTCCGGGTGCTCCGGTTTCCTCCCACCGCCAAAGACTTGCAGGTGATAGGTAAATTGGCCATTGTAAATTGCCCCTAGTGTAGGTAGGTGGTAGGGAATATGGGATTATTGTAGGGTTAGTATAAATGGGTGGTTGTTGGTCGGCACAGACTCGGTGGGCCGAAGGGCCTGTTTCAGTGCTGTATCTCTAAATAAATAAAAATAAAATAAATATTCCCTGAGAATTGTAGGACACATTTACTCAAGATACAGGACATGGTGTGATGCTGTACATTATGTTCAGACATGCAAAAATGTTTTCTGTGACATTCCTCATAATTCTGCACTGGTTGCCATAGAGATCTGCTTGCTGAAACAAGTAAGGGCTAACCAGTAATGACATAGCAAATCTGTGTGGGTGATAGTGAGAGCAGGGCAAGTATGATTCATGCCATTGCACTTGTTCGCTGAAACTACCATGCACATGAAAGTCTATTGATTTATTTCCTACCCTTCTCTGCAGGGAATTAAATGTACATTTGTGTCCAAACAGCAATTATTCTCCCACATAAAGTGGTGAAAATTCTTCAGCTCCCTCACATTCTGGACTCAGACTTTATTAATAGGGGCATATAGTACAAGAGCAAGGAAGTTATGTTGAACTTACATAAGACACTAGCTCGGCCTCAGCTGGAGTATTGTGTCCAATTCTGGACGCCGCACTTTAGGAAAGATGTGAGGGCATTGGACAGAGTACAGAAAAGGTTCACGAGAATGGTTCCAGGCATGAAGAATTTCAGTTATAAAGATAGATTGGAGAAGTTGGGACTGTTTTCCTTGAAGGTATGGCTGAGAGATGATTTGATAGAGGTATTCAAAATCATTAAGGGTCTGGACAGTGTAGATAAGGATTGAGAATAAGAGGGCACAGATTTAATGTATTTGGTGAGAGAAGCAAAAGCGACATGAGGAAAAACTTTTTCATGCAGCGAGTGGTTAAGGTCTGGAATGCGCTGCCTGAGAGTGTGGTGGAGGCAGGTTCAATTGAAGCGTTCAAAATGGAATTAAACTGTTATATGAAAAGGAAGAATGTGCAGGGTTATGGGGAGAAGGTGGGGCAATGGAACTGAGGGAATTGCTCATTCGGAGAGCCGGTGTGGACATGATGGGCTAAATGGCCTCCTTCTGAGCTGTAACAATTCTGTGATTCTGTGGGGTATGAACTTGCCGTACAAACATAGCTTAAACTAGAACAAAGTTTGTCAGAGTTAGTTTTACTTCTATGAGTGAAATTATCCTGGAGAATCCACAATTACATCCACAGAAAAAGTATGCACACGTGCTTACACACACACACGCAAATAAGTTTTGTAAGCTTTACTTTAAAGACTTTGAACACCACATGAGCTTGTGCCTGGTGAGACATAAGAAAAATACTGCACATGCTGCTAAACTGAAATAAAAAACAGAAAATGCTGGAAATACTCAACAGGTCAGGCACATCTGTCAAGAAGTTGCTGATCTTGCATGAGCACTTTTGTCACTTCTGCCAAAAGGTCATCGACCTGAAACATTGGGCTGGATTTCCGTGTCCGGGGTGGGAAATGAAAGACCTGCCCCTGGGGAAACAGAGTTGAGTCACAGTTTTCATTGGGGCAACACCTTAATTGATCTGGGGACGGGTTTGGTGGGGATGGGAACAGAAGCAGGCCAACTGAAGTGCAGGCCCGATTTAAACTCACCACAACAGCCATTACTGTGGCTGCTGTTTCACTATTGAAAGAGGACAGAGAACATTCTCAGTGAGAGTTGGGCTGGATTGCTATCTCCTCTGATGTCACAGGAAAGCTGGAGGCCTGGCACCCAGGGCAGCGCAGCCCCTCGTTTTCGGACAGCAACCTGGAGGGTATGCTGGAGACCATGACAGAGAGGAAGGAGGTCCTCTTCCCAAAAGGTGGTCGGAGAAGGCCACCCATACAGACCAAACAGGCCTGGGTAGAGATCACAGCAACTGTCAGTGGCAGAAGCATCATAAGACGAACCTGGATCCAGTATAGGAAAAGGTTCAATGACCTCAGACACTCTGCAAGGTGAGTACTATCCCCAACCCTCAGGACAGGCCTCTGGGTATTCACCCTCCAGCAGATACACCAGCTGAGGTGCCTCAGGATGCATGCTGCTCCCGAACATGGGTAAGGTGTGTGCCCAGGGCACTTACCCCTCAGAATGGCTCAGAGCCATAGTGCTGATGAGGACCTGTCAGCACTGAAATATGCAGCATCTAATGAATAGGGGCAGATGACATTGGCCACAGAGGACAGCAGTGCATTATCACGCTCTCTCTTGTCCTTGCAGGAGAAACAGGCACATTGTGCCTGGGAGAGGGCCCAAACAGGCGGAGAGGTATCATACTTTCAAATGATCATGGCAATGGAGGATCGAGTGATGGAAATAGCCAGGATTGTGGACCAGCAGGAAGTCGGCCCTGGCGAAATGGGCATTTATGGTGGAGATGGTGATTAGATTGGGCAATGCGTCATTAAGGGGGTGCATTGCAGCCCACCCCATCCGACAGCAGACCAAACACTAAATTGCATTGGGAAGCCTCAGCATTGCAGTGGCTTTTGCTGTCCAATGCAAGCTCTCATGAACTCTTCTAATGTCTCCCACTGGTGCAGATGTCAACCCCACAAGACCTTCTCCCTCTCAGCGGCCCCAGATGACCAGCAAGGAAACAAAGAAGCACCATCACACCTTCTTTGCGCACTGTCCACCAGTGCAGATACTGTCACCTTGTTGGATCATCATACTGTTTGGCTAGGGTGGCACTGGGTGAGGATTGTGACATTAGTGTGCAGGAGGAGGTGCCAGAGGCAGAGACAGCTGTGAACAGTCCCTCTCGGTGGAGGGAGGACCAGACACAGCCCTGCTCAGTTGAGCCTCAGGAGTCACTGGAAAGGAGGGTCTACTTAGACCAGCAGCAGCAGATGTGCTCCCACATGTCAGAGTTCCCTGAGGCAGTGTGGGGTCATGGGCAGAGAATGGAGGAGTCTATCCAACTCATGTGCGCCACAATGGCTCAGGGCTATGAGCGTATGAGCCCCTCCATTGAGAGAGTGGCCGACCTCATAGAGAGCCATATTTGGCAACACTTGGAGTGCATGCAAGAACTGCACACTGACGTCCACAGGATGCATACCACATTGTGTAGCCTGGACTGGTCAGTGGTGTTGGTGACGCAGAGCTGTTTGGAGTGGATGCCAGTTGCACCCCAGCTGGTGCCCTCCTCCAACCAGCCAGCAAGGGCTGAGGATGTCACTGTAGCGAATCAGAGTGCAACACCTCATGGGATGCCTTCATCATCCTCAGCCTCCTTGGCTCCTGTGACAGTGGAAGCCTCTGTGCAACAGTGCCAAGTGACGGAGGCTGCCCCAGCAATGATGCAGGTGCAGCAGCCTCTGGAGATGTCCCCACGGGCACCCCCATGACGAGGGCAACCACCACATGCATCTCAGCTACATTCCAAGGCAAGTCAGCAGGTTGCCTTTACCACCTCTGAGTCCACCAGGGGAGCACCGTGTAGAAGTGGTTGAGAGTGTCGGCCTCCGCATCACACAGAGCACTGAGCGGGTCACAGGGGTGTCTGCATGCGGTATCTGTGCATTGTTTTCCATTCTGAGCACTATGTAAATAATGACACCTTATGCCACAGAGACTCCTTTTATTCATGGCGGGACAAGAAAAGAGATTTGAGGTGGTGAAGGCGATTGAAGATTCCTCACTGGTGACAGAAAATCCTCTGGGCAAATGTGCTTCCTTCATTGGCGGTAAGAGTTTAGATGCTCCCGGCTGCGTCTTCAATGCAAGGGTTAGCACAGGCACCTCAGAGTGAGTTCCATACCATGCCCTTTCCTGGATCAGAGGGGCTCAGTTGAAATGTTCCTGAATCAAATGATCCCTGACATTCATGGCATTCTGACAAGACCTTCGTGCAGCTGGAGCACCTCTGTGTGCTTCATCCTCTCCCTCCGCCTTCTCTTCCTCCTCCTCTCCCACAGACCTTGGGGGTTGGAGGAAAGAGCTGCAGCAGCCTGTCCTGGCGGAGGATGAAGGAGTCATTGCAGCTGCCAGGAAAGCGAGTGCACACATGGAGGAAGCTGTTATTGTGATCGCAGACCAGCTGAACATTGACTGAGTGGTAGCCCTTCCAGTTGATGAATCTAACTGGCCTGTCACTGGGTGCCTTGATGGCCACATGGGTGCCATCGATGAAGCCCTGCACCCTGGGGGAATCCAGCGATCATGGTGAAACCAACAACTCTTTGTGCCTGCAAGGCCTCATTTGTCATGAAATGGATGTACTGTCCAGCCCTGGAAAATAAGACATCAGACACCTGCGAGATGCACTGGTGTGTAGCTGTTTGCAAGATTCCACCAAAGGCTGCAGCTGATCCTTGAAGGAACCAGAAGCGAAGAGGCTGAAGGTCACAATGACTTTGAGGGTTACCGGCTGGGCATGGCAACCAGTGCTGCAAGGTGCGAGGTCTTCGGCAATGAGGGCACAGATGTCTGAGACCATCTGCTTGGAGTCGTAGTCTCCTGTGGCACTGGTTCTCAGTCATGTCAAGGTAGCTCCATCTTTGTCAGCAGATCCTATGCTGAGGGCAGGGCCTCCGTGTCCTTCCTCTCCCTAGTTCCTCTCCCCTGTCCCCCTGATTCCCAGGGCGCTTCCCTTCCTGCAGAGGATGTTGCTCCTCATCGCCACTTGGCCCGAAATCTGTGAGTCTCACCCCCATTGTCAGCTGCTGCCTCTTGTGGTAAACTGACTGCCCAATTGTGCTTGGCAGCCTTGACCCCACTCTTCTCCTATGATGCCAGGAGGGTGACCACCCCCACCACTGCCCAAAAGCTTATTGCCCACTCCCCACCACCTGCACTGTGCCAAGGGCACTTGTTTGTCGATGGCCGAGATCCCCTCTGCGCTATTCACCCTTGTATTGGTCCGAGGTAATTTCCTAGGATTACTAGGACTGGCTCCCCACTTTGTAACCACCTCCCTTGATCTGGTCTGCCCCAGAAGGCGCATGCAGCCCACGTGCCCCCATGAAAGTCTCAACACCCCTTGTTAATGAGCTCTTAATGCGATCTACAACCAGCTTAATTGGCCTTAGTCGGGGATCAGACATCTCACCTTAGGAAGATAAGAATAGGAAATGGGAGCAGCAGAAGGTCATTCAGCCCCTCGAGCCTGCTCCACCATTCAGCTAGATCATGGCTGATCTTCTACCTCAATGCTATATTCCTCTAACTCAATGCCATTTTTCCCATACTATCCCCATATCCCCTGATATCTTTAGTATCTGGAAATCTATCGATCTCTGTTTTGAACATACTCAGTAACTGAGCCCCCACAGCCCTCTGGGTTAGAAAATTCCAAAGATTCACTACCCTCTGAGTGAAGAAATTCCTCCTCATCTCAGTCCTAAATGGCCTCCCTCTTGTTTTGAGATGTGTCCCCTGGTTCTAGATCCCCCAGCCGGGGGAAACATCCTTCCTGCATAAACCCTGTTACGCCCTGTAGGAATTTTGTATGCTTCAATGAGGTCACCTCTCATTCTTCTAAACACTAGAGAATACAGGCCCAATCTCCTTAATCTCTCCTCATAGGACAATCCCACCATGCCAGGAATCAGTCTGGTGAACCCTCGTTGCACTCCCTCTATGGCAAGTATAGAAACATAGAAAAATAGGAGCAGGAGTACTGCACTGCCATTCAAAACGATCATGGCTGATCATCCAAGCTCAGTACCCTGTTCCCACTTTCTCACAGTATCCCTTGATCCCTTTAGCCCTAAGAACTATATCCTTCCTTAGATAAGGAGACCAAAACTGTACACAATACTGTAGGTGCGATCTCACCAAGGCTGTATACAATTGCAGCAAGACTTCTTTACTCCTGTACTCAAATCCTCTTGCAATAAAAGCCATACCATATGCCTTCCTAATTACTTGCTGCACTTGCATGTTAGCTTTCAGTGACTTAAGAACAAGGACACCTTGATCCCTCTGGACATCAACACCTCCCAATCTCTCACCATTTAAGAAATACTCTGCATTTCTGTTTTTCCTACCAAAGTGAATAACTTCACATTTTTCCTTATTCTATTCCATCTGCCATTTTCTTGCCCACCTACTTAGCCTGTCTAAATCCCCTTGAAGCCTCTTTGCATCCACCTCACAACTCACATTACCAACTAGTTTTGTATCATCAGAAAACTTGGAAATATTACATTTGGTCCCCAAATCCAAATCAATGATATAGATTGTGAATAGCTGGGGCCCAAGCAGTGATCCTTGTGGTACTCCATTAGTCACAGCCTGCCAACCTGAGAATGACCAGTTTATTCCTTCTCTGTTCTGTCTGTTAATAAATTCTAAATCCATGCCAGTATATTACCCCTAATCCCATGTGCTCTAATTTTTCTTACTAACCGCTTGTGTGGGACCTTATCCAAAGCCTTTTGAAAATCCAAATACACCACATCCACTGGTTCCCACTTATCTATTCTGCTAGTTACACCCTCAAAAAACTCCAACAGGTTTGTCAAACATGATTTTCTTTTCCTAAATCCATGTTGACCAATCTTACCATTATTTTCTAAGTGTCCAGTCATCATAGCAGTGCCTCATCAGACCCCTTTCCTATCCTGAGTGGCGTGAAACAGGGCTGTGTTCTCGCATCTACACTGTTTGGGATCTTCTTCTAACTGCTGGTCTCACATGCGTTCAGTCTTCAGAAGAAGGAAGTTTCCTCCACACAAGATCAGATGGCAGGTTGTTCAACCTTGCTTGTCTTAGAGTGGGGACCAAAGTACGGAAGGTCCTCATCAGGGAACGCCTCATTGCTGATGATGCTGCAGTAACATCCCACACAGAAGAGTGTCTGCAGAGACTCATCGACAGGATTGCGGCTGCCTGCAACGAATTTGGCATAACCATCAGCCTCAAGAAAACGAACATCATGGGACAGGACATCAGAAATGCTCCATCCATCAATATCGGCGACCACGCTCTGAAGTGGTTCAAGAGTTCACCTACCTAGGCTCAACTACCACCTGTAACCAGTCTCTCGATGCAGAAATCAACAAGCGCATGGGAAAGGCATCCACTGCTATGTCCAGACTGGCCAAGAGAGTGTGGGAAAATGATGCACTGACAGGGAACACAAGAGTCCGAGTGTATCAAGCCTGTGTCCTCAGTACCTTGCTCTCCGGCAGCGAGGCCTGGACAACATATGTCAGCCAAGAGCGACATCTCAACTCATTCCATCTTCGCTGCCTCCGGAGAATCCTTGGCATCAGGTGGCAGGACCGTATCTCCAACGCAGAACTCCTCGAGGTGGCCAACACCCTCAGCATATACACCCTACTGAGCCAACGGCGCTTGAGATGGCTTGGCCATGTGAGCCACATGGAAGATGGCAGGAGCCCCAAGGACGCATTGTACAGTGAGCTTGTCACTGGTATCAGACCCACCGGCCGTCCATGTCTCCACTTTAAAGACGTCTGTTAACATGAAGTCCTGTGACATTGTCCACAAGTCGTGGGAGTCAGTTGCCAGTGATCGCCAGAGCTGGCGGACTGCCATAAAGGCGGGGCTAAAGAGTGGCGAGTCAAAGAGACTGAGCAGTTGGCAGGAAAAAAGACAAAAGTGTAAGGAGAGAGCCAACTGTGTAACAGCCCCGACAACCAATTTTATCTGCAGCACCTGTGGAAGAGTCTGTCACTCTAGAATTGGCCTTTATAGTCACTCCAGGCGCTGCTTCACAAACCACTGACCACCTCTAGGTACTTACCCATTGTCTCTCGAGGCAAGGAGGCCAAAGAGAGAGAGAAGAGAAGAAAGAGAGTCATCACATCCTTTATAATAGATTCTAGCATTTTCCCTATTACTGATCTCAGGCTAACAGATCTGAAGTTACTCGTTTTCTCTCTCCCTCCTTTCTTAAATAGTGGGGTTACATTTGCTTCCTTCCAATCTGCAGGAACCATTCCAGAATTGAGAGAATTTTGGAAGACAATCACCAACGCAGCCACTATCTCTACAGCCACCTCTTTCAACACTCTAGGCTGGAGATCAATAGGTCCAGGGAATTTATCAGCTTTCAGTCCCATTAATTTCTCCAGGACTACTTTTTTTAGTAATACTCATTTCTTTCCGTTCCTCATTTTCGCTGGTCCCTTGGTTCTCTAGTATTTCCAGGAGGTTTTTTGTATCTTCCTCCGTGAAGACAGACACAAAGTATTTGTTTAGTTTCTCTGCCGTTTCCTTATTCCCCACTATAAATACCTCTCTGCCTGTAATGAGCCTACATTTGTCTTTGCTAATCTTATCCCTTTTACATACCTATTGAAATTTTTACAGACTGTTTTTATGTTTCCAGCTAGTTTACTTTGATATGCTATTTTCCCTTTCTTTATCAGTTTCTTGGTCCTCCTTTGCTGAATTCTAAAATGCTCCCAATCTTCAGGCTTACTACTTTTTTTGCAGCTTTATAAGCTTCTTCCTTTGATCTAATACAATCTTTAACTTCTCTTCTTAGCCATGGTTGGATCACCTTTGCTGCTGGGGTTTCGTGCCTCAAAGGAATGTAAATTTGTTGTAAACCATATATTAATTCTTTAAATGATAATCATTGCCTGTCTACCATCATACCTATTAATGCAGTTTCCCAATCTACCACAGCCAACTTGCCCCTCATACCTTTGTAGTTTCCTTTGTTTAGATTTGTTTAGCTTTAAGACCCTAGTTTCGGATTGAACTTCATGTTCAAACTTAAAGTAAAATTCTATCTTATTATGGTCACTCTTCCCTAAAAGCTCTTTACAACAAGATTATTAATTAGCTCTTTCTCATTGCACAATACCAAATCTAAAATAGCCTATTCTCTAGTTGGTTCCTCAACGTACTGTTCTAGAAAACTATCTTATATACGTTCCAGGAGTTTGTCCTCCAGAGCATTAGTGCTAATTAGGTTTACCCAGTCTATATGTAGAATGAAGTCCGCCATGATAACTTTATTACCCTTGTTACACGCACCTCTAATTTTGTGATTTATACCATGCCCTATGTTATCTCTACTATTTGTTGGCCTCTAAACAACTCCTACCAATGTTTGCTGCCCCTTAGCTCTACCTGAACTGATTCTACATCTTGATCCTTCAATCAAAGATCCCCTCTCACTAATGTACTGGTCTCATCCTTTATTAACAGTGCTACCCCACCTCCTTTTCCTTTTTGCCTATCCTTCCTAAATGTTGAATACCTTTGATCATTCAGTTCCCAGCCTTGGTCACCCTGCAGCCATGTCTCCGTAATGGCAGGTAGATTATACAAGGACACAAGAAATAGGAGCAGGAGTAAACCATATGGTCCATCGAGCCTGCTCCACCATTCAATACGATCATGGCTGATCTTAGGCTTCAACTCCACTTTCCTGCCCGCTCGCCATATCCCTTGATTCCCTGTGAGACCAAAAAACTGTCTATCCCAGACTTAAATATATTTAAGAGCATCCACAATCCTCTGGGATAGAGAATCCAAAGATTCACGACCCTTTGAGTGAAGTAATTTCTTCTCATCTCAGTCCTAAATGATCGTCCCCTTATCCTGAGACTGTGCCCCTGTGTTTTGGATTCCCCGACCAGCGGAAACAGTCTCTCAGCGCCTACCCTATCCAGCCCCTTCAGAATCTTATATGTTTCAATGAGATCGCCTCTCATTCTTCCAGACTCCAGAGAATCTCGGCGCAATTCACTCAGCCTTTCATCATAAGACAATCCCCTCATCCCAGGGACCAATTTAGTGAACCTTCACTGTACTGCCTCCAATGCAAGTATATCCTTTCTTAAATGTGGAGACCAAAACTGCACACAATAGTCCATAAATAGTCACAGACCTGAAACGTTAACTCTGCTTCTCTCTCCACAGATGCTGCCAGACCTGCTGAGTATTTCCAGCACTTTCTGTTTTTATTTCAGATTTCCAGCATCTGTAGTATTTTGCTTTTATTTATCACAGTACTCCAGATGTGGTCGCACCAAAACCCTATAGAATTGTAGCATGACTTCTTTATTCCTGTGTTCTAATCCCCTTACAATAAAGACCAACATGCTATTGCCTTCCTAATTGCTTGCTCTACCTGCATACTAACTTTCTGCATTCCTTGTACAAGCATACCCAAGTCTCTTTGAACATCCACACTTACAAGCTTCACGCCTTTTAAAAGATATTCTGCTTTTCTATTCTTATGACCAAAGTGAATAACTTCACACTTCCCTACATTATTACTTCATCTGCCATCTTGTTGCCTGTCTATATTTCTTTGCAGCCTTTCTGTGTCCTCCCCATAGCTTACCTTTCCACCTACCTTTGTATCATCAGCAAACTTAGATATATTTGTTACGACCGAGACGGGAGCAATGCACCATCAATTCAGTCCCATCACTCCACAGGTCGCAGCATATTATTAAAGTTTTCCCACCCAACAGGAAAAGCAGCCAAATTAAACATTCTAATAATCCCCAGAATAAACAGACCAAACCAGGTAAATTTAGACAACAAGAAATTAACTTTTTATTAAAACTAAATCTTAAACACTGTTAAGATAAATCTATGTATAAAGACCTTATAACTTCTTATTTTACCCTAACTCCCCCATTCATACACATTCACTCAAAAATCACGGTTAAGCAGTTTCTTTCAAAAAGTGTTTTAAAAATTAGCTGTTTCTTAAGAATAAATAAATAACTGGGCTAATAAGTCTTTGTGTGTTACATTCCTGATGGGTGAGGTATCCCAGTGTAAAAATAATCAAATGCCACTCAAAGTCTCCATGTGGATTTGATGAAATAGTCCTTCAACAGATAGACATTCAAAACACTTCGGTTGCAGCAGGCCTCAAACAGTTCTTTCAACGATGAGCACAGCAATAGGTCTTCTTAAATTTTAAACCCGACAGTCTCTCAGTAGAAACTTTACTCCAGCAAACAAATGCTCTCTTCAAAGGGATTTATTCCCTCCTTAGGCAATTAACTCAGCCTGCAGCTCCATGTACAATTTTTGCTGAGAGAAATAGACAGCTCTTTTCTTCAGTAGCACGCTTTGCTGGTGATTCTCTCAAAACTGGTTTCAGCCAGTTTTTTCACACAGTTAAATTGTGCAGTACACCATGTGACCTCTTTCTTCTGCTGTGGTCTAGGAGCAGGTTCAGCTGGTACTCTGTGCCTCAGAAATCCCAAGTTTCTCTCCCTGTCTTAAAGGTACACTGTTTACATCTGAGCAATAAATAAATATGGTTCCGTGACACATTGCTCTCTGTCTCTTCATCTAAGTCATTAATATAGATTATAAATAGCTGAGGTCCCAGCATTGATCCTTGTGACACTTCACTATTCACTGTCTGCCAACTTGAAAATACCCCGTTAATGCTCACTCTTTGCTTTCTGTCCATTAACCAATCCTCTATCCATGCTGATATATTACTCCCAACTCCATGAGCCCTTATTTTTTTTAAAATTCATTCATGGGATGTGGGCGTCACTGGCCAGGCCAGCATTTATTGCCCATCCCTAATTGCCCTTGAGAAGGTGGTGGTGTGCTGCCTTCTTGAACCGCTGCAGTCCATGTGGGGTAGGAACACCCACAGTGCTGTTAGGAAGGGTGTTCGAGGATTTTGACCCAGCGACAGTGAAGGAATGGCGATATAGTTCCAAGTCAGGATGGTGTGTGACTTGGACGGGAACTTGCAGGTTCCCATGCATTTGCTGCCCTTGTCCTTCTAGTTGGTAGAGGTCGCGGGTTTGGAAGGTGCTGTATAAGGAGCCTTGGTGCGTTGCTGCAATTTATCTTGTAGATGGTACACACTGCTGCCACTGTGCGTCGATGATGGATGGAGTGAATGTTTGTAGATGGGGTGCCAATCAAGTGGGCTGCTTTTTCCTGGATGGTGTCAAGCTTCTTGAGTGTTGTTGGAGCTGCACCCATCCAGGCAAGTGGAGAGTATTCCATCACACTCCTGACTTGTGCCTTGTAGATGGTGGACAGGCTTTGGGGAGTCAGGAGGTGAGTTACTTGCCACAGGATTCTTAGCCTCTGACCTGCTCTTGTAGCCACTGTATTTATTGGCTACTCCAGTTCAGTTTCTGGTCAATGATAGCTCCTAGGATGTTGATAGTGGGGGATTCAGCGATGGTAATGCCATTGAATGTCAAGGAGAGATGGTTAGATTCTCTCTTGTTGGAGATGGTCATTACCTGGCACTTGTATGGCACGAATGTTACTTGCCACTTATCAGCCCAGGCCTGGATATAGTCCAAGTCATGCTGCATTTCTACACGGACTGCTTCAGTATCTGAGGAGTCACGAATGGTGCTGAACATTGTGTAAACATCAGCGAACATCCCCACTTCTGATCTTATGATTGAAGGAAGGTCATTGATGAAGCAGCTGAAGATGGTTGGGCCTAGGACACTACCCTGAGGAACTCCTGCAGTGATGTCCTGCAGCTGAGATGATTGACCTCCAACAATCCCAACCATCTTCCTTTGCACTAGGTGTGACTCCAATCTGCGGAGGGTGTTCTCCCTGATTCCCATTGACTTCAGTTTTGCTGGGGCTCCTTGATGCCATACTCGGTCAAATGCTGCCTTGATGTCAAGGGCAGTCACTCTCACCTCACCTCCTGAGTTCAGCTCTTTTATCCATGTTTGAAACAAGGCTGTAATGAGGTCAGGAGCTGAGTGGTTCTGGCGGAACCCAAACTGAGCAGGTTATTGCTAAGCAAGTGCCGCTTGATGGCACTGTTCATGACACCTTCCATCACTTTACTGATGATTGAGAGTAGGCTGATGGGGTGGTAATTGGCCGGGTTGGACTTGTCCTGCTTTTTGTGTACAGGACATACCTGGGCAATTTTCCACATTGCCAGGTAGATGCCAGTGTTGTAGCTGTACTGGAACAGCTTGGCTAGGGACGCGGCAAGTTCTGGAGCACAGGTCTTCAGTACTATTGCCGGAATATTGTCAGGGCCCGTAGCCTTTGCAGTATTCAGTGCCTTCAGTCGTTTCTTGATATCACCGGAGTGAATCGAATTGGCTGAAGTCTGGCATTTGTGATGCTGGGGACTTCAGGAAGAGGCCGAGATGGATCATCAATTCGGCACTTCTGGTTGAAGATTGTTGCAAATGCTTCAGCCTTATCTTTCGCACTGATGTGCTGGGCTCCCCCATCATTGAGGATGGGTATATTTGTGGAGCCACCTCCTCCAGTGAGTTGTTTAATTGTCCACCACCATTCAAGACTGGATGTGGCAGGACTGCGGAGCTTAGATCTGATCCGTTGGTTATGGGATCGCTTAGCTCTGTCTATCGCATGATGCTTACGCAGTTTGGCACGCAGATAGTCCTGTGTTGTAGCTTCACCATTTTGAGGTATGCCTGGTGCTGCTCCTGGCATGCTCTCCTGCACTCTTCATTGAACCAGGGTTGGTCTCCTGGCTTGATGGTAATGGTAGAGTGGGGGATATGCTGGGCCATGAGGTTACAGATTGTGGTTGAGTACAGTTCTGCTGCTGCTGATGGCCCAAAGCGCCTAATGGATGCCCAGTTTTGCATTGCTAAATCTGTTTGAAATCTATCCCATTTAGCCCAGTGGTACTGCCACACAACACGATGGAGGGTATCCTCAATGTAAAGGCGGGACTTCGTCTCCACAACGACTGTGCGGTGGTCACTCCTAGCAATACTGTCATGGACAGAAGCTCTGCAGCAGGCAAATTGGTGAGGATGAGATCATGTATGTTTTCCCCTCTAGTTGGTTCCCTCACCACCTACCGCATACCCAGTCTAGCAGATATGTCTTTTAGGACTTGGCCAGTAGTGGTGCTACCAAGCCCCTCTTGGTGATGGACATTGAAGTCCCCCACCCAGAGTACATTCTGTGCCCTTGCCCCCCTCAGTGCTTCCTCCAAGTGCTATTCAACATGGAGGAGTACTGATTCATCAGCTGAGAGAGGGCACTAGGTGGTAATCAGCAAGAGGTTTCCTTCTCCATGTTTGACCTGATGCCATGAGATTGCATGGGGTCCAGAGTCGATGTTGAGGACTCCCATGGCAACTCCCTCCCTACTGTAGACCACTGTCCCGCCACCTCTGCTGCGTCTGTCCTGCCAGTGGGACAGGACATACCCGGGGATGGTGATGGCAGAATCTGGGACATTGTCTATCAGGTATGATTCCGTGACAGCCTATGTCAGGTTGTTGCTTGTCTAGTCTGTGGGACAGCTCTCCCAACTTTGGCACACTCCCCCAGATGTTAGTAAGGAGGACTTTGTAGGGTCTACAGTCCTGGTTTTGTCGTTGTCGTTTCCGGTGCCTAGGTCGATGCTGGGTGGTCCGTCTGGTTTCATTCCTTTTTTTAATTAACCTCGTAGCATTTAGATACAACTGAGTGGCTTGCTAGGCTATTTCAGAGGGCATGTAAGAGTCAACCACTGCTGTGGGTCTGGAGTAACACGTAGGCCAGACCAGGTAAGACTAATGTCCTTCCTCAAAGGACATTAGTGAACCAGATGGGTTTTTACAACATTCAACAATGGTTTTATTGGCCATCATTAGACTAGCTTTTTTAATTCCAGATTTATTAATTGAATTCAAATTCCACCTTCTGCTGTGGTAGGATTTGAACCCATGTCCCCTGAGCAATACCCTGGGTCTCTGGGTTACTAGTCCAGTGACAATGCCACTACACCACCACCTCCCCTTATCTTGCCTATTAACCTTTTGTGCAGCACCTTATCGAATATCTTTTGGAAATCCAGGTATACTACATCTGATGATTCCCCTTCATCTACCCTACCAGTTACATCCTCAAAAAACTCTAATAAATTTGTCAAACAGGATTTCCCTTCAGTAAAACCATGTTGACTTGTTCTAATCGTACTATGATTTTACCAAGTGCATTGTTAAGACATCATTAATAATAGATTCCAGCATTTTCCCAACGACTGATGTTAGGCTAATGGCCTGTAGTTCCCCGTTTTCTCTCTCCCTCCTTTATTGAAAAGTAGTGTAACATCTGCCAACTTCCAATCTGATGGGACCATTCCCAAATCGAAGGAATTTTGGAAAATTATAGCTAACGCATCTACTTTATCTGCAGCTGTTTCTTTTAGAACCCTAGGGTGTAGGCCATCAGGTCCTGGGGATTTGCGGGATTTAGTCCCTTAATTTTCTCCAATACTTTTTCTCTGCTGATATTAATTTCCTCATTCATTTTAGCCCCTAGGTTACCATCCATTCCTGGTATGAAACGTGGATACCACTATGTTGACAGACACAAATTATCTGTTCAATGCTTCTTCCATTTCCTCATGCCCCATGATAATTTCTCCTGTCTCTGATTCTAAGGGACCAACATTACTTTAGCTAATCTCTTCCTTTTTATATACCTATAAAAGCTATTTCAATCTGTTTTTATATTACTGACTAGTTTAGCTTCATTCTATTTTTTCCTTTTTTATCAACTTTTTGGGGGCCCTTTGCTGGTTAATAAAACCTTTCCAATCCTCAGACTTGCTACTTATTTTTGCAATATTGTAAGCCTCTTCTTTTAACTTAATACTATCTTTAACTTTCTGAGTGAGCCACAAAAGAATCTTTCTTGCTGAGTTCTTGTTTTTCAATGGACTGTTCATTTACCACCATATCTTTTAGTCTATTCACCCAATTAACCTTAGCCAGTTCTCCCCTCATACCTGTGTAATTGGCTTTGTTTAAGATTGTCTTTGGTGATAGGAGTATGTCACTTTCAAAGTTAACATGGAATTCAATGGTATTATGGTCACTGTTTCCCAGTGCATCTTTTACTATGACATTACTAATTAACCCTGCTTCATTACACAATACGAGATCTAAGATGCAGGGTAGGTGGTGGTGTAGTGCTATTATCACTGGACTGGTAACGAAGAAACCCAGGGTGTTGATTTGCAGACATGGGTTCGAATCCATGGAAGGTGGAATTTAAATTTAATTAATAAATCTAGAATTAAAAACTAACCTAATGATGGCCATGAAACCATTGTCGATTGTTGTAAAAATCCATCTGGTTCACTAATGAGCTTTAGGGAAGAAAATCTGTTGTCCTTACCTGGTCTGGCCTACATGTGACTCCAGACCCACAGCAATGTGGTTAACTCTTACATGCCCTCTGAAATGGCCTAGCATGCCACTCAGTTGTACCTAACCGCTACGAAGTCAATAAGAAGGAATGAAACCGGACAGACCACCCAACATCGATCCAGGCACTGGAAACGGCAACGGCAAACCCAGCCCTGTCGACCCTGCAAAGTCCTGATAACCATCCCACAGACTAGTCAAGCAACGGCCTGACATTGTCATACGCACGGAATCATACCTTACAGACAATGTCCCAGACACTGCAATCACTGTCCCTGGATATGTCCTGTCCCACCGGCAGGACAGACCCAGCAGAGGTGGCGGGACAGTGGTCTACAGTAGGGAGGGAGTTGTCCTGGGAGTCCTCAACATCGACTCCGGACCCCATGAAGTCACATGGCACCAGGAAAAACATGGGCAAGGAAACCTCCTACTGATTATCACCTAGCGCCCTCCCTCAGCTGATGAGTCAGTACTCCTCCATTTGATAAGGTTTGATAAGGTTCCCCATGGTAGGCTGATGGAGAAAGTGAAGTCGCATGGGGTCCAGGGTGTACTAGCTAGATGGATAAAGAACTGGCTGGGCAACAGGAGACAGAGAGTAGTAGTGGAAGGGAGTTTCTCAAAATGGAGACGTGTGACCAGTGGTGTTCCACAGGGATCCGTGCTGGGACCACTGTTGTTTGTGATATACATAAATGATTTGGAGGAAAGTATAGGTGGTCTGATTAGCAAGTTTGCAGACGACACTAAGATTGGTGGAGTAGCAGATAGTGAAGGGGACTGTCAGAGAATACAGCAGAATATAGATAGATTGGAGAGTTGGGCAGAGAAATGACAGATGGAGTTCAATCAGGGCAAATGCGTGGTGATGCATTTTGGAAGATCCAATTCAAGAGTGAACTATACAGTAAATGGAAAAGTCCTGGGGAAAATTGATGTACAGAGAGATTTGGGTGTTCAGGTCCATTGTTCCCTGAAGGTGGCAACGCAGGTCAATAGAGTGGTTAAGAAGGCATACGGCATGCTTTCCTTCATCGGACGGCGTATTGAGTACAAGAGTTGGCAGGTCATGTTACAGTTGTATAGGACTTTGGTTCGGCCACATTTGGAATACTGCGTGCAGTTCTGGTCGCCACATTACCAAAAGGATGTAGATGCTTTGGAGAGGGTGCAGAGGAGGTTCACCAGGATGTTGCCTGGTATGGAGGGTGCTAGCTATGAAGAGAGGTTGAGTAGATTAGGATTATTTTCATTAGAAAAACGGAGGTTGAAGGGGGACCTGATTGAGGTGTACAAAATCATGAGAGGTATAGACAGGGTGGATAGCAAGAAGCTTTTTCCCAGAGTGGGGGATTCAATTACTAGGGGTCACGAGTTCAAAGTGAGAGGGGAAAAGTTTCGGGGGGATATGCGTGGAAAGTTCTTTACGCAGAGGGTGGTGGGTGCCTGGAATGCGTTGCCAGCGGAGGTGGTAGACGCGGGCACGATAGCATCTTTTAAGATGTATCTAGACAGATACATGAATGGGCAGGAAGCAAGGAGATACAGACCCTCAGAAAATAGGCGACATGTTTAAATAGAGGAGCTGGATCGGCGCAGGCTTGGAGGGCCGAAGGGCCTGTTCCTGTGCTGTAATTTTCTTTGTTCTTTGTTCTTTTCTTTGTTCTTTGTTCCTCCATGTTGAACAGCACTTGGAGGAAGCACTGAGGGTGGCAAGGGCACAAAATGTATTCTGGGTGGGGGACTTCACCGTCCATCACCAAGAGTGGCTCGGTAGCACCACTACTGACCGAGCTGGCCGAGTACGAAAGGACATAGCTGCTGGACTGGGTCTGCAGCAGGTGGTGAGGGAACCAAAATGAGGGAAAATCATACTGGACCTTGTCCTCACTAATATGCCTGCCGCAGATGCTTCTGTCCATGACTGTATTGGTAGAAGTGACCACCGCACAGTCCTTGTGGAGACGAAATCCCGCCTTCACATTGAGGATACCGTCAATCGTGTTGTGAGGCACTATCACCATGCTAAATGGGATAGATTTCGAACAGATCTAGCAATGCAAAACTGGGCATCCAAGAGGTGCTGTGGGCCATCAGCAGCAGCAGAATTGTACTCAACCACAATCTGTAACCTCATGGCGCGGCATATCCCCCACTCTACCATTACCATCAAGCCAGGAGATCAATGAAGAGTGCAGGAGGGCATGCCAGGAGCAGCACCAGGCATACCTCAAAATGAGGTGTCAACCTGGTGAAGCTACAACCCAGGACTACTTGCATGCCAAGCTGCATAAGCAGCATGCAATAGACAGAGCTAAACGATCCCATAACCAACGGATCAGATCTAAGCTCTGCACTCCTGCCACATCCAGTCTTGAATGGTGGTGGACAATTAAACAAATAACTGGAGGAGGTGGCTCCACAAATATCCCCATCCTCAATGATGGGGGAGCCCAGCACATCAGTGCTAAAGATAAGGCTGAAGCATTTGCAACAATCTTCAGGCAGAAGTGCCGAATTGATGATCCATCTCGGCCTCCTCCTGAAGTTCCCAGCATCACAGATGCCAGACTTGAGCCAATTCGATTCACTCTGCGTGATATCAAGAAACGACTGAAGGCACTGGATACTGCAAAGGCTATGGGTTCTGACAATATTCCGGCAATAGTACTGAAGACCTGTGCTCCAGAACTTGCCGCACCCCGAGCCAAGCTGTTCCAGTGTAGCTACAACACTGGCATCTACCCTGCAATATGGAAAATTGCCCAGTTATCTCCTGTACACAAAAAGCAGGACAAGTCCAACCCGGCCAATTACCGCCCCATCAGTCTACTCTCAATCATCAGTAAAGTGATGGAAGGTGTCATCAACAGTGCCATCAAGCAGCACTTGCTTAGCAATACCTGCTCAGTGATGCTCAGTTTGGTTTCTGCCAGGGCCACTCAGCTCCTGACCTCATTACAGCCTTGGTTCAAACATGGACAAAAGAGCTGAACTCAAGAGGTGAGGTGAGAGTGACTGCCCTTGACATCAAGGCAGCATTTGACCGAGTATGGCATAAAGGAGCCCTAGCAAAATCGGAGTCAATGGGAATCAGGGGGAAAACTCTCCGCTGGTTGGAGTCATACCTAGCGCAAAGGAAGATGGCTGTGGTTGTTGGAGGTCGATCATCTGAGCTCCAGGACATCACTACAGGAGTTCCTCAGGGTAGTGTCCTAGGCCCAACCATCTTCAGCTGCTTCATCAATGACCTTCCTTCAATCATAAGGTCAGAAGTGGGGATGTTCACTGATGATTGTACAATGTTCAGCACCATTCGCGACTCCTCAAATACTGAAGCAGTCCGTGTAGAAATGCAGCAAGACCTGAACAATATCCAGGCTTGGGCTGATAAGTGGCAAGTAACATTTGCGCCACACAAGTGCCAGGCAATGACCATCTCAAACAAGAGAGAACCTAACCATCTCTCCTTGACGTTCAATGGCATTACCATCGCTGAATCCCCCACTATCAACATCCTGGGGGCTACCATTGACCAGAAACTGAACTGGAGTAGCCATATAAATACCATGGCTACAAGAGCAGGTCAGAGGCTAGGAATCCTGCGGCGAGTAACTCACCTCCTGACTCCCCAAAGCCTGTCCACCATCTACAAGGCACAAGTCAGGAGTGTGATGGAATGCTCTCCACTTGCCTGCATGGGTGCAGCTCCAACAACACACAAGAAGCTCGACACCTTCCACGACAAAGCAGCCCGCTTGATTGGCACACCAACCACAAACATTCAGTCCCTCCTCCACTGACGCACAGTGGCAGCAGTGTGTACCATCTACAAGATGCACTGCAGCAACGCACCTAGTCTCCTTGGACAGCACCTTCCAAACCTGCGACCTCTACCACCTCGAAGGACACAAGCGGCAGATGCATGGGAACACCATGTTCTCGTCCAAGTCACCCACCATCCTGACTTGGAACTATATCGCCGTTTCTTCACTGTCGCTGAGTTAAAATTCTCGAACTCCCTTCCTAACAGCACCGTGGGTGTACCTACCTCATATGGACTGTGTGGTTCAAGGAGGCAGCTCACCACCACTTCTCAAGGGCAATTAGGGATCGGCAATAAATGCTGGCATAGCCAGTGACGCCCACATCCCATGAATGAATAAAAAAAGATTGTTTTATCCCTCGTCGGTTCCACAACGTACTGCTCCAAAAAACTGTCCCGAAAACATTCTGCAAACTCATCTTCTAGACCATTCTTGCCAATGTCATTGTCCTAGTTTATATGAAGATTAAAGTCCCCCATAATTATTACATTGCCTTTGTTACAAGCTCCAATAATTTTTAGTTTATTGCTCTGTACAACCTATTTACATTGTGCTGTCAATTCATCTACCTAGTTGTGAATGCTGTGTGCATTCAGATGGAGTGATTTTAATTCTGTTTTTTTATTATTTTCACAACCTCTAGTATTATCTGCTGGTACACTCTTAAGTTTGTACGCTCTGTCCCTTCCTGCCACACTCAGATTATCAATTCCCTTATTGCTACCATGTTCTCTTTCCTTTTCCTCTCTCTAAATTATCAGATCTTCCCTCACTTGACCATTCACCCCCACTATTTAGTTTAAAGCCTTCTCTACCACCCCAGTTTTACGACTCACCAGAACACTGATCCCAGCATGGTTCAGGTGAAGACCATCCCAACGGTACAGCTGTCACTTTCCCCAGTACTGGTGCCAGTGCCCATGAATGGAAATTCATTTCTCCCACACCAATCTTTGACCCACGCATTTAACTCTCTAATTTTATTTACCCTACTTCAATTTGCTCGTGGCTCAGGTAATAATCCAGAGATGATTACCTTTGAGGGCCTTCTTTTTAATTTAGCCCCCTTGCTGCTCATACTCCCTATGCAGAACCTCTTTCCTAATCCTATCTGTCATTGGTACCCACGTGGACCATGACAACTGGAGCCTCCCCCTCCCACTGCAAGTTCCTCTCCAGCCCAGAGCAGATGTCCCATACCCTGGCAGGCAACACAGTCTTCTGGACTCTCGCTCTTGGTTGCAGAGAACTGTGTCTACCCCCCTCCCCCGACTATACTATCACCTACTACCACTACATTCCTATTTACTCCCCCCGCTTGAATGGCTTCCTTTGTACTTTGTAATTTGTACTACGGTGCCATGGTCAGTTTGCTCATCCATACAAGCTGAAAGACCCTCAAACCTGTTGAACAATTGCAAGGGCTGAGGCTCCTCCACTTCTGCCTTCTCGATCCCCTTACCTGCCTCACTTGCAGTCACACCCTCTTGTCCATGACCACTGATCAAATCAGAAGACCGTATCCTAAGGGGTGTGACTGCCTTCTGGAACAAAGTGTCCAGTAATTTTCCTCCTCCATAACGCATCACAGTGTCTGTAGTTCGGCCAGCAGCTCATTGACTCTGAGCCAAAGCTCTTCGAGCAGCAGACACTTACTGCAGACTTGGTTGCCATGGATTGCACTGGCATCCACCAGCTCCAACATACTGCAACCACAACACATCAATTACCCTGCCATCTTTATTTTGTGTTAATTTATTTATTTTTCTCCTAGTTAATTTGTAATTAATAAACCCCACTACAACGAATAAGCTTCACTACTGCTAGTAAACCTTTCTGTCTTTGGCCTCCTTATCTCGAGAGACAATGGGTAAGCGCCTGGAGGTGGTCAGTGGTGTGTGGAGCAGTGCCTGGAGCGGCTATAAAGGCCAATTCTAGAGTGACAGGCTCTTCCACAGGTGCTGCAGAAAAATTTGTTTGTCGGGGCTGTTACACAGTTGGCTCTCCCCTTGCGTTTCTGTCTTTTTTCCTGCCAACTGCTAAGTCTCTTCGACTCGCCACACTTTAGCCCCGCCTTTATGGCTGCCCGCCAGCTCTGGCGAACGCTGGCAACTGACTCCCACGACTTGTGATCAATGTCACAGGACGTCATGTCATGTTTGCAGACGTCTTTAAAGCGGAGACATGGACGGCCGGTGGGTCTGATACCAGTAGCGAGCTCGCTGTACAATGTGTCTTTGGTGATCCTGCCATCTTCCATGCGGCTCACATGGCTAAGCCATCTCAAGCGCCGCTGACTCAGTAGTGCGTATAAGCTGGGGATGTTGGCTGCCTCGAGGACTTCTGTGTTGGAGATACGGTCCTGCCACCTGATGCCAAGTATTTTCCGGAGGCAGCGAAGATGGAATGAATTGAGACGTCGCTCTTGGCTGACATACGTTGTCCAGGCCTCGCTGCCATAGAGCAAGGTACTGAGGACACAGGCTTGATACACTTGGACTTTTGTGTTCCGTGTCAGTGCGCCATTTTCCCACACTCTCTTGGCCAGTCTGGACATAGCAGTGGAAGCCTTTCCCATGCGCTTGTTGATTTCTGCATCTAGAGACAGGTTACTGGTGATATTTACTACTACTAATAAAACCTTACGAATAAATTACCTGAGTTTCAGAAGATTCTTAGTCTTATTATTTCAATTATTTAACCCCCAATTAAAATTCGTTAGTTTAGGTAAGAGAAAAAGAGAAAATATTCACCAACCAATCATTTACCTTCTTTGCTGTAACGTCACACGTCAATTTTTTTTGGAATGCCCTGAACCCATAGACTTAGCAGCCTAGCTCTTCAAACTGTCCCCACTGTCTCTAGGTTACCCTCTATTTCTGGGAAGCAACTTTTGTCTTCAGCAGCTACTGGAGGCTGAAAAAGGAGCGCCTCTTTCCCCTTCTGCACCGATTTCCCACGGGAACCAAATATCCACCAATACACTCTGACTACGTCTCACTCAGACAATGTCTCCTCTCCGTGCACCCCTTAACTTGATTGAGTATCCCCCATTGTTTGCACCTGGAAACAACCAGAAAGTCTGCAGTGATCTGCATAAACAGGAATGTGTATACAAGATTGGATAAGGGACAGAATGGAGAAAGTAGTGATGAATGGTTGTTTTTCAGATTAGAGAGAAGTGTGCAGTAGTTTCTGCAAGGGTCGGTGTTGGGTTCACTGCTCTTTTTGATATATATTCATGACCTAGACTTGGCTATACCGGGCATATTTTCAAAGTTTGCAGTTGACATGAAACTCAGAAATGTAGTAAACAGTGACAAGGATATTAACAGATTTCAGGAGGACATAGACTAGTAAAATGGGCAGACACATGGCAGACGAAATTTAATGCAGAGAAGTGTGAAGTGATTCATTTTGGTAGGAAGAATGAGGTGAGGCAATGTAAATTAGATGGTACAATTTTAGAGAGAAAACCGGGGATGAACATACACAAGACTTTGCAGGTTCGAAGGAGAATTTCTAGAATGATGCCAGAGATGAAAGACTTTAGTTGAGCGGAGGGACTAGAAAACCTGGGTTTGTTCTCCTTAGAGCAGAGAAGGTTAAGGGAAGATCTGACGGAGGTGTTCAAAATCGTGAAGGGTTTTGATCGAGTAAATAAAGAGAAACTGTTTCCATTGGCAGAAGGATCGGTAACCAGAAGACACAGATTTAAGTTGATTGACAAAAGAACCAGAGGCGAGATGAGGAAAATAAATGACACAGCAAGTTGTTATGATCTGGAATGCATTGCCTGAAAGGCTGGTGGAAACAGATTCAATAACAACTTTCAAAAAGAAATTGCATAAATATTTGAAGAGCAAAAATTTTACCGGACTATGGGGAAAAAGCAGGGGAGTGGGACTAATTGGATAGCTCTTTCAAAGAGCCAGCACAGGCATTTTAGAGATACAGCACTGAAACAGGCCCTTCGGCCCACCGAGTCTGTGCTGACCATCAACCACCCATTTATACTAATCCTACACTAATTCCATATTCCTACCACATCCCCACCTATCCCTATATTTCCCTACCACCTACCTATACTAGGGGCAATTTATAATGGCCAATTGACCTATCAACCTGCAAGTCTTTGGCATGTGGGAGGAAACCGGAGCACCCGGAGGAAACCCACGCAGACACAGGGAGAATTTGCAAACTCTACACAGGCAGTACCCAGAATTGAACCCGGGTCGCTGGAGCTGTGAGGCTGCGGTGCTAACCACTGCGCCACTGTGCCGCCCCCGGGTCGCATGATGAGCTGAATGGCCTCCTTCTGTTTTGTATGATTCTAGGATTTCCCCTCTTATATCAGTGGTTGTGTACAGTGAGATTTTATAGCTTGATTCATAATCACCCAAATATTCCTGAGAACTGACCATTTAGGAAGAAGGAATTAAAAACCAGAAAAACCTTGTTCAGCTGCCATATCTATGTCGGGTTCCTTAGTGAGAGCTTTACTCAATAGGTACTCAACTAGATTGTGTTGCCCATGTTTAGTTTTTCAATGAAAATACATGGAGTCTAGGACATGGATTCCTCTGTCTGCTGAGGTGCTCAGTCGATGTATCCACTATCATCTTCCTCTTTTCCTTCATTTCTGTTTCACCTTCAGAGAAGGTGGGATAATTATCTGGAGGTTCAGGAACATGCTTGCTAGTCCCAGATGAAGAGGCAGGTATCAGTTGGAGTTAAACAGCCTTCTGTTGATGATGATTCACTTGGCTGCACTAGTTTTAGCAATCGTGTTGGTGATCTAATAAACAATGCTAGTAATTAAGGATTTGCAACAATGGTTAATTGAATTAGCCAGTCATTTACTTGGAAAAGCTAGCACTAACCAGCACTATGGACCTGAGTGCACTGCTTTTGGGCAGACAACTCAAGAAGGTCACAGATTCAACACCTGATTTGAGCTGAGTTAGTTGATCTCAGTTAGGATAGCAATGGGAATACTAAGGTTGATCCTTATTGTGCTAAGGAGGGGGAAGAAATCAAGATATTCCCATGTCTGATTAACCTCGTCCTTGCTTTCAAATCACTCCATGTCCTTGCTCCTCCCTATCTCTGTAGTCTCCTCCAGCCCTACAACCCTCCAAGATAGCTGCACTCCAATTCTGGCCTCTTACGCATCCTTAATTTTTATTGCTCCGACATTGGTGAGCATGCCTTCAGTTGCATGGGGCCCTAAGCTCTGAATTCCCTTCCTAAACGTCTCACTACTCCTTTAAGATACTCCTTAAAACTTAGCTTTTTGACAAAGCTTTTGGTCAGCTGTCCTAATATCTCCTTACATGGTTTGATGTCAAATTTTGTTTGATTTTTAAAAATTCGTTCATGGGAGGTGAGCGTCACTGGCTAGGCTAGCATTTATTGCCCATCCCTAATTGCCCTTGAGAAAATGTTGCTGAGCTGACTTCTTGAACTGCTAAGGTCCTTGGGGTATAGGTACATCCACAGTGTGGTATGAAAGGGAGTTCGAGGATTTTGACCCAGCGACAGTGAAGGAACGGCGATATAGTTCCAAGTCAGGATGCTGTGTAGCTTGCAGGGGAACTTGCAGGTGCTGGTGTTCCCATGCATCTACTGCCCTTGTCCTTTTAGGTGGTAGAGGTCATGGGTTTGGAAGGTGCTGTCCAATGAGCCTTGGTGAGCTGCTGCAGTGTATCTTGTAGATGGTACATACTGCTGCCACTGTGCATCGGTGGTGGAGTAAATGTTGAAGGTGGTGCATGGGGTGCCAACCAAGCGAGCTGCTTTGGCCTGAATAATGTCAAGCTTCTTGAGTATTGTTGGAGCTTCACCCATCCAGACAAGTGCAGAGTATTCCAACACACTCCTGACTTATGCCTTGTAGATGGTGGACAGGCATTGGGGAGTCAGGAGCTGAGTTACCCGCCACAGAATTCCCAGCCTCTCACCTGCTCTTGTAGTCACAGTAATTATGTGGCTGGTCCAGTTCAGTTTCTGGTCAATGGTAACCCCAGGATGTTGATAGTGGGGGATTCAGCGATGGTAATGCCATTGAACATTAAGGGGGGATGGTTAGATTCTCTCTTGTTTGAGATGGCCATTGCCTGGCACTTGTGTGGTATGAATGTTATTTGCTACTTATCAGCCCAAGCCTGGATGTTGTCCAGGTCTTGCTGTGTCTGGACACGGGCTACTTCATTATCTGAGGAGTTGCGAATGGTGCTGAACATTGTGCAATCATCAGCGAACATCCCCACTTCTGACCTTATGATGGAGGGTAGGTCATTGATGAAGCAGCTGAAGATGGTTGGATCTAGGACACTACCCTGAGGAACTCCTGCAGTGATGTCTTGGGACTGAGATGATTGACCTCCAACAACGACAACCATCTTCTTTCCTATCAAGCGCCTAGACCAATTTAGCCCATTAAAGACACTATATAAATCCAAATTGCTGTTGTTGAATGCTATTCAGTGATCCCCTCCAATTCCGTGAATATGGAATGTCGAGATCAGCTCTGATGCCTTGATGCTTAAATAGCCTACTGACATTCATTCACCGTCTAACTTCATACACGAGGAATAGCTACTGGGTGAGAACCTGGAGGACTGCAACTAGAAGGGTGAGAACCTACATAGAAGAAAGCAAAAAAAAATAATAATTGGATAACTAGAGAAGTTGGACTTTTACAACACTGGTGTCAATCCAATCATCAGTACAAGGGACATATTCATATCTGCCACATCTTCTTTGGCCTCCCCCTTGTCTCGAGAGACAACGGGTAAGCACCTGGAGGTGGTCAGTGGATTGTGAAGCAGGGCCTGGAGTGGCTATAAAGGCCAATTCTAGAGTGACAGACTCTTCCACAGGTGCTACAGATAAAATTGGTTGTCGGGGCTGTTACACAGTTGGCTCTCCCCTTGCGCTTCTGTCTTTTTTCCTGCCAACTGCTAAGTCTCTTCGACTCGCCACACTTTAGCCCCACCTTTATGGCTGCCCGCCAGCTCTGGCGATCGCTGGCAACTGACTCCCATGACTTGTGATCAATGTCACAGGACTTCATGTCGCGTTTGCGGACATCTTTAAAGCGGAGACGTGGACGGCCGGTGGGTCTGATGCCAGTGACGAGCTCGCTGTACAATGTGTCCTTGGGGATCCTGCCACCTGCCATGAGGCTCACATGGCCAAGCAATCTCAAGTGCCGCAGGCTCAGTAGGGTATATATGCCGGGGATGTTGGCCGTTTCGAGGACTTCTGTGTTGGAGATACAGTCCTGCCACCTGATGCCAAGGATTCTCCGGAGGCAGCGAAGATGGAATGAAGTGAGATGTCGCTCTTGGCTGACATACGTTGTCCAGGACTCGCTGCCGTAGAGCAAGGTACTGAGGACACAGGCTTGATACACTCGGACTTTTGCGTTCCGTTTCAGTGCGCCATTTTCCCGCACTCTCTTGGCCAGTCTGGACATAGCAATGGAAGCCTTTCCCATGCACTTGTTGATTTCTGCATCACGAGACAGGTTACTGGTGATAGTTGAGCTCTTGAACCACTTCCAGAGTGTGGTCGCCGATATTGATGGATGGAGCATTTCTGACTCCCTGTCCCATGATGTTCGTTTTCTTGAGGCTGATGGTTAGGCCACATTCGTTGCAGGCAGCCGCAATCCAGTCGATGAGTCTCTGCAGACACTCTTCAGTGTGAGATGTTAATGCAGCATCGTCAGCAAAGAGGAGTTCCCTGACGAGGACTTTCCGTACTTTGGTCTTCGCTCTTAGACGGGCAAGGTTGAACAACCTGCCACCTGATCTTGTGTGGAGGAAAATTCCTTCTTCTGAAGACTTGAACGCATGTGAGAGCAGCAGGGAGAAGAAGATCCCAAACAGTGTAGGTGCGAGAACACAGCCCTGTTTCACGCTACTCAGGATAGGAAAGGGGTCTGATGAGGCGCCGCTATGCTGAATTGTGCCTTTCATATTGTCATGAAATGAGGTGATGATACTTAGTAGCTTTGGTGGACATCCGATCTTTGCTAGTAGTCTGAAGAGACCACTGACGATGTCAAAGGCTTTGCTGAGATCAATGAAAGCAACGTAGAGGGGCATCTATTGTTCATGGCATTTCTCCTGTAGCTGGCGAAGGGATAACAGCATGTCAATGGTGGATCTTTCTGCTCGAAAACCACACTGTGCCTCAGGGTAGACATGCTCAGCCAGCTTCTGGAGCCTGTTTAATGCGCCACTATGCAGGGAGATTCCACGGTAGTTGTTGCAGTCACTGCGGTCACCCCTGTTCTTATAGAGGGTGATGATATTGGCATCGCGCATGTCCTGTGGTACTGCACCCTCGTCCCAGCACAGACAAAGCAGTTCGTAGAGTGCTGAAAGTATAGCAGGCTTGGCACTCTTGATTATTTCAGGGGTAATGCTGTCCTTCCCAGGGGCTTTTACGCTGGCTAGAGAATCAATGGCATCACTGAGTTCCGATTTTGATGGCTGTACGTCCAGCTCATCCATGACTGGCGGAGACTGGGCTGGATTGAGGGCGATCTCAGTGACAACATTTTCTCTGGAGTACAGTGCCAGATAATGCTCAACCCAGCAGTCCATTTGCTTGCGTTGGTCAGTGATTGTGTCCCCTGATTTAGATGTGAGGAGGGCGATCTTCTTGATGGTTGGCCCAAAAGCTCTCTTAATGCCATCACACATTCCTCTGACGTTTCCGGTGTCAAAGGCCAGCTGAATATGACTGCATAGGTGATGCCAGTAGTTATTTGCGCAGCGCCTGGCTGTTCTTTGTGCAGCGCTTCTGGCTGCTTTAAGTACTACGGATGTTAACTCGCTGGGGGCTTTCTTGTAGTTCAGCAGTGCAATGCGCTTAGCATATAATGCAGTTTAATACATGACTAAGATTTCATTCTGATGAACACATCAAAACTTAAATAAAAAACTGCTTTTCAATTTTTAATCCTTTTAATGCATTTCCACAATAATGAAACTATCAGTTGCATTAAAAAATATAAAAATTGATTTAATGTTGGAATTTTTTTTGCTTTGTTTCCACAATTTGTACAACAAGGAATACAATTAATTAAACAACTCATTGGCTCTGAAGTTTTTTAGGGCATCCTGGGTGCTATTCACATGCAAGTTTTTCTTTTCCTCAGCTTATATTTTTGTATAAACTGCCAGTGGCTCCAGAAATGCTGTTGTGAAGGTCATTAGGCTCAACAGGTTACTGAAGATTGATGAACAGACACAATGGGTTGTATTTTCCCAGCCCTATGGGGACTGTGTTGGAGGTGGTGGGCTGGGAAAATAGTGGGGAGCCGCATTGGGGCAGCTTCCCCACACATTACTGCCTCGGGGGGACTTTGCCAAGGCGGACTGGGAACCAGGTCACTTGCCCTCTCCACGGAGGAGGGCAGTAAGGGCATTTTTGTGACAGCACCGGTATATTCCCGCCATCAGAGACTACCAGTTTAATCGAGGCGGCTGCCCGGCAGAGGCTCTGTGCCCCAATGACAGGACCGCGGGGATGAAAGGTCACAACTACGTCCAAAAGCTATCTTGGAGAGGGGTTTTCACCCCGATGGATCTACTGGTTTTGGGCCTTTTTATTTGAGGACTTCAATGCAGGCAACCGAGGGCGCGTCCATGTTGAGGCGCCCTCGTGCTCACCTGCCTGCCTTGGCAACGCCCACCTCTCCCAGTGGCACTGCCAGTCATTATCGCTGCAGGCCCACTGATTGGGCCTCCAGCCTCGGGAACCCACCCATTGTCCTTAATAGGATGAAGCGTGCAGAGGCAGCCAATTAGGAGGCCGCCTCCCAGAAGGATGCGCTGGCGGGTGTGCTGATGACATGGGCGGCTCGGATCCCCCATATGGGCCCAATGTCGGGGTTCTGACGCCCACCAGAAAATCCAGCCCAGTGATACGAAATGAACATGGTTTCATGACCCATTTGGCTGTCTTGTACTGTTCGGCTTAGGAAGGTCATTAATAATTAATCACTGTTGCAACTCCTTCAGTGAGGTGCATTCAGTGCAAACAAGTGAAAGAAGTAATAGATAGCTCACAACAAAAATGTTGTTGATCTTGATTGTGAGACCCCATTTCAAAACAGGTTTTACTTTTGAACATTGTGCTGCTCCTATGTTCATCTGCTTTGTGCAATGAGTTGAAGGTCTAGATCGTTGGCTGCTGCGTGTTTGGCTGAAAAGGAGATCATCATCTGTCCTTCCCCACTCATCATCCTCAGACTCTTCATTTTTTGGCAAAAAAATTAGCTCACCCTAAACCTTTCCCCCCTTCCAAACACAATTGGCCCATCATTTAAGGAGACCAAAATAGCAAAATCCCAAGAGGGCACAGGAGCCCCTTAGCTGACATCTCTTGTATGTCCGCTCATCCATGCTGTATGAACCCAATACAGTGTTGAGTTAAGTGTAACCAAGTAAAACACAAACTTGGTAAATGTGCAATTGATTTGTGAAACAATCTTATGCGAACCAGGATTTATGCAACTAAGTTTTTTTTTTAAATCTGATTTGTAAATCATGGTATGAGCAATTCAGCCCAATCAAGCAGGAAACACTCAAAAATATTCCTCACACAAAGACTGAGTATCCCTGGAATGTCTTCACATCCATACTGAATGTTAATAATCAAATAATTGGAGCACATCTCATTACGATATCCGGACTTGTTATACATTGGAATGCATGAACAAAGGTGAGACATACTGTTATGTTTGGATTTGGTTGTACTCAATTATATCAGGAGTAAAAATGTGGACCAATCACATTGCATTTAAAAAATGTTTTAATGCTTCAATTTTAAAAAATGGACATTTTCTGATAGTTACTCTGTTCATTGCAGGGCGAAAGAGCTGGATTGGCTCTTGCTATTTTGACTGACAAGATGGTGGAGGCAAATGACATCATCCCACCAATAAATCTAAAAACACTTTCTCACGAAACTTGTACTTCTCTCTTTCCAACTTTTCGATCCTTTTCTACTGAAAGTGCCAATTCATACCGGATACAATTCCGCAGACTGTTAACATCCTTAAACTTGACTAAAGTTCATATTTGTTCTTGGCAAATGATAAAGAACAGAGCCATTTCAAAGGCCTAACTGCTGAATCAGAGAAATTTTAAGAAATCTGCACTGTAACACCCCACAAGGCTTCATTCTGAATGTAGCATGTTGTTGGCATTGATGTTACATTTTGTTTGAACCTTTTAAAGCAGTCAGACAGATTGCTCATTTACCAATATTCCTTGGTGGGTTTTGCGCATGAATAATGTTTACATTAAACCCTAAATTTTCTAAGGCTATGTGGTTGCTGAGGTAACTTGCTGCTGATGTAGACTCCAACAATATACCATGTCAGTTCTGGAATTCCTCTCAACTGAGCTGTTTCAACTATTTAGAAGTGTGGGTGAAAGGCCATCACCAGAACTGAGTCATTGGGCTGAATTTTATCCATTCAGCAGCAGTGCGATTGGAGGCATGGAGGCCGAAAAATTGGGAGAGGACACATTTTCCCAGAAACTCGACGTTGTGCCGTCGGTTCTGGATTTTGTCAGCGGCGGGAAAGGTCCATGGCGGTGTTGCCGCTACAACGTGGCGGGACTGCAATTACAATTGCTGAACAGGCACTTATCATGTATTTGCATCAGTTTGATTTGGATTTTATGGGGAGTTTCGAATTTAGTGAACGGTACACGGGGATCATCTGCCTTCAGACCTCCGGCCGTTTAAAGGTGGCGGCAGGAGGCGAGGCCTCAGTGTTGCCATGGGGAGTGTTGGATGAATGCAGGAAGGGGAACAGGCGTTGCAGCGGCCATTGTCCCATAACAGAGCAGCCCTTGAGGCAAGAGAGGGCGCAGAGGGGTTGCAGCCCTCATGGCAAGGGTGAGCTTCATCTCTGGTAGAGGGCTCTTTTCAAGGTTGGGTGCTGAGGGTCATTAGCCCATGTTCAGAGGGGAGTGGCAAGGGGAAGGTGCCAAAGGCAAGGCGCTCTTTCCAGGCACAGAGCATAGGAGGGGGAGCGACCAGTCTTTATATAACACCACACTGTGCAGCTAAGACTCAGAAGGAGGCAGGACCAGGCATCTGGGCAAACTGGTGAAGATCGACTAGGGAGGCCACAGCAGCCAGCTGCATAAGACGGCCTATCTGCAGCAGAGAATGTACCTGACTTGCCTCAGCTACCTCCAAAATGTCCGGGCGGTATTGTCAGTGTCAGCTTTCCAGCTTCTGCTCACTTTGTTAACTCCTTTCTTTTTTTAGATATCTATAGAAACTCTTACTATCTGTTTTTATATTTCTAGCTAGCTTTCTCTCGTAACCTAATTTTTCCCTCCTTATCAATCTTTTAGTCAATCTTTTCTGTTCTTTATATTCTGTCCAATTGTCTGATCTGTCACCAATCTTTGTGCAATTATATGCTTTTTCTTTAAGTTTGATACTATCTTTAACTTTTTTAGTTAACCACGGATAGTGACACCTCCCCTTGGAATTTTTCTTTCTTGTTGGAATGTATCTATTTTGTGTATTCTGAAATATCCCCTTAAATGTCTGCAACTGCATCTCTATCGACCTATCCCTTAACCTAATTTGCCGGCTCACGTTGGCTAGCTCTGCTTTCATTTTTAAAATTCATTTGTGGGATGTGGGCATCGCAGGCTCGGCCAGCATTTATTGCCCATCCCTAATTGCCCTTGAACTGAGTGGCTTGCTAGGTCATTTCAGAGGGCATCTTTTATGAGTCAACCACATTGCTGTGGGTCTGGAGTCAAATGTCGGTCAGACCAGGGAAGGACGGCAGATTTCCTTCCCTAAAGGACAATAGTGAACTAGATAGGTTTTTACAACAATCGACAATGGTTTCATGGTCATCATTAGACTAGCTTTTTAATTCCAGATTTATCAATTGAATTCAAATTTCACCATCCGTCATGGTGGGATTTGAACCCATGCCCCCAGAGCATTAGGCCTGGCCTCTGGATCACTAGTCCAGTGACATTGCCCCTGCACCACCATCTCCCGCTCATGCCCTCATAATTGCCCTTCTTTAAGTTTAAAATACTAGTCTTGGACCCATTCTTTCCTCCCTCAAACTGAATGTAAAATTCAAACATATTATGATTGTTGCTACCTAGGGGCGCCTTCACTATGAGGTAATCAATTAATCTAATCTTGTTGCAAGTACCAGGTCTAGTATAGCCTGCTCTCTGATTGGCTTCAGAATGAGCTGATCTAAGAAACTATCCCGAAAATATTCTATGAATTCCTCAACTTATGTGGCAAGTTACATTCGCGCCACACAAGTGGTAGGCAATGACCATCTCCCCTTGGCATTCAACGGCATTACCATCGCTGGTACCATTGACCAGAAATTGAACTGGACCAGTCATATAAGTAGTGTGGCTACAGGAGCAGGTTAGAGGCTGGGAATTCTGTGGCGAGTAACTCACCTCTTCACTCCCCAAAGCCTATCCACCATGTACAAGGCGCAAGTCAGGAATGTGATGGAATATTCTGCACTCACCTGGATGAGTGCAGCTTCAACAATACTCAAGAAACTCGACACCACCCAGGACAAAACAGCCCACTTGATTGGCAGCCCAGCTACCACCTTCAACATTCACTTCCTCCACCACCGACGCACTGTGGCAGCAAGATGCACTGCAGCAACTCACCAAGGCTCCTTCGACAGCACCTTTCAAACCCGCGACCTCTACCACCTAGAAGGACAAGGGCAGCAGATGCATGGGAATGCCACCATCTGCAGGTTCCCCTCCAAGTCACACACCATTCTGACGGAACTATATCACCGTTCCTTCACTGTCACTGGGTCAAAATCCTGGAACTCCCCTCCTAATAGGACTGTTGGTGTACCTACACCCAAAGGACTACTGTAGTTCAAGGAGGTGGCTCACCACCACCTTCTCAAGAGCTATTAGGGATGGGCAATAAGTGCTGGCCCAGCCATGCATCTGACATGATCTGCTGTTGCCTCAGCCCCTTCCCACCCACTTTGCAGCCGCTCCTTGACCATGTCATGCTCCCTCCTGTGTGGCCACATGCAAATCCCAAAGATGAGATGGGTATGGAGGATTCACCTTAGCGGAGCGAAGGAGGTCACAGACCCTCTTGCGGCCCTGGACCCAGTTTCGGAGGGTGACCCCACAGATGCTGAACTCCTCTGCAATCTCCTTCCAGGCTTGCTTGGTCAGGTGGGAGGGTCTTTTCCTGCCATTCCTTGGGAAGAGGAACTCCCACATTTCCCTTACCTCCTGGAGATGAATCCGCGGGGAGGCACTGCTGAACTGTGGAGCCACCTGTGTCTTCTGCATGACATGGTTCCTCTTGGCTCTTGGTCAGCTCCTGACCTTATGAGGCCTTGATCAACGGCTCAGTAGCACAGGGTCTCCAGTCAGCAGCACAAAGGCAAAGCAGCAGCAAACTTACCAATTGAAGCAGCAGTTCAAGTAGGGCTGGCAGCATTTTAAATGTGACGCCAACACCTGAGTTCGTCTCAGCTGACGATGCCATCAACGTCTTGATGCCCGTCCCTGTCCTTCAATGGGACGGGCCCCGTGCCTCCGGCAAAGTGCACACAAGTGCCAGGCGATGACCATCTCCAACAAGAGAGAATCTAACTATCTCCTCTTGACATTCAATGGCATTATGATTGCTGAATCCCCCACTATCAACATCCTAGGGGTTACCATTGACCAGAAACTGAACTGGAGTAGCCATATAGGTACTGTGACTCCAAGAGCATGTCGAAGGCAAGGAATCCTGCGGCGAGTAACTCACCTCTTGACTCCCCAAAGTCTGTCCACCATCTACAAGGCACAGGTCCGGAGTGCGATGGAATACTCTCCACTTGCCTGGATGGTTGCAGCTCCAACATCACTCAAGAAGGTCAGCACCATCCAGGACAAAGCAACCCACTTGATTGGCACCCCATCCGCAAACGTTCACCCCCTCCACCACCGCGTACAGTGGCAGCATTTACCATTACCTGTAAGGACTCCATTCCATTCTCCCAGTTTCTCCACCTCCGACGCATCTGCTCTGATGATGCAACCTTCCATGACAGCGCTTCTGATATGTCTTCCTTTTTCCTCAACTGAGGATTCCCCCCCACTATGGTGGACAGGGCCCTCAACCGTGTCTGGCCCATTTCCCACACGTTTACCCTCACACCTTCCCCTCCCTCCCAGAACCGTGACAGGGTTCCCCTTGTCCTCACTTTCCACCCCACCAGCCTCCACATCCAAAGGATCATCCTCCACCATTTCCGCCACGTCCAGCATGATGCCACTATCAAACCCATCTTCCCCTCCCCTCCCCTGTCAGCATTCCAAAGGGATCGTTCCCTCCATGACACCCTGGTCCCCTCCTGCATTACCCCCAACACCTCATCCCCTTCTTGCGGCACCTTTCCCTGCAATCGCAGGAGGTGTAATACCTGCACTTTTACCTCCTCTCTCCTCATTATCCGAGGCCCCAAACACTCCTTTCAGGTGAAGGAACATTTACTTGTACTTCTTTCAATTTAGTATGCTGTATTTGCTGCTCACATTGTGGTCTCCTCTACATGGGGGAGACCAAATGCAGATTGGGTGACCGCTTTGCAGAACATCTCCGTTCAGTCTGAAAACATGACCCTGAGCTTCCGGTTGCTTGCCATTTCAACACTCCCCCCATATGCCCACATATCTGTCCTGGGCTTGCTGCAGTGTTCCAGAGAACATCAACGCAAGCTTGAGGAACAGCATCATTTACCGATTCGGCACATCACAGCCTGCTGGACTGAACATTGAGTTCAATAATTTCAGAGCATGATGGACTCCCCCTTTTTATTTTCAGTTCTTTTTTCTTTTTATTTTATTTTAGTTTGTTTCACCATTCATTTTTTCTACCATATGCCTGCCCACTGTTTTTTTCATGTTTTTGCTTTGGGCCAGGGCTGTTAATTTTTCTGTTCATTAACACCCTCTCTGCATTAATGCTTTGTCTTTCAGCACACCATTAACATACCATTTGCCTTTGCTCCATGACCTTTTGGTCAGTTATTCTCTGTGACCCTGTCCTTTCAACACCCTTTTGTTATCTCTCGCCCCACCCCGCTTTATTTGCTTAAAAGCTATTACATTTCTAACCTTTGCCAGTTCTGATGAAAGGTCACTGACCTGGAATGTTAACTCTGCTTCTCTCTCCACCGATGCTGCCTGACCTGCTGAGTATTTCCAGCATTTCTTGTTTTTATTTCTATCAAATCATCTCTCAGCCTTCTCTTCTCCAAGGAAAACAGCCATAACTTCTCCAATCTAACTTCATAACTGAAATTCCTCATCCCTGGAACCATTCTTATGAATCTCTTCTGTACTCTCTCCACTTTCCTCAAGTGCGGCGCCCAGAATTGGATGCAATATGGCAGCTGAGGCCGAGCTAGTGTCTTATACAAGTTCAACATAACTTCCTTGCTCTTGTACTCGATGCCTCTATTAATAAAGCCCAGGATACTGTACGCTTTATTAACTGCTCTCGCAACCTGTCCTGCCACTTTCAATGACTTATGCACCTAGATCCCTCTGCTCCTGCACCCCATTGCGAATTGTGCCCTGTATTCTATATTGTTTCTCCATGTTCTACCTACCAAAATCAATCACCTCACATTTCTCTACATGTTATAGGTTTCAAACAAGTGAAAGTGGAGAGTGTGCAAAGCAGGAGAGAATAAACGACAAAAGGTTTCATAGTGCAAGGCCAAAGGGAGTGGCAACGGGACAAGTAAAGAAACAAAATATGTGCCTAGAAGAGGTGTAAATGGCAGGATAGCTGCCATCATACACAAAGTGAAGGAAATAAGAGAGAAACGAGAGAGAAAACCAAACCAGCAACAAAAAAATGGGGGCAGAGGTTATAATCTAAAATTGTTGAACTCAATGTTCAGGCAAGAAGGCAGTAAAGTGCCCTGTCAAAAGATGAGGTGCTGTTCCTCGAACTTGTGTTTTGCTTCATTAGAATACTGCCACAGACCAATGACAGAAATGTTAAGAGTTGCAGCAAGGTAGAGAATTAAAATGAGGCAACCAGAAGATCAGTGTCAAGCTTGTGGACTGGACGGAGGTGTTCCGCACAGCGGTCATCCTGTCTGCGTTTGGTCTCCCCAATGTAGAGGACACCACATCATGAGCAGTGAATACAGTATACTAAACTGAAAGAAGTGCAAGTAAATGACTGTTTCACCCGGAAGGAGTGTTTGCGACACTGAGAAGGGAGGGGTTGAAAGGGTAGGTCTTGGATCTCCTGCCCTTGCATGGAACGGTGCCATAGGAAAGGAAGGGGATACTGGGGGTGACTGAGGAGTGGACCAGGGTACCACAGAGGGAATGGTCCCTCTGGAATGCTGAAAGGTGGGGGGGGGGCGGGTGGGAGGGGGGAGATGTGTTTTGGTGGTGGCATGACGCTAGAGGGGACAGAAATGGAGAGGAAGATCCGTTGGATATGGTGTCTGGTGGGTGGAAGGTGAGGACTAGGGAAACCCTATTGTGGTTCTGGGAGGGAGGGGAAGGGGTGGGAGCAGAAGTGTGTGAAATAGAATGGACACAGTCATGGGCCATGGTGGGGTGGGGAGGGGGTACTCTTCCACTGAGGAAAAGGAAGATGTATCAGAAGCACTATTACAGAAGGTTGTATCTGTTTGTAGGAGGTTTGGATGTAGGAGGAAGAGCATTACTGCAGATTCCTGATATGGATAACTCATTGTGTCAAAAACATGAAACTTGGGTCAGGATTTCTAAAATCTTCAGATTTTCAACTGCAAATCCTTCTGTGTGAACTTTGTACTCTGATGTAGAAATGGACAACATGCTGAAGAATAGAATATTATCTATTTGTTTAAAAACTGCAGTTTTATTGAAGCTTTTTAAAATGCATACACACTTTATCATACAATACAAGCCTTAAGGTATCCTCCATGTACAAATTGTCATAGGCTAAACAATGGGAACCACACTAATCAGTAACAATTATAATGTAGAATTACTAAGTAAAATATAAATCAGAAGCCAATTTATATTGAGAAGGAATGTCCTGCCTCCTGGAATACTTACTTGCAGCAGCAGCTACTACTGGCCCCAATACTGAACTGTATATATGGGGAAAAATTAAACAGAAATTAAAATAGGGCGGCATAGTGGCACAGTGGTTAGCACCGCAGCCTCACAGCTCCAGCGACCCAGGTTCAGTTCTGGGTACTGACTATACGGAGTTTGCAAGTTCTCCCTGTGACTGTGTGGGTTTCCGCCAGGTGCTCTGGTTTCCTCCCACAGCCAAAGACTTGCAGGTTGATAGGTAAATTGGCCATTGTAAATTGCCCCTAGTTAGGTAGAAGAATGGTGGGGATGTGGTAGGGAGCATGGGATTAATGTAGGATTAGTATAAATGGGTGGTTGTTGGTCAGCACAGATTCAGTGGACCGAAGGGCCTGTTTCAGTGCTGTATCTCTAAATTAATAAATCTCTTTCTCCCAAACCGTCCAAATTACTCCCCTTTCTCCTACAGCATGTGCTAAATCATGTAACAAACCTGCTATTATCCCACATGGATGAAAAGGACACAGAATAATTTCTAGTTTTTGTCCCTCTTCCATTAATGGATTCCACACATTTAGCTTGATTAAACAACCACACACATACATTACTCTCTTTATTTCACAAGATTGCTGATTAACGATTGTGTGAAGCATAGAATCATAGAAAATTTACAATGTAGAAGGAGGCCATTCAGCCCATCGTATCTGTGCCAGTTGACAAAGAGCTCCCCAGCCTAATCCCATCTTCTGGCACTAGGTCCACAGCCCTGCAGGCCACAGCTCTTCACGTAAACATCCAAGTACTTTTTAAACGTGGTCAGAGTTTCTGCACCTTTCAGGCAGTGAGTTCCAGGTCTGTACCACCCACTGGATGAAAAAATGTTCCCTCATCTCCCCTCTAATCCTTCTACCCATTACTTTAAATCTAAGTCCGCGAGTTTTTGACCCCTCTGCTAAGGTAAATGGATCGTCCCTATTTTACTTCATCTAGGCTTCTCATAAATTTACACACCTCAATTAAGTCACCCCTCAGCCTCCTCTGTTCTAAGGAAAACAACCCCAGCCTATCCCATTTTCCTCATAGCTAAAATTTTCCAGTCCTGGCAACGTCCTCGTAAATCTTTTCTGCACCCTCTCCGTGCAATCACATCTTTCTATAATGTGGTGACTAGAACTGTATGCAGTACTCAAGCTGTGGTCCAACTAATGTTGTATGCAGTTCTAACATAACCTCCCTGCTCTCAAATTCAATGCCTCAGCTAATAAAGGAAGGCATGCCAGATGCCTTCCTAACCACCTGCTACCTTTAAGGATCTGTGGACATGGATCCAAATATAGTATGCCAACAGATACAGCAATATGACATCAATCCCAATATCAGATGAATAGTACAGCAATGGTCTGGAACCCCCAATTCCTATCCTTGAGGTTTCTTCCAATAAAGCTGGCCAACTGGTCTGAAATTACAACAATAAAAGCAAAATACTGCGGATGCTGGAAATCTGAAATAAAAACAAGAAATGCTGGAACCACTCAGCAGGTCTGGCAGCATCTGTGGAAAGAGAAGCAGAGGGCGGCACAGTGGCGCAGTGGTTAGCACCGCAGCCTCACAGCTCCAGGGACCCGGGTTCGATTCTGGGTACTGCCTGTGCGGAGTTTGCAAGTTCTCCCTGTGTCTGCGTGGGTTTCCTCCGGGTGCTCCGGTTTCCTCCCACACGCCAAAGACTTGCAGGTTGATAGGTTAATTGGCCATTACAAATTTGCCCCTGGTATAGGTAGGTGGTAGGGAAATATAGAGGGAAAGGTGGGGATGTGGTAGGAATATGGGATTAGTGTAGGATTAGTATAAATGGGTGGTTGATGGTCGGCACAGACTCGGTGGGCCGAAGGGCCTGTTTCAGTGCTGTATCTCTAAAACTAAAAAAAAAAACTAAAACTAAAACTTAACGTTTCGGGTCAGTGACCCATCATCGGAAATGACAACTATTAGAAAAGTCACAGGTTATAAGCAAGTGAGGTGGGGGTGGGGCAAGAGATAACAAAGGAGGTCTAGATTGGACCAGGCCACATAGCTGACCAAAATGTCACAGAGCAAAGGCAAACAATATGTTAATGGTGTGTTGAAAGACAAAGCATTAGTACAGATTAGGGGTAAATACACTGAATATTGAACAGCAGCAAGTGCAAACCTGAAAAAAATCAGCGGGTAAGCAAACTGAACAAACTAAGATGAAATGAAAAAAATGCAAAAAAAAAGGATTGTAAAAAATGTAAAAAAGAATGTAAAAAAAAAGGAAGAAAAAATAACTAAAAATGAAAGTAAAGTGGGGGGCTGTCATGCTCTGAAATGATTGAACTCAATGTTCAGTCCAGCAGGCTGTAGTGTGCCTAATCGGTAAATGAAATGCTGTTCCTCGAGCTTGCGTGTTTTTTTTTAGAGATACAGCACTGAAACAGGCCCTTCGGCCCACCGAGTCTGTGCCGACCATCAACCACCCATTTTACACTAATCTACACTAATCCCATATTCCTACCACATCCCCACCTGTCCCTATATTTCCCTACCACCTACCTATACTAGTGACAATTTATAATGGCCAATTTACCTACCAACCTGCAAGTCTTTTGGCTTGTGGGAGGAAACCGGAGCACCCGGAGAAAACCCACGCAGACACAGGGAGAACTTGCAAACTCCACACAGGCAGTACCCGGAATCGAACCCGGGTCGCTGGAGCTGTGAGGCTGCAGTGCTAACCACTGCACCACTGTGCCGCCCGTTGATGTTCACTGGAACACTGCAGCAATCCCAAGACAGAGATGTGAGCATGAGAGCAGGGGGGAGTGTTGAAATGGCAAGCAACCGGAAGCTCAGGGTCCTGCTTGCGGACTGAGCGGAGATGTTCCGCAAAGCGGTCACCCAGTCTGCGCTTGGTCTCCCCAATGTAGAGGAGACCACACTGTGAGCAGCAAATACAGTATACTACATTGAAAGAAGTACAAGTAAATCGCTGCTTCACCTGAAAGGAGAGTTTGGGGTCTGGGATAGTGAGGAGAGAGGAAGTAAATGGGCACCTCCTGCGATTGCAGGGGAAGGTGCCCTGGGATGGGGACGAGGTGGTGGGGGTAATGGAGGAGTGGACCAGGGTGTCACGGAGGGAACGATCCCTTCGGAATGCTGACAGGGGAAGGGAGGGGAAGATGCGACTGGTAGTGGCATCACGCTGGAGGTGGCGGAAATGACGGAGGATGATCCTTTGGATATGGAGGCTGGTGGGGTGAAAAGTGAGGACAAGGGGAACCCTGTCACGGTTCTGGGAGGGAGGGGAAGGGGTGAGGGTAGAGGTGCGGGGAATGGGTCGGACACGGTTGAGGGCCCTGTCAACCACAGCGGGGGGAAATCCTCGGTTGAGGAAAAAGGAGGTCATATCAGAAGCACCGTCATGGAAGGTAGCATCATCAGAGCAGATGCGTCGGAGATGAAGAAACTGGGAGAATGGTCTGAAATTACAACCAGTTCCATTCTGTGGAATTGTGTCTGCTGGGATCTGAATTAAAACAGTTGAAACCAGGGTGACACATTAGCTTGCCAAGGACTGGAATCACCAGTATCAACAGAATAATTATTTGATCCGCATTATACTTCTGCAACACGAAAAATGAAATTCATAATTCTTAAAATGCTTTGACTGTGAAATTTGTCAAATTTGACCGTGATTTTGGTAGGATCCTTGATATAAGCAATATCCCAAACTATTTGCACCATCTTTCAAGGGTCCTTTAAAACTGTGAATAGAAGAGAAAGGCTGTGACTTTCCTGTGACTATGTGAATTAGGCATAAGTCAGGCCATCTTTCAGACGTTCCCTGTAGTTGTATGAAGCAGGCATTAGATCCCTTACCTATGCCAGTGAGGAGTCTATTGTGCATTTTAAGATGTCGGTGCTAAATTGGATATCGCAGAATGGAACAGGAACCGTTATTCTGGAGACAGGAGTGCCCTCACTGATTCTTCAGTACTCATGATCAGCCCATCCCGTTACTACTCCAGCTCCACTTCACCATGGGCCTTAACTTTGGCCTGGTGCCTGCGAAACAGAAGGTCAACTTTCAACACTGTAAAATGGGTGGACCTGCCTGTAGAGATGTGAACAGTGCTGGCAGCTTGTCAGATCATGTAAATGAGGCCCAATTTCAAGTGCTGGCCATAGGCGCATCATCACTGACTATGTGCTTGAAAATGAACCTTAACTAATTTCTAGGCCATAGTCATAGCCAGCTGACTAAAGTGCAGCATAAGCTTGACAACAGACCGTAGGTGCTTGACACCATTTTTTAGATTTGTTAGTAGTAGTACTGCTGGGTAAACACACTATGAGACAGGATAGGTACACTGTGGGGGCACACTGTGGGAGGCTTGATGTGAGGCAGGCACACTGTGGGACTAGCACACTCTGGGTCTGCCACATTGAGACTGACAGAAAATGGACAGTCACACTGTGAGACTGGCACACTGGGAGACACACTGGGACAGCCACACTGTGGGACAGGTACACTGGGAGACTGGCACACTGGGAGACACACTGGGACAGCCACACTGTGGGACAGGTACACTGGGAGACTGGCACACTGGGAGACACACTGGGACAGCCACATTGTGGGACAGGTACACTGGGAGACTGGCACACTGTGGGATAGTCACACTATGAGACTGGCTCGCTCTGGGACTGGCACATTATGGGACAGCCACATGGAGACGGGCAGGTACGCTGTGAGACTGGCACACTATGGGATTGACACACTGTGAGACTGACACTGGGGCTGGCACACTGGGACAGGTACACTGTGGGACAGTCACACTGTGAGACTGGCACAATACGGGACTGGCACACTGTGGGACAGGTACACCATGAGACTGGCACTGTGGGATAGGTACACTGTGGGTGGAATTTTAGCCCAGGTGGCAAACTTGGAGGCAGGTGGTCCGGTAAAATGCCAAGGAGCTGCGTATGGATGGCTCCCCAGTGCAGTCCCACCGCCAGGTCAATTTACCAGCGGTGGGATCAAAAGCATAGCTGCTGCCCGCCGGCCAGAGGCAGGCTGCTAATTTAGATAATTAAGGGTCCATTTTAAGGAGCCATTGGCATTTTACCGGTGACGGAGCCGCCGCCCCCATCGGAACCAGAGGTTACCCCATCGGATTGCCATGGCTTGCCTGCCTGACCCCGGCAAAGAAAAATAAATTCTAACTCCCCTGTGAAGGCACCTCAAAATGGAGGCGTCCTCTCATTCTTCTTGCAGCCTGAGCAGTGGCCACCTATCTTGCTCTGATTGGGCCAGCAGCATGCAGAGCCAGCCTGCCATCCTTAATTGGACGGTGGGCCGGTCAGCGACCAATTAAGAGGCCGCTGCCAGGAAGATTGCCACTGTGGTTCCGTTGCCCATGCGTGCAGGCTTGGGACCCGCATATGGTCCCTTCTGAGAAAATCCTGGCCTACATCTCGAGGAAGTGGACTCTGGATTGCTTCAGTCATTCATCAACAGGGTGCAATCCAGATCTGCTAGGCCATGGGAAAGATAGGTACATGAAAGTGGGAGTAAATATAAATTATATACATATAGCTGAGTGTCTAAAAAACCCATTTTTGTAAGTTAATAAAATAATAGTTAAAAGACACATGTATCTTTACGTCAGTATTTCCTTTATTTCAGATTTGTTTTTTTTTGTTTTTTTGTTTTAAAAAGACGTTTGGAACTGTCCTGGATAATATACAAGAAAGAACACTTTTGGAGAGAGAGACACATCTTTGCTAAAGTAAAATATATGAACCTTTGGTAACCTTTTTGTGTTTGCTCTATGGTGGGAGGAAGGCAGAAAACTAGGACAGAGTGGGATCTGGTTTGATTGCAAATGGTTTATAAACACATTTCAATCTCTCTTCACAGGCACTTCTTATGGCTAATCATTTTACATAGTTTTAGACAATACAAAAAAAAATATATTTAACATTTAAAGGCCCCTTAGGAAAGTTGTAATTATGTAGCACAGTGTATATTTTTGCATATTAAAAACCCCTGATCAGAACTACAAATACAACTTTTTACAATTTCCAAAAAAAACTTTTAATAATTGAAAACTGCAGCTTAATTTGTTTTAAAGGGAGGACAAGGGGATGGGAGAAGCGAATATTTTCAAATTGCCTGTAAAAAGCAACAAAAAAAAAATCAGTAGTTCGGTAGTAAAGTGGGAAATCCCGTAAAGTGAATCCAATAGTATAAAATACTGCAATTCTTTTCCACAATTTTGCCACTTTTAACAAAAATAGGTAAAAATGCTAATTGAGCCAGTAATATGTGAAGCACAAATTGATGTTATTGGTGATAATTATGACGCTGAGATTCTTCAAGTGATAAAAAGCCTGGATACATCATATACACATTTTTCAGTACTTACAAAAAAACCAAGGAAATAACAATTTGATTATTAATTATTAATATTTAAGAACCTGGATGCAGTAGTTGGTTAGTAGCACCATGAGAAAAAATTGCTTCAAAAACAAACAAAAATAAAATGATGTAAGCAGTCTTGTTGTTGTAATGTTTTCAGTGCATTACTCTTAAATTGACAGAAAGTGCCATTTGGGGGTCACCGCTTCCCACCAGTGAAACAGAAGAACGGGAGGCACCACTGTTTCTCGTTCCACAATGCTGCAGTTTCTCGCTTGTTCCTTTCCAAAATGCACTGATTACTCTTTACATGAGGTACGTACAAACAAATATTATGTATGAACAGTTTTTTTTGTTTTGTTTTTGTGTTTGTTTTTGCTTCGCACAGTAGCACCATTGTAAATGGAAGACAAAGCGCCCTACAGTTTTTATTTATTGAGCTGGATTTCTTCTTCTCAGCCGATCTCAGTCGTTGTCTCAATGCCGGAAGCCAATGCATTACGTCCTTTTCATACACACTTGACAGCGGCTCACACGTGTTCGGAGTTCTCCGGCTTTCAGAGTCTCGGACTGTGGTTTACTGTTGTAAGGAAGGGATACATGAAAACATAAAACCCTGACTATCCAAGAACGAGAGAGATGTTTGCACAACAAAAAGTCTACCATTTTATATATCGCATTCCCAACCAACCCTTCTCTCCTGAAAGCATTGGCACACACTGGATGGAAGGTCCTGAAGTGTTGCAAGTTATTCAAATGCTGCCAGAGTGGAGCCAGATCGGAGCATCACCCAATATCCATGCATGCGTTTCCAGCAGGGATTATGAGGTAATGGTCAGAAATGACGGACCCTAGTTGATTTCCCTAGCTCAGAAACACTGTGAGACCAGTTGTAGCGATCGTTACTACTAATGCAGTACAGTTCCAGATCTTTATTTCTCAATACCACACACACTGCATATGGATAATCAGGGGAGCCCATTTTAAATTGGTGGTGGTCACCCTCACTAGATTCATCCCTTTTACAATGGCTGAATGATGCAGAATTCTTCACAATTACTTTCCACCCGTCAGAACCGTGGGAAGTGGCATCTGGATATTTTGACTGATAATAATTGAGCCAAGGCAGACCCAGTGGTTCTGCCTGGGCCACTCAGCTCCAGACCTCATTGCAGCCTTGATCCAAACATGGACAATAGAGCTGAATTTCAGAAGTGAGGAATCACTGCCCTTGACATCAAAGCAGCATTTGACTGAGTGTGGCTTTGAGAATCCCTAGCAAAATTGAAGCCAGTGGGAATCGGGGAAAATGCTCCAGCAGTTGGAATCAAACCTAGCACAAAGGAAGATGGCTGTGTTTGTTGGAGGCCAATCATCTCAGTTCCAGGACATCACGGCAGGAGTTCCTCAGGGTAGTGTCCTAGGCCCAACCATCTTCAGCTGCTTCATCAATGATCTTCCCTGCATCATAAAGTCAGAACTGGGGATGTTTGCTGATGATTGCACAGTGATCAATACTACTTACAACTCCTCAGATACTGAAGCAGTCCATGCTTGCATGCAGCAAGTCCTGGACAACATTCAGGCTTGGGCTGATAAGTAACATTCGCACCACACAAGGGCCAGGCAATGACTATCTTCAAAATTAGAGAATCTAACCATCTCCTTTTGACATTCAACGGCATTACTATCGCTGAATACCCAACCATCAACTACCTGGGGTTACCCCAGAAACTTAACTGGACCAGCCATATAAATACTGTAGCTACAACAGCAGGTCAGAGGCTAGGAATTCTATGGCAAGTAACTCACCTCCAGTCTCCTCAATGCCTGTTCAACATCTACAAGGCACAACAGACATGTGATGGAATACTCTCCACTTGCCTGGATGAGTGCAGCTCCAACAACACCTAAGAAACTTGACACCATCCAGAATAAAGCAGCCCGCTTGATTGGCACCCCATCAACCAGCTTAAACATTCACTCCCTCCACTACTGGCGCACAGTGGCAGCAGTATGCCCACAAGATACACTGCAGCAACTTACCAAGCCTCCTTCAGCGGCACCTTCCAAACCTGTGACCTCTAGAAGGTCAAGGGCAGCAAGTTCCCCTCCAAATCACACATCATCCTAAATTGTAACTGTATCGCTGTTCCGTCACTGTCGCTGGGTCAAAATCCTGAAACTCCATTCCTAACCGCACTGTGACGCAGTGGCGTAGTGGTTAGCACTGCAGCCTCACAGCTCCAGGGACCCAGGTTCAATTCTGGGTACTGCTTGTGCGGAGTTTGCAAGCTCTCTCTGTGACCGTGTGGGTTTTCGCCGGGTACTCCGGTTTCCTCCCACAGCCAAAGACTTGCAGGTGATAGGTAAATTGGCTGTTGTAAATTGCCCCTAGTGTAGGTAGGTGGTAGGGAATATGGGATTACTGTAGGGTTACTATAAATGGGTGGTTGTTGGTCGGCACAGACTTGGTGGGCCGAAGGGCCTGTTTCAGTGCTGTATCTCTAAAATAAAAATTAAATAAAATAAAAGATCAGATGGACTGCAACGAAGAGAAGGCAGCTCACCACCACCTTCTCAAGGGCAATTACAGATGGGCAACAAATGTTGACCTTGCCAGCAATGCTCATGAAGGAATAGAAAAAACAATCCAGACATTGGAGGGTCAATTTCTCGGTCTGTGCATGGACAAGGCAGGCAGCCATATTGGAATTTTCACCAGCCTGATTAGAGGAGCAGTGTCCATGCAGGAACTGTTGGAGTCAGTTAAATTTTAATGAAAGCAGTGGGATCCCAGTGTCAAGACTATGTTACGACCAAGTGAGAATGGTGTAAGAGGTTTTTTACTGTCTTCATCTGGTCTTATTGTAACAGGGTTTAATTTTTAAGCACTGTGTTTTGAGCTCCCCCTCGGTGTATCCTTGTTCACCACTTTCCAATTATTAGGCAAAGAAATAAGCGTAAACAGGCTTTCTCAGGTTTAAAGAAGAAAAGTGAAATTTATTAAAACTTAAACTCTAATTCGGTTAACGCCTATGGATACACGCCGCGCACCACGCCAGCATGCATACGTGATATGCACATGCAAATGGAGACAGAAAAGAGCAGAAGAAAAATAAAGTAAAATGGTTTGAGGCAATCTCTGTGAGGGGTTTTTACTGTGCTTCGAGCTCGCTGTAGTCCTTGATTGTAGGTAATTCTTGCTTTTCGTTGGGGCCCAGTATTCTTCTGAAACCTTGTTTACTGTAGGAGACTTTTCTCTCTTGGGGTTCATGTGTCGTCAATGGGTCTTCAGTTCCGTGAGACAGACATGGGAGCACACAGGAGAGAGATCTTTTCAGTCCAGGAGCAAACAGCTTTCTAAGTTTCAAACTCTCTGTGGCAAGTTCAAATTCAAACAGCCAACTAGTCATGTTACTAAACAGGTCTGACCAGGTCTTCTGTGTATTGGAGAAGCAGGGGCTGGGTCCTTTATTCCAACACTGCCTGCTAATATGCAAAAAGTCTTTCCAGCGAGGGACCTGGCAATTCCTTTTGATAGGCCCTCTTTTCTTCCCAACAACATTTAAAAGTTTTTAATGTTCATGTGGCGAAATAATGTGTGCCTCATTCTTGGCAGGTGGGGGCCTGCATGACACCTCTACATCCAGGGGAATGAAATGCGATTTGGAAAAAAAACGGTGGATTTCATTACAAGGTTTGAGAGAAATAGAAGATAATGAAAGAAAAACCATGCATTTCTCTCATACATTTCCATTCATTCATCATTCTTAAAGCCTATTAAAATTGTCTTTTCTGGGTGCCAGTACTGCTTTAATTTCCCTTTTATATTCCGGTGAGTTAGTAGTGGTGGGTCTATCCTGAACTTCCTGAGTCATGCAAAAACTTTTGACTTCAGGGAATGGGTGGTTCCCTTTTCCTCTGTTGGGGAGGAGTCTTTGTTACTCTCCCTTTTGTTCTCTGGGACACTCCTACCTGCAGGTATATGTGCAGACATGACTGCACTCTCCTATGACACTTCGACGAGGTGAGGCAACACCCTCAAGCTTTCTGTGCCCCCTACAGGTCTCTCTTTGTCTCTGGAGGTTCCTGTAAATGCTGTTAGCAACTCTGCTTCTAGAGTCAGCATTTACATAAGAGGATGTGGGGTCTAATTTATCACATTTTGCGGGGTTGATTGACCCGGAGTGTAGGGGTTTTCATCCAGGATTCCTCCCGGACTTCCTTTAACCTGCCCTCTTGGTCACTTTTTTCCCTTCTCTTTTTAAACTTTTGCCAGCCGTGTGCCTGCAGGTCCCCTTTTGTTCTTGGAAGGGGTCCCTTACAGTTCACCACCCCTCTGCTGGAGGGTCCTCCTAACACCGGTACAGGATCTAGGCACGCAGGTTTCACTGTAAGGTGGGGTTTCCCCTCAACCGAGCACATGTGGCAACTACTGCAGTACTCGACCAAGTGTTTGTGGAGTTTTGGCCAGTCTGCGGGCTTGGTCTTTCATATACCGGCATGTACAGCCATTGTAGTCTCGTGGGCCCTTCTTAATATTTCTCCCCGGTACCTCTGTGGCACCACTAACTGGTGAACTACTATCCACTCCTTGCTCCCAGGTCTGTGAGGAGAACTCCATTTCCTCATCAGTACCTCATTCTTTAAATAGTAGCAATCAGGGACTCCCTCTGCTTCACTTTCAGACTGGGCTAACTCTCGCAATACGGGATCAGCTCGCTGAGCCTCTGCTAGAGAAAATCCATTTAATTCATTCCCTGGGTCTCCTAATTTTCCAAAGAAAGACTCGGACAGGCAGACCTCATGATCATTTGCCTGCAGTGCCAATGCAGTCTCCTCTGGGGAGCTGATTCGATCATGCCCTGACCCACTACACATTCAGGGACACTGCAGGGGACTGTCTCCTGCCACTACCCTGTCTCTCTGACCTCCTGGGGTCTTTCTTTCACTACTGGGGGGGGCGACCACCTTCACCCCCACCAGATCGTTACCTAGGAGCAGGTCAACCCCGTCCACGGGCAAACTAGGGACAATCCCTATGGTCACCGGTCCCAAAACTAGGTCACACTCCTGATGCACCCGGTGTACAGGTACAGGCATACACTGCCCTCCAATACCATTCACCACCATGTTGGTGTTCACTGTACTCTCTGGGGGGAAAGGTCAGGCCTTTTCCCAGTAAAAGGGACCTAGTGGCCCCTGTGTCCCTCAGAATCACTATGGGCTTGCTTGCCTCACTCGAGGGGTAAGGGGTTACTTTCCCTTCAAATACAAAACCCTGATAACCTTCAGGAATCCTATTAACCTTTCCTGCACTGGCCGCAGTAAGTTTCCTGGGTTGCACTCTTACTGCAGTTAAAGCCACAGCTTGCTCCGTGCTTTCCATCAGAGTTCTGTCTCCACTGAGCAGGTGTGCCCTGATTAACCCTACCGGATTTCCCTTTAGTTTCCGTCAGTCAGCTTTTAAATGCCCTGCCTTATTACAATGGAAGCACACAGGTCTCCAGGTCTCACTCTTGCTCACAGCACCTTCATTTTTGTCTGGAGGACAGCTCCCTGTGTCTCCTGCTTTCCTTTCTCTTCTAGGACTGCCTGGGCTTCTATCACCTTCCCATGCTTCGTCCTTTTCGGATTTGTGGGGGTGATTAGGAAAGTTTCTCTCCTGGGAAACCAAATTATAAATTAAAGCAAACTCATCAGCCAGAACGGCCGCTTGCCGGGCTCCCTGAACCCGCTGCTCCTCTACATGGTTCTTTGTTGAGAAAGGGAGAGAATTTTTAAATTCCTCTAATGAATTACTTCTCTGAGAGTCTCATAGCCGAGCCATATTTTAAGAGCCCTCTGGTCAAAAGCTAGATGCTTACTTCTTTCAAACTCCAGATAAGTTTGATTAGCTTGCTTTTTGAGGGCTCTAAACTTCTGGCAGTATGCTTCGAGTACTAATTCATATGCCCCGAGGACAGCACTTTTGGTCAGTTCATAAACTGTCATCTGGCAACAAGGAATAAACCAGTTAGTTAGCTTTGCAATAAAAGAGACCAGGTCTCAGTTGGCCATTTTAGCTGCCTTGCCAGTTTCTCAAAAGACACAAAAAACACTTCCACATCTTCCTCATTGAACTTTGGAATTAATTGAGTGAGTTTTAGCAATTTTGTACCCGGCCCTGAATTCTGCTCCTCCATACTGGCCATGATTTCACTGGGGTTACTCTGTCGCCCCCTAGTTAACCCTTCGCATTCCTTCTGGAATATTCTCTCTCTCTCTCTCGTTCCTTCTCCTGTCTTTCTCTCTCTCTCTCCTGCCTTTTATTTTCTTCACGTTCCTTCTGGAAGGCTCTCTTTCTCCCTCTCTCTTTCCTCAAATTCAAGTTTCCTCTGTTCCAACTGTATCTTGGCTACCACTACCCTGTTGGATAAAAGCAAAATACTGCAGATGCTGGAAATCTGAAATAAAAACAAGAAATGCTGGAAATACTCAGCAGGTCTGGCAGCATCTGTGGAGAGAGAAGCAGAATTAATGTTTTAGGTCAGTGACCCTTCTTCAGAACTGACAAATATTTGAAATGTAAAAGATTTTAAGCAAGTAAAGCGGCGGGGTGAGGGGGGGCGGGGGGTGGGTGGTGGTGCAAGAGATAACAAAATAGGTGTTGATAGGACGTCACAGAGAATAACTGACCAGAAGGCCATGGAACAAAGGCAAACAGCTTGTGGTGCTTTGTGCTTTACAGTCTATTCACAACCTCTCTGTACTAACACTTTGTCTTTCAGCACACCATTAACATACCGTTTGCCTTGTCCCAGACACTGCCATCACCATCCCGGCAGGACAGACCCATCAGAGGTGGCTGCACAGTGGTATACAGTAGGGAGGGAGTTGCCCTGGGAGTCCTCAACATTGACTCTGGACCCCATGAAGTCTCATGGCATCAGGTCAAACATGGACAGGAAACCTCCTGCTGATTACCACCTACTGCCCTCCCTCAGCTGATGAGTCAGTACTCCTCCATGTTGAACAGCACTTGGAGGAAGCACTGAGGGTGGCAAGGGCACAGAATGTACTCTGGGTGGGGGTCTTCAATGTCCATCACCAAGAGTGGCTCGGTAGCACCACTAGTGACCGAGCTGCCAGAGTCCTAAAGGACATATCTGCTAGACGGGGTATGCGGCAGGTGGTGACAGAACCAACAAGAGGGGAAAACATACTTGACCTCGTCCTCACCAATCTGCCTGCCGCAGATGCATCTGTCCATGACAGTATTGGTAGGAGTGACCAACGCACAGTCGTTGTGGAGATAAAGTCCCGCCTTCACATTGAGGATACCCTCCTTTGTGTTGTGTTGCACTACCACCGTGCTAAATGGGATAGATTTCGAACAGATCTAGCAATGCAAAACTGGGCATCCAAGAGGCGCTGTGGGCCATCAGCAGCAGCAGAATTGTACTCAATCACAATCTGTAACATCATGGCCCGGCATATTCCCCACTCTACCATTACCGTCAAGCCAGGAGACCAACCCGGGTTCAATGAAGAGTGCAGGAGGGCATGCCAGGAGCAGCACCAGGCATACCTCAAAATGAGGTGTCAACCAGGTGAAGCTACAACACAGGACTATCTGCGTGCCAAACTGCATAAGCAGCAGGCGATAGACAGAGCTAAGCGATCTCATAACTAACGGAACAGATCTACGCTCTGCAGTCCTGCCACATCCAGCTGTGAATGGTGGTGGACAATTAAACAACTAACTGGAGGAGGTGGCTCCACAAATATCCCTATCCTCAATAATGGGGGAGCCCAGCACATCAGTGCAAAAGATAAGGCTGAAGCATTTGCAACAATTTTCTGCCAGAAGTGCCGAGTTGATGATCCATCTCGGCCTCCTCCTGAAGTCTCCAGCATCACAAATGCCAGACTTCAGCCAATTGGATTCACTCTGCGTGATATCAAGAAACGATTGAAGGCACTGGATACTGCAAAGGCTATGGGCCCTGACAATATTCCGGCAATAGTACTGAAGACCTGTGCTCCAGAACTTGCCGCGCCCCTAGCCAAGCTGTTCCAGTATAGCTACAACACTGGCATCTACCCTGCAATGTGGAAAATTGCCCAGGTATGTCCTGTACTCAAAAAGCAGGACAAGTCCAACCCGGCCAATTACCACCCCATCAGTCTACTCTCAATCATCAGTAAAGTGACGGAAGGTGTCATCAACAGTGCCATCAAACGGCACTTGCGTAGCAATAACCTGCTCAGTGATGCTCAGTTTGGGTTCCACCAGGGCCACTCAGCTCCTGACCTCATTACAGGCTTGGTTCAAACATGGACAAAACAGCTGAACTCAAGAGGTGAGGTGAGAGTGACTGCCCTTGACATCAAGGCAGCATTTGACTGAGTATGGCACCAAGGAGCCGTAGCAAAACTGAGGTCAATGGGAATCAGGGGTAAAACCCTCCACTGGTTGGAGTCATACCTCGCGCAAAAGAAGATGGTTGTGGTTGTTGGAGGTCAATCATCTGAGCTCCAGGACGTCACTGCAGGAGTTCCTCAGGGTAGTGTCCTAGTCCCAACTATCTTCAGCTGCTTCATCAATGACCTTCCTTCAATCATAAGGTCAGAAGTGGGGATGTTCGCTGATGATTGCACAATGTTCAGCACCATTCGTGACTCCTCAGATACTGAAGCAGTCCGTGTAGAAATGCAGTAAGACCTGGACAATATCCAGGCTTGGGCTGATAAGTGGCAAATAACATTCATGCCACATAAGTGCCAGGCAATGACCATCTCCAACAAGAGAGAATCTAACTATCTCCCCTTGAAATTCAATGGCATTACCATCGCTGAATCCCCCACTATCAACATCCTAGGGGCTACCATTGACCTGAAACTGAACTGGAGTAGCCATATAAATACCGTGGCTGCAAGAGCAGGTCAGAGGCTAGGGATCCTGCGGCGAGTAACTCACCTCCTGACTCCCAAAAGCCTGTCCACCATCTACAAGGCACAAGTCAGGAGTGTGAGGGAATACTCTCCACTTGCCTGGATGGGTGCATTTCCAACAACACTCAAGAAGCCCGACACCATCCATGACAAAGCAGCCCGCTTGATTGGCACCCCATCTACAAACATTCACTCCCTCCACCACCAACGCACAGTGGAAGCAGTGTGTACCATCTACAAGATGCACTGCAGCAGTGCACCAGGGCTTCTTAGACAGCACCTTCAAACCCGCGACCTCTACCAACTAGAAAGACAAGGGCAGCAAATGCATGGGAACACCACCACCTGCAAGTTCCCCTCCAAGTCACATACCATCCTGACTTGGAACTATATCGCCGTTCCTTCACAGTCGCTGGGTCAAAATCCTGGAACTTCCTTCCTAACAGCACTGTGGGTACCCCACATGGACTGCAGCGGTTCAAGAAGGCAGCTCACCACCACCTTCTCAAGGGCAATTAGGGATGGGCAATAAATGCTGGCCTGGCCAGCGATGCCCACATCCCATGAATGCATTAAAAAAAATATTTCTAATATTTGTCAGAAGGGTCACTGACCTGAAATATTAACTCTGCTTCTCTCTCCACAGATGCTGCCACACCTGCTGAATATTTCCAGCATTTCTTGTTTTACTATCCTGTCAGAGTCTGCCTCTAAGCCTGTTTCTGCCTCTTCAGTTTCAGGGGAAAAATGGTTGGCCACTAGCCTTAGGAGTTCAGACTTTCTAGCCTTGCCACATAAAGTGATCACACACTGCTCAGCCATTTTCCTCAACTCCTCCATAGACAATGCTTTTAACTTATTCCAAGTTACTTCACCCTGGCTTGGAGAGCTACTAGTTTCAGTTGCAGACATGTTAGTATTCAATCACATACAACCACAAGAAAACCTCTATTAATCTTGCTCTTTTTTGATTGGGAATAATTTGGCTTCCTACATCCAATTTCTCTCATTTGTCTGTGGGTAAAATTCCAGACGCTAGCGCCCAATTTTCTGTTACGACCAGGTGAGAAAGGTGTCTGGAGGTCTTTTACTGTCTTCATCTGGTCTTATTGTAACAGGGTTTAATTTTTAAACATACTGTGTTTTGAGTTCCCCCTTGGTGAATCCTTGTTCACCACTTTCCAATTATAAGGCAAAGAAATGAGCGTAAACAGGCTTTCTCAGGTTTAAAGAAGAAAAGTGAAATTTATTAAAACTTAAACTCCAATTCAGTTAACGCCTACGGATGCACGCCGTGCCCCATGCTTGCATGCATATCCGATACGCACATGCAAATAGAGACAGAAAAGAGCATAAGAAAAATAAAGTAAAAAGGTTTGAGGCAATCTCTAAAGAGGGGTTTTTATTGTGCTTCGAGCTCGCTGTTGTCCTTGATTGTAGGTAATTCTTGCTTTTCGTTGGGACCCAATATTCTTCTTAAACCCTGTTCACTGTAGAAGACCTTTCTCTCTTGGGGCTCATGTGTCGTCACTGGGTCTTCAGTTCCGTGAGAAAGACATGGCAGCAGACAGGAGAGAGATCTTTTCAGTCCAGGAGCAAACAGCTTTCTGAGTTTCAAACACTCTGTAGCAAGTTCAAATTCAAACAGCCAACTAGTCATGTTACTAAACAGGTCTGATCAGGTCTTCTGTGTATTGGAGATGCAGGGACTGGGTCCTTTGTTCCAACACTGCCTGCTAATATGCAAAAAAGGTCTTTCTAGCGAGGGGCCTGGCAATTCCTTGTGATAGGCCCTCTTTTCTTCCCAGCAACATTTTAAAGTTTTTAATGTTCATATAGCGAAATAATGTGTGCCTCATTCTTGGCAATTGGGGGCCTGTATGACAACTACTTGCGACGGGGAGTTGGTGGAAAATCCAATACGGCTTCAAAATTTAAAGTCTTGCAGTCAAATAGTAGGCCAACATTTGCTCACATATAAAGAATGACCACTTGGGTGAGGTACCGCCTGATGAGGGGGAAACATGATTCGGCAAAATTTGACAGCTTCATTTATGAAAAATTAACTTGTATGCAGGAGAAGTTATTTGTTTAGTCATTGTATCATTGGCTAAAACCAAATAATAGGGTATTTGCACTCAAAGGTGCACACAATTCATTCCGACAATTTTAGTTATTCCTCACCTGAACATCTCTGCCATTTCAACTGTGGCTAGCCAGAAGCTGTATGAGTTGGCATAATAGTTGCAAGTTCCCCGGCCATGGCATTCAATGAATGGTGCAGATCGGAATTCCTCCAGGCAGGAACCAGGAGAAGCCAAGGCTTGACCGGATCCTTCAGCACCAGCACTAGTGTGCTGTGAAAAACAACAAAATCAAACAGTGTTACAAAAGTGCCTCTGTGTTTTGTTAAATATATTTTTGAGGATTCATTTTTGAAAGATTGAAGAAATGTTAAACTTTGGGGTTTTCAAAGGGGGTCATGTAAAGGCCACTTGACTTTGAAAAACGGTCCCTGGAAATGTTTTTCAAAAGGGGCATTGAGAGGTCTTGTGAAGAAAAAAAGCCTTTCTGGGAAACCACCTGACTTGCAGCAACAACAAGGCGTTCTGGGAAACCACCTGACTTCCAGCCCAATAGACAACAGAGAACTTTGGACACCCGGAGGAGCTGTTTACAAAGAAGTGCCAGGTCCAGATTGAAGGAGGTCAAAAGGTTGATGTCCTGTTGTCGGTTTCACTTTTGAAATGTTTTGAATTGGGGTTGAACTGTATTAAAAGGGAGAGAACTTCCAAGGAGAGAAGAGAATTCCCAAGGAAGGAGTGAAGACCACAACCCAGCTCAGCTTTCCAACACCTCTCTAAAAGACCCTGAGAAGTCCACTGTGTCAACTCATCTCGTTTCCTGTCTTTGAAGAAAAACCAGGTAAATTAATTGCCAACACCACCTGTAAAGAACTGTTCTAAAAGATCCCAGTGACCCATCTACGTGTACTAGGAGCTCAGACTACATGCCAGTTTTGGAACACAATATATCGCGTCTGCTGTTTCTTGAAGAATGAGCAAGTATGCAGTCCAAGTGGTTTTTTTGTCTGTAATAGAGCTCTAAAAACAAAGATCCCTTTATTTTTCTGGTTAATCGGTGTATGTGTATGTGTAAGTGTGAGGGGCTAAGGTAAAAAGGGAACTTTCATATTTCAATCTGTTTTTATGCTTTACTTCATTACTGGTTAAGACTTGTTTTATAATAAACTGATCGCTTTGTTGTTTATTCAAACAACTTAGGTGGTGTGTTTTTATCTGGGATAAAAATAGAGTGTAAGATTGACTCTATCAGTAAGTGGGAAAAAATTTAAATATATGTTGTGACCCATGGAGAAGTGGAACTAAACAATGCACTCCTCCCACCTCGGTCATAACAACAGAAGTATTGACTTTTGACATTTCAACACATTCAATGCACAGATGTCTCATTGTCAATGGTGCTGATCTTTGAATGATACTTAATGTGTATGTAGAAAGCTTAACGCCATGGCGGGAGCACCAGCACAGGAATTGTACCTGTTTAAATTAAGCATAGCATCATCATATTTATAGGGCATGCAGGGATGGAAAATAAGCCCACACAACTGCAATCATGTAGGTCGTATGTCCCATAGGGATTTAGAGATATTTGGAAGAAGGTTGCAAACCATTTCAGGCAACATACAATGCAGGACCTGGCTGCAGAAATTCAGCAGCCTCACCAGGTGTACTAAGTTAGACAATACCACTCACATCTCTTACTGTTGAATTTCTTCACAACATGAACCATATTTTGTCACCTCAACTGAAACTTTTGTCTCACATTGCATGGAAGGTGACCTCATGTACTGCCAAACAGGCTACATCCTAATACTTGCCTCTCTTCTCTTTCTCTGGGTCTGCCAAATGCCTTGGAGTCCAGAGAGAGGAAGATGCAACATTGCTCTTTCTTACTGTTGTGGAGCAGGTATTGTTGTAGTGTGGAGGCTGCATATTCACAGGGACTATTTCACAAGACTGGTAATGGCAAATGAGTTAGCGCAGGGTTCCGGGCGTCTCATGTGGCTCAATAACTGACTTTGATTGATCAAACCCATTTTGATGGTAATTAAATGGCTGGTTTAGTTTTTTTTAACTTTTATTAACATTGCACTTCTGAGAAAATATCATTCAATTAGCTAGATTTTTGTAAACACCTTTAAAATATTGTTGAAATGTGTCTCTGTCCTGTCTTTCATTATTATTGGCATTTGAGTAACAGTACAGCAGCTCTTAAGATATTGGCTGGAATTTTACTGCCCACCAACGAGTGGGCTAATGGCAGGGCTGGGGAGGCAAAATTGAGTGGGAGGCAGGGCGTGGGGCCGTTCCCAAAGCCTTCCCACCCCCGCTGCAATTTTACACAGGGCAGCGGGGGCAAGAAACGGTCTGGCTGCCCCAGGCCAATCAGTCCCTTAAGTTGCCAATTAACAACTAGTTAAGGGCCTCCTCTCACCATCGCGGGTATTTTATCTGCGTCAGTTGAACGGCAAAGACCCCAAGAACACCGCCAGGTAAAACCTGGCAGCCTTCTTGCAGGCTGGGGGGGATCCCTCCAGATCGGGCACCCTGTTCCCCACGGAGGGCTGCTCCTGAAGCCCCAACTGTCCCTACCGCACAACACTCCCCCCGAACTGACCTCCTTGCTTCACCGGGGCCCAGCTGATTGTCCACAGCGAGGCCCGGGGCTGTCTTTCACCTTGCTTGTGATGGCTGGGTGTAGTCCCAGCAGTGGACCCCACTCCCAGTGGCACTGTGAGGACTAAGAGCTGCTGATTGGTTGGCAGCTCCATTAGGCGGGACTTCCTGCCTCAAGGAGGTAGACCTCCTGCCCATGCCAATTAAGGGCTTGGGGAGCGAAACGTCCCGTGTGGCTCCCCAGTCCAACAGAGTCGGGCTCGCCCCTGTCTTTTCGGCTGGTGGGTGGGGCCTCCGGCCCAACGTAAAATTCCGGCCATTGTGTTCTTGATTAAATTTTTTAAATGGCTCTTCTTGTTGTTAAAGTTGCTGACCCCTGGGTTAGGGAGTCATTGTGTGAAGGACTCAATGTGCCAGATCTTGACAGTTGGCTCTTCAATTCCATTTGTATCTTGTCCCTTGTTGTTCTTCTTTTGCCTCCTTATCTCGAGAGACAATGGGTAAGCGCCTGGAGGTGGTCAGTGGTGTGTGGAGCAGCGCCTGGAGTGGCTATAAAGGCCAATTCTAGAGTGACAGACTCTTCAACAGGTGCTGCAGAAAAATTTGTTCGTCGGGGCTGTTACACAGTTGGCTCTCCCCTTGCGCTTTTGTCTTTTTTCCTGCCAACTGCTAAGTCTCTTTGACTCGCCACACTTTAGCCCCGCCTTTATGGCTGCCCGCCAACTCTGGTGAACGCTGGCAACCGACTCCCACGACTTGTGATCAATGTCACAGGACTTCATGTCGCGTTTGCAGACATCTTTAAAGCGGAGACATGGACGGCCGGTGGGTCTGATACCAGTGGCGAGCTCGCTGTACAATGTATCTTTGGGGATCCTGCCATCTTCCATGCGGCTCACATGGCCAAGCCATCTCAAGCGCCGCTGACTCAGTAGTGTGTATAAGCTGGGGATGTTGGCCACCTGGAGGACTTCTGTGTTGGAGATACGGTCCTGCCACCTGATGCCAAGTATTCTCCGGAGGCAGCGAAGATGGAATGAATTGAGACGTCGCTCTTGGCTGACATACGTTGTCCAGGCCTTGCTGCCATAGAGCAAGGCACTGAGGACACAGGCTTGATACACTCGGACTTTTGTGTTCCGTGTCAGTGCGCCATTTTCCCACACTCTCTTGGCCAGTCTGGACATAGCGGTGGAAGCCTTTCCCATGCGCTTGTTGATTTCTGCATCTAGAGACAGGTGACTGGTGATAGTTGAGCCTAGGTTGGTGAACTCTTGAACCACTTCCAGAGCGTGGTCGCCAATATTGATGGATGGAGCATTTCTGACGTCCTGCCCCATGATGTTCGTTTTCTTGAGGCTGATGGTTAGGCCAAATTCATTGCAGGCAGCCGCAAACCTGTCGATGAGACTCTGCAGGCATTCTTCAGTGTGAGATGTTAAAGCAGCATCGTCAGCAAAGAGGAGTTCCCTGATGAGGACTTTCCGTACTTTGGACTTGGCTCTTAGACGGGCAAGGTTGAACAACCTGCCCCCTGATCTTGTGTGGAGGAAAATTCCTTCTTCAGAGGACTTGAACGCATGTGAGAAGAAAATCCCAAAAAGTGTGGGTGCGAGAACACAGCCCTGTTTCACGCCACTCAGGATAGGAAAGGGGTCTGATGAGGAGACGCCATGTTGAATTGTGCCTTTCATATTGTCATGGAATGAGGTGATGATACTTAGTAGCTTTGGTGGACATCCAATCTTTTCTAGTAGTCTGAAGAGACCACGTCTGCTGACGAGGTCAAAGGCTTTGGTGAGATCAATGAAAGCAATGCAGAGGGGCATCTGTTGTTCGCGGCATTTCTCTTGTATCTGACGAAGGGAGAACAGCATGTCAACGGTCGATCTCTCTGCACAAAAGCCACACTGTGCCTCAGGGTAGACGTGCTCGGCCAGCTTCTGGAGCCTGTTTAGAGCGAATCGAGCAAAGACTTTCCCCACTATGCTGAGCAGGGAGATTCCACGGTAGTTGTTGCAGTCACCGCGGTCACCTTTGTTTTTATTTTTTTTTTTATATTGTTACTGGACTAGTAATCTAGAGGCCCAAGCTAATGCCCCAGGGACACGGGTTCAAATCCCACCATAGCAGCTCGTGGAATTTAAATTCAATTAATTAATAAAAATCAGGAAATGAAAGCAAGTCTCATTAATGGTGCCATGAAACTATCATCGATTGTTGTAAAAACCCATCTGGTTCACTAATGTCCTTACCTGGTCTGGCCTACATGTGACTCCAGACCCACAGCAATGTGGTTAACTCTAAACTGCCCTCTGAAATGGCCTAGCAAGCCGCTCAGTTCAAGGGCAAATAGGGATGGGCAACAAATGCTGGCCTTGCCAGCGATGCCCACATCCCATGAAAGAATAAAAAGGTTGAAGGCCCTGCTCCCCTGGCAGCTCCATGGTGGTCCATATTTCACATTCAGTACAACACGGTGATGCTTTGGCTCAGCTACACCAGAGGAAGACCCAGATCTACTGAAGTGTTAGAATTGTTATTTTACAGATTTCCATCATGTGCACAATCATAGCACGGGTGGAGGGTAAATGCTCACTCAGAAAGGTTGGGCCAAATGACCTGTGTTGTAACCTTTATGTGTTTCTAAGTATGGACCTCATAGTACCTACGCTGAGCAAATATATGTGGATGACACACAACTGCCATAAACAGACCAGCAGTGGAGCCCAATTATTCAACTTTGTACTTCTTTTCCAGGGTCAAATAATGGAGGAATGGAAAACAAGAGCAGAATAAAGGCATCACGGTGGGTTATGGCCTACTTGACCCTGAACACGCTAGCCACAGAGTGAATCGTGCCTCGCCACTTAAAGGCTTGTGGTAAGGGGTTGCAGGGAAGAATGTTCAATCAATGATGCCCTGGACTTTGAGGAATTCTACAAACTGAACAAATGTAAGTCTGCTGTTTGCAGGTGTTCATTCAAAAAGTGATAAAGGCATTTGCTCTTGCAGTCAAGGCTCAAGGTTTGTAAGGGCTGCAGATTGACTGATACTGCTGTTACCCCTATGGCAGTCTGAAAAAGGTCTGGAGCAAAGATGTTCATGGCTGCGGTGAACTTTACTGCAACAGACAGTGCTCTGCTTGCCCTGGAGGCTGGCTGCATTTACCAAACAGCTGGCGACTCAAGTTTGTCACTGCCTACCTGGAAAAGAATCGCTTCCTCCTACGTAGCTCTGCAGTCAAGTGCAGGAATGCAGGTGAGGCGTTTCATTTTATATTGGTGTAAGTTTGATGTTCTATTGAATTTTGTTGTATCTACCTTTCTACTTCTACAGAGCAACCCTACAGGAAACTCTACTGCAGTGCTATTCAGACACATAACAGTGACAGGGATTAGTGTGTGTTACTTCTGCATTATGCCTGTTTTGCAGCTGCTATTTGGGTGCTGAACCCAGGAAAATTGCTTCAATGGAAACTAGCCTAACCCTGACCATGAGAAAGGCGTTGGGAAAAAGTTCAATTATGTCCTTTTTCTGGTACACAGTGGTATAGGCCAGGCCTACATCAGGCACAGATTAAACGTGAACAGGAATCACCCTCCTTGCTGTTCTTTGTGCTTCCCGTTACCTCAGCAATCATGACCAGCTTCAAGGCTAGTCTGTCCTGCAATCCTAGTTAAAAGATGTGGTGAGCATCCTGGAAAAAGGGGGTAAAATGAGATGGGCAGACAAGAAAAGAAACAAAAAAAGGTCAAATCAAAGCATACCATCATGAAGGAATACCCGATCCACAGTGAGGCCCATCCCTCTGGACACACTGGGATCTGAACAGTCTGACTGTGAACCGCTATCACCAATGCTGGGGCCTCACACACAATGCACCTAAAATGAACAAGTAAACTCATGGTTAAAATTTGCATATGTTGTTTTTCTCTTTCGTGCTGTGCTTCCTCCTTTATGTAAGGCCATAAGACCAAATTGGCCAACACTGTTTATGAACAGATAGGCCATTGCTTCTAAATTGATGGACAGGTTTGTAAATTAGTTAATGAAGAAGCCTTTTCAGGCCTCTTCGGCTGTACAAGCAGGTTTTACTGAACAGGACATTAACAATGTCTAGTAGGATAGTCGGGGTCCTGTGTACATCATAGGGCCCTGGTTTGCTTAGAGTAATAAAGGTCTGCTTATTTTGGGATTTGCTAGATGGACTGCAGCGGTTTGTTTCTAATCCTTTACGTTCCCATATTCTGATGTGTTTTCAACATGTAAAAATTCTTTACCAGATCTTGGAAGCATTAGACTATTATTAAGTACATCTCAATATCGGAACTGGCCAAGGTAATTTATAACTGAGCTATACACAGCAGGGAGATTCAGTCAGCAGTTTGTGTTGCATTTGCTGATCTCAGGCCCCGGAGGGGATTTAAAATCAAGCCCCCACTATTATAGCCTCACACATGGAAAAATGGGCAAGGTATCTGAACTCATGGAACTATACTTCAGCATGAGCCAATCAATACCTTCAGCAGAGGAAAGGAAATAATTGGAGTAGGAAATAAAATACATAGCAAAGAGCAGTGCTGCTAAGTGGTACAGTAATGGGACTACAATTGGTTTCAATGCCATTGGGCTGGGGTTGGTAGGTTGGTGGTAGGGTGGGGGTGTAGAGACTGCCACAGTTCCCAGTGCGGACATGGGACAGAAGCCCGCACTGTATGGAAATCTGTCACTCATTGTAATTTTCCCTGGGGCCGCCAATTAATGGCCAGAGGGCCAGCTCACTGCCCAATTAAGGATAGCAGGTGGGCTCTCGAAGCTGGAGGGCCAATCAGAGGCCTTCCAGCTTGAAAGGAGCAGCAGGTTGCAATGGAAGGTAAGTAAGAGAGAGGGCACTTCAAAATGAAGATGCCCACGCTGCAATTTATTTAGATTTTAAATTTTAAAAATGGGTTTTGCAGCTGGCCACCACTGTTGGGGGGGTGGAGGGTGGTGGGGGAGCCCCTCCACAAGGTGGCCTCTGGCTGCTGCAGCAACCTAGCAGGCAGGGAGAGCCTCTAAGCCCACCTGGAGCGCTTGACCTCCACCCCCCAGACTGCTCTAGACACCTACACTGGCTCTCACTACCTGCGGGTACCTGGAGGCCAAGTGAAAATCCCAGTTGGCGTCCTCCAATTGGTGTTAAGTGGTCGTTAACAAATTGGATCGACTACCTGCTGTGTGTGGGTAGGTAGCCTGCCCCTCCCGTCCCTAATTCCGCCTCTGCAAAAATGGTGCAGGTGGGCGGGAGGGGGATGTGGTGGGATGGAGGTGGGAACTGGCACGTAGACCAGTGATGCTATTTTTACCGCCGCCAGTCTACGATCCCGGCCCCAGTGGGAATTTAAAATCAAGCCCCCACTGTCATAGCCTCACACATGGAAAAATGGGCAAGGTGTCTGAACTCATGGAACTATACTCATGAGCCAATCAATACCTTCAGCAGAGGAAAGGAAATAATTGGAGTAGGAAATAAAATACATAGCAAAGAGCAGTGCTGCTAAGTGGTACAGTTTACTGAAGCACCAAGGGTGTAATCCAGCACCCTACCAAGTTCCTGATCTCAACATTCTGTAGGAAGAGTCATCCAGGGCTGCTCATTTTAGAGCAGCATCAGTGGAGACTTTTGTCAATCCAGATCCTCAGCCCATCAATGCGGAATTGCACCAGGAGACTGATGGAACAGAAGGGGTGAAATATCTTTTAAAAAATAAGTCTTACATAAATTGTGGAGCATTATAATGGGTGTACAGAAGTATGCTATGTAGCATCTATGTCTTCCATGCCATGTACAAAATGGGTTGGATTTATAAATATGGTAAAGAGCACTATTCTTTTTATCTACAACAGGCACCTCAAAGCACCGGAGAAGTACCACCAGAGATGCCTCCGCAAGATCCTCCAAATCTGGTGGTAAGAAAGATGGTCCAACAGCAGAGTCCTCTACCAAGCCAATTTGCCCAGCATCGGGGCGCCAATCAGTCAACACCAGCTCCACTGGGCGGGACATGTCGTTCACATGCCTGACACCAGTCCTACTCAGAACTTGGTCGCGGCAGGAGACTCCCAGGAGGACAGTGGAAACTGTCCCTGGCTTGTGGATGTCCTAGGTGGAGAAAGCTCATTCGGGAAGGCATCGTACACCTCGAGGGACTTCGTCAGGAACATGCGGAGGCGAAGTCGAGGCATCGGAGGGAGCGCACAAACCTCTAAATTACTCATCTACCTGACCCTTCAAGGACCACCTGCCCCTCATATGGCAGAGTCTGCAGATCACACATTATCAGCCATCTCAGAACCCATCGAACCGGAGTGGAAGCAAGTCATCCTTGATCCCTAAGGACTGCCTAAGAAGATACCTGGTAGCTGTGACCAGCTTGAACCTTTGCAGACATAATGGCTTACCTGCTGATGAAGTGTCGGATGTTCTCCCCATTTACTGGGGCCATGCTCATTGGCATTGGCTGAGGTGTTGAGAGCCAGTAGGAATAGTCATTCCTTGAAGCAAAGTTACACACATTGTTGATGTTACAGAACATAAATGGCATTGTGCTGAAACGCCGCAGGCAGCTCCCAGCAGTTCCTGGAATATCACAGAGCAATAAGTCAATCATAGAATCATACAGCACAAAAAGAGGCCATTCAGCCCATTGTGCCTGTGCTGGCTCTTTGAAACAGCTAATTAGTCCCACTCCCCTGTTCTTTCCGCATAGCACAGCAAAACTTTCTTTTTCAAGTATTTATCCAATTCCTTTTGAAAGTTATTCTTGAATCTGCTTCCCTCACCCTTTCAGGCAGTGCATTCCAGATCATAAGCATTTGCTGCGTAAAAAAATGTTTGCTTAAATCTGTGTCCTCTGGTTACTGACCATGACAGGGTTTTAATGGACAAGTGAGCATTCAACTCAAGTACAAATATCCAGCTCACCAGTTAGCTTTGTTCGCTACATCAATGAAGGTTCCAAGTACCAGGATACTGTTCGTCACTCCTGCATTCTGACACTGGTAACAGAACCTTCACCATTGTGGTCTTTCTGCTTTCAAACCCCTACACATCACCCTACATCACTCCTCACCATCAAATATTTCCCCAAATGTTTACTTACTTGACCATATCTTGGCCATTCCTCTTAATGCTTCTTACTCCTGCTAGAATCTGACCCATACTTGTGAAGCTCTTTGTAACATTTTCCTATGTTAAATGGACTATATGGGCTGAAATTTATTCCTGTGGTGGGGGTCCCTGCGATGAGCCGGAAAGCGAGGAGCAATCCTGCCTTGGCTATTTGCGGGAACCATGGCCGTATTTTACTGGAGTCAGGCAATTAATTGGTTGCTGTCGGGGCTACCATCCCTCTAAAGGACGGCCGCCCACATGCAGGAGCCGCTAGCCAATCGGGGGGCTGGCAGCTTAGCCATCTCAATAGTGGCACTGGGAGAGGTGGCCACTGCTGGACTGCACCTGGAAGAAGAGGACGCCATGGAAGGACACTGCTCCCCCAACCAGGTAAGTGGGGTCTGGGGGGACAGTCAGGCAGGCTCCAGAGAGGGGGGTGGGGTCAGGGTTGATTAGGGCAAGTGGCACTGTTGCCGCAGATGTGGTCATTGCCACTGGGGAGCCCCTCCATGGGCCAAAGAGTGCCCGATTAGGAGGACGCCCCGCACCCCCCCCAACAATGTGCCAGCCTGGAGGCTGCCAGGGTTCTCCTAGCGGTCTCCCCACATGGTGGAGGGCACTCCCACAGATGGTAAAATGCTACTGGAAGGGGGAGGAGGCCCTTAATTGGCCACTTAGGTGGCTCAATTGGCCTCTGGCCAGGAGAGCCGTCCTCTGGCCAGGAGGGCCGTCCTCCACCTTCCCCGCCGCTGGCAAAATGGCATAGTGGCAGGAAGACGATGGGCACTTGATCTCCTGCCTTCCCTCCCCATTTAACGGGACCCACCCCCCACCCCGCATACCTCCCAACACATCTCCAGAGGGCTGATAAAATCTCGCCCTTTAAGTGTAATGTTGTTGCTGGATAGTCTCCTCGGATTCCATTAGATCGATTTAAATGCAAACGTATTTGGTGCAACGGCCTTTTCTTCATCCTATCTGTATATTTCTTTCTATACCAATGATAGATCTTGTAATGAGAACTGTGCAAATGTAACCTACAAGAATTAACAGAATGTGATAACATCTATTCATTGCAATATTCCTACACCATAATAATCAGAGATAAATTTTACCTAAATCTTGACCATGTGCTCTCTCATTCCCTTGAACGTATAGCAGAGAGAACCCATCATAGATCACATAAGTTCCAGCAGGACAAGATGGTACTTCCGTTGACTGACTGTGTCGGGTAATCAAGAATCCGTGAGCTACGGAAGCAGATCCAGGAGGCCCTGGCCTTCCAGGGACACCATCTGGACCAGGAGGGCCTGGAAAACCTCTGTCACCTGTTTAAAGAAGATATTCACATCAGTTATATTAGCCTGTGAGTTACTGAAACAACTTTAGTAAAGTGAAGGACAAGATCACTAAAAGGTACAGCCCTTTATGAAAATTTCTATAACACAGTGGGGATAACATTCAACTTTGACCAGAATGTAAAACAGGTGTTAGCGGTTCTGCCACCCATTGCACACCCAATCTGATTTTCCTTTCCAATGACTTCAATGGAAAGAATCATCAGGTGGGGTGTATACTGAGCAGCCAATGCGGTACTCCATATTTTGCGTCTGGTCAAAGTTGAAACTTTCTCCTAATAACAGTAATTTCCAGTCTGCAATATACATAATCAAACTGGAAATCAGTAGCTTACAGCTTATATATTATTGAGAATTCTTCAGCTTTAGAATAACTGTTGGTACAAACTATGCCTGCTGTCTTAGTAGGTTAACTGTACCAAGTAGTGTGGCTCTTGGATTCCACATTTGATCCTGGTCTGGGAGGCCTTGGCACTTTAGGATGTTATAAGGTTGTAAAAGGCACTATATAAATGTAAGTCTTTCTCTGATTGGCACCGAATTAATTGAATTGATCTAGATAATACAGAAGGCCTGGCAGATAGACCCGAACTCGGGAGGTCTAAATATGAGCCGAGTTCCCACTCCCAATTCCAGTGACGCCCACTAAATTTTGTATGTGTGTGGACCTCGTGAGGACAGGATGCTTCCCAGGACTGAATAGCTTGATGATATTGTCTAGGCTGACATATGAAGAATGGCTATTTGTGGCATAAACTATATAAGCATTTGTCATAACCACTGGGAAACCAGGGCAGAAGATATGGAGAAATGCAGCAGAGTAGCATGACTAATTGGATCCAGTGTGTTCGGACTCCACACGGTGAGTCACTGTCTCAGCTGTGCCATTATGGGAAAACATTAAGTAGATACCTGGGGCTGAATTTTCAGGTCCCGCTGAGGTCAGGAACAGAGGCGGACAGGGTCCAAAAACATCGGTGCTGGCCGATCGGTGCTGGCCGCTTGCCGGTTTCCCAAGTCCGTTCCCGCTACCGGCCGTTTTTGACGGGGCAGGTTCGGGGCTGGCAGGGCTACCCGTCTCAATGAGGCAGGTAGTCAATTTGGTTAATAAGGTTCTTAATGAACCTGTGTTAAAGGAGGGTGACTGGGATTTTCCAGTCGGCCTCCAGTTTCCCAACATGACAGGGGGCAGTTTAACTGCCTGGAGGCAGGCACCCAGCAGCAGGTCGGGCAAGGCCAGTGCTCCAGGCAGGCCTATAGGCCCTCACAGCCTGCCTGGGTGCAGGTGCAGTCAGAGGCTGCCCTGCAGAGGGATTCCCACCTCAACAGTGGTGGCCTGGCTGTTTTTCTGTTTTCATTTAAACTTTTAAGAATGTGGATAAGAAGCACTTCCATGTTGAACTGCCCTCTCAGTTACTTACCTTCTACTGCAGACTGCCGCTCCTCTCAAGCTTGAAGGTCTCTGATTGGCCTTCCAGCTTTGAGAAACAGTCCTAATTTGTTTCCTACCCACCAGAGGGAAATCCAGCCCCTAGTTGTAGTGGGAGGTGGATGGTAAAAAATTGACCAATCACCCTAATTACTCATATACCTTAATATTGCAACTATCAAAGCAGCACTGACATAGGAATGAGAGTAGATAGCTTGCTCACCTTCGGGGTTGAAAAGCCTGCAAAATAAACTTGAAAGGTGAAGGGAGATGAGAATAGCCTCCCCCTCAACAAATAGATGGAATGAATATGCTTCCAGTTCTTACCTGGGCCACCTGAAGTGCCTCTATCTCCCTTTTGTCCACTTGGTCCATTAAACCCGGGAAGACCGTCTTGACCTGGGTCACCAGGGGGCCCTACTGGACCTGGGAAAGAGGAAATACATTAACAAAAGGAATTTAACATCTCAAATTCCATAACTGATTATGTGGTAAGTGATTTTGGCATGAGACAGCGCAGTTGTAGTCATGAGGTGTGCACATGCTAGCGTACATGAGATTTCTTTCTAGAATCTGTTGATGTCTTACCTGGAGATCCGGGGACACCAGGTGCACCAGGTAATCCTTTAGGACCAAGCTGACCTGGTAGTCCTGGAAAACCTCGTTCTCCTTTAACAATTTGTGATGGTATTTGTGGTCCAGGCAAACCGGGTGCACCTGTAAACCAAAGGCTGCAGGTTAAAATTAGGAAGCCCAAATCGAGAAAATTTTTATTCATGTTATGAACTTTAATTGTGGGTGGCTTTCAGTGTTTTGCCATTCATAATATTCCACCTTTTCCAGCATGCAATGTCATTATGCAAAGTGTTCTTTTTCAATCAGTTGGTGAATTTTTGAATTCAAAATGGAGATTTTTAAAATATATTTGTTCTTGGGATGTGAGCATGACTGGCAAAAGCAGCATTTATTGCCCATCCCTAGTTGCTCTTGAGAAGTGGAGGTGAGCAGTGTTCTTGATTCACTGCACTGTGTCAGTACTGTGGAATAGAACACTCCATTTTGCCAAGTTGACAAGCAAACATTTTTAAAACCTCTGCCTGGCCAAACAGCTCTGCAACAAGTTGCCTGAGCAATTTGTGTCTCTCCCTGACCCTCATCTGAGGTGTAGGGGGTGGGGGGGGGGGGCCCTCAGCAGCACCATAAATGAATCTTTCACCCACTCTCAATATGTGAATGTCTTTGACCCTGGGAAATGGGCTGGGGTGCAGGTAAAGGGTGTGTGTGTGTGGACGATACCACTGTCATTGTGACAATGAGAAATTTTGAGGGCCTATGTTAAAACCTGCAGAAGGGAAGTAGATTTTCATCTTCACTACATGGTAGTAATCCAGGGAAGCAGATTGTGTGCCCTTCATAGATGAAAACAATGAAATGAAAATCAGGCAGCCTTCATAAAGGACATGCTTAGGCAGTGAAGGTTAATTTGCTCCCAGATTTAGTTTCACTTAAATTTCAGATTCTTTGGAAGACTTTGGTGAATTGAACAATTTCAAAATATCCTCTTCTGCCTTTCACCATCAGCCCTTTCGTCATTTAGTCACTCCTGCCTTCCACCCTATCACAGGCATACCTTTCCCTTTTGTTCTTTCCATCCCTTCCCCAACCCCCATAAACTTTTATCTGCCTCTGTACTTGTCGAAAAGTTGTTCAACTCTAACATCTTCCAGTTCTGATCATCGGCATAAAATGTTAATTCTGACCTGGATATTAACAGGGGCAGGTGACAGTGGGAGGAGGGTGGGGACAGAGTTTCGGACATGAAACCCAGATGTCCAGGTTTCTGTGCTGGGTTTCAGTGGAGTTTTACCTCCCTAGTGTGCATCTTTTGTATTTGATGGGCTCCCAGTACAGATGTCAGCTTGGTTGATACATCTGGCTTCCAGAGGGGCGTGGAGCACTTCGGAGTAGGTATCTCCAATCCCCGACCTCGGTGAGGGGTGAAGGGGTCCGATCCCCAACTCCAGGAATCTTGCTTACTGGGGGGAGTGGGTGAGGTTTTGATATGGGGGGGGAAGCTTGTGGGGCTGGGGGGAAGCACTCCTGCTCTTCCTGGCCCACAAGCAGTGCTGTAAAGGCACTTAACATCTCCCCAAAGCAGTCTTCACTTCACTTCAGCTGTCAGGTTTCCCATGGCCTGGGAGGCTTGCCGGCCCACTGTAAGGCCTGCAAAGCAGGTTAAATCAGAAGCTGGTCACCTCATTAAAATCTCAAAATTTCCAACCAGTCTCATGGAAGCAGGCTGACTGCCCGCCCCTCATTCCGCCTTTGTTAAATCCAGGATTTTTGTGTGGTTTGTCGTCATGTTTCAGATTTTTAAAATTTTAACATCTGCCCTGATCCCAAACCACCCGTTTTGGGCTGTTAAAATTGTCCCCTCAGTTTCTCTCGCCACAGATGCCACCTGACTTAGAGTGTTTACCAGCATCTTCGGTTTTTATTTCGGAGTTCCAGCATCCACAGTATTTTGCTTCTGGTTGAAACTATCATTGTTTCCCAAGATATAATGGGGGTGTATTTCCGAGGGGGTTCTCCCACAAATTCACTACAGTTTAAGCTGTTTTTCCAGAGCTTTCGCTGTTCCTCTGCTGAAGTTATGTCAGACCTGAGGGAAAAATCTCCCGTGGAGATTCATACTCTATCGCTCTTTTTTTAAGGACAAGTTTGATTTGACAAGTGTTCCCAAAATGTTCGGAGTGATCGTAGCTTAAATATTCCAACTTGTGATGGTCACGGGACAAGCTTGCCACTGGGAGAGTGGACTTGGAAAATTATTCCCCTTGGGTATAATTTAATGCATATTCTTATAGGTGAGAGAGGAGAGGAAGATCATTTTAATGCCAATTTTACACTGCACTCAAGCATAAGTCAGGTGCAATGTGCTGCTTTTAGCCATCTGTTTTTGGCAAGAGACGAGCGCTATCAGAAGAAAGTCTGCCCTCATACCTGCAGTGCCCAACAATTGCCTGATAATAGGTAAGTTTAAAACAGGATTTAATTATGAGGCCTATAAATGGGTGTCCAATGCTGTAAACCTGGAGTTAATAGACCTCACTCCAAACACTTGTCCTTGAAGGAGACGGTGGGGATCATTTTCATCTTTGCCGCCCAGGTGGTGACCTGGTGGAGCAGAGCCCTCGCTGGTTGTAGAACCCTCATGATTTTCATCCCATTGAAAGCCTCCAGTTTGCAGTCACAGGCCAAATGAAAAGGAAAGCTGGCGGGCTGTATAACAGGATCTACTGATCCGCCACCACCAGTTTTCAGCCAGTGCCCAAAACGAAAATGACTCCCAAGGTCTTTAGGCGGCTTTTCCTGATAGTCTGTATGTGCAGAGTTCACAGGTTCTCTTTTCCTGCCATCTCATTAAAAGGAAAGGGTATTTCTTCATTAGACATTAGCAAAAAAGCTTCTTTTGCAGTGGGAATACAAGGCAACCAAATCTAAATATAGTCAAGCTAATTAAAACCTACCTTGAAGACCAGGTGGTCCTAAGTCACCTGGCTGTCCCCTAAGACCAGGAGATCCGGAAGATCCTTTCACACCTGTGAAGTAAGTGAGAGCTTGGATGAAACCTAGTCTTCCAAGGCAAGTCAATATTTCATTAATAAATCATACATTGTGTATGAATACACATAGCATTAACAGGTGGCACCTCAAAAAGACAATGACTGTGAGATGGCCCAATGACGTCGGTGCTCAAGTTGACTCCTGCACATCTTTGTGATTCTGTGAGTAGACAAAAAAACCCTGCCAAATGTGACCATCAAAGTCTAGAATGTCTAGTTATGTGAACCTCCTGGGTGACTGTCTGTTACTCAATCACCACTTTGCTTTTGAAAACCAGGTCCTTTCAATAACATGAAGTAAAGATAGAAAATGCTGTAAACACTCAGCAGGTTAGGCACCATCTGTGGAGGAAGAAACAAAGTTAATGTGTCAGGTCCATCAGTTCTGATGAAAGGTCATCGACCGGAAACTTTAACTCTGTTTCTCTCTCCACTGATGCTGCCTAACCTACTGAGAGTTTCCAGCATTTTCTGCTCACATTTCAAATTTCCAGCATCTGCAGTATTTTGCTTTTGCTCCATTCAATAACATGTACGCTTACCAAAAAGTGTAAACTGCCAGCCCAGTCTAATTAGGAGCCATTTTATCAGCTAGTTACTATGGGAGCACATACTGGAAATTCAGGTGTGCACTGGCCGTGATTTTCCACAGAATCACAGGCAGTAGGTGCCCAACTTTCCCATAAGTGCTCTTACTGACCGAGATCTCCATTAGAGCACAGACGTAAAATTACCCGTGATCTGAATCTACTTATCCAATGTAACAGCATCCAAATCCCAATTCCAATATAGCTCTGTTCAATCTACTCCTACAGAATCTACTGAAAATTCTTCATGATGATTATATACATCTTTTCACTCACACCTACCATCCACCACAATCAGCTTTGTACTTCCTAAACAAGCCTTTTTTTGTTCAAAATTTGGGAATAATATTCCTGTTATATATCAGATCTGGACCAATTGAATGATTCAGGATAAAATTGAGGCCAGCCATGGTTCAGTGGTAGCATGCTTGTCTCTGAGTCAGAAGTCTGGGGATTTGAGTCCCACTCCGGAGACTTGTGCACGTAATCCAGACTGGCACTTCACTGTAGTACTGTGGAGTGCTGCACAGTCAAAAGTGCCATCTTTCAGTTAAGATGTAATACCGAAGCCCTGTCTACCCTGTCGGGTGGATGTAAAAGATCACATTGCATTATTTTGAAGGACAGCAGGGAAGTTTTATCCTCAAGTTTTATCCATAATATTTATCCTTCAACCAACATCATTAAAATAGATTATCTGGCAATTATCTCATTGCTGTTAGTGGGACATTGCTGTGTGCAAATTGGCTGCTGTGTTTCCTACATTACAACAGTAACTATACTTCAAAAATACTTAATTGGCTGTAAAGCACTTTGGGATGCCCGGAGGTTGTGAAAGCCTCTATAGAAATATGAGTTTTTCTTTCTTTCTATCCCTTAAAAGACCACCCGGGCTCAAATTGCATACTGGTAGAAGACGAGTTGGCCTTGGTTGGTGCAAGGTCCCTTTATAAATATTACTATCGTGTGCTCTCTGCACATCTTGATATCACAGGATATTGCGAGTTTGTTTAAAAATTAAAGGGCAATTGCCATTTAAAAGCCAAATAGCTGTAACTGGGGAAAAATAGTTGGAGCCTCTAAAGGTTCAAAAATGATTCTGAAAAATGTTCAGATTTTTCAAAGGTTTATGGATGGGGGTGGGTAGGAAGTGACAATAGAAAAGATCAGAAAATGCACTCTGGATGTGCAGAATGGAGCCTATGGGGTGCTGGAGAGCTGCTATCACAACCTCCTGTATGATGGCTAGCAATCTGGGAATGCTGCTGCATGAGGTGGGTTTGTGGAATACTGCCCTGCTTAAGAACTCCAAGGCCCCCACTCCAGAGGACAGCAGTGCACCAACATTGGTAGGAGTGTCACTTGCCAACTTGCTCTGCATTTACTGCTCACCCATGCCAAGTGCTCACACACATCTGCCATTGTATCTTTTGCATAAGCATACTGCAGTAGGGCCTACAGTTATGGTGCATGTGTACAAATGAAAGCCTTGCTGCACTCACATCTATGATGGACTTCATGCACCTTGTACAAAAAGCCTGGTCACTTAATGATGCCCTGGATGGACTATGGTTGGACACAGAGCAGTTAGTGACTCTTATACTCTGAGAAATGCTCCAGTGCATTGATATTAGGCAGCTATGCTCATGTTAGCCAGCGGGAAAGGAGATGAAAGCACTCACCATGGTGACTGATTTATCAGTTACCAGGTAGGGTAGCACAGTGGTGATACATGAGTATCGGGAAGTGATATCCTTAACTTGCAGGTGGGCACCAGTTGTCCTTGCTGCAGATAGCAAAGCTCTGCTTTCTTGACCTGCAACAACTGAGATAGTTGTCCTCAGTCACTGGCAAGTAGGTTGCCATGGTCTGAAGATATGTTTTGGTGCCTGATGAGCTTTCTGCCTTTTCTGCCACTCCTACTTTCATCTTGTACTACCTCAACCATAAAAAACTGCATTTAAAAAACAAACCTATCAGAAGAAAAAAACGGCTATTTTTTCTGCAAAAATAAACATTTTTAGAAATGTTAGAAAGATAGGAAAATCGCCAATAAAAACTCTGCATAAAAAAGTATTATAAAAATTTCAAAAGTATTATGTATCAATTTAAGAGCTCCCACATTTATTGAGATTCCCTTGCTCTCATTTCAAATGCACAAAGAAAAGGGTGGAAACCTTGTACAAATACCATAGATTTGGGCCAGGGGTTCATGTAAAATGCATTGAATTTGGGTCCCTAAATGAGGCTAAGACATGAAGTCAGCACAAGCATTTCAGCTCATTAAATGCACAAGACAGTTGAGCAGCAGTCCAGCAGAGAATGGGTGTGGGATTTGCTTTCCCTTTGAGGTAGTTGCAAGCCTGCTCTCCACGCCTGTATGACCACTGAATCTGCCTTACAGTTTTTGACTGTTCACATACATTGAAGATTTTTTGTGAGTGAAAGGTAACAAAGCATATGTGGAATTTCAAAGGAGGAACATCTGCCTTAAAGAAAAACTTAAGTCGAACAGGTCCAATACTGCTATTGATCTCTTGCTTGCCCTTGCCCCACCTATCTAGTTCTACATATTAACTGATTAAAATCACTGCAGTTATTTGGTGAAAAGACAAGCGTGCTGAATTTTCCTGGCCTTCTGAAGACAGGCTGGGATGTGGGATGGCTGGCAATATGGCGGGAGAAGGCATCAGAAGGGAAGCCTGACGTCTTCCTGCCACCATGGCATATTGCCACCTTAGCAGAGCAGCTGCCTGCTGGGTGGCCAACTGAGCCACTTCTCACCCCTGTGGGCATTTTCCCACATGGAAGGGCCTGTCGCCACGTGGGGAGAACCCCCGCTAAATCCTGGAGGCCTCACAACGGGGTTCCTGGGCCAGTCTCCTTGATGGCCCAAGATGGGGCCCCCTGGTGGCAATGGCAATTTTTTAAAAAAATGTGATTTTTAATGCAGTGTAAAATAGACAGTCGGAGGAACCATGTGACCGCATACAAAATCTTCCCAGAGACTAGCCAGGGATTTTGGTTATCATGGGAACAAGGAACCCAGATCAAAGACCTTTTGAAAGTAGAGTGCAAGGTTGTAACACCTAAAGGACAGGAGGTTTCGCTCTCCCAGACTCTCAGATTTTTAAAAATTCATTCATGGGATGTGGACGTCACTGGCTAGGTCAGCATTTATTGCCCATCCCTAATTGCACTTGAGAAGGTGATGGTGTGCCGCCTTCTTGAACTGCAGTGCTGTTAGGAAGGGAGTTCCAGGATTTTGACCAGTGACAGTGAAGGAACGGCGATATAGTTCCAAGTCAGGATGGTGTGCGACTTGGAGGGGAACTTGCAGGTGGTGGTGTTCCCATGCATTTGCTGCCCTTGTCCTTCTAGTTGGTAGAGATAGCAGGTTTGGAAGGTGCTGTCTAAGGAGTCTTGGTGCATTGCTGCAGTGTATCTTGTAGATGGTACATACTGCTGCCACTGTGCATCGGTGGTGGAGGGAGTGAATGTTTAGTTTAGTTTAGAGATACAGCACTGAAACAGGCCCTTCGGCCCACCGAGTCTGTGCCGACCATCAACCACCCATTTATACCAATCCTACATTAATCCCATATTCCTACCACATCCCCACCTGTCCCTATATTTCCCTTACACCTACCTATACTAGGGGCAATTTATAATGGCCAATTAACCTATCAACCAGCAAGTCTTTGGCATGTGGGAGGGAACCGGAGCACCCGAAGGAAACCCACGCGGTCACAGGGAGAACTTGCAAACTCCACACAGGCAGTACCCAGAATTGAACCCGGGTCGCTGGAGCTGTGAGGCTGCGGTGCTAACCACTGCGCCACTGTGCCGCCCCTGATTCCCATTGACTTCAGTTTTGCTAGGGCTCATTGGTGCCATACTCGGTCAAATGCTGCCTTGATGTCAAGGGCAGTCACTCTCACCTCACCTCTTGAGTTCAGCTCTTTTGTCCATGTTTGAACCAAGGCTGGAATGAGGTCAGGAGCTGAGTGGCCCTGGCAGAACCCAAACTGAGCGTCACTGAGCAGGTTATTGCTAAGCAAGTGCTGCTTGATAGCACTGTCGATGACACCTTCCATCACTTTACTGATGATTAAGAGTAGACTGATGGGGCGGTAATTGGCCGGGTTGGACTTGTCCTACTTTTTGTGTAGAGGACATACCGGGGCAATTTTCCACATTGCCGGGTGGATACCAGTATTGTAGCTGTACTGGAACAGCTTGGCTCGGGGTGCGGCAAATTCTGGAGCACAGGTCTTCAGTACTATTGCCGGAAGATTGTCAGGGCCCATAGCCTTTGCAGTATCCAGTGCCTTCAATCGTTTCTTGATATCACGTGGAGTGAATCGAATTGGCTGAAGTCTGGCATCTGTGGTGCTGAGGACCTCAGGAGCAGGCCGAGATGGATTGTAAACATGGAGCTGGGGAATCTAAAAGTCAGATTTGAGTTGCAATTTTTAACACCTGGAAATAAAAGAAGGCCCAGGTGGTTTTGCTATGGTCAGACTTATGGTCTCTGAGAATTGTCAAAGGCAAACAACTAATGACTTTTGATCTGGATAAATTCAATAGGCTTTCCTACTCTGGGGTCTGAAAGAACAAAATGAAGACCAGCAGTCAGCTGTGCAACCCTAGAGAGGGAGAGAGAGAGAGAGAGACCAGTGGTCTACTTCTGAAGAAGCATCTGCTCTCAGATCACAGCAAAACGTTACTAAGATTTGAGCCCAGTTTGAAGGCCCGAGGTTTATGGAGGAGAAAAGACCAACGGGTCACCAAAAATTAACTTATTATTGGGAGTCCAGTCGAATTTGCTCAGAAGAAGTGAGCCAGAAGGACGTTGGCTTTGAGAAGGACAGTGGGAGATCCAGCCCATTGCAGCTGGGAGTAGTTTGGGACTTTTAACCTCAGGGATACCTTTTTGCTGAGAACACTGTATAAAATATAGATGCGTTGTGGGGTTTCTGAGTGTGTTAATAAGTTAATCGTAAATACCTTTCTCTGTAATTTAGTGTATTAATTACCTATTAAATTCTGTTTAGTTAATGTTGATTTTTAGTTTAGTTGTTATAATAAGTCTTAAAATGTGAAATATTGTGTGATTCTTTAATCAGTCAATGAGAAGTTAGATTAGATTAGAGATACAGCACTGAAACAGGCCCTTTGGCCCACCGAGTCTGTGCCGAACATCAACCACCCATTTATACTAATCCTACACTAATCCTATATTCCTACCAAACATCCCCACCTGTCCCTATATTTCCCTACCACCTACCTATACTAGTGACAATTTATAATGGCCAATTTACCTATCAACCTGCAAGTCTTTTGGCTTGTGGGAGGAAACCGGAGCACCCGGAGAAAACCCACGCAGACACAGGGAGAACTTGCAAACTCCACACAGGCAGTACCCGGAATCGAACCTGGGTCCCTGGAGCTGTGAGGCTGCGGTGCTAACCACTGCGCCACTGTGCCGCCCAGTTCATATCTCTTGTTTTAAAGTTAATGGTCGTAACACTGGATGTGCGCCTAGCTCGCTGCCACTGCAATAAATCCTCACGCCCCCATTGCTGGAGGCTGCCTGCCTGGCCCTGGCTTCTTCACAAACACTTATGTGTCTTCGAGGGCGCCTCAGCATTGAGGTGCCCTCTAATGCTAGCTTCAGCCTTAGCAGTGGTGACCACTAGCGGCGGTGCTGACAAGGTTGCTGAGCTGGCGGCCTTCTGATTGGGCAGGCAGTTCTGGGGGTGCGGGCCGTTGTCCTCAATTGGACAGTGGCCCCTGCCCCAGGGGCTCTGCTGCCTGCCGGAATTGTATAATCAGTTAATTAATCAATCACGTAGCTGAGTGAACTGGTGAAGAAAACCAAAGGCAGGATTTTCCCTGCAGGCTTCTGAACCCCGTCTTCAGGCTCAAATGGGGGTCAGCAGCCCGCACTGAGTGAGAAACAGTCACTCATCTGTGATTTTCCCCAAACTGGCCAATTAATAGCCAGAGGGCAGGCTTGCCATCTAATTAAGGACAGCGGGTGGGTTGTCAAAGCCAGAGGACAAATAGGAGACCCTCCAGCTCAAAAGCAGCAGCAGCACGCCATGGCAGATTAGTGAGGGAGTGGGCGCCCCAAGATGGAGGTGCCATCTCTCAAACTTTCTAAATTTAAAATTTAAAAAAGCCCTCAGCAGCCAGGCTACCATTGTGGTGGCAAGGGGAAACCACCTCCACAGGGCAGTCTGTGGCTGCAGCTCAAGCCAGGCAGGCAGGATGGGCCTCTAATCCTGCCTGAAGCACTGATCCCCTAGTCTGCGTCAGGAGGCTGCCTGCAGGCAGCTGCCCTGTTTCCGCACCTCTGGGGACTGGGGGTCGGCAAAGTGTCCGTACACGGACACCAGTGTCCATGGTAAAAAATGTTGAGGTCCGTGGTTTCCATCTGGCCCAAGAATCCTTTGTGACTGACAGCGGGCTGCCCGTGGATCGGCTTTGACTGACGGCTCTCCTATTAAAGTGCACATCAGGTGGAGGTGGGACCTGTGTCTGACGGACAGCAGACGCCTATCTGTGATTGCTCAGTGTCTGTGACTGACAGCTAGCTGTCTGGGCAGGATGAGCGCTGATTGACAGTTTGCGGCACAGGCGTGCTAGGATCGACCACCCCTGCCATTTTCGTGCAGTTCAGCGAGTGATCAGGAATGGCTGTTGCGGATTAATTGTTCCCATGTCTCTGGCTGAGTTAATAATTTTGTCAAATGTCCATGTGCAATATGTTGCTGCCTATTCCCGCTGGGGACCTGCAGGCCAACTAGAAAATTCCGGTCGGTCTCCGACAATAGGTCTTAATAGGCCCTCAATTAGAGAACTGGTTATCCACTGCTTGTGAGTGGGGAGCCCTGCCACACCGACCACCCCCCTGACCATCCTGTCTCCAGGAAAAGGGCCTGGGGACGGGATGGAGTTGGGGAACCGGCGTACCAGCCACTGGTGCTATTTCTAGCGCCTGCCCGCCTCCGTGCCCGTCCCCATCGGGACCTAAATATTCTGCCCAAGCAATCATAGAAAAGACTTTGGTGCCTTCTGTCTTACCTGGAAATCCTGGAAGGCCTGGGATGCCTGGGTCTCCTTTCTGTCCTCTGTAGCCTGGTTGTCCTGGGCTACCCTGAAAGGAAGGCAACAAGCCATTTTACAAATGGGAAGGATAAGCAGTTACTCAATGTCCACACTGATGAAGTTGCATTAATTTAACTTGATTATCAGTACTTTATCGGCATCTGTTGTGCTCTGAGTAACCCAATTTCGGGAAGGGGTCCTAAAACAGGTGTTAAGTTAACATGTGTAAGGCACCTACGCCTGTTCGGATGTCTAACAAAGTGGCCTATAAATTTATCAGTGGGACCAACGCCTGCACAGACTGGGTACAGGCCACCCCACTGTAAAATAGTTATGTGTTGCGCCCACTTTACACTTCAAAAACAGCGCAACACATACCAATTACTACCTACTTCAGTTTTTTTGGTTCCCCCTTTACTGCTTTAAATCTTCTGTATTAAAGTTAATTCAACAGAAATACCACATTTACAATGGCATAGCATATAGTTGGGATATAAATGTTTGTTTCTTGCCAAAAGCAGGCTTGCAAAGAACATTCAACAATTTCTCCATTGAGAAAGACCTTCGACCTCTTTTACCCTCCTTCACTAATTTCCTGGGTGCCTGTTGCTCTATAAACAGTATTACGAATTTATGATCAGCCTGCGATAATAGGCCCTCCAATATTCTGTCCTGTCCTGAGGTGGGACACAGAAATTTGGTGGCGGCATGAATGAAGATTGGGAGGTCAACTTTTGAAGTACCATGGGCACAGTCCAGCTTCCCCTCATGCACTGGTGTGCCAATGTGCAATGTCAGATTTTTATGTTTTTTCACATCCAAATGTTGCACTCCCATGTGCAGGAAATGATTTGCTCTTGCTCCCTACCCCAATGCGAAGGAATGGACCACCTGGCCTGTTCTCCAAATTAACACTCCCATTCTTCATCAGCTTGGCAATTCAGCCTTATTCAGATGCTTCAATATAATCACATGATTCATTCTATGTTCAGCAGTACTGTCAATCTTTTTTTTTTGTTAATCATCAGGATTTGGGACCAAGGGCTGGAGCAAGAGAAACTTATACAAAGTTATGAACATATTATATAGTGAGGACTGTAGATTCTTCACTTACTGGTATTCCTGGTGGTCCAATTTCTCCTTTAAGTCCAGGAAATCCTGGTGCCCCTGGAAGACCAGGACTGCCTTTTTCTCCTTTGATGCCCCCAAATCCTGGAGGACCTCTTGGACCCATTGCACCTGGTGAGCCTTTAAACCATTAAAATTTCGTTAGCTTTTTATAGGGCTTTATTAACAGTAAAAAGCTAAGTTTAGCTCAGGTCACAAATTGGACAGTTATTTTGTTCAATTATAACTGCAGTTATCATATAAAGTTCATTTGTATAGGATACATTTTTTCCCCTAATATTCTCCCATCTCTCCTGAAAGAACAGATTCTCACTGGTCCTATTTGTGCCAGCAGCCCTCCACTCCCTTGCCTGAGTGACCATTCTCCATATGCCAACCTAGAATCAGCACACAGGAGACATGAAGACCCAAGCCCAATCCTTTTCTTACTTGGCATGCATTTTCCAGCAGGGATCACTGGGTAACGATCAGGAACTGGAGTCCTGAGTGGCTATTCACCTCCAGAGTCCAGGGCTGCTCATGCCAATTGTAACTGCCCAGCAGATTATAGAGAATCATGGAATGATACAGCACAGCAGGAGGCTGTTTGGCCCATCGTCACGCCTATTTGAAAGCTCTTTGAAAGAGCTATCCATTCAGTCCCATTAGTGTCCTTTTCTCATAGTCCTGAAAATCTTTCTCCTTCAACTATTTATCCAATTCCCTTTGAAAGTTACTACTGAATCTGTTCCACCACCCTTTCAGGCAATGCATTTCAGATCATAACAACTCGCTGTGTAAAACAGAAGATCACCTTGTCTCGCCTTTGGTTCTTTTGCTAATCACGAGATATCCCATCTCAGATCAAGGGATCAAAACTTGAAGAGTTGCAGAATTGTATGGGTAAATGTTGCAATAGGTAGGATCTGGTCTCAAAGGTCAGATCTCCTGCTATGGTGGCAATACAACTTAATTATTTCATTTCATAGTGTGCTTGTATAATTATGGGTATAGACAAATAAGTCATAATGTACAACTTGTGCACACGTCCATTACTATACATACACATAATGAAGTGATAATATTGTTTTATTATTGTTGATTATACTTGTGCTGTACATGTAAATATCCCTTGCTCATGTAATTGAGTTTTTATAAGAACAGATGATTATAAATGGATTTGCCTATATACTGGTACTCACATAAAAGTAAAAGTGAAATTATGGCCAGGATTTTGTGAGGCCTCCGAGGCTGGGGGGGGGGGACACAGAGTATTGTGATGGGTTGTGGGGGATGGTGGGACGGAGGGCCCATCGCCTTCCTGTTGCCCAGCGATCTTCCCGGGGGCGGTATAGGCTGATGACAGCCTTCCCGCCCGAGGCCAATTGAGGCCCTTAAATAGCCTATTAACGGCCAATTAAGGGCCTCTTCCCGCCACCACTGGGATCTTACCAGTGGCGGGGGTGGGCCTCTGCCGCATGGGGAGGATGCCTTGTAAAATGAGGCACTCTCCCTGCGGGCTTGGCGGGTTCCCTCCTTCATGGGCAATTTGTAGCCCACAGAGGACTCCCACCAGGAACAACTTTACCTCCAGGACCCCTCTCCCCCTGGACTGCACAACCACCCACCCCCATTCCCCTCGCAGGGGCCTTCCGGACTGGCCCCGGCGACCCCGCCCCCACCTACCTGCTAGGCCTGGGTCCGAGGCCTCTGCAGTACCGGCAGTGGCCACCACTCCCAGTGGCACTGCAGATACTGCTGAGCTGCCGGCACTCTAATTGTCCATCAGCTCTTGGAGGCGAGATCCCCATCCCTTTAAAGTCTTTAAACAGGGACACGGATCCCACCTCCTAAAACATTGATCGCTGTTGGCCGGGGGTGGGGGGGGGGGGGGGGTGCGGGGCGGGAATTCCCCCGCCTTTTCAGCTCGGTGTCGGAAGATCCGCCTCCAGCACAAAATCCAGCTGATAAGTGTGAACTTGTCATGAAGTCCACAGAAGCATTAAATGGCAGCTGCTCCAGGTGAATGAAGTACAGCTACAATATCGGATATTGGTTGAAAGACAAATTTAACCCACAGCTTGTTTCTGCTTTTCTTACTCACTTTATGCTTAAAGGGAGTTGTGTAATCACAACTGCTGAAGAAAAATTCAACGACCCCAAACCACTGAGCATAAGAAATAGAAGGAGTAGGCCATTTTTCCCTTCGTGTATGCTCCGCCATTCAATAAAATAATGGCTGATCTTGTACCTCAACTCCATCCCTCCTACACCATCCCCATACACCTCAAATCCCATCATACACAAAAAATTATCGATCCGCATCTTGAATATATTCAACGACTGAGCATCTGTAGGGTAGAGAATTCCCAAGATTCACACCCCTTTGGGGGAAGAAATTTCTCCTCATTTCTGTCCTAAGTGGCCGACACCTTATTCTAACACTGTGACCCAGTCTTCTAGACTCTCCAGCAAGGGGAGCTAAATGGGCCACATATGATTATGCAGTAATGTCAGCCTTCATACATAAAAAAGATAAATCCCCATGTGAGCCTCCAATTTTCTCTGTCATCCTACTTTTCTCCCCCCAGTCTTCAACCCTCTCACCTCCATTTTCTTGCTCTGACAATGACTGATTATTCTATTCTCTCCTTGTAATTATCTCTGTCTACCCCTCCCCTGCCACTGCACTCTCTTTCTTTCTCCTCTGTTCCCCACTCCCAGTGCTCTCTCTTTCTCTCCGATTTTCCTGTTGTCTCTCCCTTTTCCTCTGCCTTTTCTCCCTTTTCAGACCACAGCACATCTTTAGAAAGATTCCATTATCTTCAATATAATCCATGTTTCAGAAAATATTCCCCCTCTGAACACGGCATACAAGGGAGATTGGCTGGGGTGATGAAAACAGCACAGGGAGCAGGAAAACTATGTTCCAGCTCTTTAAAACTGACGTGGAGACGTGATAAAGGCTGCTCTCTGACACGATCAAAATCCAAGTCAGGGAGCAGTCTTTTCCCGTCCTCCAAGCCTTGAGAAGTTTAAAAGCATGAAGGGGCTGAGCTCTAATATTAAACCCATGATCACACTCTGTATGATCTTTATTCAGCAATCCCTTTGGAAAGTGCATCCCTTTTGGAATGCGGACAGTGGATGAGAATAAAATTGAGCTGGGTTGTGATGTCTGCTACAGTTGAACAACCCTTTGACAATGTCTAGATTCACACCTGTAGAGTGGTTCTTCAAGTAAAGTATTGGAGAGCTGTCAGCGCTATGAACACGTACCTTAGCTTGAGTTAGCTCTTTGGGGGAGGGGGAAGGAAGAGAGGAAAGGGAAGAAAAATGAAGGGGGAAATATTTTAACAGCAAGTTTGGAACTAATGAGATAAACCACACGTACTTTAGCTTTTTATTGGCCTAAGCACTCAATATTGAAACAGAACAGGATATTTGAATGAGCTGTTTACTTGTATAGACCATAATTACAAACTGAGCCAAAACCTCTTATCTCTTGGAAAATTCTTCAATTCAAAGTAATGTTTATAAGGAATCCACACGGATACTAAGAAATCATCGGAACAAGTTTCACCAATGGAGCTGATAGAATAACCTCTGGTCTTTGCTGAACAGTGTGAATTACAGTTTAATTTTTCCATCTTTTACAACCTGACCTGTCCACAAATACCCTCTGAGAAGAAGTTGAACAGAATTAAAGCAATCTGTTTTACAAAGTGAAACAAGTTACCTTTTTAATAGAGACATCAAAATACAGGTCATTTCTGTAAAACGCATATACAGATTGAAAGAGGTTGAGGTAGGCTTGTGTACATGTCATAAGTAAATGTATAAAAGAGGTAATCATTCAAAGGATTGAGTTGAGAGCAAAACATACCCCATTAACCCTCCCGAGGGCGGTGTTTTACCCCAGTTGGAAAATTAAGGAAATAAACCTGTTGATCTAATGCACTTCAGCTGGTTCCATCCTTCCAAGGATGACAAAGTGACAGAAACAATACTGGTTCTATTGTTGCTCACCTCTATTGCTCGTAAATGCTTTGCCCAACTGATTCAAAACATTAGTCCAGACAGGTTCACAGGAATCTTTTGCCATTTCACATGTATTAAAATAATGTATTTTAATCACCAGATAACACATAGCAGAACTGCAATGTTAACAATTTTATCACCACCAATTAAAGGGTGTTGTCATTTTAATAAATCAATATTGCAATGCTTTCAGTTTGTAAACCATTGCTTCTCCTCATGGCACTCATCATATTCTGCTATTTCCCCAAGGGTTACATGGTTAATTCCAACACCGCCAGAACACCCATAGCATGCCAAGTAGTAACTTCTTACAGAATTAAGAATCTAACCTTGAGGACCTGGGAAGGGTCAAAGATTAGTAAGATCCAGGATCATCATTAGATGGATCAGTCACACCGCACAGTACAGAATGAGAATGCTAGTTAGAAACTTCACAAGCCTGTTACAGAACTATTTCAAAAGCAAAAATCATCTAGGTTTTAAGCACACAGAGTAACATTTTTGCCTCAGTCATCATTACAGAAACAGGTTAACCCTTCCACACCCAGAAGATTCAAGATTTCCACTGTTTTTTTCCCCAAAGGGAATTTGCAGCCTTTTTTTAAAGCTTTGAGCAGGAAAGGATTAAGCAAGGTTAGTCTATAAAAACTACAGAGCTGATTAACTAAGGCTTTTTAAACTTTAGTCTATATTTTAAAAAAGCATGCAACAAAAAGCATTTCTGAAACAGTAGCTTATAGTATTATAGTAAGAGTTATACACAATATAATCATTTGAATTAAAATTAATAAAAAATAGGTATGCCAAATAACCTTAAAAAATGTTAGTATCAACTTTGTGACTAAAATACAATTATTCTTATTGTTAAATTCCATATAAAACAATTCTATTGAGTACAATTTGCTGTTGATGTTGTCATACAAATACTTATGTCAAATTCCTCTTGCCACTATTTTAACAATGGCATTCTTGTATATTTTACACGGGTTAGCGTCTCCATTAAAGCGGCAGAGTGAGGAATTTGCTGTGTTTGTACATTAACATTAACAGCAATTTCTACTCTGTTAAGACGATGGACCAGTTGTATACCTTGTCAGCAGTGAGTGGGACTGATGGTGTCCGCCAGCATCTGTCAATGCAGAGACTCAGTTCCACTTATCTCCATGATGACCAATGGTGTGATTTTTGTACAGGTTATTGGTTGGGTCAGGATGGTGTTACTTAAGTGTCAATTGTAGCTTGGTGGTAGCACTCTCACCTTTGAGTTGGATTAGAGCAGAAAATCTAGGCTGGCACTTCAGTCCAGTACAGAAGGAGTGCTGCACTGTTGAAGGTGCCATCTTTAGGATGAGATGTTAAACCATGGCCCTGTCTGCTCCCTCAGATGAATGGAAAAAATCCCATAGCACCATTTTGAAAAACAGCAGTGTATCCCCAGTGTCCTGGCCAATATTTATATGTCAGTGTTACTGTTAACAAAAGGAACAAGTTCACTTATCAGCACTAGCCTCAAGTTCCCCCAGGCTTGGTTTCCTTTACTCCCTCCCCACCCCTCACACTGTTCCACATCTTTCCTAATAACATGACTGCTCATCAGGGCATGGTTCCTGTGGTATCCCATTAAAGTGCCACTTACTCATGTGTGAGCTTCAACAGGGAGTCACCAAGCCTAAATCTGTGGCAAACAGTTGCTGGTCAGTTCTCCCCTCACTAACCCAGGGCACTGAATCTACCTGTAGTACCCGTACTGCTGGCGAGACCAAAATTAATGTGGGAATCAAACAATAGCGGTGGGGGGGAGGCATTGTAAGGGAACCCCTCCAGTGGGAAACTCAAGGGATCGGATTGGCCACTCGTTCTACACCCTGTGCAATGTTGAAGTTAATTTAAATTGGAAATTGCATCTCATGAGATCACAAATAGACTTTTGCCTGATGGTTTCAATCCTGGTTTTTCTGACATGTTGTCCAGTGGCCCCGGGCCAGTGGTTTCCCATTGCTACGTTTAACGTTTATCAGCTTTTCCCTCCCTTGCCAACCTTCCTGTGTACCAGCCCCCCCCAACACCACCCCCCACATAAAATATTGGCATCAGCCTTGTTGTTGCTGAATTCATCTGTGTTACTGCGTCTGCTTGTTATGGTCAAAGCCTCATGTCTTGTAGATGCTCCCACTGACCTTGTTGCTATTCCCATTGATTTTTCTCCTGCCAGTGTTGCTAAATAGATCTGCCTCTGGAATAAACCTTCACAGTTTAGGATTGGGGTTAGGGATAAGATGAATTTATTGTGGTGGGGAGGGGTTGCTGGGGGGGGCGGGCTTCATTTCTTTGAAGGAAAGTGCTTATTTTGATTGTGCAGACCGTACAAGATGAATTTGCTGGAGTTGGGGAGATCTGTTGTAATACGTTTCATGAAATAGAGCTTGGCAACAGCAGTCAGGCTGCTGCTGTCTCTCTGTGGCTAAAGGTCACAGGATGGGATCAAAGATATACAACAGGTGATACAGCATTTGATTCTGACATCTTATGTAGTACATTATGGTCCTAGTATTCACAGGGCAGATGCAGGGGACATGGAAGCTCTGCCAATCTTCATGATAGGGTCTCATTTCAATGAACTTCTGCAGCCTCCCACCCGACAGCCGGCCAGATTAAGTCTTTGGTGAGAGCCTTGTTTGTGTTTGTAAAATTTTAAATGGGTGGGAGGTTGGGGTCAAGTTGCTCGATCTCAATATTTTACCCACATTTGCCTTGGCCCTCTCCTGCCCATTGGCTAAAATCGAGGCATATGTTTCTGACCTTAAGCCTGTTTAAAGGACACAGTCTACAGGAGTTTTAAAGGAAAATCAGTTTTTGTCCACACTCAGTCAGTTGGCATACCTTAAACAATGTAAGTTATCCATTCCCTGTCTCTTTCCTCCAACTTCACAGCTCATACCATTTATTATTACATTCCTCAGTGGTGAAATCTTATTTTGTGTAAACATTAACAGAAAGGTCCAAAACTTCACTTCCATTTAGGAAGAGAATGTACAATAACCTACTTTTCTTGGAGTAGATTGGACTTCAAAACTTAATAGTGTCCATTTTGGAGGAACAACATTGAATACTATTTGCAAAGTCTGCAGGAAAGATCCAGGTTTTGGTGAAAAAAAATGAAAATTCATATTATAGTTTATTGTTCAATGCTACATACATTACTGATGTTATAATCCTAATTCATCCAAGTTAATTATTACTTAAAGGTCTAACCTGGAGGACCTGAGGAGGGTCAAGGTTCAACCAAAGGTCATCATTAGATGCGTCAGATATACCATATCACAAAACAAGACTGCTGGTTAGAAACTTAATATAGGCCAGTTAAAGCAACAGAGTACAACGGAAATAAATTCTCAATTTTAGGGGAAAAGGAGGACCCAGCCATCCCCAAATTAATGTTTAAGATGCTTGACTATAAGCACAATGTTCCACTCCATATTAAGAATTCTATTGAGTGAATTCTCTTCATCAGCAAGAGACCTTCCCTTCAATTTATTGCAATGAATTCTGGATAGTAAAACACTACCGTGGACAAGCTACTTGCTTGATTATTGCCAGATTTTTGGTTTAGTGGATTCAAATACAGATATTCAAAGTATCATCAAAGTTGACCAAAAGAAAATGTATCTTTCTCAGCATTGCTCTGAAACACAAACGGGCCACCTGCAGAAACTCATTCACTCTGAAAAATGCGAAAGTGTGCCATTGACAGCGGGAAAAATCATGATTTTTTTTCACCCATTTTCCAGCTTCCTGCTTTCTCTGCTAAAAGCATTGGTTTATGCCTTGTGATAGAGTGCGGGTGTGGTAGTATAGCTCCATAGATGCCAGCGGGTTTCTGCCTAAGTGGCTATTTGAGAGTCTAGACAGTAAAGACTATCAGACTAAATGGCCATAAAGGACCTTGTATCCAAGCCTGATCCTGTCCTTAGGTCATGTGTAGACACACAAATCAAGAAATTGGGCTCGGTAGTACCCGTTTATATATAAGTGCCGTTTTTGGATCCAAAATGGCATCTAGAGTGCGAGCACACACTTCTAATATGATGTGTGCTGGACGCATCTTGGTAAAGGTGTTAGCACGCCAGATGTATGCAGAGTAGGCAAATCATGACATTACTCAGCATGCACTGCTGATTTGACCCTAACGTTGGCATTTTGGAACTCCTTGCTCCAGCCGACAACCTAATTTAAACTCACACAGCTGAACACACATTAAGCAGCAGAAAGGACACTCCCACCAGCACTGTTTAAAGGAATCATCAACTACATAACATTAGTTGTTGGTTGATTTCTTCTGGCGGTTGCTATAATTCTACACATTTTTGGTGCTTACCATAGTTCTGTTAAGTTTCAAAAGTCTACAGGGAGTTCTATGGCAGGTGCTGAAGGACTTCTGCTGACTTGATGGCTTCTGCACAGATCAGTTCCTTCCAGGCATGGGTGCACTAGCCAGCATTCCTCTTGGAATTGAGCATGATAGGGAAAATGAGTAAAGGCCAAGCAGAGCAGGAAACGTGCTCAAAGAGGGTGGTGGTGGTGGGGGGGGGGGGGGGGGGGGAAACACCGGGGAAGAAGGGCTCTCAGCAGAGGGCCATTTTTGCCCAGGGTGTTCAGGGAGGAATTCCCCTGCCGGAGTCCCAGTGATGACCAATGTTTGAGATGTCAGTGTTTCACTAACGCATTTATCACTGAAATCTGTCAACTGCTGCAGCCACAACTCCAACTCAGAGGTAGACTAGGACGGCATTGCCTGTGGCTATGAACTTCTAGGCATCTGGTTCCTTCCAGGCTGGTTCTGGAGATACTAGCAACATCTCACAGTTTGCAGTCCACTGTTGCATAGGAGAGGTATCATAATTTCATTCCCTATTGCCAGAGAGAAGTAGGTGGAGCTAGCACAAGGGTGTGCAACATTTGTCAGCTTCCCCATGATGCAGGGTGCCATTGACTGCATGCACATCGCGTTGCAGACACCCCACACCAACTCTACCCTGTACTGGAACCAAAAGGGACGCGCTCTCTCAAAGTCCGGCTGGTGTGTGACCCAGGCAGTGAATCATGCGGGTTAATGCCTGATATCCTGGCATTAGACATGATCCTTTCATTCTGCAGTAGTCTGCTGTGCCAGCTGCACTTTAGCCACCACAGCAGACCAAACAGTGGCTACTAGGTGACAAGGGCTATCTGCTGACAACAGCATTCATGATTCCAGTTCGCAACCCATGCACAACATGCAGCAGCATGTGCAAATCAGAGCCAAGCTGCCACAAGAAATGTGATAGAGCATATCATTAGCATGGTGAAGAAATGATTCCACTGACTGTACCACTCTGGAGGAGTTCAGTAGTACTTGGCTGAGCGGGCCTCAAGATTTGTAGTGGTATGCTGCATGCTGCACAACCTCGTCATCATGGGGGAACAGCCCGTGCCACCAGTAACCAGACAAGAAGCTGAGGATCAAGAGCAGGAGCACGAGGAAGAGGAAGAGGAGAAAGAGGAAGGGAGGTTGCAACGTAGGCAGCTCCTTTCTGCTGGTGTTTGTATGTGAAAACCTAATTTAAGTGGGACACCTGTAACCTCAGCCCCATTCCTCATTCACCAACAATCCTATACCCTTTACCTTTCCTTTGTCACCAAAATTCATAGTGACCTCTTGACTGCAATGCAAAAATAAAAGCCAACACAAAATGCATATTCCAAACCAAATTTATAAATTACTGCATGCAAAATTAAACTAATCACCCTTGTGCATTCTCTTAGTGCCTGTCTTCCGTGTGCCTTTAGTCCTATCCACTGCTCCTATACAGTGATATTCCAGTGCCTGCAGCATGGCTGGTGGAAGGCTATTGACTCTCAGTGGAGGAGACTGCAGATAATCTTATAGGATGGCCTTGAGCAGCTCTGGGTCTAGAAGGCCCAGCTTCAGACTGAAACATTTCTGCATGGGTGGCAGAAAACTGCGATGGCAGACAACAGCAAGGGCACTGGCACAGTGGCAGGGTGGGATTACATATGCTGCCATCCTGAGAGGGGGCAGAAGGTTTGTGCTCCATGGAGCCACTGCTACTCCCCCGGAGCTGCGCCTCAGCAATCCTAGCAATCTAGTGAAGGACAGATTGCTGGACTGCTGTCATACCCTGCAAGTCCCTCTCAACACTGGTATCCACAGCTATGATGGCAGCAGTCTGAGCATGTGTGGTAGCAAGCTGAGCTGGCAGTGTGTGCAAGCTGTGAGATGTGGGTGTGAGGTGGGTGCTACAGTGCTAAGTATTTGAGGGTGAGGTGAAGTAAACGAATGTCCAGTATGAGTCCTGATTGATAGAGACTGTTGATAGGTGAGTAATGGAGGTGTGGTGAATTGAGCGGTGTCTGAGGCTCGTGGTGTAGTTAGTAGGATATGCCATTTGAAGATGCATTCACTGACCTTGATCACTCATGTGCTGCCATTAAACTTCTTGCGGCACTATATCCTTGGGACAGCATTCCTGGCACTGAATTCCGCTGCTATCTGCTCCCACTGCCTTTTCACTGTCCTCTTTTTCACCTCCTCCACCAACACCTCCAGTGCTGCGTCTGAAAAGCTGGGTGTCTGTGCTGTCCCATGTTCTGCCTTTCTTTTCTCAGGTTAGATACAGCTCACAAAGGACTCCCAGCACCTGCTCCAGCCACAATGCACCTTGCCTTTAAGAGGTACAGGGTAGCTTTAAGTCGTGCTGGCAAGTATTGATTTTGGGCTCCCTGCTGATGTGTGAAGTAAATCAACAGTGAGGTTAGTGCTGGCCGTGCGCTGAAGATCAAGCTAGTAAGCAGGCAGCATGAAGATGCTGCACTGCCTGCATTACATCAAACGGATGCAGGATAACTGCACATTGTGATCCCCTTGCCTGTTTTCGGGGGCTTTCCAATTTAGCCCCCAAATACTTTCCCTTGAAGCATAGTGCTCAGGTCAATTATAACACCCAGCTGCTAGGCTAGGTGAAATCATTGAATACTGTGCACAGCACATGAGACATTCTAGACAGCTCAGTTTCACACTGGATGGGAGAGGGATTCACTTGCTAGGGCACTGCGGGAGCTAAAAACATACTTTTTAAACATGTTAAAGGCCGGAAGCACAGTTCAAGAGCAAACAGTTCAGAGCACTTGTTACAGTGGAACATTTCTCAATAAATAGAGGATTTTTTAAAAAATGTAAATTTGAGGCTGGGTTCCCCTTTTCATGTTAAGAAATCAAAACAAACTCAATATTTCACCTTGAGTTGCAGAAACTGAAATTATATTAATCGTTAGAAAGCCACCAGCCGTTAGATCGAAGCATTTCATTAAGTGCATTACCATGCAACCTTATGCAGCAGGAATTACTGAGCAGATAATGACTGGAGTCCCCCTGCACTGCTGTTCAATTCAGATTTTTTATTAAATGGGAGGTGATTTTAGTCAGAAGTGAGGATAAGCATGCTCGACAATTTAATTTTTGTTTTTCTCTTTCCTACTTTCAGTTCTGAGCTCCCTTTACTGTTCCCCAAGGAACCTTCAACTCAGTCTCAGCAACACTCCCCTATTGAATTACTGTGACATTTATATTTCCCAAAACAATCATCCTTGTTCCTGCTCAATCAGGAACTTGATCAAGATTTTGCAAATTCTGATCCTTTCACCTCATCAGACTCAGCTGAATCCTCAAATCCCAGGGGTTTAACTCCATATCAAAACAACCCAATCACTTAAACACGCCCTCCTTCTGCAAAATGGACACTCAGTAAAACTACAAGAAGTCCCTCTGCTTTGACCAATATCATGGTAGTTAACATAAGAAAGAAAAACTCGCAAAAACAAAAATACTTTGTCCAAACTCAAGTGAATATGTTCATTTAAACTTACCTGCAATACTGGGCTGAATATCAAATTGGAGGTGAGGGAGGGAGGGGGAGGACGGCTGTTTTGATGTTGTGAAACCTGGAAGAACAGGTTTCCTGCGGAATTTAAGGGCGAGACCTGATTAGCTACTTTTTTTCTGTTTGATTGAGAGACTGACTGGCTGGCAGGTGGGTAGGTTTTCAACAGCAGACTACAGCCAAGAAGTGGAGAAGAGGGACAAAAGGATCGGAAAGACCTGGGCGGGATGGGAATTGGAGGCCAGAAGGCAGATCCGAGTCTGGAGGAGGCAGAAGATTGAAACCCAGAGGCAAGATTGAGGGCTGTACCTTGGGGGTGGGGGGGCAGGTGATTGGAGGCCAGAGACAAGATCAGAAGCTGGGATCGGCTGAGATTGGCGGTCTCGTGGAAGAGACTGGAGGGTTGGAGGGTTAGAGTAGGGGGGGGGGGGGGGGGCAGAGGGTCGGAATGTCAGAAGGGTCTGTGGGGAGTTCGGAAAGGTCAGAGGTGGAGATCAGAAGGGTGGGTGGGTAGTCAGAAGGGTCGGAGGGGGCGGGGGTGGAGATTGGTCAGGGTTGGAGATTGGAAGGGTCTGGCAGGGAGCTCGGAAGGGTCGGGGTGAGGGAGATCAGAAGGATCGGGGGTAGGGGGTGGGGTGTGGGATGGGGTGGGGTGGAAGATTGGAAGCATTGGGGTGATGTCCGATCACAGTGGGGTTAGTGAAACAGGTAAACTGGATCCAGCAGGGAAATGGAAAAGCACATACCTCCCTGGATCCAGCAGTCTTCATCTCCCTGTAGCAGCCGGGTTTCCCGAAGCTTGGAAAACTTGGCCGGCCTTTAAAACCAGAAGTGGGCGGGTTGAGATCAGGATTCAGATTTTTAACGTGTTAACATCTCTTCTGATCCAACCTTGCGCATTTTGGGCATTTAAAAATTTCCCTATTGTGTTTTGTATTGCATTTAGCACACCAAAATACCATTTTACTAACAAAATCCAAGAGTTCCTCTGGTCAAAATGTGCACTGACACTATGGCCTCAAAAATATTCCCAATAACGGGTAGGAGGAGGTTGGTGGGGTTGCCAGGGGTGGTGGTGGTAAAATCCTAAGAAAGGACACAAATGAAACTGAACCTGACATGCCCTAGCCGTTGTTATAGTGGTGGGTCGTTACAACATGCATGTTTCCCGCCTTTGAGAAACAGGACACTTCATTATCATATTTAAAATCGGTTCCTACAGTGTGACTGGGAGCCTGATTTAAATTTAACTGTTGTTGGCTGGATTTCTCAAGGTTCAGGAAACCCAGCAGTGAAATGGAGTGGGTGGTGGGGGAAGCTGCCAGCTCCAGAAGATAAGTGCTTCTTATAGCATTCCTTGTGGGGCCCTCAAGGAGGCCTTCAGCCTCCCTCCAGCTGATTTGTCTAGCCCCTGCTGCAATCAGCAACCTCCCCCTACCACCACCTCCCAAAGCTCTGGTCTGCAACATGCTCCCCTCCCAATTGCTGGGGACCATCCTCAAGAATCCGGGGCTGCCGCCTCCTGCCACTGGATTTCCCACCAATTTGGTCGGCTGCCGATTGGGAAACAGAAGAATAAAATTATAATATGATCCTGACGAGTTTCCGTCCCCGGACTTGTCAGGGTTCCTGTGCGCTCCCCCACACATTCTTCACCAATATCAGGGCCTGTATGCGTGTGCATTCTATTAGGAAAGATTAACAATTCTACTAGAAATTGCAAGCTGAGAAACTCCTCACCAATGTAGCTATGAAATCACTACACAAAGGAACTCTTAACCCAGTATTTGAACTCCATGAAGCTCTTAATCCTAAATATTGAACAAACACACCATAGGGATCTCTCTCTTGCTTGTGTATTTTCTATCTATATTTCTACACACTAAATATATCCATTTCTTATAGAGACCTGCATAGAATTCAATTCATACGCTGATGCAAAAATAAAACTTAAAAAGGGACTACAATATTTAAGTAAACATCTTTCTTATCTTAAATAGGGGCAAAGATTGATGACCTACTCTCACCTCCCACCTCCCTCTCACCTGGCAAGTGGTCTTTTAAAAACAAGAACTGTTGTAGTAGAAGCTACTGAGACTAGGAACGTTTTGAATAATTGTATACACCAGTGACCTGCCCAGGGCTGGGACAGTCCCTATAGTGAAATGATCTGAATGAGACTTAGCTAGTAAACAAAATGAAATGAAATTAGAACATAACATTCTGAAGATGTTCTAAAATCAAATGTAAGGATGATGTAGAATAAACAAATGAAAAAACGTGGCTGTGTTTGGTAATGAGAATGTTTGAAAATGAAGGACACTGTGCTTTCCGTGATCGATGGTTCACATTAAGCAGATACATTGTACACATGCAAAGGCAGCCGAATGAAAATAGTGCACAAATGTGTGGGAAAAGGCAATACACTCATCTTCCACTTGTGGAAGAAATATCATTCTTCTGGTCTTACCTGACCTTCCCGGCTGTCCTGGAGACCCTGGTGAACCTTTTGGACCTTCCAATGAATATCCTGGTGGTCCAGGTGGACCTGGTGGACCTTGCTGACCTGTGAATCCTGGGAAACCGGGATCGCCTTTAAGACCTGGAGCTCCAGGACCACCTGGGATACCTGGAACACCCGGATCTCCTTTTGATCCTATATGAGATCACAGTAGATAGTGAATGGCTTGGGATGAAGCATCAGTTGAAATACACTTAACAAGTCAATGATTCAGGTCATTCCTAAGCATTTTCTCTGATGATAACCATCATCCTTCACATCTTTAGATAGTTTGCAGTAGAAAGTTGATACATTTCAATTTTCTTAACTAAACAGAATAATAGGTATTGTAGAATAAATTTAAAGATCATTACTCAATTGATGGGTTTTGATAACCTTAGAGTAATTGCAACAGAGTTCAGAATATTTGTAAAAATATCATTGGACTCTCAACAGAACTGTATCTAGGCACACTAAAATTTCACGCCTCACATTGGGTTGGGCAACACTGCATGTTATCCAAAATACTTGAACAATTAGAAGATTAGATGCCGTTGGCAGTGGAACTCTTCACTGTTGGTAAATCAGCTGTTGTGATTGTCCACAGAATTCAATTTTCAACATTTCAATCCATAGTGGTTGTCAGGAAGTCAAAAAAGTATGGCTATTAGATATTTTTGGTCTGAACCAAATCACTAGCAATTAATTGCCATTGTACGAAACAGATGTTTTTTCAGAAACATGATGTTGGAGTGTACAAAACATTCATTAGATCACAGTTGGAATGTTTCGAAGAACACCTATTGCAATTTAAGTGGCACATGACAGTGCATTGCACATGCTCTACCATTATATCCTGGTACTGAGCAGCCTAAGCAGTGTTTCTTTAAAGGACCTGGCTACTGGCTGTTCCAGAAGCTTCCCCAAAATGTTTTCAACATTATATTATAATGGACCCAAAAGCTGCAGAAAAAACTGTGGGCTGCTGCCAACCTGGGCTCACTCCCCAGCTCTGGTTCACCTCCTCTACTCCCCAGGACCTACTTGCACATGGCGTAGAGGCTGACTGCGATTTTTCTGGCCAGAAACTGACAAGCTGCATTGGGACACTCATTTGGTACCTGCAGATTGCTATTTCCATTTATATAAGGTTTGTCTCTCAGAAAGATTTGGGCCTCTGCCTCTGGCTCGAAAGTTAAAAGCTACCTGCAAGTTTGCACTCAACTCTATTCCCTCCACAAAAACACTGGGAGGAGTGAGGCAAGTGATAAAAATGCTCCCACAAACACTACAGTCTGTATGATGCAGATGACAGTCATAAATCACCAAACCTTTGCTCTCATAGTTTATGTTATTTGAATGCCTGAATTAGAGTGCAACATGTGCCTGTTTCTCAGGTACCCCTTATTATCTTATATATTATTCATTTGAACTCCTTGATTACATTGCACACAAATATTACTCCGTGGTATTCATTATTCTATAAAAATATCCATCTGAACATTCAGTTCGGTCATAGCCTACAACTCACTCCTGGATTGCCCCTCTCTGCATGAGAGCCTCCTCTGAATTATACACAGAATTCTATATGATGACCTTAAAGTAGCCTCAGTGTTTGATCAGTGCCATCTCAACTTTACTTTTAGCTGTCATTACTGTGGTTTTCATTTTACTGAGCCAGCAGCGAGCACCATGTTAAATGTATGATATATGAGAGAGACTAAAGGACCATATTAAATTTCAGGGCTCAGATTAATTTACAACTTTGTTATTCACTTCTGAACATATATATAGTTCTGTTTAATCAGCAGATTCTGCTTTACTGGCATTTATCACTACAAGTGTAAAAATAACCTTTACTCTGATTACTGTTGGTTTAAAAAGCAAATCTAATGCCATTGAAATCTTTCAATTGAAAATTAGTAAGATTACACAGCACTCCTGCTGTAAAATTAAAGACACATGTTTCACTAAATTATGAATTTGACTTTTTTCTGATTTCTTATTTACCTGGGATTCCTGGAGTACCGGGGGACCCTGGGCGTCCTAGGCCTGGAGGACCTACAGATAAAAATCACACCAATCAGAGCAGTGAAGAGAATCAGAAAACAAAAGTGAAAGCACTCAGTTTAACCTTTTATAGGCTAGAGCTTTCTTCAGTGGCAGCGACTCTCAAGACAAAACTGCTTTGCGGCAATGTGAAATGTGCAGCAAAACTGGCCTATTAGTGGTTCTTTCAGGAACTCTCATTATACTATTTGTGCAGATGGTCTTTATCAACCATCGAATTGCTCAACACTTGGAAAGTCCCTTGAAAAGAAGGCTTAGATTTTTACATTTCCTCCCTCTCAAAACAGGCATCTCAATTTTTTGAAGGTAGGAATCTGACCTGGTTCAAGTCCTCCACAAAAGGTGTTCTGTGATTTTGAGAGCAGCCCTCTCTCTCACACACATCTTCTATTCTTTACTTTGAAGTAAGCACTTGGCCTCTGGAAATCATGACTTAGATGGAGACTGACCAGGCATGATTTTGACTAACGGGTGATATCCATTCAGTGCCTGTTATACATCTCTCCCGATTTTCATTTCCATTGAGTTAGAATAAAATTTAAAGCATAAATAATGCTTCTCATCAGGGACCAGTAAAGAGAAGCTGAAGTTTGTATCTCTAAATTAATCCCTGTAGCTGAGATTTATTTAGAGATACAGCACTGAAACAGGCCCTTCGGCCCACCAAGTCTGTGCCAACCATCAACCAACCATTTACACTAATCCTACATTAATCCCATATTCCTATTCCTACCACATCCCCTCAATTCCCCTACCACCTACCTACACTAGGGGTAATTTACAATGGCCAATTTACCTATCAACCTGCAAGTCTTTGGCTGTGGGAGGAAACTGGAGCACCCGGCGGAAACCCACGCAGTCACAGGGAGAACTTGCAAACTCCGCACAGGCAGTACCCAGAATCGAACCCGGGTCACTGGAGCTGTGAAGCTGCGGTGCTAACCACTGCGCCACTGTGCTGCCCACTGCGCCACTGTGCTATCATGAGAACATGATAACCATTTTGTTTTCTATTTTTACAGAAAGATGATCAGAATTGGCAGTTCCGTTTCTTGTGACATAGAGTGACATAGGGTGCCAGCTGTAGTAATCCAACATAATGAGGTATTTTGTAGTTTCTACAGTTTCTACCTATCATTTACTCTTGCTCTCTATGTTATTCCCTACGCTACTGACACCATTATCTTCAGTCAGTATAGACCTGCAAGCAGTTCTTGCCATGGATGCAATTATAAGAAAGGCATGGAATAACTGAAAGTTATGCAATCAATCAAGGCCTTTCCTTCTTTGGACCATGCATAATTTGCCCTTTCAAAGATTCTATCTGACCCATGTAATCTGCCAAAACATTTCACAAGGCTTCTCTCTGCAAACCAACATGAGACTCTATTCTTTCTGCTTGGAAGAATGCTATGTATTGCACCAGTGTGATGCTTTTATTTCAAGTACTGCCTGCCTAATCTCAAAGTTATATTATTGAATTAATGAGTATCCTTAAACAAGGCATCTCTCCTCGTCCAGCTTTCGTTTTCTGTCTTCCTGATTCCCACCCTCCCCTTTTCCTTGAACAGCCTGATCTCAATAAGCACTCACTATCCTGGAGACCTCTAAGTGTGCAGATCTCCTGAAGTCAGATTCTAATTTGGTCTCCACTTAAAAATGTAACTTTTGCTACCTCTTTTCCAAAGCCAGTATAAATTGACATTAGCAAAGGGTGGAGGTGTGTGTGGGTGGGGGGTGGGGGGTGGGGGGGTGGGGCTAGTGGGCAGTGGTGGCAGAGTGAGAGTCATCCTTAACAAAGATAATTGTGAAGTCTACAAAGCTAGCATTATCCTCAGCAGTTGTTTCTCCTCGCTTCTCTACACTGCCACCTCTGGATTCCCCAGGGATCCATCCTTGGCCCCATCCTCTCCTTTGTCTCTATGCTGCCTCTTAATAACATACACAAGAATGGGAGCAGCTTCAATACGCATACTCAGTTCTATGTCTCCACCACTTCTCTCACTGCAACAACCATTTCCATGATCAACGTCAAGGCCAGAATTTTATGTTGGGCGGGAGGCCCCGCCCACCAGCCAAAAAGCGTCCACTGGCCCTGGAAGCCATGCTATAATTTTACATGATCCAGGCCCTTAGTTAGAATCGGGCAGGTCTTCCGCCCCTCTGAGGCAGGAAGTCCCGCCTCCAAGATCTGCCAGCCAATCAACAGGTTGGCAGTACCCAGTCCCAGCAGGGAGCGGTGGCCACTGCTGGGACAGCACCCAGCCAGAAGAGTAAGAGGGCGCCGACCCCAGGTAAAAAGCAAGTGTGTGGGGCCTCACCGGGGACAATCGGCTGGGCGTCGGTGATGCAAGGGGGCGGGGGGGTCGTTGGGGGTGGGGGAGGGAAATGTAGTGCAGTAGGGGCGATTGGGATGTGGGGGGGGTGCCCGAGCAGGAGGGCCGCACCCACCAAGGAGGCAACCAAGTTTTACTGGGCAGCCTCCTGGGGCCCTGAACCACCTGCCGCTGCTAATGTATCAGCGGCAGCGGGAGGAGGCCCTTAAGTGACACTTAAGGGCCTAGGGCAGGTGGGCTGTTTCTCGCCACTGCCCCAGGCCCTCGTAAAATTGCAGCGGGGGCAGGAAGGCAACAGTAACAGCACTGCCTCCAGCCCTCTCCTGCAAGGAGGGCATAAAATTTCAGCCCAAGTCTTGGATGAGTGATAACTTCCTTCAGCTGAACTGTAAGAATGAAACATGACCCAGAGCTTCATATCTCAAAACCTACAGCCTTTCCATCAAGACTGCTAATTTCCATCTTTGCAATACTGCCCACCTCTGCCACTGCTTTCATTCCACTCGCCACCTAAACTTTTAACCATGCTTTTGTTACCTCCAGTCTCAATTACTTCGGTGTTCTCCTTATTGGCCTTTTATTCCCCATCCTCCATAAACCATCACTTATCCAAAGTTTAGCTGCCTGCATTCTGTTCCACACTAAGTTCCATTTATTCATCACCCTCATCTTTGCTGAATTACACTGTGCCCAATGCATCCAATTTAAAATCATTATTTTTGTTTTCAAGACCCACCCGAACCTCATGCCTCTCTACTTCTTCCAGCCACAGATCCGTCCCCATCCTCCATCTCCCATCACACCCTTTGGTCCTCCAACTTCATCCTCCTGTGCACCACTCCTCCTTTTGCTTCATTAGTAATGGCAGATTTTCAATTACCTCAGCCCTAATCGGTGGAACTTCCTCCTTAAACCTCTCCACCTCTCTACTTCTCTGCCCTTTTAAAAACTGCGACCTTTTCCATTCAGCCTTCAGTAATCAGTCCTGACCTTTCTCTCCAAGGCTAGGCCAGCCTTATTATTTTCTGTAAAACACCTTGGGACATCCTGTACATTAAAACCACGATATAAGTGCAAGTAGTCATAGAGTTACAAATTCTATTTACTTCAAGTTAAATCCATTTACTTGAGAAAGTAAACTAACCTGGATCTCCCTTTTGACCAGCTCGGCCTGGAATACCATCACGACCTGGCAGTCCTTTCTCTCCTGGAGCACCTGGAATTCCAGGGGGACTTGGCGCACCTGAAAACAAAATAATTGATTAAAGTTGTCACTGATCAGGACACTATCAATAGTTTGGGGCAATCCAAGGTAGAAATTGGAAAAATTGAATTAACATGAAATAATTATTCAAAATACTTTAATTTGTTTCTGGTCTACCTTTTTGCTATGTACCAATCTACAGCCAAGTGGAGGTGTAGTCTCCCTCCAAGCCTCTACTAATGTCAGTTGGTGCTCAATCACCAAGAGATGTTCATGAGCAGCTTGCAGTCACTTGCCTTTAGATTTTTCCATTTTTCTTCATCATAGGGAACAAAAAAACATATGTTCCTTCCCTTTTAAGGGTCACTGTGCCATTCACCAGCTTCTGGTTGAGATGCCAAGTAACAGACCTGTTCCTCATCTTCTGCTAAAGTTACTTTTGAAAATGCTGGTAGGAAATTTCTAACATATCTTGCCTTATTATTTTTTAAAAGTTATTTAGACATACAGCACTGAAACAGGCCCTTCGGCCCACCGAGTCTGTGCTGACCAGCAACCACCCATTTATACTAATCCTACATTAATCCCATATTTCCTCTCACATCCCCACCTTCCCTCAATTCTCCTACCACCTACCTACACTATGGGCAATTTATAATGGCCAATTTACCTATCAACCTGCAAGTCTTTGGCTGTGGGAGGAAACCGGAGCACCCTGCGGAAACCCATGCGGTCACAGGAGAACTTGCAAACTCCACACAGGCAGTACCCAGAACTGAACCCAGGTCACTGGAGCTGTGAGGCTGCGGTGCTAACCACTGTGCCTTATGATGGTTGTGCCCTTTGAGAAAGCCATTAGGCTCTGCATGACAGAGCGGACAAAATTATGGAACATAAACTGCACATCATCAATGTTTTAGAGCTTCAACATTAGGGAGACATTTTTTACGTGCTTACTAATGTCAAGTCACTATCAAACTGGCATTGATGGTCTGTGCTCAATGTTGATAACCTGATAAATGGGATTTTCTACCTAAATGTCCAAACTAACTAGTTTGCTTTACACTGTCTTTAATATACCTGGTGCGCCAGGTGGTCCGATAAGGCCAGGAGGACCTGGGAAGCCATCACCTCCCTTAGGACCAGGAATTCCAGGGGTACCTGCAAGACAAGGAAAACAAAATTTGGTTAACTTCCACATATTTGATTGGTCCATTGTGTTTTTAAGCTTGTTATGATGAGACTTCATAAACAGGCAAAGATAGGTATCACCAGAAATGTGGTCTGAAACTTAACCAAAAACTATATATTCTGGCTAATAATCCATTCTGCCCTAAAAATAGCAACAACACTCTAAACCTTTCCTTGCTGCTTCAGTCATTGATATTGCTGTTCCAGAAAATTCGGATGGAATTTTAAAGGATTTAACTTTTTAAAAAAACAGTTAATTAACAGAAGATCAGAAATGCTAGTCTGTAGAGTAAATAATGCTTGCTTGGGGAGCATTAACTTCTTCTTAGCAACAGTTCGAAATAAAGTCTGTCTTTTAAAACATCAAAAACAAGGAAATGGATTGAGATAGCTCAGATACTTTCATTCAGAATCTGAGCTTGACTCAACCCAGATTTTGTGGACTAGTTACTCAGCCTATTGGCAATCAATGGGTAAAAATTCTAACTCAGCAGGTCTGGCAGCATTTCTCTCCACCGATGCTGCCAGACCTGCTGAGCTTTTCCAGCACTTTCTGTTTTTATTTCAGATTTCCAGCATCCTCAGTATTTTGCTTTTATTTTAGGGTAAAAATTCTAGATATTTCACACAGGAACCTTACACCACCATAACCTTCCTCAGCCCAGAGGGGAGGGCAATACATTTTTGTTAACTGTAGCCTGTGAATTTTTTTTAAATTCATTCTTGGGAAATGAGCACTGCTGGCAAGGCCAGCATTTATTGTGCATCCCTAATTGCCCTTGAACTGAGTGGCTTGTTAGGCCACTTCAGAGGGCAGTTAAGAGTCAACCACATTGCTGTGGGTCTGGAGTCACATGTAGGCCTGACCCGGTAAGGAAAGCAGATTTCCTCCCCTGAAGGCCATTAGTGAACTAGATGGGTTTTTACAACAATCTGGTAGTTTCATAATTATTAATAAGACTAGCAATTTTTTATTCCAGATTTATTAATTAGTTGAATTTTAATTTCCCCAGCTGCCATGGTGGGATTTGAACTCATGTCTCAGGATTATTATTCCAGGCCTCTGGATTACTAGCCAGTAACATTTCTACTATAATACCTTCCCCTGAATAGGACAGAACACGAATGATATTGACACTTGAAGAATTCAATTTTTTTTCCATCTTTTTTGTGCATATATTTAAATCTATAACATTCAGCCACTTGGATCCTGAGAACACAGATAATAGAAGAAGTAACATTGAGAAGGGACTACTTGCAGCCTTCATACAGTCCATTGCATACATCAACAAGCCAGATCCGACAAATAATGGTCAATTTCTATGTGTAACGAACAAATGTTCTAGCCAATGACACCAACTAGGAGAGAGTTCCACAGGCAGGGAAACTGATGAATGAAGCTATTCTGCTAATATTCTGGATGGAATTTTTGGATTGATAGAGAACGTTGAGGTGCAGCAGGTGTTGTGTTCCTGCCAGAAACATTGAGGGCGGGTTGAAATGCTACTGGTGATGCTCTGGTCATTAACCTTGTTGAGGACAGGGAACCCAATCACATCTCTCCAATGTCGTCGAATGTGGATGTTGCCAGAAATAGATTATTTCCCCAATGCTGAATGACAGCCAAGAAGATGAAACATCCTGGTGCAGTCAAATATTCATCACAGTACTGCCAAGTCTGCTGAAACTCATTTCCATGCAGCAGTAGGTGATTTGTTTTTGACAACTTACACTAGTGTCTGAATCCACAGCCATCTACAAATCACATGCCAACCTTTCCTCCAGCCCAGCTGACAATATTTTAGTTGAATCATAAGCAGATTAATTTTTCTAATTTTTAAACATAAAATGTCAAATTCCTTTGGAATACAGTTTTGTCTTTACAAGGACTTACCTGGGAATCCTGGTGGACCAGGATCACCTTTAGTACCTGGCGCGCCAGGCAAACCAGGAAGACCAGGGGCACCTGGAGTACCCTTGCTTCCAGAGCTACCTGAGAAACCAGGAAGGCCTGGTTCACCCTGGAATAAAAGAGAATGAGAGTGTGAGAAAACAGAATGAAAAAATAAAAGACATCTGTTCATACCTGTATTCAAGAATACCGGACTTCAGGTACTCAGGACTGTTCATCACTAGGATTTTAAATCAAGCACAACAAAGACTGTGAAATTTTCATTGCATGTCAACTTGAACTGTGAAAAGCATCCAGCAGTATAGCTGAATTGTATAGGTTGCCCTTCTAAACATGGGTAATTTCTGAAAAGAATATTTTGAATTATGTTAAAGTGCTGTTGGTTCTAAGTTTGTTGCTGGTGGTGATAATGATGGGAGCATTTGGAGATTAAGAATGAAGTGTACTACACAACATACGCATCATCACAAAATTAAATCATATGAAGCTAACTGCGATATTTTTCCTGACATACTGCTGCCGTGACAGTTTTTCACAGACCCCGCAGTATAGTCATTAAAAATAAACTTCATGTAACAGCTAAATTCAATAATTCACAAAAAAATCATGGACTTACCCAGAAGCTCTACCTTCCCAGTTTCCAATCACTCCCATCATGCCTTAACCCCTCTGCCCTGCGAGCAGCCAACACCAAACCCACTTATACCCCTGTACTCCAGGGCCCAGCCCAAACCAGTGCTAAGGCCTTGCATGAAGAAGGCCTATGCAGCAGACCAACAGCAGGTGGGAATTTCTCTCTGCATCTAGTGTGAGCTCAAGCTGTTCTGCACTCTCCTGCTTACTCAATCCCGTGGCACTTAGCTGTGGCTTCTCTCAGCACTTTGACTCCCTCCCTCCCATGGCTCTGGTTTCTGGAAGAGTAATTAATCGAGAAAGAGGGGCAGTAACAAATAACAGATGAGAGTAACAGAGATAGAAATACACAGAGAACATCGAGAAGAGAAAGGTAACAGATGCAAGGGCAGATTAAGAGGGAAACAAAATGAGAAAGGGCAGAAAAACAGAGATAAAGGAGAGAGATTTACAGAAAAACAAAGGGCTTGAAATTCTGGGAGACTGGCTCTGACCACAAGAAGTGTGGCCCAGTGGAATACCCAGCTCTCCATGAAGCCTGTTGTAGGTATGTCAGTGAATGGGTAGACAGGGTCATTAACACATGCAGGGCATTGAGCTGGCACCTTTAAGGGTACATCAACAATGTCTGCCCTGAAAGAGGCCCAGAAACATGCAGCGATGCTGTGCTACTCGAACACAGCTCAGGCGGCTCAGAATTTCACAGCCTCCTCTGAAAGGGGTCGAATACCAGCAGAACCGGGTGCCACTACAGTTTCTGGTCCCTCTCCGACACTTATGCTGCTGCTGTCTTTGCCCTGATCATAATCTCAACTCAGAAAGGCTTAAGAATAAAGTGGACAGAAAAACAGAGGAAGAACTATCCAGACATGGGAAATACCTTTCTCTGCAATTTAAAGTATCAGCTACCTATTGAGTACTGTGTAGTTAATGTTGATTTTTTTTTTTTTTAGAGTAGTTGTTATGGAAAATTCTTGAAATGTGAAATCTTGTCAAATGATTCTTTAATCTGTCATGGGGAAGTTCATATCTCTTGTGTTAAAGTCAACGATCTCTACTGAGGACATAACACAAGTACCAGATATGGAACACACTGAAGCTGATATGATTCTTCTCACTTGGCATAGTGATCTCCAAGGTTAAGCCAGGTTTCTGTAAGACTGGGATTGGCAATTTCCATCATAGGGACTGCTTGCCACCACCCCTAGCTGCCCTTACATTGTATGGGGTAAGAGAGTCTTTTCCTTTGCAAAGACATCCTGGAAACACTGCCGTATGCCAAGGATCAGCAAATCCAGATCTTGGTGGATTTGTGGCCAGAATCACAGCAGTAGTCTGATAGAATGGTTAAAGGAATTTTGACACCTATATTTCCATTTGAATGTCTAATTGTAATAAATGTCATGCTCTATATGCACACACACACACATCAAAGGCAAAAAGAAAACAAGGATATTTTTCAGCAACATTTTTGGCCCAAATAGTGAGACGAAAGATGTGCAATGAAAACATTTTATTACATCTTCTGAATTAGTCCTATTTCTCGTGAAAATTGATTGAATTCCCCCACTTTACTTCTACAGCTTACTGATTTCAAACCAATTACCATCCCTGCTGCCATTCTTTGAAACGTTTTTCAAATGCTTGTCTTCTTGAAGTATCAATCAACAAAACTGGTCTATGCTCTACTTTTGATCGCACTCATACTTTCTTCTCTTATTCTGCTGAAGGTTGTGCTACAGTTCCATGAGCATTGGCTGCGCTCTGGTATCTTGCGTCAGTAAGCATTCTTCAAGTGCAATTCTGGACAGTGAGAGGTAGTGCGCGATTCACCATGCATGGCAATGACTGCATATTATTGTTGTCCAACATCCACATACATCCACTTTCCAATAGGAATCATTGGATAGTGATCTCCCTAAACTGAGGTGCAGAGCCCAATTTTATTGCTCTACCAATGCCCCAGTTGAAATCAGTGAACTAAGCAGAGACTGTAAATCGAACCCGGGATCTTGTTAATCTGTACTGCTCAGCAACTGATGTATTTGCATCCAATAAACCATCAGAGGCTCACCAATGCTTTATAGATTTACGAGAACCTCTGGATTTATTTATCTATTTACACATACTATATCTTTGTCTTGATACTTGCTACCTGTCACCTGAAATGGCTCAACCAGCATACTGAATCTCCATTTCCAAAAACTAAAGCATTTTGCTACTTGTTCAAAACCAGGTTAAACCCCGTAAATTTATTTCATTTACAAGCATGAGAAAACCTAGAGTTCCTCGCCCTTCAGAGGAGAAAGACATACCTTTTGTCCAGGACTGCCTGGAAATCCAGGTACTAGTACACCCGAGTCACCCTTTTCACCCTGTAAACCTGGACGACCAGGGGAACCTGGTTGACCAGGGCGTCCGGGATTTCCTGGAGAACCTTTACTGCCAAACGGACCTATTGTTTGTAGAACAGAATTACCATTACTTCATTTAACATGACTGCAAAAGATGTATTTTATAAATACATATTTATTCAATGGTAATCGGTGAATTAACAGGAAAGCATAAGCTGCTCGTAATCGCAAGACTTTGCCTAGTTCTAGATAGTGTCTATTTTTTAAATTTTAAAACACTTCGGATGAATTATTCGGGAGGGATATTAGCACCAGGAAATGTGTGACTTTCTCATTTCCGGTATCCAACGTCACCACCAAGAACTCACAGGTCAAGTACATTACAAGTTAGATGTAGGAATAAGCTCCCTCCACTTGGCTATCCCAACGTCAGAATGGTTATGTGTCTAAGATGCTGAAATCACAAAGATCCCAGATTCAATCCCCAGCCTGTGCTCAGCTAGCTGATCTTAGCAGCTTTAGGGAAGGGGAAGCTGGCTGGGATCCCGACTGCAGATCGTTATCCAATGACCCCACCATTACCCCCCGCCCTGCTAGAAATTCGCATATAGGATTAGCATCAGGATCGGCTAAGATGCCTCCTACAGTCTGGTAGCTAATTGGCACCAAGCATCAAGGCTAGCACATGAATAATGGCACTTAGGTCAAGTAACCAAGGGAAATCCCAACCTTTGGTACCATGCCTCTGTGAGGGAGTCAACTTATGACATATGGTGGTAGGGGAGGGAAGAATTGGAGAGATAAATAAAATTAAGATATCCTTCACTCTTCCCTAATAAACTGCTGAAAGTTGAACATATCTTTTACAGCTCCATTAAGGCACTTACAATTTCCTCACTAGTCTTTGAGCAATATGGCTTTTTTAGAGCTCATGTCCACGAGTTATTAGATTGAGATCGATCAAACACAGATGAAAATTGAAGACTTTCATTCCATCAGTCTGATACTAGAGGTGAAAGAACTATATCCTGATTCTAATTTAACAATCACGCCATCCCCTGGCAGTGTAATAGTAAAGGGTCACAAATCTGGGAGGTGCCCACAAAGGGAATATTTTTGCAGAATAACCTTTTCTTACCCTCTCCCGAAAGGAAGTTTATAGTGCCAGTTTTCCATGATTTGTCTTGGAGAGATGCCTGTTCCCAGTTACACAGGTGAGGAAAACTGGTGACTACCCAGGAAAACATGTTTCCAGCTCTACTATGCTGCTCCAGAATTTCTAGGATAGCTGTGGGGACATAGAGTTGGGCCTGCACCTGCACTAGACATAGGCCCAACAATCCCACGGCAGTGAGATACAAGGAAATAATTTCTTCCTCTGTTTTCTATTCTCCTGTTGGTTGGGCACCCAAAGAAATTGAGAATTAGGGTTTGTGGCAAGACCCCAACAGGGTCAGTGGGATTCCCAGAGTTAGCTTGAAGAAAGAAGCTGACAAGAAGCTAGATCTCTTCCTCTTTTCCCCCAATCCAACTTTCAGCCCTTAGAGTCGCTGGCTGTTTCCCATGCCAGTGGCCAGGAGTATAACTGCAAGCCTGTAGCTGTAGTCTTTTTTCCTGCCCTGCTTTCCAGCATACAGCCCCAACCAGAACCATGTTCATAACCTAGGACAGGAATCCCCAGTGCTTCTAGACCAGCAAAATTGCCCCCATGCCATTCAAAATTACAAAATGTATGTTGTGCCTACAGAATTTCAACCTCAATCTTGAAAGTCAATACCTTCACAGTACTTCTGGCCACCATTTATATACACACAAAAATCAACAATGGTTCAGAAACCTAACATTGATCAAATTGGAGCTCTGTAAAGTGGTTTCTTGTAATGGTAAAGGCTTTAATTAAAAACAAAATCTGTCCTAAACTTACCTGGCAGACCCATTTCACCTATTGATCCTTTTGGTCCTGGTAGTCCTGGAGAGCCTGGTTGTCCTGGGAACCCAGGGTCTCCTTTGATCCCTACAAAAGTAAAATATACCGTCATTAATGTTACACTTGTTCTGAAACAGAACCCTAATTGTTAAAACTTTGCCCCTTAATTCAATGAGATGTGGAGAAATCTCATATTTGTGATTACTCTAAATATCTTGTGACATGGCATTATGATGTCGATGTCACATGATATAGGCAAGGACTTTGCAATCAGTGGAAAAGTTCTAGTGATCTTTCTGGCATGGGTTTTCCCTTTCCCAATATTAATTTGAATCTGGCGCCAAGTCAAGGGCATCTCCAGGCATCCAGCACAGTGAGCAGCCAAACATATTGAAGAATTCTCCCAAACAGCAAACCAGGAAGTAACATGCACTGATTATCCTTCATTTTTATTAATTTCAGACAGCAAAATAAAGATAGGGGGATACACGTTAGAAGCTGAAATACCAGAAACAAACTGAAAAAAATTACTTTAAAAATTATGGAATTATCATAATGGAAAATTTGACATTATATAAATATAAATTTGTTTTACAGAGCCAGAAGTTCTTCAGCAGTAGCTATAGGAACATAGGAGTAGGAGTAGGTCATTCAGCCTATCGAGCCTGCTCTGCCATTCAATTAGATCATGGCTGATCATCAACCTCCGCACCACTTTCCCATGTTATCCCCATATTCCTTGATGTCATTAGTATCCTGATATCTATCGATTTCTGTCTTGAACATGCTCAATAATTGAGCTTCCACAGCCCTCCGGGGCAGAGAATTCCAAAGATTCACCACCCTCTGAGTGAAGAAATTCCTCCTCATCTCAGTTTTAAATGACCTACCCCTTATTCTGAGACTATGCCTCCTGGTTCTAGACTCCTCAGCCAGGGGAAACATCCTATCTACATCCACCATGTCACGCCCAGTAAGAATTTTGTAAGTTTCAATGAGATCACCTTTCACTCTTCAAAACTCTAGAGAATACAGGCCCAGATTCCTCAATTTCTCCTCATAACACAATCCTGCCATCCCAGGGATTAGTCCGGTGAACTTCCATTGCACTCCCTCTATGACAAGTATATCCTTCCTTCGATGAGGAGACCAAAACTGTACGCAATGGTCCAGGTGCAGTCTCACCAAGGCTCTATACAATTGCAGCAAGACTTCTTTATTCCTGTAGTCAAAACTCCTTGCGATGAAGGCTAACATACCAGTTGCCTTCCTAATTGCTTGCTGCACCTGCGTGTTAGCTTTTAGTGACTCATGAACAAAGTCACTCAGGTCCCTTTGGACATCAACACTTCTCAGCCTCTCACCATTTAAGAAATTCTCTGTCTTTCTGTTTTTCCTATCAAAGTGTATAACATCACACTTATTAACATTATATTCTGTCTGCCATGTTCTTGCCCATTCACTTAGCCTGTCCAAGACCCCTTGAAGCCTCCCTGCATCCTCCTCACAACTTACATTCCTACCTAGTTTTGTGTCATCTGCAAATTTGGAAATGTTACACTTAGTCCCCACATCCAATCATTTATGTAGATTGTGACAGCTGTGGCCCCAGCACTGATCCTTACGGTACCCCACTAGTAACAGCCTGCCATCCTGAGAATGACCCGTTTATTCCTACTCTCTTCTTTCTGTCTGTTAACCAATTCTCAATCCATAGCCCCAATTAGCCCCAATCCCATGTGCTCTAATTTTGTTTACGAACCTCCTGTGTGGGACCTTATCAAAAGCATTCTGAAAATCCAAATACACTACATCCACTGGTTTTCCTTTATCTATGCTATAAGTAGCATCCTCAAAAAGCTCCAACAGGTTTGTCAAACATGATTTCCCTTTCATAAATCCATGTTGACTCTGCCCAATCATATCATTATTTTCTAAGAGTCTAGTTATCACATCCATTATAATAGATTCTATAATTTTCCCTACTACTGACATCAAACTAACAGGTCTGTAGTTCCCCGTTTTCTCTCTCCCTTCTTAAATAGTGGGGTTACATTTGCTACTTTCCAGTATGCAGGAACCTTTCCAGAATCTACAGAATTTTGAAAGATAACCACCAATGCATCCACTATCTCTACAGCCACCTCCTTCAACACTCTGGGATGTAGCTCATCTGGTCCACAGGATTTATCAACCTTCAAACCAGTTTATTTTTTGAGTACTACCTCTTCATTAATACTAATTTCTTTCAGTTCCTTATTTTCACAAGTCCCTTGGTTGCCTAGTATTTCTGGCAGATTTTCTGTATTTTCCTCCATGAAGACAATGTCACAGACCTGTAATTATTTTTTCTCCTCAGATTAAAAACAGTGTGTGTGCCTTTAAGACTTTGTGAAAAACAGTGCACCTTTAAGGGAGAGAAGATTATGGAATTCTTGAGACACTGTGCACAGCTGCATTTTTGTTGCCTTGGGCAACAAAAAAGAGAGAGAGGTCACATGATGCAATGTGTCCACCTGGCATGTGTGTGGAACTAGCAAAAACCAGCTGAAACCAGTTAGTTCTGAGAGACTTTCCAGCGAGGAACTGAAGAGGAAAAGAGCTGTTTTATTCTCTCTCAGCAAAAATTCTACAGGAAGCAACAAGCCAAGTTAATTTCCTGAGTAAAAAAGAAAAGCTTTTTTTTTCAAGAAACTGTTCTTATTGCTGTGCTCATCGTTCTAAGAACTGTTTAATGCTACTGCAGCCGAAGAGTTGAATGCCTATCTACCGAAGGACTATTCTCATCAAATCCAGATGAAGACTTTGAATGACCTTTGACCATTTACACACTGGAAGACCTCATCCACCAGGAACGTTATCCACAAAGACTTTCTTATTTTATTTTATTCTTAAGAGACAGCTAATTTTAAGAACTCCACTTTTAAAACCAGTTAACTGTTAGTTTTTGAATGTATGTGTCTGAATGGGGGAGTTAGGTTAAATTAAGAAGTTATAAGGTCTTTAGACATAGGTTTATCTTAATAGTGTTTAAGCTTTTGTTTTTTTTTAGTAAATAGTTATTTTGTTGTTGTATAAAGATACCTGGTTCGGTGTCTTTCATTCTGGGGTTATTAGAGTGTTTAATTTGGCTCTTTTTCCGATTGGGTGTGTAAGCTTAAATAATATGCTGCGACCTGTGGAGTGACGGGACTGAACTGACAGTGTGATGCTCCCGCCGTGGTAATTACAACAGACACAACGTAATTGTTTAGTTTCTCTGCCATTTCACTGTTCTCCATTATAAATTCTCCTGTCTCTGCCTGTAATGGACCCACATTTGTCCTGACTAATCTTTTCCTTTTCACATACCTAAAGGAACTTTTACAGACCGCCTCTATGTTTCTTGGTAGCTTGCATTCATATTCTCTTTTCCCTTTCTTTTATCAGTTTCTTGGTCCTCCTTTTTTGGACTCTAAATTGCTCCCAATCCTAGGGCTTACCACTTTTCCTGGCAACCTTATAAACCACTTCCTTTGATCGAATGCAATCTTTAACTTCTTTTGTTAGCCATGGTTGATTCATCTTTCCTGTTGGGTTTTTGTGTGTTAGAGGAATGTATATTTGTTGTAGACCATGTAATACTCCTTTAAATACTAACCATTGCCTGGCTACTGTCAAATCTTTTCGTGTATTTTCCCAATTCACCATAGCCAACTTGTCTCTCATACCTACATAGTTTCCTTTATGATTTAGTATGCTGTTAAAAACCTCACTAACAAGGTGTAACTTTTTCAGGGGTTCTTAATGGTGATGTTCCAGTGTAAAAGGGACTTTCTCATCAGTTCAGTGATTTCTACTTAATTTCCATCTGCAGGGACTTCAAAAGCACACCCTGTGGAGGAGCATGGAATTACTGACAGCAACTTCTGGATTTCCACATTTAACTGTGCAAGTACAGATGACAGAATTGGCTGTCAGTTTCACAGGATAAGGACGGGGAACATTGACAGTTTGGCCGCCATTACAACTGCAAAATCCAGGCCATAGTGAATAAGAAAAATCAATCAGAAAAAAAAATGTGACTTTTTAGTCCTTAAACAAATATTGAACAGACAGATAAAATATCTACACCACTTGATAGACCTGAATGGACTTGAGGAACTGTGCCCCCCCCCCCTCTTTATTCTCTCTTGTGTATTTTTTCAACTGCAATCTTGAGGTCCTCTATAGCATAATGTAGCAGGTGGTTCTTTGTCCTTACCTGGACCTCCTGGCAACCCTTGTAAACCATCTTGTCCTGGTTGTCCTGGGTTACCAGGTAAACCTGAGAATCCCTTTGCACCAGGAAATCCCGGTGGACCTTAGAAATAGAAACAAAAATGTAAGCTTCACACAGGAATCCTTATAAATGCTTAACTGATCAGTTAAGTCACTATTTATCAGTGCTAGTCTTATTCGTCGATCGAGATATGTATAGATATATGTTAAAATTCTACTCTATGCCTACACCCTATTGTGCTACGAGTTACAACTCCAACCAAGATCTTACTCAAGGACCACTTTCAAGAACTAGTGCAACACAGCTTGATGGAGCATGGGTGTTGTCCATTATTCATCACACAGAAAGCTCCTAATTTCAACAATGCCCCTCTAAATGTAGCCAGGAACTACAACACAGGAAGAAAAAAAAAGAAAACTATAGGATCAGTAGTTCAGTTAAATGGTTCTATTTTAATAGCAACTTTTCATTTTCTCTATGGGTGCTTTGATAGTTCTGCTTGGTAACAGCATTCCATTGCCTTCTTTTGCTACAGAACAAGAAATGAAGACCAAGCTCATTAAATGCCAGCTCCACCAATGCCCCACAGCTGGGCAAATTGAAAATGGAGCGCTGGAGGTCCAGGAAGCAACAAAGCTGCTGAGGGCCACCGAAGAAGTAGAGGTAGCCACCAGCCCATAGCTATCACGTTAGGCTATGAAAATCTAGGAAACAGGTTAAAATACCAAACTCTCCATGCGCTGAGTTACCACAGATCTATGCAACTACTCCTCCCTTGAGTAGCATTGACAAGCCAGGAGGCAGATTGTTTCCTGACATTAAAACGATATTTAATGCAGAGTCTTGGGTCAGGGAATGACATTTGTTTTTCAAAAAAATTGGGAACTGACACGATAGAGACAGAAGAAAATTTAAGAAACAAATAGGTCAATAATCCGTGCATATATTTGGTGAATAGTTGGAAAGTTATATTGCCAAAGACATTGGAGCAGCTCGGGTCCCTACTGGAGTGTGCTGCATGACCGAACAAAGGGAAAGAGAGCAAATCTACAAGAACAACAGCAACAACTTGTATTTATAATATATGTATATTTATATATTTATTTATTGATAAGCAAGGGGGTAAAAAGTTATTGGGGGTAGGCGGGAATGTGGTGTTTAGGTTACAATCAGATCAGCCATGATCTTATTGAATGGCAGAGTAGGCTCGAGGGGCCGAGTGGCCTACTCCTGCTCCTAATTCTTTTGTTCATATGTTCTTATGTATATATTTGTTTTGCACCGTTATCGTAATAAAACGTGTCAAGGAGCTTCACAGGAGTGTTATACAGCAAAATCTGACACCTTGCCACTTAAGGTGATATTAGGGCAGGTGACCAAAATTTTGATCAAAAAGGGAGACTTTAAGGAGTGACTTAAAGGAGTAAAGAGGCATACAGAAGCAGAGAAGTTTAGGGAGGGAATTCCAGAGCTTAGAGCCTAGGTAGCTGAAGCCACAGCCACCAATGGTGGTGCAATTAAAATCAGGGATGCTCAAGAGGCCAGAATTGGAGCAGCTCAGATATCCCGGAAGGTTGTGGGGCTGGGGGGATTATAGAGATAGGGAGGGGGGTGAGGCATGGAGGGATTTAAAAACAAGGGTGCAAATTTTAAAATCAAGGTGTTGCTTAACCAGGAACCAATATAGGCCAGCAAGCATAGAGGTGATAGGCGAACGGGATTTGGTACAAGGGCAAGGGCATCAGAGTTTTGGTTGATCACAAGTTTACAGAGGGTAGGATGTGGGAGGCTGAACAGGAGTGTGCTGGAATAGTCAAGTCTAGAGGTAATAAAAGCATGGGTGAGAGTTTCAGCAGCAGACGAGCTGAGGCACGGGTGGAGACGGGCAATGTTACAGAGGTGGAAATAGGCGGTCTTCGTGATGGCACAGATATGTCATTGGAAGCTCATCTCAGGGTCAAATATGATATCAAGGTTGCAAAGTCTGTGACATCATCACTTCATGTTGCATGATGACAGATGTACACTACATGTAGAATGATGTCACTAACTCAATGCTTGTGTATCCCGGGACCTGACTTTCAGTTCCAAATTCTGGAAGGGAAATAACTTGAGACAAGTTCTTCGAGTACTTAGAATAGTTTGAGAGAGAGTTTAAATGCTGCCTCATGCCCACTACCTGACCTGTGGCTCCAAACGAGTCATGAAGATGGTATTCTGAGGCACTATCACAAACTCAAATAAGTTTTCACACTTTAAAATTCCAAGTAACAGCCTCAAGTATACTATCAACATCCAAGAGAATCAATGAAGCAATGTGAGAACATTTATTGTTCGTAATGGAAATGAAGAGGAAAGGAATGAAAATGGGTATCAAGATGTATGTCCATTAAGAACTTTTATACTGTCGAATGATGTTCGGTTCCAAAGCAAAATTTACCTAATGAAGTATATATGAATAATGACTTCAGATATATTAACAAAATAGACACACTGCATATAACAATTTCTTTCTTTTCTTTTGGGCCTCCTTATCTCGAGAGACAATGGATACGCGCCTGGAGGTGCTATTATAACAATAGCAATGCAACATTCATAGCAATTATCACAAAAAATTTATTTTAATACTGTTTCACATTTGTTCATATTTATAAATACTTGTGCTTCATAATACTGTGCACTTTCAAACACACTTTAGTAGTGAACACTGTGCAGTGCACAGTCCAATCACAAATGGATTTTATTGATAAAATAGCTTGACAATATTTGGTAATCATGGAAACTTATATTACATTGGTGCAGACTTATATACCCTATTATTTTTTTCTTCGTTCTTGGCATGTTCACATTGCTGGCAAGGCCAGCATTTATTGCCCATCCCTAATTGTCCATGAACTGACTGGCTTGCCAGGCGATTTCTGAGGATAATTAAGAGTCAACCGTTTTGCTGTCGGTCTGGAGCCACATGTAGGCCAGACCGGGTAAGGGCAGCAGATTTCCTTCCCTGAAGGACATTAGTGAACCAAATGGGTTTTTATGACAATCCGGTAGTTTCATGATTATTATTAACGAGACTCATATTTTTATTCCAGATTTACCAATTAACTGATTTTAAATTGCCCCAGCTGCCATGGTGGGATTTGTCTCCGGAGTGTGTTTGTAGTGCCTTGTAGTGATGTTCAAAACAAAATCTGATTTTTGTTTTACCATTTTTGATTGTTAAAAAAAAACTGAAAATCACCTGCTTTTAAACTGGCAATTAAAAATGACACTTTAGATCCTTATCTATGCCTTTGTATTTCTAGATCTCTCTTCTGCCAAGTCACCAGCATTAGTTGCGAGGTACTGAATGGCATAAACTACCAACTATACAACACCTTTCTGAATCCTCTTCTGCAAGCACAAAACCACGGATGCTATTATACACTATGTTTATATTTGCATATCAGAGCCTCTGGTATCACTCATGTGAGCAGAAGTCTGGACATTAACTGCATTACAGATTTCAGGCTCCTTATACTCACATAGAAGCTGAATAACTAAATATGTTGGCAGGACAACTGCAAATCACCATTTTTGGAGGGCAGAGAAGGTATCTGAAGTCAGATCTGGTATTCGCAAACACTAGTTGTACCTGGATATCATATCAGGATAACATTTATCCACACCCAAACAGCTGGGTTGGTATTCCTAATCAGCAAAAGACAGACAAGGCTCTTTCCTTCCTACTGTAGCCGTCCTCAAAATCATTATAAGTTATACATGCCAGTAAAACAGAAAAATGTGTTAAGTCCTCACAACCTCTCCACAAGGATGATCAACATACCTGGGAATCCTGGCTCTCCTTTTGGTCCCACAAAGACCTGTCCAGGGTCAATCGTGCCTGCAGGGCCTGGCAGACCAGAATCACCTTTTGAACCTTTACTTCCAGGCCTGCCTGAGCTTCCAGGCCCACCTGGGATGCCTTCATTACCTGGAACAAGTAGAAACAGATTTTTTTTGTAAAAGCCAGGAAAATAAAATTACTCACAAATTGTGGCCAGATTAAATCCTCCTCCCCCCACCACCCCCCCACCGCCACCGCAACTCCGCAGGCAAGGAGGCAGTGGGGGGGGGGGGGGGGGGTTGTACAATCGGGTGGAAAGCCAGGGATGCCATGCCCACCACCTACCACCCCCCGCTGCTATCTTACCAGCGGCCGGAAAGCCCACCCACCCTCTGGCCAAATGAGGCCCTTAAGTGACCAATTAATGGCCACAAGGGCCTCTTCCTGTTGCCACCGTAATGAGTTATTTTATGTTGTCTGATGCAACACAAATGAGACGCATGGAATCCAGTTGGTTGAAGGTCTAAAACAGGTTTATTACAGCTAAACTATTATACAGTACAGAGCTAACTATTTACAGAACTTGCCTCTGTGTTACAGTAGCAAAGTGACTCTGATTGCATCCTGGTACTTAGCTCATTAACATACTATGACCTTAAAGGGACATCACACTTAAAGGCAATCATACAACTTCCCCCTTCTTTCCAAAGATAAGTTTTGTCTGCTAAAAGTAAAAATACATAAAATTAGATATCAAAATTATTTACATAGGTTTAGAGAGTATGAACTTTACATGTAGAAGCTTAATAGTCCATAAAAGCAAAATACTGCGGATGCTGGAAATCTGAAATAAAAACAGAAAGAGCTGGAAATACTCAGCAGGCCTGGTAGCATCTGTGGAGAGAGAAGCAGAGTTAACATTTTAGGTCAGTGACTTTTCATCAGAACTGGCAAAGGTCCAAAATGTAACAGGTTTGAAGCAAATAAAGCGGTGGAGGAGAAAAAAAAGAGAACAAAAGGGAAGGTGTGTGATAGGACGGAGGGCCGGAGAGATTAACTGACAAGGTCATGGGACAAAAGCAAAGAGAGTTTGCTAATGGTGTGGTGAAAGACAAAGCATTAGTCCAGAGGGAGCGTTACTGACAGAATAATGAGCAGCCCTAGCCAAAAGCACAAACATGAAAAAACCTGTAGAAAGGCACATGGTAAAAAACAAAAAAAAGGATGGAAGAAAATATTTTACTTAATTTTGTTCCATCTTTTTTTGTTTATTACCATGTGCCTGCCTACTGTTTTTTTCATGTTTGTGCTTTTGGCTAGGGCTGCTCATTATTCTGTCAGTAACTCTCCCTCTGGACTAATGCTTTGTCTTTCACCACACCATTAGCAAACTCTCTTTGCTTTTGTCCCATGTCCTCATCAGTTAATCTCTCCAGTCCTGTGTCCTATCACACATCTTCCCTTTTATTTGCTTAAAGCCTATTACATTTCTAACCTTTGCCAGTTCTGATGAAAGGGTACTAACCTGAAACATTAACTCTGCTTCTCTCTCCACAGATGCTTCCAGACTTGCTTAATAGTCCATATATCATTGCAGTGGTTTGACAACTCTTCCAGATCTGGTTATGGTATAACCTTCTTGGGATGTCATCCTTGGCTGTTTTGCCGGCATGTTGTCACTACCTTGGTTGTTGTCCTGTTGTTCCATCACACCCTCATTGTCGGAGTGCGTTCTTTCGAGTCCACTGTGCGCAACTGGAGTATTGCACACTTCTCTTAGTTGGCTACAATTCCTTCTCAACACTCGTCCTCTAGGTGTTGCAATCTTGCAGGACCAAGGCTCACAGCAAATTTTGGATACCTCTGCTGGTAACCATGTTCTCACTGTGGGGTGTATGACTCTGACCTTTTGTCCTATGTGCAGCTAAGGTAGTTCTGCCCCTGCATGTTGGTCATGCACCATCTTCATTCTCTCTGTCTTTTGAGCAGTGTCTCCTGCATCTCGGAGAATTTGAACAGATGATGGCTTGGCAGGATTGTTCTCACTGGTCTGCCAAATATGATCTCTGCTGGTGACAGCAGGCCCATATCCATAGGTGTAGCACTGAGGTGGCGCAAGGCAACACGAAAATCTTGTTTCGTTGTCCTATACTTCAGGATAAGTGATTTAACTGTGTGAATCATTCGCTCGGCAAGATCATTAGATCTAGGGTAACGTGGTGAGGACATCACATGGTTTATGCCCCATTTGGCACACATATCCCTAACAGGTTTTCCCGTATACTGTAGCCCATTGTTCAAAATGATTTCTTCAGGTGCACCGAATAGACTGAATATCGCACTCCATGTGTCTGCGACAACTGCGCTTTAAGTGTCTTTTATCTGTCAGACAATTGGAAATTTGGAGAAATAATCAGTGACTAAGATAAAGTCGCCTACATTAACAGAAAACAGGTCAGTGGCAATTTTGGACCAAGAGACTTGACGAGATCTCGTGAGGGTGTAGAGGTTCATTGCGTTGTTGTGGCTGGTGTCTCAGGCATGCCTCGCACATCCCACTAACCTTTCGATGTCACCGTTGATTCCTGGCCAAGAAACAGTGTCTCGTTCCAGTCGTCTTGTTCGCACTATGCCCATATGGCCTTGGTGAAGTCGTGTCAAGATATCCTCTCGGAGAGCTTTGGGCACAATCACTTGTTTTCCCTTGAAAGTGATGCCTCTCGAGATACCGAGTTTCTCTCTATGAGGCCAAAAGTATCTGAGGGTTTCTGGCACCTCGTTTATGGTATCAGGCTATCCTTCCATGATGACTCTCCATGGTGCATTCAGTTGTGGGTCATTGGCTGTTTCTGATTGCAGTTGGTCACATTTTTGCTGACCAAAATGCAACAAATCGATTTTGAGCACGTCTTCCACCTCGATGTCCAGGCTGTCCACTTGTAGATCCGGTGGAACTTCTTCATTCTTGCTCGGATTTGGCAATCTGCTCAGCATATCCAAGGTAACATTTTGGTACCCGGTTTGTAGCAGATGTCGAAGTCATACCCCTGTACTTCCATAAGAGCCGCTGTATCGAGGAGGTGCGCTTGTCAATGGTTTGTGGTCAGTTTCAACCGTGAACTGCTTGCCGAACAGGTAGGTCTGGAACCTTGTGACCCAAACACCAGAGTTTGGGTAATTAGATTGTGCTGAGGATAAACATTTGGACCTGAATGCAATTGATTTGCCATCCTGCAGGATGCATGATCCTATCCCTTTCTGTGAGGCATCAACTTCCAGGGTTGTCTTCTTCCTTGGGTCGTAGTACTGCAGGGTGAAGCTTTCTGTTGACAATGCTTGTTTGAGAGACTCAAACATATGCTGATGGTCCTCCTACCATACAAATGGCAAGTCTTTCTTATGGAGCTTTCTCAGCAATGATGCTTCATCAGAAACATTTGGAATGTATGGTGCCAAAAAATTGAAAAATCCAAGACACGTCTGGAGCTCTACCTTGTCTTGTGGTGTAGGCGTATGCCTTACATTTTTGACTTTGCCTGAGTTAGGACGGATTCGCACCCTGAATAGATGGAGCCAAAGAAATTGATCTGACTTACATTCACCTTGCACTTCTAGCTGTTAAAAACGAGGCCTTCACGATGAGCTACTGCCAGCAGTGATTGGAGATTCCGATCATGTTCTTCTTTGATTTTGTCCATTACCACAATGTCATCAGCAATGCACATGCAGTCAGGCACGTTTTCTATAATTCTGTCCATATGCTGCTGAAACAGATCTTGACTGACAGATAAGCAGAAGGGTAGTCTCTGGAAGCAATATCTGCCACATGGTGTACTAAAGGTGGTGACTTCCTGAGATTCCTTAGCTTGGTTCTTTCTTTTCTTTTGGGCCTCCTTATCTCGAGAGACAATGGATAGGCGCCTGGAGGTGGTCAGTGGTTTGTGATGCAGCGCCTGGAGTGGCTATAAAGGCCAATTTTAGAGTGACAGGCTCTTCCACAGGTGCTGCAGAGAAATTTGTTTTTCGGGGCTGTCGCACAGTTGGCTCTCCCCCTTGCGCCTCTGTCTTTTTTCCTGCCAACTACTAAGTCTCTTTGACTCGCCACATTTTAGCCCTGTCTTTATGGCTGCCCGCCAGCTCTGGCGAACGCTTGCAACTGACTCCCACGACTTGTGATCAATGTCACAGGATTTCATGTCACGTTTGCAGACGTCTTTAAAGCGGAGACATGGACGGCCGATGGGTCTGATACCAGTGGCGAGCTCGCTGTACAATGTGTCTTTGGGGATCCTGCCATCTTCCATGCGGCTCACATGGCCAAGCCATCTCAAGCGCCGCTGACTCAGTAGTGTGTACAAGCTGGGGATGTTGGCCGCCTCGAGGACTTCTGTGTTGGAGATACGGTCCTGCCACCTGATGCCAAGTATTCTCCGGAGGCAGCGAAGATGGAATGAATTGAGACGTCGCTCTTGGCTGACATATGTTGTCCAGGCTTCGCTGCCATAGAGCAAGGTACTGAGGACACAGGCCTGATACACTCGGACTTTTGTGTTCCGTGTCAGTGCGCCATTTTCCCACAGCTTGGTATACTGACCAATATCCATGTTTAGCATCCAACTTGGAGAAGAATTTGGCTCCTGTGCACTTGGGATTCAATTCCTCTAATGTCGGAATCTTGTGGGGGCATGTCTTTAGGGAGAGGTTTAGACGCCCCCGGATCTAGACATAACCTGATTGCTCCATCTTTCTTTAATACGCATGTAATTGAGCTGCACCAATCTGTGTGATGATACACATGACGGATGATGCCATTGCGTTCCACGTCATCTAACTCACGCTTAAGTTTTTCTTATACGTGCATGCTGCACTTTCTAGGAGGGTCGATTGACGGATGCTCATCCTCTCTGAGGTGCAGTACGACATCGCGTTTGAAATCTCCTGTGGCATTGAACCTATCTGGGTACATTTGTTGTAGGTTGTGGACAGATTCAAGGCAGGTACCCTTGGTCTCTTCTGCTGTAATGGGTATCTTGGTGACCTCATGGATGGTCACAGTGTTGAGGTCCTTACATGCTGGCAGTCCTGCCACTGCTGGTCAGCTTGTGTCTACTAGGTAGAATATTTGTGGTTTCCATGCCAACTTGCCATATTTGCATTGCATTGTCAGTGTTCAACTGCAAGGGATGGGTGACCCATTATATGCAGATAACTTGGCAATTGTCGGTTGTATCATTGATTTCCAATGACTCTGGTACATATCTTTCAGGATTCAGACCAGTTGGATATTCAGCGCCAGTGTCAATCTTAACCCTGAGTGTATGTTTGCCAGCTTTCTTTGGGCACATGCTGTTAATAGTGGTGAAAGCTTCCAGCTGTTGGACTTCATCAATATGATGCGTCAAGTTCACAACATGAAATGATTGTTCGTCTTATGGCTGAAAATTACTTCTCTGAGTCTTGTCTCAAGTCTGTTTTGCTGTGGACTTCCTGTATCGGCTTGCATTTGCACAGGTCTCTGGAGCTTTCATTGCTGCTGTTGCCCTGATTTCTTTTTGCTTGTGTTCTACTGTGACTTCTGGCTGTGACTCTGGAGCCAGAATTCATGCACAGGTGGGCCCAGTGTCGTTTTGCACTGCCATTTTGCACAAGTCTTGAAATGTAGGACAGCCTCACCATGAGTGGGACCAACCACACTTACCACACTGCTTGCTTGTTCTTTTCAACCTGGTTATCATGCAGATACTGTTGACTGCATCGAGTGCTTGCAGATGCTGTTGTCCAGCTACAGTGGCTTCGTACTTCCTGCCATCTTCCAGCAGTGCAACAATGCTGTGACCTTACTTTATCCCCAAGAGGTCTTTCTGGAAAACTTCAATGGGTGTTGATACTGTTACGGCCAGGTGAGGAGGGGGTCTCAGGCTCCCCTCTTGGCCTTCCTCTTATTTGATTGCAACAGGGTTTCTTCATTTTTTAAACAGTGGTTGCGCTTACCACCTCTGTGAGTGTTTTACCTTTTACCTTTACTGTGATTGTGAAAGAACCTATCAGACAGGTTTTCTTGAGTTTAAACAAGAAAGTGGCAAGTTTATTACACTTAACATTCTAACCCCGATTTAAAAAAATTTAAAAAAAGTTACACATTCACGCACACATTCACATGAGAATCACACACACACAAATAGATTACAGAGGGAAAAATAGATTTGGTGGGTGGATTTAAGTCCAGAATAAATAGAACTTAAGTACGCAGTCTGTGAAGTGGGTGATCCGGTAGTCCTCGGCTGAAGCTGTATTCTTGAAGTCCTCACTGGTCAAATTGCAATTTGTGGTTGGCCTGCTTTGCTCAGGCTTTTCTTGAAGGCAGAATTGTAATTGGCTTTCTTCTCCTGGTCACTGGCTGTAGCAGTCTAGAGCCCTGGAGGGTCCACAGTCACAGACGGTTTTCAAATTTGATGTTTTCTGGGGAGAGAGAAAGCGAGACAGAGAAAGGGAAGCCCACAGCTTTCTCTGCTGCTGCAGTCTCAGTTTCTGCTCATCTCTTTGTCAAAAGGAAACAAAACCAACTTCCTCCAAGATGGACAGACAGTCACATGGCTGCTTCAGGTTTTCTGGAACCAAGTGAAATTCAAGGTTAGAAATTGGCTCCACATACCCCAGGATTCCAATTTATACTTGGAGGGTGTTTGCTCTTTTAAAGTCAATATGTTAGGATTGCCTTGATTGCCATGCTAATGAAGCCATTTGAGGTAATTCAATCACCTAGAGCAAGCCATTGTTCTGGGTCCATGCTGCTCAAGCCTCTGGTTCTGGGTGGATCATTTGAAGATAAAAAGGTGTTTCAGATGTCAATTGCAGTGGCCATCTTGTCTGCTAGTTTTTTTTTTAAGTTACTGTAGGATTTTTTCCCATTAAAAGTCCAATGTAAGTTTCCGACTGATGAAATTAATATTTCTCATTTGGCATATGGGGTTTTCTTGATAATACGATCACCAGCTCCATTATTCGGTCTGGCAGCTCAGCTTCTGAAAAATCGCATTTGTTGCCCTTACTATGGCATCCACTGACGTACTGATTCCTGTGACTGTTGCCTGTAGGACATCAATTCCAAGCGGTGAATTCTAAAATTTACTCATAATAAGAGTTGATCTTCCAGCACTTTCCATATCTTTGTGGAATCTTTCTAGTTCTCATCAGATCAGCCTGAGGTATTGGTTCTGTGTAATCCCTCATTTCCAACTGCTATTCATATTTTTACAGCCGGTTTTTCTTGTTCTACAATTATTTGGTCTGTGAAGAATAACTGCATTCTTTGTTTGAATAGTTTGAACTCGGATAGGATATCCAAGGCTTTCCAGTTCATGCTGGAAAATTTGGTATCCATCATCCTGCTGTTCTTTTGCTTAAAAACTTGCTTTAAGACTTGTTCTATGGCTCTGCACTGTTTTCCCTTTAAGAAACTGTCTGTTATTTAGATGAGCTACTTCAATTGACAGGAGCAGGTGTTTGCTCGTGCAGTATGTTTCTCTTGCTTCCAGCACTTAAGCCTGTTCTGTTTACACAGCTGTTAAATAGGCAGTTCAATTGCTTTTCTTTTAAGTTTGTTTTTACAGCACTTAAGATGGTCTTTTTACACAGCTGTTCACTAGTTTGTTTATGTTCTTCATGCTTGAGAGATTTTAGGAGTTTTTTTTTGCTGTGGCTTCGTGAATGGAAGCTTTTATTCATGCTTGAGTCATGTAATGGTTTTTTAAAAATTTTGGCTGCATGGAAGAAGGCTCTGCATATCGGAAGATTCCTGTGCTTTTTACACTCGGACACCTTCTGAATGGCGCTGACCTCAATCAACCTAGGAAAGGAGTTGTGTCTTCCCTTTTTTTCTTACACAGAGCTTTTAGAAAAAAGGCAATTTTTGAAGGACTTCAAAGCTTTTTTTTTTTAAAAGCACTATCTCTCGACTGCCGGAACAATGGCTCACCTGATTTCCTTGCAGCTTGAGCTCTGTCTTCTGCAGCTTGAGGTAAGTTCCTTTTATTTTCACTGTTTGAGGCAGTATTTTTTGAACTTTCTCTCCAGTGGCTGTCGGAATGGTCATTCTAATTGCTGTTTAACCTGTGGTCTTCAAGCTTAGACTTTGTGTTCTCGCCATAGCTGCCACCATGTAATGAGTTATTTTGTGTTGTCTGATGCAATATACATGAGATGTGTGGGATCCAGTTGGTTGAAGATCTCAAACAGGTTTACTCCAGCTTAACTATTATGCAGTACAGAGCTTGCATCTAGGTGTTACAGTAGCAGAGTGACCCTGGCTCTGAGTCACATGACTGCATCCTGGTACTTAGCTCATTAGCATAGAAGATCTTAAAAGGACATCACTCTTAAAGGCAATCATACAACAGCCACTAGTATTTTACAAGCGGCAGACGGGCACTTCGGCACCTGAGGAGGCCGTCGAGTAATACATGGCGGCCTCCTTGCAGGCTGGGGGCGGGGCCTAAAGCCTGCCTCAGGTATAAAATAAAAACCTGATCCAGGCCCGACCTTACCACAACCAACCCGAACCCGACCCTGGCTCAAGTCCTTTAATTTCTTTTCGAGCCCGACCCGACTGGACAAGAAAATCCTTCATCCGTTTCGGCAGCAGGCTATTCTTGCAGATGGATTGTGGGGAATCATGGGTAAGCCTGATCCTGTGAGTTCCCAGAAGCAGCACTGTCCAGCCCGACCCTACCCGAGCCCGAATGCTGGACTCGGAATATAGACCATACTCGACCCAAACCCAACACGTAGTCGGGTCTCATCGGGCTTGGGTCGGTTAGCCAGGCTTTAGCGAGGCCCTCCTGATCAGGCACCCTCAGGTGCCTCACAGAGGATCCCCACAGCAGCAAGGGCCACTCCCCCTGAAATACCTCCCTGCCCTACACTCCAAACCTCACCCCCGCTACGCCACTCGTTGTGGCCTAGCTGATTGTTCCCGGTGAGGCCGGACCCTGACTTACCTTTTTGGAGGCCGACATCCGTGTTCCTCTTCTTGCTGGCTGCAGTCCCAGCAGTGGCCACTGCTCCCAGTGGCGCTGCTGGGTCTGAAGAGCTGCCGGTCCTTTGAGTGGCTGGCAGCTTTTGGAGGCGAAAATTCCTGCCTCAGAGGGGCGGAAGCCCCGAATGAAGTCAATTAAAGGCCTGAGCCACGAAAAATTGCAGCGTTGCTTCCAGGCCCAGCAGAGGCGGGTTCAGCCCGGCTTTCCACCCAGTGGGCGGGGCCACCACCTCACCGTTAAATTCCGGCCAGTAAAACTCATCTTTAAACCAATTACTGCTAATTTAAAAATGTATGTCTCTTATAATGATTAATAATGTGCAATAGTGAGAAAAGAAGTAAATATTTAGTGAAAAATTGAAGCAGTAATGAAACATTATGCAGCTTACCCATCCTCAACTGCTTCCAGCACTACCAGGATCGATGTGTCATGGCTATTTGATCCCATCTCCACAGTCTGAAATCGCATGTTCTCCCTGCTACTTTCATCTGTACAATTTCCTGGGGTTTGAGACTACAGGTTGAATTTTTTGGCTGATGGTCAAGTCCCACCGCTGGACCTTGAAGTGGGAGCTGATCGGCCAGGCAGCAGGACCCTTGGGCAGTATTTTGCCAGCAGCTGCCAATTAAGAGGCCGCTATCCAATTGAGGACGGCGGCCCGCCTCCAGAACAGCCGGCCCAATCAGAGGACTGGCAGCTCAGCAGCGCCACTGCTAGCGGTGGCCATTGCTGAGGTTAAATCACGAGGGAAAGGGCGCCTAATCCAATTATCATAATCCAAATGCACCACACTCCATTGATCTGGATTGAAGGATACCTGCCTGCAGCGAGCTAAATCAATCATCCAATTCCCCAGCCCCTTTAATTGGGAGGGAAAAGCCCAAAATGAACAAATGCAGCAACAAACTCCAGCACCAATTTATTCATGCTTACCTTTTGGACCTTGAAAGCCATGGACACCTGGAGGACCAGGAGAACCCGGAGGACCTGGAGTTCCCATCACACCCATATCACCCTTAGGACCTGTGGATAAGGAACAGACAGGGAATTAAGCATAAGTCTCAGTAATGAAGCTGCCAAACACTGAGCAACTGCATACTAATTTGCAAAGCTGAACCAATGGTTTATAAAGAACCTTTGCGCACCTATTCCTTTATTTACATGTACGCTGATGACACTCAGCTCCACCTCACCATCACTTCTCTCGACTCCTCCACTGTTGTTAAATTATCAGACTGCTTATCCAACATCCAGTACTGGAGAAGCAGAAATTTCCTCCAATTATATATTGAGAAGACTGACGCTATTGTTTTTGCTCCATGCTCCAAATTCCATTCCCTAGCTACCGACTCCATCCCTCTCCCTGGCAACAGTCTGACTAAGCCAGTCTGTTCGCAACCTAGATGTCACATTTCACCCTGGGATGAGCTTCCTACCTCATATTCATGCCATCACTAAGACCGTCCATTTCCACCTCCGTAACACCACCCGACTCTACCCGTCTCAGCTCATCTGTGCTGAAACCATCATTCATGCCTTCATTAGCTCTAGACTTGACTATTCCAATGCACTCCTGGCTGGTCTCTCACATTCCACACTCCATAAACTTGAGTTCATCCAAAATTCTGCTGCCCGTGTTTTAACTCGCATCAAGTCCCATTCCATAATCATCCTGTGCTCGCTGACTTACATTGGCTCCCGATCAAGAACGTCTTGATTTTCAAATTCTCATCCTTGTTTTCAAATCCCCCCATGGCCTCGCCTCTCTCTGTAATCTTCTCCAGCCCCACAACCCTCCGAGATATCTGCGCTCCTCCAATTCTGGCCTCTTGTGCATCCCTGATTTTAATCACTCCACCATTAGTGGCTGCACCTTCTGTCGCCTCTCCCTCCCTTCACTTCGCTCTCCTCCTTTAAGACAGTCCTTAAAACCTACCTCTTTGACCAAACTTTCAGTCATCTGACCTAATATCTCCTGTTCTGATGAAAGGTCACAGACCTGAAATGTTAACTCTGTTTCTCCCTCCACAGATGCTGCCAGACCTGCTGAGTATTTCCAGCACTTTCTGTTTTTATTTTTGATATCTTCTTAGGTGCTTGTGTCAAACTTTGTTTTATAATGCTCCTATGAAGGGCTCTGGGACATCTTATTACGTTAAAAGGCGCTATATAAATACAAGTTGTTGTTATTCTTGCCTAGATTCACCAGTCATCTGTTTACACACTTTCTTCTTAGGCAGACAGCTGCAGACCATTTTTCTATCAAGTATTTATTGCACAAGAATTTTGGACCTAACTTGATAATTTTTCCAGTAGATTTGTCTCGAGCAAAGTAAAACATACAGATTGTTTGTACTCATTCTGTGCAATCCTAGTACTCCTAAGAGCGGGCACTATCACACAGTGCCTGCCTGCGCTTCCTGCATTTCTGCTGGACACAATTTCTACAGGCACCAAGCACTCTAACAAGAGAAGAAAGTACACTTTACATTAAGTTTTTACAGGCTCCTCACATGCAGTCTTCGTCTCAAGTAATGAACATCTAAATATTTAGGATCTGTGGACCTGTAAGATGCACTTTTATTGAGCTTGCTATTCATCAGCAATAATCATTTCCAGTCCAATTTACATGCTTCAGAAGTCACTCCCACATTTCTCCCTCCCTTGCTGATTCACAGCAAATATGCTGTGGAGTATTTTGCGGAGCTGAAGGTTGGTGAGTAGTAACATCTTATAACCTCTTCAGTTCAAAAGCGTCAGCCATAGCTCATTTGGTGGCACACTTGCCTGTGTCAGAAGGCTGTGGGCTTAAGTCCTGCTCCAGAGACTCAAGCACAAAAATCTAGGTTGACACTCCAGTGCAGTACTGAGGGAGTGCTGCACTGTCAGAGGTGCTGTCTTTCAAATGAAATGTTAAACTAAGGTTCTATCTGCTGTCTCAGCTGGTATAAAATATTCCATGGCACTATTCCAATGAAGAGCAGGGGAGTTATATTTGGCCTCCTGGTCAATATTTATCCCTCAGCCACCATCTCTAAATAGATTATCTGGTCACTGTCACATTGCTGCTTCTGGGAGCTTGCTGTGCACAAATTCCTGTTATGTTTTCAACATTGCAACATTTCAAAAGTACTTCATTGGCTGTAAAATACTTTGGGTGTCTGGAGATAGAGAAAGGTGCTATATAAATGCAAGTCTTTCTTTAAAAAAGTCAGGAAATACTCAATACACAACATTAAGTTTTGTTAAAATGGAGCACTGTACTGCATGGGTGATAGGTAGCAGGGGCTGGGAGTAGGGTAAGCTGGATAGATGAAGTCTGTCATAATGCTTGCCAGGAAGTGCCAATGTTGGTTGGGTACTCCTTCCTAAGCCTCTGCTGGTTGTCTCTGCCTTCTTGCACATTGCTCAGTCCCTTTTCTGATCAGAAAGTTCAAAGTGCATCCTGTCAACCCCTCTCCCAATCCACCCATCACATCACCAGCGAAATGCATCATTCCTTTCTCTTCAAACGAGACTTGTGGAAGGCAAGAATTTACTCCCCCACCCCCACACCCGAAGGAAATCACAATGACCAACCCCCACCTACTACATAAAACGCTGATCAGCAAAAGAACAAGCAAACAAAAGGACAGTTTTAGTGGAGATTACATTCTTTCAGTTACATATCATATCAAGCTGTAAAAATTGCTAGGAATTTATTTTACATAGTCCAACAGTTTCACAGGATTGCATTTGTGTCTTACCTGGTGGACCTGGTAACCCATCTCTTGCTGGTTGACCAGGTAGGCCTTGGGGGCCAACTGGACCTGGACTGCCTGGGAATCCTGTGTTTCCTTTTTCACCGGGAGGGCCAGGAATATCCAGCCCCGGAGGACCAGGGTCGCCCTTATCACCAATGGGGCCTGATAATCCTAGTGGATATCAAAGAACAGATTAGCACCAATCTACCTAATAGTAAGTTCATGGTATGACACTGTGAATTCAAAATTTCCCAATTAGCAAAGAGGTTTTTGCTGAATATTTTCTTTATTAGCTGGTTCTACCTTTTATACAATAAACTCATTGTTACACCAGTAGCTCAATGTTCAGCCATGGCTCAGTTGGGAGCACTCTTGCCTCTGAATCATAAGGTTCTGGGGTCAAGTTCCATTCCAGGGCTTGAGCACAAAAGCCAAGGCTGCTATTCCAGTGCAGTATTGAAGGAGTGCTGCATTTTGGAGGTGCTGTCTTTTGGATGAGATGTTAAACCAGAATTATCCAACCTTTTCATGTGGGGGGGCCACATTACAATTTTTGTCTTACATAGGCAGCCGGTGAGACAATTTCAGAAAGATAAAGGCATTAAAAATTTGTCTTACTATTAATTAGAACAACAACAAATGTGCATTTTTGTGAATAAGCTTTGAATGAGAAGATTAATTGATTGACTTACTTTCTTGTCACTATGTTGGACACTGATTTATTGAGATACCTGGCAATTATTTGCTTGCACAAGTAGTCAATGTTTGCCTGCACACTTGTAGCGATGCAGAGTATTCCAGATAGATGTCCATCTGTCAGGAATGATCTTGATCAATCTTTGTCTCTTTCTCTCTCTGTCTTCCTTTGTCCTCCCTCTATGTGTTCTCCCTCTCTTTCTCCCTCCTCTCCTCCCCCCGAACCCTCTCTCTCTGTATTCCCCCTCTCTCTCTCTATCTCTCTGACAGTTGCAGGGAATGGGAGCGCTCAGCACAGCAGCTTAAGAGTCCAACTGGAAACACCATCTGGGTTTGCAGTTGGTCAGTCTTTTTTTTTAAAGTCGCAGGTCAGTTTCACAGCTGACAGGAGTTTGCAGTGGAATTGGCGACCTCTGAATTTCGGACAGACTCGGGATTTTCCGGCGGGCTTTTAAAAAAAAGTCGTACCCGCCTGAAAATCTCTAATCTGTCCGAACAAAGAACAAAGAACAGTACAGCACAGGAACAGGCCCTCCAAGCCTGCACCGATCTTGATGCCTGCCTAAACTAACACCTTCTGCACTTCCGGGGCCCATATCCCTCTATTCCCTTCCTATTCATATATTTGTCAAGATGTCTCTTAAACGTCGCTATCGTATCTGCTTCCACCACCTCCCCTGGCAGCAAGTTCCAGGCACTCACCACCCTCTGTGTAAAAAACTTGCCTCGCACATCCCCTCTAAACTTTGCCCCTCGCACCTTAAACCTATGTCCCCTAGTAACTGACTCTTCCACACTGGGAAAAAGCTTCTGACTATCCACTCTGTCCATGCCGCTCATAACTTTGTAAACCTCTATCATGTCGCCCCTCCACCTCCGTCGTTCCAGTGAAAACAATCCGAGTTTTTCCAACCTCTCCTCATAGCTAATGCCCTCCAGACCAGGCAACATCCTGGTAAACCTCCTCTGTACCCTCTCCAAAGCCTCCACGTCCTTCTGGTAGTGTGGCGACCAGAATTGCACGCAATATTCTAAGTGTGGCCTAACTAAGGTTCTGTACAGCTGCAACATGACTTGCCAATTTTTATACTCTATGCCCCGACTGATGAGGCAAGCATGCCGTATGCCTTCTTGACTACCTTATCCACCTGCGTTGCCACTTTCAGTGACCTGTGGACCCGTACGCCCAGATCTCTCTGCCTGTCAGTACTCCTAAGGGTTCTGCCATTTACTGTATACCTCCCACCTGCATTAGACTTTCCAAAATGCATTACCTCACATTTGTCCGAATTAAACTCCATCTGCCATTTCTCCGCCCAAGTCTCCAACCGATCTATATCCTGCTATATCCTCTGACAATCCTCATCATTATCCGCAACTCCACCAACCTTTGTGTCGTCCGCAAACTTACTAATCAGACCAGCTACATTTTCCTCCAAATCATTTATATATACTACAAACAGCAAAGGTCCCAGCACTGATCCCTGCGGAACACCACTAGTCACATCCCTCCATTCAGAAAAACAACCATCCACTGATACCCTCTGTCTTCTATGACCGAGCCAGTTCTGTATCCATCTTGCCAGCTCCCCTCTGATCCCATGTGACCTCACCTTTTGTACCAGTCTGCCATGTGGGACCTTGTCAAAGGCTTTACTAAAGTCCATATAGATAACATCCACTGCCCTTCCTTCATCAATCATCTTCGTCACTTCCTCAAAAAACTCAATCAAAAAACTCAATCCGAAATTCAGAAGCCGTTGTTCCCAATGTCAGCAGCTGTCAGCTGTGAAACAGACTTTCAATTTTTTTTTTTAAAAAGCCAATCTGAAAGAATAGATGACATTGGACAATTTTTCATCTTTGAAATACATTCCTGGGCCAGATGGAAACCTTTGGCATGCCGGATTCTGGCACGCGAGCCATATGTTGGATAACCCTGTGTTAAACCGAGGCCCCATCTGCCTGCTCAGCTGGATGTAAAAGATCCCATGGCACTATTCTGAAGAAAAACAGGTTCTCTGTCCAATATTTATCCCTCAATCAACATCACAAAAACAGATTATCTGCTCATTATCACATTGCTGTTTGTGGGAGCTTGCTGTGCACAAATTGGCTGCCGTGTTTCCTACATTAAAACAGTGACTACACTTCAAATGTACGCTGTAAAGCATTTTGAGACATCTGGTGGTTGTGAAAAGTGCTATATAAATGCAAGCCTTTCTTTTCTTTTTTTATGCTGAGGAGTCTTATTTAGCAGCTAGTTTCTGGATATTGTGGGATCACTGTTGATATTTTCTGCAATTGCTTGAGGACTGCAATAAAATATGTCCTTGCACCACATGTTCGGAAGAAAGTGGATCAAGACTGCAATCCAAATTAATGCCCTGTAATAGAGCCTGATAATGATTTTGTTAACACAATAGTTAAGGATTCAATCTCAGACATACGACAGTGAATCTACCTATCCCACATTCCCAGTTCTGAAAGAAAGCACAGCTCGGCAATCAGACTCCAATACTGTAGTCCAATTCTTTGACCTGTATTCCCTTGGAGCATGGGATCTTCCTCTGGAAACATGGGATCAGTGAACTTACCAAAGTGTATCCATAAAATCAATTAACAACTTTAGAAAAATATTACATTCTGCCCAATATTTATCCCGCAATCAACATCACAGATTATCTAGGCATGATCACATTGCTGTTTGTGGGAGCTTGCTGTGTGCAAATTGACTGCTGTGTTTCCTACATTACAACAGTGACTACACTTCAAAAGTACTTCATTGGCTGTAAAGCGCTTTGAGATGTTTGATGGTCGTGAAAAGCACTCAATAAATGTGAGTCCTTTGTTAATGGCCAATATTAGCTCCTTTGGTCCTGAGTGCACTATCTTGTTCCAACTGTGCCTCGTTGATCAAACAATACTGCCATGCTAAAGGTTCAGGCAGTTCTTAGGAGGCATAATATACACACCATCTTACCCATCCCCTCAAAGAGACTAGACCAGACCCCATATAGCGAACCGTGAACGGCAAGCACCATCTAGATAAGGGCTCCCTTGTTTTGAAGTTTTGTAAGAAATACCAGCTTGGATTTAAACCTGCAAAGATGCTGCACTTGAGTACTTGAAAAGAAAATTCACCCTGCTTTCATTTACTGATGAAAAAAAGTTCTACATGACTAACAGCTTGGTATGAAGCAAGACACTCCTTTACTTGATATTCCCTTTGAGCACTGTGGGAACAGTTTTCATGTTTATCATGACATAGGACATCAGTGTTATCCAATGAAATATTTTTCAGCATGTGCCAGTGTCAGGCATTTCCGAGCTAATTTTAGCACAGATTCGACACAGAATGAAGTTGTCTCTACTCTGCCCCAAAAATGTGCATTAATCTCGGTCTTTGATAAGCAGATGTCTGAACTTCACGTTTCTTGCACCAGCCATCCATATGGCTTCTCTGACTGAGAAGGTGCTTCTACAAGTGCAATTTCTTGAAACTTAAGAAATTTGAAGAAAAAAAAAATCAATTTTTCCTCTACATGAGAAAGATAGTTTGTTTATTTTGAAGTCAGTGCTCAAAGGATTGCAGAGCAAGATGCAATTAGGTCAAAAACAACAGGTTAACCTCCCCCCCCTCCCCCACAAAAAAATGTTCAATGACAGACCATTAAACCGCAGCTAAGCTACTGATGCAAGTACCTGGTTGACCTGAATTGATTCAAGGTTCAGCGTATTGGGGTCGCCAGGGAGATGGGAATCACCAAGCAGTTACAAGTTGCATACGAGAGGAAAGCCAGTCGTCAGTTAGAAAAAGAGACCAAGCAGGTTGAAGTTTGACAACTTCAAATACAGGTTAATAAAACATTTTAAGTTTCTGCGACTGTTTTTTAAAAAAAAACTTCAATAAATCCCAAGCATCAATATTGGTGTTGTACTTTAGAGAAAGATTAAATGGCCTCGTAATGGTGTTGAGCATGTAAAAAGGCTTCCAGGACTTTACTATTTCTGCACTGACAGTCATGGCTCAGTTGCTAGCACTCCTGCCTGAGTCCCTGGGTTCAAGCTCCACTCCAGGACTTGAGCACAAAAATCAAAGCAGACACTCCAGTGCAGTGGTGAGGGAATGCTGCACGGTCGGAGGTGCAGTCTTTCAGATGAGATGTTAAACTGAGGGCCCTGTCTGCCCTCTGAGGTGGACATAAAAAGTCCCATGGCACTACTTTGAAGAGCAGGGGAGTTCTCCCTACTGTACTGACTAATATTTATCCCTCAATCAACATCACAAAGCCAGACTATCTGGTCATGATCACATCGCTGTTTGTGGGAACTTGCTGTGTGAAAAATGGCTGCTACATTTCCTACATTACAACAGTGACTACACTTCAAAAGTACTTCATTGGCTGTCAGTGGTCACATCCAGTGGTCATGAAAAACGCCATATAAATGTAAGTCTTTCTTTCTTTCTATGATTATGAACTTAGACTTATGTTGTGCTTTATTAAATCCTCACGGTGCCTCAGATTACTTTTTTTTGAAATAGCTTGTTACCTCTGCAAATGTGGCAGCCACATTGTGTGCATCAAGTTCCCCAAAAAACTGCAAGTTAGATAAATAACTAGTTAATTTGCTTTTTTTAGTTGTTTTGTACAGGGAAGAATGTTGGCCAGGACACTAGGGACAGCTTCCATTGGAACTTTAACATCAACTAAATATGTAGATGGGGTCCTGCTGTTGAAGAGTCTGCTCTAGTCCTTTTCTGTAAGTTGATTGATGTGTGAGGATATCTAATGCAACATTTAGTCCAACCTTCCCCTCCCTCTCTGCACCAAAGTAAGTTCCCTACAGTCCCCAGTTTCCATTATGAACACCAATACCCAACTGAGAACTGATTTTGTGATGGTAAAACTATTGTCCCATTCAGGTCACCATACCACCAAATTTTATTGCAAAACAAAATTCACCTGATGAATATTTCAGTGGGGGGGAAAAGCATCACAGTGGAGTGAAATAGCAAAGAGATCAGGGACCGCCATCACATTTGTGCTCAGCAAACCAAAAAATGGCAGAGCGAGATCCAATGGAAATTGTCAGACAAACCCAGCCCACCAAACCACACCAGTATTGATACTTGAACGTTCTTGTACTATTGAACTGGATACAATACAAATTAAAAGGGGCACAAAGAAGCAGAAAGCCCGTGTTAGCAAGTGTATTATATTAGATGTCCAGCTGATGCCATGCACTACAAGCTTATACTGTCGTGGGCGTTTGCATGCATTAACTTTGCCGTGCACAGAACATTTGGAATGTAAGTAGGGGTTTGCTTATTCATTTCTTTGTAAGAGACAGAAAATGTTTTAAACAGAAACTCAACAAATGCAGTGGATTGGTGGTAATTGTTCATTGATTCAGATTCCGTGTCTGTGCATCAATCACATCGTTCCAGCAAATGCCCTTAAATTCTCAACACATTCTTAAAACACGTTTGACCATGAGCTACAACTGATTGGTGTGTGGATACCTCCACCATGCACAAAATTTACATGTGGATAATAAGGAATTAATTCTGGCACAACTGATACCATAATTTCAACCATGCACACAGATAAGCAAACGTCAGCTACAACATAGTGATTTGTGTATAAAAATTAAAAGGGTTGTGATTTTCATGTTTGGCAAACTTTGTTCCTGAGTTCAAACACACACATATATATATGTTTACATATACACACACAAACAAATAAACTACATTGTGAACATGGCTTTGAAATGACAAAAATGCTCTTTTTCCTCCACACACAGAAGCAAGGTTTGCCAAACATCTTAGGACGTCAGTGCCCCTTCAACACAATTTACCTGTAACATTTTAACATCTTGTACTCTGGAAACACAAATTCTTAGCAATACATGAAACTGGATTTAATAAACCAAATTTTCTTACTGACACTTTACAAATAAAATAGGAAACTGTTTGCCAGCTTGGGAAAAAGGCACATTTCTCACGCAGCATTGGACAGGCCTTCTGTACACTTGTGGGCTAGATTAATTCCTAAGTTTATAACAGGTTCAGAACTACGATTACAGTTTTTTTACACTTCAGCAGTTACTGAACACACTGAATTTTCATCTCCAACTTGCATATTGCACAAGAGTTCCACCAATAGATTAGCCTAACAATTGGTAGTCTGCAGTAAGTTGTTATTATGTAGTGAAAGAAACATCTCTCGAACTACAATAATGTTCAAATGATCAGTTACCAAAGTGAATGGGGTGCGTTGGGGGTGGGGGGGGGGGGAGGGTTGCGGAGGATGGGTAAGATCACACCAAAAGTAGGGAGTTTCATCTTATTCCTCTCTTGGTTACCTTTGACATATCTTAGGATTTTGCCAAAATAGAGCCAACAAATGGGGTTAGGCATACGAACATACGAATTAGGAGCAGGAGTAGGCCACTCGGCCCCTTGAGCCTGCTCCGCCATTCAATAAGTTCATGGCTGAACTGATTACTCCACATTTCCACCTACTCCCGATAACCTTCCACCCCCTGCTTATCAAAAATCTATCTACCTCTGCCTTAAAAATATTCAAAGACTCTGCTTTCACTGCCTTTTGAGGAAGAGAGTTCCAAAGACTCACAACCCTGAGAGAAAAAAATTCTCCTCATCTCTGTCTTAAATGGGCGACCCCTTATTTTTAAACAGTGACCCCTAGTTCTAGATTCTCTCACAAGGGGAAACATCTTTTCCACATTCACCCTGTCAAGAACCCTCAGGATCTTATATGTTTCAATCAAGTCACCTCTTACTCTTCTAAATTGCAGCGGATACAAGCTTAGCCTGTCCAATCTTTCCTCATAAGACAGCTCGTCCATTCCAGGTATTAGTCTAGTAAACCTTCTCTGTACTGCCTCCAACGCATTTACATCCTTCCTTACACAGTACTCCAGATGTGGTCTCACCAATGCCCTGTATAGTTGAAGCATAACCTCCCTACTTTTGTATTCAATTCCCCCCGCGATAAACGATGACATTCTATTAGCTTTCCTAATTACATGCTGTACCTGCATACTAACCTTTTGTGATTCATGCACTAGGACACCCAGATTCCTCTGCATCTCAGAGTTCTGCAATCTCTCACCATTTAGATAATATGCTTCTTTTTTATTCTTCCTTCCAAAGTGGACAGTTTCACATTTTCCCATATTATATTTCATTTGCCAGGTCTTTGCCCACATACTTAACCTATCCATATCCCTTTGTAGCCCCCTTTTGTCCTCTTCACAAGTTACTTTCCTGCTTATCTTTGTGTCATCAGCAAATGTAATTTGAAATTTAACCCCCATCTTGAGGACTGATGAATCAAACATATTAATGCCTGAATCACCTTGAGGGTTCTGTTGGACTCTAGCCTTAAATCCAGAAGGAGTTTGATGGGGTTAATTGGAAAACAGTCAGCTTTGTAATGGCCAGAACCACTGCCCACCCTTACAAGGCCAATGACACCCAAAATGGTCTCTAATATGTGTGTCAGGGAAAGGATGGTGACCCTTGTGTAAATGTTACACTGTTGGTACCCAACTAGCTGAAATGATACCTTCAGACATTTAGAATACTGGGGGTTTTATTAACTTAAAAGTCTGGTTGGGTTGAATGACATGCAGCTATCAGAATTCATACCTGGTTGACCAGGAAGCCCAGGTGGGCCTTGTGGACCTGGAGTGCCCCGGCCACCTATTCCAGGTGGTCCTCGTGGACCTGGAGGACCCGGAGCTCCGCTGAAACCAGGATCGCCTGAAGAAGGAAAAAAAAGGATTGCCAAAGAAATTGCCTTTTTTCTGGGAAACAGCATGCATTATAAAACTTCTCTTTAGTTTTTACTCCCACTGCTTCAAGTCAGTTTATACTTTCATCAGCTTGAGGCTCACCTAAATGGCAAAAATGCCAGGTCATTTTTGATCGAAGTGATTTTTTTCAAGCTCAGGCAAGAGCTTGTGTGAAATGTGACAGAGTTACAATGAGTTGTTAGCCTATCCTTTCCACATTTCCCTGCACTTGGGAAATTATTTTTGGTGGTTTTGGTGTGGGTGGAGCCAGAAAGCAATGTAGCTCTGCTGCGTTCCTGACTTTCCTCTGTTTCTGTCATGGCCAGTCCTTTCAGAGACTACATATGGGTGGACTGGCATGCAAATGAAGGACACACGGCAGAGGCCATTTACACTCTTTGAATGATGGATGCAGGGGGTATCTGTTCGGTTTCAGCATCCAGTGTTCAGATGTCAGCAAGGGGACTTTGGGCCAAATAGATAGAAGAGACCTGTGCAAGAGACCAGCCACATGCAAGTAGTAATGTTTTCAGATCATTAATCATTCTTCACCACAGGCAGGACTGAAATTTATGGGACCTCAGGAGATGGGCTAGGAGGCAGGGGGGCCCAAAGAATTGTGATGGGAGGCGGGGGGCAGAGGGCCCGTTGCTTTGCATTGCACCCCAATTTTGTCAGGGGCAGGATAGGCCTAAGATGGCCTTCCAGCCCAGAGGCCACTTGAGGCACTAATAGGTCTATTAACAGCCACTTGAGGGCCTTTCCCCCATACCCCTCCACCCCCTGCTGCTGGCATTAAGCCAATGGTGAGGGGGCCTCCCCCACCCTTCTGGCTTGGGGAGCCCTCCTCCGTGGGCAATCTGTGGCCAACGGAGGGACACCTGCCAGAAATCAACCCACTTCCTTGGAACCCCCCCCCCCCGTACTCAACGCCAACCTTTCCCCCACTCCCCTCACTTGGGTCCCCTCCCCCTGTACTCAGCATCCAACTCCCCCTCCCCACCTTGACGGGGCCTACCGGACTGGACCCAGCAACCTCGCCTCACTTACCTGAGGTCTGGGTCTCCAGCGCTGAGCCTGGGTCCAAGTCCTCTGCAGTACTAGCAGTGGCTACTGCTCCCAGTGGTGCTGCCGATACTACCCTGTGATTGGCCGGCAGCTCTTTGAGACTGGCTCCCCGGCTTTAAAGGGATGGGGATCCTGGCAGTGGGATGTTAATTGCCCATGGCACCATACAATTGCACCAGAGGGGCTCCAAATGGCCAAGTGGCCTCCCTCCGCCTTTTCGGCCAAGCGCTAGGAGCCCTGCCGATGCCACAAAATTCAGCCCGCAGTGTGCCAATCACCGCATCCTCCAACCGCGGCAGGTGCAGCAAGTGTCTGTACTCGGACTGGAGCAATTTGCTGCCTGAGGTCGAGGAGCCCACTGTCTGCATGAAGAATGACCCTGGGCTCAGAAATACGGTCAGTCTCGGGGAACCATTTCCAGGGTAGGTAAAAGTACCATCCCTCACTGCTGGAGTGTGTCCCAATTAAAGCGGGAAGGCAGGTAGCCTAGGCCATTCTGTTGAATGAATGATGGCATGCAAGCAATAAAATAATAAATTGGATGACAGCAGCACCAATGTTCCCTTTAATTTTTCTTTGCTGTGCACGGTCCACTTGTTGCACTGCATGGTCCCTTTAAGATTGCTGCACAGCATCTCAAAGGGAACATTGGTTGTACGTGGCCTGTTTGTTGCATTGTGCAGTATGCTCCAGATTACTGCATGACTATGCACCCTAGAGGGTACACTGAGCATCTCCTATAATGGAAACCATGGTCCACTTGTGACTGTGAGCCTCACTTGAGTCACCCTCACTTGTGGAAGCTATTTATCACTTCATATTGCTGGCTAGGAACTACATGTCATTGTTCAGCATCAATTCAAAGACATAAAAGCAGAACCGTGTAGCTTGCCAGAACCCATGTGAACTGACACTTAAGATTCCACCTGCAGAATAAGCAAGCTATGTCACCATCAACTGTGGGTTCCAGCTTGTCATCTAACATGTGTGAGAGATGGCCATGAGTCCTCCCAAACAGTGAAGCTGCTTGTGCAAGTGCTTCAATCCAGGGGTATCTGCAACATGGCTCAAGGAACAGCATGGACCACTGCCCTCTCACCTGTGACCCATGGCAACCTATGTCACTTGAGATTTAGGCTGGATCTCAAGTCAATTCTGTTCTCTTTGCTTTTCCTGCTTTCCAGTTGACAGAAAAGGATGTTACTTGTAAGAATTGGACAGCAACATCCGTAGGAAAAGTGAAAGGGCCGCTTAGTGACTTGAAATCAAAAGCACACTGATGGGCTGAGTCCTACATTCCATCATTCTGCAGTACAGGATATTGTAAAAGACTTGAGAGCTGCTATTAAGCCAGCTACTGCTTCTGACTAATAAAATGTTATTGAGAAACATTGCTTCAACTCGTCATCAAGAAAATATCCTCAAGATATCTTCAAACGTTCCCCCCCAACCCCGTTGCCTTTACAACTATCCACGCCAAGCTTGTGAAATTCCTTCAGCCAGTATGTCATGAAAAATACCTTTCATTCCGAATGTACCATCTAGCCCTGGTCGCCCTGGTTGACCTGGTAATCCAGGGAATCCCGAGTCACCTTTAGGTCCTGGCAGTCCATTATTACCTGGTGGGCCAGGAGCACCTGGTGGTCCTGGAAGCCCAAAGCCTGGATCGCCCTGTGTGGAAATGAAAACAGTCACAAGGCATCTCATTTCTTACGAGTTACTGTTTTATTTGTTTGTTACATTATCACAACATTAACTAGTTATATATCTATGCACTACTTGCATAGTATACAGAAAGGATTGTTCAATGTCCAGAGTGAGCTGAAGTAAGCCGTGATCTAATTGAATGCCAGAACAGGCTCGAAGGGATGAAGGGCCTATTCCTGTTCTAAGCCTCATGTTGAGGCTCATTGACAGCCCTGTGGGACTGGTCCTTGCCAGTGCTGCAGGTTTTTAAGAATGCTGCTGTAACTGTCTGCCACAATAACGTAAGTGATCAATGAATCGCAATTGCACTGTGTGAAGTAGGACTTCCAACAAGATATCTGTGCCATATGTTCTCTTTGGGCTCAAGAATCTGCTATACAATATAAAAACCAAGGAGCAAATCTTTACTCCTCTTAGTTCCTGATCCTCAGTCATGCTTAGGGTGTGGGGTGCAGGTAAGGGTAACTGAGTGCAGACTGTATCATTTCTCTGTAAGGAGGGAATAAATGATGCCTAGATGGTTGCCTCTAGTGTATTGGCAGTGGGTCTGGGAAATGCAGCCACTTTCCCGGGAATCAAAACATGGCGACAGACAAGGATGATATGTAGGAAAAATTATATTAAACAATAGCACAGAAACCCCTCCAATGAACAGTAAGAGACTGATTAAAGCATTGAGTAACATCTGCAATCACAGCATGCCAGTAAATTCCACAGTCCTGATATCACAGACTTTTTCAGTAAACTGTAATTTTCCAGTGAAATCACTGCATGGTACCACCGCCACTAGGTCTTGGGACTGCACTGTGTTCTGAAAGTCAATTGTTAACCAAAACAGTAAATGCATACCTTTGGCCCCGGACGTGCTGATTGGCCTGGAGGCCCATCACGACCCGGTCGTCCTGGACTACCCGGAGCACCTGGAGAACCTGGTAATCCTGGCAAACCTGTGAAAGAGTAATCGGATAACGCAGCTTAGCAATTAGCTTCAAAGCTGTCACTTCCTCCTTCCAATTCAAAGTGCGATCGGTATTTCACTGATACTTTTGGAAGAGAGAAAATTCCACCAAAATATAAGGGACATGTTCCAAAGTGTGGGCTGCTGTAAACTGGACGACCTTTTCAAACAAAGGAATTACATTCTACTTATGTTATAAACTGTCCAGTTCAACCATCTCTGAGGAATGGTGGGGAGGGAAGATGCAAACATAAACACATACAAAGATAAAGTCAGCATCATAATCCAAATATAAACCAGAAGGGAACAATGGAATGCAAAGCCTCCAACAAGGTGAAGATAATGGAGTTCTGTTGGGTTTGTGGTAGAAAATATTGGGATCAGGTCAGAGGTATTACATTTTTATTAGGACCAGTTAAATTGCCTCGAGGAATTTACCTACAGAAAAGAAAGTTCACACTGCACTGTTCTAATTCATTTTCCCCCCAGATCCCAAAACTGGAGCTTCTTATCACTGCCCCCTGCCCCCCAACTCCTATCCACGATCTTTGCTTCTTCCTACAAACGACAGGTTATTAAAATCAACATTTGTCATCATCTAACCGTTAGATCTTGATTTACATCATGCTTTCCTACTCTTGTTGATGTTGATGATGTTCTGCACTGTTTGCCTTGGCCCTTCCCTTTTGTGTCTCAATTAAAGAAAAATATTTACATAATTAACTTGAGGGGCTAAGAGAAATGTATCCCACCAGCAGGTTGAATGGTCTGATGGGGTTAGGTTTACATGGTAGCAAAAGCAGATTTGAAAGACTGAATGGCCTTTACTCAGTCTTTTTTCTTAATCACTACAAAAATGGGGAGGCAAGATTAGGGCTTCTTGCAGAAAAATATGGGGATTGGGAGAAACATTTTTCATTTTAGGTATTTTTAATCATATAATTTTAGTAGTCCACAATGTCATGTCCTCTTTCATCCTCAACAAGAATTACTGTAGGCTCTGAAACATATATAGAAGCATATATGATCCTGAGGGAATTTGATAGGGTGGATCCAAGGAAGACGTTTCCTCCTGCAAGAGAGACTAGAACTAAAGGACACATTTTAAAAATAAGAGGTGTCCCTTTTAAGACAGAGATGAGGAGAAGTTTTTTCTCAGAGGGTTATTAGTCTGTGGAATTCTCTTCCCCAGAAAAACAGTGGAGGCTGGGTCATTGAATTTACTCAAGGCCGAGTTAGATAGATTTTTGATAGACAAGGGAGTCAAGGTTTATGAGGGGGGGGTGCAGAAAGGAAAGTGGAGTTGAGACCACAATCAGATCAGTCATGATCTTATCGACTGGTGACGCAGGCTCGAAGGGCTGAATGGCCTACTCCTGCTCCTATGTTCCTATATTCCTGAAGCCTCTTTAAGCTGCCTTTGACTGGTACCAAGAAATATTAATCTCTCTCTAGACGGGCACTTGCCTTTTTAAACTTGAAATAATCTGCAGAGCTGTAGGTAAAACAATTTTGATATTTTTAAGAACCTAAACACTATTAATAAGATGAATTATTCCACACGCACGATCTTAATAACAAGAAGTTTAAAATCTTCACAGCTGGCTGAAGATACATCTACAATTATTGTGACTGGTTCTACTTATAGAGTATCACCTGCGATATGTGGCAGTTTGAAACTTCCCACACAAACACAGTCTTATGAAAACAGAGGAAAACCTTTCATCAGTTACTTTTTGCAGCAGAGTGAATGTTTAATGCAGCAAGTTTAGAGACATCACTGATCCACAGGAGGGAGAAGGAAGAAAGCAGTACAACAAGTGAGTGAGGTCAATTGGTGACAGGGCATGTAAACAGTGTTGATCACAGGACACTTTCAGTGCCTCCTGGAAGCCAGTTCAAAGCTGCATTAGCAGAAATCTGGTGCAATATAGGCAATATAGGGAATGATTCATCTGCTGGAATGGACCAGGCCGAGGAACAATTGATATCGGGTCCTGGGCCTCATTTAAATTGGACTGACAAGAGGTGGGTTTAAAATTCAGGCCACATGGCTGCCAGCTGCATCCTACAGGAAGGTCCTGGAATGGGTTGAAGGGATGGAGAAGCAACCAGGAGGAGGCTGAAAGGAACCTTTGATAAGGCTGTGGTAAACGTTTGTTAAAAACCTACCATTTTGGTGGCGGCCTCCAGTGGTGCCCTTATGAATGGCTGATTAAGCGGTCTGTAGATTTGGTTACTCTGAACGCAGCAGGCCAGGTGGTGGCAGCGTTCAGGGCAGCCCAATTTCAGGAAGGGCCTACTAGTTATATATACAAAGGGCCTACCATTGGTTTCAGGTAACATTGGTGTCCATTTTATGACAATAAAACAGGGTGTGCCATCAATGAATTTCAAAGCCAATAAACTTAAACTCGGTTTGCCTGTTCTTGTATACTGTTGGATGTTAAAGATCCCAAGCACTACTCTCCCCATGACCGCGCCAACATCTCAACTAACATCAAATGATTAGCTGGTCATTTATCTGATGACTGTATCTGGAACCTTGATGTGCATAAAGTAGCTGCGGCAATTATGTGCAAGGAAAGGAATGGCTTTGGGATATTTGAGTGAAGTGGTAAGGTGCTATATAAATGCAAGTTTTTTTAGCTGCTACAATTTAGAGATGCACCAGTGAATAGAAACCTACCTTTTGGGCCTGATGGTCCAGGGAATCCAATACCTGGCACTCCCATGTCCCCCTTTGGTCCAGGGAGGCCTGATAAACCGGGTTGTCCTGGTGGACCTGGGTCACCTTTAGAAGGGAATGCAAATTTTATATATTATTATACACACATAGATGAACTGTACCATGAGCTAGACTATTTCTCTTCCTCACATCCCTTTCAAAATATGAGCTTGCAGGACTACATATGGCTACAAATAGAGAAATAAATATATAGGAGCACTGTTGAGAATGGATAAGGAAGCAATTCTAATAAAAACATGCTCATTACCCAGTGCAACCAAGTCCTTTTCCGAAGATACAATAAACATGGCATAATTACTATCATATAATCCACTAATCCTACTGGATATACCCTAAAAGATATCAAACATGATTAACTCTTTTATCATATTTCTTCCTGAATATGGTGAAGACATTGGAAGACTGGCAGCCTTAAAGTACCAAGTGATCCTTTTTATGTAAGTTTGGGCAGTGAGTGTTGATCTATTATTTAAACATGGGAGGCAGCACAGCTAAAGCTGATCCTGTCTTTGTCTGGCATATACAGACACTCACACTCAAACACACTTTCCAATGGATTGAACCCAAAGCATGTATGTGCCTATGTGGTTCTCTACTGCACCAGGCTTAATAACTCCATCTTCAAACAGGAAGTGTCCAAATATAAAAGGTTTGGCAGTGACTGCACTTAGGTTTTTCCAAGAGGTCTTGGAGTCTCAAAAAGCAGATGAGCCATTATACCTAAATACTTATTCCATGTGGATTCCAACTGCAGTTTCACCCATCACGCTTTGAAACCACCCAGGATCACAGGTATCTCCGAGAAATACAACTTTCCTCGGACTGCTACTCTCGCCGCATCCTGAGATCCACACTCAGTGCTATGCGCCGCCACATGCACACACTGGACCTCTGTCTCCAGCAGCACCACCTCACCTTATCTCAAAGCTGTTCTACTCCGCAGTTTCATCTCATCTTATGTCTCATCCGACGCATTAACAAAAAACTTTTTTTCTTCCTTTCAGGTGTTAAGGAACGCAAGCTCCAGCAGCTGATGGGGACTAATGCCCCTCCAGATCCTCCCTCCGCTTCACTTCCCTCTGACCCCATCCCTTCTGGTCTGACCTCTTGCCGTGTATTCACTATACCCTCTGACCTCCCCCTCTCTGATGCTGAGCGTTCTGTACTCAGCAAAGGTCTCAGTTTTATCCCCTTACGCCCCCACCTCAATGAATTTCACGCTCGGCATGACATTGAGCTCTTCTTCCGTTGCCTCCGCCTCCGGGCTCACTTCTTTGACCAGGAGTCCTCCCCCCAACCAGCAGACCCATTCACCCACCTCCAGCATTCTCCCTCTACCTGGACCCCTCCCCCTGGCCTCTTACCCGCTCTTGATCTCTTCATTGAAAACTGTCGGCGAGACATTGGCCGTCTCAATTTCTCTGCCCCCCTCACTCACTCTAACCTGTCCCCCTCTGAACTTGAGGCACTCCGTTCTCTCAGGTCTAACCCCGACATGGTCATCAAACCTGCAGACAAGGGTGGTGCTGTTGTCGTATGGCGTACCGACCTCTACCTTGCAGAAGCTCAACGCCAACTCACGGACACTTCTTCCTACCTCCCTCTGGACCACGACCCCACCACCGAACATCAAGCCACCGTCCAAAGGACTGTCACTGACCTCATCTCCTCTGGAGATCTTCCCTCTACAGCTTCCACCCTCATAGTCCCACAACCCCGGACAGCCCGCTTCTACCTCCTTCCCAAAATCCACAAACGGGACTGTCCCGGCAGACCCATTGTGTCAGCCTGCTCCTGCCCCACTAAACTTATTTCTTCCTATCTAGACTCGATCTTTTCTCCGTTGGTCCTGTCTCTTCTCACCTACATCCGTGACTCTTTGGACACCCCACGTCATTTTGACAATTTCCAGTTTCCTGGTCCCAACCGCCTCCTCTTCACTATGGACGTCCAATCGCTCTACACCTCCATCCCCCACCAGGACGGTTTGAGGGCTCTCCGCATCTTCCTGGAACAGAGGCCCAACCAGTCCCCATCCACCACCACCACCCTCCGCCTGGCTGAACTTGTTCTCACATTGAACAACTTCTCCTACAACTCCACACACTTCCTTCAAATAAAAGGTGTCGCTATGGGTACCCGCATGGGTCCTAGTTATGCCTGTCTTTTTGTGGGATATGTCGAGCATTCTTTGTTCCAGTCCTACTCAGGCCCCCTCCCCCAACTCTTTTTTCCAGTACATTGATGACTGTATCGGTGCCGTTTCCTGCTCCCGCCCCGAACTGGAAAACTATCAACTTTGCTTCCAATTTCCACCCTTCTCTCACCTTTACATGGTCCTAAGGGTTCCGATGAAGGGTCACTGACCAGAAACGTTAGCTCTGCTTCTCTTTCCACAGATGCTGCCAGACCTGCTGAGTGGTTCCAGCATTTCTTGTTTTTATACCTAAATACTTGCTGGGTTCTGAGATCATTACCAATGGTACAAACATTTACACATACTTGATTCTATTAAAAAAGATAAGTGAATAACTCTCATTGTTCAGAACCTCACAACACATTGGGAAAGAAACTGGTCCTCATCGCAGCTATCTTTTGGGGGCAAAATTTGCATTGGGGGGAACCAACCCATGAGCTCAATTCCCCCCCACTCGCCCACCCGATCACCCCTCAGACATGCGGTGATTGCCAATTCGTCAACCAGAAACTTTTGGGTGTCTAGGGCCTTTGCGTGTAACAGAGGTTTGGAGCCTTCAATATACTAATCAGGGACAAACACTTGTTTTAGGACCACACTGACAAATTTAGCAGAAACTAGTTTTCCTGGGACTACCATGGGCTAACCAGTGGCCACTTAAATGGACCATGGGAGGCTGCTGAAGTGCTGCTTAAAGTGTATCTGTTAATATGTTAAATAAAATCATTTAAATATATGTTTATGCTAATCTGTATATCACAAGAAGTGTTGTAACATTACATGATTCAGTTCTCCTGCACAGTCAATTAGTGTAAACTGAAGCAACAGCAAGTCTCCACTAAAGCTCTGCGTGCTAAACCTTTGTGCCTGCCCGTCAGCTTCATTCATATTAGTCTAGAAAGAGATAATACAACATGAAGAACAGGCAAGTTTCAATTTAAAAAAAAAACTTACCTTAATATCCAATCAAGAGAAGCAACAGTACTCCTGCGTATCAGAGTGCAGCTTGGCCCCCTCCTGTTAACCTCCCCATCCCCCACGACATATCTATGGGCCAGCTTTCAGATTCTGCAAAGGCCCCAAGTGATGAGCTGCATCAGAATGCCCAATCGTCAGTGGAAATGAGGCCTGAGGCCCAAGGTGGAGTGGGTCTTTGTCTTTGGGCACATGTTGCCCACTTCGCAGGAACTGGCGTGAAACCAATTTCTCACCAATCATTTGCGGAACCTGACTTGACCCCTGTTCAAATTTGGAGTCCTCCCGTCCCTGCTGCCCACACAAAAATACTGGGAGGGTTTTCTTCATTTGGAGCATTCCAGAAGTATACTGTAGAGAGCTTTGCGTTACGCAATAAGGGAATATAAACCGAAGAAATCTGAAAATGTGGTTTGGCTGACCAGCAATCATCAATTTCTGGTAAAAGAGCTGATTCTATATGCTACAACCATCAGCAGAAGTGAGCAGAACAAATACAGTATGATTTGACACATTTACACTGAATTCAGAACTGACAACATAAAAGGATACCGTGCTTTTACTAGATTGTGGTCCCTAATATGATCCCTTCAATTTTATTTGTTCTTGCAAAACATATGCAAATAGCCACTAACTTGTTTATTTTGCCACAGTTAGTATACAAGCTAAGGTAAGATTTAAACAACTTAAGCATCTTACCTGGACGACCTGCTAGCCCAAGTTCACCTGGCGGCCCTGGAGGACCTGGAGGACCAGGTTCAGAGATTGTTTGACCTGATACGCCTTTAGCACCTGGACAGCATAGCAAAGGATTAATGACAGTTCCCTTAGATGTGAAGGACATTTGTACATTAGACAACTCTGCATTAAAAGGAAAGCATTAATAATTCCACCAGAACCTTCAGAATTTGTTTTTTTTTCTCTCACTCAAATGTTGAGGCACTAATGCAAACAGAAGTTTTAACAGTGACATATAGCAGAAGTGAATAGGTGAAAATTTGGTCTCTCTCAATGCTTTGTCTTTCACTTTGTCCTTGTAAATCTTCTCTCCTACAATCATTCATGATGAGAGCTGACTCCACAAGCATTTAATGCAAACTGCTTTTGCCCTATCACCCCCTTCCCCATGAGCAGATCCAGGCATTGTCAAATTGCTATGCATTCCAAAATTGTAGCACATCAGACAAATTCTGATTGAGAGAGATTGGAAATTAACACTAAGATTATGAATAGATCCATTTTTCAAGAGCCACTCGAACGAGTTTATAGAAGGCACCAAGGTGGAAATTCTTTATTGTTATTTTAAAAAAGAAAGTTAGAGAAAACCAAATTTTCTCTTTACTAAATCTAATCTCCAGCGCTTTGGGCATTGCCTGTCAGAAGGCACCATAGCAAATTGAATTACTGCTGATTTTTCATGCACAAGGCCAAAGCCCTGCATGTAACGGATATTGGAGCATAATCTTCTCATTGTTCAGAGGTCATCCTGCTCTTTTTTGTTGCGTGAGGAGGGGGAGGGTTGGCTGAGGTGGGTAAATGGTACAATATATTGCTGTTCTAAAATATTATGATACCAAGAGGTAGGGTCGATATTGCATTCCTTCATGGCAAGTTTTGAATTGCAGCCAAACCAATACAGGAAGAAAAGAGGGAAGAAGAATAAACCTGAGGCTAAGACAACTCAAGCTGTTTTTGAGCTCCTTCTTTTGGAAGAGCTGGTCGTCTGACCATCCATTCACTAGCTGTGAATTCCATCTATAATGATGACCAAAGGGGAAGATTTCTGATGTTTGGTTTGCAAAGAGTTCGGATACAATTGGAGATGCCATCTATAAACTAAGTTTCAACTTAAGCACTGGTAGATAGATATAATAGTGCTAAGAGGTGTAGGGGCTTCTGTTTTCCAGACATGTATTCTTTGAGAAATCCTACCAGTATGACACTTCTTTAATAATACACCAATATGCAAGTACACTTTCCCATAGGACCCTAATGTGCATGAAATACGAAGCTTTTCAAATAAATATCTTGATCACATTCAACATAAAACCTCTCTTAAGTTGATCACCACAGTAAGATCTTGGCCAAATATTTAGAGGGGAGATGAGGAAAAACTTTTTTCCGCTTAGAAAGTTGTCAGGATCTAGAACACGCTCTCTGAAAAAGTGTTGGAAACTGCTTCCATAAAATCACTGCAAAAGGAAGTTGGATAGGTTCTTGAAAATGAAGAACTTACAGGGTTACGGACAAAAAGTGAGGGTGTGGGACTCAGCACAACTGCTCTTTCAGAGAGCCAGGCACATCATGATAGTGCAAAGGGTCTCATTCTGTGCTGCAAAGTTCCTACAGTTCTATGATCCAAGGTAAAACTAGCTTTGGGAAGTTGTACTGAGTTTAAGGTGCTTGGAAAAAGAACCAATGGCGACATGAGGAGGACGAGTGTTCAGTATTTGGAGTACACTATCTAATAAGGCGGTGAATACAGATCCAAGAGGGACTTGGAGGAATAGTTGAAGGAGAAAAAGATTGCAAGGATATGGGTAAGAGTGAGGGTGTGGAACAAACCGCATTGCTTTTCGAAAGAGCCGATGCAGACTCAATGGGGCAAATCGCCTCCTTCTGTGTGATACCATACTATCATTCCACGAATTTGGTTAAGAATATCAAGTGGTGAGTTGGGTCCATTAGTGAGGGGAAGAGGCACATCAATACTAAAATGTTAACCTACCTGGAGCTCCAGGGGCTCCGGGACGGCCTGAGACTCCCTGAGCACCTTTTTCACCTGGATATCCTGGTGGACCAAATCCTGGTGGGCCCGGAGGACCTCTCTCTCCTGGAAATCCAATTCGACCTGGATCACCAGGTGGTCCTCTTTCTCCTTTGAAGGCCAGACCACCCTGAAAAAGTTCCACGTACCCATTAATATGGGGTGGGGGGGGGGAACTGATTCCATTCCACAAAGACACAAATCTGAACATCCATTAATTTGGAATAAAAACACACAAAGACTTTTTATTTGTACCATTTTTTCCCAAATGCTAAAATCGTGAAACATCTCACCTTTATGTTGAGTAGCTGGAAGGAAAACAAATTGTGCCCAAAGGCAAGTGATACCTCCTTCCCAATGTTGCCCAATTAAAAAAAAATCCACATTGAACTGCATGACTTTTATTTGGTGCTTACCAAAGAATAAACTTGGGGCAGAATTTTCGGACCATGCCGAGCTCAGGAATGGAGGTGGACGGGGGCCTCAAAATAGCAGTGCCAACCGGCTTGCCAGTTACTCAATCCAGTTCCCGGTGCCAGCCATTTTAAGGGTCACGGGTTCGGGACCCGGCAAGGCTGCCTACCCCCACAAGGCGGGAAGCCAATTCGGCTCATTAAGGGAAGTTAAAAGAGGCCGACTGGGATTTTCCAGTCAGCCTCCAGTTTCCCAACACAATGAGGGTCGGTTTGACTGCTTGGAGGTGGGTACTCAGCAGCAGGCCAGGGGGCTAGCACTCCAGGCAGGCCTACTGGCCTTCCCTGCCTGCCTGGGTGTGGGTGCAGCCAAAGACCACCTCGCAGAGCAGGGTTGTCTAACATACAGCCCGCGGGGCCAGAATCTGGCCTGCCAAAGTTTTCAATTATTCATAACTTGTCAACAGAAAGGAACGAGATTAATTTTGTTCCATTTGTGTCCCTCAGTTGTTAACAGTAAGTGAGCCAAGAGTTGGTGCTGTTCAGCCTACAGCTGAGCAGTCACTAGTCTTCGCTTCCTTTTTTTAAAATTCATTCAGGGATGTGGGCGTCGCTGGCTAGGCCAGCATTTATTGCCCATCCCTAACTGCCCTTGAGAAGGTGGCGGTGAGCTGCCTTCTTGAACCGCTGCAGTCCATGTGGGGTAGGTACACCCACAGTGCTGTTAGGAAGGGAGTTCCAGGATTTTGACCCAGCGACAGTGAAGGAACGGCGATATAGTTCCAAGTCAGGGTGGTGTGTGACTTGGAGGGGAACTTGCAGGTGGTGGTGTTCCCATGCATCTGCTGCCCTTGTCCTTCTGGTTGGTAGAGGTCGCGGGTTTGGAAGGTGCTGTCAAAGGAGCCTTGGTGCATTGCTGCAGTGCATCTTGTAGATGGTACACACTGCTGCCACTGTGTGTCGATGGTGGAGGGAGTGAATGTTTGTAGATGGGGTGCCAATCAAGCGGGCCGCTTTGTCCTGGATGGTGTCGAGCTTCTTGAGTGTTGTTGGAGCTGCACCCATCCAGGCAAGTGGAGAGTATTCCATCACACTCCTGACTTGTGTCTTGTAGATGGTGGACAGGCTTTGGGGAGTCAGGAAGTTAGCTACTCACCTCAGGATTCCTCGCCTCTGACCTGCTCTTGTAGCCACGGTATTTATATGGCTACTCCAGTTCAGTTTCTGGTCAATGGTAGCCTCTAGGATGTTGATAGTGGGGGATTCAGCGATAGTAATGCCATTGAATGTCAAGGGGAGATGGTTAGATTCTTTCTTGCTGGAGATGGTCATTGCCTGGCACTTGTGTGGCGCAAATGTTATTTGCCACTTATCAGCCCAAGCCTGAATATTGTCCAGGTCTTGCTGCATTTCTACATGGACTGCTTCAGTATCTCAGGAATCGCAAATGGTGCTGAACATTGTGCAATCATCAGCGAACATCCCCACTTCTGACCTTATGATTGAAGGTAGGTCATTGATGAAGCAGCTGAAGATGGTTGGGCCTAGGAGACTACCCTGAGGAACTCCTGCAGTGATGTCCTGGAGCTCAGATGATTGACCTCCAACAACCACAACCATCTTCCTTTGCGCTAGGTATGACTCCAGCCAGCGGAGGGTTTTCCCCCTGATTCCCACTGACCTCAATTTTGCTCGGGCTCCTTGATGCCATACTCGGTCAAATGCTGCCTTGATGTCAAGGGCAGTCACTCTCACCTCACCTCTTGAGTTCAGCTCTTTTGTCCATGTTTGAACCAAGGCTGTAATGAGGTCCGGAGCTGAGTGGCCCTGGCAGAACCCAAACTGAGCATCACTGAGCAGGTTATTGTTAAGCAAGTGCCGCTTGATGGCACTGTTGATGACACCTTTCATCACTTTACTGATGATTGAGAGTAGGCTGATGGGTTGGATTTGTCCTGCTTTTTGTGTACAGGACATACCTGGGCAATTTTCCACAGTGCAGGGTAGATGCCAGTGTTGTAGCTGTACTGGAACAACTTGGCTGGGGGTGCGGCAAGTTCTGGAGCACAGGTCTTCAGTACTATTGCCGGAATATTGTCAGGGACCATAGCTTTTGCAGTATCCAGTGCCTTCAGTCATTTCTTGATATCACGCGGAGTGAATCAAATTGGCTGAAGTCTGGCATCTGTGATGCTGGGGAGGAGGCCAAGATGGATCATCAACTCGGCACTTCTGGCTGAAGATTGTTGCAAATGCTTCAGCCTTATCTTTCGCACTGATGTGCTGGGCTCCCCCATCATTGAGGATGGGGATCTTTGTGGAGCCACCTCCTCCAGTTAATTGTTTAATTGTCCATCACCATTCACGGCTGGATATGGTAGGACTGCAGAGCTTAGATCTGATCCGTTGGTTAGCAAGCGGGGGTAAGGGCGGGGCAGGAGGTGGCAGAATGGCATTCTTGCGATTGACGTGGAAGTTCACCAATCAAAAGTGTTGAGGTGAGCACACAGAGAGAGTGGTGGGGGGGGGGGGGGAGGGGGGGTAAGCACACCGAGACAGTCGGGCGGGGGGGGGGTGGAGGGTGAGCACACAGAGACAGTGGTGGGGGGGGGGGGGGGCGGTGAGCACACAGAGACAGGGGCGGGGCTGGGCGAAGGAGGTGATGCGTGATTCAAAGTGCGGGGCCAGGGCGAGCAGCAGTGAGTTTCCGCTCCCTGTGCATGGTGGGCGAAGGAAGCAACGGTTGGGAAAAAGGTTAGTAATTTTTTTACCCAGTATGCCCTATTTCTAATGCCTTTACTTTTCCAAAATTTGCTCACTGGCCCCCTATGTCGTGCAAAAATTGTAAGACTCATGCAAATATGTTGGACACCCCTGCTGTACAGGGATTCCGCACCCGCCACCCACCCCCCCCACCCCACACCACCCCCCATCAAAAGAGGTGGCCTGGCTACTTTTTCTGTTTTTTTTGTTTGATTTTTTAAAAAAGTTCTCAATTGCTGTAAATGTAAAACTGTAATTGACATGACAATTGTGAAACGGAAGGGTTGTGAAGAAACTCATGACAGTATTGAAGGAAACTGTTCTCCCTTGCAATGTTTGTATTTTTTGGTGCTGTTTTGAAACTGTTTGGCAATGTAATTTTTACAGATTTTTATGAATAAAGTATATTTTGGAAATAAAAAAAAATAATTTTTTTTTTTAAAATTGGTGAGAAGGCACCTTTATGTTGAAGGTCTGATCGGCCCTCCAGCTTCGAGAGCCTGCCTGCCACCCTTAAATGGACAAGGAACTTGTCTCCATGCCAATTAAGGGATGCCCAGATCAAAATCACAAAGAGTAACTGTTTCTCCCTGGAGGCGGGTTTGGGACTTGGAAACAATCCCAACTCCCGTTTCCCGCCCCCGAAGTGAAAATACAGCCCTTAGAGTTGGCACACTTTTCAGGTGAAGAACACAATGAAGAATGCCACCTTAAACTAAAAATTTGTCTGCCTCATTTTTCGGGTTGCTATTTGCGACCTGTCTGTGCTGGTTCTGATGGAGGTGGACAGCAAGTAAATTTTACCATGATTGTAGTGAAAGGCTGAGCGGGTTCTGTGCTGCTCAGCTGGGGCCAAACAGTGTTGCGCTCAGAGCCCATGATGCAGCCAGCACTCAAGGCAGTCTATCTCCCTAAAAGGGAAGCTACACTGAATTATAATGCTGTAAAAAGCAGTGAAAGAGAAGGTAGTTGAGACACAGAAAAATTGATAAAGAAGAGATATTGGAAAGGCTGGCTGTACTTAAAGTTGATAAGTCACCATGAGATGCATCCAAGGATATTGAGTGAGGTAAGGGTGGAAATTGTAGATGCACTGGCCATAATTTTCCAATCCTCTTTAGATACAGGGGTGGTGCCAGAGGATGGAGAATTGCAAATGCTACATCCTTGTTCAAAAAGGATTACCTGATCTCTTTGCAAGGAACGTACTTCCAGGGTAAAATCCAGGCCATTGAAATAGTGTGGGGGTTGCTGAACTCAAAATGAAAAAGATCAAAATGGGACCAACTGATGCTTTGGCTAACACTGCTGTCTCAGAAGGGTATATGAGAGTGTCAAGATAGCTCTTGAGGGGGCAGCTCCTCAACTGAGCTGATTTCCTTTGCAACTCTATCCTTGGCCATCTATTGCCCTTTCTCCAATATCGTCTCTTCAATCGCTTGACATTCCATGGCCCTAATAGTGTGCATTATAGTCCTAAATACACGTTCAAACTACAAGTTTAAAACTACCTTTGCAAAGCACATTCTCCATGCATGGACCCTGCTTGTTCTTTATGTTTTCACTGTGCTCTTTCCAGCAGCTGGAAAGTTGATCAAATCTGACTTCCCAGACTCTGGATTCCTACGCTATTCAGTTGTAAAACTTGGATCTTGTATTCTGCTTTGCGTCTCAGTCACCAAGTTTTAAGGTAACCTTTCCTAGTCTGTGCTCCACTTGCTGTAGTTACCTGCCTGTAACTCAGTGCACTGCTGATTTCTCAGCTTTGTTTTGTTTACGTGTCGAATTGGGGCAAGGCCAGGCTGGCAGTCCTGCTCTTTCTGGCTCCACAATAGATCAATCTTCAAAACATTCTGGCTGTTGTCTGATTGGAATGCCAATACACACGGGAGGAGTGTTCACGTCGCAACCTCCACCTTTGTGTACCTTAAAATTATCAGGATCCTAACTATAACACTAGGACCCTTACTTGCATGGGGAAAAGGCATCCCTCTTGTTTCAGGCAGGAGCTTCAGGATCCCAGCCGGCTAGGCCTCTGTGAAAGTTACAGGCATCCAATCACAGGGTCAGTAAAGCCACAAAACCTGATTTTTAGGCCCTTATCACAGCGTAAATGTCAATCTTCCCCAAATGAAAATCAGAATCAGACCCAATGTCATTAATGGAGGAGTAATTTCATGGAATGTGGGATGCAGAGTTCTCTAATTTGGGTTGTTGGATGCAATAAGAGTAGCCTGACACTAGCTCCAGAAAGACCTTAGGCAATCTTTATACTCTTTATTTACGGACACACAATGCAATTAAATAAATTGTGCCAGTTGCCTTATTGGATCACTTAAAAGCAGCTGTGTAATTCACAACACTTGCCTCTCGCTCTCTCCACTCAGATCTCCATTAAGAGTTTGGCAGACATGTTTTGATGACAATAATCCCCTTAGAATACAAAGCCTCTGGGAGCAACTGTTTAAATTGATATGACCATAGGAAATTGATGGTCAGGAAAAACTTGCTGGCCCACCAAGCCTGCCCACACCAATGTGGCTGGAGCACCATGACTAAAAGCTTCTTACCTACAACCCCCACCCCACCCCACTCTCCTCCTGAAGCTATGTAATCTCCTTCTTGAAGGATTACAGAGAATCAGCACCCACCACACTAGTCAGCAACACATTCCAGAGGCTCACCACTCTCTGGGAAAACAACTGCCTAACATCCAGTCTATTCCTACTCATATATTATTTACCCTCATGACCCCAGTCCTCCATAATCTGTTAAACTGGAATCATCTATCAAAAGGGAATGCAATCTAGCCCTTTAATTATTTTATAGACCTCTACCATGTTGTCTATAAGTCTACACTACTCTAAAGTAAACAGACGAAGGCCCTTAAACCTATCTGAGTAGCTGAGGTTCTTTAAGCTATGAATCACTCTTGCAGCTCTCCTATGGACCTTTTCCAAGGCCACTATATCAACCCACAGTGTGGGAGGACCAAAACTGGACAGTCAAAAGTACTCTATTACCCTTCCCCTGACACAACACGTACATTGCTACCTAATTTAATTTAACAATCCGTACAAGGGTAGAAGAGAAATCACTTACAGGCACCCCCTTTGGACCTGGTGCACCTGGCAGCCCATCTCTTCCTGGAGTGCCATCTAATCCTGGAAGTCCTGGGGGTCCTGGGAAGCCAGGGTCACCTCGATCACCTTTCACGCCCGGAAAGCCAAAGCCATCTCCTCGGTCACCTTTTGGGCCAGGAGCTCCTGGAACACCAGGACGACCTGGCGACCCCTGGACGGAAGGAAAGCAGAATATCTGGCTGTGATGTAGGATATTTTCATTTGTCCAGAACTGGATAATGGTCTTTAGAGGTCAGAAGGTTATTAACCCAAAAGTTTATTTTTAAAAATGTATAACACTGAATTAAAGAAATACAAAATATGCAAAGATTAATATCCAGGAAACCAAGGAAGAAATAAAGTATTTGCAATGCACAGATGTGTAAAATCTTTTACTACATTTGAGGACATAATACTTTTATTTATCTGCCTCTATTTCGCTTGCTTTGCCTGGGGCCCATTTTGTCAATGGGATCAGCCTCCTGATTTACAACCTGCCTGACTTTACCATTGTAGTCAATGAAGTAAGTTACTACTTAAACTCTCCTGGCAGAAAGTCTGATAATATGCATGATCTCAACAACTACTTACAGGGGGTCCCAAAGTTCCAATTGGACCAGGGAGTCCTTGATCTCCTTTCATTCCAGGCAATCCTGGTTGACCTAAAACCAATGAAATAACAAATAAAAACTCACTTCAGTTTTGTTTCAAGTAAATGGTTCATGTGGATTAGCAGCATGGCAACTTTCTGAGTCTTCAGACACACAGCTGAGACGACACAGGACAAACCTAATCTAAACAAACGTTTGTCTCGTCAGCTAGGAAATTAACAGAATTCAAACAATGTTGAAGAAATAATCCAGGTTGAAAGTCACCAAGCTCCATGAGCAGCCTGTACACAATGTTCCACTAGTTGTTAAAAGGGCATCCGAGATACTCTTTGCACGGCGTGCTCTTCAGTGGTTCCTCATAATGAACCTACCCTGAAATGTTATGCTGAAAGTGGACATATAACATGCCAATCGCTTGGTATCACTTTCCTGACAGCTGAAGCTACAAGAGACGATGATGTGTAAAATGAGCAATACTGATATCATCTTTGAGGTGGCTTTCAGAAGATACCCACTGCGGATGTTCATTCCACATGGAAGGCCAGAATGGAGACAACTAAAAACACATTGGTAATTTAAGCTGCTTTTACATTTTTTTTTTGCACACACTGTCAGTGCCAGTGGCTCCCAACATGCAGGTCCCATACAGCCAGCAACCTTGCTGGATTCACTTCGGCCAACCGCTAGGAAGACCAAATAAAGAAAACCTGTTAGAACATTTTTTCCACGACCTCAAGGTTAAGGACGACGGCCCAGAGCTGAGAAGAACAGGAAAGGAGCCAGGGCAGATCATGATCTAATGATTAGGCGATTCAAAGTTTCGGTTTCAAAAGGCTATAGAGGGTAGGAGGAAGGAAAAATCTAAATAAGTAAGGAGTTCTAGGCCATGAGAAAGAACAGAGTTAGAGCAAATGGTGAGTCTAGATTTTAAAGCTAAATTCTTAAGAATGCAGGGAAGAAGAAGAGGATACAGGGCGGTGTATGTGCAGAAGGAACAAGGGGAAACGTTTAGATGTTAGTAGCATTGAGTGAGACTGATTAAATTACACACATGAATTCACCTTTAAATAACATCAGTATTCTGTACACATGGAATCCAATCTAATAGCATAAACTCCTCAAGGTCCTGTTGTCCTACCTGGAATACCATGTGGTCCGGGAGGTCCTGGCAGACCAGGAAAACCATTGCCAGTACCTAGACAGTTAAAGCAAGTGTCTCCCTTATCACCTACAAATTCAAAGGCAGAAGAACAACCTATTAATGTGAAAACAAATCAGAAACTATTGCTTTGACTCTTGAAAATCTTCCTCCATATCACACATTATTCCTACATACTTTATCCAGTTGAACTACAAGAAACACCTAGCAGCACAATTAGAGATTCTGTTTTTCCAAAACTTGAAATGTATGTAGAGCGGCATTTTGAACTATAGGGTGGTGTATGCTTGGTTACTGGCACTGGGATCAATTTGAGGTGACATGTTAACAGGATTTTGCAAGGAACATGTTGCACATCATTAAAAGCCTTTCATTAGTACTGATGTGCTAAATAGTCCCGCTAATAACACCTGGATGAACACTGCTGCATGAGACACAAAGTGCAAGCGTAATATTGTTTTAATGCTTAGGAGTATGGCCCCTGTCATCCCTCTTCCACGCTTAGTATCCGTACCATTTTCTACTAATGTACTTTACAGGTAAATGCACATATTATTAGCTACAATAAGTCCTGCATTTGATTAAGGTGACATTATTCAGTGGGAGGAAAGAAACATTTACTGTACAACATGTAAAAATTGCGATTATTTTCCTGAATCATCCACCCAGTAAATACATCTTAACATCACAGTTCATCAATATAACTTCTGGAATAATTGTGCTCATCCAAACAAAACAAAGATAATTGCCAATATGGAACGGACACTCCCAGCTCTAATCACGAGGAACTGTTTAGAGCTACTGGCCATTTTGCAGTATGGCAACACATAGCAGTCTGTGTAATATCCATAAATTTCAGACACAGTAAACTCAATAGTAATAGTTTGGTCCTATTCATACAAATGGACCCAATCACATGAGACATAAATCACCAATGTCTCAAGTTAAGTTCACAAGTTCTAGAAATATAGAAGATAGCCCTTCGATACAGCCCTTTATAAAATGCACTTTACTTTTACTGCACAATATCTAATCATACAATAGCATGATCTAATCTGGCAATGGAGGCTTACTGTGGTAGAGGCTTACCGATCAAGACAATACAATGTGAGTGCGGTCACAGAGACATGCACAGGTAGAAGAAGTCTTACCTTTCAGTCCTCTCTCTCCTGGGAAGCCGGACGATCCTGGTAGCCCTGGTTGTCCTGGTTGCCCTGGCCGGCATTGCAACCCAAGATCAGGAACTAAAGGAATGAACAGATTGATTCAAAATCACTGTTGCACTGAAAACTCAACAAATAGATAATTAATATACTTGATATTCAAACCTGCAGAATTTTTTTTTAAGATGTATAAAACAACAATTTACTGCAAACTACAAACAGTGAGTTACAAGTAAGTAACTGGTAAAGTATGTAAATTGGTTATGAATTATCAATTATACTATTATGAAACATAATGAAAAGGATATATAGGCACTGAAGAGGGTGCACAAAAGATTTGCAAGGATGATACCAGAAGTGAGACATTATACCAACAGGAAAGGATGAACGGGCTGGGTCTCTTTTCTCTTGAAAAGAAAAGGCTGACATGTGGCCTAATAGAGGTCTTTAAATTATAAAAGGTTTTATTAGGGTAGAGATAAGAGAGAATGTTTCCACTTGTGGGGAAGAGCAAAACTGGAGGCAATCAATATAAGATAGTAACCAAGAAATCAAATAGGGAATTCAGAAGAAACTTCTTTACGCAGAGAGTGGTGAGAATAGGGAACTCGCTACCACAGGGACTGGTTGAGGTGAATAGCATGGATGCTTTTAAGGGAAAGCTAGATAAGCATATGAAGGAGAAGGAAATGGAAGGTTATGCTGATAGGATTAGATAAGGAAGGATAAGAGGAGGTTTGATGGATCATAAATGCCAGCATGGACAGTTTGGGCTGAATGCCCTGTTTGTGTGCTGTTCATTGTATGTAATTAATGTATATTTCAGAACCACTATATTAGAAATAAAGGGTCTTTTCAGATAGTTTTACAGCAGGAAATAGTTATGTGATGGTGTAACAAGTGATTACGTGCCACAGGTAATGTTGGGAATTGCAGTGACCTTGGAGGGCAGGTTCTACCACTAGTGTTATAGAAAAACTGCAATTTCCCCCCATACCCTCAACAGCTCATTTATGAAGTTCAACCTTGTTTTATTTCTGGCTCCACATCTTGCTCTCAGGCATATCTAAATTCTGGTTGAATATTTTAGTGCCGCAGGTGGTAGGTCTGATGTTCTTTCCCTTTGGCCAATGCTATTGTACTTCAATATGTGCATGCAAACCTTTGGTAGGACCGTTGGTTGCCTTCAATATTTCTTGACACGTTTAATTTTTGAACAACTTGCATAGGGTTAGTCGCCCATTCTTTCTTCTCAAAAAGAAGTACCATATCTTTTCTGACTTTTAATCTTCAAATAAAGCAGATGCATGATCAACTGACTATCATTACCATCTGGAGTTTTCCTCAGGACCCAACACTTCAATTTTGCGCATGCAACATGTCAGCTTTGCTCGTTCTGTGAGTCAGAAAGATATATGTTCAAGCCTCACTGCAGGACTTGAGCAGAGAATCTAAGATGACTCTTCAGTGCAATGGTGCTGTAATTGTTAGAGGTGTCATGGTTCAAACGTGATGTTAAATTGAGGCCCCATTTGCCAGCTTAGGTAGATGTAAAAGATCACCTGGTATTATTGGAAGAGCACAGAGTCTATGATCAACCAACATCACCAAAAACTGTTAAGCTGGTCATTCATTTACTGATTGTGGGATACTGCTGTGCATAAACAGGCTACTTTTTATTTTGACTATGTAATTAAAAGTAACTGATTGGTTGCAAGTGCCTTGGGATGTCCTGAGGATGTACTGACAATACAAGCTCTTTCCTTCCTTTGGCAAATGTACCTTTGCGTTGAACCCAGATAGTTACCTGTGACTTTTATAATTATTTATTGCTACCTTTGTGTGACTCGTAATCAAGATAAAGATAATTTACCTGAAGCCCCTGGTTGACCGGGAAGGCCTGGAGGACCAGCGGGACCTGGACGACCAATTTGTCCTATTGGACCTGGGAGTGAATATCCAGGTATACCTTCATCACCTTTCTGACCTCTTTCACCTGGGAAACCTGGAGTGCCTGGTGATCCTACACTGGATTGGCCTGGTAGAAACGATGAGAGGGACAGAAAACAAGTTGAAGAAAACAAACACTATTTGACTTTTGAAGACAAAGAATAGTACTTTAAGAAAACTAACAGCGTGTACTACATGGTGCCAAAGGGAGTTCTGACATCCTGTCATTAAATACTAAGATATGAGCTCATATCTATGACTTCTGACATGGTTAATTACCAATCGTGGTCATATTGCTATGGGAAGGGGGCAAGTAGAAGCCAAGTATTTCTTCTCTGTCCTGACCCAAAGAGGTCGAGAAAAAAACATGGTTTAAGTAGTCATTCACTCCTAGGATGCCACTAACGGAGCGGCAGAGGCATCAGAATAGGCTTATCTGTCCTCCCAACTAGGCATGCTGTGTAAAAATAAATTAGGTATATTTTACATATTGATGAAATAGCAAATTCAAGATGAATTTGAATGGCGCCAGCTGTAGATATATTGCTCCACATTCTATACAATGAGCATGGGCCAGAAGGGCTCACTTCACTGGCACAAGTGCAGCAGCAGCTCCTCCACTCCATTAATAATACTCAACCCCCACGGTATATGCCCAATATTCATTCTCTTACAAGTGGTATTGGAGTAGCATGTGGGCAAGTGAGGGAGATTTCAGTTTAACAGAAAAAAGTGGCTACAGAATAGTCAATGCAAATGTTGCAATCGGTCAATAGTTCTTACTATTATGAAGAACCAAGAATCTATAGAGATCTTACAGCCTATGTACACCAGTGTTGAGCATATATCCTGTTTCCCTAGCACATATGAGCTGACCTCGCGCAATGAAATGAGCTCAAGCTTATTTTCATAATAGTCGGGCACGTTGATTGCCATCTGCTGGAGCTGCCAGGGCTACAATGCCAGACATCAGCAAAAAGCTTCTGACTCGACAATATGCACTGGTCTATTTTCTGGTATGGAGGCAGGAGGAAAGAGCAACAGACCTGGCGACAAAGGTCGGGGAATGGGGCAACAGGGCAGGGATGCCACGTGGGGCAAAGGTTGGTGGGAATTTTATTCTACATTGCGGCCATCCCATTAGTGCTCGCTTCAGTTGCATTAAGGGGGAGTCGCTGAATTTAAATGGGGCTGAATGGGCCTACATTCATCTTGTGAACAGGCTCTGCTGCCTGCATTTAGGGCTTGTTGAATGCCTCGGGCAATTTGTAGGCCTCTGCGCTAATCTTCTGGAGGAGGGAGCTGGTCTCGCCATAGAAAGCAGTTGAGGTCAAAACATTATATGTTTTCTAGAAGGAGTTAGCTATAGCTCTTGGGTCTAAAGGGATCAAAGGATATGGGGCGAAAGCGGGAACAAGTTACTGAGTTGAATGATCAGCCATGATCATAATGAATGGCGGAGCAGGCTCGAAGGGCCGAATGGCCTACTCCTGCTCCTATTTTCGATGTTTCTATGTACTACCAGTCTATGTTCATTACTGAACACAACAGTTTAAGCTGATGAGGACTGGCTTGCTTACTGGTCAAATCTTAATTACAATTCCTCATTTCTGTAGGAATACACTACTCAGTTTGTACTTAGGGAATCAGGAGAGAGAATCAAAAAAAAAGGAACAAAGCAGAATGAGTAAGTGTAACTCATTACAGCTGCTCTGCAATTATCAAAAGATGATTTACCAAATCAGCTGAGTTGGCTAATCCTAGCAAGGCAGTGAAAGGGTGATGGAGAGTGGGCAGGCCTGGCCTTTCCTTTGACTGGACGCACAAGGTTCCATATGGAACTGGAAGTCTGTTTACTTGTGCTGCTCACTCATGTTAGGACAAGGGAACATAATCTCAAAATGAGAGTTAGGCCATTTGGAAGGAAATCAGGAAGAACCTTTTTCAGTCAAAGGATAGGAGAAATCCGGAACTCTCTTCCCCCAAAGAATGTGGATGTCAAGATACTTGGAGCTTACAAGACTGTAATCGATAGTCTTTGTTAGAGCATATGAAATAAGAGGAGTAGGCCATTCGGCCCTTTGAGCCTGCTCTGCCATTCAGTAAGATCACAGCTGATCTCTTACCTCAACTTTACCTTCCCACACTATCCCCGTATCCCTTAATTCGCTTAGTATCCAAAAATCTAACGACCTCTGTCTTGAATATGTTCAACAACTGAGCATCCATAACTCTCTAGGATACAGATATTCAAAGATCTACAACCCTTCGAGTGAAAAATCTTCTCATCTCAGTCCTAAATGGCTGAACTCTTATCTGAGACGGACCCCTAGTTCTAGACTTTCCAGCCAGAGGGGAACATCCTTAGCTAAGGGCATCAAGGGATATAGGGCCAAGGTGGGAAAATGGAGCTGAGGTGCCCATCCGCCATGATCTAATTGAATGGCAGAGCAGGCTCAAAGGCCTGAATGACCTACTCCTGTTTCTATTGCTCCTGTGGCTCCAATTTGCACTTACAAATGGCGCATTGGTTAGCACCGCAGCCTCACAGCTCCAGCTACCCGGGTTCAATTCTGGCTACTGCCTGTGTGGAGTTTGCAAGTTCTCCCTGTGTCTGCGTGGGTTTCCTCCGGGTGCTCCGGTTTCCTCCCACATGCCAAATACTTGAAGGTTGATAGGTTAATTGGCCATTATAAATTGCCCTAGTATAGGTAGGTGGTAGGGAAATATAGGGACAGGTGGGGATGTGGTAGGAATATGGGATTAGTGTGGGATTAGTGTAGGATTTGTATAGATGGTCGGCACAGACTCGGTGGGCCGAAGGGCCTGTTTCAGTGCTGTATCTCTAAACTAAACTAAACAAGAGTAAATTAATTGATCCCATGCTCCCTGTGGGAGTAAGAACTGAATGTTTTCTAACCTCCACTCTCAATAATCAAAGCTCCCTGCTGGGAAAATAGGATTGGTAACTCAACCCAGCTGAATGATTCTCTCAATGTTGTTAGTGGCAAAAACAGAGCTGATTGTATTTGGTTAAGTGTTGCCATGTTTTCACCGGAAAATAGTTTTGGAAATAATTCAAATTGTTCAATGTCCAGAACGATGGTTAGGTTAAGTTTTTTCTATCAGATCTGGGCATGTCTTGATATAGATCTAAGCCTCAGTTTGCAGAGTAGGGTCAGCTGTGGCTGGCAGGAATGATATAGCCTTGGAGGATGGTGCCATCAGCTTTGAGGTTGTTCCATTGTAAGGTAAATGACGGATAGCTTGCAGTCTATAATCTGCGGATTTTCAGCCCTCCTCGCCCCATTCTGGAAAGTTCAGGTTTATTTGGACTGAAGAATAGGCATTGAGTATGAGTTTGTAAAGCAAAAAATGTTTTTTTAAAAATCTATACAACTGCTGTGCCTCACCTGGAGGGCCACGTGCTCCTGGTTCCCCTGGAAAGCCTGTAAGAAAAGAACCAACTGGCTAGTATGTAGTCAATTTTTTAATAAAAGCTTTTAATGGAAAAGGATGTTCATGCTTTTCACAAGTACGAAAAAAGTTTAGTAACCTGAGGGGCCTCGGTCTCCTTTTTGTCCAGGAGAGCCAGGAAAACCTGGGTCACCTTTTTGTCCAACTGTCACACCAGGTCTTGGAAAAGTCTGGAATAAAGGCAAAATATTTTTTTGAAAATTGGCAGCAACATTATTTGAAGATTTAAGTGTCACTGGCTGGAGTTACTCCCAGGTAAGTAACATCATGGGTTAAATGCAAAATAAAATTTCCACTATAAATATGCTCGACAACTATACATTACTGTTTTTTTTAAAAATCCTTCGACTGTCTATTCTTCAGCGGTGAAACACTTTGTGAGAATTCAATCAACTTCTCTTGGTTCAGCTCGACCTTTCTGCCATTGCATTAAAGCACTTCTACACACAAAAATTAAAAGGATACCAGGGAGAAATTCATTCGTGTAGCACCACTTCTAGCGGCACTACACAGACTTATGTTGATTTCCTAGGGGGAGTGGCAGACAGCACACATTTTTCATGGATATCATTGATGAACGCATGGAGGCCAGACAGGTAGTAGTCAGTGGCACTGTCTTCCCCCGGGGAATCGATGTAGTCTGCGTACCGCTGCTAGAAGTGGTACTAGGCCAATGAATTTCTCCCCCTAAAACCTGTGTTCATTGCCTCAGAGGAACACCCTGCCCTCATTGAATGAAAACTGGGCCCTGTCTCTTCTCTCAACATGATTCTCAATCCAGAGTACATTTATGCCAAATTGCAAGCAATTTTCTGCTGTAGCCTCATGCCCACTAGGATCTGCTCTGACAGCTGAGAAAGAGAGGGCAGTCACATCCCATTGTCCTGGGCTAGATTTAAATCCAGATTCTAGAAGTGAAAGGGCACTGTGCTAGCCCAGACCTCTTACTCTGATTTAGAGTAGTCAAAATATGGATAACTTTTTTCAGTTGTTGCTAAATAACTTGTACCAATCGGCAGTGCTGCAAAATTACAACAAAAAGAGACAATCTTGCCCTAACTCACCCTACATGAGATCTCCATCTGCTGAGGAAAGAGGGACTTCCATCCTTCTGTCCAGCCTACTTTCAAATTTAAATCCCTTACAAGTAAAAGGACATTCTAACAATATTGATCTACCCAATCCTCCGTGTAAAAGCTTTAATTCCCCATTTGGTTTGAAACACCAGCGACTTTCATCTACTGAGCCAGGACGGGATCCAAACCAGGAAAAAAAAAGTACATTCTCATTTTGCCTACAGAACTCTATTCAGGTGTAAAATGTGGGCAATATTTGCCTCAAGAAAAACTTAATTGTCAGAACTTTGTGACGTGATTAACTGGATCTACTTTGTCTAATCAAGTTAAAGAGTGAAGTGTCAAAAGTTACAATAGCTAAAATAGCTGGAATATCAATGTGGAATATTCAGGCTTGGGTACTTACACTGCCTGGAGGCCCAGGGAAACCATGTTCTCCTTTGTCACCCTGTTTACAGAAAAAAAATGTTAATGATGTAAAAGTCCCAATTAAAAAACAGGTTTTAGGTTATGTAAAAATGTCAAGATTTTAATTATAACTATCTTTTAATTTAAAATAGATGAGTTCGCTCATCAATGTCTGAACTCCATCAGTTCTCATTCTCATGTCATCATAGCCCATTAAACTATCGACTCACCCCATATCGCCATTTCATTCACAAGCCCATCCTCCTCTCTAATCCTTTGTGTGTTTGCAATTAATTTCCCACCCTATGCAGGCCAAATACCACAAACTCATTATCCTTCTCTGTTTCAGTTATCAGTGGTCTGAACCATGGAGTTCATGGATCACTAAGTACCCAGTCAAAGACTAAAGTTCAATTTAAACAGACAGAGCAGTAAATCCGACAAAAGCAAAATACAGTGGATGCTGGCAATCTGAAACAAAAACTGAAAATTCTGGAAATACTCAGCAGGTCAGACAGCATCTGTGGAGAGAGAAACAGAGTTAGCATTTCAGGTCATGACCTTTCATCAGGACAGGCAAAAGTTAGAAATAGAATAGGTTTTAAGCAAGTGAAAGGAGCGGAGTAGCGGAAGAAGGGGAAGGTCTGTGATAGGGTGGAGGGCAGGAGAGATTCAATGACAAAAGGTTTCATGGTACAAAGTCAAGTGAAGAAACAAAAGATGTGACTGGATGAGGTGTGAATGGTTGTTTGTGTTCTTGTAGAGCAGTAAATCCTTCCTGCCCTCACCTTTTGACAGCAATTTACTTCATTCCAGTGGCTAGGCCAAGACCCAATAGAGCACATTGGACTGTAGTTTAAGAAACAGCCAACTTGAGTCGAGAGAACATCCCAATTTCTCATCACACTCTCATGTATTACTTATAACTACCAAATCACCTGTTTACTTTTGAAATAGGCAATATCAGGAAATAACCATGAGCAAAAACTTGACCACACAAACTGATTCAAATTTTTAGTCACATTTTGATTAAATAATTGCTCCAGTTATCATTCTATTCTGCCAAAATTTTGCACGCATTAACATTTTCCATGAATTTTGTTTGAAAAGCCAAGTACTCTGATGTTTTGAGTTAATATACTACTTAGTGTGGCGTGGAGCCATCAAATCAAGGTAGGCCCCTGGTTTGATAATGCCAGCGATCATGGATGTTAAGACACGACAGTTATTTGTGGAGTCCTGGCACAAAGCGAGGAGAAAACAAACAGCGAGGGTTCCTGCTCCTGAGGTCTAGCCCGTAACACCTGTTGAAAAGTACACTTGTGTGGAATTTGAGTGAGGACAGGGTGATTGATGCCCCGACAGTAAATAGCTTGATATGCACACATGCAGAGCTGCCAATTTGGGAAAGGTATCTCAGCCCAGCTAGCCCAGAATGAGTCAGCAACTTCAGGGAAAAACAGCGCATAGTCACGGTAATTTTCAACAACCAGAAAGCTGACATCAATATGCTGACAAAATGACTTTGCTACCCAAAATATAACGGTTTTTGCACTGTACAACTCTATGTAATTTTACCTTGGGTCCATCTCTGCCTTGTGCTCCTGACCGACCTGGATTCCCTGGGAGACCCTGCAAACAAATCATGGAATCTCTTTACGACTACTGTGCATTCACTTGACAGCTGGGTGCTCCCAGAATGTGCCTGCCAGCAGACAAATGAAGGATAGCTACTTTTCGCAGATATATCGAGGACAAGTTGACATAGGACGTGAGACAGAAGCTCCAGCCCTTACAAGGCAATCATGAAACTCTGTGAAAATCTGGTGGTGCCTCAGGAATCTCAAGACCGAAAGACCAAAGAACAAAGAACAGTACAGCACAGGAACAGACCATTCGGTCCTCCAAGCCTGCGCCGATCTTGATGCCTGCCTAAACTAAAACTTTCTGCACTTCTGGGGTCCGTATCCCTCTATTCCCATCCTATTCATGTATTTGTCAAGATGCCTCTTAAACGTCTCTATGGTATCTGCTTCCACCACCTCCCCCGGCAACAAGTTCCAGGTACTCACCACCCTCTGTGTAAAGAACCTGCCTCGCACATCCCCTCTAAACTTTGCCCCTCTCACCTTAAACCCATGTCCCCTAGTAACTGACTCTTCCATCCTGGGAAAAAGCTTCTGACTATCCACTCTGTCCATGCCACTCATAACTTTGTAAACCTCTATCATGTCACCCCTCCACCTCCGTCGTTCCAGTGAAAACAATCCAAGTTTATCCAACCTCTCCTCATAGCTAATGCCCTCCAGACCAGGCAACATCCTGGTAAACCTCTTCTGTACCCTCTCCAAAGCCTCCACGTCCTTCTGGTAGTGTGGCGACCAGAATTGCACACAATATTCTAAGTGTGGCCTAACTAAAGTTCTGTACAGCTGCAGCATGACTTGCCAATTTTTATACTCTATGCCCCGACCGATGAAGGCAAGCATGCCGTATGCCTTCTTGACTACCTTATCCACCTGCGTTGCCACTTTCAGTGACCTGTGGACCTGTACGCCCAGATCTCTCTGCCTGTCAATACTCCTAAGGGTTCTGCCATTTACTGTATACTTCCCACCTGCATTAGACCTTCCAAAATGCATTACCTCACATTTGTCCGGATTAAACGCCATCTGCCATTTCTCCGCCCAAGTCTCCAATCGATCTATATCCTGCTGTATCCTCTGACAATCCTCATCACTATCCACAACTCCACCAACCTTTGTGTCGTCCGCAAACTTACTAATCAGACCAGCTACATTTTCCTCCAAATCATTTATATATACTACAAACAGCAAAGGTCCCAGCACTGATCCCTGCGGAACACCACTAGTCACATCCCTCCATTCTGCTACCCTCTGTCTTCTATGACAGAGCCAGTTCTGTATCCATCTTGCCAGCTCGCCTCTGATCCTGTGTGACTTCACCTTTTGTACCAGTCTGGCATGAGGGACCTTGTCAAAGGCTTTACTGAAGTCCATATAGATAACATCCACTGCCCTTCCTTCATCAATCATCTTCATCACTTCCTCAAAAAACTCCCCTTCACAAAACCACGCTGCCTCTTGCTATTAAGTCCATTTGTTTCCAAAAGGGAGTAAATCCTGTCCCGAAGAATCCTCTCTAATAATTTCCCTACCCCTGACGTAAGGCTCACCGGCCTATAATTTCCTGGATTATCCTTGCTACCCTTCTTAAACAAGGGGTCCTCTGGGACCTCACCTGTAGCCAATGAGGATGCAAAGATTTCTGTCAAGGCCCCAGCAATTTCTTCCCTTGCCTCCCTCAGTATTCTGGGGTAGATCCCATCAGGCCCTAGGGACTTATCTACCTTAATGCTTTGCAAGACACCCAACACCTCCTCCTTTTTGATAATGGGATGACTGAGACTAGCTACACTCCCTTCCCTAGGCTCATCATCCACCAAGTCCTCTCCTTGGTGAATACTGATGCAAAGTACTCATTTAGTACCTCGCCCATTTCCTCTGGCTCCCCTTCTCTGTCCTTGAGTGGGCCAACCCTTTCCCTGGTTACCCTCTTGCTCTTTATATACGTATAAAAAGCCTTGGGATTTTCCTTAATCCTGTTTGCCAATGACTTTTCATGACCCCTTTTAGCCCTCCCAACTCCTTGCTTAAGTTCCTTCCTACTGTCTTTATATTCCTCAAGGGATTCGTCTGTTCCTAGCCTTCCAGCCCTTACAAATGCTTCCTTTTTCTTTTTGACTAGGCTCACAATATCCCGTGTTATCCACGGTTCCCGAAACTTGCCAAACTTATCCTTCTTCCTCACAGGAACATGCTGGTCCTGGATTCTAATCAACTGACGTTTGAAAGACTCCCATTTGTCAGATGTTGATTTACCCTCAAACAGCCGCCCCCAATCTATATTCTTCAGTTCTTGCCTAATATTGTTATAATTTGCCTTCCCCCAATTTAGTACCTTCACCTGAGGACTACTCTTATCCTTATCCACAAGTACCTTAAAACTTACGGAATTATGGTCACTGTTCCCGAAATGCTCCCCTACTGAAACTTCGACCACCTGGCCGGGCTCATTCCCCAATACCAGGTCCAGTACAGCCCCATCCCTAGTTGGACTATCTACATATTGTTTCAAGAAGCCCTCCTGGATGCTCCTTACAAATTCTGCCCCATCCAAGTCCCTAGCACTAAGTGAGTCCCAGTCAATATCGGAGAAGTTAAAATCACCCACCACGACAACCCTGTTTACCTTTACATCTTTCCAAAATCTGTCTACATATCTGCTCCTCTATCTCCCACTGGCTGTTGGGAGGCCTGTAGAAAACCCCCAACATAGTGACTGCACCCTTCCTATTCCTGAGCTCCACCCATATTGCCTCGCTGCATGACCCCTCTGAGATGTCCTCCCGCAGTACAGCTGTGATATTCTCCTTAACAAGTAATGCAACTCCCCCACCCCTTTTACATCCCCCTCTATCCTACCTGAAGCTTCTAAATCCTGGAACATTTAGCTGCCAATCCTGTCCTTCCCTCAACCAAGTCTCTGTAATAGCAACAACATCATAGTTCCAAGTACTAATCCAAGCTCTAAGTTCATCTGCCTTACCTGTTATACTTCTTGCATTGAAACAAATGCACTTCAGACCACCAGTCCCGCTGTGCTCAGCAACATCTCCCTGCCTGCTCTTCCTCTCAGTCTTACTGGCCTTATTTACTAGTTCCCCCTCATTTATTTCACCTGCTGTCCTACTGCTCTGGTTCCCACCCCCCTGCCCCACTAGTTTAAACCCTCCCGAGTGATGCTGGCAAACCTCGCAGCCAGGATATTTGTGCCCCTCCAGTTTAGATGCAACCCGTCCTTCTTGTACAGGTCCCACCTGTCCCTGAAGAGATCCCAATGGTCCAGATATCTGAAACCCTCCCTTCTACACCAGCTGTTCAGCCACGTGTTTAGCTGCACTATCCTCCTGTTTCTAGCCTCACTGGCACGTGGCACAGGGAGTAATCCAGAGATTACAACCCTAGAGGTCCTGTCTTTTAACTTTCTACCTAACTCCCTAAACTCCCCCTGCAGGACCTCGTCACTCTTCCTGCCTATGTCATTGGTACCGATGTGTACCACAACCTCTGGCTGTTCACCCTCCCCCTTCAGAATGCCCCCTGTCCGTTAAGAGACATCCTTGACCCTGGCACCAGGGAGGCAACATACCATCCTGGAGTCTCTTTCACGTCCACAGAAGCGCCTATCTGTGCCCCTGACTATAGAGTCCCCTATAACTATTGCTCTTCTGCGCTTTGTCCCTCCCTGAACAACAGTGCCAGCCAATTAAATAGAAATCCTGTTGAAAGAGTTTTCTTTCTCCAAGCTTCTAACACAGGCTGCTGATGCCAAGTTTCTGAGAAAACTTCAGCTCTTGCACATTATAGATGCCTGAATACCTTCAGATAATATGGCCTCAGTATTATTAAGCAGGCAGGTACTTACATCAAATCCTGGGCTGCCTGGTTCTCCATCTTTACCAGGTTTACCCTGTTTAAACAAAAATAGAAGAAATGTATTCAGGAAACAAATGTTTAAACAATGATAGCAGTACATAACAGGGAAAGGTTAACGACTGGCATGTAGTTTTTCTGATTGTGCATCATCCAAAGACACTTACACAATTGTATTGTTTTACGTTATATCAAACTGTATAGAAAAATATAAATGGCCATTTTACCCTGAAATTTTCCTTATTTTCTGCAGAGGAAATCATCCTTTGTTACATCATTACAGAACCAAAGTGATTATCGTTGAATTGGGTCTTGGGATGTTTTACTACACGAAATTAACACATTTCAAACCCGTGACCACTACAGCATAGAATAACAAGGCAACATCTGCTGGAGAGTGCATGTGAGTGGACATCAGTTAAGGACAGAGTCAAGTGTCAGCGTGATGTTAAAAAGTATGCTGACACTCAGGTCTAGGTCTTCCTGGTGTTTTGCCACCCATTGGGGAGTGTCAGCCCAGCAAGCAGCAGTCCAACACATTCTCCTGAACCACTTATCAGACACCCGCGCTAATGCACTCCGCCACCGAACCTAGCAGAGATCACAGTTCCCACTGAACAGACCCTTCAATTCACTATGAGCAACACCATAAGAGGTCCATTAGTGCACATACAATACTAAATAAATCAAACACTGGACTCAGTATGCCTCTGGAAAAAATAGGAACGTATGAAATAGCAGTAGGTTGAACGGTCCCCCAAGCCTGCTTCACCATTCAGGAATGTCATGGCTGATCTCCACTTTCCTACCTAATCCCCATATTCCTTGATTCCCCTAGATTCCAAAAATCTATCGATCCCAGTCTTGAATATATTCAACAACTGAGCATGCACAGCCCTCTGGGGTAGAGAATTCCAAAGATTCACAACCCTCTGAGTGAAGAAATTCCCCCTTATCTCAGTCCTAAATGGCCGACACCTTATCCCGAGACTCTGCCCCCTAGTTCTAGACTCTCCAGCCGGGGAATAGCCTCTCAGCATCTACCCCATCAAGCCCCATCAGAATCTTAAAAGTATCAGAGATCACATGTCATTCTTCTAAATTTATGAGAGTACTGCTCCATTCTACACAATCTCTCCTCATTGGACAACCGTCTTATCCCAGGAATCAATCTACTGAACATTTGCTGCACCATTTTCAAGGCAAGTATGTCCTTCCTTCGATGAGGAGACCAAAATTGTACACAGTACTCCAGGTGTGGTTTCACCAAAGCCCTGTACAATTGTAGCAAAGAACACAAAAATCCCTATTGCCTCAAACTTCCCAGTAACCAATGAACAGTTTATTCTTCTCAAGTATCCCTCTCTCAAACTTCCTTGTATTTACTCTTAGTCGACAATGTGCACCTCCCACCCCATTCCCAGCACCTCCTTGGCAGTGATTTCTTCAATATTGGTATAAATGTATAATACTGGAAGTGAAATAATTTAGGGATGAGATCCTCTCAAAAGCAGATAGGTCACAGCAAATGTAGAGGCCAGTGGGACAGCACTGGGCTTAACTACAAAGGAGCTACTTTGACATCATGCAACAACAACTTGCATTTATATAACATCGTTAACATAGTAGAACTTCCCAGGGCCCTTCACAGTAGCATTATCAAACTAAGTTTCACACTGTGCCACATAGGAGATATTAGGACAGGTTGGTCAAAGTGATAGGCTTTAAGGAGCATCTTAAAGGAGGTGAGAGAGGTAGCGAGGTGGAGAGGTATAGGGAGGCAATTCCCAAACTTCAGGCTCAGACAGCTGGAGGCACAGAGCCAATCGGTAAACAAGGAGAGGTAGCATGAATATGACTAAAGGCCTGCTCGGGCCTGCAAATGAGACCCAACCCGAGCCCGACAGAACCCCATCCGACCCCGAGCCCGACCAGCCCTAGTCCTTCTTTTTTTTTCTGCGCCAGACCCGACAATCAGTTAACTTACCTTCCATTTTTCACTTTGTTTCTTACCAGCACAAGCTTAAAATAACTGTAACAAAACCACCTTTAAAGTCCAAAAAGTAAATTAACATTAGTCACTTACCTGAGGTGGTGATACAGCGTGTCTATTCCGGCCTGACCTGACCTGAGCCCGAATGCCGGACCCGGAAGTGTGACCCAACCCAACCCGAACCCGACACATGTCATCGGGTCCCATCAAGTAGCAGGCCTTTAAATTGACTGCCACTTGACAGAATCTCATCACACAGAACAGATTTAAGCAAATCATAAAAGATTCATCTAGAATCATATTGGATTTTAAAATTGTCTAGTGCTAGTATCTTTTCCAAAAATGGCCAAGATACCAAGGGCTGGATTTTATGGGCCCCCGAGGCAGGGCCGGAGGCGGGTTGGGGGGCATGGGAGGGGGAATGGAGAATTGCAACAGGTGGCGGATGGCTTGTAGTGTCCCCATCGCCAAGTGATCTTACTGGGGGAGGAATAGGCTAACGAAGGCCTTCCCGCCCTGAGGGGTCAATTGAGGCCCTCAACTGGCCTATTAGTGGCCAACAATGGGCCTCTTCCCACTGCTGCTGGGATCTTACCAGCGGCAGTGGGGGTGGGGGGGTAGTGACGGCACCTCCACCATGTGGGGAAGACGCCTCCCTGCGAGCTTGGGCCGGGGGAGTCCCTCCTCTGTGGGCAATGCGTGGCTGACGGAGGATCCCCCTCCCCCCGGAAACCACTTCACCCCTCAGGATCCCCCTCCCCCTGCACTGCACGACCACCTCTTCACTACCCTCCCAACCCACCTTGCTGGGGCCTTCCAGACTGGCCCCAGCGGCTGCGCATCACCTACCTCGGTCTGGAGTTCAATTGCTGGGCCTGGGTCTGAGGCCTCTGCAGTACCGGCTTTGGCCACCATTCCTAGTGGCACTGCCATTACTGCTGAGCTACCAGCCCTCTAATTGGCCGGCAGCTTATAGAGGCGGGATCCCTGACTTTAAAGTGATCCCGGCTTGTGAAACTTTGATGGAAAAAGACTGGAGGGTTGCTCCTGGGGGCGGGGCGCAGGAAAAGGCAGAGGTGGAGTTCCCCTTACCTTTTCGGCCTGGCGCCAGAAGCCCCGCCTCCTACACAAAATCCAGTCCCAAATTCATCCAGGCTAGAAACTGCTGTCTATCATTTCTAACCCACCAGCACCAGCTAAGCAAGTAACCGCTCAACAGCTCTTCATACACTCCTGTTTGATTTTTCTTACTTACTCTCTTTCCTGGGTCTCCAGGCTCACCCTTCTCGCCTTTGCCACTAAAGCCAGAGGGACCCTGTAACAAATAGAATATGGACTAAGGGACAGACCGACAGCAATATTCAGGAGATGTTTTGTTTAATCTCTGTACACCATACTTACAGGAGAGCCTGGGAAACCCCTCTCCCCAGGTGTGCCAGGTGGCCCAATCTCACCCTAGCAAGAACAAAACAATGACAAATCTTTAGGCGTTGCCCACATGAACACTATTATTTGAAGAAAAAAGACAGACATTCTAAAGTACTTTCCAACCAATGGATTACATTTGAAGTGCAATCACTGTCATTACATAGGGAAATTCAGCAGCCAATTGTCGCACAGCAAGACTTCACAAACAGCACATTAATGAGTGACCAGATAATCTGTTTTTGGTGTTGTTGGCTGAGTGAGAAATGTTAGCTGGGACACCAGTGGATCTTTTACACCCACCTTAACAGGCAGATGAAGCCTTAGTTTAACAGTTCACCCGAAAGGCAGCATCTTCAAAACTGCTTAACTCCTTCAGTACGATTCTTAAATGGTGCACAAAGTCGGAAGATTTAGCGCTTTCTGTGCTGAAATTATTTTTACTGTCCATTGTATTCGAAACTAAGTTGAAAGATGTTGGCCCGGATTTTACAGAGCTCCCAACATTGGGCTTCTTGGAAGTGGGGGAGTGGGGGGGGGGGGGGTGTTGGAAGATTGTTCCAGCAGTGGCCGGCCACGGTGCCCGACGCAGGGACAGCCGGGTCCAATCTTCCCGACAGCGGTGAGGCTCCACGGCAGCCACACCCGCCGCTGGGTGACGGGACCAGGATTTAAATATTCAAATTACCACAATGCCTACAGTTGAACAAAATCAACTTCAATCTTACCGTCGAGCTGCAAACTTCTGAGCGGCAGCCGGTACTCCTGCACCTTCACTTTCAATTCTGGGGAAAGCAGGCGCCGTAGTGGTGGGGAAGGGGGGAACTTAAGATTTTTAACATGGGGGGAGGAAACGAGGTCAAATTTTCACCACTAGTGTAGGGGATGGTGAGAAAGGATGACCTCTGCATTTTGTTAAGTCTTGGGGGGGGGGTGAAAGTGAAGTGTGGAAGGTAAGTGTTTTGACGGGGGGGCGGGAAAGGGCAAATAATGAATTTTATTGTTATTGGGGGGTGGGAAACGGACGGCAGATTTCTGATCAGAACTGTGGGGGGGGCGGTATAACCTTAAAAATGTCAATTAGCTGGCTGCCCTTTAAAAATGCTGCCAAGCCTGCGCACAGGCAGCTGACGCCATTGCTGGCTTCGAAGAGCCCAGCCCTCCACATGATTGGGGGAGGGTGGCCCCACTGGGTCATTAGCATGGGCTGCCACGAGGAAGATCACATTGGCATGGCGGTGTGCGGCCTGCCATTTTCTCGCCCGCCGCCGGGAGCGGCAGTGGGTGCATAAAATCCAGCCCGTTGTCTCAATTAGTAAATGCACTTGCAAATCTGAAATGGAGACAGGGGTTGGGAAGATCCTAGCTTCATACCTGGCCTGGGCTAGATTTGACTTTGACACTCCTGTGATCAGGGCATGGGGCAGGGGGTGTCAGAGAAGGCTCCTGTGTCAAAGAGAAACTTTTTTCTTGTTTGCCTGCCATGAGGTGAATTCTTTCAATTGCCTCTCCCCAGGCAACAATCTGGAAGAAAGTATTTGTTGTCAACTCCTTTGCAGCTAGGTAGAAGCCCAGAGTGTATGGCAAGTGATGAAACAATTACCTTGTCTCCTTTCTGGAAATCTACACCAGGAGAATTCAGCTGTTCTAACTGTCCTGGGGGGCCTGGGGGACCCTGAAGACCTGGATCACCCTGGACAAGATAGACATGAAATTATTAAACAGAGTACAAGTATGGATCATACACCTGGCCTTTACCATTGACAGCCTACTATTAGAGCTACAGATAGATCAGTGGTAGAACATGTAAGTTTTTCAAATAAATGCTTTATGTAGGTTTTTGGGGACTTCTGTGGAAATCACTGTGTCGTCCCCAGCCCCCACACTAGCAGGTCATCAATAGACACTGCCACTGATTGCCTCTAGATTCACATCTCACTCCAGTAAGGAGAGGCACTTAACTGCAAGAACGGTGGAGTGCCTCGTCATCATCACCTACCTTTTCTGGCTCCCCAGCCTCCTGCAAGGTGACTTCCAGATCCTTGTCCCTGCTATCTGGGCAATTTTCACCAGCCATACCCTCAAGTTTGCATCCTTCCATTCTTCTGATCCCGAGTTACTGTTTAGCACCAGGAGTAGGCTTTCAGCCCTGAGGTTCCTGCCCTCTGCAACTCTATTGCACTGCAACTGCCTTAAAAAATAAACATTCTGAAAACCCATCGCCTCCAAGATGCCTTCACTCAACTGTTTAAAATTCCCTTACTTCCAGATTGGTGCCTAACTCTCCCTTTTTCAGGCTCCGAGGTCTTGTTTTATCCAAGAACTACTGTCTGACTGTAAGTTACTGTACCACAAGCAACCTCTCACATGTATGAACCATACTTGGCAAGGAACTACAGCTCATTTAGCCACAGACTATGAAGCAGGTATATTAATATTAATGACACCACATCACAATTACTAATAGAAAAAAATGAAGCATTGTGTTTACCTTCTCCCCTTTGGGTCCTTGGAAATTCAAACCCATGTTCCCCTATAGCAAAATGGAGAAAAGGAGAAGCAGTGAGTCTATGTAAACTTTCCTCAATTTAACAAAAAGTCTATTCTCCTTCAGCCATCTTACCTTTGGTCCAGGTTGACCGGGAGAACCAGGAGCACCCTGGAAAAAAATGAAGCACTTTTACGGTAAATGATTGTAACACGGTAAGGTCATAAAACCCAAATCAACAAACTGAATTCTGTCCTACAAGTGACCAAATATCACAGTTCAAAATGGATAATAGTGGGTACTTGTCAAACTTTGCCTTGCCCCAGCTACTCCTACAACTCCTCTTAATTGGAAAAGATGTGCAAGCTGCAGATATCTCCATCTTTGTTAATCCTAGAATTTGTGAACTAAATGTATCAACTAAGCTTGGCACAGAGGGAGTTCTTAATTTGCCCCAGCAGACTCCATCCCCGGCAATTACGTTAACTGCATTCCCACAACTGAAGTCCCACAACGGCGGCACAGTGGCGCAGTGGTTAGCAACGCAGCCTCACGGCTCCAGCGACCCGGGTTCAGTTCTGGGTCCCGCCTGTGTGGAGTTTGCAAGTTCTCCCTCTGACCGCGTAGGTTTCTACCGGGTGCTCCGGTTTCCTCCCACAGCCAAAGACTTACAGGTTGATAGGTAAATAGGCGATTGTAAATTGCCCCTAGTTGTAGGTAGGAGAATGGTGGGCAAGTGGTAGGGAATATGGGATTAATGTAGGATTAGTATAAATGGGTGGTTGTTGGTCGGCACAGACTCGGTGGGCCGAAGGGCCTGTTTCAGTGCTGTATCTCTCTATCTAACTAGATTTCTTGGCATGGCTGTACTCATTTCATATGTGCTGAGAATTGCACATCCAAAAGAGATCATTCTAAAGTGAGGGTGATCAGTCTTTGGTTGTACTTCGAAGAAATAAATGTGACCAATCACCAGTGATGAGGGATATGTACACAGGTGTAGGGGGTGAGTAGAGGGACAGTTTGAACTTTGCCACAACTTTACGTACCAGCTGACCTGGAGGACCAGCTGGGCCAATTGCGCCCGGCACCCCGATTACGCCTGGGGGACCCTGTGAAAGACAGAAATTTATTAGCTTTGCATCTCCATCCGATATTCATCACCTGAAACACTAATTCAGCAGACTGTACAAGTTCATGTTGCAAGGGTCGACATCAAACACTCAGGAGTCAGGTTTACTACCACTTAGTCACAGAGTAACATAGCTTCTCATCTACCTTAACTATTGGAGAAGATTTCTTCTGGTTTTAACAACATCGTAAGCGATGGGAAGGGACAGAAGGGAGACAGAAGTAAATGGCTGGGGTCTGAAGCAGTAGCTGAAATAGGCATGTGAATGGATGCAGAAGAAATTCAGGTTAGACATGTACTGTTTGTAAACAGAGGATATGAGAGAGTCCAATAGTGAAGTTAAAAGGTCCTTTGTTGGGATGAATTTGACTTGTAGTTCGGGTGGAGTCAACTTGGTGCAGCGACAAACCAATGTCTGGCTTCAGAGACAGTGAATGCCATGTACTGACCAGTTTACTGGAAATATTAGCCTGAGGAAAATATCAAAGTACTTTAAAGCACCATTTTAACTCTGCATGGGAATGATCGGACAGGCAGAGTATGGGCAAGTTGCAAACCTGGACTTTGGCAGCGTGAGGCCTGTAGGGAGAAGCAGAATGTGGGGACAGGAGGCTGCTGTGGGGACTGAAGGAGCAGTTCTTGGCACTCAGGCAAGTCCCAAGGAAAGAGGTTTCGGGAAGACTGCGCGATTTTATAGAAGGGGGCTCCTCTTAGCCCAAGAAAAGTTTTTTAAAAATTAAAAAGTCGTCTTTGAGCCTCCTCTGTCCCCAAGTGCCCCTTCATCTGGTTCAAAAGCTTCCCCACTCAATACATGGTTAAAATAGCAGTTGGGCTCCAATGACATTTTTGGAGCTTGATCTGCATATTTAAAAGGACCCAGCCGGTTTCCTTAGATGTCGTTCCCATCTGCACACATGAGCAGGTTAAAATTGAAGACTGTGGGAAGGGAGTGGGATGTCGATGAGTAAATCTCCCGGGTGATTTTAATTGCCTGGTCTCTCTGCTTGGTTTCTTCTGAGCTAGCAGGCTTACAATCATCCTCTCCTCTCAACCTCCGAGCAGCCCTCCCTACTGCCGCTAAAGAGAATGTCCACAGCGCATGCAGGCTCCACAGTGGCTACACAGAGTAACAAAATCCTGGTATACATATGTACATTGATTGTCCAAGGCACACGCACAGCAAGTCTCCCTTCAGTGCAAGGTATACACGACAGTTTTTGCCCCGAGTGCAGCTAATGGTTGCAAACCAAAGAGGAATTCTTGCAATAATAATCACATTCAGGCCTGATCTGACAACAGGTCTCCATCCTGAAATGATAACATATTTTATCTTTCAATCTGATGAAAGGTCATCGACCTGAAACGCTAACTCTGTTTCCTACTCCGCAGATGCTGCCAGACCTGCTGAGTATTTCCAACATTTTCAGTTTATTGTTTCAGACTTCCAACAATCAGTTTTTCTTTGTATTTCTTTTCTCTCTCACTGCTTCCAGTTTCAGAATAGGTCCTAGTTACATCTTAAAGTTCCAATGGCTTTGTCAGACCATACACTGAGGTTGCCTACTTCAGATCATTCCTGTCCAAGTAATGCAGAGAGGAACCTAACACGACACATGCAACCAGTATGGAAATACAACTATTACACACACAAATCAGATAGAAGCTCCCATTTCACCCAGGGACATTGCTAAATTTTTATAGTTTTAATAAGCCACTATTTTTATTTAACTGGTCCCGCTGAGCATCAAGACCCTTTGTTTACCTTTCCATAGCACCTGTCTGCACTGAAAGTAGTAACATTTTACCATGTTTTAAAACCCCTTCATCACTCTAAATGCAAAATTCACAAAACATCTGCCTCCACGAGACACTGTGTATTCAAATTGTTGGCTTGAATGAGAGAAATCTCCTTTAAATCAATCTTTTTTGTTAATAGTTTGACCTTTAAGAGTTACCTTTTGTGGTGATGTTCCGTCTCGTAACACACAAATGATCAATCACATACATGTCCACATAAACACACAGGAACATGCACTGAAAGCCACTTGAAAACTTATCTAGAGAACAAAGACAAGTGACTCTGCTACTTACTGGCGTTCCAGGGTAACCGGGTAATCCTGGATCTCCTTTTTGCCCTGGCAACTGCGATGACAACACCACGCCTGGGTCACCCTAATGCAGGGGAAACGCAAAAAGAGAAGTGATTAAAATGAATTGGAATCTAACAGTACAAACAAACAAGAAACAAATGAACAATTCACTGTTTTAGACCTTACCTTTTGGCCTGGAAGCCCAGGAGGACCCTGCAAAAGGAAAAAGATGTTCATCAAAATATAAAAGTGCCCTTGACTCAAGAGAAGTTTTTTTTTCCTCAACTGCCGTAGCATTTTATTCACTTTCTTGGTACTTGCTTGCCATTGATTTTTGCAAACAATACTCAGCTGTTTTTGAGCTTTCTTTTCCTCCCAATTTTCATCCTTTCTTTGTTGCTGGCAATGACTCTCACTGGGGTGAGTATGGATTGACAGGTAGACACACACACGCAGACATATACACACACAGATGTATACGGACACGCACACACAGATGCGCACACATCAGACACGTACACAATCCTCTCAGGGCACACTGATAACAATTGGCACTGGGGACCCTTTCTCCCCTTAACTAGCTCATGGGTTGTGAAGGCAATTGTAAATCCACAAGCTGTAAACACATTGAAATAAACACATTAATGCATTGGAACAGCAGAATGCAGGACAATTTGTTTGTCAGGACAATTGTTAGGACCTTACAATCCTTCTTGGTGTGGAGTTACTGATCTCAGCTCTGTAGGAAGCAGCAAGCAGAGACCCCAAGCAAGGGGCAAATTGTCAGATGTCACCTGAGGCTGACCTGGCACATGTCCTAGTGACTGATTTCACAGCAACATGGGTAAGGCTGGTCACATCTGTCTGATCTATTACCCAGAGAAGCAAGAAATATATTTGGGTGAGAAAATATCTCCAAGAAAGCTAAATCTGCCTGCCACAAAATAATTTAAAAAGTACTAAGCTGCACTTAGGAGTTCCACCACTTCAGGGAGTGGCAGATTCCCCCAGACAGACTGGCAAACAGGGCATACAGGTGCTGTGTTGAGCCACACACATATCCACTCTTTATATAGGTCTTCAAACCCTGGTTGAGGTGGGCAGACAGACACCCTGTTCCCAGTTGTTTTTTATCAGGATTTAGGGCAAGAGGTAGGAGGTTTAGAGGTGATTCAAGGGGAATTATTTTTTACCCAGAAGGTGGTGGGGATTTGGAACTCTCCGCCTGAAAGGGTGGCAGAGGCAGAAATCTTTATAATAGCACCGTAACCTGCAAGGCTGCGGGCCAAAAGCTGGAAAGTGGGATTAGGCTGGAAGGCTACTTGTTGGCCCCCAAATTAAACAATTTGTACAACCATTCTCTACCATTCTGTTTGATCAATACCTAAAGCTGGTTATATTATGGGTCCCCAGCCAACACACCCCAAGTGCAGCGACGAAATCTAAAATTTATTAAAGAGGTAAATGGATGTATTTCAGATGGGTGGCACATGGGTAGTGATGTTTGCTGATGAAACCAAATTAGGAGACACGGCAAACTCTAAAGAAGAAAGCAGGAGATTGGAGAAGGACGCAGTTTAGCGGAGTGGGCCTACAGATGGCAGATCCAGAAAAATGGGGCTGTTTCCTCTCCCCATCCCCAACCAGGTGGGTGCAGAATACACCAAAGGGAACACTATCTGAGGTAACGTCTACCTGCCTGGATTTAAATTGGTCGAACGTTTCCCAGCGTAGGCCCATCCCCTGGCAGAGTCTAGCACCTGGAAATAGGCGGAGAGCAGCGGATGTTGGCTGCTGAGGCCTGCAGCCTTGGTAAAGGCGAAGGGAAGAGTCACTGGAATACCATAGCTCTAAAGAAAGGCTTGAAAAATTAGAGTTTTTCCCACTGATACAGGGATGATGAAATGGAATCTAGTCGAGCTTTTCAGTATCTCTGCCCCTCAGCACTTTGCAGGTTTGAATCAACTCTCTATATTAGATGAATATTGGTATTAACGGGATTGTAGCCATGACCACTAGCAGCCACCCGATTAATGCATAAAAACAAACAAACAGAACAGAGCCATGTTAACATGCAATTATCTTATTACAACAGTGTAGATTATGTTTGTTTCACTTACCGGACGACCTTGTGCTCCAGGAATTCCAGAACCACCTGGATAGCCTCGTTCTCCCTGTGCGACAGAAACAAAGATTCATGGACATTTGAAAATATTTAAAAGTCAAAATAAAAAGAATTAAAACTACTTGAGAAGAACATACCTTTGTTCCATTGCAACCTGGGATGCCTGGAGGACCTGAAGGCCCATCTTGACCCGGTAACCCCTTTAAAGTAAAAGGGAGAGTAAATAAATGTTACATCTTCATTACAAATAAAAAGAAGAGGGGATGTAAAAGAGGAAAAGGGTATATTTTCAAACAAGCCTAGAACATTTTTCGTTCAATGTTTTGTATATGTTTATTTTTCACTGAGGGACGGCGGGCAAAGAACCGAACACTGTTAACTGATGACATAGGTCAAAGGGCATGAACACACGTGTAGAGGGGCGCAGTCACCCAGATGGAGAGGACAGGCTCACATACATTTGAACAAAGTTATACTTTATAGTCAAAATAAGCACTCCCAATGGCTTATTTGGTATATGCGTATGTGGGGCTACCCCAGATTGGAAGGCCATGGTTTTGATATGAGCGGTATGCTGAGGCAACCACTCTCACTGGGCAACCTCTTGACTTGAGCACCCCTGGTTTAGGAAGGGTATATGAAAGAAACAAATATCATTCGGATTTCTATCCTATTGGAAGAGTGTGTGTATCTGATTGTCAGGTGAGGAGAGGATTGGATGACGTGCCTTTCCATAGAGCAGCCTACTGATACTGAGCGACTCGATTCCACAAAGAAGAACAGACACAAATAAAATGGCTCTACAAATCTGCTACTAGGATAAGGGAAACAAATTTGCCATTGCAAATGCTGGGAGAAAATTTATAGATGCTGGACTCCTGGAATACAAAACAGTGGCAGTATAAAAGTAGCCCAAGCTTCTGGTTTCCTGTTGCTTTTACCCTATGAGAACCTTAGCTGAAGGACCCAGAGCTCCATTGTTCAGTCCAGCACCAGGGTTGAATAGAGGCAGCAGAGGAGTGCATGAGCCAGTATTGATTAGGGTAGGTCTAGGCTAGATTTAAAAAGCCTGAAGAATGCAGCAGGGAGGGGAAACTGAAAGTGGATCGAAGTTCCACAGTTTTGAGGTCTGAGGAAAATTCGAGACAGAACTGTGCAACGAGTCTTGAATTCAACACGGGAGAAATTTTTTAAAATATACTCAGGGCTTAGGAACATAGAAAAGGGAAGGCCAGAGGATATGGGGCTGGCTGTGAGTAAACCAAAGTAATGCTCTGTTCATTTTTCTGATCATTCCTATGTGTAACTTCATTTGAGTTTAATTTTACGAAAAGTATTTCTTTTCAATCAATGTGAAAAGCACACCATTAGACTTAGCAGATATTTCTAAAAAAGGTTGCTGAAGTATGATGCTAAAATAGTTAATACTTACCGGAACACCAGGGGTTCCGGGAAAGCCTGGGAGACCTGGGGGCCCCTGTCAAACCATGAAACAAAGATGAAGTTAACAGGAACAAACATATACCGGTGTCACTTTGATAGCCTGCTCTATAATCACATGGCTAGTTAAGAGACAGAAAATTATCAGTTGTATCCGAGTCATAGGAGCATAGGAATATAGGAAGAGGAGTAGGCCATTCAGCCCCTCGAGCCTGTCCAACCATTCAATGAGATCATGGCTGATCCGCGGCTTAACTCCATATACCTGCCTTTGGCTCATATTCCTTAATATCTTTGTTTAACAAAAATCTATCTATCTCAGATTTCAAATTAACAACTGTTCTAGCTTCAACTGCTATTCGTGGGAGACAGTTCCAAACCTCTACCACCCTTTGCGTGAAAAAGTGCTTCCTAACATCTCTCCTGAACGTTCTGGTCCTAATTTCTAGACTATGCCCCCTAGTTTTAGAATCGCCAACCAGTGGAAATAGTTTATCTTTATATAGCCTGTCTTTTCCTGTTAATATCTTGAAGACTTCGATCAGATCACCCCTTAACCATTTAAATTCTAGCGAAAACAGGCCAAATTTGTGTAATCTCTCCTCGTAACTTAACCCCTGTAGTCCAGGTATCATTCTTGTAAAGCTACGCTGCACTCCCTCCAAGGCCAATATATCCTTCCTAAGGTGTGGTGCCCAGAACTGCTCACAGTACTCCAAGTGGGGTCTAACCAGGGTTTTGTACAGCTGCAGCATAACCTCTGTGTCTTTATACTTCAATCCTCTAGATATAAAGGCTAGTATTCCATTAGCCTTTTTGATTATTTTCTGTACTTGCTCGTGGCATTTTAAAGATTTATGCACCTGAACCCCCAAGTCTCTTTGGACATCCACTGTACTTAACCTCTTCCCATTTTGAAAGTACCCTGCTCTATCCTTTTTTGGTCCAAAATGGATAATCCCACACTTGCCCACATTGAAATCCATCTGCCACAGTTTTGCCCACTCACCTAGTCTGTCAATATCACTTTGTAATTTTATGCTATCATCTAGTCTGTCTACAATGCCGCCTAACTTAGTATCAGCAGCAAATTTGGATATATGACTTACTATGCCATCATCCAAGTCGTTAATGAATAATGTGAATAAATGAGGCCCCAACACAGATCCCTGTGGGACACCACGAGTCACATCCTGTCAATTGGAGTACTTACCCATTATCCCCACTCTCTGTCACCTACCACTCAACCAACTTCCTAACCATGTCAATAATTTGCCCTCAACTCCATGGGCTTCTACCTTAGTTAACAGTCACTTATGTGGGACTTAATTAAATGCCTTCTGGAACAAAGAACAAAGAACAGTACAGCACAGGAACAGGCCATTCGGCCCTCCAAGCCTGCGCTGATCTTGATGCCTGCCTAAACTAACACCTTCTGCACTTCCGGGGCCCATATCCCTCTTATTCCCTTCCTATTCATATATTTGTCAAGATGTCTCTTAAACGTCACTATCGTATCTGCTTCCACCACCTCCCCTGGCAGCAAGTTCCAGGCACTCACCACCCTCTGTGTAAAAAACTTGCCTCGCACATCCCCTCTAAACTTTGCCCCTCGCACCTTAAATCTATGTCCCCTAGTAACTGACTCTTCCACTCTGGGAAAAAGCTTCTGACTATCCACTCTGTCCATGCCGCTCATAACTTTGTAAACCTCTATCATGTCACCCCTCCACCTCTGTCGTTCCAGTGAAAACAATCCGAGTTTTTCCAACCTCTCCTCATAACTAATGCCCTCCAGACCAGGCAACGTCCTGGTAAATCTCCTCTGTACCCTCTCCAAAGCCTCCACGTCCTTCTGGTAGTGTGGTGACCAGAATTGCATGCAATATTCTCAGTGTGGCCTAACTAAGGTTCTGTACAGCTGCAACATGACTTGCCAATTTTTATACTCTATGCCCCGATCGATGAAGGCAAGCATGCCGTATGTCTTCTTGACTACCTTATCCACCTGCGTTGCCACTTTCAGTGACCTGTGGACCTGTACGCCCAGATCTCTCTGCCTGTCAATACTCCTAAGGGTTCTGCCATTTACTGTATACCTCCCACCTGCATTAGACCTTCCAAAATGCATTACCTCACATTTGTCCGGATTAAACTCCATCTGCCATGTCTCCGCCCAAGTCTCCAACCGATCTATATCCTGCTGCATCCTCTGATAATCCTCATCATTATCCGCAACTCCACCAACCTTTTTGTCGTCCGCAAACTTACTAATCAGACCAGCTACATTTTCCTCCAAATCATTTATATATACTACAAAGGTCCCAGCACTGATCCCTGTGGAACACCACTAGTCATATCCCTCCATTCAGAAAAACACCCATCCACTGTTACCCTCTGTCTTCTGTGACTGAGCCAGTTCTGTATCCATCTTGCCAGCTCCCCTCTGATCCCGTGTGACTTCACCTTTTGCACCAGTCTGCCGTGCGGGACCTTGTCAAAGGCTTTACTAAAGTCCATATAGACAACATCCACCGCCCTTCCCTCATCAATCATCTTCGTCACTTCCTCAAAAAACTCAATCAAATTAGTAAGACACGACCTCCCCTTCACAAAACCATGCTGCCTCTCGCTAATAAGTTCGTTTGTTTCCAAATGGTAGTAAATCCTGTCCCGAAGAATCCTCTCTAATAGTTTCCCTACCACTGACGTAAGGCTCACCGGCCTATAATTTCCTGGATTATCCTTACCACCCTTCTTAAACAAAGGAACAACATTGGCTATTCTCCAGTCCTCTGGGACCTCACCTGTAGCCAATGAGGATGCAAAGATTTCTGTCAAGGCCCCAGCAATTTCTTCCCTTGCCTCCCTCAGTCCATATAAATATTCCCCTGTCCACTACCTTAGTCACCTCTTCAAAAACTTCAATGAGATTTGTGAGGCATGACCTTCCCGTCATGAATCCATGCTGGCTGTCCCTGATTAACTGAAATTTTTCTCGGTGTTCAGTCACCCTATCCTTGAATTTAGACTCCAGCAACTTCCCCAGCACAGATGTCAGGCTTACTGGTCTATAATTTCCTTGGTTCCCCCTTTCACTCTTCTTAAAAAGTAAAGTGACATGTGCAACTTTCCAATCCAGAGGGACCACTCCTGAATCTAGGGAACGCTGAAAGACTATAGTTAGGGCATCTACAATGTGCTCCCCTACTTCCTTTAACATCCTCGGATGGAAACCGTCAGGTCCTGGGGATTTCTCACTCTTTAGTTCCATAAATTTCCTTGTTACTGATGTTTTACTTACGTTAATTGTATTAAGTCCTTGTCCCCTATCGGCTATTAATTTTTTCGGGACTTCCGGCAAGTTATCCTCCTTTTCAACTGTAAATACTGAGGCAAAGTAATTGTTCAACATGTCTGCCATTTCCCCATTATTAATGACAATATCTCCAGTTTCAGCTTTTAGTGGGCATACATTGCTCTTGACCACCCATTTTCCCTTTATGTAACTATAAAATTTCTTCTTATTGATTTTGATGTCCCTTGCCAGTTTTCTTTCATAATCTCTTTTAGTCGCTCTTATAAAGCTGCTTTGTGACCCTTTGCTGGTCTTTGTATCGATCCCATTCGGCCGGATCTGTGCTGTGTTTTGCATTTTTGTAAGCCATTTCTTTTTGCTTTATGCTATCCCTAATCTCTTTAATTGTCCATTGCTGTTTTTTCTGCGAAGTGGAGCTTTTTCCTCTCAGGGGTATATACTCGCTCTGTATTTCATTAAATGTTTCTTTAAATATTCTCCACTGTTCTTCAGTTATTTGACCCATTAACAGATCTTCCCAGTTTACCGTGGACTGTCTCTGACTGATCCCGGTAAAGTCAGCCTTACCCAAGTCTAAAATTCTAGTAGCTGATTCGTGCTTTTCACTTTCAAACGCTACCTTGAATTCGATCATGTTGTGATCATTATTTGATAAATGTTCACGCACAGTTAGGCTACTAATTAAATTTGGCTCTTTACTCATAACTAAATTTAATATTGCCTGTCCCCTTGTTACATCTAGGACATATTGCTGCAGGAAACTATCCCGGACACATTCCAGAAATTCACTACCTTTCTGACAGGTACTAGTCTGCCTCTCCCAATCTTTGTGTAAGTTAAAATCCCCCATTAATACTACTCTGCCTTTGTTACACACTTGCCTAATTTGTGCATTTATACAATCTAACACCTCAGAACTGCTACCAGGGGGTCTATACACTACACCTATTACAGTTTTAGATCCTTTTCTGTTCCTCAATTCCACCCATAAAGTCTCCACTGGATGCTTTCCCCTCATTATATCCTCCCTCACCAATGAGATGATATTATTTCTAATAAGTAAGGCTACTCCACCCCCTCTGCCATTTTCCCTGTCCCTCCTGTAAACTTTATAACCAGGTATATTTAATTCCCAGTCCCGACCATCCTGCAGCCATGTCTCCACAATGGCCACCACATCATAATCTTCCATTTGAATTTGCGCCTGCAGCTCCTCTAGTTTATTCCTTACACTCCGTGCATTTGTATATAGAACTCTTATTTGGGCTATACCCCCTAACCTGTCCCTCAGCACTGATGCTTTATTCGCCTGTTTATTATTTCTCTCTTCTGGTTTAACCAGTATACTTTTTGCAGTTTGGTAACAATCAGCCTCACCACTAACCTGCACTCCTACCTTCTCCTTTAACTTCCTGTTCTTCCATGCAACTGAACTCTCCCCCCCACTATTTAGTTTAAAGTTTTAGTCACTTGGTTACAAAGTGCAATGTCTCTTCTGGTCAGATAAGGATGTGTCCTCAACTTTGTAGTCATTTCCTTGGGGGTATCACCGTCAGTGTGGCTTAGCCACAAACTCAGTCACATTCCTTACGGAAAATAACGTACCCAGCTTTCAAAATGTGAACAAGTTGCCTCTACTGTTTGGTGTATTGAAATCTTAAAGGGGCCAGTTCCAACTCATACCCGACATTCACAGAGGGGGCACCATCAGCTGATATCAGCAGTTAACAGAGGGGGCACTATCAGCTCATACCAAAATTACACAAAGGGAGAAAGGAACCACAAGATTACACTAATGGTTCACTAAAGGATAACTCAAAGGATACAAAAGTACATTCACGAAGAGAGTATCTCAGAGAAAGGCAACCCATTTACAAAAAGAGTTGATCCAGAGTACACACCATCCATATGTGGGAAAGCAGAGCACTTATCCAGACATTCAGAACATACCAGAATTTCACAGGCTTTGTAAATATCAAAGTCAATGTTCTCCCCTCAGACAGCTGACCCTGTATCACACACTGACCTTCCATTGCTCACCCATCAGAGTGAGGCAGTGACACTCTCCCAACATACCAGAACTGAACTGCACTCTTTCAAGTCCCCATGGAGGTCAGAGAGGCACCTACTCTTGGCCTCTGCTTAATAGGTCAGCAGGAGTGAGGAACACAATCTGGGAGAACACAGGCACAAACCAATGTTTCATCTACCCACAATAACAGGCACTGAAACACCTCTAGTCTCTTTTCACTAGAAAACACAACTGACAGTTGCATAAAGATGCCTGCGTGCGCCTTACTGTTCTGTTTTCCCTGTGGCTGAGGGGCATTTTTTTTGACCTGTTACTGGATCTACGTCGAGCAGGACAGGGTGTCTAATGTCAGTGTAACATGCTGGGTGGTAGGTATTAAACTGATGTTAACCACAGATAATGTCGAGTAGCACAACAGCCCATCAGGCAATCGCCAAGTCCTATCGCTTGTTTCAAAATCTTTGTCACATCGACTGATGGAAAGCCCGTGAATTGGAACAGTAAATGCACACTGACCTAATGCAAACGTGTTGCACGATTACTGCCAAGGAGCTCCACGTCACGCAGGTTTGCAAAGGATTCCAATGTGAAAGGTTTATGCTGGCTTGTTCTGACACAGCAGGTGCAGGCACTGTGTCAAGATGCAAGGCCTACCTCTACCGTAAGCAGCAGAGCGTTTTCGCGCAAACATAACGTGGTAGAAATGCGTCAGGGCACAACAGGCGGTGTGGCACATGTCACCTGCCCCACCTGACATGCGCCTCTACAATGGAACTGTATATCGAGTGGGACGTATAACTTGACCGATGAGATGCCGCCCACTTTGCATTACTGAGATGAATTTCGATGCCAACTTGTTTAAATTGGCATCACTCAGAGGTCACCTTCTCCTGGGCCTCAATAACTTACCCTTATTCCTTTAGGTCCTGGAAACCCAGGTGGTCCAGTATCACCCTGAGGGAAAAAAAAAGAGAAAATTAAAACACTTTTTGGTGCACAGATTGAATCCACCGCATGTCTCAAGCTTTTAGCTGATGCAGGCTTGCGGAGGGCAGGATCAGGCTCGGTTTTGAGGCCTAGAAGGCAGCTGACACTTGCCACCCAGGCTCTCGCATGAAGAATGGCCGCTGAGGCAAGGTGCCAGAGAGCTGGCAGGACCTGCGGAAACAACATCAGTCCACCCCCTTCAGAAGATGATGGGAAACAATGACAAGACATCAGTTCACTGTGCATGCCGGAGATAAAACATTTTAAAAACAAAAATCACAACTCTTCAGAAAGTGTTTCCATTTGGTCATATCAGAAATCAAACTCATGTGTACTCATTGACACTTAAGAGATCGCACTCGCGCCTTCCAGCAGAAGAACATGAGGCAACGCCATTGCGGCAACTGCTCAGTGCACCTGGAATAGTTTCCGTGGCAACTAATATAATCAGGGAAGGCCAGGATCTTGGGTAAGATTTTCATGTCAGGAATAATGGGAAAATTATTTGAAAGATCAAATTGGAATCAAATCTACGAATCTGTAGACAACAAATTCAGTGTATAGACAGAAAATTCTTGCTTCAATGCAATAAACAGCTGACGAAAGCAGACATGGTGCTGAGTGAGAGCCCAGGGGCGTCAGTTAGTTTACTACTTTGCTAAAAAGTCTGCCCAGTGAATATCAAATTTTCAGTGATGTGATAACTAAAAAAAAGCTTGCTTACATTTCCCACATAGAATCCTACCGCACAGGAGGAGGCCATTCGGCCCATCGTGTCTGTAGTACTCTTTGGTTGAGTTATCCAATTAGGCCCACTCTCCTGCTCTTTCCCCACAGCCCTGTAAATTTTCACCCCCTTCAATTGTCCGATTCCCTTCTGAAAGTTACAATTGGATCTGCTTCCACCAGCCCTTTATGGAGAGCTTTCTAGTTCAGAACAACTCGCTGTGTAAAATGCACAATGAGGTAAGTAAATCAAACTGTGTGTTTGTAAAACTGGCCCCAATTGAAACTTTGAGCTTAGTCTAAAAAAATTGGGCTGGAATTGCCTCCATCAATTCCTCCAGGATTGTCTATTGAGATGAAGTGCGACAGTATATTGGCTCCTCCTACCTTTATACCCCTCAGTCCAGGTGGCCCCTCCGGTCCTGGGAAGCCGGGCAAACCGATGTGGCCTTCCAGACCTGGCAGGCCTCTCACACCCTGGAAGAGGCAGAAAGAAAACTCACTATAAAGATAAAACACAGGCACAGCTATCCGTTTCATAATGGAATCTGAAACACAAACAGCTAATTACACAGTAACATAAAAACTAGACATTATTTTATTCAGAATTTCTTCTGGTATTTGAGTCCCAATTGCAGTGCCACCCGGTGGTCATGTTCCAACAAGGCAGCAGCATTGAGATAATTCACGTGAGACTTGTTCTTGGAGGCTGTGACTGCAGCAATACATTTGGAGGAGTGAATGTTACCACCAAGTTGTAGCTCTGACCTAGTTCGAAGTCCGTGCACTTTGTCTTTGTGGAAGAGGAGGAATCAAGGAATTTGCACTGTATACATGACCTGATATTCAGGAGATGAAATCTCCCCTCTCTTTATAAAACCCTGCCTGCAGCCCAGTGGGTGGATGACCCACTCTTCACCTGGCTGCTAGGAGACAACAGAGACCTATGACACCAGCCAGTTGCGTCTTCTCCCTCCAAGGCAGTGACTGTGATTTAGAACTCAACCAGGGAGGGGAAGAGACTGCAAATTGATGCGGTGAATATATACATAGGTACAAATATTTCCCACATCACTCTACTAATAAGTTTCAGAGAAACAGTGAGGTATAAAGTTCTCTGAAGTGGTAGCGAGCAAGCTACCCATTTGCACTTCCACCCGATTTACTTTTCGAGCGACTTCAAAAGACTGTCGCTCTCCAACACCTTTCCACCATTGTCTACCTCAGTGGGACTGCCCTTGCTTGATTCTGCTTTTACAATGTCAGCTAGCATGGGGCCAGGGAGGGACGATGGGTGGTCAGCAGTTTAGTGGGAATGGGATTGAGGGAAGAGGAGGTGGCTCTCACTGACTGGATGAGCTCAGAGAGGGCATCGGGGAGATGGGGAGAAACTAGAAAAAGACATGGCTTCAGGGCTGAGATGGAGTGGGAGGGAGCCTGGGGTGAGGTTTGACTTGGTGGGCAAGTTGACTGAACAGATGGTCTCAATCATAGTGATGGTCCATAAGCTCCTGAAACTGACTGATGGAGGTGAGAGTGAAGGGGTCGAGAAGGGTTCAAGGAAACGGTTAGTGCTGGAGAAAAGAAGACAGGGTAATTTTGACTGTCTAGGCTGATCCTGCAGAAGTGGTGACTTTCAGCTGAGCAGAGCACTTGCTGTGACCCAGCCCAAACTAGAGATGTACAGCTAAACCCAAAACGTGCCAAATACACTCAAGCCTGCATTCACTGCAGTTGAGGGAGCGAAAAGGGGGCTATACCAGGAGAGGCAACCAGGGTGGGAGACAGTAAAAGTCTTACTGAAGGGCATCACTTGTGGAGAAGAAGGTGCGGTTGAGCAGATCGACGCCTGCAGAAGTATCCTGGTGACTGGAGGTTGAAATGCTAGGCAGTTTGCAGCACTAAAATGCTGTTATATGTGAGTTGGAACAAGAGTTTCTTTTCCAGGAGCGAATGCAGAGAGAAATGAAATCACAAGAGGGTGGGTAGGGCGATGGGGAGGGTGGGGGGGGGGGTGGTGGTGGTGAATGATACAAGGAAGTGGTCAGAGATGTCTGCGATCAAGACTAGGTCAGTTGAAAGGCCATGTGAAATGGAGTGGTCAGGAGGGTGGGTAGGAGAGTTAATATGGAGGGAGAGATTTAGAGAGGACAGAATGTCTTCTATAGGCATATAAATAGTAAAAAGAGGGTGGGGCCTGGATGAAAAAGGTGTTCTACGGATGGAGGCAGAGGGCATGGCTAAGATACTAAATGTATACTTTGCATCTGTCTTTACCAAAGAAGAAGATGCTGCCCAAGTCATAGTGAAAAGGGAAGTAGTTCAGACACTGGATGGGCTAAAGATTGATAAACAGGAGGTATTAGAAAGGCTGGCTCTACATAAAGTTGATAAATCACCAGGACTGGATCAGATGCATCCGAGGATGCTGAGGGAAGTGAGGGTGGAAATTGCAAAGTCACTGGCCATAATTTTCCAATCATCCTCAGATACAGGGGTGGTGCCAGAGGACTGGAGAATTGCAAATGTTACACCCTTGTTCAAAAAGGGTGTAAGGATAAACCCAGCAATGACAGCCAGTCAGTTTAACCTCAGTGGTGGCAAAGTCTTTAGAAACGACAATTCAGGATAAAATTAACAGTCACTTGAACGAATATGGGTTAGTAGAGGAAAACCAGTAAGGATTTGTTAAAGGTAAATTGTGTTTAACTAATTTGATTGAGTTTTTTTGATGAAGTAACAGAGAGGGCTGATGAGGGTAATGCCATTGATGTGGTGTATATGGACTTCTGAAAGGCATTTGATGAAGTGCCACATAACAGGCTTGTCAGCAAACTTGAAGCGCATGGAATGAAAGGGACAGTGGTAGCATGGATACAAAGTTGGTTGAGTGACAGGAAACAGAGTAGATGTGAACGGGTGTTTCTCGGACTGGAGAATGTTACATAGTGGGGTTCCCCAGGGATCGGTACTAGGGCCACTGCTTTTCTTGATATATATTAATGACCTTGACCTGGGTGTGCAGGACACAATGTCAAAATTGAGATGATGCAAAAGTTAGAAGCATTGTGAACTGTCTGGAGGATAGAAAAGACAGGCTGTAATGGGCAGACTTGTGGCAGATGAAATTGACTGCTGAGAAATGTGAAGTGATATGTTTTGGTAGAAAGAACAAGGAAAGGTAATATAAAATAACTGGCACAATTCTAAAGAGGGTGCGAGAGCAGAGGGTCCTGGGGGTGTCTGTGTACAAATAGAAACATAGGAGCAGGAGTAGGGCATTTGGCCCTTCGAGCCTGCTCCGCCATTCAATACGATCATGGCTGATCGTCCAAACTCAGTAACCTGTTTGCCCACAAACGCCAAACTGTCAATTTAGGCAGGGCAGGTTCTAGAAAGTACAGCCAGGGGGACAGAATTCTGTAAGGGACACACGGCCAGGGCGACGGACCTCAGTGAGGGACATACGGCCAGGGAGGGCAGAGTTCAGTGCGGGACATACGGCCAGGGGGACAGAGTTCAGTGAGGGACATAGGGCCGGGGGACAGAGTTCAGTGAGGGACATAGGGCAGTGAGAGATATAGAGCCAGGGGGACAGAGTTCAGTGAGGGACATAGGGCCAGGGGGACAGAGTTCAGTGAAGGACATAGGGCCAGGGGGACAGAGTTCAGTGAGGGACATAGGGCCAGGGGAACAGAGGGCCAGGGGGACAGATGTCAGTGAGGGACATAGGGCCAGGGGGACAGATGTCAGTGAGGGACATAGGGCCAGGGGGACAGATGTCAGTGAGGGCTAGGGGGACAGAGTTCAGTGAGGGACATAGGGCCAGGGGGACAGAGTTCAGTGAGGGACATACGGTCAGGGGGACAGAGTTCAGTGAGGGACATACGGCCAGGGGGACAGATGTCAGTGAGGGACAGACGGCCAAGGGGACAGATGTCAGTGAGGGACATACGGCCAGGGGGACAGATGTCAGTGAGGGACAGACGGCCAGGGGGACAGATGTCAGTGAGGGACATACGGCCAAGGGGACAGAGTTCAGTGAGGGACATACAGCAGGAGACATAGTTCAGTGAGGGACATACAGCAGGGGGACATAGTTCAGTGAGGGACATACGGCCAGGGGGGCAGAGTTCAGTGAGGGACATACAGCAGGGGGTCAGAGTTCAGTGAGGGACATACAGCAGGGGGCAGAGTTCAGTGAGGGACATACAGCAGGGGGGCAGAGTTCAGTGAGGGACATACAGCAGGGGGACAGAGTTCAATGAGGGACATATAGCAGGGGGGCAGAGTTCAGTGAGGGACATACAGCAGGGGGGACAGAGTTCCGTGAGGGACATACAGCAAGGGGGCAGAGTTCAGTGAAGGACATACAGCAGGGGGGACAGAGTTCCGTGAGGGACATACAGCAAGGGGGCAGAGTTCAGTGAAGGACATATGCACAAGTGGTTCAGTCTTTAAAGGCAGATTAATGCTGTAAGAGTGCCAACTAGTGGAATATTTAGGCACTGCATTAACTTGGTGCCTGAGGAATCTGCTGCTGTCTATACAAACTCAAAGCTTGGGCCTGCATAGAATGAAGAGAAATTGAATATATTATTTTAAATCTAAGAACCTACAAAGCAGCAAATTATATTTAAAAATTGGCTGGTAACCGGACTAGGCTCAGTGATGAGTCAGTATGTCTGCAAGTTGACTATGCTGCTGTGTTTCTGCTCTTGTAATTCACCTTCTGGTGCAGACACTATGGCAGCAAACCTTAAAACAAATTAAGAACTTAAAAGTGGTGGCAACAGGGACCTCAGAAGAAGAAAATGCTGGGCACATTCACCAGTATACAGAACAGGAGACCTTGTCGAGTATGGAGTCAAACAACCAGGAAGCAACTGATCTTTGCTGTAGCAGCTGATCTCAGTAGTGGGGTGACCTTGGCCAAATGTCCTGGGGACAGTTAGGGGGAAAAAAAGTAAACTCAGGATTTCTGCTCCTGAGTAACTATCTGGTAATCTGTGCTACGGATCAGCTAAAATCCAGGATGGGGTGCAACCTTACAGTTGAATACCTATTGTCTCATGTAGTTTTGACTCACACATGAAGAAATGGTCACTCCGGAAATATTGGTGAGCTGTCAGTGTTGAATTTCAGGAGCTGGAAATCATTCTAAATAGGAACTATTTAGTGAGGGAGTAGATCTCAAGGATACAATAGGTGCTTTGCTATGTGGCAAAAACAAAACTGAATCATCCTGCAGTATGCAACAGAAGGCTATTCAAAGACCTGAACTGTCCTGGGTTGTTCTGATTCACACTCGGGGTAACCTTGCCATGGTCCTGTCCCATTTCTGACAGCACTGCCTAGGAAAATGCTCCACCTAGTGGGCAAAACCACTGTCTACAACTTCAGGCCAAAAGTGACTTTGGAAACATGTCTGGACAAAAGAGAAGGACAGCTGGATAACAGAAGAACCTCAGACAGCAGAAACAATAGGGAGGCTGCTGCAACCCTGAGGTAGTGAGACTCACAGTCACTGTGACATTCACAACAATGCAACTTTTTGTCTGGAAGAAACCACACCATGTGATACTAATGTGTTTATTTGAGATTTCTCTGGCTGCTACTTCTATGGTGCTGTTAACCCTGCGGGGGGGGGGGGAATTTCTGAAGAAATTTAATTTCAAGGTCAGATTGTTAAAAGTGATACAGGGATTCCCCATGAGGAATCACCTCCAAACCCATTCTTGACCTCGGATGGGGGTAAAAAGGGGAGGGGTTTGAAACGTACCTTTTCACCTTTCACTCCACTACAGTCGCAACTCACTCCTGTTGAACACCCATGACAAGCCTGCAAAAAATAAATAACGGGGCAGTTAATGACCATTAAGTATTCAAAAGGCTGGCTTCTCACTTCCATCAACTGTGTTTACCTGTGGAATGATTATCATATAATTGATTCAACCGGTTAATTAACTCCTGTTCAACAAATCAAAAACCTTCACTTGTTTGCTAGTTAGGTTTCTGTGCAAATATCGGTCAGTTTATTGTGGGCATCGGCTCATGGTTTCCTTATTGTTAATGTTGAAATTTTCTGACTTAGAACATACACTGACTGCCAGAGATTCTGTTGTAAGTAGATGTTCAGACAACAAATATCAGGATGCAAAAATAGTTTGACAGAATAACAGAGTGCCTGAAACAATCCTGGACATTAGTTTGTATCCCACCCCTAATACTCTCTCCTCTCACACAGCTGGTGGTTCATTGCAAGTCATATGTGCTGACAGCTCTCAGGTCCCCAAATGGCTGTTCTTCATTGATGAGCCTGGGTAGTTAGAGTTGGCAGGTCACTCGAAGAGCGCAACACAGCCAGGACTGTGTCAGTCTTTGCTCCATCTCAATGCTTACGGACTATCACCAGCTAAGATCACTGGACAGCAACTGGAAGTAGCAACCAAGCAGAAAGAAAGACTTTCATTTATATAGCATCTTTCACAACCTCATGATGTCCCAAAGTGTTTTACAGCCAATGAAGCACTTTTGAAATGTCCAGTTCCGAAGAAGGGTCACTGACCCGAAACGTTAACTCTGCTTCTCTTTCCACAGATGCTGCCAGACCTGCTGAGTGGTTCCAGCATTTCTTGTTTTTATTTGAAATGTAGTCACTGTTGTAGGAACCGATATGAGGATAGTGTGGGAAAAAGGCATTGAAGTGGATGATCAGCCACGAACATATTGAATGGTGCAGCAGGCTCGATGGGCTGAATGGCCGACTCCTGTCCCTCTGTTCCTATGGTGACCGCTTTGCGGAACACCTCCGCTCAGTCCACAAGCAGGACCCTGAGCTTCCGGTTGCTTGCCATTTCAACACTCCCCCCTGCTCTCATGCTCACATCTCTGTCCTGGGATTGCTGCAGTGTTCCAGTGAACATCAACGCAAGCTCGAGGAACAGCATCTCATCTACCGATTAGGCACACTACAGCCTGCCGGACTGAACATTGAGTTCAATAATTTCAGAGCATGACAGCCCCCCACTTTACTTTCATTTTTAGTCATTTTTAGTTATTTTTTCTTCCTTTTTTTTTACATTCCTTTTTACATTTTTTACAATCTTTTTTTGCATTTATTTCATTTCATCTTAGTTTGTTCAGTTTGCTTACCCACTGTTTTTTTCAGGTTGTTTTTCTTCAGGTTTGCACTTGCTGCTGTTCAATATTCAGTATATTCACACCTAATCTGTACTAATGCTTTGTCTTTCAACACACCATTAACATATTGTTTGCCTTTGCTCCGTGACCTTTTGGTCAGCTATGTGGCCTGGTCCAATCTGCACCTTCTCCTTTGTTATCTCTTGCCCAACCCCCACCTCACTTGTTTATAATCTGTGACTTTTCTAATATTTGTCAGTTCCGAAGAAGGGTCACTGACCCGAAACGTTAACTCTGCTTCTCTTTCCACAGATGCTGCCAGACCTGCTGAGTGAATCCAGCATTTCTTGTTTTTGCCTCTGTTCCTATTAATGCAGTAATAGTGCCATCTAGTGGAAGGTGTAGGCACTGCACTAACTTGGTGCCTGAGGAATCAGCTGCTGTCTGTAAAAACTCAAAGTTTGGGCCTGCGTAGAATTAAGAGAAATTGTATTTTTTTTTTAAATCTCGGAACTTACAAAGCAGCAAATTATATTTAAAAATTGGCTGGTAACTGGACTAAGCACAGTGATGAGTCAATACGACTGCAAGTTGACTGTGCTGCTGTCTTTCTGCTCTTGTGATTCATGTTAATATATTACCCCTAAGCCCATGAGCCCTAATCCTGTGTAACAAATCTTGTGTTATTGAATGCCTTCCGAAAATTCAAATAAACTACATCCACTTATTGCTCTTATCTACCCTGCTCATGACACCTCCAAAAAACTCAATAGATTTGTCAAACAAGATTTCCCTTTGTGTTGACTCTGTTAATCATTTTGTGTTGATTACAGTGAGGGCTGGGGAAGGGAATATTTGGTAACTTGAATGAGGATCAAGCTTCTGGAACTTGACTGATAGTTTTACGAAGTCAAGTTTTTACTTCATCCAAAACATAGCATTCTGAGTGGTTGTGGGGGGGGGGGGGGGGTGGTGCTGATGCACAAAGCTGAACCGAGGGAGCAAAGAGAAGCCTTACAGCCTTCTCTCATCCCTTTCATATGAAGTAATCCCATGTCAGATATCCCACCAGTTAATAGGAGATGGAGGGCTAGATTTTCAAAGTGGGGTTGGGAACTCGACACCGTGATGAATTCAGGGTCCCGACCACGTGCTTCAGCTGCGCCGCTCTTGCGATGCGATCTTTGAACCCTAATGCCCTGATCGGGCAGGAGGTGAGCTCGGTGGACAATTAGAGGCCCCGAGTGCCCGCAGGAGGTGGAAGCTGCTTACCTGGCACCAGCGGCAAATGCAGGTGACAGCCATGTTGGGGGCCGCTGCTGCCTTGCCGAAGAGAGCATGCAGCTCAGGAAAGGGCCAGTTTGATAAAGACGGCCGCCCAAAGAGGCCGTGGATGCCAAGTGGAGGTACAGCGCTGGGCCCAGGCTAGTTGGCCCCTCAAATTTCATTTCAATACACATAGACACAAACGTTTTTTTTGGCTCTGTGGTGATCCCAACAGCTGTGCACTTATGTACCAGACTGGGCGGGATCGCTGAAATAAAGTTTAAAAATTGCCTTCCCGAATGCCCTGGCACCTTAACAAGCTCCTGAAGGAACTTAAAGGGCCGTTAATTGGCAGCATGTGGATTCCCCATTCCCTTCCCACCCTAACCCCCACCAGCACTTTAAAAATTTGAAACTATCCTGGAGGTGTCGAGACCCTGAGACGACCACGAGGACTACAATTTTCAAATGGCGCCCATACTGGGTCCCGACCCCGTGGCCCTTTGAAAATATGCCTGAAAGCTTTCTCCATGCTCCCCCTCAACAACATTGTGGCCCATCCCCAACCTCAGAGCATTCCACACTGTACCCGGAGCACTTCTCCATTGCCATCCTCACCAGCACTAAGCTAACAAGAAATAGCGTCGTTCAGCACTGTGCATCTACTGCCACAAGCAGCTCAGCTGACATGGCAAAGCTTTACTGAGGACGCTCACAGCCGGCAGAGATAGAGGTGATGTTCATCTGGGCAACCTGGGCTGGATTCAAAGGCAGGCCCAGAGATGAAAGGTTAGCAAATTAACCCAGTGCTCCAGAATGCTGGTTTTGGTCAAACCTATTCAACATTTAAGCACCGTGACAAAACGACAGATTAGTTATGTTACGCAATGCCGCACAAACCCATTCCTGTTAATACAATGCAGATTTGACACTCGCTTATCTGTGCCACTTGCACCACCTAGTGGCTGCATCCTGGAAGTACAATATTACAGCACTGACCATCAGAAACCAGGTAACCCTGACAACCACCCTGGCTTCAAAGCGTAACATGCCAAATAACTGTTATTTACAGTCATTTTAGGCAAAGAGAACTTTTTCTAACCTGCCACATTATCACCTTTCTGGGCCCTTTCAATTCTACCCCAAGACATGGAGACCCAGTGTCATGCAGTGTCTGGACTCCTCAATCAAGTTAGTGGGAGGGTCTCCTCCTGTTCAATAGGTCTTTGGAGTTGCAAACCTGCCCTCCTGATTGAAGAAACATGGAGGACCCAGAAGAGAAGACGGCATAATAAAAATTGGGAAGGATGGGGGTGCGGGAGGACTTTAGAATTAAACTGCATTAGTAGAATTGAACATATAATTGTTTTTTCTCAACAATTAAAGGGATTTTTCACTATCCTTTCTGAAATCTGAGATAGTCAACAGCTAGATTTTAACCTGAGCTACTTTCTCATTTTACTGACTGTTCTGTTCCCAGGATCATTAGTCCCTAGACCCTTTTATGGGTAGTCTGCAGTTCCACGTAAATGACCACACTCAGCTTCACACAATCCGTGGAATCTGAATTTCCTAACACATAACCATACGCAAACACACAAACACTGCACAGTTAAAACTAATATGGAAAAACCTTGCAGCACATGATCCAGGGAATAAATCTTTCTCTCCTACCCCCAACAAACTACTATCACGCTCAGGAAGCTTATAATTGCTCCCCTGGACCAGCAGAAGTAAGAGCTATAATTAAATACAATATATTGAAAGAAGTGGTTAACTACAGCTGTTAATACTTCTTCCACTTAATTCTGTATCACATAACAGCATTTGTTACTTCATGTAGCTTCAATGGTCTTTTTTTATTATTTCATGGGATGTGGGTGTCGCTGACAAGGCCAGCATTTGTTGCCCAACCCTAATTGTCCTTGACAACTGAGAGGCTTACTAGGCCATTTCAGAGAGCAGTTAAGAGTCAACCACATTGCTGTGGGTCTGGAGTCACATACAGGCCAGACCAGGTAAGGACAGCAGATTTCCTTTCCAACAGGTCATTAGTGAACCAGATGTTTTTTTTTTACAACAGTCGATGATAGTTTCAATGGCACCATTGCTGAGACTAGCTTTCAACTCCAGATTTTTATTAATTAAATTTAAATTCCACCAGTTGCTGTGGTGGGATTTGAACCCTTGTCCCCTGGGCATTAGTCTGGGCCTCTAGATTGCTAGTCCAGTGACATTACCGCCATCTCAACTTGACAGGAAAAAACAGGAAGGAGAGACAGAATAAAGAGAGAATGAGAGAGAAAGAATGAAAGAGAGAGAGGGAATGAAAGAGAGAATAGAAGAGAAGGGAGAGAAAGAAAGAAGGGAGGGAAAGAGAAGGGAAAGAATGAGAGAGAATGGAAGTGAGAAGAAGGAAAAAGAGCGAAAGTGCGAAAGAAAGTGGGCTGCTCAGTTTAAATGATGCTAGAACTGTAATACAATAAACTATTTTACTATGGCAATTCAGGGACAAACTGAAAGGCACCTATGATGATCAGAGAGCACCTTCTTTCATCATTATATACACTCTCTGCAAACAGGATAAGCAGATGACCTGTTCCTTGGCAAATGCTGCTATTGAGTGAGCTGCTGGGATTTCTATGCATGCAGCACTGTTAACATTTTCCAATTCCTGCGGACACACAATTCCCACCACTGAGCACATTTGAACCACTTGCCCCCATCAGTGAACCTTTATAGACTTGCTGCTGTGGAGGTTTCTGTGCACGGGTAGTGGACACCCAAGCACTGATGATACATTGGATAACAGATATTGTCACCTGTTCTCCCCTCCATCTGTCTTTTCGGCCAGTTATCTCATGGGGCTCAGCTGTTTTACTGTCTTCAATTTTGATGAAGGTTTTTTATGTTAATCTATCTTCACTTTGATGAGCCTGCCATTTATTTGTAGCATTACCTGTTCTGATTTCACATTTGCTGCGTCATTTTTTCCATCAAAATCAAATTTCAGCTCAAACCCCATGAACAGGACTTACTTTGGAGTTCAGCTTATTAAGTACCTGGGGTGCTACTGATGCACGTGGTCCCAGCCTTGATCCCAGACTGTGCCCACTTAACCGATCGTATTCAGAGCCAGCAATAGGAGTTCGGCAACACTCCCAATGGGAAAGATCGGCCAGGGTTCTCACTCTTGCTCACTATCCAGTGAAGCCGGCTGGAAAGTGCACGCTGTCGCAAATGTCGGTTTGCAGACTGATGAGCGTCTATGGACAGTTCGAACTGGCCTCGGGAGCCAAAATAAATTGGTACAAGAGCGAGGCCATGTTCTTTGAGGACTGGGCCGATCGATCCTTTGTCCCCTTCACCATCAGGCCAGACTACCTGAAGGCGCTGGGATATGGTTTGGAGGAGCGGGGCCTGAGCCAAAAACTGGGAGGTGCGAATAACCAAGATGAGGCAGAAACTAGGCATGTGGGAGTGGCGCTCGCTCCCTCTCCATTGTGGGTAAGAACCTGGTCATCAGGTGCGAGGTGCTCTCAATGTTACTCTACATGGTGCAGGTCTGGTCCATACCCCATTCATGCGCTATGGCAGTCACCCAAGCCATCTTCCACTTTATCTGGAGATCAAAAATGGACCATGTCCACAGGAATACGATGTTCAAACCTCTAGATTACGGGGGAGGGCTGGGAAATGTACCCAACATCGCCTTCATCCTGATGGCCACCTTTGTCTGCGGCTGCATCAAGCTGTGTGTAGCCCCTCAGTAGGCAAACACCAAGTGTTACAACGTGCTGAGGTGCTATCTGTCCCTGGTGTTGCAAAGGACGAGTCTGCTGTGGAATGCTCCATTCAGTTGGTCTGTATGTAATGCCCTCAAGGCCCTGTGGGAAAAGGAGATGGTGGATCCTGTTAGATAGTTCCCTGAGCAGACTGTCAAACATATTTGGCAAAATGCCTCATCGGCAGAACTTTCAAACAAGCACCAAGATGTAGCTTGGCTGGCAGTGAGAAGAGCACGCCCCATCAGATCCTTCCTGCACACCTGGAGTCTCACCATCTCCACACGCTGCCCTCGAGGTGGCTGTGGTGGGAAGAGACCATTGCCCACCTCCTTCTGGAATATGCCTTTGCAAAGCAGGTCTGGAAAGAAATACAGTGGTTTCTGTCAAGGTTGAACAGCTTGGGCCTATACCCATTGAAGTTGAGAAGAATGAGAGCTGATCTTATTGAAACATATAAGATCCTGAGGGGACTTGATAGAGTGGATACCAGGAGGATGTTTCCTCCTTTGGGGAGTCTAGAACTAGGGGACACAATTGAAGAATAAGAGATCTTCCTTTTAAGATGGAGATGAGGAGAACTTTTTTTTTTCTCAAAGGGTCGTTAGTCTGTGGAATTCTCTTCCCCAGAAAGCAGTGGAGGCTGGGTCATTGAATTTATTCAAGGCTGACTTAGTTAGATTTTTGATAAGACAAAATAGTCAAGGGTTATTGGGGGGAGGGGGGTGCAGACAGGAAAGTGGAGTTGAGACCACACCTAGATCAACCATGATCTTATCAAATGGTGGAGCAGGCTTGAAGGGCTGAAAGGCCTACTCCTGCTCCTATGTTTATTCTGAGCAGCTCCATATCGCAGGACTCAGTGCTCTGGATGCACACTAAGATAAACATCAACTACTGCTGGAGGACAATCAATTTGGTGAGAGACGCACTTTGGTCTGCCAGATTTGCTAGTCTTTCAGTGCAAAGAGTTGTCCACGACTAAGTCTTGCAGTCTGGCACATTCGAAGGTCCAGGACTACGTGTTGAGGGATGCATTAAAGCTTGGGGCAGCCGCCACGAAGGCTCAATGGGGAAAGGCCACTGTGTAAGGCCCTCCCGCTATAGTATAGCGAGGGGCTGGAACCCGTGTAAAAGCACTCAGGTTGTAGGCACCAGAGAATGTTTGACGTGATGTAAATGTACTTTGTAAATATAACCTGTAATGGCAAGTGTAGTGAGGCACCTCATGTACTGTATTGAAAGAAACTGATCTCTGTTGCACTTTATGTAATGTCAAATTTTACAAACTTTATGAATAAAGCATATTTTTGGAAAAATAAACATGTTGTAATGAGTGAGGGCAGGATTGGGCTCAGCTGTGATGTCCCTAAACACATCAAACTCTTCTGGCTCCAAACAAAGCACTCTACATTTCCATACACGATTTTTTAGTCACTACTTTCCAGTTGCGTATGCACAAAAAACATAGCCACAACTTTTTAAAAAGTAAGCAGTAAATGCAAAATAAAGGATGCCAAACTGGTGCATCATTGGACAACTTGCTGAGTTGCCAATTTAAAAAAAAACATCCTAATTCTCTCCCTCTCTGAGAGATACCCAATTCTCGTTGACATCGTTCCACAGGTGGCAGCCTTTACCTCTCCTATGGGGCCATTCCTCAACATGGAAGAGTAAACAGTGAGCGTGAGGAGGCTATACTATCATGCAGGGCATTGTCAGCTAGCTCAGAACTGGTCCTCAGTAGGCATCTAAACACCAGCTCTTCCCAGCAGCAATCAATGAATAGTGTAGTGAGCAGCCCCTGTTACTCTATCAATTTAATTAAATGGCCAGAATATTGGGGCTTCTGATTTCCAGATCTGCACTCCCTGCAAATGCCCCTCTCCGCCAGAAGCTGAGGCTGCCCTAACTGAACTGTGGGCACACAAGCTCCTGCCTCAGTTTCCAAAGTGCTGATTCACATAGCTCGAGAGTGGCAGAAGACGTGCCAGTACCTCACCGTAGTGACAGTGAGGGTCAGTAGTTTATTCCAGTGTAGGTGTATTCAGAGCCAGACCTGATTGACCACAAGTGAGGATATTCCAGCAGTGAGTGCTGGACAGTAAACCAGATGCATTGTTCATCTGTTCATTGGATGGGTGCTGTGTCCAATTGTAGCAGATTGATTCCCAATGATACATTTAACCTGTCCAGCACAGACTGAGGATCAAACCTGGAAATTTCCAACTGTCTGGGATAAAAAATACTTCCTGGAAAATGGAACTTAATCAAAGGGGACTGTTTGAATTTTCTTGAAGGCTGGAATATATACTCTGTGACAGGAAGTGTACCTGTGGTTCCCTGTCACGGGCCTCTTGCACCTGGGCAGCTGCTTCCCACTGACTTGGTCAGGAACCTCACAAACAGCCAGCCTGCCTGCTGCCTCTCCTGGGCTGGCACAATGCTTTCTCTACCCCATTCCCGCTCAGAGACGCAGCCCCTGGGTTTGCCTTGTGTCTATCAATACTGAAGGTTTCACTGACAAATAAGAAGGGATTTCCTCATTTGCTACTTAAAACCTGTCCTCCTTCCCACCTTTGCCCAAAACTCCTCTTTCTTAAATCAAACAGCATTGAGGAGTAATGATTTTAAAAAGTACAAATAAACCTAATTGCTATCCGCACCGAGCCCAGCTTCCTTGGCCAACCACTAGATACCCATCGCAGAAACTGCTACTCACTGGCTCAGCTTGCCACCCATTGCAGAACCTGGCACCCACTGGCAGAACCTGGCACTCGGCCCATAGCTACAGGACAGCTCCAATTACTAGCTTGTATAATTCAGAAGCAGAACACGTGAGGCCCTTTTAAAAGGCTGCTAATCCTGGTGAGGTGTGACATCCAAGTGATTGTTATCATCATGTCAGAATAAAGTACACACGCGCCAGACCATTCTGTGGCTGTAACAATGAATAGGACAGCACCGCCGCTACTGAGCGGGTAGAATACAGGCTGGAGATCCCTCCAGCCTCCGGGACAAGGGCAGGAATATTCATCACAATTGCTTTGACATACTGTTCTCGGTTAATGTCACAAACAAAACTGGTCAATCTCTAGTTACTCATTTTGGAAAAAATGACACATTAATGGTCCCTCTTTTTAATTGGGGAAAAACAAAATGTCACTTAAATTTTCACTTTGCAATATCATTCGTGTGTAACATCTTTTGAATGCACTGACAGTTATAAAGAATTGTTTTGTGCCAAGTTTTGTCAACAGGAGTATATATTTAGAAAACACAGGCCAGCTCTTTGAGATTTACAGGTCATCCAAGGGAGAGCGATTCTGTAAGATCAGCCTTATTGTAAATGCATCCTAAATTCATCAATCTATCACCAGTGGAAGATCTGTAATCAAGAGTATCAAGTTCAAAATGCTCTCTCCCAATTTATAACAGTAGGTGTAATAGAGAAAATTCATGAATCCACTGTTACACTTTACTGAGATATCTAGTGTGAAAAAATAAACTTGGGCCAGATCTTGCTGTAAAAAGAATGTTATGTTGACAGCAAAAGCCTTTAATAATGCACAAATCTGGCAGCAAGTTCAGGGGATTAAGAGATATGCTGTGAGTTGCGAATCTCCAGAACTTGCTGTCAATTTACATCGTTTTCTTCACACACATAGCAGCTCACCCTTAATCTCCCGTTGTGTTTAAGAACTTGCTGGATTTGCACATTGCTGCTCATTAAACCTGCCATAGCAAGTTAAGTCTGGTAATTAAGAGCATAAGTACCTTTTTAATAATGTGATAGTAATGCCATTCAACTTCTCTGGCCCAGAATGGGAACAAGGCAAACTGTTCAAGCTCATTCCAGCGTGTACTCAATTGTTGTCAGACTTTTAACAAAAGGTCAAATATTTAACTATTTTTAGCAAGATCTGGCCCAATAATTTTTTTTTTTAAATTAGGGATCTCAGTAAAGTTTCTGAATGAGAATAACATTAGTTAAGGTCAATTGTTTTTCCTTTCTGCCTCTTCTCTGTTAATCCAATCTTTCCCTCATTTTATTTCTCTTTCTGTACCTGAGTTATTCTAAGTCACCTCCTACTCCATTGTTTCTCAATCCCTAAATTTCATTATTTCAAGACATAGTGGGTGAAATTGGTCTACATCAATTTCACTTATAGTGAATCGGCAGCCGGATTTTCACCACACCAGTTTCTATTTTCCATTAATTTGGAAGATTTTTCATTTCTACCCATGAAAAAGGTAACAGTGAGACTAGGAAACGAGTCTCCAAAGAGAGTTTGCATTATCGTTCTGTGAATTTCAGTGGAAAGAAGATTGGGCACAGTGAAAAAATTGGCTGCCAATCTGCTCTGAACCCATTTCGAGCTGGTGGCTTGAATCAATTTCACCCCTACCCTGTTGGTCCCGTCTTAACTAAGGTCCAGATACCCTGTTGCCCTCACTGACCCATTATCATCTCACACGCTGCAAAAATGTTTCAAGAAAATCTAATGCAGAAGAAAATCTAATGGATCGTGCCATGAGCTTCCCTGCTCCAACCAAGTCCGGCCCATTATTTCCCATTCCATTTCCGGGCCCATTAAGTCCAAAACTGGACAGCGGGTGGGGCACGGAGCAGGATCACACATTGAGTTCTGACCATGATAACTAATGACATCATACCACTGGTAATTGGAGTGGATTGTCTTTAATTAAAGAAACAGACCTTGGTCTCCAGGTTACATGAAGAAATTTTAAGCAAAGGTTCACTCAAAAACTGGGCTGTCAAATCTAAAAGCAGTTGGGTGCCACCTCTCATTAATACCCCACAGATATTGTGGTGATTTTAGTTCATCTTCAAGGGGGTACAAACTGGGCTTCATCAAACAGGTAACTTTTAGTGCATAGACACTTTGTCAATGTGGCTTTATGAGAAACTCAATTCTTGAGCAGGTGGAAACATGCAATTCTTTACAAGTTAACAACTTAATCCTTCAACACTGTGCTTTGTTTATTTATTTCCCCCTTTGATGGGCACACAGGAAGACGTTAATATAGAAACATCCAAGGGGTTTACAGGAAAGTTCCACCTGTTAATTGTGAGCACTGCCACATCTTCCAATGTAACTCCTTACACACCACACCCTTGACTCTCCTACATGAAGATTCTGTCATAAAACAAGCAGTGTATACTCCTTTGGTGATTCAGAAGGGGAACTGCAGCAATGTACACTATTGGTCAATACGAGCCTGGGCTCAATACCCGGGGAGTACCGAGGTGACTGAGGGTAACTTTTTTAAAAACTCAGGTAGGATTTCCAATGCTGCTCACTGTCCACTGACCTCTGTTGCAACAGTATGTACGAGTGGTGTCGAGCTCCACTGCGGTGCCCCTAAAGTTGAATAGTCCGGCAAGACTGACCATCTATGCTCACATGGGAAGAATGGTGGCTTGTGCAGGATACTTGAGGGCTGCATACACTGGCAGAGCATACCCCAGCGTAACTCGGTGTCTTTAAGAGAGAATATAGGAGTGGGGAAGGAATGGAACTCTGGGCATTAATGAATCATCTGCCTGTTATACATCTCTCCCGATTTTTGTTTCATTAATCAGGAGAGATGTACAACGAGGGCTGAATCGATATTTCCCATTTTATACTATTGCACAAAGCCAAAATTATCACCCTTGATTTATGCTTCAACTCAACATCTCTATACCTGAACATTTGCTGCTTATTTACGAGTCATGATTAGGTTACTAGGCTAAACCCAGAATAGCCCTGGATGTTGGAGGCCAGCTTTCAAAATAAAAGCCCTAGCAATGTCTGGGACACAACAGACCATCAAGAAGACTTCTCGGGCTTCATCTTTGGGGTTAGGCTGTCTACTAATATTCATTATAAGCCCACCTACTCCCACAGCTACCTCGACTACAATTCTTCACACCCTGCCTCCTAGAAGGACTCCATTTCACTCTCCCAGTTTCTCCGCCTCCGACGCATCTGCTTTGATGACGCAACCTTCCACGACAGTGCTTCCGATATGTCTTTCTCTTTCCTCAACCAAGGATTTCCCCCCACCGTGGTTGACAGGGCCCTAAACTGTGTCTGGCTCTTTTCCCACACTTCTGCTCTCACCACTTCCCCTTACTCCGAGAACCACGAAAGGGTTCCCCTTGTCCTCACTTTCCACCCCACCAGCCTCCAGATCCAAAGGATCATCCTCCGCCACTTCCGCCACATCCAGCGCGATGCCACTACCAAATGCATCTTCCCCTCCCTTCCCCTGTCAGCATTCCGAAGGGATCATTCCCTCCGCGACACCCTGGTCCACTCCTCCATTACCCCCGACTCCTCATCCCCTTCCGACGGCAACTTCCCATGCAATCGCAGGAGGTGTATTACCTGCACTTTTACCTCCTCTATCCTGACTATCCGAGGCCTCAAACACTCCTTCCAGGTAAAGCAGCGAGTTACTTGTACTTCTTTCAATTCAGTATACTGTATTCGCTGCTCACAAAGCAGTCACCTCTTTATTGGGGAGACCAAACGCAGACTGGGTGACTGCTTTGCTGAGCACCTCCGTTCAGTCCGAAAGCATGACCCCGAGCTTCCGGTTGCTTGTCATTTCAACTCACCACCCTGCTCCCATGTCAACATTTCTGTCCTTGGCCTGCTGCAGTGTTCCAGTGAATATCAACACAAGCTCGAGGAGCAGCACCTCATCTTTTGATTTGGCATTCTACAGCCTTGCAGACTCAACATTGAGTTCAAAACTTCAGGACATGACTGGTCTTCTTTTTAATATTTTATTTTTAACTGTGTGCTTGCTTTACAAGCACCAACATACTCTTTGCCTTTGTCCCAAGACAGCTTTGTAATTTAATCTCCCCCTGCCCTATCAAACATCTTCCCCTTTGTCCTCTCCCCCACCCCCCTCCCCTTCACTTGCTTAAAGCCTAATTCTTTTCTAACCTTTGCCAGATCTGATGAAAGGTCACAGACCTGAAACGTTAACTTTGCTTCTCCCTGCACAGATGCTGCCAGACCTGCTGAGTATTTCCAGCACTTTTTTTTTTATATCAAAAATATAGAGATGGGGGAACGAGGGTCTCCCCTTAGTACTCCTCTGTTGAAGCTGATCATTACCATTGACACCGACAACTGCCTGGCACTTTCTGAGTTTGGACTGCAAGCATATAGCTGGCTATTTCACACCCTGTGTGGGAGGGGGAGGAATTAGGAGTGGGGTATCATAGTAAGAGCTGGCCTGATCCTCCACACATGCAGATACCGATCAGGGACCCAGACTGAAATTCCACCTCCCTAGTCCTGGGACACTGAAGACAACTGTTGCTCCCTCTGAACCTCCATTCCAGTTGAGATCAGTAAAGTTAGCACAGGTTTGGGGAGGTCGAACCTCCACATCATATGGTGCGGTTAAAATCAATTCTAAACAAAGCAAGCACTGCACGTGTTAACATGTTCTCTTCTAGGCTGTTCAGACCCAAGATTTTGTTAAACTTTCAGTGATTTTGATATCACGGCAAATTCCTCCTTCAAAATAAATAATAGCATCATGGGAGCACACCCTTACCAGATCACTGCCTCCTGGACATAGGCCAAGGACAGTTCAGCTCCAGGCCTGCTGTGCATGCAACCACATGACAGCTGAAACATTCTGTGCCTTGATGTCTCATAGCACACGCTCAAAATATTCCAGGGTGGGGGCAAGAAAAGCCTTCTTTCTAAGCTGTCATTAGTTATTAGGAAGATTTAGCTACACTCAGCATCTTTGGCACACCCAAGGAATACCAGCCCAACAGGACAAAGATTCAGGTCATGAAGGCCACCTAGGGCGGCCCATTAGTACACCTGCTGCAACCAAAGTACTCAGCACATCTTGGGGTGTCAGTCCCACAATGTGCAGTATCCCTCCCTCACTGATTGGCAGAGAGCCCTCGCTGTGTTATTTGCTCGAGGTGTCAAATTATGCATTTAAAATGGTTTTTGGTTTAAAGGTTGACAAACTGGCGAGCTGTGACTTTTACTTGCGATGTTCTTCAGTTGGGTGCTGACAGAAATGTGCAATCTTTGGTATAGCTAAATGGTGTTATTACTGACCATGACACAGACAAAGCCAGGCTCGCTCCATCAATCCCCTCCTCTGCCCCCACTGCCACTCTCTCCTGAGGGCACAGACTCTTGCTGGGGGGGAATTCACTGGGTGCAGGCAGCCACTCTGAAAATCCCCCAAGTGCGCATTTTCCACAGGCAAGCCTGAACAGTGACTTTTGGCAGCTGTTCAAATGTCAGCCGCACCACAACTAAGCCTTAAGCCTCAATTTTAACCTGGTCTGCTCTGAATGTAATATCGGGCAGGTTATAAAAATGGGAGTCAAATTTGAACACATCTGTTCCTACTGGGTGGGCTAGTTTAAAACTGGGGTTTTGATCTTGTCTGGTCCAAACCAGGAACCAAACCAACAACTTTCTAATCTACAGGGATCAGTGATACACTGAGCAGCACCTTTACCTGGGCAATGTCCTTACACCGAGAGATCCCTTTACCTGGGCAAGGTGAAGGGAGAGTGCCTGCCCCTGAAATCAAGGCAACATTTGACCGAGTATTGCATCAAGGTGCCCTAGCAAAACTGGAGTCAATGGGAATCAGTGTAAAAACTCTCCGCTGGTTGGAGTCATACCTAGCACAAAGGAAAATGGTTGTGGTTGTTGGAGGTCAATTATCTCAGTCCCAGAACATCACTGCAGGAGTTCCTCAGGGTAGTGTCCAAGGAGCAACCATCTTCAGCTGCTTCATCAATGACCTTCCCTCCATCATAAGGTCAGAAGTGGGGATGTTCGCTGATGATTGCACAATGTTCAACACCATTCACGACTCCTCAGATAATGAAGCAGCCCATGTCCAGATGCAGCAAGACCTGGACAACATCTAGGCTTGGACTGATAAGTGGCAAGTAACATTCATGCCACACAAGTGCCAGGCAACAACGATCTCAAACAAGGGAGAATCTAACCATCTCCCCTTGATATTCAATGGCATTACCATCGTTGAATCCCCACTATCAACATCCAGAAACTGAACTGGACCAGCCACATAAATACTGTGGCTACAAGAGCAGGCTGGGAATTCTGTGGCGAGTAACTCACCTCCTGACTCCCCAATGCCTATCCACCATCTACAAGGCACAATTCAGGAGTGTGATGGAATACTCTCCACTTGCCCGGATGAGTGCAGCTCCAACAACACTCAAGAAACTCCACACCATCCAGGACAAAGCAGCCCACTTGATTGGTACCCCATCCACCACCTTCAACACCTTCAACACCGATGCAAAGTGGCAGTAGCGAGTACCAGCTACAAGATACACTGCAGCAACTCACCAAGATTCCTTCGACAGTGCCTTATAAACCTGCGACATCTACCACCTAGAAGGACAAGGGCAGCAGATGCATAGGAACACCACTAGCTGCAAGTTCCCCTCCAAGCCACACACCATCCTGACTTGGAACTATATTGCCGTTCCTTCACTGACGCTGGGTCAAAATCCTGGAACTCCCTTCACCCCAAGGACTGCAATGGTTCAAGAAGGTAGCTCATAACAACTTCTCAAGGGAAATTAGGGATGGGCAATAAGTGCTGGCCTGGACAGCGACGCCCACATCCCATGAATTAATAATAAGAAAAAAATGTCTTTACACCAAGCAGCACCTTTGCCTGGGCAATGTCTTTACAACAAGAGATTCCTTTACCTGGGTAAAATCTGTATACCGAGCAGCACCTTTTCCCACTAAGCTGAAGCATGGATTCATTGGATAGTAGTTTTGAGTTTCCCATTGAATTCTGACTCTGCAAAAATGTCCCCACGTACTCTTTTTGCCTTAACTATGAGACTGAAATTATAAGGCCTTTCTCTAACAAGTAAGTTGCTTGCCCAAGCTGCATCTCTCTCTCTCACACACACACACACACACAAACACACACTGGGGAATCAGTCATTATGTAAGGGGAAGGGAGTTAACCAAAGACGTGAGTGTACTCAAGGTGTGGTGGATGCGGTACATAGTGACTAATGCGAAAAATTCCACTTGACAATATAATCCTCAGGAATTTAAATGTAAAATTTAACTTCCAAATTTAAATGTATTAACCTTGCCCCTTATCCCTGTAGGATATGTCCTGGGAATGACTGTCAGAGCAGTTTAAAGGTGGAATGAAGACACTTTTATATTGATGCAAAACCTCATCCAGCTTTGGCAGAGTGATGTCTGTGAGTTTCTTTTACATTCAGACTAGAGTCAGTCTTTGTTGCTGGGCTGGTCTCCACTTTAATGTGAATAGCCACAGGCAGTGAAATGTGTGGGTCGAATTCTGGTGTGAACTAAAAACGATCCCTTCACCTGATGGCAGGATCACTGTCCCCCATTTTCTTGTGCTTATGATACAGTCAGGATTAGGTAGCCATACTCAGTTGCACAATGGAGTGCAGACAATGGTGGGAAATCAACAAATCTTGCACTTATACAGCCTGAAAAGCACTGTTGCATTGTATCTAACCCATGCTGTACCTAACTATTTCATGCTAATTTCTGAATCCCGACATTATTCACCTTCACAAACAGAAAAATAAGCCAAACCAAACGAAAGAGGACGAGGTCAGCAGAGGCCAGACATATTCAAGGAACCCAGCCTGTTGTCTAACAACACAGGAGCTGTTGACAGAGACCTCCCTGCAGTCTGTCCAAGTAACAGCAGCAGAATCATTCGGAGAAATTAAACTGGCAGCAGACATTAATGTTGTTACCGTCCTGGGGCAATGGATTGGAAAGCTCATTTGACTTGGTATGCAGTGGGTCTTGGTATTGCCTGGCAACAGACACTGAGGAGCAGGTGGTTGTCATGTGGTTGATTGTTTGTGACATCAATATCCATTGATGTTCCTGTTGGAAGTGAATACAAGTCTCCATATAGAGTTGATTTTCATTCCATTGACAGTGGCTGAGGTTGGTTCTCTTACTATCCAGAGCCTGGTGCAGCACAGCAAAATCTCAAGTCAACTCTCAAATCAATGGGGAGAAGGAGGGGGGCACTATAACAACAACTTTAAAGAATTTCTAAAGTACTTTTAATGTAGCAAAATGACACAAAACTCTTCACGTCAGCATAGTTTGATGTAAATCGCCAATGATCCAAGGAATGAAATAATAGGCCAGGTGACAAAAAGCTTGGTCAAATAGGTCAGTTTTAAGGAGCGTCTTAGAGTTGGAAAGGTCTAGACAGAGATTTTTTTTTCATTTAGTCATGGGATGTGGACATGGCTGGCAAAGCCAACATTTGTTACCCATCCCTAATTGCCCTCAAGAGGCTGATGGTGAGCCACTCTCTTGAACCGCTGCAATCCTTGTGGTGTAGCTACACCAACAGTGCTATTAGGGAGAGAGTTCCAGGATTTTGACCCACTGACAGTGAAGGAATGGCGATATATTTCCAAGTCAGGATGGTGTGTGACTTGGAGGGAACTTGCAGGTGGTGGTTTTCCTATGTGCTTGCTGCCCTTGTCCTTCTAGGTGGTAGAGTTGGCAAGTTTGGAAGACACTGTCGAAGAAGCCTTGACAAGTTGCGGCAGTGCATCTTGTAGATGGTACACACTGCTGCCACTGTGCGCTGGTGGTAGAGGGAGTGAATGTTGAAGGTATTGGATGGGGTGCCAATCAAGCGGGCTGCTTTGTCTTGGATGGTGTCGAGCTTCTTGAGTGTTGTTGGAGCAGCACCCATCCTGGCAAGTGGAGAATATTCTATCATATTGCTGACTTGTGCCTTGTAGATTGTGGATAGGCTTTGGGGAGTCTGGTCAATGATAAACCCCAGGAATTCCAGAACTTGGGACCTGGACAGCTGAAGGCATGGACACCAATGGTGCAGTAAAGGAAGTCAGGGATTCACGTGGCCAGAATTGAAGGAACACTGCGTTCTTGGTGAGTTGTAGGGCTGTAGAAGGTTACAGAGATAGGGATGGGCAAGGCCATGGAAGGATCTGAACAGGATGATGAGAATTTTAATTTACAGCATTGCTGAAACATGAACCAATGTAGGTCCTTACGTCCCATTATTCAAGGAGATGCACTGTTGGTCCAACCATTAACTAAGGTCCATTGCTTAGGGACAATGGGTGTACATGACGTGGTACGAGTTAGGTAGGATGTGGGCAGCAGAGTTTAAGAACAGCTCAAGTTTACAGAGGGTTGAAGGTGGGAGGCTGGCCAGGAAAGCACTGGAGTAGTTCAACCTGGAAGTAACAAAAAGCATGGATGAGGATTTAGTAGCAGATGAGATGAGGCAAGGGCTGAGATGGGTGATATTACAGAGGTAGAAGTAAACAATCTTGGTGATGGAGAGGATATGAGTATGGTGTCCATTCTGTGCTTCTCCCAATGGCAGAGCTGATGATTAGCATGGGAGAGAACAATTACAGGATTTAAGTCGAATTCTCACGGCATAGGAACCACCTGTTAAGTACCTTTGCAGCAATGCTCATATTTCCTTGGTGTTTTTTGGAAGGGAGTTTGGGGTTTGGTGATACTATCCCTCAGTCTCAGTAAATCAAGGCTGATGGAACCCCCCCAATTGGCAAACACTGGAGCCTGCCACACCCTAATGTGGGCCACATCACCTTCATTTTCTCTAACATGGGTAACAATGTTTAAAATAAGTCTATCATTGATACCAATCACAGATAACCAAGTAACTATTGTATCATCCTAAGAAAAGCATCATAGGACAATTTTATATTGGTGTCGAGGACTCAGGTGAGCCCACCATCAATTAGACAAAACAAGCACTTCAGTTCAGCCGTCTCTTGTTCTGCAGAAAAGTTATAATTTGAGCTCTGCCATTATTAGAAGTGATGTTGCTTTTCAATTAATATAGAAAAATATTCCCTTTAACTGAGTCTTTCTCTCCAACTCTCGAATTCTTTTTCGAGCTTGCTAGGGTGCCACGTGCTAGTGAGGCGAGAAACAGGGAGCGAGTGCAGCTGAACACGTGGCTACAGAACTGGTGTAAGAGGGAGGGATTCAGATATGTGGATCATTGGGATACCTTCTGGGGAAGGTGGGACCTGTACAAGAAGGACGGGTTGCATCTGAACTGGAGGGGCACCAATATCCTGGGCGGGAGGTTTGCTAGAGCTCTTCGGGAGGGTTTAAACTAGTTTGACAGGGGGATGGGAACCGGAGCCACGGATCAGTGGATGGGGTAGCTGCTGAACAGGCAGATACCGAGTGCAGAGAGTCTGTGAGGAAGGTTAGACAGTTGACAGGGCAAAGATGCAGCCAGTATGATGGGTTGAAGTGTGTCTATTTTAACGCAAGTGTCAGGAATAAGGGTGATGAACTTAGAGCATGGATCAGTACTTGGAGCTACGATGTTGTGGCCATTACAGAGACGTGGATATCACAGGGGCAGGAATGGATGTTGGATGTTCCGGGGTTTAGATGTTTCAAAAGGAATAGGGAGGGAGGTAAAAGGGGTGGGGAGTGGCATAGTTAATCAGGGATAGTATCACAGCTGCAGAAAGGAAGGTCGTCGAGGAGGGTTTGTCTACTGAGTCATTATGGGTGGAAGTCAGAAACAGGAAAGGAGCAGTCACTTTATTGGGAGTTTTCTATAGACCCCCCAATAGCAACAGAGACAAGGAGGAACAGATTGGGAGGCAGATTTTGGAAAGGTGCAGAAGTAACAGGGTTGTTGTCATGGGTGACTTCAACTTCCCTAATATTGATTGGAGCCTCCTTAGTGCAAATAGTTTGGATGGAGCAGTTTTTGTCAGGTGTGTCTAGGAAGGTTTACTGACTCAATATGTAGATAGGCCGACTAGAGGGGAGGCTGTGTTGGATTTGGTGCTTGGCAACGAACCAGGCCAGGTGGCAGATCTCTCGGTGGGAGAGCATTTCGGTGATAGTGATCACAACTCCCTGACCTTTACTATAGTCATGGAGAGGGACAGGAGCAGACGGGATGGGAAAATATTTAATTGGGGGAGGGGGAATTACAATGCTATTAGGCAGGAACTGGGGAGCATAAATTGGGAACAGATGTTCTCAGGGAAATGCACGACAGAAATGGGGAGGTTGTTTAGGGAGCACTTGCTGCGACTGCTGGATAGGTTTGTCCCGATGAAGCAGGGAAGAGATGGTAGGGTGAAGGAACCTTGGATGACAAGAGATGTGGAACAGCTAGTCAAGAGGAAGAAGGAAGCTTACTTAAGGTTGAGGAAGCAAGGATCAGACAGGGCTCTAGAGGGTTACAAGGTAGCCAGGAAGGAACTGAAGAATGGACTTAGGAAAGCTAGAAGGGGACATGAAAAAGTCTTGGCGGGTAGGATTAAGGAAAATCCCAAGGCGTTCTACAATTATGTGAGGAACAAGAGGATGGCCAGAGTGAGGGTAGGGCCGATCAGGGATAGTGGAGGGAACTTGTGCCTGGAGTCGGAGGAGGTAGGGGAGGTCCTAAATGAATACTTTGCTTCAGTATTCACTAGTGAGATGGACCTGGTCGTTTGTGAGGACAGCGTGGAACAGGCGGATATGCTCGAACAGGTTGAGGTTAAGAGGGAGGATGTGCTGAAAATTTTGAATGATATGAGGACAGAAATGTCCCTGGGGCCAGACGGGATATACCCAAGGATATTACGGGAAGCGAGGGAAGAGATTGCTGCGCCTTTGGCGATGATCTTTGCGTCTTCACTGTCCACTGGAGTAGTACCGGATGATTGGAGGGTGGCAAATGTTGTTCCCTTGTTCAAGAAAGGGAATAGGGATAACCCTGGGAATTATAGACCAGTCAGTCTTACGTCGGTAGTGGGCAAATTATTGGAGAGGATTCTGAGAGACAGGATTTATGAATATTTGGAAAAGCATGGTTTGATTAGAGACAGTCAGCATGGCTTTGTGAGGGGCAGGTCATGCTTCACAAACCTTATTGAATTCTTTGAAGATGTGACAAAACACATTGATGAAGGAAGAGCAGTGGATGTGGTGTATATGGATTTTAGCAAGGCATTTGATAAGGTTCCCCATGGTAGGCTCATTCAGAAAGTAAGGAGGCATGGGATTCAGGGAAAGTTGGCTGTCTGGATACAAAATTGGCTGGCCCATAGAAGTCAGAGGGTGGTAGTAGATGGAAAGTATTCAGCATGGAGCTCAGTGACCAGTGGTGTTCCACAAGGATCTGTTCTGGGACCTCTGCTCTTTGTGATTTTTATAAATGACTTGGATGAGGAAGTGGAAGGCTGGGTTAGCAAGCTTGCCGATGACACAAAGGTTGCTGGAGTTGTGGATAGTGTGGAAGGCTGTTGTAGGTTGCAATGGGACATTGACAGGATGCAGAGCTGGGCTGAGAAGTGGCAGATGGAGTTCAACCTGGAAAAGTGTGAAGTGATTCATTTTGGAAGGTCGAATTTGAATGCGGAATACAGGCTTAAAGACAGGATTCTTGGTAGTGTGGAGGAAGAGAGGGATCTTGGGGTCCATGTCCATAGATCGCTCAAAGTTGCCACTTTGGTTGTTAAGAAGGCGTATGGTGTGTTGGCTTTCATTAACAGGGGGATTGAGTTTAAGAGCCGCGAGGTTATGCTGCAGCTCTATAAAGCCCTGGTTAGACCATACTTGGAATATTGTGTTCACTTCTGGTCGCCTCATTATAGGAAGGATGTGGAAGCTTTAGAGAGGGTGCAGAGGAGATTTACCAGGATGCTGCCTGGACTGGAGGGCATGTCCTACGAAGAAAGATTGTGGGAGCTAGGGCTTTTCTCATTAGAGCGAAGAAGGATGAGAGGTGACTTGATAGAGGGGTACAAGATGATGAGAGGCATAGATAGAGTGGATAGTCAGAGACTTTTTCCCAGGGTGGAAAGGGCTATCACCAGGGGGCATAATTTTAAGGTGATTGGAGGAAGGTTTCGGGGAGATGTCAGAGGTAAGTTCTTTACACAGAGAGTGGTGGGTGCGTGGAATGCGCTGCCAGCGGTGGTAGTAGAAGCAGATACATTAGGGGCATTTAAGCGACTCTTGGATAGGTACATGGATAATAGTAGAATGAAGGGTAGGTAGTTAGTTTGATCTTAGAGTAGGTTAAAGGTTCGGCACAACATCGTGGGTCGAAGGGCCTGTACTGTGCTGTACTGTTCTATGTTCTATGTTCTCTGCTCTGTATTTGTGTGATTTTCAATCTTCCTGTCTCCTTGAATGGCTCTTACACCCTTTCTCCGGTCATCTCTGTCCCTTTCTTCTCTGGCTCTTTGTCACCTTTTCCACTAATCTGCTTCTTCCTCCATCTCCTCTACCTTCACTCTCTCTGTTTGCCTCTCACATCTGTTCCTAAACTGATTCGCTGAACTTGTACTTTTTAATCTTTCTTAAAGGGCCAGCAACATCACAGCCAATTATATCTGCTGGAATAAAAAACAGAAAATGCTGATAATACTCAGCAGGTCAGGCAGCATCTGTGGAGAAAGAAACAGAGTTAACTTTTCAGGTCAATAACCTTTCATCAGAACCGAGAAAGTTAGAAATGTAATAGGCTTGGAGCAAGTGAAAGTGGTGGGGTGGGTGCGGAGAACAAAAAGGGAAGGTCTGTGATACGGTGGAAGACAGGAGAGATTAAATGACAAAAGATTTCCTGGTGAAAATCCAAAGGGACAACTAAATGGGACCAGGAAATAAACAAAAGATGTGTCTGAAGACATGTGAATGGCAGGATAACAGCCATCCAAACACAAAGTAAAGGAATTAAGAAAGAAACAAGAGGAAAAAATACAAAACAGCAAAAAAAGAAACAAAATGGGGGTACAGGTTATGGTCTAAAATTGTTGAACTTAATGTTGAATCCAGAAGGCTTAAAAGTGCCGAGTCGAAAGAGGAGGTACTGATCCTTGAGCTTGCATTGACCTTCATCGGAACACTTTTGCTGCTGCATATCTGCTGGGAAATGGATATCTGCTAAGCCTACTTTAAAATAAAGAGGTCAAACTTATTTGCTGCTAACATCACACACCATGGTCACAATTCTTCGTTGGGCGGGAGGCCTCGTACACTGGCTGAAAAGTTGGAGGCGCGCCCGCCTCCGTCGGGCCTGGGGAGCCAGACTGGGATTTTACATTCCCCAGGCCCTCAATTGGTCTTGGGCAGGACTTCCATGTCCTTGAGGCAGGAAGTCCCGTCTAATGGAACTGCCGGCCAATCAACAGGCCCCAGGAGACAGATAAGTTTTTCGGGCCTTGCCGGGGACAAGCGAGGCAAGGGGTGGGTGCGGGGGGGGGGGGGGGGGGTTCGGTTAGGGGGCGGGGGGAGTGTTGTGCGTTGGGGGTGGTTGAGGCTGCAGGGGCTGCCCTCCATGGGGCACAGGGTGCGTGATCAAGAGGGGCCCCCACCAACCTGCAAGAAGGCCTCCTGATTTGACCAGGTGGGCTTTTCGAGGCTTCTGCCGTCCAGCTGCCCAGGGTAAAACACCTGCGTCGGCAGGAGGAGGCCCTTAAGTGCCAGTTAATTGGCCACTTAACGGCCTTGATTGGCCTGAGGCAGGTGGACCGTTTTCACTGCCGCCATCCAGTGTAAAATTGCAGCGGGGGCGGGAGGGGGTACAGAACAGTAATGTAAAATTCCAGCCTTCAGCTCCCAGGAAGATCCCATGTTGGATCATTCTGTGCTGAGTTCGCTTACTTCAGTTGGGAAGGCGGTGAATATGCTACAACTTGCTTCAATACCAAGCAATTAGGAAGAAAGAAAGTAACCAGCCAGGATTTCTGATGGCTTTCTAGCAATGCTAGCTAGATGGGACCATAGGAATTGCTAGACAAAGAAAAAACAAGATCCATGAAGCTCCCCTTCTACCATCCTGATACAATGATAATGGAATTGTTGACTCATCTACCAATCAGGTTACAAAATACCCCAGAACAGCATGAGGAAACCCCAGCGGTGGAGAGCTTTGGGAACCACAGATCTCACTGTCTCGGTCCACAAACGAAGAATAGCCATTTGGATGCAGTCAGTGCTGAAAGGCATTCAACACTCACAGAACTGCACTCCAACATGGGTATGAGAAAGTAGGCCATTGCTGTGGCTACACCAGCAGCTGCCTGTGTCCAAGATCCAAAACATTCTTTCCTGAACAAATCTTTGCCAAGATTTGCTGCTGTTTCTGGTCAGGACTAGCACATGAGGAAAAGGAGGAACAATCTGTATTGCAGAGCTGGTCTGTCTCAATCTTCAAGATGAATGTTATGAATGCTGTTGTTCTTTCCAGCAATGCTTAGCAGCATACACTGCATCATTAGTAACTACATTCCTTTTTTAAAGGTTGGAAAATAATTAATCTGCAAATTCCTTTCTTCAATGATAAGCAGGTTAAGTGTTAAGAGGTCAGAGTTCATTCCATTAGTACATGTTTCTGGCAAACAGAGCAAAAACATGCTGAATAGATCCAAAGAAAGAGGTTTCAGGAGCCTAAATTTCCTCCAAGCAGGAATTAGATTGGCCAGTGTTATGAATGCACTGCGGGCCGCGCTAAATTTCTTATGGTCTGGCTCATTTGAATGTTCTTGCGAGCGCCTATTCCCACCTGGGCCTGGGATCTCAGCAGTGGGACTGTGCGGAGTATGAGCAGTGCAGCAGGAGTCGAATGCCATCAGTCATGTAAAGGACTATGCTGCCGAAAAGACGTGGACCAACTGTCCAATTCTCTTCAAAGCTGAGCAGTGTCTACTCTGTACCAATACATCCATCACAATGTTATTGATGTGGGCCTTTAAATGTGTAATGCTGAAGTCTGTTGCATCCCTGCATGGTTGAGGTCCAGTTTTGTTAAAGCAATAATGATGTGTTGAATGATGTTAACAGTCATCCATTAAACCAGATTATCTAGTCATTATCTCATTACAATTTGCTGGACCTTGCTGTGTGTAAATTGGCTGCTGTGTTTCCTATTTTACTACACTTCAAATGAGCTATAAATTGCTATGGGATGTCCTGAAGTCGTGAAAGGCACTATAAAAACGAAAGTTTTTTCCCTTTTATGGTCTAATTTAAAAACAGCCACTGATATTTGGGCAACGTCAATTTTCCATGAAAATTTGGTGAAGTATAAAATGGGTTGGGATCTGACAGTCCACATCCTGAATGCTTGTGAAAGGTGCCACATAAATGCAAGTTCTTTTTTCTTATTTTTAAACAGCCCAACATTAGTGGACATAACAGCCTGGTTTTCTCACATGTTCTGGGACAAGATTCCAGCAATTGCCCTTTAGAAGTTTGAAGAAGCTTCTATATTGGCTTAGAGAATGCACGAACTGCTTGGCACAGTACCGGGCCGCACAGGCCAGGAAGGTCAATGATTGGACCCCCAGTTTGTGCTGTTAGCTGGCTTGAGATGAGAGATCCAAGACCTAATACAGTCCTAAATTGATGACCTCAACGACTCAAGGCTATTGGAGCAGACTCCTGCATTAAGTTCTGGCAGGCGGACACCGTTAGCAATGCCCCTTATGTCTTTGTATAATCTCTACCAGTTCATATGTAACTTGTCTTGGCAGTGGATGCCCCACAATTGGCCTCTGAGACCCTGGACTAGAAAAAGGAAAAACAAAATATAGCCACAATTTCAACTCCTGGTCACCATTCAGTCACTTCTGCTGCAAAGTGTGAGTATGTGGATAAGACAGGGCAGGATGGGGCTCGGACATGATTTTATTACACACACAAACATTTCTGGAATCTCAGTCCCAATTCAACCAAATACAAAGGCCATTTGGACAAGGTACTAGAGAGCAGCTGGATCTTGTGTAACTGTAACCTAGCTTGAGCTACTGTCTTTGGGAGGAGGGTAGTGCTAACTGCCTGTGATGTTTGGTCTGACTACATTGAGCTTTGCATGCTCCTGTATTGGTTGTGGATGTTCCCTAATGGGCTATGGTACTCTGCAAAGGACGCTAGTATTATTGGTAGAGGCAGGTAGTGCAGTACTAAACCTCAGTCAATTTCCAGAGATCCACCTAAAGTGAAACAACCTGCACATTGTCACTGTCCAAACATGCTCTATGGTTCACCAGGCTTGACACACAAGACAAGGCTGAAAATCTGGGGGAACGTTCATATCATTTACTGACTTTATATTTAGCTTATAGACAAGCTGCTCAAGACATCCCTTCAAATGTATTGAATACCCATCCTACATAAAACTCACCCCAACCCCAGTATTCCAGGACACAGTAAAGGTTTTCCCAGGCATTAGACAACGAGCATTAATGTTGAGTTCTTGCATTTAATTAACAAATTGAGTTGTGTAATTTTCCTAAGGATGCTGTCTGGATATCCATGAAAACACTGGTATTCCGTACTATCCAACTCATCCAACCCCAGTCAAAACCAAGCCATCTACCAGACAGATTAAAATATCTTGCATAGGTTTTTCATAGATATTCAGACACACAAAGAAACACAAAGAACTGGATACGACACAGTTCAACACTAAACATAAGAAAATAAGAAATAGAAGCAGGTGCATGCCATATGACCCATGCTGCTTCATCATTCAACAGGGTCATGACTGAACTTGTACATCAATTCCACTTTCCCACCCTTTGCCCACAGCCGTCTCATCAGGAATCAGTCTAGTGAACCTTTGTTGCACCCTCTCTAAGGCAAGTATAATCCTTCCTTAGGTAAGGAGACAAAACTGTATGCAGTACTCCAGGTGTGGTCTCACCAAAGCCCTGTATAATTGCAGCAAGACTTGTTACTCTTATACTCCAACCCCTTTATATTAAAGGCGAACATACCATTTGCCTTCCTAATTGCTTTCTGTGCCTGCATGTTAACTTTCCGTGATTCATGTGCAAGGATACCCAAATCTCTCTCAATACCAACATTTACAGTTTCTCACCTTTAAAAAAAATTCTTTTCCAGTCTTCCTACCAAAGTGAATAATTTCACACTTCCCACATTATACTCTGTCACCCTCTCGCCCAATCTCTTATCTGCTCTATATCCCTTTGCAGTCTCTTTGCATTCTCTTCACAGTTTACTTTCCACCTAGCTTTGTATCATCAGCTAATTTGGATATATTACACATGGTTCTCTCATCTGAGTTATTGATATAGATTGAAAATAGCTGAGGCCCTTGTGGCAGTCGCTTGTCACACCCTGTTATCCTGAAAATGACCCGCTCATTCCTACTCTCTGTTTTCTATCCGTTAGCCAATCCTCTATCCGTGCAAATATAGTAACCCTAATCCCATGAGCTCTAATCTTGTGTAACAACTTCTTGTGTGGCACCTTATTGAATGCACTCTGAAAATCCAAATACATTACATCCACTGGTTCCCCTTATCTACCCTGCTAGTTCCATCCTCAAAAAACTCTAACAGATTTGTCGAATGCAATTTCCCTTTCATAAAGCGCATTGGCTCTGCCTATCATATTGTAATTTTCCAAGTGTCCTGTAGATACAATAGTCTAACATTTTCCCTGCTACTGATGTCAGGCTAATTGGCCTATAGTTCTCCATTCCCTCTCTCTCTCATTTCATAAACAGAGGGGTTACATTTTCTAACTTTCAATCCAGGGACAATTCTAGAATCAAAGGAATTCCGGAAGATCAAAAACAATGCATCTTTTATTTCTGCAGGCACCTTTTATTAAATCCTAGGGTGTACACAAGAAAACAAAAAATAGGAGCAGAAGTAGACCATATGGCCCATTGAGCCTGCTCCACCATTCAATACAATCATGGCTGATCTTGTGCTTCAATTCCACTTTCCTGCTCGCTCCCCGTATCCCTTGATTCCCTGAGAGACCAAAAATCTATCTATCCCAGTCTTAAATGAATTCAATGATGGAGCATCCACAATCCTCTGGGGAAGAGAATTCCAAAGATTCACAACCCTTTGAGTGAAGTAATTTCTCCTCATCTCAGTCCTGAATGATTGGCCCCTTATCCTGAGACTGTGTCCCCGTGTTCTAGATTCCCTGACCAGTGGGAACAATCTCTCAACTTCTACCCTATCAAGCCCTTTCAGAATCTTGTACGTCTCAATTAGATTGCCTCTCATCCTTCTAAACTTTAGAGAATAGTGGTCCAATCTACTCAGCCTCTCATCAGAGGACAACCCCCTCATCCCAGGGACCAATTTAGTAAATCTTTACTGCACTGCCTTCAGTGCAAGTATATCCTTTTTTAAATGTGGAGACCAAAATTGCACACAGTCTCCAGGTGCGGTCTCACCAAAGCCCTGTATAAATTTAGTAAGACTTCTTTATTCCTGTACTCCAATCCCCTTGCAATAAAGGTCAACATGCCATTTGCCTTCCTAATAGCCTGCTGCACTTGCATGTTAACTTTGTGCGTTCCTTGTACGAGTACACCCAAATCACTCTGAACGTCAACACTTACCAGCTTCACACCTTTTAAAAAATATTCTGCTTTTCTATTTTTACGAACAAAGTGAACAACTTCACACTGCCCTACATTATACTCCATTTATCTTCTTGTTGCCCACTCGCTTAACCTGTCTATATCTCTTTGCAGCCTCTCTACATCCTCCCCGCAGCTTACCTTTCCACCGAGCTTTTTATCATCAGCAAACTTAGATACATAACTCTCTGTCTCTTCATCCAAGTCATAAACATAGACTGTAAATAGCTGAGGCCCCAGCACTGATCCTTGTGGCACCCCAATATTCACTGCCTGCCAACTTGAAAATGTCCCATTTATGCCCACTCTCTGCTTCCTGTCTGTTAACCAATCCTGTATCCACGCTAATATATTACTCCCAACACGATGAGTTCTTATCTTGTCTTTTAATCTTTTATGTAGCACCTTATCGGATGCCTTTTGAAAATCCAGGTATACTACATCTACTGGTTCCCCTTTATCTATCCTACTAGTTACATCCTCAAAAAACTCTAACAAATTTGTCAAACAGGATCTCCCTTTAGTAAAACCATGCTGACTTATTCTGATCATACTATGGTTTTTCCAACTGCAATGTTACGGCTTCTTTAATAATAGTTTCCAGCATCTTCCCAACGACTGATGTTACGCTAACTGGCCTGTAGCTCCCTGTTTTCTCTCTATCTCCTTTCTTGAAAAGCTGCGTAACATTTGTCAACTTCCAATCTGACAGGAATTCTGGAAAATCATAGCCAGTGCATCCACTATCTCTGCAGCTGTCTCTTTTAGAACCCTCGGATGTAGGCCATCTGGTCCTGGGGACTAGTCAGATTTTAGTCCCTCATGTTTCTCCAATACTTTTTCTTGACCGATATCAATATCAGGCCATACTCAGGGAAAGAGGGGAGGTGAGGAAAGAAGAAAAGGGAAGATCTGTGATAGGGTGGAAGGCAGAAGAGATTTAAATGACATAAGGGGGTAGTAATGGAGCAAGTAAAGATGCAAAAAATGGGTCTAGAGGAGTTGTAAATGTGAATAGCAGAATCATTGCCTGCTGTCTGAAAAAAATGGCTATGAGGTGACATTGTTGAACTCAATCTTGTGTCTTGAAAGGCTGTAAAGTGCTTAATTGAAAGATGTGGTGCTATTCCTTGAGTATCCTACAGTTCCTTGAGTTTACTAAACTTACGAAGCTAGTTATCTAATGTCAGGGAAAACCTTTACTGTGTCACTGAAGAAAAACATGTTCTTTGCCAAATTGGTACTGCTGGTGTGAGGGCATGGCAGGAAAAAGCAAGCAAGATCCCTCTGCATTCTACACTTTAAATACGGTTCAAATTGTCTCTGGGTATCTGAGATCAGAAAGAGATACAAATTGATATTGTTTGCAGCCTGTTATTTACACTGGCATCCTTCAGCACTAGTACTGTTACAACAAAAATTGTCACTAAAGTTGCCATACAAAAGAAGTATTTTGACTATTGCACATTTATATATAGGCTCAGTAACCACACCCCATTTGTATATAGTTATCCATTATATGCTACCCCGATTGTATACAGTTACCCAGGGTATGCAACCCCATTGCATACCATTACCCAGGGTATTTAACCCCCCATTGTATTGAGTTACCCAGAATATGTAGATCCCTGAAATGATCACCCTTCCACATACTCTAAATGTGCACTGTGAAAAATATAAAGAAAACTGGTAACTTGCATATGGTTCATGGAGCATTTGCCTCTACTCCTTCACTTAACAAGAGTATTCTTTGTAAAATGCCAGTTGGGCTTCCCACATGTCCTTGTATAATGTGGTACTGAGCTATGCAGTTCACCCACTTCCCAGGTTTGAGCCTCATCACAATTCGAAGATGGCACAGCGATTCAGTCTTGTTTTCAAAGAAGCAGCCGGGATTCCTACATCGTGCTCCCTGCTGATTAGGTATATGTACAACAGCGTGAGGACGGAATCAGACATGGCTGTGATGTCAGCTGTGTGGCCTGCTAGACTCATCATTTAAAGGTTGTATCGCTAGCAAGGCTAGCATTTATTTCCTATTCCTAGATGCCCTTCTGCAGTTGGGGGTGAGCTGCCTTCTTGACCTGCTTCAGTCCATGTGGTGAAAGTACTTTCACAGTGCTGACAACTGAGTAGCTTGTTAGACCATTTCAGAAGGTAATTAAGAATCAACCACATTGACATGGTGTTGGAGTCACATACAGACCAGACTGGGTAAGGGCAGCAGGTTTCCTTCACGAAAGGACATTATTGACAGTTTTTTTTACGCCAATCCAACAGCTTGTTAGGTTGAAGAACAGCGACTTGGGAGGGGTACCAGAAGGCTGCTACCACCCATGAAACCTTACTCCAATGTACCTTTGGGAAAAGGGGATAGAAAATTGGGGAAATCAAAAGACAAAACGTGCCAACTTATCACTTATCATTTAAGTAGCCCAACCATGGGCAGGTGCAGGAGTAGAAAGGGGAGGTGGAAAAAAAATAAGTACCATCTTTGTTAAGGATCAAAAGGGGAAGATTACATTTCTAATTTCACCAGAGGCCAATAGATTTATCTACAATGCACTGGGAGAGAGTAAACTAATCTCTATTATTATACTGAAAAAGGCCTCCAGGCTGCATTCTTCAACTTAAAAAAGATTTTGCGTCTCTCTCCCGCTCCTCTCTGCACAGGCAGCAGTTACTGTATCTGGGAGTCCTTCCATTCCACATTCCTGAAATGTATCCCCGGTCAGGTGACCAAATTAACCAACAGCCTCGGAACACAAGGAAGAACTCATTTGTAACCTCCTCTTCTCATGTACAATAACTTCCTGGAGAAAGCCACTGGGAAAAATTCAAGAGGGCAATCCCAGTGTGGAGCTAACACCCGCACAATCCTTACAGGGGAGAAGGAGGGAACTACTGCAATACTGAACACTGAGCCTTTTCAGAGGCGTTCATCACTGGTGTGACTGTGTGAAAAGAAAGGTTTGAAAAGCAGGTAATTAACACTCACTGGATGTGTTATTTCACACATACACCTCAAAGCAAAACAAATTGCACCTCACACACAATATACCCAGGAATTTTCCTGACAACCAACTTGGCCTCTATAAAATATGAACTTGTGGGATTAGTGTAAAAACTCAAACTTTGACACTCTGTCATCGAACAAAGCATCTAAAAATAAAAGGTTACTTATAAAAAAAACTTTTATCCAAATCGATCCAAGTGTTTAAGATAATCATTCTGAAATTTGGCCAAAGCTCCCTTTCTATTCAAGACCAGCAGTGAGTATTGGTCAGCAATGTAGCCATTGTACTATCACTATCAGGCCTGATCCCTGGCCACACCCATCATTCAGTAAACCTGCAACATCCTCGCTGGGATTGTTGGTTAGTAACCAGGAGCATGGATCATGACTGTTTACCACCCACCCCCCAATTTTGTAGCTATAGGGCACGGAGACCACATTAGCTGATGTCAGCCAGCATCAATCCTGCAACTGTCCTCAGTGCCCCTGGGGATAGGAAGAGAAAAGTCAATCATGTTTCCACTTCCAGCCATTATATGGTAACCTCGGGTCAAACGGTGTCTGTGAGGCATCAGTTGAGGCTCAGATGTGAATAACAAGCATTTGAATGAAGACCCCCTGCTCTATAAGGGTGCTCCAGCAAAGAATCATCAACTTCAGGAAAGGAAAAATGAAAGACTTCCATATTGCCTTTTTACCTCACTCACCAATTTTCTCTCCTCTATTCTCTTCTTTTCTTCACTGGGTTTTACTAATTCCGAGTGCAGAAGGATGGTCTTTGGGGATTATTGATTCTCAATAATATACACAATCAAATCTACATTTACAATATGCAGATTCAACTGTGCACAAGACTAAGGGGGATTTATCACACTTACCTAATGGCTTACATGAAGAACGGCCATTTAGCCAAGATGCCAAAGAGCTTCCAGCACCTGTGGAACTGAACTCCAGCACACGTCAGCACTTTCAGGAGATATCACAACATGGAAACAGGGCATTTGATCCAATCAGTCTGTGTTGGCATTATCCTGGCTGGAGAATCTAGTACTAGGGGTACAGTCACAGGATAAGGGGTTGATCATTTCAGACTGAGATGAGGAGAAATTTCTTCAGTGTGTTGCGAATCTTTGGAATTTTCTACCCCAGAGGGGTGTGGACAAGCAGTCATCGAGAATATTCAAGTCTGAGACGGATAGACTTCTGAACTTTAGGAGAATCAGGGGATATGACAATCGGGTGGGAAAGTGATGTTGAGGTCAAGGATCAGTCATGATCTTATTGAATGGCAGAGCAGAGTAACAAAGCCGTATGGTCTACTCCTACACCTACTCCTAGTTCTTACGTTCTTATCTTCCATTCGTGAAGAGCAGGCAGGAAGAAATAAAGGGGATAAAAATAGTCTTTGAATGAACATTTAAGTGGTGAAATTAAGGGGTTATACAAGAAATTTGGCAATGAGCTTTTTTTAGTCTCAAAGGAGAAATGCTGATCTTACAAGAGTGTTTTTGGCTAGGTTCTATCACTTAACACAACCTGCTGTTGTGTTAACCTACACACCAGCCAGCTGGAAGACTTTGCAGTGTAGTTGGGAACTTGAGGAAAACACTATTTCTGCAGTTAATAACTTAAAATCTCAGCATGGGGAAATTGGTGTTGTAATGACACTGCACCAATCAGCCCTCCGTATGGAACTTGAGCCAAGAGGTGAGCTATTGTTAGCAGTCAGACTGATGATGACAGTAAATCTCTTTAATTTAGCTGTCTTTTAAAGAAAGAACTCACATTTATATAGTGCCTTTCACAACCTTAGGACATCCTAAAGTCCTTTACAGCCAATGAAGTACTTTTGAAGTGCAGTGACTATGCTAATGTCGGAATTGCAGCAGCCAATTTGCACACAAGATCCCACAAACAACAATGTGACAATGATCAGATAATCTGCTTTAGTGATGTTGGTTAGGAATGAGCAGTGCCAAAATAGGCTAAATCTTGAAGCCACAATAAGCAAGTTTCACGCCTAACATATTGATCAATTTATCTCAACTTAGATGAATGCGTATCAGTAGTCCTTGTAATATGATCAGGAGCTGCTTATGTCCCAGCTTTTGTAGCCCTTATGGAACCTGCCAAAAAAAACTGATCAACCACACTGGTGCAACAACCCTGCGGACCTTTCAGTTATGAAGAAAAAAAGGTGTACCTCGCACTCAATGACACCTGCCTCAAAACAAGTTGCGTTTTATGTTAGGTGGGGATAGGATTGGGCTCTATTGTGATGATCCCTGTAAGAGTGATAGCCAATGCTCACAGGTGAGGCCAGAGAGTGGTTAGAATGTGGAACGCGCTACCACAATGAGTAGTTGAGGTGACTTTAATGGGACATTTAAGGAGAAGCCAGATAAACACTTGAGGGAGAAAGGAAGAGAAGGATATGTTAATGGAGTAAGATGAAAAAGGGTGGGAGGAGGCTGATGTGGAGCATAAACCCTGACATGGACTAGTTCTGTGCTGTAAGTACTATGTAACTCTTGCATAAAGAATGGCGACTTAGGTGAGGTACTGAAATTTGGCAATAACTGTACGTCAGCATGAGTTAATACCATCAGGAGAGGAAGGAGTTTTCAACAGAAGAAAGGGACATTTATCTACAATGGGTGGGGACTGGATGGAGGTGGAGAAAACTGGGTGGTACTATGCTCCTGAAGCACAGATCTCGAATGTAGCACTTACTATTTGCACATTAAATTAAAATCTCTACTTCTCATTGTTTGGAAAAGGCTGGTAGATTACTGTCACAAAGGACCTGCTCCCCCATTGATGTATCTGGGACCTGAAGTCCAGCAATCACAGAGCATTCCACCCCCCACTCCCCACCCTTGCAAGTAAGGCCTTTGCAAATCTGCATGGCTGGGAAGGTTCCAAAAGACAAATAGGAGAGAAGAAACAGGGGTGATTTTCCCCGGATCCTTTAGGCTCTAAAGAGCATCACAGGTGGCCAAGATGGGTTCTTGATTTACAATATCAGTTTAGCCTTTAGAGCAAGATGGCTTCTGTGTAAAGGAGTTGAATCATGCACTAAAAACGGCTGTGCTGAGGATCATTAAGGCTCTGTTTGACAATTAAATTGCCTGCTTAGCGCTCAGGAAAGAGGCTGCGCAGCATTTTGCCGGCTAGTGCTTCAGATAATGCCTTCTCCTAACAACAACCAGCTGAACAGGAGTAAATAAGTCATTGCTGAGGATTTCTAGCGCTACTTAAGGCTATGCTCGGCTTTCACTATTCACTTGCTGCTGGAGATGGACTGACTACACGGTGTTTGAATTGGACTTTTTGAGACACAGTCGGAGACTTTCTGGAACACTCCATCCAGAATTCACCAACACTCTATTGATGTTTTTCCCAGAAATTCACTGAGGACTTTCCCTAAAGAGAGTGAGTGCTGTGCTACTCCACCTTATTGAATGTGTTATAGGCTCCAAGAGCAGAAAAGGAGTGCCAGGTGATCAGGATCTTGCTTTGGCCTGGAGTAAGAATGGGAAGGAGCAGAAAAGGCCAGGCATAGCAGCACCAGCTACTGCAGGAAACAGAGAGAGAGGAGGGGCAGGCGGGTAGAGGACACCTCTCCTGTTCTGGACCTCCTCCACCAGGATGTCCAGTGATGTGTCGGAGAACCTGTGCCCCTTTCCCTAGGTCCCTGAGCCATTCTAAAATGCCCCATTGTTTGCCAGCCAGTGCACTCCATACCTTGGGCTGGATTTCATGGGCCCCCCTAAGGCAGGATCGGAGCACACAGAGTATTGCGATGGGTGTGGGGGGCGGGGGGGGGGGGGGGGCAGGCAGCGGGGAAGAGGGCCCGTCGCCCAGCGACCTTCTCGGGATCGGGATAGGCTGACGTCAGCCTTTCCGACCAGAAGCCAATTAGTGGCCTCTTTCTGCCGCCGGTAGGATCTTACCTCTGTGGGGGGATGGGGGGGGGGGGGGGGCGGCCTCTGACAAACGGGGAGGATACCATGTAAAATGAAGCACCCTCCTTGCGAGTTTGTGCAGGGGTGGGTCCCTCCTCCGTGGGCAATTTGTGGCCTAAGGAGGACCCCCACTGGGAACCAATTCACACCAGGACCCCCCTCCCATTGGACTGTAAGACCACCCCCCAGCACCCCCTCGCCGGGTCCTTGCAGACTGGCCCCAGCAACCAGGGTTGCACTGCTGGGCCTGGGTCCGAGGCCACTGCAGTATCAGCAGTGGCCACTGCTCCCGGTGGCACTGCTGATACTGCTGAGCTGCTTGTCCTGTGATTGGCCAGCGGCTCATAGAGGCGGGATCCCTGTCTATAAAGTAATGGGGATCCTGCCTCCTGAAACATGGGAGGATCGCTCCAGGGGCTGCAAAAATGCAGAGGCGGCGCTCATCCCAGTCTTTTCGTGTCAGGAGTCCCACTTCCCACACTAAATCGAGCCCCATCAGTGGAAGTGGGTGTATCAAGGCTACGTATACTGCTCCATGAAAATTGTATCTAATCAGCACTTGATTGCTCAACCTGCAGGTGTCTGGTTTAGTGTCCTCAGGCACATTTAAATCATGATGATCACTAATCGATTCCAGGAATTGAGGCTAAAACCAGAGTTTTAAACAAGGAAAGCACCCACTTAGTGCCTGTCTACACCCTTTCCCCAAAATAAACCCTCACATAGTTTTACTGATCAAGCAGCAAGAACAGGTCAGCAAAGAAACATGTGTAAGAAGTGCCAATAATGAGCAGCGAGAAACACCAGTGGCACCTGGCAACATATGCCATGGCAGTGAGAGCAGGCATGTGTTGTGAGATGTGTAGCTGGGTGGGGCATTCCTCAATAAGGGGAAAGAGTTACTGTCAGTGAGCCACGGTGTCATCAGAGTCATCTAGGATGAAGCTGTGGATGGTAAGAACCTGATTCTGAAGCGAATGGACATTTTAAAGAAGGCTGCATTTGCTGACAACACAACCACTAGGTGGCGCAGTACTAGCACATGCGCAAATGCAGCCTCTTCCACTGAAACGTCACTGTCTGCGATATTCAGGCAGGTGCCAGGATTAAAGATGGCGCTGCTCAATTTCTCACAGAAAAATAAGACAGAACAGGCATGATACTGCCATTGAAATTTGGAATGTAAAGCAACTTTTTATGGGACAGTAAAGTCAACATTTACACTATGAAGTTTATGGAGGAAACAACTGAATTTCTGCCCCATCCCTCCCTCCATTCTGCAATCTCCCATTCTCCCAATCCACACATTCACACTCGCTACAGCCTCGCCATTTACCCCACTTCCTCAACCGTTCGCTCCAGACCTCGACACTGCTCCCCCCACTTCCCCTCCCCTTAGCCGATTGTTCCCTGCTCCTCACTTCCTGCCTCCCCACTTGCCACCCCACTCTCCGGCTGCTCGCTCCCTCTGCCTCCCGACCACTCCACTCTTTGTCCCTTGCTCTCCGCTCCCCCACACCCCCCCACCCCCACGACTGCTAGTTCCAGGCCGCGCCGCTTTCCGTCCTCTCAGCCACTCACTCCTACATCACCCCATCACCCCCCCATGGCCCATTTTGCTTCTTCGGGCGGTGTGGTGGGGAACGATCGAACGTGGGAGCAAGTGGCTGAGAGGAGGGAAGTGGCGCGGCCTGGAGCTGGCGGTTGGAAGGGCGGGGGGGAAGCGAGGAGCGAGCAGCCGGAGAGCAGGTGGGGAGGAGGAGCGATCGGCTGGAGAGTGGGGGGTGGGGGGGGGGGGGCGGGGGGGAAGCGGACAGCGATCGCCTGGAGAGCCGGGGGTGGGGGGGTGAAGCAGGGAGCAATCGCCTGTAGAGCAGAGTGGGAGGGGGAGCGGGGAGCGATTGGCTGGAGAGCGGGGGGTGGGGGGGTGGGGAAGCAGGGAGTGATCAGCTGGAGAGCAGAGTGGGAAGGGAAGCAGGCAGCGATCAGCTGGAGAGCGGGGTGGGAGGGGAAGCAGGGAGCGATCGCCTGTAGAGCAGAGTGGGAGGGGAAGCAGGGAGCAATCGCCTGGAGAGCGGGGTGGGAGGGGAAGCAGGGAGCGATCGGCTGGAGAGCGGGGTGGGAGGGGAAGCAGGGAGCGATCGGCTGGAGAGCGGGGTGGGAGGGGAAGCAGGGAGCGATCGGCTGGAGAGCGGGGTGGGGGGAAGTGAAGCGAGCAGCGGCCAGTGGGGAGGAAAAGGGAGGGGGAGAAAGCGTCGAGGCCTGGAGCAAGTGGCCGAGGAGGGAGAGTGGCCAGTGGGGCGAGAGAGAGTAGCTGAGCGGGGTGCAGCAAGTAGCTGATGACGTTTTCCCATGCAGGCGCCAATTAGTCCTGGCAAGATGTAGGCTGCTTATGCGCAGCATCTCACTGAGCGCAGGCGACCATTTGTGCATGTGCACAGCTTGGAGCACTCTGATGCCGTCAGCCAGCCCGCTGCGTTGTCAGTAGTCACTTTGTTTAAAGAATGATATAGAGAGGCTTGGTATTCGGAGGTTGATATGGAGGGAGATCATGGAAAATGATGGCAATGAGGGGACAGGGAGGAAGTTTGAGAGGTTCGATTCAAAAGAAGAAGATGGGCAGGCGTTGTATTGGTGATAGAGAATGAGATAACATGGATGGCTGGACTGGAACAGCTAGCGGAGTTTTGAAAAAGAGAAAAAAAGCCAACAGTGACGTCACAGGAAAGCTGCAAGGTGACTTGTTGGTGAGTCCCTGCTGTTCGGGAATAGCTCTAAATAGCTGGGTAAGTATCTAAGGTAAGAAAAGTTTACAGTTCATTTCATATATAGGAAGTAGTGTTTTTTTAGGGAGTTCTGTAGTAACAAGGACCAGGGAAGAGGGGCCCTAGAGTAACTGATATTATTTCATATTAGGATCTTCCAAAAGGTTAATTTAAAGGGTTAAGTCATAGCAGGAGAGCTCAAAGCTGTGGTGTGCTCCTCATGCTCCATGTCGGAAGCCGGGAGCATTTCCAGTGCCTGGGACCAGCGTGTGTGCAGGAAGTGTCTCCAGCTGCAGCTCCCGGAAGCCTGGGTTTCAGAGCTGGAGCGGCAGCTGGGGACATTGTGGAGCATTCACGAGGCAGAGAGTATCGCGGATAGCACGTATAGAGAGGTGGTCACACTGCAGGCTCAGATTCCACAGGCAGGAAAGGGAATGGGTAACCACTAGGCAGAGCAAGAGGACTAGGCAGGCAGTTCAGGAATCTCCTGTGGCTATTCCCCTCAAAACAGATATACTGTTTTGGATACTGTTGCGGGGAATGGCTTCTCAGGGGAAAGCAGCAAAAGCCCAATTCGCTGCATAGGGGAGGAGTAAAAAGTGTGGAAATGCAATAGTTATAGGGGATTCAATTGTAAGGGGAATACATAGGCCGCCAAAGAGACTCCAGGATGGTATGTTGCCTCCCTGGTGCTAGGGTCAAGGATGTCTCAGAGCAGTTACAGGACATTCTGAAGGGGGAGGGTGAACAGCCAGTGGTCGTGGTACATATTGGTACAAATGACATAGGTTAAAAAAACGGATGAGGTCCTTAAAGCAGACTATAGGGAGCTAGGAAGTAAGTTGAAAAGTAGGACCTCGAAGGTAGTGATCTCAGGATTACTACCAGTGCCACGTGCTAGTCAGAGTAGAAATAGCAGGATATATCAGATGAATACGTGGCTGAAGAGATGGTGTAAGGGCAAGGGTTTTAGATTCTTGGGACATTGGGACCAGTTCTGGGGGAGGTGGGACCAGTACAAATTGGATGGGTTACACCTGGGCAGGACCGGGACTGATGCCCTAGGTGGAGTATTTGCAAGAGTGGTTGGGGAGGGTTTAAACTAAAATGGCAGGGGGATGGGAACCTTTGCAAGGAGTCAGAGGAGGGAGGATCAAAGACGAGAACAAAAGACAGTAAGTGGGATAAGAAAAGTGATAGGGCCAGAATCAAACAGGGCCACAGTGAAACATAGTGGGAAGGGGACAAGTAATGTTTAAAAGACAAGCCTTAAGGCTTTGTGCCTTAACGCGCAGAGCATTCGCAATGAAGTGGATGAATTAATCATGCAAATAGATGTAGACGGGTCTGATATAGTTAGGATTATGGAGACATGGCTGCAAGGTGACCAGGGATGGAAAATGAACATCCAGGGGTATTCAGTATTTAGGAAGGACAGACAAAAAGCAAAAGGCGGCGGAGTTGCATTGCTGGTTAAAGAGGAAATTAACGCAATAGTGAGGAAAGATATTAGCTCTGACAATGTGGAGTCTGTATGGGTAGAGCTGAGAAACACTAGTTAGTGGGGGGTGTATACAGACCCCCAAACTGTAGTGGTGATGTTGGGAATGGCATTAAACAGGAAATTAGAGACACATGCCATAAAGGAACATCTGTAATTATGGGTGGCTTTAATCTGCATATAGATTGGGCAAATCAAATTAGTCACAATACTGCAGAGGAGGAATTCTTGGAGTGTATACGGGATGATTTTCGGGACCAATACGTTGAGGAACCAACTAGAGAATAGGCCATCCTAGACTGGGTATTGTGTAATGAGAGAAAAATAATTGACAATCTAGTGGTGCGCGACCCCTTGGGGATGAGTGACCATAATATGATAGAATTCTTCATCAAGATGGAGAGTGACGTAGTTGATTCTGAGAATAAGGTCCTGAATCTTAGTAAAGGAAACTACGAAGGTATGAGGCGCGAGTTGGCCATGACGGATTGGGAAACGTTACTCAAAGGGATGACGGTGGACAGGCAATGGCAAATGTTTAAAGAGCGCATGGATGAATTGCAACAATTGTTTATCCCTGTCTGGCACAAAAGTAAAACGGGGACGGAAGCCAAACCATGGCTTACAAGGGAAATTAGAGATAGCATTACATCCAAGGACGAGGCATATAAATTTTCCAGAAAAAATAACAGACCTGAGGACTGGGAGCAGTTTAGAATTCAGCAAAGGAGGACCAAGGGATTGATTAAGAAGGGGAAAATAGAGTACGAAAGCAAGCTTGCAGGGAACATAAAAACTGAGTGTAAAAGTTTCTATAGGTATGTGAAGGGAAAAAGATTGATGAAGACAAATGTAGATCCCTTACAGTCAGAAACAGGGGAATTTATTATGGGGAACAAAGAAATGGCTGACCAACTAAATGCATACTTTGGTTCTGTCTTCACGAAGGAGGACACAAATATCATACCAAAAATGTTGGGGAACACAGGGCTAAGTGAGAGAGAGGAACTGAAGGAAATCAGTATTAGTAGAAAAATGGTGTTGGGGAAATTGATAGGATTGAAGGCCGATAAATCCCAGAGTACATAAGGAAGTGGCTCTAGAAATAGTGGATGCATTGGTGGTCATCTTCCAAGATTTTATGGACTCTGGAACAGTTCCTACAGATTGGAGGGTAGCTAATGTAACCCCACTATTTGAAAAGGGAGGTAGAGAGGAAGCAGGAAATTATAGACCAGTCAGCCTGACGTCAGTAGTGGGGAAAATTGTGGAGTCCATTATCAAAGATTTTATAGCAGAGCACTTGGAGAACAGTGGTAGAAAAGGACAGAGTCAGACTAGATTTACGAAAGGGAAGTCATGCTCGACAAATCTACTAGAATTCTTCGAGGATGTAACTCGTAGAGTTGATGAGGGGGAGCCAGTGGATGTAATTTCTTTGGACTTTCAGAAGGCTTTCGACAAAGTCCCACATAAGAGATTAGCGTGTAAAGATAAGGTGCATGGGACTGGGGGTAGTGTATTGCGATGGATAGAAAATTGGTTGGCAGACAGGAAACAAAGAGTAGGGATAAATGGGGCTTTTTCCGAATGGCAGGCAGTTACTAGTGTGGTATCGCAGGGATCGGTGCTAGGACCCCAGCGATTCACAATATACATTAATGATTTAGATGAGGGAACTAAATGTAATGTCTCCAAATTTGCAAATGACACAAAACTGGGTGGGAGGGTGAGTTGTGAGGAGGATGCAGAGAGGCTTCAGGGTGACTTGGACAAGTTGAGTGAGTGGGCTAATGCATGGCAGATGCAGTATAATGTGGATAAATGTGAGGTTATCCACTTTGGTAGCAAAAACAGGAAGGCAGATTATTATCTGAATGACTATAAACTGAGAGAGGGGAATATGCAACGAGACCTGGGTGTTCTCGTACACCAGTCGCTGAAGGTAAGCATGCAGGTACAACAGGCGGTAAAAAAGTCAAGTGGTGTGTTGGCCTTCATAGCGAGAGGATTCGAGTACAGGAGCAGGGATGTCTTGCTGCAATTATACAGGGCCTTGGTGAGGCCACACCTGGAATATTGTGCGCAGTTCTGGTCTCCTTATCTGAGGAAGGATGTTCTTGTTATAGAGGGAGTGCAGCGAAGGTTTACCAGACTGATTCCAGGGATGGCGGGACTGACATATGAGGAGAGATTGAGGTGGTTAGGATTATATTCGCTGGAGTTCAGAAGAGTGAGGGGGGATCTCATAGAAACCTATAAAATTCTAACAGGACTTGACAGGGTCAATGCAGGAAGGATGTTCCCGATGGTGGGGGAGTCCAGAACCAGGGGTCATTGTCTAAGGATACCGGGTAAACCTTTCAGGATTGAGATGAGGAGAAATTTCTTCACCCAGAGAGTGCTGAGCTTGTGGAATTCACGACCACAGAAAGCAGCTGAGGCCAAAACATTGTATGTTAGCAAGAAGGAGTTAGATATAGCTCTTGGGTCCAAAGGGCTCTTGGGTCCAAAGGGATCAAAGGGTATGGGGCGAAAGCGGGAACAGGTTCCTGAGTTGGATGATCAGCCATGATCATAATGAATGGCGGAGCATGCTCGAAGGGCCGAATGGCCTACTCCTGCTCCTATTTTCTATGTTTCTATGTTTCTACGTAGAAGCCAAGGTGGGCACAGCCATGAACCAGGTTTAATCCTGGAGTGGGCAGCAGGAAAGGGGAAGCGGGTAGTAGTGGAGATGGGTTGTAGATTGAGGTGGGCATGAGACAGTAAATAGGAGTTGCAAGAAATTTTGATTATAGAGACCAAACAGGACAATCAGGAGAGAGGGAGCAAAGTGGAACTCGGGATGGCTGATGGGGAGAAAGGAGACTTGGTTTGGGCAATAAGCAAAAAACATACACACACACTGAAGCGGGTACAAAACAGGTGATCTACACAGGCGTGTCTGTGTGATAAAGCAAATGTCTGGGTATGATGAACACAGAACATTCATGCTGATCCTGTAATCATAGGTACAGGTAATAATATTAAGGTGTGTTTTACTAGGTACCTGCCATCAGTACCCCACATAAAAACTGGCCCCTTTACCAGAGATGCAAGAACAGTACAGACCATTGAGGTTACACCATCAACAGCCAACAGAAGGCAGTGAAGCAGAGAGACACGATATAAAACATGGGGCTGAGAAGTACAGAAGGGCAGATATTGGTTTACTAAAGCAGGCTATATCTGCCTGTCTGCCCAGCAGGACAACTGTGTACAGCTGACTCCAGTGGAGATAGACTGAATGGCAGAACACAAACAATGGAGCACTGTTTATTGAAAAGGCAGGGGTCGCTTTTCTTATATAAAGTTCTTTGCTTTCTCTCCTCCTCAAAAGGCAGGGAGTATATTCAGTACACACAGTTTAAATAGATTAACATGACAGGATAGCTCAGGGGATTAAAGGAAAAAAGGTTTGTTGCATTCGAAAATAAGATTTTTTAAAAAGCTGCTGTACATTGCATTGCAACAACAAAACGGTTTCCATGGGGATTATCTGTCCTGTGGATTTTAGTTTGAGTTTGGGGTATCTGTGAAAAGCACGACTTGTTAGTGCCACTAGAAGGAGAACGGTGGTGGTTTTTCAGATATAATCAGGCTACTTTGTGCATTGGACAGAAAGAATCATGTAGTTTCAGAAGGAAATTAGCCAGAAAAACCCAGAGGACACACTATGTAAGCAATTTAAGAGTGCTTGGAACATGAGAACTTGTAACTGTATTAAATCTGCTCAGCATCCAAACACTGCTGGACAGGATTTTAGATGTGTAAACTGAATTGCATAAAGCCACACTCTCTGGTCCATGTTCAGTATTGAGTCAGTGGTACTTCAGTGCCTCAGGCCAGGGAGGGAATACTTCAGCCAGGGGTCCAGAATGCTGCAGAAAGGCACTGGTGTGGGTGCTGAATAATGGAAGGATTGAGCTCAGCTCTGTGCCTCTCCCCCGACACGAATATGCTACCAACACTCCCCCTCTAGGCTCACACACAAAGCGAGGAATTTTAAGCTTTCCCCAGCATCAGGTTTGAAGGCGGGGGAGAGCATTTAAATCAGAGGGGATGGTGGCCGTGGGGGCCCCCGCCATCTTTCCGCTCCACCCCAATTAAGTTTGGGGCAGGAAGGCCTCTGAGTGGCCTTCCCACCCGCCGCCAATTGAGGCCCTTAAGTGAGCAATTAATGCTGAGAGCTACCCTCTCCCCCGCCATTGCTGCCAACCCTCCTACACGCCCCTCCCCCGTGACCCCCATCTTGCGAAACTCCTCCCACCCTGACTCACTCCGTAGTCTAGGTCCCTCATAGATCCACAGCTACCAGTGAGTCCGATACCAGCAGCAGTGGCGCTGCTCAGTAAAAGAGTAAATAGGTTTCTTTTTAATGAGAGCCCAGCCAATTTCCGTGTAATTTCCTGGCCCATAAATTTACTGAATTAAATTTCTCAATTAGCCCTGGTGAGATTGCAACTCAAAACCTCTAGGTTGCATAACCACTAGGCAGCTCTCAGCAGGCGGGACATCCGTAGCGTGGGTCCTTGATCCCAAGGAAGGCCCGCTGCTGCCCAAAGGCTCTCGTTGGCTCAGACTCCCGTCGCCTGGATAAAATCCTGGCCAAAGAATGGCCATTTGAGCAAGGCACCGCAAGGGCTACTGCCTCTAGTGGGATAATATCCCAGCAAAAGATCAAATGAGAAGGAAATATGTGGAGGGAAATGGAAAAGGCAGAGGGGAATTAAGATTTTCATATATACCTGACACTATACTAACAACACAGTGGCGCAGTGGTTAGCACCGCAGCCTCACAGCTCCAGCAACCCGGGTTCAATTTTGGGTACTGCCTGTGTGGAGTTTGCAAGTTCTCCCTGTGTCTGCGTGGGTTTCCTCCGGGTGCTCCGGTTTCCTCCCACATGCCAAAAGACTTGCAGGTTGATAGGTAAATTGGCCATTATAAATTTCCCCGAGTTTAGGTAGGTGGTAGGGAAATATAGGGGGACAGGTGGGGATGTGGTAGGAATATGGAATTAGTGTAGGATTAGTATAAATGGGTGGTTGATGGTGGGCCGAAGGGCCTGTTTCAGTGCTGTATCTCTAAATAAAATAAAAAAAACACAATGACAACAACTTATATTTATGTAGCACCTTTAATGTAATAAAATGCCCCACGGCACTTCACAGGGGCATTATAAAACAAAACATGACACATCTGAGCCAGATAAGGAGATACTAGGGCAGATGACCAAAAGCTTGGTCAAACAGGTATGTTTCAATGAGTGTCTTAAAGGAAGAAAGAGAGGTAGAGAGGGAATTCCAGAACTTTGGGCCCAGGTAGCTGAAGGCACGGCCATCAATGGTGGACAGTTAAAATCAGGGATGTACAAGCAGCACAGATTTCTTGGAGGGTTGTGGGGTTGGAGGATATTATAGAGATAGGGAGGGACGAGGTCATGGAGGGATTTGAAAACAAGGATGAGAAATTTAAAATAATGACATTGCTTAACCGGGAGCCAGTGTCGAGAGCAAGCACAGTGGTGATGGTTGAGTGGGATTTGGTGCAAGTTAGGACATGGGCAAAGGAGTTTTGGATGACCTCAAGGTTATGGAGGGTAACGGGCCTCATGGGTAAAGGCACCACACCTTCCACTGTAACATTTTAAGCATACAGAGCAGAGAGTCCCAGCTTCAATTCTTGATCTGTGCTGTATTATCCTACTTATAGAATCCCCATTACTAACTGTAATCAAGTGACCTATTGTAACACTTCAGTATTTTTGGATTATATTTCCACACAAAGAATTTGGAAAAACAATTACTTTTAAATGTGCTTTAAAACATACTGCCACTTGCTGAATGCACTGAAAGGACAGAAGATTAAAATGGTAATGAATTAAGCTTTGATGTTGTTCCCCCTCTAACTTGTCAAAAATAAACAATAACACCTTGCAGCAAACTGTGTTGGGTAGTTGCTGGTTCTTTTCTAGCTGTGAACAGAGGAAGGGGAAAAGACAAAGACTGAGACAAGGACAGTCAGTCAGGGCAGCGAAGGCTGTGAGAAGGTTAGAATGCAGGACACTGTTCAGAAGTTACTTTAAATCGAGCAAGATGAGCCACTGATGTGGGGAAGGATAGTGTGTTCATTAATCTGTGTTATTATGTGAACACAAATTGTACCAAGTGAATCAGATCATAACTATTGATCTATACATCAACTCATCAACTTGTACAGCGAGCTCGCCACTGGTATCAGACCCACCGGCCGTCCATGTCTCCGTTATAAAGACGTCTGCAAACGCGACATGAAATCGTGTGACATTGATCACAAGTCGTGGGAGTCAGTTGCCAGCATTCGCCAGAGCTGGCGGGCAGCCATAAAGACAGGGCTAAATTGTGGCGAGTCGAAGAGACTTAGTAGTTGGCAGGAAAAAAGACAGAGGCGCAAGGGGAGAGCCAACTGTGCAACAGCCCCAACAAACAAATTTCTCTGCAGCACCTGTGGAAGAGCCTGTCACTCCAGAATTGGCCTTTATAGCCACTCCAGGCGCTGCTTCACAAACCACTGACCACCTCCAGGCGCGTATCCATTGTCTCTCGAGATAAGGAGGCCCAAAGAACATACATCAACTCACTATGAAATAAAGCAGTTTAATCATTTGTATTTGACCTTGCCACATTTAATATTTACTCAATCTGCTTTCAGAGAGATTGAAGGGATATATGTGTGGATAAGATGAATATTCATTACAGTTCACAAAGGGATAATGAGGCCACTGGACTAAACTATTGTATACATATTGGAAAGTACAGAAATATTCTTAAATATAAGACACCCAGACTACCTATGAGAGTCACTAGCGTTTCTGTACTGGAGAAAATATCTAAGGCAACAGTCTAAACTTGTAACACTTGCATGGGAGAAGGACTGGGTTAAACTGTGATGGCCTCCAAGCTGCCTATTGAGCTTTGTAGTTTGATTGAGTACCCAACATCTGTAGAACTGTACCACAGCAAAAGTTAATTTTTCAAATGTCAAATGGAGTGGGTCAGGGTCTGTTTCTGGCCTCTTTCTCCCTACTTTGTGGTCTTCAGCAGACATGCTGTCTGATCTGTCTCAGGGCCTCCATTTATTAAATTTGTTCTTAGGATATAGACAGCACTGGCAAGGCAATATCAATTACACATCCTTGACAGTCAACCACATAGTGGGGGACTGGAGTCACACAGAAGTGAGGCCAGGCCAATTCAGATGGCAGGGTCCCTGCTCTGAAGGACCTGAGTACACCAGTTGGGTCTCTTTTTGACAAGAACCCAGTCAACTTCAGTGTCATTTCCTGGCCCACAAATTAACTGAATTCAATTTCTCAATTTGCCCTGGTGAGATTGCAACTCAAAACCTCTGGGTTGCTAGTTCACTACCACAATCACTAGGCTGACATACCCTTAACCATAGGATATTGCTGGAAGTGGGATATAAGGTTATATTTTCTGCTCTCATGTGCAACTGGGCACCTGAGTGGATGAGGAGGAAGCAATAGCTTATCAAGTGCACAAGTCTGATTGGACCTTTAAAAATAATTTAAATGATGAAGGCTGGACATTCCCACATCTTCAAGTGATTTGCTTCACCAAGCCAGGTCATTGTGATGCTCCTGTACCACCTACCAGTCAGGGGTGAGGAAGGAGGTTACACTCTTATTTGCACAGCTTCCCCTTGCAGATGTTGGTGTTCCCATGCATCTGCTGCCCTTGTCCTTCTAAGTGGTAGAGGTCGCGGGTTTCGAAGGTGCTGTTGAAGGAGCCTTGGTGAGTTGTGGCAGTGCATCATGTAGATGGTACACTCTGCTGCCACTGTGCATTGGTGGTGGAGGAAGTGAATGTTGAAGGTGGTGGATGGGGTGTCAATCAAGTGGGCTGCTTTGTCCTGGATGGTGTTGAGCTTCTTGAATGTTGTTGGAGCTGCACCCATCTTCTTTTGCGCTAGGTATGACTCCAATCAGTGGAGAGTTTTCCCCAAATTCCCATTGACTCCAGTTTTGCTCAGGCTTCTTGATGCCATACTTGGTCAAATGCTGCCTTGATGCCAAGGGCAGTCACTATAACCTCACCTCTGGAGTTCAGCTGTTTTGTCCATGTTTGACCCAAGGCTATAATGAGATCAGAAGTTGTGTGGTCCTGGCGGAACCCAAACTGAGTGTCAGTGAGTAGTTATTGCTGAGCTAGTGCCGCTTGATAGCGCTGTTGATGACACCTTCCATCACATTGCTGATGATCGAGAGTAGACTGACAGGGAGTTAACTGGCCAGGTTGGATTTGTCCTGCTTTTTGTGCACAGAACATACCTGGGCAAGTTTCCACATTGCTGGGTAGACGCCAGTGTTGCAGCTGTACTGGAACAGCTCGGCTAGGGGAGAGACTAATTCTGGAGCTCAAGTCTGATGAAGGGTCACTGACCCGAAACGTTAACTCTGCTTCTCTTTCCACAGATGCTGCCAGACCTGCTGAGTGGTTCCAGCATTTCTTGTTTTTATTTCAGATTTCCAGCATCCGCAGTATTTTGCTTTTATCTTCAATACTATTGCTGGAATGTTGTCAGGGCCCAGTATCCAGTGCCTTCAACCTTTTCTTGATATCAAGTGGAGTGAATCAGATTGGCTGAAGACTGACATCTGTGATGCTGGGGACCTCAGGAGGAGGCCAAGATGGATCATCAACTCGGCACTACTGGCTGAAGATGGATGCAAATGTTTCAGCCTTAGCTTTTGCACTGATGTGCTGAGCTCCCCCATCATTGTTTAATTGTCCACCACCATTCACAACTGGATGTGGCAGGACTGCAGAGCTTAGAATTGATCTGATCTGTTGGTTGTGGGATCATTTCGCCCTGTCTATTGCATGCTGCTTAAGCTATTTGGCATGCAAGCAGTCCTGTGTTGTAGCTTCACCAGGCTGACACCTCATTTTGAGGTATGCCTGGTGCTGCTCCTGGCATGCCCTCCTACACTCTTCATTGAACCAGGGTTGGTTCCCCGGCTTGATGGTAATGGTAGAGTGGGGGATATGCCGGGCCTTGAGGTTACAGATTGTGATTGAGTAGAATTCTGCTGCTGCTGATGGTCCACAGCGCCTCGTGGATGTCTAGCTTTGCGTTGCTAGATCTGTTTGAAACCTATCCCATTTGACATGGTTGTAGTGTCACACAACACGATGGTGGGTATCTTCAGTGTGAAGACAGGACTTAGTCTCCATGAGAACTGTTTGGTGGTCACTCCTACCAATATTGTCATGGACAGAAGCATCTGCGACAGGTAGATTGGTGAGGATGAGGTTAAGTAGGTTTTTCCCTCTTGTTGGTTCCCTCATAACCTGCCACAGACCAGTCTAGCAGTTATGTCCTTTAGGACTCGGTCAGCAGTGGTGCTACTGAGTCACTCTTGGTGATGGACACTGAAGTCCCCTAGGCAGAGTACATTTTGTGTCTTGCTGCCCTTAGTGCTTCTTCCAATTGGTGTTCAACATGGAGAAGCACTGATTCATCAGCCGAGGGGGTGGCGGTAGGCGGTAATCAGCTCATGTTTGACCTGATGTCATGAGACCTCATGGGGCCCACAGTCAATGTTGAGGACTCCCAGGGCAACTCCCTCCCAGCTATATACTACTGTGCAGCCACCTCTGGTGGATCAGTCCTACCAGTGGGACAGGACATACCCAGGGATGGTGATATCAGGGACATTTTCTGCAGGGTATGATTCCGTGAGTATGACTATGTCAGGCACAAGCCCCCAGATGTCTGTAAGGAGGGCTTTGGAGGGTCGACAGTAAAATATTTTTGTAAGTGATACTGGAAAGGTGAATGAGCAAGAGATTCCAGATTTTTTTCAATGTCATCGGAACACTGATAGCAACAGAATTGTTTCAATCATAAAATCTAGGTTTGGCAATCAGGAGCTCAAGTGGGGATGGTGGGATGGGGGCAGATCACTGTCGCAGTTTATCATAGTCACTGCAACTCTTTCATTACATAAATGTGTTGGATTTACTCCGGGATATTGGCCATTTCTTTACAATGCTGCAATGGAAGACAGAGGACCAGTATCATTGGCCCATTTGTTCAATTTTGAGTTTTCATTTCCTCCTGAGCAACTGTTGCCTGTCTGCCCAGTGCCCCAGCACTACTGCTGTGTGGTGATGCCCATGTGCAAGAAATGAACAATCACAACATAACAATTCGAAATTTAAAAGAGAGATATATTTACAGGAAAATGGCCGCATTATTGGATTTGAATGAAGAATAATTCACTCTTGCAAATTATGAGGTAAACATCTCGCTGCAGTTCTCCCGGCAACACAGGCAAATGTATATCGGAAAATTGTTCATCGCCGTCCATGGTTTTGCAGCAATGGCAAGAACAGTGAGTGCAGAGGCAGAACATTTTTGTCCCATAATTTACAACAGAAACTTGCATTTACATTAGACAAACATCCCACGGCAATTCAGAAGTGCAAAGAAAACTGGATGTCAAGCCGAAAGAATTACACAGAATTTACACGACATTCAGCCTGACTGATCTGTGCTGGTGTTTATGCTCCACACAAGCCTCCTCCCACCCTAATTCATCTGGCTCTAGCCCACCCTTCTATTCCTGACTCCCTTGTGTATTAATTTAGCCTCCTCTTAAAATGCATCTAAGGTGGAGTGATCAAAAGCTTGGTGGAAAAGGTGGGTTTTATGGAAGGTTTTGAAGAAGGACAGGGAAGCTGCGAGGTTTAGGGAGGGAACTGCACAGCATGGGGCCTGGACAGCTGAAGGCACCGCTGCTAATAGTGAGGCGAGGGTAATGGCGGATGCACAAGGGAGGCCAGAATGAGGTTGCAGGACTGGTGAGTTTAAAATGTAAAAGTACTTTTAAAAAGTGGCACATTTAGGCAAATAGATTTTGTACACATGCTATGCAGCTTGTGCATGCTATATCCTTTAGGGAAGGAAATATGCTGTCCTTACTTGGTCTGGCCAACATGTGACTCCAGACCCACAGCAATGTGGTTGACTCTTACATGCCCTCTGCAATGGCCTAGCAAGCCACTCAGTTGTATCTAACCGCTATGAAGTCAATAAAAAGGAATGAAACCAGACGGACCACCCGGCATCGACCTAGGCACCGGAAACAACAATGGCAAACCCAGCCCTGTAGACCCTGCAAAGTCCTCCTTACTAACATCTGGGGGTTTGTGCCAAAGTTGGGAGAGCTGTCCCACAGACTAGTCAAGCAACAGCCTGACATAATCATACTCACGGAATCATACCTTACAGACAATGTCCCAGAATCTGCCATCACCATCCCCGGGTATGTCCTGTCCCAACGGCAGGACAGACCCAGCAGAGGTGGCGGCACAGTGGTATGCAGTAGGCAGGGAGTTGCCCTGGGAGTCCTCAACATCGACATTGGACCCCATGAAGTCTCGTGGCATCAGGTCAAACATGGACAAGGAAACCTCCTACTGATTACCACCTACTGCCCTCTCTCAGCTGATCAGTCAGTACTGCTCCATGCTGAACAGCACTTGGAGGAAGCACTGAGGGTGGCAAGGGCACAGAATGCACTCTGGGTGGGGGACTTCAAAGTCCATCACCAAGAGTGGCTTGGTAGCACCACTACTGACCGAGCTGGTCGAGCCCTAAAGGACATATCTGCTAGACTGGGTATGCGGCAGGTGGTGAGGGAATCAACAAGAGGGGAAAACATACTTGACCTCGTCCTCACCAATCTGCCTGCCGCAGATGCATCTGTCCATGACAGTATTGGTAGGAGTGGCCACCGCACAGTCCTTGTGGAGAAGACGTCCCGCCTTCACATTGAGGATACCCTCCATCGTGTTGTGTGGCACTACCACCATGCTAAATGGGTTAGATTTCGAACAGACCTAGCAATGCAAAACTGGGCATCCATGAGGTGCTGTGGGCCATCAGCAGCAGCAGAACTGTACTCAACCACAATCTGTAACCTCATGGCCCGACATATCCCCCACTCTACCATTACCATCAAGCCAGGAGACCAACTCTGGTTCAATGAAGAGTGCAGGAGGGCAGGCCAGGAGCAGCGCCAGGCATACCTTAAAATGAGGTGTCAACCTGGTGAAGCTACAACACAGGACTATCTGCGTGCCAAACTGCGTAAGCAGCATGCGATAGACAAAGCTAAGCAATCCCATAACCAACGGATCAGATCTAAGCTCTGCAGTCCTGCCACATCCAGTCATGAATGGTGGTGGACAATTAAACAACTAACTGGAGGAGGTGGCTGCACAAATATCCCCATCCTCAATGATGGGGGAGCCCAGCACATCAGTGCGAAAGATAAGGCTGAAGCATTTGCAACAATCTTCAGCCAGAAGTGCCGAGTTGATGTTCCATCTCGGCCTCCTCCTGAAGTTCCCAGCATCACAGATGCCAGACGTCAGCCAATTCGATTCACTCCGCGTGATATCAAGAAATGACTGAAGGCACTGGATACTGCAAAGGCTATGGGCCCTGACAATATTCCGACAATAGTACTGAAGATCTGTGCTCCAGAACTTGCCACACCCCGAGCCAAGCTGTTCCAGTACAGCTACAACACTAGCATCTACCCTGCAATGTGGAAACTTGCCCAGGTATGTCCTGTGCACAAAAAGCAGGACAAGTCCAACCCAGCCAATTACCGCCTCATCAGCCTACACTCAATCATCAGTAAAGTGATGGAAGGTATCATCAACAGTGCCATCAAGCGGCACTTGCTTAGCAATAACTTGCTCAGCGACGCTCAGTTTGGGTTCCGCCGGAGCTACTCAGCTCCTGAGCTCATTACAGCCTTGGTTCAAACATGAACATAAGAGCTGAACTCCAGAGGTGAGGTGAGAGTGACTGCCCTTGACATCAAGGCAGCATTTGACCAAGTATGGCATCAAGGAGCCCTAGCAAAACTGAAGTCAATGGTAATCGGGGGAAAACCCTCCGCTGCTTGGAGTCATACCTAGCACAAAGGAAGATGATTGTGGTTAATTAGATTAGAGATACAGCACTGGAACAGGCCCTTCGGCCCACCGAGTCTGTGCCGAACATCAACCACCCATTTATACTAATCCTACACTAATCCCATATTCCTACCAAACATCCCCACCTGTCCCTATATTTCCCTACCACCTACCTATACTAGTGACAATTTATAATGGCCAATTTACCTATCAACCTGCAAGTCTTTTGGCTTGTTGTTGGAGGTCAATCATCTGAGCTCCAGGACATCACTGCAGGAGTTCCTCAGGGTAGTGTCCTAGGCCCAACCATCTTCAGCTGCTTCATCAATGACCTTCCTTCAATCATAAGGTCAGAAGTGGGGATGTTCACTGATGATTGTACAATGTTCAGCACCATTCGTGACTCCTCAGATACTGAAGCAGTCCATGTAGCAATGCGACATGACCTGGACAATATCCAGGCTTGGGCTGATAAGTGGCAAGTAACATTCGCGCCACACAAATGGCAATGACCATCTTCAACAAGAGAGAATCTAACCACCTCCCCTTGACATTTAATGGCATTACAATCACTGAATCCCCCACTATCAACCTCCTAGGGGCTACCATTGACCAGAAACTGAACTGGAGTAGCCATATAAATACCGTGGCTACAAGAGCAGGTCAGAGGCTAAGAATCCTGAGGCGAGTAACTCACCTCCTGATTCCCCAAAGCCTGTCCACCATCTACAAGGCACAAGTCAGGAGTGTGATGGAATACTCTCCACTTGCCTGGATGGGTGCAGCTCCAACAACACTCAAGAAGCTCGACACCATCCAGGAAAAAGCAGCACGCTTGATTGGCACCCCATCTACAAACATTCACTCCCTCCACCACTGATGCACAGTGGCAGCAGTGTGTACCATCTACAAGATGCACTGCAGCAACGCACCATGGCTCCTTAGACAGCATCTTCTAAACCCGTGACCTCGACCAACTAGAAGGACAAGAGCAGCAAATGCATGGGAACACCGCCACCTGCAAGTTCCCTTCCAAGTCACACACCATCCTGACTTGGAACTATATCACCGTTCCTTCACTGTCGCTAAGTCAAAATCCTGGAACTCCCTTCCTAACAGCACTGTGGGTGTACCTACCCCACATGGACTGCAGCGATTCAAGAAGGCAGCTCACCACCACCTTCTCAAGGGCAATTAGGGATGGGCAATAAATGCTGGCCTGGCCAGAGACGCCCACATCTTATGAATGAATTAAAAAAAAGCTACTTCATTCATGTTGAGTGGGTCTGAAAGCTCCACAAAAAGGAAGGCTTTAAGAAGTGACATGTTGATATTGTAAGCCATTCAATCTAATAACAGACCTGGAACTGAAGCCGTTCCTTTCATTTTAGCAGACAGCCTAAGCTGTACTTCAGGCTTTTATTTTGGTTCTCAAAGTCTATTTTGTTTCCCTGTGTAATTCGATGTGGTCACTCTGAAGGATTGTGGAACACTGGTGGCCTCACCCACTAAGTTTAGAAGAGACCGGGACATTAAAGCACCAGGAATAAAATTCCAGATTCGAAGTGTCACACCCGTGTAACGCACACTGTGCTGCTTTCATCATAAAGCAAGTTGGGTCGAGTGAGTGTTCCGTTTAGTCTCACCACTGGCTTTTAGTCTAACCTGACAGGAATCTGAAGGTTACATTTTTTTAAGCTATTCTATAAACAGTCATGACCCTGAGTAAATCACCAAAGAGCAGTTACACTTTCTACCCAGTTCTGTTTCATTGCATATCTCAAGGCTTCCTAAAGCAGATAGCCAAGCTGAACAACTCAGCAATTTACAGTTTCAAGTGCCTTGTGAGATATTTTGCCCTGGGCATATACAGTGGAAGGCCCAAAGACATCACCGAAGGGCCTGTGTGCTACAATCCCACTGTGTTTTTTCCTTAAAGCACTCTCCCATGCTGGGGCATCAACTCTCCTCTGGCACCTCTGCCTAACGTCCAACCTTTAGATATGAATCTAAATAGTAAGAATTGACAGGCAGTTTGAAGTTGGAACTGCCACATCTGATGAAAGGTTTTTGACCTGAAACGTCAACTCTGTTTCTCTCTCCACAGATGCTGCCTGATCAGCTGAATATTTCCAGCTTTTTCAGTTTTTATATCAGATTTCCAGCAGCCAGAGTATTTTGCTTTAGCATCACTGCCAAGCCTGTTTTTGACCTCACTCAATGTACACACACACTCAACACAGAAGGATCAGGAACCCTTGCTAATTCTTCTCTCTCGAACCCCAGAGGTACTGAGGCTAAATGTAGCACTGCCAACTAAGGCAGGAACCAGGAACCTTTTCCACTCTGTAGATTGAGGAAACTAGGTCTCCAGAGTTTTGAAGAATGAGAGATGATCTCATTGAAACTTACAAACGTCTTACAGGGTGGATGTAGATAGGATATTTCCCTTGGCTGGTGAATCTAGAACAGGGTACTTGGTCTTAGGAGAGATGGTGGTGTAGTGGTAATGTCATTAAGCTACTAATCCAGAACTCTAGGCTAGTGCCCTACTAACACAAGCTCAAATCTCACCACAGCAGCTGGTGAAATTTAAATTTACTTAATTAATAAATTCAATTAATAAAAATCTGGAATTAAAAGTTAGTTGCAGTAATGGTGCCATAAAATTACTATTGATTGTTGTAAAAACCCATCTGGTTCACTCATGTCCTTTAGGGAGAGAAATCTGCTCTCCTTACCTGATCTGACCGACATATAGCTCCAGACCCACAACCATGTGGTTGACTCTTAACTGTCCTTTGAAATGGCCTAGCAAGCCACTCAGTTGTCAAGGGCAATTAGGGATGGGCAACAAATGCTGGCCTTGCTAGTGCCATCCCATGAAAGAAAAAAAAAGAATAAGGGGTAGGCCATCCAGGACTGAGATGCAAAGGAATTTCCTCACTCAGAGGGTGGTGAATCTTTGGAATTCTCTACCCCAGAGAGCTGTGGAAGCTCAATCGTTGAGCATGTTCAAGACATAAATTGATAGATATCTGGACAATAATGACGGGCTGCATGGCCTACTCGTTTTCCTGGAGCTCAGTTCCACACTGGACTGCGTAATCAGCAATCAGGAGGGGTGACATCAAAACCTGGAATTGGCATTGGGAATGTTCCCGGTACATGGAAACAAATGTCCAATATAACCCAGAGTTTCTCAGAGCAGGTTGTTCTACAAAGATACACCTTTTAAATTTATTTGAAGTGATAAAGGGAGACCCAACCCATGGTTCCTGCACTTTGCAGGAGAATATGGTCCCTGTAAGACTGGCAGAATTCTATCCCAGATACACAACAAAGAGATTTTTAATAATGGGTATGTGAGCTCACTGAATTCTGTCTAGACAAGTGCAGCACAGGCATTGGTTAAATGTCAGTTTTATAAACAGCTGATTTCTTATCCACACATCTTGCTTTGGGTGATGTGTATCATACTTTACAAAACCATGTAGAAATTAAACCTGTTTTGATTCACTTAAACTAATTTCTAAGCCATTTCCACGGACATCTTTCCAGCTGCTTTGGTTAAAAGATATTTTGCTCATGATGTGTACCAAATAGGACCTTCAATCAATGCATTAAGGTGATCCTGTTCAATGGTTCAGTTGGTAATTGCCTTATTCTGCTTGGAACTATGCCACACAAACCAAGAGGGACCCAATGCCCAACCTCTACTGGATTAGATCATCTCACAGGAGCAGAAGTAAGGGCAGGACGACTTGCTTCACCACTCCTGACAAACTTAAGTCAGCGTACCAAACTTTCCACTGACCCTTCCTGGAAAGTGTGCAGATGACCTGTTAAAATAGGTCCACCTTGGCTATGTTGCCCCATCACTGAACCCCTCTCCAAGGGATCTTTCCATATTAGGTAGGACAGAGGTGATTTATCTTTTCTTTTGGAAGTTAAGGGCTTTTAACAAGCACGAGTCACTCCTGGCCAAGACAGCAGGCAGTCCCTCCCAATATCACTCTGAAACCAGCATCAACAGGTGCACAAAAGAATGCTGTAAGGGAGTACTTGACTTTTATTGGGTGCACAAGGATATTACTACGTGTACAATAGATCTAGGGCATGAATCTGCCTCACATTGTTACATGGTGCAGCAGTTAATTTCTGCACCATACTAAGCCACCCTGAAGAAAATGTTAAAGGTCATCTGAAACTTCCTTTTTAAAAACTTTAAACCCCACGACTTCACTTTTCCACAGCAAAACCTGCGTCTTAAAGCCAAATCAGAGTATGAGGTATCGGATTCACAGCTTTATAAAGGATCCAGCCATTACGTTAACAGCTGGTCACAAACCTGACTAGTAAATCTTGCTTAAGTGGCATGAAATGAACCAGGTGGTTATTTAAGATTTCCTGTCCTTTTTCATTTTCATTATTTATACATTTAATCACACTGTACAGCCAGACGCACAGGGTCAGTTGAGAAATGCCTCCAAAAAGCCCACTCAACGCAGTTTGTTTAACCTTTTATCCTTTTGATTTACACAGAACATTCCAGTACTGGCCAATCGTTTCAACATGACCAAGCAAGCACTGCAGCTGTTAATGCCCCGATAGTTTTGTACAAGGTTTATTAAACTGAGCACATCATTACATTTCCCAAAAAAAGTAAAGCTTACACGCAACCATTTGATTCATATGTCTGCGGGCTACAAGTAGCAGGACGTGAAGCATCCAACGGATTATTAAATGTATGTCTCAGCTGCAGAATGTTGATATGGTGGCTCAACACTTGGGTTCTGCCTGCTCTACATATTTTTTGTAGTTAAACAAATTTTTCCATCCTTCCTGCATTTGACAACATAAGATTACATGATTTATTTAATGGAAATGGAATCCAACATAGTTAAATGATTAACAGTCACCCCCTTAAATTCTAAGAAGAGCTTAGTTAATGGTTGAATATTGGTTGGGATGAAGGCAATTGATCAGTATTCGATACTACTGTATTTTCCTCCTACCTCCAACTTGGACCATCAAAGTTTCTGTGGGGTTTTTCTTGGACTCAGTCATCAAGGGATAGCTAGTGCTTGACATGAAACAATTTCCTTTCTTGGGAGCTCATGGTCAGCATCAAGCACTTTCAAGTCTGAAAGAGCTCATCACAGCACGCAATCTCCAGCTAATGCTCCGGTACAGTACTCAGGGTTGGGAGGAGTGCGGGACTGTATTATTGACATGAACCATTAAACAGAGATCCTGTTTATTCCTGTAGTTCATTTGGTTATTAAATACCCCTTACGGCACAATTTGAAGGGCAGACTTCTCTCAGAGTCCAGGCTGACATCGTTCCTCAAAGAATACCGCCAAAAAAAACACAGGGAAAGTCTTGGCCTTTGCTGCCCTGGGCTCCCCGCTGATCCCAACCTGAGGCCCTGCTGAGCTCCCTCCCCGTTACTTAACTTCCAGCGCTCTAGGCCGTGTACTTTTAACCAGCCAGCCACTAGACAGGTGCCTCTTTCTGACCATATTGGGTGGGTAGCTGATTGGCAAGAAGTAAATAAGGAGGAGCTAAAACAGCCCGGGCCTCAACTTACTGTTTGGAGGCTTTTAAAGGTACGCTCTGTGCTATGCCTGCCTGAAACTCAGTCCCAGTTAATACCTCCTCCAAAATCTTAAAATAAATTCCCTTCCTTTGAATGTGACTGTGACAAAGCATAGCGGGGCCAAATTTCCTCGACGGTTCCACTGATTTCCTACAAGTGGGCCTCTGCCATTTCTGGGAGCATCCAATTTGCCTTGCAAGAGGCGGAACCTCCACCCGCACCTTACAAGGTAAAGCCAAAGTGAAGAAGACAAGAGCCATGTTGTATCTGTGGCAGACAGTACACTCAGTCAGGTGAGGTGTACTTGAATGAAATTGGAGACTTATAGGTCCCATTCGTAGGTTCCAGGCTAGGGAAGCCTCCGAGTCCCCACTCCCCTTAAGAAATTGGACTACAGAAAAGGTTCACTTCCGTTGCACAAAATCCCCAAGTTCATAGAAATATAGAAAATAGGAGCAGGAATAGGCCATTCGACCCTTCGAGCATGCTCCGCCATTCATTATGATCATGGCTGATCATCCAACTCAGTATCCTGTTCCCATTTTCGCCTCATACCCTTTGATCCCTTTAGACCCAACAGCTATATCTAACTCCTTCTTGAAAACATTCAATGTTTTGGCCTCAGCTGCTTTCTGTGGTAGCAAATTCCACAGGCTCACCACTCTCTGGGTGAAGAGATTTCTCCTCATCTCAGTCCTGAAAAGTTTACCCCATATCCTTAGACTATGACCCCTGGTTCTGGACTCCCCCACCATTGGGAACATCCTTTCTGCATCTACCCTGTCAAGTCCTGTTAGAATTTCATAGGTTTCTATGAGATCCCCCCTCACTCTTCTGAACTCCAGTGAATATAATCCTAACCGACTCAATCTCTCCTCATACGTCAGTCCCATCATCCCTGGAATCAGTCTGGTAAACCTTCGCTGCACTCCCTCTATAGCAAGAACATCCTTCCTCAGATAAGGAGACCAAAACAGCACACAATATTCCAGGTGTGGCCTCATCAAGGCCCTGTATAATTGCAGCAAGACATTCCTGCTCCTGTACTCGAATCCTCTCGCTATGAAGGCCAACATGCCTTTTTTACCGCCTGTTGTACCTGCATGCTTACCTTCAGCGACTGGTGTACGAGAACACCCAGGACTCACTGCATTTTCCCCACTCTCAGTTTATAGTCGTTCAGATAATAATCTGCCTTCCTGTTTTTGCTACCAAAGTGGATAACCTCACATTTATCCATACAATAATTTCACTCAAAGGTAAAAAAACCACAAATTCAATTTTAATCTCAGTTCAATTGGAAGATAATCAGAATTACTTTCACAATACCATCAACTTTCATAAATTCCCAAGTTGCCAGTTGAGGTCGCTGTAGGTGGACAATATAGATGTCAGTGGCATGGTGGGCAATGTCAAACTGGCCCTGCAGAGTAACCTCCTGTAGGTGCCAGCATGAAGGAACTAGTTAAGTACATGTCAACAATTTGTCAATTCCACTCAAATGAGTAATTGCTTAGCCGAGAGAAATGGAAAGCGTTTTGGGGTTTATCAATGAATCATCCATGCATGCATGATGTTTAGTCCTGAGCGGCGGGTATTTCCTGAGGCAGAACCACACATTTTGCCCAGTTTACATAAAGCCCACATTCCACTCACTGTTGCATGACTTTCACTATTTCAACAATGTACCAAAGACATCAAGCAAGTTAAAAACTAACCCTTCAAACCACTTCATTTTTTTCAGACTGTCTGATAAAACCATAAAAAAGGACACCATGAGTGGCCAACAGAAAACTTCCTGAGTGAACAGTTGTGGTAAGATGGTTAATCACAGTGTAGTATCATCATCATCTGGAAACAAAAGGCTGCTAATGATCTTTCCATGGCAAATAATGGCTGTACTCAATGAGTGGAAAACTTCTACAATATTTGCTTTGAATCCCGCTTGTTCTAGTCAGTTTCTGGAAGATTGGTGTCTGTGATACTAAATTTGGCTACCTTATCCCAGCAGTAGATCCCGAAATTGGCTCTATGGCTTAGAAACTCTTTGGCACTGGACCAGTTTTACCAGCATAAAACACTTACAAGGCCAATTTGGCGTAACTGCGCAGAATCCACAGTGCATGTGCCCCACCGGTCATGTTGGTAAAGGCTCCTATATAAGCATCCCTTTGAATGCGCCAATAGGGGCCATGAACATCTGCTTGAGGTCTCCATTACAAAATCTGCTAGTTACTGTTCAAAAAAAGTCCAACAATCACAGCACCCCAGCCAAACTCCCTGCTCTTACCCTACACAAGTGCTCGCGATACTGCAGTATCTGACCTCTGAACACTTTAAAGCATTTTAAAGGACAATTCAATCAAATTAGTTGAGTTTCAGCTATTCTGTAGCACATTTAACAAGATTGTAGATGGACGTCAAATCAGTAAGACTGAGAGTCGACAGGTCTCCCACACATCCCAATAACCAAGTTACAGTTGGCCGGCCACTTTCTCAGCAAAGAAATGTGGCATAAGTTCTTTGGACTGAGAATTGCATTAAAAACTCAATCTGTTAAGTTGAGATGCCCTCCTTTAAGAAAAGATCTTCAAGTGAAATTGCTGACCATGATGTAGTGAGCTCCCCTAAAGCTCAAAAAAAAGATGTGGGGAGAATGTTATGCTCTTCCCCGCGGCGGGTTAGGAGGTGGGCAGAGCATAGAAATGCGTGGGATGGTGGCAGGGGGGAACCCTGCCACCTTCACACCTCCGCCAAACTTAAGACCTGTGAATGACCTTCCTACCCCACCGCCACTTGAGGCCTGTAACTGGGCAATTAACCCCCAATTACTGGCCTTTTCCCACTGTCACCACAATTAGCTGTGTGGCGGGCGGCCCTGTTGCCGCATGAGCGGTACGGCACAAAAAAACTATGCAGGCTGCTTCCCGGCTCCAGTGGGTGGGTGGGGTGGGGGGGGGGGGGGGTCCCTCGTTAAAAGGCACTTATTGCCTGAACGAGGGACCCGGCATCGGGAAGGGGGCTGCCCACTGAGAGCCACCCCCCTGCCCTTGCTATTGACCCCCCTACACCCAACTCCTCTGCAACCTTCACCTGCAAGACCCCTCCTACCCTGACCTATCTGTGGCTGGGTCCAGCGACCCTCCTGGGCCTCGGGCAGGTGTTCCAATGGCAGCAGCCACCATCTCTATGATTGGCTGGTAGCTCTCCAAGGGCAGGACTTCCATCGCCAGGGTCCTTGATCCCGTGGAAGGCCTGTCACTGTGCACTTAATTCGGCTGGCAATACCCCCATTGCCAGCATAACGTCCTGGCCAGAGTTATATAAAGTGTAATCACTGTTGTAATGTAGGAAATGTTGCAGCCAACCTGTGCACAGCAAGCTCCCACAAACAGCAAAGGATCATCTGTTCTTGATGGTGTTGGTTGAGGGATAAATATTGGCCAGGACATATGGGAGAGCTCCCCTGCTCTTCTTTAAAAAGTGTTGTTTGATTTTTCATGCCCACCTGAGAGGGCAGACAGGGTTTAATGTCTCATCTTAATCGTAGAACAGTTACAGCACAGAAGGAGGCCATTGTGGATGCTCCATTGTTGAATACATTTAAGGCTGGGATAGACAGATTTTTGGTCTCTCAGGGAATCAAGGTGAGTGGGCAGGAAAGTAGAGTTGAAGCCTACGATCAGCCATGATTGTTTTGAATGGTGGAGCAGGCTCGATGGGCAATACGGTCTACTCCTATTCCTATTTTTTGTGTTCATGTGTGTCTGTCATGTCTGTACCAGCTCTCAGAGGGAGCAATTCACCTAGTGCCACTCCCCCGCCTTCTCCCTGTAGCCCTGCACTTTCCTCCTTTTCAGATCACAATCTAATTCCCTATTGAATACCTCGATTGAACCTGCCTCCACCACACTCTCAGGCAGTGCATACCAGATCCAAACCACTCGCTGCATGAAAAACCTTTTCCTCATGTCACTTTTGCTTCTTTTGCCAATTACTTTAAGTCTGTGCCCTCTGGTTCACGATCCTTCCACCAATGGAAACAGTTTTACTCGATCTACTCTGTCCAGACCCCTTATGATTTTGAATACCTCTATCAAATGTCCCCTCAAACTTCTCTTCTCCAAGAAAAACAGTCCCAACATCTTCAATCAATCTACATAACTGAAGTTCCTCATCCCTGGAACCAAAGACATGAATCTTTTCTGCATCCTCTCTAACACTTTCACATCCTTCCTATAGTGTGGTGCCCAAAAATGTTACGCAACTGAATTGACACCGAACTAGGGTTTTATACAAGTTGAACACAACTTCCTTGCTTTTGTACTCCATGCCCTTTTAAATAAAGCATAGGATACTGTATGCTTTATTAACCGCTCTCTCAACCTGTCCTGGCACCTTCAATGATTTATGCACATATACACCTAGGTCCCTCTGCTCCTGCACCCCCTTTAGAATTGTACCCTTTATTTTCCATTGTCTCTCTGCATTCTATCTACCAAAATGAATTGCTTCACACTTCTCAGCAGTATTTGTTACTTGTCTGCCCATTCCACCAACCTGTCTATGTCCTTTCGAAGTTCTACACTACCCCCCGCTCACAGTTCGCAATACTTCCAAGTTTTGTATCATCCGCAAATTTTTAAATTGTGCCCTGTTGACCAAGGTCTAGGTCATGAATATATATCAGGAACAGCAAGGGTCCTAACACTGTTCCCTGGAGAAACCGACTACAAACCTCCCTCCAATTCGAAAAACATCCATTAACCACTACTCTCTGTTTCCTGTCACTCAAATCCAAATCCATGTTGCTACTGTCCCTTTTATTCCATAAGCTCTAACTTTGCTCGCATGTCTGTTGTGCGGCAATTAATCTCATGCCTTTTGGAAGTACACCACATCAACAGCATTACCCTTATCAACCCTCTCTGCTACCTCATTAAAAAACTCAAGCAAGTTAGTTAAACATGATTTGCTCTTAACAAATCATGCCCCTCTTGCCCTTCTTAAACTCCTACTATCCCAGTCAATATTGGAATAATTAATGTCCCCCATTATAACTACTCTATAATTCTTGCACCTCTCTGTAATTTCCTTGCAAATTTGTTCCTCTACGTCTTTCCCACTAGTTGGTGGCCTATAGACCACACTGAGCAATGTAATTTCACCTTTTTTGTTCCTTAGCTCAAGCCAAATATATTCTGTTCTTCACCCCTCTGGGAGATCCTCTCTCTCCAGCACTGCAATGTTTTCCTCAATCAATACTACCACCCCTCCCCCTAGCCTTCCTTTTCCAAACACCTTGTGTCCAGGAATATTTAATACCCAGTCCTGCCCTTCTTTGAGCCAGGTCTCCGTTATAGCTACATCATATTTCAACGTGGCTATCTGCGCCTGCAACTCACCAATCTTATTTTCCACACTCCACGCATTCACATACATGCACTGTAAACATAATTTGGGCTTTATTACTTTCTCCTTTACTCTGAACCCACTGAATAACTTACTCTTTCCTACTCTAGTGCTATCTGTCTCTCCCAGTATTCTGTGTACCTTGATATTCCTCTCATGTATTACCTCCTGGTTCTCATACTCCTGCTAGGTTAGTTTAAACCTGCCCCAATAGCACTAGCGAATCACTCTGCAAGGAAATGGGTCCCTGCTCTGTTCAGCTGCAAACCCTCCAGCCTGTACCGGTCCCATCTCCCCCAGAGCTGGTCCTAATGTCCTAGGAATCTAAAGCCTTCCCTCCTGCACCATCTTTCCAACCATTGCTTTATCCTCCTATTTCTATACTCACTTGCACATGGTACCACTGAAAGACATCCCCTCCAACAGTGCAGAACTCCCTCAGTATTGTACTGAAGTGTCAGCCTAGATTATGCAAACAAGTCTCTGGAGTGGTGTTCGAACCCACAACCTTCTGACTCAGAAGTGAGAGCGCTACCACTGGGCTCAGTTAGTAAACCTACCATGTGACTGAGCCATGGTGATCAACAGGTCTGCGGTTTGGGCTCCACTCTATGGCAAGTTGTGCAAGCTCAGCTGTGGTGGCGCAGGGATACTGCAATTGACCTCAGTGTCTCTAGACAAATGAGTGGGTGCGGAAATGTCAGGGCTCCCAATCCTGATCACTATCCCTCAAGGGAAGTGGGCACAGGGGGAACATTGGATCAGGAGTTGGCTGCAATGTCCCTGGCTGAGCAATAACCTGCTGATGCTCATACTGTAGGCATATCAGTGCCTTCAGGAGAGGTGGGGAGAAAACTGGAGGGAAGATAAAAGATTTGCTACTGATGTTTTCTTTCAAGCACATTCTCTGCATTTGTAGCTGCTATAAGCTAAAGGAGTTTCAGAATGAAGCCTGCGTGTAAAAAGTAATACAAATGTCACAGCGTTGGGGCAGTTAGTAGTTCTTAACTGCTTGGAATACTAACATTTAAAATAATACAATACAAAACCACAACAGGTGGGATTGGCATAGCCTTTAGTCTGGAACTGGCATTCCCTGCCCATAGCCTCAAGGCAGGATACAACAGCTCACTGGGTTCGGCAAGTACCATTAGTGTTGACAACTCTCAGCCAAACAGAGACACGACAATCTAATCTCGAGGAATGCCAATTATTTGCTCTTTTTTTTTAAAAAAAGGGAAAACAAGAAAAGCTGCAATAATTACTGTGCCTATTTCCCCACCTCAAGCTTTCTACTTTCCTCTCCTGGAGATGCTGGGCTGCAGCTCTATCGCTGTTGGTAGCTATCTAGTACCTTGCCCAATCGGTTTATGTTCTTCTTCTTCTTTGGCCTCCTTATCTCGAGAGACAATGGGTTAGCGCCTGGAGGTGGTCAGTGGTGTGTGAAGCAGCGCCTGGAGTGACTATAAAGGCCAATTCTAGAGTGACAGGTTCTTCCACAGGTGCTGCAGAGAAATTTGTTTGTCGGGGCTGTTATACAGTTGGCTCTCCCCATGCGCCTCTGTCTTTTTTCCTGCCAACTACTAAGTCTCTTCGACTCGCCACACTTTAGCCCCGTCTTTATGGCTGCCCGCCAGCTCTGGCGAACGTTGGCAACTGACTCCCACGACTTGTGATCAATGTCACAGGACTTCATGTCGCGTTTGCAGACGTCTTTAAAGCGGAGACATGGACGGCCGGTGGGTCTGATACCAGTGGCGAGCTCGCTGTACAATGTGTCTTTGGGGATCCTGCCATCTTCCATGCGGCTCACATGGCCAAGCCATCTCAAGCGCCGCTGGCTCAGTAGTGTGTATAAGCTGGGGATGTTGGCCGCCTCGAGGACTTCTGTGTTGGAGATACGGTCCTGCCACCTGATGACAAGTATTCTCCGGAGGCAGCGAAGATGGAATGAATTGAGACGTCGCTCTTGGCTGACATACGTTGTCCAGGCCTCGCTGCCATAGAGCAAGGTACTGAGGACACAGGCCTGATACACTCGGACTTTTGTGTTCCGTGTCAGTGCGCCATTTTCCCACACTCTCTTGGCCAGTATGGACATAGCAGTGGAAGCCTTTCCCATGCGCTTGTTGATTTCTGCATCTAGAGACAGGTTACTGGTGATAGTTGAGCCTAGGTAGGTGAACTCTTGAACCACTTCCAGAGCGTGGTCGCCAATATTGATGGATGGAGCATTTCTGACGTCCTGCCCCATGATGTTCGTTTTCTTGAGGCTGATGGTTAGGCCAAATTCATTGCAGGCAGCCGCAAACCTGTCGATGAGACTCTGCAGGCACTCTTCAGTGTGAGATGTTAAAGCAGCATCGTCAGCAAAGAGGAGTTCCCTGATGAGGACTTTCCGTACTTTGGACTTGGCTCTTAGACGGGCAAGGTTGAACAACCTGCCCCCTGATCTTGTGTGGAGGAAAATTCCTTCTTCAGAGGACTTGAACGCATGTGAAAGCAGCAGGGAGAAGAAAATCCCAAAAAGTGTGGGTGCGAGAACACAGCCCTGTTTCACACCACTCAGGATAGGAAAGGGCTCTGATGAGGAGCCACCATGTTGAATTGTGCCTTTCATATTGTCATGGAATGAGGTGATGATACTTAGTAGCTTTGGTGGGCATCCGATCTTTTCTAGTAGTCTGAAGAGACCACGTCTGCTGACGAGGTCAAAGGCTTTGGTGAGATCAATGAAAGCAATGTAGAGGGGCATCTGTTATTCATGGCATTTCTCCTGTATCTGACGAAGGGAGAACAGCATGTCAACGGCCGATCTCTCTGCATGAAATCGGTTTACGTTAGTGCTAGGGAAAACACTGATTCAGCCAGTAGGAAAGTGAATGTATGTGGGCATCGGCACAGGGGAGGATCAGGCTGGGCTGCAATGGCAGATGGGTCAAGAACCAGAGGACACCGATTTAAGATGACTGGCAAAAGAACCAACAGCGACATGAGGGAAAACTTTTTTACGCAGCGAGTGGTTAAGATCTGTAACAATCGGAGCTTTCAAAAGGGAATAGCATAATTATCTGAACAGAAAAAAATTGCAGGGCTACGGGGTAAGGGCAGGGGAGTGGGACTAGCTGAGTTGTTCTTGCAGAGAGCCAGCGTGGATGCAACAGGCTGAAGACCTCCTTCTGTGCTGTAACCATTCTATGATTCTATGATTCGTGGTGGAATGGCCTGCAAATACCCGGACGTGAAGACTGGCCATTTGGGCTTGGTAATCGGGGACAGCCAGCATCAATGGAATTGTACTGCAGCAAAAATCTGCACCGTCAGGGTAGCTGGGGAGATAAGAAAGGTTTGTTCCAAAGACACCAAGGTCGGCACCTCCTAACTGCTATTAGGCACTGAAGCACAACGAACCAGTTTTATTTGGAAGCAAAGAATGTGCATTTATTCAAGCTTTAATATTGCGACAATTGAAAGCTGCTGCTGTGCACTCAATGGGCTGCATTTTACAAGCTCGCTGCTGGGTCTGCCCGCGCGGAGCGGATGCCGTGGAGCCACCACAATATTCAGCGCAGCAGCTCATTTAAATGGCTAGGGTGGATCGCCTCCCGCCCCCGATGACGTCATCCCGGCAACAGGTCAGGTGCCACCGTGCAGGCGCTGCGCCATTTTTAAAGGGCTTCCAGTCCTTCAATTTAATTTAAAAAATGTTTAAACCCTGAGTGTAAAAAATTAAATACAGTTATCCCGACCCTCTCCCACGCCCCCCATGACCATCAAATTTATTACTTGCCCTCCCCGTCCAAAAAACCTACCTTGTGCTCCTGACTTTTCCCCCCCAAATTCCAGAAACTATGAACTTTACCACTTCCCACCACCCCCTAGACCAATCAAAAACATCTGACCCCGCTCCCCCCAACTCCCGCCCTGAAAACTTACCTGCTCCCCCCTCCCCACCAGCGTTCCGCCTCAGATCTCCAAATGGAGATCCGAAGGCACGGGAGTGCCGGCCACCGCCACCAATATGGCACAAGGACTGACGGTGGAATCAGGTAGGTATTACATTCATTACTTTAAATACATTTACATATTTAAATTTTGTTGCCGGGGGCCACAAGGCCTCACCGCTGGCAGCAATATGAGGCCAGGCCTTCCCAGCATCGAGGCCCATGGCGGTCCTCTCCCGGAGGCATTTTCCGGGCCTCACCCCCTACCCCGCCATGACCCCTGACATCAGGGAGGGGGAGGAAGGGCTGTAAAATCCAGCCCAATATTTCTACCGTTTAAAAAACACTATACATTATCTTACATTTCCAATCATGTTCCCATTAGGCCACAAGAAATTACTGGAATTCTTTTCCTGGGTCCTCATAGGCGCTGACTTGAGCTTGGGCAATCTTTTGCAAGTGTCAATGGTACACATTAAGTGGCCGTCAAACTACTATCTTCTGATTTCACTCAGATTCTCTTCTTTAACCTTTTTGGTGTCCTGCGCTGTGAGCCTTAGCCCTTCATCTCGGTTTTTCAAAAACAAACTGCCTTTTTGAAAGTGCTGACTCTTGCTGGGGCACAATTCCTTGGGTATCAGCACCATTCCAGCGCTTCACTCAAACGGCCATTCTTTCTGTGTCAGCCTAGATCAGGGGTCAGGAAACTTAATAAAAGAAGAGCCTTTTAAAAAAAAAATCTAGTCAAAAACGTAATAACGTAAGAGCCGCAATGTTGTTACTCAAATGCCAATAATAATGAAAAACAGGACAGAGACACATTTCAACAACATTTTGACAGCTTTTACAACAAAGTTAATTGAATGATACTTTCTCAAAAGTACAGTGTTACTAAAAGTTGAAAAAAAAACCAAGTCATAATTACCCTCAAAATGGGTTTGATCGATCAAGGCCAGAAGCCACACAAGTCCTGAATGAGCCACATGCAGCTCTGGAGCCTCAGGTTCCACCCTTGGCCTTGATGATGAATGCAGACAACCTATTCGACAATGGAGGTCACGAAAGATGGTCCTGATCCCGTCCTCACCAGATATCTATATTTGTGCACTTCCCAGTGAGCGACAAGCAGTGGACAGTAACTGTAATGTCTCAGCTACTGCCCTGCCTAAGGTCAGTTAACTAAGTACAGCCCCAGGGATGTTAAACATACGACCTTCCTGATCTATGCGACAGAATACCACACTAGGTGGTGTGTCATCCCACTGAGTCACTGCTTATTGCACTGCGCAGTACATTCAAGATTACTGCACGGCCGCACAAACACACGGCATGGAGAGAACATTGGTCACCGCGGCAACCAAGAATAGAGACTGCGCTGGTTATATGAAAACCCTTGGATATTAAACTACAACTATTCAACCCTGAATGCTACCTACATGGTCCTAAAAAAGGACAAGGGTTAGTCTTCTGCAGCATCTAGTGTAGTATTAGTTCCTGAATAAGTGGAGCTTTGGAGCCCATCGCAACACCAAAGTACACTTGACAGATTCGCTGACACCTAAGGGGGCTTGTTCTACTGCTGATCTTAGCAAAATCCGATGAGCTTACTTTGGTGATGTAGCAGGCTAAATGAGACTCACTCATCAGGAGACAGCAGGACACGACAACACGAAAGCAACTATTGTTGGTTTTAACTCAAAATTTGCCCAGCCCTTTAAGGAGTTAATTGATCCAGAATGAACTAGAGTTTTCTAGGAGTCAAGTCTGCATATCTCCTGCTCTGTGGGAAACATGTTTCTTCTAATCTCTAGTCATGTCTGCAGCTTGCCAATTTTCTACTCAATACTTCTATTTCCACAAGCACGGTTGAATGTTAAGTGACTTGCTCACATCTACATTATCCACTCGGAACAGTTACTTAAATCATCTCCAGATGAGGCAATGGATCACCTACGTGTGATGTTGTGAATAAAATGATACACGACCCTGCTGACTGGCTTACTCCACCAACCCCCCACCCCCCCCACCCGCCCCAAATAATAAAAGTAGCTTTACCACACACTTTCTCACACTAGTGCCATTTTAAAGACCTGGACTACGTCCCCACTGAATCTCCCTCTACTCCAAAGACAACAAACTCAGTTCTGCAAGTCTATTTTTACAACTGATGCAGTCTTTTATATTGTACTGGAGTGTACGTCACTGTGCCTGTCATCAGGGGAAAAGCACAAAGAGATTTTGGACTTCGGCCTGGAATAGGCCCAATATCCTTGGAAGGACTGAGACGTCTGCCTGAAGCCAGAATTGGGAGGCCCAAACCATTTTCCTTTCCCAGGTCTGCAAGGTGAGAGTGGTAGTGGCTGATCCCGGAGAGGGCACCGAGCATGAGGTGGCAGCTTGGCCGTAATATTTTTGTGGAACTAAGAGGCTCTTCTGCCGCCCAAACTATTGAGGCCTGGTCATTTACATTTTCAAGTTCAGCCAACAGTGGACGCTTGTCATCAGCTGTAGTACAGAGATGAAAAAATGACTTTGATTGTTCTTCTCTAACCCGACAAATGTCATACAGATGGACTGCCCAAAACTGCAAACAGCATTCTAAATGTAAAATGCCAATGAATCAGAGGGAGGTAAAATAACCCATTCTAATTTTTAATTAAATGCCTTTCAGAAGCACCTAGGTTTCAAGCCTCACTCCAGAGATTTAAGCATATAATCTAGAGTGACACTCCAGTGCTGCACTGTCGACAGTGCCACCCATCGGATGAGAGGTTAAACTGAGGCCCTGGCTGCCCACTGAGGTAGACACAAGAGATCCCATGGCACCTATGAAGGGTAGAGGAGTCCTTCCCAGTATCCTGGCCAACATTTACCCCCCAATCAAAATTGCTAAAACACATTATTTAGTCATGTAACTGTGGGACACTTGATGTTTGTGGGAGCTTGCCGTGTGCGAAACTGGCTGCTTTATTTCTCTACAATACAACAGTGACTGCACTTTAAAAATACTTAATTGGCCGTAACATGCTTTGGGGCATCCTGAGGTTGTGAAAGGCACTATATAAATGCAAGTTGTGAAGTGATTCATTTTGGTAGAACGAACATGGAGAGACAATATAGAATAAAGGGTACAATTCTAAAGGGGGTGCCGGAGCAAAGGGACCTGGGTATATATGTGCATAAGTCATTGAAGGTGGCAGGACAGGTTGAGAGAGCAGTTAATAAAGCATACAGTATCCTGGGCTTTATTAAGAGGGGCATAAAGTACAAGAGCAAGGAAGTTATGGTGCACTTGTATAAGACACTGGTTCGGCCTCAGCTGGAGTACTGCGTCCTATTTTGGGTGCCACATTTGAAGAAAGACCAGAAAGAGTACAGAAAAAATTTACGGGAATGGTTCCAGGGATGAGAAATTTCAGTGATGAAGATAGATTGGGGAAGTTAGGACTGTTTTCCTTGGAGAAGAGAAAGCTGAGAGGTGATTTGATAGAGGTATTCAAAATCATGAGCGGTCTGGACAGAGTATATGGAGAGAAACTGTTCCCACTCATGAAAGGATCGAGAATGAGAGAGCACAGATTTAAAGTATTTGGTGAAAGAAGCAAAAGTGATACAAGAAAAAACTTTTTCACGCAGCGAGTGGTTAAGTTCTAGATTGCGCTGCCTGAGAACGTGGTGGAGGCACGTTTTGAAGCATTCAAAAGGGAATTAGACAGTTATATGAAAAGGAAGACTATGCAGGGTTATGGGGAGAAGGTGGGGAATGTAACTTTCAGAGAACCAGTGTGGACATGATGGGCTGAATGGCCTCCTTCTGCACTGTAATGCTTCTATGAAGCTCTTTCTAGTCTTTTCCTTTCAATTAGCCTTGATAATTAACAATGGAGATGAACGATTGCAGACTCAGACTGCAGGGTGGGATAAATTCATTATGGATGAGTACAGCACCCTGGGGTAAGGGAAGGATCATCCATTTCCGCCACCTCCAGCGTGATGCCACTACCAGTCGCATCTTCCCCTCCCTTCCCCTGTCAGCATTCCGAAGGGATCGTTCCCTCCGCGACACCCTGGTCCACTCCTCCATTACCCCCACCACCTCGTCCCCGTCCCATGGCACCTTTTCCTGCAATCGCAGGAGGTGTAATACCTGCCCATTTACCTCCTCTCTCCTCACTATCCCAGGCCCCAAACACTCCTTTCAGGTGAAGCAGCGATTTACTTGTACTTCTTTCAATGTAGTATACTGTATTCGCTGCTCACAGTGTGGTCTCCTTTACATTGGGGAGACCAAGCGCAGACTGGGTGACCGCTTTGTGGAACATCTCCGCTCAGTCCGCAAGCAGGACCCTGAGCTTCCGGTTGCTTGCCATTTCAACACTCCCCCCTGCTGTCATGCTCACATCTCTGTCCTGGGATTGCTGCAGTGTTCCAGTGAACATCAACGCAAGCTCCAGGAACAGCATCTCATTTACCGATTAGGCACACTACAGCCCGCCGGACTGAACATTGAGTTCAATAATTTCAGAGCATGACAACCCCCATTTTACTTTCATTTTTAGTTATTTTTTCTTCCTTTTTTTTACATTCTTTTTTACATTTTTTACAATTTTTTTTTGCATTTATTTCATTTCATCTTAGTTTGTTCAGTTTGCTTACCCACTGTTTTTTTTCAGGTTTGCACTTGCTGCTGTTCAATATTCAGTGTATTAACACCTAATCTGTGCTAATGCTTTGTCTTTCAACACACCATTAACATATTGTTTGCCTTTGCTCCGTGACCTTTTGGTCAGCTATGTGGCCTGGTCCAATCTAGACCTCCTTTGTTATCTCTTGCCCCACCCCCACCTCACTTGCTTATAACCTGTGACATTTCTAATATTTGTCAGTTCCAAAGAAGGGTCACTGACCCGAAACGTTAACTCTGCTTCTGTTTTCACAGATGCTGTCAGACCTGCTGAGTGGTCCAGCATTTCTTGTTTTTATTTCAGATTTCCAGCATCTGCAGTATTTTGCTTTTATTTAAGGGAAGGCAGGCAGACATAATTAAATATAAACATCCAACAGGAATTCAACTATTTCCAGATTAAAACTTCCTCCCACTCAGAGCAGCTGAAATAAAAACAGCTTGTCACACAGAATGGCCAAAGACCTCCTGTTGAATGAAAGAGAGACTTAACTCTGTAACCAATTAGTCACAGTTTAAATGGAATATAATTTTACAAAGTAATTGTCCTGTTCTAGTTAATATAAATCTAGACACTTTGGTTGTTGTTAACACAGAGCATAATCATACTTAGTAAACTCATTTTTGGAGGGAAAGCTGTCGAATAAGGAAGCATACTTTAAATTTTGCCCTGGGTCACACTTTATTCCCTCTTTCTTTCTTCCCCTTACTCTCCTCTCTATGCAGGAGCTGTAGCTTCCTGAGCACTGGACATCCTCTGGTATCTGGGCCAAGTGGTCATTATTAATGCATTGTCCAGACAATGAGTGCTGGCAGGCATTTCGATTGTGGAGACAGTCAGAGGCCAGCCCAATCCTGTCTTACTCAGTGTCGCTGAGTGCCCATCAGGAATGGGAACCGTGGCTGATTTTCCCCTCCTTAACTCTGTGACATTGAAACCAATTGCAGAGCCCCAGCGCCACACTGTTCAAAAGCATCTAATTCAGCATGTCAATGCTTAGATCTTCCAGATGGGTAAGGCCCAGATCCTCTGAGTACAGCCACAGTCAAAGCACTCTTAGTAAATTAAACTGACAAATATTTATGTAGCAGGAAGCTTCCACATTCAAAGATTCAGTAAAGGTGAGGGAGTCCATTTGGCCCATCTAGCACTGCCCTTCCACAGACACCTACAATCCCCGCTCACCAAATGCCCTGCACACTCCTGCTAAACCCCACATCCCACCAGTACAGTATGTAATGTTCCATTCCAGACACGGAAATCCCCTTCACCTCGAGATGTTCCCTGCTCTGGCCCTGATTGCAGCTTACTAAAAATACATTGCACATTCTTATCACGCACAACAGAATCTGTTCAGCAATGAATGACCCTTTAAACAATGGAAGGCAAAGTGTTACGCATTAGCTGTTCACAGCATTAGCCAATATGTTAGAAACTTAGAATTAGTGCAAACACTGTGTGAGAAAATTAAATCCTTTGAAAGCCCCCTCCTCCCACAATGGAAATGCAGCTCTGTGTTTAACAAGCAGCTGTGCATGGCTGTCCTACTGAACTGTTTGGTAAAAGGCATGGCCCAGGGAGGCATTGGACCATCTGGACCAGAAGATCCCAGCTCAGCTTTCTAATGTGTGCTGAGTTAGTTGATCTCAATTAGGGTATAACAATTGGCCTTGATGCCCCTTAGCTAATGAGGGAGAGCAGGGGGTATCAGCTGGGCGTGGGCAGGGCAGGGGGGCTGAATCAGACAGGATTCCTGCTTTTGATCGCTATTTGACAACCTGTGCTGGAAAATGTACGAGTTAGGACAGAGTAGGTCATGGCAGTGATGTTCCTCAGAGTAGCCTACCAGCACTCATTGTCACTTTGCGAAGATATGGAAAACTGCCCACATCCCAGCAGCAACTAGTGCCTTCAGCAGAGGGGAAACCAGAAAAATCAGTATTAAGAAAAGTACATTATGGAGGGACATTATGGAGGCCAGCTGCTAATATTGTTCCCCTTATCTCTTGCTCTCTTCTCCCCTTCCCAATAAATTGCTGTGTCTCTTGGTCCATTTGCATCTACAATAACTTCCTTTGCTTTCCCCACCAATAACCAAAGTTCTAGTCTGCACCATCTCTGAATCGGTTTCAGCATGAGAACGTTCTCCTTTTGATTTTCTCTGTTTTTATCTTGGAAGCAGTAATGCATGCTGGAGTTACTGTTCTGCAGACGTTAGTGGTCCTCCGATGCCTGAATCAAGGGCCCATTCTGCAGGAAGTGGCAGCAGACTATTTGCCCAGGGAGAACATAGTAGATGAAATGAATCCTGTCTCAGAAACACTCTCCGGCAAGGTCACTAGATAGCAATCAGAAGTAGGAACCCTGGAAGAACTGCCCCACCATAGTGGATTTTGCCACTTGGACTATCTTCCTCAGACCATGTACAATCTGCTCTATTCCACCGAACTTACTTAATCTCCTCGAGGTAAGTTCTTCAAAGTTTTTCTATTTTCCCTCCCCCTTCCAAACTCAACAAATCATTCCAGACCCAATTTAAGGCCATTCTAGTTCCAAAAGTACAGCAGAGTAAGGGGTAAATATTGGTTTAGAAATACTGTATCTGCACTGTCACCTTATCTCAGTTTAAAGGAAGATACCTCAGGGTAGGTTTAAATACTAGGACTCATCTGGATTCACGGGTGGTCTGGCCATCTTCTGTCTCCTGGGTTCAGAAACCCACGCAGGTCATAGCATTGCAACCACAATCCCTCCGTTTCCGCTTTGCAAGTTGAATGCAGACTTTTATGAGGTAATGTATACATGTTAATGACAGTGTACTTAATCCTTTAGAAATACTACTTGGGCTAAACACTGTAGTACTAGGCACATTATTGCATAAATACTTCATTCAAAAAAAAGCATCACCAGTCATAATCATGTCAAAAGCAAAGTCTAAAAAGCACTTAAACACATAACTAAAATTGCACATGCTCCTGGTGTGCAACTTACTGCAGTTAAGATTCTGTTAGACAAGCAGCAATTAGAGTATGACAGGCTCTGAATTACAGGGCTTTCTAATTTACTCTGTTGTCTATGAAAAATTGGCATAAACAAATCAGCTTTATTCCTGGAGGCATGTGTTTATGATGTTCCAAGAAATAGTTTACATTTAATTTGTGGATAAATAACTTGCTGGTGATGGGGTCCATTATGTGTGAGTGGAGTTATCTACAAATACTGCCTAATGCTCCTAAACCACTAATTCACCCTTAGACTAAACTTACTCTCCAAACTGACAAGAGTCCTAATCACTCCTCTATCGTTTCACGTCAACATAAAGACATTATGCTATTTGTTATCCTACTATAAATATTACCATCTTAGACTGAACGAAAAGAGCATTAACTGTTATTCAACCAAACTGGTCAAACACAGATGTACTTCCATTCCTCCTCTAGAAGGTGCTGACCTAAATTGGAAATAGCAGCTCTCTGGTACCTCACACAACTGGCGATTTTTCTTGCATAAGCTTAACTGGGTTAGACGCTCAAGGGGCTAAACCGAGCACTTTCATGATCTGTGTGGCTCTGTACTATACTGCACAGTGCAACACCTCAAGGGCAACACAGGCCAAATCCAATTTTCCCCACCTTCTCTCTGAGTAGTTTGCAGTAATCCTGTTCCTGATTACTATCTCAGTTAATCTTACTGCCACGTGTGAACGTGGTCTTGTGTGTGTGTCTGTGTTTATCTGTGCACATGCGTGTGTGGGTTTTGTGCATGTACCTTAGTCTGGAAGGTTTTGTGGATGTGTGTGGTAATCTGTGCTTTTGTGTGCATGTGCACTTTTGTGTGTGCACACTTGTGCGTGTACTTCTCTGTGTTGGTGTGCACGCACACTTATGGTTATGTGCTCGCACACTTATCGTTATGTGCATGCTTTTGTGTGTCTCTATATTTGGTTTTGTGCATTTGTCTATGTCTGTGCATCATGCACATGTGCATCACGTGAGGACAGTGTCAGTTGCAGCCCTTACCTATCAACCCTTTGTCTAGGTGCACAGATAACGGGCCACTCTATAACCTCATGCTTCTCGTGGGAAGCACTGCTCCCAAGGAAGGCAGATCACAGAATCGAGCCTACAATATTTCAATATTTATAGTAGGATAACAAATAGCATAATGTCTTTATGTTGACATGAAACGATAGAGGAGTGATTAGGACACTTGTCAGTTTGGATAGTAAGTTTAGTCTGAGGGTGAATTAGTGGTTTAGGAGCATTAGGCAGTATTTGTAGATAACTCCACTCACACAGAATGGAACCCATCGCCAGCAAGTTATTTATCCACAAATTAAAGGTAAACTGTTTCTTGGAACATCGTAAACACATGCCTCCGGGAATAAAGCTGATTGTTTATTCCTCCCCTGTGAGTGGAAGGACTGACCCCATAAAGAACAGTCACTTTGGTGATGCACAGGCAACTACTGACAGCACTTGAACTGTGCTCGAGCAGGAATCAGTGTCTCTAGGGGAGCAGAGAAAATAGCTTGAGGGGAGGAAAATACCTGATGAGATCACACACAGGCTCCTACAAGCTACCATCACCTGCAAATTATGCAAGTGTTCTAACTCCAGTGCCAAAGCTGGAGGAAGCCTTTGAAACCTGCAGGCAGACTGTGTGCTGCACGTGGGGACAGTGTGAAGTAATTTAGTCTATGGATCAGGTCTCTGTCTGAACAAGTTTCAGCGCATCTTAAGAATTTAAATGCCAGAACTGCCGATTCTGCAAATGAAACCAATATATCCACATTTCAACATGGTCTCCAAATTTGACATCTTTCCCTGATCTTTAAAAATTCTTATTCCAGTCATATGTCCCTTACATGAGGTAGGAGAATTAAGTCAGGCCTAGACAAATTCTACCAGCTCATGAGTCAGCACTACAAGCATTCTCAGACATCCATTTAGAATAAAATATTGAGAAATTAAGTGAAATCATTCCCCTTTGGCCCTAAATGCATGAATATCATTAGTACTTGTCACACTAACAAATACATGCATAAACGGTGGTAACCAAGCTGGATGAATTTAGAAAATTCAGACTGCAGAGAAATACAGATTTTGTGTTGATCGAAAGCATAACTTACTTAATGATTTATGAAGGTTCAGTTGAGTTATTCAGGAGTTCTATAAATCTTTCCATTTACTTCTCTAATACTAGCTCAAGTAATATTCCACTGCAAGGCAGATCAAAGACAAAACTCAAGGTCACCTGCCATACCATCCAATGTGAAGATCATCTCAGGATTATTAAATGATGAAATAGCAAGTGACTTATGACCAGTGGAACAAGCAGAATATTACAATTTTTACATGTTAGGTTACTTCAGAGGTGATTGAGAGTCAAGTCACCACTTTGAACATTTACTCCCTCCACCACTGGCACACAGTGGCTGCAGTGTGTACCATTTACAAGATGCACTGCTGCATTCGTCAAGGCTCCTTCAGCAGAAGGAGGCACAGTGGCGCAGTGGTTAGCACCGCAGCCTCACCGCTCCAGCGACCCGGGTTCAATTCTGGGTACTGCCTGTGTGGAGTTTGCAAGTTCTCCCTGTGTCTGCGTGGGTTTCCTCCGGGTGCTCCGGTTTCCTCCCACATGCCAAAGACTTGCAGGTTGATAGGTAAATTGGCCATTAGCAATTGCCCCTAGTATAGATAGGTGGTAGGGAAATTTAGGGACAGGTGGGGATGTGGTAGGAATATGGAATTAGTGTAGAATTAGTATAAATGGGTGGTTGATGGTCGGCACAGACTCGGTGGGCCGAAGGGCCTGTTTCAGTGCTGTATCTCCCAAAAGAACCTCCCAAAACAGCGACTTCTACCATCTGGAAGGACAAGAACAGCAGGAGCATGGGAACACCATCACCTCCAAGTTCCCCTCCAAGTCACACTCACATCCCAACTTAGAAATGTAGCGCAGCTACTTTATCGTCACTGGGTCAAAATCCTGCAACTCTGTAGCTGTAAGATTGCATTCACCACAAGGCCTGCAGCGATTCAAGAAGGCAGCTCACCATCACCTTCTCAAGGACAACTAGGGATGGGTAATAAATGCTGACCCTGCCAATGATGCCCACATCCCATGAATAAATAATTGAAAGTACTTAGACTGAAGTCACGCGAAGGCCAGATTGTATATGAATGGCAGGTTCTTTTTTCTGCAGGAGATTAGCTAACCAAATGAATTTTTATGCCAGCCAGGCATCTTGCAGTCAGCAGTTCTGGTGCTAACCTACAAATTACAAGGCTCAATTAATTAAATTTGCCGTGTGGGACTTAAATGTATGATCTCCAGGTTGCTAATCCAGTATCACACTATGGGACTACCAATGACCAGGATCTATGACTTTGTCTGAAAAAGAGCAGGGAATTTTCCTGGCATCCCAGATAACAGACTTCCTTTAGCAAATATCACCAAAAACAAAACAGATTAACTGGTCATTTATCTCAGCGCTGTCTGTGGGCTAGTGCAGAATGGCTGCCGCATTTGCCAGTCATTGCAGTCCAAAAATAATTCACTGTGCGAAGCACTTTGAAGCATTTCAACAATGTGATAATTTGTTACATAAATGCAAATATTTTCTTTCTTCCACACAGATTAGAACAAAACTGTTGTGAGAATATTCTGAACTAGAACGCTTCAGTAAACTATTGTTTTTGAGAAAGCAGGGAAGAAGAACAAAAACAACTTATATTTATATAGCCCCTTCAATGTAATAAAATGTCCCAAAGTGCTTCACAGGAGCATTATAAAACAAAATATGACACCGAGCCACGTAAGGAGATTTTAGGTCAGATGACCAAAAGCTTGGTCAGAGAGGTAGCTTTTAAGGAGTGTCTTAAAGGAGGAAAGCGAGGTGGAGAGATGGAGAAATGTTGGGAGGCAATTTCAGAACTTGGGGACAAGGACAAGGAACAGACAAAGTCTTCAATGGGCATCACAAAAATACCTTTGTCAAATAAGACAACTTGCCCATTTCTGATGAAAGGTCACAGACCTGAAACGTTAACTCTGCTTCTCTCTCCACAGATGCGGCCAGACCTGCTGAGTATTTCCTTGCCTTAATGTGTGTTACTGAGATTATTACAAAACACTGCCTCAGAAGGTGACCAGAAAGCCCTTGACCAAATACCCAGCCAACACTCACTGCCTTTATTCTTACATGAATAATGACCACTTGGGTAAGATACTGATGTGTCACTGGCTCCAGTGGTGTTGTATCCCATGGGGAAACAACATCTTCAGAAAAGGAAAAGAGTAAGAGGGGAAAAATGTAAATCCTGGACTGCATTTTTCATGTAATTTACAAGTTTACTGACTGCTAAAGAAAATGCCCTCCTTGAATTTGAGAAAAAGTTGCAGCACACACTACAACAGAGGTAGTGCCACTTCAGAAGCTGTTGGTGCAGTTCTAACATGTATACTCAAAATAGATGCTTAGCATTCTAACACTGATCTTCCTGTCTCCATGAACCATGCCCTTCTCCCTTCACCCTTCATTTTAGCTCACTATGTATTTTTATACCAAGAATGTTGCACCACTGTATGATGTAGCTACACGTACAGGGAAAAGAAAAGACCTTCCTGTCAAAGCTGGAGCTTTCTCAGGAACTTTTCATTGTCGGGTTTCCGTCAACAGTCAACATTGAGACGTTCTTTGATGGCTCACTCAACAAATGCAATACCCAATAAGGAACTGAATCATACAGACCAGGAAGGTTCCAGGTTTGGTTTGTGCTGAGAGGGTTATCAGCCAAGCAGCAGCAGGAGCACTACAACTGACCTTTAGGTTAAGAAAGGAGGAGGGGGAAATAAATCAATCAAGAGCTCTGCTTCCAATGACTCCAGCTAGAATGTGTGCATGTGTGGATACCTGATAAAGAAATGGAACCTTGTCTGATTTTGCCACAAGTGATTTTTTTTCCCCTTTATAAAACCAGGTACACGGAGATTAATTTTAATAGACCACTGCAGGAATAATTCACATTTATGTAGCATTTTAATAAACAAAATAATATACAGTAAGAAATAAGAGAAAGGCATGGGAAATGATCTGGAGAAGGAGAGGTGAATGAAGGCTGGGCTGAAAGGAGAGGTTTTAAGGAAAATAAAAACTAGAAAGGTAGTGGGGCTAAGGGAAGTAGTTTGAGAGTCTGGCCATGGAGATTAAAAACTCTGTTGGTGATGGTATGGTAAAGAGGGAGAATGCACAGGAGGGTAGAGTCGGAGGACTGAAGTGTATGGGAAGGACGCAAGGCCAGAGAAGGTCGCAGAGCTTAGCAGGATTTTAAATTGGATGCATTGGGGGATGAGGAACTATTGTTAGGTCAGCAAGGACAGGAGTGATGGGCAAGGGGTACATTGTGTAGCATTGGATACACCCAGAGGGCTTTGGACAAGTTGAAGTTTACAGATGGTGGATGAAGAAGACTGGAGCAATCAAGTCTGGAGGGAACAAAATGTCACTATGGATTTCAGAAATCAGGGAGGTGGGACATTCACAAAACAATCTGTAAAGGCAATTCTACTCTCAATCCTTTACTTCAAAATCTAACCAAAACTTGTAACAGTGACTTTAATTTGGAATTTTCTGTTTTATCATTTAAAGCCATTAATTGTTGTTAAAGCAATCACGAGGAAAAGAGAAACTAGCCTAATCTGTACTGATTGACTGGCACTTCCTTTGTTCCTTGTTGAAATCAGGCAAATCACATGTGTATGTGTGTGTGTGTGTCTCTCTCTCTTCTTCCCCCTTCTTCCTATCCCAAACAGTTATCAAATTCTGTTAATGTTGACAAAGGTCTTGACCTTTCCCAGATTTCCTTATATGGCCAGATTATAAAACCTGACCTCCTTGAAGAGCAAACATTCACAAAGCAATCTGAAAAAGCAAATACAGGACACCATAGAGAAGCAGCTCAGTGGCCTTTTGTGAGATGGCAAATTATATCTCATTCACTCAGAAGGAGTTCCTGCTGCTTGGGCAAACAATCAGAAAAAAGGTGGTATTATCAGCTCCCGTATCGCTGAATCTCTTCAATACACATTTATTTACTTTCTGTCTTGTGAAGGACATTTAAGCTGTGGGAGACAAACGTCAGATCAGTATCCCTCTCTGGGACTGTGTTCAGATTATCATCCTACACACGTGCTGATGAGTGTCACAAACTAGGGAAAGCATCATAGTGCCAGACTGTTTAAAACAACTGATTTAATTTAAACAAGGTAGGCTTTAAATCAAAGATACAAAGTAAAGAAGCACACTCTATTAATTCTACATGGAGTACACAGTGCAGCAGAGTCGCTGGTTATAGATGTGATAGTTTGTGATAGATAGAAGCACTAATTGAAATGAACAACAGGTTCCTAGCAAGAGTTCATGGAAGCATAACACAAACAAGGTAGAAGAAAGAATAAGGAGAGGCATTATAAACTAAAGGGTACAATTTTAAAAGGAGTGTAGGAAAATAGAAACCTTAGAGTTTACATACACAATTCTTTGAAGGTAGTAGGATTAGTTGAGAAAGCTGTTAACAAAAAAAAAGCATATGGGATCCTTGGCTTGATAAATAAACCTTTATAAATCACTGGTTAGGGTCAGCCAAAGTATTATGTGCAATTGAGGACACCATACATTAGGAAGGATGTCAAGGCCTTGGAGAGGGAGCTTTACTAGAATGGTACCAGGGTTGAGGGACTTCAGTTATAGAGAAGCTGGAATTACTCCCTTTACAGCAGTGAAGGCTAAGGGGAGATTTTCTAGAAGTGATCAAAATTATGAGGGGTTTTGATAGAGTAAATAGAGAGAAATTATTTTCACTGGCAGGAGGGTCTGTAACCAGAACTAACAGATTTAAGACAATTGACAAAAGTATCAGAGGGTAAATGAGATTTTTTTTACTCAGTGAGTTGTAATCTGGAATGCAATGCCTAAGGGGGTGGTGCAAGCAGATTCATTGGCAACTTTCAAAAGGGAACTGGATAAATAATTGAAGTGGAAAAAGGTGTACGGTTATGGGGGGGAGCAGGGCGTTGGGACTAATTGAAGAGCTCTTTCAAAGAGAGGCACAATGGGTCAAATGGCTTTTGCTGTATGTCACCAATGTTACTACTAACCTATGCAGCAGCCTGGGAAGTACTGGACACTTAGTATATAAATATAGAAGAACAGATAATTCTAAAAAAAATATAGGGACCTACACACTGAAAACACTGAGTGCACATAACTAAATTTTAAAGGGAACAATGAATGTTATGTCTTATAATCCAACTGAACTCTAGGGCCTGGATTTTCCGGCAGGCGACGGGACCGAGATGTCAGGCCTATATGGGGTTCCTGAGCCTGCCCATGTCATCACCAACGCAAACTTCTGGGAGGCGGCCTCCTAATTGCCTGCCTTCGCGCTTGGCATCCCATTAAGGATGGCGGGGGGTGGGGGTGGGGGGAGGGGGTTCCCTGAGGCTGAGACTCAATCGGAGGGCTGGCAGCACCACTGAGAGGGATGGGCACTGCTGAGGCAGGCAGGTGTTTACCTCAGTTGCCTGCAGTGAAGACCTCAAATAAAGAGGCCCAAAGCCAGTCAGGCCACTGGGATGGAGGGGAAACCCCTCCACAGGTCTGATTTCCAATTGTCGCCTTTCATTCCACGGGCCTGCCATTGGGGCATGAAGGAGACTCTGGCACTGACAGCCAGCTGGTCTGCCACCGAGAGGCCACTTCGATTGAGCTGGCATCTTCAGCACACGGCAGGGGAACACTCAACAGCTGGAAAATACAGCGCTGCCACCAAATGGGGTCTTAATTGCCCTAATTAGCAGCCTGCCTCTGTGGAGAGGACAGCTGACCTGGTTCTCCATCTACCCCGGGTAAGTCCCCCGGAGACGGCAGTGCATTGGGGAGCCAACCCGACACGACAACCCTTATTTTCGCACCACTCCCGCCTCCAAACCCGTCTCCAGGGGGCTGGGAAAACTCAGCCCTAGGATACTGCTGCATCTATGAAAGTGATTTTCTGAACTCCCTTAATAGCTCAGAGGGTAAATCAAAACAGGTTACAGCACAAAACAAAATGGACTGCCTGATGTGATACCAACCCAAACAGATCTAGCTCGCAGCGTTGAGGTTCAGTCTGTGCCGAGTTTGCTCAACTCGAAAGAAGGGCTACTGTTAATCTCAGTATCCCTGGGCTCGGGAGGTAGGGCAGTGAGATGCCCGTGTGATGTTGGGGAAAGGGTAGAATGGTAGGTAAATTGGCCATTATAAATTGCCCCTAGTATAGGTAGGTGGTAGGGATATATAGGGACAGGTGGGGATGTGGTAGGAATATGGGATTAGTGTAGGATTAGTATAAATGGGTGGTTGATGGTCGGCACAGACTCGGTGGACCGAAGGGCCTGTTTCAGTGCAGTATCTCCAAAAAAAAAATGAGGCAGTTTACTCCAACAAAGATCAGTATCTCTAGGAGACAGAGAGAAAACCGGAAAATGAACAAAAATTAAGAACTGTAGTAGAGGTCAGTGACTGAAATCTGCTTGTGGGCCTAATGATGCACCACAGATAGCAAATAACAAGTTGTTCAATAACAGAATGGCTGACAGGACTTATATTGGGCTGATATGCTTCAGAGGCAAATTGCAAAAAAAAACACATTCAATGCTAAAACAAAAGCAGCTCACAGGACATAATGTAACTACTCGGTGTAGTATAAGGGTATCAAAGGGTTAATCTTGAAAGAATGTAAAGATTACAACCCACCATGATGATGTAAGAGATCATGTGGGAAAGACTCAAGAACAGTTACATCGTGGCTTTTGAAGGAGATACACAGGCTAGTGTGGAGTGCACTTAGTTACAACACAATAAAGATTAATGTTTAAACAATACAGTCTAAGAACCTCTCTAGCTAGACTCTATACGGTGGCAGCATAAAGAACCAAATATATAATATTAGGCACTGTGCTCAAATAGCAGATATGTGTGCCAGTATCAAAGATGGTAACAATACCACGAGGTCAATTTTCATTTGGCTGCTTTTATGGGCTGAGAGGTCAGCAGAGCAAACTCGACACCTGACTGACGGAAGTGATGCAGGACCCGAAGCATTATCGTGGTTGGGCCTCAACCATTTTGATAGCAAGCAGCTTACACTTTTGCAGCATTAAAGCTGTTCCTGGCTCCACAGAAAACAACACTGTTTATGGACTTTTCTCCCTGCAGTTGCCCCACACCCACCCGGGCACCTTTTCCAGCTGTTCTTTTAAGAATGAGCATTTTATCATTTTAGAGATGTCAACATATCTGGGTATTCTCAGTGGCTTTCGATGATTTTACTAAGGAGCAGCACATAGATGAGAAGCAGGAGGGGGCCATCGAAGGATCCTTAGGGTATTTCCTAGGTAATGGTGCAGGATGGGAACAGAATGGCTTTTAGTTCACATTCAGTTCACTTGGCTGCCATTGTTATGCTGTGTTACTGAGAACTGGGATTTCATATCCATCTTATTTGTGTATCTTGTCTGTAACACTCTGCTGATACAATAAAAGCAAGAGCTACTGGAGGTACACCATTTCTAACTTGTGCCAGACACTTCTGCATCCTCTAATCTGTCTAACAGCCTGATTACTCTGATTGTAGAAACAGAATAGCTCTGAATATAACAGAAATACTGTTGTGGGATTAAAGTCTAAATAATCAGATTCATTTCTGTGCTGGTTAAGATGAGAAAAATGGAAACCATTGTGCCAGTTTCTGTCTCATTTGTTTAGCTTAATGTAACTACTGGGTGCCCCAGAGTGCTATGTATAATTATGTCACCATGTTGTAGGTGCATTGTAAGATTATAGATTTCAGATTCTTAACACTTTATTTTTAGAAACAGGGAATTAAGGCCAATACAACTATCCACATATTTTGATTCCAAAAGTCTAACGTGAGAGATACAGGAGTATAGGGAGGTGGACATGAGTGAGTTAACGCAATGAGCTACTCACACCACACTGTTAGGCCTTCCAGTTACCAAGCAACAGAGAAGCTGACACTGCAGTGATTTGGGAGTAGCCATTTATGCAGTCTTATTTCACAGAGAGGCGAGTTTCCACAACTTTAGTTGCTGAATGGTACGTTCAGTTCAATCAAGTTCTGTTTGCTAATGTTAAGATCGCTATTTGGCACTGAGATGTTGAACTCAAAATGTCCGTCCTCAGAATCACAGAATCGTTACAGTGCAGAAGGAGGCCATTCGGTCCATCGTGTCCGCACTGGCTCTCTGAAAGAGCAACTCCCTCAGTTCCATTCCCCTGCCTTCTCCCCGTAACCCTGCACATTCTTCCTTTTCATATAACTGTCTAATTCTCTTTTGAATGCTTCAATTGAAACAGCCTCCACCACGTTTTCAGGCAGCGCATTCCAGACCCTAACTACTCGCTGTGTGAAAAAGTTTTTCCTCATGTCACTTTTGCTTCTCTCACCAAATACTTTAAATTTGTGCCCTCTTGTTCTTGATCCTTTCATGACTGGGAACAGTTTCTCTCTATCTACTCTGCCCAGACCCCTCGTGATTTTGAATGCCTCTATCAAATCACCTCTCAGCTTTCTCTTCTCCAAGGAAAACAGTCCTAACTTCCCCAATCTGTCTTCATAACTGAAATTTCTCATCCCTGGAACCATTCCCGTAAATCTTTTTTGTACTCTCTCCAATGAACAGAAAGTTGAAATGCAAGTACAAAACAGAGACAAGTTGATGTTGTGAAATGTGTTTTGAGTTCCTTCTGTGGAGGCTTTCAAATTGAACAGGCTGTCACAGGTTACAGGAACTGAATGAAAGTTGTAGCTGGTTAATCAACAGCACAGCCAGTCACCCCAGAGACGCATCCCAGGTACTTATTAGGAATGGTTTACAGACAGCATTAGTTTCACTCTGGGGGCTGAATTTTGTTGAGCACCTGTGATGAGGAGGGTGGGGGGGGGGTGGGGGAGGGTGGTGGGGGGGCGGTGCAGGAAAATCACTGAGGCAGCAGCTCACCGCGGAGCCCAACGCTGAGATTGCTGGGCCTAATCTTCCCGTCAGCAGTGAGGTTCCGTGGCGGCCTCCCTGCTACTCGGCAATGGGACCTAACTTTAAATATTTAAATGAATTAACAGATCTTTCACAGTGATCTTGCCGGCTGTCCGCGATCTTGCATGCGGCGGCTGGCACTCATGCGCCTTCACTTTCCCGTCCAGGGAAATCTGGTGCCACCACGGTGGGGAAGGGGGGACCTTAAGATTTTTAGTGGGGGGGGGGGGGGTGGGGAGAGGAGGGGTTATGGGGTCAAATCTGCATGTGTAGTGTAGGGGTGGGGGGGAACGGGTGACCTCTGCACTTTGTGCAGTTGGGGTGGGGTGAAAGGTTACATATTAAATACAAGGGTTTGTTCGGGGGGAATGGGCCAGCCATTTATTTTCTGTGTATTGGGGGCGGCGGTGGCAGGGGGGGGGGGGGAGCGGGGGCGGGGGGTGCGGGAGTACGGGCCAAAAATCAATTCACAGTGTTTTGGGTCACGGGGAGGGGGGGGCGTGGGTGCTACAGGGGTACAGGCATCAATTGTGCAGGTCTGGCACCCCTTTAAAAATGCACAGAGGCAGCTGGTGCTGTTGCCAGCGTCGCAGAGCCTGCCCCCACCACGTGATTGTGTGGGGCGGGGGGTAAACTGCCCAACATATGCAGATGAGCTGCCGCGTTCTTGTTTGTGTGCAGGCCGTCATTTTGTCGCCCACCACCGCTGCTGGTGGCAGGAGAATAAAATTCAGCCCTGGGAGCGGGTTGCCTGCTTGCTTTATCAAATGGAAAAACAATGTAATGTAATATAGGACAGCAGAGCATCTTTGTTTAAAAAGGCTTCAGCTGGATTCCCCAATAGTTCAAAAAATAAAAGCACCACATGATACTGAACACTGAAGACCAGGAAAGTCCCTGCATATGCCTCTAGTCTGTGCTGATCGCAGTGACAGGAAAACTACAAATGGCCTCAGCATCCCTAGCGAGTGAGAGAAAAACGAAAAATCAGTCACATTGTGGGATTTTTGAACATATTTTCACAGAAAGGAACTGTAAGAGTTACATTTAAATGTTATGTTTTTAAAGCAATACAAATTTGTTTCTAAATAACACAAGAGTAGTTAAAATGCCATGCGTTGTTTCCTCAAAGATAATAAGCAAATAAATCCTGGTAATCAATTAAAAATCTCACACCCACACCTGATGGGGGAACTTGGCAGGGGTCCTCCCTCAGGTTGTGAACACAGGAGATAGAAACAGGAGCAGAGACACACTCTTATAACCAGGCTTTCTTTTAGACAGAAAGTTGCTATTATAGGCTTTTCCCAGACTCGGAAGTTAAGAATTCGGAATAATTAGAAATTATTTTTTTCAAGTCAAGTAAAATGACTCAAAACATATCAGGCAGCAGTGCATGTTCATTATTTTGTATTATTATGACAGGTCAGGTTGTACTGATCTGACTAAATCTGATTCTAACCGATTATGGCGTTGGTGTTATTTCTGGGGATGTGGGAGATGAGTTGTTTGATGCCAGCAACGCTATGCTGGTGGGATGGGTTGCACCGTCAACTTTTTTCTTCCACTAGACGTCTGGTTCACTGGAGGTTGATCCATTTTTCCAGTTTTTTTATGCTTCCCACTCAACGCTATCTTAAAAATGGCTCTTATTTCTCTCATTATCCCTCCTTTTGTTTCCTGATCACATCACTTCTGCCATTTTACCAGGCCCTCATCCATGCCATAATACTTTAGAGGTAAATGTATACCTTTTCCATGCTTGTCTGTGGCTGTTGTGCATTTTCCCTCCCTTTCCCATTTTTTCCCCTTAAGGGCTATTTATCTGTAATATCTTTGAGCTCTGAATAAGGATTTATACCTGAACATCAATTGACATGTTTTCCCAACAGATGCTATCTGGCCTGCTGAATGTGTCCGATTATAACTGGTGCTCTATACCTTCACTTGCTATCTGTGAACTAAAGCAGCTTAATGATTTGTATTTGGCCTCATTTTGCTAAATGTGTTCTTGGTCCACCTTTCAAAAGACAGGAGAGATGCAGGCGGGGGTAAGTACGAAAGACATGAACATATGGTTCCAATTGCAAGGATGTCTTACTGTTACACTCCTGGGTTATTCTATTGTAGACTTAGATATTGAACAGTGCACCCACATTCCTGAAGACATGATATTCAGACCATTTATTGGAGTAACCAGCACTGCTGTTCCCCTGAGAATGTCTAAGATCCACAGTTGTTTTTAACAGTTCTCCCTCCTGATCATGTGCTGCAAGAGTGAAAGTTTCAAAAGGGCATGATCAGATTTGGGTGTGATGCTTCCACAGTCAAATAACCAAATAGCATTCACCATTTAGGCTCACACATGAAAAATATCAGTGACCTACCAGCAACCCTACTTTCAAGGGAACGGAGATGAATTGGGAGGAGGAGAAAAGTGCAAAATAGTTCAGAAATTGGCAGCTTTATCTTTTGAATCCCATCACCCTGACATTCATAGCTCCTACACATGCATGAGAATAATTTTACCCTTTTGCAGAGAGATACTTAAGAGTTTACAGCACTGTAGTAGATCCAGACAGGATCTCTCAGCAATTTCATTTGCAGATTTTGGAATAATACAAATATATTTCTGTGTAGGCTACCTGTTACAGGTACATACTTGTCCATGAGCACAAGTTAATTGGCAGGACTACATGGGGAGGCAGTCCTATGTCTCAGTTATACATTTTCCTGCCATCAAATTGGTTTGGACTGGTGATTTTGGCACCTCTTCTTCACCAGCTGTTCACAAATGGGCAAGGATTTCTGACAAAATTTAATTAAAGACGAGACGAGTGAAACACAGTCTAGACCAGATAATTACTGCCATTCTGCTACCAATCACAAATATGCTCGTCACCTTTTCAAAAATCACATTCACTTTTGTGTTAATGGGACAAAACAATCTCAGTCCTCTTTATGTGACTGAATTGCTTGCATATCTTGTTTCAGATCAAGGTTAAATAAGAGGAGATTCAGCAAAATTGTCTTGAGAGAAATTTTTTAAAGTGAACATTTTGTGATATCAGACAGATTAAAAAGCACAAGCCCACCAGCCAGGTGCAGTCACTCAACACAAATTATGTTACTTCACCCAGTCTTCTCTGCGGAGGTTTAAACTAGTTTGGCAGGGGGATGGGAACCGGAGCCACGGATCAGTGGATGGGGTAGCTGTTGAACAGGCAGATACCGAGTGCAGAGAGTCTGTGAGGAAGGTTAGACAGTGGACAGGGCAAAGTTGCAGCCAGTATGATGGGTTGAAGTGTGTCTATTTTAACGCAAGAAGTGTCAGGAATAAGGGTGATGAACTTAGAGCATGGATCAGTACTTGGAGCTACGATGTTGTGGCCATTACGGAGACGTGGATATCACAGGGGCAGGAATGGATGTTGGATGTTCCGGGGTTTAGATGTTTCAACAGGAATAGGGAAGGAGGTAAAAGAGGTGGGGGAGTGGCATTGTTAATCAGGGATAGTATCATAGCTGCAGAAAGGGAGGTCGTCGAGGAGGGTTTGTCTACTGAATCATTTTGGGTGGAAGTCAGGAACAGGAAAGGAGCAGTCACTTTATTGGGAGTTTTCTATAGACCCCCCAATAGCAACAGAGACACGGAGGAACAGATTGGGAGGCAGATTTTGGAAAGGTGCAGAAGTAACAGGGTTGCTGTCATGGGTGACTTCAACTTCCCTAATATTGATTGGAGCCTCCTTAGTGCAAATAGTTTGGATGGAGCAGTTTTTGTCAGGTGTGTCCAGGAAGGTTTCCTGACTCAATATGTAGACAGGCCAACTAGAGGGGAGACTATGTTGGACTTGGTGCTTGGCAACGAACCAGGCCAAGTGGCACATCTCACGGTGGGAGAGCATTTCGGTGATAGTGATCACAACTCCCTGACCTTTACTATAGTCATGGAGAGGGCCAGGAGCAGACGGGATGGGAAAATATTTAATTGGGGCAGGGGGAATTACAATGCTATTAGGCAGGAACTGGGGAGCATAAATTGGGAACAGATGTTCTCAGGGAAATTCACGACAGAAATGTGGAGGTTGTTTAGGGAGCACTTGCTGCGACTGCTGGATAGGTTTGTCCCGATGAGGCAGGGAAGGGATGGTAGGGTGAAGGAACCTTGGATGACAAGAGATGTGGAACAGCTAGTCAAGAGGAAGAAGGAAGCTTACTTAAGGTTGAGGAAGCAAGGATCAGACAGGGCTCTAGGGGGTTACAAGGTAGCCAGGAAGGAACTGAAGAATGGACTTAGGAGAGCTAGAAGGGGACATGAAAAAGTCTTGGCGGGTAGGATTAAGGAAAATCCTAAGGTGTTCTACACTTATGTGAGGAACAAGAGGATGGCCAGAGTGAGGGTATCAGGGATAGTGGAGGGAACTTGTGCCTGGAGTCGGAGGAGGTAGGGGAGGTCCTAAATTAATACTTTGCTTCAGTATTCACGAGTGAGAGGGACCTGGTCGTTTGTGAGGACAGCGTGGAACAGGCTGAAATGCTCGAACAGGTTGAGGTTAAGAGGGAGGATGTGCTGGAAATTTTGAATGATATGAGGACCGATAAGTCCCCGGGGCCAGATGGGATATACCCAAGGATATTACGGGAAGCGAGGGAAGAGATTGCTGCGCCTTTGGCGATGATCTTTGCGTCTTCACTGTCCACTGGAGTAGTACCGGATGATTGGAGGGTGGCAAATGTTGTTCCCTTGTGAGGGGCAGGTCATGCCTCACAAGCCTTATTGAATTCTTTGAAGATGTGACAAAATACATTGATGAAGGAAGAGCAGTGGATGTGGTGTATATGGATTTTAGCAAGGCGTTTGATAAGGTTCCCCATGGTAGGCTCATTCAGAAAGTGAGGAGGCATGGGATTCAGGGAAAGTTGGCTGTCTGGATACAAAATTGGCTGGCCCATAGTAGTAGATGGAAAGTATTTAGCATGGAGCTCGGTGACCAGTGGTGTTCCACAAGGATCTGTTCTGGGACCTCTGCTCTTTGTGATTTTTATAAATGACTTGGATGAGGAAGTGGAAGGCTGGGTTAGCAAGTTTGCCGATGACACGAAGGTTGCTGGAGTTGTGGATAGTGTGGAAAGCTGTTGTAGGTTGCAACGGGACATTGACAGGATGCAGAGCTGGGCTGAGAAGTGGCAGATGGAGTTCAACCTGGAAAAGTGTGAAGTGATTCATTTTGGAAGGTCGAATTTGAATGCGGAATACAGGCTTAAAGACAGGACTCTTGGTAGTGTGGAGGAACAGAGGGATCTTGGGGTCCATGTCCATAGATCGCTCAAAGTTGCCACCCAAGTTGATAGGGTTGTTAAGAAGGCGTATGGTGTGTTGGCTTTCATTAACAGGGGGATTGAGTTTAAGAGCCGCGAGGTTATGCTGCAGCTCTATAAGGCCCTGGTTCGACCACACTTGGAATATTGTGTTCAGTTCTGGTCGCCTCATTATATGAAGGATGTGGAAGCTTTAGAGAGGGTGCAGAGGAGATTTACCAGGATGCTGCCTGGACTGGAGGGCATGTCCTACGAAGAAAGATTGAGGGAGCTAGGGCTTTTCTCATTGGAGCGAAGAAGGATGAGAGGCGACTTGATAGAGGGGTACAAGATGATGAGAGGCATAGATAGAGTGGATAGTCAGAGACTTTTTCCCAGGGTGGAAAGGGCTATCACCAGGGGGTATAATTTTAAGGTGACTGGAGGAAGGTTTCGGGGAGATGTCAGAGGTAGGTTCTTTACACAGAGATTGGTGGGTGGGTGGAATGCGGTGCCAGCGGTGGTAGTAGAAGCAGATACATTAAGGGCATTTAAGCGACTCTTGGATAGGTACATGGATGATAGTAGAACGAAGGGTAGGTAGTTAGTTTGATCTTAGAGTAGGTTAAAGGTTCGGCACAACATCGTGGGCCGAAGGGCCTGTACTGTGCTGTACTGTTCTATGTTCTACATGGTGGTGTCTGCACATGTGAACTAATATATCTGTGGTCTGATGACAGAGGTATTGTTCGGCAGATCTTTGGTACCTTGTCCAAATAGCAATTCTTCAGTGAGTGCCTGCAGGGCAGACCCAGCAACAATAAAGGAATGACAATATTTGTCCAAGTCAGGATGGTGTGTGACTTGGAGTTGATGGTGTTCCCAAGCAGCAGTAATGTTATCACATGTGTATATGCTTGTAGCAAATATTTCTGCGTTATGTTCATGGATATATTAACCTACATTCCCTCTCCCTTCCCCTCCGTCTCCCCCCCCCCCCCCTTCCCTCTCCTTCTCTTGCTGCTGTTCTCCTTTTGGGTGATGGAGACTGGGGGCTTGGAAAGCACTGTCAACAATATCTTGGTGAGTTGCTGTAGTGCTTCCTGCAGATAGTCAACATTGTAGCAATAAGCACAACATAGTTGACGATCATAATAATAGTAAAAACAGAAAGTGCTGGAAATGCTCAGCAGGTCAGGCAGCATCTATGGAGACAGAAGCAGAGTTAACGTTTCAGGTCTGCGACCTTTGACCACAACTGGCAACGGTTCGAAAAGAATTAGGTTTTAAGCAAGTGAAGGGGGGTAGAGTTTTGGTGGGGAAGAGAACAAGTGGGGAGCTGTGTGATAGTGCAGAGGGAAGGAGAGATTAAATAACAAAGCTGTCCTGGGACAAAGGCAAAGAGTGTGTTAACGCTTGTGGTGAAAGACAAAGCATTAGTCCAGAGAGAGTGTTAATAGCAGAATAATGAGCAGCTACATGACTACATGAAAGCACAAGGTTAAAAAATAAAATATTAAAAAAAGGCCAGTCATGCTTTGAAGTTATTGAATTCAATGTTCAGTTCGCAAGGCTGTAGAGTGCCTAACTGAAAGATCAGGTGCTGTTCCTCGAGCTTGCGTTGATGTTCACTGGAACACTGGAGCAGGCCAAAGACAGAAATGAGAGCAGTGGGGTGGGGGTGTTGAAATGGCAAGCAACCGGAAGCTCGGGGTCATGCTTTCAGACTGAGTGGAGGTGTTCCACAAAGCAGTCACCCAATCTGTTTTCTGGCCTCCCCAATATAGAAGCAACCACATTGTGAGCAGCGAATACAGTATACTAAATTGAAGGAAGTACAATTAAATTGCTGCTTCACCTGGAAGGAGTGTTTGGGGCCTTGGATGGTGAGGAGAGAGGAGGTAAAAGGGCAGTTATTACACCTCCTGCGGTTGCATGTGAAGGTGCTGTGGGAAGGGGACGAGGTGTCGGGGTGATGGAGGAATGGACCAGGGTGTCGCGGAGGGAACGATCCCTTCAGAATGCTGACAGGGGAGGGGAAGGGAAGATATGTTTGGTAGTGGCATCATGCTGGAGGTGGCGGAAATGGCAGAAGATGATCCTTTGGATGTGAAGGCTCGTGGGGTGGAAAGTGAGAACAAGGGGAACCCTGTCGTGGTTCTGGGAGGGAGGGTAAGGGGTCAGGACAGAAGTGCGGGAAATGGATCGGACACGGTTGAGGGCCCTGTCAAGCAAAGTGGGGGGACGAATCCTCGGTCGAGGAAAAAGGAAGACATGTCAGAAGCGTTGTCATGGAAGGTTGCATCATCAGAACAGATGGGTCGGAGACAGAGAAACAGGGAGAATGGGATGGAGTCCTTACAGGAAACAGGGTGTGAGGAAGTGTAAACAAGGTAGCCGTGGGTTTCGGTGGGCTTATAGTGAATATTAGTAGACAGCCTATCTCCAGAGACGGAAACAGTGAAGTCGAGGAAGGGAAGGGAAGTGTCGGAAATAGACCATGTCAAGGTGAGAGAAGGGTGGAAATTGGAAGCAAAGTTAATGAAGTTTTCCAGTTTGGAGCAAGAGCAGGAAGTGGCACTGATACAGTCATCAATGTACTGGGAAAAGAGGTGAGGGAGGGTGCCTGAGTAGGACTGGAACAAGGAATGTTCAACATATCCCACAAAAAGATAGGCATAACTAGGGCAGTTGACGAGCACATTGACTGCTTGAGGGAAGGGGAGAGGAGAGGAGAGTGCAAGGAAGTGGGAGAGGGATGTTGGGGAGGGGAGGGATGGAAACAGGAGGGGAACAAAGAGGAAGGGGTGAGAGGGAGCGGGAGCAGGGGAGGGGAGATGGAGGGAAGGGAGAAGGAAGATGTGTTAATATATCTGTTAAAATAACGCAGAAGTATTTGCTACAAGCATATTAAATATGCATAAGATAATATCGCTGACAGTAAGTCTTAGCCTTATGTTCTCAAAGACCATCGGCCTATCACTGTGACCTACCCACCATCCAAAAAAGTACTGACCTTGAATACAACCCCAAAGCCAGTAATATGGGCCAAATTGCAAAAATGTAGATAGCTCTTGAAAAAGTCAGGATGAACTGTAGGAAATGAGATTGCTATCTTCTGCAAAGTATGCATTTATGTAGTCATTCTAAGGTCATGCTGACCATACAAAGTCACAAAAACCCAACTTCTTTGAATTTGTATGTCTTTGAGTCACTTTAGCAACTTTAACCAAGCAATTTACTGACCTTTCACCTTGCCTCTAATCATACTCACTGTTCATATCACATCGTCAAGTAGTCGCTTTCAAGTAGCCAATTCCTTATATCCATCATCTTGTTGGGGGTGCTATAATTGATCTCAGCATACCCAGTATCAGAAGAGGAAATTCAGACAGAATTCCTGCTTCCAATTTCTACATAGTGACTACTGCTGTATGCACCTGATATTCATACAAGTGCACAAACAGAATTCTGTACCGTAATACACAAGCCAACTCACCTCTCGGCCCACATTAAATACATATAAATATTATAAATATTCCTTCCTTAATTTTCTCGCTCCTAAGGCACTAGCTTACGATGGGATACGTTACCCCAAAGTACTTCACCCAAATGACCAGTCTTCATGCATAACCTTGATGCTGAACGTTGACAGGTTATTTGACCACATGGGACATCATAGCCTAGTCTTACTGTCAGGCAACATCCACATCTGTACTCTTTCCTACAAGAATCACTGAACAGTGAACTGGAATGGGATCCCTGTCTGATTTTTCTCCTCACTAGCCCAGGGTACTGAGACCAACTGAATCACCCAACTGCTGCACAGCTGTGATGAGCTAACTAATCCCTATGGCTCCATATCTTACTATGGAGTATATTTTCCCACTAAAACATTGGTATAATATACCTACAGCAATCTGGCTAAAGCAGTGAGAGAGAGAGATGGCACAATCACATATTCCTTGCTTACGCCTGATATCAACAAACCAGAAATGTGTACTTACATTGGAAGTAGGAAAACAATATGAGTCTAGACAAGGCTAAAGAACCTTTCCTAGAAATGATCCCAACAGGAGAAAAAGAGTTTATGACACCTTAAGCTCTCAATAAAAATTGTAGTTAATGCAGCAAAAAGTTGTGTTCTGGACCCTGTTATTGCCCCTCCTTTCATTGCCTGCAGGTCAACATTCACCAGAACAAAGCCAAACTTCATTCAAACAAGCTGATTCAAGACTTAATAGTTTTTCTACATTGACATCACAAAAGTCAGCTTGAATGACCATGTCACTGTTTTAAATATCTAGGATTCTTACAGGGCTTCTCATTCAAAACCACAATACCACAGAGATTTCCATGAAAAAGGGAGCCAGTTGCAAGCTAGAAACTCATAGTTTCTGAAAAGTTACCTGCAAGAATTCCAAGCAGCACATCAGCCACCAGAGGAGGGGGCACAGACATGGAAACCACTGTGACAATCATATTCTCTCCAGCTCTTTGCAACAATGTCCCTCATTTCACACGCCGTTCAAATATTTATTTTTGACAGCAAAGTTTAGTTTTAGTTTAGTTTAGTTTAGAGATACAGCACTGAAACAGGCCCTTCGGCCCACCGAGTCTGTGCCGACCATCAACCACCCATTTATACTAATCCTACACTACTCCCATATTCCTACCACATCCCCACCTGTCCCTATATTTCCCTACCACCTACCTATACTCGGGGCAATTTATAATGGCCAATTTACCTACCAACCTGCAAGTCTTTTGGCTTGTGGGAGGAAACCGGAGCACCCGGAGAAAACCCACGCAGACACAGGGAGAACTTGCAAACTCCACACAGGCAGTACCCAGAATTGAACCCGGGTCGCTGGAGCTGTGAGGCTGCGGTGCTAACCACTGCGCCACTGTGCCGCCCCAAAGTACTGAGGATCCAGCAAATTCGTCTAAAATGACACAAGTACTTTCTCCCTGAGACCTGTCAATGTGAGAAAATGTGGTTCTAAAATAAAAGGTAAAAAGTAGGAAGTGTCAAAGTTAACCTAAGCCAAAGTTGAGAAAATGTGGCTTTCTGCAGTAACCAAAGTGGATTATACCTAGGTGACCTCTGCTAAGATCTTCTACCCACCAGAAAGATTACTGGTTCTTAAGAGAATTTTGTGGCTAAGTGAGTTAGAGCACTGGCACTTCAACTCTGGGACTTGGATTTTAAATCCAGCCCTGCTGATTTGGGTGATAGTCTTGTTTCTTTGTTGGCTATGCGGAACCAAGGGAGGCGATATGACATCAATTCACTTTGTCCTTTTGATGGAAAGAATATGATTACTTTATTTCAGCATATAATCGAGGGTACACGGAGTTCTTGATTTTTTCGAGGTTAAAATGAGGGCGGCACAGTGGCGCAGTGGTTAGCACCGCAGCCTCACAGCTCCAGGGACCCGGGTTCGATTCCGGGTACTGCCTGTGTGGAGTTTGCAAGTTCTCCCTGTGTCTGCGTGGGTTTTCTCCGGGTGCTCCGGTTTCCTCCCACAAGCCAAAAGACTTGCAGGTTGATAGGTAAATTGGCCATTATAAATTGTCACTAGTATAGGTAGGTGGTAGGGAAATATAAGGACAGGTGGGGATGTTTGGTAGGAATATGGGATTAGTGTAGGATTAGTATAAATGGGTGGTTGATGTTCGGCACAGACTCGGTGGGCCGAAGGGCCTGTTTCAGTGCTGTATATCTAATCTAAAATAAAAATAAGATTTAAACATTGTGCGTTTAGCATAGACCTCAGTAGCATATCTTCAACAAATATATCCAATCTGCCTTATTTTAACATCAGTGTTAACACGTTTAAAATTAGTGGATTTATGCCAGCATTAAAATAATACCAATTGGAAATTCTAGTCTATATCTTAATCTTCACTCATACCTAATTTTCATTATAAATTATGTATACTCCACATTAGTATATGTTCAATATTTTCATGATTAATGCGGGCTGATAAGAAATTACTATGCTGCCATTAAATTGATAATTGAATGGTATCTTGTCCATAAATTGCTTTATCCACACCTACTGCTCAAACCGGGCGTCTGATTAATGATTTAGGTACATTTAGTGTTGACTATACAAGGTTTCCTGGGAAGATCGTTTGATCTCACTGATGATGTCCAGGAGAAACTGACACCTGACAACAAGGATGAGAAAAGAGAACTAGCATTAAATGCTCTTTTTTAAAATTCTGCCTCATTTTTCTACTTTTCCCTCCTCTTCTTACAGGATATGTTTCCACAGGCATCAAGCACCCTTCCTCGAGTAGCATTTTCATGTTTGCCCCTTGTAACTCATCCAGAATATCACGGTTTTTGTTGTCCTGAAGATCTACTGCCACTCAATTTTCAGGAGATTGTATGTCAAGCTACAACCTTCTGAAGATCTTCTGTCAGGCCACAATCCTGTGTTAAGCTACACCCTAAAAGTGACTTTCTTCCAAATTTGCCTACCGAGCCAATACTCACCTCTCCATTAACTGCAACCCAAGTTGTGTGGGATTACAGTGGACAGGGACCATCTTTCTTTATAAAGTCTTCTGAAGCACCAAGGTGCTGCCACAGTAAGAGAATATCAGAATATATATTGAGAAATGTATCTTCTATTTGAGTACAGTACAGACTGCATGCTTTAGCAGTTCAGTTTGAAAGGTATCGCCCTCATAACCCACAGAATTTTGAATGGAAATTCTTAATAGAAATTAATTCTTGACCAGAGCGAGGTTATGTTCTCATTCCAGTTTTTACATCTCCTCTCCTGATGCTGTGGCATGTTGGTGCAAGGTTCTAGCAGCTTTCCAGAATCTAATGGCAATTCTTCAATTGGGAACCTGAATAGTGAGTGTTGACAGGCTGTTGTATTGTACAGGGACCACATAAATGAGCCTGAGACTGCCCTTACCCAACATACACACACATGCAGCATCCAGAAGTGGCCGCTATATAGCAACCAGAAGGAGGAATCCTGGCTACCTTTTTGCTCCTCCCTATTCCAATGGCACCAAGTCCAATGGCAATGTCTTCCCAAATTCAGTAAACTAACCTCTTAACTGGAATTAAAGCACAAAGAAGACCATTCATCTTATGAGAATGGTTGAATTTCTGCAATCCTCAAAGGGTCAGTCAAAAAGTATTACAAATAGGAACTTGGTCTATTTCAAACATGTTCATCCCACCTTGTCTTCTCTCCCGAATCATGAAGAAATAAGTCATCATAAAATTTCCTAAGGGATTCTGAAATAATGCAATGTGGCTATAGTCAAACTTATCAAATGCCATCATTGCCTGCAAGAGATAAATGAACAAGATCACAAGCCTCAGAAAAAAAGCATTGTGCTTTTGAGTTTAATCCCCAGAAGATAACATATTCATTTGCTGTTGAATGTTTTCTTGTCTCCCAGCAGACTTATCTGCCACACTTGAATAAGTTGAATCAGCCATGAGGATTACTTCCATTTGTGAAGGCATGCGAGAGTGGTAATGTGCACAAATTAGAAAGCTAATCTGATTCAACAAACACGCAAATGTGGTAGAGGGAGATTAGATCACCACTCAGTTTACTTCCAACTTTTTAGGGGGTATATTTTTATGCTGATCAAATTGAGACATATTAGCATTTGAAAATGAAACATCCGTTCACTTTTGGTGCCCAGTGTTCATAGGTTGGATGGTCATGAACATTAGGTGGTTGTGCCTCATATCAACATCCAAACTCAATACCAGTGGTGAACTGGACAATGTGATTCATCATGGATTTACCACGTAGGACAGCGGCTTTGTTGCTTTCCAGGTTCTTTACAATTTAGCCTAATTAGCAGCAATTCTTTGAAATCTAGCATCTTACAGTAGCATACTGGGATTTTTTGATACATAACGAAAATGAATTAAGCTAATACACTTTAATGCTGCACTAATGCACTTGTATAAAACTCAATTTATTACCTTGAGTTGCAACCGCCATCAGTTACCTCATATATTTAACCCCCTAGTGCTATATAGTTTGAGATGCTCTCTCTCGGCACAATTTGACAAAAGGACAAAATCTGTACCATTATTTTTCATTCTTCAAGTTAACACAGTATGGAATTTTCACATACAAACTATCATGCATTACTAAAATCCTGCTAATTAATTGCATTTGCAAAAAAAAAGGCTGGTATTAAAGAGAGTATTCCATAATATAGCTGGGGTAACATTTTTTTTAAATTCATTCACGGGATGTGGGCGTCGCTGGCCAAGCCAGCATTTATTGCCCATCCCTGATTGCCCTTGAGAAGGTGGTGGTGAGCTGCCTTCTTGAACCGCTGCAGTCCATGTGGGGTAGGTACACCCACAGTGCTGTTAGGAAGGGAGTTCCAGGATTTTGACCCAGCGACAGTGAAGGAACGGCGATATAGTTCCAAGTCAGGGTGGTGTGTGACTTGGAGGGGAACTTGCAGGTGGTGGTGTTCGCATGTATTTGCTGCCCTTGTCCTTCTAGTTGGTAGAGGTCGCGGGGTTTGAAAGGTGCTGTCGAAGGAGCCTTGGTGCATTGCTGCAGTGCATCTTGTGGATGGTACACACTGCTGCCACTGTGTGTCGGTGGTGGAGGGACTGAATGTTTGTAGATGGGGTGCCAATCAAGTGGGCCGCTTTGTCCTGGATGGTGTCGAGCTTCTTGAGTGTTGTTGGAGCTGCACCCATCCAGGCAAGTGCAGAGTATTCCATCACACTCCTGACTTGTGCCTTGTAGATTGTGGACAGGCTTTGGGGAGTCAGGAGGTGAGTTACTCGCCTCAGGATTCCTAGCCTCTGACCTGCTCTTGTAGCCACGGTATTTATATGGCTACTCCAGTTAGGTTTTCGGTCAATGGTAGCCCCTAGGATGTTGATAGTGGGGGATTCAGCGATGGTAATGCCGTTGAATGTCAAGGGGAGATGGTTAGATTCTCTTTTGTTGGAGATGGTCATTGCCTGGCACTTGTGAGGCGCGAATGTTACTTGCCACTTATCAGCCCAAGCCTGGATATTGTCCAGATCTTGCTGCATTTCTACACGGACTGCTTCAGTATCTGAGGAGTTGCGAATGGTGCTGAACATTGTGCAATCATCAGCGAACATCCCCACTTCTGACCTTATGATTGAAGGAAGGTCATTGATGAAGCAGCTGAAGATGGTTGGGCCTAGGACACTACCCTGAGGTACTCCTGCAGTGATGTCCTGGAGCTCAGATGATTGGCCTCCAACAACCACAACCATCTTCCTTTGCGCTAGGTATGACTCCAGCCAGCGGAGGGTTTTCCCCGATTCCCATTGACCTCAGTTTTGCTAGGGCTCCTTGATGCCATACTCGGTCAAATGCTGCCTTGATGTCAAGGGCAGTCACTCTCGCCTCACGAGTTCAGCTCTTTTGTCCATGTTTGAACCAAGGCTGTAATGAGGTCAGGAGCTGAGTGGCCCTGACGGAACCCAAACTGAGCATCACTGAGCAGGTTGTTGCTAAGCTAGTGCCGCTTGATGGCACTGTTGATGACACCTTCCATCACTGTACTGATGATTGAGAGTAGGCTAATGGGGTGGTAGTTGGCCGGGTTGGATTTGTCCTGCTTTTTGTGTACAGGACATACCTGGGCAATTTTCCACATTGCAGAGTAGATGCCAGTGTTGTAGCTGTACTGGAACAGCTTGGCTAGGGGCGCGGCAAGTTCTGGTGCACAGGTCTACAGTACAATTGCCGGAATATTGTCAGTGTCCATAGCTTTTGCAGTATCCAGCGCCTTCAGTCGTTTCTTGATATCATGTGGAGTGAATCGAATTGGCTGAAGTTTGGCATCTGTGATGCTGGGGACTTCAGGAGGAGGCCGAGATGGATCATCAACTCAGCACTTCTGGCTGAAGACTGTTGCAAATGCTTCAGCCTTATCTTTCGCACTGATGTGCTGGACTCCCCCATCATTGAGGATGGGGATATTTGTGGAGCCACCTCCTCCAGTGAGCTGTTTAATTGTCCACCACCATTACAGGCTGGATGTGGCAGGACTCCAGAGCTTAGATCTGATCGTTGGTTATGGGATTGCTTAGCTCTGTCTATCGCATGCTGCTTACGCAGTTTGCTTACGCAAGTAGTCCTGGGTTGTAGCTTCACCAGGTTGACACCTCATTTTGAGGTATGACTGGTGCTGCTCCTGGCATGCCCTTCTGCAGTCTTCATTGAACCAGGGTTGGTCTCCTGGCTTGATGGTAATGGTAGAGTGGGGGATATGCCGGGCCATGATGTTACAGATTGTGGTTGAGTACAATTCTGCTGCTGCTGATGGCCCACAGTGCCTCATGGATGCCCAGTTTTGCATTGCTAGATCTGTTAGAATTCTATCCCATTCAGCACGGTGATAGTGCCACACAACACGATGGACGGTATCCTCAATGTGAAGGCTGGACTTCGTCTCCACAAGGACTGTGCGGTGGTCACTCCTACCAATACTGTCATGGACAGATGCATCCGCGGCAGGCAGATTGGTGAGGACGAGGTCGAGTATGTTCTTCCCTCGTGTTGGTTCCCCCACCACCTGTCGCAGACCCAATCTAGCAGCCATGTCCTTTAGGACTCGGCCAGCTCGGTCAGTAGTGGTGCTACCGAGCCACTCATGGTGATGGACATTGAGGTCCCCCACCCAGAGTACATTTTGTGCCCTTGCTACCCTCAGTGCTTCCTCCAAGTGGTGTTCAACATGGAGGAGTACTGAGTCATCAGCTGAGGGAGGGCGGTAGGTGGTAATCAGTAAGAGGTTACCTTGCCCATATTTAACCTGATGCCATGAGACTTCATGAGGTCCGGAGTCGATGTTGAGGACTCCCAGGGCAACTCCCTCCCTACTGTATACCACTGTGCCACCACCTCTGCTGGGTCTGTCTTACCGGTGGGACAGGACGTACCCGGGGATGGTGATGGCAGTATCTGGGACATTGTCTGTTAGGTATGATTCCGTGAGTATGACTATGTCAGGCTGTTGGTGTTGCTGACTAGTCTGTGGGACAGCTCTCCCAACTTTGGCACAAGCCCCCAGATGTTAGTAAGGAGGACTTTGCAGGGTCGACAGGGCTGGGTTTGCCGTTGTCGTTTCCGGTGCCTAGGTCGATGCCGGGTGGTCCGTCCGGTTTCATTCCTTTTTACAGACTTCGTAGCGGTTAAGTACAACTGAGTGGCTTGCTAGGCCATTTCAGAGGGCATGTAAGAGTTAACCACATTGCTGTGGGTCTGGAGTCACATGTAGGCCAGACCAGGTAAGGGCAGCAGATTTCCTTCCCTAAAGGACATTAGTGAACCAGATGGGTTTATGCAGTGTATAAATTTATAAGAATGAATAGATCACAATGATCAATATATTCCCATCAGGACAGTGCAAACAGAGAATTTAAAAAAATACATATATACACTTCTATTCCCCCCTCTATTTTTTCACTCCCTCTTATTACAGCAACAGCAAATTGCATTTACATAGCACCTTTAATATGGTAAACCCTCCCAAGGCACTTCACTGGAGTGAAATTTGACAACATTGAACCACTTAAGAGATATTAGGACAGGTGACCAAAAGCTTGCTCAAAGAAGTAGGTTTTAGGGAGCATTGTAAAGGAGAGAAAGGCAGAGCAGTTTAGAGAGAAAATTCCAGAGCTTAAGGACTTGTCAGCTGAAGGCACGGCTGTCAATAGTGGAATGATGGAAATTGGGAATGTACAAGAGGCCAAACTGGGAGGAATGCAATTTTCTTGGAGTGGTGTAAGGCTGGAGGAGGTTCCAGAGATAGGGAGGGGTGAAGCCATGGAGGAATTTGAACAGAAGGATGAGAATTTTAAATTCAAGGCGTTGCCAGACCCAGAGACCAGAGCAAACACGGAGGTGATGGAGGAACGGGATTTGGTGTAAGGCTACTGCCAACAGAATTTTGGATGAGCAAAGATTTATGGACAGTATGAGATGGAAACCAGCCAGCTAAGTATTGGAATAGTCTGGGAGGGTTTCAGCAGAAGCAGCAGCAGCAGATGGGCTGAGTCAGGGGCAGAAATGGTCAATATTACGAAGGTGGAAGCAGATCGTCTTGGCTTTGGGGACAAGATGGGGGTCAGAAGCTCAGCTCAGGACCAAATAGCAGCATGAGATTGTGAATAATCTTATGGCGTAGACACATGCGTGGGAATGGATCACGACGGAGTTGTGACACACATTTGATTGAATAGACTGCCCACTTTCACTGCCTGAGATCACACAGTGGGGTAGGGTAGCATAGTGGTTATGTTACTGGGCTAATGAACCAGTGGCCCGAGTTCAACATGTTGTAAAAATCCACCTGGATCATTAATGCCCTTTAGGGAAATGAATCTGTTATCCTCACCCAGTCTGGTCTATATGTGACTCCAGACCCATCGCAATGTGGTTGACTCTTAACTTCGCTCTGATATGGCCTAGTAAGCCACTCAGTTTTAATCAAGGTGGCAGCTCACCACCACCTTCTCAAGGACAATTGGTCTTAGCAGTGATGCTCACATCATGTAAATGAATATTTTAAAAATGGTCACTCAGAAAGGTAGTGGTGGGCTGCCAATGTCTGTGGAACCAGGCTCAAGTATGAATTACTATTTTCAAGAGAAGGAAGAAAGAAACCCACAAACATTGTATTCATATTAAATGACAGCTGCACAACTCAATGGTTTCCGTGGTATCTATATAAACAGGAATACCAAATGCTTGGGGTGAGGAGGGTCTTACCTTTTCACCTCAAGGTTCAGACGAGTGAGATGAAAGGAGCTTTTAATCTTAATTCCTACAATCATTTCTTTTGCTACAGTCAATTTCTATACATGCTCAACAACCTATTGAGAATGCCTCTGCATTGGTATTCATGCTTTTGCTGAGCAAGATCTTCAGACGATCAGCAAGGGGAATGACGTGCCACAAGATCTAATCAGGAAAAAAGCAGGCATCTACATCACCATTATCATTAAAAAAAAAAGATAGGGGCTTTGTTGCATCGAGTCAGAACATGACCCTTACGACTCCATGCATCATAAGGCAGACAGACAGAATGGGGGGGGTCTCTGCTTTTCTTTGAACTTTTATGAGTTTGGAGTTTCTATATCTTCCAATATGAGTGAAAGTGCTAGGCCGCACTGAGCATGTGCCTGAGAATGAATTCTCATCCTCCTCGCAAAAATCTTCCAAATAAGACCAACAGCTTGAAACTAAAGCAAAAAGTTCCTGTTTATTAGAACTGATATCAATGTAATGAAAAGAGATTTCAGCGCTTGGCTGCTAAAAATAGTTGATATCAAATATTTTTATTTCCATTACTGATGGAATGACATTTTAAAAGATTCTCATTTCTATTTCTGACATGTTAATTCAATCAATACTTTGTTGCCAGAAGTTATTTAGATCAAGGTTAGAGCTGCAAACTGACCTGGCCGGTTTCTCCCTCTAGATTTTCCCTCAAGTCTTGCAATGGCTCAGTGGATACATTGCCTTGTATAATTTTGACTTTCTGGTCTGAATGTCTTAGTACTACATCTGCTGGTGTCTTTACTCACTAGGCCGGTGTTGTCCAATGTATTAGCCACTACAGATGTGGCTAATTAGGAATCCAGATGTGGATAATTGCATTCTGATTAGTAAATACAAAATGAGTAATTGACACAATTCCTATGTTCCTCAATGTCGGCAGATGTTTGTTAAGAATATATACACACATGAAGTACATTTACCTGTACTGTGTGAGCTTAAGCAAGCCACTTTCTGCTAAAATTAGTTTGTGTGGCTAAAACAGCATTACCATACCCAAACCTATTGGCTAACACTACACTAGGTCATGATCAGCTTTTCCCCCTCCCCTCCCAGCATTCTGAAGGGACTGTTCCCTCTGCAAAACCCTGGTCCACTCCTCAGTCACCTCTCCCTTCCCAAGGCACCTTCCTATGCAAGTGCAAGTGATGCAATATTTGCCCTTTTACCTCCTCCCTTCTCACCATCCAAAGCCCCAAACACTCCGTCCAGGTGAAACAATGATTAACTTGCACTCCTTTCAATATAGTATACTGCATTTGCTGCTCACAATGCGGTCTCCTCACCACTGGGGAGACCAAACGCAAATTGGATGAACGCTTTGCGGAACACCTCCGCTCAGTCCATAAGTTTCCTGTCATTTTAATTCTCCACCCCACTCCTGGTCTGACCTCTCTGTCCACAGCCTCCTACACTGCTCCATTGAAACTCAACCTACGCTTGAGGAACTCATCTTTCGATTAGGCACTTTATAACCTACTGGATCCAACACTGAGTTCAATAATTTTAGATCATAACCTCTGCTCCCACTTTTTTTGTAATTGTTTTGTTTTTGCACGGCAGCTGTTGGTGATGATTCTGATTTTCCCATTTACACCTCTTCTCGACCAATCTTTATTTTCTTGTCCCATTACCATCTCTTTTTGCCTTGCATCATCATCCCTTTTGTCATATAATTTCTCCTGCCTTTCACCCTATCACAGACATTGCCTTTTGTTCTCCCACAGGTCCCTCCAACCTTTCCCTGCCTCTGTGCTTACTTAAAATCAGTCACATCCCTAACTTTTTCTAGTTCTCACGAGAGGTCCTCGACATGAGATGTCAACTCCATTTCTCTTTCCACAGATGCTGCCAGACCTGCTAAGTATTCCAACATTTTCTGTTTTTATTTCAGCTTTTTTCCATGTTTGCATGCTTGCTTAAACATTGGCATGACATGACCTTTGCCAGACAACGTGAGACAGTTGAATTAAAAATGCCAGATACTAAAATATAGGATGCTTCAAAGATCAATAGCAACAATTTGCATTTCTATAGCACCTTTAAAGTAGTAAAACATTTCACAAGAGCATTCTCAAACAAAATTGGGCACTGAACCACATAAAGAGATAGGTATAAAAACAAGAAATGCTGGAACCACTCAGCAGGTCTGGCAGCATCTGTGGAAAGAGAAGCAGAGTTAAGGTTTCGGATCAGTGACCCTTCTGCTTCTCTTTCCACAGATGCTGCCAGACCTGCTGAGTGGTTCCAGCATTTCTTGTTTTTATTTCAGATTTCCAGCATCCGCAGTATTTTGCTTTTATTATAAAGGGATAGTATGTCAGGTGACCAAAGATTGATAAAAGAGAAATATTTTAAGGAGTGCTGTAAAGGAGGAGAGAGATAGGGACGTTGAGCAATGGAATTCCAGAGTCTTGAGCCTAGGCAGCTGAAAGCATGGCGACCAATAGTTAAGCGATGAAAACTGGGGATGTGCAAGAGACCAGAATTGGAGTCATATCAACAGTATTGTTAATTTTCTTTCCTCATATACAGCACAGCACGCTCTTCCAGACAAGTTTTCTTGGATTAGGTCTTTACCATACAAGTTTTTATTTGCTTGATTTTGCCTAGGTTTCCATTAGATTTTCGCCCTGAAGGTCCACACACGTGTACATACTTGCATATGCTTGCATACACATCCCCAATTACCAATCTCGAGGGCAGACCTTTGAATCTTTATCTGTAGTGAATAATGTTCATATATCATTGCATTGCATTTTCATTGCAGCAGCTTTTTCAGGAGCAGAGAGTGCAAGCAAGTGAGCAGCTGGGAAGGTCAGTTTAAAGTAAACTTAATTTCCTTTTGTTTTCGGCGGAGACCAGGGGGCTGCTGGGTAAGTAAAACCCTATATATTTGGGCCGTTTAAAATAACTTGCCTTTCATTGCAGCAGCTTTTTCGGGAGCAGAGAGTGCGAGCGAGTGAGCAGTTGGGAAGGTCAGTTTAAAGTAAACTTAATTTCCTTTTGTTTTCGGCGGAGACCTGGGGGCTGCTGGGTAAGTAACACCCTATATATTTGGGCCGTTTAAAATAACTTGCCTTTCATTGCAGCAGCTTTTTCGGGAGCAGAGAGTGCGAGCGAGTGAGCAGCTGGGAAGGTCAGTTTAAAGTAAACTTAATTTCCTTTTGTTTTCGGCGGAGACCAGGGGGCTGCTGGGTAAGTAAAACCCTATATATTTGGGCCATTTCTGAACCCGAGACACTACACCTGTAGTGTCTCCCACCCGCCCTCCTCCTCTAACCAAAAAAAAAGGACTCGCTGGTGTGTAGATAAGGTAAGGCTTTTTCTATTTCTCTTTTTTGATTTATAGTGTGATTGGTTAAAAACTTTTCGTTCCTTTTTCATTTAACTACGTTTAAGTTTAAGATTAAAAATGGCAGGAGATCTCAGACCCGTGACATGCTCCTCTTGCTCAATGTGGGAGCTCAGGGACATGGCTGATGTCCCTGACTCCTTCACGTGCAGGAAGTGTGTCCAGCTGCAGCTCTTGTTAGACCGCATGACGGCTCAGGAGCTGCGGATGGACTCACTTTGGAGCATCCGCGATGCTGAGGAGGTCGTGGATAGCACGTTTAGCGAATTGGTCACACCGCAGATTAGGATTGCTGAGGGAGAAAGGGAATGGGTGACCAAAAGGCAGAGAAAGAGCAGGAAGGCAGCGCAGGTGTCCCCTGCGGTCATCTCCCTCCACAACAGGTATACCGTTTTGGATACTGTTGAGGGAGATGGCTCACCAGGGGAAGGCAGCAGTAGCCAGGTTCATGGCACCGTGGCTGGCTCTGCTGTTCAGAAGGGCGGGAAAAAGAGTGGAAGGGCTATAGTCATAGGGGATTCGATTGTAAGGGGAGTAGATAGGCGGTTCTGTGGTCGAAAACGAGACTCCCGAATGGTATGTTGCCTCCCAGGTGCACGGGTCAGGGATGTCTCAGATCGGCTGCAGAACATTCTGAAGGGGGAGGGTGAACAGCCAGTTGTCGTTGTGCACATAGGCACCAATGATATAGGTAAAAAACGGGATGAGGTCCTACAAGCAGAATTAAGGGAGTTAGGAGCCAAGTTAAAAAGTAGGACCTCAGAGGTAGTAATCTCAGGATTGCTACCAGTGCCACGTGATAGTCAGAGTAGAAATGAAAGAATAGTCAGGATGAATGCGTGGCTTGACAGATGGTGCAGGAGGGAGGGGTTCAGATTTTTGGGACATTGGGACCGGTTCTGGGGGAGGTGGGACTATTACAAATTGGACGGTCTACACCTGGGCCGGACTGGAACCAATGTCCTTGGGGGTGCTTTTGCTAACGCTGTTGGGGAGGGTTTAAACTAATGTGGCAGGGGGATGGGAACCAAATGAGGTCAGTGGAGAGTAAGGATGTAGTAACTAAAGCCAGTAAGGAACGAGATAATGAAGTCAGCATGACTAAGGGAAAGAGTAGGCAGGGAGCAGATGATGAAAGCAAAGGGACTGGTGGTCTGAGGTCTATTTGTTTTAATGCAAGAAGTGTAATAGGTAAGGCAGATGAACTTAGGGCTTGGATTAGTACCTGGGAGTATGATGTTATTGCTATTACTGAGACTTGGTTAAGGGAAGGGCATGATTGGCAACTAAATATCCCAGGATACCGATGCTTCAGGAGGGATAGAGAGGGAGGAAAAAGGGGTGGAGGAGTTGCATTACTGGTCAAAGAGGATATCACAGCTGTGCTGAAGGAATGCACTATGGAGGACTCGAGCTGTGAGGCAATATGGGCAGAACTCAGAAATAGGAACGGTGCGGTAACAATGTTGGGGCTGTACTACAGGCCTCCCAACAGCGAGCGTGAGATAGAGGTACAAATATGTGAACAGATTATGGAAAGATGTAGGAGCAACAGGGTGGTGGTGATAGGAGATTTTAATTTTCCCAACATTGACTGGGATTCACTTAGTGTTAGAGGTCTAGATGGAGCAGAATTTGTAAGGAGCATCCAGGAGGGTTTTCTAGAGCAGTATGTAAATAGTCCAACTCGGGAAGGGGCCATACTGGACCTGGTGTTGGGGAATGAGCCCGGCCAGGTGGTTGACGTTTCAGTAGGGGACTACTTTGGGAATAGTGATCACAATTCCGTAAGTTTTAGAATACTCATGGACAAAGACGAGAGTGGTCCTAAAGGAAGAGTGCTAAATTGGGGGAAAGCCAACTATACCAAAATTCGGCAGGAGCTGGGGAATGTAGATTGGGAGCAGCTGTTTGAAGGTAAATCCACATTTGATATGTGGGAGGCTTTTAAAGAGAGGTTGATTAGCGTGCAGGAGAGACATGTTCCTGTGAAAATGAGGGATAGAAATGGCAAGATTAGGGAACCATGAATGACAGGTGAAATTGTGAGACTAGCTAAGAGGAAAAAGGAAACATACATCAGGTCTAGGCGGCTGAAGAAAGATGAAGCTTTGAAAGAATATCGGGATTGTAGGCGCAATCTGAAACGAGGAATTAAGAGGGCTAAAAGGGGTCATGAAATATCTTTAGCAAACAGGGTTAAGGAAAATCCCAAAGCCTTTTATTCATATATAAGGAGCAAGAGGGTAACTAGAGAAAGGATTGGCCCACTCAAGGACAAAGGAGGAAAGTTATGCGTGGAGTCAGAGAAAATGGGTGAGATTCTAAATGAGTACTTTGCATCGGTATTCACCGAGGAGAGGGACATGACGGATGTTGAGGTGAGGGACAGATGTTTGATTACTCTAGGTCAAGTTGGCATAAGGAGGGAGGAAGTGTTGGGTATTCTAAAAGGCATTAAGGTGGACAAGTCCCCAGGTCCGGATGGGATCTATCCCAGGTTACTATGGGAAGCGAGAGAGGAAATAGTTGGGGCCTTAACAGATATCTTTGCAACATCCTTAAACACGGGTGAGGTCCCGGAGGACTGGAGAATTGCTAATGTTGTCCCCTTGTTTAAGAAGGGTAGCAGGGATAATCCAGGTAATTATAGACCGGTGAGCCTGACGTCAGTGGTAGGGAAGCAGCTGGAGAAGATACTGAGGGATAGGATCTATTCCCATCTGGAAGAAAATGGGCTTATCAGTGATAGGCAACATGGTTTTGTGCAGGGAAGGTCATGTCTTACCAACTTAATAGAATTCTTTGAGGAAGTGACAAAGTTGATTGATGAGGGAAGGGCTGTAGATGTCGTATACATGGACTTCAGTAAGGCGTTTGATAAGGTTCCCCATGGTAGGCTGATGGAGAAAGTGAAGTCTCATGGGGTCCAGGGTGTACTAGCTAGATGGATAAAGAACTGGCTGGGCAACAGGAGACAGAGAGTAGCAGTGGAAGGGAGTTTCTCAAAATGGAGATGTGTGACCAGTGGTGTTCCACAGGGATCCGTGCTGGGACCACTGTTGTTTGTGATATACATAAATGATTTGGAGGAAAGTATAGGTGGTCTGATTAGCAAGTTTGCAGACGACACTAAGATTGGTGGAGTAGCAGATAGTGAAGGGGACTGTCAGAGAATACAGCAGAATATGGATAGACTGGAGAGTTGGGCAGAGAAATGGCAGATGGAGTTCAATCAGGGCAAATGCGAGGTGATGCATTTTGGAAGATCCAATTCAAGAGTGAACTATACAGTAAATGGAAAAGTCCTGGGGAAAATTGATGTACAGAGAGATTTGGGTGTTCAGGTCCATTGTTCCCTGAAGGTGGCAACGCAGGTCAATAGAGTGGTCAAGAAGGCATACGGCATGCTTTCCTTCATCAGACGGGGTATTGAGTACAAGAGTTGGCAGGTCATGTTACAGTTGTATAGGACTTTGGTTCGGCCACATTTGGAATACTGCGTGCAGTTCTGGTCGCCACATTACCAAAAGGATGTGGATGCTTTGGAGAGGGTGCAGAGGAGGTTCACCAGGATGTTGCCTGGTATGGAGGGCGCTAGCTATGAAGAGAGGTTGAGTAGATTAGGATTATTTTCATTAGAAAAACGGAGGTTGAGGGGGGACCTGATTGAGGTGTACAAAATCATGAGAGGTATAGACAGGGTGGATAGCAAGAAGCTTTTTCCCAGAGTGGGGGATTCAATTACAAGGGGACACAAGTTCAAAGTGAAAGGGGAAAAGTTTAGGGGGGATATGCGTGGAAAGTTCTTTACGCAGAGGGTGGTGGGTGCATGGAACGCATTGCCAGCGGAGGTGGTAGACGCGGGCACGATAGCGTCTTTTAAGATGTATCTAGACAGATACATGAATGGGCAGGAAGTAAAGAGATACAGACCCTTAGAAAATAGGCGACAGGTTTAGTTAGAGGATTTGGATCGGCGTAGGCTTGGAGGGCCGAAGGGCCTGTTCCTGTGCTGTAATTTTCTTTGTTCTTTGTTCTTTATAAACTCTGCCAATTCTAATTCATAATCCTGAACACTTCAATGTCTCCCCACCACCCAAAGAGAACCAGCCCAACTTCCTTACCCCTCCCTCATAATTGACAATTCTTCTTACTGGGAATCATCTTGGTTATTCACCTCTGTATCCCCTGAAAGCCAATAACATCCTTCCCAATAACTGGAACTGTGCAGAGTCAAACTGAGCAACTTTATAAATAATGTGGGACTCAAACCGCTCAGACCAGCCAGTTAATGTCATGATGAGCTCTTGAAGTGTTTAAACAGTCTTTGATTAAGCAAAGCCTGAAATGAAAGCTGTAACATCCCTTGCGCATTAAAAAGTCAAATACACAATCAGCCAGACCAGTAATAAGTCAGACGGCTGAAAGAAAAGATTTAGTTGCTGAAGTAACCAGCTTAAATTTTAGGAATGGCTAGGTTCAAAATCTGAAACCAATATCTTTTGCCCCATTCATAGTCCACACTTAAGAAAAATGCAACAGGTGGCTCAATGTTTGTTTGAAAAACATGCTATGTCTGCTCAGTTTCTGACTGCAGTAATGTAACAATTAATTAGCAATAATTTTCCTATGGGGCATCAAAACATCAATTCATTAGAAAGAAAAAGAGGCTCTCGGGTCCCAGTGCTTCAGAGTTTATGTCTCCAACTCTGCATCATACAAAACAGGAATATGAAGTTCTTGGTTCAATCTCCCGGAATATGCCCAGTTAGCTGATCTCAGTGGTAGGAGTATTACAGTGGGACTTGGTGTTTGGGTGCCTGGTGGGTGATAGAACAGACAGTGTTCTTGCTCCTGTTCAATATCCGATGGTTCTGTGCTGAACAACATGCGTGTGTGTGTGTGGTTGTATGTGTATATCAGGCGAAGACATATGGGCTTGGCTGTAATGCTCCGACAGTTGAATTGCTTGCCGCCATCCTGTGTGCAGGCTCACAGCAGAAGAAAGATTGCTTGGGCAAAGCACCTGAGGACAATGAGCAGCTGTGGAATTAGCTCAGTGTTTCGGCACCTGCTGAACAGGAGGGAGCAACTGAGGGAAAAAAATCTGCAATTAATCAAAACTAAAAGCTCAAAATGGAAGTCAACCTCTACCAAGCAGGGCTACCAGGCTGACAACCAAGCGCAGTACTAAGGGAGTGCTGCACTGTCAGAGGTGTCATCCTCAGGATGAGACATTAAACTGAGGCTCCCCTGTCTGTTCTCTAAGGTGGACATAAAGGATCGCACGTCACTATTTTGAAGAAGAGCAGGTGCATTCTCCCCAGTGTCCTGGCTCATATTTATCCCTCAACCAACACCACTAAACCAGATCATCTGGTCTTTATCACATTGCTGTTTGTGAGGTCTTACTGTGCATAAATTGGCTGTCATGTTTCCTACAGTACAACAGTGACTAGATTTCAAAATGATTTCATTGCCTGAAAAGCGCTTCAGGCCATCCTCGAGTCATGAAAAGTGCTATATCAGGGTTGTCCAACATACAGCCCGCAGGCCAGGATACAGCCTGCCAAAGGTTTCCATCCAGCCCACGGATGTAAACTGTACCGGGGCCGTTCCTCATCCTCGCCAGGGGTCCATGACTGGAGATGAGAAATTTCTCTTTTTCTTCTTCTTCTTGCAAACTAGCTTTTAAAAAAAGAGAAGTCAGTTTCACAGCTGATAGCTGCTGACATCAGGAACAGCCAGTTTCCAACTTCGGACAGATTCATGGTTTTTTAAAAGCACACCGGAAACCCGCCGAATCTGTCTGAAGTTCAGAAACCACTGTTCCCGCTGTTAGCTGTGAAACTGACTTCTGTTTTTTTTTTAAACCGATCAACCGCCTGCTGAGCGTTCCTGCTCTCTGCAACTGTCAGAGAGACAGAGAAAGAGAAAGGGGGACAGAAAGAGACTGGGGGTAGAGAGACAGAGAGATAGAGAGAGCGAGCAGGGACAGAGAGAGAGGAAGAAAGAGTGATCAAGATGACTCCTATCTGGAATACTCCGCATCGCGACAACAAATGTGTGGGCAAACATTGACTACTTGTGCAAGTAAAAAGATGCTAGGTATCTCACTAAATCAGTGTCCAACATAGTGAACAGAAAGTAAGTCAATAAATTAGTCTTCTCATTTAAATCTTCTTCACAAAAATGTACATTTGTTGCTGTTTTGATTAATAGTAAGAAACATTTTTAATGCCTTTATCTTTCCGAAATTGTCTCACCGGCCCTGAATGTAAGACAAAAATTGCAATGTGGTCCCCCACGTGAAAAGGTTGGATAACCCTGTGTTATATAAATGCAAGTCTTCCCTTCTTTACTTTCTTACACATCTACTGGAAAGTCTGTATTGTGGACATCAGTTATGGTTCAGATTGGCTTTGAAGTCCCCATGTTTGTCATCAGTTTGTACTTAACATCTACGCTTCCATATGAAGAGTGGGCACTTAAGCAAACTACTGAAGGGTAGGTAGCATCCATGCAAGCGTACCCACTAAGAGTTAACGTCATCTGTTAAGGGAGTAAAATTAAAGCCAAATATTTGCTCTATAGTACACTTTACGCAGAAGGCGATGGGTATTCTAATAAACATACTAATTAATATTACACTGGTATGGGATTGTCATTTGGTCAGCCATCCATTTCAGTTCAAGCTGGGAAACAGCTGCATCATCTTCAGAAAGATAAGTATTCAGGATGATGGGCATATATGAAGAGAACGCAAAGCTAGAATAGCTTTGAGCTTAGTTTTGGGAAGAATATAGAATTGTTATTCAGATTTTTATGAAATGTTATAGTGCACATGCAAACTTTTAGCACTAATGATTGTGGACAATCAACCAATGGTACAAATGTATATTTTTGTCCTTTCATAGTTGAATCGTGTCTGAAGAGCACCTTTTGAGATTTCTCATCTACATGCTTCCTCTTGTGATGATGGGGGCAACATACAAAGGCATAACATTAGGTTCCACATGTAACCTGATGATACCCAGCTCTAACTCACCACCACCTCCCTCAATCCCTCCACTGCCTCTGCTGACAGCTGGGCTTGAATGAGCCAAAATCTCCTCCCATTAAACATTGGGAAGACCGAAACCATTGTCTTCAGTCCCTGCCACAAACTTCATCCCCGTCCTTGCCACTATCTTAGGTTTAATCAGATTGTTCACAACCTCTGCATCCTATCTCACGTGGAGCTGAACTTCCAAACCCTTATCCTGTCCATCAAAAGACTACTTATTTCCAACTCTATAATATCACCTATCTCTGACCCTGCTTCAGCCCATCTGCCGCTGAAACCCTCATCCAAAGCCCTGCCACCTGGATCCTAGCTCACAACTAGTCCCATTCACCAATTTACCCCTGTGCTCACTGACCTACATTGAGTCCTGGTCCACCAACATTGCAAATTTAAATTCTCATCATTTTTTTCAAATCCCTCCCTATCTCCGTAACCTCCTCCAGCTCTACAACCCTCTGAGAACTCCGCATTCCTCTAACTCTGGCCTCTTGTGCATCCCCACTCCTTTCGCTCCACTAATAGCAATTGTGCCTTCAGTTGTCTAGGACCTAAGCTTTGAAATTTCCTCCTCAATCATCTTTGCATCTCTAAGAAGAAAAAAAAGAAACTTTCATTTATATAGCAGCTTTCATGAAGTAAAGATATCCCAAAGCACTTTACAGCCAATGAAGTACCTTGGGAGTGTAGGAAACACAGCAGCCAATTTGTGCACAGCAAGTTCCCACTAACACCAATGTGATAATGACCAGATAATTTTTTTTTTCATAATGTTGATTGAGGGATAAATATTGTCCAGGACACCAGGGATAGCTCCTCTGCTTTTCTTCGAAACAGTGCCACAGAGATATTTCGCATCCACCCGAGAGGCAGACAGGGCCTCAGTTTAACATCTCATTTGAAAGACAGCACCTCCTGCAGTGCAGCACTCCCTCAGTACTGTACTGGAGTCTCAGCTAGACTGCTTGTGCTCAAGTCCTGGAATGAGACTTGAACCCGCAACCCTTTTGGTGAGAGTGCTACCCTCTGAGTCACAGCTAACACCCTATGATACCTGACATTCTACATCTCTCTCCTCCTTTAAAATGCTGTTTAAAATCTATCTGATCAAGGATTTGGTCACATGTACTAAGTCACTTTCTTTGGCTTGTGCCAATTCTGATTATGCTCCTGTGAAATACCTTAGCAAACTTAACGATGTTAAAAGCACTTTACAAATGCAAGTTATTGTTGTTGAATAACATAAATTAAAGTACCAGTGTTACAAGTCTGTTATTCCTGGTGTTAGTGGTGAGAACAACTTTAGGCAATGAATTAAGAGCATCACACAAAATGAATATTGCACAACTTTAATGTGCATGACTTAAGTGTGGTTGTTCCTACACTGCACTGGTAACAGTATCCTAAGTAGGTCAAGTAGACTGAGCAGTCACTGGTCCTTTTCTGTGCAAGCACCAATGTTAGAACACTGTCTCTTTTAACTGAAGGACAGTTTGGCTCCTCTTAAATGGATTATTTTTCTTTTTTCCCTCCCATGCCTCTGCAATCAAAACAGCCAACTTAACTACATCCAAATGATCCCACAACTGCAATCCTGTAGCAGAAGTTAAAAGATAATCTTAAGGAGCCAGGAATTCAGATAGCGAGAACACATAGATATGCAATGTAGACTAACTAAAAGAACCCAAGAGGATAATACTCTTAACTCCAAATTATCACTTTGTTGGCTGGTTGGAACACCATTCCCCACCACCACCCCCAATCCACTGAGCAGAATAGTTTAAAGTACATAATTACTGAGCATCAACTGCATTTACAGACAAGGAGAGAAATAATGCACAGCTACACAACCATTTGTTTCCCTGTGTTGCATTGACAGCATTTTCACTGCACCCTGCCTCCTTCACATAACCTGAAGTTAAAAAGGAAACAAGCTGAGAAGCAACCAGCACTGATAAGCTTATAGATGCAACCCTTCACACTTGAAACACACCATGTCAATTTGATAAGTTTTTTTTAATCTGCAGGTTTTGCAAAAAAAACCTCCCATTCCCACTCCACAACCAGTATTCAAACAGAAACAAGAAATGCTGGAATCACTCAGCAGGTCTGGCAGCATCTGTGGAAAGAGAAGCGGAGTTAACGTTTCGGGTCAGTGACCCTTCTTCGGAACCCGTCTCATTGGCTAACCCAGATGTAATTTAAAGCACTGGTGAGCTGGTTGATGTCAGGCATGTTTCATGCTTTACCTGTACTGGCAAAATTTCCTGGTATCAAAAAAGGGCTCCATTTTTCACTATTAATGTTCTAGTCAATTGCACCTTCACACTAGACAATACTGAGTTCTGGGGGAATGTGATAGGATCTAAAACACTGTAGATGTGACAAAGGGCAGTGACAACGGCAATATCATTCAAAAATGCAGCATCACTTTCCACATGTACGCTGACGACACCCAGCTCTACCTCACCAACACCTCTGTCAGCCCCTCTACTGTCTCTAAATTGTCAAATTGCTTGTCCGACATCCAATGCTGAATAAGCTGAAATTTCCTCCAAATAAATAACGGGAAAACTAAAGCCATTGTCTTCAGTCCCTACCACAAACACCATTACCTAGCCACTGATTCCATCCCTCTGCCTGGCAACTTTCTGGAGCTAAACCACTGTTTGACCCAAAACAAGTTTCCGACTGCATATCCACAATATTGCTAAGACTGCTTATTTCAACCTCCATAACACTGTTCAACACCGCTCCAGCCTCAGCTCATTTGTTGCTGACACCTTCAGCCATGCCTTTGTTTCCTCGAAACTTGACTATTTCAATGGACTGCTAGCTGACCTCCCTCCCATGTTCATCCCTCAGTAAACTTGAGGTTATCTAAAGCTCTGCTGCCCATGTCCTAATTCACACCCAGCCCCATTCACCCATCACCCCTGTGCTCACTGACCTATATTGGATCCCAGTCAAGCAATGTCTTGATTTTAAAATTCTCATCCTTGTTTTCAAATCCCTCCATGGCCTCGCCCTTCCCAATCTCTGTAATCTCCTCCAGCCCCACAACCCTCCCAGATGCCTGCGCTCTTCCAATTCTGGCCTCTCAAGAATCTCCAGTTTTAATCGCTCCATTATTGCCAGCCATGCCTTCTGCTGCCAAGGCCCTAAGATCTGGAATTCCGTCCCTAAACCTCTCCATCTCTCTACCTCTCCCTCCTCTTTTAAGATGCTCCTTAAAACCTCTCTCTTTAACTGAGCTTTGGTCATCAGTCCTAACGTCCCCTCATGTGGCTAAGTGTCAAATTTTGTTTGATAGCGTTCCTGTGAGGCACTCAGCAGTTTTACTACATTAAAGACGCTATATAAATGCAAGTTGTTGGTGTTATTATTGAAATTATTACTAACAAGCGGCAAATATTTCGCTCCATATAGACGTCTATGTGTTTACACGGAAAGTACGCACATCTAGGCAGAAGCGAAACAAGTGCGAGAAGGCAGAGGAGAAATCTTTTGTCAATCGTACCTGTGAATAAAGCATTTTTTTGACAAAGCAATGTAGATAATGATCACAAAATGCAAGGGAAGCAAAGGCTAAATTTTCTTCTTAACATCTAACTGAACTCTTCCCTTCCCAACACCCTTTATTGGGAAGATTTGTGCAGCGATTATAGTTTTGGAGAAAAATACACAAACTTGCACTTTAAAACAAAGGGGGGAGAATGCCAACTTCTGCCTGGAAGCTGGGCCGTCTGATAATGCAGGTAGTCAGATCAGATCCACCGTTACAAGTTACTACAAGCAGATAGGAACATGAACGTTCTTCAGGGAATGCTGGAGCTGTCTGTTAGCTGCATTTCGCTTTTTCAGAAACACAAATCACTGCTAACTCTTTGCAAAACCGGTCTTGCTTTCTAAATGCAACTCTTAAGCATCTATAACACGTAACAAAAATAGCGACTACAAATCTGCAACTGTAGTTATTTTTAAATTAAAACCTTTCCTCCCTTCGTACTCTGCTGCTTCTCTATAGTCAATATGTTAAGCAGGATACTGGATTTTTTTTTAAAGCAGAAAAATCCTTGAAAGAACATGTTAAAATGCAGTACTCACCGCTGCCTCGGTGTTCTGCACCAAAATTGTTAACACCGATAGCAACAAGAAGATCCGAGCAGCAAGTTGGTCGAAGGTGAACTTTTCAAACTTCATTTTCCGGCTTTCGACTTGGGGCTGATCAACTGACTGCAATTGCACATCCACACATGTTCTATTCGGAAATAGAAAAGGAGAGAAGGAATAATACTCTTTAAAGAGAGAGGGCTGGAAAGAAATCTAGAGAGAATGTGCATTTGTAACCTGTGTGTTTGAGAGAGAGAGGCTGGAATATCCAGCTACAATCAGCTACCCACCCTCTCTCTCTCTCTCTCTCTCACCCCTCTATCTAGCAGCCCGGCACACACTCCTCGCTCTTCTCTGATCTCCTCAATCCGTCAGGAACTACTTCCTACAAACTGTACCACTTCGCAAGGGGGAGAAAAAGGAAAAGCGTCAACCTGACCTGTTCGAAGTTGGAGAAGGGGTGGAGGGGCGAGTGGAGAAATCAATCAAATCACCTCCAAAGGGCGAATGGGAATTGACGCCACGCCCCCCACGGCTCTTCAATCCCCACCCCTTCCATTGTTTGCTCTCGGCACAACTTTATTCTTTAAAAAAAGACGGGGAGTGGGAAAGTTTGTTAAACTTTCTGTGGGGGACTATTTTACTTTAGTGGTTATGTCAATGAGAATACGACTGCGCTTGCAAGGGATTGAAAGAAATTGCTGTACATTGGGGGTGGATTAGGGACTTCGTTGCTAATGATAAAACGGAGTGGAGGGTGAGTATAATTTATTAAGTTTCTCCAGTTATTAAAGCATCGGTTCTTAAAGTAGCTATTTGAACAGTCTAATTATGTGATTCTAAGTGCATTTGTTGTATGTGAAATCTGTATTATCTATAATACTTTGGGAGGGGGGATTAATTTGAGTGGGGTTTTCTTTCCAAAAGTTTGAGCGACTATGAAAACTCCTCCCCTTTCCCCTCGCACCTATCCCAGACTGTAAACGCTTGCATGGATTGTTCTGAAGGAGAAGGGAGCTGCAGACAGTGTGCTGGTTATACTTTCAACAGCTCAACTCCCAAGTCTGCCTGCACCTTGCCTTATATTAGCACGAGGTACTTACTGTTAATTCTGTAATGGAACCATTGTTTTATTTTTGCTAAATTATTTTGCATTTCAAACTTGCTCTCTTTTCCCTCTCCCCGAAGACGGTGAGGCAAAGTTGTGATCTTTCAATGACTGGAGTGGCACAATTCGATCGCTTGAAAGACATCAAAAGACATCTCTGAAATTCCCCCGTGTGGAGACTTTTAACAAAACGACCCCATAAAAATGAGCAATGGGTAAGTGAAAAGTTCTAAGCCTTGCAGAAAACTTTATGCAAGATTTTACATAAGAGTTGTGCAACACTGTAGTAGTAAACGCGACCACACTTGTAACTGTTAGACTGGCCCTTGTCTCTTCTTGATGCAGTTTCTGGTGGTGCCGGTTGAGGTTTCAGTAACTTTTTACCTTCTTTTCAGGATCCTGCTTATGGTCGTTGGTTGTTTGGCTGTTGATCTTGTCCAAGCGGTGAGTTTCTGGGGAGGAGGATATGGTTTTTTGTTTGTGTGCTAATGTAATTCCCAAGTTAAATTCTTCAGTTGCCAATTGTCCTTAGTTCTGCGATTGGAGATCATCCCTTTAGTGGCGGGAATGCCCGTTCTTGCAAACACGTAAACGTTTCTCTTTAAAAGTCTGTGTAACTTGAGTTTCAAAGGGATGTGTTTGTTGGTGCTATTTATGTTCATGAGCAGCTCTCAAATATCTTTCTTCCCCGCAACAGCCAGCCCGATGTCAGGGAACATCTGAATAGTGGTTGGAAGTTGAAGTGTTTTTTTTTAAGAGATAACAAAATATTTTTCAAACCGTAAGCGAAGCAGTCAGTAGCTTGGTCATGATAAAGTAAATTAAGCATGATTTTTAATATATCTTAAACGTGAGATGTGAATTGTATATCTCAGCATCTTATATAAATACTTGAACAACGTGCTAAGAAGCTGATCAGAAAAGTACTATAGGTGAGATTTTGCTCTTTAAGCCTGTAACTAGCATACACACACCATCATTTTAAATTAGAAGTTGTCACTTGATGGAACCCACTGACAGTAGCAATGAGAACCTATAATCCTGGCTTAAAATGTTCCATGCAACATACTTTAGGATTGAACTTTTTATTGAGCAGGCACAGATTGAACTCAGCTCCAAGTGCGTTACTGAGATATACAAGAAAAATCCATTTCAAAATCACATTGAATTGAAAGCCCAGGGAAATATACATTGTTAAAATGTATTTGTGTTCTAAGAGTCCTGATTGCTGGGCAGGGGGAGGCAAAAAAATCCCACAAATAAGTATTGAATAAAGACCTAATCCAAATACAAAGGCTCACCTGTATGTTAAATGATATCTAAGCTATAATAATGATTTGAGCACATACATGCGCTTTATACAGTACATCCTCTTTTGGACTAGTGTTCTGTGCTTCTTATGAGCAATCGATGGAACTCTGGTTTTGAGAAAGAGGTAGTATTGAATGGTAGTGCATGCAACCATTAATTGGGACCAAAATATCGATACAACTGCCAATCATGTAGGTATCACTCCTCCATCAACACCTAAAGTGTGTTTGAAAGCAAGGAAAATTGAATGCAAAACTGAACACACTAAATACTGTGCACATATTGTCATTCAAGAACAATATAACACACCATGTTTTACACTTTCCAGCATAGGCTGCAGGAATATGCCCCCTGACTGACATGAGGTGCTATGCCAACAGTAGGGTACTACCATTGATCCCTGCTGAGATTCAGCTGCTCAGAACAGACCAGGGTTAGAACCTGGACCAGTTTATATATCTCAGTTTCACAAGAGGCAATGCTGTAACCAACTGAGCCACCTTACAAATCACTATTATGTGCAGCCTCTTGTGATTATTGAATCCTTCCAACTGTCAAACATTGGTCTGTGATTTGTGCCCACTGCAGAATTATTTCCCAGAATATATTTGCGTGAAAATAAACTGTTGAAGTAACAGTTCTTTTCAATAAATTCATTAATTCACATTGGTTAAGTGGAATGAAAGCCAACAAATCTTCAATACACCAAACTCTAAAGGAGGGTGGAGGGCTGTTATGCTTCTTCTTCCCTCCTTTCCTGAAGATGCTGAGTTACTTACATGGGCACCAGCTGTCATCCAGTACCTTGCCCAAATATGCAATGTTTGGCTGTGAGTCAAAGTGATGAGTGTTAGCAGCTGAATTGACAATTGGGTATCGCTTCCAATGGGGTCACTGTGTAGCACTCAGGAGTGGTGGGCACGATGGCTGATTTATACTTAACTAGCTGAGGGTTATCAAAGATAATTGTAGTTCCCCCCTACTAACACCTTCGATAAGATCAGCTAATTGCAGACCTGAGACTTTCCTAGTCTGTATGGCTCAGGTCACTAACAGGAAGTACATTTATACACAGGCAGGCTTAATGTTCTGGAATTTATTCATAGTCAGATTTGCTGTGTAAACATTCATTAAGAATCTTCATGAACATGGGAAGAAACTAAATAGTGTCTGAATTTTGCATAATTCTATTACTATATAAATTGGTCCCATTTAAGACATTATTACATTTGACTATACTGGGTCTATTATGCACTTACATGGGTCACACCTTTCTGAATAAACAGAATGTGCCACTTGTGAGATAATGCAGGTAAAAGCACAGTTTTACAAGCTGATTATAGCTTATACAGAGGAAACATGTTGCTACTGTGAAAGGTATTTGACATAGACAATACTTTCTAATTAAGATTGAGTGCTGTAACTGGATAACCTCATACATGTCAGTCTTGTTAAATAATAGATCTTTTGTATTTCTATGTCGGTTCAAAATGTAGGCAAATAAGCAGCTTTGTTGTCACGTATCTTTAATTATTTTACAATAAACTCCTATATGTGTGGATCACAGTATCAGCAGTTATTCCAATGGCCTTCATTATGTTGCATCTACAACAAAGAAGCAGACCATTACGGAAAATGGTGATGTAGTGGTAATTCAATGAACTAACAAGCCAGAGGCCCAGGCTAATTCCCTGGGGACACAGGTTCAAATCCCACCATGGCAGCTGGTGGAATTTAAGTTTAATTAATAAACTCAGTCAATCTGCAATTGAAAGCTAGTGTCCGTAATGGTGCCAGGAAACTATCACTGATGGTCATAAAAACCCATCTGCCCTTCAGGGAAGGAAATTTGCTATCCTTATATGGTCTGGCCTACACGTGATTCCAGACCCACAGCAATGTTGCTGACTCTTAACTGCCCTCTGAAATGGCCTAGCAAGCCACTCAGTTCAAGGGCAATTAGGGATGGGCAACAAATACTGGCCTTGCTAGTGATGCCCACAACACATGAAAGAATAAATGAAAAAGCCAAATGGATCTATGACACTATTTCTTTTCCACACAAACTCCTCCCACCCCTCTTCATCTAACCCTATCAATACTCCCTTTTACCCCTCTCTCTCTCATGTCCTTATCTAGCTTCCCCTTAACTGTATCTGTGCTAGTCACCTTAACCACTCCATGAGGTAACAAGCTCCACATTCTCACTACTCTCTAGGTAAATAAGTTTTTCCTGAATTCCCTATTGGATTTATTGGTGACTGCCTTATATTATGGGAATATCTTATATGGTGTTGGTCCATTGTATCACCAACAGCAAAAATCCCAAACAACCACTTAATATATATTTCAAAGTTAAACTAGGAATGATTTAAAGATAATCATCTTATTTCCAGCTTCAGATGACAATTCTATTTGAAATTTCTGCCCCTTCTTACTCCTCTACTGACTGCATATGCTGCTGCTGGGTTCCATGGGTGCAGGATACTTACTAGTATTTCACCCAAGTAGCTATTTAATATGGTTGAGCCTACACAAAGAGCATTGGTAGACTATTTGACTGGGGCAGAGAGCATCAATCCCATGTCTGCTCCTGCTCTTGCTCAATCTTCACACACATGCCCAGTAAGGATAAATGGATAGGAATCTGGAATAGAAACCTTGTCTGATTTTCCCTTCCCTAGCCCAGGGTCGCTGAGGTCAATTGTTTTGCAGCCTCCTTGATTGGGATCAATTGACTCAGCACAGAATGAGAATTAAAGCTGTGGCTTTCTGTTCTGTGTGGCTCAGTCAAACACTACCTTTACCAACTGAGCCATCAGAGGAGTTTCAGACAAAACTAAGAACCTATTCTGTTGGTCAATCAAATCCCCAATTCCACTGGAACCTGCAACTCACTCCGAGCTATTTTCCTTATGTAAACTATCTGAACTGCTTGACTAGATTCCAGACAGTAACTTACTTTTGGGTATCCATTCTACGTTTAATGAAAGGAGGAGTAAAAGCAGTGATTAAGTTCTACCTGACCCCATGAAAGTTTCACGTAAACTACATGGCAAAATGTGGGCTATTTGTTTATGTTTTGAGAATTTACAAGTCCAGTTTGCCATAAACATGAAGTACGGCACCCCGGTACCTGGGTGGCCCAAGTGTGCAGCAATTTTTGTCTGCCCATATACCTTGCCCATTGAGCAATGGAATACAGCTTCCCTTCACATGGCAAATGGTAATTTTAAGGGCGAGGGTGGGGGGTGGGGGGGGGGGGGGGGGGTGGTGGGTTGGGGGCAGAGTAGCCTGGTAGAGATTGTGAGAGAAAGTGCCAGGTTCCATCACCTATCATTGCTTTCGTACCCTTCATTGTGCTCATCAGCAAGCACAGAAGAAGAGGTTACTTCTCTGGCCTAAAGGTTGGTGGAAATTAACAAAAAGAGGAAAATGAAGAATTGCAAAAATGCCCAGGTAAAATAAAATGGTAACAACGATAGCTTTTGAATAAATCTGATCAGATACAATAACGGCTGTAAACAATGAGGAAATTTTAGATATGCAGTAACCAGTTTGAATAACTGGACCTCTATTGTTTAAGAGTTATATATATCAAGATATGTAATATTAAATCAAAATCAGTATTACTCACTTTTTTAAAAATATTATCAAATCCTGTGGTGTTAGATGTCAAGAAGAAGTGTAGTTTTCGAGTGAAGTAGACATTGAAGGCAGGGGATAATTGGATCAGATTGTACATATAATTCAGTCCCCCTATTAAAGTAATAAATTATGTCCTTATATATATATATATATATATATATATATACCTCCAGTATAAAATCCTATGATGTCACCATTGGGACACTACACTGCAGCCACTGGCAGGACAGTGCAATTACAGTATACAAGTTTACCTCGGCAGTTCACAGTATAAATGTGGATGTAGCAATTAATAATGGGTAAAGTTAATAGGAAGTTTGTGCAGTCCTAAGACTTACCATATTGTAATATTTCGAAATGTAAGCGTCGTGTAGATAACTGACATAAATTTCAGTTTAAAAGAGCAGGGGTATAAATGCAGCTTGGGTGGGAGTGCAGTCCACTTTGCATTCTGCCTGGTTTTCTTTTCCATTCACTTCACTGTTAATGAAATTATGGAAGAAATAAATCCTAGAACTTTATTTTCCAACTTGGTGCTGCATTATATGGTGGATTTATTCACTGAGAGATTGGCAGTGCTCTCAAAGGTTCAGTTGGTTTTATTCCACACCAATTTTCTTCCATTTCTCTCCTTGCCTGAAAGTAAGGACTGTTATTGGGATATGATGCCACTGGCACTGGCCACCGTCCAGCACCTCACCATGAACTGAGCCAATAAATGTAGGCAGGTAATTCACCATGGAGCATCATAGCAGATACCTGATCCTGTTTGCACCTGACATGGACACACACAACACACATTTTCTAGCAGGGTTCGCTGCATATCGATGAAGATCAGGAAGCCCGAGTGACATTTTTCCTCTTCCTTGCCTACAGGTTTGAGGCCAGGTGAAGCACCTATACTGCCATTCATTGGCTGAGATCAGTCAACTCAGCACTGCCCAGATATCAAAGGGATTCTATTTCTATCCAATTACTTTTAAACTACACACTTTCAAGTCAAGAAATCTAGAAACACAATAGCACTCTGGAATGTTAGAATGTTACGGATGGTTAGCTATCATACTGAGACCCAGTCCTAGCTTCCTTTTAGTCACAAAGGTTATGTCTGTACAGTGGAACAGAAGAGAAAGCTTGTCTCTGAAACGATTGATGTGTTGTTGGCAGGAATTAAGTCTGGTTTAGGTTAGCTTGATATACATTTATGGACAAATAGTATCAAATAGTATACCATTGAGATATTGTGTAATCACTGGGTAGAATAGATTTCATGAAAAATGCAACATAGGACACTAACTGCAGCATAAATTCAGATTAACCAGTTACTTCAGGAGTGGCAAAGCTGCATTTGGCTAAGAAGGAGTCTGCCGGTGTCTCTGGACAATTGATTTCTCAATTTTCTTTGTTGCTATCTCCTAATCTCCTAACTATGCTGATTGTGCTTGGTTTCAGTCATATGGCTCTTGACAATCTTCCAGCATCTCACCGGAGAGCCCGTTTCTCATATGTGAACCTTGACATTGAGGGCTCAAAAATGGTTAGCCCTTCTGGTACACTCCCACTGCAACTCCAATGGGAGGAATTTGGCTAAAGCATGCATACATCAGGTCCCGAACTATGCAGCGAGTTTGTAAGGGGCCTGAGCTCCCTATGCCATGCTGCAGCCCTTAGTCAGAACCTCATGTATGATTGGTTTCGGAATAACTGGTCTTGCCCAATGCAAACAAAGTGGTGCCTGAACCTTTGAAGATGAGGAGTCCAAATATTGTTCGCTGGGGTTGGCTGGGTGGGTGGTTTGAGGTGGTCCTCTTTGTAAGGGGACAGAGCAAAGACACCAAAGCCTTGCCCCGTACCACCAATGGTACGTTCCTGCAGGCACAGCTTTCTGACTGCATAAACATTGGTCTAGTCAGGTGTAAAGGTGGTTCACACCCGCATGGACTTCTCAGCACCGAGAGTTGGCAATGAATGTGGTGTGTATCACAGCCAATCTGATCCTGTCCTCATCTCATATCGACTTTCCACTAGGACTCACTCATTAGTGAACAAGGATGAGAAGACTGGCTGACCTCTATCTTTCTTCTCTAACCCAAAGATGCTTGATGCTAGTTATAGTACATCTGCTGCCATCATCATTGACATCAGCTAACTCAGAACAAAGAGGGGATCTAACCTGTCGAAAGGGCTCAGGTCCAAAATGGGCAGTGCATTTCACCAACTTAGCCATTAGGGCAACCAGCCTGGTTTCAGTTAATTTGATTGACATCTGTGTCTGCATTAGTGTTCTGCTGTCATATTATGTCATCACTATCAGGCGAGGTTGACGACATGATAAACAACAGCATGAATTCAGACCTTCCTGCCATCATAAGGTCAGAAGTGGGGATTGCTCAGTGTTAGGCACCATTCGCGACTTCTCAGATACTGAAGCAGCCCATGTCCACATGCAGCAACACCTGGACAACATTCAGGCTTGGGCTGATAAGTGGCAAGTAACATTTGCGCCACACAAGTGCCAGGTAATGACCACCTCCAACAAGAGAGAATCTAACTGTCTCCTGTTGATATTCAATGGCATTGCCATCGCTGAATTCCCCACCATCAACATCCTGGAGGTTACCATTGACCAGAAACTTACCTAGAGTAGCCACAGGCAGCTGGTCAGAGGCTTGGAATTCTGCAATGAGTAACTCACGTCCTGACTCCCCAAAGCCTGTCCACCATCTACAAGGCACAAGTCAGGAATGTGATGGAATACTCTCCACTTGCCTGGATGAGTGTAGTTCCAACAACACTCAGGACGCTTGACACCATCCAGGACAAAGCAGCCCGCTTCATTGGCACTCCATTGACCACATTAAACATTCATTTCCTCCACCACTGGCGCACAGTGGCAGCAGTGTGTGCCATATACAAGATGCACTGCAGCAACTCACCAAGGCTCCTTCAACAGCACCTTCTAATCCCGCAACCTCTACCAACTAGAAGGACATGGGAAGCTGACGCATGGGAACTCAACCATCTGCAAGTTCCTCTCCAAGTCACACATCATTCTGACTTGGAACTATATCGCCGTTCCTTCACTGTCACTGGGTCAAAATCCTGGAACTCCCTTCCTAACAACACTGTGGGTGTACCGACAGCAGATATACTGCAGCAGTTCAAGAAGGCAGCTCACCACCACCTTCTTAAGGCAATTAGGGAATGGGTAACAAATGCTGGCTTTACCAGCAACACTCACATTCCATGAAAGAATAAAAAGAAAATAAAGAAATACTTCATAGGTGTCACAATTATTGTTTTAACAGTGACCATTGCTTGGCTAGAAGTGAATGCAGCTGTGTGTGGATAACTGGTACATTGTAAGCAGTTCCTGAAACTCATTTAAACCCTCAGACCAATGATAGAAATACATTTATGGCAACAACGTGTTAAGTAAACAGAAAAGCTTGTCATTTCACATTGCTGAATCAGTGGGAGACCATTCCAGTGAAAAATGACACAAGCTGAAGCTAAGCTACTGCGCAGTCCAGGGCAGTTTCTCTTTAGTTGATTATGAAATGCACTAACCCTCCCCAGAACCCACCTGCTTAAGTCCAGAGAACTTGGATGCAGGTTGGCAACAGTCAAAGCTCAGAGATCACTTACCTGTGTACAAGAATACTGCTGGAGTTGAACTAGCTAAAATTCGCAGCTTGCTAGCATAGAGCACTGGTAAGCTTCCTAATTGCTTGTCCAACTAGGACCTATTAAAGCCATTGGCTTGTTGGTCTAGCTGATGCTGAATGATAGGTATCAGTGACATTAATGAGCCAGACTGGCAGGTCAGTCCTCTATTACATACCTTCCTGGTTTAGGTATCAGTTTACCAAGTCTGCCACAGAGGGCTGACTTGGCTTGAATCTTCCACTACCAGGAATATCATCTTGGAGTCTTAAACACCAAAAAGACTCTGCTGACCTCCCCATATTACCCGAGTACTTCTATGGCATCACCACTGTAGAAGAAGCATAGTCTGCCATTGCTTGCGTGGTTTTACCATAAAACCAACCTTCATGATAGGTTTTGGCTTCTTTGACATTCTTCTTCTTTGGCCTCCTTGTCTCGACTGGCTATAAAGGCCAATTCTATAGTGACAGACTCTTCCACAGGCGCTGCAGATAAAGTTGGTTGTTGGGGCTGTTACACAGTTGCACTTCTGTCTTTTTTCCTGCCAACTGCTAGGTCTCTTTGACTCCCCATTCTTTAGCCCCGCCTTTATGGCAGTCCGCCAGCTCTGGTGATCACTGGCAACTGACTCCCACGACTTGCGGTCAATGTCACAGGACTTCATGTCGCGTTTACAGACGTCTTTGAAGCGGAGACATGGACGGCTGGTGTGTCTGATACCAGTGACGAGCTCACTGTATAATGCGTCCTTGGGGATCCTGCCATCTTCCATGCAGCTCACATGGCCAAGGCATCTCAAGCGCCGCTGGCTCAGTAGGGTGTATATGCTGGGGATGTTGGCCACCTCGAGGACTTCTGCGTTGGAGATACGGTCCTGCCACCTGATGCCAAGGATTCTCCGGAGGCAGCGAAGGTGGAATGAGTTGAGACGTCGCTGTTGGCTGACACACATTGTCCAGGCCTCACTGCCGTAGAGCAAGGTACTGAAGACAGAGGCTTGAAACACTCGGACTTTTGTGTTCTATGTCAGTGCGCCATTTTCCCACACCCTCTGGGCCAGTCTGGTCATAGCAGCGGGCGCCTTTCCCATGCACTTGTTGATTTCTGCATCGAGAGACAGGTTACTGGTGATAGTTGAGCCTAGGTTGGTGAACTCTTGAAGCACTTCCAGAGCTTGGTCGCCGATATTGATGGATGGAGCATTTCTGACGTCCTGTCCCATGACGTTCGTTTCTTGAGGCTGATGATTGGGCCAAGTTCATTGCAGGCAGCCGCAATTCTGTCTATGAGTCTTTGCAGACGCTCTTCTGTGTGGGATGTTAATGCAGCATCATCAGCAAAGAGGAGTTCCCTGATGAGGACTTTCTGTACTTTGGTCTTTGCTCTAAGACGGGCAAGGTTGAACAACCTGCCATCTGATCTAGTGTGGATGAAAATTCCTTCTTCTGAAGACTTTAACGCATGTGAGAGCAACAGTGAGAAGAAGATCCCAAACAGTGTAGGTGCGAGAACACAGCCCTGTTTCACGCCACTCAGGATAGGAAAGGGGTCTGATGAGGCACCACTATGCTGAATTGTGCCTTTCATATTGTCATGGAATGAGGTGATGATACTTAGTAGCTTCATTGACATAAATAAATTGAAAGGTAACGCATTCATTGGAAGTAAGACCAAAAAGGTAACCTATGTGTAGGAGTGGAAGATATTGGTATAGTTCTTAATGGATACTTTGCGCCAGTCTTTACAAAAGAGGGGGACGATGCAGATATTGTAGTTAAGGAGGAAGAGTGTGAAGTATTGGATATGATAAACATAGGGAGAGAGGAAGTATTAATGGGATTAGCATCCTTGACAGTTGATAAACCACCAGGGCCAGATGAAATGTATCCTAGGCTGTTAAAAGAAGCAAGAGAGGAAATAGCAGAAGGTCTGACTATCATTTTCCAGTCATGAATGGATACAGGTGTGGTGCCAGAGGATTGGAGACTTGCTAACATTGTACCTCTGTTTAAAACGGGAGTGAAGGATAGACCGAATAATTACAGTCTAACTTCAGTAGTGGGCAAATTATTGGAATCTATTCTGAGAGACAGGATAAACTGTCACTTAGAAAGGCACAGGTTAATCAAGGATACTCAGTATGGATTTGTTAAGGGAAGATCTTGTTTGACCAACTTGATTGAATTTTTTGAAGAAGTAACAAGGAGGATAGATGAGGGTAGTGCAGTTGATGTGGTCTCCATGGATTTTAGCAAGGCTCTTGACAAGGTCCCACATGGCAAACTGGTTAAAAAAATAAAATCCCATGGGATCCAGGGAAATGCAGCAGGGTGGATACAAAATTGGCTGAGTGGCAGGAAACAAAGTGTAATTGTTGACGGCTGTTTTAGCGACTGGAGGACTGTTTCCAGTGGCGTTCCGCAGGGCTCAGCACTGGGCCCCCTGCTTTTAGAGGTGTATATTAATGATTTGGACATAAATATAGGGGGCAAGATCAAGAGGTTTGCGGACAACACGAAGATTGGCCGTGTGGTAGATGGGCAAAAAAGGGGCAAATGGAATTCAACTCAGAGAAGTGTGAGATGATGCATTTGGGGAGGTCAAACAAGGCAAAGGAATACATGATTAATGGGAAAGTACTGAGAGGTGTCGAGGAAGTGAGTGAATGTCCATAGATCCCTGAAGGTAGCAGGACAGGTCGATAAGGTGGTTAAGAAGGCATATGGAATCCTTTCCTTTATTAGCTGAGGTATAGAAACGCAAACGCTGCAAACGCGACATGAAGTCCTGTGACCTTGACCACAAGTCGTGGGAGTCAGTTGCCAGTGATTGCCAGAGATGGCGGACAGCCATAAAGGCAGGGCTAAAGAGTGGCGAGTCAAAGAGACTTAGCAGTTGGCAGGAAAAAAGACAGAAGCGCAAGGAGACAGCCAATTGTGTAACAGCCCCGACAACCAATTTTATCTGCAGCGCCTGTGGAAGAGTCAGTCACTCTAGAATTGTCCTTTATAGCCACTCCAGGCGCTGCTTCACAAACCACTGACCACCTCTAGGCACTTACCCATTGTCTCTCGAGACAAGGAGGCCAAAGAAGAAGAAGATAGAATACAAGAGCAGGGAGGTTATGCTGGAACTGTAGTACTGTGTGCAGTTCTGGTCACCTCATTACAGAAAGGATGTTATTGCACTGGAGAGGGTTCAGAGGAGATTTACGAGGATGTTGCCAGGACTGGAAAAATGCAGCTATGAGGAAAGATTGGAAAGGCTGGGGATGTTCTCCTTGAAACAGAGAAGACTGAGGGGAGATCTGATTGAAATGTACAAAATTTTGAGGGGCCGTGATAGAGTGGAGGTGAAGGGTCTATTCACCACAGGTTAGTGACGAGGGGGCATTGATTTTAAATGATTTGTAGAAACGTTTGACAGGAGATGATGAAAACCTTTTTCACCCAGAGGGTGGTGATGGCCTGGAACTCACTGCCTGAAAGGGTAGTTGAGGCAGAGACCCTCAACTCATTCAAAAGGAGTCTGGATATGCACCTCAAGTGCTGTAAGTTGCAGGGCTACGGATCAAATGCTGGAAGGTGGGATTAAAATAGGCGGATCGTTCTTCGGCTGGCACAGATGGGCCAAGTGGCTTCTTTCTGTGCCTTAAACTTTCTATGATTCAAATGATTCCTCCAAGATTCTGCAGATAGCATTACACAACAGCCTATCTCGACCCAGTCTGTCAGGGATAAGACAACACGGCTTTTATTTGTTCTACTGATCACTTCAAGGAAGTTTTCATGTGAAAACAATAATATTCCACACCCACTCACTCTTTCACATCTGCAATTGTACAGAAGCTTCTTGCTGGCAATTGTCTGCTTTGATCCCCTCGCAGCCACACAGCTGGGGTTTCCACTGTTCTCCTACAATGCAGGAATGGCTGCAGGTGCACCTTAACTGTTTGTGTGCCACTACATCGCCATGCACAATACATGGGCTGCTATTTACTGCTGAAGCTATATCTGGAAAGTGCTGGTATGCAAAATAACATATTTATTCATTTCTATTTTTTGTTTGTGAATCTTTCGCACTCATCAAGGAAAGGAACACTTGCTGTTTTGAATTCTCAGTGCCAGTATTAAAGATTAAGCAGAGAATATAGATAGATCCCTCTGCTCTGACCCAACAGTGTGCCTGTGCTACAACCTTGGCACAGCACCTTCTACTGTACCAAAGTGGCATTACCTACTTTCCCCCACCAGTCAACCTTTGTCCATTCTGAATGAGGTTGCCAATTTAATAGTAATTAGTATCATGTTGGGGCAGTTTTGTGCTACAACCCAGGACCACTTGGAATTAGATTGTTATTGGCCATCAGAGAAGCTTTCATGCCGATAGTTGAGGTGCGTAAGTGAAACGAGCCACTGTCGAACCAGTCCCCTACTATCATCATTAAATTGAGAATCTTAAGTGACGGGGCCTTGTCCGTGTTGTCAAACACTGCTGAGGCTGGAAATGAAGTAGGAAGGAAACAAGTGAATTAAGAATTAGCAATGAAGTGGCAGTAAATTTGGGATTTAAAAGCTTGTATACTGTAGGAGGGAGGCAAGGGAGTGACTTTTAGTTTTGAAAGTCTAGGAAATAGTGACCAATTTTTCTGGGTGTGGGATCATTAAAATGCCAGAAGAGGAGGGGGGGGGGGGGGGGGGGGGTCACGTTTTAAAGAGGCTGATGATCCTGCAAGAGTTTTACGAAAACATTTTGAAAAATGCTCTAAATGAGCGAAATAAATCTCAAAGAAGAGGAAAGGGATTTTAAAGGAGGGAGGAGTTTCCACTGTTGACACCCCTCCCACCCTCCTCCTCATCAAAAGGAGGCTTAGTAGTTCTGCTACTTCCCCGGAATATACCACTACTGCTACTCTCTCCTGGGGTTAGTGGTTATGGCAGGGAAATGGGGTGGCTCCATCTCGCGGTAGTTTTCACATGGTGGGCTTATTTGGCCATCTGCAGCCTACATCCTGTGGCAGGAGAAGGACGGAAGCCTTCTTTGGTGGTGCTAAGGGCGAAGATACCGCGATAAGCTGCCCTGCCTGGTTTTCCTGCATTTTCTGTTGCCATACTGCTAATTCCAGGTGGTATAATGGAGGACATCTCAGCCCTCTTCTAGGTGGCAAACTGGAATAAATTCACTGACTCCGTGCTCCTAGTGGATCGTATCTTCCGTGGGTTGGTGGGTAGAGTGGGGGTTGGTCGGGAGAGGGAGCTGTGTCGGAGATACTGTCACTATGGGATGGCATTGATTCTCCAAGCTGCGATGACTTTGAGTGCGGCTGTCCAAGATCGGTGAATTTATCCTATGAAGAAAGCCTGCTTATGTGAGGCTTCAGAGAATGGCAGACACCCTGAGAACTAGCATCAAGCCTTCAGAAAAGGATAGGGGAAAATTGCAGGGATGTGAAGAAGCAAACAAAGGATTATGAAGTTAACTATAATTAATTATAAATGGTTTGATTGTTAAAGGTGTTGGTGGGGTGGGGGGGGGGAGGCGGGGTGGGTAGCCCAGTGAGATCTGAGCTTGGCATTGGAATCCAACAAAATTAAACAAACATGTCTGAGGAGCAGAAACCTTTGAGCTTCCTCTGTGACCAGTTACATAGCAACAAGGGCCTTCAGTCAGGCTGCTAACCTTCCCAATCTATCCTGTTGGCCTGAGATGATATTTTGAGACAGGAGAACTGAGAAAATCTCTTTAACATGTATTAAAAAGAAACTTGTGATTCTGGGATATGTATCCTTTGAAACCGTATTTGACTATGTAATTAAAAAGCATACCTGAGGAAGCAAAAGCCATCCAGATTAGTGCTGCTTCTCCCTGTTTATGATGTAAGGATGTGTCAGTAGATGACACAGCTTTAATCCAAAAGCTATTATTTTCACCAACGAGACTGTATTATTCCAGGTGCTGCAGGTGCTCAGCATAAGAAGTCTGAAGAGGGCAGGTCTAAAAAGTAGGACTGGAGGCAGGAGGAGAGCATAAATGATTGATAAGGACTGACAAACTGGAGCCCAGAAACATTGTTAAGCTTCAGCGCATTCTGTATTTCTAGGGTCAAAGTGTACTTCTGTCCCCTTCCCCTGAAGCTTCCCCAAGTGTTGACTAAATACAACTTTATCTGTGTGTGTTTTGCATTATAGGGAGAACATTTTAGCTGCCAGACTTTTGTAATGTTCTTTTTTGATTTCCTGTTACATATCTCTTTACCGATCAGATTCATTTGTTGTGTTTGCTGTCTCTAATCTAAACTAGCTCTCCCAGCACCTCTCTCCACTTTATTTTTTCATCCCTCACCTGGCTTTCTGTCTGTCTTTCACTTCCCGCCTTTATGTTCCTGATTTTTCGTGCTCTTCTCTGAATCACCACATCAGTTAGAGCTCCGACTGCCAGTGTTCAGACATATATCGATTTCTCTGCTTTCCTTCTTGGGACGTGCAAAGCTTTCACTTAACATCCCATGAAGGGTCACTGGAGATTTGGAAGTAGATCTTCCAAAGTCACTGACTCATTCTTGGAGTACAGTTCCACGGGCACTGGCAACCTCCAGGAACTTGCTCAAGTGCTTATTCATAAGAACATAGGAAATAGCAGCAGGAGTAGGTCATCCGGCCCCTCAAGTCTGCCCCGCCATTCAATAAGATCATGGCTGATCTGCCCAGACCTCAACTCCTCTTTCGTGCCAGCTCCTCATAGCCCTCAACTCCCCTCTTCATCAGGCACATGCTTTGACAGTAACTGTTGACAGGGTATTCTCTAGAGGGCAGGCAAACACTCATAAGAACCTAAGAAATAGGAGCAGGAGTAGGCTATTCGGCCCTTCGACCTTGTGCCGTTCAGTAAGATCCTGGCTGATCTTTTACCTTCCTGTACTATCCCCATTTCCTTAATCCTCTCAGTGCCCAAAAATCTATCGATTTCTGTCTTGAATATACTTTAACGACTCAGTATCGACAGCCCTCTGGGGTAGAGAATTCCAAAGATTCACAACCCTTTGAATGAAGGAATTTCTCCTCCTCTCAGTCCTAAATGACCAACCCCTTATTCTGAGACTGTGGCCCCATGTTCTAGACACCCCAGCCGGAGGAAACAGCTTCCCAGCATCTACCCTATCAAACCCTTGAATTTTATGTATTTCAATCACCTCTCAGACTTGTCAAATATAATTTCTCTTTCATAAATCTATATTGACTCTGCATAATTATATTATGATTCTCTAAATGCTCTATTACCACATCCCTATTAATATTTTCTAGCATTTTCCCTACTATTGCTGTCTAACTAACTGGCTTATAGTTCCCTGTTTTTTCTGTCCCTTTTCTTGGATAGTGGGGTTATATTTGCTACCTTCCAATCCATGGGGACTGTTCTAAAATCTCGGGAATTCTTCAAATCTGCCCTCACTCAATGTTCACCCATGGAAAAATTGTGGTATTATCCCTGGCTGACTTTTCTTCCCCCAAAGAACATAGAAACTAATTATTGCTCTCCTACAAATGGCCCGCAGCGGGGATTATGGGCAGAAATTGGGCAGGGGGTGGATTCTTAAAATGGAATGGAGGACTTGCCCACAGCCTACTGCCACAATCCTGCCAACTGTTATTTTAAATTGCAGGCAGTAAGGACATTTGCCCAAAGCTTACTGGGTCCTTGTTTTTACATGTTGGTCAGGCCCCGATGTTGCTATCAGAACCCGACTGCAATATTAACCTCAGGTCTGCACTGGGAAGCCCTTCTGCCAGAAACAGGAGCTAGGGGCAGAAGAGGTTTCACCTCCCCCTCAACCACAGTCGTCTGCAGACCCCGCCGACCCTCCCCCACTCCCGGATGGGATTCCCGCTTACTGGGCTGTGTTTGGACCTGGGAATTAAAATTGATCCCATTGGATCTTTGTAAACTGTATCGTTTGGTTCCACACTTGGCAACTGAGCCATTGAAGGAGTTGTTTCTCTCTAACTTTTAAATTAACTAATAAATGGCAACAGTAACCACTGCCTGAAAGCTACCATGACAGCAACTCAGCTGTACAGCTGTCCAATCTCCCCACCCATGGAAAGTCTGAATGGCGTAATGCATCACTCTGCCTCAGAGTTCTGATAAAACTACGGACCAATGATTAAAGCCACGTGAGGGTTTCATGTTTTAAGTTGTGTGCTGTTAGCCAAGCATTTGGCGCCTTGAACCCTTATTGCCAAAGGCACTATGTCATGCTTCAACTAATAGGAGCTTGAGATTAACACGGGTTCCACTGGTCTTGGAAGACCTAACAAAGTAGCAATGAAGGGAGAATGCCCAGTGTAATTGATCAGCAAAATTCATGCCAACAGCTCATTTCAAAGCTTGCCTCTGACTTGGATCAGTTTGAGACAGAAATACCTATCCCTGGCAGTGATGGGGTAAATACAATTATTAGTTATGCTGAACTGGGAGTGTTTCTTGGTATCAGCTTGTCCTGCAGCCGTGTTTAGAATATTAAGTAATACCTGGTGGAATTATAATAGGGAAAAAATGATTGGCATGGAGGCAACCTGTTAGTGTTAGAGTTTGGTGCCCTTTGATAAACCATTCAGTAATAGAAGAAATGAGGATACTTTAAATCTGATGCATAAATCACATCTTTCTGAATGTTCTCTTATCTTCTTAATGCATTACTTTGTACACTGTTGACTGCACAACCCAGAGATTGAATTGTGCCTGAATTGGGGAGCGATCCCAGATCAGTATATGCCTAATGCAGCAGGTGACAGGACCATGCAAAATTGATGTGCCAGATCCAGGCTGATTGCAGCAGGAAAAGGTGAGGGGAAAGCCTGGGGAAAGGAGGCTTGTGGGTTCCATGTTGGACCAGGAAGCAGGAATGCCCGTCCTGGGCAAAAAGGAACCAATCCAAAATGTGAATAATCACTACTTTCCTGGGCCTCTTCTGGCCTGATACTGCTTTTGTTGGCAGTTTGGAGATGCTGCCCTTAGTGCATCTCAAGGTTCAATTGGCGTGAGGGCGTTTGAATGACCTCATTATCCTCCCTTCTCCTGAAAACACAGCAATTAAAATGGTGGGGAGCGGGAATGCTGCAGGAACTCAGAGGCTTCTGCTCCACTGTCATTTTAAACCCGCACACACCGTTCCCTTCTGTGACCTGCTTTGTAGCCAGTGCCACAAGTGCGGGGACATGTGGGCCAGAAGCATTTGTTGCACTGTGGACTTGGTGGCTAAACATTCAGAGGCTCAATAATCTGGGTTTTCCCATACTGCTGCTGGAGTGCCTGCACAGTGCTCCAGATGCTCATTATCTTCTGAACTACAAGTGCTTAAGGGAAGGCCAGAATAAAATTTGCATCCTGGACAGTCACCTCATTGTAGGGCTGCAGTTTCTTTCTTCTGGATGGTCCTCTCTTATACATTGGGCTCTGTACCCTATAGCCCCCTGTTTGTGTGAGGCCTCCTACAGCCAATTCCTAGAGGAGGCCTAGGTGGTCTGAGGCAGTTTATACTGCAAGAAAAGTTGTGCTTCATGGGCAACCAGTAGCCCTTCAATTTGTACCGATCTCTGATGCTGCAGTGATCCCAATAATCAACAGGAGTGCCACACAATGATTTAAATGAGTTGACCGTGGCATTATTGTATGAGGTCAGCTCAGTGGGGCGCAGGTGCGCAGAGTATCTGAAGACCAACGATTTTAATGCCAGGACTGCATTATCAGCTTCAGAATGTAGGGCTGTTAATTAAGATCATTATGTTTTCTTAACTTTTATCAACAACAGAGGAAGCATCGGAACTCATGTCATGATCTGAACCATATTCTGTTCCATGTTTCAATGGAGCAGGTCCTTTGCCTACGTGATCAAGGAAGAATGCAAGATGACATGTTGTGCACTTAAGGATGATGGGAGCTGGAGAAGAAAACATTACTTTTATTCCAAGGCTGCTCATCGCTGACATTTTGCCTTGGATGTTTGCTGTTACAGAACAGCCACTGAGATACAACATGTTCTCTGCAATAGTTGGCACGTCCCCAGATGGCCCAACACAGTTCAAGAACCTATTGGTTTGGGGAGCCACAGTGGAGATTTCCCATTCTGCCACTCCTGCAGACTCTTGCTCGTGGCTGCACTAATTCATGGGTGCGTCATTAAATATGGTTGAATTCGTAAGCCAGTGGTTTGGCTCCTGTTTATGGATATTCTTAAATCCATCTTTCTCTTCAAAATGTTCAGTGAAAAGTTGTACTTGTTTTGGTGGAAGCAGAGATATTTTGTTGCAATTTTAGATCTGGTGTTTAAAGCAATGGCTGAAGCATACATTAAAATGGTCAAAATACATTGTGCCCTTATCATTTTGAAGGAAAACTGATTGCTGACAGAGAATTTTGGAAATGTCGTCCTATAAGATAGAAGTAGATGTTTTGTTGCTTCTATAGAACAGTCAGGCTGTGGCTCAACAACAACAACAACTTGCATTTATATAGCACCCTTAATGTAATAAAATATCCCAAGGTGCTTCATAGGGGTGTTATCAAACAAAATTTGACACTCAGCCACATAAGGAGGTAATAAGACCAAAAGCTTCGTCAAAGAGGTAGGTTTTAAGGTATGTCTTAAATGAGGAAAGGGATGTAGAGAGGCAGAGAGGTTTCAGGAGGGTATTCCAGAGCTCAGGGCCTTTACAGCCTGAAGGTATGGCCATTAATGGTGGAGCGATTAAATTGGGAATGCTGAAGCGGGCAGAATTGGAGAAGTGCATATATCTCGAAGGGTTGTAGGGGTAGAGGAGATTATAGAGATAGGGAGGCGTGAAGCCATCGAGGGATTTGAAAACAAGGATGACAATTTAAAAATCGAAGCATTGCTTAGTTGGAAGTCAATGTAGTTAAGCGAGCACAGGGGTGATAGCTGAATGGGACTTGGTGTGAGTATGGACATAGGCAGCAGAGTTTTGGATGACCTCAGGCAGAATGTCGGAGACCAGTTCGGAGCGTGTTGAAATAGTCAAATCTAGCGGTAACAAAGGACTGGATGAGGGTTTCAGCAGCAGATGAGCTAAGGCAGGGATGGAGTCAGTCAGTGTTATGTAGGTGGAAATAGGCAGTCTTAGCGATAGTGCGGATATATGGTCAGAATCTTATCTCAGAGTCAGATATGACAGCAAAGTTGAGGACAGTCTTGTTTCAGCCCCAAACAGTTGCCAAGCAGAGGGATGGAGTCAGTCACTTGGGGACAGAGTTTTATAGTGGGGGTCCGAAGCAAATGGCTTTGATCTTCCCAATATTTAGTTGAAGAAAATTTCTGCTTATTCAGTACTGCATGTCTGACAAGCAGTCCAACAATTTAGAGACAGTGGAGGGGTTGAGAGACGTGGTGCTGTATTAGAGCTGGGTGTTGTCAGTTTACATATGGAAATTGACGCTATGTATTCTGATGATGTCGCTGAGCAGCACCATGTGCATGAGAAATAGGAGGGGACCAAGGATTGATCCTTGGGGGACACCGGAGGTAATGGTGAGGAGCTCGGTGAAAGAGACACCTTTTGTCACAAAGACACATATGCGAGTGAGACTTTTGGTGCAAGTTCAGCCCCATCTCCACTTCAGGTGGTGATTGCACCTGGCTTCATTGGCCACATGAAAGTTTTCTGGATTAGTGTATAAATGAGATGGTGCAGAACCTATGAACTGAAAACAGAAAGCTCTAAAACAGAGAAGGGCAGATGGTAGCCAGTGTGTTACAGGGCTTTGGCTGCTTTTATATCAGGTTCAGTCCAGTGTTTGTTGAACCACTTCTTGAAGCATGGGTCTTGCACAGTCTATGAGCATCTCAATGTCGAGGATGAATAGGCAGCCAGCATCCGTAGAACAGTATCCCAGCATAGGTCAGTGCCTTCAGCGGAGGAGGGGAGAAAAATAGAGGGAACGCATAAAAGAATCTTCTTTGAATATGTCTTCCCCAGGGATTCCTTTTTGCGTAGGCTGCGTTTGCTGACAACACAACCACTAGGTGGCGTAGTACTCGCACATGCGCAAATGCAGCCTCTTCCACTGAAACGTCACTATCTGTGACATCTCAAATAGCTGCCAGTAATAAAGATGGTGCTGTGCAATTTATCACAGGAAATAAATTAAACCCAAATCCCCTCAATGACTCTGATCGCTGCCTCCAACAGTACCCCGCTCCCTCCTGCCATTGTGCTTCACATCGCCGCTCCCTCCCCCGCCCATCTGCTCGCCATTCATTCCCCAGCTTGCTGCTGCCTTCCCTCAACCACTTGCTCTCTGCTTGCCCACCACACATCCCCCCCACCCCTCGGCCGCTTGCTCCAGACCTCGTTGCTTCCTCCTCTTGGCCACTTGTTCCCACGTTGCCCCATCACCCCTTAGCTCCTGCCTTGTGCTTTTCCCACCCCTGCTGCTTCTTCATGCGGTGCAGCGGGGAGCGATCAGCCACGAGGTGAAGTGGCGAGGTAAGAACCGAGCGGCCGAGGGGGGCAGGGGAAAGTGGCGAGGGTGGATGCAATCGGCCGAGTGGGGAAGACGCAAGCGGCCGAGGGGGGAAGTGGCGAGGGCAGTAGCGAGTGGCTGAGGGAAGGCAGCAGCAAGGTGGGGAGCCTGTTTGACAACAACAACTTATATAGCACCTTTAATGTAATAAAACATCCTAACGTCCTTCACAGGAGCAAAATATGACATTGAGCCACATAACAAGATATTATGACTTGGTCAAAGAAGTATGCTTTAAGGATTGTCTTACAAGAGGAAAATCAGGTAGGCGGTGAGGAGTGGAGTGCGTATTTCAGAGCCTTAGTCTGAGGCAACTGAAGACGTGGCCCCCAGTGGTGGAGTGATTAAATTCGGGGATGTTCAAGAGGCCAGAGTTAGAAGAGCACAATATCTCATCAAATCTTTCTCGGAGGCTTTAGGACTGGAGAAGATTACAGAGAGAGGGAGGGGCGTGGCCATGGAGGGACTTGTGGGAGGCATCATAGCCTTGTCCTGTTATCCTTCAACCTCAGTGCATGTACAGTTTCTAGCAGAGATCACTGGATGATAATCATGAGTGGGAACCCTGCAGATTTCTTTTCCCCATTCCTGGTTATGGATACTGAGGCCTATAGTAGCACCCCTACTTCTGCCCTTGCTGATCTAGCATAAACTAGTATTGAATCTGATGCAATATGGATCATTGCTGCAACACCGTGGTGTATTCATCCACTGAATCACTAAAGAAGCCCCAGTGACCATTTCAAAATGTAACAAAGTCTTTTCTACAGCACTTTGAGACAATTCCCACAATTAGTCTTAGCGGGAAAACCAATTTGGTATGAAAGCCATTTTGGCACTGCAGGAATAATGTTTTAAACAGGGGCACTTTTCCTTTGCACAATTCTATCTGTGCACATCACAGCTGTAGAGCACCATCAGTGTTTTTTGTGGTAATCTCTGTGTACATCTGCGACTGTATCTTATTTTTTTCAGCTGACTTATTGACCAAAGCCTGCATTCCAAAGTGGTGCAGGTTAATTTGTAAAACTTGAGGCAGAAGGAAGGGGGCTGCTGACTCTTCCAAAGGGAATGTCAGTGAGAGGTGCAGCTTCCAGATTCTTGTTAATCTCACATTCTTGGCATACCTGTTATCTCCATCTTCTGATGTTGCCCAGGTGTTTCTTCCGCTCGCTCTGACCTGTGCTTAAACATGGTGAAACAGAGACTTAGGTTGGTCAAAGTTAACTCATAAGAGAGAAAAAAAACAGATGCTGATCAGGTTATTAATCTTCTGCTCTTCAGGATATGCAGAGGCATGTGGCACTTAATTTGCTTTCCTGGTGACCTATGCTATAATACTATTCCACAGCACCGGTGCCTTCAGCTACCTTGCCCAAGTGACCATCTCTTCCTGTCACAGCCTAAACACATGCGCTAGCAACGTATTTGACTGTGGAGGTCATCAGCAGTGAGTCTGATCCAGTCCTCATTCAACATTAACGTGTGTACATTCCAGCAATTATCCACCAGTAGTAGTTGGAGGTTGGTGGAGGGGGTGTGGGTGGGGCAGGGGAATAGGGCAGGGACAGACCCAGAAATTTTGCTGCTCTCTAGCTCATGGAGATCGGAACCACTTACACCATCCTTTCTGCCACCCCGACTCACGTCAATTGACTTAGCGACCTGTGACCTTGCTGTGCTGTACGGCTCAGTGCCACCACATCAAGGGACCTCCTCCTCTTGATGATTTCCTTTCCTTTTAAGGCACTTTCCCCAGCTTGCAAACAGTTATTTAAATGCAGTTGGCGACCATGTGATATTGTTTGTTATGCCAATTATTTAATTAATGATTTGAAACATAGTTTTACTAAAAAATGAAATAGATAACAGAAATTAACACAAGATAGTCAGCAATAAATCCAATAAGGAATGCAGGAGAGAACTCTTTATGGAGGGAGTGGTTAGAATGTGGAACCTGTTACCGCATGGAATGGTTAGGGTGAATAGCACAGATAAATTTCAGCGGTAGCTAGATAAGTGCATGAAGGAGAAAGGAATAGAAGGGTATGTTGATAGGGTGAGGTGAGATAAGGTGGCTTGAGTTGAGCATAAACACTGGTATGGATCTGATGGTCTGAATGACCTATTTCTGTGCTCTAAATGACATGCAATGCTGTCAAATGGTAATGCAAAGATTTTCACTGAAGAATGCGTGGAGTTCAGATGAGATTGCCGCAACATCCAATCTGTTGGTGTTGCACAGGAGGATTTGGAGCAGATTGTGCTAACAGCTGACCGTGACTGAATATGCCTTTTAAGTTGCTGGGTTGTAGTATACTTGAAATTTACTACCCATTTGGTATGCAGATCCTGGATACAAATCTGTAGCCATTTTCTTACCAAATGGAAGGCAAGTTTTACTGCAAGCACTGATTTCAGGTGCCTGTTACATTTAGATGCATCTTCTCATGATCTGAAATTTGGGCAAGGACCAAAGCAATTTAAAATGCAATATTAAAAAATGGGAAACATGCTTCGGGAGCCCTGCATTGATAGCTCTCTCATCTTCCTACAAATAAAATAAACAGCAAGATTGTGGGGAAAGATCCTGTGTTTTGGACAAAGCTACAGGTTGAGATTCCCACAGGAAACATACTCCATGTCTTGAGGTTTCCTGCCACCCCTCCGTGAACCCAGATGTTGGAGCAGTCTCTGTTATTTTTAACAGACGTAAGAGGATGCTTCATGGGCAGTTTCAATTTGTTTATATTCCCACGGGTAAGGCTGACCTATGATCTCTACAGTAGTGAAGTTAGAAGTGAGTTAGTGCAGCCGTGTGCACTGTTCCTGCCCTTATTCATTCTTTTACGAGGCTTCAAAACTGTCAAGCTCCTTATCTCCTGCTGCCTCTCTCCTTCCTCCTACAATCAGTTGTCATTTTTAATCCATGCCTGATGTCACCTAATCAAATTTTCTTAAAATATCAGAATTTTCTGCTCTTTTCAGCCCTGATGGCCTTTTGCACCATGGGCCGTGGTGCTTCCTTTAAGTTGAATTAGTAATCCCTTGCATCATCTTTCTATTCCTTATGATGTTATTTGCTCACATAAATCAATCATACACTAATAATGTAAAATTATTAATGCAGCACATTTATGACATGGTGCTGGAAAAGATGCTTCACAACATATTGGTCCCAAACCTGGGGTATTCTACAGCCTTCAGTTGGTTCTACGTTGCTGTCCTCTCTGTCACCCTTTCATGTACATCACCTCATCATTGCAATAAGAAAATTCTGTAGGTTTCAAGCAGTAACAAATAGCAGATGTTTAGCAGCAGGTTTCAGCCAATGACTTCGGTCTCCAGGCTGTGATGACGTTGATTACCAACATTAGATTTTCTGCTCCATTATGAACATTTTGTTTTTTGATCCAGTCTAATTTTCAAACATTATGCCAAAGTCAGGAACCAGCGTGGGGGTCATTGTGCACTTTCAAAATAATAATTTACCTGTATATATATTTTCTTTTCCAATGCAAATTGATAAAAGTCTCTGCGATTAGGGTTACATATCCTGGAGGAGTCTGTGCCAGGCATGCTGTAACATAATACATAAAGAAACCTTTTAGTCCAGTTTCCTTTATATGGCTCCTGAAGACACTGACCCTTCTTGGTGTTACAGTTCCACAGGCAATTTGTCAAGTGCCCACTCATTGTGAGCATAGCGAGTGAGGGTCGGCAAGCATCACATTTGAGCCTGACCCTATCTTCAATTGATGTCCACAGAGATGTGCTTCTCTGTAGGAATGACAGGCCAGCAAAAGGAGTAGGTTTTTTTTTTAGTCCTCCTTAATCCAGGGATGCTCAGGTCAAAATTATTGCCTTTGATGCCACTGAGATGAGCTAACTCATCACAAAGCAGGCATCAAATCTGGGACTTTGCGTAGAGCTCAATTCCATGCTGGGCAGCATATTTACAATTGAACCATTTGGGAGAGCTTCACAGACCAGCTCCTTAATACAGATGCTGCTTCTGTGTACAGCAATAGGGGACTCGAGTTTTAAAGTTTGGTGCTTACAATAGCCAGACTTTGACAGTCACAGTAAATGAATGGCTTTTTCAAAGCAATGGTAAATGAAGAAGAGCTGCTATTATCCTGTTGTGTAGTAGTTAACGGAATGGATGACCTTACACTTCTATCTGCTTAAAGGCAAATTACTCCAACTAGATACTTAACAGAATGTAGAAAGATCTGTCATGGAAATATCATTTGATCCATCAAGCCCCTTTGTTTCAATCATCAACAGTTAACCTGGTCATAGATTCTCCTTGAGTTACTTACAGTGGTAGTTCCATTACTGACCATAATGCAAGAAATTCTCCAGTCAGATCATGGAAATCTTGGATAATCAAGAATACCCAAATTTTATTACTGCACATATGGTACAGCAAGACATGGGAATTAAGACAAACATAGTACAAATAACATGAAGTGGATTTAATACTTCTTAGGCTTTGAGGTTGATTTATATCAGACAGGAGGAAGTTGGTGTTGCAATGAAGCAGCGTGTTGCACAGACTCTGGGCTGAATTTCGTCAGCCTCAAAGAAATCCCGCCACTGGGACCAAAATCAGGAGCCGACCCCACACCTGTGGGTGGCAGGACCCGGAGGTGGCATTTTACTGGCAGTGGCCAATTAACAGGCTGTTGCCTGGGTCGCCGTCCAATTGAGCTAGCAGTGGCCACTGATGAGGCTGCAACATGAAGGAGGGGGCGCCTCACCCTTGAAGAGCAGATAAGTTAGTTTTAAAGAGCCTGGGCCAGACAAGCAAGCACTGGCAATCGGGGGTGGGTAAGGGGGTTCTAATTCAGGTGGCGCCGCCATAGCCATGGGTGGCCATTGCTGCCGGGGTGGCCCCTCCATGAACCATGGAGCGGCTTTTAAGGAGAGCCCTCCCCACCCCCCCCCCCCCCCCCCCCTCACCTGGGAACCCACTGGGAGGCCACCAAGGTTTAACTGGCAGTATCCCCATGCAGCAGGGGGCCTTCCCTATGCCGGTAAAATGCCGGCAGGGGCTCAAACTGGCCCTTATCTGGGCTCTTAAGCGTCTCAATTGGCCGCCTGTTGGGTGACCGTGCTCCTGAGGTTCTTGCCGCTGGTAATATGCCATGGTGGCGGGAATATGTCGGTCTTCCCTCCCAACACCTTCCCCTGCCATATTACCAGCCTTCCCACCTCCCAGCCTGTCGCCATAGGGCTGGTAAAATTCACCCCTTTGTCCTGTCCTGCAAAAGTTCTGGAAGATAATTAAGGAGGTGGGTAATTGCAGTGCTCATAATTGAGAGCCTACTGACTCTCATGAAGAAAGTAACAAGAATTTCAGGAGGATTTCTGTATGACCCCTATAGGTAATTGGGTAAAAACGATAAGATATCAATCAAATGTTGTCATCTATGTTCTACAAATCTATGAGGTTACCTGACCTCCCCATTGCTCCAACACAACTGGAAGGAAGAATGAACTCACATTTACATGTGAACATACGAATTAGGAGCAGGAGTAGGCCATTCGACTCCTCGAGCCTGCTCCACCATTCAATAGGATCATGGCTGATCTGTTTCTGGCTCGAATTCCACACTCCCATCTACCCCCCAATAATCTTTGATTCCCTTGCCTAACAAAAATCTATTTACCTGCGCCTTAAAAATATTCAATGACCCCGCCTCCACCACCTTCTGAGGCAGAGAGTTCCAAAGTCACACAACCCTCAAAGAAAAAAATTCTCCTCATCTCTGTCCTAAAAGGGCGACCCTAATTTTAAAACAGTGCCCCCTTTTTCTGGACTCACCCAGACGAGGCAACATCCTTTCCTCATCCACCTTGTCAAGACCGTTCAGGATCTTATATACTTCAATCAAGTCTCCCCTCACTCTTCTAAACTCCAGCGAAAATAAGCCCAGTCTGTCCAAGCATTCCTCATAAGACAACCCGCTCATTCCAGGTATCAATCTCGTAAACCTCCTCTGAACCGCCTCCAATGCATTTACATCCTTCTTTAAATAAGGAGACCAAAACTGCACACAGTGTTTGAGATGTGGTCTCACCAATGCCCTGTATAACTGAAGCATAACATCCTTACTTTTATTTTCAGTTCCTCTCTTAATAAAGGATAGCATTCCATTAGCTTTCTTTATTACTTGCTGTACCTGCATACTAACTTTTTGTGACTCATGCACTGGAACACGTAGGTCCCTCTACATCTCGGAATTCTGCCGTCGTTCTCCGTTTAAGTAATATTCTGCTTTTTTATTCCGTCTGCCAAAGTGAACAACTTCACATTTTCCCGCATTATACTCCATCTGCCAGATTTTTGCCCACTCACTCAACCTATCTATATCAGTCTGTAACCTCCTTATGTTCTCTTCATACTCTCCTACCTATCTTAGCTGGTAACTTTCACCAACATCTCAAATTTAAAATTCTTTCATCCTTGTTTTCAAATCCCTCCACGGCCTCACCTCTCCTTGATTCTGTAACCTTCAGGTCTGCAATCCTCCAAAAACACTGCATTCCTCCAACTCTTGTGTGTCCCCCACTTCCTTTGCCCCACTATTTGTGGTCATGCCTTCAAGCTCCAAGGCTCTACACTCTGGAATTCCCTCTCTAAACTTCTGCCTCGCCACTTCTCTCTACTCATTTACGATGCTGCTTAAAACCTACCTCTTTGATCAAGTTTTTGATCACCTATTTGGCTCGGTCTCAATTTTTGTTTGATTACCCTCCTGTGAAATCGCTTGGAATGTTACGGCGCAACATCGAGGGCTGAAGGGCCTGTACTGCGCTGTAATGTTCTATGTTCTATGAATGTTTTACTATGTTAAAGGCACAATATAAATACTTCTTGTTGGTTATTGTTATTGGAGGCTGCTTATCCCAGCCTGATTCAGTGCAAAACTCACATTTATATGTCTGTTACAACTTGTCACTTTCAATAACACCAGCTGCTATTGGGTTTGGAAGGCAGGAACCACAGCATTATGTAGATCTGGAAATACTTGGGAATCAAATGGATTGGCCAATGGTCTATCTGCTTTATACTAATGTATATATCAGCAGAAGGAGGCAGAAGAAGATGATTACAGGTGACTCAAATTAAAAATAGACAGGCAGCAAATGTAATATTTGGGGTTTTATTGAAATATAGCATTTAATCATCAATCCCGAGCAGGGGAAAGACTTGAAAGTATTAACTGCTGAAGTTGCTCAATGTATTTTGTAAAGCATTCATTTGAGAGAATGGAGTCTCTAAAGGATTGTAGTAGGTGCCCATAAAAGGTGGGCTTGTGATTGAAGGTCATTAGTTAAACATTGCTGGTTTTTCCTCTCTGTCCTAAACCGTGTCAGGCACTGGAGAGTCCACAGCCGCTCACTCCATCAACAGATGTCACAAACCTTCCTAACCTTGGGGGAATTGCTTCTTAACAACAAACAAATGAAAATGCTGCTTGTCAACTGAAGTGTCAGGATTAATGACTGGGAGAAGCTGTGCTGAATCACAACTGCAGTATGTTAGCATGCCACAATGTAGTCCAGCGTTGCTGTTTAAGTTTGTTTAAGGATCTATGGGCTTCCCAATCGTTCAGTGATTCATAATGATTCATACAGGCGAGAAAACGTCCCTGATTTGATATTGGCCAAGGCAATGGTAGAGGAGTGAATTTAGGCCTTGTTTGGGTAGGGAGGAGAACGATCGGCCACAGTCCCTATTTTTGATGACCATCCATTGACTTCTCAAAAGTACTTTTGTGAATGTCAGTTAAGGAAGGCACCTGGTTTACCTCACCCCCTCAAGGTGAATGGCCACCTGTGCTGAGATGAAACGAGTGGGCAATGCACATGAGGTCAGTAATGGGTTCAGACAGAATTCTCGGAGGGTTGTAGGGCTGGAAGAGGTTACAGAGATAGGAAGGGGTGAGACCATGAAGAGATTTGAACCTGAGGATGCAAACTTTAAAATTAAGGTTTGATGGTCCTTGAGCCAATGTAAATCAGTGAGCATAGGGCCAATGAGTGTTTGGGACTAGGTGAGAATTAGGAAACAGGCAGAGGATCTTTGCATGATCTTTAGTTTATGCAGGGTGGAAGATCGCAGGCTGGCTAGAGAGCATTGGAGGTAACAAGAGCATAGATTAGAGTTTCAGCAGCAGATAATCTAATGCGGGGTGGACATGGGGGTTCTTGCAGAAGTAGAAATAAGCAGTCTTTGTGATGGAATGGATATGAGGTCAGAATGTCAGCTCCAGGTCAGATAAGAGGCCCAGGTTGTGAATAGTCTGGGGTAGGGCCTGGGGGGAGATTGAAATCACCAGTGACGGAGTTTGTAGCCGGATCCAAAGACAATGGCTTTGGTCTTCCCAATATTTAAGTGGAGGAAATTACAGCCATCAAGGATCGGATGTTGGATGGGCAGTCTGAAAACAGTGATGGGTTGATAGAGGTGATGGTGAGGTAGAGCTGGGTGTCATCAGCATATATGTGAAACCTAACCTTATTTTTTTGGATGATGTCACTGAGGGCCAACTTGTAGAAGAGAAATAGGGTGGATAGATCCTGGGTGGACTCCAGGGGTAATGATGCATGGGTGGGAAAATAAGTCATTGTAAGGGATTCTCTGGCTTTGACTGGAGAGGTAAGAGTGGAACAAGGCACAGGCAGTCTCACTGAGCTGGATAATGGAGGAAAGGCATCGTTGGACGATGGTGTTGTCAGCTATGTCAGACGGGCCAAGAAAGATCGCGAGGATATTGCACCATGGTCACAGTCATAGAGGATGTAACTTGTGACTTTGATTAGAGCCATTTCAGTGCTGTAGTGGAGCAGAAACCTAATTGGAGAGGCTCAACCATGGAGTTGCAGGAGGGATGAGGATGGATTTGCAGGCGATAACATGTTGAAGTACTTTGGAGAGGAAAGGGGGTTCGAGATAGTTCAGTAGTTTGCAAGGACAGAGGAGTCAATGGTTGGTGTATTGAGGAGGAGGTGATAACAGCAGATTTGAAAGGGAAGGGGACAATATCAGAGGAGAGAGAATTATTTACAATATCAGCTAACGTGGAGGTCAGGAAGGGGCATTGCTTGATCGGCTGTTTACTGGAAATAGGGTCAAGAAAGCAGGAGGTGAGTCTCAAGGTCAGGATGAGCTCAAAGAGAGCATGAAGAGAGATAGGAGAGAAACTGGAAAATGATGTGAGTTTAGGTCTAAATCAGGAGACATTGCAGAGTCAGCTGAAGCTCAGTAGCACTGTTGTCTCTGAGTCAAAAGGTTGTGAGTTGAAGTCCAATTCCAGAGCCTTTAGCACAAAATTTAGGTTGATATTCCTGTGCAATATACTGAGGGAGTGCTCTACTATTGGAGGTGCTGTCTTTTGACTAAGATGCTAAGCTGAGGGCCTGTCTGCCCATTCAGGTGGATGTAAAAGTTCTGCTGGCTCTATTTCAAAGAGCAGCACAGGAGTTCTCCCTAGTGTCCCGACCAATATTTATCCCTCCATCAACATCACTAAGAAACTGAACAATATCTCGTTGGTATTTGCTGCTGAAACCCTCATTTATGCCTTTGTTACCTCTAGACTTGACTATTTCAATACACTCCTGGCTGGTCTCCCACATTCTACTCTCCGTAAACTTGGCGTCATCCAAACCTCTGCTGCCTGTTTCTTAACTTGCACCCGTTCCTCTATCACCTCTGAGCTCACTGACCTGCAGTGAATCCCGGTCAAGCAAGGTCTTGATTTTAAAATTCTCATCCTTGTTTTCAAATCCCTCCATCGCCTCATCCCACCCTATCTTTGTAATCTCCTCCAGCCACACAACCCGCCAAGGTACTTGTGCACCTCTAATTCTGGCCTCTTGTTTATTTCTGATTTTAATCGCTTTACCATTGGTGGCTGCGCCTTCATTTGCCTAGGCCCCAAGACCTGGAATACCCTCCATACACTTCTCCGTCTCTCCACCTCATTTTCCTCCTTTAAGATACTCCTTAAACTTTTTGACCAAGCTTTTGGTCATCTGACCTCATATCTCCTTTGTGGCTCAGTGTCATACATTGTTTTATAATGCTCCTGTGAAGTGCCTTGAAATGTTTTACTATAGTAAAGGCACTATATAAATATAAGTTGTTTGTGGGAGCTTGCTGTGTGCAAATGGGCTACCGTATTTCCTATGTCACAATAGTGACTATGCTTCAAAAGTACTTAATTGGTTGTAAAGTGCTCTGGAACCTCCTGAGGTTGTGAAAGACGCTATATAAATGCAAACCTTCGTTTAGCCATGGGGGAAGCTTGGCTTGATGGGCGAGGGAGAAGGAGGGGAGCAGCAGAGGCAGCTGAATGTATCGCCTCAATCTTAGCAGCTCCTCGCTCTTGTTGAAGGAAAGAGGTATTGTTATGCGTTTGCAATGAGCAATCTTCTTAAATCTGTCTTAGTATGTAGACAATCTCATATTAGGTTTGTATATAGTTTTTAAAAATGCTTTTTGAAACAGTTGTATTTAATGCTGCATGTAGATTATATGCTGCCACAGGAGACAATCCTGATTGTGGGAGTAATGCCACCTTTTCATACCATGTCTTTCATACCAGTGGCCTGTAAAAACCTCACAATGACATCCACAGCCAGAATCTAAAATCACAATTGACAAGTTACATTAATGACAGTTTACAGGAGAAGTGACAGACACCAAGCAGACTGTAGGAGAGAAGATAACAGAACAGAAGGTGTTGGTAAAGAGTTAAGCTTTTAAGCATCTTTTGAAGTAAGGGAGAAAGGTAGCCAGGCACAGAAGCTAAGGAAGCAAGTTCCACAATGCACTGGTATCGTGGCTGAAGTCTGTACTACTGTTCGTATAAAGAACAGAGGTACCAGCCCTAACCACAGCTGTCAAGGCCAACTAAAATTCAGCTTCTGGAGCTCTGTTCGGAAGTTAGACTTTGTGCCCTTGATGTCACTGGGTTTCAGAGTCAGGGTACTGTGGTGCACACGGCTGGCATCACATTATTATTGCAAAATCATAATATGAGCTTCAGTGAAAAATGAAGGACTGCATAATTCCAACTGGAACATTGGATTACCCTCTTGCTATTTTTCAGTATTTTAGCAGTTTATCTCCAGTTCTGTCCTGTGTCTTGCTGGAATACAGCTCCAATGTGGCCAGTTACTGTTCAGTACCTCATCCACCTGATCGTTCTTTGTGTTTGAACCTGGATAGTGAGTGGAAAGATCACAGCTGACTCTGATCCTCCACTTCCCACTCGGCATAAGTGGATATCGAATGTAGGAAAGGGGCTTCTGGATGATTTTTGTTTCCTATTCCTAGTCCAATGATACTGAGACCATTTGTAAAGCTCCCACTTAACTCCCAGACTGAGGTCACCTGATTCAGCACAGATAAGGAATCAAATTTGTGCCCTTTCTAAGGGGGCAGTTTTAACCTAACCTGCCCGCTGGGAAACTTGAGGGAATTGGGTGCAAGACTGGTTTTACACCCAACCTGATTTTACTCTCTCTTACCCAGTGAGCTATCAAGGATCTCTTACTAGTTCTGTAAAAGCATAGTACAGCATACAGTTTGTCAGTGATTCAGACTGGAAGGTTTGATTACAGCGATGCCAGTTCCCCCACATGAAATAAGTCTACTGAATTTCTGAAGTTGGCAATGTGAGTTAACCACTGCCAGAAAACAAAAGGTCCTGCAGTCTATGAGACGCTGCCAACATTGGGGAAACGTAAGATGATTATTGTTAAAAAGGTTATAAACCCATCTAGACAGAATAGCTGCTTTTATTTTTCGGAGTGACATACTTCACAATTGATGACATTTTTCAAGCCAAAATGAGAGTCTCCCTGCAAAGGATTCAGAATTGACTTGCCTGCCAATGTATTTCACCATTTCCGACTTTAGGTGTGCCTGCCTGTCTGCAGTGAATTTCCACAAGTTGTTTTGTGGTCACTTACTGTTTCCTTGAATGAATCAAACTGTGATCTCAAGGGGAAATTCACTGAAAGGCAGGCAGGCCAGCCTTTGTTTCATTTTGCTCCTTTGGTAAGGGATTAGGGAGTGGTTTTCTCAGTGGTTAACCATGACCATGGTTCTGGTCTTGTTGAGGGATGATGTCGTGCGTAGGTAAGGATGGAGTGTGTAATTTATTTCTGACTAACAAAGCTACCTAGAAACAATATTTGTAAACTGGATTTTTCAGTAAAATCAACAATATTTGCAATTTGACAATGTCTGATTTATGGGAACATAAACTGAAGGATATAGGTGAAGAACCAATGCCCATCGTGCAGGACACCACCAAAGTTAGAAAGATGAATCAAGAAATAGTGATTAGATGATGCTAAGCTTGGGTTTTAGAAACTAAGGATGTGATTTACTCTGGTAGCTTGCTAATTGAATTTGCCCTCTTCTGCAGATCGTATGCATCAGGAGTTGTGTGGTAAGTGGGTGAGACAAATTCTGCCTGTAACAACTAAAGGTGCTTGTTTGCAGTTTGCTTATTTGGGGAACTTGGATCTGGAAGAGAATGGGATAATTCTTGTTTTTCCCAATTTCCATCTCCACCTTACTTCAAGAGGTCCTGCCTTCTGCTGAGGTGCAGTTTCATTAGTGCTGGCTATCCCTCATTACCACTCATGGAACTCCTTATAATGATATCTTGATATCTCCTTCTGTGGTTTGGTGTCAAAAATATTTATTGATAATGCCCTTGTGAAGCACCTTTGGACGTTTTTCTACATTAAAGGTAATATATAAATGCAAATTATTGATGCTGCATGAGCAAACAGCTATTCAACAGTGGAGCATCACAGACAACCCAGATCCTCTCCACCCAACGTCCACACATGAGAATTTTCCAAAAGAAGTCCCAGCATTGTGTTCAGCAATGATGTTCCTTATGATCTCAGCGCCATCTGTGAGTCACTGTCTGCGACCACGAAGGAAGAATGGTCAATAGGTTGAGATGCCAGAGGTCAGCCTCTGTGGAGTTGCCCAGAATAATCCGGCCCCTTCAGGAGGAGAAAAGTCAAAGGAGGGCAAAACATTCTTACTACAGAGCTCTAATACACACTGAAATTCCAAGAAGGAAGTCATTTCCTCATCAGGCGCCCCGCTCTTAGAATTCTACCCTTAGTGATGTTGGAGCTGTCGGGCTGGAGTGTCTTTTATGTGTTGCATTCTGACTTGCCAATCAAGTTTGACAGTGGATCTAGGCTGTGGGAGTGAGGGCAGAGAATATGTTACTATCTCTACTGAATTCTAGCAAACAGTGGTCTGGAGTCATATACAAAACCCTGTGTTTAAAGGAAGAATGAAGCAGTTATTTTATCTAAATGTTTATACTTAGAGCCACACTTAATGGGGTTATTGCACTACATGATTGATGTGGACTTCACAACCTCGTTAATGTACTCTGTTTCAGAATACATTATGGTGTCTGTGATCAGTTTCTTCATTGTAAATTGGATTGGCTTTTAACAGTTGGCATTCCTGGCGCACAGATTTGCTTAATGGGAGCACATATTAGGAGTATGGGCACAAAGACCCTTGTGCCTTGGTTCAGTCCCCTGCATGTGCTAGAAGTTGGTTGGATCTTGGTCAAGCTAACAGTAGGAACACTACAGTTGGTTTAGGTGGCTTTGCTAGAAAGGGGGAAAAATATATCAGAAATGGTTGCCACCCTTGATGGCATTCCACTGATGCTTGCAGAGTGGACACTGTGGGCAGAATTTTCGGGCCCTGCCGAGGTTGGGAACGGAGGTGGATGGGGCCTGAAGATACTGGTGCCAGCTGGTGTGGTGGGTTCCCAACCCCATTGCCGGCACTGGCCAGGCTGCCTGCCCCATGAGGCGGTCAGCCAATTAGGCTCATTAAGGGCAGTTGAAGATGACTGAATGGGATTTTCCAGTTGGCTTCCAGTTTCTTGACACGATGGGGGGCAGTTTAACTGGGTGTGGGTGAAACCAAATGCCTCCCTGTAGAGGGTTCGCCCCCCCCCCCTCCCCACCCCACCCCAACCATGCCACAGTGGTGGCCTGGCTGCGTTTTATATTTTCATTGGAGTTTTTTAAAAAGTTGGTGAGAGGGCACCTTCATGTTGAAGCGCTCTCTCCCTTATAGGATCATAGGAAATAGGAGCAGGAGTAGGCCATTCGGCCCATCAAGCCTGCTCCACCATTCAAACCGATCATCTACCTCTATGCCATTTTTCCCTATAAAGGTAGGGCTTGTCAGGGATTTGAACACAGGATCGCTCATATCCTAAGCAAGGATCATACCCCTAGACCAATGAGCCAACAAGTTACTTACTTTCTGCTGCAGCTTGCAGCAGTGATTAGACCTCCAGCTTCGAGAGCCTTTCTGCCACCTTTAATTGGGTAGAGCCCCTTGAGTATCATACCACAATGCCGCTGGCACTCATGTATCTGCCCCCGCAGCGTGAATCACTAACTTTAGGAGAGGAAGGAGGGAAATTGGGGAAAATATAGGTGTCACTTAGTCTTTGGTGTGCATGACTGGTATTCACTTAGGATTAATGATATCTGTTTTGAGACCAATATCTACTTCATTTTTTTCCCCTATTTCACTCTTTATGAAGTTACTTTGATCTTATTTTCCCAGTAGCATCTTTGTACACCATGCAAGCCAATGCTGTAAGGGTGGAGTGTCCTAGCTGGCTAATCAGCGCTCTGTGTTGGTAAACTGTATGCTATTTAGCTGTTTGAACTCTGTTATTATTACTCATGTTAATAGCTTAATCCTAACAAAAGCTTTAATGGGAAAAGCTGAATATTGTTGTCTTACATTTTAAATGAAATATAAGCTTAATTCTGATTGACAGCCTAAGCACAGTGTGTTTATAAAACATTGGAATCTAAAATATGAAACTTTTATTTCAAGGCAACTGGCTTACTAATGTCCTTTAGAGAAGGAAAACTGCTGTCCTTACCTGGTCTGGCTTACATGGGACCGCAACTCCACAACCAGCATGGTTGACTCTTAGCTGCCCTCTGAAGTGGCATAGCAAGCCACTCAGTGTATCAAACCCACTATTTCAAGAAGGCTGCCTACTCAGGGAAACCAGAGATGGGCAACAAATGCTGGCCTTGCCTTGCCAGCTTTGCCCACATCCTGAGAATGAATTTTTTAAAAGTGACCTACATATTGATATCTGAATCATCAAGAGAAGACTGGAATTTCTGAAACACACCCGAGGCAGATTTGGAAATACGCTTAAATCAATTTGCTCTGTGTTTATTTAAGGGAAAAGGTCTGAAGAAACTAAATGAGAATTTGAATAATCAAGGTACTTTTAGAAATGAATACTTTCACTGAGCCAAAATCAGTGAGATTTGACATATTTGTTGGGTTAATTTTTAACTTCTTTGGGGCGGCAGTGGCCTGCAGTTGTTTTGTGAAGCCAGGCACTCCTGCTCCTTCCAACTTCACAAAATACCAACATTTTCATAACTTTGAGGCCTTTTATTCAGAGCCCTACAATAGCTGATTCCTTTAAGCGACCGACTCCATCCCTTTCCATGGCAACAGCCTGAGACTAAACCAGTCTGTTCGGAACCTTGTCATATTTGACCCCGAGATGAGCTTCCGATCACATGTTTGCAATATCACTGAGACCGCTTATTTCCACCTCCGTAGCATCGCCCGACTTCGCCCCTGTTACAGCTCATCTACTACTGATATGGGTCAGTGTTATACTTTGTTTTAAAATGCCTCTTTGAAGTGCTTTGTGCCGTTTATTACGTTAAAGGCACTAAAGAAATATAAGTTGTTGTTTAAGGACTGCTGCTTAAGCCCTTCTACACCTGGAAGAATTAGTTGGAGCTAGCAAGCTCTGCCTAGCTGCAGTCCGGGCCTTGATTTGAATAATCATATCAGTCTGGCCCCTTAGTTCAGGCAGAACCCTGGGCAGCTTGATTCAACTTTGCGTTGGGCGCACCTCCAGGGGTCAGTCGGGCACAAGTGATTGCGACCCATTTTGTCCATTCCATGCCTAGCAAACAGATGTTTCAGTGCCCAGTTTCTTCCCCGCCCCTACCCTTGTTATCGTTCCCAGTGAGATCAGAAACAGATGCCAACTTATGAATTTATTCTGCACTGCACTCCATGGGCTCACAGCATCGCTAAACCAGCCAGCAAAAGGGTAGTTATGCCAAGATTCACTTTCGACCATGCTTACTGTCATTTCCATAAAGCGAGCCAACAAATGAAGCTCTAGTACAGGTGGGAAAACAGTTTCTCAGTAAAGAACTATTTGATATTTATCAGGGCCAGTAGGTGGATCTTGTCCAGTTCATACAATGAGCTAATCCAGTTGGAATGCCAGAAATTTTGGCCTGGGCACCTGCCTTTATTTCAAGCAGCTCAAGACAGGGCAGTCTGACTGGACTAAGAGATTGTAGTAGTTGATAACTGAGCTCTTTCAGAAAATTATGTAATAGGAGTATGAATGAGGCTACAGTTCCTTCAATTCTTAGGAGGAAATAGTAACTTCGGCTGTTTTGGTAGGGTTTGATGGTGTTGCATTGCAAATGCAGAAGGGGGAAGGCAGCAAACTTTGAACCTGATATTACTGGCTGAGGAGGGCATTGCAGCAATGCAAGTTGGACAGAGGTGGCAGGTGGGGCTCTTGAATTTATTGTGAAACTCCTTTCTGCTGAGATACTGCCCTTTTATTGACAGAGTTGCATTTCGCTGGATGTTGGGATGGGTGCTTCTTGCTCCTGCTCTTCTTCTTGTGCTGTCGTCAGAAAAGTGGGATGATCACACCTACTAGAAGACCTGCCAGTTCAATCACCTTTTCCCCAGTGCAAAATCTCCCTGCATAATAGTTGTGTGCCAGGATGACATCCTCGTGGATGTGGGCCCACACTTTCAATTTTATAGATCAGAAAAACAGCTATAAATTGGAGCATTCTTTTAATTAAATTTTTATTTAAAAATCAATAATCTTCCTTCAGACCAGCGTCATTCCCATTCCCACTCTTGTCACAAGTACCATTGTTCAGCCAATTTCATATCCACTTCCAAAGTTTACCCTGGATCCCCACACCTTTGAATTTAACTAGTAAAAAATGCCCCACAGCTAAGTTAAAGCTACAATATAAATGCATTTTGTTTGCTGCATTAGCCTTTCTTGTAGAAGCTTGTCAAATAACTTCAGGAATCTAGGTACATCACATCATAGGTTTTTCCACAGTCCGCATGGGTTGTCACTTCTTCAATTAAGTTGAGGAGGTTGGTCGGGCATAATGTTCCTCTCCTGAATCCATGCTGACCGCTGTTAACTAAGTTACTGTTGTACAGATAGTTGTCAAGTTTATTGCTGGCAATCAATTTTATGGATCTGATGAAACTGATAAAAGTGCCCGAGAGTTGTAGTTTCGAGCCAGCTGCCCGTTACCCCAATCTGTGTCTCATGCACTTGCAAGTTTCCTGTGCGTACGGTGGTTAAAGTCTTTTTGAGAGAGGAGGTGAATAATGCAAGTGAAGTGGAAGTGTTTTCCTGCCAACACTTATAATTGTAACAATGGCTATTGAGCTGGGGGAAAGGAAAGGGGGAGGAGAGGTTCTATTGAGTTCAGAGTCAACACACATAATGGAACATAGGAGCTTGAGAAATCATTTGAGTGCTGTGAATTAGAAGAATAATGTCAGAAATCTATTCTCTGTGACCTATGTCCATGTCTCTCCAGCCAACAAAATGCTCAAGCAGCTGAAACTGCGATCAAATGGCAATTTAATAATGGGTTCTGTACCGTAAAGAGGAAGCATAATTTTGCACAAGCATATATGTTTGAAATTCACCATTGTAACTTTGATTTTCTGGTCATGGACTTTTTCCATTATCAGTGGATGGTTGATGCAAGACAGCAATGTGAAAACCAGACTGGTGGGTCCTGTGCCAGCTAAGGTCTGCTGCCATCAGCAATCTATCTCCATGCCCCCAGTGACAGCAGTCTCCTCCTTTTCATTACAGTGCTGCTGCTGAAAAGTGGCAATGTAAATGCAGTGTAAGTGGCCTTGATAGTTGTCAGTTGATGTCCAGAAATCCAGAATCTCTGTCAGATGGAGGGCAGAGGGATGATGAGCAGCCTGTGTTTGGCAGGGGAGAGGAAAGAAACAGCAATGTGCATAAGCAATGTATCACAAAACTCAGCCTTTGCTTTAATCCTGGGTGTGTTTCAAGGCGTTATCTAGGTCTCAGTGACTAATCTCTTCCATTGCATATGTAAAGGCAATTGAGAAGCAGTTGATTGACGATGTGAGAAAGTAGCCTGTTGTGACTCTCCTTCAGAATGCATTTTCTATCCCTCTGCTTGGCCATTGGTTGGTGTTGCCTTGTAAAGGTACAGTTGAATTCAGGAAGATGAGGATATCAAGCACATTATCTATACTTCCCCACCCATTCATTTCCTATTCAAAACACTGCCCCATCTCTCCCCCTAATATATATTTAAATTTTCCTGCTATCAAGATAGGAATTCTTTGCGGTTTCAGGAAATAAGAATGCAGAGCTGTATATTAATGATTTACTGAAACTATGCTTATTATAAAGTAACTGTGATGACATTTTGCTTCTGACTATTGGCATGTTCTCTTTGGAGATCAGAGGAAAAGGAACACTGTTGTTTTGATTCCAGCCTCTCGTATCTCTTTCAAAATGACCAAAGTTGTGTAAGAGGGAAGCTTGGTGACGACCCAAAGTCAAAGCTACTGTTCAAACACAGATCCAGTGGCATTTCTCACTTTAATGGAAGAGAATGAGAGTTTACTAAACTCAGGGTTAATGTGTTTGTGAATGCCTGGCTAGGGGATGACTTCATCCTTGCTATCTGCATACCTTTCGAACAGCTTATCAATACACCCACTTCAAAACCAAATGTACCCTTGATTTGAGCTAACAATTGACACAGGAGTGGCAATGGGCTTCCAAAGAAGTCCACACCTAGTTGCTGTGATTCTGTAGGTTGTTCAGCTGCCAATATTGCCCATTAATGGTACCTAGCATCCACCTCAATTGTTCACAAAGAAATGGTATTAATACCATATCTTGAGTGATATTTTATTTTCCCTACCAATAACCCCTCTCCTGCTGAAGGCACTAACTTATGATGCAGTACAACAATAAACACCAACTGGCCTCTTGTATCTTGTTCAAATGACCATTTTCAATGATCAATCTTAGCTAGTGAGAGTCACCAGGCTAATCAAGCAACCAGACATTTTCTAGCTGACGTCACTGGATAGAGATGATGATCATGAATAAGAAACATAATATGGTTGATCAATTTCTCCGTTCTAGTTTGGGGCACTGAGACTAATTCTAAAGCCCCCACAGCCTCCTGTGCTAAGATCAGCCAGCTCAATATATATGTGAGGTTAAACTAGGGCCCTCCTAAAGTGCACACCTCAAATGCACATTGGGCAGTGAAATTTACCAAATGAACCATTAGGGCAGCTTCTTCAAGCATGCAGCTGATTCAGGTACCACTTTGGTTAATCCAAGAGCCATTTGAAGTGTAAACTCCCAAACTTTGCAATGGCTCAGACCCAATTCCGTACCACAGCCTGAGACCGAGACCCATCTGAATTACTTGGCAGTATCAGAGCTCAGTGACAAAATCCAGCATTCTCAAAAACATACAATTCCACTGCTGCTATGTCCACTTGAGTCAGCTGTAACTCAGTTGGTAGCGCACTCACCTGTGAGGCAGAAGGATGTGGTTCACGTTCCACTCCAGAGACTTGAGCACAAAACTCAAGACTGACACTGCAGTGCAGTACTGAGGGAGTACTGCATTGTTTGCGGTACTGTCTGTCCTCTCAGGTGGACGTAAATCATCCCCTGGCACATATTTTGAAGAAGAGCAGGGCAGTTCTTCCTGGTGGCCTGGCCAACATTTATCCCTCAATCAACATCACAAAAACAGATTATCTGGTCATTATTGGATTGCAGTTTGTGGGAACTTGCTGTGCACAAATTGGCTGCTCTGTTTCCTATATGACAACAGTGACTACACTTCAATAGTACTTAATTGCCTTTAAAGTGCTTTGGGATGTCCTGAGGTCATGAAACGGGCTATGTAAATGCAACTCCTACTTTCTTTGTCTTCAATACTGCTGCACAGTGGTTTTGTTACTACTTTTACAATGGCACAACAACAGATGGAAGAAGTTCCGAATAGCCTATCCAGGTTTAGACTTGAAGAGCGACGACGGTGGCAAAGTATCCCGAGATTGATGACATCCACGGAACAGTAGCTGTCAGCACCTTAAGAAGAGATGGGGAGAACACTGAAGGGTGGAGCAGAAAAGAGTGAAATGGCAATCATTTTTGTGACATTGGGCAGAATTATTAAAATATGACCCAAGTTGGTTTAAGGTGTGTGCTACTGCCATTTATGAACTGAGTCATGCATGTGGCTAAGGAACTGCTCAATATTCCATATGCCTTTGGGTGGGTTTAACTGCAGAAAATGACCATTGCTGCTGTGGTCTGGAATGATTCCTTTCCCTCTCCTCAGTGCTTCCTTTGTAATTAGTAACATTACATGACTTGCTCACCTGTTTCTGTTTCTTTTACTGTACCAACGACAATTCTTAAAAAATTATTTTAAAAAACATAAAGAATGTCCTCATAGGGCTGAGAATAAAGGAGCCTTGCCAGGATCAGATACAAAAGAGATTTAAGGGATGTAGTATTAACTCTGGATAAAGTTAATGGGAAAGCAGCAGTAAGTTAACAGTTGAGAAAGAGCGATGAGAAAGCATCTTGCTCCCATGCTGCATGTATTTGTGAAAACTAGCCCATAGCAAAAAATAACTGGTTAAGAGCTGTTAGGTCTTTATTAAATTGGCAAGTAAGACAAACTAGAGCAGTTTTGCTCAGGATGTGGTAAATAAGAGTTCATTGTTCATTGCCAGACCTGTCAGTTAGTTTTACAAATGAAGGGCAAGATATCAAATCTTTAAACTGAGCACTGAGAGAAACAGCAATAGGTTTGAGGTTGGGGGTACTAACAGCACATTCCTCTTATTAACTTGACTTAAACTGACAGTCCCACATCAGCAAAGGGTTGGGTCATTGCTGTCAGTGGGAATAATGTTAACAACAGGGATATGGCCACATTTGCCCAATGAAACACCACTGTTTACTCCCACACCATGGATGTTTGTTGGCTGTGCTCCCATTATAAAACCATCATTGTGCATTTTGAGCATGCTATGTAATAGCATCTCTACATTCCGGATGCAACTTTTTCATCCTTGGAGCTACAGAACAAGATAACCATTCTAAGTAGTTTGCTTAGAAGCATTTCTATTGACATTTCCCTCTGTTGTTTGCAAAAGTTAATGGTGTACCAGAAATGATCAAAGTGCCAGGCAAACAAAGAGTGAGTCTCGGAACCAGATTAACTATGTAAGCAATCAAAAGGGGCAGTCTAATGGGAATTCTCTCTCTCAGTGATGAGATTAAATGGAGGCATATGAATCATTGAGCTCTTTGTTCAAGTATTTGTCATGTGTTTCATTTTTCCTGATTAACTTTATTTGACTAAAGTAGACATTTATTTTTCTGAGGGACTGCTTAATATGTTCGGGGAGAAACAGGGGAAAGACTGGTACCAGAAAACTGTACAAAAATGTCAATTTAGGCATCCATTACCCCGATTTTTTTTCATATCCTGGGCAAGCATTCATCCCCCAGAAGTACTGAATATCATAAACCTCCATTCAGCAACTTTAGTAGAGCTTGTACTACTTTACATCCACTATTATGGACATGAGACAAGAAGCTTAGGATAAAGTGCGTTCCTTCTTTTCCCAACTTTGTTTTCATTGGGTCTGTTCCCAGTATCTGCTTCCCATCTCTGTATCTCGTCCAATCCCTTGTCCTTTTGAGGTCTTCCTTATTCTCTCAGTCCAGAGACTTGATAGTGCACATATTTGAAACAATTTCAATACTGAACAAACATTGTAAATTTATGTAAATGGAGTTTTCAAGGTTGGGTCATGAGCCCCACAGTGTTGTATTTAGTTGTTATTTACACCTACAATCCTCAATTACTCTTCCTCTTCTCATCAATTTATTTGCCTTTCCTAATGGTTTGCCACTGGTATATGGTTCCATTGGAGAACAGGAGAATCTTTTTATGCAATGCGTTGTTACAATCCAGAATATACTGCCTGAAACAGAATGTCCGAGATTTTGCCAACCCTCTGGGAGGTGGGGGTGCTGGTAAAATGGTGGTGGAAGGTGTGGGGAGGGAAGCCTGGTGTCTTGCCGCTGCCATGGGTCAGTTTAAAAGGCAGGAACAGCAGTGGCTCGGCCCCAGGTGGCTAATTAAGTTAATTAACTGGCCTATTAATGGCCATTTTACATCTCTGCCATCATTTTACCAGCATCAGAATGGCCTCCCGCCAGGCACATCAAGGCAGCCCCTAGTGGCTTCTGGAGGGGGGCGGTGGCGGCGGTGGGGGTGAGGTGAGAGCCCTTCCTTCCCAGAGGCTCCATGTCCCACGGAGGGGCCCCCAGCAGCATTGGCTGCCCCAAAGGCTCTGACACCGCCATTGGAGGGTTCACCCCTCTGATCGCCGGGGCCTACACCCCTGGCCCTGGCACTTTAGAAAAATTCTCACCATGCTGCCGAGGCTGTATAGCTGCCAGCCTTCTGATTGGGCCAGCAGATTAGAGAGACAGGTTGCCGTCCTTAATAGACTGCCACCTCTGTGGCCCCACCATTGCCTGCGCGGGCTCGGGATCCGCATTTAGTTGTGGTGGCGGGACTCACGGTGTGCTGATAAAACTCTGGCCACTGCTTTCAAGAGTAGTGGAAACAGATTCAATAGTAGCTTGCAAAAGGAAATTGGCTAAATATAGTTTATATGAATACAAATGTAATTTAATAAATAATTGAAAGGGAAAAATTTGCAGGGCTACAGGGAAAGGGCATGGGAGTGAGACTTGTTACGACCGACCGCTCCTGTCAAAGCCCTCAATCAAAATATACGATTCTGATTGTGGTGGGAGAAACGCACTGTTAATTCAATCCAGTCCCTCCACAGATTGCCTAATATATCATTTTAAACTTTACAAATTAAAGAAAGACCCAGCCAAATTGTGCCATCTATTAACCCCCAAATGAGGCTAACCAAACCAGGTGTCTTTAAATCAACAAATTAACCGTAAAATTAAAAAAACTAAATTCTTAAACACTATGAAGATATAAACAACATTTAAAATAGAAAAAATTGGAGTCCTTTCAAATTTACAGTCCAATCTTGCTTGAAGTCCTCACCGCCATCCGATGGGGAAAAAAAGGTTCTTCAACAGTTGAACAGTCTGTAGTCTAATTCCAACAGTAAGTGATGCTTTCCTTCTCCAGCACTGGATTTGAACAATTAACAACTTGCAAACACTTTCAATAGAATCAATCTGACTTTAGAGTTTTTGAGGGATAAAAGATTGTCACAGTCTAACTTCCCTTCCTTCAGTTTAAATTATCAGAAATCTCTGTTTTGGCTTGACTTTTTTAGAATTTTGAGAGATAATAATTAAACAGACTAAATTCTCTTTCTTCAGTTTAAATGGCTGAGAGCTCTCCTTTCAGGTGCTAACATCAGCTGTCTGTCTGTGTTCTCTGTTAGAACAGGCTGTCTTCAACTAAAAAGCCAGTTCAAAATTGAATTGTAACAAATGTATCGTTTGATACTCAGTCCAAGTGGCTGTATCCAAGGTAATGAGAATGCACCCTTTGAATCGCAGTCTCCAAATGGCTGTATCCAACAGCAACCAAAAATGCACTTTCTCCAACTCCTGACGCTTGCTGGTTCTTAAAGCAGTACTGATCCTTTGCAAGTCTTAAAGACACACCGCATATTCCCCAGGGGGAAAAAAAACTACAGGACCATGACAGACTAATTGACTAGCTCTTTCAAAAAATGAACAGAGGCAAGATAGGCTGAATGGCCTCCTTCTACACCATATGATTCTGTGATACTTTTCTATACGACTCTATGAAGCTGAAAGAGATCTAGGAATCTTAATAGAATCGATGCTAAACAACTCCAACCAATGCAACAGTTAGCAAAGCCAATAGAATGTTGCACTTCATAGCCAGAGTCAGAGAAAGTTGTGACTAAACTGCACTCTGCCCTGAACAGATCTCATCTTAAATACTGCATTCAGTTCTGATCACCGTGAAACAAGTGCTGGAGGCAGTAGAGACGAGCCATGAGGATTTTTCTCAGAGTCAATGGTCTGAGTAATGAGAAAATACTGGAGAACTTCAGGCTTTTTAGTTAGAAAGGAAGTGATTGAGAGATGACCTTATGGATGGATATAAGACAGTTAAGGATATCGAAAAGGTAAGTCCTTAATATTGAAATGAATTGAAAGAGTAGAACAAAGGAACTCGGGATCAAATGAGTAAAAGTTAAACTAAGGAATGTCTTCACAGAGAGTGGTCAACATATTCAGATAAAGTAGCAAAGGTGAAAAATCGCTGAAAGCACTTAAAAAACAATTTGATCCCGCAGAGGGGTGACTTTAGGATCTTTTCCAGATGGATGTATTTAAACCGGCTGGCCTTTTTCATTCAGAACTACTTTGTGAGTGTCAGTTTGATCCTAGTACACCACAGACCGACCTGATTCCTTTGTTCACACCCATGTACTTTAGTTAGATGTTGATGGATAGTGATCAAGAGCAGGAATCCTGGCTGATTGTTCTCTTCACTAATCCAGGGCATGGAGCTAATTGCAGCTCTTCTAAAGTTTGCCTGTCTAATATCAACTAACAGCGCAGACTTGCCATTGAACTAGGGACATTCTTTGGCTCCACGTTTTAGCTGCAAAATGGATGACGTGTAAAAGAAATCTGCTTACTGAATTGTAAGGTGGTGATGGCTTTGTTTAAACATTTAGAAGAGAAATGTTATTATCTGTAATAGAAATATTCACCCAATGCCTCAAAACAGTTTGATCTGAAAGAAGTATGGAAATAGCAAGAGTTAGTCAGGCTTGTGGTCCTAGTGCTGAGAGGCCATTGCTTGGTGAGGGCCTCATTTAGTGAACACGATTGAGTTTGGGATGGTGCTGAGGACTCTATACTACACTGCTGGGATTGATGTTATAAAGATGACACTGCTCCCCACAGAGCAGGATAAGAGGGAGCGTTGGATGAGATGGTAACAATGTGAAGGTTCAGTGTCGAAGGGGGATATATTATTTACTTCCTCCCTTTGCCGACATTTGTTAAAATTTGTCCTTTTAAAACCTCTGACGGCACAGTGGCGCAGTGGTTAGCACCGCAGCCTCATAGCTCCAGCGACCTGGGTTCAATTCTGCGTACTGCCTGTGTGGAGTTTGCAAGTTCTCCCTGTGTCTGCGTGGGTTTTCTCCAGGGGCTCTGGTTTCCTCCCACAGCCAAAAAAGACTTGCAGGTTGGTAGGTAAATTGGCCATTATAAATTGCCCCTAGTATAGGTAGGTGGTAGGGAAATATAGGGACAGTTGGGGATGTGGTAGGAATATGGGATTAGTGTAGGATTAGTATAAATGGGTGGTTGATGGTCGGCACAGACTCGGTGGGCTGAAGGGCCCGTTTCAGTGCTGTATCTCTAAACTGACCTTGATATGATTTTTGATCTGCTCAGTTAAATTAAACAGTTGGGTGGATTGAAGAAACTAGGGGTAATTGTGACTCTGTGCGATAGTGTAAAACGAGTCAGCAGCCGGTATTGCATCTCTCCCCGAATCAGACTGGCGTTTCGCCAATGGCTGTTTTACACTATCGCACAAGGTCACTATTAATCCCACTGTATTAGTTCACCTAACCATTTAATCTACTTGTGAGCATTTCACTTTAGAAAAGCCCAAGGAAAAGAACTTTACAATGTGTCCTTAAGTGTGATTCACTTTCCAGAGTAGAGATAGGTAGTTTTGTAAAGTGGCTTGCAGCAAAAAAAACTTATAGTTAAATTCCCCTCTATAATGGCTCGCCTATTACAAAAAAAGATGCTGGAGAGAACTAGAAGCCAGAGTTTCACCCTGCTACCCCAGCATTTCCCCTGTTTTGTGTGTGTGCCTTTTCCCTTCATGCATTCAAATCTTGAGCCCTCAGTTTTACTGGCAGCAGGGATCCTGGGTTGTCTTGCCCAATGGTCATTTTTCATAAGTCTCAATAATAGATGTCGACGACCATTCAATTGTGGGGCAATAAGAACTGAGCTGGACTCTATTAGATCTCTGTGAGAAATTTGCATTTCAGAAAGCTTTTTCTTTATAATGCCTGAGCCCTTGCACTTCTGTTAACTGACAATGAGAGTACAAGGTGTCAGGAAAAAGGTAGCTTTCTCTTACCCCTGCTTTGTATGTGTAGGCTCAAACCTGATGAATAATAGTTTGATTGAGGTGCCATAGAACAGTTCTTTTTTTTTCTTTTGGGCCTCCTTATCTCGAGAGACAATGGATACGCGCCTGGAGGTGGTCAGTGGTTTGTGAAGCAGCGCCTGGAGTGGCTATAAAGGCCAATTCTAGAGTGACAGGCTCTTCCACAGGTGCTGCAGAGAAATTTGTTTGTCGGGGCTGTTGCACAGTTGGCTCTCCCCTTGCGCCTCTGTCTTTTTTCCTGCCAACTACTAAGTCTCTTCGACTCGCCACAATTTAGCCCTGTCTTTATGGCTGCCCGACCATATAAAACAGTGCTGCAGGAAAAATCAACACGTTCAACACAGAAGGAGAGAAAATTGGATGGGGTTGGGGGATAAAATTAAGTAAAGATATGCCTTCCACAAAACCTCTTGGTCTGATGATGACTGCAGCTGGGTTCTGGATGGGGAAGCTGCTGTGCACTTCACCGATAGTCAATACTTAGCATAAAACTGCAGGTCAACCTTCAGTACAATTTAGTATTTTCTAATCTCCTTCCATTCATTTGTTTCCTAAAGTCACAGACTTTTGCTGAAGTAGATTGCCTCACACACATCACCACGTGTGAGCCAAGATAATGAGTGTTAACAGGCTGTTGGACTGTGGAAGGAGTGTCACAGCCAAGCATGATGCTGTCCTCTCCTGGTGTCAACACACATGCTCTTTCCAGCAAGGGTCACAATACTGTGATCAGGAACAGGAGACCCAACTGATCTTTTTAATTCTCTATCATTTTCAGACCAATTATAGCACTGCACATAACCCAACACTTTTTAAAAAAGATTTGAAATATAATATTTAATAAGCAAGGTACTGGTTTCAAACAAGTTACACAGATACTGTATCTGTAATTTATATGGTTATGTGTGCAAGAGAATTTTTTAAATGTTAAGAACACCTCAAAGTGTAAGGTTAACAGTTATGGATACACCCCCTGAACCATTTTACATCCTTAAGAGCCATATTACTGTCTGATATTGGTAATATATCTCACTGGAACTGTAATCTGATTGCTTTGTGCCTTAAGGTAAGGTATCCCTCTGGAACTGCTAGTTCAGATCAATCCAGTAAATCTGATATCCAGTGGTCTATATTCCCCTAAAGGGACAGGTGGGAGAGAAGAAATCCTTCAAGCTAGTGTAACTCAATAATTCTTTGAAAGGTGATGCCTAATATGAAATATTGCATTGGAGATGTTATGAACTATGCACCAGGTCCATACTTAGACTTTTTCAAATCAAAATAGAGTCCAATTGGACTTTCTTACAGTCAGGATATTACATGCACCTTGAAACTAGATATTGTTTGTAGCAGTTTTAGGAACAGTTGATAGTTACAGTCATAATTGATTGTCCATAATGTGTTAATTTTATGAGTATGTGAAGCCTTTCTACCTAGTTATTTGGTCACCTTGGACTATGCACCTACTGCAGCTGAGAGCGTGGGGGAACAATATTCTTCCCAATCAGGAGAATTACCTCTCAGGCACTCAGGTGGTTGATTTCACATAAGTATTGGCCGATGTCTTGAAGTGAAAAAGCCCATTATCTTGGCCAGGGGAGAAGGTTTTGGGAGTGATGGGGGAAGGAAGTTTTCTTGAAAAGTTGGAATTATTTTGAGAATCCAAGATTTAAAGAACTCTCCATAACTGTCCTCCCACCTGCTCACACACACACACAGCTTTATTCTGGGAATTTTCTCCCTTTTGCTGATCTACTGAAGGTGTGCGGGCCCCAGACACCTGCAAAAACCTTGGGAAACCTCCTTGTGCGGTTGTTCTTGGCTCTTCTGATGGCAGTGGGAAGTCTCATTAATATTGCAACACTTTTTTTCATTTTTTCGTGGGATGTGGGTGTCGCTGGCAAGGCCAGCATTTGTTGCCCTTCGCTAATTGCCCTTGCTAGGCCATTCTGAGGGCAGTTAAGAGTCAACCAAATTGCTGTGGGTCTGGAGTCACATGTAGGCCAGACCAGGTAAGGACAGCAGATTTCCTTCCCTAAAGGACATTAGCAAACCAGATGGGTTATTACAACAATTGATGATAGATTCATAGCACCATTACTGATTCCAGATTTTTGTTGTTATTAATTAATTGAATTTAAATTCCACCAGCAGCTGTAGTGTTCCCAGGGCATTAGCCTGCAATTCTGGATTACCAGTTCAGTGGCATTACCACTACATCTCCTCTTTTATTATTATTGATTGCTGAAGTCTGGGCTGCCATCGGAATACAGAGGGAGAATCAAGGTGGAGAATTTCCAACAGCACCCCCTGCCTCCATAATACGATACATTTAACTGAGTCATGCAGGACAGCTCGTGAAACCTGCAAACTGTACGGTTTCTGGGTGCTGCAAGAGCAGAAATCACAAAAGAAATGAGCTTTGTTTTAAAAAATCAAAATGAATTTTTAAAAAAGTTAAAAATAAGAAATCACACTATTTATTTGACTCATGGCTCGAACTGCTGGACTTCAATGGTATCTGTATCAAAGTTGATTTATTAGAGGATCCCTTTTGTCTTTAACCAGTGCTAATGTCTACTAAAGCTGCGTAACGTTTGGATGTGAATTCAAAAACAATGGGCCCCCACTATTTCCAACACATGGAAATAAGAGACAGTAATTAACTAGCTTGTGAGAGCATTCGCCCTTTCCCAGTTTAGAGAGAGCCTCGGGTAAAAGCAGGGATAAACATTTCCAAAGAGGTGAGCTCTCTCTACAAAGGCATGAAGGGGAGAGGGAGAGGACATTCTGGCACCTTGATGTGAAAAACAGCTAAATTCATAATCTCACACAAAGAATCCCAGAGCAGAGAGTCCTTGGCAAGCTTAGCGTGCAGTCAAATCTTTATCTCTAAGATTTGTAAATCAAATTATTTTTCATGCAACTGTTAAAACATCCTAATGCAGTTCAATTAAAAAAGATAAAAATCTCTCCAAAGACCCTTTGAGTTTATTTGGTGAGTAGTTGAGCCAGGTTCACTCCCCTTAATATGTTAAATTCATCAATTTCATTGGGTCATGGCACATGCTGTTCAATTAGCATGGTGACCACGGGTTATCAGGAGAAAATTGTCAAAGATTGCTGCTCCTGAGCATTATCCAATGATTCCTGCTGGACTTGGGCATTACAGATTCAACTTGACTGCGATAGCTGCACCACAACCCTGCCTCCCCAGCCCATGTTCAGATAGCCTGCCGGTGTTAGCTCTCACATTTCCTTTCCTGAGACTGTTTACTCGTGCTTGTACAAATAAGCGTGGAAGTGAACCATGCTCCTGTACCTCATCCAAGCGGCCATTCTTCATGTGAGACTTGTGTCTGTGAGCTATTTGACCACACCAAAATTTGATCCTATTTTCAACCATAATCTGCACATATGCATTTCCAGATATCCATTGAGTCACAGGCATCCTCAATGATGGGGGAGCCAGCACATCAGTGCGAAAGATAAGGCTGAAGCATTTGCAACAATCTTCAGCCAGAAGTGCCGAGTTGATAACCGTCTCGGCCTCCTCCTGAAGATGCCAGACTTCAGCCTATTCAACTCACTCTGCGTGATATCAAGAAACGACTGAAGGCACGGGATACTGCAAAGGCTATGGACCCTGACAATATTTCAGCAATTGTACTGAAGACCTGTGCTCCAGAACTTGCCGCATCCCTAGCCAAGCTGTTCCAGTACAGCTACAACACTGGCATCCACCCTGCAATGTGGAAAATTGCCCAGGTATGTCCTGTCCACAAAAAGCAGGAGAAATCCAACCCAGCCAGTTACCGCCCCATCAGTCTAATCTCAATAATCAGTAAAGTGATGGAAAGTGTCATTTACAGTGCTATCAAGCAGCACTTGCTTCGCAATAACCTGCTCAGTGATGCTCAGTTTGGGTTCCGCCAGGGCCACTCAGTTCCTGACCTCGTTACAGCCTTGGTTCAAACATGGACAAAAGAGCTGAACTCAAGAGGTGAGGTGAGAGTGACTGCCCTTGACATCAAGGCAGCATTTGACCAAGTATGGCATCAAGGAGCCCTAGTAAAACAGAAGCCAATGGGAATCAGGGGGAAAACTCTCCCTTCATTGGAGTCATACCGAGCACAAAGGAAGATGGTTGTGGTTGCTGGAGGTCAAACATCTCAGCTCCAGGACATCACTGCAGCAGTTCCTCAGGGTAATGTCCTAGGCCCAACCATCTTCAGCTGCTTCACAATGACCTTCCTTCAACCGTAAGGTCAGAAATGGGGATGTTCACTAATGATTGCACAATGTTCAGCACCATTTGTGACTCCTCAGATACTGAAGCAGTCCATGTAGAAATGCAGCAAGACCTGGACAATATCCAGGCTTGGGCTGATAAGTGGCAAGAAATATTCGTGCCACACAAGTGCCAGGCAATGACCATCTCCAACAAAAGAGAATCTTAATCATCTCCCCATGACATTCAATGGCATTACCATCGCTGAAACCCCGACTATCAACATCCCAGGGGTTACCATTGACCAGAAACCGAACTGGAGTAGCCATATAAATACCGTGGCTACAAAAGCAGGTCAGAGGCCAGAAATCCTGAGGCGAGTAACTCATCTCCTGACTCCCCAAAGCCTGTCCACCATCTACAAGGCACAAGTTAGGAATGTGATGGAATACTCTCCACTTGCCTGGATGGGTGCAGCTCCAACAACACTCAAGAAACTCGACACTATCCAGGACAAAGCAGCCCGCTTGATTGCCACACTATGCACAAACTTTCACTCCCTTCACCAACGACGCACAGTGGCAGCAGTTTGTACCATCTACAAGATGTACTGCAGCAATGCACCAAGGCTCCTTAGACAGCACCTTCCAAACCCGTGGCCTGTACCAACTAGAAGGACAAGGGCAGCAAATGCATGGGAACACCACCACCTGCAAGTTCCCCTCCAAGCCACACACCATCCTGACTTGGAACTATATTGCCGTTCCTTCACTGTTGTTGGGTCAAAATCCTGGAAATCCCTTCCTAACAGCACTGTGGGTGTACCTACCTCACATTGACTGCAGTGGTTCAAGAAGGCAGCTCACCACCACCTTCTCAAGGGCAATTAGGGATGGGCAATAAATGCTGATCTAGCCAGCAATGCCCACATCCCATGAATGAATTTTTAAAAATCAGGATTGGGAACCCTGGTTGTTTTCTTACTCGCTCTGGAGTGCTGGAGCTTCAACAGATTGATTACTAGACTGATTCTTGGGATGAGAGGGATCTTCTATGAGGAGAGATTGAGTAGAATGGGTCTAAATTCTCTGAAGTTTAGAAGAATGTGAAGTGACCTCTGCAACATATGAAATTTTTAGAATACTTGACAGGGTAGATGTTGAGAAGCTATTTCCCTTGTCTGGGGAGCCTAGAACTAGAGGTCGTCAGGATGAGGGCTTGTGAATCTTTGGGAGTCTTGACCTCAGAGGGTTGTGGTTGATGAGTAGTTTCAAGATTGAGATTGATAGATTTTTGGACACTAAGGGACTCAAAGAATATTGGTAAAGTGCGGGAAGGTGGAGTTGATGTAGAAGTTCAGGCATGATCTTATTCAGTGGCTGAGCAGGCTCGATGGACCGTATGGCCTACTCCTGCTCCTGTTACTTTGCTCTTATGACTATGGGACATGATTGGTACGTGTGACTTGACTTAGCCCTGAGAAGTACACTTAACACTTTTTTAATGAAGAACACTGCTCTACTTTCTCCTCCGTTTCCCAGTCTTGCTGATCATGGATGTCTTATGGCAGCAGGTGTAGAGTGAGCCACTGCTTCTGGGTTTATGCTGCTGCTGGTCTGATGCAGTCACCTGGAGGCATGCGATCACTGAAGGAATGACTGCATTTGTAGTTTTTCCCCCTTGAGATCAGGAACTCAGCTGTGTTTGGAATGTAGCCTGCAAGTCTTCTGTTGCCAGTACACTCTTTGTCAATGCTGTGATAGACTGTGGAAGTTGGATATTACTGGCAAGACCAGGATTTATTGCCCCATCACTAATTGCCCTTGAGAAGGTGATAATGAGCCATCTTCTTGAACCGCTGCAGTCTGTGTGGTGATCCCACTGTGCTGTTAGATGGAGCTTCAGGATTTTGACCGAGTGATGATGAAGGAATGGTGGTACATGTGCAAGTCAAGATGGTGTGTGACTTGGAGGGGAGCTCTGAGGTGGCAATGTTCCCATGCGCCTGGTGCACGTGTGTGCGTGTGTGTATGTGTTTGTGTTTTAAAGGTCCGTAGCTGATACAAACTACATAAATTTGAAGAAGGTTGCAAATGACCTGTTACTCACACCTGCTAGGCAGGAGGAAACCTGGTGCAGAAGAGTAAAGCATCTGCCAGTAATAACTCATGTTATAATCCTGAATCATTAAGCTGGACAAAGGAGGTAAAGGGATGTGTTAAAACCTGCTCCAGATAAGGATGCCGTTGGACTTCTACTTGTTGTGATGTTTTATTTATTTCTCCCCCGCCAATTAATGTAATGAGCTCAATTTAAGTGCACTAACTGGTACACCGTGAAACCATGTGCATTTATCATAAAACATGTTTCTAGTACTCAGCAGAGTTTACATGTTGAATCAGAGCCCTCATTCTTATCACTGTACACACTATTGTCCATTCCTGTGACGTTAATGAAGGCTTGTACCAAAAATCCTTTCGTTCTGTCAGAAATACAATTTAACCCTTTCCCGTCTTCTTTACCTCTTGATTAATAAGACACATATAAGTGAAACAGCGCTGTGTTCTCGCACCCACACTTATTGGGATTTTCTTCTCCCTGCTGCTTTCACATGCGTTCAAGTCCTCTGAAGAAGGAATTTTCCTCCACACAAGATCAGGGGGCAGGTTGTTCAACCTTGCCCGTCTAAGAGCGAAGTCCAAAGTACGGAAAGCCCTCATCAGGGAACTGCTCTTTGCTGACGATGCTGCTTTAACATCTCACACTGAAAAGAGTGCCTGCAGAGTCTCATCGACAGGTTTGCGGCTGCCTGCAATGAATTTGGCCTAACCATCAGCCTCAAGAAAACGAACATCATGGGTCAGGACGTCAGAAATGCTCCATCCATCAATATTGGCGACCACGCTCTGGAAGTGGTTCAAAAGTTCACCTACCTAGGCTCAACTATCGCCAGTAACATGCCTCTAGATGCAGAAATCAACAAGCGCATGGGAAAGGCTTCCACTGCTATGTCCAGACTGGCCAAGAGAGTGTGGGAAAATGGCGCACTGACACGGAACACAAAAGTCCGAATGTATCAGGCCTGTGTCCTCAGTACCTTGCTCTATGGCAGCGAGGCCTGGACAACGTATGTCAGCCAAGAGCGACATCTCAATTCATTGCATCTTTGCTGCCTCCGGAGAATACTTGGCATCAGGTGGCAGGACCATATCTCCAACACAGAAGTCCTCGAGGCGGCCAACATCCCCAGCTTGTACACACTACTGAGTCAGCGGCGCTTGAGATGGCTTGGCCATGTGAGCTGCATGGAAGATGGCAGGATCCCCAAAGACACATTGTACAGCGAGCTCGCCACTGGTATCAGACCCTCCGGCCGTCCATGTCTCCGCTTTAAAGACGTCTGCAAACGCGACATGAAATCCTGTGACATTGATCACAAGTCGTGGGAGTTAGTTGCCAACGTTCGCCAGAGCTGGCGGGCAGCCATAAAGATGGGGCTCAAATGTGGCGAGTCGAAGAGACTTAGTAGTTGGCAGGAAAAAAGACAGAGGCGCAGGGGGAGAGCCAACTGTGCAACAGCCCCGACAAACAAATTTCTCTGCAGCACCTGTGGAAGAGCCTGTCTATAGGCTGCTTTTTGTTATTGACACCCTAAAACAATGGCCTCTTCAAAAGTCCACAATGTAGGAGATTGCAAAAATAGAATAGAAGACAAAGTTAATTAACAATATGATGTTCCGATGAAGGGTCACTGACCCGAAACGTTAACTCTGCTTCTCTTTCCACAGATGCTGCCAGACCTGCTGAGTGGTTCCAGCATTTCTTGTTTTTATTTCAGATTTCCAGCATCCACAGTATTTTGCTTTTAAGTTAATTAACAATATTGAAATGACATTAAGCTTGAATGAGGGAGGGAAGGGCGAGAGAGGTAAGAGATTCTGAGCTTTGAGGTACTGCCAAAGAATTCATTTTAATATGAAGCCATGTGATAAGTTTTACTATTGCTGGCAACACATTGAGGAGTGGGAAGAAGGGAGAGCATGTAGGAGGTATATTTGAAATTTAGGGGAACAGCAGAAGAAAGTTCAAAGGGGTAATGACCATATTAATGTTGATAAAATAGAAAGACATGTAAATGTGTGATGCAGAGAGAGTGAGATGTCTCCTGTTGCCACTATACTCTTTGTCAATGCTGTGATAGACTGTGGAAGTTTGATATCACTAGCAAGACCAGCATTTATTGCCCCATCTCTAATGATGAGCCACCTTCTTGAACCGCTGCAGTCTGTGTGGTGATCCCACAGTGCTGTTAGGTGGGGAGCTTCAGGATTCAGTAATCAGAAGGTTTTAGTTTAGGCAGGCATCAAGATCAGCGCAGGCTTGGAGGGCCGAATGGCCTGTTCCTGTGCTGTACTGTTCTTTGTTTTTTGTTTAATGATGAAGGAATGGCAATAAATGTGCAAGTCAAAATGGTGTGTGACTTGGAGGGGAGCTCTGAGGTGACAGTGTTCCCATGAGCCTGATGCACTTGTGCATGCATGCATCTTGTGTGTGTGCGTTTGTGTTTTAAAGGTCTGGGCTGATACAAACTAAACAAGTTTGAAGAAGGTTGCAAATGACTTGTTACACACACCTGCTAGGCAGGAGGAAACCTGGTGCAGAAGAGTAAAGCATCAGCCAAGAATAGCTCCTATTATTATTCCAAATCATTAGGCTGTACAAAGGAGGTAAAGGGATGTGTTAAAAACTGCTCCAGATAAGGATGCAGTTGGACTTCTGTTTGGTTTTGATAGGTATTAGTCAAATACTGGGGAGCACATACTGTAATGTTATGGGGAGGTGAAACCTAGGCAAAATGTGCATATAACAAACTGTGTCAGAAGATTATCCAGGTACCACCAAAAGCAGAGTTATGATAATCTTTCTTTGCTCTACAAGTTGTGGAGCTGTATTATGAAGTTGAAAAATAAGAAGATATGGGCCTAGACATTCGTTGGCACCAGGCCCATCATGCAGGCATAAAATGGGCGCCAAAGCGCCTAAAATGGCACGCGGCACACATTTCCACATTCTGCACCCAAGGTGCTGTCCACCCTATTGGTAAAGATTCCTGTATAAGCCTCCGAGGCCCGTGTCCCTAACAAGCATTGGCCCTTTGCAAATGAAATTGGATGGGCCGAACGGCTGTGTGAGGACCCCTTTCCAAATTGGATAGTGACTGACCGCAGCTTGTGATTGTCAGTATTCTCAGGCAAGCCAGCAGCTGGATGCTGCCTTCTGAAAGGTAAAGGGTTTTTTTAACTTAGCTTTTTGTGGTGCCGAAAGGGGCAGGAGCACACCTCCTGATTCCATTTTAGCTGCAAAACTTTCAACTATAGAGATAAATAGATACATATAACTAACCTGAACTTTTTTGTGTATTCCCTAATCTTTGCTCTCAAAAGATTTTTTTTATTATTCATTCGGGGGATGTGGGCGTCGCTGGCTAGGCCAGCATTTATTGCCCATCCCTAATTGCCCTTGAGAAGGTGGTGCTGAACTGCCTTCTTGAACTGCTGCAGTCCTTGGGGGGTAGGTACACCCACAGTGCTGTTAGGAAGGGAGTTCTAGGAATTTGACCCAACAACAGTGAAGGAATGGCGATATAGTTCCAAGTCAGGATGGTGTGTGGCTTGAAGGGGAACTTGCAGGTGGTTGTCTTCCCATGCATCTACTGCCCTTGTCCTTCTAAATGGTAGAGGTCGTGGGTATGGAAGGTGCTGTCGAAGGAGCGTTGGTGAATTGCTGCAGTGCATCCTGTAGATGGTACACACTGCTGCCACTGTGTGTCAGTGGTGGAGGGAGTGAATGTTGAAGGTGGTGGATAGGGTTCCAATCAAGCTTTGTCCTGGATGATGTTGAGCTTCCTAAGTGTTTTTGGAACTGCACCCATCCAGACAAGTGGAGAGTATTCCATCATACTCCTGACTTGTACCTTGTAGATGGTGGACAGGCATTAGGGAGACAGGAGGCAAGTTACTCGCCGCAGAATTCGCAGCCTCTGACCTGCTCTTGTAGCCACGGCATTTATATGGCTCGACTACACTTCTTCACACCCTGCCTCCTGTAAGGACTCCATTTCACTCTCCCAGTTTCTCTGTCTCCGACGCATCTGCTCTGATGATGCAACCTTCCATGACAGCGCTTCTGATATGTCTTCCTTTTCCCTCAACTGAGGATTCCTCCCGACTGTGGTTGACAGGGCCCTCAACTGTGTCCGTCTCATTACCTGCACCTCTACCCTCACCTCTTCCCCTCCCTCCCAGAACCGTGACAGAGTTCCCCTTGTCCTCACTTTCCACCCCACCAGCCTCCACATCCAAAGGATCATCCTCCGCCATTTTCGCCACCTCCAGCATGATGCCACTACCAAACACATCTTCCCTTCCCATCCCCTGTCATCATTCCGAAAAGATCGTTTCCTCCGCAACACCCTGGTCCACTCCTCCATTACCCCCACCAACTCATCCCCTTCCCACGGCACCTTCCCCTGCCTATTTACCTCCTCTCTCCTCACTATCCATGGCCCCAAACACTCCTTTCAGGTGAAACAGCGATTTAGTTGTACTTTCAATGTAGTATACTGTTTTTGTTGCTCACAATGTGGTCTCCTCTCCATTGGTGAGACCAAACGCAGACTGGGTGACCACTTTGTGGAACACCTCCACTCAGTCCGCAAGCATGACTCCGAGCTTCCGATTGCTGGCCATTTCAACACTCCCCCCTGCTCTCATGCCCACATCTCTGTCCTGGGATTGCTGCAGTATTCCAGTGAACATCAACGCAAGCTCGAGGAACAGCACCTCATTTAGCGATTTGGCACGCGACAGCCTGCCGGACTGAACATTGAGTTCAATAATTTCAGACAGGCCCCCCTTTTTATTTTTATTTTTAGTTATTTTTTCTTTTTTTGTGTTTATTTTGTTTTAGTTTGTTTAGTTTGTTTCTGCTGTGCCTACCCACTGTTTTTTTCATGTTTGTGCTTGGGGCCAGGCTGTTCAGTTTTCTGTCAATTAACACCCTCTCTGTGCTAACGTTTTGTCTTTCACCACATCATTAACATACCATTTGCCTTTACTCCATGACCTTCTGGTCAGTTACACTCTGTGACCTTGTCCTATCAACACCTTCTCTTTTGTTATCTCTTGTCCCACCCCCGCTTTACTTGTTTAAAACCTATTACATTTCTAATATTTCCCAGTTCTGCTGAAGGGTCACTGACCTGAAACGTTAACTCTGCTTCTCTCTCCACAGATGCTGCCAGACCTACTGAGTAAATCCAGCATTTCTTGTTTTTATTTCAGATTTCCAACATCTACAGTATTTTGCTTTTATATTATCTATGTGGCTGGTCCAGTTCAATTTCTGGTCAATGGTGACCCCCAGGATGTTGATAGTGGGGGATTCAGCGATGGTAATGCCATTGAACATCAAGGGGAGATGGTTAGATTCCCACTTGTTTGAGATGGTCATTGCCTGGCACTTGTGTGGCAAGAATGTTACTTGCCACTTATCAGGCCAAGCCTGAATGTTGTCCAGGTCTTGCTGCATGTGGACATGGGCTGTTTCATTATCTGAGGAGTTGTGAATGGTGCTGAACATTGTGCATCAGCAAATATCCCCACTTCTGATCTTATGATGGAGGGAAGGTCATTGATGAAGCAGCTGAAGATGGTTGGGCCAAGGACACTACCCTGAGGAACTCCTGGAGTGATGTCCTGGAGCTCAGATGATTGACCTCCAACAACCACAATCATCTTCCTTTGTGCTAGGTATGACTCAAACCAGCAGAGAGTTTTTCCCCTGATTCCCATTGACTCCAGTTTTTCTGGAGCTCCTTGATGCCATACTCGGTCAAATGCTGTCTTGATGTCAAGGACAGTCATGCTCACCTCACCTCTGGAGTTCAGCTCTTTTGTCCATGTTTGGACCAAGGCTGTAATAAGGTCAAAGAACAAACAAAGAACAAAGAAAATTACAGCACAGGAACAGGCCCTTCGGCCCTCCAAGCCTGCGCCGATCCAGATCCTCTATCTAAACATGTCGCCTATTTTCTTAGGGTCTGTATCTCTTTGCTTCCTGCCCATTCATGTATCTGTCTAGATACATCTTAAAAGACGCTATCGTGCCCGCGTCTACCACCTCCGCTGGCAACGCGTTCCAGGCACCCACCACCCTCTGCGTAAAGAACTTTCCACGCATATTCCCCCTAAACTTTTCCCCTCTCACTTTGAACTCGTGACCCCTAGTAATTGAATCCCCCACTCTGGGAAAAAGCTTCTTGCTATCCACCCTGTCTATACCTCTCATGATTTTGTACACCTCAATCAGGTCCCCCCTCAACCTCCGTCTTTCTAATGAAAATAATACTATTCTACTCAACCTCTCTTCATAGCTAGCGCCCTCCATACCAGGCAACATCCTGGTGAACCTCCTCTGCACCCTCTCCAAAGCATCTACATCCTTTTGGTAATGTGGCGACCAGAACTGCACGCAGTATTCCAAATGTGGCCGAACCAAAGTCTTATACAACTGTAACATGACCTGCCAACCCTTGTACTCAATACCCCGTCCGATGAAGGAAAGCATGCCGTATGCCTTCTTGACCACTCTTTTGACCTGCGTTGCCACCTTCAGGGAACAATGGACCTGAACACCCAAGTGTGGGTGCAGTAGGTTTCCTTGCCCATGATGCCATGAGACCCTAACAGAGTCAATGCTGAGTGCTCCCAGGGCAACTCCCTTCTGACTATATACCACCAGTGGGTCTGTCCTGCCCGTAGGACAGGACAAACCCAGGGATGGTGATGGGGATGTCTGGGAAATTGTCTGCAAGGTATGATTCTGTGAGTATGACTGTGTCAGGCTGTTGCTAGACTAGTCTGTGGGTCAGCTCTCCCAATTTTGGCACAAGCCCCCAGATGTTTGTATGGAGGACTTTGCAGGGTCAACAGAGGCCGGGTTTGCCATTGTCGCTTCCAGTGCCTAGGTTGATGCCGGGTGGTCCATCCGGTTTCATTCCTCTTAGACTTCATAGCAGTTTGATGCAACTAGCTTGCTGGGCCATTTCAGAGGGCAGTTAAGAGTCAACCACAATGCTGTGGGTCTGGAGTCATATGTCGGCCAGACCAGGTCAGGACGGCAAATTTTCCTTCCCTAAATGACATTAGTGAACCAGATGTTTTGACATTGGTTCCATGGCCATCACTGGACTATTTTGTAATTCCAGATTTATTAATTGAATTCAAATTCCACCATCTGCCATGGTGGGATTCGAATCCATGTTGCCAGAGCATTAGCCTGGGCTCTGGGTTGGTAATCTAGTGACATTATCACTACGCTACTGCCTCCCCTTCAACTAATGTTAGTGAGATTCCACTAAGAAGCATTTTACTGATTGAAAGCTAATTTAAATGCTGCTTGCTCTCTGATAAATTAGTTTGATTCCCGATGAATGCTAAGTAAACTAATGGCAGTCACAGTTGAGGCACAACAAATTGGCCTCAGCACCTCTCTGCTAGGAAAGGAATAAATTACCTGGATTCCTGTTTCTGATTATTATGCATGGTCCTCGCTGGAAGTTGCACACATGCTGGGCTGGATTTTATCAAGCCCACCATGTTGGGCTCCGTGGTGGCGGGGTGGTGGGGGGGGCGGTGGGGTTGCGCCAGAAGATGTTTCCAGCACTGGCCCACCACAGAGGCCGCACTTGGAGGGCCCGATCCGATCCTCCCGGCGGCACAGCGAGGTCTGTGACACCCCCACACCCCCATCACCTCCCGCCCGCTGGGCAACGGGACCTGGATTTAGATATTTAAATTTTTGAGATGAATAAATTTAAATCAACTTAACTTGAATCTTCAATTCCCCGTCTGGGGAAAGTAGGTGTGACACTGGTGGGGAGTGGGGAGAGCGAAGATTTTTACCGTGTGGGGGGTGGGTACAGGGTCAAATAAGCGTCATTAGTATAGGTGATGGTGGGAACGGGTGCACTTTCAACTTTGTGCAGTCTTGGGGTGGGGGGGGGGCGGATGGGGTTAGTGGGTGGGGTGGAAAGGTCGGAATTCAAAGGTAGGTGTTTTGGGGCGGGGGGGGGGGAAGGCAAATACTTACTGCAATTTTTATTAGGGGGTAGGAAAGGGGCATTACAATTTTATTTTGTAAATTTTGGTGGGGTGGGGTTCACTGTAAAAATTCAAATTTGCCAGCAGGGCTGGCTGCCCTTTAAAAAAGGTGCCAGCGCCTGCGCACAGGCAGCTGATAGCATTGCCAGCGATGGATGGCCTGCCCCCTGCATGCGATTCGGGTGGTGGGGGAGGCAGACCGCCCCGGCTATTTCAATGATCTGCTGCACGGGAGATCACAGCGACTCTTCGGCGTGTGGCCCGCATGTGTGGGCCGCCATTTGTTGAGCTCACCACTGGGAGCGACGGCGGGCTCTTAAAATCTATCCCATTGAGTGAGGAAAAGATCAACTTTGGCTCAGGGCCTCAAATTCCAGGAGTTAGGGAGAAAGAGAGACTTGCACTTTTAACAGCCTCAGGATGTTTCAAGGTACTTTACAGCCAATGAACTACTCTTGGAAGTGTAGTCACTGTTATAATATAGGAAATGCAGAAGCCAACTTGCGCACATCGAGCTTCCACAAACAACAATGAGTTCATGACCAGGTCAACTGTTTTATGTGTTGGTTGAGAGATAAATATTGAGCAGGATATTGGGAGAACTCCACTGCTCATCTTCAAATAGTGCCATGGGATCTTTTATGTCCACCTGAGAGGGCAGATGGGGCCCTGGTTTAACGTCTCATCCAAATGACGGATGGTGGTGGGAATAGGAAAGGAGGTACAATCTCCCTGGGGGTGTGGGGAGTACCACAATTTGGAGTGCAATCTGGATTCGCTCACCTTCTACCTCGCGTAAGATACACCGCAAATTGCTCTCGGGATTGGGCACTCCTTCGTGCCCCTCCCCTAACTCCGCTGTGCACGTCTGCCGCCAGGGTTGGATGGGGGTGTTTCTGGACTAATTCTACCCAGAAAGAAAGCAATAGTTTCAGCAGATCTCAAGCGAGTGGATTACTGTCCAGAGGTTCCCTGAGGGAATTAAAACATTTTTTCTAACATTTAACCCTAGTCCCAACAAGGGCCTCAGGCTTCTCCTCAGATTTGCATTCCAATCATCTGACTCCTGACCCAAGCAGGCACCTCTTGTTGCGCCTCTTCGGGTGCGAGGTGCTCATCCCACGTATGCACATGGCCCCATTCCTGTGATTTGGAGTGTCGTGGATGTAAGCCACACTTCCGGCAGTGGAACAGGGGCCTTATTGTCTAGGCGCACGCACAAGAATACTCCCAGTGACGATGGAATTTCACTGTGGTAAGAGGTAGTGAATTCCAGGAGAGGAGGGAAGAAAACTGGAAGTGACATAAAAAATATAATTTTAAAAATTGTTGCAATTTTATGCAAGCCAACATGAATGGAAGAAGGAAAAGCGTATGCCCCCTTATTAAAACTACTTCTCTAAATTGTGTAACTACTAAAAAAGCAGAAAGTCAGAGCTCATTGAAAGTGTGAGAACTGGTGTGTTAAGCGAGTTTGCTGTTTTCAGCGTGCTAACTGACCTGAGAGTAATGTTGGGGATCAGCCATTCAATGGGCTACTTGGCTACTTAAACTGATTACTTCTGATTGGATAGAAATTCCACACAAGTAGACTGTAGGAGCCTTTGTATTTGTGGCTCTGATTAACTGGAACAGGTAGAGGCTGGTTCATTCCACACAGGGTGGATATTCAGTTGGTTGCAGGTGAATGCTTCATCGTGAAGTAACTTGGGTCAGGGATCAGTGGTCAAGGTTGTTCTGAATTTTTAAGAACGTTAAATAAGTGGACCACTTTCACACATTAAAAATACAGGACACGAGGCTATGTCTTTCTGTTCTAGAATTGCCACACATTTCTAGATGCAGTAGAGTGACATGTCTGTGCCTGGTTATGTTTCTTCACTCCTGTTCTGAAGGCACAGTGTCATTTTCAATGATCCCTTCTGCTTTCCATGAAGACACCCACAAGGCCATCCATCATGGGGTAGCCTCCTAGATTGGGTGCTCCCATTGAGGAGCGGTGTTCAAAGGGAGCACTGGCCAGGATATATTCAGTCGATTTAAATTAACGGATAGACAATCGGAGGAGTGAGCCAATCATTTCATAACCAGTGCTCCCTGCCAGGGCCACTCCTTGCTGGGGAACCCAGTCAGTCTTCCTTGATTGTTGGAAGATAATTTGCCTTCACAGTCAACCCTAATCTTGCCCTTGCCCTTGCCCAACATCAACAGATGCTCACTTTGCAATGGGCATCACAGGGTATTGATTAGAAATCAGTCAGGGATCCCCCCGCTGAGCACTATTCAGAGGCACATGCTGCAGAATGTACATTGGTAGCTATCTGGTGAGGATAGAATTAACTGTGTCATAGAATCATTTACTGCACAGAAGGAGGCCATTTGGCCCATTGAGTTCATGCTGGGCTCTCCATGGAGTTATCTAGTCAGTCCCACTTCCCTGCTCAATCCCCATAGCCTTGCAAGTTTATTTTCATCAAGTGGCTATCCAGTTTCCCCTTGAAGTCATTGATTGTCTCTGCTTCCACCACCCTTGTGGGCAGCGAGTTCCAGGTCATTACTACCCACTGTGTAAAAAAAATTCTTCCTCATATTCCCCCAAAATCTCTTGCCCAAAACCTTCAATCTGTGTCCCCAGTCTTGTACCATTAGTTAATGGGAACAGTTATTCCTTTTCTAACATATCTAAGCCTGTCATAATCTTGTATACTTCTGTTTAATCTCCCCTCAATCTCCTTTGCTCTAAGGAGAACAACCTCAGCTTTTCCAAACTAATCTTGGAACTAAAATCCCCCATCCCTGGAACCATTCTGGTAAATCTCCTTTGCACCCTCTCAAGGACTCTCACATCCTTCCCAAAGTGCGGTGACCAGAACTGGACACAGTACTCCACTTGGGGACCTACCCAGAGCTTTATAAAGATTCAGCATAAGTTCCTTGCTTTTGTACTCAATGCCTCTGTTTATGAAGCCCAAGATCCATATGCTTTACTAGCCATTTTCTCAACATGTCGTGCCTCCTTCAAAGATTTATGGACATACACCCCCAGGTCCCTCTGTTCCTGTAACTCTTTATAACTGTACCATTAAGTATATATTGCCTCTCCCTATTCCTTCTGCCAAAAGGCATCACCTCACACTTGTCAGTATTAAATTCCATCTGGCACTTCTCTGCCCATTCTGCTAGCCTATCTATGTCCTGTTGCAGGAGGTTCACATTTTCCTCACTGTTTGCCACACCTCCAAGTTTGGTGTCATCAGCAAGTACTGTGATTCTACTCTGTATTCCAAGATCCAAGTCATTTATATATAGCAAAAATAGCAGCAGTCCCATCACTGACCCTTGGGGAACACAACTGTTTGCCATCTTCCAGTCTGAAAAACAGCCATTTACGACAACTGTAATGGTCCTCCTGCTGATTTGTCTGTTGACACTCAGCCTCTAGACTCACACGTAAAGAATGGTGACTGAGTCGCTTCTTCCAGCAGCTGTGGAGTTGTATCACAGAATAAGTTAGCACTATTGGGAAAATAATGGGATGCAAACTGCATACACAGATGGAAGGCAGCACGTAGGTGGAATGCTTCTGAATTTGATTGAAAGTTGACTGAATCAGAGGAAGCAAGGTCAAGTAAATGCCAATGGAGATGGATCAACATGGAAGGAAGTAACTAGCAGGGTTTCTCACAGATCGGTGCTGACGCTGTTGCTGTTTACAGCATTACGAAAATGATTTGGAGTGGGGACAAAACCAAAACAGTCCTGCGTTTGCAAATGACAGCAAACCGGAAGGGACTATAAACATCTGTGAGCAGGCTGATCAAATACAGAAGGACATTTTTTTTTTATTCATTCATTCATGGGATGTGGGCAACGCTGGCCAGGCCAGCATTTATTGCCCATTCCTAATTGCCCTTGAGAAGGTGGTGGTGAGCTGCCTTCTTGAACCGCTGCAGTCCATTTGGGGCAGGCATAACCAGAGTGCTGTTTTGAAAGGGAGTTCCAGGATTTTGACCCAGCGACAGTGAAGGAATGGTGATATAGTTCCAAGTCAGGATGGTGTGTGACTTGGAGGGGAACTTGCAGGTGGTGGTGTTCCCATGCATTTGCTGCCCTTGTCCTTCTAGTTGGTAGAGGTCACAGGTTTGGAAGGTGGTCAGGTTGGGGAGCTTGGCTGCAGTTATTATTTACTGTGGGCAAATACAAAGTTGGATTGGATAATACAATTTGGCTTAAATTGCCACTGTTTATTGTTCTGCAGGACATGACATGGGGGAAGGATTTGGGGATCCCGTGGATAATTCGCATGGTGTGCTACAGCAATAAAGGGAGCTGATAGGATCTTGGGCTGTATCACTGCAGGAATAAATCTCTGACTTTACACACATTGCTGTCCTGATCCTACTGGGATACTGTACAATTCTGGTCACCGCATCATGAGAGTAATTCAGGCATTGGAGTGGGTGTAGCAAAGGTCAAGTAAATTGTTAGCTGGATGAAGTGCCTGAGTTACCAGAGTCCACAGAAGTTGGGAATGTTCACACTTGAGAAGAGAGGTGATCATATAGAGGCACTGAGGATCCTGAATGATGCAGACCAGTTGGGCTGTATTTTAGTTCAGGGGTTGGGACCCTGACATCGGGTGCATTTCCCAGTCCCAACCTGACATTGCATCGTCGCCTGATGCCCGACGTGATTTTTTTTATGAGCTGGCCAGTTGGTGTCCAGGGAGCGCGCTCGCTGTCCAATTAAGGATGGTGGCTGGGCCCCCGAGGTTGGAGAGCCAACAGGAGGCCCTCAAGACCTGGTAGATTGGCAGCCCCACTGTCCGACCTGGGAGCTGCCAATGTATGTAGGAGAAAGAGACAACCTCAAGACCAAGGCTAACTCTGAAGACTTTTTAGAAAGATGAAATTAACACTGGCCACAGGTATCAGGCTGCTACTGTGGAGGGGGGAGCCCATCCAGTGGGCAGTCTGTGGCCGCCACAGCTGTAACCATCTTGCAATCACAGCCACGGGTGTGGGGCGGGGGGAGAGTGGTGGAGTCAAAAATGGTTGATGGAGCGCTGGCCTCCTTGGTCTGCCACCAGGAGACCGCCTCCATCTCTGGGCCGTGTTTCAGCCTCAGCAGCGTCCCACATGCAGACTGGAAAATCCCAGTCGGCATCAGCAGAGTGGCTTAATAAGCCCTTAATGATGCCTAATTGGCTACTTGTCCCTTGTGGATGGGTAGCTGTTTTCCTACCATCACTGGTGTAGGAGGGAGGGCATCGGATTTTTGAGGCATTGGGACTGGTTCTGGGGCAGGTGGGACCTATACAAGTCCACAGGATGCATCTTAGCAGGGCTGGGACTAAGATCTTCACGGAGATTTGCTAGTGCTGTTGAGGAGGGATTAAACTAGATTGTCAGGGGATGGAAAGCTGAGGGAGCTCAGATTGGAGGGAAGCAAAATTGGTAACTTGTCAGGGGTGTGGGAACCAGGAGGAAATATCAGAAAGGAATACCAAGGTGCATAGAATACTGGGGGAGATAGATGGCACTAGAGTAGGGAATAGTAAGTTATTAGGTGGCATCAGAGTAGGGGAGAAAGTAATAATTTCTAAAACAGGGTTAATATGCATGTACGTGAATGCACGGTGTGGTTAATAAGACTGATGAGGTACAGGCACAGGTTGTCATGCGGAAATATGATGTTGTGGCTATAACAGAGACCTGGCTCAAAGAAGGGCAGGACTGGGTGTTAAATATTCCAGGATACAAGGTGTTCAGGAAAGATAGGAAAGGGCAAAAAGGGGGAGGGGTGGCGGTATTGATTAAGGAGAGCATTGCAGTGCTGGAGAAAAAGGATGTCCCAGAGGGGTCGAGGACAGAATCAATTTGGCAAGAGCTAAGGAACAAAAAGGGTGCGGTTGCATTGCTCGGTGTTGTCTATAGGCCACCAGCTAGTGGGAAGGACGTGGAGCAACAAATTTGCAAGGAAAGTACAGAGAGGTGCAAAAATTATAGGGTAGTTATAATGGGGGACTTGAATTATCCATAGACTGGGATAATAGTAATGTAAAAGCAGTGAGGGGCAAGAGTTCCTAGAGTGTGTTCAGGAAAATTTTCTACAACAGTATATTTCTAGTCTAACGAGAAAGGAGGCACTGCTGGACCGGGTTCTTGGGAATGAGGTGGGCCAAGTGAATCAAATATCAGACGGAGATCATTTCAGGAACAGTGATCATTGTATCATAAGGTTTAGGCTGACTATGGAAAAGGACAAAGAACAATCCACAGTCATAATAATTAACTGGGGTAGGCCAACTTAAATGGGGTAAGAATGGAGCTTGGGCAAGTAAATTGGAGTCAAAGGCTGACAAGAAAAATGGTAGCTGAACAATGGGCTACCTTCAAAGAGGAGATAATTCGGGCACAATCAAGGTATGCTCCCTCAAAGGGGAAAAGTAGGGCAAACAAATCCAGAGCTCCCTGAATGACAAAAGAGGTAGAGATTAAGATAAAAAAGAAAAAGTGTGCTTATGACCGATGCCAGGTAGAAAATACGAGTGAGAACCAGACTGAATATAGAAGGTCCAGAGGGTAAGTGAAAAAGCACATAACAGCAGCAAAGAGAGAGCATAAAAAGAGACTGGCAGCTAACATTAAAGGAAATTCCAAAGTTTTCTATAGACATTTAAATCGTAAAAGGGTGGTAAAAGGAGGAGTGGGGCCAGTTAAGGACCATAAAGAAGATTTACGCATGGAGACAGAGGGCATAGCTGAGGTATTAAATGAATACTTCGCATCTGTCTTTACCAAGGAAGAAGATGCAAACCAGGCAATATTGAAAGAGGAGGTAATTCAGACACTATAAGGGTTTAAAATTGATAAAGAGGATGTATTAGATAGGCAGTCTGTACTTAAAGTGAATAAAGCACCAGGACCGGATGAGATGCATCCAAGGATACTGAGGGAAGTGAGGGTAGAAATCACGGAGGCACTGGCTATAATTTTTCTGTCTTCCTTAGACTCGATGGTGGTGCCAGAGGCCTGGAGAACTGCAAACGTTACACCATTGTTCAAAAAAGGATATAAAGATAAGCCCAGCAACTACAGGCCAGTCAGTTTGACTTCGGTGGTGGGAAAACTTCTAAAAAGAATAATTCAGGACAAAGTTAATAGTCACATGGACAAATGCGGATTAATTTAGGAAAGTCAGCATGGATTTCATAAGGGAAAATCATGTTTAACTAACCAGCTGTAGTTTTTTGAGGAGGTAACAGACAGGGTTGGGGGCAATGCTGTTGATGTGGTGTGCATGGACTTTCAAAAGGCATTTGATACAATGCCACACAACAGACTTATGGGCAAGGTTATAGCTCATGGAATAAAAGGGACGGTAGCAACTTGGATATGGATTTGGCTGAGTGACAGGGAACAAAGGCCGGAATTTTACGCCACCCCAACGAACCGGATGGTGGTTGGGGGGGGGGAGGGGTGGGAAGGAGCTGTTGGGGGGATGGTGTAAAATGGAGTGGGAGGCTCCAGGAGGCTTTCCCGACCCGCTCCCGCCTCCGCCCCCATTTACTTAGGGCTGGGTGGGGGGCAAGAAATGGCCCACCTGCCCCAGGCCAATCAAGGCCCTTAAGTGGCCACTTAAGGGCCTTCGCCCTCCTCCACGCGGATTTTACGTGAGGCATGTGGGCGTCCTGGAGCTGGGAAAAGCCGCCTGGGAAAAGGAGGCGCCTTCCGATCGTCTCAGGGTGGGGGGCCCTGCTTATCGGGCACAGGGTGCCTGATGAAGGGCTGCCCCCATTACCCCAACTATCCCCAAGACCCAACACGCCCACTTCCCTCCAAATGACCACATTTGCCTCTCCGGGGCCTGACCGATTACCCCCGGCGAGATAACCAAAACTTATCTGGACTCCCGGCTCCATGTCTTCCTCTGCGGTCGGCTGGACTGCAATCCCAGCTGTGGCCACCACTCCCGCTGGGACTGCGGGACTTCCTCTCTCAAGCGGGTGGAAGTCCCGCCTCGGAACAGTTAAAGCCTGGGGACCCATAAAATGCGGGTTGGATCCCCAGGCAAGGCAGAAGCGGGTTCGCCACCGATTTTTCAGTTGGTGGCCGGCTCCCGTCCGCCCAACGTGAAATCCGGGCGAAAGAGTAGTGGTTAATGGATGGTTTTCGGGCTTGAGGAACATTTGTAGTGGAGTTTCCCAGGGGTCAGTGTTGCGATCCTTGCTTTTCCTGATATATATTAATGACCTAGACCTTGGTGTATAGGGCACAGTTTCAAAGTTTGCGGATGATATAAAACTTGGAAGCATTGTGAGCTGTGAGGAGTATAGTGTAAAACTTCAAAAGGACATAGACAAGTTAGTGGAATGGGCAGACAGGTGTCAGATGAAGTTAAATGCAGAGAAGTGCGAAGTGATTCATTTTGGTGGGAATAACATGGAGAGACAATATAGAATAAAGGCTACAATTCTGAAGGAGGTGCAGGAACAGAGGGACCCGGATGCCTAAATCATTGAAGGTGGCAGGACAGGTTGAGAGAGCAGTTAATAAAGCATACAGTAACCCAGGCTTTATTAAGAGGGGCATAGAGTACAAGAGCCAAGGAAGTTATGTTGAACTTGTATAAGACACTAGTTTGGCCTCAGCTGGAGTATTGCATCCAGTTCTGGGTGCCACACTTTAGGAAAGACGTGAGGGCATTGGAGAGAGTACACAAGATTCTGAGAACGGTTCCAGGGATGAGGAGCTTCAATAATGAAGATAGATTAGAGAAGTTGGGACTGTTTTCCTTGGAGAAGAGAGGTGATTTGATAGAGGTACTCAAAATCATGAGGGATCTGGGCATTGTATATAGGGGGAAACTGTTCCCACTCGTGAAAGGATCGAGAACAAGAGGGCGCAGATTTAAAGTATTTGGTAAGAGAAGCAAATGTGACATGAGGAAAAACTTTTTCACGTCGCGAGTGGTTAAGGTCTGAAATGCACTGCCTGAGAGTGTGATGGAGGCAGGGTCAATTGAAGCATTCAAAATAGAATTAGACTCCTATATGAAAAGGAAGAATGTGCAGTTACGGGAAGAAGGCGGGGAAATGGAACTGAGTGAATTGCTCTTTCTTAGAGCCGGTGCAGACTCGATGGGCCGAATAGCCTCCTTCTGCACTGTAACAATTTTGTGATTCTGATTTAGCAGAACCAAAGCCTCCATTCGTGTCAGCTATAATGGCCGAATGTGGAATGAGTTGGAAGCAATCTCAAGCCAATTTTTAGTGAGTATGGGCCTTCACTGCAAAATTACTCAGACCTTGGTGCTGGCTGACACTAAATTGTTCATCTGCCTCAGAGAACCCACCAAAGGAGTTTATTTTGAGAATTGGAATTAATTCTGATTCTGTTTTGAAGTCATTCTTTACTTAAGTGACTGAAGTATTTGGCATTACCTTGTCGGTCCTTTCAGCTTTTATTGTGTCTTCACTCAGCTTTTGTAATGACAGCTTAAGTTGTACAGACTGCGGAAGAGGAGACTTCTAAATGGTAGATTAAAGGTTTTTCTCAATTATGATAATATCATGAAAGGCCCCTCTGTATTGTGAGACGAGGCAAACCCAGTATTGTCACTGTGCGTGTACATACCCTTTCATCTTTAATTAATTCAAATGTTGATGTTTCGCAGAATCAAAAACAAGTCTGTCATGTGGGATTGCATTTGGTTGGGATGAGGGAAGTGGGGGTGAAAAATATCCCCCGCATTTATTGAGGAAAAAGTGGCAAAAGGCAATGAAAACAGCACAGGCAAGGAGGACTAAGAGATAGTTTGTGACATATTAGGAGGGAAGTTGTTTTTCTGCCCCCAAATTTCACCCTGTTCTTGTTTTTGACCATGAAGAACTCCTTCCCTCCCTTCACTTTACCTTTCCTCCACAATTTGCAGGGCTGTTAAAACTGTAGCTTGGTGGCACTTAACTACAGCTTCTTGATTATGCGCGTTTCCCTCCTATTCTTTTCAAAATTGGTGATGCCTCTCAATTTAGACAAAAGAAGATGCACATCAGGGCATCACTGCAAGAGGCCTACGGATGAGGACATCTTCACTAGAGATTGGGTGTTGTACAAGATGAAGAAAAGCCATGAATGGGCAAGAGATAGGATGATTTTGTTGTAACCCTTGATAACTGGATAAGCAATTGGACAAAAATTGATTACACGTGCTTTCAAATTGTTGCCCAAATCCAATGAGTGCAAAAATGTAAACAGTACAATAGTTGTAATGCAACAACACAGAGCCTCGACCTGGCATTGTGATATTAAGGAGACAACAGCACAAACTGAAGTGATTCACCCTGGTAATAATCAGATTGTGTCATTTGTGGATTCCAGCCTTTGCCATTTTCTTTCAGGAGGAAGTGCAGCCATCCCCTTTTGATGATCGATGAGATAAAATTGTTTAGTCTAGGGAGATCATTCCTGTATGTACAGCAGGGGAACTCTTGCAGCTGCCATTTGTGAGTTATGTAACAGGGCATGTATGTTTATCGACAGAGTGATAACATTTTTTTAAGAAAAGACGCTGATTAGCCAAACAGGAAAATCTTAAATAGCCCGCCGATGAGCCCTGCAAGGCTTCTTGATGTAAACCACTTGCATTTTTGCATCTCTGCCATATTAATCTTAATTACATTAAGCATCTCCCAATGTTCCAGTAATGGACAGGGAAGAACTTGCGTGTGTGTGTTATATGGTAGGATGTAGCCTTGTTCTCACAGTTTGCCTGGACTGTAAGTTCCTGCTCTCGGCTGTGTCATTGTGCGACCTCCACTGACGGTTGGCGAGGGTTGGGCTGACATTTGTTCTTGGGTTTCTCATTCTTTTCTTTATTTTCGCCCTCGCCTCAGTTTGCAGCTTTGATCCAGTTCTCCTGAAGAGGCTGACTTAACTGGGGCACAGTTACTGACTTTCCTCCAGCAACTCGCCCACGTGGCTATTCATTTGTGTATTAGACTGTGAATGTCAGCCACTATTTGCCCACGAAGGGCACCATAATTGGGTCTGACTATCACCTGATGCTCACACACACATTTTTCAGCTTGGGCCACTAGAGAACAACCAGACATGGAATCTCTCGCTGTATTTCCCCTCCTGCCTAAGCCCAATATTAGCTGGAGTATCAGCACTCTAGCTCAGGTTAGCTATCTCATCAAAGCCTATCTTGCTCATGAAATAACCCATATGGCAAAGGGGTCCTTTAACAAATGTTAGGCTGTTAAGTTACACATTTAAGGGGTGGATGCCTAAAACACGGTCCCTATGAATTTGTCACCGCCTGTGCAGATTGGACCGTCCCGCTGGTCTGCTTTGCACCTATTTTATGCCCTATAAAATGGGCGCAACACATACAAATTTCTACCCCATTAATTAGTCTGATACATCAATGCATTATAGCGGGAGTGTTGCATTGCTACAGGTGTTTTTCAGATGAGACGTCAAACTGAGACCGTGTTCCAGTGATTCAGGTAGGTATAAAAGATGCCATGGTACCATTCAAAGATGAAAATGGGGTTTTCCTGGGATCTTGGACGACATTCTTCCCTCAACCAACAGCACTAAAATAAATTGGTTGTTTATCACCAGTTAAAATGAAAGTACGCAATATTAAAGGGAATATGGGAGTATGGTTAGGAGGTTCATTTGTTGCTGAGGGTTGTTGGAGGTCTGCATCAATTGGCGCATCACCAAAATCCGCAACAACAGCAACTTCTATTTATATAGCGCTTTCAATGTAATAAAATGTCCCAAGTCACTGCACAGGAGCGTTATAAAACAAAGTATGACACCGAGTCACAAAAGGAGATATGAGGTCAAATGACCAAAAGCTTGGTCACAGAGGTAGGTTTTAAGTAGTGTCTTAAAGGAGGAATGCAAGGTGGAGATATGTAGGGAAGGTATTCTAGAGCTTGGGGCTCAGGCAACTGAAGGCACAGCCACAAATGGTGGAGCGATTAAAATCTGATGCACAAGAGGCCAGAATTAGAAGAATGCAGATATCTTGGAGGGTTGTAGGGCTGGAAGAGTTTACAGAGATAGGGAGGGGCAAGACCATGGAGAGATTTGAAAACAAGGATGAGAATTTTAAAATCAAGACGTTGCTTCCCCGGGAGCCAATGTATGTCAGCGAGCACAGGGTGATAGGTGAACGGGACTTAGTGCAAATTAAGACACAGGCAGCAGAGTTTTGGATGACCTCAAGTTCACAGAGAGTAGAATGTGAGATACTAGCTGGGAGTGCGTTGGAATAGTCACGTCTAAAGGTAACAAAGGCTTGAATGAGGGTTTCAGCAGCAGATCAGCTGAGACAGAGGCAAAGACGGACAATTTTACAGAGGTGGAAATAGGCGGTATAGTGCTGCATGAATATGAGGTCGGAAGCTCATCTCAGGGTCAAATGTGACATCAAGGTTGTGCAATGAGATAAGATTAATTAATGACCTTATAGTGAAGGTGCTCCTAGGTAGCAGTGATCATACTATGAATGAATTTTACATTCAGTTTGAGGGAGAGAAGAGTGGGTCAAAGACTAGTATTTTAAACTTAAATAAGGGCAGTTATGAGGGCATGAAAGCAGATCTGGCTAAAGTGACTTGGCAAATTAAGTTAAGAAAAAGGTTAATAGAGTTGCAGTGACAGAATAGATACATTCCAACAAGAAAGAAAAATTCCAATGGGAGGATCCACCATCCGTGGTTAACTAAAAAAGTTGAATTTAGTATTAAACTTAAAGAAAAGAATATAATTGCGCAAAGATGAGTGGCAGATCAGAAGTTTGGACAAAATATAAAAAACAGTAAAGAATGACTAGAAGATTAATAAGGAGGGAAAAATTAGAGCACGAGAGAAAGCTAGCTAGAAATATAAAAACAGATAGTAAGAGTTTCTATAGATAATTTTAAAAATGAGTGAACAAAGTGAGCATTGTTCCTATGTAAAGTGAGTCCGCGGAATTAGTAATGGAAAATAAGGAGATGGCAGATGAACTGAACAGATATTTTGCATCAGTCTTCACTATAGAGGATACAAGTAACATCCCAGAAATAGCTGTAAATCAGGAAATGGGAGGGAGGAACTCAAGAAAATTACAATCACCAGGGAAATGGTACTGAGAAAATTGTTGGAACTGTGGGCTGACAAGTCCCCGGGTCCTGATGGATTTCATCCTCGGGTCTTAAAAGAAGTGACTGGTGAGATAGTTGATGCGTTGGTTTTAATTTTCCTAAATTCCCTGGATTCAGGAAATGTTCCATTTGGAAAATAGCGAATGCAACTCCTTTATTCAAAAAGGGACGGAGACAGAAAGCAGGAAACTACAGGTCAGTTAGCTTAACATCTGTCTTAGGGAAAATGTTAGAAGCTATTATTAAAGATGTTAAGTATCATCACCTCATTCCATGACAATATGAAAGGCACAATTCAGCATAGCGGCGCCTCATCAGACCCCTTTCCTACCCTGAGTGGCATGAAACAGGGCTGTGTTCTCGCACCTACACTGTTTGGGATCTTCTCCCTGCTGCTCTCACATGCGTTCAAGTCTTCAGAAGAAGGAACTTTCCTCCACACAAGATCAGTTGGCAGGTTGTTCAACCTTGCCTGTCTTACAGCAAAGACCAAAGTCCTCATCAGGGAACTCCTCTTTGCTGACGATGCTGCATTAACATCCCACACAGAAGAGTATCTGCAGAGACTCATTGACAGGATTGTGGCTGCCTGCAACGAATTTGGCCTAACCATCAGCCTCAAGAAAACAAATATCATGGGACAGGACGTCAGAAATGCTCCATCCATCAATATCGGCGACCACGCTCTGGAAGTGGTTCAAGAATTCACCTACCTAGGCTCAATTATCACCAGTAACCTATCCCTCGATGCAGAAATCAACAAGCGCATGGGAAAGGCGTCCGCTGCTATGTCCAGACTGGCCAAGAGGGTGTGGGAAAATGGCGCACTGACACAGAACACAAAAGTCTGAGTGTTTCAAGCCTGTGTCCTCAGTCCCTTGCTCTACGACAGTGAGGCCTGGACAACGTATGTCAGCCAACAGTGACGTATCAACTCATTCCATCTTTGCTGCCTCCGGAGAAACCTTGGCATCGGGTGACAGGACCGTATCTTCAACACAGAAGTCCTCGAGGTGACCAACATCCCCAGCATATACACCCTACTGAGCCAGTGGCGCTTGAGATGACTTGGTAATGTGAGCCGCATGGAAGATGGCAGAATCCCCAAGAACGTATTGTACAGCGAGCTCATCACTGGTATCAGACCCACCGGCTGTTCATGTCTCCGCTTTAAGACGTCTGCAAACGGGACATGAAGTCCTGTGACATTGACCACAAGTCGTAGGAGTCAGTTGCCAGTGATCGCCAGAGCTGGTGGACAGCCATAAAGGTGGGGCTAAAGAGTGGTGAGTCGAAGAGACTTAGCAGTTGGCAGGAAAAAAGACAGAACTGCAAGGAGAGAGCCAACTGTGCAACAGCCCCGACAACCAATTTTATCTGAGCGCCTGTGGAAGTGTCAGTCACTCTAGAATTGGCCTTGATAGCCACTCCAGGCACTGCTCCGCAAACCACTGACCACCTCCAGGCGCTTACCCATTGTCTCTCGAGACAAGGAGGCCAAAGAAGAAGAAGCAGGGCACTTAGAAAAATTCAAGGTAATCAGGCAGAATCAACATGGTTTTGTGAAAGGGAAATCATGTCTAACCAATTTTTTGGAGTACTTTGAAGAAGTAACGTGTTGTGGATAATGGGGAACCGGAGGATGTACTGTACTTAGATTTCTAGAAGGCATTCGATAAGGTACCACATCAAAGGGTATTGCGGAAAATAAAAGCTCATGTTTTAGGGGGTAACATATTGGCATGGATAGAAGATTGGCCAGCTATCAGGAAACAGAGAGTGGGCATAAATGGTTCATTTTCTGGTTGGCAAGATGTAACTTGTAGTGTGCCACAGGGATGAGTGCTGGGGCCTCAACTTTTTACAATTTATCTAAATGACTTGGATGAAAGGACCGAAGCTTTGGTTTCTAAATTTGCTGATGACACAAAGATAGGTAGGAAAGTAAGTTGTGAAGAGGACATAAGGAAGCTACAAAGAGGTATAAATAGGATAAGTGGGTGGACAAAGATCTGACAAATGGAGTATAATGTGGGAAAATGTGAAGTTGTCCATTTTGGCAGCAAGAATAAAAAAGAAGCATATTAAGATTGCAGAGCTCTGAGATGCAGAGGGATTTGGGTGTCCTAGTGCATGAATTGCAAAAGATTAGTATGCAGGTACAGCAAGTAAGTAGGAAGGCTAATAGAATGTTATTGTTTATTGCAAGGGGAGTTGAATACAAAAGTAGGGAGGTTATGCTTCAGCTATACAGGGCATTGGTGAGACTCCATCTGGAGTACTTTGCACAGTATTGGTCTCCTTATTTAAGGAAGGATTTAAATGCGTTGGAAGCAGTTCAGAGAAAGTTTACTAGACTAACACCTGGAGTGGGTGGGTTGTCTTATGAGGAAAGGTTAGACAGGCTAGGCTTGTATCTACTGGAGTTTAGAAGAGTAAGAGACGACTTGATTGAAACATATAAGATCCTGAGGGGTCTTGAAAGGCTGGATGTGGAAAGGATGTTTCCTCTTGTGGGAAAATCTAGAACTAGGGGTCACTGTTTAAAAATCAGGGTTCGCCCAGTTAAGACAGAGATGAGGAGAAATATTTTCTCTCAGAGGGTCGAGAGTCTTTGGAATTCTCTTCCTCAAAAGGCGGTGGAAGCAGAGTTTTTGAATATTTTTAAGGCAGAGGTAGATAGATTCTTGATAAGCAAGGGGTGAAAGGTTATCGGGGGAAGGCGGGAATGTGGAGTTGAGGTTACAATCAGATCAGCTATGATCTTGTTGAATGGCAGAGCAGGCTCAAGGGGCCGAGTGGCTTACTCCTGCTCCTAATTCATATGTTCGTATATAAGGTAGCAAACAGACTGGCTTCATCTCAGACTATTGCGAGGGAGAGAAATGGAGTTGGTAGCTAAAGAATAGAGCTTGGAGCGGGGACCAAAGACAATTTGTCATGCAGGCCCCCACCTGCCAAGAATGAGGTACATTAATTTTGCCACACGGACATTAAATTTCAAATTGTTGCTGGGAAGAAGAGAAGACCTGTGACAAGGGATTGCCAGGCCCTTGGCTGGAAAGATATTTTCGCATATTAACAGACAGTGCTTGGAACAAAGGAGTTATCCCCTGCTCCAATACAATCCACAAATAGACGTGGTCAAAACCAATTAGTCACATGACTAACCTGCTTGGCTGTCTGGGTTTTTTTCTGAATTGTATAGTTTGATCTGAGAGTCTGCAGAAAGCTGTTTACTCCTGGATTGAAAAGCTCTCCCCTGTCTGCTCCCATCTCTTTCTCACAAGCCTCTAAATCCACTGCAGACACATGAACCCCAAGAGAGAAAAGTCTCCTATAGCGAACAAGGTTTAAGAAGAATACTGGGCCCCAATGAAAAGCAAGATCTATCTACAATCAAGAACTATACAGTGAGCTTGAAGAACTATAACAACAACTCTTCAGATATTGCCTCAACTTTTCCACTTTGTTTTTTCTTCTGCTCTTTTCTGTCCCTATCTGCATGTATGTATCGCATATGTATGCTAGCGAGGACGTGTCGTGATTCCATTGGAGTTAACCGAATTAGAGTTTAAGTTTAATACAATTTCACTTTTCTTCTTTAAACTTGAGAAAGCCTGTTGTGCTGGTTTCTTTGCCTTATAATTGGAAAGCAGTGAACAAAGATTCACCAAGGGCAAGCACAGTGTGTTTAAAATGCAGTAAGTCCAGGTGAAGGTTGAAAGGGAACCCTCGACCTCTTTCTCACCTGGTCATAACAAATGGCTTCAGTCAATGAAAGGAGGAGGAGGAGTTAAAGAAAAAGTCCTCTGAATCCATGTAGTTCAGTCCCTTTGGCCTGTGTACGTCTACATAGCTGAAAATCTGTACATTCTTAACTGATATGGAAAGGACACCATTGAATTGCAAGTGATGTGTTTGGGTCACAAATCAGGCTCAAAAGTGGACAAGCACAAAAGCATAAATAGACACTTCCTTTGAAGAAGGTAGTTATTTTCCAAATTCCTCGCCCTGTATGACCATACAACAGGAAATAAAATGACAAAAGCGAGATGAAAGGTGCTCGGATATGCTGTACAGATAAAACTAGCTCCTGGCCAGGAATTTACTGTTGTAGTCAAGGAACACCTGGTTCCCCCAACCTGTTGGTACAGAGACAGCTGTTTTCATTCTTCTGTCTCAGAGTTAATGATAATGTTTCAGCTGCCCCGAACACGACCCATTCCTTCTGGAGGTTTTGAAGCCCCAGTCTACACCTGTGTCCTGTACTCTTCGCCTCTTTCAACCGACCCCCCCACCCCCCTTACATGTATTAATTTTACCCTTTCATGTTACCCTTTGCCCCCACAAACTCTAGAAAGCGACAATGAATGTCCATTCACAAATACCTCCATAGTTACAATCGACCTTTCCTTTGTCAGCCTATGGGGGGAATGGATGTGCAGTTTATGCAATTCAGGAGGAATGGCCTTTTAAAAAAAAATAACTTCTTTCTCTCTTTTCCTCACCCCCCACCCACCCCCCCTCTCTCTAGTTCTTCCTTTCCCTGACTAACTAAACCAAGATCAAAACTGATTGTGTGATTGACAACAATTTGTTGCTACTCTCGTTATTCTACAAAATACCATTGGGGGCGATGATGGTGTAGTGGTAATGTCACTGAACTATTAATCCAGAGGTCCAGGCTAATGCCTTGGGGACACAGGTTCACAGCCCACCATGGCAGCTGGTGGAATTTAAATTCAATTAATTAATTATTTTAAAAAACCTAGAACGTTAGTCTCATCAGTAATGGTGCCATGAAACTATCACCAATTGTCATAAAAATCCATTGGGTTCACTAATGCACTTTAGGAAAGGAAATCTGCTGTCCTTACCTGGTCTGGCCTGCATGTGACTTCAGACCCACAGCAATGTGGTTGACTCTTAAGTGCTCTCTGAAATGGCCGAGAAAGCCACTCAGTTGTCAAGGGCAATTAGGAATGGGCAACAAATGCTGGCCTTGCCAGTGACACTCACATCCCATGAAAGAATTTTAAAAAATTGAACGTAATATTAAAATAGGAGAAACAATCTTTCCAAAGCCTCCAGACCAGAACTTTGTTTTAATTCATTCATGGGATGTGGGCGTTGCTGGCCAGGCCAGCATTTATTGCCCATCCCTAATTACTCTTGAGAAGGGGGTGGTGAACTGCCTTCTTGAACCGCTGCAGTCCATGTGGGGTAGGTACACCCACAGTGCTGTTAGGAAGGGAGTTCCAGGATTTTGACCCAGCGACAGTGAAGGAACAGCGATATAATTCCAAGTCAGGATAGTGTGTGACTTGGAGGAGAACTTGCAGGTGGTGGTGTCCCCATGCATTTGCTGCCCTTGTCCTTCTAGTTGGTAGAGGTCGCGTTTTTAAAAAAGATCAAAAAGGCTCCCTCCATGACTCAGCAACCTTACCAAGCAAGTAGCTGAGCCACACAAACCAGGATTGTCCCGGGTTGAATTCTTGTTATGCTCTGAGTTAGATTGATCTTAGCTGAGGCTGTAATACAAGCAGCGCAGTTGGTTTTGGGAGACCCAGAGTTAGGAGACGGCAATCAGCCAGTTCCTGGTTACTATCCAATTACCGCAGTGGAGGTAGAGATTGGGAAATGACAGGATTGAGACACCTTCCATTATGGAATAATTTGTCAATGTTATCAAGGCTCACCCATGGATAATTCAGCGGACGTGTGCCAGGAAGAAGTCGATGCCTTCAGAAGAGGGGTGTAAACTGGTGAAAGGAAAATGAAATCCAAGAATTATAACCTCCCACATCATTCTTGCTCTGTTCACTTGTTAAAAGTTTCAGTGCTGTTGACATCATTGGTACAGTGTGTTGGTAGGGCTACCCAGACTGATTTAGTGAGGGAGGTGAATTGATGAACACAGTTGGTGTAGGAGGACATCTAAGTTAATGACTATATGGTACTGCTAATCCTAAATAAGGCCAATGACCCAGATGATGTCATCAGCTTTCACTGAATTAATAAAATTAAAAGCCCATAAAGGCTGCTCGTAATAATTATTTCAAACTAGTTCAGTGTTTTTCTTAGCCACTACTTTCACCTGCTGGCTCCATGAGAGAAGGGTGGGTGGCTGTGCAAAAAGGCTGAGATTTTGATGATGGGAAGGGACAAAAGAAAAAGAGGGAGCTATGCAATGTTTAGATTACTGTGTCTTCCAAACCAGGGGGCCTCAAAAATACTGGCACCGGATCCTGCCACTAACAATAATAAACAATGTGTGGGGAGGGCAGGACAGGAATCCACTCTCCCTCCAATTCAGGCCAATTAAGATAGTTTAAAAACTCATTACGAGCTTTTAAGGGGTTGCAGTTCTGAATTTGAAAGAGGCACAGGGGTACACACATCTTCTCTAAAATAGATCAGCTGGGGGGAGGCGGGAACAGAGTGGGAGCCAGTCATGGCACCCCCAGAGCATCATCCCAGCCCCATAAAAAGGTCAGCAGGCAAAGGGGGACTCAACTCTTAGTCAGGGGGTGCCCTTGGCACAGCGCAAGTGACAGGCAGAGTGGGCACTCAGTGTCTGGCCTTTGAAGGGGGTCAGCACCCCATGGCATCACAACAGCAGAAGAGCAGGGGCAAGGCTGCCAAGGACAATTGAACAGCCACCTGCCCAGAAGGAATGCTCGAACTGACAAGAGGGGTAGGATTGTCAGATTTTGGGCACAGTGGCAATGAGGTGCAACACCCTCCGCAGGAAAGGCAGGACCCCGAGCAGCAAGCGGGCATAGGAGAGGAAAGAGGGGCACGCAGGACACAGAGGCCATACCCTCAGTACAGGATCTATAGCGGAAGACAGAGCTACCTGGAGATGACCGGGACCCAGTGGCGCAGGAGACTGAGACGCTCCAGGCAGATGGTCACAGACATCTGTGTCCTTGTCACCAAGGACCTCGTGCCTCACAGCACTGGTCACCATATCCTACCAGTAGCTATCAAAGTCACTGTGGCCTTGAACTTCTTTGCTTCTGGCTCCTTCCAAGGATCAGCTATGAACTTTAGTGGCATTTTAAAAACGGCTGCAGACAACTGCATCTCACCTGTCACTGATGCCCTCTTTGCCAGAGCTCGGAAGTACATTCATGACAGACACAGCTTCACAGGGACAGAGGGCACTGGGTTTCGCCTTCATCGCCGGATTCCCCCAGGTGCAGGGCATCATCCATTGGAACTATGTGGCCATCAAGGCACTGACTGACTGGTCAGTGAGATCCATCACCAGGAAGGGCTTCCACTGCCTCAATGTCCAACTGGTCTGCAACCACAAGAGCTTCCTCCATGTGTGTGCTCGCTTTCCTGGCAGTTTCCATGACTCCTACATCCTCCACCAGTCCAGGCTGCCCCAGATCTTCACTCCAAACCCCAAAGTGCATAGATGGATCCTAGGGAACAAGGGAAATCCCTTGAAGAGATGGCTACCAACCCCTCCAGAGGAACCCCAGACAGAGGCACAGAGTCGATACAACCAGTGCCACCTACACAGCAGGACAACCATTGAGCAGATCATCGGGTTTCTGTAGATGTCATTCTGGTGCCTGGACTGGTCAGGTGATGCCCTCCAGTACCCTTCTGCAAGGGTCTCAGTCACTGTCATGGTCTGCTGCGCTGTCCATAACATGGTCCTCCAGAGAGGTCTGGACCTTGCGAATAGTGAAGCCCTGGAAGGTGACAGCTCATCCGGGGAGGAGCAGGAGGTAAGAGAGGAGGTGGAGGGAGATGACGCTGAACAGAGTGGAGCCCCAGCTGCATGGCAAGGTGGTCTCCTTCTGCCAGCCTCTGGGAAGAGGACCTCCCTCCTCTCCCTCATGGCCTCTAGCATTAGATGCAAGTCAGCATCAATGAAGTAAGGGGCAGCCCTGCTGCGGGTGCCAGGCCTCCAGCTCTCCTGTGACATCTCACTTCCCTCTGCAAAGTGGAAGTCATTGGTACAAACCACAGATCTCTCCCTCAGGACTACCAGCAGCCTCAGTAATGGCTGCTGTGGGGCGTCTATATTAGGCCCACACTTCATCTAAGCCACCTCCATTCCTGCCCCACTGACTTTTAAGGCACAGGAAACTCATATTAATTATGGGCTCAACTTGGGTCCTGCTCCAGAAATGAGGCTCAGGGTTCTTTAACTGTCCTGGCTGGACTCTCACCTTCGACCCTCAATAGATTTGAGCTCATGCAAAAATCTGCTGCCTGTGTCTCACCTCATACCAAGTCCTGTTTACCCATCACCCCTGTACTCACTGATGTACATTGGCTCCAGTCCAACAACACCTCGAGTTTAAAATTCTTATCCTTGTTTTTGAAACTCTCTGTGGCCTTTCCTCTCCCTATCTCTGTAACCTACTCCAGCCCAACAACTCTCCAAGAACCCTGCACTGCTCCAATTCTGGCCTCTTGCCCATCCCCACCATTGGTGGTCATGCCTTTAGCTGCCTCGACGCCAACCTCTTGAATTCTTACCATAAACCTTTCCACCTTTCTCTCCTCTATTTAAGACACTCCTTTAAACCTACCTGTTTTACCAAGCTTTTGATCACCTGTCCTAATATCTCCTTAAGTGACAGTGCCAGATTTTCCGTGCAAATGCTCCTATGGTGCACCTTGGGACGTTTTTTACATTAAAGGTGCTGTATAAAAGCAAGTTGTTGTTGTTGTTATTGTAGGCCTCATTTAAATCCTGCCGGCTTACTTCCCACTCATTCTGACCAGGACGTTGGTGGGAAGCGGCAGCAAATCACCCCAGTCAGAGGGGGTTCACCAAAAACAGGTAGGTGATTTGATCGGCAGCCAGACTGCCCTGTGGGTGTCCACAATCAGGAAAGGGACGGGGGAGGTCGGTTTGGGGCAAGGGAGGCATAAAGCTTTTCTTGTGCAGCTTAGAGAAGCACTGCAGCTCCCCGGATCCGCTTCCCCTCTGCTTTCACCTGGTAGGGAACTCGCTGCAGCTTTCTGCTAAAGCCGCTGAGTTAAAATTGCAGTCAGGTCCTGATGCCATCATCGTGACGTGACATGCAGATGCAAAAAAGGACCCCACCAGCTTGGATGGGTGTCCTTGCTGCCTGTTATGTTAACAGAGTCGTTGTTTTAAAATAATGGGTATCATTTAAGGCAGAGATGAGAAGAAATATTTTCTCTCAGAGGGTCATGAGTCTTTGGAATTCTCTTCCTCAAAAGGTAGTGGAAGCAGAGTCTTTGAACATTTTTAAGGCAGAGGTAGATAGATTCTTGATAAGCAAGGGGGTGAAAGGTTATCGGAGGTAGGCGGGAATGTGGGGTTGAGGTTACAATCAGATCAGCCATGATCTTATTGAATGGCAGGGCAGGCTCAAAGGGCCGAGTGGCCTATTCCTGCTCCTAATTCATATGTTCTTATGTATGTTTAGAGGGGTAAGTTCCCTGGGCAATTTTAATTTCCAGATGCCTGAATTCTACTGGTCAGATAGCGTTAAATTCACCTCCAATTGTTTTTTTTTTGTACTGCTGAACAGTTGATACTGATGATGTTTCAATAAAACTGACCTTATTTAATTTGGTGCAAACTTTCTCTCCACCTACCTCCCAATAAAGCCACACCCAAATTAACATATTCTACAGGTAACTATAGTGATAGTTAGCAAGTAGGCACAAAATGCCAAGGTGACCATGGCACTGAAACAAAGCAAGACCAAGACAAGTTACTCTGGAGCAAATAGGCCTTAAGCCCTGCTGTACATCTAAAAGGAGGCTATTGTTGGAAGGTGGACTAATCGAAACAGACATCATGAAGGAAACAACTTCTTATTTGTAATCTCTGATAAGCAATTCCTGGCCAAAGCACACAGTTAATTTAGATGTTTGTGCGGAACAGCAGTTTAAAAAGAAAATCAAGTGTCATTATTTTTGACCTGTTATGTGAGGCAAGAGAGGAGATAGCAGGGGCTCTGACACAAATTTTTAAATCCTCTCTGGCCACAGGAGAGGTATAGAGGACTGGAGGACAGCGAATATGGTGCCATTACTCAAGAAGGGTAACAGGGATAAACCAGGTAATTACAGGCCGGTGAGTCTAACATCAGTGGTAGGGAAACTACTGGAAAAAATTCTGAGAGACAGGATTAATCTCCACTTAGAGAGCCAGGAATTAATCAAGGATAGTCAGCATGGCTTTGTCAGGGGGAGATCAGGGGAATAACTAACTTGATTGAATTTTTCGAGGCGGTGACTAGATGTGTAGATGAGGGTAAAGCAGTTGATGTAGTCTACGTGGACTTCAGCAAGGCTTTTGATAAGGTCCCACATGGGAGATTGGTTAAGAAGGTAAGAGCCCATGGGATCCAGGGCAATTTGGCAAATTGGATCCAAAATTGGCTTAATGGCAGGAAGCAGTGGGTGATGGTCAAGGGTTGTTTTTCCGAGTGGAAGCCTGTGACCAATGGTGTGCCACAGGGATCGGTGCTGGGACCCTTGCTGTTTGTAGTGTACATTAATGTTTTAGATGTGAATATGGGAGGTATGATAAGTAAGTTTGCAGATGACATGGAAATTTGTGGCAGCGTAAATAGTGAGGAGGAAAGCCTTAGATTACAGGATGATATAGATGGGCTGGTAAGATGGGTGGAGCAGTGGCAAATGGAATTTAATCCTGAGAAGTGTGAGGTGATGCATTTTGGGAGCACTAACAAGGCAAGGGAATATACAATGGATGGTAGGACACTAGGAAGTACAGAAGGTCAGAGGGATCTTGGTGTACTTGTCCATAGATCACTGAAGGCAGCAGCACAGGTAGATAAGGTGGTTAGGAAGGCATATGGGATACTTGCCTTTATTAGCCGAGGTATAGAATATAAGAGCAGGGAGGTTATGATGGAGCTGTACAAAACGCTAGTTAGGCCACAGCTGGAGTACTATGTACAATTCTGGGCACCACACTATAGGAAGGATATGATTGCACTGGAGAAGGTGCAGTGGAGATTCACCAGGATGTTGCATGGGCTGTATCATTTCAGCTATGAAGAGAGACTGAAAAGGCTTGGGTTGTTTTCCTTAGAGCAGAGAAGGCTGAGGGAGGACATGATTGAGGTATACAAAATTATGAGGGGCATTGATAAGTTAGATAGGAAGAAACGTTTTCCCTTAGCGGAGGGGTCAATAACCAGGGGGCATAGATTTAAGGTAAGGGGCAGGAGGTTTAGAGGGGAGCTGAGGAAAAACCTTTTCACCCAGAGGGTGGTTGGAATCTGGAACACACTGCCTAAAGAGGTGGTAGAGGCAGGAACCCTCACAACATTTAAGAGGTATTTAGATGAGCACTTGAAACACCATAGCATACAAGGCTATGGGCCAAGTGCTGAAAAATGGGATTAGAATAGATAGGTGCTTGATGGCCAGCACAGACATGATGGGCTGAAGGGCCTAACAACCTGTGCTGCTGCCTTCAGTGATCTATGGACAAGTACACCAGGGTCCCTCTGACCCTCTGTACTTCCTAGGGTCCTACCATCCATTGTATATTCCCTTACCTTGTTAGTCCACCCAAAATGCATCACCTCACATTTCTCAGGATTAAATTCCATTTGCCACTGCTCCGCCCATTTTACCAGCCCATCTATATTGTTCTGTAATCTAAGGCTTTCCTCCTCACTATTTACGACACCACCAATTTTCGTGTCATCTGCAAACTTACTTGTCATACCTCCTATATTCACGTCTAAATCATTAATGTACACTACAAACAGCAAGGGTCCCAGCACCGATCCCTGTGGTACACCACTGGTTACAGGCGTCCACTCGCAAAAACAACCCTCGACCATCACCCTCTGCCTCCTGCCGCCAAGCCAATTTTGGATCCAATTTGCCAAATTGCCCTGGATCCCATGGGCTCTTACCTTCTTGACCAATCTCCCATGCAGAACCTTATCAAAAGCCTTGTTGAAGTCCATGTAGACTACATCAACTGCTTTACCCTGAACTACACATTTAGTCACCTTCTCGAAAAATTCAATCAAATTAGTTATTCCCCTGATCTCCCCCTGACAAAGCTATGCTGACTATCCCTGATTAATCTCTGCCTCTCTAAGTGGAGATTAATCCTGTCCCTCAGAATTTTTTCCAGTAGTTTCCCTACCACTGATGTTAGACTCACCGGCCTGTAATTACTTGGTTTATCCCTGCTACCTTTCTTGAATAATGGTACCACATTCGCTGTCCTCCAGTCCTTTGGCACCTCTCCTGTGGCCACAGAGGATCTTAAAATTTATGTCATTAGCTTGGGCACTGGGAGCTTGCGCCACAAATATGCAGACTAGACAGATCATGGTGTCAGTCAGTGTGTAGTGCTGATTTGATGCCAGCAGTACAATTTCCAATCTGAACACTCTAGCTAACACTTTCTCTTAACCCTGCACAGCTGAGCATGCATTCAGCAGCAGGAAGGATCCCCAACCAGCACTATTTAAAGGGATCATCAAGTCCTGTCAGGTTAGTTGCTGATTGATTTCTACTGGCTGCTGCTGAGTTAGTAGAAGTGTTTGGAGGTTTGCACTGCTATTTAAAGTTGGTGGAGAGTTGTGTGGCAGTGTCAGTATCTGAGCTGATGGCTGCAAGTGAGTGATTGAGTCATGGGGGGGGAATTTTATGCTCTCCGCTGCAGCGGCTTTGGAGGCAGGGAGAGCGTATAATCGAGTGGGATGGTGGCTGGGGGGGGAGGTGCGGGGAACCTTGCCACCTTCCTGCATCTGCCAAAATTAAGTCCCGTGAACAGCCTTCCCACCCCATTGCCAATTGAGGCCCTTAACTGGGCAATTAGTGCCCAATTAAAGGCCTCATCCTGCCTCTGCTGCAATTAGCCATGTGGCGGGCAGCCCTGTCGCCGCACGGGAAGCATGGAACGAAAAACCGTGTGGGTCGCTTTCCACCTCTGAGGGTGGGGGTGGTACAGGGTTCCCTTGTTAAAAGGTACTTAGTACCTGAATGAGGGACCCGGCCTTGGGAAGGGGGGAGCCCGCTGAGAGCCAACCCCTGACCTTGCTACCACCTCCCCCCCCCCCCCCCCCCCCACTCCCATACCCTCCCCTCACGTGGAACCCCCCCCCCACTGAGACACCCTCCCACTCTGACCCACCTGTGACCTGGGTCCAGCAACATCCCTGGGCCTCAAGTAGGTGCTCCACTGGCAGCAGCCATCATCTCCACGGTGGTGCTGCTCAGTGAAAGAGCTGCTGGTCTCTGATTGGTTGGCAGCTCTCTGAGGGTGGGACTTCCGGCGCCAGTGTCCTTGATCCCTTGGAAAGCCCACTACTGTCTACCAAAGTGCCTAATTGGCACTAGATTCGGCGGGCACAGACGAGGGGATGTGGAGTTCAATCAGTAGAGATTGTGGGATGAAGGGAAGTGGGTGTGAAATAGAGGATTAGTTGGAGCATACCATCATCTTCAATGATTTCAGCCTGGTGCTGGCCACGAACTGTCACTCCAATGATGGGGAGCACCGTCTCCTCCATTGAGGTGAGGACCTGCAGCCATGCCTGTCCCCTGCTACTACCTGTAGTTGTGAGCTGCCTTGTCCTGCAAGAGAGAGGGAAGCATCTCATTGAGTGTGGTGCAATCTGCTTGGGTGACATGCCTGCCACAGTTGAATAGCTGGCAGTGCAAGCTGTGAGAAGTGGGTGTGAGGCTTGCAGCATGATGAGTGTGTAAGGGTGAGGTAAAGCTATGAATGTGAGAAATGAGTAATAGAGATTGTTGGTAGGTGAGTGAAGGTGGAGTTTTGAATTGAGTAGTGCGTGAGATTAGCGGCTCTGTTATAAGGATATGGCATTTGAAGCTGCATTCACTTACCTTGACCACTCGTGCAGGGTTATTGAACTTCTTGCATCACTGCATCCAGGCCCTCGGGGCTACACTGCTGGCATTGACCACAAGAGCTATCTGCTGCCGCTGCCTTTGCAGTGTCTGAGGGCCACCTGGACCCTGGTGGAAGAGGACCGCTCTCCTCCTGTGCACCTGTCGTTGCATCAGGACCTCCAGTGTTGTGTTGAAGAACCTTGGAACACACTCTCTGCCCTACTGTGCCTTTACTCGGTATTCTTCCTGTTCAAACACTCTTCCCTGCTACTTCCAGCATCTGCTGCAGCCAGAATGCACCTCACATTTAAGAGGTGCAGGCTGGTTTTAACTAGTGCTAGCCTCTCATGATTTTGCAAGGGAACCCTGTACCGCCCCCACCCTATACTCATCCATGCAGCCGCTCGACAGCACGTTTCGGGCTGGTTTCATGCTTCAATCATAGTAGCGAGAAGGCATCTCCAAGTTTGCCTGCTGCCTGCATCAGCGGGAATGGATTGCGGGTTTATTGTGCATTGTGATCCCCACGTCTGTTTTTGGGGACTATCAAATATTGCCCCTTTTTTAAAAAAAAATATCTCAGTGGAAATTAATTCGAGCTCTGATTCAGTTAATGGAGCTAGATGTTATAATTAAAATCACTAGAACGCCAAGGATTGCATGTTCAGATAGGGTTTGACAAATATTTTCGTGTAGTTATTTCCAAATGACTGAGTATTATTGATCTAATGTTTCTCTGATATGACCAACACTACATTCTAGATTTGAATGCCCAGTATAACATTTCTCAAAGCTTTCTGCAACACACAACACTCAGCCCCCCCCCCACTCCCCCCCCCCAACCTTCCCTGCCACCCCCAGGAATCTCTTTTCTCAACTTTGTAAGATTATCTGTCTCCTGCTGCACCCTTTTGTGGTAATTAATCTGCAAAAATGCAGGGCCTCCGATTGGCCAGGTTAACTCATCATGCATTTAGCACAGCACTATCACTAATTGTTGTAAAAACTTTTAGATTGCTGCAATTTTCTAACATCCCTTCACACAAATGTTTGCTCCTTTCTGTGCACCCAAATGGCCAGTCTTCATGCACACCGAGGCAGTGAGGGTCAGCGGGCTGTTTAACCATAGCAGGCATCACAACGTGGATTGGTCCTGATCACAGCCTGTGTCCAAACACAAGTACGTCTGGTTGGGTAACAATCAATAGTGGGATGCCAGACTGATTTTTACAATACCCCAGGCTACTATGGTGATTTTGCGCACCCTGCTACTGACCTGACCAGGGAGAAACTAACCTAGCACAGATGGAGGATTGTATCTGAAACTTCCTGGTCTTGATAAGCTCTGGAATTTACTGCCTATTTGTTTCTTTAATATAGTTATTCTCCGGCTGTTTTATTGCCCATTCCTCATTGTCCTGAGAAGGTGGCAATGGGCCTTCTACTTGAACTGCTGCAGCCCTTGCAATTGAACTCTGAGCAAATGTTACCTTGATGCTGGAAATACTAAGATGATGCATTCCAGTGATTCCTTGAGCTAAAAAGGCCTCAGGCCATACCTCTGGCATCTGGCTCCTTTAACTCAGGGCAGTGGGGCCACTGTTTGGCAGCTCAGCCATACAGGTATGTCAGTGGGAGTTGCTAGCTTTTGGAGATCACCCAGTGTCCCACCACTTAAATGCTCAACCTTCCATTGTTAGTTATTCCAGCTGACTGGCCATTTTTATTTCTGAATAAGGGACAATACATCACATCATTCTTGAAGCTTATTTCAATCCAGCAACTTGGAATACACTCTTTATTTTTCCAACGTTTATACTAAAAATACAAAAATCCAATTTTTTTTCTCAGCTGAAGACAGATGAATGGATGATTCCTGCTGGGCTAGAATGTTATTAGGTTAGGGGTGATGCTGGGATTGATGGGATTATCATAGCCTCACTCTACTCTAAAGGGCAATCATCTCAATATTGTGCACAGAAGAGCTCTAGCCTGCACAGCAGATTCCTAAGTCAAGTGGATTTCATTTCTGGACTCTTAAGTGAAATAGAAGGAACAGCTGGCTAGAAATCACCAGTTTAGTGGCAGTGATAACAGCCCCATTTGAAGGGGGTGGGGGTTAGAGTTACTCACCATCCCCCCCCCCCCCCCCCCATCCCAAACAGTTGTTATTGTAATAATATTGAGGTAACTTTCCCATGGCAGTCCATTTAGATACATTGACCTTCATTCTCTGGGGTAGAATTAGAACAAAGGCAGCAATTGTCCAGTTCTCCGAAAAGTCCAACCACCTATTAACTTTGCTTAAATTAAACCAGGAAAATGCTGGAAACACTCAGGTCAAGCAGCATTGGTGGAGAAAAACACAGTTACTAGCCGTGATATTTGACAGGGAGGGTCTGAGAGAGTGCAGGAAAACATGGCAAGGCCAGAGACATGGAGTCCCTGTCGCCAAATTGACTGCCTCACGGGTGGGTGGGAGTGCAAACATGCAGCAAGAGGTCGCAGCTAGGGGCCTGTGGAGATGGTCCCCAGCAATTAACGGGAGGTTTTGCCACAATCGGGAGAGGGGAGGTCAGTCTGGCTGTGACCGGGAGGGTTGTGTCTAACCATGATCAGGAATGGGGGGGTTTGGCTGTCATTGTGAGGGGCTCTGGCCGTGATTGGGAGGGCGGTTGGCCTGGCACTAGGGAGGCCTGTTCTTCGAGATTAATTCTGCTGCTTTGACCACTTAAACTCATCAGAGGCCTTTTGGAATGCAGCTCCTGTTTGGTTGAACCCCACTTGAATTAATGTCAATTGGGATAAAGTTGGGGTGGGGAGTGGGAAATGAGCATGAGGTCTGAAAAGATTGCCATACCATCAAAGTTTCAGTTGGTGAATGAAGCTTTCAAGGAATAAAGCTTTGATCTCATGCAAGAATACATTGGGGCCCTCAGGGGCATCTCAAAACTTGATACAGCTAGTCCTTACATATAGTGCATAATATAGCCTTTGCTGTTAAGCCATTCCCTCAAGTATAAATATTTACTCAAAATATCATGATAATGTAGCTGAAGGTAGAAACGCAGTGAAAGTAAATATAGAGTGCAACAATATTTTCAACAGGATGTTCTATGTTTGGTGTCTTCTTGCCTGTGCAAAAGGTAACATGTCCAGTCAAATAGTTGTATCAATAGATTCTGCCTTTAATAATGATTTGCTGTGATCATAAGTTCTCATTTTAATTCTTGAACCCTCTCCCCATCTCTCTTGTTGGTGATTGATGCTGTGAGTCCCTTTGCATGCAAGGGCAGACCTGTGGTCCCTTGCCCAAGTGTTCATTCTGCTAGTGTGAGCTTCCTGTTGAACCAAAAAAGCATTTTTTAAAAATGCTTCATTTCTCAGTAACCAAAAACAAATAAGAATTCTTCCAGTCACAATAGTTATCAATCACCTAATGCAAAAATCATGGGCAGAATTTAATGGGCCCCCCCGCAGATGGGCTAGGAGGTGGGGGTCCATAGAATTGCAACGGAAGGCAGGGGAGGGGGCTGGAGGACCCATCATCTTCCCTTTGCACGGCAATTAAGTCAGGGGCGGGAATGGCTGAAGACGGCCTTCCCGCCCAGAGGCCAATTGAGACCCTTCAGTTGCCAATTAGTAGCCGCTTAAGGGCCGCTTCCCGCTGCTGCTGCAATTAAGCCAGAGTGGGGTGGGGAGGTGCGTCCGCCATGCGGGGAGGATGCCCAGTGCAACAAGGCGGCCCTCCTTCGTGGGAAATCTGTGGCCCAAGAAGGGCCCGGCAGCAAAGGCCACACCTCTGGTAGTACTGCCCCCCCGACCATCCCCACCCCGCCGCTCTCATCGCCCAACCTCCCTCCACTCATCATTGGAGCCTGCCAGAATGGCCCCGGCAACCCTGCCTCACTTACTTCTGATCCGGGGCTCCAGCGGTGGGCCTGATCTCAGGCTTCCTGTAGTACTGGCAGTGGCTGCCGCTCCTGGTGGTGCTTCCGATATTACTGAGCGGCCGGCCCTCTGATTGGAGGTGGAATCCACTTCCTTAAAGGGACAGGGATCCCAGCGCCAGGCACTTAAGTGCCTGAGCGCCATTGAATTGCACTGGGGGGATGCTCCGAAAGCCAAGGCGGGGATCCCCTTGCCTTTTCAGCCCGATGCCAGTTGCCCCACCTGCACGTGTAAATTCAGCCCCGCAAGTGCCACAAATTCCCTTCAAAAGGCACATATTGAGAATGAATAGGTGTGGCAAAAATGATCGAGAAAAGCACATTCTTGTTAGACCAACTATTAGACCACTTTTTTCTAGTTTGTTGCGGGTTTCTCTCTCCCCTGCATACCTCCCTCTCTTCATGGTGATTAACCTGACTAAAAAAAACCTTCAACGAAGGATGATAGTAAATGAGTTACTAAGAAAGGGTTGAAGTAAAGTCAGAAAGAAGGGAAACACTTCTTTGGATAGACATACCCTACAGCTCTACATTCCTTATGTTATTGAAATTCTAGAGGTAGAATTCGAAGTGAAACGATCACTAGCTTCAGGGAATGCTTCACTGCTGTGTGTCACAATACCCAAAAAACAAGTTTGGTATTGAACCTAGAAGGTATTATGATACAATAATCATTAACTTTTTTTATTTCCCATGTCAAGGTAATACTGCAGTTTTCTTAGTATCAGCCCCCCACCCCTACCAGCACCATCTTGTGGCACACACAAAGTACAAAGTCTCCATGCCATCAGCCAGCCTCACGAAATTGGCACCTATAGTGTCCATGGGGCATGTGGACCAGAAGGAACACAGCAATGAAGACGTGAGCTCTGGTTAATATTTTCAAGCGCTCCACAAGTATAGGTGTTATACCTGAGTGCTGGGATGTTTTGAGTTTGTCACACTTCTGTTATCATACCTCAGACGTTACCCTTAAAATTATGAAAGGTACCAAAAAAAATTAAGAATGGCAGTCATTTCATGCTGGATTTTTCTGACCTGGATCAAGGCAACTGCCAATGTGCAGATGTCCCTTGATATCAGCAATTAAGCATGCATACGACGGGCTGAATGGCCTCCTTCTGTGCTGTAAATATTCTATGATTCTATTATTCTCTAAATTATTGCCTTTTTACAGCAATTATACACTGTCTGTAAAGCCACTGGCTAGGTTAAACACAGCAGCAGAATAATACATTGAGGAGTATGCAATATACATTTGTCATTATGAGATAACACATCATCTGATTTATTGTGAGGAATGCGAATGGATATCTCTCAGCATTCGAAAAGTGAGTGAGACATGAACCAGGCAGTTAAAAGGCAGGTAGTTTGACATCTGTAGTTGAAGGTTATTTTTTTCAAGGTGCTGTGAGTATTCATGTTAGAAAATTGTGGTCATACCACAAATACAACATGGTTTCAAACCAATGGGCCATGAACACAAATTTATTTAGCATTTTGACAGGGAGACTAAGTGTTGGAGGACTATCCATTGAATCATCAAAAACAACAACTTGTATTTCTATGGCACATTTCATCTCATAAAACTTCACAAGGTGTTTCGCAGGAATATTATTTGACCCCGAACCACATAAAGAGATACTAGATGACCAAAAGCTTGATCAAAGAATTAGGTTTTAAGGAGCATCTTAAAGGAGGAGAGAGAGGCAAAGAGATTGAGGGAAGTGAATTAGGACCTAGGCAGCTGAAGGTATGTCTACCAATGGTGAAACAATTAAAATCAGGGATTGCAAGAGGCCAGAATTGGAGGAGCAGAGATCTTGGTAGGTTGCGGGGCTGGAGGAAGTTACAGAGATAGGAAGGGGCAAGGCTATGGAGGGATTTGAAAACAAGGATTAGAATTTTAAAATCGAGCTCGGATGTACTTGGATTTTCATTTGATAAGATTCTACATTTGAGGCTTTTAAAGAAGATAAAAGTAAAAGGTTTTGTCGGTAAATTGACAAGATTGACTGAGCGCTCTAAAGCGAAAGCAGGGAAGATGATTTGGGGGTCAGTGACCTGTGTAGTTCCACAGGCATCTGCTTTGGATCCACTTTTGTTTAATACCGTTCATAAGTGAAAAGAAATGAATGCTACTAGAAATGTTACACAAACAGAAAAAAGGTAGATTGAAAGGAGACAAGATTCAAGTCTCCAAAAAAAAAGAAAAAGAAAAAAATGGATGATGTAGATATAAGTAGGTTTTTTCAACTGCAGTTGTGATCATGAAATTAAATGATCTAGGTAATCAAAACCACTGGAAACATGGATGGAGTGACAGAATATCTTCCCAAAACACTGGTAAAGATCCCATCAAATTCCACATAACAAAAACATTTGATCATCACATATTAGTGGCTTTAATTTTAAATAGAGGGAACTACAGAAAGCAATCTGTAAAATAGCAGCAACATTTTGGAATCCCATGCAATAAAAATTTGACTTAGTCACAATAAACAATTGGTGCTGATGATAGCCGCATAGAAGGCTAATCAATGCGAATTCATTGAGCTGCTTTAAAAAGAAACTAGATATTTGTCTGGCAAGAAATGGTACTGAAATTTCAAAGGATACATTTAGGTAAAGGTCATTCAGTAGTTAATGGAACACTCTGGTATATCGCTTAGCATATAGTAAGAAGGTCCAGGGATTTTTTTTTTGTTTTGGATTTGTTGATAGTTTTCATTGGTTTAAATCGCTTTCCTCAGGAATTTGAATGCCGTAAGAAAGAATTTGCGCTTATATAGTGCCTTTCACAACCTCACGATATCTCAGAGCCAAGGAAGTACTTTTGAAGTATAGTCACTGTGGAATGTAGGTAAAGACAGCAGGCAATTTGTGCACAGCGAGGTCCCACAAACAGCAGTGAGATAAATGAGTAGTTTTTGTTCAGTGGTGTTGGTTGAGGGATAAATGTTGGCCAAGGTCTTTTTCAAATAGCAGCAACAGCTTAGAGTTACATTGTTAAATGCAGGTCTGGGAACTTGAACCCAAGATTTGCTGACTCAGAAGCAAGTGTGCTATCATTCAGCAAAGTCTGGCGTTTGGCAGTGCAGCTGCATATAATAAATTGGAGGGAATGGCTTGACGGGCCAAATGGACTTCTCCCATTCCATGGTTGTTTACATCTTGAATCTAACCATCTCCCCTTGATGTTCAATGGCATTACCATCGCTGAATCCCCCACTATCAACATCCTGAGGGTCACCATTGACCAGAAACCGGACTGGAGTAGCCATATAAATACCATGGCTACAAGAGCAGGTCAGAGGCTGGGAATTCTGCGGCGAGTAACTCACCTCCTGACTCCCCAAAGCCTGTCCACCATCTACAAGGCACAAGTCAGGAGTGTGATGGAATATTCTCCACTTGCCTGGATGGGTGCAACTCCAACAACACTCAAGGAACTCAACACCATCCAGGACAAAGCAGCCCGCTTGATTGGCACCCCATCCACCACCTTCAACATTCACTCCCTCTACCACCGACATGCAGCGGCAGCAGTGTGTACCATCTACAAGATGCACTGCAGCGGCTCACCATGGCTCCTTCGACAGCACCTTCCAAACCTGTGACCTCTACCACCTCGAAGCACAAGGGCAGCAGATGCATGGGAACACAGCCACCTGCACTTTCCCCTCCAAGCCACACACCATCCTGACTTGGAACTATATCGCTGTTCCTTCCCTGTCGCTGGGTCAAAATCCTGAAACTCCCTTCCAAACAGCACTGTGGGTGTACCTACACACCAAGGACTGCAGCGGTTCAAGAAGGCAGCTCACCACCACCTTCTCAAGGGCATTTAGGCATGGGCAATAAATGCTGGCCTAGCCAGTGATGCCCACATCCCCCAAATGAATTTTAAAAATTCAGTAGATTTGCATGTGCCTGTGTTCCACAAAAGTTACTTCAATGTACTAAAATAGTTACAGCAGAGAGTAAACCAAATGCCTGAAAGAATTCAATAATAAACTAGTGTTACGGTGACACCAATTTTAACTGTCACAGTTGGGGGGTGGGGGGGTGCGGTGGAATTGCCAACTAGGACCAAGAAAAGACCACATGATCCTATATTCTCAGTGAGCCTTTGTGGAGCGTTCTTTAATGCCTTGAATTTGGCTACTGCCCAAGGTAAATATCTGGCAGGAATCCAGTGTCGCTCAATAACATGTCAGCATAAAATACCAGGAACCTTTTCTACAAAGGCAAAAGGAAAGAATTAGGGAACAGTCAAGTGGGCCTTTCTGAGGCAAGCTTGATCTGGCCAGGACTTAGCTCAAGCTGTGGATTTGGAAATCACACGCATGTATACACCAGGCAAGGACAGGCTCAGAACCAGTCTGATGTCCTCTCATGTTTGAATAGCCTGCCAGCACTCACAGTGCAAGCTCACACATGAAGAATGATCACTTGGTGAGACACCACAGGGTGCTTACTGAACATGATCTCCAAACCCACCTATCAGGGTAACTTCGAGTGAGGATGGCAGAAAACAGGAAAACCTTTTTGTTCAAACATCAACAGAACTGTTAGCATGCCAAATAGAGCAGGCGTCCTCGCCCATGTGACTGCCTGAATTTTTCTTCTCTATCTGAATTGATGCATGAAGTTAACCACTGTGACTAATCTTTAGTTTCACTGACCATGAATGGAATGGATGAAATAGAAAATGGAGATGATATCTTGACTTTTTTGTGTGTGTGTGTGTTTTCTTCAGCTCAGAGTCACAATCTCTTAAAGGGGCAATGTCACACAGCAGGAAGGCCAGTGTACGAACATTGGCTGAGAATTTCCTCGAAGCTGCTCGAATTCTGCTGTCTTAACTTCACCAGCAGTGCAGGACCTCCATTTATGCATTCTGACAAGGCGATGGCAGAGTGGGAGCAGCTCCGAGAAAATTACCAGCCAGGTAGGATTTTCCACATTAAAGACTTCAGTGGACTTAATTGGATGGTTGGAAAATGAGCCAGGAACCCATTGTGCCCGACTCCTGTCCAATTGGCATCCTTATGGGATCTTCTGCCAGAACTAATGAGGAACATTGAATGTGCTAATGAATATGGGCAGCAGGATCAAAGTAGACTGTAACATTTTCTCGAAAAATATACTTTATTCATAAAATCTGTAAAAATACATTATAAAGCTGTTCAAATTTGACATTGCATCATGCGCAATACAGATCAGTTTCTTTCAATACAGCACATGAGGTGCCTCACGACACTTGACATTACAGGTTATATTTACAATATACATTTACATTTCGTGTCAAACATTCTCTGGTGCTGAGGGGTTTTACACGGGTTCCAGACCTTCGTTATACTATGGCGGGAGGGCCTTACACAGTGGCCTTTCCCCATTGAGCCTTTGTGGTGGCTGCCCCAAGCTTTAGTGCAAGCCTCAGAACGTAGTCCTGGACCTTGGAATGTGCCAGACTGCAAGACTCGGTCATTGACAGCTCTTTGCACTGGAAGACCAGCAAGTTTCAAGCAGACCAAAGTGTGCCTTTCACTGAGTTGAAGGTCCTCCAGCAGCTGTTTATGCTTAACTTGGTGTGCATTCCAGGGAACAGCCCATAGAGCACTGAATCCTGCATTACAGAGCTGCTTGGGATGAGCCTGGACCAAAGCCACTGCATTTCTTTCCAGATATGCTTTGCAAAAGCACATTGCGGAAGGAGGTGGGCGACGGTCTCTTCCCCACCACAGTTACCTCGAGGGCAGCGTGCGGAGGCGGTAAGACTCTGGGTGTGCAGGAAGGATCTGACGGGGAGGGTCCTTCTCATGAAAAATGACATAATCTCACATTTACTATCATTACCGCCAAAGCAACTTTGACTGCAACATGATACTGCTGTTCAATCTTGCTAAGGGCAAGTAGACAGCTCTGCAAAATATCATAAAGCCCCCTCCAGCAGCAGGATCAATTTCAGGGTGATCAATTTACCCCACACCCTGTTAAATTTAATCTGTTTTAAAAAGGGCCCCCCAACTGTCCCCTAGCAGCCTTCCCCGCTCCATTGCTGCAGTAACCTTTTTGCAACCCCTGTTAAGTGGGCTGCTTGATACTGGTGGGAATCTGACCAGGTGCCTGCCTAAAACATGCAAATGAGGTTGACCTCAGGAAATCTTCTGGGGTCATTGGTGGGGCAGTCAAGTGGGAGGCAAAGCCTGCCTTGCCAATTTTACACTGGCTATCCACCAAAGTGACAAATCTCAGCCTAATTGTTGGCCAGCTGTTGGAATGTGGAAGGCATCACGCGCGAGCTTGATCCGACCTGCACCCATTTTTTAACCCTTTTAAATCCAGGATTTCTAAGACCAGTTATGCCACTTTACCAATGCCTTGATTGAGATTAGCAGATTCAACAACAACTTGCATATATATAGTGGCTTTAATGTAGGGAGATCTCCCAATGCACTTCACAGGGGCATGAGGAAAGAAATAAATTCTCAACCAAAGAGTTTAGAAGTGGTGATCAAAGCTAGGTAAAGCAGGTGGGATTTAAGAAGTGTCTAAGAGCAGAAACAGAGGGGTTTAGGGAAGGAATTCCAAAGAATGGAAACTAAATGGCTGAATTAAGAACATACAGAGACATAAGAACATACAGAGACAGTATCCAACACCTCAGCGGATAAACTTCCAGAGCCGTTGGGAGAGCTGTCACTGATAAAGTGGTCTTTAGGGATTGTTACAAAGTTCCAGTTGAATCTTCATGAACATATGCCTAAGAAATAGTTTCGTTCTCATCTTTCAGTGTAACATGAGTGAGCAGGAAAGGTATTTTCTCAATGAATAATAAACGGAGATTAATCAGGAGTTTCCCATGCCCAGAGTTTGTTATTAACAGATGACAACCCTGGGACCCTTCACTAGTAAATGCGAAACTTTTCTTTGACTTGACATAAATTTTAAGGGAAAGAAAAGTGTAGGAAGCAAATATTTTTCCACAAAAATTGTCCTCATGTTGACAGATTTTTTGCCATTAAGGAAATATTTGTCTTACAAAAATATATTTTTAAAAGCCAGAAGGAGGCTCCGGTGCAGCCATTTCATGTGGTGGTGTCATGGTGATGAAAGGGAGGGAAGGTGAACTTCCACCAGTCATGTTAAGGTGGTGTTAACAAATAACTTGAAGCATTTCGAAACAGTTGATTGTCAGCACTTCCCCACAACCAAAATCTGTCTCACCTGCTGAACATGGACCCAGGGATCTGTTGCTCATGTTTAAAAGAAAATTGTCGAGTAAGTATTTGCAATTGTTTGTTATTAAAGCCTCCCCCAAGACTAACAAAAGAACATCTTTGGCTCCTGCACACTCTGCCCCTTAAAGAAACTACTGAATTCTGAGAGGAAGCACAAATATGTTAACAATTTTGAAGTGTGGGCCTTACTCTTGTTTCCCTATCTCTGGGCATGGTCAGGGTTAAGTACTGTGAGGCTGTACTCCTGGTGCAGTGACTGAAGCTAAAATTGGGAGTACTGCAAGCTGGGCCAATTTTTTTTTATAGTCATAGAGAGATACAGCACTGAAACAGGCCCTTCAGCCCACCGAGTCTGTGCCGACCATCAACCACCCATTTATACTAATCCTACATTAATCCCATATTCCCTACCACATCCCCTCCTACTTTAATCCCATATTCCCTATCACTCTCCTAACACCTACCTACACTAGGGGCAATTTACAATGGCCAATTTACCTATCAACTTGCTAAGCATTTCAGATGAGACACTGCACCTTGGACCCTTTGCTCACAAAATTTACAGTGATTCCTGAGGGGATTCTCCTGATCTCTGATGTAAATTGAGCGGAAGATTGTCTGAAACCCAGAGGAATGGCCATTGATATCATTTCTCTGGGGTTTGTGCCCATCTTTATTGTAGGAGAGTGGGGAACCCCTGCAAAAATTGTTGCTCCTCATGCCTTTAGAGATGGCTTCAAAAATCACAGTGAATCTTTCAATGAACCAAACTTTTGTCGGTTTATGATTTGATAAAAATCTGTTCATTGAAAGCCAGTACCTTGCATATAGTAACAATTGTTTACCTAATGCATAAAATTATGACTTTTACCCACTTTTCTGTCTCTTAAAATGTTGGCTCTGACACGCTTTTAAAATTCTTACTACAAGCTCACAAGCGATGCAATTTTCTGCCATCTTCAACCAAGCAACAAATTCCTGCTGATGTTTAGGGCTTTAGACTTCCCTGTGTATATGGAACAGAGTTCATCAGGTCTTTCCTCCCAGTTAAGGGATAAGATTTTTAGGCAGGTTTAATGGCCTGAGACCACACAGATCAGCGTTGCTCCCAGGAGAACTCTTTGTTTGTGTATTATTACAAAGTGAAAGCATTATTACAAAGTGAGACCTCAACAAAGGGTTTGTGAACATGAAAGCTCATGTGACATGCTACCATCCTTTCATATCCTTACCTGCTCCGCCCAATATTTTCACCTGCTCTGCTGAAGGAAGTGCCTCCAAGTCAGGTTCACATGTTAGGTCAGAATGAAGAATAAGCTCTCTGATTAGGATTTCCCAATTGGCAAATGTAAATTGGGTAATTCTGATCAGAAAAGTTTGTACAGAGCCATAATGCCATATCTGAGGCTACTTTGCGCCATAAGCAATTTCCCGTGAGGAAGGAATGAAACATTCGGCACAGCCGGATGGACCTTCATTTTGATATTAATTGTGGAGCAAGGATGTCCTGCATGTGCATTCCTGATGTTCAGCTGTGGAGTCCTGCCTGTACAGAATGGCTGTGCAGGGATGTTGCGTGTATGAACAGGATTTCCGCCAAACGTCCACCAATGTGACGGCGGCAGAGCATGAGAAACCCCGAGGAAATTGCCGGTGCTTGTTGTTTGTGTGAACAGCACCAGAGCTGGGTGGGTCCTGTCCTTACCTGATCTTCAAACATGCATTTTCCAGCAGGAGTTACTGGATAGTGATTTGTACTGGTTGGTTGTTATTTTCCCTTCTTAGTCTAGGACACTGAGGCCAGTTGTGGTACCAGCCTCTGCAACTCTCTCTGATTTGGTTCAAACATGGAATCTTCCTGACCTATTTTGAATGCAAATGTTCTGAGATCCAAGCTTTGAAACATGCCTATCTCCCTGTTCACTCACAATGAAGGGGCAATTTAAAAACTGCTGTTTGGTTGCTGAAGAGGAGGACAGCAGCATGCTATTTTTCGTACCATGTGACCACTCATGATAGAAAGAATAAACTCATGCTAATATAGTACCTAACTAACCTCAGAACAGCCCATAGTGCTTCACAGTCATTTCATTATTTTTGATGGCAGTGACTTGTTTTGCAGGCAAATGCAACAGCCTGTTTTCACACAGCAAGGTGCCACAAGCAGGAAATTGAAGGTGTTGGCTGTGGGGGGGGGGTGTTGGTTGGGTGTCGGGGAAGCAAATCCTTGTCAGGAAAACTCCATATTCAAATAGTACAAGGGGATCTTTTACATTCATCTGAACAGGCAGGCAGGACCTCAGCTTCACGTCTAATCTGAGAGTCAGCACTTCTGACAATATGGAACTCCCTCAGCACTGCACCGAAGCATAATCTAAATTATGCTCAAGTTCTCTAGTCATGCTCAAACTTTTGTCTCAGAATCCTATCACTGAGCCAAGCTGATGCTGCAGGGCTTTAGTGAGATTTTGCCTCACTGTGTAGTACTTCCTAGCAAAAGCAGAGGAAAGGTTTGTCAAACATTTCAGTAAAGGCAGGGCCCCTTTGGCCTGCTGTGATTTACAATTTCAGTATAGCCATCCCACCGTTAATAACTTGTAAGCAGAAACTGGGGGCTCTTTATATTATTTCAGATAATTAAAATTCCTAACAAAAACTCAGTAGGCAACAGTAGTCCTATTCCTGTACAGGTTGCATATTTCTCTGCTCACTCCTGCTGTCTGCCCAGGGTTGCCTGGGAGCCTGTGTACTGCTGCGTACAAGTCTTTCCCTGGAGAAAAGAGAATTTTTTTTTATTATTCTCAAGATATGGGCATCTGGCATTTGTTGTCCATTCACAGAGTGAGGCCACTTCAGAGAGCAGTCCTGGGTCAATCTTGTTGGTGTGGGGCCAGAATCAGCCAGACTGGGTAAGGACAGCAGATTTCCTTCCTGAAAGGACATTCGTGAAAATCATTAGTTTTGCAACAATCTGACAGCTTCATGGTCACTTTTACTAATACCAGCTTTTTTATTTCCAGATTTAATTTTTGAACTGAATTCAAACTCACAAACGGCCACAGTGGGACTTAAATTCACTTTCTGCAGGTTATTAATCCAGGGTCTCTGGACTATTAATCCAGTAGCATAGCCTCTATACTACCTCAATGAATGTAAAATCTGCTGCAACCAATGATTTGAGACATTGCACTGCAGGGGCCAAATAGGAGGCCTGCATGCAAGGATCTATTAATTAAAATTAATTTTACTTTGGCGCGAAACGAGAAGCATTGTTCCTTCCAATGGGTTTCCAATAAAATGGTTTGTTAACGGGGATCATCAATTTTTTTTCAAGATATTAAAGCAACTCGAGAAACCGTGGATAATTTTCCCCATGTCAACATCATGCACAGTCAATATGCTGCCATTCTAATGCTGCTGTTTTCTGACATGAGTGAAAGTGAGACACAGAGACTGTGGCACCTTGAGCTTGGGAGCCCCTGTGTTATCAGGTGCAGAGACCTGAGATATTGTGTGCCTTATGCAGATGGTGCATGCCTGTGCAACCAATATGCCAGGAGCTGTGCACGGACTGTATGCAAGCCGCATCAAGTTTCCAGCTTTTAAGTTAATGATGGGTCCTTGGTGGAACAGGCCCGAGGGCTGCATGGCCTTGTCTATTCCTAATGTTTCTATTTAACATGGCCAGAGTGTCTAAGTGGTACTGCAGGTGTTTGGTGACTAGTTGGAGTGGTCGCTTCAGGGGAGGACAGGTAAAAACAATTAAATTATCTTCTTAGATGGTACTCTTCTTCCAACAGGACCATGCTGTCTTTTGAAATTTGCCACCTTTGTGGGCATTTAACTTTCTGCCCAGGCATAAAAGTGGAGCTGTGGATTGGCCACCTGTTATCAAAATGGTCCCAATTTTCATTTCCAATGAAATGAAGGCCAGTGCAGCTGTAACTGGTACTTCATGATCAATCCCAGTTTGCTGCCAATTGTTTACATATCATATTCCTGGGCTTTGCAATCAGCTGTTTTGGGAATGTAGAAGGCATTAACACATTGTAAAATGATGTGTAAATGTGAGATGCAGCAAGGTTGATACATTGAAAAATGTCTCATGACTTGTTTACATTACAAATCAATTGTGATGTAGTTGCCTGTATTCCAAATCCTTTCTTCTGCAGGGCAGATCTGAGGCACTGAGGTGTACAACACTGGAGCAAATGTGTGTGTGACAATGCTCCAAAGTTCTATTTCCAATCGTGTGGTTTTCACCTGCAGGCTACAAGATCAGCCTATTTACAGCCGGGACATCATGGAAGTCCCAACAGTTCAAACCGATATAATTTGTATCAGCAAGCTGCGTCACATGAACTTCCTTTTATCAGTGGTAGCACTGTCTTCTCTGAGTCAGTAGCTTGCGGGTTTAAGTCCCACAGCAGGGATTTAAGCACATAATCTAGGCCGCTAGTCCAGTGCAGCACTGAGAGAATGCTGCACTGTTGGAGGTGCCAACTTTCGGAGGAGGTCCCGCATACCTTCTGAAATGGACATAAACTCCATGACGCTGTTTGATGGAGAGCAGGGGAGTTCTCCAGGCCAATATTTATCCCTCAATCAACACTAGCAAAACACATTGTCTGGTCATTATCTCATTGGTGTTTGTGGGCTACAACAGTGATTGCACTTCAAAAGTATTTCTGCAAAAGCAAAATACTGCAGGTGCTGGAATTCTGAAATAAAAACAGGAAATGCTGGAAATACTCAGCAGGTCTGGCAGCATCTGTGGTAGAGCATGGCTACCCGACCCGAACCCGACGGGACCCGACGACATGTGTTGGGTTCGAGTTGGGTCGGGTCGCACTTACGGGTCCGGCATTTGGGCTCTGGTCGGGTCGGGCCAGATCGGACACACTCTATCACCACAATGGAGTGGCTCCAATGTAGATGTGCTTTTTGGACTGTTTAGTTACAGTTTTTTTAAGCTTGTGCAGATAAGCAACAAATTGAAAAACAGAAGCTAGGTTAATTGATGGTCGGGTCGGGCACGGGAAAAGGTGAAAGGACTCGAGTCGGGTCAGGCTCGGGGTAGGATATGGTTCTGTCGGGCTCTGGTCGGGTTTCATTTGCAGACCCGAGCCGGCCTTTAATCTGTGGAGAGAGAAACAGAGCTAACGTTTCAGATCGATGACCTTTCATTAGAACTGGTAAAATTAAGAACTATAATTGTCATGCAGGCCGCCACCTGCCAAGCATGAGGCATATTAATTTAGCAACATGGACATTAAATTTCAAACTGTTGTTGAAGGAAAGAAAGGACTTGCTTAAAAAAATTGCCAGATCTTGGCTGGAAAGACATTTGCATGTTAACAGACAGTGTTTGGAAAGACAAAGCAGTCATTCCCTGATACATTCAACCCACAATGGACTTTTGATTATCAGATGTTGAAGGTGGGGGAGCTCGCATTCCAGGTTGACTGCTGAGATGGCTGAATACACAAACGGACGTGGTCAAACCAGCTAATCACATGACTAACCTGCTGGGCAACCTTAGTTTTTTGAATTTGTACAAACTGTTTGGGAAAAAGCCGACTGCTCCAAGACAGAGAAGATCTCTCCTGGCTGGCTCGCCACAGCCACTTCTGTCTGCCTGCTCCCAGCTTTTTCTCACAAGCCTCTGAATCCACTGAAGACACATGAACCCCAAGAGAGAAAAATCTCCTACAGCGAACAAGGTTTAAGACTAATACTGGGCCCCATCGAAAAGCAAGATCTAACTACAATCAAGGACTCTACAGTGAGCTTGAAGAACCGTAACAACTACTCTTCAGATATTGCCTCAAACTTTTCCACTTTATTTCTCTTCTGCTCTTTTCTGTCTCTATCTGCATGTGTGTATCGCGTATGCATGCTAGTGTGGGCGCGTCGTATATCCGTAGGCATTAACCGAATTAGAGTTTAAGTTTAATAAATTTCAACTTCTCTAAACCTAAGAAAGCCTGTTTGTGCTGGTTTCTTTGCCTTATAATTGGAAAGTGGTGAACAAGGATTCACCAAGGGGGCGCTAAAAACAGTGTGTTTAAAATTAAACCCTGTTACAGTAAGACCAGGTGAAGGCTGAAAGGGAACCCTATAGACCCCTTTCGCACCGGGTCGTAACAATAATAGTTTTTAAGTAGGTCAAATGGGGGAGGGTGGAAAAGAACAAAAAGGAAGATTTGTGATAGGGTGGAAGATAGGAGACATTAAATGATAAAAAAAGATGATGGAGCAGAGCCAAAGGTGTTGTAATGGGACAAGTAAAGAAACAAAGATGTGTCCAGAGGAGGTGTCAATGGCAGAATAATGAACAGTTGCCATCTGAAAGCCATAACAAGAGAAAAACAAGATTAAGGCCGAAACATGCAAAGAAAAGGAATCAAATTGAGGGCCGAGATTATGGTCTGGAATTGTTGAAATCCGTGTTGAGTCCAGAAGGCTGTAAAATGCCTAATCGAAAGATGAAGTGCTGTTCCTTGAGCTTGCGTTGAGCTTCATTGGAACACTGCAGTAGGCTGAGGGCAGAGCAAGGTGGAGAATTAAAGTGGCAGGCCACAAGAAGCTCAGGGTCACCCTTGCAGACTGACTGGAGGTGTTCCGCAAAGCAGTCACCCAATCTGTGTTTGGTCTCCCCAGAGTAGAACAGACCTTATTGTGAGCAGCGAATACAGTATACTAGATTAAAAGACGTGCACGTAAATTGCTTTGGCTTCAAGAGTACTGTGGACGTCCTGAAGTTGTGAAAGGTGGCAAATAAATGCAAGTTCTTTTTTTCTGTTTCCTGTCACCCTACTATTGAAAGACATAATATTATGAGAATTCCCTGTAGCTGAGGTTGACCTTGCAAAACTATTGTTTTTTTTAAAAAGTCTTTGACTCCAGTGCTGCTTCTATCCAGGGCAATGTAATTGAGGTTTTTAGCAGTTTCTTACTGTTCTTTCCTCTTTCACTGATTGCCAAGACTCAGACTTGATCAGCCGTGGCAAGTCATAGTAGGCAGTCCCAGAGGAATGCTGGGTGATCTTAATTGTGTGGCTTTTCTCCAAACAAATGCCTTATCATAATGTACTGGAATCTTGGCAACACAAGCACTGCATCTAAGAAAAACCACTGTCTAGCCTTTTTTGCTTCCAGCTGTGTTCAACCTGTCCTTGATACTGGTCAGTTTCAAGTAATAATTCCCAAATCTAGGAGTTACGAGCCAACTGGGCAAAGTTGAGCTAATTCTGGAAACAGAAAAGCATTGTGAAAAAGACAGCCTTTTAAGGATGGCCTCTTGTGTATTCAAAAGAAATAAAATGAAAGAAAACTGGTAATACTCTTGGCAGCAAGATACTGTATAGCTTTCCCAGGAACAAGAGTTCTCTAAACCAGTTAAGACAAGTGATAGGTCAGACTGGGAAGGCTCCAATTTCAATCTATGCCATTTATTAAATTAGCTGATCTCTGGAACAATTGACAAAGGGGTTGTTACCATTTGACATGGCTTCCCTGAGGTAGAGACAAGCCTGTGATCCCTGCTGGAGTGTTTGTGTGTGAAAGATTGGACTCATTTATGATGTCCTGCCACAGTCAGATAATCACACTCACTGACCAGGCTCGCACAGCAAATTGCCATTGGAGTGAGGTATTTGAGGACATCTAATGCTCATGGAGCTGTGACCCAGCATGAGTTAGAAAAGAAAAGGTTTAGCAGGGAAAAAAATATTGTAGGTTCTTCATTCTGATTTATTGTACAGGTGACTTCTATAGAATCTGTAGAGCATGTTTGGTGATATGCATCTTCCCTGGTCCATTGTAAAATGTCGCTTGTTTTGGGGTTTGGGTGGAAAGATTTTTTTTTGTCCTGAATCCCCGTGACCTTCTGGGAGAATTGGGAATGGTTTGACGTCCCACACAGACAAGACCAAAATTAATGGAGACCAGTTAGTCTTTGCAAGGAGCAGCAGATTTCCTACCCAAAGATTTGGAAGGTACAGTAATTTCAGTAGGTTCTATGTTGATTTAAATTGTGTCCCCTTCACATTCACTTTTGTTTGACTGCTTTTGTTGATCTGAAACAATTGAATCAAAGCAAGCGAAGCAAATATAATCCCAATTAAGGAATCAGCCATACATCTTATTGCAATGAGTATTGGTGCCTGGGACAAAGTTACAATCTTTAACTGAGGAGCTGAGGCAGTTTATATGTGTTACAGACTTTAATCTAATCAAGAAGGTCAGATAGTTTAAATGTTTCTTCCTGAATAACTGTGAGTGGAATACAGTTACAATGTGATTGTGGAAATTCTGATAATTTCTGGGATAACAGCAAAGTTCAGTCTGGTTTATGAGTGTGCTTTGAGTCCCACAGGTAGGTTACAGCCCTGAACGTTTACCTTTTTTTCTTTTTTACCATGAGCAAGCAGGTGGTATCAGGGCGGTATCATGACATGAAATAAAGCTCAACAGGGCACTGGTGGGGAACCCTACTGCTGCATCCCTCTCCTAGCAGCACAGTCAGGAATCATCCTCTCCCCCTCTCCAGCAAAGAATTTGGCCATCTGCCACTTAAGTGCCCTGCCATGTATAAATGACAGCTAATGTCCCTGCCTCCTGACTCTGCTGCTGCTAATCTCAGGAACCATCAGGAGAGTAGTGGTAGACCCGTTCAAGGCCCATTTGGAAGGAGAGGGCTCAGTGGCCAGCACCTCAACCTCTCCTCAGGCCCCAAACACAAATTACAGGCTTCATCTCAGCTCAAGGCCTAAAATGAAATTCTGCTGGAGTTTTTGGGGTGCTTCTGCCTGATTTAACAGTGGCTCCTCTTCTTTTAACCTTGCAACATGAAACTGCCCTGGAGGAAAATTCCACCAAGAGTTTTACAAAAGTTATCAATTATCACAACTTTAAAGGTAACCTTTTTAGGTTTTCTTCCCCACCCCCCCCCCCCCCCCCCCCAGATGCCATTACAGGTTATACTACATGCATCTGAGAACAGGTCAATGTGACATCAGAAGTAATGTTAATGTACTTAGGAACGCAGGAATTGCTAGCGGGGAAAGGCCAAAGTCCATCTACTTCACCCTCTGTCTTCCTGGTATGTAATGACAATGGAGTTGTTGACTAATTATGGCAGTCAATCTTGCTAAATTATTTGCAATGGACCCTGAATTAACATGAGGAAAACCAGAGTTCAAAGACATCCTTTTTCTCGCAAACATGCTACACTTACCCCCTCATGTCTCAAATTAATCTGTACAACAAAGTGTTATTTTCTGATACTTTCAGGGCTATAAACATTGCAGATTGTTAGGGAATTGGGATGTCCCATATGTATTGCATGCAAGAAAAGCAGTAAGTTTCTACTCATGGTCTTTTCCCAAGACAGGAAAAAGATGAAGGGATTTTTTTTTTGACTCCTTCCCTTAGTAATTGGATAACAGTATACTTCTGATAATGGACAAGAAATTTCAAAATAGTTTTGGACTTTCAATCTACTATAAATGAAAAAGAAAAGATTATCCTAATTGGAAGCATTGTGGCCTTTTGGACATGTTCTTAACTGGTCCTGTATCCATGCTCGTGGGATAGGGAGTTACAAACAAGGACAGGGCTTCCAATGGCTCAGTGGTTAAATGCACCAGGTACTAAGCTATACAGGCTGGTAAAATTCTATGTTGGATTATCAATCTGTGCTGCATTGGCTAGTGTCAATCAATGGTTCCACTGTTGGCCACTATCTCCTCAGGCTTGGAAGGGATCAAAATCAGCCTGATCACGATCTAATGATTCCTACAGGAAAGTGTGCCTGTTGGGGAAAAGACAAGGCTGTGAGGCTGTTTACACGCACACTTGAAAAATGTCAACTTTGGTCAGGTTCCAAAGGCTGCTGCCAGGACAATACTCCAGCACAAGCCATGACTTACAGGACGAATGAGGAGAAATTCGGTGGTAAAACCACAGAAAATACTTGCCAATATTCTGTACTGTGGTCAGAAGGTAATTGTTAGCTTTTTCCGTTGAGTGAGTCTATATTTGGCTTGGTTCTGGTTTTGCAACCAAAGTTATACAGTCACCTGTGTCATGTCTTGAACCATCTGCCAAATTGAAGGTTGTTTAAAATAACGACATGAAGCCACTGACATTTCAGCGAGTCTTTCATACCAATCCGATTAAAATTTTATTTATGAAATTGTGCAGTAGAAATGATTAATACTTTACTGTGATACCCTGATGATTGATTAATCTTCTGTAAAATAGGTCAATCATTTAATATAAATAGCATTTATCTTCCCACAATATTTAGCTTCAATAGAAGGTGGAACATTTCTTTTTTTCTCTCTCTGCTACCCCTCACTTCTCAAACATAAATATTCATTTAGGAAGTCTTGGGTGTAGCTTTCAGTAACCAAAAGCACTGGCCGTATTTGTCCCAGCCCTGGGGTAAGTGGGGAGGCGGTTTTGGAGGTGGAAGGGGGTGGAAAATTAGAAGGCAGCACTGCAGGTTGGCTCCCTGATGTGATCCCACTTCCAGGTGAATTTCCAAGGAGCAGGCTGAGAGTAGAATTGCCCACCCACCCATGGCAGGTGGGTAGGCTGTTAATACAGTTAAGGCCTCAATTGATGGCCATTTTCTTTGAAGGAGGCAAGTTTCCCAGTGTCACATGGGCCAGCCGCTGTGTCAGGAGCCCAGCAATGCTTCAGTGGCTGCTTCAGGTCTAAGCTGTGTTACGATTGAGGCCTTTTAATCCTTTGCCAGCAAGCTATTGCAGCTAGTTCACAGAGATTGATGTCTCCTCTTCTGCTGTAGCTGATGCAATGGCAGACTCTTCCCTCCTACTGAAGGTGCCTCCATGGTGCCACTACTGCTCCTTCTGCCAGCCCCTCAGCAGTACCCACGCGGGCTGTGCTGAATACACCTCTTGACTCTGGAACCCGACCTCTGTCTCTAATTGGATGGGGTTCCCAGAGGCTGCCTGTTCATTGGCCGCCTGACACAAGATCACGCTGGGGGAGAGGCAGAACTGAGACACCTGTGGGGTTGGAACCTGGAAATGGTCCTGACACCTGAGAATTTTATAAGACCGCAAGATTCTGGCCACTGTTACCCCAATTAGTTTTTGGCAAGTGAGTGACCTTTCTTTGAGAAAACATTAAATTGAGATTTTGAATCTGTTGAACTGTAAAACACTCTCTACTGTTTCAGGGCCAGTATTTATAATTTATTTCACATATGGCCATTTGGAATTCTTGAGGGCTGCTACCACCCATGGAGCTGTTCCTTGACTTTGGAAGAAAACTGGCAAAATGGGAAAGGAAGTGTCAAGATAATTCTTTGGAAATAGAAAGAAATAAAATGTGAATTTTGCATGCATTTTCCTAACTGTCTAAACATATATTGGCCTGTATAACTGTATATAGGCCTGCGTTACCATGGTTACCTAGAGTCTGCTGCTATCGCATCTGAGTGGCCATTTATCAAGTGTGAGCTCAGACAAAGCAGTGAATGTTTGTCTTCACAGCGCAGATGATAATCTGGGGAGCGGATTTCCCGCCTGTGATTGAACCCACCTGAATGTTATTCCATTGGTGACTCCCCATATAATGCAGATGAAAATTTACCCCAGTAAATGCCACCATGTTGGATGATACTTGTCTTTATCTGCATCAGCATAATTCTGAAACAAAAGCAAAATACTGTGGATACTTGAAGTCTGACATAACAGACTTTGCTGGAAAATATTCAGCAGGTCAGGCAGCACATGTGAAGAAAGTAACAGAGTTGACATTTCAGGTCAATGACCTTCAAAACTGGAAGAAGTTAAAGATTTAAGTTGATTCTAACTTCTTCGAATTCTGACAAAAGGTCATAGGCCTGAAACGCTAGCTCTGTTTCTCTCTGCCTGACCTGCTGCATATTTCCAGCATTTTCTATTTTTTATTTCAGCATAATTTTATCCCTGATCAAGAATGTCAGCAATGGAAGAATCTGAGCGTAAATATAACTTCAATACATATGATGTGATCTCAACAGTGAATGAAGGATCGATAATTTTGGCAGCATGTTTGTCAAACTGACTTTTTGAATATCGGGTTATGTTGACCCCTTGTTAATCCCAATGACCAAATCACAAATTCCATGATCTTGGCTACAACACCACTTATGTTTATGGCTTCCTAGCTAATATAAAGGCACTCCTTATTAGAACATTGTCTTTCTCTAGGTCCCACAGGGAGTGTTATGGAAGGTGAGCTGTAAATATAAAATGTCCATTTTTTTTTAGGAACATCACCCCCAGCACAAAACAGTACACATCTGTTGAAGAACTAGTTCACAGGCACAGAAAATATGCATTTTTAAAATTTTGCAGTGAGTATTCGGAAAGTATGAGCTAACTGCGCCTCTCTCCCATGTTTCCTTTGCAATGCACAGCCAGCCTTCCTGCAAACCAGCTGTAGTACTGAGCCCACCACTGGGGCCACCTGCTAACCTGTAGCAACATTTTGGCCAGTGACTATGTGTGGTGTAGTGACATCATAACGTGCCTTGAGAAATAGGTGCGTACTGGCTCCAGGGAGATCAAACGGTAGTCAGAAAAATCCAGTTAAATAATAAAACAAGTCCTAAAAAAAATCTGATTGGTTTGTTTGGATGCGGCAGCCAGTTTTGCAGGGAAGCGGGTGACCAAACACCAACATTAAAGCAGCTAAATTTGATCAGACAGTGGGATATAACTCTTCAGTTATAATTTGGATCACATTTTCAATGCAGTTCTTTTCAACAAAGAGTAACCAGTTACAGCATTTTTTTTCCAGTCTTCTCCCCTGCTGCCCTAAAACTTAAAATTCTCATCCTTGTGTTGAAATCCCTCTGTGGCCTCACCCCACCCTACCTCTGTAACCTCCTGCAGCCCTACAACCCTCTGAGAGCTTGACGTTCCAATAACTCTGGCCTCTTGTCCACACCCTCCGCTCCGCCATTGACTGCAGTACCTTAGATGTCCGGGCCCCAAGCTCTGAAATACCCTCCTTAAACTTCTCTACTTCTGTCTCTTCCTTTACAACCCTCCTTAAAACTTATTGTTTTGGCCAAGCTTCCAATCACCCCTCCTAATATCTCCTTCTTTGACTGGGTGTCAATTTTTGCCTGGTTATGCTTCTGTGAAGCACCTTAGGATGTTTTCCAACATTAAAAGCGCTATATAAATGTAAATTGTTAGTGTTGATGGCACTCATCTTGCTGGGGTTGAGTTCCATGGACACCGACCGTCCTCTAGTAGGCTGCCGAGTCTTCATGTGTGAGCCTATACAATGAGAGCCAGTAGGATATTCCATTGCGCAGGCATCATAGCAAAATCCAATTCTATCCTTGTTTAATGCCCACAGATGAGCAGTTTGTAGCATTGCCATTGGATAACCATCAGAAGGGAGAACCCTAGCTGATTGTGTCTCTGCAGGTCAGAATGCTAAATGTCAAGCCCTAACCTGAGATTAGCTTGATCATATATAGATTGGGAATTAAAATGAGGTCTTTCTATTTTATATAACTAAGTGCTACCCTAATTGGTGTCCTTAGCCACCAGGTGATCATAGGAGCCTTGTGCTGTGTTCTGATTGGCCTACTCCATAGTTTTGCAATTGCCTTTGAGTGGATAAATGCACCTTCTACTTTGGTATCGAGCCTCACAGACAGCAACATTGTGGCTTTGATCCCTAGCCAACTAGCAGAGCAGCTGGGACTCCTACTCCTAATTGCTACCCATTTGTTCTACTGAACAAAGTCTGAATGTGTGGTCACTGGGTGAGAACAGGATTGGGTTTGACCATGTTTACCAGTCTGCCAACACTCAAGTACGTGAAGGACAGTCACTTGGACAAGGGCCAGCGCAGTAGAAACATTCCTCAGCATAAGTCAGTGTCTTTTTGGTGGAAAATATTCTAAATCATTTTACTAGGGGGTGGGGGAGGGGAAGGGAGTTGATGAGTTTATCATACAATGATTTCCCAAGAGATATATAACCACATGGCTGACCTTTACATATTTGCCTGAGCAGTGACCAGTCTCAACAGTTGTGTATAGTTTAGTTTAGTTTAGAGATACAGCACTGAAACAGGCCCTTCGGCCCACCGAGTCTGTGCCGACCATCAACCACCCATTTATACTAATCCTACACTAATTCCATATTCCTACCGCATCCCCACCTGTCCCTATATTTCCCTACCACCTACCTATACTAGGGGCAATTTATAATAGCCAATTTACCTATCAACCTGCAAGTCTTTGGAATGTGGGAGGAAACCGGAGCACCCGGAGGAAACCCACGCAGACACAGGGAGAACTTGCAAACTCCACACAGGCAGTACCCAGAATTGAACCCGGGTCGCTGGAGCTGTGAGGCTGCGGTGCTAACCGCTGCGGTGCTAACCACTGCGCCACTGTGCCGCCCCTGTACCTGTGTGGACAGTGGGCTCGGCTGCAACCTCTCAAGTAGGCCCAGGTTGGCACCATCAACCTGAAATGGCACATCATCAAAAAGAAGGACAAGTGATGAAGGCTGTTTGACCCGACTTGGCCACCTGTTCACAGAAATCTGTGGTTTCCCCGTCACATCAATAGATTCACTTCACTTTGGAAGGCAATTTTAGATATCAATCAATTACTTTTTGTGTAAAGATCTACCTGACAACAGTAGTGAACCTGTCTTTTTGCAGTTTATACCCAGATCCCTCCGCAGAGGTGAGCTTTAATTATTTTTCTTGAGCCATTTCAGAATATTTTTATTGATTTTTGCCTTTGCTACACCTAGGTATTTACGTGCCATGCCTTTCCTTATTTCACCCCTAACCAATTTGTTCTTGAATGGTACTTTCCCTGTACTAAGCTCAGACTTTATGCCCCTGTAGTTTCCCCACCTGAACTTGTATACTGGAGTTTAGTACTGTGATGTGCTTGTGATGTTTCTGAAATCAGATTGTTGTGCTATGATCGCAACAAACTGGCAGTTCAACCACTCCCTGAAAAATGTACGTTCACTCATAAGAACTAGGGGCCTGAAGTCCTGCCTTTGTGATGGACACATCTGAAGCATAATGGAACGTGGAACAGAGCTGAGTTCTATTGGCGTTCTTCCCCTCAACCCAAGACAGGCAGCTTTCAATTCTGTTTACAGTAGCACCGTGGCCCAGGTAGCTAACCATTCTCCTACACATTGAATTTCCCAATACCATTTTCTCTCAAGGCCCCGGTCTTGATCCCTTAACCTAAATGTCTCTTTTTCTATTTTGGGTGTAATGTCTACAACAGCCTTCTCAGCATTCCCCCATGGATCAGGGTTGTGGACTGCAATCTCTTCTATCTGACCTCTGCTTTTCTTACACCTTTTCCATCTTATTTATGAGTGTCCCCTCTGGCCACCCTCTTCTCCATCAGTTCCTTAACATGTTCCTACTGCATTATTCTAGTTAGTCCCTCACCCCATTCTCAGTCTCTTCTGCTGAGGCGCATACCAGGGACAGCCACTTATTATCAACAGGATTATTGCAGTCACCAAGCTCCGAAGATTTTATTCTTTCTCTCCATTTCCTCTTGTTCTTCAGCTCTTTGTTTAGCAGGCAGCTACTGCAAACCTGCTGTGGATTAAATTGCTCACTTCTGACATCTGTAACCACTTCACAACACACAGGCATTGTTGCGCTCAAGTCCTTCTCCATTTCTGTGTAGCCTAACACTGAATTAAAGGTTCTGGCTCAAGGAATGAAGGCGAATGGAGGTCCCCAGATTGCAAAAGGGTGACAGAGCCATAGTTGAACACTGCAATTAGCCTGACCTTGATAATCAGGAAACTAATGAAATCAATTGGAATGTAATTGGCCTAGAAGCAAAATCAAAGGACATTGGAGTGAAAATAGCCTAATGACTGAACAGCAATACAAGGGATAAATCTTGTTTGAAAAGATTTGTAGACATTTTTAAGGAAGTAACATCGCAAACGAACTAGAGGAAGCCATGTGTCATTCTGTACCTTGACTTCCAAACAGCGTTTAATAAAGTTACATATGACAGAAGACAGATATGACAAATAGGAGTTTGACACAACTGAGCTTATAAAGAAGTTTCTATACTTTTATGAAATATCTATGGCATGTACCTAATTAATTTGACTCAAGTTGCTGTGTTGGCAGAGTTCTTGTACAGATAAGGTAAAATTGTAAAGCAATTAGAAACAAATACTGGTTTTGTGCTGCAATATATCCAACTAAGGTAAAGTGCTTGGTAACATATGTAAACGGACGGCTATCTCACATCTGAAGGGCTTGGAAAACCCTCGTGTTAAGTTGATGAATTTGTTCCCATTGTGGAAAGCACCCTTGTTTTCCTGTATCCAGGGTTTTAACTTTGTCGAGTACAAAGCTGTATAGCCTGACCAGCAAGCCTCCTTTGTGTTGGAAAATGCTGTGGGTGTTTGACAGCCTGATGAAACGGTGGAGTTACATGTTAGACTTTCTTTATTCCTGGTTCAACTTCAAAGAGAAAGAAAAGTATATCATGGACAGTCCTGTTCCAGTTTAGTTCATCAGTTTTACTGAAGCTATTAAGATAAGTTTGGAGATTCTGTGAGCCTGACAAAGCTCAAAATGTAAGATATGTTAAGGATGCTGATACTGAATTAGTAAAGGGTTATGCTGTTTTTTTTGTTAAGAGGAAATAGAGTTATAGAGTTATACATCCCGTCATGTCCATGCCGGCCATCAAGCCTATCTATTCTAATCCCATTTTTCAGCACTTGGCTCATAGCCTTGTATGCTGTGGCATTTCAAGTGCTCATCTAAATACTTCTTAAATGTTGTGAGGGTTCCTGCCTCTTCAGGCAGTGTATTCCAGATTCCAACCACCCTCTGGATGAAAAACTTTTTCCTCAAATCCCCTCCAAACCTCTTGCCCCTTACCTTAAATCTGTGCCGCCTGGTTATTGACCCCTCCGCTAAGGGAAAACGTTTCTTCCTATCTAACCTATCAATGCCCCTCATAATTTGTATACCTCAATCATGTCCTCCCTCAGCCTTCTCTGCTCTAAGGAAAACAACCCAAGCCTTTTCAGTCTCTCTTCATAGCTGAAATGCTCCAGCCCATGCAACATCCTGGTGAATCTCCTCTGCACCTTCTCCAGTGCAATCACATCCTTCCTATAGTGTGGTGCCCAGAACTGTACACAGTACTCCAGCTGTGGCCTAACTAGTGTTTTATACAGCTCCATCATAACCTCCCTGCTCTTATATTCTGTGCCTCGGCTAATAAGGGCAAGTATCCCATATGCCTTCCTAACCATCTTATCTACCTGTGCTGCTGCCTTCAGTGATCTGTGGACAAGTACACCAAGGTCCCTCTGACCTTCTGTACTTCCTAGTGTCCTATCATCCATTGTATATTCCCTTGCCTTGTTAGTCCTCCCAAAATGCATCACCTCACTTCAGAGGATTAAATTCCATTTGCCACTGCTCCACCCATCTTACCAGCCCATCTACATCATCCTGTAATCTAAGGCTTTCCTTCTCACTATTTACGACACCACCAATTTTCATGTCATCTGCAAACTTACTTATCATACCTCCTATATTCTCGTCTAAATCATTGATGTACAGTACAAACAGCAAGGGTCCCAGCACCAATCCCTGTGGTACACCACTGGTCACAGGCTTCCACTGGCAAAAACATCATCCTGTAATCTAAGGCTTTCCTTCTCACTATTTACGACACCACCAATTTTCATGTCATCTGTGAACTTACTTATCATACCTCCTATATTCTCGTCTAAATCATTAATGTACGCTACAAACAGCAAAGGTCCCAGCACCGATCCCTGCGGTACACCACTGGCTTCCAATCGTAAAAACAATCCTTGACCTCACCTTCTGCCTCCAGCCACTAAGCCAATTTTGGATCCAATTTGCCAAATTGCCCTGGATCCCATGGGCTCTTACCTTCTTGACCAATCTCCCATGCGGGACCTTATCAAAGGCCTTACTGAAGTCCACGTAGACTACTGCTTTGACGTCATCTACACATCTAGTCACCTCCTCGAAAAATTCAACTAAATTTGAGACATGATGTTCACCTGACAAAGCCATGCTGACTATCATTGATTAATCCCTGCATCGCCAAGTGGAGATTAATCCTGTCCCTCAGAATTTTTTCCAATAATTTCCCTACCATGGAGATGGAGTTGTTGTTTTTGCTACCACTTAACCTTTACTCTGAATAAGTGTGCTGTGTGGCTTAAGTCTAAAACATGGTCTAATGGTGTATATTCTAGCACTTTCTAAAGTCTAGGAGATCATGTGAGGATTTGTGTCACATCCAGTAAGCCAAATACAGGAACAAGGGTTTTTACTTCTATCCCTGGGCAACACTGCTGAGTGTATGTATAAATTCAGTCTGATTTGTATGGAACAAAGGATTGCCTACAGCAGTGGTTCACGCAGTGGGTCCACAAACCTCTGGGGATCCAGGGAGACTTTCCAAGGGATCCATGAAAGAACATGACATTGTGAGTTGGGAGGTGGGAGCAGACTGTGGCCGCCACATGGGCTGGCTGTCTCACCTCGGAGGCGAGCACACATGGAGGACCGCTGAAAGCAGCACAAAAATAAATACCTGTTTTCTTAAAACACTATTAAAACACTCATTGCATGCAGCACTTTAATATAAGTATTATAATGTATTATAATTTAGATGGGGCGGGGGTTCTATGATTACTCTTGATTTGAAAAATTTGAGAATCACTGGCCTACAGGAGTGGTGCTTGACACAAGAGAAATATCTGAATAAAAGCAAAACTTATTTCCAAACTAAGGCCTCTAGCTAGCAAGGGTAAGACATAAACATAAATATAGATTAATATCTGGTGAAAGATATGAATCCTTGTGTACCTGCTGCTGCCTCCCCTTCCCCCTCCTTCCCCTCCCCCTCCCACTGCAACACACACACGTTTGTCCTGATAATATACATCCCAGAGTGTTGGAAAAGGTAGCTATGGAGATAGTGGATGCATTGGTGATCATCCAAAATTCTATAGATTCAGGAATGGTTCCTGCAGATTGGAAAGTAGAAAACATCACCCCACTATTTAAGAAGGGAGGGAGAGTAGAAAACATCACCCCACTACTTAAGAAGGGAGGGAGAGAAGACAGGGAACTACAAACCTGTTAGCCTTACATCGGTAGTAGGGAAAATGTTAGAATCTATTCTAAAGGATGTGATGAATGGACACTTGGATAATAATGATCTGAATGGGCATGGTCAACATGGATTTATAAATGGGAAATCATGTTTGACGAACCCGTTGGAGCTTTTTGAGGATGTTATTAACAGAATTGATAAAGGGGAGTTGGTGGATGTAGTATACTTGGTTTTTAGAAAGTGCTTTTGAAAAAGTCCCCCTCAGAGATTGGTTAGCAAAATTAAAGCACATGGGATAGGAAGTAATATACTGGCATGGATTAAGGATTGGTTAACAGACAGAAAACCGAGAGTAGGAATAAAGGAGTTATTCTCATGTTTGCAAGCTGTTACTCGTGGGCTAACGGAACGATCAGTACTTAGGCTCCAGCTGTTCACAATATATATCAATTATTTGGATGTGAGGACCAAATATAATATTTCCAAGTTCACGGGTGACACAAAATTAAATGGGAATATGTGTTGTGAGGAAGATGCAAAGTGTCACAAGGGGATTTGGACAGACGTAGTGAGTGGGCAAGAATACGGCAGATAGAATATAATGTGGAAAAATATGAGGTTATCCATTTTGGTTGGATGAACAGATGTGCAGAGTATTTCTTAAATGGTAAGAGATTAGAAAGTGTAGATGTAAAAAGGGACCTGGGTGTCCTTGTCAATAAGTCACTGAAAGTTAACATGCAGGTGCAGCAAGCAATTAAGAAGGCTAATGGTATATTAGTCTTTATTGCAAGAGGATTTGAGTACAGGAGTAGCGAGGTCTTGCTTCAATTGTACAGAACCTTGGTTAGACTGCACCTGGAGTACTGTGTGCAGTTTTGGTCCCTTACCATAAAGGGAGTGCAACGAAGGTTCACCAGACTTGTTCCCGGGATGGCGGGACTATCCTATGAAGAGAGATTGGGGAAACTGGGCCTGCAAACCTACAAAATAAAACCAAAAAGTGCTGGAAATACTGATCAGTTCTGATGAAAGGTCACTGACCTGAAACGTTAACTTTGTTTCTCTTTCCACAGATGCCGCCAGACATGCTGAGTATTTCCAGCACTTTTTGGTTTTATTTCAGATTTCCAGCATCTGCAGTATTTTGCTTTTATTTTAGATGCAGGTAAGATGTTTCCCCTGGTTGGGGAGTCTAGAACCAGGGGACACAATTTCAAAATAAGGGGGAAAGCCACTTAGGACAGAGATGAGGAGAAATTTCTTTACTCAAAGGGTTGTGAATCTTTGGAATTCTCTACCCTAGAGTAGAGGCCTGCTACCCGACCCGAACCCAACGGGACCCGACAACACCTATTGGGTTCGGGTTGGGTCTGGCCCAACTTCAGGCTCCGGCTTTCGAGCTCGGCTCAGGTTGGGCCGAGTCCAAGTCGAGTCGGGTCGGGTCGGGCTGGACACTCAGGGTCAGTGCTGTGCCGGTAAGTATTAAAAATAAAAAATTTACCTGAGCTAGGAGTCTGGGACAAAACTGAGTCTGCGCAGTGAGCGAGTGATGTCACTATGACATCATCACGCATGCGCAGCAGCTTCGTGGAGGTTCCGAGTCGGGAGGTAAGTAAATGGATGGCCGGGTCGGGCTCGGATCAGGGCAGGCTCGGATTGGGTCGGGCTTGGGACAAAGGCAGAGGGACTCAGGCCGGGTCGGTTCGGGTTCGTCTTCTTGACCTAAAGTAGGCCTCTACCCTAGAGGGCTGCGGAAGCTCAGTCATTGAGTATGTTTAAAGCAGAGATGGACAGATTTCGAAATAGCAATGACATAAAGGGATATGGGGATAGTGTGGGAAAAAGGCATTGAAGTGGATGATCAGCCATGATCATATTGAATGGCGGAGCAGGCTCAATGGGCTGGATGGCCTACTCCTGCTCCTATGTTCCTATGCCCCTTCACGGGCGATCCTGCCTTTGGCTGCCAAGGCTCCGTGCTCTGGAATTCCCTCTCTAAACCCCTCCACCTAGCCATCTCCAAGACCCTCAGTAAAACCCGACTCTTTGACAAACTTTTGATCAACCCTCCTCATATTTCCTCCTTTGCTTGGCCCCCATTTCTTTTCCTTAAAATTCTGTGAGTTATATTGGGACATTTTTCTACATTAAAGGATCTATAAATACAAGTTGCTTGAGGAGGAACAAGGTTGTGATGAAAGGAGGTGTAGAGGAGGATCCCCAGGGCTCTGAGCTTGCACCCCTCCTGTTCAGTCTCATTGTAAAATAGGTACATTCACATGATATCAAGCTGGGGAATGACTCAAATGAGGCCAATGAGATGCTACATGGAGACCATGACAGGGCTTGCGAGTGAGCTGATCATTGGACAGGTGCAGAATAGCCCATACTGGAAGTAAAATCAGGAGGATTGTAAAAAACAGTCTTGCATTTATATTGCACCTTTCACAACCACCCGACATTCCAAAGCATGTTGCAGCCAATGAAGGACTTTTGAAATTGTAATAAAGGAAAAACGGCAGCGAATTTGCGCACAGCAAACTCCCACAAACTGCAATGTGATAATGACCAGATAATCTCTTTTTGTGATGTGGATTGAGGGATGAATATTGGCTGAGACACCATGGATAGCTCCCCTGCTCTTCAAAGGAATGCCATGCGATCTTATGCATGCACCTGTGAGAGCAGATGGAGCCTCAGTTTAACACCTCATCTTAAAGACATCACCATTGACAGTGTTCACTTTGCATTGCACTGGAATATCAGCCTTCAATTTTGTGTTCAAGTCCTGGGGCTGAATTGTACCGGCACCTCGACACCACATGTTGCGGTGGCGGGATCTTGTAAAATTCTGCAGGGAGAGGCCCGCCTCAATCCGTGATGTCAAGAAGGGCCCACCACGTATTACCTCGGTGCGGCGCCCCCGCCACCTGGTGGCGGACCCTTCACCTGCATATTAAAATGAACCTAAATGAGATGTAAATAAATTTACCTGCACGCGGTGGCCATCCCACGCCAAATTTATGGCAGCTCACGCACCTTCGAAACTCCATACGGAGTTCCGAGGCGAGATCCTGGTGGAAAGGGGGGAGGAATAACATTTTCAGGGAGGTGGGGAGGGGGAGGGAGGTTAGAGCGGCAAAAACAAACGCGATTGGGTGAGGGGATAGTGGGAAGGGGTTGAAGGTTAAAGGAAATAAAGTTGGGGGGGTAGGTTGTTATGGCAACTTTAATGTTTTGTGGGGGTTTGGACAAATATTATTCTGATTATTCACTGAGGGGGTTGGAGAGGGGATTTAAAGTGTGCATAACATTTTATTCAAAAAATTTTCAAAACCTGCCACTTTAACCATTGAAATGTACGTGAAGGGCTTGAAGCGCTTTAAAAATGGTGCCGTTGCCAGAGACTTGGTGACCGCCCCCTCTACATCATCGGGGGTGGCTGCTCCGCCCCCTCTATTTAATGAGCTCCCGCGTGTAATATCGTGGGCGCTCACTTCTGTGTCGGAAGGCCGCCAAGTACAAAACGCGCCGCCGCAAAGCAGGAATAAAATTCAGCCCCTGGAGTGGGGCTTGAATTCAGACCTTTCTGGCTTATAGGCAAAAGTGCTACCCGCTGAGCCGCAACAGCAGGAGGGTATATACTAGTGGGGAAAGAGAGACCAAGAACTGTTCTTTGACACATCTAAATAATGTGAAGTGGCAGGAAACAAACCAAATAGGATGCTGAGTTATTTTACTGAGAATGTACAACCTAGAAACAGGCCATTCGACCCAACCAGTCAGTGCAGGTTCATTCAAATCGTTAGGTATCATGCCCTTGCCAGGGCAGACATAGAGTATTACATTTCTATGACGCCTTATTTGCTTCACCATAAATCTCTGTTCCTCTTGTGACAATCTAGATAATCTAGCACGACAGTCATTATTACTATAGCTTGAGACAGTGAACATTAGCTGAAATAGGGACTGGACTCTGTACGCTGAAGAACTGTGGCAAATGTACCATTGTAATCATTTTGGAAACCATTCCTTTTACAAAGAAAAAGAAAAGGACTTTAGAATAGCTGCAACAGATAAAATAAGCAGAGTATATAAAGTTTAGACAAATTGTCAAAAGGACGATAAACACATCTAACTAGTACAAAGAAAGTTGCCTATTTTTAGTGCCTTACTATTTTTAGACCAATCTGATCTTCACTTTAGTTTCAAAGACAAATTTTCATTCTGTCTACTAGCTAAACACTTTGCAGCTGTAATGATTCCTCTGGCTCTTCCATAGTGTTCACAAGTGCTAAAGAGAATGGTTTCTTAGCCTTTAAAAGAAGATGATGAATTTTCCTTCCCCTGGGAATGAGCAGGCTAACTTCACACCATGTTTGGTAAGTCCAGTGCGCTGGACTGCTGACTGGTTCAAAAAGGTCTGAAACATTCAACATCTTTAACCTGTTTAACTGACCAAAATGCCTCAAAATAGCATTACTATTTATTGTGATGAGCTTAAGTCGGTTTCTCACCTCCTGACACGAATTGCACCTGGTAGTGAGAGATCCTTAAAAAAAAAATCAGGGAAAACGAAAGTAACATGGAGAAATGTTCTTAAAAGGCTGTTCTTGCCATAATTGTAGTTCAGTTGTGCCATAATCCTGGAGTAGTCAGCAGCCTCATTGTGCTCCAGTCAAGATTCATTACACCTCGGGTTGCCATCTTTTGCCAAATTGATCACCATTCAGGAGTGGTCAGTGGGCAAGGAGGTAAAAAATCAGTCTGCTCTGAAATTCTTGTCAAAGTTTGGAATGTTAGCTACTGGGATAAGTTTTCTTTACAGTAGATGCCAATTGTATGGTTGTAAGGCTCAGTGCCATACCATAGAGTGTATTTATCCATGCAGCCGCTTGGTAAGGGTGGCTCTAGCTACATATTAGAAATCACCTGCACAGGGATAAGTTCAAAGCTGATGATTATAATAACACAGATGGTCAGCATGAGGAATCGAATCTGTGATTTATTTCCCTCTTGGCTCTGTTTCCATTTTGAGCCACACATGCCTTGGAGAAGGGGAGGGTAAAGAGAGAAAACAGACCGCAGGCCTCCATCTTGAGCACTAACCCTTCCTGTGGGCTTACCAAAGGACCAGTGGCTTCAACTGCCCTCAACCGACTGCAAACCAATACCAGCTGGTCAATACCTGCAAGGTGTGCCAAGCAAGATCTACAAAGAGGATCTCCAAACTTGCCTATTGTAATGGAGTGGTCATCATAAACTGTCCCTGGTGGAGTAATCACCGCATCATAGCAGACTCCGAGTATATCCTAGAGGTATGTGCCAAAACACATGGAAGAATGGAAGCAACATTAACCGTGGGGAAATAATCAATTAAAAATGAGTTGCATTGTAGTATCAACCACAACTTGCATTTTATATAGAACACTCAAGGTAAATAATTGTCCCAAGACGTTTGTTAGAGGTGGGAAGAAAACTGGATACAATGTATTCAGGAGAGATAGGAAAGGAAGGAAAGGGGCAGGGGGTGGCAATATTGATTACGGAGAACATTGCAGTGCTGGAGAGAAAGGATATCCCAGAGGGGTCAAGGACAGGATCTATTTGGCTAGAGCTAAGGGACAAAAAAGGTTCAATTAGATTGCTCAGTGTGGTCTTTAGGCCACCAACTAGTGGGAAAGATGTTGAGGAAAAATTTTGCAAGGAAATTACGGAGAGTTGCAAGATCTATAGAGTAGTTATAATAGGGGACTTCAATTATCTAAATATAGACTGGAATAGTAGTAGTGTAAAGGACAGAAAGGGGCAAGAGTTCCTAGAGTGTGTTCAGGAGAATTTTCTATAGCAGCATGTTTCCAGTCCAGCGAGAAAGAATGTGTTGCTAAACCTGGTTTTTGGGAATGAGGTGGGCCAAGTGGATCAAGTGTCAATAGGGGAACATTTGTATCATCACGTTTAGATTGGCTATGGAAAAGGAGAAGGAACAATCCAGAGTAAGAATAATTAACTGGGGGAAAGCCAACTTCAGTGGGGTAAGAAGGGATCCAGATAAATTGGAATCAAAGGTTGGCAAGCAAAACTAACTGAACAATGAGCTGCCTTTAAAGAAGAGATAGTTTGGGCACAGTTAAGGTAAATTCCCACAAAGGGGAAAGGTAGGACAAACAAATCCAGAGCTCCCTGGATAACAAAGAGATAGAGATTAAGATGCAGAAGAAAAAATATGCCTATGAGACATGTCAGGTGGATAATACAACTGAGAACTAGGATGAATATAGAAAGTTCAGAGGGGAATTGAGAAGCAAATGAGAGAAACAAAGATGGAGTATGGGAAGAGACTGGCAGCTAACATAAACGGGAAACCAAAAGTCTTCTATAGGCATATAAATAGTAAAATGATGGTAAAAGGAGGAGTGGGGCCGATTAGGGACTGAAAAGGGGATTTACACATGGAGGTAGGGGGCATGGCTGAAGTATTAAATGAATGAAACAAAAACAAGAAATGCTGGATTCACTCAGCAGGTCTGGCAGCATCTGTGGAAAGAGAAGCAGAGTTAACGTTTCGGGTCAGTGACCCTTCTTCGGAACTGCATTAAATGAATGATCTGCATCTGCCTTTACTAAGGAAGAAGATGCTGTGCAGCTCATGGTGAAAGAGGAGGTAATTCAGACACTTGAAGGGTTTAAAATTGATAAGGAAGAGGTATTGGATATAAAGGCCTGCTCAAGTCACAAAAAACAACCCGACCCGAACCCAACTGAACCACATTGGATCCGAGCCCGACCCGGCCCAAGTCTCTCCATTTTCCCCCCATGCCCAACCCGACCTGACCCGAGCCCAACCTGACCACCAGGATGTTCCCTTTACTTACCTTCCAACTCCCAATCTGAAGGAAGCTGCAGCATGAGCGTGATGACGTCATAGAGACACTCACTTTCTCACTGCTCAGACTCAGAGTTTCCTTCTTTGACGTCCCGGACTCGCAGCTCAGGTAAGTTTTTAACTTTTAACACTTACCTGCAATTCTTGCCGTGTGTGTCCAACCCGGACCCGGCCCAACCCAACTCGAGCCCGAAGGCCAGGCCCGGAAGAACGGCCCGACCCGACCTGAACCCGACACATGTCGTCGGGTCCCGTCTGGTTCGGGACAGTTAGCAGGCCAGTGAAGTGCGCCGGGGTTGGTGTTAGGATCCCTGTTCTTCCTGATTATATATTAATGACCTAGACCTTGGTGTAGAGGGCACAATTGCAAAATTTGCAGACAATGCAAAACTTGGAAATATTGTGAACTGTGAGGAGGATAGTGTAGAACTTCAAAAGGACAGAGACAGGTTGGTGGAATGGGCGGACAAATGGCAGGTGAAATTTAATGCAGAAAAGTATGAAGTGATTCATTTTGGTAGAAAGAACACGGAGAGACAATGTAAAATAAAGGGTACAATTCTAAAGGGGGTACAGGAGCAGAGGGACCTGGGTGTATATGTGCATAAGTCATTGAAGGTTGCAGGACGGGTTTCGAGAGTGGTTAATAAAGCATACAGTATCCTTATCAATCGGGGCATAGACACAAAAGCAAGGAAGTTATGTTAAACTTATGTTAAAATGTATAAAACACTAGTTTGGCCTCAACTGGAGTATTGCGTCCATTTCTGGGCACCATGCTTTAGGAAGGATGTGAGGGTGCAGAAAAAAATCACGAGAATGGTTCCAGGCATGAGGAACTGCCGTTACGTAGATTGATTGGAGAAGTTGGGACTGTTTTCCTTGGAGAAGAGAAGGTTGAGAGGTGATTTGATAGAGGTATTTAAAATCATGAGTGGTCTGGACAGAGTAGATAGAAAGAAACTGTTCCCACTCATGAATGGATCGAGAACAAGAGGGCACAGATTTAAAGTATTTGGTAAGAGAAACAAAAGTGACATGAGGGAAAACGTTTTCACGCAGCGAGTGGTTAGGATCTGGAATGTGCTGCCTGAGAACATGGTGGAGGCAGGTTCACTGGAGGCGTTCAAGAGGGATTTGGATTATCATCTGAAAAGGAAGAATGTGCAGAGCTACGGGGAGAAGGCGGGGGAGTGACACTAGATGAGTTGCTCCTTCAGACAGCCAGCACAGACAGGATGGGCCAAATGGCCTCCTACTGAGCTGTAACCATTCTATGACTCTATAATTGCAAGAAAAGCATTACCTCTTTTTAAAAGTTATTTTATTAAGCTCTGCATGTTTGCTTTGAATAGCTGTTGGGCTTGGCTGCAAATGGTTGTTGCAACAGTTCCTTCAGGCATTACTAAGGTTGTTTATTCTTGTGGTTTGAATTCAATAAAGACGCTCATTCTCTCATAGCAGAATTCGCGCCTTTAGGTTATAAAATTTGTGCTGACAACACACTGAAAGGTTTATCAAATCTAAGTAACCAAGCAGCTGGAGGGCTACTGGTCTTCAACAAAATGGAGGCTGTTGCTCAAGGCATAAAAATATTGCAGTAGTCTTGTGATAATTGACTCCCCAGGTGCAGCCCTGACACACTAATATAGTTGGCACAGTTGAAGTGAATGATGGCAAGGAATATGTTCAAGTGCTGGAGCTTTTTCTTGTCTTCTTTTCCACTGTTCACTCCTCCATAAACAATCCTAGGTCAGATCTTTGGCTACTTCAGAGTGAGCAGTCACCCAGTGCAGCCAGAGGGTGTTCTAATTGGCCTCAGCACGCCACAGTTGAAAAGCCTCGATAGAAAAAGTCTTGCATTTATATAGTGTCTTTCACGAATTTGGGATGTCCCAAAGCACTTTATAATCAATGAATGTGTAACTTTGAAGCATAATGCCTGCTGTAATGTAGGAAAAGAGGTAGTCAGTTTGCACTCAGCAAGCTCCCAGAAACAGGATTCAAATAAATGATCAGATCATCTGCTTTCGTGGTCTTGATTAAGGGATAAATATTGGCTGGGACACCGGGGAAAAGTTCTTTATATAGTGTGGTGGTTTCTGTTATATCCAGTTGAGATGGCAGATGTGGATTTGGTTTAACGTCTCATCTGAAAGGCAGCACCTCTGGAAGTTTGGCACTCCCTCAGTGCAACACTGAATTGATCATGTGTTCTCGTCTCTGGAGGAATTTGAAGCCACAACCTTCTGACTCAGAAGTGAGAATGATAGCAAATGAGCCACGGCTGACAAAGGAAAGTCAAGTGCTGGAACTTGCTGATGCAAATTATATTGGCTATCTACCTAGACTCATACATCAAAAATGACAACTTTATAAGGAAGGACATTAGTCAGTCCAATATGACCACGCCAGCAGTGCAGATAAATGCGAACCTATTTCTTTCAGATCAACCTGCTATGCATTTCCAGCATTTTCTAGTCTAAGTTAAGATTTGTAGCATTCAAAACCTTTCCTATCCTACCTACTGTTCATGCAGCTCCTTTATGTTCTTTTGTCCTGTGGGGGATTGTATAAAAAAAATTGTTTTAGCTGTCAAGCCGTTTTACTCGAGCCGAAGCTGCAGTGCTTCCCCCACAGGACTGCATTTCTGTTTACAGCGGCTGGGGGAGGGAAGGGGAGGAGCTGCTATATTTGGCCTTCAAGAATTTGAGCCTGAGATGAGGAGCATCACTGTCACCAGAGTGATCCAGTATTGGAGTCATTTCTGGGCATCTATGTACCAGCTATTTAGGTCTTAAAGATGTCAACAGTGAAGTGCTAAGTATATTACAAATACGAAATAGGAAGCAGTGAATACCATGGCACTGAATATCTGTTTCATCCTGCAGAAATATCATCAAATCTTTTCTCATAAAGTTTTGTGAGAATTCCTTGCACAACACAGTTGCTGTGGCTACAGAATGATGTGTTGTAAGAAGTGAAGAAAATAAAAACCCCATGGTCTAAAATCTAAGAATAATTGCTTTGGGCATTATTGTTAATTTTAGTTTTTAAGCTAGTACCTAAACTGTTTCTTTTTTTGTCAGGCTTCGGGTATCTGTTGCAGTGAAAATGAATGCTCAGCATTTAGGGTAGAAGGTCAGCAGCGGGGTCAAAGGGCATGGGTGTAAAGGTTGTTTTGTTCTGTTTTTGGAAACTGTTGTCATGGCTGGTTGTAGAGAAAGTGCTCCCTCAACATTTCTCTTGACGCCTTTACTTTTAAGCTGCACATTGCCACCACCATATAAAGCTAATTTTAGATTGCTCCACAACAGTGTATTCAATAGAATAAACAGTTTAATGGGGAGTTGATTCTGTTGCAAAATATTAAACTGGGTCCATCATTTGATTAATGACCACCCTGGTGGTAATCTCTTGTTGCAACAAAGTTCCCGTAAAAAGTGACCATTCTGGTTTAGGCAGTGCACAATAAAATGAAGTTTCATGTTATTTCTATAATAAAATATATCTAAGCATTTCAATTGTTTTCTCCTTGGCTACTACCACTCCCAAGGGATGCAGTGAGAAATAAAATGAGAAGAAATTCTCTAGGGTTACAGGATAAACAATAGAGTTGATCTTATCCCCTCCTGCCTAATAGGAATTATATGGCAAAGGGTTAAAAAGGGGGTCGGACGGAAGCCGCTGCCTTCCTATACTCACCTGCCATCCCCCCACCCCCCACGCACCCCTGCCCTGGCATGTTACCTCCTGGTTCTTTAAGACTACAGGGGCCTCCTGAATGTTGAAATATTGGGATCCAGTGATGTAATTCGGATCCCAATGCCAATTTAACTTGGGAACATATGAGTTGTACACAGTCACACTGTGTTCAAGCCACCAGCAAAAGCAGCATCAGCCTAGAGAGGCATGGAGAGGTATTGGTATTACATTTTAAAATTTCTGAGAGGTTCTCTGCAGCCTAGGAGGTCAACACCATCTGACCCCAATCTACATATTTAATGAAGGCGATTAAAATTGAAACCATTGGAGTCAAGGCGTAATATTCATGGCAAGTCACCCTATCGACATTAACTGCCTATCTTTGCTTTCCTCCTGGTGAGCAAGGTTAAAATCCGATCTCTTTATTTACCCATTGAGAAGATGTAGCATCCGACTACTCTTGTAACTCAGCTGCTCACATGGGTTAATCTGATGGGTGCAATCATTAGAAACATTCCTCTCCAAAGTTGTCCCAACATTTAGGGGCCGATTTTCCGCCATTCCCAACAGGTGATGTGTTGGCGGAAAATTGATCCAATTGTCCTCTATTTTCTTCCTCTTGCAGCAGTGAAGTTGATGTAGTTGCATCCATGTGATTTAACTGTGCAGGTGGAGAGGTCTTTGATAATGATCAAACACCCACCTGTTCTAGAGCTAACCTCTTATGCTGAAGGGGTAGATGGACAGGGAAATTGGTTCTTCCAATACTTGCATTACGACGGATTCAAACACTGATCTCTAACAGGGTGGCTGTACAGACATCAGCATTTCCGAGGTGAGCAGCTTCTCATTGATGTCCAGTGACTCCTGTTGCAAAGAGGGCACGAGTGTGCACATTTGATGAGTAGACAGTGGTTGTCTGTTGTGAAGCACTGAACTTGTCGAATGCCCTCGAAGCAGGCACCTGTGACAGTTTATAAGGGGCGGTGGGGGAGGGGGGGGGTGCTGCGAGGCAGCATCAAAAGATTTTAAAAGTGTTTTTTGGATCTGATGACCTGGAATTTTCTATCAGTTTAGAACTGCCAATCAATTATTGCTCATTTCATTGATGATTCTGCTTGGGGCCATTTCATTCTTGCTTTGCATCCTTCCTAGCAACACTGGATGCTGATTGTGTACTGATGCTCCTAATGCCTAGTGTTACCATGGCAATAATGACAGAGAATGTGAAAGCTGACATCATTCTATCGTTGACTGCCCCATTAGAATGCACCCAATCATATTTTGGCAGGCACTTCTGGCATCTGCCTTCACTTCTAGCTCAAAGTTCAGAAATGGACAGGGATTGGCCATAAACAGATTCTCGGTCGATCTTCCACACTCACCAATGCAGAACCAATGGAAAAAGCAACAGAAACACACTGGAATACCCTGTCTTTATTCTCTGTTCACACACTAAGAATGACAGCTGAATGAGTTCCTGGAGGGCAGCCAGCACCTGTTGAGCCATAAATCAGCACCTTCAGGTGACAGGGGAAGAAATGGAGGGGAAAGAAGCTCTTACTTCATACATTAACAGCACACTGTGGCAGGCAGGGCCTCGGAGGGTTAAATGGTCATGCTGGTTCTTGCCCACACCCACTCACATCTACCATCCCTGCTGCAGCTTAAGGAAGTGTGTTGCAACAGAGCTTGATTTGTTGAATGCAGTTCCAATGACAAATGGGCTATATCCTCTTCCTCCAGATCACATTTCCTCAGCGCTGCCAAGCTTGATGTAGGGGCATACGTCATCGACATCTCCGTGTGCCTGAGTTGATTAAATGGCCTGAAGTGGGGCTGAGGGCACTCTGAGAGCTGCCATCAAATTGAACCCCCTCCCCCCCCCGCAGGAGTGATTAAGGGCTCCACTAGAATCACTTTCAATGGCCAAGCCTTTGGTAAATGCTTTTATAGAGATACCCTTTTTAAAAGTTCTTTCAGGTTTTCTCCCCTGCTTTCCTGAACATGGGGAATCGTACTGTGACATGGTTTTATGCATTGAGGTTTTGGGTCGACTATATATAAGGACATTGAGTTCTATTAAGTTAACTTGCCTTTTTTGACAGATGCCAATGGAACTGCTGTGTATTTCTCGTATTCTCTGCTTTTCTTTCAAATCTCCAAAGTTTTTTGTTCACTGGTCTATGTAAGTCTCCAGTATCTCACCCAAGCGCCCATTCTACCTGCGATGGCTCAGACAATGAGTGAAGTTGTACGTGTTTCCCAGATTGTACAGAATCAGTGAATTCAGAAAGACCCTGTGAAATTCTGTAGGTAGTTTTTGGTTTTCACACGCTGCACTTTAAGCATTGCACAGGTGGGATGCAGAAAGGGAAATCTGATGGAGTGTGGATTGCTAGCATCTTGCAGAACCTACCATGGCTTTCTTCCACTGAAACAAATGGTGTTGGCGTTTACTCCACTTGCTCTCTAAATTTCACAACAATTCATCATTTGCTGTAAAACACCAAAGCTACTAAAACAATATTGGGGGCAATTTTAACCTTGCCTAATCAGGAAAATGGCAGGATTGGGCGCAATGCTAGTTTTACACCCTACTCGATTTTACTCTCTGTTGAAGTCATGGTGAATAATATTGGATGGAGTGCTCCATCTGATATCATGGGCTTCCCACCCGGGGAGTTATATTAAAATTATCCCAATATGCGATCCGACTGACCTGAGGTAAAAATTTTGCACACCTGAAAGTTGCAAGGGCTGACCATAATACCGTTTACTTAACACATATTTTTTTTAAAATTCTTTGAAACTAATCGCTATAGACAGGTTATAAATTGAAAGGGAAAGTAATCAAACACTTAACAATCGCACCTCAGACTATAAACACATATTTCCTTTTACTTTGCTGAAGAGAAAATTCAGAAACTGTTTGCCACATTGATTACGGTGACATTATATGTTCTCAATGTGGCAGTTTCAGGACAGTACATACAGATGTAGATTTTTATCTAGTAATTTAATAGGCACGACAATGGTAGGCAGCACAGTCAGACACAAGAACAAAAGGCTGTGTTTTGGGATTGGATCACTCTACGGTGGAGTACAGTACTTATTTAAGATGTAACTGCTTTTGCTTATTTCTTTATTCTGTGCTTCAAAACATTTTTTGTTCAATTATTTAAAGAAATTGAACCATTTTTTCCTCTACTTTCACACGGTGGACTTTTAGTTCTAGTTAAAGCTGTCATTGGTTGGCGTGCTGCTCCAGGGAGGTTTTCCCAGTGTCAAGTCTCTCTAACAACCAAGACCTTGAACAGATGGGGTCAGTGGCCAGGCTTTAGGCTTGGTTGATGGATGGTCTCATGGCTCAGTACTACTTACAAACTCCATGTTGCAGACTGTCCCCCTTGTCCAGCCTTGTTCAATTGAAATATTGAGATTTCAGAGATTCTCAAATTGATTCTGTTCAAATTGATTTACTTTATTTCATCTCCCCCTTCAAATTCTGCTCATATTAATGTGTCAGTACCAACTGTCTGGGGGAGAATGAGAGCTATGGTAGAAGTTGGAATGCAACGAAGATTTGGATTATGAGTCCTGTTGGGCATCATGCACCAGCAAGTCTCAGCATGCCTGTGAATCAGCACCAGAGGAACACTCACAAAGTAAAAGGAAGCAATTAACCTTAATGCCAACGCAATTCAGAATTGGGCATGGTGGGGGGGTGGGGAGGAGGTAGTTCATAACTGCGAATGGAGATCAGATATCTGGCTAAGTCTCATCCACTTTTTCAACTCTAAACAGATGTTAATTTTTATGTTTTCAACAAATTTTTCCTTGTTAACGTTGTGCGTGGGAACAATGGAAGATGGAACAAGACACAGAGGAGGTACTGACCAGCAGAGGTGCAGATAAGATAATCCTAAGTGAACTGAGCCAATATTTCCAGGATACTCAAATTGACGCCTATTCACCAAAGTATTTCTGAATCTACAGCTGGTGCACGAGAGCCCTCTTGCTGTCATCTCCAGTGTGCCAGCTCCGCTTACGATGATGGCAATGGGCCCTTAAAGTATGAAAGTGCTGTTATTTTTAAGTGCCTTGCATGCTGTATCACCACATGGGGACAGTGCAACCCATGTAGTTGCATGAGGTTGAACTAGAACCTTTCTGATCTGTATATCTCAGTTCCACAAAACCCAGTACATTTTCTTACAAAGCCATTGGAGAATGGGCCAAAAGTTTTTTTTGTTAAAAAGCAAGCTGCAAAAGTCTACAGGCAATTCTACTGAAGCTACGTGGGTGTCTTCTGTTTCTACGTAATGACCAATATTTAAACTTCAACCAACGTCACTAAAGTAGATTATCTGCTAATTATCTCATTGCTGTTTTTGGACGCTTGTTGTGTACAAATTGGCTGCTGAGTTTCCTACATTACAACAGTGACCACACTTCAAAAGTACTTTGTTGGCTATAAAACAATTTGGAATGTTCTGAGGCAGTGATAAATGCAAGTTCTTTTCTTTGAAGTGTGGCATTTGGTATTGATGTGTTGGCCATTGCTTTGGAAACCGATGATTTTTTTGGCTCTGGCGAGCGTGCTGTGGTAAGACTGCCCTGGTCCAAGATAGCAGATCGGCACTGCATCAGATTTGAGTCTCATTTTACTCTTCTTCTGAAGATGCTGGAGTCTTGGTAGGGATGCTGCAGTTAATTTTAGTGAAGCTTGGCAAAGCGAGGGGGGAGTTCAGTTGGTGTTTTCAGTTCTGATCATTATCCATATCCATGTGGTTAAGTTCCCAATTACAAATATAAGTTGAAGACCACATTGGACCTTTCCAGCAGGGGTTACTGGATAACCAATTGGTTGAAACCTTGGTCTGATGTATTTTGCTTCCTAGCCTACTTGTAACTCTGACTGCCAATACAGCTCAATCAACTAATTCAGTACAAGCAGTAATCAAACTTGAGGTTTATATGGTTCAATACCATAACAGGCATTTACCAACTGAAACCTCAGGAGACCATGTTGGAGATGTTAGTTTGCAACAAGAATTGAAAAAAAAATGTTTTCCAATGTCAAATGTTGATAGATATCTTGCTTTGCTTTTGCAGGGGGTGAAGAATGCCTACATCGGGCCATGTGAAGGTCGGGACTGCAGCGGAGGTTGCAAATGTTTGCCAGAGAAGGGGGCAAGGGTGAGTGAGAAACAATCAGATTTAAAAAAAAATCTGTTTCTGTTTTCATGAATGCCCAGATTGGGCGGGGTGAGCCAACATCAATTTGATCAAGAGATGGTCGCGATTTCGGTCTGATTGGAGCAAGGTCAGAACAAAATCTCTTTATGAAAGAGATTTGAGCATGGACAGCTGGCCAAGGAAGAGTCCTGTCTTCAGCCTGAAGGGGCCTCAACTTCAGATGGTAAACTGTTGCCTAGTGTTGTGATAAGCATCTCTGTTCTTCTGTTCTATACCAATCATACATGCCAACCTACAAAACTCTGGAAAGTTGATGGACAGCTTTGAAAGAGCCAACCACTCAAAAAGCAACATACAATTGACAAACAGCCTGAATAAAGCCCACTGCTTTAAGTTGACTGAAAAGTTAAATTCCCCTTTATTACATTGCTTTGAAAGAGTTTTATTGATGTTTGCTTCTCCATGAAAATTGGAACTCAGTGGTCTCACAAATGCCATATCCAGAACACCACAAAGCTCCGTCAGCTGATGGTGAACTTTTGGTACTTCATTGTCCTATGTGACAATCTAATTAAAAAATCCTGGGAATTTCTATCCAAGATATTGTTAGTTAATAATCATACATTGTTGGCGAATAACTCACTATATCAGTAATTATAAACACCAATGTTAGTTAAAAGTTTAGAACAAGGCCATTCAGGGGTAATGTCAGGAAGCACTTCTTCACACAAAAGGTAGTGGAAATCTGGAACTCTCTTCCCCAAAAGCTATTGCAGCTGGGGATCAATTGAAAATTTCAAAACTGAGATTGTTAGGTTTTGTAAGGCAAGGGTATTAAGGGTAATTGGGTTTCCTAAATAGGGGCATAGAATACAAGAGTAAACAAGTAATTACAGTTAGTACAAGGCCCACTGTGTGTAGCTATGTGTGCCCTGTTAAAAAGAACATTAAAAGCATCAGAATACTAACCAGAGTGAGGCATACTAGTTGTGAGGTAAAATTAGAGGTATGGGTATATTTTCATTGGAACAAAGAAGGCTAAAAGGGAAATGTAATAGGGGCTTTTGAAGTTATGAAGGGTTTGATAGGTTGAATAAAGAAAGACTACTTCCTTTAGTTTGGGGAGTCAGTTGCAAGGGATAATCAATTTAAAATTATCACAAATATTTTTAGAGAGGTTGGGAAGAATTTCTTTACACAGAGCATGTAATGCATGGAGTGGTTGAGGCAGAAGCAAGGAAAAAGTGGATTCAATTTTGAAGCTAAAAAAAATACAGGATTATGAAGAAAGAGTGGAGCAGTGATGTTGGTTTTGTATTTCTCTAGCCATGACATGATTGGCTGAATGGCTTTGTCCTGTGTTCTAGATGTCTGTGGTTCAGATTTTCACTGGCTCATAGGACACAGGTTCCCACAGGAAGTGCAATTCAGAGGAGAATTAGCCAATCCTGTTCTTGCATACCTCCTTATGGCTGTTGGCAGAGGCCAATGAATAGGTTACATACCTGATGTCTTGATGGGCAGATAAAAAGTCATTAGTTGGTTGAGGAAATGCAATGGGCAGGTACTATTTGTAAAGCACATCTATTAGAAACATAGAAAAATAGGAGCAGAAGTAGGCCAATCGGCCCTTCGAGCCTGCTCCGCCATTCAATACGATCATGGCTGATCATCCAAACTCAGTAACCTGTTCCCGCTTTCTCCCCGTATCCCTTGATCCCTTTAGCCCTAAGAACTATATCAAACTCTTTCTTGAATATATTTAATGATTTGGCCTCAAATGCTTTCAGTGGTAGAGAATTCCACACAGGTTCACCACTCTCTGGGTGAAGAAATCTCTCCTCATCTCAGTCCTAAGTGACTTACCCCTTAGCCTTGGAATGTGACCCCTGGTCCTGGACTCCCCCGCCATTGGGAACATCCTTCCTGTATCTAGTCTGTCCAGTCCTGTTAGAATTTTGTAGGTTTCTATGAGATCCCCTCTCATTCTTCTAAACTCTAGCGAATACAAGCCTAATCGACCCAATCTCTCTTCATACGTCAGTCCTGCCATCCCAGGAATCAGTCTGGTGACCTTCGCACATGCCCTCCATAGCAAGAACATCCTTCCTCAGATAAGGAGACCAAAACTGCACACAATACTCAAGGTGCGGTCTCACCAAAGCCTTGTATAATTGCAGCAAGACATCCCTGCTCCTCTACTCGAATCCTCTCGCTATGAAGGCCAACATACCATTTGCCGCCTTAACTGCCTGCTGCACCTGCATTCTTACTTTCAGCGACTGGTGCACAAGGGCACCCATGTCTTGCTGCACCTCCCCCTTTCCCAATCTATCGCCATTCAGATAATAATCTGCCTTTCTGTTTTTGCCTCCAAAGTGGATAACCTTACATTTATCCACATTATACTGCATCTGCCATGTATTTGCCCACTCACTCAACCTGTCCAAATCACACTGGACCTTCTCTGCATCCTCCTCACAGCTCACACTCCCACCCAGCTTTGTGTCGTCTGCAAACTTGGATATATTACGCTTAATTCCCTCATCTATTTCATTAATATATATTGTGAATAGCTGGGGTCCTAGCACTGATCCCTGCGGTACCCCACTAGTCACTGCCTGCCACTCGGAAAAAGACCCGTTTATTCCTACTCTTTGTTTCCTGTCTGCCAACCAGTTCTCTATCCATGTCAGTACCTTACCCCCAATCCCATGTGCTTTAATTTTGCATGCGAATCTTTTGTGTGGGACCTTATTGAAAGCTTCCTGAAAGTCCAAATACACCACATCCACTGGTTGTCCCTTATCTATTCTACTAGTTACATCCTCAAAAAATTCCAGTAGATTTGTCAAGCATGATTTCTCTTTCGTAAATCCAAGTTAACTTTGTCCGATCCTGTCACTGTTTTCCAAGTGCTCTGCTATTACATCTTTTATAATGGACTCCAGCATTTGCCCCACTACTGATGTCAGGCTAACCGGTCTATAATTCCCTGTTTTCTCTCTACCTCCTTTTTTAAATAGTGGGGTTACATTAGCTACCCTCCAATCCTATGGAACTGTTCCAGAGTCTATAGAATTTTGAAAAATGACCAGCAATACATCTACTATTTCGAGGGCCACTTCCTTAAGTACTCTGGGATGTAGACTATCAGGCCCTGGGGATTTATCAGCCTTCAATCCCATTAATTTCCCAAACACCATTTCCCTTCTAATGCTGATTTCATGCAGTTCCTCCTTCTCATTAGACCTACACTCCCCAACATTTCTGGGAGGTAATTTGTGTCCTCCTTTGTGAAGACAGAACCAAAGTATGTATTTAATTGTTCTGCCATTTCATTGTTCCCCATTATAAATTCTCCCTTTTCTGACTGTACTGGACCCACATTTGTCTTCACTAATCTTTTTCTCTTCAAGCTTTTATAGTCAGTTTTTGTGTTCTCTGCAAACTTACTCTCATACTCTATTTTCCCCTTCTTCAATCTCTTTGTCCTCCTTTGCTGAATTCTAAACTGTTCCCAATCCTCAGGTTTGCTGCTTGTTCTGGCCATTTTATATTTCTCCTCCTTGGATCTAATACTATCCCTAATTTCTTTAGTAAGCCACAGTTGAGCCACTCTTCTTGTTTTATTTTTGTGCCAGACAGGAATGAACAATTGCTGTAATTCATCCATGCGCTCATTAAATGCTAGCCATTGCCTTTCCACTGTCAACCCTTTAAGCAACGTTCCCCAATCTATCATAGCCAACTCATGCCTCATACCTTCATAGTTTCCTTTATTTAGATTCAGGACCCTAGTCTCGAATCAACTCTCTCACTCTCCATCTTAATGAAGAATTCTATCATGTTATGGTCGAACTTCCCCAAGGGACCCCGCACAACAAGATTTTTAACTAATCCTTTCTCATTACACAATACCCATTCTAGGATGGCCTATTCTCTAGGTGGTTCCTCAATGTATTGGTCCAAAAAAACAGCACTCCAGAAATTCCTCCTCTACAATATTATTGCTAATTTGGTTTGCCCAATCTATATGTAGATTAAAATCACCCGTAATTACAGTTGTACCCTTATTGCATGCATCTCTAATTTTCTGTTTAATGCCATCCTCTACATCACCACTGCTGTTTGGGGGTTTATATAAACCTCCACCAACGTTTTCTGCCCCTTGGTGTTTCTTAGCTCCACCCATACAGATTCCACATCAGGATTCTCTGAGCTAATATCCTTCCTCACTATTGTGGTGATATCCTCTTTTACTAACAATGCTACTCCACCTCCTTTCCCTTTTTGCATGTCCTTCCTAAATACTGAATAGCCCTAGATGTTCAGTTCCCATCCTTGGTCACCCTGCAGCTATGCCTCCGTAATCGCAACTATATCGTATCCATTTACATCTATTTGCGTGGTGAATTCGCCTACCTTATTGCAAATACTCCCCGCGTTGAGACACAATGCCTTTAGGCTTGTCTTTTTAACATTCTTAGTCATCTTGGCATTATTTCGCATTATGGCCCTATTTGTTTCTTGCCCTTGATTTCTATGCCTTCCACTTTTGCCTTTTTGTTTCCTGTCTTTTGTTTCTATCCTTGTTTCCTCCTCCTCAGTCTCCATGCTCAGGTTCCCATCCCCCTGCCATTCTAGTTTAAATCCTCCCCATTAGTACTAGCAAACGCCCCTGTGAGGACATTGGTTGCGGTCCAGCCTGGGTGTGACCCGTCCCACTTGTACAGGTCCCACCTTCCCCAGAACCGGTCCCGATGTCCCAGGAATCTAAATCTCTCCCCCCTGCACCATTTCTCCAGCCACAAATTCATCTAGTCTATTCTCCTGTTCCTATACTCACTAACATGTGGCAAAGGAAGTAATCCTGAGATTGCTGCCTTTGAGGTCCTGATTTTTTAATTTAGCTCCTAACTCCTTAAATTCATCTTGCAAGACTGCATCCCTTTTTCTACCTATGTCATTGGTACCGACACATAACACAACCACTGGCTGTTCACCTTCGGAATGTCCTGTTGCCGTTCCGAGACATCCTTGACCCTAGCACCTGGGAGGCAACTTACTATGCTGGAGTCTCATTTGCGACAACAGAAACGTCTGTCTGTTCCCCTTAGAATTGAATCTCCTATCACCATGGCTCTCCCAGTCTTTCCGCGCCCCCCCCCCCCCTTGTGCAGCAGAGCCATCCACAGTGCCACGAACTTGGCTGTCGCTGCTTTCCCCTGGGAGGTCATCCCCCCAACAGTATTCAAAGTGATATATCTGTTTGAGAGGGCGATGGCCACAGCGGACTCCTGAACAACCTGCCTGTGCCTACTACTCCACCTGGTGGTCATCCATTCCTTTTCTGCTTGTGCAGCCATTATTTGCGATGTGACCACCTCGCTAAACATGCTATCCACGACGTCCTCAGCATCGCGGATGCTCCACAGTGAATCTATCTGCAGCTCCAGCTGCGCAATGCGGCCAGCCAGTAGCTGCAGCTGGACACACTTCCTGTGCACATGGTCGCCAGGGTCCCTGGAAGTGTCCCTGATTTCCCACATAGCGCAGGAGGAGCATATCACAAGGCTGAGCTCTCCTACCATGACTTACCCTTAGATTAAGCTCCTTAATTGCTCCCTTTAATTTAGAGTACTAATTACACTAGGGACCTTATTCCACTTTAGGGACATGTATTATGACTATGACTGTGGATGGGATAGGTAAAGGCCAACAGATTCGTCTGTAAGTGATGGGAGCCTTCCTGTTAAGCTATTCTTATTGCTGTCAGTCGGATGCTTGTGAATTCCTTGAACATAGGCCTCACTTTATTACCAGAGATCTCTAACATGTTGATTAGGAGCATGAGCCTCAACTGATTTTCTGCTTCCCTAGCACAGTGATATTGAGATCTGTTGTAGGGCTTCTACTGGTCTGACTGTGATCACCTAACTCAGTGCAAAACAACGATTGAACTTACGAGCTCCCAGGTCATCACAGCAAAGTAATGTGCTGGCTGGTGTATTTTCTCACTGAGCTATCTGGGTGCCCCTGTAAACAATCTTTTAAAAATGAAAGGTGCCGGTCAAACAGTCACAACAATCATACTGAAAGCTGGTGCCTTTGGCAAACTGTATGCTTCCCTTAATGGACCAGCGATTGTTCACTTCAAGCACTGATAGATAAAACTGTTGGGAGAAATAGCTTCAAAAAGAAGAGGAAGTGGGAGCGACAGACATCGTCAGAATTCACCACTGATGTCTAAAACATGCAGCAGGGAAGAATCCTGCTTCTACATAGCCTGAAGTGACCCAGTGGGGTTTGGACAATGTCCTATCATATTCCTTAGTTTAGCATAGTTGTTTGCATTGGAATTGGGATTGTTATCCTTGAAATTTTTAGCTCCGGCGATAACCTTTTGTCATAGGGTTACAGGATTTCCGCATTGTTCAACATTGATGCTGGGAAACCAGCTATATTTTAAAGAACCTACACGGAGAGCGGCTTTGCTAGCCTGGATAAATTTAAGCTAAGGGAACCTCTCCTCCTCTATAAACACTGAGGGGAATTAATATTAAAACTTACTGTAATTAATGATACACTGACTTACTGTTCATGCATATTTCTGATCTTAACTATATTGTACAGAGGAGAAGCCAAGCTGAGGCTGTTTTTTCTTTTATTGGGAGCGCAATTGGCTTTATTTCATGCTTGAGTACTTCCCTTTTGTTGTTTAATGAACATTATGAGTAAACTCCAAAGGACAGATAACCTTCCCATTTAAAGTGAGGCGGTGGCCCAGGAATCCCCATGTGAAAGAACATACAAAGAGACCTTAGAGGTGACAGAAAATCAATAAGAAAGTGCAGTCATGAAATGGAGCCATACAGACCAGGTTGGATTCCTGATCTGAGTACAGTACATAGAATCTTACAGCATGGAAGGAGACCATTCAGCCTATCATATCATAGAGTCATAGAGTTGTACAGCACAGAAACAGGCCCTCTGGCCCATCATGTCTGTGCTGGCCATCAAGCACCTAACTATTCTAATCCCATTTTCCAACATTTGGCCCGTAGCCTTGTATGCTATGGCGTTTCAAGTGCTCATCTAAATACTTCTTGAATGTTGTGAGGGTTCCTGCCTCTTCCACCCCTTCAGGGAGTGCGATCCAGGTTCCTACCACCCTCTGGGTGAAAAACATTTTTCCTCAAATCCCATCTAAACCTCTTGCCCCTTACCTTAAATCTATGCCCCCTGGTTATTGACCCCTCCATTAAGGGAAAAAGTTTCTTCCTATCTAACCTATTAATGCCCCTCATAATTTTGTATACCACAATCATGTCTCCCCTCAGCCTTCTCTGCTCTATAGAAAACAACACTAGCCTATCCAGTCTGTCTTCATAGCTGAAATGCTCCAGCCCATGCAACATCCTGGTGAACCTCCTCTGCACCCTCTCCAATGCAATCACATCCTTCCTATAGTGTGGTGCTCAGAACTGTACACAGTACTCCAGCTGTGGCCTAACTAGCATTTCATACAGCCCCATCATAACCTCCCTGCTCTTATATTCTATGCCTTGGCTAATAAAGGCAAGTATCCCATATGCCTTCCTAACCACCTTACCACCGGGCTGCTGCCTTCAGAGATCTATGGGCAAGTACACCAAGGTCCCTCTGACCCGCTGTACTTCCTATGGTCCTACCATTTATTGTATATTCCCTTGCCTTGTTGGTCCTCCCAAAATGCATCACCTCACACTTCTCAGGATTAAATTCCATTTGCCACTGCTCTGCTCATCTTACAAGCCCATCTATATCGTCCTGTATTCTAAGGCTTTCCTCCTCACTATTTACGACACCACCAATTTTCGTGTCATCTGCGAACTTACTGATCATACCTCCTATATTCACGTCTAAATCATAATGTACACTACAAACAGCAAGGGTCCCAGCACCGATCCCTGTGGATCCCACAGGCTTCCACTCGCAAAAACAACCCTCGACCATCACCCTCTGCCTTCTGCCACTAAGCCAATTTTGGATCCAATTTGCCAAATTGCCCTGGATCCCATGGGCTCTTACCTTCTTAACCAATCTCTAATGTGGGACCTTATCAAAAGCCTTACTGAAGTCCATGTGGACTACATCAACTGCTTTACCCTCATCTACACATCTAGTCGCTGCCTCGAAAAATTCAATCAAGTTAGTTAGACACGATCTCCCCCTGACAAAGCCATGCTGACTATCCCTGATTAATCCTTGCCTCTCCAAGTGGAGATTAATCCTTGTCCCTCAGAATTTTTTCCAATATTTTCCCAACCACTGATGTTAGACTCACCAGCCTGTAATTACCTGATTTATCCCTGCTACCCTTCTTGAATAATGGTACCACATTCGCTGTCCTCCAATCCTCTGGTACCTCTCCTGTGGCCAGTGAGGATTTGAAAGAGCTAACCAATTACTCCCATTTGTCTGCTTCTTCCCCATTGCCCTGCAATTTTTTCCGCCTTTTAAATATAGATCTGATTTCCTTTTGAAAGTTACTATTGAATCTGCTTCCAACACCAGGTGGTGCATTCTAGTTCAGAACAACTTGCTGTTTAATTTTTTTTCACTCATCTCCCCCTTGGTCTTTTGCCAGTGGAAACAATTTCTCCTTATCTGCACTATGAAAACTTCTGTATCAAAAGTTACCTGATTTCAGCCAGCCTGATAGTAGTCACAACACCTCTGTGCTAGAGGCTTCTTGTTCATCTCTTGTGATCCCTGCTAGAAAGTGAGTGTGTGGAAAACAGAAAAGAACAACATCAAACTTAGCTGTGTTGTGCTGCTGAACAAATAGCCTATCTTCGCACACTGTCTCGGCTCACACACGAACAATGGCCATTTGGAGGCAAGGTGACATTGAACATCAGCAAACTTACAGGCAAGCAAGAGTTATCTCCTTTGGGGTGGAGACAGATTTATATCATAATTATTTTTAAAATGCAGACAAGTCACCTTTCTGATGATCAAGAGTGTCCAATCCAAGTCATTGGAAGTAAAATGAATTCTCAATACGGCATCTTCCCCACCCCTCCAGTTATAAAACCAGCTGCACTAATGCCAAGGTGATGCTGGTATAGCTCAGTTCTGGCCTTCTAATGTGAGATGTGCCATCTACACATGCAGCCTTATTACCTTGCCTTGTGCTAGTTACACAGCTGCAGACTGACCTTCTTGTTTGTTATTCATTTTAGTTGCTTTTCAAATTCAACCTTTTTTCCGTTCTGTGTCTCACACTTCACTCCCTCTTGCAAAATAAAGTTCTCTGAACCTCTAACTGCATATTGGTAAATTACAGGGGGGTAACGCATGGACAGTTGAATCTGCTTAGTGAATAAGGTCAACTTTTACTGCTGACATTAGATGATGCTGCAGTTAACAGACCAAAACCAATCCAGCCTGGCCCAGCAGGTTTGCTGACTTTAATTAACCTTGGGCTGATCCTATGCTCTTGTGACAGTGATGGCTCATTCAATCATTTTTGATTTGTTCATGGGACATGGGCATCGCTGTCAAGGCCAGCATTTATTACCCGGCCCTAATTGCCCTTGATAAGATGGTAGTGAGCTGCCTTCTTGAACTGCTGGAGTCCTTGTGGTGTTGGTACACCAACAGTGCTGATCGGAAGGGAATTCCAAGATTTTGACTCATGTTTGCCCTATTAACTTTTAATGGCACTTTCTGTGTCTACTGTGGTTACCATGGGAACAGGAAATCCGGATTCGAGCCCAAAGAGGCTGATGAAAGTCAGCACATCCAAGAAAGGTATTAAGCAGTACTAACAAAAAGATAACATCAGAGGTTTCTTTAGGGCTCCATAGCTAGGGTGAGGGCTATCTAAAGGAGCTCTTCCACAAGCTTGTGTTTCCAACAGAGAGCTGCACTTGCAAGGATTGAGTCAGAGATTTATTGTAGTCCTGCTTCATACCCATTGTCCCTGCAATGCAATTTACCTATTGGGAGCACAGGATTGTGAGACCACCCCAAATATCCTTTAATGTGGATCTATTTAAGGGCAAGTCCTGTGCTATCCATCATAGTAATTCCTGTTTCGCTTTCTACTTCCCTCCTCTTGTTGTGCCCTTGCATGTGGGTATACGAGTCACATTCACTCTCTGGTACCATGCTAATTTCATGCATGGGTCTTAATGCGGGGAGGCGGTGGCGTAGTGGTATTTTCACTGGAGTAGTAACCCAGAGACCCAGGTTATTGCTCTGGGGAAATGGGTTCTAATCCCACCACAGCAGAAGGTGGAATTTGAATTCAATTAATAATCGGGAATTAAAATGCTATTCTAATGGCCATGAAACCATTGTCGATTGTTGAAAAAACCCATCTGATTCACCACTGTCCTTTAGGGAAGGAAATCTGCTGTCCTTACCTGGTCTGGCCTACATGTGACTCCAGACCCACAGCAATGTGGTTGACTCTTGCATGCCCTCTGAAATGGCCTAGTAAGCCACTTAGCTGTATCTAACTGCTAGTACTGTGGATGTACCTACCTCACATGGACTGCAGCGGTTCAAGAAGGCAGCTCACCACCACCTTCTCAAGGGCAATTAGGGATGGGCAATAAATGCTGGCCTGGCCGGCGATGCCCACATCCCATGAACGAATAAAAAAAAAATACAGTGAGTATCAGCAGGCTTTCAAGCTGACTCCAGTTAAGTCCTGACCTGCTGTCCACATGCATTCATTTTCCAGCAGGGGGTTTTCTGGTTAGCAGAGTAGCACAACATACTGATGGCACCCGATCTCAAGGAGAACAGAGAAAATGTTTTAAGGGCACTCTGAAGGCCTCTTTGAAAAGGTGACAAATTGTTGCCACAAACCGTACCATGTGGCAGTACCTCACCCAACAAGTTGCAACACAGTCGGAAACTGACCACATAAACGCTGCTGTGGAGAAGCAACAAAAGTAGAAGAGAGTGATGAACCCTGGCTTGAGAAGCACCCTCTCCCCCTACTTCCTGTGGGCTACTCCTGTCCTCTCTACCCAAAGATCTGTGGCTCCATGATTGGCCTGTTGGGTCACCTGAGGCCACAAAAATCATGAATGCCTGGCAGGCATCATCTTCGTTTCGAGGGATTGACAACAACAACAACTGGTTAGAAATCAGGAGCTGGCACCTTGATGGATTGTATTTTCACTAGTGCACCCAGCCCATCTCCCAACTCGATTGAGATTTGTCATATCAGCACAGACCAGAAATTGAACCTGAGTCCTTGTGGGCTGTCTGGTCAATGATACATTATGCCTTTACCAAGTGAGGCATTACATCAGCTTCAGTGATGTAGATTAAACCCATTATAAACTGATGGATGAGAATGCAAGCTTCAGTCAGACTATCCTGAAGTCATAAGAGATGTAGTCCCTCTGTATTATGATGCATGTTTGATTCTACAATCTTAGCTGTGTTGAGTGGAAGCCAACTGGATAGCACTTTTCAATTAAATTAATGGATAAAGTAGCTTCAAGAGTAAAGATTTGCATTTATATAGCATCTTTAACATGGAAAACCACCACAAGGGACCTTTATAGAAACATTGTTGGACAAAAGTTGGCACCATAAATCTATAATTTTCTGGAAGTTGTATGATTCACAGTCCCGCTTTCAGTGGACATAAGTCCAAAGAATACAAATTCTGCAGCAAGTAACTCACCATCTGATTCTCCAAAGCCTGTCCACCGCCTACAAGGTACAAGTCAGGAGTGTGATGGAATACTGTCCACTTGCCTGGATGGGTGCAGCTCCAACAACACTTAAGAAGCTCAACACCATCCAGGACAAAGCAGCCCACTTGATTGGCACCCCATCTACCACCTTCAACATTCACTCCCTCGACCACCGATGCACAGTGGCAGCAGTGTCTACCATCTACAAGATGCAGTGCAGTCACTCGCCAAGCCTCCTTCGACAGCACCTTCCAAAGCCGCGGCCTCCATCACCTAGAGGAACAAGGACAGCAGATGCATGGGAACACCACCACCTGCAAGTTCCCCTCCGAGTCACACACCATCCTAACTTGGAACTATATCGCCGTTCCTTCACTGTCGCTGGGTCAAGAACCTGGAACTCCCTTCCTAACAGCACTGTGGGTGTTACTACACCAGATGGACTGCAGCAGTTCAGGAATGCGGCTCACCACCATTTGTTGCTGCCGGGTGCAGTGGCTATGAAAAAAATTAATTGCTCAGAATGGTCATCCTCCTTGGTAAGAAAGAAAGGAAGACTTGCATTTATATAACCCAGGACACCCCAGCTAATTAAGTACTTTTGAAGTGTAGCCACAGTTGTGATGTAGTAAACACAGCAGCCAATCTGTCAGCAGCAAAGTTCCACAAACAGCAATTTGATAATCTGTTTTAGTGATGATGGTTGAGGGATAAATTCTGGCCAGTGCACTGGGGAGAACTGTCTCTGCTCTTCAGAATAGTGCCATGGGATCTTTCATATCCACCTTAGAGGGCAGACAGGACCTCAGTTTAATGTCTTATCTGAAAAATGGCTCCTCTGACAGTGCAGCACTGGAGTGTTAGCCAAGGTTTTGTGCTGAAGTCACTGGAGTGGTACTTGAACCCACAACCTTCTAACGCAAAGGAAGAGGGCCACCACCTGAGCCACAACTAACACCCCGCAACTGGAGCCTGGGTCTTGGGAGAGTGCACTAATTATGCCATTCTCCTGCAATTACCAATAGATGGTGACCCCAAACCTGCTGTACTGTGGGGCTTTGTAACAATTTAGCCAATGCACGCACGCACGCACACAGTGTGCTGATGTTATGCCATGATTTCACTGCTGATAAAGATGGTGCCGATGCCAGAACAATATGTTTACAGACATTGGGAATACCACCTGCAATCGGGACGACTTCTGAACTACTGGTCTTAAAAAAAAAAAATGGTCAAGACTATCCTCATGTTTCTGCCTTTTGCAGGAGACCTGTACGATGGAGCCAGCGAGTGAAGTACAATATAAAACACCATAAAAGTCAGCTAAAACTGTAATCACCTAGAAATTTGGTAACTCCCGAACTGGGTCCTGTTGCAGTACATGCTGCATAATGCCTAATTAGACATAATTAAATCACTAACACATTTTGTAAAGGGGGTCTGAAACAGGCATTAAGCCACTTATTTACTTATTCAAAATCCTAACGCCTGTTTCAGCTATGGATGCTGGCACCCATGAAAGTGTTTTTATCAGTTTGGTGGACAGCACCCTTTTGGCAAGGAATAAGGTTGCACATGGTTCTTGTCATGTTGGGTTCTTAGATGCCTACTTTGTGCTTGTAAAACGCCACCAAATCTCTAGCGCAACATTGTTAAAAAATCTCACAATGAGACGGCAATATCGTGCTCCTCATGATAGATTCGAAAATTCACTGGATTTCTCAGGAGGATGGTCATGAGATTTAATGCTGCAGCTGTACAAAACTCTGGTGAGACCGCACCTGGAGTATTGCGTGCAGTTCTGATCGCCGCATTATAGGAAGGATGTGGAAGCTTTGGAAAGGGTGCAGAGGAGATTTACTAGGATGTTGCCTGGTATGGAGGGAAGGTCTTACGAGGAAAGGCTGAGGGACTTGAGGTTGTTTTCGTTGGAGAGAAGGAGGAGGAGAGGTGACTTAATAGAGACATATAAGATAATCAGAGGGTTAGATAGGGTGGATAGTGAGAGTCTTTTTCCTCGGATGATGATGGCAAACACGAGGGGACATAGCTTTAAGTTGAGGGGTGATAGATATAGGACAGATGTTAGAGGTAGTTTCTTTACTCAGAGAGTAGTAGGGGCGTGGAACGCCCTGCCTGCAACAGTAATAGACTCGCCAACTTTAAGGGCATTTAAGTGGTCATTGGATAGACATATGGATGAAAATGGAATAGTGTAGGTCAGATGGTTTCACAGGTCGGCGCAACATCAAGGGCCGAAGGGCCTGTACTGCGCTGTAATGTTCTAATTAATGCGGTGACAAATTACTAACCTTACCCCTGATTTAACTCACTGCAGTACCTGGTTCCCCAGTATCACAGAATAATAACCTTCCTACTAAGGGATTAATGATACAGACACACACACACAATGCAACATGTGACAGATAGGAATTTGAACTGTTAGAAATGACTGGAAATTTAATCGGGTGGGGGGGGAGGTGGTGTGTGGGCGGTGGGTGTGGGAAGCATGGGGACAGGGAATCACACTCGTTTAACAGAAGCTTTTAGTTCAAACATGTACAGAGGATTAATTAAACAAGTGTGAACAAGAAAACCAAGCAGCTATTCACTGAGTTGATGAGAATGTAAAAGTCATTGGGTTTGTTTACGAAAACTCAACTCTGCCAAAAATGAAAATTCCCTGTTTGTGAAATGTAGCATTCTAAGATTTACAAGGAACATTTCCATTTGCTTTCCATGGACTGCTCTCTCTCTCTCTTCCAATAGGATCACATATCACTTTACTAAGTCCAGAGGCAGTAGACAGACACTGCAAGAGTCAAATGAATCTAGCGCTATTGCTGATGTATAATCAGCTAAAACTATGCTTGTTACCTTCATCAAGCATTGGGAAGCTTCCTGTTGGTTTTACTGCTACGAGTACTCTATCAATTAGGACACAGGTTTGCAGGTTTAATTTAATCTTAGTGAGAAGAATACCAATCCCCCACCCACTTCCTTATCAGTGACCCAAGCTGCATGGTTAGTCATCAGCAGTGTCCTGCTCAGCTCAGGTATTGGGTTATGGGGCAGGGGCACAGGTTGGAGTGGGTGCGGTGTGGGGATTTTCCTCAGCTATACTGTCTGAAAATGACTAGCATCATGGTGGAATAGTAAAGGAGAATGGGGCAGTGAGACTTTCTGCACCCACTCTGCCACATGCTTTGGCTTCTGTCCCACTCCTGGGAATTAATGCCACAATAAAGGTGACATTGTGACGGCTATCACAGTGCCTCAGAATCAGGAGATGATTCAGGAACTGACACAGGCATGATGGACCAAATGGCCTCCTGTGTTGTATGATTTTATGTGGTACAGTTACATTGTTCACCAGAAAATGTATGTTCTAATTTCTTGACACTTGGACAGGGTTTATAATCTTGCCTGGGAATTGGTTCAGCTAGTTTATTCAAACACAATTTGATAGAATTTCTCCCAGAAATTCCTGTGTTCCTCCACTATGAGGAAGAAGATGATAAGCAGCAAGAGAGGGAGGAGCATATAGAGGCCAGACCGATTCAGCACCATAGGTGCTGCCATGTTTTCAGAAGACATAAGGCCAGTAAGAATCACCTACCCTTGCATGGATCTTAGAGATGAAGTACATATCTCAGGTAAAATCCAACATGTATCATGTGTTTTCATATGTTCCAGTTTCTTGCTGAGGCCATTGGTTAGAAGTTTTACAAAAGGTGATGAGAGCTGAGTTATACATCAGCCTTACAATATTTTGAGATCTGGTATAAAATTACACTCTGCTGTATGCATTCCTCAGTGAATTCTGCATCTCCCTCCAGAATGGCCGTTCACTTGTGAACAAGACCCTTGCTATCCATGAGCTCATTGTGGATGATTGTATTAACATCATGGCCTTGACAGAAACCTAAATGAGGAGTGATGAGACCTTCCCCCTAAATGAAGCCTCCCTGCTTGGCTATACCTTTCACCTCTTGTCCCACCCGAATCATCGCCATGACGGTGTATCTCTGATCACCAAATCACATCTCGGTTTGTCTCTCTACTCCCCTGGCATTTTTTCCTCCTTTGAGCATCTCACCATGTTTCACCCCTTTCAGCTTTCTTTCAATTCTCCTCCTTGCCCACTCAAGTGCCATAAAAGTTTTCTCACCGAGATATCTTCACTGCTTTCCTCCCTCTGCACTAAGCATCTCCTCATTCTTGGTGATTTCAATAGCCATCTCAATTCATCATTCTCTCTCTCCACTGAGTTCACTGCGCACCTATCCCCCCTTAATCTCTCTGTCCATATAAGCTGCCCAAAACCATATTCAAGGCCACCCCACTTGATCTTGCTATCTCCCATGGCCTCTCTACTCCCATTGTGTTAAGCACAGATAAGGCCATCTCTGATCACTTCCTTGTATCGCTCTCCACCCGCATCCCCTCCCCCCTCCCAATCAGACTTCCTTCTGTGCTAACCTGGAAAAAACTCTCTCCCAATTCACTTACAACTGCACTTTCAAAATTCCAACTGTCTATTCTTTGGCCCGCTGTTTGCTTTAACATTTCAGCAGCTAATAATCTGCTCAATGCCACCTTCCCCTCTACCACTGATGCCCTACTCCCCATTAAAATCATTACTCTCTCCCACCCTGGTCCATTCCTTTGGTAAGAACCTCGTCCAAGGGACGCAGACTTGAATGCTTTTGATGGAGAACAGATTTAACGATTCACCACCAGATCTGGCTGGACCACATAAAGCACTATTGGATCCTGCTCTTGTCTGCCAAAACCACTCACTATTGCAGGATCATCCTGGAATGCATAGATAACCCCAGCACTTTTCTCTATTGCAAGCTGTCTTCTTAAACACTCTCTCCATCTTCTCCACCCTCACCACCAACGACAAGTGCAAGGAGCTCATGCACTTATTTGTCACTAGCTTGAGACCATCCAATCAGCTGTCTCGGCCATTTCCTTCCCTTTCCCTTGCCCACCAGGCCAAACTTCCTCCAAAGCTCCCCCCGGCCTTAGTCCTGAACTCGCATCTTTCTCTACTTTCTCTCCTATCTCCCCTCATGCCCTCTCCAAGCTCATCTTGTTCATGAGAGCCACCTCCTGCTCCCTCAACCCTATTCTCACTAAACTACTTACCAGCCAACCTCCCTTCCTGTCTCCCATGCTAGCTGATTTTGTTAGCGATTTTATCTCCTCAGGTTGCTACCCCACTCACTTTCAAATCTGTCGACATCATCCCTCACCTCAAAAATCAACCCCTGGGCCCTCAGTCTTTGCAAACTGCTGCCCCCATCCCAAGCTCCCTTTCCTCTCCAAAGTCCTTAAATGTGCCGTCGCCTCCTAAATCCATGCCTGTCTTTCCTGGAACTCCGTGTTTGAATCCCTGCAATTAAGTTTCTGCCTCGCCACAGTACCAAAATGGCTCTTTTGAAAGTCACAAATTGTATGCTAGGGAATAAATGTATCAAAACAAGATAAAAAGAATAAAGAAAGAAAGTAGTCAATAAAGGCTTGTATTCAAAGTGATATGTTTGGAGCGCCATCTTAATTAAATGACTGTGTGGATCTCCAAACAAGTGTCTTGAATGTAGAATTCACTCTTATTTTGTGACAAAAGTAAACTGTCCCTCCTTGTCCTTCTCAGCCGGTCTACAGTTTTTCTCATGGTTGACCACACCATCCTCCAACACCTCTCCACCATCATCCAGTTGGGTGAAATTGCACGCGCCTGGTTCCATTCTTACCTATGCAGTTGTAGCCAGGGAACTATAGACCAGTGAGTCTCACGTCAGTGGTAGGGAAACTATTGGAGAAAATTCTGAAGGAGAGAATCTATCTCCACTTGGAGAGGCAAAATTTGATTAGGAATAGTCAGCATGGCTTTGTCAGAAGGAGGTCATGCCTAACAAATTTGATTGAATTTTTTGAGCATGTGACCAGGTGCGTAGATGAAGGTAGTGCAGTTGATGTAGTTTACATGGATTTCAGCAAAGCCTTTGACAAAGTTCCACATGGGAGACTTATCAAGAAAGCAAATGCACATGGGATACAAGGTAACTTGGTAAGGTGGATTCAAAATTGGCTTAGCTGTGGGAGACAGAGAATGATGACAGACAGCTGTTTTAGTAACTGGAAGCCAGTGTCCAGTGGCGTACCACAGGGATCTGTGATGGGTCCCCTATTGTTTGTCATTTATAGACGACATAGATGACTATGTGGGGAGTAGGATCAGTAAGTTCGCGGATGACACAAAGATTGGACAAGTGGTTAACAGTGCGGTTGAGTGTCTTCGGTTACAGGAAGATATAGACGGGATGGTCAAATGGGAAGAAAAGTGGCAGATGGAATTTAACCCTGAAAAGTGTGAGGTGATGCACTTTGGAAGGAGTAATGTGACACAGAAGCATTCAATGAATGGCCTGACACTGGGAAGTTCCGAGGAACAAAGGGACCTTGGCGTGTTTGTCCATAGATCTCCGAAGGCAGAAGGGCAGGTTAATAGGGTGCTGAAAAAGGCATATGGGACACTTAGAGTCATTGAGTTATACAGCACAGAAACAGGCCCTTTGGCCCATCGTGTCTGTGCCGGCCATCAAGCAGCTATCTATTCTAATCCCATTTTCCAGCACTTGGACCGTTGCCTTGTATGCTATGACGTTTCAAGTGCTCATCTAAATACTTCTTAAATGTTGTGAGGGTTCTGGCCTTTACTACCTCTTCAGGCAGTGTGTTCCAGATTCCAACTACCCTCTGGGTGAAAAAAATGTTCCTCAAATCCCCTCTAAACCTCCTGCCCCTTAGCTTAAATCTATGCTCCCTGGTTATTGACCCCACTGCTAAGGGAAAAAGTTTCTTCCTATTTATCCTCTAAATGCCGCTCATAATTTTGTATACCTCAAAAAGGTCCCCCCTCAGCCTTCTCTGCTCTAAGGAAAACAACCCTAGCCTATCCAATCTCTCTTCACAGCTGAAATGTTCCAGTCTAGGCGACATCCTGGTGAAGCTCCTCTGCACCCTCTCCAATGCAATCACATCCTTCCTGTAGTGTGGTGCCCAGAACTGTACATAACCTCCCTGCTCTTATATTCTTTGTCTCGGCTAATAAAGGCAAGTATCCCATATGCCTTCCTAACCACCTTATCTACTTGTGCTGCTGCCTTCAGTGATCTATGGACAAGTACACCAAGGTCCTTCTGACCCTCTGTACTTCCTAGGGTCTGAACAATCCATTGTATATTCCCTTGCCTTGTTAGTCCTCCCAAGATGCATCACCTAACACTTCTCAGGATTAAATTCCATTTGCCACTGCTCTGCCCATCTTACTAGCCCATCTATATCGATCTGTAATCTAAGACTTTCCTCCTCAGTATTTACGACACCACCAATTTTTGTGTCATCTGCGAACTTACTGATCATACCTCCTATATTCATGTCTAAATCATTAATGTACATTACAAACAGCAAGGGTCCCAGCACCGATCCCCGTGGTACACCACTGGTTACAGGCTTCCAATCGCAAAAACAACCCTCAGCCATCACACTCTGTCTCCTGCCACTAAGCCAATTTTGGATCCAATTTGCCAAATTGCCTTTATCAATCGAGGCATAGATTACAAAAGCAGGGAGGTCATGTTGGAGTTGTATAGAACTTTGGTAAGGCTACAGCAGGAGTACTGCGTGCAATTCTGGTCGCCACATTATAGGAAGGATGTGATTGCACTGGAGGGGGTGCAGAGGCGATTCACCAGGATGATGCCTGGGATGGAACATTTAAGCTATGAAGAGAGGTTGGATAGGCTTGGGTTGTTTTTGCTGGAGCAGAGAAGACTGAGGGGTGACCTGATGGAGGTGTACAAGATTATGAGGGGCATGGACAGGATGGATAGGGAGCAGCTGTTCCCCTTAGTTGAAGGGTCAGTTACTAGGGGACACAAGTTTAAGGTAAGGAGCAGGAGGTTTAAGGGGGATTTGAGGAAGAACAACCCAGAGGGTGGTGACAGTCTGGAATGCCCTGCCTGGGAGGGTGGTAGAGGCGGGTTGCCTCACGTCCTGTAAAAAGTACCTGGATGAGCATGTGGCACGTCATAACATTCAAGGCTATGGGCCAAGTGCTGGCAAATGGGATTAGGTAGACAGGTCAGGTGTTTTAATGCATTGGTGCAGACTCGATGGGCCGAAGGGCCTCTTCTGCACTGTATTTTTCTGTGATTCTGTGATTACTTGCAATGGCTTCTCTTCCTGCTTCCACACGGTTACCTATGCTGTCCCCCAAGGATCTATCCTAGGCCCCCTCCTATTTCTCATCTGCATGCTGCCTCTTGGTGACACCATCTGAAAACACAGCATCAGTTTCCACATGTACGATGACACCACCCAGCTCTACCTCACCATCTCCTGTTTTGATCCCTTCACTGTCACTAAAATTGTCAGACTGCTTGTCCAAATCCAGTATTGGAACTCGCTTGACTCTGACACTCGGCATCCCTTCCCATGGTCAGCCAGTCTCCTGACCTCACTTGTTTTGGCTCACACAGAAAGCATGGCCACTTGGGTAGGGTAATGGAGGATGGCAGATGCATGTCGACTTCTACAACAACATGAGTCAGAGGCTTCAACATCCAGCAAGTGAATAAATATATCAGAATAAGATTAAAAGGACAAAGAACAAAGAAAGAGTCAATAAAGGCTTGTTATCAAAGTGATATGTTTGGGGTGCCATCTTAATTATATGCCAATTTAACACTTTAAGTGATTGTGTAGACTGCTCCAAACAAGTATCTTGAATGTAGAATTCACTCTTATTTTGTGTCAAATAGGGCTTGGTGCTGGAGTATCTCAGTGGTAGGTGACAGCTGTTATTCATGCACCATCTGGGTAATTGGACCATGCCCAAACGCAAATTGCCAGACTGAAGCACTACCTCAGCAACTTCTTGTGCAAAAACCTCACGACAGACATGAAATATGGATCTGTGTTCATCATAGCTTTGGCAAAATGCCACCCTCTCATTGTGCATCAATTTAGTGGTTATTTTTTAGTTTAATGTCTAATTTATCATTAAGCAGTAATCCTTAAATAATTAATTTATATGCCTAGACCTGTGGACCCATTAGTTGCATTATGGGCTGAATGAGAGAAAAAAGAGTGGGATATGGATCTAAACCTATATTATCTGTTGCCAAGTGATTATATACATAATATATACTGAGTTGTGATATATGTCAGAGTGGTTCTTACGGAGAGAACCAAAGGATACATATATGCGGAAGGTGGCAGCCTAGCCAGAACACAGCGGAGTCAATTTTACCTGCTGTTGCCTGATTTTAATGGGGTGGTAATAACCTCATGTAGGGTCCGTAGTCTTAATATCCCGTTAACACTGGTGATGTGGTGTCTCAGTTGTGAAAGGAGGCTACCACGAGGTGTCCAAAGCACTCACTCTTTTCAGGCTATAAACCCCTTTTTTAGTATGGGAATCTGGGTCGTTTGGCATAAACAGGACCCTGATTGCCATTTTATTTCAGAACTAGCTGGCAGTTGCGTGGGCAAAGCAACTGAGGAGGCCAGCTAACCGTGAGTGCCAAATTATGTTTGTGGGCCCCGGAGGAGCAGGAGAGCTGCACCAGTGCACTTGTTTGGCACGCCATAGCTCGCCTGGTAGATTTAAATGAGGCTGGGGCCTCAAAATCGTGGTCATCTCTTCACCGTTAGAATGGGAAGTTGACCAACGTGTTTTGGTCAAAATAGACTCCAGCGTATCATGTATATGGGTGAGGTGTCGCACAGATGTAGCTGTGCATTATGTACACTAAGGAGGGGCTGGATAGGGATGACTGGACAGGGAGCAGCTCATGCTATACACCAAAGGTAGGGCTGGACAGGGAAGCACTGTCATAATACTGCATTATTAGAGGGGACCTTTTGTACAGAATGCATGACATGGGACAGGGTGGGAGTGTTTGAAGGGCTGAATTTCAGTATGGCAATAATGTAGGACTTTGAAGGGTGAATCACTGTTAGCATCGGCAGTGGGGAGAGAGGTGGAGGGTTGAAGAAAATCTGTTGGGACATGAGTAGGGAGCTGTGGATGTGAAAAGCAGGTACATTCCTCTGAGACAGGACAAGCCTGCAGAATTATGAGTTTATTGCAAACTGTTCCATTGATTGAATGCATGCACTAAATGCCGGTTTGAAGCTGAACATAACAAATGATATATAAATAACACTGTGAACATTTGCTGGCAATTACAAAGGTAAATGTTTAGGTGACTAATTAACATCTTTGGTACTTCAACATTCAATATTCTGTGGGACTCACACTAATTACTCAACCAAACTATTTCTAACAACAGAAAGCTAATTTATTTCGTGTACACCAGTAAACAATTAGAATTAGAATTAGAACATTACAGCGCAGTACAGGCCCTTCGGCCCTCGATGTTGCGCCGACCTGTGAAACCATCTGACCTACACTATTCCATTTTCATCCATATGTCTATCCAGTGACCACTTAAATGCCCTTAAAGTTGGCGAGTCTACTACTGTTGCAGGCAGGACGTTCCACGCCCCTACTACTCTCTGAGTAAAGAAACTACCTCTAACATCTGTCCTATATCTATCACCCCTCAACTTAAAGCTATGTCCCCTCGTGTTTGCCATCACCATCCGAGGAAAAAGACTCTCACTATCCACCCTATCTAACCCTCTGATTATCTTATATGTCTCTATTAAGTCACCTCTCCTCCTCCTTCTCTCCAACGAAAACAGCCTCAAGTCCCTCAGCCTTTCCTCGTAAGACCTTCCCTCCATACCAGGCAACATCCTAGTAAATCTCCTCTGCACCCTTTCCAAAGCTTCCACATCCTTTCTATAATGCGGTGACCAGAACTGCACGCAATACTCCACGTGCGGTCTCACCAGAGTTTTGTACAGCTGCAGCATGACCTCGTGGCTCCGAAACTCGATCCCCCTACTAATAAAAGCTAACACACCATATGCCTTCTTAACAGCCCTATTAACCTGGGTAGCAACTTTCAGGGATTTATGTACCTGGACACCAAGATCTCTCTGTTCATCTACACTACCAAGAATCATCCCATTAGCCCAGTACTCTGCATTCCTGTTACTCCTTCCAAAGTGAATCACCTCACACTTTTCCGCATTAAACTCCATTTGCCATCTCTCAGCCCAGCTCTGCAGCCTGTCTATGTCCCTCTGTACCCTACAACATCCTTCGGCACTATCCACAACTCCACCGACCTTAGTGTCATCCGCAAATTTACTAACCCACCCTTCTACACCCTCTTCCAGGTCATTTATAAAAATGACAAACAGCAGTGGCCCCAAAACAGATCCTTGCGGTACACCACTAGTAACTAAACTCCAGGATGAACATTTGCCATCAACCACCACCCTCTGTCTTCTTTCAGCTCGCCAATTTCTGATCCAAAGCTCTAAATCACCTTCAACCCCATACTTCCGTATTTTCTGCAATAGCCTACCGTGGGGAACCTTATCAAACACCTTACTGAAATCCATATACACCACATCCACTGCTTTACCCTCATCCACCTGTTTGGTCACCTTCTCAAAAAACTCAAATAGGTTTGTGATGCACGACCTACCTTTAACAAAACCGTGCTGACTATCGCTAATGAACTTATTCTTTTCAAGATGATTATAAATCCTGTCTCTTATAACCTTTTCCAACATTTTACCCACAACCGAAGTAAGGCTCACAGGTCTATAATTACCAGGGCTGTCTCTACTCCCCTTCTTGAACAAGGGGACAACATATCCTCCAGTCTTCCGGCACTATTCCTGTCGACAATGACGACATAAAGATCAAGGACAAAGGCTCTGCAATCTCCTCCCTAGCTTCCCAGAGAATCCTAGGATAAATCCCATCTGGCCCAGGGGACTTATCTATTTTCACACTTTCCAAAATTGCTAACACCTTCTCCTTGTGAACCTCAATCCCATCTAGCCTAGTAGCCTGAATCTCAGTATTCTCCTCGACAACATTTTCTTTCTCTACTGTAAATACTGATGAAAAATATTCATTTAACGCTTCCCCTATCTCCTCTGATTCCACACACAACTTCCCACTACTATCCTTGATTGGCCCTAATCTAACTCTAGTCATTCTTTTATTCCTGATATACCTATAGAAAGCCTTAGGGTTTTCCTTGATCCTATCCGCCAATTACTTCTCGTGTCCTCTCCTTGCTCTTCTTAGCTCTCCCTTTAGATCCTTCCTGGCTAGTTTGTAACTCTCAAGTGCCCTAACCGAGCCTTCACGTCTCATCCTAACATAAGCCGCCTTCTTCCTCTTGACAAGCGCTTCAACTTCTTTAGTAAACCACGGCTCCCTCGCTCGACAACTTCCTCCCTGCCTGACAGGTACATACTTATCAAGGACACGCAGTAGCTGCTCCTTGAATAAGCTCCACATTTCGATTGTGCCCATCCCCTGCAGTTTCCTTCCCCATCCTACGCATCCTAAATCTTGCCTAATCGTATCATCATTTCCTTTCCCCCAGCTATAATTCTTGCCCTGCGGTATATACCTGTCCCTGCCCATCGCTAAGGTAAACCTAACCGAGTTGTGATCACTATCACCAAAGTGCTCACCTACATCTAAATCTAACACCTGGCCGGGTTCATTACCCAGTACCAAATCCAATGTGGCATCGCCCCTGGTTGGCCTGTCTACATACTGTCAGAAAACCCTCCTGCACACACTGGACAAAAACTGACCCATCTAAAGTACTCGAACTAAAGTATTTCCAGTCAATATTTGGAAAGTTAAAGTCCCCCATAACAACTACCCTGTTACTCTCGCCCCTGTCGAGAATCATCTTCACTATCCTTTCCTCTACATCTCTGGAACTAGTCGGAGGTCTATAGAAGACTCCCAACAGGGTGACCTCTCCTCTCCTGTTTCTAACCTCGGCCCATACTACCTCAGTAGACGAGTCCTCAAACATCCTTTCTGTCGCTGTAATACTCTCCTTGATTAACAATGCCACACCCCCCCCCTCTTTTACCATCTTCTCTGTTCTTACTGAAACATCTAAATCCCAGAACATGCAACATCCATTCCTGCCCCTGCTCTACCCATGTCTCAGAAATGGCCACTACATCGAGATCCCAGGTACCAACCCATGCTGCAAGCTCACCCACCTTATTCCGGATGCTCCTGGCATTGAAGTAGACACACTTTAAACCAAGTTCTTGCTTGCCAGTGCCCTCTTGCGTCCTTGTAACCTTATCCCTGACCTCACTGCTCTCAACATCCTGTACACTGGAACTACAATTTAGGTTCCCATTCCCCTGCTGAATTAGTTTAAACCCCCCCGAAGAGCACGAGCAAATCTCCCCCCCCCCCCCCCAGGATATTGGTAGCCCTCTGGTTCAGGTGAAGACCATCCTGTTTGTAGAGGTCCCACCTACCCCAGAAAGAGCCCCAATTATCCAGGAAACCAAAACCTTCCCTCCTACACCATTCCTGCAGCCACGTGTTCAACTCCTCTCTCTCCCTATTCCTCGCTTCGCTATCACGTGGCACGGGCAACAACCCAGAGATAACAACTCTGTTTGTTCTCGCTCTAAGCTTCCACCCTAGCTCCCTGAATTTCTGTCTTAAATCCCCATCTCTCTTCCTACCTATGTCGTTGGTGCCAATGTGGACCATGGCTTGGGGCTGCTCCCCCTTCCCCTTAAGGATCCCAAAAACATGATCCAAAACATCACGAACCCTGGCACCTGGGAGGCAACACACCAACCGTGAGTCTCTCTCGTTCCCACAGAACCTCCTATCTGTTCCCCTAACTATGGAGTCCCCAATGACTAATGCTCTGCTCCTCTTCCCCCTTCCCTTCTGAGTCATCTTTAACAGTGAAAAATGTGTATGTAATTGTGCTTAATGTATAGTGCCTCCAAGAACCAGGAATTGGCTACAGTTTAACATGGCGAATGACAATGATACTTTACCATTCCACAGTTGGCAGGATCAACTTTCAAAACAATTTTTCTGACTCAAGATTTATGTACCAATGGCAAAGTATATTTCAATAGAAAGTCACACTGGGCCAGTCACAAAACTTTAAGTCCTGGGATCAAGTTACTGCTTGCTGTCTGCATGGGGACCTGGACTGGCTGGAAGGGTTCCAGACCTTTGAAGGTTCATGGCTTTTGATGTTGAAGGCAAACGTTGTGGTGGGACCCCAAGTTCCAAACAGTGTAAGCCTGATGTTGGCAAAATAGCGGATCGATAGAATTGCATGTTTTCCAAATTGGTTGCAGCAATTTAAAAACCTGCAAAAGACGTTCTTAGCCCTATCAGGTTGGACATCAAATATTAACTGTAACATAATTCATCTTATAGAGTTGCATCTCAAAGAAGAATCAGAGTTATGTAACATAATTCACTCGAAGTCAATGGAAAAGAAATCCAGGTGGGGTGTATAGTTGCTGATCTGTAATCACCAGCTTCCCACTAATGCCCAAAGTGAAAATTATCCCTTTGAATTTTACAGCCCATTGTATGTGGATTGGCTCTTTGAAAGAGCTGTCCAATTAGTCCCACTTGCCCACCTTTTCAACTCTGCTCTGAAAGCACTATGTATTTCATCCTATTTTCCTGCCCTCTCCCCTTACCCTTTCAATTTTTTTCAAATATTTTTCTGCTTCCCTTTTGAAAGCTATTGTGGATTTTGCTTCCACCATTTTCTGGTAGGGGAATCCTTTGTACAAAAAAAAGGCACCTAACTTCCCGTTTAATTCTTTTGGTGATAACCTGAAATTTATGCCTTCCAATTATCACCTCACCCTCCAGAAGAAATATTTTTTCTCTTATTTGCCTCATTAAGACTCCTCATAATTTTGAATCGCTCTATTAGATCTTCTCATAACCTTCTGTGTTCTCATCAAAGGAGCTTCTCCAGTCTCCTGTCATAATTAAACCCTCCCATCCCTGGTATAGTCTTACTGAATCTCATCTGCATTGTCTCCATTCTGTAGTCCTTCCTAAAGTGAGGTGTCCAAAGCTTAACTGTGACAATGAGTTATATAGGTTTAGCATTACCTCTTTGCTTTCGTACTTGATTCTCCTGTTTATTAAAAACTAAGATTCTGCATGCTGTATTTTACAGCTTTATCAAACAGTTCACCTGCTTTTGCTGATTTATGTATCTGAACCCCTTTCTTCCTACTCCTGTATAGCACATCTTCAATATTTAATGATGTTTTGGAGCTTCTACTGTTTACTGTTGAACTACCGCCAGCAATCTGGTGTTCATGCTACCTGGCCCTGGTGCTTTTTCCACTTATAGGTTTCACCAGTTTTTTTTTCAGAATTACTTACTTTTCTATTGTTACACAATTTAATTTCCTCAGTGCCCTTTCTGGCATCCTTTCATTCCCAATATCATACACTTCTGTGAAAACTCAGGTGAATATTCAGTTACGATCTCTGTTATTCTTTTACCCTACTTAATGAGATTTGCTTTTTCTTCTCTAATTAGCCCTATCCTTTCTTTGCTCTTCTTTATTTTCTCTTTTAGCCTTGCTCGTCTCCTTTTATTCTATTTCTCTATATTTCCTTTACTCTGTTTATTTTTTTCCAATATTATTGGCACTAGGTCTGACCATGCCTCCTTTTATCAGTCTCATTTTAATTTGTATTTCTATGCTCAAGCAAAGAGCTCTGAAGTACGCTGAGTCCCATTTGTCTTCTATTTGAACGCTTCCACATGTTTGATCATTGCCTTATCTGCCAATCTTTCTTTGTAAATTATTTGGCTTTTATCTTTGTTCCCTCTCCTCTTCAGCTTTTATATTATGTAATAGTCACTGTTTCCTAGCTGCCCTTACTTGTCCAGCACTGCCTTCTTTATTGGACTGAAAACATATCTCTAAGGGTAATGCTTGCAGCCCATTACCTTGTCCAATAACCATTCTTTCTGTGAGATCCTAGGAAGCATCAGCAGGCAGTTAACACTCTTTCCTGCTCTGTCTCTAATGTTAGAGATGGCTACATATAAATATCTTAAAGCCCACTGGCCTCTTGTCAGCAAACAAGAACAGAAAATGTGGCTTATATTTTTCCTCTCCCTAACTTATAAGCACTCTCTTCAATTATCGTGCTGTTTTGCCACCTCTGTTGGGATCAGCTAACTCATCATATTGACCCTTTTACGGTCGGTATAACTTAGTAACACATAGTATGTGGTAGTTACCAGCTGAACCACGGGGGAACTGAGATTAGCACCAGCTAGATTAGTCTCATATGGAAAGAAAGAACTTTATAGAGAGCCTTTCACATCTTCAAGACATTCCAATGCACTTCACAGCGAATGACTTACTTTTGAAGTGTGGTCACTGTTGACTCGTAGACAAATGCAGCATCCAGTTTGTCTACAGATGGGTCTCACAAACAATAATGAGATAATTAAGCTGTTTTAGTTTTGTTGGTTGAGGGAAAAATGATTTTTTCAAGAAGTGCCATTTGGAAAGGAAAATTGGGTGGGGTCATATAACAGGGGTCATATATCCAGCACTGCCCGTGTGTGCAGTTGACTCTTCATTTGTGTCGATGGGTGCAGTACATGACCTCCGGGGCTCCAAACCTGAAGACTCTGCTTACTGTACTTACAGTGTGATGTTATGAAGCATATTCTGTAAATTTTACCAGCACTCAAAGGGTTGAAGGACATTTTCCTTTCTATATTTTTCCATAAGTCAGTATCCAGCTTTAACTCTCAAGCATATACGTGTTTGGTTGCTCTAACAGGTACGGTTTAGTCTTGTGAAAGCACAGGATTCTCCACCACCCAAAATGTACAGAATGTACCTTTGCTTGTCTGCCAATTAGCTGAAGGCAGATCAGTGGAATTGTTTATCTTACCTCAAAGATTTCTGAAACTCACTATGAGCCTGGACTTGTGCATCATACCAAACTTGTATGGGTGTATACAGAGATGTTGGTATTGCATTGGGCTAGAGAGAGGACTGACAGTACTTAAGCTGTGTTTGTTCAAACACACAATTAAACAGATCCCTCTTCTCAATCATCCAGAATCTTCTAAAAGTATTGACTTTTGCTGGGGCACTGGTATGGGTACCTCATCCAAACGGTCATTCTATGTGTGTGACCCAAGACAGCAAGGGGTAGGATTTTTGCATTGCCGCAGACTAAATCTAGACATGAACAGGAATTGAGCTGGGGAACTATATTTGTCAGCAACTGTCACAATAAATTGGATTTCCTACTGCAAGTGGTGACACACATTGATGTCTGCCCAAGTATGGGAAGGTGTATGTTCAAATCATACGCTATTGAAATATATTTTTTGCCAATAACATCCTACCAACCTTGGGCATCAGGAATGCCTGTGTGTTCCTAAAGTCCGGTGTTGCTAAGACACCAGATGTTGAATTTAAGGTAAGAATCAACTTGCCGAGTGCCACCAATTGCACTCGACAAGGTCATAAATATTTGAAAAATGTAAAATATATCTTTGACTGGCCAATGTGCAGGAGGCATTTTCCTCCCACCCTCACCTGTGACAGATGACCTTACAACAGGTTTATATCCCATTGACAGCCCACCGATATTACGTAAAGTGAGCCCTTTCCTAGAGGATTGGCTGCGGTCAGTGCTCACCGGGCCAGGTGGGCCCAAAACAGTGTTGGTGGGCTATTCACCACAGCACACAATCTAGCTCATTCCTTTCCAAGCCCAAAGTCCACACGAATATACTCTCCAGCAAGGATACTGGCCAGGAGTGGGAGCAGAATTTCCCCTCCCTAGGCCACTGAGGTTCATCATAGGATCTCTCCAGTTATTGTAGCTAAGATCAGCACAGACCTGTAATTAAACCAATGATATTTTGATAGAATTCAATTACATACTTGAGTAGATTTTGCGAATTGGTAAATTTGAGCGTGGATTCTTGCTCTTGTACTCTGCACAATTTGCCAAATTCCCAATCTACCCCCCTATTGCACATTGCCAGGAACAGTAATTTACCTATCCCAAATGAAACCAAGCAAAACGTAATTGAAATACACAAGATATAGTCATGCCCAAAGATGGTTGAAGTCACAATGTGCTACATTTGGAGTGTATTGCAATTGGGCATGGTCCATAGAATGTAGGTACTAAATGGACATTACTTAAGATGTGAAAACCCTCAATTTTTCCCCCACTTCCTCAGTCTTCACCTCGCCACGCAAGGGCTATGGTTGAAAGGGTGGGCTATAATCTGCCCAGATCAATGGCGTTTGGAGTCAACTGCCTGGAGCTGCCCAAGAATTAGACTGTTCTCCACTAGCTATTTTTTCCTCCACTGAAGTGTGTTGTTGTGCACTGGTTCTAATACTCCTTTCTGCATCTCTTAAGAGTTGACAAGGTTCCATTGCCATATTGGCAGTCAACTTGGAAGTGAAATTGTTCCTGCTGGTAATTTCAGCACAAAAGTCGATGTGAGTGCTAAACTGGATTTCATTAGGAGGAATTTCACCTCCTTGAGCAGAACGTGTGGAATTGCAAGCTGTGTGAGTCCCTGAGCCAGGCTCATGCAGACACATTGGGGGTGAAATTGGACATGGGCAGGAGGGCAACAAACAGGCAAAGTTGTATTTACCCATTATTCATGATGATATTCATGCCTGATATTCAGGTCCATTGAAGTCAGCGGAACAGAGTATGGAGCGGAGTGTATATCAGGCTATTGATGCAATTCTGCCTCTTTCGCATCCCTGCCAATGCCTAATTTCACCCTCCTTGGCTTGATTAAGCTGGTGTGCACTAATATTGCTCAATGACAATCCTGTTGTACCAAGACCTGTGCGACCAGCATGCTATTGTGGTTTCTGTGAGCTTGGCATCGCACTGTTGCATTTACAAGTTGGAATTATTTATGTTTAAAATGCTGATGAGCCTTGGGGACTTCCGTGATAGGCTAGAAGTGGTGCTGCTTTTTCGAAGCTCTGATTCGTTTATGGTGGAATAAAGCCCAGTCGCCACAATGCAGTCCATAGAAAGTAAATGGAGTGTGTTTCCTCCACGAGGCTGTTTGTAGCCAATTAATTACTTGTTGCTGTTTAAGCTGCTGTATTAAATATCACCATATGTGAACTCCTGGGCTATGGAGTATTACCTCTGCCCTGGAACTAATTTAATGATATGGCAGGCTTTGCATTTTGTCCTTTCAATTTATAACCATAACAACAATTTATTTCCTTTCTTTCCTCTTTTTGTAAATGCATGGATTCATGCTACAGCACAGTTCCACAGATGATCCTGTTAGCCCTCACTCAAGTGGCTTTAACAGTGAGTTACCACCGGCTGTTCAACACTAGGGGCACCACAGCAGAGCCCAGTCCTGTCCATATCCAATGAGCACATGTGTCGATTCTCCAGTTCCTTCTTTTGGTAGCAGTGTTTATGGCGCATGCACAGAAAAAGGCACTCCCCTTCCGTTCTGCTGCTCCCACCCCCACTCTCTCCCCTTCCTCCCTCTCCCCCCAGCTCTCCCCCTCCCCCCTTCCTTACCCCTCCCTCTCCCTCTTTCACCCCCTCCCCCTTCCTTACCTCTCCCTCTTTCTCCCCCCCTCCCCTCCCTCTTTCTCTCCCTCTCCCTCTTTCTCCCCCCCTCCCTCTCCCTCTTTCTCCCCCTCCCCCTTCCTTACCTCTCCCTCTTTCTCCCCCCTCCCCTCCCTCTTTCTCTCCCCCTCCCCTCCCTCTTTCTCTCCCTCTCCCCTCCCTCTTTCTCTCCCTCCCCCTCTTTCTCCCCCCTCCCTCTCCCTCTTTCTCCCCCCTCCCTCTCCCTCTTTCTCCCCCTTCCCCTTCCTTACCTCTCCCTCTTTCTCCCCCCTCCCCTTCCTTACCTCTCCCTCTTTCTCCCCCCTCCCCTCCCTCTTTCTCTCCCTCTCCCTCTTTCTCCCCCCCTCCCTCTCCCTCTTTCTCCCCCTCCCCCTTCCTTACCTCTCCCTCTTTCTCCCCCCCTCCCCTCCCTCTTTCTCTCCCCCTCCCCTCCCTCTTTCTCTCCCTCTCCCCTCCCTCTTTCTCTCCCTCTCCCTCTTTCTCCCCCCTCCCTCTCCCTCTTTCTCCCCCCCTCCCTCTCCCTCTTTCTCCCCCTCCCCCTTCCTTACCTCTCCCTCTTTCTCCCCCCCCCTCCCCGGCACCGCTACCGCTGGTCTCCCCGCGCTGATCTCCCCCCGGCCCCCGCGCTGATCTCCCCGGCCCCCTCGCTGCTCTCCCCGGCCCCCGCGCTGCTCTCCCCGGCCCCCGCGCTGATCTCCCCGGCCCCCGCGCTGATCTCCCCGGCCCCCGCGCTGCTCTCCCCGGCCCGCTCCACTCTCTCACTCCGGCCATTGTATTCTGCCACGTGTTTGTTAGGTTTCATCTCTGTGATTTTTTGAGCAGCGCCATCTTTAGTCCTGGCAGCTGCTACAGTCGCAGGCTGTGACGTTTTCGTGGCACATGCTGTATTTGCGCATGTGCCAAAACAGCGCCACCTACCGATCGCGTTGTCAACAATTGCGGTCAAATAGGAAAGCTAGCTGATGTTTTCCCCTCCCTAAAACAAGCGGGTCCCTTGTTAGAACCAGCCCAGTCTTTGCTGGTTATTGTTCTCAACTACCAGGTGAGCACAGTCAACGTCAGCCGACTTGGGCTAGAGAGGCAATAAAAAAAAAGCCAGGACTCCCACCCTTAATCGCTATTCATTCATTGATGCTGGCCTGTGCACACAACAGGATCAGGTTCAGCTGTGATGCCCCCTGTGGAAGAATAGCCTGGCAATACTCACAGTCAGTGCCCATACAAAAATAAAAGCAACTGAGATGATCTCCAGAGAGCATATCTAAGTGAGGAATACATCTCTCGGTCAGGGAAGGATAGAAAACTTGCAGATAAACTGGATTGCTGGAAAGGTGGAGCCTGCTGTTGGGGGAAATGCCAGAGTTAAACATTTCAGCAAAACCTTTACTTTAACAAGTCCCAGTTAGATGATAATAACCATGCAGCATCTTTAAGGAGCAGAATGACTTAATTTGTGCACTTTGTAGAATCACAAGCATTCCCCTTATTACTATCAATCTGTCAGCTTGAGACTATATAATTTTCTGATTATGCTGTTTCCTGTTATGAAGTTGTGGTTTGTTACTTGATAAACTCTCAGCAATTTTGTTGTCACCATTGCTTAATTCTTTCTGTGTGGATTTCATCAAATATCAGTGACCTAGTGCTGAGCCATTGTTATTGGGCATGGTGCCCATTGCTGCCAGTCAACCCCTAAAAATTCCTAACCCCAAAGAGAAAGGGAGAAATCTCGGTGTTCTTGCCATTTTCCCAGATTTTCTAAGACTCTTCCATCAAGGTTACAGTGGAAGAGCAGGAGGACCCCCCTACCCGTCTCAATGAAACCATCTCCCCATATTAGAGTGATTTCAGGATGGTTATCTGACATCAGTGCTCACCTGACAGCCTAAAGCTGCTCAGTGATATCAACAGTCTATTGAGCTTCCCCCCCACCCCGACCTCAACATATCACCCGCCCCGTCCCCCCCCCCCTCCCCCACACTACCTTGGCACCCGTCATACGATGTTCATGTGCTTCCAGACGTGCTTGTGGGAATTTCAGATATAAATGTAACGGCACAGTGGCGCAGTGGTTAGCATCGCAGCCTCACAGCTCCAGCGACCCGGGTTCAATTCTGGGTACTGCCTGTGTGGAGTTTGCAAGTTCTCCCTGTGTCTGCGTGGGTTTCCTCCGGGTGCTCCGGTTTCCTCCCACATGCCAAAGACTTGCAGGTTGTTAGGTAAATTGGCCATTATAAATTGCCCCTAGTATAGGTAGGTGGTAGGGAAATATAGGGACAGGTGGGGATGTGGTAGGAATATGGAATTAGTGTAGGATTAGTATAAATGGGTGGTTAATGGTTGGCACTGACTCGGTGGGCCGAAGGGCCTGTTTCAGTGCTGTATCTCTAAAACAAAAACAAAACTAAAAACAAAACTTAACTGTTCCTTAGCGAAGGAAGGGATGGCTAAAGCAAATAAGCTATCAATTCAAACTCAAAAAATGTTGCTGTTTCCCTGCTTGGGCCACTGTTCAGCACGTAACCAGGCTGTATAAATCTCATGGTTGCTCGGTCAAAATCCTGAAATCCCTACCTATCAGAACTGTGGGAGTAGCTTCCCCACATGGACTGCAGTGCCTCGACAAGAAGGCTCAGTGCCACCTTCTCTAGGGCAAATAGGGATGAGCAATAAATGCTGGCCTTGCAAGTGACACCCATATCTCACAATTAATTAAAACATTTTAACCCCAACTGTTCTAGAGGGAGATGGGAATTGATCAGATGGGAATTGATTGGACAGAATTTGTACATATATGGGTAAGGGCACATTTTGCTTATGAATATTGGTATAAAATACATTTTTCAAATAAAAATAGTGCACATTCATTTTGTACCATATATGACATACTGTTCCTTTTTGGGGGAGTTTATATTTTAATCAATTTGGGTGTGTCTTGGCTGTTTAAAAAAACATCTCTTGCTCTTGGTTGCTGGACCCATGACTAATGCCATGATGTAGATAAATAGTTTCTAGTCTGCGTGATTTTTGTTTAAGCAAATTCCTTCCAGCCCTTTTGAGATTAATGCACCACCCAGTACTGAACTGAGCCACAGGTTTGATAGCTGGTCTATGCTGAACATTCTGGTCTTAGCTCGGACAGCAATAGGGGCAACTACAACTAGCCTCCGCATCCTTGGGCTATCTGGAAAAGATCAGCCAGGGTTCCTATGAACCAGTGCGGCACAGCAGAATTTGGCTATAAAAAAAGAAACAAATAAATTGCATTGATGTAGCGCCTTTCACAAACTCAGGACGTTCCGAATTGTTTTGCAGACAGTGAATTATTTCTGAAGTATAGTCACAGTTGTAATGTTGGAAACATGGCACCCAATTTGCATACAACAAGATCCTACAAGGACAATGTTATAATGGCCAGAGTGGTCCTGTTTCCCTGTATGGGTCACCATTAGCCTAGACTATGTCAACTGATTGAGTACTCTATACTGGAGGCAGCAGCAAGGTGAAAAACACAACCTTAAATTGCCAATAAAATCAGAAAATGCTGGAAATACTCAGCAGGTCTGTCAGCAACTGTGGTGAGAGAAATAGTGTACAGGTTTCAGGTTGAGGACCTGGTTCAGGTTGTCTCTTGCTCTTGTCTTACCTTAAATTATCAGCTGACTAACCAGGAAAGAAGGAAGGCCATGTGGAGCTTTAAAATTGATGTCCATGACTTGTTACACCAAAGTTATTTTGTAAACTATTAACCCCACTTGTTGTCCAATTGCTGTACTGGCCAAGACCGACTAAATCATTCCAGACTGGGAAACATGTCACCAGTGGCTTGTCTTTTAAAATGAATGTGCTCCTCACCCACCTGTCCCAAATGCCCTGAAGAAGCAGAATATTCTCTCTTATGCCCCACCTCAATCCCTTTCCTTCTCTCTAATGCTGAATTTTCACCATATCTGAACAAATATATCTTGCCACACAATGAGCTCTGCACATAAACAGACAAGACATGCCAGGAATCATCCATGCATTAGTCCATGAGTCTACAAACATTTCACAGTAAACATCAGCATGAAAACTCATCTACTTTACAGCGAAACAAATAAAGTCATTCTGGCTGCTTGCCAAATTTAATAAGCCGCTTTTATCAGATTCATGGTTCCTTCCAATTTTAAGTCGACTGGAGATGCCAGATGTACCACTAGACATGAACTTGCAACTTTCGTAACTTACAATCAGATCTGAGCCCGGGTAGCAGTAGGGAGGCTGCAGTTTGCCTTCATATCCTTGGGAGGTGACAAGTTTTAGCCAAGGGCCCTGATTCTGATTGTTATCCAGTGAATTCTGCTGCAAAATGTGTGACAATAGACTTACTGCTTTAACGAAGCTTTTGGTTAACTGTCCTAATACCTCCTTAAGTGGCTTATTTCATTTGATATTGCTGCTGTGAAGCACCTTGGGATGTTTTACTACGTTAAAGCCAAGTTGTTGTTGGGTAAATGTAAGATCAGGGTCAGCCTTACGGAGATCTCAGGCTGAGTTTTCACTTTGGGGGCGGAAAACAGGAGACGGGACTGTTTCTGATTTCCAAACCCAACCCCGAGGCGGAAACAATCACTTATTGGAATTTTGACCAGAGTGCCCCCTTAATTGGCATGGACACAGGTTCCCTATCCAATTAAGGACAGTGGGCAGGCTCACAAAGCTGGAGGGCGAATCAGAAGCCTTCCAGCTTCAGAGGAGCACCCAACTGCAATAAATGGTAAGTAACTGAAAGGGGGCTTCAACATGATGGTGCTCGCTCAGCCTCTTATTAAAATAATTTAATGAAAATATAGAAAAAGATCAGCCAGGCCACCACTGGGGTGGCCTTTGGCTGCACCCTCACACAAGCAGGCAGGGAGGGCCTGTAGGCCTGCCTGCAACACTGGCACCCTCCCTGCCGCTCCCCCAGTCACGTTGGGAAATTAGAGGCTGACTGGAAAATCCCAGTCGGCCTGCTTAACTTCATTCGAACAAGATTCTTAATGAGCCTAATTGGCTGCCTGCCTCGAGGGGGTAGATAGCATTGCCCGGTCCCGAACCCGCCTCAACCAAAATGGCCGACGCGGGAATGGGGTCGGGAAACCAGCATGCTGGCTGGTTCCGGTATTTTTGGACTCCGTCAGCCTCCGTTCCTGACCTCGATGAGACCTGAATACCCTGCCTTTCCTGTCTTGAGTGTATTCATGCAAATTGGGTTGACTATCTGCTGGAACTTGTGGAGAGAGCAACCAAAACAACCATTTGAAACTGCTGGCATTTCAGGTGCTCTGGATCCCATGCAATTTCAAAAACAAAGGGAGGGCAGTCCAGCAGAAGCAACTAGTTACATAGTTCTTCAGGCAATACCGCCTCTATTGGCCCAGGGAAACCCTCATGAGTTTATCTTCATTCATTTGGCCAAGGTGGTGCCACCTCATTTGCCTCGCAATGATGTCATTAAAATTAGTGCTGTCACCAGACAGGCGTGCTTAAAAAAATACATCTGGTAACAGCATGCAAGCACACAAAGTAACATTAACTTGTTTCACTGTTTGGACACATTTGGGCAAGTGGACACTTTTGTAACTGTAGAAGGAATCCTTTAAATTTTGCAGCTCAGTCTTAATAAAAGCGTAAAATGTAATGGTGTAATATTGTATTCATCAAGGTGAAGGTGTCAGATATATGCTGAAGCTCCTTTCATACTGCCCAGTAGTGGCCCTGCATTGCCAGGGGTGGGCAGGTAGGAGGTTGATGCTCTGTAACTTCGACAGGAGACTGACAAAATCCCCAGAGAAGCAGTGAGAAATGGCTGTTTTTAGTTGTTGACACCATTTCGCCAGGTGTTGCACTAGTCTCCATTGGAGTGAGAGAACCCCCATGGAAATTTCCCAGCTAAAGTGCCTGAAACTAATCTGCTACTGCCTAAGTATGATATTTTCATTGGGCATAAGAAACCTTCCCACCTGCAACATCCCCCACACCCCCAACACCCGCAGACACACATACACACACACAAACAGACCCACAAACACATCCCCACACAAACAGACACAATGACACAGACACACACACATATGACATAGTGGTAATGTCACTGAACTAGTAATCCAGAGACCCATGCTAATCCCCTGAGGACATGGGTTCAAATCCCACCAGGGCAGCCAGTGGAATTTAAAATTCAATTAATAAAAATTTAGAACTGAAAGCTAGTCCCACTAATGGTGCCGTGAAACTATCATCGATTGTCATTAAAGACCCATCTGGTTCATTAATGCCCTTTCGGGAAGGAAGTCTGCCGTCCTGACCTGGTCTGGCCTACATGTGACTCCAGACCCACTGCAATGTGGTTGACTCTTAACTGCCCTCTGAAATGGCTTCGCAAGCCACTCGGTTGTCCAGGTCAATTAGAGATGGGCAACAAATGCTGGCCTTGACAGCCACACCCACATCCCATGAAGGAATAAAACACACCTCTTTACAGCAAAAAGGATGAAAGCGTTCACCCCATCAGTCTGGGCCTTATTTAAACACAGGTCCCCAAGATAACAGGACCACATTCCCAGCCTTTGTCCAGTCGCTCTCTGCAATTGTTTCATTTTAATCTGAAAATGATAATTGGATTGTTTGCACAACCTTCTCTGAGTATTGATCCCTGAGTGAATGGGATTGTGAGTGAGAAGCAGAGGGGACGGTTTACTGATTAACATGTCTAGTTGTGTGTATTTTTAGGTTAACATCCATCCTCCAGTGCTGTTGTATAATTTTTCCTCCCCCTTCCCAGTAAGAATGTTGAGATTTTTTAAAATATTACTTTTTTTTTCTGTCTCTACTTTCTTTGGCAGCTCATTATTTCTGAGTTTATTCTTAGACTCTGCTCTCTTTTTAACATTTGGTCCCTGTGCCAAACATCTTAGCTATTAATTACTGACTGAATAGTTTCCCAATTATCTAGTTACCTATTGTGTTACTAAGTCACGCAGGCCAGGAAGGTCTGAGTTTAGTTGCAGTAGCTGCTCTATTGTTGTTCAGCGAGGGAAAGATCAGGCAGAGTTTTCACTTCCAATACGATCCAGTAACTCAAAGAATCATGCAGTATAGAAGGAGGCCATTCAGCCCATCTGCTTGTGTCGGCTCTTTGAAAGAGCGATTAATGAATCCCACGCCACTGCCGATCCCGCATAGCTACTGCAAATGTTTCCTTTTGAAGAATTTATCCAATTCTCATTTGAATGTAATTATTGAATCTGTCATCACTCTTTCAGGCACTGAATTTCAGATCATAGCTTGCTGCGTAAAATAAAAAAATCCTCCTCGTCTCCCCTCTGGTTCTTTTGCCGTGTTCTGGAAACTCTAGCTGGAAAGTGGCCATGCATGTAGTCCCGGGTGGGTTTGGTATTCAGGCACGAACCTCGCTGATTGAAGTTTCTACCCACATATCTTCAGGAGGAAGAGGAGAAATGAGCAGTGAACGGGGTTTCAATCTTTGAGGTCAGGTTTGGGCAGGCGACCATTTTGTTTCAGCTGTGAGAGGGAAGGGCAAAGGCACCTGGGTGCTTATTAAGTTTAATCATTATGTAGCAATGGTACCTTGTCACAGAATTCTTACTTTTGGATGGAATTAGAATATTCTTTTAGTTTTGCGTCCCAAACTCTATTGAAAGTTAGACACTGGGCTATAGTTCCTAAGTTAATAAAGTCACATTTGAATTAACAGTTCTGAAAGACCTCTCTCTCTACCTTGTAAAGTTAAATTCTTTCATTTCACTGACTTGGTGTTTTTTACACCAATGCTCTTTTTTCAAATGAACATTTGAGGATAGGGTGTTAGACTAAAGATTTTCATTATGTATTGTCTTGCATTGATGTAAAGTTTTTCCAGAGGCAATTTCTATGCTACACCTGCGACCTTTGACTGCGAGGCCTAGCCAAGATTACCTGTTGGTTTTGTTCATGAAGTGCCATGTTAGAAAAGATCTTAAGTATTCAATGCCAGCTTTATTGTCGTATTTTACAAATTACCTGAAAGGATTCAAATCCAGTTGATGAGAAATTAGCCTCTCATTAGGATTCAAGGCAGTCCCCAGTAGATTCTATTGCCTCACCTGCAGAAAGAATTTTACTTCAGCTGAAGGGCTCGTCCTGTCCTTTCAACACTGGAATGCATTCATTCTGAGAAAAGAAATGACACGCAATAAAAACGTTCTGGTACAGGTAGGTATAAAGGAGTAAAATTCCAATCTAATGAAGTCACGCTTCCTTCTCCCAGTTCCAAGAATTGTTATATGCTCTTTCTGTGCAAAAGTTCACAGTCTCTGAATAAACAAGCATTCTCCTGAACTTTGCTGTAGTATTGTGGTTTACCTGTATATTTAATCATCTCATTTTTTTTCCCCAGTGTTGTCCCTTTTCGTCCCCCTCCTCTCCAGTTAATCTTGCTGGGGTCCAATTCCACAGCTGCTGCAGCCCTCCAGTACGTCACCTGGAGGACCATTCTTCTTCATTTGTGGAGGTTACTACAGCCATCACCCAATGAACACAAGCATTCACTTTCCATCAAGTAGTACCAAGTGTGGAAATCCTGGGTGATTGCTTTCTACCTACAAAAGCTAGGGACATTGAAACCAGTTGTAGCTCACAGTTGCTACTCTGATTGAGATCAATTAACTGAGAGATCAAGCCTAGGATCACTCTGCACTGTAAGGCTTACTGGGCAGTGAATTTCTCCAATAAACCATCAGGGAGCTTCATTTCGCTGCTGTGATTTACCCTTTATGTCTTTTTTTCCTGCACCCCAGAGGCCTAGTGGATAAAGGCATTGTCCAATGCAGCAAATCAAGCAGAAGGTGCCGTGTTTGATTCCCACTTAGTGCCAAGCTAATTGACTTTGGCCAGGACGGCAATAGGGTTGCAACATTTGACCTCAAGCCCTTAAGCAAAAAAGATCACCCATGATTCCCACGGATGTGTTTCAGAAGTATATAGTAATTCTTTGTTTACTCATACATGTAAACTGACCTATGTATCGGACAATCCTTTACTTACCAGCAAGCAATGTAAATGAGTGATATATAAGAAGTCCCATTAATCACTGTGGCATCCCAACATGTGGGATTTGATTTCAGTGCATACTGACTTCCAGGTGTTGCCACTGCAGTGCACAGGCTGGGAGTGGGAGAAATAAAGTCTGAGAAAGAGCAATAGGAAAACAGTAGAGCCTGAAAGACAAAACAATGGAGAGAGAAATGAAAGACTGGGAACCTGACAGAGAACACTGGGAGACATAAGCCCCTGACTTTAACCAGAGGTGGGAATTGGAGGTGCAGGGGATAGAGACAGAAACTGGTGGGTAGATATGGTTTCAGGTTACCACTGGGGACTGAAAAAAACCAGGTCCCAAGCAATGTTGTAAGTTGAGTGGTAGGGCTAGGGAGATGTGGGGGTGTCTCCAGGGTAATTGCACCCTGGGCTAAGGAGGCCCAAGATTTCATGCTGGGGCTTGAGGAGCCGTCTCAGAAACCTCTCAGAGAATTAACAATATAACACTTAACTGGGCGTCTTCTGGTGCATGCTGTTTATCTCCCGATTTCGCTGACAGTTTGGTGTGACAATTATAATTGTGTGAATGATGCCCCCCACATTTCAATATTTGTGAGTTACATGTGCACTTATCATTGCTTTCTCATGATTTATATCTTCTCATATTTTATCCACTCATTAAGAAGAAAGTGCATGGCCACTTTTAACCCTGCCTGCAGAAGACAGGTGTTTACTGTGATGAGACGATTTAGAAATTTGATCCAAGCATCTTCTGTGCTCTACTCACTAATTGTTTAAAAACAGTTGTGGTTTTTCACATATCTGTAAAGATGGGACAGACGGGCTTGGGGTCAGAGAGCTGTGAATATGGCCTTTGCCTGCCCTGAAAGAGCTAAAGTGATTACACAAGCTGGGCTGAAGGATGATAAATACAACCCAAAGTTAAATTCGAGGCTTCCTGGCCTTGAGTGATGAGCTTTAATGTTGTGTAAATCTCAACCTCCCAGTCATTTGTTTAGCACTCTCAAAATCCTCAATATAAATCTCAGTCCCATGCTTAAGTTAAATGTGGAAAAAGTGGTTAAAGTTTTGCTCAAAAGGTTTCTGATTTGAGTACAGTACATCAAACGTGTTCTGCTAGCTTCACTGCATGAATGGTTCGATGAGTTAATGCCCAGTGACTGTAGCGCTGCTTGGGTGGCAGAGAGTGGTGGAAGGGAGTGTGGGACACCTGTTCTTCAAATGGAATTTACCAAATCTGCATAATACACAGGGTCTTATTTAGCCTTGTGCAAAGTTGGTACGCAGGCTCCTAGCATTCTTTTATTAATTTTTTTAAATTCATTCACGGAATGTGAGCTTCACTGGAAAGACCAACTTTTATTCCCCATCCTAACTTCCCTTGAGAAGGCGGTGATGAGCTGTCTTCTTAAAACACTGCTATTCATGTGGTGAAGATACACCACAAGGCTATTTGGTAAGAGTTTTCCAGGATTTTGATGCAGCATTGATGAAGGAACGGCGATATATGTCCAAGTCAGGATGGTGTGTGGCTGGAAGGGAAACTTGGAGCTGGTGGTGTTCGCATGCACCTGGTGACCTTGTCCTTGGTGGTAGAGGTCGTGTGTTTGGGAGATGCTGTTGAAGAAACGTGTAGCAATTCTGAGGCCTTGACACCAGATAAATATTGCCCCAGTGCCCAAAAAATTACAGCTTGATCCAATCTTTGGTGTAGAAATTATCATGGGGAAGGGAACAGGAAGAGTAATAAAGAGAATTTAAAAAATTACTGAGGACAGAATTCTTAAAATAATCAGTAAAGGTATTGTGTCCAATTCTGGCCGCCACACTTTAGGAAGGATGTGAGAGTCCTTGAGAGGGTGTAGAGGAAATTTAGCAGAATTGTTCCAGAGATGGGGGATTTTAGTTACAAGGATAGGTTGGAAAAGCTGGGATTGTTCTCCTTAAACCAAAGGAGACGTGCAGCAATTCTGAGGCCTTGACACCAGATAAACATTGCCCCAGTGCCCAAAAAATTACAGCTTGATCCAATCTTTGGTGTAGAAATTATCACGGGGAAGGGAAAAGGAAGAGTAATAAAGGGAATTAAATAAATTACTGAGGAGAGATTTAATAGAGGTGTACAAGACAATGACAAGCTTTGATAAATTAGACAAGGAAAGACTGTTCCTATTAACTAACGGTACAGGGATTAGGGACACAGATTGAAGGTTTTGGGAAAGAGATGCAGGGGCAATATGAGAAAGAACTTTTTTACGCAGCGGGTTGTAATAACCTGGAACTCGTTGCCCATAAGGGTGGTGGAAGCGGGGACAATCATTGAGTTCAAAAGGAAAATGGATGGCCACTTGAAGAAAATAAACTTGCAGGGTTACAGGGATCGAACTGGGGAGTGGGACTGACTAGATGGCTCTGTGGAGAGCCGGCATGGACTCAATGGGCCGAATGGGCTCCTTCTGTGCTGTAAGTGACTCAATGACTCTAATTTCAACTCCCATTTTAATAACAGCATTGACCCAATTCTGACAGAATCAAGAATGACAGGAAAATAAAATTCTGCATTACACTCCAATAACTTTTGCGCAACATTTACATCTTCAAAAGGTTTGTTGACATTTCAAATACCTCTCAACTGTGTCAACAATTTCCTGATGTCTTCACTGTCCATGCAGCTGGAAAGCATAATAAATATCTGTTGTGAGCAAAATTTGAGTTTGCTAAATAATTGTGGACAGTGTGTTAACAGAACTTTATTAAATTCTTTTTACAGTTCATTTTTCTCTCCATGATCATGATTCTTGCTGGGGTGCAGTCCCATATTATAGAATCAAATAGCACAGAAGGAGGTCATTTGGCCCATCGTGCCTGTGCTGACTCTTTGAAAGACCTGTCCAATTAGTCCCACTCCCCTACTCTTTCTCTATAGCTACAGCAAATTTTTCATTTTTAAGTATTTATCCAATCCCCTGTTGGAAGTTATTTTTGAATTTGCTTCCACCATCCTTTCAGGTAGTGCATTCCAGATCACAACATATTCTGCATAAAAGCATTTCTCCTCATCTCCCCTCTATGCACCAATAGCCCTCCCACACCTCACATAATGGCTAGTCTTTCTGAGTGAACCTGAGTATCAGCAGGATATTCTACCATGGAAACTATCACAGCTGAGGCCACCGTGCAGCCACGTGAATTTTTCAGCACTTGATATGGAGGCCAATTACAGCATACTTGCTGCTACCCTGGAGGGCATCACAGTTGAGCTTGAACCTTGTGTTCATACCTTGTCACTTCCAGCAAGTTCAGTGACAACATCCCCTCATCTGCTCATTGTATGTGACAGGATAATGTTCTAAGCGAATAAAAAAAAAAGAACAATTTACATTTCTGTTCAGGTAGACATCTTGAAGCAGTGGTTCTCAAACTTCTTGGGTTGAAGAACCCATTTTCAAATGGGTTAGTAATCAAGGACTCCCCCATCTGAATTATAATAGTATATAATACATATAACGTGAAAGTGCTGCATGTAAAGAGTGTTTTAATAATGCTTTTAAGAAAACAGTTTTTTACTTACAGATATTTACTTACACGTTACTTACAGATATAGTAATCTTCAAGCATGTGGGCATGTATGACTGAAGTGCGTCATTTGGTAGAATGAGGCTAGGATGGAAGGGTTTGAAAAAGGAGAATTGGGATCTTAAAATAGGTTTGATGGTGCAGTGGAAGCCAGAGATGTTTGGCTAGAATGGATGGGAGGAGTGTGAGTAAGGGTATAAGCTGCAGTGTACTGAATGAGTTAGAATTCGTGGGGTCCAGCTTAGAGGTTACTCAGAAGCAGAAAGGGGGGCATTTAAAAAATATATTGATCCACTATTGTTCCTTGCTTGATTTCCTGTTGAAATGGGGTGTTCTGGAAGTCTTCAATACGTTCAGAAACCTTGACTATTTGTTCGTTCGGCACTATAGATGCCTGGTTTGGGAGAAAGGCAAAACCGCAGAACAGCACATGGTTTCAATCATTGTTGAATTTTGTGATGGTTGTTGCGGCTTCTTGTAAACTAATTCACTAATGCTGTCAGGGTAGTTTATAGCCAACAAGAGGTAGACCAAAAGAAAAATGCGACATATAGTTTGCTTTAGACTCACAGCACTGCATCTGTTTATCCTTCATACAAACAGTTCTAATAAGTATCCGAGAAACAAATTGGTACACCACCCACTTGGATATGTATGTGTGTGGTGCTTCTGTACTTTGAATAAAATAGACTGTCTGTTACCTGTATTAAAGATCGCGGGGACTATGTTTTTATCTGTAGAAGGGAGAAAAGTTGGTTTGTTTGAATGAACTAGTGCCATCTTTACCAGTCTGGTCCTTTATGTTGTTCTGGTAATGACAGTACATTGTTATCCATGTACATTGAAAATGCCCAATTACAGAAGGTGTCTTGTTGCATTCTTTTGTAGGTGGTCTCCTACACAGGTGGTCTTTATGTTCATTTTCACTGTACATGTAGTCACATCTGAGTTAACTAGTTTAACTTTGCATGGTCCCTTCTTCTCTTCCTTTCATCCCCATGTCCCATACCAGGTATAGCACCTGGCTGAGAAGGAAGGCAACTTGCTGTCAGAACTTTACCTATACCACTCCGAGTGTGAACAGTCTTTTACTTTTCTCCCCTGTCCTTATGATCGCCTTCCCAACCCCCATAGACACTCTATCTGAAATGTAGAATTTGTCACTTTGGGAGCAGCAGGGTCAGTGTGGTAGAGCAGTGATACTCAAAATGTAGCACCCTTGCAACTATTTGGGACCCACCTTCCCTTGCCTGAGCAGACATGTTGCTCCATGTACATTTGGGTCTGCATCCACAGCCTCTCAGCTTTGAGATGTTTCTGGGGCTGACACGTCCACAGGAAGGTAAACAGTGAGAGGTAAGTGGCCATTAAGAAAACGCTACTGAGAAACCTTGCAATATTTGCCTCTCTTGCTGCTTATAATTGACATCCCGAACATTATATTGATATTAATTGCTTTTTATCAGTTCCAACACTTGGAAGTGAAAGGACAACATGTTAACTACTGTGAAATTTGTCTTAGTTGATTTTATGTGTTACAGAAGTACAGCTGACAGTTCTCCCTCCAAAGTGCTCTTATCTGTTTTCTCTGGCCCCACTCTTCTCCTTACGCCTAAACACCAGAGACTAAAAGCTAGACAGCTAGAGTCCTAATTCTCAAAGGTGCTAGGGATTTTTTTTGTTGAATAGACAAGTGGACAGGAGGCGTAAAAAGACGTAAAACTTAGAAAAAAGAAACAGGCCAATCGGCCTAATCAGTCTGTGTCAGCATTTACCCTACGTGCAAGCAAATAGTCCTGATGGCATTCACCCACCTTGCTGCTATATCCCTGAAGCCTCTTTTCTTACATCCACCTTTCTCTGCCATTTTCTCAGTCCTTCGTGATTAAATGTAATTGCAAAAGTAGCAACTCCTGATGGATTTGTCTGTGTGTTGCTGGATGTGTTAAAAAAAAAATTCGCTCCCTTGCAGGTGTGTGCTGTGGATGGTCATTCTGTTTTAATATTTCATCAATTATTATCCAGTAGTTTGAATGAGTGAGCAAATATGTAACAATAGCTGTTTATTCACCCCTAAAGATTTGGACTAGCAGGAAGATCCAATTTAAACTTTGTTCAACTGGTGATTTAAGGAACATGACTCAAAGAATCGCTTTATCCACTCTAGTCCAGGCAAGTCAAAAGGAAATATTTTAACAATCAGAATTGCCACTACAGTGCAAAAGACAGCCTCTTTTCTGCCTCTACACTGTCCTCCTTATCTGCTCAGCCAATCAAAACAAAAGTCAAAGACTTATCAATGGGCAGTGAGGTTCTTTAGTTTCAGATAGGCTGGTGTTCACTTTCTTTTGCCAAGGGTGTTGTTTGGCCTTCTCCACAACTGAATGCTTCACTGCCACTTGATTGTCCCTATTAGTTCATGTACTGTCCAGCATAAGCCATACAGATCAGGAAGGTTCTATGCTGAGCTAATTAATCTCAAGCTAAGTACCAGGAGAGCTATTTTTGACCTCAGCAGCTTGGGCTAAAGAGAGGGAAAACCAGCCTGAGTTCTCACTCCTGATCACTGGTACTAAGGTGTTGCTGATAACTTGAGCACATCATGAGGTTGACATGCACTATTTACACTAACATTTTAACATAGTATTTCTATTAGATATTTCTCCATACTTCTGAAATTCTTATGAATATTTTTGTGAGGAAAACATTGTAGGGCCTTTTTTTTTGCTCATTAAGGTATTTTTTTTTTTAAATGCCTCAAATATAATTTCATTGAGGGGGTTGTAAGAGGAAAGAATACATGCCAGGGTCAATGGGTATCAGACCATATCTGCCAATAACCAGGGATAGCTGCTGCACCTTGCTCAGATCCGCATGACCCAGATATAGACCTTTTCCATATGCACAAGGACACCTGCACACAAATTGCAACATAGGGGCAGCACTGCAAGTGTTTCGCAAGGTCATTATTGTCTATAGCCCGTTCATAACAATCTCTACATTATCCAATGTGCTGCTCACACATGTATCCAACAGTTGTCTGGTGCATTGGTCAACATGGACAGCATTTTCTTCTATGTTCTTGTTGAATAGTGTGACATAACTTCCCAATGTCAGTGTCTTTTTTATTTATTCATGGGATGTAGGTGTAGTTAACAAGGCCAGTATTTATTGCCCATCCTAGTTGCCCTTGGAAAGATGGTGGTTAGCTGCTGTCTTGAACCATTGCAGTCCGTGTGGTGAAGGTACTCCCACAATGCTGTGAGGGAGGGAATTCCGGGATGTTGACCCAGCTCCAGTGATGATGAAGGAATGGCGGTACATTTCCCAGTCAGAATGGTATGTGACTTGAAGTGGAACCTGCAGGAGGTGGTGTTCCCATGCACCTTGTGGCCTTGTCCATCTAGGTAGTAGAGATCGCGGGTTTGGGAGATGCTGTCGAAGAAACCTTGTCCAGTTGATGCATTTCTCAAAGTTCAAGAACTATCAGTAATTTATGTAATAGTGATATGATGTGTAAAACCATTGGATGATATGAATGCTGCAGGGATTTCAATTGTAAGTTATAATTTGATTGTGTTTTCTGTGCTGATGTATTGATAGGCGTGATGTTATAGTTGAAGAAGTTTCTGATTATGTGAGGGTTTGGCATGGGTGAGGTGGTGTGCAATCATGGGCCATCTACCTGTTATTTCAGATTTCTAGCATTTGCAGTATTTTGCTTTAACCTGGTACATGCAGTCTTACCTTGCCAGGTTCCTTAAAAAGGGCATTTTCTCCTGTTCCCTGGCCCTGCAGAGACTGTACACAGCACTGAGTCTGCATTGCATGACACTTTACCATATTGTGGGGAAGATATCCTGAAGTGTCAAACAGCTCCTGCAGTAGGACATCCATTGCGCAACCATAAAACAAAGGACCGGAGGCTACATCAGCTCGCCACTTGATTTGGTTTCATGCTTCAATGTTGGAGTTGCGTACCCTTGCTTTTTGCGTGTCACTTCTTTCCTCCCTTTATGCAGATTAGCATGTTTTTAAAAGCAATGTTTAATCTTCATCGTTGGCTGCCAATGGAGCTGCAGCTAAGTTGGCAAAACCTCTGCATAGGAATATTCATCCTTAACGTTTTAGTTTGTCTTGGATCTTCTGTCATGTTCAACCACCATCTCCCCCAATTCCTCAAGAGAGAATGGAGGCAAACAACTTGCTTGCAAGCCGCTGTCAAACTTTTAACCATCGACGCTGTCACTAAGACTGCCTATTTCCACCTCCGTAACATCGCCTGTCTCTGCTCTGCCTCAGCTATTCTGCTGCTGAAACCCTCATCCATGCCTCTGTTACCTCCAGGCTGGCCTCTAACATGCTACCCTCCATAAACTTGAGGTCATTCAAAATTTTTCTGCCCGTGTCCTGACTTGCGCCAAATGCTGTTCAGCAATGACCCCTGTGCTCACTGACCGACTGGCTCCTCAATTTTAAAATTCTCATCCTTGTTTTCAAATCCGTCCATGGCCTCACCCCTCCCTATCTCTGTAATGTCCTCCAGCCCCACAACCCTCCAAGATATCTTCGCTCTTCCAATCCTGGCTTCTTGAGTATCCCCAATTTTAGTCACCCCACGATTGTTGGCCGCAGCCTTCAGCTGCCTAGACCCTAAACTTTTGAATTCCCTCCCTAAATCTTTCTGCCTCTCCACCTTGCATTCCTCCTTTAAGACACTCGTTAAAGCCTACCTTTTTGATCAAGTTTTTGGTCATCTGCTCTAATATGTGGCTCAGGATGTTTTATTACATTAAAGGCACTATATAAATACAAGTTGTTGTTAAGAAGAATGTTAAAATGGCCTATGTTTGCTGCCCTTCTGATTTTCTTCATTTCATCTGCATTTGATGTATAGCCTGAGGAAAAAGCAGGGGGGAAAAGAGGAAGCTTATCCTTACAAATCACAGAAAAAAGAAGGAATACTGCTCCCTTATTTTGGGGATGTGAGAGCTGTTTTGATGTCACACCCAACTGACAGGAACTATATTTTGTGCCACGGAGGATGTTATCGAGTTCATGTTTAGGAACAGAAGGAAAAAGCATTCCTAATTGCCGTACGTTTTCCTCATTGCTTCTTTAATTGCTTTCTCCAACCGTCATCATACTTCCGAAAATAATGACAGCCATGTTATGAGGAGGTCCTGTGGTCTGAAGCAGAGTCATAACTTTAATCTGGATGAGAGATATTCTAATACATTAATGCTTGTGGGAAGAAGTGAGGAGGGCAAGAAACCATGTATTGTGACACTGTGACTATTGGCACTGTTTGAGATATGTCTTGTTAACAGCCAGTATTTGGTTATAAAGAATGGCAAGAGTATGAGCTAATTTAGTTTGAATGTTTTCCTTCTGCTTTCTATCTCCCTTGCCTAGGATTGCATTGTGCAGATGTATCCAGCAGATATGCCTATGTAATGCATATTTTCAAAGACATTCCAACTCCAACCCTAAACACAACTGCTGTTATTAATGAAGGAAGGAATGCTCCTAACAGTCATCAGCCAGTTCAATGCCTCTTACATCTGAGGGTATGAAGTCCAGGTAGCTTATGATATGCTTTAATTAGAACAGACTGATGGCTGTGCTCAAGAGTGTTATACCCACAATTCAGCAACTTGCCAACTGGTTACAGATGACAGTGAGTGCGTTGCAACAAAAAGTGAGAGAGGATGTGATGGTCAAGCGCCATTCAGCTCCTGGGCTTGCACTGTGTTCTTATGTGACTTCTGTCACTGTGTGTCATTGCATTATCAGCTGGGGTGAGAATGGCAGATAAACTGCATATCGCAGTGATACATCGTCTTCCTACTTTGTGCAATGTGGTTCCATTCCTGAAATAGTTAACTGATATAGCTGGGTTTGCAATGTTCTGAAAGCAGCCCATTCACCCTATAGTTCAAAGCCAACATCCTTTAAGAGGATCACTTGTTGGTAAATGATGGATAAGGGTATTAAAGAGCAGTGATTGGGAGATAGGATTGAACAGCTGATGGATGGACTAGCACAAGTAGGAGATCACTGAGTAATAAGATAATGAGGGAGATAGACCTATCTTGCAAAAATTGTATGGAACTGTATTCCTGGCATGGAGCTACTCTCATCAGTGCATATCAGAAATTTGGGCACGAAACACCCATAGTTTTTTGTCCATTCATCTTAATGGACAGAAAATGAGGGAACTGCATGCTTGTGTTTCTGATATGCACTCCCCCATTGGCAGTTATTTTTTAAAGGAGCAAGAGCTGAAAACATCACAGACTGAAATGAGTAAAAGATCAATTAAATCTAGTTGTGCTTGTTGAATTAAACAAGTGTTGGTTGTTTGCATTACTCTGGCCATGTTTTTGTCATCTAAGAATCTGTGTTTTTCACACCATCTGAAATGTCAAAGGGAAACAAAGGGAGTAAATTACACCTTCAGCAGTAAACCAGCGGAATGGATCAGCCACGACCCAATTTTAAGATCAAATGATTCCAATGAGTTTGAGAATCAGGTGGGCTTTATAACAGGCAGCTGATCTGCTCCAAGCAGTGAAGGTGAAAGTACACCGCCCCCGCCTCCCCCCTCTCCCCCGCCAAGATTGTTTGTTAACATCACCCCCAGCCCCACAAAGACGTAGATTCAAAGTGGGATTATGATGGGAAAGTTCACCATTCTAAACTTGCCATTCCTGGAATGCAGTCTTGTTTCGTGGTCTTCAGTTTATTTGCTGAGGGTTTTGGCAACAATGTGTAGGTTTGTAGACAGAAAAGCTTTGCCATAAAAGGTCTCCAGTTTAACGACGCAGTTAAAATGCTAGCTTGAACTGGTCCATTACCATGATTACTTGGCTGCTACCAAAGGCCCATTGTTACTGTAATGGATGGCTGTTAACTCCATGGCAAGGAGTGATACCTGGAATCAAAGCCTGAGACGTTGGATATGAGAGTAAGCCATTTCACTGTAGGTACATTCTACAGACAGCCTGAGACGGCTTAACCACAAGGAGTGTAGCATTAATAATTTCTTTATATTTGCCTGAGGAAAGTGAAGCATTATCCTTCTCAATTTAAGAAGAGCTTTCATGATCTAGACGACCCCCCCCAAAGATATTATTATTTTCTATTGATATCTTCTGTGGGAGTAACTCCCTGCAATGATTCAGTTACTATGTGTACAGCCTAATATGGAATTGAGCCACAGACATCAGGAAGGATCCAGGTTTGATCCCCAGTTAGAATCATAGAATATTGCAGCTTAGAACCAGGTCATTCGCCCCACCAAATGTGCACAGTATTTTTCATCTACTGTGTCTCCTGCTCCCTCCCCATAAACTTTAATATTACCCTTTATAAAGGAACTACCTAGTTCCCTTTTAACAGAATTGGCGGATGCTGCTTCAACAATGGATTGTGACAGAAAATTCCAATTTTTAACTGTCCACTCTGTAAAGGAATATTTTTTAGCATCCTCTTTAAATCTTCCTTTGGTGTTTAGGCAGTTTGTCTCAGCCAGAGCAAAGACGTAGGCCATCAGAATTGCCTCAGTGACCCTGGGTTTAGGGAGAAGAAGATTTAGCCATGATTTCTGCAACAGATTGATATCCAATCACATTATAGCTTGATGTGCAATAACAGAGATGTCTGAAGTGTGAGCACACATGGTTAAGTGAAGGCAAGATCATGTTCAGTTGTGATGCCCCTTGGGTTGAATAGCAAGCATTGTCAATTGAAATGAGTGGGAGAAAAGACACATGATGGGCCATTTGGGTGAACTATGGAGGTTGAACAAGAAAAAGACATTTGGCTCATCCAGCTTCCTCTTGTGCATAAAACCCACCCACCCCCTGTCTTTGTTCTGAGCCTTTATCCTTCTTCTGAAGAATAAATTACTTGGAATGAGTGTGTTTTGTCCATTTATATTACAGAATTGCTGCTAGTGTCAATTCTGACTTTGGTGGTAGCATGGTAAAATAAAGGAGAAGGTCCTGCTGACTTAGGATTCACCAAGACCCACCCAGTTCCACACTGATGCAGCTAATGTTTCCATGGCAGCAGTCAAGACCTCATGCAAAGCAAGGCCAGGGGAAAGCTCAGAAAGAAAGGCTTGCAGATATATAGAAGCTTATGATGTCTCTGAGAAATGTCTCAAAGCGTTTCACATGAATTACTTTTAAAGTGCAGACACTTACAATGTAGGCAAATGTGGCAAAAACTTGAGTAGAGCAATGTCCCATAGAAAGCATTAAGTGTTTTTTGGTAATAACTGTTACGGGGGAATGTTGGCTAGGACAGTGTGAGATGTCTGTGCTCTTCGAGAAATGTCACCAGATATTTAATGTCCACTTGAGCAGGAGACGAAACCTAAGTTTAACACCTTATCCTAAGGACACTTAATGATGACGGCCTGAACTGAATTTTACCAGCCTCTTGGCGACAGGCTGGTAAAATGGTGTGAGGAGGCATTGGCCAGCGTGCCTGACATCTTCCTGCTGCCATGCCATTTTGCCAGCTGCAGGAAAGCTGGCAGACATGCTACCCACCTGGAACCTGCAACCTGGCAGCCCCCCAGCCGGCTCCGGGTGGGCCCTTCCTTTGTGTGCACTCCATAGCTCCCCCCCACCGCCACCGTGGCAATTGCTGCCCTGATGGTAACAGCGCTGCTCACGCTCAGCAGCACCCCCTCTCCTGATTATTGAGGCCTGCCTGCCTGGCCCCTGTGTCCCCCAGACCCTTTAACTGCCTTCAAAGGTGCAGCCCCAGCAATGCCCACCACCAGCGCTGCTGAGCTGGCAGCCCTCTGATTCGGCTGGTAGCTGTTGAGGTGGGCCGCCATCCTCAATAGAGATGGCAGCCCCAGCAGCCTGCTTAATTGGCCACCGATTGGAAGATGCCTCTCTGGATACCACTCCTGTCCTAAGAGGAGTTGCCTCGCACTTTTGGTCCTGGCATTGGGACCTTAGCCATCCCAGTAAAATTCAGCCTGAATGATCAGAAGACAAACCTGGATGCGTCCCCTAAGTTAGCTGCTGTCAGCATCACAGGTACACACACACACTGAATGGGGTGTGAATGAGTCTATTGACCCACAGGGCTATCCAAAGTTGCACTACCGACTTAATAAACCTCACCGTGAGCAACAGGGAAGACGGGGCATTGCTTGTCCCCTATCCCCCGTCCCCCGCCCCAACCCCAGCGAAATAAATACAAGTGGAACAATGTTTAATTTAGATAAGTTTACCTCACTATCAGTTGAAGGTTCCATTACTTTTCTCATTTCTGCATGCAGCTGGTAATGGTAATCTCAATGCCAACTGTGGTTTGTAACATCAGAATGAAATGGAAGGTGGGGAGACTCCATTTTATTGAACAGTTTTCTCCCTTCCTCTTTCTGAAGGTGTTGATTTATGCTTGGATACGGTTGCAAGCTAGCTGGCCGCTTTCCAGTACCTCACTCAAATAGCTGTTCTTCAGGCGTGACCCGAGACAGTAAATGGGAGGCAGTACAAAGCTAGGCACATTCCAGTCCATACTTGACATCCATAATCACACACAGTTCAGTAGGGATTTTTGGATAATGAAATCCAGAAGTTGGGTGTATTTTTATTTCTCCTTACCAGTTGTTGTTTGCCTGCTATGATCTCTATTGGTACCAGTAAACTCAGTGCAGACCCCCCTGCTCTCATGCCCACATCTCTGTCCTGGGCTTGCTGCAGTGTTCCAGTGAACATCAACACATGCTCGAGGAACAGCACCTCTTTTACCAATTAGGCACACAACAGCCTTCCGAACTGAACATTGAGTTCAATAATTTCAGAGTATGACCGGCTCTTTTTTATTTTTAATTTTTATTTTATTTGTTTCATCAGTTTTTACCATGTGCCTGCCCATTGCTTTTATCATCTTTGTGCTTTTGGCTAGGGCTGTTCATTATTCTGTCATTTAACACCCTCGCTGCACTAATGCTTTGTCTTTCACCACACCATTAGCACACTCTCTCTGCCTTTGCCTTTGCTCCATGACCTCCTGGCCAGTTAATCTCTCCGGCCCTCTGTTTTATCAACACCTTCCCTTTTGTTCTCTTTTCCCCCACCCTGCTTTATTTGCTTAAAATCTATTACATTTCTAACCTTTGCCAGTTCTGATGAAAGGTCTCTGACCTGAAACGTTATCTCTGCTTATCTCTCCACTGATGCTGCAAGACCTGCTGTGTATTTCCAGCACTCTGTTTTTATTTCAGATTCCAGCATCCGCAGTATTTTGCTTTTATTAATCCTTGTACTAGTGAGTTCCACATTGTAACCACTCTCTGGGTAAAGAAGTTCCTCCTCAATTCGCTATTGGATTTATTAGTGACTACCTTATCCTCATGCTGTCCCAGTTTTGGTCACCCCCACAAGTGGAAACAATTTTTCTGCATATACCTTATTAAACCCCTTCATAATCTTCAAGAACTCTATCAGGTTGCCCTTTAGCCTTTTCTTTTCTAGAGGAAAGAGCCCCAGCCTGTTCAGTCTTTCCTGATAGGCATAATCTCTCAGTTCTGGTATCACCCTTGTAAATCTTTTTTGCATTTTCTCCAGTGCCTCTTTATCCATTTTATCCATGCACAGTATTCCAAGTACGATATGTTCATTGCCACATTCATCCTTCCAAATTTTAAATCCTGAGATTATAAAGTGGGCTTACTTGTGACAAATTGCACAATTCTTACTGAACTATTATTACACAATGGAAGTTTAAGAGCAGAGTCCTCCTACATTCATGAAAATACTGAGCAAGCTCAGATTTCAAAGGTTAGGCTGGTTACAACAAATTTGATGGAAACAGTTTCAAAAACAACCCACCAGTAATGTGAGATTCCTATGCAACAAAAACATATAATTTGAGTAGGGCAATGGAGTCAGATGACAAATGCAATTAAATTTCAATTTTCAGCAGTATTTATTTCAGGTCATATTCCAACTGGGTTGCAATCATTACTTATCAGAAAGCTCACATTTGATGCAGTTCTTAGCATGTTAATATACTTTTAGGCAAAGTGTAATTGAATTGGAAGCAAGTCAGTCCTAAACCGGTGACACCTGAGTTAGTATCAGAAGTGTATATAATATGGAATATAATGTGGAACTTTACCTACTTGAACCATGCCATCTTAGGTTCAAGGTTTAACGCTTCGGCCCCATAATATAATTCATTCCCCATCTTCCCGCTTCTTTCCAGAAGATACTGGTGCATGCTGGGGTACAGGTCCATGGAAGCCAGCAACCCTCCAGTTCCAAGTAGTTTTCCTCATGTAGTCTCCTAGAAAGTGTCCACTGGTTTTTCTCTGAGGGGTTATCATAGCTGAGACTGATCCTCACCTCACATAATATCCATTTTCTACAGTGGATACACTAATCTTCAGGTGTCACCCTGGTAAGTAAGTTACTAAACTGTAGCAGGCCAAAGCCAGGCCTGATCCTGTCAGCCAATGGGTAGCTCTTGATTTTAAACATTAGTGTAAAATGAGTGATGGCGAATCTGCAGCCTGTTTTACATCTCTCCCAATTTTATTTCTGTTGACTTCAATGTTGGGAAATCAGGAAATTATGAGACTGGTAACCTTGGGAAAACTGGCACCTCAAGGGAGACAAAGACAACTTTGGGAAGAATGTAAGTGCCTTCAGAGCACTGCTTGTGTGCAGGAAGACCAGGAGTGCTTCCCCCAGCCCCCACTCCCCCCCCCCCCTCCCCCCGAAAAAACCCCCCACCCATCAGACTACACCTTCCCCCCATACAAAGGACCCTGGGGTCAGGGATTGGCCTGCTCCACAGTCCTCTCCACCCGACTGGAAGCCAAGCCTGCAAATCAGGCTGACAAATGTGCGGGGAAGTTATCAGGGTCAAAAGATGCATGTTGTGGAGTTCAAACTCCACATCATGTGGGGTAAGGCGGATTTCCTGATTTCCAAACTCCACCCCACCTACGTAACCTGTCCCTGATAATATCTAAGTCCATGACTCTACACACCTTTTTTAGTGTGGGCAGGTGACAGGTAGGTGTTATTGGATATCAATCAGGAGCATGAATTCAGGTTGATTTTTATATTTTGAGCAGTATGTCTAGCAGCACAGTCATCTTGGAGCAGCACATTTACATTATTAATATTTGAATTGAAACACTGGTCTCTGAAATCCAGTTTAAAAAAAAAAGCAAAATGAAGCAGGTTACCAAATGAAGCCCAGGGAAGAATGAGCTATTATGTCTACATTCTGGTCAGTATGGGAGACACTGGCGACCAGGCCGGTCGGTATGGGAGACCATGGCGACCAGGCCGGTCGGTATGGGAGACCATGGCGACCAGGCCGGTCGGTATGGGAGACCATGGTGACCAGGCTGGTCGGTATGGGAGACCATGGCGACCAGGCTGGTCGGTATGGGAGACCATGGCGACCAGGCTGGTCGGTATGGGAGACCATGGCGACCAGGCTGGTCGGTATGGGAGACCATGGCGACCAGGCTGGTCGGTATGGGAGACCATGGCGACCAGGCTGGTGGCGCTGATATCGTGTCTCAGTGACTGACTAGCAAGCTTAAGTAGAGTAAAAATGCACATTGCTGGTTAATTAATTCACACATGACGGTAGATATGAGCTGTTCCGCCAGACTGGGAAATAATAGATATTCTTCGACAGATGAGGAAATGCTTAGCTGGTCTTCAAAGGAGGAAAAGAAAACTGTCAATAATTTAAAATAGTCAAAGTGATTATTGAAGTTGAGTTATTTTTGTTGGGTGTAGAGAGAATGTGTGGAGTGTGCAGGTTTTGTTGCTATTTGTATTCTCAACAAAGAAAATGTTGGGAGGCATGCAGTACTTGACATTGATGCATTTAGTGATTGCCTGGACAGGTCCAGTCTATGGTTCAGGAAAAGTGTAACCATTGTTACTGAACATTTCACCTGCCAGGCAGTCAAGCGTCACAGTTAAGTATTTATTGAAAGCCCAGCTGAGATTGTGCTGTGTTTATTGGGGCAGAGTTCCTTTGGGAGATTTGTTTATTTTTTGGAAGATGATTTTTTTCTAATGCTTTTGAAAAGGAAGGGTGATTATATTTGAACACTCCCATTTCAGGTAACATCATGTATTCCAGGTCTTGAAGAGTATGAGTTAGATGCAAGATAAAGTTCCCTCCATTCTTCTCTAATAAGCTTTAGCTCCAAGCACATAAAAGCGTTGTCTCTTGCACCAGTTCGAACATTTCCATTTCCATAATCAGACATCTTTCTTGTCTGAAGGAGGTTGCTAATTTAGTGCAGCTTTGTGCTCTGGTCCTTGCCCACTTGAAATTTGGAGCACAGTTTTGCAAAGTCATTACAGATGAGGAAGACTATCCCAGCTTATCCATTCAGATACACCCTATGGTCCCCTTCTTTGCAACATCCAGTTGTCTCTTGATAATCATTCCAAGGTTTATGTTCCCACTAGTCTATCCATAAGTTCTTTCTGTTCATCACTCTTTATGCGAAGAAACATTTTCTTATATCAGTCCTAAATTTGCCCATCACTGGTTTGAACCTGAGCTGCCTTCTACCACTCTTGCAATTTATTTTAAAATAACATTCTGGATTTACATTTTTCATGCACTTAACTATAAGAATGCTTCTCAGTTGTCTCCTTTCTAGGCTGAAGAGCCCAAGTCTCTCGCTTCCTTCCTTACCCTAACAATGAGGATAAGCCTTTTGATTTTCTTTGTATTGGGAGTGGCAGGCAGCCTCTGGACCAAAATCCTCAACCATCTGCTTAAGAAGTCAATGTTGTAGCCTGGAGCAACTGGGCCTGTTCAATGTTTGCTTGTTTTGCATGTAATTTCACCAACGATGAGCATGAAGGCATGCAATTCAATTGGGGAAGGTTCATTAAGAGGCTAACTGAAGTGCATTCTGAGACATTGGCCTATAACCCAACAGAGGGTAGCTTTAACAAAGGTGAGGAGCATACCATGGAGCTACAATAGACTGAAGCGCAGATCAGAGAAATGGGTGTGGGGGGCACTGAGTCTGATTGTCAGCTATCCTGATTTTCATAGTGATTCATTTTAATGACTGGACGATTGGGAACACCATGAACTGAGTTCACTGACCTCCAAGCTCCTGTAGACCAACGGTTCCTCTGTGGGTAACTGGGACAATCTGGTATACAACTTAGACCAGAATAGTCCCAGATTGGATCTCACTCTGTGCTGAGATAGATGAACTCAGCCAGTGGCATTGGGATGATCCTGGTTTAGGGAATGCCCAGCCAAATTAAAATGGGCATCAGGTGGCACAACGGACTGAAATGCCAAATTAAGTAATCACGGCAATAGAAGACACAGGTTCAACTCCATACAACTGAATTGCATTACTGCAGGAAGGGACGTGCTGAGCAGGAGGCCACTTCATGTTGTAGTATTATTTTCAATATTCTCCTCTTCCCTGAGGGCAGGAACCTATGATCCACAGACGCCAGCAGCTCTCTGGTACCTTGCCTACTCTTCATTTCTGAGCCCAGACAGCGATTATCAGTGGACCAAAAGACCATTAAAGCTGATCGTAGTCAAGTCGCATCCTGTCTAGTCCCAATATTAAGAAAGGTCCACTTTTACCAGTAGATAATGATCCCCACCCCGGCTCCACCTTCTCACAACGTCTGCTTTATAAGGGCGTAGAAGGACAGCGGGTAACTTACAGAAATGACTAAGATCCAGTGCAACTGGGCCCCTGCCATTTTCCAGGGAGGTGGAGGGGGGAAGGGTTCTGCTGATCTTCTGCCAGAGTTACAGTGGGAGCCCAACAGAAATACAGAAGAATTTTGACCCCTGTAAGTAGATGGACAGAGGTACAGCAGATGAAATTTAACCTAAACAAGTGGAAGATACTGCACACAGGAAGATAAATTAACCTATCCATGAATGAATAGCTATGAATTAAGTTGAAAGAGTGCTGCGAGTCTTTGTAGGCGCAATGCTTAACACTTCTAATCATTGGACAGCTATCAAAATTTCTCGACCAGAATTCACAGTTAAGGTGCGATTGGATCAGAGTCCTGTGCAGTTTGATCACAATCTCCTCTAACTTATTTTAGCTAGGTAGTTCAACATTCTATTGACTTTTTGATAGCTGTCCAATGGTTAGAAGTGTTAAGCATTGCGCCTACAAAGACTCGCAGCACTCTTTCAACTTAATTCATAGCTATTCATTCATGGATAGGTTAATTTATCTTCCTGTGTGCAGTATCTTCCACTTGTTTAGGTTAAATTTCATCTGCTGTACCTCTGTCCATCTACTTACAGGGGTCAAAATTCTTCTGTATTTCTGTTGGGCTCCCACTGTAACTCTGGCAGAAGATCAGCAGAACCCTTCCCCCCTCCACCTCCCTGGAAAATGGCAGGGGCCCAGTTGCACTGGATCTTAGTCATTTCTGTAAGTTACCCGCTGTCCTTCTACGCCCTTATAAAGCAGACGTTGTGAGAAGGTGGAGCCGGGGTGGGGATCATTATCTACTGGTAAAAGTGGACCTTTCTTAATATTGGGACTAGACAGGATGCGACTTGACTACGATCAGCTTTAATGGTCTTTTGGTCCACTGATAATCGCTGTCTGGGCTCAGAAATGAAGAGTAGGCAAGGTACCAGAGAGCTGCTGGCGTCTGTGGATCATAGGTTCCTGCCCTCAGGGAAGAGGAGAATATTGAAAATAATACTACAACATGAAGTGGCCTCCTGCTCAGCACGTCCCTTCCTGCAGTAATGCAATTCAGTTGTATGGAGTTGAACCTGGGTCTTCTATTGCCGTGATTACTTAATTTGGCATTTCAGTCCGTTGTGCCACCTGATGCCTATTTTAATTTGGCTGGGCATTCCCTAAACCAGGATCATCCCAATGCCACTGGCTGAGTTCATCTATCTCAGCACAGAGTGAGATCCAATCTGGGACTATTCTGGTCTAAGTTGTATACCAGATTGTCCCAGTTACCCACAGAGGAACCGTTGGTCTACAGGAGCTTGGAGGTCAGTGAACTCAGTTCATGGTGTTCCCAATCGTCCAGTCATTAAAATGAATCACTATGAAAATCAGGATAGCTGACAATCAGACTCAGTGCCCCCCACACCCATTTCTCTGATCTGCGCTTCAGTCTATTGTAGCTCCATGGTATGCTCCTCACCTTTGTTAAAGCTACCCTCTGTTGGGTTATAGGCCAATGTCTCAGAATGCACTTCAGTTAGCCTCTTAATGAACCTTCCCCAATTGAATTGCATGCCTTCATGCTCATCGCTGGTGAAATTACATGCAAAACAAGCAAACATTGAACAGGCCCAGTTGCTCCAGGCTACAACATTGACTTCTTAAGCAGATGGTTGAGGATTTTGGTCCGGAGGCTGCCTGCCACTCCCAATCTGTCTGTTTGCAATTGGAACAAGTTTCTACAGTTCTGAGCATGGCTACTGTTAAATAGAGCAAAGGTTTCCCTGCAATTCCAGCACACCTTCATTAACTGATTGTATTCATAAAGCACCTGAGTGAATATGTGTGCCTGACAAAGGGAACCATGTTAAGCTTCTTGTGGCTCTCGCCAGGCTAGACTCATTAAAAGTTTTCATTGTCAAATGGCCAATTTACGAATCATAGTCTGGGATTTTGCCTTGACGACAGGGATCTCGACCACTGGCAAAAGTGTCGTCGAGAGCCCTGCATCGCCTCCTCTGGGGAAGGCCTGTCAAATCCAGTGCCAATTAGCCACTTAAGTGGACAGTGGCGGGCCTTCCCTGGATAAAGGACCCCAGCGACTGAAGTCCTGCCTGTTGAGAGCTGCTGGCCAATCAGAGGCCATGGAGGTGGTGACTGCTGCTGGTATTGGACTCACCTGAGGCCCTGGAACCAGACCAGGCTCACACAAACAACAATGTGATAATGACCAGATAATCTGTTTTGTGATGATTGAGGAATAAATATTGATCAGGACTTCAGGGATAACTCCCCTGTTCTTCTTCAAATAATGCTATGGGATCTTTTACATCCACCCAAGAGAACAAACGGGGCCTCGGTTTAATGTCTCATCCGAAAGATGGCACCTCCAATAGTACAGCACGCCTTCTGTACTCCATTGGTGTGCCAGCCTACATTTTTGTGCTTAAGTCTCAGGAATGGGACTGGAGGCCATAACTTTGTGACCCAGTGGATTTGTGAACAAATACAAGGGGTTGAATTTTTCCATGATGGCTGAAGTCCCGTTGCTGGGGCCGAAAGCAGGAGATGAGCCCTCTTCAGCTGGCAGCGGAACCCAGGGAGGTATATTCCTGGTGGTGGCCAATTACGTGACTGCCACCAGGGCTGCTGTACCTATTAGAAATGGCTGCCTGGCCCCCCCAAGCATTGCTGGCCCAATCAGAGGGGTGGCAACTCATCAGCCTCAACAGCACCATTGCTAGTGCTGGCCATTGCTGAGCCTGCACCTACAGGATGAGGGCGGATCAATGGCCGTGCACCCTCGAAGAGTGGTAAGTGGGGTCTAGGGGCGCTGGGGCCAGGGAGGCAGGCCCACTGGGAGGCTGCCGGGTTGCACTGGATAGTCTCCCCACGTGATGGCAGCCCACCCCTGCCCCTGGCAAAATCCCAGTGGAGACCACATCTGCCAGCTTTCCCGCCACAAGTAAAACTTGTTAGATTTTGTAAAGAATTAAGAGTTTCTAAGCGGTACAAAGTGTCTGGCTGGAAAGAATTAGTGGAAAAAGAGTCAGATGATAAGCCATGATGATGTTCTGAGAGGAACTTTAATAAGCTTGAGCATAGTTTTACTGATCACTGCACAGGACAGAGAAAGGTTTTAGAGATGTTCCAGATAATGAAAATCTTGGTGAATTATCTATTAGGATCAGAGTTCCAGAGGTGTGCAACAAAGGCAACAAGATTATCAGTGAAATGGTAATGTCAAAAAAACTGGCAATTAAGGATTAGGCGAAGAACTTTCAAAGGGTATTGATAATTTGAAAGTTAAAGCTTCCATAACTTTTAAAAGTACTGATCTAAACACAATAAGGTGATAGTTTGGAAGGTAAGAAGGATCATATTTCTTAGGGATCGGGTAAATGTGAGCAAATTCCAAGGAGAATGAAAGGTGGGAGTGGCGGGGAGATGTCGGGCGTGCCCCCTCACCACCTTCCCGTGCCATTTTACCAGCCTTCCCACCTCCCAGCACATCACCAAGGGGCTGGTAAAATTCCAGACAAGGATTCTGAAATCATTTTGCTGAGGGAACAGAGGATCTTGTGGTGATCAACAAGTACAAGATGCTAGATAAGAAAGATTTAGTACTACATTTGTACATATTAATATTAAACCTCCAGGAGTGGTCCTCCAAGCCCCATAAGAAAAGCATGCCACAGTTGTCCACTCTCTTCCTGATCGTGAGACCGCTCAGTCTTGTACCTAGTGTTGCCGGGTGGCTTCCAGCCCACACGATCTTCCAACACTTCCTCCTGCCTTCCGAACTGAAAGGGTTGTGAGGCCAGTTGTCAGGATTTGAAGGAGTTGCAGGAGATTTTAACTCATTTGGGATGCCAGCGGGTAGCTTCTAACTTGCACCACTACCCGTCCATCCGCCCGCCCAAAACTCATCCAGAGATAATATCGGACCGATAATTACAAGATAGGATTTGCTTACTGGCATTCTTTGGCATCTTAATTAACCGGAAGTATTTAAGTCAATTTTATCTATCCACATAATCTCAGTAAATCCATTTGTAGAGCTCATAGTGTGTCTTCTTTATTGAAAAAAAAGCATTCTCTGCATTATTCCTGTCACTGCAGCTCCTGTTATTTTGAAATTTTTGCTCGAGGCTTCCCTCATAACTTTCATGAATCTTCCTTTCCTGATATAGTTTCTATGTTTCCTAAAAAGAAAACGGAATTTTTTTCCACCAATTTTCTTCCTAGCTCCAATTTAGACAAAGAACTGCCCCATTTTTCTATAAAACCAGGATCAATTTTTATCATCGTCTATCGGGTCCTCTACTCTCTAGCCTTCAAGAAGATCTCTGGGACTGATAACACCCCTTCTGTCTCTGGGCTTCCAAGTTCTGAAACTCCATACCTCCCAAAGCCTTTACTTCCCACTACAATCATCAGACACTTAAAACCCAAATTTGATTTCGCTTAATCGCTATTACCTAGCTGAACTACATTTTGTTTTACTCCACGCAGTTGTAATATTTTCCTGCAAGCCTTGTCCCCTCGCTTATGTTTATCAATAAAACAAAGCTTTCAATATTCAAGTCTCTGCCAACGTGATCTAATCAAGTGACACTCCATGGGTAGAATTTTGTGCTGGCATTGGGGGTTTCGATGTCGGGGGAAACCGATGCCGAGATCCCCCCCTCGGCTCTTGTACGGAAGGCCCGCTGAATTTAGTGCCAATCAAGCACTTAACTGGACAGCAGTGGGCCTTCTGTATGATTTAGGACCCCACTACCTGAAGTCCCGGCCTTGCAGAGCTGCCGGCCAGTCAGAGTCCAGCAGCTGCAGCGCCACCGTGGAGGCGGTGTCTGCTACTGTAGCTGCAGCGACCAGACACCGAGGAACGGCCCTGGAACCAAGCTCAAGGTAGGTCAGAGTGGGTGGAGTCTTGCGGGGTGGGGATTGTGGGAGAAGGGGGGGAGGGAGCCGACAGCAAGGGCGGTGGGGGGGCTCTTAGCGGGCCCCCCCCACCCCCCGCCTTCCAGTTGCCGGGTCCCTTATTCAGGCATTGTTCCTTTGAACGAGAGACATCAAAACCCCCCCCCCGCCCCACACCTGGGAACTAGCCCGCACAGTTCTTTGTGCCGTGCTTCCTGTGCGACGACAGGACTGCCCACCACACAGGTAATTGTGGCTGCAGTGGGAAGAGGCCCTTATTTAGGGGTTAATTACCCAGTTAAGGGCCTCACAGGTCTTCCCACCTCAGACTAAATTTTGACAGAGTCGGGATGGTGGTGGAGTCCCCTATCCCCTGCCACCATCCCACCTGATTTTATGCTCTCCCCGCCTCCAAGCCTGCCGCGGGGGAGAATATAAAATTCCACCCCATGTGTCACCGAGATGCCAATCCAGGTCTGCAGTCTTTGAGTAAATAGGAAGATCCGATTCCAACCTGTGTTTTTTCAATGATTCTACTGTTTCTATTACTGATAGGTTGTGTCAATAATACAGGCTGATAAGGTGGACATCAGTGAGCTTGATAGGTATGGAACCTACAATAATTCACTGAACTGCTGTTGTCTGTGTCTACCTCAGCCATTGGTAGGGTTGCCAACCCTCCAGGACACCGCTACAAGCAGCCCAGGAGAACAATCATAAGGACAGTAAAAATATTGTGTGTGTTTTTTCCCTTTTCTTTGAGCATTTATTAGTTATAAAAATATTGGAGACAGGATTAAAAGGCAGTTTGGCTGTCAGACAAGCAACTTCCAATCGGGTGTATGCTTTCTAATTTACTGGAAGGCAGTACACTGCAAGGATTTTATTATTTTTTAGAGACGCAGCACTGAAAAAGGCCCTTCGGCCCATCGAGTCTGTGCCGACCAAGAACCACCCATTTATACTAACCCTGCAGTAATCCCATATTTCCCTACCACCTACCTACACTAGGGGCAATTTACAATGGCCAATTTACCTATCACCTGCAAGTCTTTGGTGGTGGGAGGAAACCGGAGCACCCGGCGAAAACCCACGCAGTCACAGAACTTGCAAACTCCGCACAGGCACTGGATGTTTCAGGCCACCAGTGGCATGAGTGTGAGGCAGAGCAGTTGGAGGCAGGAGGTCTCCAGGTGATGATACCTCGAGGAAAAAGCCAAACCAGTGTTGGCAACAATATATATATTAGAAAAACTGAAAGATGTTGTGGCAACATCATGCGGCATCATGAATAGGAAAAAATATCGTTGATTTAAGAACATAAGAAATGGGAGCAGGAGTAAACCATACAGCCCGTTGAGCCTGATCCACCATTCAACATGATCATAGCTGAACTTCAACCTCAACTCCACTTTCTCACTTGATCCCCATATCCCTTGATTTCATTGGTGTTCAAAATCAATCGATCACAGTCTTATATATAGACAACAACTGAGCATCCACTGCCCTCTAGAGTAGATTACAAACATTCACAACCCTTTGAATGAAGAAATTCCTCTGCATCTCAGTCCGAACTGGTGACCTCTTATGCTGAGACTGTGTTGCCTAATTCTAGACTCTCCAGCCAGGGGAAACAACGTCTCAGCATTTACCCTGCCAAGCCGCCTGAGAATCTTATATGCTTCAATATTTCAATCTGTTCTGCTTGCTTTTTTTGTCTGGCATGTACTAGCGTTTGATTTTCACTTATAGGCCCCTCTTGAGTGGAGGAAAGAAACATTGCCAAGCTTTAGTTGGGCTCTGAAATAAAAGCAAAATACTGCGGATGCTGGAAGTCTGAAATAAAAACAGAAAGTGCTGGAAATACTCAGCAGGTCTGGCAGCATCTGTGGAGAGAGAAGCAGTTAACGTTTCAGGGCTGTGACCTTTCATCAGAAAGCTCATCTGAGTTCTGATGAAGGGTCACAGACCAGAAACGTTAACTCTGTTTCTCTCTCCACAGATGCTGCCAGACCTGCTGTTTTTATTTTAGTTGGGCTCTTGTGTCAACAGTCAGCATTGACACGGAGACTTGGAACCAGATCAGCCCCTTACCCGCAGAATGTGAATAGCTGGCAAGACCTTATAGGAGGAGAAAAGAGACAGCAGAGGGGAACTTGACCATCATAAAATGATACAATACAGAAGGTGGCCATTCGGTCCATTGTGCCTCTGCCAGTTCTTTGATAGAGATATTTAATCAATCCCACTGACCTGCTTTTTCCCCATGGCCCTGTAAATTTTTTTCCTTTAAGTGTTTATCCAATTCTCTTTTGAAAGTTACTGTTGAATTTGCTTACACCACCATTTCAGCCAGTGCATTCCAGATCACAACAATATGCTATTTTCTTAGGTCGCCTCTAGTTCTTTTGCCAACCAACTTAAACCTGTGTCCTCTGGTTATCGACTGTTCTGCCACTGGAAACAGTTTCTCATCATTTACTTGATCAAAACCATTGACGATTTTGAACACCTCGGGCCTGATTTTAACTCACTCAAAATTCACTCACTTACACAGAGCTAATATCAGGCCTCGCTACCAAGCCTGTTAAGCTTCTCTGCTCTAAGGAGAATCTCGGAATAAGTGATAAGCAAGGACCCCAACCACAGTTTTTGTCATTCATCCAACCACTTTTCTCCTATCCTCTCCTGAAGGTGCTGCCACGTGCTTGGATATTGTCCTACAAGAATCAGCTTCGCAGTTGCCTGGCGTAGTGGCCATTCTTCATCTGTGGGCCTGGACAGCCTAATGCTAATTATGTTTATCAATTCAAAATGGCTCAAAGTGCTTCACATAATTAATTACTTGGAGTTCAGTGACTGTTGCTTTGTAGGCAATGAGGGAGAAATTGGTACTGTGCTGGAAAAATTGGCGGAGGTTCGCGATCGAGCGCCCAATGATGATGGTTCCCTCTGAACCAGGCCTCAGGCCTTGTGTCCATATTACCTGCAAGCTGCGGGGCCCTTCTTAAAATAAGCTAGCTCGAACCAGCTCACAGGTAAGTTTTGCGAGGGGGAGTGGGAATCAAGTACAGGCCGAGAGCAATCTATAATACAGCTGTGGAGACAGAAAGAACACTCTGCCTGGCTCCATGTTTAGGCAAGTGAGAAGAGAAACAGTTACCCGTACTTTGGTGGCATCCACCCGTCCCTGTAATGACGTCTGGTTAGGCTGCTGTAAACTCACGACCACTGAGCAGAGCAGGTAGGGTACGTGCTGTACTCTGTTTTTGACACATTTGTCATTGGGTTCCTGAAACCGGTGTTAAGCCACTGATTAATATGAAGCCTATTTAAAGCAGGCGTCCCTGAAAGACGCACCTCTGACAATGCAGCATTCCCTCAATGCTGTGCTGATGTATCAGCCTAAAATTATGAACTCGAGTTCATAGTGGAGCTTGGATCCACAGCCTTATGACTTAATAGCAAGTATGCTACAAAGAGCCACAGCCAGCAATTAACAAGTTTCATTTTTTAATTCAGTCATGAATTTATTCATTTAAGCCAAGGCGTCCATGGGTATTGTGATTTTTGAAATGTTTCTAAATCATCTTAGAATGGGAAATTGTAATCCACTTTCTATCTGTCCTGCTATGCTCGAAGTCACTGACTCCCTCTGGAAGCGAAGGAACCCACCCAGCAGCATTGCCAACATTGCTGTAGTACCGAAGTGAGTTTGTAATGCTGACTTGGAGTTGCCTGGGGAGTATGTGCTAGGGCCCTACTCAATTTGTTTGGCTGAACTTGTGTTTATTCTGTTCAGATCGTGACTTCTAAGGTTTACTGAACAACGTGTGAATTCATAGAGGAAGTGTTTATTGTTCCAAGGCTGGGCTAGGTTTTTTTCTCCCTGTTTTTAATTTATTAGTGTTTACTGGCTGTTCCTGGAAGCCTTTTACAGAGAAAGCATTTATTGTATATTCTGGACCAAGCTTATCACCAAGGTTCCTTGGGGGAGACTGAGGTGGAATCTTGAGTTTGTGACTGCTGCCAAACTGTAGGTCTCCATCCTGCCCAAGTTTCTTTCGCCCTATTTTCTTAGCCTCCAGGTTGCAAAGCAGATGTGACCTCCTCCCAGTGCCCTCCTGAAAGCAGCTGTAAGGAGATGCCTGAAGTGTGATTCAAGGACAATGTACCCATGTTCCTCTTCACTATTGTGAATTGCTCAGGGATTTCCTTGGCATAGTATCTTTGGGGTCACTGAGGGCCCGGGGGTGCATTGTAGCTGGAATTTAATGCCCTAGGTTTTTACATTTTTTTCAAACATCTGCTGTTGTGCAGCCATATTTTAAAGGCAACACAAGCACTAGGTGGCGCGGCACTGGCACATGCGCAAATGCAGCCTCATCTACTGAAACGTCACTGTCTGCGACATCTCAGGCCGCTGCCAGTACTAAAGATGGCACTGCTCAATTTGTCACAAAAAATGAATTAAAACCAAACCTCCTCAATGGCTGCGATTGCTGCCTCCATCCCACCCCCAACAGTATCCTACTCCATCCCATGACCACTGCCTCAAATGCTGCTTCTCTTGCCCGTTCCCACCCACAATCGCTGCTTCTCTTCCCTGCTCCCTCCCGCAATCGCCACCTCAAACGCCGCTTCTCTTCCCCAATCCCTCATGCCACCGCCGGCTCTCTTCCCTGCTCCCTCCCATGATCGACGCCTCAAACACTGCTTCTCTTCTACACTCCCTCCCGCTCCTGCCCATGTCCGCCTGCTCGCCGTTCCCTCCTGCTGCTCCCTCCCACACCCGCCTGCTCTGTCCCCTCCTGCCCCCTCATTTCCCGCCTCACCACCTGGAGCGAATGGGGTGAGAGCGGTGAAGAGGGAAGCAGTGAGGCGGGAAGCGAGCAGTGAGCAATCAGGAGCAGGAGTGAACAGCGGGATGGAGCGGTGAGCAGACAGGTGCAGGAGGGAGCAATGAAGGGAAGTGGCAATCGTGGGAGGGAGTGGGGAAGTGAAGTTTCAGTTGAGGCGGTGATCGCGGGAGGGAGCGGGTACTGTTGGGGGGGCTGGCAGCAGGTGGGTTCGTGGACATTGAGGAGTGAGGCAACACTAGGACATCATTACATCTGACAACATTAAGTGGTGACATCACTGTGCGCAGACGTGGATTCATACTGGCAAGCTGGCAATTGTTCAAACGCACTGATAACATCGGCGATCACTCTGTACATGCTCTGCGTTGTCAGGAAACATTCCGTATTTTAAAAGAAAAACTTGCATTAATGTAGTGCCTCATCACATCTCTCTGGAAGAAAAGTGTTTGTATAACACCTTTCACAATCTCAGGATATCCCAAAGCACCTTTCACCCAATGATGTATTTTTGAAGTGTAGGGAAGGTGACAGCACAGCAAGCTCTCAAAATCAGAAATTTGTTAAGTGACCAGATAAACTGTTTTTAGTTTTCGTTAAGGGGTCTTTACTGGCCAGGATATGGCACAAAATTGTGACATGATGTCTTTAATGTTCATCTGAGAGGGAAGGCAGGGTCATGGTTCAACATATCATCTGAAAAACGGCACCTGTGACCGTGTGGCACTACCTCGGTACTGCATTGAAGTGTCAGCTTAGATTATGTGCTCAAATGTCTAGAATGGGACATGAACTTCAACAACAATTTATATTTTTATAACGCCTTTATCATAATGAAATGACTCAAAGCGTTTCACAGAAGCATTATAAAACAAAATGATACCGAGCCACATAAGGAGATTTTAGGTCAGATGACCAAACGCTTAGTCAAAAAGGTAGGTTTTAAGGAGTGTCTTAAAGGAGGAAAGTGAGGTGGAGAGGTTTAGGGAGGGTATTCCAGAGCTTAGGGCCTAAGCAACTGAAGGCGCAACCACCAATAGTGGTATGATTAAAATCAGGGATGCTGAAGAGGGCAGGATTTTCTTTTTATTTGTTCATGGGATGTGGGCATCACTGGCCAGGCCAGCATTTATTGTCCATCCCTAATTGCCCTGAGAAAGTGGTGGTGAGCTGCCTTCTTGAACCACTGCAGTCCATCAGGTATAGGTACACCCACAGTGCCATTAGGAAGGGATTTCCAGGATTCTGACCCAGCGACAGTGAAGGAACGGTGATATAGTTCCAAGACAGGATGGTGTGTGGCTTGGAGGGGAACTTACAGGTGGTGATGTCACCATGCATCTGCTGCCCTTGATCTTCTAGGTGGTAGAGGTCACAGGTTTGGAAGGTGCTGTCGAAGGAGTCTTGGCGAGTTGCTGCAGTGCATCCTGTAGTTGGTACACGCTGCTGCCACAGAGCACTGGTGGTGAAGGGAGTGAATGTTGAAGGTTGTGGTTGGGGTACCAATCAAGTGAGCTGCTTTGTCCTGGATGATGTTGAGCTTCTTGAGTATTGCTGGAGCTGCACCCATCCAGGCAAGTGGAGAGTATTCCATCACACTCCTGACTTATGCCTTGTATTTGGTGGACAATGGGAGGTGAGTTACTCACAGCAGAATTCCCAGCCTGTGACCTGCTCTAGTGGCTACAGTGTTTATGTGGTTGGTCTAGTTCAACTTCTGGTTAATGATAACCCCCAGGATGTTGATAGTGGGGGACTCAGTGATGGTAATACCATTGAATGTCATGGGGAGATGGTTAGATTCTCTCTTGTTTGAGATGGTCATTGCCTAGCTCTTGTGTGGCGTGAATGTTTCTTGCCACTTATCAGCTCAAGCCTGAAGGTTGTCCAGGTCTTGCTGCATATGGACATGTATCTGAGGAGTCAGAAATGGTGCTGAACATTGTGCAATCATCAGCGAACATCCCCACCTCTGACCTTATGATGGAGGGAAGGTCATTGATGAAGCTGCTGAAGATGGTTGGGCCTAGCACACTACCCTGAGGAATTCCTGCAGTGATGTACTCGGACTGAGATGATTGACCTCAACCATCTTCCTTTGTGTTAGGTATGACTCCAATCAGCAGAGAGTTTTCACCTGATTCCCATTGACTCCAGTTTTGGTCGGGCTCCTTGATGCTATAATCGGACAAATGCTGCCTTGATGTCAAAGGCAGTCACTCTCACTTCATCTCTTAAGTTCAGCTCTTTTGTCCATGTTTGGACCAAGGCTGTAGTGAGATCAGCAGCTGGGTGGCCCTGAGCATCGGTGAGCAGGTTATTGCTGAGCAAGTGCTGCTTGATAGCACTGTCGATGATCCCTTCCATCACTTTGCTGATGATTGAGAGTAGACTGATAGGGCGATAATTGGCCAGGTTGGATTTGTCCTGCATTTTGTGGATAGGACATAACTGGGCAATTTTCCACATTGCCGGGTAGATGCCTGTATTGAAGCTATACTGGAACAGCTTGGCTAGGGGCGCGGCTTGTTTTGGAGCACAAGTCTTCAGTACTATTGCTGGAATGTTGTCGGGCCCTTAGCCTTTGCAGTGTCAGCCTTCAATTAGAGGAGTTCAGCTATCTCAAAGGGTTGTGGGACTGGAAGAGATTATGGAGATAGGGAGGGGCCATTCCATGTAGGGATTTGAAAACAAGGATGAGAATTTTAAAATAAAGACGTTGCTTGACCGGGAGCCAATGTAGGTCAGCGAGCACAGGGTGATAGGTGAACAGGACTTAAGCGAGTTAAGACATGGGCAGCAGACTTTTGGATGACCTCAAGTTTAGGGAGGGTAAAATGTGGGAGACCAGCCAGGAGTGCATTGGTGTTGTCAAATCCAGAGGCAACAAAGGCACAAATGGGGGTTTCAGCAGCAGATGAGCTGAGATGGGCGGAGTTGGCCAATTTTACGGAGGTGGAAATAGGCGGTCTTAGTGATGGCACGAATATGAGGTCAGAAGTTCACCTTGGGGTCAAATGTGATACCAAGTTTGTGAACAGACTGGCTTAATCTCAGACTGCTGCCAGAGAGAGGGATGGAGTCAATCACTAGGGAACGGAGTTTGGAGAGGGGACCAAAAATGATGGCTTCAGTCTTCCCAGTATTTAATTGGAGGAAATTTCTGGATGTCGGACAGGCAGTTTAGCAAGAGTGGAGAAGTTGAGAGAAGTGATGGTGAGGTAGAGCTGGGACTCGTCAGTATACATGTTAAAGCTAACCCTGTGCTTTCAGATGATGTCACTGAGGGGCAGCATGTAGATGAAAAATAGGAAGGGGCCAAGGATAGATCCTTGGGGACACCAGAGGTAACGGTGCAGGAGCAGGAAGAGAAGCCATTGCAAATAATTCTCTGGCTATGATTAGATAGATAAGAATGGAATCAGGTGAGAGCAGTTCCACCCAGCTGGACAACAGTGAAGAGGTTTTGGAGGAGAATGTTGTGGTCGACTGTGTGCAGACAGGTCAAGAAGGTCAAGGAGGGAAAGTTTACCTTTGTCACAGTCACATATGATGTCATTTGTGACTTTGATAAGAGCTGTTTTGGCAGGGGCTGAAACTTAATTGGAGGGATTCAAACATGGAGCTCTGGGAAAGATGGGAACAGATTTGGGAAGCGACAATACATTTAAGGACTTTGGAGAGAAAAGGCAGGTGGGAGATGGGCTGATAGTTTGCAAGGACGGTGAGGTCAAGGTTTGGTTTTTTGAGGAGCGGGGTGATGCAGGTAGATTTAAAGGAGAGAGGGACAACATTTGAAGAGAGAGAACCAAATTGCAATGTTGGCTAACATGGGGACCAGGTGGGGAAGTTGGTTGGTAAGTAGTTTAGTGAGAATAGGATTGAGGGAACAAGAGGTGGGCTTAATGAGCTCAAAGAGAGCATGAGGGGAGATGGGAGAGAATCTAGAGAAAGGTGCAAGTTCACAGCTAGGGCAGGGGGAGCATCAGAGAAAGTTTGGCAAAGTGGGCTGGGGAAGGGAGGGAAAGGCAAAGGCAGCTGATTGGATGTTCTCGATCTTAGTGACAAAGACGTCCATGAGCTCCTCGCACTTATTGTTGGAGGTGAGAATGGACAGGACAGAGGAGAGAGGTTTCAGAAGACAGTTTGCAGTGCAGAAAAGAAGCTGGGGGTTATCTTTACACTCCAAGATGATCCTGGAATAGCGAGCCGTTTTAGCAGACGAGAGCAGGACTTGATAGTGTTTTAAATAGTCCACCCACTTCTGGCGGTGGATGGCTAAACCCATTGTCCTCCATCTCCTTTCGAGTCTGCATCCCATGGAATTAAGGGAGTGGAGATGAGGATTGGATGTTCTCGATCTTAGTGACAAAGACGTCCATGAGCTCCTCGCACTTATTGTTGGAGGTGAGGATGGACAGGACAGGGGAGAGAGGTTTAAGAAGAAAGTTTGCAGTGCAGAAAAGAAGCTGGGGGTTATCTTTACACTCCAAGATGATCCTGGAATACTGGGGAGATGGTCAGGATAAGAGAGTAATGGTTTTATTGGGGACTGGGGCATCAAAGGTGGAGGTGATGGTTTGGCTGAGCAAATCAGTAGCTGCAGAAATGTTGTGACGAACGGAGGGCCAAAGGCTAGGTAGTTGGGATTTTGAAAGTGCAGTTGTAAGTGAATCAGGTGATACTTTTTTCAGGAATGGATACAGAATGAGGTAGGGTTGTGGTGTGGAAGGGGGATGTGGGTATAGAGTGATACAATGAAAGGATCAGAGATGGCCTTATCTGTAATTGATACGATGAGACTAGCAAGACCACGTGAGATGGCAAGGTCGAGGGGGTGACCGCAAACTTCTTACTCAGAAGCGACGTTGTTACCAACCGAACCACAATTAATAACTTAAAGATTCTAAATGCAATGCGATTCTTAATCCACTGATGCAAATGAATATCTATTTGGATTTGGAAGTGCGCCCTGTTCCAGGAGAGCTGAGCTGTACACTCTGAATAAAGAGATCAGATATCTTTATTTATATTGACTTATTCATGTCTATTTTCCTCCTTGCAAATCAAAAAATAGACGGTGCTATGCCAGTAACTTTCCAAAATGGTTTGTCATCATTCTATAAACTGAACATTGATTCCATCAGCCATTTAACAAGCTTCATTAATTTTTCAGTATGCAATATATTTCCAGTCTGTGTAATCTGGTACAGACAGACCCTTTTTGTCACTCAAATCCCCCGTACAAAAGACTGAAGACAGCCAGGCTTTAGCGGCCTGTTGCTGTTACCCTGAATTTGGTTCACTTCCTGCTTGCCAGCTTCAGAATTTCATTACCAGGCAGATTCCCAAATTAGCCATTAGGCTGGGATTTGCAGGAACTCTTTGTCTGGAACTGTCTGTGGTCTGAGGGGAAGAATTTTCTTGTCACACAGTGTGCTCATCAGGGGCTGATGGATGTTTAGAAGGAAGCGTTTCTAGTGTAGATCACAAATGCTGGCTTCTGATGATCAGTGATGTGAACATGATGATCTAATACCCTTTCATTATAGTCCCACGTCTGCAGTCAGTGCCAAGAACGTAACAACAACAAGCTGCCTGAGCCATGCTTTTTTTTATTTGTTCCTGGGATGTGGGCATCGCTGGCAAGGCCTGCATTTATTTACCCATCCCTGTTTGACCTTGGTGCTAAGCCTCCTTCTTGAACTGCTGCACAGTTCTTGGGGTGTAGGTACACCCATTCTGCTGTTAGGTAGGGAGTTCCAGGATTTTGACCCAGCAACGATGAAGGAGTAACAATATATTTCCAAGTCAGGATGGTGTATAACTTTGGGGGGGAGGATGGAGATGGTGGTGTTCCCATGTGTCTGCTGCCCTTATCCTTCTAGTGGGTAGAGGTCTTGGGTTTGGAAAGTGCTGTCGAAGGAGCCTTGGCGAGCTGCTGCAGTGCATCTTGTGGATGGTACACGCTGCAGCTATGATACGCTGGTGGTGGAGAGAGTAAATGTTTAAGGTAGTTGATGGAGTGCCGCTCAAGCTGCTGCTTGTCCTAGAGTAGAGAGAAGACCATATGAGTAACCTTTTGCCACATTGATATCATTTGATGCTGTATCACTCCTTTTTGAGGCTCTTTTTCTAGGTCTTAGGAGGCATATTTCATGTCCAAGTTTCATTGTTAGAGAGGACCAACAATTTAGAATCATAATATGATACAGCACAGAAGGAGGCTATTTGGCCCATTGTGTCTGTGCTGACTCTTTGAAAAAGCTATCCAATTAGTCTCACTTCCCTGCTCTTTTCCCGTAGCCCTGCAAATGTGTTTTTTAAGGTATATCGACACTTCCTTTTTGAAAACTACTCATGAATCTGCTTCCACCACCCTTTCAACCAGTGGATTCCAGATCATGACAACTTACTGAGTAAAAAAAAATTAGGATAAAATTGTGAGGGATGAAAGAACAATCATTCTTTATTTCTGAGTTTTAGAGGCATATTATGTGATTTAAGTTCGCTGTCATTTAACAATACATAATACTACTGAATGGTATCCTTACAGGGCAAGAGCCAGATGCGTGATATCTGGAATCAGTTCATTTGTAATGCAGAAAAGTAAACTATCAGACTATTACACTTTAAGTCCATCGTTGAGCAGCTTCCCCTTTCATGTCTAGTGCAGTATGAGCCAAATAGCTTATGAAAGCCCCATGTTCAGTTCATGCTTTATGCTATATCAGATGATCTTGGCTGGGGTGGCAGTAGGCATGTCAGCATCTTTGTGGACTTAGGAACAAAGCAGCCAGGGTTCCTACTCCTATACTGTTGGAATGTGTGTATTTAAGAATGTTGGATCAGGCTAGACTCAGCTGTAATATTCCTCATGGTTTAAGAGGCTGTGGACTCTCGCTATATTGTCTCCCTTTTGAAGAATAGCTGCTTGAGTGAAACATCTGAGGGCTGCTGGTGCCCATAACCTAGCCTGACACAGTGCTTTTAGGAGAGGAATTAACTGGGGTGGGGTCGGGGACAGTTTTCTCTTCATTTTCCTCCTCCTCCTGATTTGATGATCCATGTTGGGTATTTCTCCATAACAGTTTCCTCACCTCCTCTCTTGAATGCTTTCTTCAAAGCACTGACTGGGATCCAATTTCCATGGATGCCAGGCTGCAGTTCTGTCTCCTAAGTCATTTTGTCTGAGTCTCAGTGCATGTCAGCAATGCCTAAGAGCCGGAAGACAGGTTGGGGAAACCCAATCTAAAAAAAATTAAGGGGCAATGCAAAGAAGAAAGAAATCTTGGGCAGCAAAATTAAGAATAGTTTTCTGGATAAATGTTTTACGGATCATTCTGACTCGTGATGAATAAACAGTTTCAAGACCTGGCAGCAACTAGCAATGACTGGCTAAAAGTATAAAATGCAGTCTAATGTAAAGTCTGTTTTACTTGGCTATCTGCACCTAAGTCAGGATCAGAATCACTGTGTTTACAAGCAAAAATATTCCTGATGATAAACATTAGAAATGTGTGGCTCTTCAATCAAAATTATTTTTCCCCCATTCCTCTTCCTCTCTTTATACCATCCCTTGTTGAATGGACAGATGACCCACTCCTTGGCCACTCCCAGAGTGACTCGTAAATCAGCTACTAAGAGTGGCATGAGAATTGCCCAGGGAAATCTCTCATTTTCTTCTTGTATGGAGAAGTATCTGTCTTTTGTTCAGCCATCCTTCAGTATCTCACCAATCTGGCTCTTTTTATTATGGACAAGCCTTGCTAGTGGCTCGCATGGGTCAGAGTATTGGGCCTACAGTGTTATAGCCTTACCAACATCACTAAGAAACTGATTATCTGGTCATTTATCTCATTGCGCAAATTGTCAGTCATATTTCTGACATTACAACAGTGACTACACTTCAACAGTACTTTTATTTTTACATAGAATTCATAGAATATACAGCAGAGAAACAGGCCATTTGGCCTAAGACGTCCATGAAGCATGTTTATGCTTCACTCAAGCCTCCTCCCATCTTCCCTCATCTAACTTTATCAGCATAACCCTCTATTCCCTTCTCCCTCATAGGGGGAATTTTATGCTCTTCCCCCGCAGTGGGTTTAGAGGCGGGGAGAGCATAAAATCGGGTAGGATGGTGGCAGGTGTTGGGGCTCCTGCCACCATTATATTTCCACCAAAATTTAGTCCGGGGCGGTAAGGCCTGTGAACGGCCTTCCTGCCCCGCCATCAATTGAGGCCCTTAACTGGGTATTTAATCCCCAATTAAGGGGCCTCTTCCCGACACAGCTGCAAATAGTCATGCGGCAGGTGGCCCAGTCACCACACGGGAAGCACTGCACGGTAAACAGTGTGGGCTGCTTCCCGGCTCAGAGGTTGTGTGGTGGAGGGGGTGAGGAGGGTCCCTCATTCAACGGCACTTAGTGCCTGAATGAGGGGCCCGTCATTGGGAAGGGTGGGGGTGAGCCCCGCTGAAAGCCAACCCCTGCCCTTGCTACCGACCCCCCCTCCCCTGTGACCCACACCCCGCATGACCCCTCATTCTCTGGCCCATCTGCGATATGGGACCAGTGATGCTCCTCAGCCTCCAGTAGGTGCTCCTCGAGCAGCAGCCACTGCCTCCGCAGTAGCGCTGCAGTTGCCGGCGTCTGATTGGCCGGTAGCTCTGCAAGGCCAAGACTTCCGGCGATGGAGTCCTTGATCCTGTGGAAGGCCTGTCGCTGTGCACTTAAATGCCTGATTGGCACTAGATTAGTCGGGCTTTCCGGAGAACAGGTGACGCGGGAATCTTGGCGTCGCTTTTTCCGGACGTCGAGTCTCCCGTCGCCAGAATAAAATCCCAGCCATAATAATTATCTACATTCCCCTTAAATGCATCTGTACTATTCGCCTCAACTGCTCCCTGTAGTAACAAGTCTGACATTTTTACCACTCTCTGGGTGAAGAAGTTTCTTCTGAATTCGCCATTTGATATCTTGGTGACTATCTTATATTGATGCCTTCTAGTTTTGCTCTTCCCTGGAAGTGGAAATACTCACTCTGTGTTTACTCTGTCAGAATCTTGCATAATTTTAAAGACATCCATTAGGTCACCCCTCAGCCTTTTCGTTTCAAGAGAAAAGAAACCTAGCCTGTTCATCCATTCCTGATAGATCAGTTTGGCTATCATCCATGTAAATCGTTTTTGCACCCTTTTCAGTGCCTCTATATCCTTTTTATAATATGGCGACCAGAATAGTACACAGTAGTCCTAGTGTGGTCTAACCCAGGGCTCAATACAAGTTTAGTACAATCTCTCTGCCTTTCATTTCTAGCCTAGAAATAGTGCTTGGTTTGCCTTTTTTTTAAAACCATTTTGCTAATTGCTATTCCCTCTCCTCATTCTTCCTTCCAAAATATATCACTTCACACTCCTCTGCATTAAATTTCTTATCTGCCATATGTCTGTCCATTTCATCAGTTTGCCCATGTCTCCAGAAGTCTGTTACTATCCTGCTCACTGTTCACTAGATTTCTAAGTTTTGTGTCACCTGTTAATTTTGAAATTATACCTTGTATACACAAGTCCAGGTCATTAATATATATCAAAAAGACCGGTGGTCCCTATACTGATCCCTGGGGAACATCTCTGTACATCTTCCCACCAGTCTGAAAAACAATCGTTTGTTGGCTGGAAAACACTTTGGGTCTCCTGAGATCATGAAAAACGCAATATAAATGCAAAATTCTTTTTTTTAAATTTTGACTCACGATTGTTTCTAGTATTTAGCAAGTCTTCGCCCCAGCAGCCTGCCTTTCAAAATTGCCCATTCTTTTGGTGGGTTATCTGACCCAGGTTGTATCCACTGGACTTGCTTTATGTGTATATTTTCAGTAGAAGTCGCTGGAAAGCAATCGGGAAGAAGAATCCCTCGAGTGAGTTCTTCCTTTCCTAGTTCGAAGAAACTGAGGCCAATTGTGGTGTCCCTATTGCTACTCAGCCAAGCTCAGCTGCTTCTGCATGGACGAGGACTTTGAACCTTCAGATCTTCCTTATCTGCACTATGAGGAAAACTTACCGAATCAGTCAACAGGGAAGCCAGAAATAGTTAAAAATAATATGAATGCAGAGTAAGTTATTTCCACTGAAAATTAACAGCAGTTGAGATGAGAAACCTGAACGCACTTGTGTAAATACAATCTACCTTTAAGGAAGGCTCCAGAAACAGAAGCATTCTGAACTGAGAAGTGAATCTCGCAGCTCTTCAGTTCCCAAGTGGCCCATCAGCAGATTAGAACACACAATGAGGGTCCAGGGCACTCCCTATGTGAAAGAAATCCAAGTCCAGTGAGAGGAACTTACTTATTAAAGATTGGAAGGAAGCCAAACACACAAAATGCTTCAATCCTTGCACTATACTGATTCACCTACTCTCAACCAGAGTAACAGTAGGACCATATAGATAGTCCTGGTGGCTCCACATCACCAGGGACCTCACTTCTGACTGTTATCCAGTGAACCTTGCTGGAAAGTGCAAGAGAATGAGGACAGACATTACTGGCTTCGGCTTTTAGCCATCTAGGCCCTAAGTTCTGGAATTTTCTCCCCAAACCTCTCCCGTCTCGCTCTCCTCCATTAAGCTGCTCCTTAAAACCTACCACCTTGCCTGTCCTAAAGTCACCTTCCTTGGTTCTGTGTCAATATTTCATGATTATACTCCTGTAAAATGCTTTGAGATCTTTCCGCTGCATTAAAGGTTCTATATAAATGCAAGTTGTTGTTGGGGCATATGCATGCCTAGGAGTTGGGAGGACTGTGGGAGGAGAAGGATGGGAAGAATCCTTTAGATTCACAGCTGGCTTTGGTATTTGGTGGGAAGATTTTTGTTGGGTATAGGAGTCTGAGAATGTAATAGCAGTGTTTACAAATCCTGTAGTAGGAAGCCTGCTCTCATTCACCGCAGACGTACCTTCTGCAGCTGCTTATTGTAAACCAAACTTCCTTATTGATTTTACGTTCAGATCAGTGTATACAGACTTGCACACAGATCATTCATTCAGAGATGCATACACATGTCATGTTAAAGGCCATTTTCTGTAATTTGCTGGTTTTCCATTCATGCTCTTATAAGGTCATGAGTCAGCCTTGATTCAGTGTTAGCACACTTCTATCTGAGTCAGAAGGTTGTGGGATCAAGTCCCATTCCTGAGACATGAGCACAAAATCTAGGCTGTCACTTCAGTGCAGTAACCCCCAGTGTTGAGGGAATGTTGCAATGTTAGAGGTGCTGCCTTTTGGATGAGATATTAAACCAAGGCCCTGTCTGCCCTCTCAGATGAACTTAAAAGATTCCCTGGCACTATTTGAAGAAGAGCAGCATTCCTGACCAACCTCTATCCCTCAATCAACATCACTAAAACAGATTATCTAGTAATTTATTGCTTAGCTGTTTGTGGAATCTTGCTGTGTGCAAATTGGTTGCCATAATTGTCTACATTACAACCGTGATTATACTTCAAAAGCACTTTGGGATGTCCAGAACGCATGAAAGGTGCCATATAAATACAAGTTTGTTCCTTAATACAACAAAATGTTAATCTAGCTCCTTCCTTTTCATATGCTGTGTATTGTCAGTTATTTCTGTTGTTGGTTGACCTCATTTTATATCTGTTATTTATTTCTCCAATTGCTTCTAATTTCTTCCCTTTTCTCTCCTCCTTTCCTGAGAAAGATGACTAATGTTTGGACGGCACTGGAATCTTTTGTGTAGCTCACTTCAACAACTGCCTTTGTATGATGATCGACAGGCAATTCAACGAAGGAGGAGGATCATTAGAGCTGAGCTGAGCTGATCTGCTCCCATCTGATGTGCTAAATACACACTTCCCAGCATTAGTCGAGGGTTATTTAATAACTCAATTAGAAGCATGACGCCTAGCTGATTTTCCCCCTCCGTAACCCAAGGAGTTGTCGCACTTGCAGACCCCTTAATACCACCTGAACTAGCTCAGTGCAGGGCATGGATCTTAGTGAGGGCATGGTGAGATCGCATTTCAAGTACTGTATTGTGTGCAGGTTTGGTCTCCATATCTAAGGAAGGATACATTTTCCTTGGAGGTGTTATAGCAAAGGTTCTCTAGATTGGTTCCTTGAAATGAGAGGGTTGTCCTGTGATGAGAGGCTGAGTAAATTGGGTCTATACTCTGTGGAGTTTAGAAGAATGAGAGGTGATCTCATTGAAACCTGAAGAGCAACTTACTGTTCACTAAGTATCTATTATTCTAGATCACCATTTTCCTTTGTTATATTAAACTCTTTCAAGATATTGCACATAAAACTGATCATTGAAACTGATAGTTGGAATTTTTACATTTTATGGGTGGTGAGTGTATATATTGGGAAACACACGATATCACAATTATATAGGACAGGCTTGATGGACCAGAGGGTATTTACCTGTCAGTTATTACTCGTATAGAATAGATTCAGAAAATGGTTATAGTACAGAAGGAGGCGATTCAGCCTGTCGTGTCTTTGCCAGCTTTCTGCAAGAGCAACTCAACTCGTCTACTCCCTGGCCTTTTCCCTGTAACTCTTCAAATTTTTTCTCCTCAGATAATTATTCAATTTTGAAAGCCTCGATTGTATCTGCTTCCACCACACTCTCAGGCAATACATTCCAGATCCTAACCACTTGCTGCATGAAAAAAATTCTTCCTTATGTCCATGATTCTGGGTTGCTCTTACTTCTTTTGCCAGTCACCTTAAATTGGTGTCCTCTGGTTCTCAACCCTTCTGCCAACGGGAACAGCTTTGTCTCAATCTACTCCATCTAGATCCTTCATGATTTTGAACATCTCTATCAAATCTCCTCTTAAACTCCTCTTCTTTGAGGAGAACAGCCCCAGCTTCTCTAATCTATCCATGTAACTGAAGTTCCTCATCCCTGGAATCATTCCCGTGAAATCTTTTCTGCACACTGTCTAATGCCTTCACATCCTTTCTAAAGTGTGGTGCCCAGAACTGGACACAGTATTCCAGTTGAGGCTGAACCAGTGCCTTTTAAGGATCATTGTAACCTCCTTGCTTTTGTACTCTCTGCCCCTATTTATAAAGCCCAGGATCCCATATGCTTTATTAACCGCTTTCTCAACCTGTCCTGCCACCTTCAATGATTTGTTCATATATACCCCCAGATTCCTTTGCTCTGCACCCCCTAATTGTATCCTTTTGTTTTATATTGCCTCTCCTCATTATTCCTAGCAAAATGAACCACTTCACACTTCTACATTAAATTTCATCTGCCACTTGTCCGCCCATTCCAGCAGCTTATGTCCTCCTGATGTTTCTTACTATCCTCCTCACAGTTCACAAAACTTGCAAGTTTTGTGCCATCTGCAAATTTTGAAATAATGCCCTGTACACCCAAGTCTAGGTCATCAATGTGTATCAAGAAAAGCAGTGGTCGTAACACGGACCCCTGGGAAATCCGATTATATACCTTCCTCCAGTCCGAAAAAAACGATTCACAACTGTTCTCTGTTTCCTGTCATTCAGCCAATGTCGTATCCGTGTTGCACCTGTCCCTTTTATTCCTTGGGCTTTGACTTTGCTCACAAGCCTGTTATGTCATGCTTTATTAAAAGCCTTTTGGAAGTTCATGTACAGCACATCAACCGCATTATCCTCATCAACCCTCTCTGTTACCTCATCAAAAAACACAAGCAAGTTAGTTAAACATGATTTGCCCTTACCAAATCTGTGCTGGCTTTCCTTAATTAATCTACATTTGTCCAAGTGATTATTAATTTTGTCTTGAATTATCACTTCTCAAAGCTCTCCCACCACAGAGGTTAAACTGACTAGCTTCTATTTGCTAGGCTTGTCCTTACACACTTTTTTGAACAAGGCTGTAACATTTGCAATTCTCCAGTTCTCAGGCACCACCCCTGTATCTGAGGAGTTTGGAAGATTATGGCCAGTGCCTCTGCACTTGCCACCCTTATTTCCTTCAGTGGGGGACTGGATAGCTTAGTTGGCTAGATTGCTAGCATGTGGTTCAGAACAACACCAACAGTGTTGGCTCAATTCCCATTCTAGCCTGAGTAAGGCAGTGGGAAGCCACCTCATATCTTCTTCCCTAGTCTCCTGGATGAAGAAAAAAAGCAGAGGACCTGACCTTGGGCAGACCACCACCATGGCACTTCCTTCAGTATCTTTGAATGCATCTCATCCTGTCCTGGTGACTTATCAACTTTAAGTACAGCCAGCCTATCTAATACCTCCTCATCAATTTTTAGCCCATCCAGTGTCTCAGCTACCTCCTCATTCACCATGACTTGGCAGCATCTTCTTCCTCAGTAAAGACAGAAGCAAAGTACTCATTTCTCGCTTCAGCCATGCCCCCTGCCTCTGTACATAAATCCCCTTTTTGGTCCTTAGTTGGCCCTACTCCTCCTTTTACCACACTTTTACTATTTATATGCTGATAGAAGACTTCTCGACTGTACCCGAACTATTGCCTCTTTAGAAACAGCCCATTTTTCAATTATAGTTTTGCCTGCCAATCTTTGTTTCCAATTTACCTGGGCCAGATCTGTTCTCATCCCATTGAAGTTAGCCCTACCTCAATTAAGGATTGCTCCTTGTCCTTAACCAATCTAAACCTCATGATACTATGATCACTGTTCCCTAAATGTTCCTCTACTGACACTTGATCTACTTAACCCACCTCATTCTCGAGAACCAGATCCAGTAATACCTCCTTCCTTGTTGGTCAAGAAACATACTGATCGAGAAGATTCCCCTGAACACACTTCATAACCTCTTCCCCCTCTCTGCCCTTTACTCTATTACTATCCCAGTCTGTATTAGGATCTTAAGTCCCCCATTATACTTATTTTGTAATTCTTGCATCTCTATGTAATTTCCTTGCAAATTCATTCCTCTATATCTTTCCCACTAGTTGGTGGCCTATAGATTACACCTGGTAGTGTAATGGCATCTCTATTTTGTAGCTCTAACCAAATAGATTTTATCCTTGACCCTTCTTGGACATCCTCTTTCTCCAGCACTGTAATATTCTCCTTAATCAATACTGCTACCTGTCCTCCTTTCTTTCCTTCCCTGTCTTTCCTGAACTCATTGTATCCAGTAAATGTAGTACCCATTCCTGTCATTTTTTGAGCCAGCTCTCAGTTATCGTCACAAGATCATATTCCCACATGGCTATCTGCACTGCACTTATTTACCACACTCTGCGCATTCACATACATGCACAGTCTAACTTAGACCTTATTACATTCCCTCTTACTCTGACCCCACTATTACTATTATTTCCTAATACTATTTCCTAATCTCGTGCTATCTATCTCTCCCAATTCTTGGCTCACCTTATTATCTCCTGGTTCCAACACCCCTACCAAGTTAGTTTAAACCCTCCCCAATAGCACTAGCAAATCACCCCGCAAGGACATTGGTCCCAGCTCTGTTCAGGTGTAATCTATCTGATGTATATAGGTCCTATCTCCCCCAAAACCAGTCCCAATGACCCAAGAATCTAAAGCCCTCCCTTCTGCACCAACCCTTCAGCCATGCATCCTGCTACTTCTGTACTCACTTGTGCGTAGTGGGACCTGTTCAGTTGATGGCTAAAATGTCATCATGGTCCTAATGATGTCATAGGACTGATTTTGCATGAGGCACCCGTCTATGTCGGACGAACGCCTTGGCCACCTAAAAAAGGCCCAGGTAAGATGGCGGCAGCAGGAACAGGCTGGTATGTTTTCAAAGGCAGTTTTAACTGCTGGTTCCTGGTGAGCAAAGTTGGCTTAAAATCATCCCATTGTGTAGTCCACCAGTACACAGACGTTGTACATCAGTAGCGCTTGTGGCTTTTGACATCCACTGGGAGTTCAAGGAGCTCATCCTGTCTGCAAACCTCTTCAAAAACATAATTCCATTAAGCGCTCCCTTTTCTTTGAAGCTTTACATTCACTGTTTAGATAAACATTTCCAAACCTTTTTGCTCTGCATTTCCTGTGTATATAACAGCATTGTTTCATTTTTTTTCTCTACTGAGGTGGTCTGTGTCCCAGTGGCTCATTTATAACCTATAATAGTCACACGAGTAATGATCTCAGTCATGTTGTGCGACCTCACTTCACTCAGGGTCATGACTGTCACTACATCTGGAAATACATTTTTTAATGCCATGCTTTCTAAATCACATCAAAGTGTCAATATGCAGTTGGGGTAGGGAGTAATGCAACAGCGCACTCCATGAACCCAAATACACCAATTTGGTTGAATTAATACTCAATCTTTGCCACTATAACTCATTTCACATTTGTGTGTTTGTTTGCCTGTCCTTCAGAAAGGTACCGATTAGCAAATGCTAACCAACAAGAGGCCTTGCTACTTACCCTTCCCCAGGTCAGCAACCTTTCAACTTAAAACTCCATTGTCTAAGCCCTTCATATAACTTGCTCATCAAGACATCAAAATGGCTTAAAAGAACCGCTTTGACTAGCTGCTCCAGATTTCACCTCCAGGTGCCCCAGCAGAGATCTGTACCTCAGTAACATCATGTCAGCTTTGTCAATAAATACTCAATTGTAGCTCTCCTGATCACTCAATGGGTCAGTGCACCACCCCAAGTCTAATAGAGTCCAATATATCAGGAAGGCTTCAGATTTGAGACTTGGTCAATACTGAGTTACCTAATCCAGACAGGACTAGTCTCATTGTCCCTATGAGGTGTAAGATAAAAAAAAACGTAAGGTTTCTGCTCCTGACGGCTGCTTAGTGACATCTTGCTAGAAAGTGCATCGGCAGTGATTGTGGCATTTCAGGTCCACCGGGAAGCTTATCCTGCCTGCAAACTTCTCCACAAACATGGTTCCATTAAGTGTTTCTCTTAGTGTGGACGTTATGTGAGGGCAGGGTTAGGTCTGATACTCCCATGTTTGAATAACCTGCCAACGCTTGTTGCTTAGGCTCGCACATGAAGAACTGTTCCTCAGCTAGAACCAGTACCGTTAGGAGAGGAGGGGAGAAAATTGGTGAGATCGGAGTGGGGGGTGGGGGGGGGTGGGGTGGTATGTGACTTCATTAGGTTCAATTCAGACTTAAATCAAAATGTGTACACAACCAAAATCAAGATTTCTTTTACAATTACAAGTCAAAATGAGGGGGAGAGCAAATAGTGAAGCTTGTGAAAAGAGACAATATGACCACACTAAAGACCTTCTCATGCAGATTTTTATAACCATCAGAAGCACAGTAAGAGTGGATCAAACATCTCCCTCATTGCTGCTCATTGTTAAATGGCTTCCATTATCAGTCAGTTGTAATACTGTTTACACATTACACAATTGCCTGAGTACTTTGAATCTCCGCAGTGTTTTTGAAGTGTCCTCAGGTTGGCATCTAACAGCAGGAGGAAAATATGCATAAAATGTGCTTGTGATCATGAAGCCTTTTATGATGGTAATTGTGCTATCAAGCAAAGGCTTGACTTGGAATTGGCTACTATTCACAAATGGGCGGCCCCAATGAAAGGAATTCAATGTTAGTCCATTGTTGTGTGTGGGAGACTTGACATAATACTGGTTCACTGAGGAATGTGCTGCTGTCCTGGGAAAGACTCCAGTTTAGATATCTATCTTGCTCCCTCAATATAAAACCCTATGTGTAGTTCTCCTGATGGCTGTGAACCTTTATCCATTTGAGGAACTAGTTGCAATCAGGACCATGGTAGGGGTGCAAATTGACTTCAATGCACTGGGCTAAAGAAGGGATAATGTCCATAGTGTATCTATTAAGGTTGGTGAGTTGCAGGCACAAATTGCTACATGGGATTATGATATGGTTGCATTAACAATGACATGGTTCAAGCAAGGCCAGGAATGGGTTCTTAATATAAAATAAAAACAGAAAATAACGTTAACTCTGGCTGGAATTTTACCAACACCCCCCCCACTCCCCAAAGAGTGGGATGGTGGCTGTGGGGGGGTGGCATAAAATGGAGGTTCAGGGGCTCTTCCCAACCCCCTCCCCCTTCCACTGCCATTTTACATGGCGTGGCGGCGGCGAAAACCGGCCCCAGCCCAAAGCTGTGCAGTCGGGAGATGCAGCCATTGTAGAGTTGGTTCCAACCAAGCCCATGTGTGTGGAGATTTTTTTTTTTAGATTTAGAGATACAGCACTGAAACAGGCCCTTCAGCCCACCGAGTCTGTGCCGACCATTAACCACCCATTTATACTAATCCTGCACTAATCCCATATTCCTACCACATCCTCACCTGTCCCTATATTCCCCTACCACCTACCTATACTAGTGGCAATTTATAATGGCCAATTCACCTATCAACCTGCAAATCTTTTGGCTGTGAGAGGAAACCGGAGCACCCGGAGGAAACCCACGCAGACACAGGGAGAACTTGCAAACTCTACACAGGCAGTACCCAGATTTGAACCTGGAGAGCTTTTCTGAATACCCACCTCTTGCACGTTTTGCTGTCCGTGACATGAGACAAACTGTGGCTGTAGGTGTGATCAAATCAGTTTCTAAGAAGGAATCTTCTGTGAAAACTATCAAGGCAGCATGTAAAATATTAAAGAAGTGAATATCAGCGCTGAGCCCTAGCATTCAGCAAACCCTGTTGAGACTGACATCATGAAAACATTTTACCCTTGGCCGGTCGGGTGGCCCAGGCCTGAGAAAAGCCGCCTGCCAAAAGCAGGCAGCTTTCTGACAGCTTGGGGCAGAGGCCCTCCTGATTGGGTAGCCTGTGCCCGATGGAGGGCCGCCCCTGATGCCCCAAACACCCCCAACGCCCAGCATGCGCCCAGCATGCGCCCAGCCCCCCCAATCGACCCCCCAACTTGCCTCGCCGGGGCCCAACCGATCACTCCCAGCAAGGCCCCAAAAGCTCACCACCGATTTGTGGCTATCCTTCCTCTTCAGTCAGGTCGCAGTCCCAGCAATGGCCACCGCTCCTGGTAGCGCTGCTGGGACTAAGAGCTGCTAGCCTGCTGATTGGCTGGCAGCTCCATTAGGCGGGACTTCCTTCCTCAATGAGGTGGAAGTCCTGCCGAAGCCCAATTTAGGGCCTGGGGACTGTAAAATCCGGACTGGATCCCCAGGCCCGGTGGAGGCAGATCGCCACTGACTTTTTGGTCGGTGGCCGGCTCCCTTCCATCAAGGGAAATATTCTGGCCTCTGTTTCTCTCATGGTTATTTCAGATTTCCAGCATCCGCAGTATTTTGTTTTTATGTGGGTTCTTAATATTTCTGGTTACCAAGTACTCAGATAGAGTAAGAAGAGGAGGAGGGCATCACAGTATTGTTTAAAGATAACATTATACCTTTAAATAGAAAGGATACACTAGGTGGTTCTAGAACTGAATCAATGGGGAGCTGTTACATTGTTGCACATTTTTTTAGAGAGCTGCAAAGAGTGAGAAGGGGATAGATGAGCAAATTGGTCAACAAATTTCAAAGGCATGTGACAAAATTAGAGTAGTAATATTAGGAGACTTTAATTATCCTAATATAGACTGAGAACAACACAGTGCTAAGGGTAGGAAGGAGAGGAATTTCTGATATGTGTACAAGAGAATTTCTCAATCAATATGTCTGCAGTCGACAAGGAAGGAGGCAATGTTGGATCTGGTTCAGGGAAATGAAGTAGGGCAAGTGGACTGTGGTACAGTATGAAATCATCTAACAGTGACCACAACATAATTTGGTTTAAAGTAATTATGGAAAGAAACCAGAAAATATTGAAAAAGAAAGATACTCAACGGGGGACGTGCTAATTTCAGTGATTTAAGAAGGGTCCTAGCACAAGTAGATTGAAAAAGTTGCAAGGTAAACCAGTAATGGGGGGCTTTCAGGGAAGAGATAATTCAGGTACAAACTAGGCATATTCCTCTGAAAGGAAAAGCTGGAACAGCCAAAGCTTATGTGCCCTAGATAGCAAAGGGAATAAAAGTTTAAATAAAACAGAAAAAGGAGGCATAGGCAAATGCCAAGAGCAAGATTCAGTAAATAACAAGGAAAATTATGGAACGTACTGGAAGGAATTAAAAAAATTAATATGGGAGGCAAAGAGAGGTTATGAGAAAAGATTAGCAAGCCTAAAACATTTTTATAAAGATATAAAGTGTAAGTGATTAGCTAGGGAAAAGGTTGTGCCTATTGAGGAGTGAAAGGGAAATCTTAGTGTAGAGGTAGAGTACATGGCTAAAGTATTAATGAGTATTTTGTATCTGTCTGCACAATGGAAGCAGTTGACGTGAAGGTTTTAGTAAAAGAGGAGAGGGAAGTTATGAATAGGATAATAATAGATAGAGAAGACGTATTAAAAAGATCACCATTACTGAAATTGGTAAGTCACCTGGTCCAAATGGAATGCATCCTATTAGGGGTGAACTGATAGAGGTTTTCAAGATGATCAGGCAGTTTGAAGAGTAGATAAAGAAACTACTCCCTCTGGTGAGTGGGTCAATAACTGGCGTCATAGATTTAAAATCATTGGCAACAGATGGGAGATGAAGCGATTTTTTTTAAATTCAAAGAGTTATTGAGATCTGGAATAGTCTACCTGAAAGGGTGATGGAAGCTGATTCTATAAATAATTTTGAAAGGGATTTGAACAGGTATTTGAGAATGAGGAACTTACAGGGTTATGCGCAAAAAGCAGGGATGTGGAAATAAACATGACTGCTCTTTCAAAGTCATGACAGACTGAATGGTGTTCTTCTGAGCTGTAAGATTTTATGATTCTATGAATGTGGTCAGGTTTCCTGCTCCTGACTGCTGTCTGGTACTGGAAATGAAAGTTGGATGAGGGACAAGATCAGGTTGTAATTTGTTTTACCATCAATTTCCTTTCCCCTCCTTGTGCTGGATACATAGTTTGAAAACATACCCTGGCCTGATTAATGCATCTTGATTTAATTTGTTGACTTTCCTTTCCATTCTGGGTGGTGTCCCACATTCTGGACTCTGGCCTTCCTCCAAGCCTTCAATTATAAAATACGTCTCCTCAAGCAGCACATGCAATTGCCATTACTACTGACATGGTTGCAGTAATATACATAAGGTGGTACTGACTTCATAAGATGGCTATATCCGCATAGTACCAGCAGGAGAGTGCCAGCGGTGGCAAGTGTGAACAATACAAACCGCTACAAGCAGCCCTTCTTTTCTGCCTGCAGCAAGTTCAATGAACAATCTGTATCAAATAGGCCAGATTTTTACATTGCTGCCCTGCATAGATATTCCCTATACCACAAGGGACTACCATTTGCTGAGATGCAGTCCCATGAGTGCCAGCACACCTCAAGCTCCTTCTCTAATTATCCATGATTTATTTGTGAACTTAGATATCTCAACAGGCTATTCTATCAGGGAGAACATTGCAACAGCCCACTGTGCTACATCCAACCAAAATTCAGACAAGATAGCAGTAAGGAGTAAGAACCCTTCATAACATCCAAGATCTCCATAAATCATCCCAATCCAGTCTTATCCTTGTCTAATGCCCACTGGACTGAATTTAGTGGAGCTGGCTAAAGTCCCGACGAGCTGGAAAGGCAAGGGGAAACCCACATATGCCACCAGGAGCCCTCCAGGGGCCACAGACTGCCCACGGAGGAGGCCCCTGTCCTCCCAAGCCTGCAGAGAGGCCATCTTGTTTTAAGGGGCAACCTCCCCACGTGGCAGAAGGCTTCCAGCGGTGGTGGGAAGAGGCCCTGAAGTGGCTATTAATTGGCCACTTAAAGGCCTCAATTGGCCTCTTCTGCCTTTCCCACCTCGGACTTAATTGCAGTGCGACAAGAAGGTGATGCTCCCTCCGCGCCAACCCGTATCCCAGGAGCCCATTAAATTCTGCCCATACAGCCACTTTCCAGTAGGGGTCACTTGCATAGTAATTAGGTGTATAGACGCCCAGCTGTTTTGTTTACCTTCCATAGCTCAGGGGTGCTGAAGTAAATTGAGTCACCCAGTTAGCACTGTGACTGCATTCAGCTAATAGCGGAATCTGGGCATTCAAGCTAAGATCGTCCAGATATCTGTGGCTCCGTTTTAAAATAGATAGTGAGCTAGCTTGAAAGCATTTGTTTGTCTTGATAGGTAGTTTTCTCTGAGTTCAAAGAGTGTGGCTTTAAGCCCCACTTGTGTATTTAAGCAAGGCTAAGACATCAGTGTGGAGCTGTGAGAAGGGTGTATCATTGGGAGTGTTGTCTTTGAACGGGGTGTTATGCCTATCTATGTTCTACCTGTTGGTTTATACAGGCATAAAGCAGGAACATGTGCTGACATCATTTATCCCTCAGGTAAAAAAAAGGGCTATCTAGTCATTTATTCAGTTTCTGTTTGTGGGACCTTGCTGTTTATGAACCAGCTGCAACATTTGTTAACGTAACAGGAACTCCATTTCAAAAATAATCCATTGATTGTAAAGCACTAGGGGGTGTAATAATTTGTAAACGCAAGTCATTTTAAATAAACCTTTGCATGTAATTCAGGTCTTTCTATCGAAATCTTGAGCTGATTCAATCTGATAACGCGCATTTGGAAAATCAAATGGATGAAGGACAAATTAGCCCATTTCTACGGGTCAAGTTTAAATAGTATGCACTGCTGTTTGGACCAGGTTGGTTATTCCTGACACAGTACTTGCTTAGTATGTAATGGATGTAATTCTAATGACCTTACCATTATTTTGAGGTGGCTATTTTAGATACTCTGAATAAACCCAACGATAGAGTGACACCATGAACATTTTTAAGTTATCAGCTGGGCAGTGTTGGCGCCAGAGCAAGCCTAAAGAAAGTCGCTCACAAAGTAGAGAGAAAACCATCCAAGGAGCTCTGCACAGTCCTGCAAACTGGCCAATGCCTCAACCTTTCTAATTGTACTTCAGTATTGCATTAGTTTATTTGACTATACTGTAAGGGTTCTTCAACTTTTAAATTTATCCTGTCTTAATGCTTGTAGCCTATGTTTTATTAAGAAACATAGGTGACGGGGCTGTCCCAGAAAGGTCAGAAGAGTGGAAGAAAAGATGAGATGAATCAAGTTTTAAAGCTTTGGGAAAGAATGAATGAGAGTGGGAGATATGATTGGGGTAATCTTAACATTGGGCAGTAACGTAAAATGGCAATATTGAATCAGCAGTGCATTATACACTTTGCCTGATACTCCCTCCTATCGACCTCTATAGTAAGGATAAGCAGACATGTTGTATAATGGGAAGCTAATTACATGTTACCCATCTTATACCATCACTCCAATGAGTGTTGATTTTACGAGAATGATGGTGCAAGGAGAGAGAGTTATTTGGTTATTATTCTTCCGTGCTTTCCTCAGTTTTTCCAAATAAACCATATCTTCCCTTTGAGTACAAAGGTGGCATGAAAGAGAAAATCCAAACAATCCATCAAAATGCTTGAATAAAACACAAATTCACTGAAAAAGCCTGAACTCTGAAATTACTTCATATTTGATATACAGGCATGGAACACATCACTTCTGGATATCTCATTGGAGATGGTCATTTTTTTTGGTAGTTCCTTTCTCTGTCCCAATTTTCCTGTGTCTGCCTCCTGTTACGACCTCAGCTGAGACCATTACTTTAAAACAAGAGATATGAACTCCCCAGATCGATTAAAGAATTACATGATGAGATTTCACGTTTTAAGACTTTTGCTATAACAACTAAACTAAAAACCAAAGTTAACTAAACGGTACTTAATGGATAACTAAGACACTAAATTACAGAGAAAGGTATTTCCCATTAACTGATTAACACACTCAAAAACCCCACACCACATTTAAACATTACACTGTGTCCTGATCGAAAAGGTATCCTTGCAGTTAAAGGTCCCAAACTCCTCCCAGTTGCAATAGATTGGGTCTCCCAGTCCTTATCAAAGTTAATACATCCTCTTCACTCAATTCTTCCGAGCACACTCAACTAAATTTCTGTTAATAAGACAATCTCTGGTGATCCCATTGTTTTTTTTCTCCTCTGCAAACCTTATGCCTTCAAACTGGGCTCAAGTCTTTGCAGCCTTTTGCTGTATTGGTGATCTGAGAGAAGCTGTTTTCTCAGAAACAGCCACTGGTCCCTCTCTCTGACTTCAGGCTGTGCATCAGCTGCTGGTCCTTGTTTCTTCCTTTATCTCTCCAGACCTAGGAAAGCCTGTCGAATTTATTCAGATCAAATGTCCATAGTCGTTTGCCATTTACAGTTCTCAGAGTCCATAAGTCTGACCATAGCACAACCACCTGGGCCTTCCTTTGTTTCCAGGTGTTAAAAATTGGAACTCAAATTTGCATCTTAGAGCCCCTGGTTCCTTGTTTACAACTTGTGAATCTGGCAGAGCGAAACCCATTGACCTTTAGGTGTTACAACCTTGCATCCTGCTTTCAAAAGGGTCTTTGATCTGGGCAGAATTGGAATGAGGTCACATGTCTCCATCAAATATCCAATTTATACTGCATTAAAGATTACAGTTTTTTACAACACGACAAAGCCCAGCATTCATAACATCCCCTTCTTGCCTTCCGAGGCATTGACTCCTTACCAGCCTACAGTTCAACAGCCATCATTTGCTGTCCTGTAATTTGCCCAAAGGGTGATTATAAGCCTGGACAGTGATGTTTCAGTAGGCTGTTCACATATGGGGAGCCACCACAACCAAGTCCAATCTGATCCTCATCCAACATCTACTCAAATGTTCTTGCAGCAGAGTCACTGGATAGTGAAGTAAGAAAGAAAGACTTGGCATTGATATATACCTTAGTGCAGAGGAACAAGAGCCCTAGTCAATTCTCTCATCCTCCCCCCAAAAAAAACTTTACTCTAGATGAGGCCTGTTAACTCAGCACAGACCACAAATCAAACCTGGTGTAGTGGTAATGTCACTGGACTAGTAATCCAGAGCCCAGGGTAATGCTCTGGGGATAAAAGCAAGAAATGCTGGAACTACTCAGCAGGTCCGGCAGCACCTGTGGAGAGAGAAGCAGAGTTAATGTTTTAGATCACTGACCTTTCACCATGCTCTGGGGACATGGGTTCAAATCTCACCATAGAAGATGATGAAATTTGAATTCAGTTAATAAATTTGGAATTAGTCTAATGACGACCATTGTCAATTGTTGTAAAAACCCATCTGGTTTACTAATGTCCTTTAATTTCCTTCCTTTAAGGAAGGAAATCTGCTGGTCTGGCCTATATCCAGATCCACACCCACAGCAATGTGTTTGTATCTTAAATGCCCTTTGAAATGGCCTAGCAAGTCACTCAGTTCAAGGGCAATTTGGGATCAAACAAATAAAAAAAACCTAGGACCTTTGCATTTCAAAGGCTGGAGTTTATGATTGGGTAATCAGTGGAGCTACTTTTTGTTCATTTACAAGTGTCTCCTTCATTCCCATTGAATAGAATTCCAGTGGACCAAAATGCTACCTGTTCATTCCAGCTGGATAGAATAGCTGATCCATGCATGGGATTGAAATTGAGATCTACGTGTGAATTGTTGCTTGGTCGTTGATATAATGACCAGCAACTCCCACGTATCCTAGCGCTGGAAGTAGCAGCTTTTAAAAATGGAATTGGTTTGTGTAAGCAGTGTTTTTGTTTGCTATTCCTGGTGGAAATTGAGCTTCTAATTTGCTGATCACATGGGTTGTACTTTGAAGACTTTCCAATCAGCTGTACCTATCCCGTATTTAACATGGGGGTGATCTAAGTAAATAATTTTTAGACAAGCTAGTTAGGATGTTTCCATATTTTGGACCGTCCTTCCATCCCTCAAGGCTGTGACTCATCTTCAGGTACAATTCCATGTGTGCTGGCAGCCCTTCTGCATCTCATCTAAATGGCCATTCTTCAGGAGTGAGTCTAAGCAATGAGTGTTGCCCAGCTATTCAACTGCAGATTGTATCACAACCATGCCCAATACTGTCACTTTCCTGTGTCCACACAAATGCATTTGCCAGTAAGGGTATTTTTTTAAATTTTTTATTTATTTAGAGATACAGCACTGAAACAGGCCCTTTGGCCCACCGAGTCTGTGCCGACCAACAACCACCCATTTATACTAACCCTACATTAATCCCATATTCCCTACCACCTACCTACACTAGGGGCAATTTACAATGGCCAATTTACCTATCACCTGCAAGTCTTTGGCTGTGGGAGGAAACTGGAGCACCCGGCGAAAACCCATGCGGTCACAGGGAGAACTTGCAAACTCCGCACACGCAGTATCCAGAATCAAACCCGGGTCCCTGGAGCTGTGTAGGCTGCGGTGCGAACCACTGCGCCACTGTGCCGCCCACAGTATTGGATAATGGTCAGGAACTGGAGCCCTGTCTGATTTCCTCCCTCCAACCCCAACTGACTCCCTAGATAAGGGACGCTGTGGTCAATTTTAGCACACCCAATGATGCCAGGGAGATCAGCTAACTCAGCACAGTCCAAGTTCCTTCGGGTCTTTATGGCTGAGTACTACAACATATGATGTACTTAGTCACTGACACATTGGATTAATTGACGTAATGGGCTGGATTTTCATTCTTGGATTGTAAATGCTCTAATTGGCCAGGAGGCGAGCTTGGCGCCCAATTAGAGGCGGGAACTGCCTGCCTGGGGCCAGTGGCAAAGGCAGGTGGCAGCCATGTTGGAGGCTGCAGCTGCCTTGCCGCGGAGTACAGGCAGCTCATGAAAGGGCCAGGACAGCAACAAGAACAGAAAGTGAAATTACAACGCTCAGCCCCTCAAATTTATTTCCATCACACTTTCTGCTAACGTTTATTTGCTGGGGACGACCCTGATAGCTGTGCACTAACCTGCACCAGACTGATCAGAATCGCCAAAATCAGAATTGACAACTGCCTTCCCAAATGCCCTGGTCCCTTAACAAGCTCCTCAAGGAGCTTAATGGGCCCTTTATTGGAGGCAAGGGGCTTCCCTGTTCCCTCCCCCTCAGCCCTTTCACATTGAAAATAGTGGACTGTCCTGGAGGCGCAGGTTCTGGAGCTGGCCTTCGGGACCATGATTTTCAAAGCATGTCCTCTCAGGTTCCGACTTAAGGGCCTTTTGAAAATCCAGCCCAATGGTTTTGAAATTAAGCAATTCGATACCAGTATAAGCATACTCTGCATGTCGTCGTCTTACTTTAAGGGACGTATCTAAAATGGCAGTCCATCACCAGACAGGATGTGATACACAGACCCATGTGATCGGTAGGCAGTTGTCGGAAGCAGCTACAGAGATAAGATGCGTTACCCTAACTTCCTAGTATTGCTGCATATAAGTGAGCAGCTTCAATAAAAGAACCCACCTTTCAGATTCACCAATCTTGTCTGTGCCAAGAAAGACAAAATGCAATACTGTACATTAGTTTGATATTCTCTTTATTTTAGCAGAAGCATGAGTCCATTTAAAATGATAGGGTTTTAACACTCGTGTGTACGAAGCAGAAAGGAGTTTCAAGCACAGTTAAGTGCACGTAAATTAGTATCTCATAATATCAAAGTTAGTAAAGTCTTTTCAAACTCTGGACAGGTTGAATACAAATCGAATTGACTTTGTGTTGACCAAGCTGCCCATAGACATTTTACTCGTTACTTCTGATAGAAATAATAGTTGTTACATTAATTGCATAGCCTTGTCAAAAACATTGCAATACGTGCTCTGCTGTTTTAATGGGTTAATGTTTGTTGCAGTTTTTTGGTGTATTTGTTAATAATTTTGGAGTAAAGTTACCATGACGGACAGCTGAAGGTCTGATTTTGGCAGGGGGTAGATGCGAGCTCTCTCTATTACGTTAATACATTTCCCTCATTAGTTATCTACCGTCCAAAACACCCATTTTCAGATTTGAAAGGTTTCTGAGCATTACGGAGAAATGCAGATGGGATTATATATTCGGAATGTTATTTTCTCAGGAATGTAGAATATTAAAGATGTTTCTTTCACTCTTAATATATGGACTCTGCTGTACAGATTAGAAAGCTAGGATTATTTCTTTAATTAGAGTTGCAGCAAATAGGGACATGGCTCTGGACATGGCTCAGTCATATCAATGTACCACCCTGTTGTTCCTCACCTTGGCTTCAACGGAAATGAAATCCGGGATGATTTCTATCAAGGGCGTATGATCCATGAAGATAAGTTCAGTGCACACTGTTTAACCACATTGCCACAAATCTCGTGGAGACTACTAGATTTATTCATCTTAGGTTGAACATATCTATGGCGTATTACACTGAAGCTTCTGTCACTTGGATCAATCAGTACTTTACTTACTAATTGATGTGGCTGCACACTGCCCTCTGATGGTTTCAACTTTCCTGTGCTAAAATCTGGGCAGTAATCACACCGACAATGAAGGATCTGTCCACAATCTCATTTGCTGCAACATAATCCTCCTTATAAATGCAATTTATGATTTCACTGCACCGAGAGCACATGCGACACTACCAACTGGTTGGATATGGGGTTCCAGCTATGATTTTTTTCCCCCCTCATCTGCACCACCAGGACTCGTGATAACAGGATTGGTAACTTACCCCACCAGATTGCGAAGCCACTGCCAAATAGTATTGCAGACTCTTGACAAAAGATGTACAACCCCTGGATCAAGTTGCTGGGAAGGAAGAGAGGGAATTTGAGAGATATTTGAGTCAATCAATGGAGTGGGAGCGATGGATGGGAGTGGGGCAGAGAATGGACTGAGAATGGTGAATAGGAATGGGGTAGAGAAGCTATCTGCAATGCTGCCCTCATATCAGAAGGTTGCAGGTTCAAGCCCCATTCAAGACTTGAGCATGTAGTCTGGGCTGATTTGTTCGTACACTACTAAAGGAAAGCTGCATTGCCAGAGGTGCAGAATTTTGGTTGCAATGTTAAATGATGTCTGGCTATTACGTGGATGTAAAAGATCCACTGACCGTATTCAAAGGAGAGTAGGGGAGTTTTTCCAGTGCCCTAGTGAACATTCATCTCTCAGCCAGCACCAGTAAAATAAATGACTAGGTCATATAGAAGCATAGAAAGATTTATGGCACTAAAGGAGGCCATTCAGCCCTTCATATCCTTGCTGGCTGCAAAAGAACTATTCAATCTAATTCCATCTTCCAGCTGTTGGTCTGTAGCCCTGTTGTTTGCAGGATCTCAAGGGCATATCCAGGTGTTTTTTAAAAGCATTGAGGGTTTCTGTTTCAACCACCCTTTCAGGCAGTGGGTTCCAAACCCCCACCCTTTGGGTGAAAACATTTCTCCTCAACTTCCCTCTAATTCTTCCACCAATTATTTTAAATCTATGCCCCCTACTTATTGATCTTTCTGCTAATGGAGATAGGTCCTTCCTACCCACTTTATCCAGGCCCCTTATAATTTTATGCACCTCAATTCTCCCCTGAGTCTCCTCTGTTCCAAATTAAACCACCCCAGGCTATCTGATCTTTCCATGTAGCTAAAACTCTCCATTCTTGGCAACATCCTCTCTAGTGCAATTACGTCCTTCCTGTAATGTGGTGATCAGACCTGAATACATTACTCTAGCTGCAGTCTAACCAGTGTTTTTTACAGTTCCAGCATAACCTCCCTATTCTTATACTCTAGGCCTCAACCAATAAAGGAAAGTATCCCATATGCCTTCTTGACCATCTTATCTACCTGTCCTGCTACCTTTGGGATCTGTAGATTTACATTCCAAGATCCCTTTGTTCCTCTACATTTTACGGAATCCTATCATTTATTGTGTACTCCTTTGCCTTGTTTGTCCTCCCCAAATGCATCATCTTACACTTCTCCGGATTGAAATCCATTTGCCACTTATCTGCCCACCAGCCCGTTGATATCTTCCTGCTGTCTACAGCTTTCCTCTTCACTATCAACTGCATGACCAATTTTCATATCTGCAAACTTCTTAATCATACTTCCTACATTTATGTCTAAATCATTGATGTATATAGCAGCAAGGGACCCAGTACTGAGCCCTGTAGAACCCCACTGGAAACAATCTTCCAGCCACAAAAACACCCCTTGATCATGGCCCTTTGCTTCTTGCCACTGAACCATTTTTGTATCAAATTGTCACTTTCCCTTGGATGCTATAAGCTTTTAATTTACTGATCAGTTTGCTGTATGGGACCTTATCAAAAGCCTTGCTAAAATCCACGTAGACTACATCGACTACCCTCATCAATCCTCCTTGTTACCTCCTCAAAAAATTCAATCAAGTTGGTCAGACACTACTTTCCCTCAAAAAATCCATGCTGATTGTCCATGATTAATCCATGCCTCTCCAAATGACAATTGAAACCATCTCTCAGAATTTTTTCCAATAATTTGCCAGCCACCAAGGTTATGTTGACTGTAATTACTCAGGCTATCCTTTCCTACCTTTTTAAAGAACAGTACAAAGTTAGCTGTCTTCCAGTCCTCTGGCACCATGCCTGTAGCCAGAGTGGATTGGAAAATGATGGTCAGAGCCTTTGCTATTTCTTGCCTTGCTTCCCTGAGCAGCCTGGGATGCATTTCATTCGGGCCTGATGATTTATCCACTTTCAAGAATGCCAAATAGCATAATATTTCTCAGCTCATTATGTTTGTCTCATCTGACATTTCACACTCCTCCTTAACTACAGCGTCTGCCTCATTTCTCTCTTTTGTGAAACAAAGTGACTCCTGACAACACCAACCATGTGCAGAGCGATCGCGGATGTCATCAATGTGTGCAAACATTTGCCAGCCTGCCAGTATGAATGCGCACATGACGTCACCATGCAATGGCATCCTCACCCCTCAATAGCTGCCTTCATTCACCCGAACAGTACCCACTGCCTCCCACCATCCCTGTTTCAATCGCAACTTCACCCCACTCGATCCTCACCATGCTGCTGCCTTCCGTCAGCCATTCGCTACCCCCCACCCCCTCAGGTACTCGCTCCCGCCCCACTGGTCGCTCTACCCCTCGGCCACTCACTTCAGGCCTCCCCGCTTCCTCCCTCTTAGCTATTCATTCCCGCCCTCAATGCTTTCTCCAACACCACCCCCCCCCCCACCCCCCGCCCATCACGGGCCATTTCCCCCCCTCAGCCACTCGCTCCAGACCTCGCCACTGCTAGCCCCCTCCCCCCAGCCAATCATTCCCCATTCCTCACTTACCCCCCACCCCCACTCTGCTCTCCAGCCGCTCGATCTCTGCTTCCCCCCTCCCTCCAGCTGCTAGCTCCAGGCCATGCCTCTTCCCTCCTCTCGGCCAATCACTCCTACATTGCCCCATCACCCCTCGCGCCTGGTTTGCTTCTTCAGGCAGCGTGGTGGAAAAAAATCGAACGTGGGAGTGAGTGGCTGAGAGGAGGGAAGCGGCGCGGCCTGGAGCTAGAGGCTGGAGGGGTGGGGGGAAGCGGGAAGCGAGCGGCCGGAGAGCGGGGTGGGGGTGGGAAAGCGAGAAGCAAGCAGCCAGAGGCGGGGGGGAACGGCAAGGCCGGAGCGAGTGGCTAAGGAAAGGCAACAGGGAGCCAGCGGTGAGAAGACGGGCGCAGGAGAGAGCGGCAAAGAGAAGTGCGGGGGACTATTGGGGGTGGGAAGGAGGCAGCGATGGCAGCTTTTGAGGGGAATTTCAGATTGAATTTGTTTTTAGTGATAAATTGTGCAGCACCAACTTTAACCCTGGCAGCTGCCTGAAACGTCGCAGACAGTGACGTTTCAGTGGAAGAAGCAACATTTGCCAGTACTGCGCCACCTAGTGGTTGTGACACAAAGTATTCATGAAGAACCATGTCCACGTCTTGCACCTGCACATCCAAGTTACCTTTTTGGGCTCTTTCCTTAGTAACATCTTGCTTTTTATGTTTTTATAAAAAATCTTCTGGCCTCTGATCTCCTGATGCCCTTATTGACTCCCTGATCTGCTCCTGATCCTTAATATCCAGCCTCCAATCTTCTGGCACGCTTATCTCATTATTGTTTGTAGGACCTTGCAGTGTGCACATTGACTGCCGAAAATGCCTTCAAAACAACAGTGCCTGCACTTCAAAAGTAATTCATTGGCTGTGCAGTGCTTTGCTATGTCTTAGGAATGTGAAAGATGCTATATAAATGCATGTTCATTGTGACTTTCTTTCATTAGGAAAGACGATTGGAGTAACTATGGGGTAACAGTGGTAGGACAAGTACCTTTTGTAGTTAAGTGCTTCTTAATCCAGCCAGGATTTAGAAGCCCTATAACGTGAACAAGTATTGACAATAGTCATGGAGACTTGGCTGAAGTGGGTAAGAGGAATGATTGGGAGGCTGAGGAAAGTTGAGAAAAATTAGAAGTTGGGGAAGGGAAAAGCTGAAAGAGCTTGCAAGCCAATAATGTCTATCTAAATATACCTTTAGTCCTGCTGTTTATTTTGGAAAATGGGTTACTGGTGAGATCTGAGCAATCTCTCAACATTGAGCCTTCAAAAATAAGTGTTTGTACCAGGAGTGCAATCCAGCTGCCGAGAGGAACACCCATGGACAGTGCAGCAGAGTGAAGGGACAGAAAGTTTGATACTCCCCTCACTTCCCCAAGCATCCCCTTTGAGGTCCTGATGGCAGCTACATTGTTATGTGGAGACCCCATTGTAATAGGCAACAGAACACTTGGGCCAAAGTAAGCTCTGAATTATTAAGCAGACTGAAGGGACTTTTCATCCCCTGTTAATGAACATTATTGTTCAGTGGATAAATGTACTAAACCCATAGTGGGCCCACAGCAAAATACTATCCATAATTTAGCACAATTTGGCATAGAATTGACAATGCCACATTGGAAAGGGGCACAAAAATATCTGGAGGGAGGGTAATTCTGACTATGGCGCTGATGTTAAATGGGTAATATTGATCCAGCTGCCCATTATACAGCTCTCCCAATTTTTATTTCCATCAAAGTCAATGGAAATGAATATCAGGAGACAGATATAACTGCAACTTGCCCTTATATAAAAACGTTAACGTTGTAAAATGTCACAAGGCACTTCACAGGAACATTAAAATTGGTGACCAAAAGCTTGGTCAATGAGGTAGGTGTTAAGGAGCAACATAAAGGAGGAGAGAGGTGGACAAACTTAGGCGGGAAATTCCAGAGCTTAGGGTCTAGACAGCTGAAGGTACAGCTGCCAATGGTGGAGCGATGGAATTTGGGGATGCACAAGAGGCCAGAATTGAAGGAGCGCAGATATATCAGAGGGTTAGAGGAGGTTACACAGATTAGGAAGGTTGAGGCCGTGGAGAGTCTTGAAAATGGCCATTTTTACACTAGCACCCAAAATCAAAATTATTCGATCCTCGCACCCCGCCCCTCACCCAATGTAACAAATACAAGATGTCACACTATTGCGGTATGGGGTGCTTACCCTGAGCTTAAACAAGGGAGTGTTAATCTGTTAATTGTATATCAATGGTTTAGTTTAGTTTAGTTTAGAGAACACAAAGGTCAGAGTGTATCAAGCCTGTGTCCTCAGTACCTTGCTCTATGGCAGCGAGGCCTGGACAACGTATGTCAGCAAGAGCGACGTCTCAATTCATTCCATCTTTGCTGCCTCCGGAGAATGCTTGGCATCAGGTGGCAGGACCGTATCTCCAACACAGAAGTCCTCGAGGCGGCCAACATCCCCAGCTTATACACACTACTGAGTCAGCGGCGCTTGAGATGGCTTGGCCATGTGAGCCGCATGGAAGATGGCAGGATCCCCAAAAACACATTGTACAGCGAGCTCGCCACTGGTATCAGACCCACCGGCCGTCCATGTCTCCGCTTTAAAGACATCTGCAAACGCGACATGAAGTCCTGTGACATTGATCACAAGTCGTGGGAGTCAGTTGCCAGCGTTCGCCAGAGCTGGCGGGCAGCCATAAAGGCGGGGCTAAAGTGTGGCGAGTCGAAGAGACTTAGCAGTTGGCAGGAAAAAAGACAAAAGCACAAGGGGAGAGCCAACTGTGTAACAGCCCCGACAAACAAATCTTTCTGCAGCACCTGTGGAAGAGCCTGTCACTCTAGAATTGGCCTTTATAGCCACTCCAGGCGCTGCTCCACACACGGCTGACCACCTCCAGGCGCTTACCTATTGTCTCTCGAGATAAGGAGGCCAAAGAAGAGTTTAGAGATACAGCACTGAAACAGGCCCTTCGGCCCATCGAGTCTGTGCCGACCATCAACCACCTAATCCTAATCCTACACTAATCCCATATTCCTACCACATCCCCACCTGTCCCTATATTTCCCTACCACCTACCTATACTAGGGGCAATTTATAATGGCCAATTTACCTACCAACCTGCAAGACTTTTGGCTGTGGGAGGAAACCGGAGCACCCGACGAAAACCCACGCGGTCACAGGGAGAACTTGCAAACTCCACACAAGCAGTACCCAGAATTGAACCCAGGTCGCTGGAGCTGTGAGGCTGCGGTGCTAACCACTGCGCCACTGTGCCACCCTGGTTTGATTATATGCAGGTGAAAGATGTTAATTGGGGTCTGAGTTGAGCACTTACAAGCAGACACTCACTAAGACTGGTGAAGGATTTTGAGTGAGTAGCTGCATGTTTGTAATCCTTTTACTCTGCACAATAAATGTGAAACTAGGTAAATATAGGCGCCAGCATTATCCTTCCATAACGAGCTTTCTGAAGTTTAATAGGGAGTGCCATTCTGCATTTGCCTGAACTGGGTGGGTGAACTTGAAGTGAAGGTAAACTGCCCTGAAATATTCCCTTCAGGATAATTCTGCAGACCGATGCACTCAAAAATTCAACCAACAAAAAGAAATTCAGGGCTTGGATTATAGCATTTTCAGCGACCGTCTCTTTTACAGAAACTGTCCAGATTACTGTTGAAACAACAGCCCTCCATCACTTGTTCTGTGTCTCTTTCAGGCCATAATGCCCTGCCTCGGTCGTATAGCTGGAATTCCAGCCTTTGCACCAGAACCCCTTTCCACCCCAACCCCTCACAAAGCTTCTGCCCATCTACAGGGAATGGTTCTCAGAGGCTTGCGTGCACAGTGGCCGCCTTCGGATTAGAGAGGCTTGTCAACCACGACTCAATTCCGTGCTGAGATTATGCTGACTTCAAAGGGCAGGGCAGGCGGTTTTACTGTAACTGAATTAACTGCTCGCTCTTCGATCATCCCACTGTCAGGAATGTTCAGTCAGTCATTTGCTGTCTGAGTGGATACTCTGTGTTCAAAATGTATTTGATTTACCTCTTAAACCCTTGTACTGCTGGAAAAACAGTGGGTTGAAAAGTTCAGTTACAGGCCAGGAACTGATGCTAAGGAAAACACTAATATTACAGTGATAAACCAGTTAGCCATCACAAATAACGTTATTCCTGTAAAATATGAAGTTTCTAACTGTGACATTACAATGTGCGATATAAAAAGCAAGGGCCATATATATTCTGGGCTGTCCAAGACCTATCCAGCTGGTATAGATTTACCTGTCCCCTTGTCTAAACAAATTGCATGTAAAGTTGCTGTCCTGCTACTGGGATGATTCCAGGCAAACTGTTACCATTCAGCCAGCCTGCTCTTGAAATATCGTGGGTAATTCGGACTTTGGGTGATAGTATGAGGCCTGGCGTTATCAATTCAGCCACTCGCTATACATCTCTCCTGATTTTCATTCATATAAAATTAATTCATATCATATACTGAATTGATGTCACCCATTTTACACTTGCCCAAAATGAAAATTACCTCAGTGGTCTCTGTATTGTGCACTGGGAGTAATCAGGTCATAGCAATTATGAAGTCTATTGCAAAGTAAACTATTTGTGCTACAGCAGAATTGTATTCAGCCACAATCTGTAACCTTATGGCCCAGCATATCCCCTACTCTACCATTACTATCGAGTCAGGGGAACCAACCCTGGTTCAATGAAGAGTGCAGGAGGGCATGCCAGGAGCAGCACCAGGCATACCTCAAAATGAGGTGTCAGCCTGGTGAAGCTACAACACAGGACTATTTGCATGCCAAACAGCGTAAGCAGTATGCAATAGACAGAGCTAAGGGATCCCACAACCAACGGGTCAGATCTAAGTTCTGCAGTCTGGCCACACCCAGTCGTGAATGGTGGTGGACAATTAAATAACTAACAGGAGGAGGTGGCTCCACAAATATCCCCATCTTCAATGATGGGGGAGCTCAGCACATCAGTGCAAAAGATAAGGCTGAAGCATTTGCATCCATCTTCAGCCACAGGAGCCGAGTGGATGATCCATCTCAGCCTCCCCCCGAGGTCCCCAGCTTCACAGATGCCAGACTTCAGCCAATCTGATTCACTCCACATGATATCAAGAAACGGCTGAAGGCATTGGATACTACAAAGGCTATAGGCCTTGACAATATTCCGGCAATAGTACTGAAGACTTGTGCTCCGGAACTAACTGCGCCCCTAACCAAGCTATTCCAGCACAGCTACAACACTGGCATCTACCCAGCAATGTGGAAAACTGCCCAAGTACGTCTTGTACACAAAGAGCAGGACAAATCCAACCTGGCCTGGTCTACTCCCGATCATCAGCAAAGTGACAAAAGGTGTCATCAACAGTGCTATCAAGCGCCACTTGCTCAGCAATAACCTGCTCACTGATGCTCAGTTTGGGTTCTGCCAAGGCCACTCAGCTCCTGACATCATTACAGCCTTGGTCCAAACATGAACCAAAGAGCTGAACTCCAGAGGTGAGATGAGAGTGACTGCCCTTGACATCAAGGCAGCATTTAACCGAGTATGGCATCAAGGAGCCCTAGCAAAACTGGAGTCAATGAGAATCAGGGGGAAAACCCTCCGCTGTTGGTGTCATACCTAGCACAAAGGAAGATGGTTGTGGTTGCTGGAGGTCAATCATCTCAGGCCCAGGACATCACTGCAGGAGTTGCTCAGGGTAGTGTCCTAGGCCCAACCATATTCAGCTGCTTGACCTACCCTCCATTATAAGGTCAGAAGTGAGGATGTTCGCTTATGATTGCACAATGTTCAGCACCATTCGTGACTTGTCAGATAATGAAGCAACCCATGTCCATGTGTAGCAATACCTGGACAACATCCAGGCTTGACAAGTAACATTCGCACCACACAAGTGCCAGCCAATGACCATCTCCCCGAAATGTTCAATGGCATTACCATCACTGAATCCCCTAGTATCAACATCCTAGGGGTTACCATTGACAGAAACTGAACTGGACCAGCCACATAAATCCTGCAGGTCAGAGGCTGGGAATTCTACAGCAAGTAACTCACCTACTGACTCCCCAGTGCCTTTCCACCATCTACACAACACAAGTCAGGAGTGTGATAGAATAGTCTCCACTTTCCTGGATAGGTGCAGCTCCAACAACACTCAAGAAGCTCGACACCATCCAGGATAAAGCAGCCCACTTGATTGGCACCCCATGCACCACTGTCAACAGTCACTTCCTTCACCACCGACGCACAGTGGCAGCAAAGCGTACCATCTACAAGATGCACTGCAGCAACTCATCATGGCTCCTTCGACAGCACCTTCCAAACCCATGACCTCTACCATGTAGAAGGACAAGGGCAGCAGACACATGGGAACACCACCACCTGAAGCTCACCTCCAAGCCGCACACCATCCTGACTTGGAACTATATCGCCGTACCTTCACTTTCGTTGGGTCAAAATCCTGAAACTCCGATCCTAACACCCCAAGGACTGCAGCGGTTCAAGAAGGAAGCTTACCACCACCTTCTCAAGGGCAATTAGGGATAGGCAATAAATGCTGGCCTAGCCATCGATGCCCACATCCCATGAGTGAATAAAAGAAAAAAATTTATATGGCAGGTTTGGATTTATATGGCGGGCATGGATTTGATACGAGAGCGTGGATTTTATGTGGGTGGCACGGATTTTTATGAGAGGTAAGGATTTAAAGTTAACATACAGGCAAGCATGGATCATTCAGTGTTAATATTGAGACTTGTGAAAGTTCTTTTTTCTCAATAAAGCAATATAACTATAAATCACGGACTTGGACACAACGCATGCTGTGGAAATGTGTTGTGTTGATTAGAAGCTGAGGTACAAGCTAATTTGTATAACAGAGACTCTGTATCCTGGTGTACTTCAAAATATGATTAATTGTATTGTTGCCTGTGTGATTGGGGAAATTCTCCTCTAGGCATGGTACTAAAGCCATATGGATCCAAAGTTCACTTTGTGCTAAGTTAGATATTCTTAGCCAGGTGGTATTTGACCTGTGTTAGGCAGTGGATAAATCCTCCAGGGATCCAATTTCCAATGCCATCCAGTGATTCCTGCTACCATGTGCGATTCTGTGCCCATTGGGTGGGAACAGCAAAGATTCTGATGCTCCGCGTGGTCACATAGGCTGCCGGGACATGCAGCCATCCCCACGTGAAGGATAATCCACTTGGGTGAGGTAGCGGAGGGCACCCAGCACCTGTGATTTGGTCACTGGGAGGAGGGGAGAAACTTAGCAACGTAAACAGTCTGTGTTATTATATCACATGAGAAATGCAATGCATTTGTTATTTTAAAATTCAATTTGTCATTTGTAATATGTTTTTTTACTTTAGGGTCAACCAGGACAGATTGGGCCACAAGGACACAGTGGGCCCCCAGGGTTCCCTGGACCAGAGGGACTAAGAGGACCAAAAGGTGAAAAGGGTAACCCTAGTGACCCAGGAGTTAGTGGCATGAAAGGAGAAAAGGTGGGTATAGGGCAGCCTCCAAAATGTCATTACTGCTTGTTTTCGGTGACTTAGGGTGAAAGGAGCACAAGATAAGCTCATTCCCTTCGAGAATCTCAATTCTGGCACTTCCCCGTTTCAGCCTCTCACTGCTTATTAAGTGGCTCCAGCATTCCAGTCTCAAATTGACTTTCCTGCCATCCCATCCCAATTATTAATCACTTTCTACGTACAGGAAATACTTCCGGGTGTCTGTAGAATTAAAAAGGAGAAACAGTAAATGCTGGAATGCAGGTCAATCAGTATCTGCAAAGAGAAAAGACAGGGGGCTGGACTTTCAGCTCCGGATCCCACCTTCAGGCCATTTTTATGAAGGTGGGATCAGAGGCCCAGGGCTACCCACCCGCACACGGTGGGTAGCTGATTAGGCTCATTAAAAGCCTAATTGAAAGAAATTAAAGGAGGCCGACTGGGATTTTCCGCAGGTGGCAAGTCCAGTTTAGGGGCTTGGAGACAGGTGGTCATGCAGGCCCCCATCTGCCAAAAATGAGGCATATTAATTTTGTCATATGAACATTGATTTTAAACTGTTACTGGAGTGAAGAAAGGACTTGTTAAAAAAATTACCAGACACTTGGCTGGAAAAACATTTTTGCATACTAACAGCCAGTGCTTGGAGAGACAAAGGGGCTATTCCCTGCTCCAATTTAACCCACAATGGACTTTGAGCACCAGGTATTGTGTGTAAGAAGAGAGATTCCAGGGATGGCTAAGACAAGAGAATCCACAAACAGACGTGGTCAGACCAGCTAGCCACATGACTAACCTGCTTGGCAACCTGGGTTTTTCTGAATTGTACAAAGAGTTTGAACTGGAAGAAAAAAGACTCTTTGCTCCTGGAGTGAGAAGACCTCTCCTGTCTGCTCCCATCTCTTTCTCACAAGCCTCTGGACCCACTGAAGACACTTGAACTTCAAGAGAGAAGAGTCTCCTACATCAAACAAGGTTTAAGAAGAATACTGGGCCCCCAGTGAAAAGCAAGGCCTACCTACAATCAAGAATTTTACAGCAAGCTCGAAAAATAGTAACCAACACCATCTTCAGATATTGCCTCAAACATTTCCACTTTATTTCTTCTGCTCTTTTCTGTCTCTATCTGTATGTGTGTATTGCGTATGCGCTAGCGTGGGCGCGTCATGCCGCGTATCCGTAGACGTTAACCGAATTAGATTTCAAGTTTAATAAAATTCAACCTTTTTTCTTGAAACCTAAGAAAACCTGTTTGGCTCATTTCTTTGCATTATAATTGGAAGTTAGTGAACAAGGATTCACTAAAAGGGAGCTAAAAAAACAGTGTGTTATGATAAGACTAGATGAAGACTGAGAGGGAACCCTAGACCCCTTTCTCACCTGGTCGTAACACAAGCACTCAGCAGTAGACCAGGGGGTCAGCACTTCAGGCAGTCCTAGAGGCCCTCCCTGCCTGCTTGGGTTCTGCAGCAGTCACAGGCCACCCTGTAGAGAGGTTCCCCCCTTCCTGTCCACAGTGATGGCCTGACTGGTGAATCTATCTTTTAATTCAAGATTTAAAAAAGTTGGAGAGAGGGTACCTCCATTTTGAAGCACCCTCTCTCTTGCTACCTTCCATTGCAGCCTGTGCTCCTCTCAAGCTGGAAGGCCTCTGATTGGCCTTCCAGCTTCTAGAGTCTGCCCGCTGTCCTTAATAGGATAGTGATAGTGCCCTCTGACCATTAATTGGCCGCCTTGGGAAAATCACAGGTGAGTGACTGTTTCCCCCTGGGAGTGGGTTCAGGACCCAGAAATAGTCCCAGACTCTGTTTTCTGCCACGGAGGAAAAATTCAGCCCAAGGTGCGTTCAATTCCGAACTGATGGACTGGTTGGCTCGGCTGACATGAAACAGATGCCGACTGACTTGCTGCCTATTTCTAGAATTTTCTGTATATATTTCTGATGTCTGTCCTGCATATACTCTGTGCCTCTGCTCTTTTGCCCAAACCTATCTGAATTTGTTGTTCTGCGTTTACTTTTCCTATCTGGTTAAGTATTCTGCACCTCTATAAGGGCACCTCTGAGACAGTTCTTTCATGTCTGAAAATGTGGGCTGTGTGATAGGTGAGTCAAAATAGCACACCTCTCACACGGTCCTATAATGTTGGGTCTATTTAACCCCCTCTCAGAAATGGTCCTGTTATCTTGGGGTCTATTTAACCCCTTTCACAGTGGTCCTGTTATTTCAGGGTATATTTAACTCCCTCTCGCAATTGGTCCTGTTACATTGGTCTGCTTACACTATTTGTTCACCCAGGTGTGGTTATGTTCACCATAGTTGTTCTGTGAAGGATGTAGTGATGTTTCTGATCTAATTCCTGTTGTGATGTTGCTGATGGTTGTCTGTTGTTACAGGGTCCAATCGGTGTGCCAGGATTTGTCGGGATGAACGGGATCCCAGTAAGCACAGTCTTCAGGTTATCACAGTCTGGTTTGTGGGAATCACCTGTAGTAGGAGCCATTCATTGAAATCATAGAATCATGCAGCACAAAGAAGGCCATTCGACCCATCATGCCCATGCCAGCTCTTCAAAAGAGCTATCCAATTAATTCCACTCCTCCTGCTCCTTCCCCACAGCCTGTAGGTGGTTAAAAACTCGGCCTCACCTGCTGCAGCGACTTATGGGGGCGAGTGTTCAAAAAACTGCTTTCCATCTCAAATACTGATTTCATACTTTTTACTAAAACTGTTCAGTTTTTCTGCCGTAGAAATATAATAGATGCATTTTGATGCCACTCAATCAGATGGGAAGGAAGGAAAGTGAACTCATAAATAGGGAAGGGGGGGAACAGAAATATAAAAACAAAAGAAAACATCTGCTTGAAAAGGTGAAAACACTTTCTGTTCATGGATCAGTTGGAGCACCAACCATCCACCACAGTTCTACCCCCGACATCGGCATCACCCCAGTCCTATCTCCTCCGCACCCCCCACCCCACCCCAGTTCTACCCCCTACTCAGCGCACGATCTCGTTCTCCTCCCAGCCCCAGCTTACATTTCTGGAGAAGGGTAGGACTCAGTATTCAATATGAACCATGAAACTAGCTCTGTTTAACTGCACTTGTTTTGTATGGAAAATGCATAGATGAGGCTAAATGCAACCTTGTACCTACCCTTCCCTGACTTTACTAACCCCACCTCACACCCTCTTCAGGGAGCGGCAATGGCTAAGCAGCAGTCTCTCTCTCTCTCTCTATCTTTCTCTCTTTCTCTCCCTCTGTCTTTCTCTATCTCTCTCTCCCTCTATCTTTATCTCTCTCACTCCCCCTCTATCTTTATCTCTCTCACTCCCCCTCTATCTTTCTCTCTCTCTCTCCCTCTACCTTTCTGTATCTCTCTCTCTCTCTCTCCCTCTATCTTTCTCTCTCTATCTCTCTCCCTCTATCTTTCTCTCTATCTCTCTCCCTCTATCTTTCTCTCTCTCCCTCTATCTTTCTCTCTCTCCCTCTATCTTTCTCTCTCTCCCTCTGTCTTTCTCTCTCCCTCTATCTTTCTCTCTCTCTCTCTCTCTCTTCCTCTATCTTTCTCTCTCCTTCTATCTTTCTCTATCTCTCTCTCTCTCTCCCCCTCTATCTTTCTCTCTCTATCTTTCTCTGTATCTGTGGAATTCACTGCCCCAGAGTGCGGTGGATGCCGGGATATTGGATAAATTTTAGGAGGCGATAGACAGATTTTAAATTAGAAATGGGTGGAAGGGTTATGGAGAATGGGCAGGAAAGTGGAGTTGAGGCCAAGATGAGATCAGCCATGATCGTATTGAATGGTGGAGCAGGCTCGAGGGGCTGAATTGCCTACTCCTGCTCCTAGTTCTTATGTTCTTCTGTTAGTTCTTGGAATCATACAGCCCAGAAGGAGGCCATTCATCCCATCATGCCTGTGCTGGCTCTCTGAAAGATCTATCCAATTAGTCCCACTCCCCTGTTCTTTCCTCATATCGCAGCAAGCTTTCCCTTTTTAAATAGAGATCAGATTTCCTTTTGGAAGTTATTATTGAATCTGCTTCCATTTCCCTTTCAGGCAGTGCATTCCAAATCATAACAACTCACTGAGTAGGAAATAAATACTCCTCATTTCACCCTGTTTATTTTTTTGCCAATTATCTTAAATCTGTGCCCACTAGTTACTAACTCTCCTGCCAATGGAAAGAGTTTCACCCACTACTCCATCGGAATCCTTCACTTTGTCTGTCCAGCATTGTGAATATATACAGAGAGCAATACCACCCTCTGCTGCAAATCAGGCTATACTACAACAGCCAAAGAAAAGTTTTGCTGTTTAAAAAAGGCTGAGAATACACAGCAGGCCAGTGAGTAACTTTGAAGTGAAAAGACAGTTTACTGTTTCCCTATAACCTAACATCAGAACTGCAAACTAAAAGGTAAGCAAGCCCCTAGTCGGGTTGCAAATAACAGGCAGGGGATTTGGGGAACAACAGAGACTCCAGTGACTGAGAGGAAAGTAATTGATTGAATGATCTGGGCACTGCAGTAGAAAATTGTGGGACGATATAAAAATAATGAAGTGATATTAAAAATATCATCTCAGCAAGGCAATGGAAATGCATCAAAAGAAAAGATAATGTGCAAATCGTACATTTGAGACCTCCTGAATCAGCAGGTTTTATTCTCCCCACCCCCATTTGATTTTTTGCCTTTCTACTTAATTATCGTTCCATTCACCTCACTGAAGTGATCTCCTATATCATCTGCCAGTTTTCTATTAAATAGTTTGCTGGATTCACAATGATGGCCACTGAAAAGACCAAGCAAGGTTTTCTTTGGAGTTGCTGCAGGCCATCCAGAACCCACGTACCAAGCACTGGTCACACTAATGGGCCAATGCAGCCATATAAGAAAACAGCTTCACGCTGTAGCTGGCTGTGCTGTGCCAGTCCTGCTAGCCCTTGATGCTGACCATGCCCGGAATCGGAAAGTGATCCATCCCTCACCTTGATTTTCTTTTAAACACAAGTATTTCATTCTTGATGACCTTTTTCTTTTATCAAAGGGTCACCCAGGACAACAAGGTCCAAGAGGTCGTCCTGGTCTAGATGGGTGCAATGGTACCAAAGGAGACTCGGGGTACCCTGGCAGTGTTGGTTATCCAGGATTCCAAGGACTCCCGGTAAGCAACTGACACAATTTGGGACTTGATGACTAATTTTCTAGGGAAAAGATTTGGAAAACAAGAGCTACTCTCAAAATAGTGATTTTAAAAGTATAATTTGCTCAGACTAGTTCAAATAAAAAGTGGGGCTGTAGGTAGCTAAGATGCTAATGAGCTGGTGTTGAAGTTGTTTTCCCACAGACGGTAAATAATAACCAATTCATTAGGCTGTCCATCTTGGAGGACATCACAGCTGAACTTGAACTTATGCTCACTCAAAGACTACCTTTCAACAGAGGGTCACTGCATAGTGATCCGGAGCTAGATCATTTTTGCTTTCCTTTACCTGGCTATCCCGTCTTAGAAAAGCTAACACAGACTAAAAATGTTTTTTAAAGGTATATTATTATATCGTGTATTTATTACTGCTGGAGTGTGAGGTTAACTCCATCTTTGAGATAATTTCACTGAATACTGCAGCTATTCTGCAGAACATTCTCGATCCTGCCAAATATCCACTAATAGATTTGCTAATTTCTGATTTCTATCACCCTCCCTCCAGGGTGAAACTGGTCGAAAAGGAGCTAAAGGAGAGCCAACCTATATCACTGGAACCTATGGTGGATTGAGGGTAAGGAAAGTCATACTGTAGCTTTGATCCAATTTTTCGGAGGGGAATGAGGAGATATTAGCGTCAGGAAGCTGAACTAAAGGAGAGTTACAGTCTTTATCCCAGAAATTGCTGCGGCTTAACATGTCCATATGATGTTCATCTTTGCATGTATATTAGACAGGTTGAAATTCCGTTTAAGTAGTGATCAGAGGAATGTTATACAAATGTGTTAAGTATTTGCACCCCAATATCACAAAAGAAAGACTTGCTTTTATAAAGCACTATCACAGCCTTGGGACATCCTGAAGCACTTTATAGCCAATCAATTTTGAAGTGTAGTTCCTGGTGTAATGTAGGAAACACGGCAGCCAATTTTCACATAGCAAGATCCCACAAACAGCAGTGTGAGCCACATCTAACACTGAAGCTCAATTCTGCAATTAGAATCCAGCTCCCTTACATTATGGGGCTCATCATTTAATTCCATACCCCTCTCCCCCACCTCAAGCCACTGCTTTGTATCAGTGGCTGTACATTTGTTAGCGTTAGTCCAGCCCCTTCGTACTCTCAGGCTCCGAGCAAACATCAGATAGGCATTTTATCTTAGTGATTGACCCTTGAGAGCTTGGTGTTCAAACAGAAGCAGGCAACCTCAATACACCACTTTTTCCCAATTTACACCACACGTGTTCACAGTGCAGCCCAAATCTCCAGAGGAGCAGCTGACCGTGCTGTACCACCACGCTTGGTAAAGCTGACTGTGCTGTACCACCACGCTTGGTAAAGCTGAATGCGCTGTGCCGCCACGCTTGGTAAAGCTGAATGCGCTGTGCCGCCACGCTTGGTAAAGCTGAATGCGCTGTGCCACCACGCTTGGTAAAGCTGAATGCGCTGTGCCACCACGCTTGGTAAAGCTGACTGTGCTGTGCCACCACTCTTGGTAAAGCTGACTGTGCTGTACCGCCACGCTTGGTAAAGCTGAATGCGCTGTGCCGCCACGCTTGGTAAAGCTGACTGTGCTGTGAAGATCGAACATCCCATTTTTTGTGTAGCTGGCCATGACCTCACAATACAGCACCAATCGGGTGGCATCGCTTTGACTGCTTGTTATACAGCCCGCCCGTTATTCGACTTCATTAACGTCAATGGAGCCGACTATTGGGAGGGGTGTTAAATCCAACCAATACAATCCTGTTGCTTCGCACCATTGCCCAAGACACACTTTCTCCCCAGTGTTTTTGGGGAGGCGGTGGCGTAGTAGTATTATCACTGGACTAGTAACCCAGAGACCCAGGGTATTGATCTGGACATATGGGTTCGAATCCCACCACAGAAGAAGATGGAATTTGAATTTAATTAATAAATCTGGAATTAATGGCCATGAAACCATTGTCGGTTGTTGTAAAAACCCATCTGGTTCACTAATGTCCTTTAGGGAAGGAAATCTGCTGTCCTTACCTAGTCTGGCCAACATGTGACTCCAGACCCACAGCAATGTGGTTAAATCTTACATGCCCTCTGAAATGGCCTAGCAAGCCACTCAGTTGTACCTAACCGCTACGAAGTCATTAAAAAGGAATGAAACCGGATGGACCACCCGGCATTGACCTAGGCACCGGAAATGACAACGGCAAACCCAGCCCTGTCGACCCTGCAAAATCCTCCTTACGAACATCTGGGGGCTTGTGCCAAAGTTGGGAGAGCTGTCCCACAGACTAGTCAAGCAACAGCCTGACAGAGTCATACTCACGGAATCATACCTTACAATGTCCCAGACACTGCAATCACTATCCCTGGGTATGTCCTGTCCCACCGGCAGGACAGACCCAGCAGAGGTGGTGGGACAGTGGTCTACTGTAGGGAGGGAGTTGCCCTGGGAGTCCTCAACATCTACTCTGGACCCCATGAAGTCTCATGGCATCAGGTCAAACATGGGCAAGGTAACCTCCTACTGATTACCACCTACCGCCCTCCCTCAGCTGTTGAGTCAGTATTTCCTCCATGTTGAACACCACTTGGAGGAAGCACTGAGGGTGGCAAGGGCACTTCAATGACTTCAATGTCCATCACCAAGAGTGGCTCAGTAGCACCACTACTGACTGAGCTGGCCGAGTACTAAAGGACATAGCTGCTAGACTGGGTCTAAGGCAGGTGGTGAGAGAACCAACATGAGGGAAAAACTTGACCTTGTTCTCACAAATCTGCCTGCTGCAGATGCTTCTCTCCATGACAGTATTGATAGGAGTGACCACCGCACAGTCCTTGTGGCAACGAAGTCCCGCCTTCACATTGAGGATACTGTCCATCGTGTTGTGTGGCACTACCACCGTGCTAAATGGGATAGATTTCATACAGATCTAACAATGCAAAACTGGGCATCCATGAGGCGCTGTGGGCCATCAGCAGCAGCAGAATTGTACTCAACCACAATCTGTAACCTCATGGCCCAGCATATCCCCTACTCTACCATTACCATCAAGCCAGGAGACCAACCCTGGTTCAATGAAGAGTGCAGGAAGGCATGTCAGGAGCAGCAACAGGCATACCTCAAAATGAGGTGTCAACCTGGTGAAGCTACAACCTCGGACTACTTGCATGCCAAACTGCATAAGCAGCATGCGACAGACAGAGCTAAGCGATCCCATAACCAACGGATCAGATCTAAGCTCTGCAGTCCTGCCACATCCAGCCGTGAATGGTGGTGGACAATTAAACAACTAACTGGAGGAGGTGGCTGCACAAATATCCCCATCCTCAATGATGGGGGAGCCCAGCACATCAGTGCAAAAGATGAGGCAGAAGCATTTGAAACAATCTTCAGCCAGAAGTGCCGGGTTGATGATCCATCTCGGCCTCCTCCTGAAGTCCCCAGCATTACAGATGCCAGACTTCAGCCAATTCGATTCACTCAGCGTGATATCAAGAAATGACTGAAGGTACTGGATACTACAAAGGCTATGGGTCCTGACAATATTCCGGCAATAGTACTGAAGACCTGTGCTCCAGAACTTCCCACACCCCTAGCCAAGCTGTTCCATTATAGCTACAACACTGGCATCTACCCGGCAATGTGGAAAATTGTCCAGGTATGTCCTGTACACAAAAAGCAGGACAGGCCCTACCCGGCCAATTACCGCCCCATCAGTCTACTCTCAATCATCAGCAAAGTGATGGAAGGTGTCATCAACAGTGCCATCAAGTAGCACTTGCTTAGCTATAACATGCTCAGTGATACATAGTTTGGGTTCTGACAGGGCCACTCAGCACCTGACCTCATTACAGCCTTGGTTCAAACATGGACAAAAGAGCTGAACTCAAGAGGTGAGGTGAGAGTGACTGCCCTTGACATCAAGACAGCATTTGACCCAGTATGGCATCAAGGAGCCCTAGCAAAACTGAAGTCAATGGGAATCAGGGGGAAAATTCTCTGCTGGTTAGAGTCATACCTAGCGCAAAGGAAGATGGCTGTGGTTGTTGGAGGTCAATCATTTGAGCTCCAGGACATCACTGCAGGAGTTCCTCAGGGTAGTGTCCTAGGCCCAACCATCTTCAGCTGCTTTATCAATGACCTTCCTTCAATCATAAGGTCAGAAGTGGGGATGTTCGCTGATGATTGCACAATGTTCAGCACCATTCGCAACTCCTCAAATTCTGAAGCAGTCCATGTAGAAATGCAGCAAGACCTGGACAATATCCAGGCTTGGGCTGATAAGTGTCAAGTAACATTTGCGCCACACAAGTGCCAGGTAATGACCATCTCCAACAAGAGAGAATCTAACCATCTCCCCTTGACATTGCCATCGCTGAATCCCCCACTATCAACATACTCGGGGCTACCATTGATCAGAAACTGAACTGGAATACCATATAAATACCGTGGCTACAAGAGCAGGTCAGAGGCTAGGAATCCTGCGGCGAGTAACTCACCTCCTGACTCCCAAAGCCTGTCCACCATCTACAAGGCACAAGTCAGGAGTGTGATGGAATACTCTCCACTTGCCTGGATGGGTGCAGCTCCAACAACACTCAAGAAGCTCGACACCATCCAGGACAAAGCAGCCTGCTTGATTGGCACACCATCTACAAACATTCAGTCCCTCCACCACTGATGCACAGTGGCAGCAGTGTGTACCATCTACAAGATGCACTGCAGCAACGCACCAAGGCTCCTTAGACAGCACCTTCCAAACCCGCGACTTCCACCAACTAGAAGGGCAAGAGCAGCAGATGCATGGGAACATCACCACCTGCAAGTTTCCCTCCAAGTCACACACTATCCTGAGTTGGAAATATATTGCCGTTCCTTCACTGTCGCTGGGTCAAAATCCTGGAACTCCCTTCCTAATAGCACTATGGGTGTACCAACCTCACATGGACTGCAGCAGTTAAAGAAGGCAGCTCACCACCACCTTCTCAAGGGCAATTAGGGATGGGCAATAAATGCTGGCCTAGCCAGTGATGCCCACTTCCCATGAATGAATAAAAAAAATCAGCCCTAGTAAGACAAGAAGCAGGCACGAAAGCCGAATGGGAAAGCTTTATTGTTGATGTGCCTCCCCAGCAGTGGGTGATTTGCTCCACCAATGAAAATAGCTACTGTTGAACAATCTCAAAGGGCTTCCCAACCCATTAACAACTGATGCCCCAGGGCTGAAGGGACCAGCGGATTAAGAACTAACAGGTACAAATAAATGGATGGGTGACTCTATATCCAGGCTTCAGGCAAGTGACTTGAGGTGTTGCAGGAGGGTTTCCCTCTTCACAGAACCATCCCCCGTAAATCAATATTGCAGAATGCCTGGAAAGAGATCGGGGCAGGCCTGCGGCACAAAGCTGCCAGTTCTTTTCACTGGCTGTGCCAGCCCTATGGTACATGTTAACAGCAGATATACATACAGCAGATGGCACAGCTCAGTATCTAGTTGCCCTGCTGACCCAGACCCTCTGAATGCACTTCCCCACAGCCGTAGTCAGGTTGGTGTGACAACACCTACAGAAATGGTTGGTGGGTGACTTTGTAGGCACGACCAACCAGGTTCTACTTTACTAATGCAGGCTCGTATTTTCATGCAATACCATGTTGAAAGATATCATGCTGCGACTAGGCTACTTCTGAACAACCTCCAGAATAATGTTAATCAGGCCGTCACTGGCCTTACTGCCACAACCTTCCCTTCAAAGTTTGTGAGTGTCGCATGCACTGATAGTCTGTCAAAGCAAGTCTGGAGGTCTGGTCAAATTTTACAAGAGGAAAATATCTCAGATGCTGGAAATCTAAAGTAAAAACAGAAAATTCTGGAAATACTCAGGAGGTCAGGCAGCATCTGTGGAGAGAGAAATGGAAAATGGTTCTCCGTCTCCGTTGTATCTGTTCGGATGATACAACCTTCCATACCGGCGCTTCTGATATGTCTTACCTTTACCTCAACCAAGGATTCCCCCACGCCATGGTTGACATACCCCTTGACTGTGTCTGTCCCATTCCCGCACTTCTGCTCTCTACCTCTTCCCCTCAGTCCCAGAATCATGATAAGATTCCCCTTGTCCTCACCTTCCACCCTCCCAGCCTCTACATTAAACAGATCATCCACCTCCATTTCTACCACCTCCAAAGTGATGCCACGACCAAACACACCTTGCCTTCCACTTTCAGCATTCCGAAGGGACCATTCCCTTCGGAATGAAGTCAGCGTGACTAAGGGAAAGAGTAGGCAGGGAGCAGATGATGAAAGCAAAGGGACTGGTGGTCTGAGGTGTATTTGTTTTAATGCAAGAAGTGTAGTAGGTAAGGCAGATGAACTTAGGGCTTGGATTAGTACCTGGGAGTATGATGTTATTGCTATTACTGAGACTTGGTTAAGGGAAGGGCATGATTGGCAACTAAATATCCCAGGATACCGATGCTTCAGGCGGGATAGAGAGGGAGGTAAAAGGGGTGGAGGAGTTGCATTACTGGTCAAAGAGGATATCACAGCTGTGCTGAAGGAAGGCACTATGGAGGACACGAGCTGTGAGGCAATATGGGCAGAACTCAGAAATAGGAAGGGTGCGGTAACAATGTTGGGGCTGTACTACAGGCCTCCCAACAGCGAGCGTGAGATAGAGGTACAAATATGTAAACAGATTATGGAAAGCTGTAGGAGCAACAGGGTGGTGGTGATAGGAGATTTTAATTTTCCCAACATTGACTGGGATTCACTTAATGTTAGAGGTCTAGATGGAGCAGAATTTGTAAGGAGCATCCAGGAGGGTTTTCTGGAGCAGTATGTAAATAGTCCAACTCGGGAAGGGGCCATACTGGACCTGGTTTTGGGAAATGAGCCGGGCCAGGTGGTTGACGTTTCAGTAGGGGACTACTTTGGGAATAGTGATCACAATTCTGTAAGTTTTAGAATACTCATGGACAAAGACGAGAGTGGTCCTAAAGGAAGAGTGCTAAATTGGGGGAAGGCCAACTATACCAAAATTCGGCAGGAGCTGGGGAATGTAGATTGGGAGCAGCTGTTTGAAGGTAAATCCACATTTGATATGTGGGAGGCTTTTAAAGAGAGGTTGATTAGCGTGCAGGAGAGACATGTTCCTGTGAAAATGAGGGGTAGAAATGGCAAGATTAGGGAACCATGGATGACAGGTGAAATTGTGAGACTAGCTAAGAGGAAAAAGGAAGCATACATAAGGTCTAGGCGGCTGAAGAAAGACGAAGCTTTGAAAGAATACCGGGATTGTAGGCACAATCTGAAACAAGGAATTAAGAGGGCTAAAAGGGGTCATGAAATATCTTTAGCAAACAGTGTTAAGGAAAATCCCAAAGCCTTTTATTCATATATAAGGAGCAAGAGGGTAACTAGAGAAAGGATTGGCCCACTCAAGGACAAAGGAGGAAAATTATGCGTGGAGTCAGAGAAAATGGGTGAGATTCTAAACGAATACTTTGCATCGGTATTCACCGAGGAGAGGGACATGACGGATGTTGAGGTTAGGGACAGATGTTTGATTACTCTAGGTCAAGTCGGCATAAGGAGGGAGGAAGTGTTGGGTATTCTAAAAGGCATTAAGGTGGACAAGTCCCCAGGTCCGGATGGAATCTATCCCAGGTTACTGTGGGAAGCGAGAGAGGAAATAGTTGGGGCCTTAACAGATATCTTTGCAACATCCTTAAACGCGGGTGAGGTCCCGGAGGACTGGAGAATTGCTAATGTTGTCCCCTTGTTTAAGAAGGGTAGCAGGGATAATCCAGGTAATTATAGACCGGTGAGCCTGACGTCAGTGGTAGGGAAGCTGCTGGAGAAGATACTGAGGGATAGGATCTATTCCCATCTGGAAGAAAATGGGCTTATCAGTGATAGGCAACATGGTTTTGTGCAGGGAAGGTCATGTCTTACCAACTTAATAGAATTCTTTGAGGAAGTGACAAAGTTGATTGATGAGGGAAGGGCTGTAGATGTCATATACATGGACTTCAGTAAGGCGTTTGATAAGGTTCCCCATGGTAGGCTGATGGAGAAAGTGAAGGCGCATGGGGTCCAAGGTGTACTAGCTAGATGGATAAAGAACTGGCTGGGCAACAGGAGACAGAGAGTAGCAGTGGAAGGGAGTTTCTCAAAATGGAGACGTGTGACCAGTGGTGTTCCACAGGGATCCGTGCTGGGACCTCTGTTGTTTGTGATATACATAAATGATTTGGAGGAAAGTATAGGTGGTCTGATTAGCAAGTTTGCAGACGACACTAAGATTGGTGGAGTAGCAGATAGTGAAGGGGACTGTCAGAGAATACAGCAGAATATAGATAGACTGGAGAGTTGGGCAGAGAAATGGCAGATGGAGTTCAATCAGGGCAAATGCGAGGTGATGCATTTTGGAAGATCCAATTCAAGAGTGAACTATACAGTAAATGGAAAAGTCCTGGGGAAAATTGATGTACAGAGAGATTTGGGTGTTCAGGTCCATTGTTCCCTGAAGGTGGCAACGCAGGTCAATAGAGTGGTCAAGAAGGCATACGGCATGCTTTCCTTCATCGGACGGGGTATTGAGTACAAGAGTTGGCAGGTCATGTTACAGTTGTATAGGACTTTGGTTCGGCCACATTTGGAATACTGCGTGCAGTTCTGGTCGCCACATTACCAAAAGGATGTGGATGCTTTGGAGAGGGTGCAGAGGAGATTCACCAGGATGTTGCCTGGTATGGAGGGCGCTAGCTATGAAGAGAGGTTGAGTAGAATAGTATTATTTTCATTAGAAAGACGGAGGTTGAAGGGGGACCTGATTGAGGTGTACAAAATCATGAGAGGTATAGACAGAGTGGATAGCAAGAAGCTTTTTCCCAGAGTGGGGGATTCAATTACAAGGGGACATGAGTTCAAAGTGAAAGGGGAAAAGTTTAGGGGGGATATGCGTGGAAATTTCTTTACGCAGAGGGTGGTGGATGCATGGAACGCTTTGCCAGCGGAGGTGGTAGACGCGGGCACGATAGCGTCTTTTAAGATGTATCTAGACAGATACATGAATGGGCAGGAAGTAAAGAGATACAGACCCTTAGAAAATAGGCGACAGGTTTAGATAGAGGATTTGGATCGGCGTAGGCTTGGAGGGCCGAAGGGCCTGTTCCTGTGCTGTAATTTTCTTTGTTCTTTGTTCTTTATTCCCTCTGCGATGCTCTATTCCACACTTCAGTCACCTCCAACAGCCCCTTCCCTTCCTATGGCACCTTCCCATGCAAGCACAAGAGATGCAACACCTACCCTTTCATCTTCTCTCTCCTCACCATCCAAGGTCCCAAACATTCCTACCAGGTGTTGCAGTGATTTATCTGTACTTCTTTCAATTTAGCATACTGTACTCATTGCTCCCAATGCGTTCTGCTCCACACTGGGGAGACCGAATGCAGATTGGGTGACCGCTTTGCGGAACACCTCTGTTCAGTCCACAAATGTGACCCCGAGCTTCCGGTCGCCTGTCATTTTAATTCTCCACCTTGCTCTCACACTGATCTCTCTGTCCTCAACCTCCTGCAGTGTTTTAATGAAACTCAACATAAGCTCGAGGATCAGTACCTCATCTTTCAGTTAGGCATTTTACAGTCTTCTGGACTCAACAGTGAGTTCAACAATTTCAGACTGTAACCTCTGCCCCCATTTTGTTTCCTTTTTCGTTGCGGGTTTTGGCTTTACTTTCGTATTTCTCTTGTTTTTGCTTTCGATGGCAGCTGCTCATGATTCTGCCATTCACACCTCATCCAGAGATGCATATTCAGTTTCTTTACTTGTTCCATTACCACTTCCTTTGGCCTTACACCACAAACTCTTCTGTCATTTAATCTCTCCTGCCCTCCACCCTATCACGGACCTTCCCTTTTGTTCTTCTTCCACCCCTACCCCCTTTCATTTGGTTAAAACCTATTACATTTCTAACTTTTTCCAGTTCTGATGAAAGGTCATCGACCTGAAACATTAAACTTTATATTTTTCTCTCTCCACAGATACTGCCAGACCTGCTGAGTATTTCCAGCATTTTCTGTTTTTACTTCTGGCCCGCTCTTGTCTGCAGGTGATGCAGACTAGTGGGTAGGGACAGAGCTCTCTCATCGTAGCATGACGTCCCTTATGGGTAATCTTACTCTTCTTCATCCAAGCATGACAGACAGGGAAACCTTAATGTCAGTCATGGTACTGAGGCCCAGGTTACGATGAGTTAGAGAGTTAAGACCGGAGCGTGTCAGGGCCATATGTTTGCTTCCTTACCTTAGCAAAAGTGGTGAATATTACTTATTCATTGTTGCTTCAAACTTCTCTTCTTGTTTTTCACTTTCCCATATGAATTATAAGATAATTTCTTTTCATTTGATTTTTCTCTCTCCTTCCCCACAGGGTGAGCCCGGCCTACCAGGTTTGGATGGAGTTCCTGTGAGTATCTTGACGGAAAATGTTCTCTGGGGTAGCAGGATTGAAAAAAGCCGTTTCATTTAAGCCATGTTGCAGAGTCTCCTCCACACTGAAGAGACCAAACGCAGATTGGGTGGCCGCTTTGCGGAACACCTCCGCTCAGTCCAAAAGCATGACCCCGAGCTTCCGGTTGCTTATGCAATATGGGTGGAGCTCAGGAATAGGAAGGGTGCAGTCACGATGTTGGGGGTTTACTACAGGCCTCCCAACAGCCAGCAGGAGGTAGAGGAGCAGATATGTAGACAGATTTTGGAAAGATGTAAAGGTAACAGGGTTGTAGTGGTGGGTGATTTTAACTTCCCCAATATTGACTGGGACTCACTTAGTGCTAGGGGCTTGTATGGGGCAGAATTTGTGAGGAGCATCCAGGAGGGCTTCTTGAAACAATATGTAGATAGTCCAACTAGGGATGGGGCCATTCTGGACCTGGTATTGGGGAATGAGCCCGGCCAGGTAGTCGAGGTTCCAGTGGGGGAGCATTTCGGGAGCAGTGACCATAATTCCATAAGTTTTAAGGTACTTGTGGATAAGGATAAGAGTAGTCCTCGGGTGAAGGTGCTAAATTGGGGGAAGGCTAATTATAACAATATTAGGCAGGAACTGAAGAATTTAGATTGGGGGCGGCTGTTTGAGGGTAAATCAACATCTGACATGTGGGAGTCTTTCAAACGTCAGCTGATTAGAATCCAGGACCAGCATGTTCCTGTGAGGAAGAAAGACAAGTTTGGCAAGTTTCGGGAAGTTTGGATAACGCGGGATATTGTGAGCCTAGTCAAAAAGAAAAAGGAAGCATTTGTAAGGGCTGGAAGGCTAGGAACAGATGAAGCACTTGAGGAATATAAAGACAGTAGGAAGGAACTTAAGCAAGGAGTTAGGAGGGCTAAAAGGGGTCATGAAAAGTCATTGGCAAACAGGATTAAGGAAAATCCCAAGGCTTTTTATACATATATAAAGAGCAAGAGGGTAACCAGGGAAAGGGTTGGCCCACTCAAGGACAGAGATGGGAATCTCTGTGTGGAGCCAGAGGAAATGGGTGAGGTGCTAAATGAGTACTTTGCATCAGTATTCACCAAGGAGAAGGACTTGGTAGATGATGAGCCTAGGGAAGGGATTGCAGATAGTCTCAGTCATCTCATTATCAAAAAGGAGGAGGTGTTGGGTGTCTTGCAAAGCAATAAGGTAGATAAGTTCCCAGGGCCTGATGGGATATACGCTAGAATACTGAGGGAGGCAAGGGAAGAAATTGCTGGGGCCTTGACAGAAATCTTTGCATCCTCATTGGCTACAGGTGAGGTTCCAGAGGACTGGAGAATAGCCAATGTTGTTCCTTTGTTTAAGAAGGGTGGCAAGGATAATCCAGGAAATTATAGGCCGGTGAGCCTTACGTCAGTGGTAGGGAAAATATTAGAGAGGATTCTTCGGGACAGGATTTACTCCCATTTGGAAACAAACGAACTTATTAGCGAGAGACAGCATGGTTTTGTGAAGGGGAGGTCGTATCTTACTAATTTGATTGAGTTTTTTGAGTAAGTGACGAAGATGATTGATGAGGGAAGGGCGGTGGATGTTGTCTATATGGACTTTAGTAAAGCCTTTGACAAGGTCCCGCATGGCAGACTGGTGCAAAAGGTGAAGTCACACGGGATCAGAGGTGAGCTGGCAAGATGGATACAGAACTGGCTCGGTCACAGAAGACAGAGGGTAACAGTGGATGGGTGTTTTTCTGAATGGAGGGATGTGACTAGTGGTGTTCCGCAGGGATCAGTGCTGGGACCTTTGCTGTTTGTAGTATATATAAATGATTTGGAGGAAAATGTAGCTGGTCTGATTAGTAAGTTTGCGGACGGCACAAAGGTTGGTGGAGTTGCGGATAATGATGAGGATTGTCAGAGGATACAGCAGGATATAGATCGGTTGGAGACTTGGGCGGAGAAATGGCAGATGGAGTTTAATAAGGACAAATGTGAGGTAATGCATTTTGGAAGGTATAATGCAGGTGGGAGGTATACAGTAAATGGCAGAACCCTTAGGAGTATTGACAGGCAGAGAGATCTGGGCGTACAGGTCCACAGGTCACTGAAAGTGGCAACGCAGGTGGATAAGGTAGTCAAGAAGGCATTCGGCATGCTTGCCTTCATCGGTCGGGGCATAGAGTATAAAAATTGGCAAGTCATGTTGCAGTTGTACAGAACCTTAGTTAGGCCACACTTGGAATATTGCTTGCAATTCTGGTCGCCACACTACCAGAAGGACGTGGAGGCTTTGGAGAGGGTACAGAGGAGGTTTACCAGGATGTTGCCTGGTCTGGAGGGCATTAGCTATGAGGAGAGGTTGGAAAAACTCGGATTGTTTTCACTGGAACGACGGAGGTGGAGGGGCGACATGATAGAGGTTTACAAAGTTATGAGCGGCATGGACAGAGTGGATAGTCAGAAGCTTTTTCCCAGGGTGGAAGAGTCAGTTACTAGAGGACATAGGTTTAAGGTGCGAGGGGCAAAGTTTAGAGGGGATGTGCGAGGCAAGTTTTTTTACACAGAGGGTGGTGAGTGCCTGGAACTTGCTGCCAGGGGAGGTGGTAGAAGCAGATACCATAGCGACGTTTAAGAGACATCTTGACAAATATATGAATAGGGAGGGAATAGAGGGATATGGGCCCCGGAAGTGCAGAAGGTGTTAGTTTCGGCAGGCATCAAGATCGGCACAGGCTTGGAGGGCCGAATGGCCTGTTCCTGTGCTGTACTGTTCTTTGTTCTCTGTTTGCTTGCCATTTCAACACTCCCCCCTTGCTCTCATGCCAACATTTCCGTCTTTGGCCTGCTCCGGTGTTCCAGTGAACATCAATGCAAGCTCGAGGAGCAGCACCTGATCTTTTGATTCAGCATTCTGCAGCCTTGCGGACTGAACATTGAGTTCAATAACTTCAGAGCATGACTGGCCTTTTTTAATATTTTATTTTTTAATCATGTGCCTACTTTTCATGTAGTCAGAGCTGCTCATTATTCTGCTATTAACAGTCTCTCTGGACTAATGCTTTTTCTTTCACCACAAGCACTAACACACTCTTTGCCTTTGTCCCAGGACAGCTTTGTTATTTAATCTCCCTCTGCCCTATCAAACACCTTTCCCTTTGTTCTCTCCCCATCCCTCTTCCCTTCACTTGCATAAAACCTAATTCTTTTCTAACCTTTGCCTGTTCTGATGAAAGGTCACAGACCTCAAATGTTAACCTTGCTTTTCTCTCCACAGATGCTGACTGACCTGCTGAGTATTTCCAGCACTTTCTGTTATTGTTGCAGAGTCTCACCATGTTTTTATTTTGTGTGTCTATCAGTGGGAGTAGCTTTGACTATGGATGGTGTTAAACAGCAATATCAATTGAGCCTTGCCTGTTACGCAACTCTCTCAACTTTTATTTCTATTGAAGCCGTTAGAAATGAAGATCAGGAGTGATGTCCAATGGGAGGCTGAATTGATGTTGTCCATTTTACACTATTGATTAAAATCAAAGTGTGTGAGGGTGAAAACCATCATGGACTCGAAATTCTTCTGCGTGCTACTTCTAACAAATTGGTTAATATGCATTCAGGTAAAACTGCTCCATTTATTATTACGACTAATGAAATGGAATTGATGAACAGTAAATTTACTGACACACGTTAACTAATTTGAAAGAAGTAGTCTTGCCTTACACAAGATCTCCGAGGGAGAAGAGAGCATAGACGGAATATCACTGCGTTCAATTCCTGGCCACCATCATTTTCCATCAAAACTTTTCCACCTGCAGGCTTGTAACCCTTTGCTTTTTCACCATCAGAGCTCCTTACGGGACCCCTGCCCATCACAGCTCCAGACCCAGTTGGATGTGGCCACTTTCCAGACCAGTACCTGAAACGTATTCTTGAGCCTCCGAGCTGGGGAAGAGTGGGGATGGGGGAGCGGGGGGTGGGGTGCGGTGCAGTGTGGTGCGTGCATGTGCTCAGTGTGACATCCTTCCCTTTCCAGTGACCCAGCTGTGAGCAGGAGTTGTAGGGTGTGAGCCCACAGTACTTTTGATTGGAGATAATTAAAGGATTAAATTATGAGGATAGGGTGCATAAACTTGTTTTGTGTACCCTTAAGTTTCGGAAGTGGAGAGGTGATCTGATGGATGTTTTAAACTGTTAAAAAGATTTGATAAGGTGGAAGCAGATAAACTATTCTCAGGAGGGAGAGTCACGAACAAGAAGAATTAAAATTAGAGCAGGACCAAAATCAAGAAAACAAAATCCATACAAAGAGTGGTGAAAATTTTGAATTCTCTTCCTCCAGAAAAGGCTGGGACAATTGAAACTTCCAAAGTGGCGAGAGGTAGATTGTTGTTAGGTTAAGGGTATTGGGGATTTGAAGCAAATGCAGGAAAATGGATTTCAGATGCAGATCAGCCATAATATAATTGATTGGCAGAGCAGAATCGAGGGGCCTCCTCCTGTTCCTAATGTTCCCATGCAGCAAAGTTGTGGGTTATTTGAAGAAAATAGTGAATTTATTTTGATTGATTGGCTCATTCCTCACCACATGGGGGTTTTTGGACATTACAAGGTGAGTAGGTCTAATCCTTCGACAACCAATAATTAAGTGAAATGCCATTATTATTTAAATATTCAGTGAGAGGCTGAAAACCTGCTAATGCCTGGCTGTTGGCCACTGCTTATGAGTTCAGGTTTAATCTGGTACATGGGTGAACTGGCTCACTTGCCTCTTTTTCTTCTTGCAGGGTCAAATGGGTTTCTCTGGTTCCGATGGCCCCGTGGGTCCCAGAGGACAGCCAGGCTTTCCAGTATGTATTCTAAGAATCACCCTGTGTTTTATTTCACCCATCTGGAAGGTCACTGGGATGAGAGATATTTAGCGCTAACAATTGCTGTGCTTTTGTGATGAAGCAAACTACTACCTGCACAGCATGGAGGACACAGATACCAGAATCATTTGCAGTATTCTGCTGCCCTGCTAGCCTTGGTTGGATGTTAAAACTGTTATTGCTGCTGGTCTAGAGCTTCAGGTATTGCCAGCCAGGCGTATGACAGAAGTCCAACAAGTTGCCTGAATTGGGCATTAGTTTAAAAAGTTGGTGGTGCTTCCCCCTTGTGGTAAAAGCATTGGCCAGGGAATCATTGGAGGAGAACCAGCAACAGACCAAGATGGTCAAGCCTGGGTCCCTGTGTAAGTAGGAGCACTAATATTAACGTTAGTGTCACTGGGCTAGTGAGGAGCACTCGGAGACATACAGAATGACCCACATCCTATCTCTGTTTCGGAGGCATGCCAACCAAGAAGGTTCTGGGCTCACTCCCTGCACTGTGCCAAGTTAGCTGGTGCCAGCCGAGGCAGCAACAAAGGGGATTACAGTTGACATCAGCGTCTCTTGAAGAGGAACTCAGCCAGGGTTCCTGCTTCCGATCACTACGCAGTAGCCCCCTTGATAAGATCATAGATCATAAGAACTAGGAGCAGGAGTAGGCCGTCCGGCCCCTCGAGCCTGCTCCGCCATTCAATAAGATCATGCCTGATCTTTTCGTGGACTCAGATCCACTTGCCCGCGCTCTCACCGTACCCCTTAATTCCTTTATTGTTCAAAAAGATATCTACCTTAGCTTTAAAAACGTTTACTGAAGAATCGTCAACTACTTCACTGGGCAAGGAATTCCATAGATTAACAACCCTCTGGGTGAAGAAGTTCCTTCTTAATTCAGTCCTAAATCTGCTCCCTCTAATCTTGAGGCTATGCCCTCTTGTCCTAGCTTCACCTGCCAGTGGAAACATCCTCTCTACTTGTATCTTATCTATTCCCTTCATAATTTTATATGTTTCTATAAGATCCCCCCTCATTCTTCTGAATTCCAATGAATATAATCCCAATCTACTCAGTCTCTCCTCATAAGCCAACTCCCAGTTGTGACCAACCTGTAACCATGTCTCCGTAATGGCTACCAAATCATATTCATTCACGATGATTTGTGCCGTTAACTCATCAACCTTGTTACGAATGCTACGAGCATTCAGATAAAGTGCCTTTATGCTAGCTTTCTTACCCGCATGATTTCCACCATCTCTAATAATATGTCCTGAGTTATCCTTCCTTTCTGCTTCTTTCATAGTCTGCCTTGAACTTAAACCCTCCTGCACACATGTTAACCTGCTGCTTACCTTTTTATTTACCATCATACTCCCTGTCGTTTTCCCTTTCCCTTCCCCCCCGAGTCACTAGTTTAAAGTCCTAGAGACCACCCTATTTATCCGTTTTGCTAGAACACTGGTTCCAGATCGGTTCAGGTGGAGACCGTCCCATCAGTACAGATCCCCCCGGTTCCAAAACTGATGTCAATGCCCCATGAAATGGAACCCCTCTTTCCCACACCACTCCCTTAGCCACGTGTTTACTTCCCTAATATTCTTATCCCTAAGCCAATTTGCACGTGGCTCAGGCAGTAATCCGGAGATTATGACCCTCGAGGACCTGTTCCTTAATTTCGTTCCTAGTGCTTTATAATCCCCAAACAGGTCCTCCATCCTAGCCTTGCCTATGTTGTTAGTCCCAACGTGGACCATAACAACTGGATCCTCCCCCTCCCGCTCCAATATCCTTTCAAGCCGGTCAGAGATGTCCTGCACCCTGGCACCGGGCAGGCAACACACCATGCGGGACTCCTGATCTGGCTTGCAAAGGATACTATCTATCCCCCTAATTATAGAATCCCCTATAACTACCACTTGTCTTTTTGCTCCCCCCTCTTGAATGGCTTTCTGCACCATGGTGCCATGGTCAGTTGGCTCATCCTCCCCGCAGCCCTTTTCCTCATCCACACAGGGAGCAAGTATCTCGTACCTGTTGGATAAGGTCAAAGGCTGAGGCTCCTCCACTCCTGAACTCCGGATCCCCCTACCTGCCTCACTTGCAATCACACCCTGTTGTCCCTGATCACTAACTGAATTTGAATTACTTAATCTACCAGGTGTGACTGCCTCCTGAAACAAAACGTCCAGGTAACTCTCCCCCTCCCGGATGTGCCGCAGTGTTTGAAGCTCAGATTCCAGATCATCAACTCTGAGCCGGAGTTCTTCCAGCAACCAACACTTGCTGCAGATGTGGTCCCTGCCGTTCACAATGGGGTCAGCCAGCTCCCACATCATACAGCTACACCATGTGGACAGCGTGAAGCTTAGAAGTGATGTTCCCGCAGTTGAACAGTGTGCTGACACTCACCCTCGAGACTGGTGCATGAGTAGCGACAACTCGGACGAGTTGTTGATGGTAGTTGGATGGAACTAGATCCAAGCTAATAATAGTCTTTACTCAAAAAACCTGGCATTAAAATTAAACATTCAAGGTTTCTCAACGGGTGTTATTCGTAGCTGGTTGTTTTCTGTCTATTGTTTTCCTAAGAAAAACACTAATCCTTTGATCTCATTCTTCAGGGTTCCCCTGGTCCCCCAGGCCCTCAAGGATTAAAAGTAAGTGATGGTTCATGTTGATCACTAGTGATCGTTACAGTTTAGAGTTAACAGGAAATATAACCGATACAGCACTGTACTTAAACCCACTGCAATCCTCTGACACCTTGGCACAGCCATTTCTTGGGCAGTTAGACTTTGCCCTCCTCGGCTCCCTGCGCCTGGCGGGAATAACTTGTTCCCTTCTGCAGGCTGCCACGCCTTAGCTCACTAGGCATATTGCCCTGCAGTGTTATGCCAAGCCTCTGATGGGCTAACAAAGTGGGAAATCCCAACGTAGGGAGTTCCTGTACCTGGTTTCCACCACCCCCCCAACCCTCGCTCTGTGTGATTGACCTTGTCAAGCATGAGCAAAGGGACCACCCCTCACAAGGCCAAGAGGAGGTTCTAAAGAAAGGTCAGGTCCCACTACATCTGGGCCCTGGCCTTTCCATGCATCGCTCTCCTGGCGTTCCAGTGAAAGTATGGTGGTGCAGCCTGTTAAGTGACACCGGGCACTGGCCAGAAGCAACTATTTTACATTACATTACTGATGATGCTGCTAAACTTGTAACAGGAATGTCCATCCTTCCCTTCAAGCACATATTAGACTAGCCACCTGCTCCCTCACAGTATCACTCTGTTAAGTTTACTTGGACATAAGACAGATCTAAAGTGACTATTATTCTGCAGTTACTGGTCCTGACCCTGGTAGGTGCTTTAACAAAGAACAAAGAAAATTACAGCACAGGAACAGGCCCTTCGGCCCTCCAAGCCTGCGCCGATCCAGATCCTCTATCTAAACCTGTCGCTTATTTTCGAAAGAACAAAGAAAATTACAGCACAGGAACAGGCCACTTTAGAGCGGCGTGAAGCAGCATTGAGCTATACTGCACACTCTGCAGGTTATGTCCACAGTGAGCTCTCTGTATATGTGTTTACCTTACCTGTGCAACATTCTGTTGTGCTGTTGGCCTTTGCTAACATTTAAAATGTAAAGGTGGTGCATTGAGCTAATTGGGACCACTTTAAACACTTAATTTGACTGCTTTTAAAAAAAAAGGTGCTTTGTGGTCATTTTGATAGCAGATGCATTTTAGTGCAGAGAAATGTGAAGTTATTCCTTTTGGAAGGAAGAACGAGGAGAAGCAATATAAACGAACTGGTACAATTTTAAAAGGGGGGCACAGGAACAGAGAGATCTGGAGGTGCAGCTACACAAATCTTTGAATCTGGCAGAACAAGTTAAGGAGGTTGTTAAAAAAGCATTTGTGGTCCTTGGCTTTAATAATAGGGGCATAGAGCACAAAAGCAAGGAGGTTTTGCTAAACCTTTATAAATCACTGATTAGCTGAAGTATTGTGTCCAATTCTCTTGTTCAAATTTACAGAGTGTTTTGATAGAGTAGGGAGAAGCTGTTTCTGCTGGCAGGGGGTGTCGATAACCAGAGGACACAGATTTAATCTAATTGGCAAAAAAACCAGAGGGGAGATGAGGACACAATCTTTTGGCACTGAGTTGTTATGATCTGGAATGCACTGCCTGAAAGGATGGTAGATGCAGATTCAATAATAACTTTCAAAAAGGCATTAGACAAATACTTGCAGGGGAAAACTTTGCAGAGCTATGGGGAAAGAGCAGGGGCGTGAAACTATAACTGTTTCAAAGAGTCAGCACAAGCACGATGGGCCGAATGGCAGTATTATGTTGCACTTTTCTATCAAAATTGGATAGAAGTCCTTGACAATAAGGTATTGAGTAATGTAGCTCCAGAGAGTGAGCTATAGGTTGGTGACTAGCTGAAGCACAAAGAGTGAACGCACAGATGATGACACAAAGGCCAACTTTATACGTTGTTAAGGCAACACTTTTTTAAAAACGATTCTTCTAAGTTTTTTAAAAAATAAATAAATTGTGTTTCAGGGTAACATGGGATTGGGATTCCAAGGACAGAAAGGAGGAAAGGTAAGTGTGAGACTGGGGTGAAAGCTTTTGCCAAATTATTTGTAATTTGCTTGTTAGATTTAGGACTTTATATTATGACTATACTAAAAAAATTGCATTTATAATGTTTAAATATAAAACATCTGCATTTTCAGTACTTACTTTCCTGCTGTGAGGCTTTTAATTCCAGTTTGTCGTCACACACTTTTTTTTACAGGTGAAACTCTTTTAAGTGAAGAACATCTGAGAAAAGGGAAAAGATAGTTAGGGCCAAGAAGCCCATCCTTTTTCAGAGATCAACCCAATTTACCACCTTCTCACCCTAACCCCTTCTCGATCAGAAACACAGTCAATTGTCTCGTGAAGCCATTGACACCATCCACTTCAATGTCCTTCCCCGGAAACTTATTCCACATCGCTATTAACCTCCTGGATGAAGAGGTTCCTCCTATCTCCCCTTCTTACTTGGATCTTCTTGATTTTTAACTCGAGACTGCACTTATTCCTAGATAATGGGGCGAACCCTAAACTAATTTCTTTCAGATCTTTAATTCAGTTGCAGTACTACAAATCTCCAGTCAGTGGCACTGCAAAGCTATCAGCTAATTAGCTCAGCAGTGCCACCAATAGGACCCAAATGTTACTGCTACCTTGACCAACAGACTGAATTAAAACTACAGCATTTAAAGACCTCTTAATAAAACCAGTGCAGTTTAATTTTGGCTTTTCTATGGCTACTTAAATTGAAGGTATCATTATAGTGCTTACCCTGAGCATTTTTAAGCAAGGTGATGGATTTTTTTTAAAATAGGGATATTCGTTGTGATTTATTCAGCCACTTAGTCACAGTGGCACCCCCTCTGCTGTGAAATTTTATATAAAAGTGCAATAATTGGCTGCTGCAAAATGTTAAGGAACAAGGAGGGTGTGTGAAGGCACGGTTGTGGGGGTGGGTGGGGGGGCACGGTTCAACCAAGAAGTGTCAGGAAGCAAGGCAAAGATCAAATCAAAATGTCAAGGTGCAAAGGTCAACTAGAAAGGAAAAAAGTACTGAAAGTGCAGATATCAGATATTGAACAACAGCGACTGCATCCTTGTTGCCTGTGCTGTTTGGATGAAGTTTTAATAAGGAGCTAACTACAGCAGCAGGGTCCCTGACTAGCATAACCGACGTCTCGCTCACTTCATTCTCATTTGCTTTTTAAACAGATAGTGTGAGAGACCCGTTGAGCTGTGCTGACTGCGTAATCATATCGCCACCCGGCTGCCGCTGTGATTAAAATTGCTGTTTTTACTGATGCGATTCTCATTTTAATGAATGGGCTTGGCAGCTCTTGGCATTTAATGTGTCTCTCAGAATGAGGAGGATGAAAGGAAGCAAAGGTAAAAGGTGAAAGGCAATATAAAAGTGGGGAGACGATAGTGTAATGGTAATTGGCCTAGAAAGCTGAGACTAATACATTGGGGGCATGGGCTCAAATCCCACCATGGCAGCTGGTAGAATTTAAATTCAATTAATTAATAAAAATCAGTAATGGTACTATGAATTGATTGTCATAAAAACCTATCTGGTTCACTAATGTCCTTTAGGGAAGGAAATCTGCCATCCTTAGCTGGTCTGGCCTACATGTGATTCCAGACCTACAGCAATGTGGTTGACTCTTAACTGCCCTCTGAAATGGCCTAGCAAGTCACTCAGTTCAAGGGCAATTAGAGGTAGGCAACAAATGCTAGTGTTGCCAGTGATGCCTATGTCCCCTGAAAAGATAGTAAAAGAAGAAAGGTTGTGAGGCATTTTGAAGTGTCTCCACTGCCTCACCAAGTTGTCACTGTGAATGCAGTGTTGGGAACATAGTATCTACTACCTGAACCTGCATGAATATTCCTCAGAGGAGTGATGCTCTCTTTTGTATTCACATTATTTTTGGCCAGGACTCCCCCCACTCTCCCAACACTCTTAATTTAGGGCATTTTGAGGGTGGTAGTGGGAAATATAATTTCAATTTCTCTAGGCTTTTGGGTTCCTCCCCTTCTGGAGGGCGCCAAGCAAGAGAGGAGATGAAAATTAACAGGCAGGTCAGCCCTTTGCTTCTGTTGAATGTTAGCAAGAGTTGACATGCCTTGGCTTTGGCAGGACTCAGATTGGCCAGTGAGGTTGGTATGGCCCAGGAAGGTCAGAGTGATTGGGAAGATGAGTTTAAGAAATATTTCAATGGCCTGGTGGCTAAAAGGAGCCACACAGAAAAACCTCTGAGTCAGCTGATCACCTCAGGGCTGCTAGTCTAAGAGCTACAATTGGAGCTCTACAATGCTCTTAAATAAGGTGGGAGAAAAAAATCTCCAGTGATACTTACAGGAGAGTGTGCAAGTGTAGATGTAACATAAGGACAGAGCTGGGTGTGTCCCATGTGTGAATAGTTTCTTAAAACTATTTTGCACAATAAGTTGAGATACAGGCTAAAGCCGATAGGCCAGTTAGAATCAGTGCTTTGGAAGACTGGGAGAGGAAAGAATAACACTGAGAGAAATGGAATTTCGGTAACATCATATTGGTAATTATTGAACCAAACATCTGCAGCCAATAGCTGCCAAGTTCCTTTTTGACTGATGCCTTTAGCATGTATTGTGCTTCCATTGACATCACACGCTCCATGGCCCAATGTGTTGCTATTTTCGACATGATAGATACCATGTGCTGAATCACCCATTTCCCATCCTCCAGCTTGCCTTCTCTGCCTCTGCATGTTCAGCTCACTGTAAACGCTATACCATTCTCCTGCTGCGATCTCAAGGGCTGTGTGTATCTACTCTCAATTGCAGGGGTTGGCCTCTTGTGACAGAATCCAGATTTCCACACTTGCAACCTTTTTCAATTCTCTTTTTATGGTTTAATTAAAACACAAGCAATTTTCAATCTTTGCACCCCCCCCCCCCCCTCCTATTTCCATTCTCACTGTGTTCAAATCCAGAATTGTTGCACTGTCTCCTATTCTTTAGCTCGTTCTTTTCCAGGATGGTTACCTCTTGCAGCCCAGTTTTCCTTTGCTTCTACAGTCAACAGGCTTTTAAATCTAAGCCTTGGCATCACCTAACTACCACAATTTGATTTATTTTTTCAACTTCTCTTCCTTTTGACCTTTTGTGGCATCTTGCACTATGACCTTTGGCTTTTCCCCATTTTTCCCAATGCAAATTGTTGCCTGTTTTAATGGCAGCCTCATTCCTCTTGTCACTGATGCCCTTAACCTTGCCACGGTCCAGCTGGAAACTGCACAGAGAACAAGGCCAATCCCTGTACCAGCACAATTAACCTTATTATTAATCACAAATTTTTCAAATGTTATTTATGGAAACATTTGTTAAATGTATAAGGGGGAAAAATCCATAACCTTTCCACCGCTTTTTCATGGAGGTTTCTTTTTCTTTGTCTACCTTTCTCACTTGTGTTTTTTCCCCTCTTGGGTATCTTCACTCTCCCCTCATGCTGTGCAGCATTTCCTGCCCATGAGAATGACCAGGTGACCCACATTCAGTCACTGTGGGTAATGTTCTGGAACCAGCTATGACGAGGAATGGTTGAGGTCAATCCAGGGTGCCTTTTTCCCCGTATCTTTAGGGAACTGAGTGACCTCTGGTTAACACTACAGCCCTCCTGAAGATCCCATGAAGGCAGCAAATTCACTGTGTCAGAAATCTCTGGGGCAAACTGTGCATCGTACCACTCTGTAAGGGTGTGACAGTCTGGCACTCTGTTGGACTATCGTTGAGGTTTTTACTTGGCACTTCTCTTTCCAAACTCTCTGGCTTACTACTTTTTTGAAAAAAACTTTTCCTCTGGTGGTGGGAAGGTGAACCTGGTTAACTTTGGGAATTGTTACTTTGGTCTGTAATATACTGAAACTGTTTCTGACGCTAACCATAACTAACCTTTTCCCCCCTCATCCCTCCACCCTCCCTGACCTCAGGGTGATGTAGGCCTTCCTGGCCCTCCCGGGCGCCCAGGAACTATCCCACAGGGCTCAGGGCCTGGGCTAATCATAGGAGAGAAGGTAACACTTGGGAGCGAGCTGTGAACTGAGTTGATGGTAATCCTGGAAGTAAAGGGGCTTGTTGGGTACTATTCCTCTCCTAACTAAGGAGATGCTGTCACATGTTCCCTCATTCTTAAGAAACTGGCTTTGTATCTTACATGTTGGTCTATAGTTAATGAGTAGATCGGTTCACTAGCTGGCCTGATACCATAAAGTGCTGGGAGTGCTTACAATCCAGTCAGATGACTCGGGATTTGAGTTCGAGAGCTGAGTCTGTTACTCAAGTCCCCCCGACGCAGTGGAACAACTTCAATTTTGCACTTGATTCAAATGGATCAGATTACAACAGACAAGAAAACTGCAAGTGTGTTAACTGGAGAGGGACTCTGATCCTGCAGAGATAAATTGGAGCCTCCCTATTGAAGGAAGAAACAGGTCATTGCTGGGTTAGCACTCCTTTTGGAGTAAACCAAGGCCAGTTAAGAGTTGACAGACATTGGATAGAACCCATACTAACACAATGTGACAATGCTGCCCCGCAGATCGGTGCCTCATTTCCAACCAGGGTTGCCATAGTCTCAGGTAATACTGTTTTGTTTGATTAAAAAAAAAATTTAAGCTTCCTTCCTGATTGCTGCACCTCAGGGAGATGTGGGCCTGCCAGGTCCTCCAGGCCCACCACCTGCCACCGGGACACTTGAGTTTGCTAGACCAGCTGGATTTCCAAAAGGGGACAGAGGTGAAAAGGTTTGTGGAAAAAAAAATTGAGGGGAGGGGGTGCGTGGCTGGGGAGGGTGAATGACATGTCACTGTAAATTTAGACCCTCCTTCCAGAGGCAAGATGGGCGAACTCGTGGTCTAGACAATGTTGGCAGTCTTCACTATATTAGGGCGTGGAAGTAAATGTTGTGCTCATCAAGATTTCTGCCAGACAATAGAAGCCTTTTTCTTTTTGCCCCAATGGCTCCATTAGGTAATTTAAAAGTTAGATACAGCAGAGGTTAGATGTAGGGTATAAGCTCCCTGTACTCAGCCTTGCCCTTAGCCTCTAAGTGGCATTCCTCAATGCCCATTTCCTGCTCTAGCCCAATCTAGTGATCTCTGAGTGAGACTACCAGTTGGTGGTGCATTACGGGCAGGATTTTGCTATGGACATTCGCACTGGGTAAGATTTACTCTAACCACGCCATCCAAAGGTATGTTATTCCTCTACAGTGAGGAAGCATTCATTGAAGTAATTCAGAATTAGAACTTCATAATAACAATTCATGTTATCACAGGCCTTAGAACGAACTGCATTTGGACCCCAGAGCATTGAGCAAAGAGCAAGTTAAAATGATCATATATATATATAAAGCAGTTCATAACATATGTGTAGTCCACCTTCCCTTCATCTGTAGCCCTAGCAGAGTTGCTACTTCAGATATTTCTGTGTTTCCCATTCAGAACTTGCCTGTCTGGATTATTGCCTGAGCTGTGATTCGGTGGCATTCCCGCTCCTTCCTGACCAGTGACAGGAAACAATGAATTGCGTTTTGAAACAAGAATATCCTGACATCCACCATAGCACAAAAGGGCCATATTAATATATCGTTTTAATAAAACTGTCAGGCCAGTAACTTTATTTTCCTTTTCCCGTGAAAAATTGCCAGGATTCCTCTCGGCAGCTAACCGTGGTGGAGAGTTACAGACACTACATCTCACAGCATAGCTGGATTTAAGGGGAAGCTGAAGAGGTACTTGAGGGAGAAAGGAATAGAGGGATTTGCTGATAGGGTTAGTTGAAGTTGGTGGGAGGAGACTGGTGTGGAGCATAAACACCAGTATGGACCTGTTGGCCTGAATGGCCTATCTCTGTGCTGGAGGATTCTATGTAATTCCATGTAGCACCCCCGAGGGTGGTCCTTGAGCAAGACAGTCTGGCTTTTGAAAAAGTTTCGTAAGTAACGCTGCCATAAAAGAATAGTTGAGTTGGAGCGCCTGGTGGAATTGGAAAGCAAAGTCAATATTTTGCGCGGAAGGGACTGATGCAGTTTGGTGTCCTTCCTAAGTGTGGAGCTACTGGAAGATGGCCCTCAGACTTCTTACGATATTTGAGCAGACACCTTGAATGTGAGTACATAGACTTCTACTAAAGAGATGGATCTAGAGGGATGTGATGGTATGACAATGAGACTACAGAATGATTAACTGCCACTAGTACTGCTAATGCTGTTACATGACTGGATGATTTTTGATCGAAAAACTGTCAACTTGAGGGTAACTCAAGAATAGATAAATACTGTGGCCAGATATCAGGCAGTGATTCATTGCAAATGCAGTCAATGCAATGGAAAGTGGGAGCACACAGTGTACAGGATGGCGAGTTTCAGCCATGGGCAGATTTCAAATTCTGTCCATTAGATGATGCTTTGACTTCAAATTGACTTCAAATTCAAATCCAGTCTCATTCCTGGTAGGACAGAAGATTAAGTGGGATATGATGAAGCTATTTACATTAGTAAGGCTAAGGAATGTATAAAATTAGTTAGTGTTACTGGTATGAGAGAGCAGAACAAGGTGATATAATAATAAGCTAAAAAAGGGTTGATAAGGCGTGAAATAAAACATTACTTCACTGCGAGGGTGGTTGATTTTTGGTATAGCTTATCTGAGAGGAGGTAAGGGCAGGTAACTTGAATCTCTTCGAGATCAAGTATTGCAAGTATTTTAAAAAGAAATGCTTTGTCAATTACAATTGCCAGGATAGCATGAAGTTAAACTAGATGGACCTCTCTGCTACTGATGTCCCTGGAGGTTCTCCCAATCTCTTGCCATGGCTTTGATGGAAGATAAGTGGAAACTCCTGGAGAAATGGAATAACTGGTTATGCACATTGTTTTTTAGGGGCCAAAGCTCCAGTGGGAGATTGGAAGAATCCCCTCCCTGGGAAATTCTACCACATGGTCTCCTCCGGCCTTGAGAATTTTCATGTTGCTGATCCCCAATGAGCTCAATCTAGGACAGTCTGGATAATGTAGATTGAGAGATTTGTTTATATGTCCAATCTTGAATAGTGTGGTTTGGTGCATTATGTTTGTGTCCAATGCCAGGCTGTGTCGTGTAGGTGTGGTAAGATTGGTGCAATGTCACACTTCCGGCACAGTACTGAAGAGATGAAGTTTCCTCCCCAATAATGTAATGATGGGGGTTCAGGGAATGTGCCTGATCTCTAGCAGTGTAACAGACAGGGAGGGTTGGAGCTGATCTCTGTTGGGTTATTAAGGCACGTGCAGCCATTAACTGTAGGTGATAGGAAAGGGTGAGGTGGCTATCTAGTCAGATGGGGGAGTGGATCTGATCTCCGGTGGTGTAATGGGGGGCGGGAGAGAGAGAGAGAGAGGGGTGGGTCTGATTTCTTGGAGTGTGATAGGGAGAGGTCCAGCTTTAATCTCTGGTCATGGAATGGTTTGAGGGAGTGAATATGATCTCTGGTGGCGAAGTGCGGGAGGGGATGGGTCTGATCTATGATGGTGACATGAAGGAAGGAGACAGGTTCGATCTCCGGCAGTGTAATATGGGGAGGTGGGGAGGAGATGGGCGGATCTGTTCCCAGCTGACAGCTGAGTTCCTGCCCACAGCTCAGGGCATTCTGACTCAGCTGGAGGCCGAAGCTCAAATATTTCCTGGGTAAGTTTAAACAATAAATTTACTGTCGGTCCTCTTTTGCCTGCTGCTGTGCCCTCTGGACCCTAAAATCAGCTTTAGCCCAGTGACTGCTTCAAAGGGCACATCTGCATCTGTATGTCTCCTGGCCACAATGTGTATGCATGTCTTATATATTCAGTCAGTGTAGAATGAGACACCACATAATATATTAGCTTTGATGAAAAGGATATCTGAAACTATCCAGAATCTATACTGGGACAAGAAACAAGCATATGAATCAGGACTTGATCATGGAATGGATAAGGGTTAAATATGGGGTGTGAGATGAGGTTCATTTCCCATGCCTGTGCAATATTTATTTGGTAATCATTATGTGTGAGCTGCTGAGAGATACTGTCGATATTGTTTAGCTGAATGACAGGCTGATGACCAATGTGCAGTGTCACTGATAATTGGAGAGGTAATAGAATGGTTACAAAGGATGGTGCAATCAATAAGCTTTAGCTGAGATCAGTAAGTTATTCTGGCCATTCCCCCAATCACATCATTGCACCCGCCAATTTACAAAAAGAGTTGATCCAGTATTGTCTCAAGGATTTGATTGAAGCACAGCAGCAATGGTAAACTTGGGAATTTTATACATTGTTCAGTTCAACTGTGACAAACACATAACAATGCAGTTATAGATGTCTTTCCAAACTGGGGAGAGCATTTTAGGCCAATAATTTTGATGGCTACAGGTCTGTTATTGGTGGTAGTGGTGGAAACAATTTGAGGTGGCAAATTTAGTGTATTACACAAGAAGGGTATCACACAACATTAACTCTCATTGCACAAAGTATGTTTTTTTCTTAGTAACATTTTGGTTCCAATGTATTAAGACAGCTTATTGACAATACTGAATCTTATATCTTTTTAAAAAGAAGCTGTGATCGTATGATTTCCTGATTGTGGGGGGAAACAAAAGTCTTTGAGGAGGTTTTACTGTTCTGAGCGAGCCTGTGTTATTTTAGATGTTCACTAACAAATCAGTGCTGTGATGCTGTTCCTTCTTTATTTTCCTCCCTCACAGGGTGATAAAGGATTACCTGGCCCTCCTGGAAGGCCTGGATTACGTGGCCCACCGGTAAAGTTTCATTTTCTTGCATGCGTGGGGTATGCAGGGTTTAGGAGTTGTCATTACATGTTACAATTGTACATTATGCTCAAAGAGGGAGGGGGAGATGAGTGATGCAAACCTTGTGAATGGTCTTTGACTGCTTCCCCTTCCGTGGTTTTCTCCCATCCTTTTTGAGTGCTGGCTCACTCTTGTGGGTGTTGGTAGCTTTCATGTACCTCATCCTGGATCAGTCCGCTGACTGCTGATGATAGCCTTGAAATTAGTCTCAATGGAGAAAAGAAGGAGAATTCAACTCGGTTCCTGCTCCCAATTGCGACCCGATATTACCTGCTGGGCGAGTGTGCGCTTCAGATGAGAACCTGGCTGTGTGGCCTGAATTTCCGCAAAGAAACTCCCCCATTTACTGAAGTAATTTCAGCCGAAGATCGGCGTAAATGGCCATCACCGCTGCTTCACTTCCCTCTGATTCCTTGCCCAAGTTACAGTAGGGGACCAGGAGAACCACTCTTGGGCTCTCAAGAGGCCACATGGGTGAGGTAGCAGCGTGCAATGAGGCTTGATGCTTTTATGGGAAGAGAGGAGAAAATGTAGAAGAGTAAAAAAGATTTCTCCATTGTTGAACAAGAGGCAGATGGATGCAACATGCACTAAATTTGTGATATGTCCCACCAGAAGTCCAAATGACCCCTATTGTGGATCTCAGATGAGACTAGGACTGCAACACTGTATGGTGTTTTGATGCTTTGAGCATGTCTTAGATTTAATGGGTGGGATATTCTATTGACACCTCACATGTCATAAAAGGAGATATTTGCACCATGACTGGTATCTGTCAGTTGTCCCTGTGCTTTATATTATAGGATCTCTGGTTAGAGGCAGTCAGGAGCAGACATGTCCTATAGAACACCCTCAATGGCTCAGCGGACTGAAAAAAATGCCTGTTGTGGTTTGAAGCCACATATAGCCAAAGGGCCACAGTTCCCTGGCCTATGGGCAGGGTTAGCTGATTTCAACTGGTGTACGTGAGGGAGCACTGAAACCAGTCTATGCTCTGTAGGCAGGGTAGAGAATGGATCAGGCAGAAAGGAAAGGATCAGCCAGGGTTGCTGCTCCTGATCATGCGCGGGGATGCGATCTGTGATGCCTTATGGAGGTATAGCCTGCTGGCACTCAAGGACCAATCTTTCCAGCTGGTGCTGCCAGTGGGGAGCCTCATTTGCCAGGCGCGCATGTCGGGTGGACTGCCAAAAAATTTCAATCCATTCAATGCCTGCAGTTTCCTGATATCCCTAGTCAGTGGGCAAAGCGCCCCTCCAGCAGTGCAAACTTGGAACATCAGGCCATCAACTTGAGGAATGACCATTTGGGAGAGACATTAGATGCCATGGAACCATACCCAGACATCAGTCAGTGCCTTCAGGGGAGTAGAGTGCAGTGGCTAAATAGTTTTCGTACTGAGATGCCATTTCAAAGGTTATGAGTTCCATTCTCACCATAGCAAGTTGCAAAGCTTTAATAAATGTGGTAATTAGTGACTGGCAACAAGGAAGTTGACCATGGCAGAACCCAACTCTTTTACTAACGTCCTTCAAGGAAGGGAATCTGCCTGGTTTTGACTGCCATGTGACTTCATCCACACTGGATGATTGACTTTTAATCCCCTAAAGCCAGCTAGGGATGTACAATAAATGCTGCTTTGCAGGTGACATCCACATCGTGAGAACAAATTTTAAAAACCCTACTCCTAATGTGATTCCATTACTTTAGATCCTGTGATATTGTGAATAATATCAATGGACTGAAGGAAGCATTCAAGAATTAATGGAGCAGAACTTCACAATGCAACATGGAGGGGTAGATGTTCTATGTCAAATATCTACTCCCAGGTAGTCTCCAAACAGTAGTTCACATGTTAACGAGAGGTGACTGAAGGAAAACAAAAGTGTAGAGATATCCTCCTTAACAACATTGAGAAGTTATGGGCTGATTTGTTGAAATATGTTTTCTTTAAGCATTGGGGTTCTGTGCTTTTGGAACCTCAGGGAGACAAAATTTGGATTTTGAATCCCAAAGCATAAGTAATGTCTGGTAAGGAAACTTTGAACCTAATATATGGCATGGATATAACTGGAAACAAATGAGGTTTCAAAATAGCAAATCTTTGTTTCACAGGCCAGTACTTCACCCAAGTGGCCGTTCTTTTGGGAGGATAAACAATGAGTGCCAGTGGGCCATTTAGCCCTAGATGGACACCACAATAGTGTCCAACCCTGCCTTTCCCCAATGTCCAGCCTTGTGCATTTTCCACGAGGAGTAACTGGATAGAACTCAGGATCTTTGACTGAGGCTAGGGATACTGAGGCGAGCCTGGTTGAAACACAGGCCTTCCTGTATGTGGGCCTCGATATCACACAACATTCACTCACTGGGTTCTTGCAGTTGTGTTATTTTAACTGCCTGATTTTAATTTAACTTTTTCCCTCACACTGTCAAATTCAGCAACTGCACTAAGCTAAGATTTTATCAATGTTTCTTAGTTTTAAAAAATTAAAACTGAAAGAAATAGGAAAAAAAGTTATTAAAATTAATTTGTACACTTGGCCAGTAGCTTGATGAGTAAATATTCTTCCCCCTGCACCTCCAGTGTGATCCAGACCTTAGGCTTCAGGTTCAAGGTGAGGCCTGTGACATTTTATCAGACTTCAACTAGGGCAGCAGTCGGGTGCTATAATTGAGCTCAATGGGTGGACTAAGAAAGAGGAAATCAACCAGGGTTCCACAGTCAGTGGGTCTTGCTGGGCAGTGTTTGTGCGTGAAAGTTGGGGTAAGATCCGGATTGAGTTTGGTGCGATGTCCTCAGTAGAGCCGCATCCTAGAAAGCACCTGAGTCTACAGGAGATGAGGGGAGAAGGTTGAAAAGCAAAATATCATGGATGCTGGAAATATAAAATAACAACAAAAAATGTTGGAAATACTCAGCAGGTCAGGCAGCATCTGTGGAGAGAGAAACAGAGTTAATGTTTCGGGTCGTTGACCTTCCATTAGAACTGGAAAATGTTGAAACATGTAACAGGTTTTAAGCAAGTACAGAGCCAGGGAAAGGAGGAAGAGGGGGAAGAACAAAAGAGAAGGCCTGTGATTGGGTGGAAGGCAGGAGAAATTAAATGAAAAATGGAGAAGGGAGAAGTTTGAAAGTAGTTTGAAAGCTGTGTTTGCTGGTTTGGTCTTTGGTCTCTGCCATTCTTGACTGTAGGTTAATATGATGAGTTGCTCATCAAAATGAATTCTAGCCCTATGTTACTATTGCCTTCCTTCTTTTCCAGGGTTATTCAGATGTAAGCAGATCAAAAGGAGAGAAAGGAATCCCAGGTCTCCCAGGCCCGAGGGTAAGGAACTGCATTTTAATTAGTTTATCGCTGTCCATTCTCCTTCTGCTAAATTTAAGCGGAAGGGGCAAAGGATTTCTCCCTGGGGATGAAATAAAATTTCAACAAAGCACCAGTTTACCTTGTCATCTATTAAAGAACCCTACTCAACATTGAATAAACCAACAATTAGGGGAACAACATTGAAACTGGTGGTCCAATATTTTGAATGAGTGCTTTTAGTGCAGAGTCCTACCCACCAAGACTACATATCCAGAAATGACAGGCACATTCTCCACAAGTTTCCGTCATGGAGAGCATGTTTGTAATTCTCCAACATGCCCTCCCAGCAGCTGAAGCTCTGAGAACATGTTTATAGAAAATAGACCCTTCTGTGCTGAATCCCTTTGAAAGTCTACACAAATGATTTTCAACATTGCCTAGAAAGAACTGTCCTAGGAAAATTCCCTTTGACAGCTGCATATTCGCCTTTGGGACACCTCGCCAAAACAAAGGACTTCCGTACCTACCTTTCAGTATAAGTTTTTTTTTTATTCCTTCGATTTCTTTGTAACCTTTTTTTTTCCTGTTAACCGGTTTTGTATGTATGTGTGTGTGCCTGAGGACTAGGATAAAATAAGGGGCTTTAATATTTCAATTCGTACATATGTTTACTTCATTATTGGTTAAGTCTTGGTTTATAATAAACAGATAGCTTTGTTGTTTATTGAAGAAACCTAGTTGGTGTACTTTATTCTGGGGAAAAATAGAGTATCTGATTGATTGTTTCAGTAAGTGGGAAAATTTAAATATATGTTGTGAACTGTGAAGAAGTGGGACTGAATTAACAGTGCACTCCTCCCACCTTGGTCGTAACATAACACAGATACAAGCAGTGACCCAATGCAGATACGAGCACTGAGCCACCAGTTACATGCAGTAACTCGAGACATATACACAATGTCATCCAACTGGATAAACGGGCTGTTATCCAAGATGGATATGAACATGAACTCCACACAGACATGGGTGGCAAATGAACACAGAGAGGAGCATTCACCCAACACACAGATAAATGGCTCAGTTTCAACTTTATACATTTGGGTGGGTTTTGAATGGGTTAAAATTGATCCGAAAGAGTCACGTAACCGAGATGGAATAACACGTTTCTCCTTGATCAAATGTCGGACACCTTCAGGTTCATATGCCCCAAACGCACCTCTGACTGAGTTTACGTAAGGGCATAAGCTCTCACAGAGGAACTTTGGAAGGTTTTCCAGAAAGTGCATAAACATACTGACCCACAGCAGAAAAACTGCTGACGTGTATAATAACTCTCCGATCCTCTGTACAGTTATACAAGAATTAAGATTCAGTTTGGAAGACCATGAAAGAATTATGCATGGAAGAATTGGCTTCATTTACGTAACGGTTGTTGTGCCTTTCCAGTGCTGCACTCCAATACCCAAACAAGTTTCCAACACGAAAGATTTCTCACATTGTTACAATTTAACTGAGATAATAGAATTCCATAGAAACAAGCTGTTTGACTCAAACAGTCCATGTTTGTCTTCATCCTTCACTTGAGCAGTATGCCTCATCCCATGTGGCCACCATGATTAAATCACAGTGTCAGATGTGGCTCAGTGGCAGCACTGTTGCTTCTGACTCAGAAAATTTGGGTTTAAGTCCCACTCCAGAGACTTGAGCACATAATCTAGGCTGATAGTTCAGTGCAGTACTGAGGGAGTGCTGCACTGTTTGTAGTGCCATTTTTTGGATGGAATGTTAAACCGAGGCCCTGTCTGCTCTCTCAGGTGGACATAAAAGACCCCATGGCAATTTAGGAGAAGAGCAGAGGAGTTCTCCTCCAATGTCCTGACCAAATGTTGAACCCTGAACCAATTTTTAAAAAATTAACTTGTCATTATCACATCGCTGTTTGTGGGAGCTTGCCAAATTGCTACCATATTTCCTACATTACAACAGTGACTAATATTAATATTCAGATTACTTTACCACGTTTCAGGATTCTTTTTATATTCTTTCACGGGATGTGAGCGTCGCTGGCAAGGCCAGCATTTATTGCCCATCCCTAATTGCCCTTGAGAAGGTGGTGGTGAGCTGCCTTCTTGAACCACTGCAGTCCATGTGAGGTAGGTACACCCACAGTGCTGTTAAGAAGGGAGTTCAAGGATTTTGACCCAATAACAGTCTTGGAAGGGCGCTATAGTTCCAAGTCAGGATGGTGTATTGTTTGGAGGGGAACTTGCAGGTGGTAGTGTTCCCATGCTGCCCTTGTCCTTCTCGGTGGTAAAGGCTGCAGGTTTGGAAGGTGCTGTCGAAGGAGCCTTGGTGAATTGCTGCAGTGCATCTTGTAGATGATACACATTGCTGCCACTGTGCGTCAGTGATGGAGGGAGTGAATGTTGAAGGTGGTAGATGGGGTGCCAATCAAGCGGGCTGCTTTGTCCTGGATGGTGTCAAGCTTCTTGAATGTTGTTGGAGCTGCACTCATCCAGGCAAGTGGAGAGTATTCCATCACACTTCTGACTTGTGCCTTGTAGACAGTGAACAGGCTTTGGGAAGTCAGGAGATGAGTTACTCACCATGGAATTCCCAGCCTCGGTGGCTCTTGTAGCCACAGTACTTATATGGCCGGACCAGTTCAGTTTCTGGTCAATGGTAACCGCCAGGATGTTGATAGTGGGGGATTCATCGATGGTAATACCATTGAATGTCATGGGGGGATGCTTAGATTCTCTCTTGTTTGTCATGGTCATTGGCTGGCACTTGTGTGGCGTGAATGTAATTTGCCACTTATCAGACCAAAGGTTTGTCCAGGTCATGCTGCATCTGGACGCGACTGCTTCAGTATCTGAGGAGTCGCAAACGGTGCTGAACATTGTGCAATTGTCAACCAACATCCCCACTTCTGACCTTATGCTGAAGGGAAGACCATTGATGAAGCAGCTGAAGATGATTGGGTCTAGAACTCCTGCAGTGATGTCCTGAGACTGAGATGATTGACTTTCAACAACCACAACCATCTTCCTTTGTGTTAGGTATGACTCCAACCAGCAGAGAGTTTTCCTCCTGATTTCCATTGACTGCTGTTTTGCTCGGGCTCCTTGATACCATACTCAGTCAAATACTGCCTTGATTTCAAGGGCTATCACTCTCACCTCACCTCGATGAAACTTACCATACTGTGCAATAGCAAACTTATCTTAATAGTTACTAAAATAATTTATATTCAAGGCTGAGGATTTAAGTATATCTGTAAACCCTAAAGCCGTGCCTCATAGGCTATGAGTGTTTGTGTTATTAGCTACGCTTACACATGCTTTCATGGTTAGTATAAAATTGGTTTTCCACTTGATTCAGAAGTTGGTAAATGATGAGATGCATGACAGCACACATATCTTTTCAGTGAATGATTGCGAATGATGTTTTTTTTTCAATTTCTCTTAATCCTCTGCCATAATTGTTCTCGCGTTTCACTAATAGGTAACTTTTCAATATGGTATTACCACTATTTAGTGATTTAATTCAACAAAATGAATGTCAAGGGCAGGGGTTTGATCAAAATTATAATTGGACATAGCCCATTGAGCAATGTAGCTTTATCTAAAAAAATTTTAAATATCGAGAGACTTGCTTTCCAAGGATGATTAATATCATCAAAGATAACCTGAATTATTAGTCGGATATCAGGTTTGAGCAATAGGTGGGGATAAATCAAGTTATGTGCCACGAAACATTTATAATTATCCTTTTAATGGCAGGATGGCGTTTTCTGAACAACTTCATCAATAATAATTAAGGATGGGTGGCAACCCTCAGTGTTTTCTCAGTGCTGTTTGCATGGTCAGCACTTCCTGTGGCCTCAGACCCACTCCTTAGGTCACCCCAGAATGCCCTGCAATTTTGTCTGCAGGTGCACAGTATATAAGTGTTGTACACACGTGTGTGGCTCCTATGCTTGTGCGAGCATGTCCCTTAATGACTGGTGATCTGCACCTGGGGGCAGGTTGGTAAGAAACAGTATTTTTTTTCACATGGTGGAAGATTATTTGAATTGTTCCATCCTGCAGTCTATAAGAAAAGTGATGTTCTGTTCCTAGCTAGCAGCCCCACCGCGTTTGCTTGCAATCTAAAGATAGATGACGAGCCAATGAAGGAGATATTGGGAGGGGTGACCAGAGCTTGGTCAAAGAGGTGGGGTTTAAAGAGGGACTGAAAGCGGGAGGAGGGGAGAGGCAGAAGGGTTTAGGAAGGGAATTCCAGAGGATGGGACAGCTATTGGTGGTGTGATAGGAGGAGATCTGTAAAGAGTACAGTTGGAAAATTAGAGAGTTCTGGGATGGTGGTGGTGTTGTGTTTAGAGAGATAAGGAGGGGTGAGCCATAAAGACTAATAGGATTCTGAGGGTGCATCAGCCTGAGATGGTACCTGAGGTTGGGGATGGAATCAGTGCCAAGGGAATGGAGTTTGTAGCAGGAACTGAAAAAAATAGCTTTAGTCTTTCTAATGCTTAACTGGAGAAAATTGTGACTCGTTCAAAAATATATGTCATATCTGACAACACAAAGGAGTGGAAGGGTCGAGAAACATGGTGGAGCAGTATAACTGGGTGTTCCTCAACATATGTGTGGAAGTTGATGCCATATCTTCATTTGATGTCAATGAGGGGCAGCACATAAATGACAAAGAGGAGAGGGGTCAAGGATAGATCTTGGTGGTCTGCAGGAAGTACATGTCTAGCTTATTGTTGGTCTGCTATATGGTTATGTATTAACATTCTTCATTCTCCCACAGGGAGTTTTAGGCTTAGATGGATCACTTGGAATTCCTGGTAGCAAGGTAAGTGTCCTTTAAGTCTTCTGCCAATGTAGATGTGAAACTGCTGGATTAACATGTTAAAAGAATTGCTTTGTAGGTTGTATTCATTCGTCTGTATACATGTCTGTACGTAGCAGTCTGCTACTCATAACTAGATAAATGCGAAAGGCTGTCAGGTCCATTCCATCCAACAAGCTATGTGCAATTATCTGTCATTGGCTCCCATTAATGATTTCTCATAACATGTGAGTGGCTACATGTAAAACCTCCAAGAGAAAACTTTGTGAAATTATTCACTTGCCTCCGAATATAATCAGGAAAACTCTTCATGTTGCAATCTACAGTGTTCATATTCAGCTCTGACCAGTTACACCCCCCATTGACATTCTCACAGTTCCAACAGGATTAGAGCCATTGAATATGTGAACATCTGTGACTAATTTATCACTACCATCGAGCTGCTTTTCATCAGATATTTAAATAGCCTTTTTCTAAAGGAGATAATCAACATAGAGGTTACCTAATTTTCCAACGGCTAGAAGATACATAGAATTGGCTCCCAACAAAATTGAAGGTGAATCTCTTGTCTTACCTACATATGTAAAGACAGACAGGAAAGGAGCAGCTGGTTTTTTTTTTTAGAGATACAGCACTGAAACAGGCCCTTCGGCCACAGAGTCTGTGCCGACCATCAACCACCCATTTTATACTAATCCTACATTAATCCCATATTCCTACCCCATCTTTCCTCATTTCCCCTACCACCTACCTATACTAGGGGCAATTTATAATGGCCAATTTACCTATCAACCTGCAAGTCTTTGGCTGTGGGAGGAAACCGGAGCACCCGGCGAAAACCCACGCGGTCACAGGGAGAACTTGCAAACTCCGCACAGGCAGTACCCAGAATTGAACCCGGGTCGCTGGAGCTGTGAGGCTGCAGTGCTAACCACTGCGCCACTGTGCCGCCCACCACTGTGCCACTGTGCCACCAGAGCTTCATCGAGCTTCTTCCAAACAGTCATGGCACAACTAAGCATCATTACGCCCAGTGTTCCCACCCACCAGCAGTCCCGGGAGAGGGAAAAAAATCAGGTTTGGGAAAAAATCTAGGCCTATTCAGGAAAAAAAAATCCAGGAAATTCCTCTTCAACCCCCAAAAGCAATCAAAACATTTTCAGAAGATTGCAGTGACTACAAGGTACTTAGCCGACATCCCACCTACCTTTTGTATGCAGTGGTATTAGCCAAATGAAGGAACTTATCCAGCTGCCTTTTGAACTGTTGGAGCAAATACCATGAGCCAGCAACTTGTTTCAAGCAATGACAGAAACTTGCCATAAAGAAAATTCTCCTGATATTTACCCTAGTTCTATGATTCCATAAGTGGGTGTTGTCAGTGTATTAGTGGAAGCTGACTCCATGGACTGGATTTTACCAAGCCCTTGACATCAGGTTCCGTGGCCGGGGGTGGGGGGGAGAGGGGGGGCAGGGCGGAGAGGGCCTGAAGATGGGTCTGAAAGAGGCCCAGTCTGGCCCTCGACATCAGGAGGGCCCGGCCTGATCCTCCCGGCGATGGTGAGGCGTCATGGTGGCCCACCACCCCCCCACCCCCCGGCCGCTGGAATCTCAATTACATTATTCAAATTAATAAATTTACATTGACTTACCTGCAATCTTGAGGCCCCGCCGTGATCTTTGGTGTGGTGGCCGGCACTCCACGCCTTCAATTCCCCACCTGGGGAAAGGCGGCAGGACACTGGGGGGGGGGGGCGGGGGAGGAGGTTCAATTTTCATTGAGGTGGGGGGCAGGGAACGAGGTCAAATACACGTGGTGTGTGTAGGGAATAATAGGAAGGGTTGAACTTTGTGCAGTCTGTGGGGGGGACGGTCACATTCAAAAGATAAGTGTTTCGTGGGGGGAAAGGGCGAATAGATATTGTAATTGTTATGGTGGGGCGGGAAAGGGGTGTTAAAAATTTATTCATTTAATTTTGCGGGGTATGTCTTAAAAAATTTTAATTGGGTGGCAGGGCTGGCTGCCCTTTAAAAATGGTGCCAGTGCCTGCGCACAGGCAGCTGATGCCATTGCCGGGCATGGACAGTCCGCCCCCTTCACGAGATTTGTGGGGGGGGTGGGGGGAGGGGCAGGTTGCCCGGCTATTTAAATAAGCTGCCGCACTTGAAATCGCAGCGACTCTTTGGTGTGCGGCCCGAACTCGGCGCCAATCTTAAAATCTAGCCCCAAGTCTTTGAATGATGTTGCCAAGAGGCATCATGTAAATGAGGAAGGGGCCATCCCAATTTTGTACTGCTGTGATCACAATTAATTTAAATAATTTTCACGAATCCAATTATCTAAGCCTTTCAGAATTATCAACACCTTGGTCAAATCCTTCTCAATTTTCTTTTCTCCACTTTAAGACAAAGGTCACTTCTGTCAACATCTTCTTATAACTTAACATTTTTACTCTTGAAGCTGGCTTTCATGTCACTCCTCTGTGAAACATCTCACGAGACTCTGGTCCTCCTATCCTCTTGTGTATCTATGTCCTCTCTCCTTTCACCTCGCATAAGTTAATAAGCACAATGTACTCAACACAATAGGGTGGTTTTATAGAGTTTACAAAGTGCTGAATTTAACCTTCAAATAAAAATGTTTTGAAGGGCCAACCAGGCTTCCCTGGGACAAATGGAAGAGATGGTTTCCCAGGAATGAAGGTAGGTTTTGAATATGTTTCAAAATAAGTAAATAGAAATAAAGCTTTGTCCTCTTGACTGTTGCATACCCAATTGGAAAAGTCAAGGTGAAAATCCGAAGATTATCAACTAACCTCTTGAATAATGTGCTTAAACTCATGTTGTCGGTTCAATAGAATGAAATTTTCTAAGTTTATCAGTTGTGCAACTCAAGCCTAAGGTCAACCAACCACTGCTCTTGAAGAAAATGATTGCTTTATTCCCCTTTTTTTCCAGTTCTATTCCCTCGGCAGCTCTATGGTGCCTCTCCCAATTACACATTCTTCATATGTGAAGCTAGAGAGTGTATGTCAGCACGATATTCAGTTATGGGACTATCATAGTCAAGTCAATCCCGGTCCTCGCCCAGTATTTATAATATAACATGCTCCAGCAGGGGTGCCAGTCAAGAGCAGGAACACTAACCTTATTTTTCCCCTCCGAACACAGTAACACTGAGACCATTTCAGGAGTCCTGGCCATATGGTTGCTAATGTAGCACTGACCATTCATCAAATTTGAAACATTTCTGGTAGGTTGTTGCGCGCCATATTGGAACCCTGATCCAGTATCCACCATGAAGGCACAGGATTTGCTTTCCTGTTTTAGTTGAGTTCCCGATCGTGGCTGGATATGTGTGGGAGAAACGCCAAGTTATACCTAGGCAGTCATCTAAAACTGATGATGTAGCGGTTGTTGGAAAATCCAACTTGTGCTGCTCCCTTGCACTTTGTACCAGCTGCTTCAAAGCATTTCTTCATGACTGCAGTTGGTGCATTTCCAGAAAAAAATCAAGGAGGCAAAAGTATAAAGCAAGCAGAGTTTGCCATTAAATAAAGAAACCAAGTGGCTGAACCAAACCATGAGGAACAAAATAGCAAAGTTTCAACTGGGCTAAGAATTTGATTGTGAATCCGACATTGTGGACAGAATGGCAGTGTGTTGGGCTAAGCAGTGGCTCTGTACTTTGCTTGATGAATTTCTGAGACTGGATAGCTTAATGTTTGGGTGATCGAAGAGATATTAGGGTTAGAATCTGCCCCAGGATCAGAAATTCTTCATTAACTCCCTCCAGTGAGCTAGTGGGGAGAGGTGGAAGAGACATTTCCCAGGTTATGTTGAACGTTAAGGCAAACCTACATTACCCTGTTCAACTAGGACACCTGGACTGTGCATTCAAAATACTGTATATCACTGGACTGAGTGTCCAGAAATAATATATTATGGTCATGTGGGCAGTAGACTCTTCTGCTATATTCTATAATGCAAATAATTGCCTGTGATGTCTACAGTGTGAAAAATGTATGCGTTTGTTTTTGTGGGGAATTTAATGTAAAATCTCTTGATCTTAATTGTTTCCTGTTTCATAGGGTGACCAGGGTGAGGTTGGTCTACCAGGGCCCCCAGCTTACATAGATGGAAGTGGCACTGTTATAAAAGGTACAGGCTAGCTAATGATCTGCTTTTTAATAATCATAATTTTAAAGCTTTACCTTCCTCCTACAACCTAGTGAGAAATAACAAGATCTGATCACATTCTAGTCCATTTCTCATGTCCTTTCTATTTAATTCATCTTTTGGTGTGACAGTGCCTGAGTATTACGTGTTTACTGAGAGCTTTCCAGCATTATTCTCTGCTAGTTGGGAGCACAGGTAGGGATATGATCCCCGGGGAATGCCAGTGCTGCTCTAACTAGGTGCTAGAAGGTCCAAGAGCATGGTTGGGGTTGACCCTTCCATGGATGCTTATTCCTTCTGCTTCCTGAGATGCAGAACCTGCCTTCCCATTACCGATTGGCAGGTGGGAACTAATGATGAGAGAGAACTGTGTGTGTGCCCCCATGTTCATTCCAAGTTGGTATGTTTCACACAATTTTCACTGCCATAAATGTGGGTCCCTTAAATGTAATTTCCAGTTAACAGTTATGAGAACACGAGGCAGAGGGGGGGTGGTGGTAGGAGGGCTGAAGGCGAGGTGGGGGGTGGGGGGGTGCGTGAAATCACCAGCAGTGTGAAATGGGCTTGTGGTGAATTGGAAGCCTGTTGCACATTGCACCAGTTGTTATTTTTCATTGACTTGGAAAATATTGCCAAGATTTTTAATTTCAAACCGAGTAAAAGTGACAGTGAGACTAGGAAATGAGTCTCCAAAGAGAGTTTGCACTATCGTTCTGTGAGCTTCAGTGAATGGAAGATCGGATGCGGTGAAAATTCTGTTGCCAGTTTGCCACGAGCCCATTTTGTGCTGGTGGCATAGATTAATTTCACTCCTTTTTTTTCCACTGGGATAAAGAAAAACTTACCTGACAGTATAGACACAGTCCTGCTCCTGGTCAAGAGAAAGGAGGATTCAACAACAACAACGACTTGCATGTCTATAGCACCTATAATGTAATAAAAGTTCAAAGGGGCTTCAAGGGAGCCTTATCAGACAGGATTTGACACCGGACCACATAAAGATATATTGGGATAGGTGCCTGAAATTTCAATCAAAGATGTAGGTTTTAAGCAGTGTCTTAAAAGAGGAGAGAAGGTGGAGAGGTTTAGGGAGGGATTCCAGAGCATTTGGCCTTGGCAGCTGAAGGCACAGCCACCAAAAGTGTGGCAATGAAAATCAGGGATGCACAAGAGACCAGAATTGGAGAAGCGCCAAGATCTTGGAGAAGCGCAGATATCATGAAGGGTTGTCACATGGAGATGAGCCTCTTGTATAAGGGACTTGAGCGCATCTGTTGTCCATACAACCACATCCCAGCAGGAGTCAGTGCCTCTAGGAGAGATGGGGTAAAAATTTGAGGGGAAAACTGCTATAGGCAGATAGAAATGTGGAAATTCTGTGTTGCAATGGAAGAACCTCAGGCCTGCTGAAGTACTTGAGTGGTTAATTAGCACTCCCCTATTCCACTGCAGGACTCTTACTATTTATAAAGAATAGACCAAAGTGTTGTTCAGAGATATCAACATTGTGTATCCTCATTTGCATCTTGTGTTTTAGAGGGATGAAATATGTGCGAGTCACTGAGTTGACCCCAGGTGGTACAGTGGCTGTTCTAGGATATGAGATGAACATTGACCTTTTTGTTTTCCAATTGCAGGCCCTCCTGGTGATCCAGGCTCACCAGGACTCCCGGGTCCTCCAGGAATCCGAGGTTTTCAAGCCCCACGAGGATTACCTGGACGTCCGGGTTCTCCAGGACGAACTCAGGGTACATTTTTTGTGTGTTACAAACTAACAGCTTTAATGCTTTTGCATCCTTAAGGTGTAGCATTACTAGGTGATTGACCAGTGATTTCATCTTGGAGCTGAAGACAAATCACATTCATAAGTACAGCAGGTTTCTTCCCTGATGTCTCTAATCAGAAATCATATCAAATCAAAGATTTTATTTAAGGATTTTCATCAGTCAAAATAAAATGTTAAACTGTGGAAATCAGAAGGGACAACCATGATATATCAACAACAATGTCCAAATAATGGTGACTGCTGTGATTATAAAGCATCTGCATTGGCAACACCAAACATAGATAAAATCTGACAGTAAGCGATAGATGCCTAGAATTTCCAGTTAGTATTATTTTAACACCAGTTTACCATAGGTACATCCGGAAAGGCTGTATCTCCTGGCTGGAGGGTCATAGTCTCAGGAGAAGGGGTTAGCCATTTAGCTCTGCAATGAGATGAAATTTCTTCACTCAGGATTGTGAATCTTGGTAATGTGCTACCCCAGAGGGCTGTGGATGCTCAGTCATTGAGTATATTCAAGACTGAGATCGATAGATTTTTGGACAGTAAGGGAATCAAGGGATATGGAGATAGGGTGGTGAGGTAGAGGTAGAAGATCAGCCATGATCCTATTGAATGGCGGAGCATGCACAAAGGGCCATACGACCTTCTCCCGCTCCTATTCCTTATGTTCTTATCAAGAACTTAGAATCTTACAGCTTAATTTATGTCGTGCCTTATGCCGGGCAAATACCAACAGTACTCAGCACCGGTCTTGCACAGATGGTGACAACATCAAAGCTAACTTACCCAATTCACAAAGGCTGATGGCTGGGTAGACCCATTTTCTTTACTGAGTCTTCCCAGCCACCACCCTCTCACATCTGGCAAGTTGCTGTCAACTGCTTGAGACCACTGTATCAGGAAACACGGTCACAGCATGAAAGCAGTTTAGGAACATTGCTCATTACAAAATGGTGTCAGCCTAGCTTTTTTGGTTGGTATTTAGAGGTGTTCTTCCTCTCCTGAGTCAAAGGTGTTGAACCTAACCTTAGCTCCGGATTGGCTCTGCTGTTGAGATCAACCATTTCAGCACTTCCTTGGACTGCACCCGAGAACCTGCTGGTCCTTTGGGTCTAGCACCACGCCGCATGGCACATTTACCGAGATGAACCTTGAGAAGACCATGTACTTCTAATCAGGGCTACTGTGCTTGACTTGTTCCCAGTTGGTGTCGTGATGTGTTCTGGTTCCTTTCCCATCCCATCCAGATTTTTGTACTAATGGCTAGGAACTCCAATAGAATGGGCTTTAAACATATGTAGAAAGATATGACGTTATTTGTATGTCCTGGAATGTTTCTATTGATCTACTACATGCTTATTGTCTTGAGATAATTTCTGTATTCAAAAACATCATCTGTATGCTTCAAAATGATGCGGGATTTGCTTTATTTTTAAGTTCTGAACTCAAGTTCACTTTGCTTTTAACATGCAAAGAGTTAAAGATTCTGTATATAAAGAACTTACAACCATCCCCTCATGTTAGCTTAGTAATGCTAATGCAAGAACACAAGAAATAGGAGCAGGAGTAGACCATATGGCCCATTGAGCCTGCTCCGCCATTCAAGACAGTCCTGGTATGAGGCTTCAACTCCACTTTCCCGCCTGCTTGCCATATTCCTTGATTCCCTGAGAGACCAAAAATCTATCTATCTCAGCCTTAAATGTATTCAATGATGGAGCATCCACAATCCTCTAGGGTAGAGAATTCCAAAGATTCACAACCCTTTGAGTGAAGTAATTCTCTTCATCTCAGTCCTAAATGATCAGCCCCATTTCCTGAGATTGTGCCTCATGTTTTCGATACCCCGACCAGCGGAAACAATCTCTCAGCACCTACCCTATCCAGCCCCTTCAGAATCTTGTATATTTCGATAAGATCACCTCTCATTCTTCTAAACTCCAGAGTATAGGCCCTATTTATACAGCCTCTCATCATAGGACATTCCCAGGGACCAATTTTGTGAAACTTCACTGTACCACCTCCAATGCAAGTATATCATTTCTTAAATGTGGAGACCAAAACTGCACATAGAAACCCTGTACAATTGTAGCAAAGACTTCTTTATTCCTGTACTCCAATGCCCTTGCAAGAAAGGCCAACATGTCATTTGCCTTCCTAATTGTTTGCTATACCTGCATGCTATCTTACTGCATTTCTTGTACAAGTACACCCAAGTCTCTTTAAAAATCAACACTTACAAGTTTCACACCTTTTAAAAAATATTCTGCCTTTCTATTCTTACAACCAAAGTGAATAACTTCACTCTTCCCTACATTATACTCCATCTGCCAGCTTGTTGTCCACTCACTTAAGCTGTCTATATCAATATCTCTTTGCAGCTTCTCTGTCCTCCCCACAGCTTACCTTTCAAGTTACATTTGTATCATCAGCAAACGTAGATATATCACTCTCTGTCTCTTCATCTAAGTCATTAATATAGATTGTAAATAACTGAGGCCCCAGCACTAATCCTTGCGGCACTCCGCTATTCACGGCCTGCCAACTTGAAAATGCCCCGTTTATGCCCACTTGTTGCTTCCTGTCCATTAACCAATCCTCTGTCCGTGCTAATATATTGCCCCCCAACTCTATAAGCCTACAATCTTTTGTGTGGCACCTTATCGAATGCCTTTTGGAAATCCAGGTATACTACATCTACTGGTTCTCCTTTATCTACCCTACTAGTTACATCCTCAAAAAACTCAAATAAATTTATCAAACAGGATTTCCCTTTAGTAAGCAGTTCTGATGAAAGGTCGCTGACCTGAAACATTAACTCTGCTTCTCTCTCCACAGATGCTGCCAGACCTGCTGAGTATTTCCAGCATTTCTAGTTTGTGTTTCCCTTTAGTAAAACCATGCTGACTTGTTCTAATCACACTGTGCTTTTCTACGTGCATTGTTAAGATATGCTTAATAATAGATTCCAGCATTTTCCCAACAACTGATGTTAGGCTAATTGATCTGTACTTCACTGTTTTCTCTCTCCCTCCTTTCTTGGAAAGTGGTGTAACATTTGCCAACTTCTAGTTTGATAGGACCGTTCCCAAATCTAAGGAATTTTCAAAAATCATAGCTAGCACATCCACTATTTCTGCAGCTATCTCTTTTAGAACCCTAGGGTGTAGGCCATCAGGTTCTGGGGATTTGTCAGATTTTAGTCCCTTAAGTTTCTCCAATACTTTTTCTTTGCTGATATTAATTTCCTTAATTTCTTCACTCTTTTTAGCCCCTAGATTACCGTCTATTTCTGGTATGAAACTTGTGTCTTCTGTTGTGAAGACAGACACAAAATATTTGTTCAATGTCTCTGCCATTTCCTCATTCCCCATGATAATTTCTCCTGTCTCTGCTTCTGAGGGACCAGGCGAACTCATTGAAATATACAAGATTCTGAAGGGGCTGGATAGGGTAGACACTGAGAGATTGTTTCTGCTGGTCGGGAAATCTAAAGCACAGGGCACAGTCTCAGGATAAGGGGCCGATCATTTAGGACTGAGATGAAGAGAAATTACTCACTAGTTTACTCTCATTCTATTTTTTCCTTTTTTATCAATTTTTTGGTGGCCCTTTGCTGGTTTCTAAAACACTCCCAATCCTCAGACTTGCTACTCTTTAGTGCAACATCGTAAGCCTCTTCTTTTACATGCAAACATACGAATTAGGAGCAGGAGTAGGCCACGGCCCTTCGAGACTCCTCCGCCATTCAATAAGTTCATGGTTGAATTGATTACTCCACATTTCCACCTATCCCTGATAACCTTCCACCCCCTTGCTTATCAAAAACCTATCTACCTCTGCCTTAAACATATTCAATGACTCTGCTTCCACTGCCTTTTGATGAAGAGAATTTCAAAGACTCACGACTCTCTGAGAGAAAAAATTTCACCTCAACTCTGTCTGTCAAGGGGAAACATCCTTTCCGCATCCATCCTGATGAGACCCCTCAGGATCTTATATGTTTCAATCAGGTCGCCTCTTACTCTTCTAAATTCCAGCAGATATAAGCCTAGCCTGTCCAATCTTTCCTCAGAAGACAGCCCGCCCATTCCAGGTATTAATCTAGTAAACCTTCTCTGTACTGCCTCTAACGCATTTACATCCTTTCTTAAATAAGGAGACCAGTACTGTACACAGTACTCCAGATGTAGTCTCACCAATGCCCTGTATAACTGAAGCATAACCTCCCACTTTTGTATTCAATTCCCCTCGCGATAAACAATAACATTCTATTAGCTTTTCTAATTACATGCTGTACCTGCATACTAACCTTTTGCGATTCATGTACTAGGACACCCAGATCCCTCTGCATCTCAGAGTTCTGCAATTTGTCACCATTTGGATGATATGCTTTTTTATTCATCCTGCCAAAGTGTACAATTTCCCACTTCCCCACATTATACTCTATTTGCCAGATCTATGCCCACTCACTTAACCTATCTCTCCCTTTGTACCCCCTTTTGTCCTCTTCACAAGTTACTTTCCTACCTATCTTTGTGTCACCAGCAAATTTAGCAACCATATCTTTGGTCCCTTCATCTAAGTCATTTATAGAAATTGTAAAAAGTTGAGGCCCCAACACAGATCCCTGTGGTACACCACTCGTTAGATCTTGCCAACCTGAATATGACCCATTTATGCCTACTCTCTGTTTCCTGTTAGCTAACCAATCTTCTATCCATGCCAATGGTGTTACCCCCTACACCATGAGCTTTTATTTTCTGCAATAACCTTTGATGTGGCACCTTATCAAATGCCTTCTGGAAATCTAAGTACAATACATCCACCGGTTCCCCTTTGTCCACAGCACATGTAACTCCCTCAAGGAACTCCCTTGAAGAACATGATTTCCCTTTCACAAAACCATGTTGAGTCTACCTGATTACCTTGAATTTTTCTAAATGCCCTGCTATAACATCTTTAATAATAGTTTCTAACATTTTTCCTAAGACAGGTGTGTTAAGCTAACTGGCCTGTAGTTTCCTGCTTTCTGTCTCCCTCCCTTTTTGAATAAAGGAGTTACATTTGCTGTTTTCCAATCTAATGGAACCTTCCCCGAATCTAGGGAATTTTGGAAAATTAAAACTAACGCATCAACTATCTCACTAGCCACTTCTTTTAACACTCTAGGATGAAGTTCATCAGGACTCGGGGACTTGTCAGCCACATCTCCAACAATTTGTTCAGTACCACTTCCCTGGTGATTGTCATTTTCTTGACTTCCTCCCTCCCTACCATTTCCTGACTTACAGCTAATACTGAAATGTTACTTGTATCTTCAATAGTGAAGACCGATGCAAAATATCTGTTCAATTCATCTGCTATCTCCTTATTATCCATTATTAATTCCCCAGACTCACTTTCTATAGGACCAACACTCACTTTGTTAACTCTTTTTAAAAAAATATCGAAAGAAACTCTTACTCTCTGTCTTTATATTTCTAGCTAGCTTTCTCCCGTACTCTAATTTTACCTTCCTTATCAATCTTTTACTCATTCTTTGCTGTTTCTTGTTTTCTGTCCAATCTTCTGACCTGCCTCCCATCTTTGCGTAATTATAGGCTTTTTCTTTAAGTTTGATACTATCTTTAACTGTTTTAGTTAACCACGGATGGCGGGTCCCACCCTTGGAATTTTTCTTTCTTGTTGAAATGTATCTATTCTGTGTATTCTGAAATATCCCCATAAATGTCTGCCACTGCATCTCTATTGACTGCCGTTATTTAAGTTTAAAATACTAGTCTTGGACCCACTCTTCTCTCCCTCAAACTGAATGTAAAATTCAATCATTGTATGATCGCTGCTGCCTAGGGGCGCCTTAACTATGAGGTCATTAATTAATCCTATCTCGTTGCACAATACCAGGTCTAGTACAGACTACTTTCTGGTTGGCTCCAGAACATATTGTTCTAAGAAATTATCCCCAAAACATTCTATGTACTTCTCATCTCGTCTACCTCTGCCCCTCTGATTTTTCCAGTCTTTATGTAGGTTAAAATCCCCCATAATTATCACTGTACTTTTCTGACAAACTGCCATATTTCTTCCTTTATACTCCATCCTACAGTGTGATTAATGTTAGGTGGCCTGTACAGCACTCCCACAAGTGACTTCTTGCCTTTATGATTTCTCATCTCTACCCAAACTGCTTCTACGTCCTGGTCTCCTGAACATAGGTCATCCCTCTCTATTGTGCTAATACCATCATTAATTAACAGAGCTACCCCTCCACCTTTTCCTAGCTTCCTGTCCTTCCTAAATGCCATGTACCCTTCAATATTCAGGTCCCAATCTATGTTGGCCAGCAGCCATGTATCTGTAATGGCTATCAGATTGTACTTATTTATTTCTATTTGCGCTCTCAGTTCATCTGTTTTGTTTCGAATGCTACGTGCATTCAGAAACAGCGCCCTTAGTTGTGTCTGTTTATTATTTTTGTAACCTCTAGCCTTATCTGTTGATTTACTCTTAGATTTGTATGCTCTGTTCCTTCCTGTCACAGTCTGTTTATCATTTGCCATATTAATACCTTTCTCTCTTGCCTTGCCTCTACTCCTTGATTTACCATATCTTCCCAAATTTGATCCCTTGCCCCCACTATTCAGTTTAAAGCCCTCTCCACTTTCCTAGTTATGCGGCCTGCTAGAACACTGGCCCCAGCATGGTTCAGATGTAGACTGTCCCAACCGTACAGCCACCACTTTCCCCAGTACTGGTGCCAGTGCCCCACGAACCGGAACCCACTTCTACCACACCAGTCTTTGAGCCAAAGCATTAATTTCTCTAATCTTATTTGCCCTATGCCAATTTGCACGTGGCTCAGGTAATAATCCAGAGATTATTACCTTTGAGATTCTGCTTCTTAGTTTGGCACCTAGTTCCTCATACTGACATTGGGGAACCTCTTTCCTTGTCCTGCCTATGTCGTTGGTACCTACATGGACCACGACAACTGGATCCTCCCCCTCCCACTGTAAGTTCCTCTCCAACCCTGGGCAGGCAATACAGCCATCTGGACACTCGCTCTTTGCTGCAGGGAACAGTGTCAATCCCCCTAACTATACTGTCCCCTACTACCACTACATTCCTTTTTTCTCCCTCCACTTGAATGGCTTCCTGTATCATGGTTCCATGGTCAGGTTGCTCAGCCACCCTGCAGCCCCCACTCTCATCCAAACAAGCTGAAAGAACTCAAACCTGTTGGACAATCGCAAAGGCTGCGGCTCCTGCACTCCTGCCCTCTTGGCCCCCTTACCTACCTCATCTGCAGCCACACTCTCCTAATCAAATCAAAAGACCCTATCCTAAGGGGTGTGACCGCCTCCTGGTACAAAATGTCCAGGTAACTTTCCCCCTCCCTGATGTGTCACAGTATCTGCAGCTCAGACTCCAGTTCAATGACCTTGAGCCGAAGCTCTTCGAGCCGCAAACACTTACTGCAGACGTGGTTGCCCTGGATCACACTGGCATCCAGGAGCTCCCACATGCTGCAGCAGTGACACATCACCTGTCCTGCCATCCTTAATGTGTTTTAATTAACTACTTAATTATTTTAGTCAATTATTTAGTTTTCCTTTTTTTATATATTTTATTAAGCTTACCACTTTACTATTTTAAACGTTATGATTAGAATGGATCTTAATCACTTACCAGATACTCACCAAACAGGTAGCTACTGTGATGTCACTTTTTGATTTTTCCCTGGCTCCGTTCCCCTCTCCCTCTCTCTCTCTCGCTCTGTCTGTCTCCTGTCTCCGACTCCGGGCTGTTGGCGCACTTTTTAAACCTCCACTCCCGCCGTGCTGTTCTCTCTCTCCCACTGTGTCTGTCTCCGACTCTGGGCTTTTGCCGTGCTCCTCTCTCTCTCGCTCTGTCTGACTCCAGTCTGACTACTATCCTTAACTTCCTGAGTGAGCCACAGATGGGTCTTTCTTGCTGAATTTTTGTTTTCTGTTGATTCTAAGTGAGGATACAGCTATATAGACATGCTTACCTGCGGAGTTTGTACATATCAGTGACACCATGCCTACCATGTGTGAGGAGGTTACTGTCATTGCACCCAGTGCCAGTAAACATTCAATTTTTGTTTCCTTTGGTTAGGTTCCAAGGGTTTACCAGGATTCCCAGGTGTTGCAGGACCTAAAGGTGAAAAGGGTACACCAGGAAAAATGATATTTTCACAACCTGGACCACCAGGCCCACCAGGTTTACCAGGTCCACCTGGACCTCGTGGCCGACCAGGTATGTAGCAAAGTGTAAATGAATTGTATGGTTGTGTAAGAGTTGTGAATTTATATGTTGACTCTTGCTGGAAATATCGTCTGAAAGTTTTAGACCATTTTGAGCAAAACTGCTGGTGGTCAAAAAGCATCTGAACTTATCAACTCCTGTTTTGGACAAATTAGCCAACTCTGAATTCCAAGAAGTAGACTGTAAAAGCTACGTATATCTGGGGATCAGTTCATGGCACCACGGGCTTAGATCTCCAATCTCAATCTCAGCCATGATACTCAGAAAGATGCCTCCCCATTGAGCAAAGAAAATCTGTGATAGTTACCCTGGGAAATTCTTGTGTAGCTATATGGCCGGCTGACCATAGCATTGAAGGATCAAGAACTTTGTGCAGAATATCACCAAAATTGTAAAGAGTTGGAGAGAATATAACCTAATCAAGGAGCACTGGTTAGGTTGCATCAAATTTGTGTTTGGGCCAGGGACTGCACGGTTTTGAGATCCTGGGAAGGAATGATTGCTGCCCTGACCATACCAATACTCTGACCCATTGTCCTGGTTTGTGGAGTCATTATATGTGCAGGGTGAGCTGCCAGTAAGTGGGAGCCCGCCAATGCAAGGAGACACCATTCTGCCGATGCTGCAGTGGGACCACTGATGCAGCACAAGTAGAGGCTGGAGGAAACTTAATGGGATAGAAGAGCCGCAAAGACTAGATCCACTTGTTTACTGAAAGCCTCAGCCAAGTTCAAGGCCATAGACGGGTGAGAGATTGGGGTGAAAAAGGGGGAAGAGGAGACCACTATTAGGCCCTGTTTAGAGTGTAAGTGCACCATACAAGCAGTTGTAAACATGAGCAACATGTAATATTGTGAGCACATGTGTTATGTCAATAAGGTGTTAGGTGTTTGGTGCTAGTTTTTAATTTATTCTTTTATTGGGTAAATGTTATGATGTAGCACTCCAGTTGCAGAGTTTTGTGCGTTCGGATTGCAGATAGAAAGTTGGATGCAGATCTCTGTGTACCAGCCATAGTTTTCTACCCAATTTGTATAAAATCTTGCTTTGACCTCCCTGCCTGAATTTTTAATATGCAGTAGCCCTCTGCTACATGTGTTAAATCATGAAATTTACCACAAAATGTTTAAAGTTTCTTTTGAGAGTATTTGTTTATCCTTCTGAATTTTCCTATTTTCTTTCCAGTTTCTGCACCACCTAGAGCTCAGTATAAGGAGAGTTGGCCTGTTCTGAGGCTTTCCCCAATGCTACTCTGAGCATTGAGATATGTGAGAGGGACCTGATGCCCCTTTCCCTTCTTGTTCCCCATCAAACCTCTCTCTGTTGAGTCTGCTGCCTCTGCACAGCACTAAAACTTTGTTCAGCTAAATTACACACTGGTACCACTAGAGGGTGTCTAGTTGTGTGAGAGTGATGAATTTATAGGTTGAAGCTATTTTGCTGTTCAAGACTGCAGTTTGGTTAAGAACATGTTGAAATCTTTATAACTGAATGAACTTGCATTTTTGTTCAGCTGTGTTCTCCTGCTGACTTTTTGTGTTGTATTCTTATCAATGTTTGTCCTGTGAATTTGATTTCTAGCCTGTGACGGGCCTGCAGATTGTGTGCATTATGGGAATCACAAAGGTATCAACTAGCTTGGAATATTGCTATGAACTCTGGCAATATTACCAACAAGGACTCAAATTTGCTTCCTTATATTTTCGGCTCTTAAGATTCAATAAAACTTTTGGCTTTGTTGAAAGTTTGTTAACTCAATCACAAAACTTGTGTCTCATATAAAAGTGAGGAACTAGTTCTAATACACATAGCGACTTGGACTCCAAGGTAGTCGTGCAGTTATTTGCACAGTGCGCATATATTTGTGCCCTTGTGGTCTGCTGTACCGGTAAGTTTGCTTGAGGAGCATAACCATCAGCAAAGAACAGCAGTATTTTCTGTGCTACAAAAGCAAGAGTTCTTCACTTTTGTTAGTCAGTCAGCGCGTGCAATTACTGAATGATGCACAGGGCTCTAAAGTATTCTACAAGGGCAAAGTTCACAGCTAAAGAAAAGAAAGAAGTTGCACTTCTATAGCACCTTTAACATCCTCAGGATGTCCCAAAGTGCTTTACAACCAGCAAAGTACGTTTGAAGTCTAGTCACTGTTGTACTGTTGGAAAGACAGCTGCCAATTTGTGCACAGCAAGTTCCCAGTAATAGAATAATGACCAGATAATTTAGTGGTATTAGTTGAGGGATAAATATTGGCCAGGTCACCAGGGAGAACTCAACCTGCTCTTCTTCAAAGTGTGCCATGGGATCTCTTACCTTGAGAGGACATACAGGGTTTAAAGTCTCATCTAAAGATGGTGCAAAACTCCCTTAATCCAGCAATGAAGTGTCAGTGTAGATGATGGGCTCAATCAATGTTCCCTCTAAATTTTTTCTGTTGTGCGCAGTCTGTTCGTTTGAGTGCGTGCTACCTTTAATCTTTTTGTGCGCAAATGCAGTATCTTAAAGGGGAGGAATTGTGAATGGCTATTGCTGTATCCTCTGTGTTGTTGCATGGACGCACACACGTGCAGCTTAAAGGGAACATTGGGTTATGGAGTACAGTTTTGATCTACCACCTTCTGTCTCAGAGCTGGAAGTGCTACTAACTGAGCCACAGCTAACACCTACACATCCCCCAATTCTACAGAATGCCTTTTCCTATTTTATGAGCAAATATTTTCTTAAGCAGCTTTAGTGCTGAAGCCACATGGCTATTTTATTCGTCATTTTTCATACTGTCATGTTCTTCCTTTAACATCCGTGGGTTTTAACCAGGGTTTGGCTGCTGCAAAAAATTAAATGAAAGTGTTTTAGAGCCCTTGTCATCACATTTTAATACTTAACAGCAATTTAAAAGTATTAACATTTTGAATAAAACCGTGAAATAGTAGGAGATTGTAAAATGTAGCCTTCTTACATTTTCATTTCCCTTTGCTTGAGGTGCATCACTAAATTATTGCTTTTTAAAAAAAAACAGGTCCTTCAAATATTCGGACAGGAAGCAATGGACTAATTGGACCTCCAGGGTTGCCTGGACCAGCTGGACCACCAGGGTTCAGGGGAAGTAAAGGATACAAAGGTGAGTAAATGTATTGGGCTGATACTCCTTGTCTGTTGGTGGGCGAAACCTATTTCTTTCTCCCAATACCTTTGACACATTCTCCCCACCAAAGGCAGCTTCCATAGGCAAAGCTGCATTTCTTATGATCTGAAACTTAACTCTTTATGTACAGTATATGAGATGCACCACGCTGAGGAGCAAACAACCCTCCAGCCTTGTTACTGGACAGCACAAGTCTGATTTTCTGATCTGCAATATTACTGAAGGGGACTCTCTTTCTCTCTGTACCAGAGATTTGCAAAACATTACCTATAGGTTTCATCCCCTAGTGAACATGCGATCTTATTGCTGGCTGATGACATACTCCTGTACTTCAGCAACCCGAGGCCTGATTTGCCTCCACTGCAGACAAAGCTGCACAATGTGATCATAAGTGTTTATGGTAAAGACAAAGACTTGCATTTCTGCAACGCCTTTCACAATCTCAGGACATACGAATCAGGAGCAGGAGTAGGCCATTCGGCCCCTTCAAGCCTACTCCCCCATTTAATAAGATCATGGCTGACCTGACTGTGGCCGCAACTCCACTTTCCGGCCTACCCCCGTTATGCTTCACAGTGAATGCAAAACTTTTGAAATGTACTCGCTGTTGTAATGGAAGAATCACAGCAGCTAATTTGCATGGGTGGTTACTGCTTAAAGTGCATGAGATATTGTTCAGGTGATATAAGTTGAAAGGCCCCAGACCTATGAAGACAGTGGCACATTATCTGCCAATGACATGTGAAATGAAAACAGAAAATGCTGGAAAAACGCAACATGTCAAACCGCACTTGTGAAGCGAGAAACAGTTAACAGGCTGAATTTAATGGCTGTAGCAGTGGCCCCCTCCACTGGCCAGAAAGCCAGTAGCAGCCCCGCTGCAACCATTTTCGGAAGCCCTGACGGGATAAAATGTCAATCAGGCAGTTGACTGCCTGATGGAGTTCCTGTGCCTTGAAAGATGAAGAGCCCAGCTCCAAGAGCTGTCGGCCAATCAGAGGACCATCAGCTCTTCAGTCCCAGAAGCGCCACCAGGAGCAGTGGCCACTGCTGGGACTGCAGCCTGCCCCAGAGTAGTGACCATGAGGGAGGCCCCAGAAGACAAGTGAATGGGGCCGGTTCGCCAGGGCCAGTCAGGCAGGTCCCAGCGAGGGGTTGGGGTGGGGCCATTGTGGAGGGTAACGGGGGATCCTTCAGTGGGGGTGGCCCTTGCCACTGGGGAGGGCCCTCCATGGGCTACAGATCACCCAAGCAGGAGGGGCCCACCCAGCCTGCAGGGAGGCCGTCTGGTTTTACTGGACAGTCTCCACCCGTGGTGGAGGGCCACCCCACCGCTGGTTGAATGTCAACGACGGCGGGACGAGGCCCATTAATTGGCCTCTGGGTGGGAGGCTGTCCTCCCCCAGCCTTGACTTAATCGAGGGGTGTTGGCAATGCGACCTGCACTCCGTGCTCCCCCCACTACCACCTCCTCCACCCCCCCCAGCCTTCTCTCCCAATTCTATGCCCCACCCTATCACCTTCCAGCCTGCTGCTGAGGGGGGATTTAAATTCTGCCCAACATTTCAGGTCGATCATGTTTCATGATGAAAAATGATTGGGCTGGATTGTAAGAGCCCACCACTGATCCTGGCGGCGAGCTCAAAAAGTGGCATCCCGCTCATGCCGAAGAGCTACTGCGATCTCCCGCACAGCGGCTCATTTAAATAGCTGGGGCGTTCCACTCTCCCCCTGCACCCCCCACCCCCCCAGTCACGTGGAGGGGGTGGGCTGTCCGGTGCCAGCAATGGCATCAGGTGCTGGCGCCATTTTTAAAGGGCATCCAGCCCTGCCGGCATATTTAAATATTTAAAGATACAAACCCCCCTCCCAAAATTTATCAAATAAAATTCTAACACCCCTTTCCCATCCCCCAATAACAATAAACTATTTGCCCTTTCCGCTCTCCAAAACACTTACCTTTGAAATCTGACCTTACCCCACTTCCCCCGGAGTTTAAAGTTCATCCCTTCCGACCATCCCCTACACTCATTATGTTTATTTGACCCTGTTTCCCACCCCCACCCCTGCACTGGAAATCTTAACTCCTCCTCCCTCCCCACCAGTGTCACGCAGCTTTCCCCAAATGGGGAATTGAAGGTGTGGGAGTGCCGGCTGCTGCACTGAGGATCATGGCGGGCCTAGAAGATTAAAGATAAGTTTATTTAAATTTATTCAGCCCGTTCATTTACATATTGTAATTCAGTTCCCGTTGCCTAGAGGCGGGGAGGCCGCCACAGAGCCTTGCCGCCGCCAGGAGGATCGGGTTGGGCCCTCCTGGCATCGGCCTCCGTGGCGGGCCTCTGCCGGAACAATCTTCCGCTCTCCACCCATGCGATCTTCCACATTGCTTTGTGACTTTCCATTTGAACTACCCAGGTTTTAGGCAAGACCTCATCTGTAGTCAGGGCCTAAATCCTAGAATATGGCCTAAGATTTTTTCTTTCCTATAATTTCAATAGTTGCTTCTCACAAGATCTAATGCAGATATTTTGCATGACTCTGTTTCCTTTTGTCAGGTGAGCCTGGTGATTGTGCCTGCAATGGGGTGATTACTGGGAATAGACGTCAAGGCCCTCCTGGTCCTTCTGGTGAACCAGGAAAGCCTGGTTTCAATAGTGGTAAAGGCCAGTGTGGAGATCCAGGACCGCCAGGATCTCCAGGGCAATCAGGTCCTCCGGTAAGTAATATTACTTTTCGTGGCTGTGGTATTTTATGCATTGATCATTCTAGTAACTTGAGAGAGTGCAGAATAAAAAAAAACGATTGAGTCCGTCCCATTTGCCATCATGGACTGTCTCAGTTTCTTCAGTCTCCTGAAGGAGATAGAATGACGATGGGTAAAATTTCCAAGTTAGGAAAATTTCTTTCATCAATTGCCCAGCCCAAGAGTTATCTGCATTCTCCAGGTGGGCCTCCTTTTGTCTCCACAACACCATCCATTCCATGTAATGATCGCTTTGTTTTTGTGAAGAAGAACTTATTGATATCAGCACTAAAGTTACCTCTTCTACTTGGAAGCTGTGTACCCCTGCCCCACTTTCTTCTCCGTCACCTAGGGCCAGCTGTAGCCGTCCAAACTGTTGCCCAGGTGAGACCTGCTTGGTCAGTTTAGATCAGGGATCAAACCTAGATATTTTGATCAGTATGGCTTAGTATCACACCAGCCAATCCACATATTCATTGAGCAATCGATCTCCCTGTCAAGTTGGCTGAAGGAACAATTCATCAATCCTGCATCTGAATTTAAAAAATATTATTGTTACAGCTATAAAAGAGGAGCAAGCAACTTTGCTGAAACTTGTTAATTTAAGCTGGGCCTTTCCATAATAAAGCAACTGTGACAATTAATTATCATTAAAGACGTTATAGCAGTGCATTTAGAAAAAATCAAGGTAATCAGGCAGATTGAACATGATTTTGTGAAAGGGAAATCATGTTTATCCAATTTATTGGAGTTCTTTGAGGGAGTTACATGTACTGTGGATAAAGGGGAACCAGTGGATGTATTGAACTTAGATTTCCAGAAGGCATAGAACATAGAACAGTACAGCACAGTACAGGCCCTTCGGCCCATGATGTTGTGCCGAACCCTATTAACCTATTCGAAGATCAAACTAACTACCTACCCTTCATTCTACTATCATCCATGTACCTATCCAAGAGTCGCTTAAATGCCCCTAATGTATCTGCTTCTACTACCACCGCTGGCAGCGCATTCCACACACCCACCACTCTCTGTGTAAAGAACCTACCTCTGACATCTCCCCGAAATCTTCCTCCAATCACCTTAACCTTATGCCCCCTGGTGATAGCCCTTTCCACCCTGGGAGAAAATCTCTGACTATCCACTCTATCTATGCCTCTCATCATCTTGTACCCCTCTATCAAGTCACCTCTCATCCTTCTTCGCTCCAATGAGAAAAGCCCTAGCTCCCTCAATCTTTCTTCGTAGGACATGCCCTCCAGTCCAGGCAGCATCCTGGTAAATCTCCTCTGCACCCTCTCTAAAGCTTCCACATCCTTCCTATAATGAGGCGACCAGAACTGAACACAATATTCCAAGTGTGGTCGAACCAGGGCCTTATAGAGCTGCAGCATAACCTCGCAGCTCTTAAACTCAATCCCCCTGTTAATGAAAGCCAACACACCATACGCCTTCTTAACAACCCTATCAACTTGGGTGGCAACTTTGAGCGATCTATGGACATGGACTCCAAGATCCCTCTGTTCCTCCACACTTCCAAGAATCCTGTCTTTAAGCCTGTATTCCGCATTCAAATTCGACCTTCCAAAATGAATCACTTCACACTTTTCCAGGTTGAGCTCCATCTGCCACTTCTCAGCCCAGCTCTGCATCCTGTCAATGTCTCGTTGCAACCTACAACAGCCTTCCACACTATCCACAACTCCAGCAACCTTCGTGTCATCAGCAAACTTGCTAACCCAGCCTTCCACTTCCTCATCCAAGTCATTTATAAAAATCACAAACAGCAGAGGTCCCAGAACAGATCCTTGTGGAACACCACTGGTCACCAAGCCCCATGCTGAATACTTTCCATCTACTACCACCCTCTGACTTCTATGGGCCAGCCAATTTTGTATCCAGACAGCCAACTTTCCCTGAATCCCATGCCTCCTTACTTTCTGAATGAGCCTACCATATCAAACGCCTTGCTAAAATCCATATACACCACATCCACTGCTCTTCCTTCATCAATGTGTTTTGTCACATCGTCAAAGAATCCAATAAGGCTTGTGAGGCATGACCTGCCCCTCACAAAGCCATGCTGACTGTCTCTAATCAAACCATGTTTTTCCAAATAATCATAAATCCTCTCTCTCAGAATCCTCTCCAATAATTTGCTCACTACCGATGTAAGACTGACTGGTCTATAATTCCCAGGGTTATCCCTATTCCCTTTCTTGAACAAGGGAACAACATTTGCCACCCTCCAATCATCCGGTACTACTCCAGTGGACAGTGAAGACGCAAAGATCATCGCCAAAGGCGCAGCAATCTCTTCCCTCGCTTCCCGTAATATCCTTGGGTATATCCCGTCTGGCCCCGGGGACTTATCTGTCCTCATATCATTCAAAATTTCCAGCACATCCTCCCTCTTAACCTCAACCTGTTTGAGCATATCCGCCTGTTCCATGCTGTCCTCACAAACGACCAGGTCCCTCTCACTAATGAATACTGAAGCAAAGTATTCATTTAGGACCTCCCCTACCTCCTCCGACTCCAGGCACAAGTTCCCTCCACTATCCCTGATCGGCCCTACCCTCACTCTGGCCATCCTCTTGTTCCTCACATAAGTGTAGAACGCCTTGGGATTTTCCTTAATCCTACCCGCCATGACTTTTTCATGTCCCCTTCTAGCTCTCCTAAGTCCATTCTTCAGTTCCTTCCTGGCTACCTTGTAACCCTCTAGAGCCCTGCCTGATCCTTGCTTCCTCAACCTTAAGTATGCTTCCTTCTTCCTCTTGACTAGCTGTTCCACATCTCAATTGATAATGTGCCACATCAAAGGTTATTGCAGAAAATAAAAGCTCATGGTGTAGGGGGCAACACACTGGTTTGGATAGAAGATTGGCTAGCTAACAGGAAACAGAGAGTAGGCATAAATGGGTCATTTTCTGGTTGGCAAGATGTAATGAGTAGTGTGCCACAGGGATCTGTGCTGGGGCCTCAACTTTTTACAATTTATATAAATGACTTAGATGAAGGAACCAAAGGTATGGTTGCTAAATTTGCTGATGACACAAAGATAGGTAGAAAGTAACTTTTGAAGAGGACATAATGGGGTACAAAGGGATATAGATAGGTTAAGTGAGTGGGCATAGATCTGGCAAATGGAGTATAATGTGGGAAAGTGGGAAATTGTACACTTTGGCAGGAAGAATGAAAAAGAAGCATATTATCTAAATGGTGAAAGATTGCAGAGCTCTGAAATGCAGAAGGATCTGGGTGTCCTAGTGCATGAATCACAAAAGGTTAGTATGCAGGTACAGCAAGTAATTAGGAAAGCTAATAGAATGTTATCGTTTATCGCAAGGGGAATTGAATACAAAAGTAGGTAGGTTATGCTTCAGTTATACAGGGCATTGGTAAAACTACATCTGGAGTACTGTGTGCAGTACTGGTCTCCTTATTTAAGGAAGGATGTAAATGCGTTAGAGACAGAACAGAGAAGATTTACTAGACTAATACCTGGAATAGGCGGGCTGTCTTCTGAGGAAAGATTGGAAAGGCTAGGCTTGTATCCGCTGGAATTTAGAAGAGTAAGAGGCGACTTGACTGAAACATATAAGATCCTGAGGGTTCTTGACAGGGTGGATGTGGAAAGGATGTTTCCCCTTGTGGGAGAATCTAGAACTAGGGGTCACTGTTTAAAAATAAGGGGTCGCGCATTTAAGACAGAGATGAGGAGAAATTATTTTCTCTGAGGGTCGTGAGTCTTTGGAATTCTCTTCCTCAAAAGGAAGTGGAAGCAGAATCTTTGAATATGTTTAAGGCAGAGGTAGATAGATTCTTGATAAGCAAGGGGATGGAAGGATAGGTGGATAGGTAGAGTAATCAGTTCAGCCATGAACTTATTGAATGGCGGAGCAGGCTCCAAGGGCTGAGTGGCCTCCTCCTGCTCCTAATTCATATGTTCGTATGAAAGATACTAAAAACAAAGGGCTATTTAATGCATTTGTAATAGCCAGGGTTATGGGGCAAGGCAATTGAATAGACTTCCCCTTGAATTAGCCAATAAATGAAGGGAGCTCAAGAAGCAGTGCAGCATTGTCCACCTTCTCTTCTTACCCTTCTTACACATGGTTTGATAAGCCGTAATCCTTTAAAATCAGAAGAGCTGATCCTCTTTCAGGATTATATTTGCCACTGCTGAATACTTTCAACAAAGGAACAGCTATGCATAAAAAGGGGAGATGCAGTTCTGGTGGAAAATATTAATGGACTGTTTGACTGTGCTGCACACTGTTCTAAGCTTCTCTTTCCAGAACTGGATTAACGAACACTACCAACGAGTGAGCACAAAATCGGCTTTTTGCTCTTAAGACTCCAGTGTTGTCACTGGCGAAACCCGTAAAGCTGCAAAGTCAAATTAAATAATGTGCTTTTCACTTCAGATCAGGCCTGGCATTCTTGAGTTTCAAGAGCAGGGAGATGTAATGTCACACGGTGAATACAACAGTAATGGTTGTTGATGGGAGGGCTGTCAAAGTAAGCCTTTAAATTAAATGCAGGTTATGAGGGCAAGCAGAGAGGGAATGTCTGAAGAGGGGGAGGAAGCCTCTGGGATGTTTATTTCTCTTTGAGTTAATCTGTAATCAGTGAAGAGCATTAAACCAAGTACAGTATTTTTACATGTGCATGTGGAAACCCACTGGTGGACTTGTGGAAGGGCTGGATTTCCACTGTGTGTTAAGAGTGGCAGAATTGTAAACCCATTCCTTGTAAATAGAGTTGTGATTTCATCACACAGCAGAAATCATCCCCCCTCATGAGATCAAAGTGCAAACACTTGAAACATGTCCTGATTTATAGTTTGACTGACTGCAGATGGAGAATGCTGACCTTTTCTTTTGACTTTTAGGGTCTTCCAGGCGTGCCAGGAGGACCAGGTGCAAAAGGACAGAAGGGAGACTCATCATTTACATCAGCAAAGGGTACGAATAAAACTTGACCGTCTCTGCCTGCAATCCCATTCCAAAACTTGGCACAGAAGGTTCAGATTTACAATGTGCCCAATTTATTTGGGATTTCAGCTTTATTTCTAAGTGAGAGCTAAGTGAGACTCTAGAACAGGTTTTCCCATTCTTGTGCCTGAGTATGCTGGATCGCATGGGTGCAGGGTGTATAGGAAGATTGGGTGGCCTCCCTCAGGGATGTCTTGGCTGGGGTGTCTCTCATTGTGCATGTAAGAAGTTGGGCATGGGCATCTAGCTATTATATTGTCTCTGGAAAAATGGGGACATGCTGGCAATGAATGACAGGAAAGACAAAACCAGGGAATTTTTCTCGCAAATACAATTTTTTCTTTTGCACAGCACCATTTGAAGAAGAGCAAGGAGTTCTTCCAGTGTCCTGGCCAATATTCTTTCCTCAACCACTATCATCGCGAAACATGGCTGACATTTTTGTCTTTTAGTAGCAGTCACCACATTTTAAAATATTTTGTTGCCCTGTGACATGCTTTGAGATGTTTCTGAGAGATAGAATTTAAAGTATTTTTTTTCTTCCTTTTGCTAGCACCCTCTTACAGAGAATACAATACTCTTCCAATCTGATCAGGCAGTATTCTTAAATAACTGAATAAAGGCTATTTCCAATATTGGAGAGTGCATATTTTCCCAATTTAGCTATTGGATAGTCCTTCCAATGAATAGGAATCTCCCTCGCCTCCCCTTCGTTTGAAGACTGTGACTGGTCCTTAGCTACCATTGCATAGGCATTGGCAACACTCCAGTATCTCAACCAAGCAGCCAGTCTTCATTTGTGAGCTCCTCAGTGATAGTGGGCTAATCAACCATGGGGAAGGGGAGGCATCACAGCGAAGCCCAATCCTGCCCTGCCTTAGTAATCCAAACATTTGCAATTGTCAGCAGGATCCACAACATCACAAAATAAATAGAAATGAAGAAGGCTACTTAGCCCATCTCAGTTTTAATATCCAGAGACGCCCTTAAATCCTCTCCATTGCAGCATCGGGCTGTCTTCTGAATGATTCCAGGGCTCTTCTCTGCATAATACTATCCATTCCATGCATTGATCACTTTTTGTGTGAAGAAGAAGTTCCTGATACTAGTCCTAAAGTTACCTCTTCTACTGGGAACCTGTGTAGCATTCTCCCGCTCTGTTCTTCTCTGTAGCCTAAGGCCTAAGGCCAGTTGCAGCCCTTCCAGGTGAGATCTGCTCAGTCGGCTTAAATCAGGGATCAAACCTGGAACGATCCTGATCAGTCTGGCTTTGTATCACACCAGCCAGTCCATTTAGCCATTGGGCCATCAGAGAATCTTTACTGTCCAGTTATCTGAAAAAACTGCTCATCAATCCGGCATCTGAATTTAGAACATGCTTGTTACAGCTGTTAAATAGGAGCGAGCAACTTTGCTTAACCTTGTTACCTTAAGCTGGGTCAGTCTATAATAAAGTATCTGTGGCAATTAAGTATCACTGCTGGATCTGACTGGCTGTAAAACTGAATAAAAAGATAAAAAGGCTCCAGATTCTGAAAACAAAGAGCTGGAAATTACACACTGGATTACACACTAGTTTAAGAAGCTTGAAATAAAAACAGGAAATGCTGGAAATAGTCAGCAGATCAGGTAATATCTGTGGAGAGATAAATAGAGTTGATGTTTCAGGTCATTGATGTTTCATTTGAACTGGAAGAAGTTAGATATGTAACAGTTTTTAAGCAAATAAAGAGGCAGGAAAAGGGAAAGGGAGGAAAGAATAAAAGGCAGGACCTGTGATAGGGTAGAGGGCAGGAGTGATTAAATGACAGGAGGGATGATATGCAAGGCAAAAGTTTAAGCAAGTACATAGCCAGTTCTGGCGAAAGGCCATTGACCTGAAACTTGACTTCTGTTTCTCTCTACATGGATGCTGCCTGACCTGCTGACCTTTTGATCATTTTCTGTTTATATTTCAGATTTCGAGCATCTGCAATATTTTGTTTTAGTTTAAGGAGCTTGGCAGGCATCTTTGAAATGCTTCTGTTCACTATTGCACCCGAGGCTTTAACCTATTTATCGTGAATAGGCTAATGCCTCTACTAAGCCTTGAAACAAAGGAATTTCAGGCATCTGTATTAAGTGTTTTTATGCGACCACATAATTTTACGATCACAAGCTTTGAGATATTAAAAAAAAAATTCCATCTTAAAGGACAAAAAGGAGATCCCAGTACTCCAGGGCCAAGGGGACCTTCAGGCACTCCAGGAAAACCAGGAAGGGATGGCTCCCCAGGTTTTCCAGGACCTCCAGGCAAACCTGTAAGTATCATTAGAGTTTGATGTTGCTTGTAATGCTACATGCTTTAATGTTGGTGGCAGTGTCGATGATGGAGAGTTATAGAACTTTACCAAGAACTATTGACCCGTTGGCATCTATTAACACACTCCCTCATGGGAAAGGAGTTATATTAAGGAGTTATATTGGCAATTCTGTCTGAGCCAGACCACTTTTTCACTGATCTGTCAACCTATCTTTCCACTGACGCAAAAGATTGAAGCCAAGGGCCGGATTTTATTCCAGCAACAGCGGGGGGTTCCCAGCGGCTGGCCGGATGGCAAGGAGAATCCCGCCTCGGCCCTCTGTCGGACCACCATTGCAATTTCACAGTGGGCAGCCAATTAACTGCCTGCTATCCGGGACGCCGTCCCTTTAAGGGATGAGCTCCTGCCTCCAGAGCTGCTGACCAATTGGAAGGCCAGCAGCTCTGCAGTACCGGCAGCATCACCTGGAGCAGTGGCCATTGCTGGTGCTGCAGGAGGCCTGCAGTGCTGAAGATGGGGGCAACCCTGGGATGCATGTAAGTGGGTTCGGGGTCATCGGGGCCAGTCAGGCAGGCCCCAGTGGCGGGGTGGGATGGGAGGAGGTAGGTGAAGGTCAGGGGTTGGGGGTGGGTGAGTCTGCCATCGCTGCCGGGGTTGCCTTTCGGGGGTGATGGATTTCCACCAAAGGAGGGACCCCTCCCCTGCACCCCCAAGCTCGCTAGGAGGCCATCAGATAAAAACTGGCAGCTTCTCCATGAGGCGGCTGGTCCCTCTGTCTTCCATAAAATTGAGCAGGGGTGGGAAGAGGCCCCTAAGTGGCCATTAATTGGTCACTTAAAGGCCTGGGGCGGGAAGGCGTTCCTCGGCCTTACCTGCCACGGACAAAATGGCAGGGGGCCAGGACAACATCAGGAACATCGCCCCTTGCCATTTTGTGTGCGCAGCCCCAGCCAGCCTCTGTTCCCATCTCCTGCCCTAAGTTTCTCATAGATTATTTCATCAATCTTCAACAAATTTATGGGAATGCATTCTAGTTACAGAACTTTGCTTAAAGAAATGTTGTAATTGGAAAAAAAAATGATTTTCAAAAATGACTTTTGGTGAGAGGGAAGGACAAAGTGCAGTGGGAATTTTAATTGAGTTGTACCCTTCGGTTCAACTTGAAATCAGTACCACTGGCAGTGGTATAGGATCAAAAGCATCTTTGATTGCAGCTGTACCATGACCTTGTGACCTTTATGACACCAATGGAGGTACAATATTGGCACTTAAAGTACCTGCATCTGAATTGAAAGTTCGTCTCAGTAATGATAGTGCCATGAAACTATTATCAATTGTTGTAAAAAAATCTGATTCACTAATGTCCTTTAGGGAAGGAAATCTACCAACCTTACCGGGTCTGGCCTACATATGACTCCAGATCCACAGCAATGTGGTTGATTCTTAAATGCCCTCTGAAATGGCCTAACAAGCCAGTCAAGGGCAATTAGGGATGGGCAACAAATGATATTGAAAGTAACCCTCTTGCAACTCCATAGCAAACAATTCTTTTAGATTATGATCCAACATAGGATAAAACTAGAGGTCCATTTCTTATCATGCATGGTATTACTTCTGAAATCAGGCATGAAGTAAGGACACGGTGAAAGTGAGGACTCAGAATGAAAGATACATTAAGCATCTCGCAAACTTTTTTTGTGTGGGCAAGGAAAAGTGTCGGACGTTACATCTGCCATTTTTCTGATGTTGACACCATCCCAATGGCTCAGTTATTAAATTGTCTTCAGCTTGGACCGCAGTAGAATTCTGCACTTTGCTTTGAAATTGACGTGATTTTTTTTAACATAGCGAGCATTCCATCTGCTGCCCCATTTTTCCCCTACAATCTTAAACAGGACAAATCCAACCTGGCTAATTACTGCCCCATTCATCTATTCTTAATCATAAGCAAAGTGATGGAAGGTTTCGTCGAGGGTGCTGTCAAGCAACACTTACTCAGCAATAGCCTGCTCACTAGTGCTCAGTTTTGGTTCCACCAGGGCCATTCAGCTCCAGACCTCATTATAGCCTTGGTCCAGACATGGACAAAAGAGCTGAATTCCTGAGGTGAGGTGAGAATGACGACCCTTGACATCAAGGTAGCATTTGACCGAGTGTGGTATCAAGGAGCCCTAGCAAAATTGAAGTCAACGGGAATCAGGGGGAAAACTCTCCACAGGTTGGAGTCATACCTAGCACAAAGGAACATGGTTGTGGTTGTTGGAGGCCAATCATTTCAGCCCAGGGATATCACTGCAGGAGTTCCTCAGGGTAGTGTCCGAAGGCCCAACCATCTTCAGCTGCTTCATTAATGGCCTTCCCTCCAACAGAACGACAGAAGTGGGGATGTTTGCTGACGATTGCATGGTGTTCAGTACCATTCATAACTCCTCAGATAATGAAGCAGTCCGTGTCCGCATGCAGCAAGACCTGGACAACATTCAGGCTTGGGCTGATAAGTGGTAAGTTACGTTCGTGCCATACAAGTGCCAAGCAATGACCATTTCCAACAAGAGAGAATCTAACCATCTTCCCTTGGCATTCAATGGCATTACCATTGCTCAATCCCCCACTATCAACATCTTGGGGGTTACCATTGACCAGAAACTTAACTGGACCAGCCATAATAATACTGTGGCTACAAGAGCAGGGCAGAGGCTGTGAATTCTGTGACGAGTAACTCACCAACTCACAAAGCATGTCTGTCATCTACAAGGCTCAAGTCAGGAGTGTGCTGGAATACTCTGCACTTGCCTGGATGAGTACAGTGCCAACAACACTCAAGAAGCACGACACCATCCAGGATAAAGCAGTCTGCTTGATCAGCACCCCATCTACCACCTTCAACCTTCATTCCCTCCACCACTGATGCACAGTAGCTGAAGTGTGTACAATCTACAAGATGCACTGCAGCAAATCACCAAGGCTTCTTCAACAGCACTTTCCAAAACCACGACCTATATTGCCTAGAAGGACAAGGGCAGCAGACTCATGGGAGCACCACCACCTGCAAGTTCCCCTCCAAGCCACACACTATCCTAACTTGGAACTATATCGCTGTTTCTTTACTGTCACTGGGTCAAGATCCTGGAACTCCCTTCCTAACAGCACTGTGGGTGTACCTACACCACATGGACTGCAGTGGTTCAAGAAGCCATCTCCCTCAGTGGCCATTTGTTTACATGTGGGCCTAACCACAAGGATTTGCAAGTTATTCAGTTGTGTTAGTCATCACAATGTTACGACCAGGTGAGAAAGAGGTCTAGGATTCCCTTTTAGCCTTCACCTGGCCTTACTGTAACAAGGGTTTAATTTTAAACACTCTGTGTTTCTGGTTCCCCCTTGGTGAATCCTTGTCCACCGCTTTCCAATTATAAGGCAAAGAAAGCAGCACAAACAGGCTTTCTTAGGTTTAAAGAAGAAAAATTGAAATGTATTAAACTTAAGCTCTAATTCAGTTAATGCCTACAGATATACAACATGCCCACACTAGCATGCATATGCGATACACATATGCAAATAGAGACAGAAAAAAGCAGAAGAAAAATAAAGTGGAAAAGTTTGAGGCAATATCTGAAGAGTTTTTGTTACGGTTCTTTGAGCTCACTGTAGAGTCCTTGATTGTAGGTAGATCTTGCTTTTCATTGGGGCCCAGTATTCTTCTTAAACCTTGTTAACTGTAGGAGACTTTTCTCTCTTGGGGTCCATGTGTCTTCAATGGATTCAAAGGCTTGTGAGAAAAAGATGGGAGCAGACAGGAGAGATCTTCTCAATCCAGGAGCAGTCTTTCTGAGTTTAAACTGTTTGTACAATTCAGAAAACCCAGCTTGCCAAGCAGGTTAGTCATGTGACAACTGGTCTGACCACGTCTAGGATTGTATCACCTTAGCAGTCTCTGGAATGCTCCTCTTACTCACAATACCTGGTGATCAAGATCCATTGTGGGTTGAATGTGTCAGGGAATGGTCCGTTGTCCTTCCATTCACTGTCTGTTAATATGCAAATGTCTTTTCCAGCCACGGCTGATCTGTTTAACAAGTCCTTTCTTCACTCCAGTAACAGTTTAAAATCAATGTTCATGACAAAATTAATGTGCCTTATTCTTGGCAGGTGGAGGCCTAGCATGACAACAACCAAACCTGATCTTGGCCTTCCCAGACATCTGTGCACCTGGACCTTCCAGCACAAGTCATTGAGTAGTGGGAGCTTGAGCATATCTTTCTCTTCCCTAGTCCAGAGGGACTATGGTCAGCCATCGTATCGCAATCATCATTGCAGTGGAGAACAGTTAGCTCAACACAGTCTGATGATCAATTTTGGAAGCTTCCTAGTTTATATAGCCCTGCACCACACTGGAGTAAAGGGGAATCTCCTGTTCTTTCACAAATTTCTGCCTACATATGCAGTGGGTAATATTTACCCATTGGACCTTTGCGGGGAGGTAATTTTAGTGATCTTAAAATGACTTGAATTTGTGATGATGAGCAGATATGACATTAGATATTCTGCCCTTGACTATGAATGAAGTACCACATGGTTTCACTATAATATCAGATAATGGTCTTTGTGTTACACAGGGTGACAGTGGAATTGGTTTTCCGGGTGCGAAAGGTCTCCCAGGCAGTCCAGGCCTAAAAGGTCACCCAGGTGAGAGGGGTGGATCAGGGGTTGGATTCCCAGGATCTCCAGGTTTCCAAGGTCCCCCAGGTGATCCAGGATTTGATGGAATACCAGGACCGCCAGGTTTCCCAGGGTTACCAGGTATAGAATGCAATATCACTTGATCCATTTGTTTATATTCAATAATTACTGAGAAAATGCTATTCGGTTAATGGACTGGTGCAACTATATATACTCATGGTTTGTCATCAATGAAACGGCCAAGTACCTTCTAAAAATTATATAGATTCCTTTGTTAGCACTCTGCTCATTAACATGTATGAAGTCATAAGTAGTACGTTGGATAGTTAACAACATCAGACATGAATTTCATGTTAGCTCGGAGGGGGGCAGTGTGCTTCAATATAATTTGTATCTCTGGTCTGTGAAATGGTACTTGTGCAATGGAGATTAGATGAGTGCTATTGTTATCGTTACCATGTACAAAGTCTATGGAGTACAATGGAAATTGAGTATGTTCCTGTTTAAACTCCTTGCAATCCACCTGGAAGCCAATAACCTCATCTCTTTTGGTTCCAAGTGACAATGGCAGCCAGACATAAGGCTTTTCAGTAGCATGAGCAACTCCTTATTAAGCTGGCAATGAGTGATCTCCAAGAGTAGGGAATGTCTGCTCTATGGACTGCTCCTTGACTTTACTGGCCCTAGAAAGGGGCGTTCAGAGGTCCCTCTCCTTTACACGGATGACTGGAGGATTCCGGAAATGGCGAGGACCCAATAAAAGTAGGTTCCTGCTGTTTCCAACAAGCAGACTCCCTCCAGAGTTACAGCAGGGGTCTGGCAGAGCCCCCTGATGACAATTGAAACTCAAGCTTTTTTCCCTCCAAATTTACATAGTATTACGGCGAAGCAGCATCATTTGGCCCAAGAGGTCCATGCTGTTATTTATGCTCCACACGGGTCTCCTCTCATCCTTCTTCATCTCATCCCATCAACATACCCTTCTTTTCCTTTCCCCCTCATGTGCCTATCTAGCTTCCCCTTAAATGCATCTATGCTATTCGCCTCAACTACTCCTTGCCATAATGTGTTCTACATTTTAACCACTCTCTGGATAAAGACGTTTCTCCTGAATTCCCTATTGGATTTATGTTTGTGGCCCCTAGCTCTGGTCTTGCAGATAAGTAGAAATATTTTCTCTACATCTACTCCATTAAAGCCTTTCATAATCTTAAAGACCTTCATCAGATCACCCTACAGCTTTCTGAGACGCAGCCTGTTCAATTATTCCTGATAGATATAACCTCTCATTCTGGCACCATTCTAGTACATCATTTTTGCACCTTCTCCAGTGGCTCTAAACTGTTTTTATAATATGAAGACCAGAACTGTTCACAGTTTATATAAGTTTAATGTAACTTTTCTGCTTTTCAATTCTATCCCTCTGAAAATGAACCCCAGTGCTTTGTTTACATTTTTATGGCCTTATTAACCTGCATCATTACTTTTAGAGATTTATGTAACTGTATCCCCAGATCCCTCTGCCCTTCTACCTTAACTAGACACTTATTTTCCAAGGAGGATGTAAGCTTCTTATACTTCCTACCTTATACTTATCTATATTAAATTAATTTGCCAATTACATGCCCATTCTGTAAGCTTATTAATGTTTTCCTGTATTTTGTTGCTGTCTTGCTCTGTATTAACTATACCTGCCCCCATTTAGTGACATCTGCAAATTTTGAAGTTGTACTTCTAATTCCCAAGTCTAAATAATTCATCTAAATGGTGAACAACATAATCCCAGCACCCATCCTTGTGGAACACCACTTCCTACCATTTACCCCTGTGAGTAATTGCTTTTGAGCCTTACTGTCTTTTTGTAGCCAATTTGCTATCCATTCTGCTACTTGCTTCCTGACTCCACATGTTAAGACTTTAGTCATGAATCTACTATTTGGTACCTTATCAAATACTTTACATCTGTTGCATTACCCTTAACTACCCTTTCTGTTACTTCTTCAGAGAATTCAATAGGTTGGTCAAGCATGACCTTCCCAACTGAAATCTGTGCTTCATTATATTTTCAGTTTCAAGATGTTCTTTTTATTACATATTTGAGTAAGGATTCTGTTAGCTTTCCTTCTGCCACTATTAAGCTAATTGGTCTGTAGTTCGCTGGACTTGTTCTATCACCCTTTTTATATATAGGAATCTCATTAGCTGTCTGCCAGAGCTCTGGCACTGTTCATTTTTCTAATGATTTTTTAATGCATTTTTTATGTAATAATGCTCTGCTATCTCTTCTACAGCTAATAAAGGGAATTTCTTCCCCTTTTCTCCCATCCCCTCTTTCGAAGGAATCGATTCCTGCTGGGATGTGGTTCCAAGGGAATTGGCATCCCTGAAGATTCACCCAAATGGTTGTTGTTCAGTGGTTGTTGGCTGGCTTTTCAGTCATGAGGGCATCACAAAATAACCCATTTCTGTCTTCACCCAACATTCAAGAAGACAGACATTTTCCAGGAGGGACCATTGATTAGTTCATAGGAGAAGGGCCTTGGCTGATATTGTTTGCTGCCTGTTGTAGCATGTAAATACAATCCAGGCTCAGATCAGCTAATGAAGCCCAGACAACCCAGGTCCTTCTTGGTCTGTCTGACTCAGAGCTGGGCGACTTGTTTCAAATCCCAGGTGTGATTCATTTTGGCATGCAGTAGATTTAAAAGGGAACACATATCAATTTCCATGTTTACTATAAATCAGATTAAGTTCTGTTTAAAGAATATATAGCAACTGTATTTTTTGGTCAGTGACAATAATTGGTAACAAACTTCAGAGGTGAACAAGTTACCTATTCATTCCTGTCAGAAGATGCCACTTAAAGAGAGAAAACAATCACGTTTCCACTGTTGTTCATGCCCCTCTTGACTGATTTCACGTCCTTTGCATGGACACTACAGGTGACTGTTGCTGCGGGGAAACCGCTGGCGAAGGCGACCTTCACACAGAGGGAGGTGAGAGGCCACAATCCTCAAAAAAGGTTACCATGGCAATGATGGCAGGAGCCCTCCCCCCCGCCAACCCTTACATCATTGCCAAAAGACTTCAGTACCATAATTTGCATGTTACAGCTGTATACTGCAGTAGTAACTCGTGTTAAATGGAAAATAACTGCATCAAGACTATTTTACTGTCTTCTTTCATGCATGCTATTAGTGCACACTGTTTTAAATTACTATGTTTTGTCTGGATAAATGGATCAAAGCGTCAATCTATAAATTAATTTTAATTGTATTATTACTGGCCTGTCATGAAATGGGTGTCTCTCTCAATAATGTAAAGTCCAAACAGTTGAATTCAAGTGGACAAATCTCCTGCTCGGCCAACCATTCTCTTCTTAAAACTTATTTTTCCTTCCCTTCCAATCTCCTATCCTGAAGATTCTGATTCGGGTTTGGGGTATATTAAAGAAAGATGCAGACTAGAGTAAAATGGGTATTTTTCAATGAAGGAAAGTGGGATCATCTGTATTTATATCGAGAAGTCGTACATCTTTCTGCACTTTCTGTCAGCTTGTTCCATTATGAATTCCTATGCCAACATTTACAATGGAAATTTCCCATGCAAATTTGTAACACCATAATTACACACTTCTGCAATGAAAGTGCTGGAGCGGCATGACTGACCGTGTAATTACATTCAGTGACATCTGCAAATTTTGAAATTGTACTTCTAATTCCCAAGTCCAATTCATTCATCTAACTGGTGAACAACAGTAATCCCAGCTCAGATCCTTGTGGAACACCACTTCCTACCCCTGTGAGTAACTGCTTTTAAGCCTACTTTCTTTTTGTATCCAAATTTGGGACTTACTATATAAATATATCCAAGCCCTGGACAAATTATCCCCCATCCTCTAACTTTGCTTCACCAAAAACTAAATGGGAGATCAGTTGGATCATTTTATTTCTGTTCATAGCTTTACATTAAAGATTTAAATTAATGCATTCGTCACTCAAGTGTTATCATGGCCTGTCTTCACTCATTCACTCTGCACTGTGTCACTGTAATATCACTTTCTGTACCTAACACAACCACTGTACAAATGGTTTTCACAGTCATGAATCAACCATGAGCACAGTGCTACTTCACTATAGAAGATTACTTAGAGTATGTTAACACACTGCTAATGTATCAGTGTGGGCCTGCTAATGTTTGTGTATGCATGTGCCTGCATGCATATGTGTATATGTGTTTGTATATATGTGTTATTGTGTGTATATGTGTGTGTATATGTGTGGGTGCTTTGAAACTATTTTGAGTGGTAAGATTCCTGAACTCCTTGTTCTGTGCGATTTTGCAGGAATCATACTGCCCTGTGTGATCCCAGGCAATAGAGGTTTGGTGGGACGACCCGGAGTACCAGGAGCACCAGGTGAGAACTCTGTGTAGAAATGCTTTTTTGTTTTACAACTGAAGTATTTCCCAGAGTGGTCCCTGTCTTTGAAAACTGTGGTAACCTTTCTGCAATGAGACAATGATATCTTTTGGAATGTAAAACCTGTAGGGAGAAATGAAAATTGAATTTTGGTGGCTGCAGACCTTCACTGGCTAGGCAACGTCTCAATTTGTCCCCACCTGGTTTTCTTGGGCGGTGATGCACCTAACAATGTGAAGTCTTTATGTACACAGTGAGTTTCGTGAAGAGAAGTTACTGTTCAAATTGAACTTATAATGAAATTAGTCAATGCTAATTAACTGAACTTTTAAAAACAAATTTGCTTACTATCTGATAAATTTAAGCCTGGGTAATTAAATAGTGGTTTGTTATTCAGTTGACACCAAGAATGTCTGGAGGAAGAACATTGGGCTTCTTTTGGGGAGATATACCTGGTTATATGGCATTTCTTAGGATTTTTTAGTGTCGACCATGGCAGTGCAATAGTGTGTTAGATTGGAGAGAATGAGCTCAATGGACTGAATGGCCTTTTTTCTGTTCCATGGTTCCTTATTGCATCTTTAAAAATGTAACACTGCTCCATTATGTGCTAGTCTGTTTCTATACAATCTGCTGAGAGGTTGCAGGTCAGAATGGGTAAAGCAACTGTGAAATGATTCATTTGTAACTCACCTGCTTACTACTGCAGTCTTGTGTATTGACCAGTGGTGTGTAGAACATTGATGTGTTGCATGCTTTTATGTAGGTCTAAATCCATCAATAGGATCGGGGTTGCCCCTTTTCCCCTTTTTCTTTGTTGCTAACTCTGTCTTCATAGTTATTTTGGTCAGTTGTCATCCAAATATTCAACGCTGACAGAGATGGATGGGATAATGCAGTTTGCCCATTTTTTTACTGTCGCATTATGCAGCTGTGGATAACCTGCTTGGGAAGAAATCTGTTGGTGATATGGAAAAGGATTGCCCCAGACTATATCCCCATTCATAAGTGAGCCAGTGGATCAAGTGCCAGCATCCATTGCTGATCGCGTCAACATGCTGTGTGGCGTCAGAAAGTCATTTGGTGGCAACCAAACAGTGTGAAAGAGAGAGCTGCTAGTAAACTGCTATGGAGCACTGGGAAACACAGCATCTGTGCAGTTTGAAAGTGGAACCTAGAATGTATCTTAAGTCAGTATTCCTTCTTGCGTGCCATTTAGGAGGGAAGAAATCAGGGAAGAAATGTTTTCCTATTTGAATATTTACCTCATTCTTCATTCTCAAATGCCTCATAGGTCAAAAAGGTAGACCAGGCTTTCCAGGCAGTCCAGGACGACCAGGATTTGACGGACGAAAGGGACCCCCTGGAGCTCCAGGCCTGTTGGGAGAATCAGGCCGACCTGGTACGTGCCCATTAAACAGAACTTGCAATAGCTTCTGGTCTGCTTGGGCATCAGTTATCAGTAAGCATTTGTAGGTGGGAATTTGCTTCTGGTTCCCGGCATTACTCGGGCAGGTGAGGTGGAAAAGTGGATGGGGACAGGAGGGTGCATGTAAATGAGATGGTAATGTGGAGTGGCAGTGAGTGCTCGTCACACCTGTATGCAAGAAGCATTCGGCGTTTCTGGGCAGCAAGAGAAACAGCGGTAACTTTAAAATAATACAGCAGGGATGTAGAAAAGGAAAGAGATAACCCGGCTAATCTCCTTTATTGGCTGCAGTTCAAAGGGAGGCAACTGGATGGAAACTTTGTGGATGCCACATGCTGCTTTAAATTACTCGAGGTGTTATGACTCTTCTGCCGCATCCATTTTCTGCCGCCCCCACATACAGGAAACGAAGCCATTCAGAACTGTCCAAAATGTTTTAAACAAAGCTAAACATCAGAAGCTGCAGCGGGTCAGATGGGCAGTGTAAGTCTTGGCCCACTTTGCTTCCAATGGAAAGGAATATCCTGACCTGTATCTCTCTACCAGTTGGTTAATGGTACTTACAGTCTGTGATTTTGCAATGTCTTGCAAGAAACAACAGTGTAGGTCATAACAGAGGTCAGTGAATCAAAAGGCGAAGGTTGGTGCATGAGAATGAAGTTTCATCCACCTCCTCAACAGTCAGAAAGGCTGCTGTTTCTGAAATGGCTGCCACTGTTTAATGGAAATCTCAATTCGGGATTTGAAACTCAATTGGAAGCCAGCTGCTGACTGGATGTCAGCTATAGGCCCCATCTATACGGAGTGCCTTACCATCTAGTTGCAGTAACATCCTTTTCAGGTTGAATAACGCTAAATACCCAAGCTGGTACTAAAGTGTTCCAAAGTGTCTTGTGCCTCCAGACCAGGAATGCTGATTGCAAAACTGCTGCTAATGGGGAATGTGACAGCTTGAAAGTGATGCAAGTGGTCAGGGTGAAAGTTTTATATTCTAGAAAGTTCTGAACCATGTTCTCATGGAAAAAGTTTAATTTATGGCACGATTCATTTAATGCGTTCTTCAGCATTTTGGAATCTATTGTAATTCTACAGTGAAATCACCAGAATTAAAAGACCTGAGAGTAGTCGGAAGAATTGCCCTATTACAATCAACCTGCTGCTGATTTAACCATTGAGATTGGCAACAGATTTGTACCGTCAATGCTGCAAGCTTGTTTCTTTGGACTAAATGGGCTGAATTTTCCCGCTCCTGCAGATACATGTTAGGAGACGGTTATGCGAGCAATGTTGTAAAATAGCACATTGGGTCGACTATCCGACTCAAAGTGATCTTGCCGGAGGCAGGGCCAATGCAGCAGTGGCTTCCCGCTCGGAGGCGGTGGGTATCCAGTTAGACCCATTAATGGGCCAATTGTGGGAAAGGTGATGGCGCTGCTGGGATTTTCCTGACATCGGGTAGGTTCCCTGATGAGGTCGGAGCTCCGCATTTAATAGGAGGTGGCATCCCGGCAGCAAGCTAGGGGGCCATCAACCCCTCCTGTTAACGACCCCAGCAAAGACCTGCTGGGACGTGACTGTCACAGCCAAGGCCAGGGGCTTCCCTCCACAGTAATGGCCTGACAGCTGTGGCTTAGCATGCTTTTAATTTTTCTGATTGATGCAGGTCTTTTTGAGGTCCCCTCGCGGTCTCCTGCCTGCCTCAGCAGTGTCTACCTCTCCCAGACATTGCTGCGGGTCCTCCTATTGGGCCTCCCACTTCCCTGGTCCACCCATGTCCTTAATTCGATGTGGGGCTCCCAGCGGTGGCTTCTTAATTGGCTGCCTTCGGGAAGATCACGACTGACGTCCCACCGTGGCAACTTTGTGATCCAGAATTGAGGCTGCCATCGAGATTGTGACCTGATTGGTAAAATTTGGCCCATCGAGTAGGTTTAACTGGAAAGGCATTGAAAGCGATGGCAGCCTTGCCACCTGTGCAGAGCTTCCTCACCACTTGAGAAAAACCTTGAACCAATACATGAAAATTGAGCCCTGGTGACCCACGTGAAGTGAAGGAAATTCAAATGCCCACCAATTTTCATCTAAGAGAACACTGGCTCTGAAGTGCTGACTATCTTGACATGGACTGTTCTTATTTAGGTGACTGTAGTATCTTGGAAGCAGCTCACCATTCTATCCTGAGTGTTATCCTTTCTATTGATATTTTGGACCTAAATCTCTCTGTCTCTCTCTCTCTCTCTCTCTCTCTATCTCTCTCTCATATACATATAGTCATGCACTCCGGAAATGTAATGATACGAACTATGGACTAACTCTGAAGAGTTATGAAAAACTGACTTTGTTTTAAAAAAAATGAACCTTGATTTTAAAAAGTGAACAATGCATCCAATATGGTCACTGAAAAAAAATCTTGGCCTTTTATATTCAAACTGTCTGACAAAGACAAAGGACAAATCTTCAAAGCTAAGAGGTGTCAATTGCATCCCATCCTAAAACATTCCAGAATGGAATGTCTTCTTCTGAAACAAAGAAGGTGTGAAGTAGCCACGTCCTGGGCCGTAGTGCAATCACCATGGGGAAGAGATGAGAATGTCTTCTACCAGGAGGTAAGAAGTAGCAAAGCTTTACCTTGAAAAAAACAGCCAGAGAGAGAGAGAAGCAACATTCTAACAGCTTGTGTTCCAGCCAAGCCAGAAAGCACATGACCTGCTGTAGAATCCTACATCTACATTATACAACGGTGAGCTAGAAGTGACTCACTGTCTTCAACTGAATCTTCAATCATGAGAGAAATCTACAATCATCTCAGGCCTGCACCCATTGAGAACATGATCTCCAAGCAAATTCAAAAGGTTTATCTTGACCTCCCCTTCGCCCACCCCCCCTACTAAAAGTCACCTTCCTTCTTTCCTTCTCTATTTGTCTCTTCTTGTGCGTGTGTGTGCGAGCGAATGTGTGAGTGGATGTGGTTGTGACAATTTCGGGATAAGGCATATTGATCAATAAACAATTGATATTCTGTTTTTTAAAACCTGTCACTGTTTCATTTGAAAAATAAAACACCAAGGGGTTAAACCCTAATAACAAAACACTTGCTGCGGTTAGGCGGGGAGTTGAACAGTGGAACCCATCCACATCGCACCACATGGCTGTATCAATTTATATATAATATATATATGTATATCTCCTGCCATTTTTTCTCTGGTCATCTCCCAAAGTCCTCTATTCAACTCAGTCTCCTCCATTTCCTCTCTGGCTACCTCAATCACTAAAAGGTAACTGAAGCAAGTTTGTTCAATTTACACGTGCATGACTTCTTTGTCCCACTTGTCCACCTTACGTTTGAAGATCCCAACAATATGTAATGCATTTTCAGTCTGTTTCTTTATTGTCCACCAATATATTGAAGTGAATGTGACATGAATATGTTGCAGTGTAAAACCAGCAGTCCTGTGCAAGCTACGAGCAAAGGCCACCATCTGAGCTTCTTGTGTCTCCAGAGTCAATGCTAAAGTAAATCTGACGGGTCGACACTGGCTCAGCTAGGTACAAACCAAAGACTTCCTAACATCTCTGGAGAGCAGGGTAATGGGAAGTGAAGGCAGTTTCATTTGCCTCTGCAGAACTTTCCCTTTAAATGGGAAAGTTGATGGGTTCAGTCCGTTAAAACTGAGCAATGCGTGATTCTTGAGACACTTTCAGTAGAGACCAGTGGCGGAATCCTCTGCACTTCGGCGCAGCCGGAACAGCGGGACCATTTGCGGGTCAGGAACCTGATTTACTAATTTGCAGGCTTAGCCAAGGCTGTGTCCCAGAGTCACTGCATTAACATCCCACCCCTGGGTTCCCCAACCAATCAGGGAGGGCAGACGGGATGATGCATCCATTCTCTCAAAGGAAGGATTTCTAACTAAAGGGGTTACAGCATGGGTTACAGTGGCTTCACCAACACTTGAATTTTTGAGGCTGCAGCAAGCACAGGCATGGAAAGGAAGCCTGGGAAGACTTCTCCCTGGGTCTCTCTTACCTGGAGGTCCTGCTGCCAGATCTGGGGGACTGCAGCGTGTTGAGCACTCCCAGAGAGGAAGGGGATGACCTCCAACCGTGCAGGTGTGCATGGAATTGGCCGAGGAAGTCAGCAGCAGAACTGTGGTCCTTCCAACCTGGAGACAGTGCACCAAGAGGATCCAGGACCTCAGGAGCGTGGGAAAGGTGAGTGACAAAACACTTTCAGATGCCAAGCCTCACATTGACTTGCCCACATTCTCCTGCACAGCGGTTCTCAGAACAACACACTTTGCAATTCCACTCATCCCTTTTTCTGCAGGCACCTCACACCCCCATCTGAACAACCAACACTCAACCTCATCCTATTGCCCTGTCCCAACCATGCCTCACAATCACCCTCGACTACTGGTGTCCTTCCCTCCTCTGCATACAAGCCATTACGAACACTCACACCTCTTTGTTTTCACTCCTTGCAGGAGAAGAGAGCACATAATTTGGCAAGAGGCTGAGACCCAGGGCAGGGGGTGGCCCTCCAGTGACAGGCACTTTACCAACCACTGGCAGTGCATGCCCAGCTGCTCCACCTGGAAGGAGATCCTGTTCCAGGTGGCTGCAAATGTCAGCAGCGACCTCCCATGAGAGCCTGAGCTTTCTGAGGCACTGGTACTCCGAGATGTTAAGAGAGCTGATCCTCTGCCTTTGACGTTGTGCTGAGGGTCTTGTCTCCTTCCAGCTGGATCTCCGTGTCCAGTCCCTCTACCCTGTGGAGGGGCATACGGCTGAGGAGAAGGCAGCTGGTGCTGTTGCTGGTGTTGCTCCTGCTGCTCCTCGAACTGTGACGGGGGTTTTGTTTCCGATCTTACCCCTTATCAGAGGTGCAAGGAGCAGCTGCATAAGCTGCTTCCCTGCTGTGGTGATGGCTGGCAGCAGGGAAGTGCACCTGATGGTGAGTGAAGTGCTAGACAGGTGAAGTGCCTTCCTGTCAACCAGTGATTCCACTCTCTGAGAGAAGAAGTGCTTTGAATTGCAGCCCCTCACCTGCCCATGGCTGGAGCTCATCAGTTTCACTGAAGGAGCTGTTCTCACCTCAGTTACCCTGGTGAGTTGCTGACAGCTCAGGAAACAGGTGCCCTGGCTGGGAAAGCCAGAATCCAGGGTTAAAGAAGCCCTTAATTGCCTTTTCAATTGTGTTATTGGTTTCTTGCTTGTTCCAAGTGGGCTTCCTGCTGGCCTCGGGACTAGCCCCAGGGAAAGCTGGGAGACGGCGGGATGATGTCGGGATCCCGACCCGACAACAATTTCAGGGGATTTAACTCCCCATACACACGCAAACCTGCCTCCCCTTGGTTGGGAAAATTCCCCCCCAGGAAGTTTGTATCTCTCTGATTTCCAGCTGCAAGCTTGGACAAGTGCATGCAACATCTAAAACGCTGCCATGCTCATGACATGAATGGGCCTCAAAAAAATGCTGTACACTAAGGTCCTACCGTGGCCCTTTCTTGGTTATTCATCAGGGAAGGAGAGTCTAATTGAGAAGATAATTTTGGTCTAAAACATTTTTGCATTAAAACCACCCTGAAGTGGCTCCCCATCCAGTTAGGGCCTCCATGTTTGTCAGGCTTCCAAAATATTTGACCCTATCTTTGGTTTCCAACACACTCTACTACACCACCATAATTGGCAGCTAGCCATAGCCTCTTAATCTTTTGATGTGTATATAGAAGGGAAATAGTTTTTAGATATTTGTCCAAAGATAAGATCATTGTAGAGGGACATGCTAGACTATAGCATTATATTTGCATGTTTGGATAATAGTTCGATTTTGGTTAAAGTATTTTCCTTAAGTACTGCAATTCTCAAACATTTCTTACAAGGTCAATATTTTACTTAAGACTGGTGTGAAATCTTACAGGGTTTCCTGGAGCACGTGGTGATCAGGGACCACCAGGTCTCCCTGGGCTGGATGGAAATGAAGGTCTTCCTGGAAAAATGGGTGCTCCAGGATTTCCAGGCCTAAAAGGACTCCCAGGTGATCGGTATGGTGCGGAACCAGGTGCCCCAGGTCAACCAGGCCAGCTTGGAAAACCGGGATTGAAAGGAGTTCCGGGAGATCCTGGATTTTCAGGACCTAAAGGTAAAGTTCTCCATGTGTTGGTTTTGTTGATGTGCACTCTGTGGCTTCAAAATTGAAACTAACTTTGCCTCAGTAACCTTATTACATTACCACAACTTTCTTGGAGTTTTGATCTTTCAGAATTCTTGTGAGGTTAACTCACAAAGGGTTATAAATTAGTTTAGGCCTATTTTAGTGCCCAGAATAGATGGCGTGCCAGAAGCACAAGCCAGGAGCCTAAGGTCAAGGCACACACATTAGCATAATTTTAGTGAGCTGTGGACCACAATCAGCGTCTAGAGGTGGCTCACCAGATTCCACCCCTCCATCTCCCTCACTGCCGTTCATTTAAGTTGGCAGCGGCCCCTCAAGTTGCTCTTCGGAAGGGTGGCAGGAGAAGTGGGGTGGGGGCTGACAGAATTCCTCAGGAGTGCACTTGCTACCTTCACGTGAAGGTATGTTTCAAAAGAAGGAACTTTTGTTGGCAGCCATCAGAGGGCCCTGCAACAGGCTGAAGAAGTGCTTACATTGGCAGCAAAATTGACCCACCTCAATGTCTGTGCCCAGGTGCATTGTGTGTGACTGCATTTTTTGAATTGGACATTTTGAAATGAAATTTTATACGAAAAGTTAATTTTTAAATTGACTTTTTTTAGAATAGAGTTGTTTTGAATTTAGTCCATTTAACTAAACTCCAATTAAAAACAAATTTATTTTCTCCCAGGTGCTGATGGTAGACCAGGGTTTCCAAGTCAAAAAGGTGAAAGAGGGAATCCAGGCTACCCTGGTCGTCCAGGCTTGCTAGGAGCTCCAGGCACTAGTGGACCAGATGTCCTACCAGGTTTCCCAGGAGAAGGGGGAAGGCCCGGTGAGCCCGGACTACCAGGTAAGTCACCAAATGACTGACTGAAGTCAACCAGGTTAATCAGGCTCAGCTTCCATAAACAGCTTTCGGAAGAACAGTAAACATCAAACATTTTGCAAACCCAATCAACTGGAATAACCAACAAGTCAAATACATGAGGAATAAACCTGTATAATTACAGTGCATAGGCAATGCTGCACAGAGGGCAAAGGTCAGACTGTATGCAAACAAAATGCTTATGCAAAGCCTATTGTTTCACGATGAAGGAATACATGATGCTGAGACAATTTACAGGTCTGCAGCTTTAATTCCAGTTGTAATATTCAATTTCCATCACTGGGTGCTGTTTGTGAGCTCTATAAAAGCAGGAGTTAACAGATGCTGAGTTGCATTTCATTGGATTGACATTATCTTAAGACGCAGATTCCAAGAAGACTCAGTCCCAGATCTCAATGCACTGAATTTTAAAAAATTGAATACCTTTTAAATAAGTATTCAAGTTTTTCTCCTTTTTGTTTTTTCATTTTCTTCCACCATCTTCTTTCATGGTCTCCTTCTTGGAACAAGCTCTTCAGCTGGTGAAGAGAAGCAGTTTACGCCATCTGTTTCTTGGAGTTTGCCCTCAATGTTGCTTTGCAATGAGCGGCAGCTGGAGATTGTTTGCCATTGAATGGCCTTCCGAGCAGCTGCATAAAAAAAAAGGGCAGATGCTGAGAAGATTTTTCCCTTAGTGGGGGAATCTAGAAAATGGGGGCATGGTTTCAGAATAAAGGGTTGCCCATTTAAGACGGAGATGAGCAGGAATTTCTTCTCTCAGAGGAACGTGAATTTGTATGGCCTAGTCCTGTTCCTGTTTCTTATGTTCTTATGTTAACTACCATGCAGGCTCTTCCAGGATGGAAGGGTCAGAGAGAACAAGAATTCGGTGGACAGGCTTTCAACATGCATCTTGCTTCCATTTGGAGGTCAGGTTAGAATACAGAATATCAGGTCAGTCTGAAACCAGGTATCACTCTTCATCTAGAATAGCAAAATGATCTGGGCCATCCATCACCATGTACCAGCCAGGTGGCGAGCGATAAAATATTCTGGGTCATTTATCCATCATCCTTCTCCAATAGGGATGTCCAAAGATGATTTTCTTCACAAGTGCCTTCTGTATCTTTCCATGATCTGTATATGATCTGCAATGAAATGCGGTGAGGTGGACTGTATCAAGGGCCTTGTTCTGTTTCTCTTCTGATGCTGGTGATGGAACCAGAATGCTTCAGTATGGGTGTTTATTGGTCTTGGCCAGTAAATTATTGCTGATACTTATCTGATTGAGGATAGCACATTGAAGTCATCGACAACTGTGGCTTGAACTTGCCACCTCTGGTTTGGAGTCAGGTTTGTGATCACTTGAAAAACAGGCCACTTCATGTCTCTTATTTTTGAGGAAGGGGATTGGTTTGACATCTTTTAATATATTTTAGAGGGAAATTCTTCCATTTTATATCTGATTCTTTCTGTTCATATGTTCACACATGTTGTATTCTTCCATGCTTCTGTTCCATTCATCACCTACCAACTTTCCATATCTGGTCTCAATCGAATTGGGTGCGGTTACTGCATGTAGGCTGTGAAGGTGAGAGGGAGTTGTCTGTAGCATAAAGCGAAATGGCCTAACACTCCTGCTTTATCAAGCTTCGGTTGTTGCTGTACTCATTCTGACTGTAGAGTGGAGCCCGCTTATTATTGTACCTTAATTATACTTTTATCAATACTTTTTCAAGAGGTACCTTCTCTGCCTCCTCCATATGAACAAAGGCATGTTGGAGTTTACAAAAGAATTCCTGTTTTTAAAGTGCAGGTTACGATGGGGAGCAAGAGAGTCAGATGGATGCCAGTGACATTAGCTCAAGTTGTAATAAAAAGCGTGCCATAGAAATATTCCAAAATTACTGTGAGATGATTGAGAAAAACAAGCGATGCTTGCACGATGGTTAGATGTGCACAGGTAAAAGGGAATTGACACCTGGTGTTTTACCAAGTGATAACATTAACCTGACCATAAGAGTGTGGAGATCCTCTCACCATTTTTTTAAATTAATAAACATCCTACGATTCTTACAGACTAAACTAAAGATCCAGTCATCATTTGAATTTTTCAAAGCTAAGCTACATACTCAGAATGGTTTTTATCCAAGAAAATGAGCAGGCTCCACTGTAATCATGCTTGTGGCTAAAGCTATGCCAATGGGTGGTCAACCATGGCAATGAACATGCCTTTAACTTATAACAGTTAAGTTATCACCAAACTATTGATGTGATGCTTCTTTTCAAACTGTTCTGGCTTCTTAACATAACAGCTTAAATATCTGTGGTAGTGATAGTATTGTCTGGTATGGTGATATTCACACTCGTTCTTAGCAATAAGTTGCTACTTTTATGATTTCAAAGTCATTATTTTTCCATAGCCAAATGCTTTACAAAAAGGTTGCAGGACCACATGACTCTTCTGTGATTTTTATCCAAGGCACTGAGCAGTGGGTAGATGATCACCTAGGCTTATGCAGTGGTTCTGTGGAGTTAGCCAGTTGTATACACAATAAACTTTATCTTCCCTTCTTTCCCTTTGGAGACTGCTTAGTGTTCACTTGGTACTTTTGATGGCATGGTTGAGCTTAGCTCAAAGCATGAGGCTCTGAACCTAATTCCTGCCATCGGTAGTACAGAGCACTGGAGCTAACAGTCTTCACCGGCTGTACTGATGTTGATCCTGAGGCATTTACTTATTTCATTCACTCAGTGGTGTTTCTGGATTGAATGTTGCTTCATTATAATGGTAAAATGACAACACCAGGATTAATATTCTCCTGTTCATTTTGAAAGGTTTATATTGCTGACAGAGTATTACACTTTATATAAAACAAGTTACAAAGTAGATGGATCTTCCTTTTCTGCTGTACCCAATTCACCCCTCCTGTCTTGAAGGTGCTGACTTTATTGTGGTAGGTTTTCACAGGTGCCAGTATCCGGCCCAGGGAGTCATCATGCTTAACGTGTGAGGCTTTGCAGTGAGTGTTGCAACGTGGGATGAACCCAGTTCAGTCTCCCCCAATATTCGCGCTTTCCATTTGCATTGTGTTGCATCAAACAAAATTTGTGTGCCCCTGCTCCCTCGCCCAGGATACCACAAGATTCCTGCTGCTGATTTGGTTGAGAACAGATAACTCAGCACAGATCAGGATCCAATCTGGGATATTAGTTTTGACATCAGGCATGTTCATTTACCAATGGAGCTAGCAGAGACCTTTCTACGTAAATAACTGTGTAAGAAACTGAACTGCACTGAACTACCAGCGTTCGCTGATTTCTTTTAATTTATGAGTGTATTATGAACATGTTTAAGGGGTCATTTTCTAATTCAATATTCCCAGGGGACCCTTGCCTGCTGAGAGAGTACATCAGATCGTTGAGCACTTAATCATCTGTAGCATGCACCCACATTTCTGGTATGTGGGCATAGCTGTCCATTGGGAGCAGGAAGTCAGAAAATCATCCCTTTAATTTTAACTGGGTGCAAGTTATCAAATAAAGAGCATTTACGGCAGGATTTAAGCTCCCAAAGTGGACACAGTTGAAGTATTGTGGCTATAATATTACAAAAGTAACTACAAATAATATTCACAGAATTTGCCTTCTGCTTCATCCATTAATTTCAAAGCCAGCTTATACAAAACTCTATTTTACAGTATTTGAACAATTCTTAAAATAGTTTTACAGAACATGCAAAATCATATTCAGACCTATCCTATAGCTCAAATGTGTTGCTTGCCAACAGGATATTAGTGATCACTTTAACTGTGATTTCTAGGTGGAAGATAAGAACACTCATTCAAACTCCCATGTCCAAGACACCACTGTTGGATTACAAATGTTGGATTTTTCTCTTAGAGGGGCCCCTACTCTGGGAGACTGTTCTGAGTGAACCTAATCATGTGGTTAGTCAGTGTTTCACATATGCACACTGCCAGTACAGATCAGTGGCTAGTGATTAGATATAAGAAACTGTGGCTAATTCTTGCTCTCCTTATTCCAGAGATGCAAAGATTGGTTGTAGCACTTCGCTGCTACCTTGAATACCTTTAACATGTACCTCTTATACTCAGACTGTTTAATGCACACAGCATTCTCCAGTTTCATCTATAGTGCTGGACCATTTCTTCCAAGATTATCTCTATTATTTTTATTTCAAGCCTTGGCATTTGTTATGTGTGACCAACAGCACGTTATGCTTTGGAAAATTATTTCATGATACATTATAACTTACCATTAACATTTTCTATAGGTGCACGGAATTGGACATTATCATCTTTGAAAGGCAAACCTTGAATCTCATTGGAACGTCTTCTCTATTATTTAATCATTTATTTTACAGTTCTTGTCATGAGTTTCTTCGTGTTATCTTAAGCAACACAATGAGGTACGTGCCAGGCAATGACCATCTTCAGCAAGAGAGAATCTACCATCTCCCCATGACATTCAATGGCATTACGATCGCTGAATCCCCCACTATCAACATCCTAGGGGTTACCATTGACCAGAAACTGAACTGGAGTAGCCATATAAATACCATGGCTACAAAGGCGGATCAGGGGCTAGGAATCCTGCGGCAAGTAACTCACCTCCTGACTCCCCAAAGCCTGTCCACCATCTACAAGGCACAAATGAGGAGTGTGATGGAATACTCTCCACTTGCTTGGATGAATGCAGCTCCAACAACACTCAAGAAGCTTGACACCATCCAGGACAAAACAGCCTGCTTGATTATCACCCCATCCACAAACATTCACTCCCTTCACCACTGACGCACAGTGGCAGCAGTGTGTACCATCTACAAGATGCACTGCAGCAACACACCAAAGCTCCTTAGACTGCAGTTTCCAAACCCACAACCTCTACCAACTAGAAGGACAAGAGCAGCAAATAAATGGGAACACCACCACCTGCACATTCCCGTCCAAGTCACATACCATCCTGACTTGGAACTATATTGCCTTTCCTTCACTGTCGCTGGGTCATAGTCCTGGAACTCCCTTCCTGACAGCACTGTGGGTGTACCTACCTCACATGAACTGCAGCAGTTCAAGAAGGAAGCTCATCACCACCTTCTCCAGGGCAATTAGGGATGGGCAATAAATGCTGGCCTAGCCAGTGATGCCCACATCCCATGAATGAATAAAAAATGATCTCTAGAAGGTTTATTAACAGTTAAACTGGTATATACAATACAGAGCAAACTACCTACAGAATCTTTGTCCAGGGTGTTTAAAGGGACATCACTCTTAAGGTAATCATACAACAGTTCTTACTTGTGAAGATTCTAATTTCTGCCAAAATACAATAATGTTGTTTTCTCCATTTAGTACTCTTAAGGGAGCCAATTAATAGAGTTCTGCTGCAGTGATGCCAAGACCATCATTCAGCGGGTGATGCCTGCATCTACACCCAAATTTCAGCTGACCCCGTTTACATTTTGGTTGCTCTTGGCATAAGATGCATTGTGGTTTAAGAGTTGGAATGTTGGTCACCAGCAGCAATGGAAGACCCGCCCAATCACTGCTGCCACTATATCTTCTGCCTGCAACCACTAGGGGACTTAAGTCTCCTTTTGCGATTTGACTGTTGAAGGCCAGAGATATCTGGTGACAGTATACAAGAGTGAACCTGTCAAGAAGGGGACCAGCCTTGGCCAAAATTTCCCTTCCACCTCAGTGGTCAGCCCTGAAACATTGAATGGGCAGTCAGCAATTAGACTGCTGCTTAGACTCTCCAGCCACATTTAAATATTTCCTGGAGCCTTAATGTACACACATATTTTGCTCAGACTTCCAGTGCACAACATGTTTGTTGGCCATATTTTGAATCACTCACCGCTGCAAGTATGTTGCAAGTCTTTGGCTTTTCCACCAATAATGTGGGAAGCTAGCATCAAATAATTGGCCCCAATTACTTGCATGACATCGTAGACAGGCTTAAGGAGTTCAAAATCAGTAAATCCCAAAGGAAAGATTCTATATTCCAGAGAATAACACTAGAGATGAAATCTACACATTTCCGGTAATCATCATGAGGGGTTCAGTGAACACGGAAAGTCCCACTTAATTAGACACATGTTTTTTGCTCTTCTGACTGTTTCCTTTTGTGCATGTGATCCTTCAATGGCAGAACTATCATGTACCTGGACCCCACAGTTTGGAACTCTCTTTCTCTCTCTGTACTTCCTTGTCTTGCTGCCTTTCTCCTTACATTCAAAAGCATGTGCAAGACCTTTCCCTTCAAGCATACCTTCAGTCACATCTTTTATATTGCTTCTCCTTGTTGTTCTTACCAAAATGTATCACTTCACACATCTCAGCATTACATTTCATCTGGTATGTGTCTGCCCATTCCACTAGCCTGTCTATTTCCTCTTGAAGTCTGTCACTATCCTCCTCACAGTTCACAATACTTTCAAGTTATGTGTCATCTGCAAATTTTGCAATTGTGCCTTGAACACCCAAGTCTAAGTTATTAATATAAATCAAGGTTGTCCAACATACGGACCACAGGCCAGGATCCAGCCCGCCAAAGGTTTCCATCCAGCCCACTGATGTAAACTATACCAGACCATTCCTCATCCTTGCTAGGGGTCCGTGAATGGTAATTTCACAGATGCAAAATCTACCGTTGGCTTCTTCTTCCAGACCAGCTTTTTAAAAAATCGCGCTGTCAGTTTCACAGCTGACAGGTACTTGGAGCAGGAACAGTGGTTTCCCAACTTCAGGCAGATCAGAGGTTTTCCGGCAGTCTTTTAAAAAAAAAAGTCGGAATCCGCCGGAGATCCTCGAATCTGTCCAAAGTTGGGAAACCGCTTTTCCCGCTCCCTGCACCTGTCAGCTGTGAAACTGACTTGCGATTTTTAAAAAAACTGACCAACCACAAAGCTGCTCTGCTGAGCGTTCCCGCTTTCTGCAACTGACAGAGAGAGAGCGAGAAGGACAGAGGGGGGCGGGGACAGAGAGAGAGAAAGGGGGGTGGGGACAGAGAGAGAGAGGGGGACAGAGGGAGAGACAAAGGGGGACAGACAGAAAGGGGTGGAACAGACAGAGAGAGGGTGGACAGAGAGAGAAAGGAGGGCAGAGAGGGGGCACAGGGAGCAAGGATAACACAGAGGGGGGGAACAACACAGAGAGAGGGGGGACACAGAGAGGGGGGTCACAGGATGAGAGAGAGACAGAGAGAGAGAGATCAAGATCACTCCTGACAGATGGACATCTATCCCTAATACTCTACATCGCTACAAGTGTGTGGGCAAACATTGACTACTTGTGCAAGCAAAAGAATGCCAGGTATCTCACTAAACCAGTGTCCAACATAGTGATGAGAAAGTAGGTCAATAAACTTGTCTTCTCATTTAAAGCTTCTTCACAAAAATGCACATTTGTTGTTGTTTTGCTTAATAGTAAGATAAATCTTTAATGCCATTATCTTTCTGAAATTGTCTCACCGGCCCCCTATGTAAGACAAAATTTGTAATGTGCCCACCCCCTCACACGACAAGGTTGGACACCCCTGATATAAATCAAGAAAAGCAGTGGTCCTAACATTGACTTCTGGGGAACCTGACCATATACCTTCCTCCAGTCTGGAAAGCAATCGTTCACCACTACTCTCTGTTTCCTGTCACTCAGCCAATATTGTATCCATGCTGCTACTGTCCCTTTATTCCATGGGCTTCAATTTTGCTGATAAGCCTGTTATGTAGGACTTTATCAAACTCCTTTTCAAACTCCTTGAACTCCACATCAACTATATTACCCTCATCAACCCTGTCTGTTACCTCATCAAAAAACTCAATCAAATTAGTTAAACGCGATTTGCCTTTAACAAATCCGTACTGGCTTTCCTTAATTAATCCACATTTGTCCAAGTGATAGTTAATTTTGTCTCGAATTATTGTTTCTAAAAGCTTTCCCAACACCGAGGTTAAACTGACTTGGCCTTTTTGACCAAGGGTGTAACATTTTCAATTCTCCAGTCCTCTGGCACCACTCTTGTATCTAAGGAGGATTGGAAGATTATGGCAATGCCTCTGCAATTTCCCCATTTACTTCCCTCATTATCCTTGGATGCATCTTATCTGGTCCTGGTGACTTATCAACTCTGAGTACAGCCAGCCTATCTAATAACTCCTCTTTATCAATTTTTAATCCATCCAGTATCTCAATGACTTCTTCTTTCACTACGACTTTGGCAGCATCTTCTGCCTTGGTAAAGACAAATGCAAAGTATTCATTTAGGTACCTTACCCATGCTCCCTGCCTCCATGTGTAAATCCCCTTTTTGGTCCCTAATCGGCACTACTCCTCTTTCATCACCCTTTTACTATTCATAAGGATGTAGAAGACTTTTGGATTCCCTTTTATGCTGACCGCCAGCCTCTTCTCATACTCTCTCTTTGCTTCTCTTATTTCTTTGTTTACTTCCTCTCCGAACTTTCGATATTCAGTCTGGTTCTCATTTGTATTATCAATCTGACATCCATCATATGCACCCTTTTCTGCTTCATCTTACTCTCTATCTTTTATCATCCAGTGAGCTCTGGCTTTGTTTGTTATACCTTTCCTCCTCGTGGGAATGTTCCTGAACTGTACCCGAACTATTTCCTCTTTAAAGGCAGCCCATTGTTCAATCCTCTACCTCTTCTATCAATACTGATCACTGTCTTTCTCACATGCAACATTTTGGGACACTAAGGCCGTGCAATTTGGCCATGTAGCTGTTCTTCAGCACTATGGGTGCCATTTTGCCTCCAAAACGGCATTCACAGCATGCGCACTTATAGCTGCGTCAAATGCCGTTTTGCCAAACGCATTAGTGCATGCAGGGAGTGTCCGCCGGAAGTATGCAGAGTAGGCAGCTTGTGACCTTAATCAGAGTATAGTGCTAATTTGACGCCAGCACTGCCATTTTGGAGCTCAGTGCTCAAGATAACACCTTCTCCTAAAGCTGAACACGTGTTCAGCAGCAGGAAGGACCCTCCACCAGCGCTAGTTAAAGGGATCATCAATTACTTTCAGGTTGGTTGCTGATTGATTTGTACTGGCTATTGCTGCAATTCTAGACGTGTTTGGTGGTTTCCAGAGTTGTTGAAGTCTACAGGGAGTGATGTGGCAAGTGCTGAAGGACTTTGTCCTGACTTCAAGGATTCTGCACAAACTACTTGCTCCCAGAAATTGATGAAGCAGTTTGCACTCGGCTTGGACTACAACAATACAGGGAGAATGAGGAAAGGTGACACAGAGCAGACAAGGAAGAAGGAGGAGGAGAATGGCTGTCAGAAGGAAGCCATGTTGCCCATGGTATTCAGGGAAGCAATTCTCCTACCTGAACCTCAGCGAGGAACACTGTGTCAGATGTCCCTGCTTCGCTAAAGAGGTCTGCACTAAAATCTGCCACATGCTGCAGCCACAACTGTAGCCTGAGAGTAGGGTGAGGACAGCAATGCCTATAGCTGTGATGGTGACTGTGACCATGAACTTTGATGCATCAAGCACTTTCTAGACTGGAACAAGCAATATTTGCAGCATCTCCCAGCTTCCCTCCACTCTTGCATACAGGAGGTCACCGAGGCTGTGTATTCCACTTGCCAGAGAGAAGCAGGCAGAATGAACACGGTTTGCAAGGATTGCAGGCTTCCCACTGTGCAGGGTGCCATTGACTGCATGCATGTCGCTTTGCGGGCACCGCTTGTCAATTTTGAAATGTACCACAGCTGAAAGGGATTTCACTCCTCTAACATGCAGCTGTGCGATCAAAGGCAGCAAATCGTGCAGGTCAATTCCCGGTATCTGAGCAGCAGTCATGATGCCTTCATTCTGCAGCAGTCTGCTTCGTCTGTATTTCAGCCACTATGACAAACCAGAGGGTGGCTACTAGGCGACAAGGGCTATCCTTTGACATGGCTCATGGTTCCGCTGCTCAACCCACACACATATAGGCAAGATGCATGCAACAAAAACCATGCTGCCATATGCAATGTGATAGAGTAGACCATTGGGATGCTGAAACAGCGCTTCTGCTGCCTGGACTGCTCTGGAGGAACCCTGCAGTACTTGGCAGAGCATGTATCAAGATTTGTGGTGGTCTGCTACATGCTCCACAACCTCGTCATCATGAGGGCACAGCTTTCGTCACCAGTTATATGGCAGTCAGTTGAGGAGGAGGATCGGAAAAGGATGGGAGGAGCTAACCAACACCTTTCTGGTCGGGCTTCTGTGATCAACTCATTCAACTATGATACCAGTAAACGCAACCCCAACTCCCCATTCATCAGCTGTCCTTGCCTTCCCTCCATCATAGTGTCCTCTTGGCCACAATGCTTAAATAAAAGCCATCACAAAACAAACCTTCCAAACCAAATTTAGAAATCAAACCATGCCATATTCCTTACAAAAGCCAACTCTTCACCCTTGTGCATTTCCTTAGTTCCTGTTTTCTGTGTGCCTTTGCCTGTCCTAGTGCCCCATACGCAGTGTTATGCCAGTGTCTGCAGCATGCTTGGCAGATGGCTACTGACTTTCAGTGGGGGAGACTGCAAATGGTCTTGCAGGATGTCCTCGAGCAACTCTGGCTCGAGAAGACCCAACTTCGGACTGCACCATCTTGGCATAGGTGGCAGCAGTCTGGACTGGCTAGCTGGCTGACAGACAATAGCAAGAGCACTGGTGGAGGGCAGTGGTGGGAGCACCAATGCTGTCATCCTGAGAGAGGATAGCAAGTCATGCTGCCACTGCCACTCTCACTGGGCCTCAGCAATCCTAGTAATCTTCTGGAGTACAAATTGCTGGACCGCTGTGACACCTTTGAACGCTGATAGCTGCAGCCATGATGACAGCAATCTGAGCTTGCATGGTAGCAACCTGAGATTTCATAACCTCTGTCTGAGCTTCCACTGCAGCACCCGGACGTTGGGTGGCTTCTGCTTGTGCTACAATGGAAGCTGAGACATGGGTCATCGGAAGCTGCATCATGATTGGATCCACAAGTATTCTTGTGGAGTTGGTCACCACTTCTATGCTGGAAAGGATGGGCTCCAAGGTCCGCACAAAGCCCTGTGCCAAGTTGGTGCCGGACTCCTCCATGTTCCTTGACATTGACCATAGGCTTGTTGGCAGGCTTCCCAATACACCAAGCATACCGATCAGCCTTTTTCTATAGACCACTCCATCAAAGTCCTCACCTGAGTCCAATGTAGTAGAATTTGTGTGTGACCTTACCCTCCCATGAGCTGGCACCTGTGCTACCCTTGTTCTCTTGGCTGCTTGCACCTTTTTCTCACCACGTGATGATCATGCCTCTAAACTATTCTCTGAAGTACACACAGTGTAACTATCTCAGCTGGTTAATGCGAGTGTGAGAGCGAGTGACAGTGTTTCTTCTTTGTCACTGTTGTCCAGCTTTTCCATTTCTTTTTCCTCCACCACTGCTTGGCCAGGTTGCAGTTTTTGGGTATCTGAAATGAGAAAGGCAGTAGGGTAGGGTTCTGGTGAGGGGAGGGGGGGAAAGCAAAAGGTTCATGCTTTCACCATCTGTAGCTTGTAATCAGAAGAGAGTGTGGGCTGAGAGGGAAGTGGGATGTGAGAAGGAGGATTAGGTATCAGGGTGCTGTCAACTTCAATGATTTCAGCCCCGCCACTGGCCACAGCTTCAGCAAGGGCCATTCCAATGATGGTGAGCGCTGTCTCCTCCATAGGGTTAAGGACATAAAACCTGGCCCACCCCCTGCTGGTTAGATGCTGCCTCTTGCAGTTTTAAATCACCTTGTCCTGCAAGAAAGAGGGAAGTGTGTCTGTGAGTGTGGTCCCCAGCAATGAAGGAGGGGGAAGGTTGGCATTCGAGGCTTGAGGAGGAGGCCGGCAGTGATGGTGATGTGGAGAGGTCAGCAATCGGGGCTTGGGGGGTGGGGTGGGGTGAGGTGAGAGAGACCATCATGGATTGGGGCTTGCAGAAGCTGGTGCGACAAGCAAGGGGGAGAGAGAGGCCACGATTGGCAAAAGGGAAGTCAAAGGCTTCCTTAATAGGCCGGTAGTGGAAACACTCCTGTCCATCTTAGCCTAGAAGAAGTGCTGGAAAAGGCACTTGTGGAGCCGGCAGTTCCTATCTCCCTTTCATTGTCCCCAGGAAACCTGCACGGTGTATGTTAAATTTAAATGACGTTCCCAATTGCAGGGTGGGTGCCTGATTTAAATAGGCTAATGAAGTGACCTGCCTCTCCACAGCAGGGCACTCAGACAACATAAAACCTGCTGCCCTAAAAATGGCAGATTGGGGACACATTTCCATTTTTTCATTTTTAACAACCCCCACCCATCATCGTGGCAGGTGGTGGGGGGCGGGGGGTGCGGTGGGTGGGTGATTCATATCAAGGCCACTCTGTCTCTTGGGTTTCTGAAAAGGACCAGTATTGCTGGGAGAAAGTATTATACTAACTTTAATAGTTCATCTGAATGATCCAGATCAGCAACCCCATTGTTGGAAGCATTTGCTTCACTCTCAAAACCTTTGGTTCTTTGGCTAAAATAGTATTTCTAATTTTCTGTTGATGCAACTTCTGGTGTTGAGTCATTGAGAGGCAGTAAGCACCTGGGGCTGAAATATCGTTGGACATTAGTCTAACTTTCTCGATATTTGTATCTTTAGAAAGGTAGTTTCATGCAATATATTGGCTTCCTGCTTTATTCCTGCATTGAGTGATGAGCTGACATTTTCCAATGGGTTTTGACCTATTTGCTTGAGTTTTCTCAGCTCGTCACTTGAAGATTTAATACTATTTCCCTTGAAGTGTACCGCTCTGGGAAATGTATGTATTAGGACCTCATTGGATGTACTTACTTGTGGTTTCAATACTTCCTCAGCTTGTACTTGAAGTGACCAGTATGGAACTGAACCACATGGACCAAAAGGTGCCAGGTTTGATTCTGGTCTGTGTTGAGTTAGCTGATGTTATCAGAGGTGGTGGTAAGGGTTATGCAGCTCTTTTGTTCTTGGGAGAACAATGATCACCCACAGTTTCTGTGTGCACGGGCTTTGGGAAGGACATGAATGGACTCACTTGTCAACACTCACTGGCTAAGTTTACACACAGGAAATGACTACAATATGAGGTGCTACTTACTGGAGGATGGTTGATATCAGCGGTACTCTACTCTGAGTGCAGACTATACTTCAGGGGAGTATGACCTGACCACCAGGAGAGTATTTACTGGCATAGCTTGTGAAGAAAGAAAGATAAAAACGACTTGCATTTGTATAGCGCCTTTCATAACCTCAGGACATGTTTGATGAGTATTAGAATCTGAGTAGAACCAAGTTTGAAAATAATCAATGTAGAGAGAGTGGATTTCGTCACCCCAGCAAATGCTAACCAGTTAAACCAACAAGTTAGTCTAAGTTAGTGGCTTTTTGCTTTGCAGTAGTTGAAAATGTTACATCTTTACACCTATTTTCCTCTAAGTTTTGAAATTGAAAAGTCAATGGTCTTACTTGCAGGTTTCCCCGGACCAAAAGGTTCATTTGGAGATCGTGGGCCCTCAGGTCCTTCCGGTATGAAGGGATTCCCAGGAATGCCAGGAGATTTAGGTTACCCTGGGTCACCAGGTCTTCCTGGTGCTCCAGGAGAGCCTGGTCGTATCGGACTATTTAATCGATATGGATTGAAAGGTACACAATTTTCTTGTTTTACTGTTTTGCGTGATTGGTATTATTTGTTATTTGGCAGAGCGTTCGTGGTGTTTATTTCAAATTTAGAATTCAAGGAGAAAGGAGGTGAAATCCCACCTGTGGCAACACAAATTAGGTGCTAGCAAATTGGCAGCCCATTTTATACCCCGAGGGAAAAAGAAAATGGGACAGGAGCTGGGTAACGTGCTGCCGAATTTCTGTCACCCATTTTGAGCTACATTAAACCCAAATTTCCACCCCCACCCATCCAATCACTGAGTCTTTTAGGGTTCATTTACACACTGCTGTAATGTTGATATGAAGCTTTGCATTAACACTGCAGTTTGACTGTACAAATAGCCTCATTCTTATCCAAAATATAATTTATTCATAACATTTGCAAAAGTACATTACATAACAGTTCAAATTTGAAATTATGTAAGTGCAATACAGTTTAATTTCTTTCATTGCACTCTTTAAATGTAGTGGGGCACCTCAATTACAGGGTATGTTTGCATTATACATTTCATGTCAAACATACAGCCTTTTACATGAGTTCCAGCCTTCCATGTATTATGGCGGGTGGGCCTTAGACTGTGGCCTTTCCCCACTGAATCTTTGCAGCGGCTGCCCCAAGCTTTAGTGCATCACTCAGACCTTGGAATGTGACAGTCTGCAGCACTCAATCATGGACTGATCTTTGCACTGGAAGACCACCAAGTTTCATGCAGACCAAAGAGCATCTTTCACTGAGTTGATGGTCCTCCAGTAGCAGTTGATGTTTGTCTCGGTGTACATCCCTGGGTACAGCCTGTAGAATATGGAGTCCTGAGTTACAGAGCTGCTCAGGATGAACCTTCACAAAAGATCTCTTTCCAGACCTTCTTTGCAAAGACTCATTCCAGAAGAAGGTGGGCGGGATTCCGGGCATGCATACAGCCTGGGTAAGGTGCAGGTGCCTGTCCTGACCCCAAAGCTAAGTGGAGCAAGGCTCCTTAGAGGAGGGCCCTTCCTGCCCTTCACTTTAGAGTTGGTCCAGGCTTCACACACAATTTACACTCCCAGTATAGCACCAGTGCAAAGCATTTTTAGCTGTGCACCAACACTAAACTTGAGTGCAGTATTTGTCAGTGCCCATTTACTATCTGCAGTGTTATCTTTCAAGCTGCTGGAGCACTTGCATTTTAATGAAGGCAGTAATATTTTCAAAGCAACTATGCAACATTTGTGTGGATAACTTTGCTGAGAGTAATTTCTATCTTCAAATCACAGCCAGGAATCATAGAACCATAGAAGTTTACAACACAGATGGAAGCCATTAAGTCCATTATATCTTTACTGGCTGTTTGCTGAGACAAAATGACTTGTTTTTGTTTTTGTTTGATCACCTCACTGAGAGAATTGGCCTGGTTCTAGAAATCAGATGGCTGAGGCTGATTATTTCAACCCTATCACCAATCCTTTTGAGATCAGTACAGACCGAAGGACAAAAATCTATTTATTTTTAAAAGGCATCACCATCCTGATAAACTGACTTGCAAGTCATTTTACCAGATTTGATCTGATTGAGGTGTTTAAAATATTGAAAGGATTCGATGGGGTAGATAAAGAGAAACCATTTCCTTTGATGGGAGAATCAAGAATGAGGGGACGTAATCTTAAAATTAGAGTTGGGCCATTTAGAAGAAAAATCAAGAAGCACTTTTTCGCACAAAGGTGGCACAAATGTGGAATTCTGTCCCTCAAAAGGCTTTGAATGCTATTGGGGCTTTCAGGACTGTGATCACTTCAGTTTTTGTTAGCTAAGGGTATCTAGGGATATGGAGCTAAGACAGGTAATTGGAGTTGGGTGCATATCAACCATGATCTAATGGAATGGCAAAGCAAGCTCAAGGGGCTGAATGGCCTATTCCTGATATTAATGTTACTGTTTGCAAAATAAGAAAGTTGTGATAATTGAATCACTGGTTGTGTTTTTAAAAAACTTTTGAGGGTGGAAATTCTAATTGGCAAAGTTTGCACAAACATACTTAATGCACTTGTACTCTTACCTGTATGCACTGTTTTAGGCAGGGGTCAACCTGTTCAAAATAAATAAGTTCACCTCTGCATAAAATTAGGGCTGTGGCCTGAGTACTTTCAGCTGTCATTTTGTCAGATTTTTTATCTGTTGTATCTCCTGCAATGCCGTGTTTCCCAGGTGGCCAGTGTAGCAGCTTTCAGTTGGCATTTAAGTGGAGGTTATCCCCCAAATTCGAGCCTTCCTGAAAACACACCCAAAACACAATATTACACATATAATGGTGGAATAAATTGCTGGAGCATTTTTGAATCCCTCGGATCTGAGTTTGAAACCAGCCCAATCTGATGAGATGAATGTCTTCTTTGTGGTGACCACAATACCACTAAACACGTTGATCATGTGATTGTCTTAATCCAGCCCTTAGTCACAGTGAGCACAAAGTAGCCCGGGTTTCAATACTAAAATGGTACTGAATTTGGCACTCCGAATGTGCGATAAAATAATGGAAATACCCACCTGTATAACAGGGCTGTCGTTCCTTGAGATTGGAGTTAAGGTACAATGTTGAAGTAGATTTGATAGTGCTTTACTATGCAGTTAGCTTTGCTACTCAAACGTTCAGTGGACATCATGGCAGCTGTAAATGCCTGTGCGTAATGTCGGATACATTGTTTGAAGAGTTGGGCAGTTGTCTCATAATCGTCCTACTGAAAGCAATCCAACTTCGATGTGATACTGCACAGAATTGACATGACTTCGCCACACAGTTAATAATCACCAACTTCCAAATGATAAGCTGCGTCTGATGTATTCCCTTTTTTTGTTGACGTGTTACAGCAAAGAAATTGCACAAACAGAAAGAGGGCATGGTTTGAACTAGGTGTATTACCTTTTTTTTGTATGGTTTTTTATGTCTTCTTGATTTGCATCCTTTTTTGGGATTGTACATGATCTTTGGAAAGGAGTGGATAAAATAGCCTTTTCTTGTTCCGTGCTTTTCAATGCTCTTATTCAATTGCTCGTTCAGCTTCACAGTTAGCTGATAAAAGAGACCAGCTTTCTTGAACAGGTTCCATCCTCTCGATGAATCTGTTTACTAAGGTGCACATTTCTGTGTTTCAGTAATTGTGTTGCTCCCCTATCAGTTTAATTTGTGTTCCTTATGAAAACTAACATCTGTGTGTATGTAAAACTCTTTCTCCACAAGCATACCATTTTCATGTCTGTTTGCATAGAGCAGATGTGTAAACTGCCATGACAGTGTGTCTCTACAATTGGGCACGGTATATCTCTTGTTGGCTCAGTACTACATAACCATATTGTTTCTGTTTTAATATTTATTATCTTATCTTTTTCATTGCTTTAAGTTTGGCCACAGATTGAAGTTTATATTGCATTTGCTTTCGTGTCTTGATTTACCATAGGTGAAAAGGGCTCTCTTGGCGTGATTGGATTCCCAGGCATTCCTGGGCAACCAGGCCGGCCAGGATATGATGGAATTAAAGGAGAATCAGGCAGCCCAGGGAGACCAGGCTTTCCAGGTCCCCCAGGCAGAAATGGAGAAAAAGGTGAGATTCAGATCCGGAGTGTAAAGCTGTTTTTAGATCATTCCCCCTCCCAAGTAGATGGCATTGCCATTGACTTAATTGTTTAGGGTAAGTAAATATTTCAGCCTTTTTACTGGTATTGCCTCGAATGACAAATAGGATCTGGTAATCTGGGCTCCACATTGTAGGATCCAGTACACTGGACGGCTTATATTCTGCGTATGTAAAGCAGAATCTATGGGGGTGATTTTAACTCTGTCTGGCTGGCAGAAACCAGTTAAAGTCTCCTGGGGGCTTACTCACCAAGGTCCAGCTCTCTTCCCACATTTTAAGCTGTTCTTCTGAGCAGAGACCCTGTAGGGTACTTATTTAAATATGCAGATCAGCCTCCGATGATGTCACAAGGACCGTTTAGGCATCCACTGCCTCGGGTTTCCCCTCCCCTACTCCCAATTGCGAGGCTGTCCAGTGGCTGCCTCCTGTAGTCTAACATTGTGTTCCTGCCTATTGGTGGGAAATGCCTGGTAGCATGCAGATGGGACTCGGGAGTTTAAAAATCCCATGCCTCGCACTGCTGATGTCAGGGTGGTTTGCTTCGGCTACCTGCCTGTCTGATTCCCAACTCAATTTAAAATTGTGGCTTATAATTGTATTCAGATTTGTTGCAGAGGGAAATCCTGCAGTGCCAACTGGTGATCAGAGCCAGGAACCTTTTATTTGCTTTCCTACGAGTGAATGTTGGAGCCAATTGTAGCCTGCTTCTGTATTGGTCTCTGAGTGGAGCTCAACAAATTCCTTGCCGACCGGGAATGAAAGTTTCTCCATCTATAAGACTCATCTCTGTCAGGCAGTGCCTTTGCCCATTAAACTGATAGGGGAACTCAATCAACTCATATCTTATGAACTAATTTTAAACACATAATTTTGTTTGTTTGATTGCTTTGTGCCAGATTTCAGGTATGTAAATTCCTTTAACTGCCAATAGCTGTGCAACTTCCAAATCATCTTTTAGATTAGATTAGAGATACAGCACTGAAACAGGCCCTTCGGCCCACCGGGTCTGTGCCGACCATCAACCACCCATTTATACTAATCCTACACTAAACCCATATTCCTACTAAACATCCCCACCTGTCCCTATATTTCCCTACCACCTACCTATACTAGTGACAATTTATAATGGCCAATTTACCTATCAACCTGCAAGTCTTTTGGCTTGTGGGAGGAAACCGGAGCACCCGGAGAAAACCCACGCAGACACAGGGAGAACTTGCAAACTCCACACAGGCATTACCCAGAATCGAACCCGGGTCCCTGGAGCTGTGAGGCTGCAGTGCTAACCACTGCGCCACTGTGCCGCCCTTATAATTGAAGATGGTGTAGACTGGGCCAAAGTATACAACAAGTTGTTTTATGTGGTTTGGATACGTTTAGGTTCTTGGGCTTCATATGAGTCATTTTGGTGCGTCAGTTCAATTCCCTTTACAGTACATCATTGGCTGCTTACAATTTAGTGCTTGTTTATAGCGGCTTTCCTTGTTTTCCTTCAGGTGATAGAGGTGCTAATGGATTTCCCGGTCCTCCACCTTTATTTAGACCCGAAGAAATTACAAGACCTGGAGTGGGAGGTGACCGTGGCACCCCTGGGGTTTCAGGATTTCCTGGACCGAGAGGTAATTTTTCTTTAATTTTAAAATTATATCATCTGGTCCGATTTGATCAAAGGTGGCATTTGGAGGAAGAAGGATGTGCTACTTTGTTTCTGATTACCTACTACAATTTTAGTTCATAATTGGTATCTCTTAGATCTGTCCATCATGCTGTAGGCCAGCGCGCGCCCATTCCGAGAGGCCCAAAGAAGCCCCACAATTAGTTCCTGAGCCTCACGTACACTTTCAGGGCAATCTGCCAGAGCCTGTTGTGCCTCTACAAGGAACAGTCATTGGTTTTGGAGGGGAGGACTCAGGTCAAGCAATTGGGGCTGTGGAAGGGGGACGCTAGTCGGGACCGTGGAGTTAGGGTGGGAGGAGCACTCCTGCTTCTCCTGGCTCCACAGGAAGGTTTTAAAAATTAAATTTTATTAAAAACATAACTGCAGGGGCTGCTGCAGAATCCTGAGCAGCGAAGGCCTGAAGCTTGTCCCGCTCCCCAGGAACAAATTTTGTAGAGAGGTCCATCAACAGGTGGTTAGGCCCCTCATTAACATATTCAAGTGGGCCCAATGCCTGTTTTAGCCTCTAGTCTCTCCATGTCTTTCTAATACATGGCAACCCAAGAGAATCCAGCTGGTTTCCACTTTTCAGCAGATGAGGCACCAGATAGAGAGCAACAAAGGGAACAAGTACAGAAAAAGAGGATCAGTTACTGCCAAAAAAACTACCATTAATAAGAATGTAACTGTGGTGTAAAACAAAATTGTGAGTTGTAGAGAGGGAAAGTGTGGTGCTCAATTATGTTGGACCAAAGTCCCAAAATTAAGCAATGTGATATGGCAAAACCATTGAGACCAAACTGTAGTCCTTAGCAATGTATTCAACAGTAAATTTGCCTGATTGCACACTCCCAACATAAAGCCATCCCAGCTGGAAACATCATGTCAGGAAATTGTGTGCATGCAGTCCATGACTTTGCTGTTTTAATGAATAGGAAATCAATGGCTATGAATGCACAGCTTCCCCATGTGTACTCTCAGTGGGCATGGTTCCATATCAGGAGCATGCAATCAAATAATTTGCTTTATTGTCTTCATGGCATATAAAGGTGCAATATTCCAACCCTCCTTTTATGAAATATTCTCTTAAAATAAGGAATCTGAATTTGCTAACTGTTTGGAAATATGTTTATTTTATGAGCAGCAGACTACGTTAAAATGTAGGATTCATTGGCTTAATTCCTAGAAACTTGACTCACTGGGTCAAATGCATAAGTTCTACATATTCAAGCCCATTTAAGGACTTTTTAAAAAATATATTGTTGGCTTAGATATGAAGTTGGAAACTAATGTAGCACGATGATGTATTTGGCGTGATCATGAATCAATAACCTAACAATTTAGTGGGCATGTTTTCAATACGATCAAAATTTCAGCCTCATTCGTTCCTTGCTCTCCCTATCCTGCTCACACCATTCCCCGGATGAGAAGCAATCTTGTCCCATTGATCTACCAATGGTGCTCCACCTGTGACCACAAGGAAGTGCTCAAGAGTGGCCTCAGTGGAATGCCCTCAAAAAATTATGTTGACACAGCATTAAGATGACTACACACGTACTTTCTACCACTCCATGCCACATGTTAGCGAGTCCTGTCCCAAGTGACTAAATGTGACATCCAATTTAGGATTGGGTAGGCGTAACAAAAATAATGCATTTTTGTTCAGGGTTTGGTGGCTGTACCCTTAAACTCGGTTACTGTGTTCGGAAGCCAGCTGAAGCCAGAAGTCATGCACCAAGCGGATCCTGATAAAATCTTTCCAATTTCATTGGTTATAGGCATAGGAAGAGAGGCAGGGAGAGAGAGGGCGAGATAGAGCGAGAGAGGGCGAGACAGACAGAGAGAGAGAATTCAATGTTAAACAAAGTTGCGTGATTGATTCAGTTTGCTGTCTTTTTTCTGAATTTCAGACCAGGAATTCCTGCTAACTTTTATCCAGTATATAAAAAAAGTTGGAAAATCCCATATTATCCTTGGGACAGTTTAAATATTTCAGAGAAGCAAGTCAGGAACCAACTGTTTGAAATTTCTGAGGGATAGGAGAAACACATTGTATACTTAAATATTATTTACAAAGAAATAGTTTTGTTCTAAAACTTACAATATTTTTATTATTTTAACTTTGAGAGGTTTGATAATTTTTCTACTACAAGGATCTAAATACATTATATGAGAGCTATTTATGTGCTTGTGCATTTTATGTTAATTAATTAAAGTAGCTTAGTATTTTTGAAAGTAAATTAGGTTTAATGTGATGCTCAATTGCTTTCAAGAATGAAGTAAGATGTTAATAGAGCCATAAAATAACTCCATTGGCTAAAAGCAACTATTAGACAGGGTTTGCTATTTGTTTTCCCCGGAATGTTATCTGGATCTCAAAACAAGATGCATTCAAAGGTATGGAATGTTGAGACTAACCCACGCGAATGATCTAAGTTAGGAAGGCTGAAATAATTTAGAAAATACCTAAAAACCTAACAGGGTATTAGACAGGCAAGTAGCAAATGTGTTACTATATTGTGTCAGCTGCCACTTAGAAGTGCCCCAATGATCAGATTGACTTCAACACACTAAGTTAACTGGTTTTAGATGTTAATTTATAACTGATGTCAGGAAGTTCTTCTTTAGCACGGACTCGATGGGCTGAATGGCCTCCTTCTGTGCCGTAAATGACTCAATGGCCGGAATTTCATGAGGCCTCTGGTGTCTGGTGTTGTGGCGGGGGGGGGGCCCGGAAAATTCTTCTGGGAGAAGCCCACCATGACCTCCAACGCCGGGATGGCGCCACTGCATTTTACAGGCGGCGGCGTGGCCTCAGTGTGGCCCGCTCCCCACCCACACCCCACCCCCCCCCCCTCCCACTCTGTGCCGCTCGCCGGTGGGGTCTTCATTTAAATATTAAAATGAAGTAAAATAAATGCAAATTAATTTAACTTGCCCTGGCTGCCATCCCATGCCGATATTCCAGCCATTGGCCGGGACTCACGCGCCTTCGGAACTCCGTTCATAGTTCTGAGGCATGACACTGGTGGGGAGGGGGGAGGAGTGAAATTATCACAATGGGGGTGGGTGGGGTGCAGGGAAAACACTTTTTATTGGCTGTGGGGATGGTGGGAAGGGTTTGAAGGGCAAATGTAACGAGGTTGGAGGGGAAAGTTCAGGCTGGGAATAAAGTTCACTTTTGTGATACAGGCCCATAAACAAAATTTGGGGAGGGAGGTGGGAAAGGCCTCCAGCTTTTATTTAATTTTTTGGGGACAATGTACCGTGATATAACTTTAAAAATTAAAATTGCTTCTAAGGGCTTGAAGCCCTTTTAAAATGACACCTGCACAGTGGTGCTGGACGCTGTTGCTGGGGATGGTGCAGCCGCTGCCTCCACATCATTGGAGGCAGCCGCTCCGCCCCCTCCATTTAAATGAGTCCCCGCCCGAAATATCTCAGGGTCTCAGCGATGGTGCATCCACACCTGAAGACCGCCGGGATCAGAATGCCGCCGCGATTTGCAGCTTGCTCACAAATCTCTGGCCTATGACTCTATGACATATGTGGTCAATGCCTGGAATGGCCTTCAAAGCATGGTAAGAGAAGTGAAAATCCTGGAATTGATTTTGAAAACATTTGGATACTGTGATAGCTGATGGGGCCATTCTGAATGGATTAAATATTGGCCTTCCTTATTTGTATCCATCTTATAATCTTGTGCTATGCTGGTTTTACATCAAAGAACTGGATATGGAATGCTGTTTTGGCTAGTCTGTTGTTCATCTGTCAATAATCACCTGTTTTGTACAATACTTTCTTAATAAAGTCAGACTGTACCATTTCATCCTTCTTCACCTTCAAGCAAATTGATATAGTGCTTTGAATGCAATGTACACTGATATGAGGCCAATGGTGCATTGCTCAGTTCCCTCTCTTTGCTGATAGATACAGAGCTGGTCATGGTACAACAGATGGAGTACCAGGTCTATTTGTCCTTTTTTGGACTGTTATAAACATTGTTGGTAATGGTAAAATTAATGTCTATATCTGCACTGATGCTAAATTCATTATCCACCCATTTAATATATATGGGCCTGGAGTTGCCACTCGGTTGTGCTGGTTTGTTCCGCACAATTTGCCTGAAATTGGTGTAACCAGCGCAAATGATTGCAGAATTTTAATCACAAATTATGTTCAGTGTAACTCTTTGCACAAGTTTAAAAAATATTTCATTAGAAACTGGACCGGCCCACAAAATTAGCCATGCTCCCAGGGTTAATTAATTCCCTTTGGGAGTTTCTGCTACTTGCACTTGTTTGCCAGCCTTCAAAGAGGCTTCAAAAATGAGGACGGCTCTTTGGGCACAAGCACACAAACGGGCAAATATTAAAAGCTTTTGAATATAATTTTTTTAATTGACTATGAAACTGACTTTTGTACCCCAATCTCACTAGCAAATGGTTCTGGACATTTAAAAAAAAAGTCATTTTCAATAATTTAAAATTGGGTTACTCACAGGTGCTGAATTGGCACTGTGATTAAAAATGCTTATTTTTTTGAGATAAACCCACTTTCAAGTACTTAATGAAAGTGCACCAAGTTTAGCACTCTTAAATATATCAAGGAAGATATTTTAAAACAAGTTGTTTAAAAAAAAAAAAATCAAGTTTAAAACATTGCTCAATTGCACTGGTTCATGCCGCATTTTGCGTTCAGTGATATGCAAATGAGTTTGAGTGTAAACTTGGGGGGGGGGAAGACTTTTAAAGCGGGTGGAATTCTGGGCACAGTTTGTGCTCATTTCGCCGATTGTACCCAAAGCTGAAACTCTACCCCATGGAGTTAATTTTAAATGATAAACTGAATTCTATATTTGTTTTTAAATAGGAAACAAAGGCTTGCCAGGACCACCTGGTCCCCCTGGACTGCCAGGCTTAAGAGGCCTCCCTGGGCGTGAGAAAGGAAGACCAGGTGATTTTGGGATTCCAGGATCTCCAGGATTTCCAGGACAACCAGGACCGAAAGGCTCCTCTGGCATTATTGGTTTCCCTGGAATGACGGGAGAAAAGGTAGGGATCCTGTTCCGTGTAACTCACTTCTTTACATAGATTTATTTCCAATTTTCTGCCCTCCTGTTGTAAAGTCAGTCATTCAGGCTAAGGTATAGTTAGATGGGTAATGGGAAAAAAGAAAGACTTGCATTTATATAGTGCCTTTCACAACCTAATGACATCCCAAAGCGCTTTACAGTCAATGATGCACTTTTTTGAAGTGTAGTCACTGTTGTAATGTAAGAAACACAGCAGCCAATTAGCACACAGCAAGCTCCCCAAACAGCAATGTGATAAGGACTATATGATCTATTTTTAGTATTATTTTGGCTTCAGCACCAGGGATAACTCCCCTATTCTTCTTCAAAATAGTGCCATTGGATCTTTTACATCCACCTGAGGGCAGACAGGGTTTCAGTTTAATGAGTCAATTAAAAGACATCACCTCTGCGAGTGCAGCACTCCCTCAGTCGTGTGCATGTGTCAGCCTAGATTTTGTGCTTAGGTATCTGGAGTGGGACTTAAACTCATAACCTTCTGACTTAGAGACAAGAGTACGACTAACTGAGCCATAGCTGAAACCTTCTGGTACATTATTGGCCATTCTTCATATACGAGCCCAACAGTGAAGTCTATGGGTGGTGGGAGAATGCTAAGCATGATCTATTCTTACTCGACATCCATACATGATCACTTTCCAGCAAGGGGTTGCTGACCAACAGCAGGAACTCTGGCTGATTTTTTATCTTGGCACAGACCAGGAATCGAATCTTGGACCATCTTGAACAGTTTCATTGAATACTATTACATCAGGGTTGAATTTACCCACTGAACCAGCTTGCTTTTATAAATAGTGCTTTGGAGATTAAAACAAAGTAACAGAACATAAGTCAGCTGGAGATAACAGTTAACATGTTTAACAGGTTCAGAATACATAGTGACCTGGGGTTTCCGCTAGGTTGCGGTGTTTATCTCAGTGCAATTTGACTGAAATCAGCCAAATCATGCAAAAGATTGCAGAATTTCAAATGCAAATTACATCCAATGCAAATTGAGTTGCTGTGATATTTTGCACAAAAGATTGTGCTAGAAGCTGGCCATGGCCACAAAATTAGCCACACACCCAGTCGAATTAATCATCATTGCAAGCTTCCATTAATTGTGTCTATTTGTAGGCCTTCAAGGAGGCTTTTAAAATTATGCTGGTTCTTTTGGGCACAAGGACACTAAGAGACATGTTTTACAAGCTTTTTTAAAAAATTTACTAAGAAACTAACTACTGTACACCAATATAACTAACATATCTTCCCTAAATTTGGGGGAGGTGCCAGAGGATTAGACAGTGGGAAATGTGACACCCTTATTCAAAAAGTGTGTAAGGACAGTCCCACCAACTACAGGGCAGTTAGTTTAACATCAGTGGTGGGTAAGGTTTCAGAAACAATTATCAGGGGAAAAAATCAACAGGTACTTGGAGAGGTTTGAGTTGATTAAGAAGAGCCAGTGCAGATTTGTAAAAGGCAGATCATGCTTGACTAATCTAATTGAATTTTTTGATGAAGGGAATACAGCAACTAAGGCTCGTAGAATAGGAGGGTTGTTGTCCAATTGGATAAAAAAATTGGCTTAAGGACGAAAAACACACAAAAAAAACCCAACAAGTCCTTGTATATGCACAACCAGTCTAGAAAAATATATTAAGGTTAAATATGGATCTCTACAAACTATAGATAAAAATGGTTGATTTTGAAATGGTTTTCCCAAAACATTTTAAGTATTCGAATAAAAGCAAAATACTGCAGATGCTGGAAATCTGAAATAAAAACAGAAAGTCTTGGAAATGCTCAGCAGGTCAGGCAGCAGCTGTGGAGATGTTTTGTTGTTTTGCTGAAAGGTCACAGACCTGAAACATTAACTCTGTTTCTCTCTCCACAGCTGCTGCCTGACCTGCTGAGTATTTCCAGCACTTTCTGTTTTATTCGTATCACTTTCAAAATAATAAACATTTATTTTATGCAGAAATTATTATACTTCTGAGCATGCTGATGTTTCCAGGTAGAGGTTTTGCAGTGCGCTATTCAATTTGTTTTTGGCAGTATACTCCAACCTTTGGTTCCATTTTGTCCGTTTTGATTTGACCCAGTCGTAAATCACCTGAGGTCAAGATGGCATGATTTGACCAACCTATAGGACTGCATTTATGTAGCTCTTGTTTTGGCTGGGATGACTGTGAGGAAATGGTCCAGTGACGACTCACACTCTGATTTTTCTCTCTGTCAAGTGATAATTTCTATACTGAAATAAAAGCAAAATACTGCAGATGCTGGAAATCTGAAATAAAAACAGAAAGTGCTAGAAATACTCAGCAGGTCTGGCAGCCTCTGTGGAGAGAGAAACAGAGTTAACGGGAGGGAATTTTATGCCCTCCTGTGCGTCAAATTTGGAGGCAGGGAGAATATTTAATCAGGAAGGTACACCCCGCCACCTTCCCGTCTCCACCCAAATTAAGTCTGGGACGGGAAGGCCTGTGAATGGCCATCCTGCCCTGCCACCAATTAATGCCCAATTAAGGGCTTCATCCTGCCGCTGCCAGTGGCAGGCGAGCCTGTCGCCGCATGGAGAGCACGGCAAGCAAATCCATGTGGGTTGCTTGCCAGCTTCGGGGCTGGGGGTGTTCTGATGGGTTTTTAAAAGGCACTTAGTGCCTGATCGAGGGCCCCGGCATCGGGAAAGGGGGGCCCGCTGAGAGCCAACCCTGGCCATTGCTGCCAATCCCCCTACCACCTCCTCCCCTGCGATTCCCCACCCTGCAAAACCCCTCCCGCCTTGACTTACCTGTGGCCTGGGTCCCTCACCTCTGGTGGGTCAAGTACAAGCAGCAGCCACTCCCTCTTCGGTGGTGTTGCTCAGCTAAAGAGCTGCCAGTCTCTGATTGACCGACAACTCTCAGCAGGCGGGTCGTCCGTGGGTTCCTTAATCCGGGGGAAGGCCCACCGCTGTCCACTTAAAGTGGCTAATTGGCACGTAATCAAGCGGGCCTTCCCCAAAGGAGGCAACACAGGGCTCTCACCGGCACTTGAGCTGGTAGCCAAGACCCCCTTTGCCAAGAAAAAATCCCGGCCAACATTTCACGGCAATGACCTTTCATCAGAACTGGCAAAGGTTAGAAATGTAAGGTTTTGAGCAAGTGAAAGGGAGGTCGGGGGAATAAGAACAAAAGGGAAGGGATGTGATAGGACAAAGGGTGGGAGAGATTAAATGACAAAGATGTCATGGAACAAAAGGCAAAGGGAGTGTCAATAATTGTAGCAAAAGACAAAGTATTTGTCAAGAGAGTGTTAATGGCAAAATAATGAACAAATATATTCACATGGCTGAGATTGAGAGCTCAACAAAGGGGGCAGTGGAACCTGCATCCTGCCAACCTGCTGAATCTAAGCACTCAGCAGATAGTAGGGAGTCAAATAGAAGTCTCACCACTCAGTAAAATCAGATGGTCAGAGGAGTATGGAATCGACGCTGTGAGCCATCACTCAGTGTGACTACAGGCTTGGCAGAATGATAAGAATGGAGCAGAGTTAAGCATGAATATTTGAGACCAGCCGTTCAGCAAAGTGGGGGTTCAAGCTTCCATCCCATCACTCAATGAGTTGGCAAGACGAACGGAGGTCCACCATGCTCATATAGCATCACTGAGGAAGATACAGAGCTCAGCAGAGTGGAGGGAGGATGGAGCTTGTGTCCCACCGCACCGTACCATCGCACAATGGTGCCGTAACTCTCTGCATTATTGTGCTGTCTAGTAGATTGACTGTTAATGGTAATCATTATAAACTGGATGATTGATAAACATGCTAGATTAGGAACAAGGTTTCCAGAGGCTGGGAAGTAGTATGGGGTGTTAAAGCTGTATATGTGAATGTGGATTAAGTGTGGGTCATGCATATGTTCATCTGTACAACATTTTATATTTCAAATACTTTGTATTTAACAGGGTAATGGTGGTCTGCCAGGTTCTCCTGGGTACCCTGGCGAACTGGGTCTTGTTGGTCCAAAAGGTAAGCAGTTGACCAGTGTTCCCTCCAATTTCTCTTTGCTTTACGTGGCTTCTTTGTTGCATAGTGTGGTCCCTTTAAGGTTCCTGCACAGCTGCGCATACACGCATCTTAAAGGGAATTGGTTGTGCGCGGCCTAGTTGTTGTCTGTGTGGTAAGTTCCAGATTGTTGCGCAGCTGTGCATCCATGCAGTTTAGAGGGAACATTGCTTCTTACCCATTGATACTTCTACATTTTAAACATTGGCCGTATCACCAGAATCCCTTATAAAATTGTTGTCACAAATTATATACCTGCATTTGTTTTGTTTTGTTTTGTTCAGTGCTGCATTTACGAAACAAATTAAACTGTGGTTGGTAATACAAACCTGAATGAGTTACTTGTGACCAACCGACCTTTGGGATTGGGAACTCAGTGGAGTGTTGAATCAAACCTGTGACTCACCACTCAGTAAGATTGCAAGCTTAACCAAATCGGGTCATACCTGTGTCTCCAAGTAGTTGGAAGGAGCTGGATTAACATCAGTAAAAACACAGACACTGTTGGCTGCTGGGAGGGTTATTGAGCAAGATGATTAAAAAAACATCTGGGTTGCTTGTGTTTTTAAATAGAGAGATAGAATGTAAAAACAAATAGATGGTGCTAGAAGTTTATAAATCATTGGTTGGCCTCAGCTCAATTCTGGGCACCACATTTCAGGAAGATGTAAAGGTCTTAGAAAGAGTACAGAGGAGATTTACCAGGATGTTACCAGGAATGAGGGACTTCAGTTATGAGAAGAGGTTAGAAAAGGTAGAACTCTTCTCCTTGGAACAGAGAAGGTTAAGAAGTGACCTAATAGAGGTTTTCAGGATCATGAGAGGGTTTCATAGAGTCGATAGAGAAAATTATTCCCTCTGGTGAGTGTCTCAATAATGTTTAAAATCATTGGCAAAAGATCCACAGGGAAGATGAGGAAATTCTTTTCACTTAAAGAGATGCCAGGGCGTGGAAAGCTCTACCTGAAAAGATGGTGGAGCTGATTTCATAGATAATTTTAAAAGGGCATATTGGTGTTTGAAGATGAGGAATTTACAGGATTACAAACAAAAGACAGGTGTGTGTGGGACTAAGCATGAATGCTCTTTAAAGGGTCAGCACAGGCACGGTGGGCTAAATAGGCTCCTGCTGTGCTGTTCGTTTCCATGACTCTATGATGACTACAATAGAGCTGCATTAATATCAATAGAAAAACAATCATTTACTTCAACTCGGTTTGGCTGAGTTTTATTAAGGTCCTGCTGAAATTTTGGCAGTTCAATTGCATTTTTGAACTAATCACAAACCTTTTGTGACATTTTAATTTCTTACAAGTGGTCTGGAAAGTCACAGTTGATTTAATAGAACTACAACATCAGCAATTTCTTGTTTGCTTTAATGGCCCAAATCTTGCTGGAGCCAAGGCATTTCGTGCGAAGGTAGACTTTTCCTGCACCTGTCAATTCAAATTTTTTTTGCCCTGCAAGTTGCTGGAAGTTTGAACTGATAATGCAGAGAAGGCAATGGGGCTTCAGGGACCTTAGTGAATGATGAGACCAAGAGTGAATCTCCAGAACAATGAGATTTAAGGATTGAAAAAGAAACAGAGGAATGATAAAGAAGATAGGTGAATAAGAGTAGGTTAATTTAGAGTTGATTCAGGCACAGAAAGAGGAATAAAGAGAGGAAAAGAAAGATTGTATTAAGAGAGGAACAAAAAGAGACAGAAAGGAAATGTAGGGAAAAATTAAATTTAAAATGTTTTATATCTCTAAGAAGAATTTATGACATGCAGAAATGAGATGCGACAGTTTAAGCTGCTCCCTTTCTGGTCCAGAGAGGTTGGTCGGCATTGCATTAACAATCTTACACTGCTATGTACAAGTCCTAGCTTTCTTTGATAAGTTTAATTCAAGTTTAATGTGCAAATTTAACACGTTTTTAAAAATAATGGGGAGGTTAAGGGTGAGCTGCTGTGTGTGAGAAGCAAAGGACAGAGTGGAGTAAATTGACCAGGTTCTAGAGATTCACAACTCACAGCATATCTCTTAATCCCCTGACCTTTCTGCCAGATTTGTACATTAGTAACAGCGGGAATCATGAACTCGCCGTTATTTTGGACCATTATATTTTTCAAAATCCAATAGAGCACCATATTTCTGTTACTTATGTTACGCCTAACAGAAAGTTTGTTTCCACAACTTGGGCTTCTTTTTAAGGCATGAAATATCCAGGCTTAGGAACACTCTCTCATTTGCCAAAAGACTCATGAATGAGGTCCAGCTTTCCTACCTCAGGAATGCTGTCTCACACCTGTTTGAACTGTGTATTGCTGAAAAATGGAGACATTATGTTGAAGCTTTTTGTCTTGTGCTCATCAGTACAATCCGCAAGAATATCGATGTAAGAGAAAACAACAAATTTATACTGTATGAGAAGAGAGTGCTGATTGGCTGGCAAGTGAACTCTGATTGGTAGAGGCGTTGCCATGGAGAATGCACCAGTTAACAGTGACTGACAGTTAACTGCCAAGCTTTGTTTGAAATTTAAACCAGGCAGCTTGACTCTGATTGGTCAAGGCATTGCCCTGAAATGAACCAACGAATGGCTGTCACTTATTTTGTTTAGCTGAAACAGGCGCGATGTTTGTACATGTTCTTTCTGCCCGCAAAGGACAGGGCCCTATGTATTAATATATGTAGCTTCCAGAACGTGCAAATGCGCCACACTGCGAGCCCTACTGGCAATCTTAAATACAACCAATTATGGCGCCGGTGCCATTTTTAAAGGGCTTACAGCCCTTAATGGTCATTTAAAAATTAAAGGGCCAGATAAGTTACATTGCAACAAAACAGAATTACATGATCTTTGAATGCATTTCTTCACCAACCCCCCCCCCACCCCCCCCCAAGCCCCTCACCGCAATGGCATGATTGGTCATTCATGCCCTTTCACCCCCAGAATGCAAATAGTGAGAATTTGCCCTTTCTCCCCTACAAGGTTCTGCAACTTTGCTGTTTACCTCTTCCCATCACCCCCTCGACCAATCCACATCATTTTAACCTCGCTCCTTGTCCCCCCCTTCCACACAGAGAAAAAAATCCTCCTCCCCACAGGTGTCGCGCCACGGTTCCCTGAACAGGGATTCAAAGGGGCGGCATTGTCGGCCGCTGAATGACGAGCGATGTGGCAATTTAGGAGGCAATGGGACCCTTATTAAATCAGGTATATATAAATTTGTTTACATATTGAAATGGGGGTTCTGTCGCAGAGCGGCAGGGCAGCCGCCACGAGGCCTCACTGCCGCTGCCGAGATTGGCACAGGGCCTGCCGCCATTGAGGCCATTGGTGGGCCTCCACTGCACCGACCTTCATTGCCCCCTCGCCAATGTTCCTGACAGCAGAGGGGCTTTAAAATGCAGCCCACTGTCTCTTTTTTCAGCAATACTCAAGTTCTGAACTACCAAACGACTATTTGTATGAACTGTGCTGAGAATTGCTGGCATTTGTCTTGCTTTCTTTTGGTGAAGAGTTAGGCAAAGTGAAGGGATTTCTCAGCCTTCACGATAGGGGTGGGATCCTATTAAAATTTTAGGGCTCATTATTGCCTCATTAACTTATGTACGTGACAAGAAATTCTTTCTTGGCTATACAGGTGAGCGTGGTGATGTACGAAGTGTGCCTGGTGATAATGGAATAAAAGGAGAGCCTGGACAACCAGGATACCCAGGTGAGATAAATGGAGTCACCCGTCTGAGTGTTCTGTTCCTTCCAAATATCATGCATAATATGTTTATATTCGCTGCCAGCTGTCTCCACCATTCTGGAAGTTCAGACTGTCAGCTATGTTGGAATCAGTAGCTGGCTGGCTGGAATGGAACTTTGGGCAGCAGGAAGCTGCTGCTGAAGACCCATGGGAGTTGCTGCTGGCAGTCAGGTCATAGCATCGAGGGGTGTCCAAAGGTGATCCTAGTCAAGGAATAGGAAGAGAAGGCAGCAAATGCCCAACATTTCCTTGTAGGGCCCTGGGAACACTCCTGCTCTTCCTGGCCCACAAAATAATATTAAAAACCTGCCTACTCGGCCATCCTCTGGGACTCCTCCTGGTGTCTGCTTTCTCTAATGAGCCCAGCGCAGGTCGTGGGTCAGATCACTATGCGTTAAAAGTTGCTTTGGGTTCCTATTTACCTCATAGGACCCAGACATTTGCACCTCCCACACTGCCTGAAACATGGCGGTTATACTGGCGTGAAGCGTGAGTGCGATGCCAATCCAGAGGGAAGGAAACTGCTTCTATTTTAACACCCCCATGTTTGCCCTGTTCCTGTCAGGTAGAAGGGGTTTAAGTTGGCTTTGTGGTTTTTCACCCAATTGGCATTGGTGCTGCAACTGTTTTACATGAGGTGCAACTCATGTGTCAGGATTACCTGCCTTTTCTAAGGACCATGCTGTGGCAGGTTGGTGGTGCCACTTCTACACATTCCCTTTCTAGATGGGGATGCCCTGTACTCTAATGTGGAACCTTCTTACCTGATATAACACTGACTTGTACGTACCAGGAAGGTCTCAGGTATATTTGCTGTTCCATACCACCTTAGTCGATCTAGGTTGGATTGGCAGTGGAGGGTTATATGATTGACTTCTCGGGTGAAGTCGGGAAAATTCAGACCAAAGTGCGTTGTGTTCATGTGCAAGTTGGGCAAGGAAAGGTTCACACCTGTAGAATGGTCACTTGAATGAGACACGCAGGGTGGCTGCAGCCCGTGTAACCACGCCCCAGTCTTCATGAGAAGAGGAGAGAAAAAGAAAGACAATTTGAAAGAAAAGAAATTTGAAGTACACTGCCTTCACTGTAATTGAATTAAAGTAGGATGAGCATGTTCTGCAGGGCCGGCACTGAGACCAGGTGGCTCTCACAAAAGTGTGTTCGAATTCTTTACAACTTTTGTCAACTGTTGATACAAAAAATGTTGGTACAAGACAAAACTGGTCAACCTAACCTGCGCCATAAAGTTTTGATGCCTCATACATGATACAGACACTCCCTACCCACCATGTAATCTGCTGGGAGATACGAAAGGCCAAATAAAAAACACAGGCCAATTAGTGGGGAGAAATCCGGAAAATTCCTCCCTGACCCCTTTGCGTGATCAGAACCGGTCCAGGAGACCACCTTGACCCTGACTTCTATTCATAGCATCACATTGTTCTTCCCACTCATTGGAAGGTATTGATATATATTACAGAGGTGTTTTAGCTTTGCTGTGCCTATCTCTAATTTCAGGTGAAAGAGGCCGAGATGGTTTGCATGGTGATCCTGGTTTCTCTGGTAGTCCTGGGCCGAGTGGAGTCAAAGGATCAGGAGAAATAGGTCGACCAGGTACCCCAGGTGAGAATCTATAACGTATTGTGTAAACATGGAAGCATGGCACAAAGGAGGCCATTCAGCCCAACAGGTCAGTGTCAGCATTTTCTTTTGAACTGAATTTATCTCATCTTATCCCATTGCCCTGACTTTCTCCATATTCTGTAGAACATATTTGATATAAAGTTCTTTTTGATAAAGAACGTGAACATTTATAATCTAGAAATAAAGTATGTCAAAACCCACTCAGTGAGATTGATCTGTTAGTGGGATTACTTTTCATCAAGAAAACTTTCTTTCACAAAACCTAATTAAGTGACTTCATCTATCCCAGACATTTAATCAGGTATAAGACTGCTGGGGCTGGATTTGCAAAGGGCGGGTGGTCGGGACCCAGTGTAGATGTGATTTGAAGATTGTGGACATGAAGGTCATCTCTGGGACCGGACCCCTCCGGGACAATCTGCAATTTTCATTGTGAGGGTGGGGGGCAGGGAACGGGGAAGCTGCTTGCCTCCAATTAAGGGCTCATTAAGCTCATGGAGGAGCTTATTAAGGGGCCGGGGTGGGGGTCTGCACTGTAATTTTCAATTGCAATTCTGGAAAGCCCAACCAGTAGTGCATAGCTGTCAGGCTGGCAGGGGGAAGACTTTATTGTAGCATGATGAAATGTTTTGGACCCATGGGGATCTTGCATCTGGCCAAGCACAGGACTTTTTATTTAAATTTTGGAAGCGCTACCTCACCTCTTTATTCCGCTGGCCCTCCATGGATCTGTCTGCTCTCTGTGGCAAGGCAGCAATAGGCCCCGTCATGGCTGATGCCTGCCTTTACCACTCACTCTCTGCAGGCAGCTCCCGCCTCTTGCAGAAGCTCATTGTCACTAATTGGGCGCCGAGCTCGCATCTGCCCAGTTAGACCATTAAGATTTGAAGCTCGTGTCACAATAGCGACGCAGCTCAGCTGCGGGGACGTGACCCAGAAATCATCCAGATATTGAGTGCCCAACCCCACTCTGGAAATTCACCTCCTGATGTTCATTAAGTAGTGTGTAGAGCCTGAAGTAAAGAATGGCCACTATGCTACTGTTGCTTGGCTGCCTCGTGACATATGAGCACACTTGCCGAAGGATTTGCCGTCATCTCTTCTCTCCCAAACATTTCTAGAAAAGCGATGCCTGCTTTGTGCAGCACGGCTGAGATCTGGAAGGAATCGAGCTCATGACCTACTTCTCAGATGTTGTGGTTGCCATGTACATTTTAAAATACACACATCATCGCTTCAAATCCATTCTAATGTTGAGGCTGTGCCTACTGCAATACAGCTGCTTCAATGAGTACAAGCTGATCAGTGTGGTCAGGAGGTTTCCTGAGGTGTCTCTTTCTGCTTCATCACAAGCCACAATGATGAGTGTTTTAAAAGATTATTTCATTATCATCTTACCAATCCATTTCTTTTGCTTCTTTCTTCTGTGTGTAGGTGCTCCTGGGCTGCGAGGCACTCCTGGGACTCCAGGCTACCAGGGATCTCGAGGACGTCCAGGTCCTCCAGGACCTCCAGGTCAATATAGTCGACCAGGACAGAAAGGTGCCTACCATAGCTTTCCCACTGTTATGCTTAGATATTCCTATACCAGAAGAACTGTAATAGTGTGAAAAGGCAATTCATCCCATCTGCCAGATGCTGTTTCAGGGCCCAGACTGACCATTGTATAGTTAATTTTTTTCTTACACCAAATTCATATTGTTTTGCTGCTTGCTGTACTGGTCATCAGGCCAGCTCTCTTTGCAATGTGAATCCGCAGACTGCAATGCGAATCCACAGATTGCAGTGTGAACCTGCAGACTGCAATGTGAATCCGCAGACTGCAATGTGAATCCACAGACTGCAATGTGAACCCGCAGACTGCAATGTGAACCCGCAGACTGCAATGTGAATCCGCAGACTGCCATGTGAATCCGCAGTTTGCAATATGAATCTGCAGACTGCAATGTGAACCCGCAGACTGCAATGTGAACCCGCAGACTGCAATGTGAACCCGCAGACTGCAATGTGAATCCGCAGACTGCCATGTGAATCCGCAGACTGCAATGTGAACCCGCAGACTGCAATGTGAATCCGCAGATTGCAATGTGAACCCGCAGACTGCAATGTGAATCCGCAGACTGCAATGTGAACCCGCAGACTGCAATGTGAATCCGCAGTTTGCAATATGAATCCGCAGACTGCAATGTGAATCCACAGACTGCAATGTGAACCCGCAGACTGCAATGTGAATCCTCAGATTGCAATGTGAATCCGCAGTTTGCAATATGAATCCGCAGACTGCAATGTGAATCCACAGACTGCAATGTGAACCCGCAGACTGCAATGTGAACCCGCAGACTGCAATGTGAACCCGCAGACTGCAATGTGAATCCGCAGATTGCAATGTGAATCCGCAGACTGCAATGTGAATCCGCAGACTGCAATGTGAACCCGCAGACTGCAATGTGAATCCGCAGTTTGCAATGTGAATCCGCAGACTGCAATGTGAATCCGCAGATTGCAATGTGAATCCGCAGACTGCAATGTGAACCCGCAGACTGCAATGTGAATCCGCAGACTGCCATGTGAATCCGCAGACTGCAATGTGAACCCGCAGATTGCAATGTGAATCCGCAGACTGCAATGTGAACCCGCAGACTGCCATGTGAATCCGCAGACTGCCATGTGAATCCGCAGACTGCAATGTGAACCCGCAGATTGCAATGTGAATCCGCAGGCTGCAATGTGAATCCGCAGACTGCAATGTGAATCCGCAGACTGCAATGTGAATCCGCAGACTGCAATGTGAACCCGCAGATTGCAATGCGAATCCGCAGACTGCAATGCGAATCCGCAGATTGCAATGTGAACCCGCAGACTGCAATGTGAATCCGCAGTTTGCAATATGAATCCGCAGACTGCAATGTGAATCAGCAGACTGCAATGTGAACCCGCAGACTGCAATGTGAATCCGCAGACTGCAAAATGAACCTGCAGACTGCAATGTGAAGCCGCAGACTGCAATGTGAACCCGCAGACTGCAATGTGAATCCGCAGTTTGCAATGTGAATCCGCAGACTGCAATGTGAATCCGCAGACTGCAATGTGAATCCGCAGATTGTAGTGTGAATCCGCAGACTGCACTGCAGTCTGTTTGAAGAGTTGGCTCTAAGCTTGAGTTTAGTTTGTGGATTCTTCAGCCAATAATAATAAAAGCAAAATACTGCAGATGCTGGAAATCTGAAATAAAAACAGAAAGTGCTGGAAAGACTCAGCAGGTCTGGCAGCATCTGTGGAGAGAGAAACAGAGTTAATGTTTCAGGCCTGTGGCCTTTCATCACAACTGGCAAAGATTCGAAAGGTATTAGGCTTTAAGCAAGTGAACGGGGTTGGGGTGGGGGTGGGGTGGTGGGAAAGAGAACAAAAAGGAAGGTGTGTGATAGGGCAGAGGGCAGGAGAGATTGAATGGCAAAGATGTCGTGGGACAAAAGCAATGAGCGTGTTAATGCTTATGGTGAAAGACAAAGCATTAGTCCAGAGAAAGTGTTAATGACAGAATAATGAGCAGCTCTGTCCAAAAGCACAACATGAAAAATCAAGTTTAAGGCTGTAGAATGCCTAATCAAAAGATGAGGTGCTGCTCCTCGAGCTTGTGTTGATGTTCACTAGAACACTGCAGCAGGCCAAGGACAGAAATGTTGACATGGGAGCAGTGTGGTGGGTTGAAATGGCAAGCAACCGGAAGCTCGGGGTCATGCTTTCGGACTGAGTGGAGGTGTTCTGCAAAGCGATCGCTCAATCTATGTTTGGTCTCTCCAGTGTAGAGGCAACGGCATTGTGAGCAGTGAATACAGTATACTAAATTGAAGGGCCGACAAGTAAATCGCTGCTTCACCTGGAAGGAGTGTTTGGGGCCTTGGATGGTGAGGAGAGAGGAGGTAAAAGGGCAGGTATTACACCGCCTGCGATTGCATGGGAAGGTGTCATGGGAAGGGGATGAGGTGCCAGGGGTAATGGAGGAGTGGACCAGGGTATCACGGAGGGAACAATCCCTTTGGAATGCTGACAGGGGAGGAGAGGGGAAGATGTATTTAGTGGTGGCATCACGCTGGATGTGGCGGAAATGGCGGAGGATGATCCTTTGGATGTGGAGGCTGGTTGGGTGGAAGGTGAGGACAGGGGCTTACATTAGATTAGAGATACAGCACTGAAACAGGCCCTTCGGCCCACCGAGTCTGTGCCGAACATCAACCACCCATTTATACTAATCCTACACTCATCCCATATTCCTACCAAACATCCCCACCTGTTCCTATATTGCCCTACCACCTACCTATACTAGTGACAATTTATAATGGCCAATTTACCTATCAACCTGCAAGTCTTTTGGCTTGTGGGAGGAAACCGGAGCACCCGGAGAAAACCCACGCAGACACAGAGAGAACTTGCAAACTCCACACAGACAGTACCAGGAATCGAACCCGGGTCCCTGGAGCTGTGAGGCTGCGGTGCTAACCACTGCGCCACTGTGCCGACCAGTACATCTTGTGTACTGATTCCCTCCATCAACTATCACTAATCTATTAGGGTAACCTTTCCTCTTTCAGCCCTCTGTTGGGTGCCTGACAGGCACAGCACAGCTGAGGTGCCTGTAAGCGGAGAGGCACCCTTGATTTCCCTGTTATGGGCCTTTTGCAGGCCTGCCATACTATCAATGTAGGCCTGCTCCCAGCAGCCTCTTGAGGTAGGGATCAGGGGTGGTGGAAATGAGCCTAGCTGCAAAGCAATTGCTCACCATCCATCATCAGATTGTCCTGCGACATCTCCACAGACTCTCTGGCCTGCAGGAGTCCCAGCATGAACCCCAATGCCAGGTATCTTCAAATGTCCCTCTGGTGGGGTGAACACCAGGCCAATAACAAGGAAAGTGAATCAGGAGGCAAGCGGCATCCCCCCATCTTCCTTACTGTTCTAATGTTGGCTCTGTACCTACTGCAAACTCAGGCTGGTTACACTGCATGCCAAAAGCCCAAGAAATTTCACCGCAGGATCGTAGGGGCGGTGGGGGTGAGAGGCAAAAGAACCAATGCAACAGGTTTCCTCCATTTATTTCCTCTTTGCTGCAGCTGGGAACAAAGCATTCCAAGAGGTAAGAAGAGGACAATCTCTCCTATTAATACCTTGTGTGCAGCACACATTCCCTGTCAGTGTCATAAATGGACCTGTAACACCCACTCCATCAGACAGTATTGCTGACACCCCAATCCTCTGACACTGACATCCTCCGGCTGACTGTCAGCACTGCAAAGGGAAATTTGCTTTTTGTTTTGAAGAATACACCAGGCTGTTCTCCCTATTTTTCCTAAAGAGAAGTGGATGCCCTTGAATGAATATCTTTTTGAATTGCAACAACTGTCAAAGAAGGAAGAAAATAGAATAAACACATAGGTTATTGAAGCAGTAATACTGCAGTTGGTGCTTAACCTGGGCTTTATTTCAAGCAGGTTTTAACATTGATACTGAAGTGAAGGATATAAGCCACTTGAGCCTAGCTGCATAGCAGTGAAGAGGACAGAAAAAGAGCATTTTGGTCCAGTTGGCCTGCCCAGAGCTCAAAACCAATATACAAATACATTACCTATAGCGCTGAATTGATTTTCCATAGATACCTCCCCAATTCCCTCTTAAAATTACTGATATTTCAACCTCAGTCACCTCTCTGAGCAGTCCATTCCAAACATTCAGCTCTCACTACATGAAATAGTTATATCTGATCAGTCCATTCATTTGTCCCCTTCTAAATTTCCTCCCATGTCCCCTTGTTGTCAATCTCTGGGCCATAATAAAGTTTCTCAGGGCTCAATTTACTTTGTTAAGATATCCTTCAATCTGATTTCACTGCTGTCAACATGCTCAGATACCCACTATTCTAAGACCCTCAATGTTTATTTTAAATATACCCGCATAGGTCCTAGCTATGCCTGCCTTTTGTGGGTTATGTGGAACATTCCTTGTTTCAGACTCAGGCCCCTTCCCTCACCTCTGCTTCCAGTGCCATTTCCTGCTCTCATCCTGAACTGAAAAATTCCATTGACTTTGTTTCCAATTTCCACTCTTCCCACACCTTCACATGGTCCGTCTCTGACTCTTCCCTCCCCTTCTTTGATTTCGCTGTCTCCATTTCTGGTGATGGACTATCAACCAATATTCACTATAAGCCTATGGACTCCCACAGCCAGCTGGACTACACTTCCTCACACCAGCTTCCTGCAAGGACTCCATTCCATTCTCCCAGATTCTCAGTCTCCATTGCATCTGTTCAGACGATGAAACCTTCCACACTAGCGCTGCTGATGTCTCTTCCTTTTTCCTCATCCGAGGATTCTGCCCCCTGCACTCCCACACCTTCCTTGACAGGGTGCATAACCGTGTCCGATCTATTTCACACACTTCTGCTCTCACCCCTTCCCCTCCCTCACAGAGCCATAATAGGATTCCCCTTGCCCTCACTTTCCACCCCACCAGCCTCTGTATTCAACGGATCATCCTCCATCATTTCCACCATCTCCAGTATGATGCCACCACCAAATACATCTTCCTCTCCCCTCCCTTTTCAGCATTCTGAAAGGACTGTTCCTTCTGCGACACCCTGGTCCGCTCCTCAGTCTCCCCCCCCCCCCCCACCCCACCTCCCTTTTTCCTACAGCACCTTGCCATACAAGCACAGAAAATGCAGCACCTGCCCTTTTACCTCCTCCCTTCCCAGCATCTAAGGCCCCAAACACTCCTTCCAAGTAAAACAACCATTTACTTGTACTTCTTTCATTTTTGTACACTGTTCTCACTGCCCATGAAGTGGTCTCGATATTGGGGAGACCAAACACAGACTAGGTGACTGCTTTGCAGGACACCTCCGTTCAGTCCGCAAATGCAACCCCAAGTTTCCTGTCGCTTGTTATTTCAATTCTCTACCTGCTCGCACTCTGACCTTTCTGACCTTGACCTGCTACAGTGTCCCATGAAGCTCATTGCAAGCTTGAGGAACAGCACCTCATCTTTCGACTGGACACTTTAGAGCCTTACGGATTCAACATTGAGTCCAATAATTTTAGATCATAACCTCTGCCCCCATGTTTTTCTTTTTTAGTGTTTTTTTTTGCTTCTTCATTTTTTATCTACCCCATCCCTTATTACTTTCTTAATCCCTTTCCTTTGTGTTTGGACAGCTGCTATCCTGTCATTTACACTTCATCCAGACACATCTTTTGTTTCTTCACTTGTCCCATAGCTACCCGCTTTGGCTTTGTACTATGAAATTAATCTCATTTAATCTCTCTTGCCCTTCGCCCGATCACAGACCTTCCCTTTTGTTCTTCTTCCCTCCCCTTCCCCCACCCTTTCACTTGCTCAAAACCTATTACATTTCTAATTTTTGTCAGTTCTGATGAAAGGTCGAAGACCTGAAACATTAAGTCTGTTTCTCTCACCACAGATGCTGCCTGGCCTGCTGAGTATTTCCAGCACTTCCTGTTTTTATTTCCGATTTTCACCATCTTCAGTATTTTGCTTTTGTTCCCCAATGTTTATTGTTGGTTCCATTTTTCAGTTGGCTGCTTGCGCCACGAATAATGGTCGTTTTTGTTCCACCAGGTCTCCCAGGTGCTCCAGGTCTAGATGGTTTGAATGGTTTGCCTGGACCAAAAGGGCCCACAGGAACACCAGGTACTTACCAATAAGAGCTTTGTTAAATTATGTTTGGGATTGAGGCTATTACCTGAAACCTTTACCAGGATCAGGTTCTCCTTCTTGATGCACCTGTGGGTTGTGATGTATATGACGTCTAAAGAATTCAGCCATACTCATAGGGAGGAATGCATTCCAATTCTGGTTGCACTATAAGGCCAAATCTAAACCTGCTGGCCCAGCAGAAACCATGTGGGCAGTTAAATTGCCAGCAACAGCCCACTCACTGTGGTCCTACAGATTTTCTATAGGTTGGAAGTTTGTGCAGGTGAGTAAGCGGAGTCCTGCCTCTAACATTCATCATTGGGACCAACTGCAGTTTTAAAATTTTATTTATTTAGAGATACAGCACTGAAACAGGCCCTTCGGCCCACCGAGTCTGTGCCGACCAAGAACCACCCATTTATACTAACCCTACAGTAATCCCATATTCCCTACCACCTACCTACACTAGGGGCAATTTACAATGGCCAATTTACCTATCACCTGCACGTCTTTGGCGGTGGGAGGAAACCAGAGTACCCGGCGAAAACCCACGCGGTCACAGGGAGAACTTGCAAACTCCGCACAGGCAGTATCCAGAATTGAACCCGGGTCCCTGGAGCTGTGAGGCTGCGGTGCTAACCACTGCGCCACTGTGCCTGAGGCCTGCACGGGGAAGCCGACCTGCGACCCCCACTGGGCCAACCTGGCAGCAAACAGGAGGAGGGCCAGCAAAAGCCCAGAAAGTTGAGGAAATGTTACTTCAATTTGGTTTCCCCGTGGGCTGGAACGCTCTCCTAACCACCTACCTGACAGCTGAAACAAGCGGGCAAGTGGTGAATGGCCAGTGAGCAGGAGCATAGTTTCGGGTGGCAGGTGGCTGCTGACCAGGACCAAATGAACAGCTGCCAGCACTGAGGTAAGTCAGGGCAATGTATTTTGGAAGGGTCAAACGTTCTTGGCAGTGGAGGCGGGGAGGTCTGGGGCATAGTCAGGGGGAGTCCAGGGCAGGATTGACCTAAACTTTCTTTGTGGGGCCCGGAGGGGCACTCCTGCTCTTCCAGGTCCCACAAGGAATGTAACAAAAAATGAAATGTTTCGGACTCTTCTGGCTCCATTCGTGCTACGTTTGACAGTAGGCAGAGAGCAGGGTATCAGTGAGTAATTCTCATGGTTGATTTTAACTGTCTACCTAGTTCCCATTAGGTGGGTAGTGTTAAAATCACTCCTTTGTTTGGTTTCTGGACAACAGAGCGTTTTGCACAATAAAAAAAAACTGACTACATTAAAAGTAATGTAATTTTATTTAAGCAATTGTATTGTGCTCCTTGAGCATGTGTTTAATGGGCTGGATTTCGCAGTTAGCCGTGAAGCAATGGTGCTCACTGCTGACTTCAATGAAAGCTTCTTACAAAGATCTAGAGATCTCTGTGGTGTATTTTCTCTTTCCCAACATCAGTTTGAATCTTGTGCTACATCAAAAGGATGGCCAAGTGTCCATCATCAGTGATATCATCAGGCAAGCTTAGCAGCCAATCTAATTGAAGTGTTCTCATAGACAGCAAACCAGGAAGTAAAAACTGCTGAATCCCTTTACTTTTGCTTTGAAATTTTACAGATAGTGAAACAAATGATTGGGACATACACATGGGATTAAGGTAGTAGCTAAAATAAACAAACTGTAATACAAAATATGTGAAATTTCTTAAAAGTATTGGAGAAATTTGACATTCAACAAATGTTGAAACATTTCGGAGCTAGTGAGGCTTATCAGCAATAATTATTAAAAATCTAGTTGCACCTCACTCAACAATGTGTAACACTTTCAAGGATTTTAACAGCAAGACTGAGAGCACAAGAGTGGAAGTTCTCGACAGTTCAATGATTTCTAATTGATTGCATTCTGGGGAGACCTCAACAGTGCACCCTCTCGAGTATTGTAGAATTACTGACAGCAACTTCTGGACTTGCACATTTAACTGTGCATGTCCAGACTCCCGAAGTTGCTTTCATTTTTCAGTGGAGAACAGTGTCATTACTAATGCAAAATCAGGACCAATGTAGCTTCTGTTTAGGAGAAAGGAAATCTAAGTGGAGTTGATGGTTAAGGAAATTCTTTTTTGCTTTAAGTCAAAGGTATTGGCTGGTAATTTCCACTAGAGGTGGATTTCCACCACCCACCTGGAAAATCTATGGGACCAGAGCCAGAGAAACTCTGAGGAAGTTCCCAGCCATTGTCTCAAAGTTGAATGGGTATTTATTTCTTGATGTTCTAACTGTTTAGGTGTTGGTTTGGCGGCACTGCCAGGGCCTCCTGGCTTGCCAGGGCGAAAGGGTGAATACGGTACACCGGGCACTGGTATAGGAGCACCAGGATATCCTGGACCCAAAGGAGTTCGAGGAGATCCAGGTAATTTAGAAAATCGACTGTAATTGTTCAGTAATGTTATACTGGATTTTGTGCTATGAATCTGGTTGGTGGCAAACATGATAATTTACGCTTCCTAACTATAGTGATGACTGTATTACCACAAGCAATTTGTACGTTAGTATCTTTACTGCTACTGTGCCACAGTAAGGCATGATATTTGGTGTGGGTTACATTGCATGTTACATTACTGGAAATTATCCAATTGTACAGAGACCCAATGGGCTGAATCTTGACAGAGGTGGGCTGTGTACATGGGGTGGAGTTTGTCTCCACAGACAGCGTATTTTTGCTTTGACAGGTTCCAATCCCCAGAAGTCAGCCTGATTGACAGGCTCGGCTTCCTGTCAGGCAGAGAGTACTCTGGAGGAGGCTGTAATTGTAGTTAAGTTGCCTGCTGCTGCTAGTCAGTGCGGAGGTGGGGGGAGGTTGGGGGGGTAGAGTTCAATCATCTCACCTGACCCCGACCCACCCATTTTTGGAGCTTAAGATTCAACTTATTGGGCTGGATTTTATAGGGGCCTTGACGTCGGGATACATGGCGGGGCGGGCATGAAGATTAAGAACATAAGAACTAGGAGCAGGAGTAGTCAATTCAGCCCCTCGAGCCTGCTCTGCTATTCAATACGATCATGGCTGATCTCATCTCGGCCTCAACTCCTTTCCTGCCCGTTCTCCATAATACTTCAACCCATTACGAATTAAAAATCTGTCGATCTTCTTCTTAAATTTACTCAATGTCCTGGCATCCGCCGCGCTAGAGTAGTGAATTCCACAGACTCACGACCCTTTGAGAGAAGTAATTTCTCCTTATCTCCGTTTTAAATCTGCTACCCCTTATTCTAAAACTATGACCTCTTGTTCTAGATTGCCCCACCAGAGGAAACATCCTCTCTACATCTACTTTGTCAATCCCCTTAATCATCTTATATACCTCAATTAGATCTCCTCTCATTCTTCTAAACTCTAGAGAGTAAAGGCCTAAACTGCTCAATCTCTCTTCATAAGACAACCCCTCATCCCTGGAATCAATCTGGTGAACCTCCTCTGAACTGCCTCCAATGTAACTACATCCCTCCTCAAGTAAGGGGACCAAAACTGTACGCAATACTCCAGGTGCGGTCTCACTCTTGCCTTGTACAGTTGCAACAACACTTCCCTACATTTATGCTCAATTCCTTTAGCAATAAATGCCAAAATTCCATTTGCCTTCCTTATTACCTGCTGTACATGCATACTAGTTTTCAGCAAATCATGCATGAGGACACCCAGATCCCTCTGCACAGAAGCACTCTGAAATTTCTCTCCATTTAGATAATAATTTGCCTTTCTATTCTTCTGACCAAAATGGATAACCTTACACTTATCCATGTTAAACTCCATCTGCCAAATTATGGTCCATTCACCTAACCTATCCATATCCATTTGTAAATTTCTTATTTCTTTATTGCAACTTACTATCCCACCTATTTTAGTGTCATCTGCAAATTTGGCTATAGTACCTTCTTTCCCTGCAACCTAGTCATTAATATAGATTGTAAATAGTTGGGGCCCGAGGACCTAACCCTGTGGCACCCCACTAGTTACATCCTGCCAGCCAGAAAAAGACCCATTTATCCCGACTCTCTGTTTTCTGTTGGTTAGCCAATCCTCTATCCAAGCTTATAAATTGCCTCTAACCCCATGTGATCTTACCTTGTGTATTAACCTTTTGTGTGGCACCTTATCAAATGCCTTCTGGAAGTCCAGATATACTACATCTACAGGATCCCCATTATCCACTTTGCTTGTTACAGCTTTGAAGAACTCTAGCAAATTAGTCAAACACCATTTACCCTTCACAAAACCATGCTGACTCTGATGGATTGTGTTTTGATTTTCTAAATGTCCTGTTATTACTTCCTTAATAATGGATTCTAACAATTTCCCAAGGACAGATGTTAGACTAATTGGTCTATAGTTTCCTACTTCCTGCCTCCCTCCCTTTTTGAATAAGGCGTTGTATTTGCTTTTTTCCAATCCACTGGAACCTTTCCCGTATCCGGAGAATTTTGGAATATTATAACCAATGGATCCACTATCTCCGCTGCCACTTCCTTTAAGACCCTAGGATGTAGGCCATCAGGCCCTGGGGACTTGTCTGCCTTCAATCCCAATAGTTTGCTCAGTACTTTTTCCCTAGTGATGATGATTGTTCCAAGTTCCTCCCTTTCTATAAGCTCTGCATTTCCTGTTACTATTGGGATGGTACTAGTGTCCTCCACCATAAAAACTGAGGCAAAATACTGATTTAGTGTCTCCGCCATTTCTGTGTTCCCCTCTATTAACTCTCCTGTCTCATCCTCCAAAGGACCAACATTCACTTTAGCTACTCTCTTCCCTTTTATATACTTATAGAAGCTTTTGCTATCTGTTTTTATAGAACATAGAATAGTACAGGCCCTTCGGCCCACGATGTTGTGCCGAACCTTTAAGCTACTCTAAGATCAAACTAACTACCCACCCTTCATTCTACTATCATCCATGTACCTATCCAAGAGTCGCTTAAATGCCCCTAATGTATCTGCTTCTACTACCACCGCTGGCAGCGCATTCCACGCACCCACCACTCTCTGTGTAAAGAACCTACCTCTGACATCTCCCCGAAACCTTCCTCCTTTATATTTTGCGCTAATTTTCTTTCATAATTTACCTTTGCTTTTTTAATTACTTTTTTAGTAACCCTTTGTTGATCTTTAAAAGTTTCCCAATCTTCCAGCCTGCCACTGGCCTTTGCAATATGGTATGCCTTAGTTTTTGTCTTTATGTTATCCTTAACTTCCTTGCTTAGCCATGGATGTTTTTTCCCCCTCTTACAATCTTTCTTCCTCTCTGGAATATATTTTAGTTGGGGGGAATTGAATATTCCTTAAACATCTGCCACTCCTCATCAACTGCCCTACTTTTTAGTCTTCCTGCCCAGTCCAGTAGGGCCAAATCTGTCCTCATGCCTATGTAATTACCTTTGTTTAACTCCAGAACGCTAGTGTGAGACTCCAGTTTCTTGCCCTCAAACTGAATTTGAAATTCTAGCATGCTATGATCACTATTCCCTAGAGGATCCTTAACTATGAGATCATTAATTTATCCCACCTCATTACGCAATACCAAATCTAGAATAGCCTGCTCCCTGGTTGGTTCCACAACATATTGCTGCAAAAAACAACCTCTAATACATTCAATAAACTCTCCCTCGAGGCTACCCTTGCCAATTTGATTAATCCAGTCTATATGCATATTAAAATCACCCATGATTATTGCCATACCTTTCTTACAAGCCCCCAGTATTTCCTGGTTTATACTGAGCCCCACTGTGCAACTACTATTTGGGGACCGGGGCTTCTTTCCCTTGCTATTTCTTATTTCTACCCAGACTGATTCTACGTCTTGATCTCCAGTGCCTGTGTTATTTCTCACTACAGCACTGATCTCTTCCTTTACTAACAAAGCTGCACCACCTCCTTTTCCTTCCTGCCTATCCTTCCGAAATACTGAGTGCCCTTGGATATTCAATTCCCAAACCTGATTTCCCTGCAGTTGGTTGTAGTAATAATTTATGCTACACAGTGAATGGGATCTCCTAATCTTAGGGGAGGTACAAGGTAGAGAAACACCTCTAAGGTAGGAAGGAACTGAGTAACTATGGAAGTAATTTTAACCTAACCCACACGGCAGGAAGCTGATGTGATCAGATCGGCTGTCGGTTTTACACCTGCCTAATTTAAATTACCATTGATTTCCTGCCAGCCAGAGTAGGTTAATATTGCCCCAAAGTATTACTCAGGTGTCCCACTTAATTTCCAGAGCAGAGACTGGGGGCTATCATGTGCCCCACATTATGTTCAATATTGAACACCTTGGGTCCAGCAATGAATCCTGCCTGGAACACTCAACTCGGCTTCCACTTCAAATCTACTGTCTTTCTTACTGGTGCACAGTGTGTTTAGGCCTTAGGAGGCAAGGCTAACCAGAATTCCAACGCCATCTCATCTGTTTTACCTCCTTTTACAACAGCCAGATTGCAAAGGGGTGCCTGCCGCCCATGAAATTCCTGCAGCTATTTATTTGGGACAGAGACTTGGCAATACTGGGTCCCACCCCATTTCTGCACTCACTTGTCCCTGCCCATTCAGATTACTCCGACGGGCCCCGAGGAAAATTTGGGACCCCTAAGAAGTTGAGAGGTGTACTGAGGAACAAGATGTTTAGCCAATGTCCGTAAAGGAGAATAGTGCCTGATGCAGGGAAAGGTGAGGAGAGAAACTAATCGACAGTGAGACACTATCGTACCCTTGTTACTTCTCAAATTAAAAAACTGCTATCATTATTTTAGAAAAAATGTTGAAAGGAAATGAAGACTATTGTCTATAGTTGTTAGCCTACCCAAAACATTTGATTCACTCATTAACGGCTTACTGTTCCATTAGGTCGTGGTGGACCATTGGGTCTTCCAGGGAAACCAGGGCAGCCAGGAATCACCGTCCCTTCAGACATTCCTGGGAAGCCAGGTGATTTTGGTCCACCTGGATATGATGGTGAAGCAGGTGAGATTTTTCTCATTTAGCAAAAACAACACAAGTGGAGTAAATTTACTCTGTTCGACCTAGTGTATGTACGAAATGAGCATTATCAATTAATTATTTTGTGTGCTAGTGTTCAGGACTCAATCATTCACTCTTTGAATTAATCCAGGTTTGATATACCTGTTGACCAAATTAATACTCAGATGAGCGACTATTTTTGTTCACTCCTTCAGAACAAGCTTGCATTCATATAGCGTCGTTATCATTGAAAAGATTTCTAAAGCACATCACAGAGGCAAAAGTGAAAATGGATGCTAATCCATAGAAGCAAAGCTTAGGAGAGGTATGCTTGCTCAAAGAGATAAGTTTTATCTAACCTAAGCAGGGACAGCCAACTAAACATGGGCCAAAATTTTACGCCCCCAACTGGGAGTAGGCTGGGAGATGGGGCAGTGGGTGTGCGCAAAATCAGGTGGGATGGCAGGGATTGCAATGCCCACTGCCTACCTGCCTCTGCTGGTATTTTTACCTGCGGCGGGGGGAGGTGGCAGGCAGCCCACCTGCCCTTAGGCCAATTGAGCCCCTTAAGTAGCCAATTAACGGGCACTTTGCCACCTGAGGAGGCTGCCCAGTTAAATCTGGTGGCCAGTTAAAGCCTGGTGGCCTCCTTGCAGGCTAGGGGGGCCATCCTGATTAGGCACCCCGTGCCTGATGGGGGGGCCTCCCTAGCGGGACAGACCGCCCCCTCTGGAAGTGCGTCCCTCTGATTGGGCTGTTCTTGGAGGCAGGCTTCCTGCCTCATGGGAGTGGAAGCCACGACCTCAAGCAATTAATTGCATGAGCCATGCAAAATAGTATCATGGCTTCCAGGGCCGGTGGAAGTGGGCTCGTCCCTGCCTTTCCAGCCGGTGGGCGGAGCCACTGCCTCATCGTTAAGTCCCAGTCATTAGGTTTTAAAATTATTTTAACTTAAAAAACCTTCCTTTGGAGCCGAGAGAGCAGGAATGTTCCCTCAACTCCACAAGCATCATGATTCAATCCCCTCACTTGCTGCTGCCCACTCCACCCACACACCAGGGACTTATCTTCGGCCACCGTTGGTAAATGTGCATAGATCTTGATAAAATTTGCAGTGCTGCCCAGACCACTCTTCATGCTGCTCTGCAAGGAGTCGAGTAATCAGCATGTCCATTCATGCTCAGAAAGTCTCCTCCATTTCATTGCTGACCCTTTGCGATCAGTATCATGAAGCAATCCAACAGGCTCCGTGTTGATGCTAACCCTCTGCCCAGCAGCAGTTTCACCATTTTTGAGTCCCCAACTCTGCCTGTTGTTCACCCTCACTCCTCATATGATCCTCTGTTCCCTCTTCAAGGTCACAAATATCCTCTGAAGTGTGATGCCTGAGCTTGTGCCTGCTTCAAGTGACCTATGTGGCATGGGCGAGAAGATGAGCATTGCAATCAATCCTCTTCTTTAGCTTATGAATGGGTAGTTCTTTGAAAGGAGAGAATGACAAATTATGAACACATAAGATTTTTATGCATACTAGTGATACACTGACAGTGCACAGAAATGCTTTTAATTTTATTAATATGCATGATAGCCAAGAGCATTGTTGCTTCTATATACTTCAAGTGCCTCCTGAAGCCATGTGACTTCCCATCTAAGATATCCATTATGGCCTATTCGTAACATGCACAGGGTTTTATTTATTGAGCCATATCACCAGTTCCCAGATGATGTTGCCTGTCAAAAGCTCCCTTCTGCATAGAAAAGACCAGTTGCATTGCACATCTTGTTTTACTACTCACCTCTCTTTTGTGTACCATATTCAACTTTCCTGGGTAAATTCAGGTTAACATCACTCTGCTCTCTATTAAACCATTCAGGCAAACATGTATGACACCTTAATCATCTTGAATATCTACATATAGCAGCATGAGGTAATTACAAGCATCCACATTGATTGCTTTGATATTCTTCAATTCAGGCAACATATTTCACGCATTGCATTCACCCTCAGTGAGATAGTTCCCCATAATCTCACAATCCTACTCCCCAACAGTGACTTCCTATTGAAACTGGCAATGCTGAAATTAAGGGCTGCATTTTACCAGCCCTCTAGGGACAGGCAGGGAGGTGGGGAGGGTGCCCATAAAATAGCAAGGGAAGGCAGTGTGGAGTGGAGTGCCTGACGCCATTCAATTTTGTTGGAGAGTGAAAGGCTGAGGACGGCCTTCCTGCCTAATTAATGACCATTTAAGGGCCTCTTCTGTTGTGTGATTGCCTTTAAGAGTGATGTCCCTTTAAGATCTTAGTATGCTAATGAGGTGAGTACCAGGATACTCTTCACTTGCCTGGATGGCTGCAGCTCCAACAACACTCAAGAAGCTCGACACCATCCAGGACAAAACAGCCCGCTTGATTGGCACCCCATCCACAAACATTCACTCCCTCCACCACCGACGCACAGTGGCAGCAGCGTGTACCATCTACAAGATGCACTGCAGCAATGCACCAAGGTTCCTTGGACAGCACCTTCCAAACCTGCAACCTCTCCCAACTAGAAGGACAAGGGCAATAAATGCACGGGAACACCACCACCTGCAAGTTTCCCTTGAAGTTACATACCATCCTGACTTGGAACTATATCGCCGTTCCTTCACTTTCGCTGGGTCAAAATCCTGGAACTCCCTTCTTAACAGCGGTGTGGGTGTTCCTACCCCACATGCACTGCAGCGGTTCAAGAAGGCAGCTCACCACCACCTTCTCAAGGGCAATTAGGGATGGGCAATAAATGCTGGAATAGCCAGTGACACCCACATCCCATGAATGAATAAAAAAAAAGGATGGAGTCATGTGACTACATGCTAGTCTCACTCTGTAACTGGAACACCAAGAGGCAAATCATGTAAATAGTTAGCTGTGCACTGTATATACTCGTTAATAAACCTGTTTGAGATCTTCAATCAACTGAACTCCACGCATCTCATTTATGTTGCATCAAACATAAAAAGCTTCTCAATACATCTTCCCCCGCCGCTGGCATTTTACCAGCGGCTGTTGGGTGCCCTCCTGCTTGGAAAACCTGTGACCCATGGAGGGCTCTCGGTGGCAAAGGCCGTCCCTGCGCAACATCCTTCCCCTCCACCCCACCCCCCACACCGCCCCCCCCCCCACCGACTCTCAAAAACTATCCCTCACAGGGGCCTGCCTGACTGGCCCCGGCGAGCCGACCCCACTTACCTGCACTCCGAGGCTCCATGGCTGTGCTTAGTCCTGGGCCTTCAGCAGTGGCCACCGCTCTCAGTGACGCTGCTGAGCTGCCGGCCCGCTGATTGTCCGGCAGCTCTTGGAGGTGGGATCCCCGACCTTAGAGGAACAAGGACCCTGTCGCTGGGCCGTTAACTGCCTGAGAGCTGTAAAATGCAGCCAGGGGTCCCCAAAGCAGCCGAGGCGGGGTTTCCCTCTCCTTGCTGGCCTGGCATCGGGACTCCCACCGCCTTCATAAAATCCAGCCCAAAGATTTTTACACCAAGGCAGCAAGACTTATTTTGGACCTGATTTTTGATGTAGCTTTTTTTGATTGAAAATGTATTTGAAAATGTTTATGTCATCCATATTTATGTGGGAAATGGGATCATATAGAAATTTAATTCAGTATCCATTTTTTCTGTGCTTTCTCCACCTGTCAGTTTTTGTACCTCCAGATTACTCTTTCTTGAATTTTTTGGCAGTTTCTCGGTGACATGATTGTGTTGGGGGTGAATTTCCTTTGTAGGACTCCCACTGTGCTGCCATAACTGTGGTAGCAATTTGGCGGAAACCCGGCAGCTGTTGGGTGCCCTCCAGCTTGGAAAATGTGGTAGCAATTTGGCGGGGTTTCCAGCAAAGTTGCGGCAATGGAGCAGGAGAAACCCCGAGGACATTCACTCGTTACTGTCAATTTAGTTCAATGAAAGTACTGCAGGAAAGTTTCTCCAGTAGGTGGCAATCTATCCCCTGATGTTCAATGGCATTATCATCGCTGAATCATCCACCATCACCATCCTGTGGGTTACCGTTGACCAGAAACTGAACTGGATCAGTCATATAAATACTGTGGCTACAAGAGCAGGTCAGAGATTGGGAATTCTGCCGCTGGTAACTCACCTCCTGACTCCCCAAAATCTTTCCATCATCTACAAGGCACAAGTCAGGAGTTTGATGGAATACTCTCCACTTGCCTGGATGAGTGTAGCTCCAACAACAGTAAAGAAGTTCAACACCATCCAGGACAAAGTGGCCTGTTTGATTGCCAACGATCTTAAACATTCACTCCCTCCACCACCGACGCACAGTGGCAGCAAGCAGTGTGTACCATCTACAAAATGCACTGCAGCAACGCACCAAGCCTCCTTTGACAGCACCTTCCAAACCCGCGACCCGTACCACCTAGAAGGACAAGGGCAGCAGGCCCATGGGAATATCACCACCTGCAAGTTCCCCTCCTAACACTGCACCATCCTGACCTGGAACTATATCGTTGTTCTTTCATTTTCCCTAGGTCAAACTTATGGGACTCCCTCCCTAACAGCACTGTGGGTGTACCTACACCCCATGGACTGCAGCAATTCAAGAACGCAGCTCACCACCACCTTCTCAAGGGCAATTACGGGTGGGCTATAAATGCTGGCCTTGCCAGCAATGCTCATATCCTATGAACAAATATTTAAAAAATCTCTTGAGCAAGGTTTGGGCTCAATTCTTGTTAGAATGGAGTGTTTAACGGAACCCTTCCTGACTATCCCCCATACCCTTCGCCTCACCATTGGCACTCATGCCTTCCGCTGTCTTGGCTCCAAGCTCTGGAAATCCCTCCCTAAACCGCTCTACCTTTGTTTCCTCCTTTTGCAGCTGCTGCTTTTAGATGCCTTTTACGAAACAAAATGCGCATTGTTGGTGCGGGTGTTTTTTTGAAAACTGGATCTGAAATCTTTTGCTTATCTTAGATGATTTCTGTTGAACAATTACTGATAAATGTGAACCATTTATGCTAATAGCGACTTACTTTTCTTACACTTTGCAGGTCCTTCAGGTCCACCTGGTCCTCCTGGGCCACCAGGCTTAGGATTTGAAAGGGGAGATCCTGGTGACCCAGGCCTTCCTGGAAGCCCAGGACCACAAGGCATGCGAGGGGACATTGGTTCTCCTGGAATCCCGGGACCCCCAGGATCTCTAGGATTGAAGGGTAAGCAATGAAGAATAACTCTTAGTGAAACATTCCATTAATTCCAACAGAGGGTTCAATGTCCACTGAAAATTAAATATATACGTAATGGTACCTGGGCCCAGCTTAGGTACCTTTCTGATCAGTGTCTTTAATGCTCCAAGATTTCTTGAATTGCTTCTCCCTGACAGAGTGAGAGAAATGGCAGGCCTGCATAAGGCCACCAGACAGAACATTTTAAACTACCACTCAGTGTGACGTAAATTGGGAGAAGGGAGTGGTTTATTCTGAAAATAACCCTATCGTTCCTTTGTTACCTTCCTTCTTTAACGTGCATTTTTTTTAATAGAAGTTGTCCAAGTTGTAAAACATTCTGCTATTCCTTGGTTAAATAGAGCAATTGTGTTTTTCTGTTTGTAGTAGATGTTTTAAAATTGCGGGTTCTTTGCAGTTAAATATGCAACTTAATATGCAGTGAATTCTACACTTCAGAAGAATAGAAATTGAAATTCCCTAATGGCTTGGTGAGCAAATGCCCTGAGAAGTGGAACTGAGGCATAGTTACTGGGAAGGTATTTCCAGAGTCATTTCCCATTCCATGCTGTTAGCTGGGCAGCAGTTGGAGTGCAACATTTGGTCTCAGCTTCCCTGGGGTCGGGATTGGAAAAGTCAGATAAGGTTCCTGTTTCTGATTGCTGTCCAGTGACCTGCCAAATAGTGTGCATACATGGATGTTGTGTTAGGTTGACTTGCGATGCTGTCACAAATGAATAGCCTGCTAACAAGAAACATCTAGGTGCATATATGGATAATGGCCACTTCATTGTGGTGCTGGAGGTTGATGGTGCTGGTGAAACCATTCTGAGCAAGTATCAGTGCCTTGAAGGGACAGCACTGAAAATAATATAAGAATAAAAAAATCAGAAAACTTTGCAATGTACACCCAGGCTGTTTACTGTTCTTAAATGAACAGCGGCGCAGTGGTTAGCACTACAGCCTCACAGCTCCAGCGACCCGGGTTCAGTTCTGGGCACTGCCTGTGCGGAGTGTGCAAGTTCTCCCTGTGACTGTGTGGGTTTCCACCGGGTGCTCTGGTTTCCTCCCACAGCCAAAGACTTGCAGGTTGCTAGGTAAATTGGCCATTGTAAATTGCCCCTAATGTCGGTGAGTGGTGGGGATGTAGTAGGGAATATGGGGTTAATGTAGGATTAGTATAAATGGGTGGTTGTTGGTCAGCACAGACTCGGTGGGCCAAAGGGCCTGTTTCAGTGCTGTATCTCTAAATATAAAATAAATACTTGAGTGAATATATTTTGTTCCTGAATCGCCCATAGTGCCATTTTATATAATTTATTGTATAACTTATTGTTGTAAGTAAACAATTTGAAAGTCAGATCATATATACAGTTGGGAGAACTGAATGGTGCAGCGAGTACGTAACACTTTCATGTCGCCTTTGGAACATAGAAGCAGGAGTAGGTCATTCAGCTCCTTAAACCTGTTTCATTATTCAGTTAGATCATGGCTGATCTGTATCTTATCTCCATTTACCCGCCTTGGTTCCTTTATCTTTAATACCATTGCTTATAAATCTCAACTTTGAAATTTTCAATTGATCTACCCTCAAGAGGTTTTTGGGAGAGAGGGTTCCAGATTTCCACTACCCTTGTGTGAAGAAGTGCTTCCTAACATTACCCCCAAACAGCCTAGCTCTAATGCTAAGGTTCCCTTTGTTCCAGATTTCCCTACCAAAGGAAATAGTTTCTCTCTATTTACCCTATCAAATTCTTTAATTATCATAAACACTTCAATTAGATCCCTCCTTAATCTTCTATGCTCAAGAGAATACAAGCCTGGTTTAAGCAATCTGTCCTCATGATTTAATGCTTTTTGCCCTGGTATCATTCTGGCTCCTTTGCCTGTGAATGTCCGACATGAAATGTGGTTGCAACAATCTCAAAAAACCTACTGGGCAAAAGCTAAAATTCCTTAGAATTTGTTACAAATTGGCATCAATCATCAGTCTTGCTCTTAGAGACCATAAGGGTAGCTGATGTGTGCAATTATAGAGTAACAGTGTCCTATGTTTCTTGTTAAGGTATATTGTGGCGAGTAGAGCAAGACCCTGATATGGACAGTGGGTGTATAATGATGGAAGCCTTTACCCAGTTACCTGAAAATTGGGGAATAAAAAGAGAGTAACAATATTTTCAGGTTTAAATTCTGTTAGAACCCTTTTTGGAGTAAGATGAAGGACCCGTAAATCGGATGGTGGGTATAAGGTAATAATAAACAACTCAATTCTTTGTTTTAGGTCAAAAGTCAGAACCAGGCAGGATGGGATTTCCAGGCACAGATGGGCCTTCTGGTGATCAAGGTTACCCAGGATCCAAAGGGGATCCTGGTGCTAGAGGTAAGATATGTTATTATTGCAGTAACAAATGTCGTGGGCTTTCTATCTAGGAATTGGTTGCCAGCGGCAAACTTTGTTCAATGAATAAAATAAAATCCATAGAGATTTGCCAATTCAATAAGAAAATGTGTCATCATTTGTATTCCATTTCAGAATCGATTGCAAAATTGGTAGAAATTGATTATAATGGGGTAGAATACAAAGAGGTAGAAATTGGTTACAAAGAGGCAGAAATTGGCATGCATTTTGCACATTTTTTATCAGCATATATCCAGCCATTCTCTTTCTTTGCAGAGCATGTAACTAATGAATTGCTGTGTTCCATAAAGGCTTTCCAGGTCCACCGGGCTTGCCAGGAGCCCCATCAGAAATCAAAGAAGAGATCCCAATCCAAGGTATTTCAGGCCTACCAGGATTTGATGGACAGCCAGGTCCAGTGGGAGACCAAGGCAGGCCAGGTTATGGAGGACTTGCAGGTATGTTTGACTGACAATTAGGTCACATGTCCTAAATGTCCATATGTTAGTCAATAGTTTCAGATTAAACATCTGGCCAAGGGCCATGGCACAGAAAGACACTAGCATCAGTAACAAAAAAGTAGGAGAGAAGGTGAAAAGTGTAGAAGTTGTGGCGAGGTGACCACCACCCGCCTCCGCCCCCACCACCCCACCCGCAAAGACTTGAGCTTTAAAAACTTTTTAGATTGTAGGAAGAAGGGAAAGCTGAGGGAGATAAAGGGGTACATGTTTGTCTTCATTGCATGGGTAGTGGCAGAGTGGATCACCTGACTGTTAAAGAGCCCACTGATTTTAAAGGGATGAAAACAGGGCAGCTTCTATAACAGGTGGGCGATCCCCTCCACTAGATCACTGCCCATGTGGTGAAGAACAATTTACCTCAAGGAGTTCCACAGTTTTAAGATCTTGACAAAGAATGAATGAGAGTGAGAGACACAGTGAGAATGCAGGGAGAAGGAGTATTTTTTAGGATGGTATACTTGGAGCATAGACCCTTATTAACCCTACATTAATTCCCAAGGCATGTGTTCAAAGGGACATGTTTGGGACTGTGCTTTCCAATCTGCCAAAGCAATATATTCATCAGACATGGAAAGAATCAAAACTTCTGTTCTTTTTGTTCTAGAGTATGCCATTAAATTCTATGTTTAAAAGAAATGATGACATTCAAAGGCTATTTTAACCAATTGCACATTTCAACACTGGGTTGGGTCATTTTGCTAATGGGAATTTGAAAGGGAGTTAGGATCTTTTCATTACAAGCAGATTCTGTTTCTGAATTTTCCCTGTTATTGAATGAGAGAGTAATGATTGATGGCAAGCCAGGATTTGTTCTTGTCTGAAGCAGAACAGTATAATTGGCCTCATAAAACCCATCACTAGACCCAATCCCTGGCAGTTACATTACTTCTACATCGTTTGTAGTCTAGTGGAATGCAAATATTCTAAAAGTAAAAATAAAAGTTAAGGGTGAATTATTCTGATTTTTTTCCCCCTTATTCTCATGTAACCTTGTTGCTCCACTATGGTGCTGTTCCTTATATATCACCATCCTTTGCTTCCTCTTCCAAGTAGTCATTGTGTAAACGAAGACATTGAACCTGGGTGTGGTTATGTTGCAGTTGTGATTTGCAGTGTTGGCTCCAGCCATGATTCTCAAAGGAAGTCTGACACAGTGTTGCAACAGAATGCCTCAAACTAGATCTACTTTGTTACCACCTTGAGACAACGCTTTGATGCTGTGTTCAGACTTCCTTTGAGAATTTCAAGCATGAGCACTGCTGGAGTTGTGTAGATGGTAAGTTTTCCTTTTCTTTGTTTCTTTATAATACAGGTATCAAAGGTCAGCCAGGAACATTGGGTAGAGTGGGACCAAATGGTTTACCTGGTCCTCCAGGCTTCGTGGGAGATCCAGGCCCGAAAGGATATCCTGGACCACCTGGGTTAGAAGGTAAATCGAATACACAATTAATTTATAATCAACCAGTTATACTTAAAATAATACCATCCTACTAGTTTTAACTCATTAAATAATCTCAACAAATAGTTTAATTGAATAGCTTTAAGGGTGCAGAATAACAATTATTGGAAATGTTTCTTTCTTCATTATTACCATATCACAGACCTTCTCTTCGGTGTGAGTTTCTTTGTGCTTGAGCTGTCTAAATATCTTGCCACAAATGTAGCTTGTGCAAAATGGCCATGCTTATTGTTGCATTATTTTCTTTAAAATGCTATTGCTTTATGGCGAAGAAAATTTATGACCATTCTGCTGCTGGGTAAACCACCAAGGTAAATGTGAAGTGCATATGAGCAGCCTCAAATTAATTCCCTTTACACTCCGTGTGCAAGCAACAAGCAGGACTGAAATTGGAAACTCGGCATTTCAGTGTAAATCTTGTCTTATCAATCTATGGTGTTCCAAAATGCATTTTAGTTGAAAAACGTAAAAAACAAAAGTACCTGAGATTCAGAGGTCTTTTCACATAACTGATGTCTGTCAACCCAGGTACCTTTTTAGTTAATCTCCTCTACCCCTTCTTCAGTTCCTTAACATCCTTCCCAGAATGTGCTGCCCAGATCCTAACATGCACCAATTCCCATAACCACTGTATTCTTTGGCACACATTGGCTCTTGGTCTGGCAATGCCTCAATTTTAAAATCCCTCAGAGGCCTCTCCCTGCCCTGATTCTGTAACCTGATGCAGCCCTACAACCAACTTTAACAACAACATGCATTTATGTAGCACACTTAATGTACTAAAATCTTCCAAGGCACTTTGCAGGAACATTATAAAGCAGGATTTGATACTAAGCCACATATTAGGACAGATGAAAGAGAGGGATTTTAAGAAGTGTCTTCAAGGAGGAAAATGAGGTAGAGAGGTGAAGGGGTTTAGGGAGGAAGCTCCAGAGCTTAAGACCATGGCAGCTGAAGGCATGGTTCACCAATGGTGGAGCAATTAAAATCAGGGATGCTCAAGGGGCCAGAATTAGAGGAGCGCAGATATCTCGGAGGGTTGTGGAGCTGGAGGAGATTACAGAGATAGGGAGAGGTGAGGCCATGGAGGGATTTGAAAATAAAGCTCTCTCCTCCCCCCTTAATCTCTGCACCCCTCCAATTCTGGCCTTTTGATCATTGATGATTTTAGTCATTCCACCAGGACTATGTCTTCAGTTGCCTGGAATTCTCTTCACCTCTCTACCTCTCTGTCCTCCTTTAAGATTGCCTTTAAAACCTTCCTCTTTGACAAAGCTTTTGGTCACTTGTCCTAAAACCTCCTTCAGTGACTCATTAAATTTTGTTTGATGGTACTCCTGTGAAGTGAATTGGTAAATTTCACTCTGTTAAAGATGTTACATAAATGGTCATTGAGTTGTTGGTGCTCAGAATTGGACACAATACTCCTGAGGCCTAACCAGCATTTTATAAAGATTTAGCATATCTTCCTTGCTTTTGTATTTTATGCCTCTATTTGTAACACCCAGAAACCCATATGCCCTCTTAGAAACTTATCAACTTTTCCTGCAAGATTCAACAATTTGTATATGTGAACTCGCCAGGACTATCTGAACCATTTAGTTTATATTGCCTCTCCTCATTCTATCTTCCAAAATACATCGCTGCACACTTCTCTGCAGTAAATTGCATCTGCCATTTTTTTTTTGGTACATGCAATGTGAGTTCTGCTGGCAAAGCCAGCATTTATTGCCCAGCCCTAATTTCCCTTAAGAAGGTGGTGGTCAGCTGCTGCCTTAAACTGCAGCAGTCCAGCTGGTGTAGGTACACCCACAGTGCTGTTAGGGAGGGAGTTCCAGGTGTTTGATCCAGCAACAGTGAAGGAACAGCAATATAGTTCCAAGTCAGGATGGTGTGTGGCTTGGAGGGGAACTTGCAGGTGGTGGTATTCCCATGTGTCAGCAGCCCTTATCCTTCTAGGTGGTAGTTGTTGCAACTTTGGAAGGTGCTGTCGAAAGAGCCTTGGTGAGGTGCTGCAGTGCATCTTGTAGATGGTACACACTGCTGCCACTGTGTGCCTGTGTTGGATGGGCTGCCGATCAAGCGGGCTGCTTTGTCCAGATGGTGTTGAGCTTCTTGAGTGTTGTTGAAGCTGCACTCATTCAGGCATGTGGAAGGTATTCCATCACACTCTTGACTGGTGGAAAGGCTTTGGGCAGTCAGGAGGTGAGTTATTCACCACAGAATTCCCAGCTCTGACCTACTGTTGTAGCCATAGTATTTATATGGCTGGTCCAGTTAAGTTTCTGGTCAATGGTGATCCCCCCAGGATGTTGATGGTGAGGAATTCAGCAATGGTAATGCCATTGAGAATGTCAAGGGCAGATGGTTAACTTCTCTCTTGTTGGAGATAGTCTTTGCCTGGCACTTGTGTGGTGTGAATGTCATTTGCCACTTATTAGCCCAAGCCTGAACGTTGTCTAGGTCTTGCTGCGTGCAGACATGGACTGCTTCAGTATCTGAGGGGTTGTGAATGGTATTGAACACTGTGCAATCATCAGAAAACATCCCCACTTTGACCTAATGATGGAGGGAAGGTCATTGATGAAGCAGCTGAAGATGGTTGGGCCGAGGCTATTATCTTGAGGGACTCCTGCAGTGATATCCTTGAGGGCTGAGATGATTGGCTTTCAAAAACCACAACCATCTTCCTTTGCACTAGGTATACCTCCAACCAGTAGAGAGTTTTCGCCTTGATTCAATTTTGCTACGGCTCCTTGATGCCATACTCGGTGAAATGCTACCTTGAGGGCTAGGGCAGTCACTCTCACCTCACCTTTGTAATTGAGCTCTTTTCCACATATCTGGACCAAGGATTTTTATGTCCCTCCGAGAGGGTGTACAGGGCCTCAGTTTAACATAACATCCGAAAGATATCATGTCCAACAGTGCAGCATTCTACTGAATTGCCAGTTCAGGTTATGCGCTCAAGTCTCTAGCATGAAGCTTGAACCCACAGCCACCTGACTCAGAGACAAGAGCACTACCGTTGAACCACTGCTGACAGTCAGTGTAAGGCTGCATGGAATTAATTAACTTCAGTGTGGATTTGAGTCCTGAATGCTCATACAGAGTTTCAGTAAATTAAAAAAAATTCAATAATTGCCAAAAACACAGCAGTAGCTGCCAGGTGTTCTTTGTGTTATCTTAAGAAACACAATGAGATATGTGGATTCCAGTGCCTTAAAGATCTCTTAACAGGTTTATTGGCAGCTAAACTAGTATATACAATACAGAGCAAGCTATGTACAGAACCTTTGTCTAGGGTGTTACAATTGCAGAGTGACTATGGCTTCGAGTCACATGACTATGTCCTGGTACTTAGCTCATTAGCATACTGAGTTCTTAAAGTGACATCACTCTTGAAGCGATCGTACAAGAGCAGCCACATAATATTGTTACAGGAGGCAGGAGAAGTGCACTGTTTATTCTAGTTCCATTTCTCCACGGGTCACAATGTATATTTAAATTTTTTTCCACTTACCGATATGGTCAATCATAGACTCTATATTTATCCCAGAATAAAACACACCAGCCATCTTTCTTTAATAAACAATAAAATTGTGAATTTATTATAAACAAGTCTTAACCAGTAATGAAGTAAAACATAAACACACAGATTGAAATATTAAAGTACCTATTTTTACCTTACACCACCCCCCCAGACACGCACACACATATACATATAACCAGGAAAATAAAATGGAATTTTGCTTTAGAGCATTGTTACTAAAAAACAGACAAAAAAAACACTTGCTCATTCTTGGAGAAAAAAGAGAAGATATGGAAAGATATCCTTTGTTTTGGTTTGGCGTCCCAAATGCGTTAAGACGGCTGTCACTGGGATCTTCCTAGAACAGTTCTAACCAGGTTAAGAAATGCAGCTACAGAGGCTTCTGATAAGCCTTACAGCAGAAATGCGGCAACAGGGGTTTCAATTCCCGATATTCGATATGCAGGGTTTCTTCAAATACAGGGGGAAAGAGAAGACTTGACACACTAGACAACAGGGTTTCTTTCAAAGGGAAAGAGATGAGCTGTGTTTTCTTGGCAGGCAAAAACCAACTGTCTTTTGTAACAATTCAAAGTGAAACCAAAAACATTCCAGAAGTCAAGCCTCCTGACCTCTATAAATCTTGACCTATCACTTCTTTGTAAACATCTCCCCAAATCAAAACAACAAGCTTCCTGCTGGTATTTTATCTGAAAACAGGTGCCTTCCAGTTAGGGCTTGTTTACAAGCCAAGTCCAGGAATCCTTCTGGTGACCTCTTTTAAAAAAACACAAAGTTCTGCATCTCTTCAAGCTTCCAGATGAATCAATGTCCATAATTCAACTATAAGTCCTTAGAATATATTTTACAAAAAATATAAGCACTCTCATAACAATATACCCAAGAACACAATCAGTAAGAATATGGGTTGCCTGTATTTTGACATTTTCAAAGCCACGGAACACTTTTTCCTTACTAATTATCATTTTCCCAGGTAATCGTGGGAAGCCAGGAGCAGCAGGGCTGCCAGGAATAGCAGCTCGCAGTGTGAGTGCGGGCTACACGCTGGTGAAGCACAGTCAGTCGGCTAATGTGCCACCCTGCCCACTCGGCATGAACAGATTGTGGGATGGATACAGCTTGCTGTTTGTGGAAGGACAAGAAAAGACGCACAACCAGGATCTGGGTAAGTGCATGGACACTCCACCCCCACTCCCAAAAACAAATGGGGAATCCAGGATAACGTCAACTTCATGACACAAAATACAAGACCTTAAAGGGACAGTGTGAGGAATCTGCAGTTAATGTCCATCAATATAATCATTAACCTAGAGTATTGAGGCTGCACCAGAACATATTTGAATACTCATAGTCTGTGGCTGAGTACCGTATATGAACCATTCCCTCTAGGCAGTGTCATCAACATACATTATTCATGCAAAAAAAAAGTCAAAAGCAATGACAGGAAAGAATCCCAATGTTAAATGTATTAATCTGGATTATTTTTAACTGGTTGATTTTCAAAAGGGATCTTTGTGATGGGATCCTTCCTTAAAGGAAACAAATGGGAGTTTGTTTTCTGACTCACTGGGTAAATGCATGATCCCTGTGGAGCTAAGCTACATAAACTGCAGTCAATGCTGAGAGTTGGCTACTCTCAGCAAGAGTATCATTAGGGTCCTACAATTGACCTCTGCATTACAGGACTCAGCAGGTATAAAAGGTTTTCAGTCCTGATCCCAAACTGAAAATGTATGTGCACCTCTGGTGAAGACAGATTGGCACTTGGCCTTCTATAGCCAGACAGCCTGTCATAGAAACATAGAAACATAGAAAATAGGAGCAGGAGTAGGCCATTCAGCCCTTCGAGCCTGCTCCGTCATTCATTATGATCATGGCTGATCCAACTCAGTAACCTGTTCCCACTTTCGCCCCATATCCTTTGATCCCTTTAAACCCAAGAGTTATATCTAACTCCTTCTTGAAAACATACAATGTTTTGGCCTCAGCTGCTTTCTGTGGTAGCGAATTCCACAGGTTCACCTCTCTCTGGGTGAAGAAATTTCTCCTCATCTCAGTCCTGAATGGTTTACCCCATATCCTTAGACTATGACCCCTGGTTCTGGACTCATCAAGCACGGTCTAACAATACGTGTGAATGTTGGTTTTCTGGGCAAGGAGCAGGATGCCAGCAGGTGCCCGTGGAGTGGCGTGCCCCCAGCATGAGTCAATATCTTAAGTGGAAGAAACGGGGCCTGCATTTATCAGAGGGCAGGTTACATTTTAAAATTTAATCATTGATGGAGAGGCATGCAGTTTAACAAAGTGGGTGAATATAGTATTGTACCAGTCACCATGTGACATACACTTGGAATCTGGTAAAGATATGTGCATGCTTTTTAAAAAACTTCTGTCTTCCTTCTTCTACAGGAATGGCAGGCTCGTGCTTGCCACGCTTCACTACTATGCCTTTCCTGTATTGTAACGTCGATGAGGTGTGCCACTATGCAAACAGGAACGACAAGTCCTATTGGCTTTCGACCACTGCCCCCATCCCCATGATGCCTGTTTCCAACCTGCAGATCCGACAGTACATCAGCCGCTGCTCAGTCTGCGAGGTGCCATCTCAGGCCATTGCCGTGCACAGCCAGGACATAACCATTCCACAGTGCCCTGACGGTTGGCGGAGTCTCTGGATAGGCTACTCCTTCCTCATGGTTAGTGCAGACTTCTTCGGCAGAAATTGGTGTTGCCATTGGCACTCTGTGTGGGTTAGACAGGGTGTGAGAGAGATTGCAATGGTGGAACAGCCAGCACGAGTCAGCAGCAGCAGGTAGTGGTGGCAGGGACAGACCTGGAGACAGCTCCCTAGAGGGTGAAGCCCTTTCCCAGTTCTTCTAAGCAGGATAAAGGTGTGGACTTCAGGAGCCCAGCTACGAAAAGAAAACTGCTGATTTCATACAAGCATTTATACCAGGTATTAATCAATCATGTGTGGGATTTTTTTCATCAATTTTTTTCCCTATTCACTGGCACCTTGTGATGCATCATCCAAGTGTCCATTCTTTACAGGTCAATATAGGCAATGAGTATCAGCAAGCTATTTTACTTGGGTGTCATCACAGCCAAATTCTACCCTCGCCTGTCCTGTTGTCCACGCGCACACGTTTCAGTGAAAGTTCCGGGATAAAAGTCAGGAGTGGGATCTTTGGCTGATTTCCCCTCCCACCCCAACTCCTCCACGCCCAGCCCCTTCTAGTCCATACGTGCTGAGATGAAGTGCAGTAACGCATCATTTGCTCTAGCTGAAATCAGATAACTGCGCATAGACTAAGGATCAAATCTGGGGCCCTGGCACAATACCATACTGGGCAGTACATACCCAACATGCCAACAGCAGAGCTCAAGAATATCATTCAGAAACCATCTCAAAATGTCTCTTACTTTGTTTTAACTTTGTTTCAGTTGAAACGAAGGGCTAAGGGTCAAAGTGCAGACATCACCAAGGTTGAAAAGTGTAGTAGCAAAGATAAGATGAATCAAGAAGTAGATGTTAGTTGACACCAAGCTTTGGCTTTCAAAGGGCAAAGGAGGAAGGGAAATGTAGGGGAGGTAAGGGGTTTCACAATTATGGAGAAAGACTGTGTTTGAGTTGTTAGAATAATGAGTGGATATTGTTAAAATACCATCAATTGATTTAGAGGCGGCAATAATTGTTCAGATAGACTGGTCAGTGACAGTAACTTTAATGCCATTCATTTGAATTCTTTTTCTTTCTAGCACACAGCTGCTGGCGCTGAAGGTGGAGGCCAGTCTCTCGTGTCGCCAGGCTCCTGCCTAGAGGACTTCCGCTCCACGCCCTTCATTGAATGCAATGGCGCCCGCGGCACATGCCATTACTTTGCCAACAAGTACAGCTTCTGGCTGACCATCGTGGAGGCAAGTCGGCAGTTTGTGGAGTCGCCGCCCTCGGAAACACTGAAAGCGGGCCAGCTGCGGACACGGGTCAGCCGTTGCCAAGTCTGCATGAAGTACTTGTAGCGGCCGGCCAGCTCGAATCTTCCCTGCAGACATGACTCTTGCTCAGCCGGCAGGCGCAGCAGGCCCTTCCAATGAATCGCTGGCCGGCTTTACAAACTTTGTATATTAAGAGGAGATGGTTTCTAAAACAGATTGTATAAAAAAAATGTTACTTGATTCCTAACACTGCGCAATGTCCCCATTTTGTTAGCCTACAGAGCTTCCACATAAGCAATCAAATAAGGGACCAGCCAGCGCCAATATTTATGGGTCTGGTCTGGCCCAATCTATTCAAGTACAGTTTATCTTCAGTAGCTCTTTTAAATTTGATCAGGCCAATGCTATGCCTGAGTACAGTGAGCAGTATTATGTACAAGGCTGAATTTAAAGTCACTGGGTAAGAGGGTGCAGGATGGTCTGTATTCGTTCAAGTATAGTAAAGCAGGGGAAGCCTGTTTCACACTTCTCATGTATTTCCGATGGGCTGTGCCATACAATATGCCACCCTAAACGAAATAAAATGCCAGCTCTTCTGCAGGCAATTTTTTAAATTGGGAGTAGAGATGAGAGTTTCTTTTTATAGCATCTCTGCCAATTACCTGCTATGTTGTATCCCTGACTGCTCACAATGCTCACTGTTCATAGGGCTGGTGTTCCTGTACATGATGCTTGCACTTGCCTGCCATTATCACACATGGTGCCTCTCCCCAAGTTGGCATGACACAAAAGCACTTTCCTCTTTGTTACTGCAGTGCAACTGACTTGTGTTGCAGTTCACCTCCTCTAAGCTGTATCACAAAACTCTTACACTGTGGCTAAGGCATTTTGATGCTGAATAAAAGATGTCAAACAATATTTACATGTCAATCTTATCTACTGAGGATAAACTTGTTCGTGTTTAGAAGGCTTTTATATATACTGTAAATACATTAGTTTGCTTTATTATGGAATTTAATTTTAAAAGATGTGGCCTTACCCATACCCCCACCCCACAACAAAAGAACCCTATAATTTACTCTCCTGAACTAGTCACATTTTTTGTAATTCCCACAAAGACAAAAAATATTGTTTTTAAAATGCACATGCCTAATTGTACAAGGTGGCTTTCAAGTTGATTTGCTCAGGTCTACCAAAAAAAATGGCCTCAGCTTTCCAGAATGACCAACTTGTGTGTGAGCCTAGGTTTAAAGCTATCACGTGCATTTCTTAGTTCATGAGTCACAGTAGAAAAAGGAGGGAGAAGAGATAGCAGGAAACTAAGAATGTTGTGGAAATTACACGTTTACTCATCACAAAGGTGCTCTTTTTAAAGTTCACGGCTACCTCAGAAAGTGCAATTATCGCCTTACTTGCTCTCTTTTTCCTACCACAGTTACTCAGAAATAGATGTATGCATTCCTGCATTGATATATCTGACTGGTTTTCGTTCATATTTGCTCAATGGAGCTTCCCCTACTTTAGTTCCCACTCTCTATAAAACGCAAACTTCTTACCATTAAGTGAGGAGGTTGGAAATGAACACTCAACTGTACTGAAAACTGCCTGCCGTTGTTAAATAGCAGATGGGTCACCTATAGCAACCTCAGTTGACTTTGGTTAACATAACGAAGTGTCTTAGTCACCATTTCATGTTAGCCCAGAATGCTTTAACCCAATATTGTGTGCATCTTTCCCCCACTGCCCCACCCCATCAACACTTTCTTATTGGTTTTCATCCATTTTGTTACATTTAGTTTTTGCATTCAATGCCAATTATTAAATAATACAATGATGTAAAACTCCAGGGTGTCTTCACCAAGTGTGATGCATTGGTGCACATTTCAGCATTTAATAAATGATATAGTAACAGTGAATGAAGATGCAATGATGCAAGATGCATCCTTGCATTCATTATAGGATAGAGCTAGTCAATCAATACATGCCTGGAGAAAGTTGCTTCCAAAGATAAGTTGATCTTGGATGAGGGTTAAGAAACGAACTGGTGTTTGGTATATTGATCGAATCAAATGAAACGGGCCCTGTCACACCGTGAAGTATAGTTGCCAGAGCTTTTCTTTTATTTCATAAAAGTGACGCATTGATGTTGAGAAGCTATCATTGTGTTGTTTGCGTGTGACATCAGTTTTCGTCATATTTATCATCACTGTAATGATTTAATGTCAGTCATTAACATGTAGTACAGATATGAATGGTTCCTGTGCTTCATGTGCTATTGATTTAATGAGACAGTGACTGCAGCTCCATTTCTGAGCATTTACAAACCAACAAAGCCACGGGTCACTACAATTACTTTTTACTGAGCACGGAAACTGGCTTCGCTAAACATGGTGCTTTTCTTTCAGAGGTAGCCTTTTCTACTATGATCGAGGGTTTTGTTTTTAATCAAAAATGTGTGAGAGGGATGTGTTGGGGACATAAAAGGTAATTAGGCTAAGAAGCTGCCCCTCATCCAAAAGGGTCTTTATGAAAGCAATGTTCTTGAATTGGGTAGCCAGCTCAAATGCATAGTATATTTAGAACGTGGGGTTGCAATCTTTTGCCATTTTCGAAACCCAACAGAAAACATAATTAGAGGCCTGGTAAGGATTTAGATCATGGCTTAAGTTCTGAGGGTAGATTTTCCAAGTCCTCACATGACTTAAGAGCATATTGGAAAATTGTGTGCACTTCAAAACCAGACAGTGGCAACCCCTGTTGTGCAAAAAAACCAACATATTTTTAAAACCCACAAGTGTTTGTTTTCACAATGGTGCTATTTCATAGTGTTTCACTGCACTGCAAGAGCATTCAACCCAGTTTTCTAATGGCAGGGAATCAGGGGTTCAGAATGTAATTTCTCAAACCTGCGAGGTTTCACTCAGTGAGAAAATTGCCACCCTCCCCTCCCCCCACCCCCCACATCAGCCCTGCCATCTCTAGATGGTTCGGGAAGAATGTACATTTCAGAATTCAGTTGAATTGCTCTTAATTGTACTCTTGTTGTGTCTGAAACTAATCTCTCTCATTTTAAACAAGTAAATAATTCCAAATTTCAATTCTTGTTGTTGCATAATACAGGAATAATACTGTCAGGTTTATATTTTTAACCAGTATTTGGTACTACTGAAATTATAAATTTAAATGTTTGTATTAAAAGACTCTGAAGCTATATAAATTCAGTTTATAATTGCTAAAACAACTGGCCAAATGTTTATTGCTAACAAGGTAGTATTGCTTTTCCTTGGCCAGTGATGTTGCAGAGGTATAAACTGCTAAATGAAAGTAAACAATAAACTCACGTCTTGTCAAAAGGGCGCTGTATAGTCTACTCTGTCTGCTAGCTGTAAGGGACTTGTATAAGATGAGGTTGGGTTAGTCTCAACTCAGTTCCTGGAGGATGTGGGCCCAAAGTGCAAAATTGTCCCAAATTTGACACTAATTGGCAACTCTACTCCAAGTGGAATTGGAAATGATAAATTGCTAGATTATGAAGTCCTTTTCTAAGATTGGAATTAAAACATCTTGTTGAGATGGAGTATGGGATGCTCCAGCCAAGCTAGGAAAATAAAATTCAGCAGAAAGTTAAAGATTGTTTTTAGAAAAGGCTCTCTAGCCTTGTGTGATAAATACACACCCAAACTAAATCAGACCCATCTGAATTGATGCAGCCAGGTGCTTCAGGTGGAATCACCAGTGATCCCACACTCTCAGTGAAAGCCATGCTCCAAGGTAACATGGGTTAATTACAGTTCTTCTGAACTTCACTTCTTTCTGGCATGTTTCATTACACGGAGCACAGAAGTACTGAATTTAACCCTATACTCATTTTTTATTACAGAGAGCAAATTTGAATCTAAAGTCTGACAAAAGGATTCAGTTTAACTACTATGTGCATGTTGGTGGTCTTCATTTTGCTAATGCAAAAGTGGTTTGCTAGAAACCTAACTTATTGGATCCCAACTGCTAAGGACCTGCTCAGCTGAGGTGTCTGGCTGCTTGCTCTGTAGCCAACTGCCAGAAAGCTGAAGGAAGGTCGGTGTCCTTCCTAGCCTTGGATACACAAAGCCAGTAAGAAACTTCAGCACTGAGTAGAGCTCTATTGATGCTATTCTAGTGTGGTATAGATGAGGTGAACCTGGAGTATGATTCCAGGGTAAGCCAAGATACTAGAACAAGGAGGCTTGCTGGGAGCATGATCCACAGTACATCCACAATCCTTGATTATTGCTTCTCTTAGCGGCTTACCAAAATTGTCAATGTACAAACCTTTACAGGCCCAACCCTCCTACAGCCAAACAGAATAGCAATCTACAACATTCACAATTGAATGCTTCAATTGCATGCTCACATCGGGGTATGTGCACTCACAGTGGGTATGTGTTGGAGAAATGGAGCAACAGTGCTGTGCCTCTGTCTCTAACCGACCTACCCTTCATGCATATATATCCCTTGTTGGGGCGATGGGATGATAGAGTTAAACTACAAATGCTGTATTTTAAAAAGTGATCAGATTTGAGTCTTATGTGGGAAAAATTATTTTACTTTCATTACTGCATTTATATAAATGATAACAACGAATAGTGATCAAGAGATATTCTGTCTCTATGAGGCTGTGGGTGGCCTATATGAAATGAGTGGGGCAATCATAGCACAAAACTACCCACCATTTGGTTCTAATCAGGCAATCTTACTCAAAGAGTGGACACAAACATTGCTGATGTTTAACTGAAGTAGAAATGGTCTTCAAAAGTTTATGTTGGATCAGAATAGGAGATTTGTTCCGCATTTTGTTTGTGCTATTCTTGAGAGTGCTGTCACATGTCATCCATACTCATGATCACAGACTTCAACAAAGAACAAATGGGTGCGACAACCTAGAAGGTTTTAAGTAACTAAATGCAATGTCCTCTGCTGATAATTTTGCCACACTGCCCCCCACTGAGAGCAAGTGAAACCACTCAGCCACAAAAACGGATACAGTTTGGGGGAAGTGTAAGATTGAGCTCAGACTTATTCAGTTATTCCAGCATTTAGTTTGTCACAAATTTTTCTTTTACCTATACCAGGAGCTGGCCCAACAACCAAAAGAGTTGCAATCTTAATTAATCAAAATTTTTCTGCTTAATGATTATATTATAAATGTAGATTTTTGGTGACGGGCCAACTTTTTTTAATTGAATGGAATTGAGAGTTGCATGGAGAAAAAGGGAGAGAGAGATTGCTTTATTTTGTACTATCGAATCTCACTAATGCAGATTCTTGATAATCAATATGGTTTTGTACACTGAACAGTCGTGTTTTTTTGTCTTTCTAAGGGCATGGTACAGAATTCCTAGCAAAAATGAGCAACAAAAGAAATAGAGATTCTTTAATGCATATTTTCATGAGGTTTGACCTGCTTTGTGCCCACATGGACAGCACCAGGGCTAATTTGAATACACTGGGGGAGAATAGGCCATTGTAATGGCACATGTACTGATAGATTTCACAGCTTCTGCTGTAGCAGACTTGCACACATGTGAGTTTGATGATCGCTGCACGTAGTGATTTGTGGGACATCCAACACCTTTAGATTGTCACTGTCTCCTTTACTTTGATGCCAATGGAAATCCGCTTAAAAGTAATGAGTCTCTCTGCTGAAAGTATATGCTTTTGTGTCTCTCATTTGAATGCTCAATTCTGCCAGATTTGTTGCATTGTCTTAAATGAATACTGTTCACAGGTTTATTTTCTTACTGTTGCAGTATTATGAAGTAGATGATTATTAAACTCTGTTGTTGCCAGGCTGAATTCATTGAAACCAACACTTGGTGAAGCAGATCCCACTGTGTATGACCTGGACCATAAATCTAGGCTCTTGGTGGTGCTATTATTGTACCAAGAGTGGCCTTGTGTGCCCATTTTAGCAATATTCCAATTAATCATTATTCTTTCTTCTCCTTATGCTATGTACCATTCTCTGGGCAAGAGGATAGGTTGGCAGCTCTCTCTCCCTAGGCTGTTTGGCCCTCTGATTATTCCTTCCCTGCGCTTTTAAGGGAAATGGCTAGCTCTTTCTCACCAATTCCATGAGATGTCCTAAGTTGAGATTCAGAACTATATAAATAGGGAATCATGGTCAGAATACTCCCATCACGTAATTCAGGACATCCTGTTGTGCCAATGTAGCTTGCCAAAGTGGTCGTGCCCAAACTGCAACAAACAGCAGAGCTTTCTAAAATAAATGTCTTTAAAAAAAGTCAGGTCTAAAAATAATTAGTCCAGGCCTGTAGTGCCAAATGGGTGACAGTGATAAGAAAAGCCTCTTTTACACCCAGGCAATTTTCTTTTCCATTGACTTAATTCTTCCACTGCAATCTTCTACTGCTGCACAGCAGATATAATTGGTGGGCTTTTTTGTTAGAAAATGCAATCAAATGTGTTATCCTGAGGTAAATTTTGTGTTCTATGCAATTTTTAAAAATAATCACTATGTTTTACTCGTTTAACAACTGTGTGGAGATAACTGAATAATCAACAGACTGTATTAGGTTTGAAAGATCTAACCAATGTACTAATTCTGAAGAATAAATATCTCATCACCTTCACATGTTGGTTGATTCTTTTGATATTTTAATCATCACACATAATTTTGAAGATCAGGAGACAAGACTTAAAGACCTAGAAATTGGATTGCATCGGGCCCTTTTTATAGGTGTGTAAAGGGAACCTAAGAGTCCAACATGGCGGGCAGTGTGAGCAACGAAAATGTGCAGTTCGGGCTCATCTATAGGGGTCCAACAGGAATGCCTGAAATAGGCATTAGTCTTTTTGCATATACAAATAGGGGTGTAATGCTTGATCAAGGCCCCCTTTCCAAAAGTTCACTTGTGACTAACCACAGTATCCCAAGTACCTGCTCTCCTTGGCCATCATGGTGGTGAAGGTCGCAGGTTTGGGAGGTGCTGCCGAAGAAGCCTTAGCAAATTGCTGTAATGCATCTTGTAGATAGCGCTTACTGCTGCAATGGTTTGCCGGTGGTGGAGGGAGTGGGTTAGGCGTTGTGGATGGGGTACAAATTATATGGACTGTTTATATCTAGTGTGGAGCTTCTTGAATGTCATTGCAGCTGCACCCATCCAGACAAGTGGACGTATTCCATCACATTCCTGACATGTACTTTGTGGGGAGTGGGGAGGTAAGCCACTCACTGCAGAATATCCAGCCTCTGGCCTGCTAAACTGGTGCAGAATTTATGTGGCTGCGACAGCTGGGTTTTTGGTCATTGGTGGCCCCCCGGAAGTTGATGGTTGGGGGACTCCGGCGCTGGTAATGCCATTGAATGTCAAGGGAAGGTGGTTTGGCTCTCTCTTTTATATGGTCATTGTCTAGCACTTGTATAATACAAGATATATTAGCTATCTCACTGAACATGCAAAATATAAATCCAAGGATAGCAGAATTCAAAAATATCTAACATCATTAAACAGCAGTCTATCTTATCAGAAAACCTGTCACTGTCTATTTATTTGGCAAGTGAAACACTCAGGGGCTAACTCATTAAACAGAACATGATTGCGGTCAGTTGGAAGGTGAACAGTGGGAACCATCCACACCCCTTACCACCTTGCTGTAACAACCTGGGGGCTTGAAGCTAACATCTGAATCATCAGATTAAACAATAGATTTGGAAAAGGGAGGAAAATTAACCTCGAGAACGGTGGAAAATGAAACAAACAGATTTTCTCGTATAAGTTTTTTTTCTCTACAAACAGAAGAGCTGATCATATTTAATGCTGAAGAGTTTGTAGAGCAGGGACACATATCCCATCGTAAGTTAAATAAATTAAGTATTGGAAGATATAAAAAAAACTTAGCTGGCCAGGTGGAAATCACTTTCAAACAAAAAACAAATCTGAAATAGTGAAATAGAGTGTAGCTAGCTTTAACGTGACCCCTGAACCAGAAGAAGAAAGCATGAAAAGGTAGTCCTAGCTAAGATTCAAACAGAAAGGGACTTTGCCATGTGAAAGATGGAATTAGTGTTTGAGATGCAAAGAGAGGCAGCAGAGCATTTCAGCTTCAAAAGGAAACAGGGGAAATACAATTACAGAAGAGAGGAAGCAGTGAGAAAAGTTACAGAGAAGCCACCCAAAAGCAGAAAAAAATACCACAGTATTGGTTAAAGGGTTTACTGGTAAATGCTTGAAGGTTCCCTTAGTTAAAGATTACCTACAGAGTATGTTGGTCACCGGGGTAATGATGGTCAGGGTCATTCCGAGCTTACCAATGCAGGGCGCTGACCTATTGCTGGGGAATGACTTGGCAGGAAGTATATAGTATCCAGAGGTTCCAAGGTGACAGGGGAAACTGAAGGGAACAAACAAAATTCTGTGGAGCTTCAGAGGGCTGAGGAAGTCTCAAAAAATCCTACAGAAGGGTGATACGGCCAGTAAAGATTAAAGAGTCTAAAGGAAAGACAGTACAATTTATAGAGGCCAAGATGGAGCCAGTAGAATTTAAAGAGGCCTAGACAGAGCCGGAGGAAAGTAAAAGAGCTGAGATAAAAGCAGCCAAGGTTGAAGGGAGAAACATGGTTAGCAGAAACCTTCTTTAAAGATTTAAATAGGGACAAGGAAAGTTCCCAAACAGGCAAGCCAAGAGTGAGGGAGATGCCTCACCTAGCTGAAGAGCCACAGGGGAGTGCAAGCAGTAGTGTCCCAGAGGACAAGGGGTAGACTCGGGAAATAACATTCCCGAAGTAAAGGGAAAAGGGAAGGTTATAGGCCCTAAGGTAAACAACACTTGTGAAAGCCACAAGAAAAATAAAAGTGGGGTCAGTGTGGATTTGCCCACTGAAGAATCAAATGGTCAGGTTCTAAGTCCAAAGCTAAGCGAACCCAGAAAATTAGATTCAGAACTCTCTAAGGATAAAGTGCATGAGGAGAATCCAGACATCTCACAGGGGCAAAAAAACCATTTATCATCCACCATCAAAGATAAACATTATCAATGTGCCAGAACCTGAACTACTAAATCCATGTGCTGTGGAAGCAGCAGTTAAGGGGTTAAAGCCTGTACAGTCAGTGAAAATTAACAGTAGCCAGGAACAAGCAGTAACATAAATTTTCATATTACACACTTGGAACAGAAAAGATGTCTCTCCAGCAGTCTCCCAAAATACTGCAAACAGATACAAAAGAAATCCAACCCTGTTTGACACCAAATACCTGGGATTTAACAGTGGGAAATGGATAGAAAACACCAAATTTTCTAAAGCAAAAGCTTTCCTGGGGCAAAGCTTCAACACCAAGAAGAAAGGAAATTCAATTATAATTGTGCCTCAGCCAAGGAAAGGATTATGAAAAACTCAAACCTGAACAAGAAATGGCTGTTACAGACAATGCCAGCTGTAGCAGTTGTAAGATTGCGGTGTGGGCGTCACGAGTACAGAACGTGTGCAGGAGTGTGACCCAATACCTTCCTTCTTTATTTTCTTCCTAAAACAAAAAAACACACACAATATAAAAAATATGAAATCCAAGGAATTTCATTTTTTCCCTTTTGGGGGAGGTGTCATCCTCATGAGAAGTGCAGCAATGAAAATACAGAACCAAACTGAAGAGTTATAAAAAATTGACTTTTCCTTTAAAAAGTGGACAAAGTGCTGCAAAATGGCTGACTAGGCCTGGATTCAAACTGTCTAGCTGTCTGGTAAGGATAAAAGGATACATTATAGCTATGAGGTATCAATTACACCCATCCTGAGACCATCAAGAGACATTCCTGAATTAAATGGAGTCTTCTGAAACAAAAAAGGTAGCTACATCCTGGTCCATTGTATGGTCACAATGGGAGTGGGGGACATGCATCTTCTAACAGAGGCCAACGTGACAGATTTTTTACCTTAAAATATATCTCTCTGGAGAAGGGGGAAAGATCACATGAACCTCACAGAAAAGCAGTCCCTCCAAAGGCTGTGAAATGATATCCAGCAAAAACAAGGAAACAACCCTGCTGTGAATTCTACATTTCAACTTGGGTGCAGCAGATAACTGAAAGTGACCACCACCTCCACTCTGTAGTCTTAACATTACAAGCACCCAAGCCTGCAACTTTAAGAGAAACTGTCCTCCAATATTTAACAGGTTTATTGTGAACCCTGAACACCTACCTCACTTCAAACCACTTGCCCCTTTCCTCTCTATCTATCTACTCTGTGTGTGCTTGTGAGTAAATGCATGCATGGTGCAGTTAAGACCATTTCGGAAATAAATATTGTTCGATAAGTAGCTAATATTCTGTTTTAAACCTATAAGAAAACCTGTCATTGTCTGTTTATTTGGCAAGTAAAACACTCAGGACAAACTCATCATTTTAACAAAACATTTGGGAGGTGAACAGTGGGAATCACCCACACACCTTACCACCTGGCTGTAAGATCAGCTTCATGTATGTGCAGACTACGACCTGACTATGTTGACATAGCTTATGCAAGAGAGAGAATTGTCTAGTGTAGCTTATTTGGGTGAAAAATGCCATTTCAGAAAGAAAAATATAGCTTCAGAACAGGCAGAGATATTTGGATTCCAGTTTTGCTCTGCAAAGAGCATGATAAAAGCTATTTTTCATTTTACTTATTTTTTTGCTTACTTTCATAGTTATGATAATTTAAATATGCCAGTTGGATATGACTTGGACAAATAATTAATTTTGTACCTTTTAAATAAGGAACATTTTAGATTTAGATTTAGATTTAGAGATACAGCACTGAAACAGGCCCTTCGGCCCACCGAGTCTGTGCTGACCATTAACCACCCATTTATACTAATCCTACACTAATCCCATATTCCTACCACATCCTCACCTTCCCTATATTCCTCTACCACCTACCTATACTAGGGGCAATTTATAATGGCCAATTTACCTATAAACCTGCAAGTTTTTTGGCTGTGGGAAGAAACCGGAGCACCCGGAGGAAACCCACGCAGACACAGGAAGAACTTGCAAACTCCACACAGGCAGTACCCAGAATTGAACCCGGGTCGCTGGAGCTGTGAGGCTGCGGTGCTAACCATTGCGTGACTGTGCTGCCCTTTTGATGCAGAATACTGGCTACAATTTTGCATAAAGGTTATGATGCAGCTTTATGTGGCTAGCACATTTTACCTGCTTCCACACCTACACGTTAAGCTGCTTTCACTCTTGTGGGCTTGGCTGTATTGCCCTTTTTCTTTATTTGCTGCTACAGGAAGGCCCTTTGTGGTTTCAAATCTACATACAAGGAATGGGTGCTGTAGTCCTCACCACCCTTCTGTATGACGTCGAGTCATGGGTCCTATAACGCAGTCATGTACGCCATCTAGAGCGCTTCAATCAGCGCTGCCTCCACAGCATCAACAGAATCTGCTGGTAGGACTCCATTACAAACATTGATGTCCTGGAAACAGCCAACATCACCAGCATCAAGGCCATCTCCTGCAAAGCCAACTGCATTGGGCAGGTCACGTTGCCTGGATCGACGACAGTCGCCTGCCCAAGATCATGTTGTATGGAGAGCTGACCACTGGTAACGGGAACAGAGGGGCCCTTTGCAAACGTTTCAAGGACTCCCTAAAGAAGTCCCTCTCTGTGTACCACATCGACCATTGCCAGTGGGAAGTGCAGGCCATAGATCGTAATGCCTGGAGATGCTACATCAGGAGGGCTACAAACACATTTGAGACTGAGCGAAGAACCAGTGTGAATGAGAAAAGGAGGAGAAGGATAGATCCAATTGCCCCCATCGGCAACTACACCTTCACTTGTACCCGCTGTGGGAGAATCTGACAGTCACAGATATGCCTGACTAGCCACCAACGGGCGTGCAACCAATGAGAACAACCTTCCCAAAATCTTTGTCCGCGAAGAAATGCCAAGAGAAAGAGACAAGGAAAGCGTAAGGCCAAACCTTTAGTACCTATACTAGTACCTATACCTCAATGTTTCTTCAGAGTCCAGATTAGGCCTGAAGGAGCTTTTGTTTTTCCCAATCATGGTAAAAACCCACTCTTCAGCAACACTGGAATGTGAGATAGTTAGAATTAGTTGAGCAACTGGACCAAGCAAGGAAAACCAATTCAATTACTCCTGATACCAAGATACTCCCATACAATGTCCATTGAATTGAGCTTGGAAGAATCATCAACTATCATTAGGGCTTTTCCCACACATCAGTCTGTGGGTCTATCAGTGGCTAGTGTCGAGCCTTCCTTTTCCTTCCACCACAGTCAAGGGCCACTGCATCCTGCGCTTTTCCCTTTGCTCTGTTTCTCTTTATAAGCTGTTCATCTGTACCTGAACCTATGTCTGTATCTCCTCATCTGAAAGCCGTGCCTTCAGCTGCCCAGACCTTAAGCTCTGGAATTCCCTCCTTAAACTCTTCATCTCATTCCTCCTTTAAGACTCTCCTTAAAACCTGTCTCTGGCCAAGCTTTTGGTCATCTGCCCTCATATGATCTCATGTGGCTCAGCGTCATACTTTGCTTTTTAACATTCCTTTGAAGTGCCTTGGGACATTATAACTTAAAAGTGCTATATAAATATAAATGGTAATTGTAAGATCTTCTGGTTCTGAGGAAGGGACCTAAAATATTGACCTTTTTCCAGGGGCCATGCATGACCTGCTGAGTGTTTCAAGCATTAACTGTTTTAATTCCGCTATCCCTTTTTGTAGGTTTGTTCACATACACGTTGTTTTGCAAACAATTCCCGCAGAACCTCAGTGAATTTGCACTCACTTGCAGAGAGTTTTCATTATACAGACCAATCATGTTGACGAGATAAATTCCTCATGATCACACCTGAAGACCTAACAGTCATCCATTTTATGACCACCCACAGTGGGCTGAATTCTATGATTATTATTCTCAAAAAATGGTGGCCTGCCCGCGCGGGCTGCACGCCAAAGAGCTGCCGCGATCTTAAGTGCGGCGGCTCATTCAAATAGCCGGGACAACCTGCTCCCCCCCAATCACTGGAAGAGGGCGGGCTGTCTGTCCCCAGCAATGGTGTCAGCTGCCTGTGCGCAGACACTGAAGTCATTTAAAAAAGGCAGTCAGCCCAGCCGGGATATTAAAATTTTTAAAGAGATATCCCCAAGAATTACATAAATAAAGTTCCAACGCCCCTTTTCCCCCCTCCCTCTAATAACAATTTCATTAACCATTTTCCCTTCCCCCCCAAAAAAAACACTTGACTTTAACATTTGACCTCCCCCACCCCCACAAACTACACAAAGTTTAACTACAACCCTTCCCACCATCCCCTACACCCATGACATTTATTTGATCCTGTCCCCCACTCACGCACTGATAAACTTACCTCCTTCCCCCTCCCCACCAGTGTCACGTCTCGTTTGCCTGGACGGGGATCTGAAGGTACGAGAGTGCTGGCCCTCAGGATTGTGGGTGAGAATATTTAAATTAATTCATTTTATTGATTTAAATATTCAAATTGTTGTCCCATCACCCAGTGGCGGAAGGCGGTGGGGAGTGGGGGGCCGCCACAGAGCTTCGTTGCTGCTGGGAGGATTGGGCTGGTGTCAAGGTCTGTGGCGGGCCTCATCCGGAGCTATCCTTAGCCCCCCTGCCCCCACCACAGATCATGACGTCGAGGGCTGTTTATGATCCAGCCCAATATGATTAATGTTTTCTGATTGCTTAATTGGCTATAGCATCATGCAATGGAATTAATGGCCTTTGAGAAAAATTGGCAGGGCATGGGGGCACTCAGGAAATCTCCTGAATTCCCAACAGCCAGGCTGCCTCTGACGCTGATGCATTGCTCTGGCTGAAAAATGCCAGTATCTTTGACTGCCAGAAAAAGAAAGAATCACGGAAGCTGCCAGGATAGCAGGCAATCATGTACGAATGATGTGGCTGCTATTGCTCACAGGCTAAACGTCAATTGATGGGTCTTTGCACTGCTCACAGATAGCCATAAGTCAATGTGCAATACATTTCACATCCAATCAGGGACAGTTACAAATCTTCATAACCAATTAAAACGAGGCTTACATAAAAATATTCCACATGTACAACGAGATGCACATTCAGAGAATGGTAACCTGCTGTGGATGAAATTTAGGCCGACTTCAGTCTGGACCTTTAATGCCACATGGATGGTATTAATGTACTTTGGTAACTCTATCACTTGATAAAATTTGAGCGTTCATTGTCTCTGCTTTGGTGTGTGCATGTGAAATCAGAAGTACATCTGAGTAAGGCATCTGCCACCTGTTTAATGTTGTTGATTGGCTTAGGTCACCTAATGTTGCCAGGAATCCTAAGAACCAGGAGCAGGAGTAGGCCATACGGTCTCCCAAGCCTGCTCCACACTCAACAAGACCATGCCTGATCTGATCTTGGCATCAACTCCACTTTCCGGCCTGTTCCCCATCACCCTTGAGTCTCCCATAGTTAAAGACTCTGTCTTTCTCAGTCTTGAATATATTCAATGAGTCATCCTCCACAGTTCTCTGTAGAGAATTCCAAAAATTAACAACCCTCTGAGAAAAGAAATTCTTCCTCACCTCTGTCTTAAATGGGCATTGTTCTCTGCCCCCTAGTTTTGGATTCTTGACTAGGAGAATCATCTTCTCAGCATCTACCCTGTCAGGCCCCCTCAAAATCTTATATGTTTCAATAATATCACCTCTCACTCTTCTAAACTCCAACGAGTATAGGCACAACCTGCTAAACCTTTCCTCATAAGACAACCCCTTCATCCCAGGAATCAACCTCTCTGAACTGCCTCCAGTACAAGTATGTCTCTCCTTAAATAAGGAGACCAAAACTGTACACAATACTCTAAGTGTGGTCTCACCAATGCCCTGTGCAGTTTGAGACTGCCCTTGAGAAAAATCCAAATGTGACCTCTTTAGTTGGTAGACCCTCTGGTGTGGATGTCTACATGATGCCAGACACAGCTCACTTCCATTCTCTCCTCATAGTCCTTTTCCTTAAAGCACAGGAACAATGGAATTTCAAGACATTACTTCAATTCATTACTTCCCTGAAAGTAACTTACATGTTTACAGTCCATGCAGAACATAGCCTTTAATGCTTTACTTTTCAAGATAATGACTTCCAGTATATGTTCCTACTTCTGGGAGACTGTACAGATCCAAACGCCATCCTATTTACAGTGGTGGTTTCTCCTGGGAGTGAGAACATGTTGTAAGCTTAGAGGAATCCCAGGCAGGAAAAAACCTAGCACTCCTCCAGTACCCCTCAGGGGAGGTCTGATACTCACACTTGGGGCAGTTGAAGGAGAATTCCAATGGCCAGTTTTTCTGGGTAGTGTATGAGGAGAATGCATCCACCCCCCCACCCTCCCCGCCCCCCACCACCATTTTGCTTTACATACCACCTCTGTAGCATTCATAATTGGGTGGGTTTCACCAGGAAAATAAAGCCCATCTCAGTAAATATATTCCTATGTTATGAGCATGCCCAGTGTGTGATGAGATCATTAAACATGTGATCTGCCCATCTTGGTGTCTGTCTTTCTTTACAGTTCCTCCCAATATACAACAGATTTTGGTGATGAAGATGGGATTGGAACCTACATGTGCACAACACAAAGGATAAGAATTTGGAAGGAGCGCTGCATTGCTTGTGCAATCAGGATGATGTTTAGTTTAGAGATACAGCACTGAAACAGGCCCTTCGGCCCACCGAGTCTGTGCCGACCATCAACCACCCATTTATACTAATCCTACACTAATCCCATACTCCTACCACATCCCCACCTGTCCCTATATTTCCCTACCACCTACCTATACTAGGGGCAATTTATAATGGCCAATTAACCTATCAACCTGCAAGTCTTTGGCATGTGGGAGGAAACCGGAGCACCCGGAGGAAACCCACGCAGACACAGGGAGAACTTGCAAACTCCACACAGGCAGTACCCAGAATTGAACCCGGGTCACTGGAGCTGTGAGGCTGCGGTGCTAACCACTGCACCAATGATGTATTAATTGCAACCACAACAGAGGAACAGAATCTTCAAGTGTTGGATGAAATGCTAAAAAGGCTCAATGTTCACAATATGAATTTGAAAAGCAGCAAATGTGCTTTCATGCAATCTGAGGTAGTGGACCTTGGCTTGAAAATCAATGAAAAAGGACTACAGCCAATGAAAGAGAAGATAGAGGCTCTAGTTAATGCCCAAAAGACAAAAGATGTGTCTGAGCTTAGATCTTTTCTGGGCATCATCCAACACTACTCACAATTTCTGCCTGAGCTTGCAAAGCTGTTAGCTCCACCACATGAGTCGTTGAAGAAAAATGTGAAATGGGAACGGTTTAAAGCACTAGATTCTTATGATGCAAGTAAGAGAAGTTTGACCAGTGATGCACTACTCGTTCATTATTACAAAAATTGTGACCTGAAGCTAGCTCGTGATTCTTCAAACAATGGATTTGGAGTGGTGATCAGTCAGGTGATCAGATGATAATCAAGAGAAGCCCATAGCATTTGTGTAACATACACTAGCAAGAGTGAACGTAACTATGCGCAGATAGAAAAGGAAGCACTTGGAATCATCTTTGGAATCAAAAATTTCACTTGTTTTTGTTGGGTAGGAACTTTACACTAGTAACAGATCATAAACCTGTAGTAGCTATTCTGGCTCAACCGTCTGCAATACTGACATTGGCAGCGTCAAGGATGCAGCAGTGGGATGTACTTCTCTCACAGTATGCCTACAACATTGAATATCGTAGTTCAAAGGAGAATGCTATAGCTGACGCATTGTCACGTTTGCCACACGAAGACTCAGAAGAAGGCTGTGAAGGTGCAATCTTCACAATAGGAGTAGTAGAGAATAACTTTCCAATTACTGAAACTGAAATTGCAGCTGAAACTCAGAAAGACCTAAATAATCTATGAACAGAATTAGAATGGTTGGACAAAGTTTGACCAGTGTACAGAGGAACTGAAACCCTTCCACGATTGACATCATGTGAACAGGGATGCAGTAAGTGGGGTCACAGGGTGTTAATACCTGATTCTTTGAGACAAGATTCTGGCAAAACTTCACACTGAACATAGGGGTACTACCAAAACGAAATGTGCTGGTGTGGTGGTAATGGCATGGTGGATTTTGAATTCAATTAATAAATCTGGAATTTTAAAAAAAAAGCTAGTCTAATGGTGACCATGCAACCATTGTCAATTGTTGTAAAAACCCATCTAGTTCAACTAATGTCCTTCAGGGAAGGAAATCTGCTGGTCTGACCTACATGTGACTCCAGACCCACAGCAATGTGATTGACTCTTAACTATCCTCTGAAATGGCCTATCAAGCCACTGATTTCAAGGGCAATTAGGGATGGGCAATAAATGTTGGCCAAGCCAGCAATGCCTAGATCCCACAAATGAATAATAAAAAATCCAGAGCCAGAAGTTTTGTTTACTGGCCTGGTATAGATGGTGATCTAGAATCATTGGTTAGCAAATGTACCACTTGTCAAAACTGCAGGAATAAGCTGCCAAAAACTCCTTTACAATTGTGGTCACAGGCAACCCAACCATTTCAATGAGTCCATGTAGATCACATGATCCCAGCAAGGAATGAGCCAAAGCTTGAGCATGACCTACTTGATAGTGAACTTTTGTGACCAATTCAGACTGAAGTGCCAGTTTCAGAACAAGAAACAAGATCTTCTGTAAGTCCTGAACTGAAACCAGACATTCCAAAACCTGACTCTACCAAAACTTGTGAGAAGATCAGGAAAACTTTGTAAACCAATTGTTGGACTTGATTTATAGATATTGTTTAAAGAAAAAGAGTCAGTTGTTATTTTGCCAAGTGTGCATATGTTCAAAGATTCGTTTTTGAAGTAGTACAGTGTACCTGTAAATATTTAAAAAAATTAAAAGGGGGAGGCAGTGTAATGTATTCCTATGTTATGAGCATGCTAAGTGCATGATGTCATTAAACATACGATCTTGCCATCTCAGTTTCTGTCTTTCTTTGGAAAAGCCTCAAACCCAGGTAAATGCCTCCTACAGCCGAACAGATGTCTTCAAAATTATGAAGGGGTTTGATAGGGTGGACATTTCCACTTAATATTATTGTTATTATTATTATATATGAGATTTCCACTTGTTGGTAAGTCCAAAACTAGGGACCATAAATATATGATGGTCACTAATAAATCCGATAATGAATCCAGAACAAAGATCTTTAGCCAGAGAGTAGTTAGAACGTGGAACTTGCTATCTCAGGGAGTAGTTGAGGCAAAAATTACAGATGCATTTAAGGGAAAGCTAGATTAGCACATGAGAGAGAAAGGAATAGAAGGATATGCAAATAGGTTGAGATGAAGTAGATAAGGCTCATTTGAACCAGAAACATTGGCATAGTCCAGTTGGACCTTTCTGAGCCATAAATTCTACGTATTTCTATATAATTCTATGTATGTCCAACATGGTGCTACATCTTATAGAAAGAAATGTGAAAGTATTATTAGTAATTATTTCCAAAGTGGAGTTTAATCAGTCAGTTATGCTGTACATTTGGCATTGATAGAGACAAACCAGTTTTGGCTTGCGTTTGGCCACTCGTTGGGAAGACAACTTCAAGTAGATAGAACAAAGAACAAAGAACAAAGATAATTACAGCACAGGAACAGGCCCTTCGGCCCTCCAAGCCTGCGCCGATCCAGATCCTCTCTCTAAACATGTCGCCTATTTTCTAAGGTTCTGTATCTCTTTTCTTCCTGCCCATTCATGTATCTGTCTAGATACATCTTAAAAGACTCCATCGTGCCCGCGTCTACCACCTCCGCTGGCAACGCGTTCCAGGTGCCCACCACCCTCTGCGTAAAGAACTTTCCACGCATATCCCCCCTAAACATTTCCCCTTTCACTTTGAACTCGTGTCCTCTAGTAATTGAAACCCCCACTCTGGGAAAAAGCCCCTTGCTGTCCACCCTGTCTATACCTCTCATGATTTTGTACACCTCAATCAGGTCCCCCCTCAACCTCCGTCTTTCTAATGAAAATAATCCTAATCTACTCAACCTCTCTTCTTAGCTAGCGCCCTCCATACCAGGCAACATCCTGGTGAACCTCCTCTGCACCCTCTCCAAAGCATCCACATCCTTTTGATAATGTGGCGACCAGAACTGTACGCAGTATTCCAAATGTGGCCGAACCAAAGTCCTATACAACTGTAACATGACCTGCCAACTCTTGTACTCAATGCCCCGTCCGATGAAGGAAAGCATGCCGTATGCCTTCTTGACCACTCTATTTACCTGCGTTGCTACCTTCAGGGAACAGTGGACCTGAACACCCAAATCTCTCTGGACATCAATTTTCCCCAGGACTTTTCCATTTACTGTATAGTTCACTCTTGAATTGGATCTTCCAAAATGCATCACCTCGCATTTGCCCTGATTGAACTCCATCTGCCATTTCTCTGCCCAACTCTCTAATCTATCTATATTCTGCTGTATTCTCTGACAGTCCCCTTCACTATCTGCTACTCCACCAATCTTAGTGTCGTCTGCAAACTTGCTAATCAGTCCACCTATACTTTCCTCCAACACAATCCAATATTTTGAAATTTTAATGTTAGAGATATAAGGCAATAATTGATTTGAGGAATTCTGCTGATGGGATAAACCACTGGGCCATTGCCTTCACGGTTTATGAGATTATGAGAACCCTACCAGAAAGTATTTATGCAGAGGACAGGGAATTCCTTTGTAAGTCAACATCTGAAAGAAGCTGATGTTCACTGTGATTCCAGTAATGAGCTGCTGGGTGATATTCAATGTGATTCTGAGTCACTTAGTATCATCGCCCAACAGCAGCAGAAGAAATCAGTCATAAAGAAAGAAAATTAATTCCATATATAATTTTTAAAAATGCCGGATGGGTGACAAGAAATTGCAGGCAATAGTTCAATCTCAGAGATCAAACTGACTTACAAGATTTTCAAGCTTGATTAAATTATCATCTTTTAATCTATTCCCAACCATCGAAAAGCCACAGTACATTCTCTGCAACAATAATAAAAGAGAGAAGGAAGAATGATTTTCATTTATACAGCGCCTTTCACACCCTACAACCAATGAAGTCCTTGTGAAGGGTAGTCACTGTTGTAATGTAGAAAACATGGCAGCCAATTTGTGCACAGCAAGCTCCCACAAATAGTAATGGTACAAATGGCCTGGCAACCTGTTTTAGGTGTTGATTTAGGGTTAAGTGTTCATGACATTGGGAGAACTCCCTGCTCTTTTTCACATGCTGTTGGACCTGCTGAAACTTTCCATCATTTGATGTTTTTATTTCGGATGTATAGGTTTTTTCTTTTTATCACAAAATGCAAATGTTGGCCTGAATAATAGCATAGCGATTTGCCATAACATTCAGTCGGGTAAACTCCAACACAACATGCAGAAATGGTACCTTGCCTCTTCTTGTGACTTATTTCTGCTGGTGTCTTTCTGTGCACATGTGCAGGGTCTATGTACATTTGCACACAGTCACACATGTATGGTACGTGCACTCATTGTGTGCACATGCCCAGTATATGAGTACATGTGTAGTGTATGTGTAAATGTGTTCTATTTGTATACTGTTGTGTGGTTATGTACAATAAATACAGATGACTTGTGTTATGCAGCCAAAACTATTGCAAGGCCATTGTTAATGTTAATATTTAATCCAGTTCCTCTCCTTCTTTCTCTCCTTCTTTCTCCTCTCTCCCCAGGTAGGTGAAAGTTATGTTCCTCTGTGCAAATAACTCTAGCAATTAGACAGCCTGTTTGATTCAGGAGAAGGTCTATGAACTGGCTGCAAGAACCAGTTTCCAGATGTGTGAATTTCTGAAGCTCCCTGGTAAATTCATCTCACAAAACTCATAAGTCACTTAATGAAAAATCACACAAGCTGTGAGTCCTTACTTTGAGAGAATGTCTGAAATTAGCCATTCACAATTGTTATTGCAATGTACCTTTCTTTTACCAATAGCATCTGAAGGTTGCTGTTTCAATGGGAGCATTCATCATTCATTGCCAGGCTGGAGATGCCCCTTTAGAAGATTGGATACAGACCAGAAGTAGGAACCCTGGGAATAATCATGTGCATGTATTAGGCATAAACATGCAGTCACTACCAATGCATTCTTGGTCCTAACGAGGGTGAACTTCTTTAGCGGTTCACCTGATCGACACCCCCATTGTAATTTTGGTGGAAGCATCTTGGAATCCCCAGAAAAACGACATGAACAGGCCAATTATAGTACCTAACCGGTGTGTCTCCTGAGATTAGTTGCTTGGCACAAATCAGAGGTTAAACCTGGGGTTTTCATGTTCTTTATGGACCATTATCTTATCAGTCAATGCACTGATCTGCTAAGATCAACTATATTTATGTGGGCACACTTGAATTGTCTTATAACAATAAAACCACCCTATTGTGCAAAACTATTTTAAAAAAACATTTAAAAAGTCTAACCAATCATTAAAATTGCATTGTTCTTTAGCTCAAAAGTTTTTTGATTTCCACCCTGACTAGAAAGGAGGCTTCAGGGTGGCAGAAATATATTATTCTCCTATCAAATCTCAGTTTGGATCAATGTACTATTTATTTTTCATATTTGTAAACCTGGATGTTACTTCATGCTTATTCAACCATTGTCTAATAAAAATTATTTCTTTTTTTGAAGGGTACACAGTACACCACTTGGCAGTTTGGATCAATGTACTATTTATTTTTCATATTTGTAAACCTGGATGTTACTTCATGCTTATTCAACCATTGTCTAATAAAAATTATTTCTTTTTTTGAAGGGTACACAGTACACCACTTGGCAGCCCCGCTCAGCTGAGATCATATCTGTCATTGCTGCAAAAAACAAAGCCGACATGATGCATAAACCCAATGCTAAGATGCATAAATGCTAAGACACGACACGACCTGAAAGTAGCCAAGATAACCATGCAAAGGAGAGGAAGATACGATGCAAACAAACACTGGCTCAGCGGATGTCAAGGAATCCAAACTGCCTGTGACAAAGGAAATCTAAGAGCTACGTACAAAGGGATCAAGAGGGCACTTGGCCCTGCCATCAACGATGTGTGATGCCAAAATCATCACACAATGCAAAAACAAAGGTGACAGAAGAGACTGCAACAATTAAAGGGGCATTTCACTCCTTAGTGTCATGGGGAAGGCCTTTGTAAGGGTCATACTTCAAAGACTCCATTTACTTGCAGACCGAATGTACCCGGAAGCACAGTGTAGTTTCGATGCTAGCAGATCTACTGTGGATATGATCTTCTCCATACGCCAGCTACAAGAGAAGTGTAGGGAACAGAGTATATCCCTTTGCCTTACTTTCATAGATCTCACTAAGGCATTCGACACCGTCAGCAGAGCAGGGCTCTACAAGATGTTGGGAAAAATTGGCTGTCCACTGAAGCTCCTCAGTCTCATCCACTTCTTCCATGACAACATGCACTGCATTGTACAGTTTGATGGCTCCATTTCCAACAGTGTGAAGAATGGAGTGAAACAGGGCTGTGTCCTAGCTCCTACTATGTTTGGCATCTTCTTTTCCATGCTCCTGACCCTCACCTTCCCTGCAGGTATTGAAGGAGTTTACTTGCACACTAGATCAGACGGCCAGCTCTCCAATCTGGTTGTCCAACATACAGCCCAGGGGTCAGACTCCAGCCCTTCAAAGGTTTCCATCAGGTCTGCGGAAGTAAACTGCTGAAATGTCAGGCATCTCGGTTGACAGCTATAGGTTTGTTAGGACCCATTTCCACCCAACATGGCTGCGCCCAGCGAAGAGGCCACATTCAGAGCCTGCCTCTATTATGTACAGTTATGGTGAGTGTGGGGAGCAGGGGGGAGTGGAGAGCGGGGGGAATGGAGACAGGGGAGTAGAGAGTGGGGGAGTAGACAGCGGGGGGAGTGGAGAGCGAGGGGAGTGGAGAGAGGGGGGAGTGGAGAGTGGGGGGAGTGGAGAGCGGGGGGAGTGGGGGCAGTGGAGAGCGGGGGAGTGGAGAGTGGGGGAAGTGGGGAGCGGGGGCAGTGGATAGAGGGGGAGTGGAGAGCTGGGGCAATGGAGAGAGGGGGGAGTGGGGTGCGGGGGCAGTGGAGAGCATGGGGAGTGGAGAGCGGGGGCAGTGGAGAGCGGGGGGAGTGGGGAGCGGGGGCAGTGGAGAGCGGGGGAGTGGAGAACGGGAAGAATGGAGAGTGAGGGATGTGGTGAGCATGGGGAGTGGAGAGTGGGGGCAGCAGGGAGAGTGGGGGAGTGGAGAGCAGAGAGTTGGGGGAGTGGAGAGTGGGGGGAGTGGAGAGCAAGGGGAATGGCGAGCAAGGGGAGAGGAGAGTGGAGAGCAAGGGAGTAGAGAGTGAAGAACGGGGAGCAGAGAAGAGAGAGAGTGGGGGGAGAGAGAGAGAGACAAACAGAGATGGGGGGAGAGACAGACAGACAGAGAGGGAGAGAGAGAGATAGACAAAACAATAGGGCAATAATAGTTGGGGATTTCAACTACTCTAGTATCAACTAGGATACAAGCAGTGTGAAGGTCACAGAGGGCACGAAATTCTTGAACTGCATTCAAGAGAACATTTTTAGCCAGCACCTAACAAGCCCATTGAGAGGGGTCGCAATTCTAGATTTAGGCTTCGGAAATTGAGCTGGACAAATGGATGAAATAGCAGTAAGTGACCGTTTTGGAGATAGTGACCAGTTAGTTTTAGCATAATCATGGAAAAGGACAAAGATAGAACAGGAATTAAAGTTCTAAATTGGGGGAAGGCAAATTTTATGACGCTGAAAGGTGATCTGGTGAAAGTGGACTGGATACAGCTTCTTGAAAGAAAATCAATGGCAAACCATTGGGAGGCATTCAAAAGTGGGATTCTATAGGCAGAGTGTAGACATGTTTCCACAAAGAAAAAGGGTGGTACTGCCAAAGCTAGAGCCCCCTGGTTATCTAGAAACATACAGGGTAAGATAAAGCAGAAAAAGAAAGCTTATGATGGTCACAAAAAATGTAATACCTTAGAAAGCCTAGAGGAGTATAGAAAGTGCAGGGGTGAAGTTAAAAATGAAATTAGGAAAGCAAAGAGAGGACATGAAAAATTATCAAGATAAAATCAAGGAAAACCCAAAGATGTTTCATCAGTGCATTAAGAGCAAGAGCAGGGTCGTCCAACCTTTTCGGGCAGAGGGCTGCATTACAATTTTTGCTTAGCCCAGGAAAGCCAGTGAGCAAATTTCAAAAGATAAAGGCACTAAAAATTTATCTTACTAATAAAATCAACAACAAATGTGCATTTTTGTGAAGAAGCTTTAAATGAGAAGACTAATTTATTGACTTACTTTCTCGTCACTATACTGAAAACTATTTAGTGACATGCCCGCACACTTGGTGTAGCGGTGCAGAGTATTCTGGATAGATATCTACCTTTTAGGAGAGACCTTGATCTCTCTCTCCGCTCTCCCCGTGCTCTGTGTGTGTGTGTCTCGTTCTCTCTTGTCACCCGTCCCTTCTCCCCACCTCCCCTCTAGGACTAGGGGACACAGATTGAATGTTTGTGCAAAAGATGCAGGGGGAATATGAGGAAGAACTTTTTTATGCAGCGGGTGGTAACGACCTAGAACTCACTGTCCCCAAGGGTGGTGCAAGTGGAGATGATCAATGACATCAAGAAGAAGTTGGATGGCTACCTGAGAGAAATAGAGTTGCAGGGCTACAGTGATCAAGCCAGGGAGTGGGACTGACTGCATAGTTCCGTGGAGAGCTGGCATGGGCTCGATGGACAGAATGGCCTCCTTCTGTGCCGTGACTAAATGACTCTTGACTCTCTCCCCCCCCTTCCCTTGCTGTCTCTGTCTCTCTCTCCCCGTCTCTGTCTGTCTGTCTCTTGGTCTCCCTCTTACCCCTCTCTCTATCTCCTTCTCCGCCCTCTCTCTGTCTCCTTCTACCCCCCCACCTCCGTGTCTCCAGTGTTCCCCACATCACATTCAGTGTTCCCCGCTCAGTGTTCCTCGCTCCGCCTGTCCCTATCTCTCTCTGTCCTCCCTCTCTGTTCCCCGTCTCTCCTCCATTTGCTCTCAGTGTCCTCATTTTTCTCTCTCTCTCTGCCCCCTCTCTCTCTCTGCCCCTCTCTCTCTGTCCCCCTCTCTCTCTCTGTGCCCCCCCCTCTCTCTCTCTGTTCTCTCTCTCTGTTCCCCCCTCTTTAACTGTCTCTCTCCCTATCTCCCCCCTCTCTCTCCCACACAGTTGTAGAGTGGACGCTTAGCAGATGGTTGGCCAGTTGTTTTAAACACATCGTTGTCAGTTTCACAGCTGACAGCTGCTGACATCGGGAACAAAGGATTCACAACAGACTCAGGGTTTTCCGGTGGGTTTTTTGAAAATAAAGTCAGAACCCGCTGGGAAACCTGGAGTCTATTGGGAATCAGCTATTCCCGATGTCAGCAGCTGTTGGCTGTGAAACTGACAATAGGAAATTTTTCATCTCCAGTCAGGTAAGGATGAAGAACGGCCCCAGGAATACTTTACACTCGCGGACCGGATGGAAACATTGGCGGGCTGGATACTGGCCTTTGGGCCGTCTGTTGGACAAACCTGAGCAAGAGGATACCTAAGGGAAGGGTAGGGCCAATCAGAGATTTACAAGGTAACTTTTGTGTGGATGCAGACGATATGGGCAGGGTTCTTAATGAGATTTTTGTCTCTGTCTTCACAAAGGAGAGGGATAATGCAGACATTGTAGTCAAAGAGGAGTGTGAAATATTATATACAATAAGCATAATGAGAGAGGAAGTACTGGAGGGTCTGTCATCCTTGAAAGTGGATAAATCATCAGGGCCGGATGGATTGTATCCCAGGTTGTTAAAGGAAGTGAGGGAGGAAATAACGGATGCTCTGAGTATCATCTTCAAATCCTCTCTAGATACAGGCGAGGTACCAGAAGATTGGAGGTCTGCGAACATTATACCATTGTTTAAAAAGGGTGCGAGGGATAGACCAAATAATTATAGGCTGGTCAGTCTGACCTTGGTGGTGGGCAAATTATTAGAATCAATTCTGAGAGGTAGGATAAAGTGTCACTTAGAAAGGCATGGATTAATTGAGGATAGTCAGTGTGGATTTGATAAGGGAAGATCATGTCTTACCAAGTTAACTGAACTTTTTGAGGAAATAACAAGGAAGATTGATGAGGATATTGCAGTAGATGTTGTCTACATGGATTTTAGTAAGGCATTTGACAAGATCCCACATGATCAGAAAAATAAAAGCCCATGGGATATGGGGGAATGTGACAAGTTGGATCCAAAATTGGCTCAGTGACAGGAAACAAAGGGTAATGGTCGACGGATGTTTTTGCGAATGGAAGGCGGTTTCCAGTGGTGTTCCACAGGGCTTGCTGTCGGGTCCCTTGCTGTCTGCGGTATATATTAATAATTTGGACTTAAATGTTGGAGGCATGATTGGGGAATTTGCAAATGACACAAAAATTGGCCATGTAGTTGATAGTGAAGAGGATAGCTTTTAGAGATACAGCACTGAATCAGGCCCTTCGAGTCTGTGCTGACCAGCAACCACCCATTTATACTAATCCTACATTAATCCCATATTCCCTACCATTCTCCTACCACCTGCCTACACTAGGAGCAATTTACAATGGCCAATTTACCTATCAACCTGCAAGTCTTTGGCTGTGGTAGGAATGCAGAGCACCCAGTGGAAACCCACACAGTCACAGAGAGAACTTGCAAACTCTGCACAGGCAGTATCCAGAACTGAACCAGGGTCACTGGAGCTGTGAGGTTGCAGTGCTAACCACTGTGCCACCCTATAAATTTAGACTTCAGAATGATATCAATGGTTTGGTTGAGTGGGCGAAAAAGTGGCAAATGGAATTCAATCCAGAGAAGTGTGAGGTAATGCATTTGAGGAGGGCAAATAAAGCGAGGGAATACACAATAAATGGGAGGATTTTGAGAGGGGTTGAAGAAATGAGAGATCTTGGACTGCATGTCCACTGGTCCCTGAAGGTGGCAGGGCAGGTAGATAAAGTGGTGAAGAAGGCATATGGAATGCTTTCCTTTATTGGCTGCGGTATAGAATACAAAAGCAGGGATGTAATGTTGGAACTGTATAAAATGCTGGTTAGGCCACAGCTGGAGTATTGTGTACAGTTCTGGTCACCACATTACTGTTAGGACATAATTATTCTGGAGAGAGTATAGAAGAGATTTACAATAATGTTGCCAGGCCTTGAAAGTTGCAGCTATGAGGAAAGATTGGATAGGCTAGGGTTGTTTTCCTTAACACAGATGAGGCTGAGGGGTGACTTAATAGAGGTATACAAAGTTATGAGGATCCTAGATAGAGTAGATAGGAAGGACCTGTTTCCCCTAGCAGAGAGGTCAATTACCAGGGGGCACAGATTTAAGGTGATCGGTAGAAGGATTAGAGGAGACATGAGGAAAAACTTTTTCACTCCCAGAGGGTGTGGGTATCTGGAATTCACTGCCTGGATCGGTGTTGGAGGCAGAAACCCTCAACTCATTTAAAAGGTACCTGGACCTGAAACTGAAGTGCTGTAACCTGCAAGGACCAGGTGCTGGAAGGTGGGATTAGATTGGCTGGCTGTTTTTTCAGCTGGCGCAGACACAATGGGCTGAATGGCCTCTTTCTGTGCCATAACTTTTCTATGGTTCTATGGAGAGAGGGGGAAGAGAGAGAGACACATACAGAGAGAGGGGCAGAGAAAGCGTTCAAGTGTGCGGGCAGAGATTGAGTACTTATGCAAGCAAAAGCCATGACAGATATATCACTAAGTCAGTGTCCAACATAGTGAAGAGAATGTAAGTCAATAAATTAATCTTTTCATTTAAAGCTTCCTCACAAAAATGCACATTTGTTGTTTTGTTTAATAATAAGATAAATTTTTAATGCCTTCCACTTTCTGAAATTTTGTCAACAGCCCCCTATGTAGGACAAAAATTGTAATGTGGCCCCGTCATGTGAAAAGTTTGGACACCCCTGCTCTACAATCAATCAAGGCTGAAAGAAAATTCTAAAAGCACATTGCGTCCTGATCAGAGAACTCCTCTACACTGATGATGCTACACTAGTCGCTCACATGGAAACTCAGCTACGAAGAGCCATGGGCTGTCTCTCCCATGCCTGTAACTTGTTCTCTATAAGTGTCAAGAAAACCATGGTCATGGGACAAGGTGTTGCATCTCTGCCCCTGATCACACTAAATAACAACCCACTGGAAGTGGTTAGCAAATTCTGCTACTATGGATCCACGGTGACAATCTGTCCCTTGATGCAGAGCTCAATACAAGCATAGGGAAAGCAGCTACCACCTTTGGCCAACTCATGAAACGTGCATGAAATAACACCAAGCTGACCCTTTGGACCAAGCTGATAGTTTGTAAGGCCTGTGTTCTCAGCATCTTTCTGTATGGCTATGAGACATGGGTAACTTACAGCTACCAGGAAAAGAAACTCAATAATTTCCATTTTCACTGTCTGCGGCACATTATGGGTATATCATGGCAGGACAAAAACACAAATGTGCAGTGCTGTCAAAGGCAGAGCTCCCAAGTGTGTTGGCAGTAATCAACAGATGGCTTCGGTGAATCAGACACATCTGCAGGATGGAAGACAGTCACATACCCAAGGACCTTTCTATATGGTGAGGTAGTTGGGGCCAGATGACCAGTGGGGCACCCAAAGCTCTGCTTCAAGGATTCTTACAAGCATGACATGAAGGCCCTAAATGCTGACTATCGCATCTGGGAGTCACTAGCTGGTGAAAGATGGAAATGGCAACACATCCTGTAGACTGGTGTGTACTACTGTAATGACCAGTTGCTACAGCAGCTTGGCAACAGGCGCCAACGTCAAAAGCAACAACTCACAGCGTCACTTGGCAGCTTCATGTGCGGCACTTGTGACAGAACCTGCCTCTCGAGGATTGGCCTTCACAGCCATCAACAACGGTGCACCAAGAGAAGACACTCCACCTAAATGGATTGTTTGCTGTGTGTCCATCATCTTTCATGGATGGAAGGATGCCAACCAATACAATACCGAGGCCTATGCAGTGCACCTGTACTGATATGGCCACGCCACTGGAAGAAGTCCTGTCCTCAAGCTGAGATGTTTCAGTTAAAGATTAATGCAGATATTGCGAAAAGGTCGCTGTGAATGATTACGATTGGGCCACAGTGATAATGGCAAGGAAAAGGTTGCAAATGTCATTTCTCACAGTAGCTGCCCTCAATGTCTTTCTAAGTGAAAATACCAATTTAATGTCAATTTGTGTGCAATTTTGTGGAATGATCATGCAACCATCCTGCCAGATCGTTTCTTCAGTGGAACATAGAGGGATTACTGAATGTTCTGCAGAGGTGGGAAGAGAGGGAATGGATTGATTAAAGCTTAGATTCAACTTAGGCAGTCTTTTCCAGCATCCTGCTTTCCCTCAGGATCCTGCAGGGCTATCCTGTTCCCGTATATTCAAGTAAATGAAATAAAATTGCCATGACATTGTCCACATGTGTTGATACTGCCCGTCTATTATGAGATGAATCTTGGAGCTGATCATCAACAATGCTCCGATGATTGCCATTGATGACTAGACTGCAACTTAAAGGAAACTGCATAGGCCAGTTTGTGTAAATGTCAGCTCAGTTAGTTGATGCATTTACCGAACAACTAAGTTATTTGCGTCAAATTCCACAGAGAACATAAGAAACAGATGAGATTAGAGAACATTCTATTGCCACTACCTAATTTACGTCACCCTCCCCCCCCCCACACCATCGTGTTTTTTTATTTAGAGATACAGCACTGAAACAGGCTCTTCAGCCCACCGAGTCTGTGCCAACCAACAGCCACCCATTTATACTAATCCTACATTAATCCCATATTCCCTACCACATCCCCACCACTCTCCTACACTAGGAGCAACTTACAATGGCCAACTTACCTATCAACCTGCAAGGGTTTGGCTGTGGGAGGAAACCGGAACACCCAGCAGAAACCCACACGGTCACAGGGAGAATTTGCAAACTCCACACAGGCAGTACCCAGAACTGAACCTAGGTTGCTGGAGTTATGAGGCTGTGGTGCTAACCACTGCGCCACTGTTTTGAGATTATATTTGAAAATGCATTGTACATATTGTTCACTTGAGGCTACCATGCACACATGAGCCAGCAGAGGGAGCTGAAAGAGAAAGTGAATGTAAAACAGAATAGTGAAGACTCCATTATGTTCAACAGCATGCTGCCTGTGCCTCAGTCTTTACCTCATATTTCTTACTAAACTCGGCTAAGCCTCACTCTGGTCCTGAGAACATCACACCCCCGGCCCCCATCTCTGCTGAAGAACTGATTTTTACTGGGTTATGATTCCATGAGCACCAGTAGCACTCTGGGATCTTACCCGAGAATGTTTTCTTCACATGCGAGAAATGAATATAGATATGCTATTTAACTGCAGGGAGAATCACAGCCACACATAATCTTGGTATTTATTTTTTGTGATGCTAGCTGATTGACTGACATTTTAAATGTAGCTAAACAAGAATTGACATCAAGATAACCTGAGCAATAACAGATAGGGTGTTGTAGAGATTCCAAATGTAGATAGGGCAGATCTATTGCAGAGCTGTGGATATAATCCTTATTTTAATGTTCATACAAGGACAAATTTATACTGATACATATATCTAACTTGGGTCAAGATACCTTGCCTTGGCAAGTATGTAGAAGAATTATGTAACCACAAACATAGACAATACATAGACCTTGGAATAAGGAAAGATAACTTAAAAGTGAAGAGTTAGCTAAATTTAGGATTGAATTATCTTTACAATCTCAGTTTGCATTTGTTTCCTTCCCACTTGTTGAAAACTTAATTTCAAGTTCATCAACTCCTTCATGGAATTAAGCCAATTGGAAAGGTAATGAATGATGGTGCCAACTGCACATACATTTTTGCGAGGAATAGGGCTGATAGGCCAAATGGCTCTTACTGTCTCTGATTCATACATTCTCATTCCCTAAAAGAAACTGGTTGGCAGCACATCTTTGGATGCCAATGGCCTAAAATGCCTGTAGAATGGCATCTTAGTACAAAAGTACAAAGGAAACCGACTCTTGACCATCATAAATCTTGACACTTCAGCACAGAAATCAAGGCTAACACTCCAGTGAAGTACTGAGGGAGTGCTGCACTGTTGGAGGTGCCATCTTTCAGATGAGATGTTAAATCAAGGCCCGCATGCCCTCTCAGGTGGATGTAAAAAATTCCATGCTCCTATTACGAAGAAGAGCAGGAGAGTTCTCCCTGGTGTCCTGGCCAATATTTATTCCTCAATCAACATCACAAAAACAGATTGTCTGATCATTATTACATTGCCGTTTGTGAGAGCTGGCTGTGCACAACTTGGCTGCTATGCTTCCTACATTACAACAGTGAGTACATTTCAAAAGTACTTAATTGGCTGTAAAGTGCTTTGGGACGTGTGTGCTATGGTTGTGAAAGACGTGATAAAGACGTAAGTCTTTCTTTTTACAGAAAATCACAAGGAGCGGATTACTGGGCTGCCTGAAACAGATCTTAGAATGACATGAACAAGCAATGGCAGAATCTTCCAAGAACATGTCAATGCTTGACACCTTTATAGGTAATATGTTTTCTTGCTGTTGTTATGATTGAGCTGGGAGGAGTGCACTGTATTTCTCTAGTTCCACTTCTCCACAGGTCACAACTTGTTTACCCAGCTACCGATGCAATGAATTGTATACTCTATTTTTATTTCAGAATAAAATCCACTAACCAGGTTTCTTTAATAAACAACAAAATTATTAATTTATTATAAAACAAAACTTATCCAGTAAAGATGCAAAGCATTACAACACACATTAAATATAAAGGTTCCTTTTTAAAATTAGCTGCACACATACACACCAGTAAAAGAAGTTTTCTCTGCAAAAAAAAGACAAAAAAATACTTTGGCCAAATACCTGTTAATTCTTGAAGGAAAAGGAGAAGATATGGAATGATATCAGTTGCCCCTTTATTCTGGCATTCCAAATACGCATAGACAGCTGTCACTGGGATCTTTCTGGAGCAGTTGTTTACAGGCAGCGTCGAAGATTAATCTGGCAGGCTTTCCAGGAGAAACGCAGCATCAGGGGTTTCAGCTATCATACACAGGATTCACAGGGTTTCTCAGCGAGGTGGAAAAAGCAATGAGTTGGGTGTTTCTTAGCAGGCTGACCCGCAAATGACTCATAATAGTATTCAAAGATAAAACTGACTCTTGACCATCATAAATCTTGACATGTCACTTCTCTGTAAATAACTCCCATAGTCAGAAGGCACCTGCTGTTTACTTAGCTGAAGACATGTGACATCCAGTAAATGTTGTTTTTAACCAGAAAGCTTAAGTCTTTCCAATGAACTTTCTTAAAAAAAAACAAAGTCGAGCACTTATGGGATCACTTCAGTCCCAAATGAATCCATCTCCAGAATTTTCAACCATGAGTCCTCAAAAACATAAAAAAAAACACTTTCATAACGCTGTAAAGAGTTCAAATAAAATTCTCCAGTTCACGCATTTGACTCAGATTAAGAAGAAACCATGGAAGAAAGGGGGTGGATGGGGAACTCAACAGACTTGCTCTCAGCAAATGGTTACTTTATAGAAATTTGCACCTAATAGAAAAGTATAAAATTATTGACTACACTTTATTGATATCTTCTTGACTGGATATTTTTTCCCCCAAACTCTTTCAAGCACAACAGAGGAAATTACCTTCATGGGGACAAAACAATTGTAAAGAAAAAAAGAACTTGCACTTATATAGTGCCTTTCACAATCTTATGACATCTCAGGAGTGTTTCATAGATAATGAAGAGATTTTGAACTCCACTCAATGTTGTAACATAGGGAATCACAGCAGCTAATTTGTGAAGAGCAAAGTGCCCCCCACCCCCAAACAGCAATGACATAAATGACAACATATTCTGTTTTAATGATATTCCTTGAGGGATGAGTATTGGCCAGGACATTTGGAACATTCTCCTGCTGTTGCAAACAAACATATAAATTAGGAGCAGGAGTAGGCCATTCAGCCCTTCGAGTCTGCTCTGCCATTTGATAAGATCATGGCTGATCTGATTGTGGCCCCAACTTTACTTTCCTGTCTACCCCCATAATCTTTGACTCACTTGTCAATCAAGAATCTACCTAACTTGGCCTTAAAAATATTCAATGATCCTGCCTCCACTGCTCTTTGGGGAAGAGAATTCCACAGACTAGCAACTGTCTGGGAGAATAAGAATTCTCCTCATCTCTGTCTTAAATGGGAGACCCCTAATTTTTAAACGGTGTCCCCTAGTTTTAGTCTCTCCCATAAGGGGAAACATCCTTGCAGCATCCACCCTGTCAAGTCCCCTCAGGAACTTATATGTTTCAATAAGATCACCTCTCATTCTTCTAATCTCCTCTGGATACAGGCTCAACCTGTCCAACCTTTCCTCAGAAGATAACCCCTTCATCCCAGGAATCAGTCGAGTGAACCTTCTCTGAACTGCCTCTAATGCAATTACATCCTTTCTTAAGCAAGGAGACCAAAACTGTACACAATGCTCCAGATGTGGTCTCATCAACTAACTGTAGCAAAACTTCCCTATGTTTATATTCCATTCCCCTTGCAATAAACAATATTTCATTTGCCTCCCTAATCACTTGCTGTACCTGCATACTAGTTTTTGCTGAATCATGTACCAGGACACCCAAATCCCTCTGTACTGCAGAATTCTGCAATTTCTCTCCATTTAAATAATATACTGCTTTTCTATTCTTCTTGCCAAAGTGGACAAGTTCACATTTTTCCACATTATATTCCATCTGCCAAATTTTTACCCACTCACTTAAGCTATCTATATTACTTTGCAGACTCTTTATGTCATTTTCACAACTTACTCTCCTATCTATCTTTGTGTCATCAGCAAATTTAACAACTATACATTTGGTCCCTTCATCCAAGTCATTAATGTAGATAGTAAATAGTTGAGGCCCCAGCACTGATTCATGTGACACTCCACTTGTTACAGCTTTCCAACCCGAAAATGCCCCATTTATCCCTACTGTCTGCTTCCTGTTAGCTAATCAATCCTCTATCCGTGCTAATTTGTTACCCCCTACACCATGAACTCTTATTTTGTGTAGTAATCTTTGATGTGGCACCTTATCAAATGCCTTTTGGAAATCCAAGTAAACCACATCTACAGATTCCTCTTTATCCACCTTGCTTGTTACTTCCTCAAAGAACTCTGATAAATTATTCAAACACAATTTCCCTTCCATAAAATCATGTTGACTCTGCCTGATTGCATTAAGAGTTTTGAAGTGCCCTGCTATAACCTCCTTAGTGATAGATTCTAGCATTTTCCCTCTGACAGATGTTAGGCTAACTGGCCTGTAGTTTCCTGCTTTCTGTCTCCCTCCTTTCTTGAATAGAGGAGTTACATTTTCTATTTTCCAATCTGATGAGACCTTTCCAGGATCTAGAGAATTTTTTGAAAATTACAACCCATGCAACTACTATCTCAGCTGCTACTTCTTTTAAGACCCTGGGATGCAGGCCATCAGGTCCTGGGGATTTGTCAGCCTTTCGTTCTAATAGTTTTCTCAGTACCCTTTTCCTGATGATTGTAATTGTTTTAAGTTCCTCCCTCCCTTTCACCTCTTGATTTACAAGTATTTCTGGGATGTTACTTGTGTCTTCTACAGTGAAGACAGGCACAAAATATCTGTCAACTCTTCCGCCATTTCCTTATTTCCCAAAATTAATTCCCGAGACTCACTCTCTGGAGGACCAATGCTCACTTTAGTTACTCTCTTTTAAAAAAAATACTTGTAGAATCTCTTACTATCTGTTTTTATATTTCTATCTAGCTTTCCCTCATACTCTAGTTTCTCCCTCATTATTTTTTCATCAATCTGTTTTTTGCTGGTTTTTAAATTCTGTCCAATCTTCTGACTTACCATGAATCTTCACAGAATTCTATGCTTTTTCTTTCAGTTTGATGCTATTCTTAACTTTCTTAGTTAGCCACGGATGGTGCATCCTTCTCAAAGAGTCTTTCTTTCTCACTGGAATGTATTTTTGTTGAATGTTACATAATATCTCCTTAAATGTCTGCCACTGCATCTCTACTGTCCTACCCTTTAACCTAATTTTCCATTTCACTTTAGTCAGCTCTGCCTTCATACCCTTGTAATTTCCTTTATTTAAGTTAAAAACACTAGTCTTAGACCCACATTTCTCACCCTAAAACTGAATGCAAGATTCAATCATATTTTGATTACTGCTACCTAGAGGCTCCTTTACTATGAGGTCATTAATTAATCCTGTCTCATTGCTCATAAGCAGGTCTCGAATAGTTTGCTCTCTTGTTGGCTCTAGAAATGCTACTCTAAGATATTGTCCCGATTATACTCTATGAACTTATCTTCCAGACTACCTTTACCAGTCTGGTTCAATCAGTGGCACTGTGGTTAGCACTGCAGCCTCACAGCTCCAGTGACTTGGGTTCAGTTCTGGGTACTGCCTGTGTGGAGTTTGCAAGTTCCCCCTGTGGCTGTGTGGGTTTCTGCCAGGTGCTCTGGTTTCCTCCCACAGCCAAAGACTTGCAGGTAGATAGGTAAATTGGCCATTGTAAATTGCTCCGAGTGTAGGTAGGTGGTAGGAGAATTGTGGGGATGTGGTAGGGAATATGGGATTAATGTAAGATTAGTATAAATGGGTGGTTGATGGTCAGCACAGACTTGGTGGGCTGAAGGGCCTGTTTCAGTGCTGTATCTCCATATGTAGATTAAAATCACCCATGATTATTGCTCTACCTTTCTTCCAAGCCCCCATTATTTCTTCCTGTTGTCGCAAGAGTTTTTTTAAATTTGAGAGCTTAGAATTCTGTGTGTTTTTAAAAAGACTGAGGAAAAGGGTTTTCTGTGAACATTGAACGCTGAAATTTGGTGTGTGAGCTGAGTGGGACAAACTACAAGGCACCTGCTTCCAAACAACAGCAAGGGAAATGATAGGCCACATGACTTGATTGCTAGATGTTCAGTTTCTTTTCTGCATTGTAAAAGACCAGTGAACTGCACAGGCAGGAGGCAGAACAAACTGGCTGGATCTGTGTCTGCAGACCAGAATACAAAAAGACGTCTCCCTGAAAAGAAGGTTTTCCTCCCTTGTAAAAAGAAATTCTACATTTGAGGTGGTGGCTGTGGTCTGCCTGGAGAAAAAAAAGACCTCTGGAGAGGAAGACACCAAGCCAGCACCTTCCAAACCCGCAACCTCTACCAACTGGAAGGACAAGGGCAGCAAATACATGGGAACACCACCACCTGCAAGTTCCCCTCCAAGTCACACACCATCCTGACTTGGAACTATATCGCCGTTCCTTCACTATCGCTGGGTCAAAATCCTGGAACTCCCTTCCTAACAGCACTGTGGGTATACCTACCCCAAATGGACTGCAGCGGTTCAAGAAGGCAGCTCACCACCACCTTCTCAAGGGCAATTATGGATGGGCAATAAATGCCGGCTTGGCCAGCGTCGCCCACATCCCATGAATGAATAAAAAAAAAAGAGGAGTTGCTGCTCTCTCTGGAGAAAGGCTTTTTAGCTGAGAGGAAGCCCTGCATTTTAAAAGGCAGCAAATTCCTGTTGCTTCCAGTCTCTGAAAGGTTTCTGCCTCAGGAGTGATTCCTGTTATTATGTTTTGAGAGATCCTGAAATCTCAAGAAAGCTTTTATTGCTGGACTGCTATTTCAAAACCCAAGTCGACCCGTTACTATACCTTTACTGTGTGACGCCTGCTGTAGACAAAGTGGTGTGAACGCCCACCCATCACAAAGGGGCGGCACAGTGGCGCAGTGGTTAGCACCGCAGCCTCATAGCTCCAGTGACCCGGGTTCAATTCCGGGTACTGCCTGTGTGGAGTTTGCAAGTTCTCCCTGTGTCTGTGTGGGTTTCCTCCGGGTGCTCCGGTTTCCTCCCACATGCCAAAGACTTGCAGGTTGATAGGTAAATTGGCCATTAGAAATTGCCCCTAGTATAGGTAGGTGGTAGGGAAATATATAGGGATAGGTGGGGATGTGATAGGAATATGGGATTAGTGTAGGATTAGTGTAAACGGGTGGTTGATGGTCGGCACAGACTCGGTGGGCCGAAGGGCCTGTTTCAGTGCTGTATCTCTAAACTAAACTAAACTAAACAAACAGTTGTAATCTGAAAACATCCTTTTAAAACCGGTTAACTGTTTCTTTTTAAAGTATGTATGTGTGCATGAGGGTTAGGAAGAATAAGAAGTTTGAAAAGAATCTTTTCACATATAGAGTTATCTCATTATTGTTTAAGATGTGGTTTATTAATAAATAGTTAATTTTGTTGTTGTTTAAAGAAACCTAGTTTGGTGTGCTTTATTCTGGGGGACAAATAGAGTGTTTAATTTGGCTATTATCTGGTAGGTGTGAAACTTTACTAATATGCTATGATCTGTGCAGTGGTGGGACTGAATTAACTGCATTACTCCCGCCTTGGTCGCATCACTGTATACGCTGTCCTACAGTATAGCTAGTGTTAAGGGGCCTATAAACTACTCCCACAAGTGACTTCTTTCCTCTGCTATTTCTTATCTCTGGACAAACTGATTCTACATCTTGATTTTTAGAACTAAGGTAATCTCTCGCTATAGTACTAATGTCATCCTTAATTAACAGAACTACCTGACCACCTTTTCCTAGCTTCCTGTCCTTCCGAAATGTCAAGTACCCTTGAATATTCAGGTCCCAGCCTTGGCCATCTTGCAGCCACATCTCTGTAATGGCTATCAGGTCATACATATTGAATTTTATTTGTGCTGACAATTCATCCTTTTTGTTATGAATGCTGTGTGCATTCAGTTACAGAGCCTTTAGTTTGGTCTTTTTACTATTTTTGCAAGTTGTGGCCTTATCGGCTGGCGCACTCTTAAGTTTGTATGCTCTGTCCCTTCCTGCCACACTCATGCTATCATTACCCCTGTCGCTACCCTGCACTATTGCCTTGTCCTTTTCCTTTAATTTACCGCATCTTTTCTCACATGATCCTTCCGCACCGCCCCCCCACCCCAGCAACTATTTAGTTTAAAGCCTCTCTACTGCCTAGTTATATGTATCACTTCTTCAAATAGCGTCCTGGGACTTTTTTTACATCCACCTGGGAGGGCAGATGAAGCCGTGGTTTAACATCTCATCCAAAAAAATGGCTCCTCAAACAGTGCAGCATTCCCTCAGTACTGTACTTAAGTGTGAACCTCGATTATGAGCTCGTCAATAAAGTGGGTCTTGAACCCGTGACTTTCCGACTCAGAGGCAAAAGTGCTCCACTGAACTATCACTGTAGAAATCTCAAGTTCACCTGGCGTTCTTCTGTTAAAGAAGAGCATGAGAGAATTGAGATTTCCATTCCATTTGGGCCAAAGAATAAGAATACGCCCAATTAACTCAAGCTAAATTTGAAGATGAAGCTTCAAGGTGTCTTTAAAAACCCTGTTCTTGGAGGCACATCCAGCATAAAGTGCTTCACTCCCAGCACATCAGCCTCTTCCCATTAAGTGCAATGAACCCAAAGACCATGACCACTAATATGCAGAACCTTTCACCTTTTTTTGTTCTCAGGTCTCATTAATTTACTAAAAGAACCCATTGAATCTATATTGCTCATAGTGTAAGCAGTGATGCCAAGAAACATAAATGTATCAACACATTCCTCCCACAAACATCATTGAATCGAAATGCACAGTGACTTATTAAACCTATAAGTAAATTCAATCAATATTGGGCCTCAGGCATCATTTTAATAAAGCCGATAAGCTGCAGACACCTATTTGCTCTGCCCCAGGCACCTTGCTGGTGAAGTGAGGCTGAAGGTTGAGCCACTGTGATGTTGACAACAACTCTCAGTAGATCCTGGGGTGGGAGGAGGGGAGGTGATCAGGTGTAGGGGGAGCTTTCGCAGGGCTAGCTCTGCCCAATTTTGTGGCATATTCAACACCTGCTTTAGGCCGACACCAGGGAGGCTTCGACAGCACCCAAACTAATATGGCATTGGATATGTTTCTGAAGCATGACCATCTACTTCCACTTCGTAACATTGCCTGTCTCCGCTCCTACCTCAGCTCATCTGCTGCTGAAACTCTCAACCATTCCTTTATTAGCTCTAGACCTGACTATTCCAATTTTCCCCTGGCTGGCCACCCATCTTCCACGCTCCATGAACTTGAATTCATTCAAAACCCTGGTGCCCGCAACATAACCCACACTAAGTCCCATTCACCTATCATCCCTATGCTTGCTACCCTATATTGGTTCCTGGTCCGTCAACGTCTCCATTTTAAAATATAGGCCTTCAACTCTCTGAGATCTCTGTGCTGCTCCAGTTCTGGTCTCTTGCCATGATTGCTGGCCGTTTCTTCAGCAGCCTGGGCTCTGTCTCTCTACTCACCCCGCCCCCCACCCCCTTGCCTCCCATGAGGCGCTCCTTAAAACCTACCTCTTTGACCAAGTTTTTTGGTCATCGACTCTAACATCTCCTCTTGTGGCTTGGTGCCAAATTTTGTTCACGCTCCTGTGAAGCATCTTGGTGTATTTTACTACTAATCAGCTCGCACCTTGAATATTGTGTTTGTTTTTGGTCATCAAGGCACGAGGGAAACATCTGGATCTTGGAAGCAATTAAAGAAGAATCACAACACTGATCCTAGTGTCAGTAGACTGAGGTTTCAGGAAAGATTAGAAAAATTCAACTATTCATGTACATAATGACCTGATCAATCATAGACCTTATAGAGGTTTATAAACTAGTAGGTGGTATAGAAAAAAAGCTAAATTGGAGCACTAATTCAAGTTAAACCATGACTTTAGGACAAAGAAACTGGTAAAGGCAAGGTCAGGATTGACATCAGGAAGTATGTTTGGATTTTGTCTTCTAAGCAGAGGCAAAAACTCTGGAGTAATTCAAGATGTATTTGGAGGTTCAACATTTCTAAGGCAGGATGAGCGAGATGGGCAGAAAAGCCTCCTTCACTGCGTTATCACTACCTATTGCCGTAAAGTGATATTACAGCAATTTAGATAATTAAACCTACAAGTCAGAATGTTATTTTAGCCTTTAAAAACTCAATAATAAAAGGTCATGTTTGGAAAGATTATATACAATTTTATGCACCATATTTTGAAAAGAAAAAAAAAATTGCTGCACTGGTGAAGGTCCAGAGCAACAAATGAACTCCTGTGTGGAGTTTGCAAGTTCTCCCTGTGTCTGCGTGGGTTTTCTCCGGGTGCTCCGGTTTCCTCCCACGTGCCAAAAGACTTGCAGGTTGATAGGTAAATTGGCCATTATAAATTGCCCCTAGTGTTGGTAGGTGGTAGGGGAATATAGGGACAGGTGAGGATGTGGTAGGAATATGGGATTAGTGTAGGATTAGTATAAATGGGTGGTTAATGGTCGGCACAGACTCGGTGGGCCGAAGGGCCTGTTTCAGTGCTGTATCTCTAAATCTAAAAAACTCCTGTTTGCTAATGAGAGCAGATATCATCTTCAGATGTAAAATACTGAAATGCCTGGATAATGAGAATATTACCTGATGATTTAAATTAAACTATGACCACAGGACCTGAGTGCCAAATTTCTTACAAGACTAAATAATGATTAAGAGATATGTTTAACTTTCGTCAGAGTATTTGGCAGTAGATTAGAAATGCACTAAAGAGAACATCCACGATGTCAACCATGGGGGAGAAAAGCAAATTAATATTCAATTTTGAGGGGATTGAAATTTACAAGGACAAAGACAGATGATTCAGTTATGAATGAGCCGTAGGTTCCAGTCATGTTATGATCATGGTATCTGAAGAAGCTAGCTAGTCAGAGATGAATCATGCAGTGCTGCACTAAACCAATATAAGATCTCACTTCCCTTCATGGGGTGGGGCATATGTATTCTATTTCCATTTTATTGAAAGTGTTATCCCTGGCTGCTTGTCTCTCTCGAAAGATGAACCTCAATGGACTTGAGGACAACGCTCGAGTGCTGTATTGGGGGAGTCCCGCACTGTTGGAGGTATTGTCTTTTTTTATGTTTGTGGAATGTGGGTGTCGCTGGCTAGGCCAGCATCTATTGCCCATCCCTAATTGCCCTTGAGAAGGTGGTGGTGAGCTGCCTTCTTGAACCGCTGCAGTCCTTGGGGTATAGGTACACTCACAGTGCTTTGAGAAAGGGAGTTCCAGGATTTTGACCCCGCGACAGTGAAGGAATGGCGATATATTTCCAAGTCAGCATGGTGTGTGGCTTGGAGAGGAACTTGCAGGTGGTGGTGTTCCCATGCATCTGCTGCCATTGTCCTTCTAGTTGGTAGAGGTTGTGGGTTTGGAAGGTACTGTCAAAGGAGCTTTGGTGTAGTGCATCGCGTAGATGGTACACACTGCTGCCACTCTGCGTCGGTGGTGATGGGAGTGAATGTTGAAGGTGGTGGATGGGGTGCCAATCAAGCTGGTTTTTTTGTCCTGGATGGTGTCAAGCTTCTTGAGTGTTGTTGGAGCTGCACCTATCCAGGTAAGTGGAGAGTATTCCATCACACTCCTGACTTGTGCCTTGTAGATAGTAGACAGACATTGGAGAGACAGGAGGTGAGTTACTCAATGCAGAATTCCCAGCCTCTGACCTGCTCTTGTGGCTGTCCTGTTCAGTTTCTGGTCAATGGTAACCCCCAAGAAGTTGGTAATGGGGAATTCAGCATTGGTAATGCCATTGCGCATCAAGGGGAGATGGTTAGATTCCCTCTTGTTTGAGATGGCCATTGCCTGGCACTTGTGTGGTGAGAATGTAACGTGCCACTTATCAGCCCAAGCCTGGATGTTGTCCAGGTCTTGTTGCATCTGAACATGAGCTGTTTCAGTATGTGAGGAGTCATTAGATGAGGTATTAAATCAGATGTCCTCTCAGATGGATATAGCAGATCCAAAGGCACTATTCAATGAGAAGTGGTGGAGTTCTTGCAGTAGCCTGGCTAATATTTATCCCATCACCAAGATCACTAAAACAAATTATCTGGTCATTGTCGCATTGTCATTTGTGGGAACTTGACTGACGTGCTTTCCTGCATTACAACCGTGATTAGACTTCAAAAGTGTTTTATTGGCTATAAAGCACTTTGGGACATCTTGAGGTTATGAAGGAGCTACATAAATACAAGTTCATGTTTATTCTTTTGACAGTACATATTGTATATTATTTGTTTGAAGAGCGAGATTAATTGATAACCTTTTCTTATGATTCATTCATATTCACATTCATCTGATAAAAACTGGGATAATGCCTTGTGCATTGGTTACAATGTAGGTAAACAGTTGTATCTTTTGTATCTGATTACATTAGTTTCCAGCTGATGACAAGTCTATCAAGGCCAGAAGTCTCATAAGAGTAATTCTCATGGTTGTTGAGAGTTAAATGAAGTTTGAAGAATTATGCTGGGTTATCAATGGTCAACACAATCTCCATGGTCCTTTGCACACTCCGGCAATCCTAGGTTTGTGGCAAGGTTAACTGCTAGGCTTAAGCAGACAACTTTGATAGTAATTCTGATCACAATCAAATAACTCACTGAATATGTTTACATGTGAGGTGCAGCCCTTTAGCAAGTTACTGGAGGCTAACTGAAGCCTGTATAACCATATATCAGCATCACTTCCTGCCTTCAACAGAAAGTTGACAAATAATTGCTGCAAAAAAGTGTTTTTTCCCCCACTAGTGCAGAGAAATGAAGAACCTAATAGAGGTTTTCAAAATTATGGAATGTTTTGTGAGTGTATACTGTGAAAGACTGTATCGACCATTGATTAACCAGAATCCCCAGGAATTTGGGGTTATGTATAATTTAGAAGGAAATTGGGGATTTCTTTTGAGAAGGAAGAATATGAAAGATATGGGGAAGGGCCGGGAAATGAATCTAGATTGCTCCAGCTGAACTGACACAATGGAATAAATGGCCTCCTTCTGTACTATAACTTAATAAATTGTGCAAGCTGAGCACTAGTGATCATTAATAGTTAAACTTAAGGTTTAACAGAGATTACAACAGAGCTGCATGGCACCAAGAGAACAAATTTTGGACCTACAGGTGGAGCTGTAGGAGAAATAAGCTGGAAGCAGAGCTAAGAAATAAAGCCATGGAAGAGAGTAACATTTTTTGAAGGAATATGGGAAAAGTACTCAATAAATATAAGATTTAGATCACAAAGACTAAATAAAGAGGTCGAAACCATTTTAAAGGTCAAACAAATGTTCAGGTTAGCTTTGGGAACAAGAAAGGGAGGGCTCGGAGTTGCGCAAAAGGATTATTAGCAGAATGAAATTGGAAGGCTGCTTGTTGATGGCAAACAATAAATCAATCTTTAAGTGGTTATTAGTAGCCGGGGGAGGTGGGAAATATTTCCTTGGTTAGGTAATTGTAAATCCACTTATAAAAAAAACAGGTTTAAGATTGTTGTATATAGGAAATATTCCTCTCTGATCAATACTTTAAGAGATAAAAGAGGGAAAAGATTAAGTAGCAGATGAATTGAATTGATTCCTCCCATCAGTCTCCACAAATAAAGGCTGTGGTTAAACTTTTATTTCTAAGTTTAGTATTGTGAGATGTTGTTTCAACCGACAGGTGACAGTAAAAATGTTTGAATTTAATAAATAAAAAATTAAACAAGGTCAGATAATTTTAAAGGACATGTACAGCTTTAATAATCATTATATGCACTCTTTTTAAACACTTTTAGCAACTCAGTGTACAGCATGTGAGCTGATCCAAACATTTAAACTGTTGTGCAATTAATAAAAAATATATACAATACAAATAAATTATGTCAAAGTCTAAAGAACACACCTCAGCACTGACCCATTTCTACACAAACTCATTCCATTATTGGAACAAGATGGCTCCCATGGCCAAGTTATCTGGCCAACATGGTTGCTCAAAGCTCAACACTCCAGAACAGCTAAGTTTAAACCATCATATCATCGAGGCACATTATTGTTACTTGAACAATATATTTACAATACAATACAGAAGCAGTCGCAAAACAGGACTAAGATGCAATGGTACTGGAAATCATCAAGAGTGCAATAAGCCTTCTACAAGCTTGATCTTCAAGCATAGGCAGCATCATGTCCCTGGAATTTAGCAAGTAAAGGGCTAATTTGACTGAAGTTTTCAAGGTATTAAGGGGAACAGATAAGGTAGAGAGAAACTATTTCCATTGGTTGGGGAGCTAGGACTAGGGAACATAGACCAAAAATTGGAGCCAGACCTTTCAGGAGTGAAATTAAGGAACACTTCAACATGCAAAGGGTGCTAGAAATTTGGAACACTCTTCCCCCAAATGGCAATGGATAGTAAATCAATTGTTAATTTTAAATCAGAGTTTTATATATTTTTGTTAACCAAAAGTATTAATGGATATGGATCAAGGGCTAAATGGCCTATTTCTGTTCCTATGTTCTAGTGGCTTCTCTAGGAAGGAGAAAAAGAGATGAAGTAGCATTCTTCCTTCATATTACTAGCCAGGGACTTTTGCTGGAAAATGCACATGCATGGATGCAGGAGTAGTTTGGGTTGACAACCTCTGCCAAATCCAAAAACTACACACAAGACCAAATAACTGCAGGGTAGGGGATAGATCAGGACTTGAGTTCTGATATTTGCCCTGTTGATGCACAGTAAAAAAAAATACATCAACTACACATTATAAGACAAAAGTGTAACCATTTAAACTTCTTAAAAAAAATCAAATTTTTGGCTTCCATTTTATATTTCATTTATTTTCTGGACACTCGGAGGGAAAACGAGATGAGTCAGTAAGACTCTGGCTGAAAACAAGATTGGGCTCAGCTGTACAGGAGCAAATATACTGTGGGAGTTTTGGAAATCTGAAATAAAAACAGAAAATGCTGGAAATACTCAGCAGGGTTGGCAGCATCCGTGCAGGGAGAAACAGAGTTAACATTTCAAGTCGATGACCTTTCGTGACAATTGGAAGTACTTAGCGATGTAGCAGTTTTTAAGCAAGGCGGGGAAAAGGGAGGAAAGAACAAGAGTGAAGATTTGTCATACAGTGGAAGCTCGGGAAGATTAAATAACAGAAAGGATGATGGTGCATAGCAAAACGAGATTGTGAAAGGATAAGCAAAGAAACAAAAGATGTGCCTAGAGGAGATGTAAATGAGAAAAGCACGACCATCACCAACAGCTGCCTTCCAAAAACAAATAAAAACACACAAAAAAAGGGCAAAACGTTGAGTTCAACAATTTCAGATCACAGCTGCTATGGAGGCTCATCTTCACATGGTTGAAAAACAATTTTCCAACAGAGGAAAGCACAAACCTTAACATCTTGTGACTACAAGATTAGAAACCTTGTAGTAGCTTATGAAGTAGCTTAGTCCATCACCAGATCCGTCTGTGCTGCTTTGTTACTAATACTACCTTTAACAGCTGATAAGGTTTCTCTCTTCCCCCAAGCCCCCACTAAACCTTTGCTCCTTTTCAAATAAAATTGGGAATTCAATGGACTGTTGGCTTAGTGGGCAATGCACCAAACAGTGCAGCATTGAACCATTCAGTGCCACAGTATCTCATGGAAACGAACACTTCAGATCTTTATTACATATCATTTTCATTCACTTCATCATCTGATACAATGCAGATTTAATATGGGGCTGTTCCACTGGTTTTGTGTAGCTGTTCAGTTCACTGCACGCTGCAACATCTCAATCTGTCACAAGATGTCAGGAATGAAATATTTTTCCATTTATTTTATAAACATGTCCCAGAAGTGTAAAAGTTTGTGTATTCAAAGTGCACCAGACTGGAAAATTCCAGTGGTCCTGAACACGTGAAAGGGATTTATAATCCAGGTTCTCAGAATTCAGAAGAGCACAAATCCAGTACTGTGACTTTATACAAATTAAAGACTTACAGCGCTTAAGCAGGGGCATGAATGTTTAAGTGACAAAATATATTTCATAATCTTCCCACCACAGATGTGTTTTTAACACATGCTGTAGAACAATGGTGAATCACACAGCCCTTTTATTCACTGGCACCATTCTATGAAAAGTTTGATTTTAGAAATGGCAGATAAGAATAAAACCTTCCCCTAACTGAGCACATAGTAATAATATGCGAGTTGGTTTCTAGCCAAAACTCTTAAAGACCTAAAATTGCAGTTGCAAATAATGCTGAAGTTTTCCATTTAAATGCTCATTGGTGTGAATCAAATGTTACTCTAATAGTTACATATGCACAATTTTACAGCCTTAGTTTCAACTAACATTGAAGGTAAACTCACAAAACTATTCAAAAGGAAACAATTTCGAAAAAGAGATCCCTTCTAGCACTTTGAGTTGAAAAATATTCACATGCCATAAATATATAATATATATTGTATGAGAGATGTTTTTCCATGGAAATGTGAAAACTTTTCCGGTTTGGGCAGCACTGAACACACCCAGGTCAGGAATTGCTTGAAATGGACCTTTTTAATTGGCTGCAAGAATGCGCTTTAACTGCAGCCTCAGGGACGCTACCCCTTCAGTATTACATTTTTCCACTGTTCACACTAGCGGTCTTTACAGCCTAACTCTCAAAGAGATGGTCAATTTAGCCCGAATTTGCAATTAGTTTTGCTGTGCCCACGAGGAACTGGGTAAATTTTAGCCCAGATCCATTTAACTTAGAATCCATACAGTCTCATTAGTCCAGACTGGATCCAAACACAGGTCACAGGTGAAAGGACGGCCTGCTGATCTATTACAGCTTATGGATTCTGCGATTGATGAAATTATTATAAAAATTATGTTAGAACAAAAAAAATGGAAAGAATGTCATCATGTTGACAAATTATTTATAGCAAACACCAAATTCCTACCATCTGCAGTACAGAGATCAGAGTCCTAAGAATATTGACTTTTTGTTCTCATGACAGAAGCTGCTTGACCTGACTTGAGAACATTTGATTACTGGACTGGCTCAACCCTGATAATGTTTGGAATTTGCAGTAGTAATAACGGTGAGGCTGTCAGTGCGTATCGTTATGGCTGTGTAAAACTAACAGTAATTTCTGGTGCCCATACATGTGCAGTTAAACACAAAGGTCCAGAAGTTGCTGTCAGTGATACCTTGTTCCTTCACACGGTGCACTATTCAGTTTTTACTGATGGAATCAATTAAAAAAATCACAAGTTTGTCATGAATTTCAACTATTTATAATTTACAGTTGGAGTCTCATTCCCTCAGAAGATCATTTAAAAATTGCACTTAAAAAAAAAAATGTATTTTTTAAAAAATGTGTTCTGATATTTATGTTTCTCCCTTAACCCCATATGTGTCCCAATCTTTATTTTGCTTTCTGTACAATGATTTAAATGTGATTTATATTCCCTGTTTTTTACTTCCTGCTTTACTGTCTATAGAATTCTTCAATCTGATTGGCTGATCTGCCTGCCCTGTTCCTGGATACTACAAATTCCCTCTAGAAGGCGCCAAATTTAAAGGGATGTTGGATTAGAGGTAGTTTGCACTCTGGAACCCATTAAAAGTTTATGGGCCGCTTTTTTCCCCCGAGGTCAATGGTGAGTGTTGTTCCTTTGCTGTGCTGACTGCAAAATCCAGGTCAAACTAAACTTCGCACCCTGTTTCTAGGAAAGAGGCACCATTAAGTAGAACAAGCACTCAAGCAGTTTTCCTCTGAGATAAGAGAAAAGCAATGTATTATTTTCATCATGACAACCTCTCCTTTAATTCCAGGGATTCCAAATGTCCACTGCCGATGCAGACTCCCTCCCTCTCGTAGCTGCAAACAAAGTCATGTTTAGCGTAGTTATAATAGTAGCTTAGTACGTGAGTGATATCACAGATGGGGACGAGTTTCATCTTGCTGTCTATGTGTTAAACTAGCAGTGTGGTTCAGCTGCCCATAATGGAAACATCTTGATTTGCATTTTGAAGCAGTAAGCTGAAAATCTGCCCCAATGTATTTTAACACTATTTGCATCTTCGTTTCGCATGTTTGTACAGAAAGCTTTTCTGAATGTTTTCTCACCATGACAGTGCCCCCTTTAATGATGTCTTTCATCAGGGTCCAACCATTATTTTAATTAACACTCTTCAAAGCTAAATCCCTTGTCATAAAGCATGCTTATATAAAAGGTGCAAAATTGCAAGCAGTAGGGTATTCCATTATACAGTGCCATTATACATAATACATGCCAAACTTTAACTGCACTCCAATAAACAGTTCTCGTCTTCATTCCTGCAGCTTTTTAATGGGTTTCTTCTATGCCTAAAGGAAACTTATTCAACTGATTCTCCTATATTTCTGATCCCATAACAGAGGTTGATCCGAGGACAGGGCATTATTGCTTTTCTACATTCATCCACATGAAGAACATTTCACTTTCCTCCCTCAATTCTTGAATGTCTTTGGTCCATTATGATTGCAGAACAAAAGCAACATTTGCCAGTTAAATGTCCAACATTAAATGAAAATGGATGCTGCACAATGAGCAGAATGAATTGAATCATTCCAGTCCACTGGGGGATGCAGGAACTGGGGAAATCAACTCATTAGTAACCCAGTGGACCTGTTAAACACATCAGGAGAAAAATGACTGGGAGTTTGTTACAAGGTTGACAGACTTGTGCAAGTCCTGGTGATTTCCAGATGCAACTCAGCGCAAGTCATGTTTGTTCACACAAATACATATTGGGAAAACAGGAATCTACTCGACTTGGATAAATGAAAGAAATTTCATTCTGAAATCTCTCTTGTCTTTAACTCTTCAACCCCTCCACTTAAATGCTGCACTTCAAATTCACTCTTGGATGACCTCTTTCAGGATACCTTCTTGTCATTCTATTTCCTGCACTGTGTAGTCCCGCAGAGCCCAATTCTACGGAGACTCGCCTAGTCTCACTGCTCCAAAGAAAGTTGTGTGTTTGCTCATGTTTACAACCGTATCTTCATACGTCATCTTGACTGCAATCTTCTGTCTTGCCTTGAGAAGGCAGACTCCTGCTGTGTAGCAGGTGTTGAACTTCGACTTGCGGTTCTCAATGCTACGTGTGCACTGCAAGAAAGGCTTATCGTCCACAAGCACCTCATGACTTGCGAAGTCAGTAAAATTAATGTAGTAAACCTGAGAAAAGGAAAGTAAAATGTGTGAATTCTTATGTATTAAAGAATCAGCTAACATTCAGGGCTCTTTTGCCTGTTGCATTTTTTTTGTCCAAAAATATATTTCGACTAGAGATATCTTTATATTTTTGGGGTATATTGGAGAGGAGAGAAAATTATGTGTAGCTGATGGAAACACACACAGCTACATCCGTTAAACATAAAGCGATCTCAGGAAACGGTTAGGGTGCTGAATGCCAATTTTGTGGTGAAAGCTTAATCCCATTGAAGGGATTATTGTTAAATTTGGGATCAGCTATCTCCATACAGAATCAAATGTAACAATAATCCTTTTAACCGGGTGCAATAATTGAACTCAGTGCCACTGATGGGGAGGGTAAAGAAAATAACTCCACCCAGGTATCAATTAAAATTAAAAACAAATAACTTATTTACCCTGAAATGGACAGTCTGATTTCTGCTTCATGCAACAAGGGGCCACACGGTTTTCCACCAACTATACCACTGCCTGAGAGATATGATAATCTTTCAAAAACAGTACTTTGTGATTGTCCACTTGCATGCAAATTATCTCTCACTCAGTAGGAAGTGCTTAAACACCATCTGCAAGTACTTGGGCCGCAGCTCATCATTCCTCAAAACAGCCTGATTGCTGCTGTAAAGCTCATGCTGCAAGTATGCGAGTGTTAAACTATCTCCAAACAATATGGCACATTTCTACTCAATACTCAGATCTATAATTTTGGCCATCAGGTAATACAGATGGCAATGGTTTTGTTTAATTGAAAGTTCAAAGGGTTTACGTGGTTAAATCTTGATGCTTTTCTATCTGTTAATTTTGTGTTTGCCGAACTAAGGAAAGTCAGAGTCTGGGAATGGAGCACCTTCAGTTTTTCCACTCACTTTTCCTGTTATTTAAAGCAGAGGATTGTTTCTCTATGGGAATCAAACACTTTCAACAATCTGGGAACACAGCATGAAACCCTCTCAGGTTAGATGTAAGCATGGACTCAGAACTCTCCCTTTATCTAGTTACAACACTTTGAATGAGGCAGTCAGGATTAGAAGGACAACAGCATCTCATTAATTGATTGGGTAGGTGCAGTTGCACAACAGCTGTGTGCAGTCCAGAGATGGTGGTTAATCACTTCAGTGATGAATGCTCAGTGCATACTACAGACTAGAATCACCTTCTGGTCTTACTGGGGCCCACCAAGACCAAATCCCTTAAAATAATTAGAATTCTTCCAGCCGGTGGAGCAGACAAAATGGTGTTGGGAGGCGTAGGGCAGGATGCCTGACATTGTCCTACTCCCATGCCATTCTGTATGTGACAGGCACCATGGCATACAGGAAGACTGCTGGGAGCCCAATTAAACCACCTTAGTGGCCCATTAAGAGACAGACACCTAAAGGTGGGGCCTGGCAGCTTCCAAGCAGCCTTGGTGGGGGGGGGGGGGGCCTCCTCTAGGGGCAATCCATAGCCCAGGGGCAGGCCCCCTGGTGGCAATGGCACCCCCTGGAGCAAGACACCCCTCAGCCCGCATTAACCAACCCATCCCCTCACTGCGGCCTGCCTGACTGGCTCTAGCAACCCCAACCCCACTTATCTTGGTCCCTGGGCCTCCTCCATCTTCGCTGCTCTGGGCCTCCTGCAGTCCCAGCTGTGGTCACTACTTCTTGTGACACTGCTGGGACTGCTGAGCTGCTAGCCCTCTGACTGGCTGCCAGCTCTTGAAGTGGGATCTTGTCCCTTAAAGGGAACGGCATCCCCAACAGTTAATTGCCTGCCTGTTGTTGTATTTGGCCCGGGAAGGGATAAAGGACTGAGGCGGGGTCACTCCCGCCTTCTGGCCCATTGCCAGGACCTCCAGCGAATTAAAATCCAGCCCCAAATGTACAACTTGTGTGCACACAGATTCACAAATGGGAAACGATCACCCTTACAATTAAAGCATTTCTAATTTATACCTCAACACAAAACAACCACAGAATTGGAGTCAAATAATTTCACAAATCTTGTTTGCGCCTTAAAAAAAAAAAGTACCTTATTTTTCAAAGATATACTCAAATTCTTTAAGTAGCTCAAAGATCAACAACAATTTGATTTTCTGTAGTGGCTAGCGTTTAGAGGAAGCAATTGTTCCAAAGCGCTTTATCAATGGGAAATAGGTGGTGAAGTGGATGGCGATCCATGGTAGAGAAATCAAAGCTTGGTCATAAAAATGGGTTTTGAGAAGGTTTTTAAAGGGTTGGGTAAAAGTGCAGGTGACTTAAGCAGGGGTTTAGGGAGAAAGCTGCACAGTGAGACCAAGACAATTGAATGCTCTGCCATCAACGCTGAACTTCGCCCTACTCTTTGCAGCACCCTCCCTAAACCCCTGCAGCTCTGTAATTCTTTCTCCATGCTCCCTCCCTCAAAGGCCAAATGAAAGTGCTTGAAAATGACATGTTGAATATGGAAAATTACAGGTTAACTTTTCTCTTGCTGCATGAAATCCATCAGGTTCCATCACTAAAATTGCGGCCCATTGGCAAACATTTGTCTCCCATTGAAAAGCAGATAGCAACATTGAAAAGCAACATATATCCAAGTCTCTGTCAATGACTTTTGTGAAGTAGCCACAAAGAAACACAAAAGCATGTGGGAACATTTATTCCCTCTCCTTGCCAAGTAAATGTCTCCACGTGCTTTTGTGCTCATGATGGCAATTTCTTGGAGATGATTGACAGAAGCTTGGGAATATGGTGCCTATCCATGCTCTCATTGGGGAGCACCAAGAACTCATTGGGAAAATTGCAGGTATGAATCCTGCCACTGAGTCGATTTATTATCCCACCTCTACTTCCAAGAGGATCAGACATTTTTGATCTCCAAAAATTGTGTTCGAATTTTTCCAGATCAAACAGTACATTTCTTGGAGTTAAAAAAACATTCTAAAATAAACATTATTCAGAGCTCTAACTATTTCACAGCAAACATTTGAATCATAAATCCTAAAGAACACAAATATGTTATGAAAAACAGATCACAAGATCAAACAGTGTATGCAGATCAGCTAGGCATAAATTCACTTCTTTCTTGTTTAGTTCCAAGCTTAAGCTTTGCAAGGTTTGCCAACATTCTCTGCTGTTGCTGTTTTCAATTTAAACAGTGTAGTTTGACACCATGTCATCCATTGCTGATGATAAATACACGGGTCAGTTACCATACAGTGCACTTTCTCTGCACTTGTTTATAAGCTTCTTCTGCTATACAGATTATTTCTTGAGTGTTAAGCAGCATTGCTGCTGTGCTTTTTATAAGTTTTGGAAAAAAAAAATACATTACCTTCTTCCCTCTTTTTTTATGTCCATTTTATGGTCTTCCTGGGTGCATTATGCGCATACTGGTAATGAGAGCAAGCAAGTTGCCTGCTTCCACAGTCCTTTACCATATCGCCATTTTAAAAAAATCATGTTCTTTTTGCATGTCAATTTTGTCTCAACATATATAATGTTATATTTATATAATGACTGTAACATAGTAAAATGTCCCAAGGCGCTTCACTGGAGTGTTATCAAACAAAGTTTGGCACCGAAGTGCAAAAGAAAATATTAGGACAGGTTGCCAAATTCTTCATCAATGAGGTAGATTTTAAGGAGTGTCTTAAAGGATGAGAGAGAGCTAGAGAGGCGCAGAGGGAAGGAATTCCAAAGCTTTGGGCCCAGACATCTGAAGGCACGGTTGCCAACAATGGATTGGGGATGCTCAAGTGACCAGAATTAGAGGAACACAGAGATCTTGGAGCATTGTAGGGCTGGAGGAGGTTAGCGATAGGGAGACCCTGAAGGCATAGACTGTTTAGTGCGGTACAGTTCAATGTGCCACAGCCTTTCTTCTGTACCATACTAATGGCCTTCATGTGAATTCACATTGGGCACCATACCCAACCAGATTTTAACACCCATGCATGTGCACTTCCAGCAAAAATTACTGGATAGTAATAAGGGACAAGATTCCTGGCTAATTTCCCTCACCTTCTCTGTCTTCCAAACACAAGGTACTGAGGCCAAGTGTACTGCCCCTAACACAACAGTGACTGATATCAGCTAACAATAGGAATTTTCCTGGTCTTTTTATGGCTCCGTGACTCACTGGATAAACTCACAGCAATGGTATTCTTAAACTGGGTGCTGGGTAGTACATGACAGCAACTCTAATATAAATCCCCTACTGATTTTACCTTCCTTGGCTACCACAGATTGGATGATAATTCTTCTTCAATTGATACCTTCCCATAGCAAACCTTGAACTTGGAACTCAATAGAATGATCAGGAAGAAAAGTAAGAAGAAAAAATGGGCACTCAACACTCTGAAACTAAGTTGAACTCCAATTTAGCAACTCCTTCCAGATCTCTTGCTAACCTCACTCTTCAGTCACCCAGAAGGTGTTTGAGAACGACCAAGATCAAGTCGTAAAAGCAACTTTTACACTACCCTCCTCCAGAAAGCTTCTAGCCTCCACACGGTCAAGTCTCCCTACTCCATCCACCTCTTCGAGGCCTAGTCAAGAATCGGAGTCCACATGCTGGAAGTGTGGACTCAACCTTGTGTCCTACTGCTCTGTGAGATGGCTCCTGTCGAACCATGACAGCACGAATCTATAACTTCAGGGTAAAAGGAGAACAATTGGTAAACAGTCAGTGATCTCCTATCCTAAAATGGATCAAGGTATGAAATTTCACACTACAGTCCTGGCCATTTAAAATGTTGATGTTTAAATTGGGCAGTCGCTTATATCAGTCAAAAAGTGATAACCATTATCCATTTGCAATAATGTCAATCTCAAAGCTGCTGCTTACAGTGTGTTGTCATCTGTTTATTTTGTGCAGAAACAGCTGTACTGACTCACTATATATGTCCTGCATGGCAAGAAGTCTCAATCACATACTGGGATTATCTTTTTACGTCAGTTAGACGTGCAGAAAAGTGTTTGGATTGTGAAACTTTCTCAATAACATTCTTTAGCAGATGAAATTTTGGAAGGGACATTTTTGTTGTTGAAAAATCTGCATGTGTTGAGATTATCATCTACAAATCAAGAAGCCGGCTGACTGACATTATCCAAAGACAAGTATTCACTCCTGGTGTTATTAAATCTATTTTGCTAAACTGGCTGCTTCTTCAAGAATTTATAGGCAATGATGTAAACAACCTGCCCAGACAAGCATCATCAAAGACAGAGAAGTAAAAAATTCTCATCGTAATACTTTGTAAAGATAAAGCTCTGGACATAAATTACCTAAAATTGTAACATTAAACTGCAGCTATCTGTAAATGATCAAACTACAGTAAATACTTTGTGCATCACTGTTCACCTGTCAGTCTGTCAAATGTTATAGGGCAATTGGCTGCTGTATTATCTAGGCAGTAAAAACACAGCATTACACTCACCACCGCGTATATTGAGCAAATCACATCTGCACAACCACGTCCACTATACTCGCTGGGGGCTGCTTATGATGCCTTTAACAAAATAGCACCCAATATTTCCATCATTATATAATGGCAAACTCCATTTTTGCCATGACTAGAAAGCTCAAGAACTAGGAGCATAGGAACAGTTGTTGGCCAATCAACCCCTTGAGCCTGTTCCACCACTCAGTTAGATTATGGATGATCTTCTCTCAATTTGGCTCCAGTCTCAGCAGCTTTTTTGGGGGGGGAGTTCCAATTTCCACTACCCTGTGTGTAAAGAAATGCTTCCTGACATGTTCAGCCCCTCCTCCCCACCCCACAGAATAGCCGAGCTCTAATTTCAAGGTCATGCCTCCTTGTTCTGGATGCCCTCATCAGATGAAATAGTTTCTTCTCTATCTACCCAATCAACTCGATGACCATCTTAAGCACCACAATTAGATCTTCTACATAACACTCAGCACAAACATACTGCAAGATAGACTAATCAAATTTTGTCATTAAGTAGCATAAAGTAACACCACAAAAAAAACTGCAACAAGGGTAAATAAATCATGAATTTGATCATGATGATTATTGGGAGAACAGAAAGCCTTGCAGCATCTACACTAGGGTACCAATGGACAGATCTCAGATTTTCCATAGCCTGATACAGTGCTCCTCAAACAATGCAGAGTTGTCCAGGTAAGATGTGGTGAATGGTGAGCACAGAAAAACAAGTTTGTGTAGCTGAGCGAATGGCAAATCCCTAATTATTCAAAATTGACAGGAACAGATAATGTACATAAATAACAGAGAAAGTATCATTAATCCCATCTACATAGGAAACTTCCCGACCATTTTTTGCAAATAGTAAATAAAGATCAAGGGCAGTTTTTAGAAGAGGTGAAGAGAGAGGGAGAGAGATGATTATTTAATCTGATAGAGAAATAGAAATGAAGAGGAGCAAGTGTGAATAAAATGGAGAGTGAGAACGGAGACAATGCAAGCTTTGCAAACTTAGGGGTTCCATTCTTAATAACTGGGCAGGTATAAGAGGTTATGAGACTTCTTTGGTGGAACCCAACTGTCATGCTATGCCCCCACCTGCCAAGAATGAGGCACATTAATTTTGTCATGAACACTGATTTTAAACTGTTACTGGAGTGAAGAAAGGACTTATTAAACAGATCAGCCGTGGTGGGAAAATACATTTGCATATTAACAGACGGTGATTGGAAGGACAAAGGACCATTCCCTGACACATTCAATCCACAATGGACCTTGATCACCAGGTATTGTGTGTAAGAGGAGCATTATAGATACAATCCAAGACATGGTCAGACCAGTTATTCACATGACTAAATTGCTTGGCAACCTGGGTTTTCTGAATTGTACAAACAGTTTGAACACAGAGTGTCTGTTTGCTCCTGGACTGAGAAGATCTCTCCTGTCTGCTCCCATCTCTTTCTCACAAGCCTCTGAATCCACTGAAGACACATGAACCCCAAGACAGAATAGTCTCCTGCAGCGAACAAGGTTTAAGAAGAATACTGGGCCCCAACGAAAAGCAAGATCTACCTACAATCAAGGACTCTACAGTGAGATCAAAGAACCGTAACAAAAACTCTTCAGATATTGCCTCAAATATTTCACTTTATTTTTTCTTCTGCTCATTTCTGTCTCTATTTTCCATGTGTGTATCGCGTATGCATGCTAGCGTGGGTGCGTCATGTATCCGTAGGCATCAACCGAGTTCGAGTTTAAGTTTAATAAATTTCAATCTTTCTTCTTTAAACCTAAGAAAGCCTGTTTGTGCTGGTTTCTTTGCCTTATAATTGGAAAGCAGAGAACAAGGATTCACCAAGGGGGAGCTAAAAACACGGTGTGTTTAAAATTAAACCCTGTTACGGTAAGACCAGGTGAAGGCTGAAAGGGAACCCTAGACACCTTTCTCACCTGGTCGTAATACCAACCCATAGAGAATACTGGAAACCAAAACACTTCCAATCCATTGACACAAACTGAGAACCTGAGATAAGGAAGGGATGACTCACACTCAATGGTTTAAACCCAGTAGTTTAAAATGCAAGGTTCCTACAAGGCAAGTCTATCTGTGACCGTTCTACGGGCAGGAGATGTATTGTGTGCAGGTCATACCTGGTAGTCTGAAAAAGCTTTTGGAGTGATAGAGATATTTGAGGAGCAGCTGCAGTAACTTGTGTTCCTACATAAACAGAAGCATTGTTTACTTGCAACTTCTGTGATCTTGGTTCAGTCCTAGACGCATACAGCACTGGCAGCCCGACCACATATTTGTTTTGGAAAAGGTGTTGTGTATTTTAGCTCGGAGCCGGTGAGAAACCTCTCAAAGCAGCAGCAGGGAGATTTTAACCATAAGGCCTTGTTTAAATGCTACTGAAATTGGAGTTATAGAGAGCACAGATAATCAGGTTGCTTTTTGTTTTACAGATAAGTGGCTGGGAGGGTGTTTCGGGAGGGTCTCACAGGAGGGGAGGGGCAGTTTGTGACCTTCCTTGTCTGGCTCATTGGAGCACCTCTGCTCCTTCTAGTCCCACGCTTCGAGCAGGTTATGATCACAGGCGGTGGGAAAGGGGCAGGGTCAAGCAGATAACTAACATTCCCTGTTTCTGCCAGGGTGGTATGAGTAAATTCAACTCTGTAGAGTCTGGCAATGATTAGGCCATCCTCAACAGTACCATGGCTGGAATTTTACGCCACCCTGACGAGCAGGATGGTGGTGGGGGGGGGGGGGGGGCAGAGGGGTGACGTAAAATGGAGCGGGAGGCACCAGGAGACCTTCCCGACCCGCCGCCAGTTTACGCAGGGCGGCAGTGGCGAAGAACAGTCCGCCTGCCCCAGGCCAATCAAGGACCTTAAGTGGCCACTTAATGGCCTTCGACTGCCTCCAGCCGGATTTTACGCATGGCAAGTGGGCGTCCTGGGGCCGGGAGAAGCCGCCTAACGAAAGCAGGCAGCTTCCGAGTGTCCCGGGGTGGCCCTCATGGTTGGACACTCTGTGCCCGATGGAGGGTCGCCCCCGATACCCCAACCATCCCCAAGACCCAACACCCTTCCCTTCCCTCCAATTGACCACTCTTGCCTCGCCGGGGCCCGACTGATTACCCCCCACGAGGCAACCAAAACTTACCTTCCCTCCCGGCTCCCAGGCATCTTGTCTTCATGCTGGGCTGCAGTCCCAGCAGTGACCACCGCTCCCGGTGGCACAACTGGGGCTAAGAGCTGCCGGCCCGCTCGTTGGCCGGCAGCTCTATTTGGCGGGACTTCCTGCCTCAAGTGGGTGGAATTCCCGCCTCACACCAATTGAAGCCCAAGGACCCGCAAAATACGGGTCGGATCCCCAGGCGAGGCAGAAGTGGGTTTGCCACTGACTGAAAAGTGGCTGGCTCCTGTCTGCCTACCGTAAAATAAATTGGTTAGTATGGCTTATAAACAAAGAGGTGAGTTTTCTCTGCAGCTCATCAAAAAAAGTTACAGCAATCCATCGCTAGGGGAGGGGGGGGGGCAAGGGATGTAGGGCAGGTGGAAGCTGCTGACTGTGACAAGCAGGTACAGAATACTGAATTGAACTTGGAGCTGTGACCTATTTTGTTATGCCAGAGACTTTACTCCATTGCAACAGCTTGGCACCATTAGATTGGGTTCAACTTATTTCCTTCTGTACAAACACCTTTACAATTTTCACCCGTTACTCTCCTTTCCTCCTCCTTTAATCCTGCTGATATACAATTTCATGGATGCTGGCAGTAGTATTTCATCTGCGAGTTGAGGCAGTGAATGAATGGTAGATTATCTGACTGTGGAGGGTATCCCGGCTTCACCCAAATCCCATCTCTATTCATTGACAGCACAAGTGTACTTTCAAGCCGCAATCACTAGATGGGGATATTCCCCCATCTCAACCCCCTCCCTGACCAGGAATATTGAGGTATTCTTCGTTACCTCTAGACTTGACTATTCCAATGCACTCCTGGCTGGTCTCCCACATTCTACTCTCAGTAAAGTTGAGGCCAACCGAAACTCTGCTGCCCTTGTCTTAACTCGCACCATGTCCCATTCCTCTATCACCCCTGTGCTCACTGACCTGCATTGACTCCTGGTCAAGCAACGTCTTGATTTTAAAATTCTCATCCTTGTTTTCAAATCACTCCATTACCCGCCCCTCCCTATCTCTGTAATCACCTCCAGCCCTACAACCCTCCAAGATATCTGCGCTCCTCTAATTCTGGCCACTTGTGCATAACTGATTTTAATCGCTCCACCATTGGTAGCTGCGCCTTCGGCTGCCTGGGCCCCACACCACTCCACTTTGCTTTCCCTCTCGAAGACACTTCTTAAAACTTACCTCTTTGACCAAGCGTTAGATCAACTGACTTGTGGCTTGGTGTCATACTTTGTTTTATAATGCTCCTGTGAAGCACCATGGAATGTTTGATTAGGTTAAAGGTGCTATATAAATATAAGTTGTTGCTGGTGTTGTTGTAATTGTTATTCCTACAGCTGACTTGGTTGGATGCAGCTAATAGTACAGAGTGAGGATATATGGGCCATTACAATACAGTGGAGTGTATTTACTCAATAATCCACTGAGGAAACTGGATTTTTTTTTCTGAGTGAGTTCCAAAGCTTGATGGAATTTAATATTCCATGGTGATACTGCCCCCAGACCACCCAAACCCAAGAAATGTACCATCTTTTTTTTTAGTTTCAACATTTGTAATTCTCCCTTCTACTTGTTATCTTGGACCGTAGGCTTACATTCAGGACCTTTTGGTCCCTGGGTCAGGACGCCTTTTGTGAAGCAGTGGTCAGGTCATGCTAAAGTTCCAGTTTGCCGTGTATGAAAATAGCTACCACAGATTTTAAGAAAATTAAATAAGTTCTTCTAATTCTTTTTGTGCTTTTAGAAAAAAGGATTAAGAAGTCATTTCTGCTACCTATCAGACAATTTGGCACAGCATCTTGATACTGCAAGTTGGTCAGTTTTTCTTAGCAACACTCTCCCATTCGCTGGCTAAGGGGACCCTGCCTTATTGAAAAAGTGGATTTATACAACAAAATATCTTCAGCAAAGGTTCAGTTTAAATTGTGTCTAAACTGATCTACTGGGAGATTACTTTGATCCTTTTGAAGATGTTGAACATATTTCTGGATTATGCCCAGCTCCAGAGGAGGTCTGAGTTCAGCAGCATTCCCAGATCAGCCTGGTAAATGAGTTGGTGGTTGTTTCCCATTAGCTGCATTATTTTCATCACCCACCATCCCCTATGCTGGAGGCATCTGTTTCTCACAAAAAAAGAATGAGGCTTTGTCTCTCTCCCTGATCTCCAACAAAACAAGTGCAGTTTGAGAATGTTACTTAGTCCCAGCGATGAAGGAGGTCATTTTAGGAAGCCAGATGAGTCATGGTTGTATGATCCACTGTGGTTTTTCTGGGCACTATATTTTGCTGTCCTTCACAACAATAGTGTCTGCACTCCAAGAAAGTTATTCATTGTGTACAGTCACTTAGAGATCTAAGAGATGTGATTTGGCATTCGAAAAATGCAAATCCTTCTTGTGAATGCGCTGCTCATATCCCTATGAAATGTACTGTTTAGACCATACCACTTTGCCCATTCTATGCAATGGATTTTTTGTACTGATTTCTTCTCTTTATACAGTGTCCTGCACATTTGATGCTGCTTCACTGTACAAAATGCTCTCGTCTATATTGTGTCAGTTTGGTTCCACTGGTTTCACTTTCGCCTCCAAGTCAGAAAGTTCAAGTCTCACTATTCACGAGTGCATTATCTAAACTGACATTTCATTCACTTTTGACCGAGTATTGCACTGTCAGAGATGTTGCCTTTTGGTGAGACGTTCAACTGAAGTCTGTCTATTGACATCAAAAGTTCCATGGCAGTACTTGAAAAGTAGCAGAGAGTCATGTTGATGTCTCGGCCAACATTCCTCCCTCAACCAACACCACCAAAAAGAGATAATCTAGCTATTTGTACATGTGTTGTTTGTGAGAACTTACTGTGTGCAAACTGGCTGCCAAACCAAATAACAGTGGCTGCATTTCAGTGGTAAGATTACTGAACTAGCAATTCAGAGGCCTGGACTAATGTCGCGGAGATGTGAGTTCAAATCCTACCATGGCAGCTGGGGAATTTAATTTCAGTTAATTAAATAAATCTGGAATAAAAAGCTAGTGTCAATAATTGTGATCAGGAAACTACTGGATCGTTGTAAAAACCTAGCGGGTTCTGTAATGCCTTTCAGGGATGCAAATCTACCAGCCTTACCTGCTCTGGACTATGTGTGACTCCAGACCCACAATGATGTGGTTGACTCTCAACTGCCCTCTGAAATGGCCTATCAAGTCACTCAGTTGTATCAAACAGCTACAGAAAAGTCAAAATAGAATAAAACCGGATGGAACACCAGGCATCAATCTAAGTACCAGAAATGACAAAGGAACACTGTGCCCATAGACCCTGCAAAGTCCTTCTAACTAACATCTAGGGAATTCTGCCAAAATCAGGAGAGCTGTTCAACAGAGTAGTCAAGGAATAGCTTGATATAGCCACACTCACAGAATTGTGCCTTAGAGCCGTGGTCTCAGACTCTTTCATCACCGCACTAGAGGTGGCACAGTGGTATACATTCAGGAAGGAGTGAGTCTGGGAGTCCTCAACATTGACTCCAGGCCACATGACGTCTCATGGCATCAGGTCAAACATGGACAGAGAACCCTCCTGCTGATTGCCACCTACTGCCCTCCCTCAGTTGTGAATCAGTATTCCTCCGTGTTGAACACCAGTTAGAAGAAGCACTGAGGGTAGCAAGGGCACAGAACTCTGGGTGGGGGACTTCAATGCCCATCACAAGCAGTGGTACAGTAGCATCACTATTGACTGAGCAGGCTGAGTCCAGAAGGACATATCTGCCAGAGTGGGCCTGTGACAGTGAGAACCAACAAGACGGAAAAACCTACTTGACCTTGCTCTCACTAATCTACCTGTCGCAGATGTATCTGTCCCTGTCAGCATTGGTAGAAGTGACTACTGCACAGTCCCATCTTCACACTGAGGATACCGTCCGTCATGTTGTGTGGCACTATCACTGTGCTGAATGGGATAGATTTTGAACAGATCTAGCAGCTGAAAACTGGGCATTCATGAGGCGCTGCGGACCATCAGTGCCAGGTGATGTGTATTCAACCACAATCTGTAACCCTGTGGCCCGGGCATATCCCCCACTCTACCACTACCATCATGCCAGGGGAGCAATCCTGGATCAATGAGAAGTGCAGGACAGTATCCCAGGAGCAGCACCAGGCATACCTAAAATTGAGGTGCCATTCCTGGTGAAGCTACAACACAGCACCACATACATGCCAAACAGCAGAAGCAGCATGCAACTGACAGGGCTAAGTGATGCCACAACCAACGGATCAGATCTAAGATTTGCAGTCCTGTCACATCCTGTTGTGAATGGTGCTGGACAATTAAACAACTAACTGGAGGAGGAGGCTCCACAAACATCCCCATCCTCAACGATGGAGGAGCCCAGCATGTCAGTGCAAAAGACAAGGCTGAAGCATTTGCAACCATCTTCAGCCAGAAGTGCCAAGTGGATGATTCATCTTGGCCTCTTCCTGAGGTCTCCAGCATCACAGATGCCAGTTTTCAGACAATTCGATTCACTCCAGGGCGGCATCGTGGCGCAGTGATTAGCACCGCAGCCTCACAGCTCCAGGGACCTGGGTTCGATTCTGGGTACTGCCTGTGCGGAGTTTGCAAGTTCTCCCTGCGACCAGGTGGGTTTTCGCCGGGTGCTCCGGTTTCCTCCCACCTCCAAAGACTTGTAGGTTGATAGGAAAATTGGCCATTGTAAATTGCCCCTAGTGTAGGTGGGTGGTAAGGAATATGGGATTACTGTAGGGTTAGTATAAATGGGTGGTTGTTGGTCGGCACAGACTCGGTGGGCCGAAGGGCCTGTTTCAGTGCTGTATCTCTAATTAAAAAAAAATCAAGAAATGGCTGAATACAGCAAAGGCTATGTGCCCTGACAGCATCACGGCTGTAGTGCTGAAGACTTGTGCTCCAGAAATAGCTGTGCCCTCTAGCCAAGCCCTTCCAGTACAGCTACAACACTGGCATATACCCGACAATGTGGAAAATTGCCCAAGTGTGTCCCTGTCCACATAATGCAGGACAAATCCAATCTAGATAATTACCGCCCTGTCAGTCTACTCTTGATCTTCAGCGAAGTGATGGAAGATGTTGTCGACAGTGTTATCGAGCAGCACTTACTCAGCAATAATCTGCTCACTGATGCTGAGTTTAGGTTCTGCCAGGGCCACTCTGCTCCAAACCTCATTAAAGTCTTCATCCAAACGAGAGCGGAATTCCAGTGGTGAAGTGAGAGTGACTGCTCTCGACATCAAGGCAGCATTTGACCGAATGTGGCATCAAGGAGTCTGAGCAAGATTGAAGTCAATCAGAATCAGGAGGAAAACTCTCCACTGGTTGGTGTCATACCCAGCACAAAGGAACATGGTTGTGGTTGTTGGAGGCCAAGCATTTTATCCCCAGGACATCACTGCAGGAGTTCCTCAGGTTAGTGTCCTAGACCCAACCATCTTCAGCCGCTTCATCAATGACCTTCCCTCCATCATAAGGTCAGAAGTGGGTATGTTCGCTGATGTTCAACATCATTTGTGACTCCTCAGATACTGGAGCAGCCCGTGTCTGCATGCAGCAAGATCTGGACAACATTCAGGCTTGGGCTGATAAATGGCAAGGAAGATTTGTGCCACTCAAGCGCCAACAAGACAGATTCTAACCATTTCCCCATGACATTCAATACATTACCAGTGTTGAATCCTCCACGATGAACATTCTGGGGGTTACCATTGACCAGAAACGTAACTGTAGCAGCCATATAAATACTATTGCTACAAGAGCAAGTCAGAAGCTGGGCATTCTGAGGCAAGTAACCCACCTCCTTACTCCCAAAGCCTGTCCACCATCTACAAGGCACAAATCAGGAGTGTGACGGCAAACTTTCCACTTACCTGGATGAGTGCATCTCCAACAACACTCAAGAAGCTCTACACAATCCAGGACAAAGCAGCCCACATGATCAGCACCCCATCCACCACCTTAAACATACCCTTCCTCCACCACCGGCACAAAGTGGTAGCAGTGTGTACCATCCATAAGAGACACTATGGATCTCTCCATGCCTCTATCAACAACACATTCCAAACCCACGACCTCTACCACTTAGAAGGACAAGGTCAGCAGGTGAATAGGAACACACCACCTGCAAGTTACACTCCATGGCAATCACCATCCTGACTTGGAACTATATCGCTGTTTCTTCACTGTTGCTGGGTCAAAATTCTGGAACTCCCTCCCTACAGCACTGTGGGTGTACCTACACCACTTGGACTGCAGCGGTCCAAGAAGGCAGCTCACCATCACCTTCTCAAGGGCAATTAGGGACGGGTAACAAATGCTGGCTTTGCCAGCGACGCTCACATCCCATGAACAAATATATATATAAAAAAAACTCTACTGCTTCTGTAGATATGGAAGTAGATGCTAAAAAAGCAGAGAAACTCCAGTGGCTCACCTTGTTTATCCAGTGAGTAGCTAAGCATTACAGATCAGGAAAGTTCCTCATCTCAGTCAGAGCTGCAGTGGGGGCACTATAATTGGCCTCAGCACCTTCAGGGTATGGAAATTTGTTAATTAATTCTGATCATTATGCAGTGATCAATGGTGATGTGTTACATGATCAAATTTGCCTTCCATGCTTCCTGCAGTTGATTAACCTGTTCACACATGTAAAATAATCACTAGGAGATACCAGAACTGGCTCTCGAGAGTCGGCATACTCAGGAGAGGGAAGAAAACCAACAAGGGAAAAATGTGGTATGTTGAGCATTCAAAATTAACCTTTACTCTCCAAAACTGACACCTTTTTTTGTATGTTGTAGGATTACAAGATTCCCACAATGTTCAAATGCAAAATATAGGGAGTTCTCAGAAGATAAAAGTAATGAATTCTAAAATGTTCCTGAAGTCACTGAACTTGGCTATCTTAGAGAAAATACAGGCACCTGGGGGGAAAACAGCTACGGTTCTCTCCGGGGGATGCAAATTGCCTGAGGCAACTTCCTTTCATGTTCCTGGAGATGGTTCTTGATCTGATGCCAATGAAGTGATGGGAAAGTGAACAATGAGGAAAGTGACTTTTGGGAATACCTTCTCTGAACAGTTTGAATGGCAGACAAAGCAGAGGAATGACAACTTCTGTTTTCAAGCAACATCTTCTGGAGAAACTAGCTTATAATTAAGATACCATTTCAAACTTATTCGCCTCTTATGATATAAACCATAGGCAGAGTCCAGGATTTTAGATGCTCCCCTGTGGCATTGCCTGTGGTATCGACCCAGTAACCTGAGTCATGGGCTTTGAAAAAAAGATCCATCCAAATCTCTGTTGCCCTTATCCTAATTTGCACCAAATCCCTTTCACCCATCATCCCCGTGCTTATTGACATACATGGGCTCCCAGTAAAGCAATGCCTTAATTTTAAAATTTTCATCCTTGTTTTCAAATTGCTCCTTGGCCTCACCTTGCCTCTACCTTTGCGATAAAGAGTTGATATTGTTCACAATAAATTGCATTCCTTGGTGTGGGTCACTTAACTACAGTGGCCACAATCAGTAAAAAATGTGCACATGTAAACATTAGGGGTCACCAGCAATGGGACGACCAAAATAAATGTAGGTTTAGGCATGACATGTTGATTAAGGGTTGCACTGAAGATCACTGAATTGCTATAATGCATTAAGAGGCTTACCAAACTGCAGCCTGACAAAGCAAAACCTGACCTGTGTAGTTGGGATGTTGCCAGTATAACTTTATTTGACTGCTTTGCAGTAGGGTATGAGACCTGAACCCCATACATGCGAAAAACTTGCTTTTTCTTGATCATCAGTAAAGTGAATGGCATGCCAGCTGAGAATGATACTGAAGATAGCACACAAGTCAAACCTAAATGTGGACCTTGCAATGAAAGCCTGCACATTGCAGAGACGGTATTTATCCCTGCTATATAATGTACTGTTCAACCCATACATCGCCTTTCCCATTCTCTATGAAATTCTCTCTACAGTCCAGATTAATCACTCTTTCACTGTAACACACCATTCACTCCATATTATTCCCCGTATAATTCATAATTGCTCCCATATAGGAACTTTTTTTAAATCATTCATGGGATGTGGGTGTCACTGGCTAGGCCAGCATTTATTGCCCATCCCTAATTGCCCTTGAGAAGGTGGTGGTGAGCTGCCTTCTTGAACTGCTGCAGTCCATGTGAGGTAGGTATACCCACAGTGCTGTTAGGAAGGGAGTTCCAGGATTTTGACCCAGCAACAGTGAAGGAATCGCGATATAGTTCCAAGTCAGGATGGTGTGCTACTTGGAGTGGAACTTGCAGGTGGTGGTGTTCCCAAGCGTTTGCTGCCCTTGTCCTTCTAGTTGGTAGAGGTCGCGGGTTTGGAAGATGCTGTCTAAGGAGCCTTGGTGTGTTGCTGCAGTGCATCTTGTAGATGGTACAGACTGCCGCCACTGTGCGTTGGTGGTGGAGGGAGTGAATGTTTGTGGATGGGGTGACAATCAAATGGGCTGCTTTGTTCTGGATGGTGTCGAGCTTCTTGAGTGTTGTTGGAGCTGCACCCATCCAGGCAAGTGGAGAATATTCTATCACACTCCTGACTTGTGCCTTGTAGATGGTGAACAGGCTTTGGGGAGTCAGGAGGTGAGTTACTCGCCACAGGATTCCTAGCATCTGACCTGCTATTGTAGCCACGGTATTTATATGGCTACTCCAGTTCAGTTTCTGGTCAATGGTAGCCCCTAGGATGTTGATAGTGGGGGCTTCAGCGATGGTAATGCCATTGAATGTCAAGGGGAGATGGTTAGATTCTCTCTTGTTGGAGATGGTCATTGCCTGGCACTTGTGTGGCGATAATGTTACTTGCCACTTACCATCCAAAGCCTGGATATTGTCCAGGTCATGCTGCATTTCTGCATTCCTCAGTATCTGAGGAATCGCGAATGGTGCTGAACATTGTGCAATCATCAGCAAACATCCCCACATAGGGACATAGGAGCTGGAGTAGGCCATTCAGCCCATTGAGCTTGCTCCACCATTCAATTCGATCATGGCTGATCATCCACTTCAATGCCTTTTTTCCACACTATCCCCATATCCCTTTATGTCACTGGTATTTCGAAATCTGTCAATCTCTACTTTAAACATACTCAATGACTGAGCTTCCACAGCCCTCTGGGGTAGAGAATTCCAAAGATTCGCAACCCTCTGAGTAAAGAAATTTCTCCTTATCTCTGTCCTAAGTGGCTTCTCCATTATTTTGAAATTGTGTCTCCTGGTTCTAGACTCCCCAACCAGGGGAAACATCTTAGCTGCATCTAATCTGTGGACCCCTTTAAGTATTTTGTAGGTTTCAATGAGATCACTTCTCATTCTTCGAAACTCTAGAGAATACAGGCCCAGTTTCCCCAATCTCTCTTCAAAGGACAGTCCCGCCATCCCGGGAACAAGTCTGGTGAACCTTTGTTGCACTCCCTCTCTGGCAATAATATTCTTCCTAAGGTAAGGGGACCAAAACTGCACACAGTACTCCAGGTGCAATGTACAATTTAACAGGCAGTCATTGTCACAGTTCATGATACCTTTAGTAAGCAATCTTACACAGTGGATTCCCAATAAAAACAAATAGCTTGCAAATTTTATGTGAACCAAGGTTGCTATGGGTATTTGCACCACAGCTAAAATCACTCATTTATTAAGCAATGTAACTCAATAAATCACGAAATAACATGCGCGTTAAGTGAGTTTATTATTTCCAAGTTTTGAAACCTCCAAGTATCACTGATTACTGCACATGATCCACTGAAGAGCTCTGCACAACTGGTATATATGAAAGTCCAATGGAGTATTATAGAATAGAAGATGAATAGGAAAAGAAATTAATCATGTAATGTGAGTGAATGAAATCAGTTTAATCTAATATAAATAAAAGCAAAATACTGCGGATGCTGGAAATCTGAAATAAAAACAGAAAGTGCTGGAAAAACTCATCAGTCTAGCAGCATCTATGCAGCGAGAAGCGGAGTTAACATTTCAGGTCAGTGACCTTTCTTCAGAACTGGTAGATATAAGAAATGAAAAAGATTTTAAGCAAGTAAAGCAGGGGTGGGGCAAGAGATAACAAAAGAGAAGGTATTGATAGGTGAAGGCACATTGTTAAAAAAATTAAATTAAATTTAAAAAGACAGTCGTGCTCTGAAATTGCTCAATTACTGTTTTGCCTCCCAATCCTTGATTCCAATTTACCTGGGACAGACCTGGTCTCACCCCATTGAAATTGACCCTCCTTTAATTAATTATTTTTAATTCTGGACTGCTCCTTGTCCTTTTCCATACGTAACCTAAATCTTACGATACTATAATCACTGTCTCCCAAACGTTCCCCTACTGATGCTTGATCCACTTTACCCACCTGATTTCTCTAGAACTAGATCCAGCTCAAAACCTATTATGTTTCTAACTTTTGACAGTTCCGGTGAAAGGTCACAGACCTGACACGTTAGCTCTGTTTCTCTCTCCACAGATGCTGCCTGACCTGCTGAGTATTTCAGCATTTTCTGTTTTTGTTCCAGCAATCCCTTCTTCCTCATTAGACTGGAAACATACTGATAGCAAAAATTCTTGTGAATATGTAAGAACTAGGAGCAGTAGAAGACCTTATGGCACCTCAAGCCTGCTCCGCCATTCAATACGATCATGGCTGATCTTCTGCCTCAACTCCACTTTCCCGCCTGCTCCCATATCCCTTGATTCCCTGAGAGACAAAAATCTGTCCATCTCAGCCATAAATATATTCAATAATGGAACATCCACAACCCTCTGGAGTAGAGAATTCCAAAGATTCACAACCCTTTGAGTGAAGAAATTTCTCCTCATCTCAGTCCTGAATGATCGGCCCCCTTATCCTGAGACTGTGCCCCCGTGTTCACGATTCCCCAGCCAGGGAAAACAAACTCTCAGTGTCTACCCTGTCAAGCCTCTTCAGAATCTTGTATGTTTCAATGAGATCACTTCTCACTCTTATAAACTCCAGGGAGTATAGGCCCAATTTACTCAGCCTCGCATCATAGGACAACTCTCTCATCACAGGAACCAATCTAGTGAACCTTCCCTCTACCGCCTCCAAGGCAAGTATATCCTTTCTTAAATGAGGAAACCAAAACTGAGCACAGTACTCCAGTTGTGATCTCTCCAAAGCCCTGTACAATTTTTGTGAGACTTCCTTTTTCTTGTACTCTAGTCCCCTCACAATAAAGGCCAACATGCCATTTGCCTTCCGAATTGCATACTAACTTTCTGGGTTCCTTGTACAAATACACCCAAGTCTCTCTGAACATCAACATTGAGAATATCCACACCTTTTAAAAAATAATCTTCTTTTCTATTCTTACTACCGCTTGATTGGCACCCCATCCACCACCTTCAACATTAACTCCCTTCACCATCGACGCACAGTGGCAGCAGTGTGTACCATATACAAGATGCACTGCAGAAACTCACCAAGGCTCCTTCAACAGCACCTTGCAAACCCACAACCTCTACCACCTAGAAGGACAAGGGCAGCAGATGCATGGGAACATCACCATCTGCAAGTTCCCCTTCAAGCCACATACCATCATGACTTGGAACTATATCGCCATTCCTTCACTGTCGCTGGGTCAAAATCCCAGAACTCCCTTCCTAACAGCACTGTGGGTGTACCTACACCCTAAGGACTGCAGTCGTTCAAGAAGGCAGCTCACCATCACCTTCTCAAGGGTAATTAGAGATCTGCAGTAAATGCTGGCCAGTGATGCCCACATCCCCCGAACGAATAGAAAAAAGTGAACAAATTCATAATTCCCCACATTTTTCTACATTTGCCCCCTTGTTGCCCACTTACTTAACCTGTTTATGTCTATTTGCAGTCTCGGTATGTCCTTCCCGCAGCTAACAATCCCACCTAGCTTTGTATCATCAGCAAACTTAGACACATTACTCTTGATCTCTTTGTTTAAGTCATTGATATAGATTGTAAATAGCTGAGGCCCCAGCACTGATCCTTGCGGCATTCCACTAGTTACAGTCTGCCAACATAAAAATGTCCCATTTATTCCTACTCTGCATCCTGTCCATTAACCAATCCTCTATCCATGCTAATATATTACCCTCAACTGCCCGAGCCTTTATCTTTCACATTAACCTTTTGTGTGGCATCTCATTTACCGATTAGGCACACTACAGCCTGCCGGACTGAACACTGAGTTCAATAATTTCAGAGCATGACAGGCCCCCCCCATTTTACTTTTATTTTTCGTTATTTTTTCTTCTTTATATTTTTTTGTGTTTGTTTTATTTTATTTAATCTTAGATTGTTCAGTTTGCTTACCCACTGTTTTTTTTCATGTTTGTACTTGCGGCTGTTCAATTTCAGTCCGTTAACACCCTATCTATACTAATGCTTTGTCTTTCAACACACCATTAACATATTGTTTGCCTTTGCTCCATGACCTTCTGGTCAGCTATTCTGTGACCTTGTCCTATCTACACCTTCTCCTTTGTTATCTCTTGCCCCACCCCCACCTCACTTGCTTATAACCTGTGACTTTTCTAATATTTGTCAGTTCCGATGAAGGGTCACTGACCCGAAACGTTAACTCTGCTTCTCTTTCCACAGATGCTGCCAGACCTGCTGAGTGATTCCAGCATTTCTTGCTTTTATTTCAATGTTTGTACATGTTCTTTCTGTCTGTAAAGAACAGGGCCCTGTGTATTAACATATGTAGCTCCCAGTATGTGCAAATGTGCCACACTGCGAGCCCTATTGACAATCTTAAATTGTTTGTCAGCATATTTCTTACCACACTCAGGATTATTTAGCAAATCTCCAATCGTGGAATCACATCTCATGTTGAACACTGTGGTTTGAGTTTTGTAAGCACGGGCTGGTTGGGTACAGCCTGTACCTTGCCCGTTGCGAACAGTGGAAGGGACATATTAGTTGATATGATCTGCCAGTCTTTGGGATGTACAGCCTATATACCTAGCATCACACTGGCATTAAAATTCATATACCACATTACTCATTTGTGTGATAGGCAGGACGTCTTTTTGGCTTCACGGCAGCATCCTGTTAGTGGCGAACACCACATGTGTTGCTACTGCATAGTAGCAGTGTGGTACAGCTAGTGGTGAACCTGTTGTTCAAATTTTTGGGATGCATTACCCTTCCAGGGCCGAAAACGACAGCCGTAGGCCCGTTCATAAGTTAGCACGATTTACAGCGAGAAATGATCTGATCAGGGTATTCATTGTCACGCAGGATGTCTTTGATTCACCAAATTTCAGCATCAAGCTTGCGTGGTGAACAAATGGCTCAGCCCTATTTATAAGGTTACTGATAAGGCCAACCTTATAGCGCGTGGAACTGTAAGAATCCCAATGCGTGTATTGACCAGTGAAGGTAGGTTTGTGGTAGACCGTGGTAGGGAACCCCTTAGCAGATTTCTCAACTAGTATGTCACGAAAAGGGAGCTCACTTGACTGCTCCATTTCAAAGGTGAATTTGAGCGCAGGATGGAGCCCATTAAGATGTTTCAGGAAATTATTGCATGCAGCTGCAGATTCAAACTTAACAAAAGCATCATCTACATTTTGGAAATATGCAAGAGGTAGGAGGTTAGGTGTCATTCCCTCAAAGACACATTTCTCATCCTTCCTTAATAATAGATTCCAGCACTTTCCCGACGTCTGATGACAGGCTAACTGGCCTGTAGTTTCCAGTTTTCTTTCCCTCCTTGGCGGTGTTACATTTGCTAACTTCCAATCTGCTGGGGACTGTTCTAGAATCTAGGGGATTTTGGAAAATCATGACCAGCGCATACACTATCTCTGCAGCTACCTCCTTTAGAACTCTAGGATGTAGGCCACCAGCTCTGGGGATTTGTTGGATTTTAGTCCTTTAAGTCTCTCCAATACTTTTTCTCTCCTGATATTAATTACCTTAAGTTCCTTACTCTTATTTGCTCCTTGGTTACCCTCTATTTCTGATATGAAATTTTCTTTTACTGTGAATACAGACACAAAGGGCTGGATTTTAATAGCGTGCTGCAACTCGAGGTGGTGCACTTTGAACTTTAAAGACTCACCAGCTACTCACCAATCAGCTGCTTTCGTGCTGACGTCACTTTATTTTATAGGGAGTTAACGGAAATGTTTTCCTTAACTGTTGTTATCTATATATCTCTAATTTTAATTTACTGAAAATTTCAGAACTCTTTCGTGTTACCACCCTTTGTTATTTAATTTTAACTTTATCCTCTAGATTTGATTAAATAATTGAACACTGATTGTAATTATACGATAAATTATCAAATTATTACCAATGATGTGGAATGTTGTTTGGCCCATTTAGAATTTCATTAAACGTAACAAAACGGAAAGGAGTTGAAACTCTATACACGGAGAACAAATTTGTTTTGCTGAATTCTTATACAATGGGGAATAAGCAGAAATTGGTGAGTGTCACAATAGTCCCCACCAAGTTGGTGTCCCTGTGCAAATGACAGGATCTTAGGTGTTCATTTTGAATTGATTGTAGCTCAGCCTTTATAAGGAACTACTGATTTGAACAATCAGATAACCCAGTATCAATCACCCACCACCTCCCAGCAGCTAGTCATTAGGTCCAAGACTGTACTCACTTCTACCTGACTATAGATGAAGTAGGTGCCATCCACGAGTACCTCCAGCTGTCCACTTCGGCTGTGCAACCGGAAGACCTTATGGCTCAGCGAAGATCGGACCCAGTCAGCCAGAACACCACCTATGAGATCTCAGCGTGAGAAGGGCAGTCACTCAATACATGGAAAAATATTCAGAGAAATTCTACAGCAAAAAACACAAACAGCTAACATTGCTATTGTAACATAAACCAGCTTATCAATGGTTCGATGGCCAAAAACAGAAGAGATTAATTTCTGGGAGTTTCATGGCATATTCATTCTAGAACGATGTGCAATAACCCTTACTGGAAATGGACACATTCAACATCAAATGAGGAGAGAGTGTCTACTGCAATAACATCACATTCAACACAAATGCTCATTCCCCAGGTTCATACATGAAAATAGCCACTTATGAAATTGCTTATGAAATTCCTCCTCTGTCAAGAATTGAGGGAAATGAGGTGGGAGGGGGTGTGGGGGGCAAAGTTTCCACAGCAATTATTCTCATGAGTGAGAAAATGCCAATGACTGCCCAATGACAAGACAGTTTTGTTCTGTGGACCCAAGTCCCTTAAGAACTGGTTTGAGTTTTTTCACACAAAATATACGCTGCAATTCCTGCATTTGTCAAGAGTGAGGAGACTTGCATTCTTTTGTGTCTAAACTGGATTAAAGTTCCCTTAAGTGAAAGCAATACGTTGCAAACCATTAATTTGGTTCATTTTCAAACATTTTATCTGCAAATTAACAACAGGTATTTAGGAATAATTTCTTGCTGAGTCCCTTAATAAATCAGTTATACACTAACTTCTCCGCTTTGGGTTTAAAATCAAATTTCACCTGTCATTTAAATCTTGAGCAAATACAAGGCAAGAGTAAGGGCATTTCCTGGTTTTCCAAAGACTGCTGGAAGCAATAGTTCTTTAATAATTTTTATTTTATTCACTTGGCAGATTAAAAGAAGAATGTTAGTTGGGCGAAAGAAAAATAAACCATTCCTGTTCACATCCATTAACATTCTGTGGTTTTTTATGCTCATTTTAGGATTACCTTTAGGAAGTGGAATATACCAGCACAATTTAACAGTCAGCTGGCAAACAATTTGGAAACACTCCATTCCTATCCAATCAGCTGGTTCAATCTCTTAGTTTGCCCACTTTTAATTAAAATGGTTCTGAACAGTTAACTCATGCCAAGACAATCTATATGACCAAGAGTAAAACCACTCAATTTGTTAAAGAGTAGTTTAGGGAGTCAGAATATACAGGGTCTCGTTAAATGTTGGGATATCACTTCATTCAGAAGACACTTTGTGAAGTGGAATTACAAGATCAGATTATTCCAGCACCACCAAGCAGCAAAAGAACAAAAAGAAAAGGAATGATTAGATTAGATTAGAGATACAGCACTGAAACAGGCCCTTCGGCCCACCGAGTCTGTGCCGAACATCAACCACCCATTTATACTAATCCTACGCTAATCCCATATTCCTACCAAACATCCCCACCTGTCCCTATATTTCCCTACCACCTACCTATACTAGTGACAATTTATAATGGCCAATTTACCTATCAACCTGCAAGTCTTTGGCTGTGGGAGGAAACCGGAGCACCCAGAGAAAACCCACGCAGACACAGGGAGAACTTGCAAACTCCACACAGGCAGTACCCGGAATCGAACCCGGGTCCCTGGAGCTGTGAGGCTGCAGTGCTAACCACTGCGCCACTGTGCCGCCCCTCTGGAGAGAGAAATAGAGTTAATGTTTGATGTAAAGTCATTAACCTGAAACATGAACACTTTCTCTCTCTCACAGATACTGCCTGACCTGCTGAGTGTTTCCAGGATTTTGTGTTATGTGCAACATTTCTAGCATCCGCAGTATTTTGTTTTTGCATTCTTCACCTGCTCTTGGAAGATATCCAACTGAGCGGCTACTCAGTTTTTCTCCAGCAGATGTAACATTGAAGTGACCAAACTACGGAATCATTCACCATCAAATTGCCAGATTTAACAATTAAATAGGTGTCATAGCATATGCACTGTTGTCAGACACTTCTTCACAGAAAACAATTGTTCAATCACTTCAGAGAATGATTTGTTCTTATCTTCCCAACTGCAAAGCTCTTGTCTGCTCTCCCATACCCAGGGTTTGAGATCAGCAGACTTCAGCATCCTCCAGCTACCAACATCAGGCAAACAAAATTGTACACTGCATATTCTACCTGCCTGATATGCTTCAGAGTTGCTCCCTCCCAGCTCCCTGATCTCCTGATGTCTATCCTCATGTGCTGCTCCCTCTACTGTTGCTGTCACAGCAACAGAAATTCAGGAAATATTACTGGGGCTCTTACTTTTCGTTGCATTCTGAAGCTAGTCTTCAAAATGACGTTAGTGCATTGGAAAGGAGCCAGAAAAAAAGCAGCAAGGTTGATTTCAGGAGGTAGGACTCTTAAGTTATGCTAAGAGGAATGGATAATATAAATGCAAGCAGTTTATTTAATTTGGACGGTAGGATAAAAGTAGCAAGCTTCAAGTTAGAATTGAATTTCAAAGGAATTTCTTTTGTAGAGTAATGAATATGTGGATTAGTCTTAGAGTTAGAGTCATTATGGCATAGAAAGAGGCCATCGAGTCCATGCCAGTTCTACGTACAGCAATCCAGTCAGTCCCATTCCCCGGCCCTATCACTGTAGCCCTGCAAGTTTATTTCCCTCAAGTGTCCATCCAATTTCCTTTTGAAATCATTCATCGTCTCTGCTTCCACCACCCTCATAGGCAGCGAGTTCCCGGTCTTTACAGAGAAAAATAAAGGAGCAGGAGTAGGCCATTTGGCCCTTCGAGCCAGCTCAGCCATTCAATACGATCATGGCTGATCATCCAAACTCAGTAATCTGTTCCCGCTTTCTCCCCGTATCCTTTGATCCCTTTAGCCCTAAGAACTATATCTAACTCTTTCTTGAATATATTTATGATTTGGCCTCAACTGCTTTCTGTGGTAGAGAATTCCACAGGTTCACCACTCTCTGGGTGAAGAAATCTCTCCTCATCTCAGTCCTAAATGGCTTACCCCTTATCTCTAGACTGTGACCCCTGGTCCTGGACTCCCCCACCATCGGGAACATCCTTCCTGCATCTAGTCTGTCCAGTCCTGTTAGAATGTTGTAGGTTTCTATGAGATCCCCTCTCATTCTTCTAAACTCTAGTGAATACAAGCCTAATTGACCCAATCTCTCTTCATACATCAGTCCTGCCAACCCAGAAATCAGTCTGGTGACCCTTCGCTGCACTTCCTCTATAGCAAGAACATCCTTCCTCAGATAAGGAGACCAAAACTGCACACAATACTCCAGATGTGGTCTCACCAAGTCCCTGTATAATTGCAGCAAGACATCCCTGCTCCTGTACACGAATCCTCTCACTATGAAGGCTAACATACCATTTGCTTTCTTAACTGCCTGCTGCACCTGCATGCTTACTTTCAGTGACTGGTGCACAAGGACACCCAGGTCTCGCTGCACCTCCCCCTTTCCCAATCTATCACTGTTCAGATAATAATCTGCCTTACTGTTTTTGCCTCCAAAGTGGATAACCTCACATTTATCCACATTATACTGCATCTGCCATGTATTTGCCCACTCACTCAACCTGTCCAAATCACACTGGAGCTTCTCTGCATCATCCTCACAGTTCACACTCCCACCCAGCTTTGTGTCATCTGCAAACTTGGATATATTACATTTAATTCCCTCATATATATCATTAATATATATTGTGAATAGCTGGGGTCCTAGCATTGACCCCTGCGGTACCCCACTAGCCACTGCCTGCCACTTGGAAAAAGACCTATTTATTCCTATTCTTTGTTTCCTGTCTGCCAGCCAGTTCTCTATCCATGTCAGTACCTTACCCCCAATCCCATGTGCTTTAATTTTGCACGCTAATCTCTTATGTGGGACCTTATCGAAAGCCTTCTGAAAGTCCAAATACATCACATCCACTGGTTGTCCCTTGTCTATTCTACTAGTTACATCCTCAAAAAATTCCAGTGGATCTGTCAAGCATGATTTCCCTTTCGTAAATCCATGTTGACTTTGTCCGATCCCGTCACCATTTTCCAATTGCTCTGCTATTACATCTTTTATAATAGATTCTAGAATTTTTCCCACGACTGATGTCAGTCTATAATTCCCTGTTTTCTCTCTACCTCCTTTTTTAAATAGTGGGGTTACATTAGCCAACCTCCAATCCGTTGGAACTGTTCCAGAGTCTATAGAATTTTGAAAAATGACCAGCAATGCATCTACTATTTCGAGGGCCACTTCCTTAAGTACTATGGGATGTAGACTATCAGGCCCTGGGGATTTATCGGCCTTCAATCCCATTAATTTCCCGAACACCACTTCCCTTCTAATACTGATTTCATACAGTTCCTCCTTCTCATTAGACCCTATGTTCCCCAACATTTCTGGGAGGTAATTCGTGTCCTTCTTTGTGAAGACAGAACCAAAGTATGTATTCACACCGAATCTGTACTAATGCTTTGTCTTTCAACACACCATTAACATATTGTTTGCCTTTGCTCCGTGACCTTTTGGTCAGCTATGTGGCCTGGTCCAATCTGCACCTTCTCCTTTGTTATCTCTTGCCCAACCCCCACCTCACTTGTTTATAATCTGTGACTTTTCTAATATTTGTCAGTTCCGAAGAAGGGTCACTGACCCGAAACGTTAACTCTGCTTCTCTTTCCACAGATGCTGCCAGACCTGCTGAGTGAATCCAGCATTTCTTGTTTTTGTATGTATTTAATTGGTCTGCCATTTCTTTGTTCCCCATTATAAATTCCCCCATTTCTGACTGTAAGGGACCCACATTTGTCTTAACTAATCTTTTTCTCTTCACATATCTATAGAAGCTTTTACAGTCAGTTTTTATGTTCTCTGCAGGTTTACTCTCATACTCTATTTTCCCCTTCTTAATCCCTTAGTCCTCCTTTGCTGAATTCTAACAGCTCCCAATCCTCAGGTTTGCTCCTTGTTCTGGCCATTTTATATTTCTCCTCCTTGGATCTAATACTATCCCTAATTTCTTTTGTAAGCCACCCTCTTGTTATATTTTTGCGCCGCGCTGCAGTAAAGAGTTCTTCCTCACGTTGTCCCTGTGTCTCTTGTACCAAACTTTAAAATCTGTTTCCCCATGTCCTTGTACTATCAGCTAATGGGATCATCTTTTCTTTGTTCTCCTTATTTAAAGCTATCATAATCTTCTACGCCTCTATCAAATCTCCCTTCAACCACCTTTGCTCCAAGGAGAACAACCCCAGCTTCTCCAACATAAGCTTATAGCTAAAATCACTCATCCCTGGAACCACGCTACTAAATCTTCTCTGCACCCTCTCAAGGATCTTCCTATCCTTCCTAAAGTGTGTGGCCAGAACTGGACGCAATACTCTAGTTGTGGACTAACCAGAGCCTCAGAAACGTTCAGCATAACTTCCCTGCTTTTGTACTCAATTCATCTGTTTATGAAGCCTAAGATCCCATATGCTTTACTGACCACTCTCTCAATATGTCCTGCCACCTTCCAAGATCTATGCATATAAATGCACAGGTCCCTCTGTTCCTGCACACTCTTTAGAACTGTGCCATTAAATCTACATTGCCTCTCCCTATCCCTTCTGCCAAAATGCATCACCTAACACTTCTGTGCATTAAATTCCATCTGCCACTTGTCTGCCCATTCTGCTAGACTATCTATGTCCTGTTGTAGGTGGTTCGTACCATCCTCACAATTTGCCCCATGTCCAAGTTTGGTACCATCAGTAAATTTTGAAATTTTACTCTGCATTCCAATGTCCAAGTCATTTATATATATCAAAAGAGCAGTGGTCCTAGCACTGTCTATTATCCTCCAATCTGAAAAACAATCATTTACCACGACTCGCTGTTTTTTGTCCTTAAGTCAAATTTTCATCCAAGCTGACACTGAGCCTCCTATTCCATGAACCTCAGTTTTGTTAACCAGTCTCTTATGTGGTACTTTGTCAAACTCTTTCTGCAAATCAACAGACAACATCAACTGTATTCCCTTTATCAACCTTCTCTGTCACTTCATCAAAAAAATCAATTAGATCAGTCAAGCATGATCTGCCTTTGACAAATCCATGCTGGCTCTCCTTAACTAACTCAACACACTCCAACAGCCTGTTGATTAATATTTCTAAAACCTTACCCACCACTGATGTTACACTGACCAGCCTGTAGTTACTAAGAATGTCCTTACACCCTTTCTTGAATAAGGGTGTCAACATTTGCCACTCTCCAATCCTCTGGCACCACCCCTGTATCTAGCAAGATTGGAAGATTATGGCAAGCCCTACCACTATCTCCACTCCCATTTTCTTTTCAGTACAATCCTAGCAATCAATTTTCACCCCATCCATTACTTCTACCAATATTTTGTCAGCATCCTCCTCCCTTCTAAACACTGATATGAAGTACTCATTAAGTAATCTAGCCTTGCCCTGCACTTCTAAGCATATATCACTCTCTTTGTCCCGAAGAGGACCCATACCGTCCCTTACTATTTACATGCCGGTATTAGAAAAGCTGGCAGTACTTAAGGTTGATAGTAGACCAGGACTGAATGGGTGGATCCGAGGATACTAAGGGAAGTAAGGGAGGAAATTGTGGAGACACTGGCCATAATCTTCCAATCCTCCTGAGATACAGAGGTGATGCCAGAGGACTGGAGAATTGCAAATATTGCACCCTTATTCAAAAAATTATAAGGGTAAACTCAGCAACTGGAGGCCAGTCAGTTTAACCTCAGTGGTGGGAAAGTTTTTAAAATGATAATCCAGGAAATAATTGTCACTTGGACAAGTGTTAATTAGCATGGATCAGATAAAGGCACATCATGCTTAACTAACTTGACTGAGTTTTCTGATGAGGTAACAGAGCGGGTTGATGAGGGTAATGTGATGTATATGGACTTCCAAAAGGCGTTTGATAAAGTGCCACATAATAAGCTCGTTAGCAAAGCTGAATTGCATGGAATAAAAGGGACAGTGGCAGCATGGATATGAAGTTAGCAAAGTGACAGGAAACAGAGAGTCATGGTGAACGTTTGTTTATTGGACTGCCGGAAGGTTTACAGTGGAGTTCCCCAGGAGCAGCACCAGGACCACTGCTTTTCTTGATATATATCAAGGACCCAGTCTTGGGAGTACAGGGCACAATTTAAACATTTGCAGATGACACTCAACTTGGAAGTATTGTGAACAATGAGGATGATAGTGATGGACCTCAAGAGGACATAGACAGGCTGGTGGAATAGGTGGACACGTGGCAGATGAAATTTAATGCAGTAAAGTGTGAAGTGATTCATTTTGGTAGGAAGAATGAGGAGAGGAAATATCCAATAAAGGGTACAATTCTAAAGGGGGTGCAGGAGCAGAGGGACCTGGGGGTATATGTGCACAAATGGTTGAAGGTGGCAGGGCAGGTTGTGAGGGCAGTAAATAAGGCATACAGGATTCTGGGCTTTATAAATAGAGGCTTAGGCTGGAATTTTACGTCACCCCAGTGAGGTTGGGGGGGGAATGGGGGGGGGGGGGGAGACAAGAAACGGCCACTTAAGGGCCTTCACCCGCCTCCACGGGGATTTTACCCATGGCAAGCGGGCATGCTGGGGACATGAAAGGCTGCCCAGTGATAGTTGTGGCCGTTCCGCGCCCCGGAGGGGTACCCTGACAATCGAGTGCCCGATTGAGGACTGCCCACCCCGGGACCAAAGACGCACCCCCCCCTCCCCCCCACCCCAAACAACCAACCTAGCCTCACCGGGGCACAACCGATCACTCTGGTGAGGCATCCAAAACCTAACTTGGATCCCAGCTCCATGGCTTCCTCGTTGGTCTGCTGGGCTGCAGTCCCAGTAGTGGCCACTGCTCCTAGTGGCGCTGCTGGGACTAAGAGCTGCCGGCCCAATGAATGGCCGGCAGCTCAATGAGGCGAGACTTGCTCCCTCAAGTGGGTGGAAGTCCCGCCTCAGGACATTTAAAGCCCGGGGACCTGCAAAATGTGGGACGGATATCTGGGCTAGGTGGAAGCGTGTTCGCCACTGACTTTTATGTCGGTGGCGAACTCCTGTTCGCCTAAGATAAAATTCCGGCCTAAGAGTACAAAAGCAAAGAAGTTATGGTGAATCTTTATAAAACACTGGTTTGGCCACAACTGGAGCACTGTGTCCAATTCTGGGTGTCGCACTTTAGGAAGGATGTGAGGCTTTAGAGAGGGTGCAGAAAAGAGGTATGAGAATGGTTCCAGGGATGAGGAACTTTAGTTACGTTGACAGATTGGAGAAGCTGCAGTAGTTCTCTTTAGAGCATAGAAGGAGATTTGATAGAGGTGTTCGAAATCATGAGGGGTCAGGACAAAGGACATAGAGAGAAACTGTTCCCATTGGTGAAAGGGTTGCAAATCAGAGGTCACAGATTTAAGGTGATTGGTTAAAGAACCAATGGTGACACGAGGAAAAGCTTTTTTATGCAGCAAGTAGCTAGGATTTGCAGTGCACTGCCTGACAGCATGGTGGAGGCAGTTTAATCTTGGCTTTCAAAAGGGAATTAGAAAAGCATCTGTCGTATAAGGGTATGAAAGGGTTAATTTTGAGAGCGTGTAAAGATTATCGCCCACCATGACGATGTAAGAGATCATGCGGGAAAGACTCGAGAAGAGATACAGTGTGGCAGTGTGGCTTTTGAAAGAGACACACAGGCTAGTGTGAAGTGTACAAAGGTGTTATGAAATAAATATTAATGTTTAAATACTACAATCTAAGAACTTCTCTGGTAGACTCAATAAGGTGGCAGCATACAGAACCATGCATATAACAGCACCTGAAGAGAAAAAATATGTAGGGCTACAGGGAAAGGGCAGCGGAGTGGGACTAGCTGAGTTGCTCTTGCAGAGAGCTGGCACAGACACGACAGGCCAAATGGCCTTCTTCTGTGCTGTAACCATACAATGATTCTATGAACTCCCGAGAACATAGCTCCAGTCTACTCAAACTCTCCTTATAGGACAATCTCCTGATCACAGGAATAAATCTAGTAAGCATACATTGCACCTACTTCTCAGCAAGTACATCCTTCCTTCATTAAGGAAACCAAAACTGCACACTGTAGGGGAGGCGTGGTTTCTCTAAAGCCCTACATAATTATAGTCAGACCTCATTACTCTTATACTCTAATCCCTCTCTAATAAGGCTGCGTTTGATGATAACGCAACCACAATGTGGTGCAGTACTGGCACATGCGCAAATGCAGCCTCATCAACTGAAAAGTCACTGTCTGCGACATCTCAGGCAGCTGCCAGTAACAAAGATTGTGCTGCTCAATTTGACTCACAAAACAAATTAAACCCAAATCCCTCAATGGTTGCGATCGCCACCTCCATCCCAACCCCAACAGTACCACTCCTTTCCTCCTGCTTTCGTCGCTTCTCTTCGCCGCTCCCCTCCATGCCCGTCTGCTTGCCGCTTGCTCCCCGCCTCCCAACCTCGGTTGCTTACTCCCCACCTCGCCCCGTCACCCCCTGGCCGCTCGCTCCACCCTCTGATGCTTGCTTACCGCCCGCCACCCCGCTGCTTCTTTGGGTGGCGTGGCGGGGAGCAAACGGCCAGGGTTGGGGGGGAGGGGTGGGTAAGTGGTGAGGCAGGGGGCAAACAGCCGAGGTGGGGGGAGCAGTGAGGCGGGGAGGAAGCAGGGAAGGGGTGAGGTGGGGGAAGCGAAAGGAATGAGGCGGGGGGAAGCGGAGTGAAGGGCGGAAGTGCCGAGGGCGAACGGGGCGGGATGAAGCGAGAAACTGAAATCGGCGATTGAGGCAGGCATGGCAGGAGGGAGCAAGGTACTGTTGGGGGAATGGAGGCAGCGATCGCAACTATTACGTCTGACGTCATTGTGTGGTGTCAGAGCGCGCATGCGCGGATTCATACTGGCAAGCTGGCAAATGTTCGGTCGCACGGATGATGTCAGCAATTGCTCTGCGCATGTTCTACGTTGTCACTCTGTTATAATAAAGGCTAGCATACCATTTGCTTTCCTACTTCTTGCTGTACCTGCATGTTAACTTTCTGTAATTTGTGTACAAGGACACCCAAGTTCCTTTGAATACCAGCATTTCCCAATCTCTCACCTAAAAATATTCTGATTTCCTATTCTTCCGATCAAAGTGGATAACTTCACATTTCTCCAAATTATATTCCATCTGCCATACTCTTGTCCACTCATGTAACCTGTTTATATACCTTTGTGGCCTCTTTGTTTTCTCCTCACAGCTTACTCTCCTACTTAACTTTGCAGCATCAGCAAACTTAAATACAATACACCTGGCCTTCTCATCGAGGTCATCGATATCGATTGTAAATTGCTGAGGCCTAAGCAATGATCTTGCACTAACCCACTACTTACAGCCTGCCAATTTAAAAATGATCTGCTTATTCTTACTCTCTGTTTTCTATCTCTAATCCCATGAGCCCTAATTTTGTGCAATAACGTCTTCTGTGGCACCTTATTGAATGCTTTTTGAAAATCCAAAGACATTACATCAACTGGTTCCCCCTTATTCACCCTACTAGTTACATCCTCAAAAAGCTCTAAATAGACTCGTCAAACACAATTTCCCTTTCATAATTCTGTGTTCACCCAATCATGTTCTGATTTTCTAAGCACCGTTATCACTTTCCGATAACAGTTTCTAGCATTGTCCCGATTACTGATATCAGGCTAACTGCTCTATAGTTCCCTCTTTTCTCTCTCCTTACTTTCTTGAATAGCAGAATTATGTTTGCTACCCTTTAATCCACTGGGTCGGTTCTAGAATTCAGGGAATTCTGGAAGATCAAACCCAATACATCCACTATGTCTGCAGCTCCCACTTTTAAAATCCTAGGATGTAGGCCTTCAGGCCCAGGGGATATGTTGGCTTTTAGTCCCATTAATTTCTCCATTACTATTTCTTATTAATACTAATTTCTTTAAGTTCCTCACTTGCATTAGAGCCTTGTTTCCCCACTATTCCCAGAATGTTTCTTTGTGTCTTCTACAATGAGTTTGCCATGTTCTTATTCCCCATTATAATTTCTCCTGTCTCAGCTTTTAAGGGACCGATATTTACTTTCCCTAATCTCTTCCTTTTTACATACCTTTCACAATCTGTTTTTATATTTCTTGCTTGTTTACTCTCATATTCCATTTTCTCTATCAATTTTTTGGTCTGCCTTTGCTGAATTCTGAAATCCTCCCAAACCTCAGGCTTACTGATGAAAGGTCATTGACCTGCAGAATTTTGCCAGCATTTTCCGTTTTTATTTCAGATTTCCAGCATCCGCAGTATGTTGCGTTTGCCTCAGGCTTACTACTCATACTTCAAAATCTACCACCACCATCCTTAACTATCATCTCTACCCTCTTCAGCTTTAATTGGATAATTTGCCAAGGCAATATTTCAGGCATTTTTGACAAGTTAAAAAAGATGAGAGATTTGCCGATCATTCTAAAAGGGCCAGGGTTTAAGTCCTATTCAGTCTGATGAATAAGATTCTATTCTAGCCACATTATCCCAGTTACAAAGAGAATGTGTTCCACTTACTGAGCAGCCATTACCTGCTTTAGGGTGATCATTAGCCTTTTGTCATCAGATGATGATATCACACAGGCTGTTAATGTAACTGAAATACATGTAACAACTAGAAAAACCAATCCAGATTGTCTTTAAAAATACATTGAGAAAAAAAGATCTAGAGAAGTACTTTTAATTTAAAATGATTCCACTTGAGCATTCAGAAGATAGACACCTGACAATAACTTGCATTTACACAACACCTTTAATGTTGAAAAATGCCACTAAAGTGCTTCAGAGGTGTAATCAGACAGAAATGGACAATGAGCTAAAGAAGGAGATATGAAGTGGGGTGACTGAAAGCATATTTGATGAGGTGGGTTTGGAGGAGGGTCTGAAGAAGCAAAAAGAGGTGGAATGGTCAAGGGATTTAGGAAGGGAGCTATGCACAAACACCAGAAGCAGAGAAACAAAGATCTCAGGGAAAGTTGTAGGCTGGAGGAGGTAACAGATGTAGTGAGGAGCGAAGCCATGAAGTGATTTAGACATGAGGATGTGAATTTTAAATTGGAGGCATTGGAGGATCAAGAGCCTAGGCAGGTCAGCATGGACGAGATTGAATGGGGTCTGGTGCGGGACAGAATACAGGCAACAGGGTTTTGGATGAACTGAAGTTTATGGAGGGTGGAAGATGGGAGACCATTGAAATAGTTGAGTCTGGAGGTGACAAAGGCATAGATGAAGGTTTCAGCAGCAGATGGGCTGAGGCAAAGGTGGAAACAGGCGATGATACAGAGGTGAAAATTCGTAGCATTTTTGACAGTGAGTACACAGGGGTTGGAGCTCAGCTTGGGGTCCAATAGGATGTAGGGATTGTGAAAGACTGCTTCAGCCTGAGACAATGGGATGCATTTTATGGCGTACATGAACGGGCAGACCGCATGTCGTAGAACCGCCATGATATTAAATGCGGCGGCTCAATTAAATGCCGGGGCGGACCGCGTCCCAATGACGTGGAGGAGGCAGGTGGTCCGTCCCCCGGAAAGACGTTAGCAGTCTTTGCACAGGCGCTGATGCCATTTCTGAAGGGTTTCGAGCCCTTCCATTTAATGTAAAGTTTTGAAGAGAGATACTGCAAAAAATTATTAAAACATTTAATTTGCCCCTCTCCTACTCCCACAATAAGCATTCAATGCATTACTTGCCCTCTCCCCCCGCAAAATACTTCCCCTGCCCACCTGACCTTCATCCCCCCAAAGTTCATAAATTATAAACTTTACCCCTTCCCACCATCCCTTACACCAATGAAATTACTCTGATGCCACTCGCCCTCTCCTCCCGCACTAAAAAGCTTACCTACTCCCCCCTCCCCACCAGTGTTCCACCTTGGGCCCCTGGAAGGGGACCCAAAGACGTGGGAGCCGGCCACCAGCAATAGTATCGCAGCAGGTTGGAATTTAGTTAAATATGTAAATTTTGCTCCTGTCGCCAAGCAGCGGGGGGCTACCATGAGGCCTCACCGTTGCTGGCAATATCAGACCGGGCCTTCCTGGCGTTGAGGCCCATGGTGGGCCTCTGTTGGAGGCATTTTCCCGCCTCCCCTGCCACGACCCCTGATGTTGGGGGGGATCTGTAAAATTCAGCCCAATGTTTGGAGAAGGGGATGGAATTGGTGGCAGGAGTATGGAGATTATCGTGGGGGCTGAAGATGATGGCTTAGTCTTCCTAATGTTTAACTGGAAAAAAATGCAACTCATCTATGACTGGATTCCAGACAAGCAGTTTGACAAGCAACATTTAAAGGAGTATTGCCTTGATGGAAAATGTTCAATTGATTTGTGTGTAGATGCCTGAATAGCAAATTCAAACAAAAGCTTGCATTCATATAGTGCCTTTGACATAAAGAAAAACAGCCCAGTGGACTTCAAAAATGGAAATTGGTCAGGAAAGGAATGCAAGCTGTGGAAGGAGAGATTGGTAGGGATGACAAAAATTGGACCAAAAAGGTGTTTAGGGAGTCAATGCAGCCAATGTGCAGAAAACAACTTACGACTCAAACCATCACCTATCATTCCAAACATTATGCACCTGTGTTTGAACACCCTACCTAATCCATCCCACTAATTGCGAGTAGCACTATTAAGCCATTGCTTGAGTTGTAGTTATGTATTATAATTTGCACATTTTGTACAATGCCTGAGTATTAAAGGGGTTAAAATATCCAACTGGTATGCTGTTAGGGGCATGTGGGCAGCTGGTAGATCGAGAAGGGTGTACGCAATAAGTAAAATTTGGGAGCTTGTGCCTTACAGCACAGACAGCGAGGAGACTTTTTTCCTCATTGGCCTAGGCTTGATTCAGACCCGACTCCCAGACACAAAGAAGAGTGTGCAGGAGATTGTGTAAAATTACCACACACCCAGTCCCCAGTTAGTCAGACCTTAGAGAAGGACTTCCCTTCATCATAGCTGGTTGAGTGTGTGTTACAAGGTTGTAATATAGCACTGAGGAAGAGAAACACAAATGTCATAAACAGTGACAAGTCTTGAGTAAATGTATTAGTGCCAGCTGAATGCAACTGCATGATACTCGCAATAATCTGATTTTCTGTATTTTTTGTATTAGAAACAGCATACAGGATCCTGGGATTTATAAATGGAGGCATACAGTACAAAAGTAAGGAAGTTATGGTGAACCTTCATAAAACACATGTTCAGCTACTGCAGTATTGTGTTCAATTCTGGGCACTGCATTTTAGAGAGGATGGGAACAGTGGAGAGGATGCAGAAAAGATGTACTAGAATGGTTCCAGGGAATGAGGGACTTAGTTACCTGGACAGATTGGAGAAGCTAGGGTTGTTCTCCTTAGAGCAGAGAAGGTTGAGAGGAGATTTGATAGAGGCGTTCAAAATCATAAGGGGTCTAGACAAAATAGATAGAGAAAAACTGTTCCCATTGGCAGAAGGGTCTAGAACCAGAGGAAACAGATTTAAGGTGATTGGCAAAATAACCAGAGGTGACATGAGGAAAAATTAATGCAACGAGTAATTATGATCTGGAATACACTGCCCGACAGGGCAGTGGAGGCAGAGTCAGAAGGGAATTAGATAAAAACTTAAAGGGAAAAATATTACAGGGTTACGGGGAAAAGGCGGGGAATTGGGTCTAGCTGGATTACTCATGCAGAGAGCCGGCACAGACTCGACAGGTGGAATAGCTTCCTTCTGTGCTGTAACCGTTCTACGATAATCTGCTGGACTACATTGTTTCAGATCATCTAAGGCAAGAAGATCACTGGTGACCTTTACAAGTGCGTAGCATTGAACCAGCAGTTCTTTTAATGTTACTAACATTTTAATTTCCTGAATTTAAATCTTACCTTGTTTTACTTGAATGACGGAGTCATGGCCTTGGAGGTGGACTACTGCCATCTGCAAGCAACAATTCAAATGTTACACATGAAAAAACAAACCAGAAAATCCACCAAGAACAATGACACAAAGTCCTTGAATTGAGAGTCTTGCTGACATCATAACTTCAAAAATAAAACCAAGAGTAGAAATAATAAAAATGAAAATGCACAGCAGACTAATTAGTGGTGCAAAGAGGAAAATTAACTTGTCTTCTTCAGTATTGAAACTGGGCTGCATTCAAATCCAGTGCATTAACCCAAAGCACCACCCCATCATCAGTCAATTCAATCGCTTCTGTAAGGGAATACCCACTGTATGATCATCTTTCCTTTATACAGCCACTGTATATTTCTGATATTTTGTATTTTTATTTCACATTTTTCACTCAGAGGGCAGTTGGAATCTGGAACGCACTGCCTGAAGAGGTGGTAGAGGCAGGAACCCTCACAACATTTAAGAAGTATTTAGATGAGCACTTGAAACGCCATAGCATACAAGGCTACGGGCCAAGTGCTGGAAAATGGGATTAGAATAGTTAGGTGCTTGATGGCCGGCACAGACATGATGGACCAAAGGGCCCGTTTCTGTGCTGTATAACTCTATGGCTCTATTTCCAGTTTTCACAATGTTTCCATTTTCTCAAAATTAAAATGTTCTTTACTTTTGTTCAGAACACAATACACACTGAGCAGAAACTCCCATCTGATACTGAATGACTCATGCATTGCCACAGTTACACCAACTACATGGGGAATGGCTCTGAGGTTGTCCCAACTCCAGCTCCATAAACTGCATGTTATCTTTCTAATATTTACCAAAATCAACAAGACTGGATCAAGCATGTTAAGGGTTAAGGAATCAAGGAGGGTAGATGAAGTTAAGATACTAAACAGCCATTACTTAACTGAATGGTCGGAAAGGCTTAGGGGCTGAATAACCTACTTCTGTCCATATGTCCCTTCCCACGTTCAGTGAGCATTCAGCTGCTGTTTAACCACGAAATGGTTAGATCACTCAGACGGTCATGTGACATCACCACTGTGTTTCATGATGCATTCTGGTTCAATATGTGCACATTGCTTAAAAGCTGAGCTCTCCCTCAGTGAAGGAAATACAATCAGTGCATTCATAGAATTCACTTGTTTCCCTCATTTTATTCTGATGGCACTGACTCTTGAAGTATTGCTTCATTGGTGCCAGAAATTACAGCAAAGCCCAATCCTTTCCATATCTGATATCTACACTTTCCATTGGAGATCATGGGATAGCAGTGAAAAGTGGAAACCTAGGTTAATTTTTTTCCTCCTTCGCTAGCCAGAAGTAATGGGCTGGATATTTTCCCGGCCTTGTGGAGATGGGGTTGCAGGCAGGGTGGCGAGCTGGGAAAATAGAAGGGAGCTGTGTCGGGACGCCTTCTTGATGCATTCCCGCTGCCGAGAAAATTGCCCAGTGGTGGGTTGGGAAGAGGATCGGCTGCCCACACCACAGAGGCAGGCAGCCAATTGAAGTGACTGAGACTCCAATTGGGTCCAATTTTGCAGCCTCGCCAGAATTTTGCAGAGACTGCCAGCTCAATGGAGAAGGCCTCCCTGCAGCAGGATCGGGCTGGGGTCACTGGAGCCGGAGGTTCCAAGCCCCATTGATGGGGCATCAAGCATGAAAGGCTGGAATGTCCGCCGATCCCAATCCAGCGGAGGAGTTTCCCTTCCATCTTGATGGACCTGCCGGACTCCATCTTGTAATCTCTGCACTGCTGTGCAGGCCAGCAAGGATGCCTCCATATGGAGATGCCCTTGCGCTCCCCAGCCCGCCTCAGCAGTGCCTGCCCCTCTCGGGGCGTCTGCTGAGGCTCTAGAGCTGCCGGCTCTCTGATTGGGCTTACAACATCGAGAGCCCCTGCGTTGTTTTTGATTGGCTAGTGAACTCAGAGTTGGCCTCCTGGAAAATTGCTGAGCCAGTCTCACTGCCGGCAAGTGCAGGCTTGGGACCCCATCTGGTGCCGACGTAGGGTCTGCAAGTCCATGGGGAAATCCAGCCCAATATGTCCAATAAGATTGTCTATACCCCTAAGTATAGAACCTTTCACCATTACGACCCCCACGATCTCCAGCTTCCTTCCCACTTAGCTGGCATCTGCTCCTCAACTGGTTTCCTGTCTGACAGGCAGCTGGACTGACAATTTGGCTAGCTGTTGGGCAGGAAACCTACTGAAAAAACGTGAAAGATGTTCCATAGTTAAATTCTTCAGAATGCCCTGGAAATACTTACGCCCAGAAATCCTGCTCTCATCCCCCACGCCCTCCATTCCCAGCTCTCTTCACAGCTCTGAGTATATATCGGGGCCACTGAGACCATTTTAATCCTGATTATGGTTTCCTGGACGAGACTGTCGAGTTCATCAAACAGACACGTGTCTAACCTGGCACCTTTCTGGCCTGCATAACTCACTATTGCTCCCTGTACTATGTTTACCCACTAGATCATCTGGATGGCATTAAGATTGGTCTTTATGAATGGCTTACTGAATACAAAAGGTATAATGATCTGGGGTGCACTGTTCTGTGTCCTCTGATAATGTGGATGAGGCCTGACACAGCAAAAAGATTTCTGTTGGCAAGCTCTTGTTCCAGGCTAAATGTGGTTGCATTCCATCATGACCATCACCATGCTGACCCTGAGATCAGGTTATAATCATTTTTGCTGGTCAGTGTCCATTCTCTGCAATCTTTCTATTATTTGTGAGAGTTATATTTCCAGCACTTAATGCTATGAGAGAAAGAATGTCGTCTATTGCAGCTTCTTTACCCTCTCCGCTGGTTAAAGCTGCAGCATTATCAAAAAGGTCTGAACTGGATGGAGGGTCCCAATGCAAGCAGGTCCCCCCAAAAAGGAGATAGACATTCAAAACAGGGAGTGTGAATAAATGTGAACGGTACTGTTAATATGTAAAGGATCAATTATCGACACCAGTGTTTGCTTTGGATTCTGCAGTTACTACACTGTCTCAGCATTCTGAATGGATGCCTGGCAAAGTAAAAAAAAGTTACGCTAGATCAACCTGCCAAACACCGCAAGTTCTTGCCAATGTAACAAGAAAACTTGATGAAAATCGAGATAAAATGGTGGTGATTATTAAAGCAATACTGGATTTCCTTGACCTGTTTTCCATTCCTGTTGGTCTAAAGCAGGCGGTGATTGAATGTAATTTTAAAAAAGGCACTTTTGGTCCTTCTGATGGGTTACCGAGCAAGTGCACCATCTGGCACGGTACAGAGTCATAAAACCAGCAAGGCCCCTAGCTTAAATCCACAATCTGTGCCAAGTTAAGATGATCTCAGCAAGGCAGTAGTAAGGGTGCTACAAATGGCCTCAGTGACCCTGGCTGGTGGCTGCAAGAGGGCAGGGTTGAGGGGGGTAGGGTGGAGGGGTAACAGAGATCAGGGTTCTCCCTCCTAATCGCTTTTAATTGAGTCCTGTTGAAGTGAGTTTGCATGGTCTTTGGATGATGGATAGCGCATGATCCAGCCGTGAATACCCCGTGCTTGAGTAGCCTGCTGACATTCACTGTCCATTCATATACTTGAAGGACATCTAATTGACTGACATAATGGAGGGTTGGCTATACCTGTGGATGAATCACTGCTTACAGGACAGTGGGGGATAAATTTGCAATTATCTCACTTTATTTATCTCCCTATGTCATGTATCACTCATACTGGAGAGTCTAGTGACCCGTAACCAGGACTCAACTGTATGGCTGAGATCAGGAAACTGAGGGCGTCAAATCCACACTTTCAAACTTCAGGACAAAACATGCTGCAGTAGGCCACAGTGCCATCTGTTAGATGTGCCATTTGGGCTTGGTGGCATCACATCGTTTGGGATATTGACTGATATGATTTGATTGGGATTTAAATGTACTGGGTAGGGGAGGGGTGATGGGGGGGGGCAAAGCCAAGCTAGCTATAGCAAATTGAAAATAAGAAAACCTGCTCTGTATTGGACAAATCTCAAGGCAAATCAGTAAAAGTAACTCTGCACCCAATTCCAAATCCCAGAAAACCACCAGACTTTCAGAATAAAAAGCTTGCTTAGCGAAATGGAACATCATTAATGGATTAGCACACTATTTTTTCATCCTCTGTGATTTGTGTTTGAATCTGATTCTCTCTATGTTCGCTGTCAGGATCCTATATTAAACTAATTTAGGCTGCCTTAATCCAGATCCTCGAGGGTACAGGACCACAGCAACAAATGGCAACCTCACTAGGAACCAGCCCCTGGGAACCTAAAATGGAAACAAATGCTACTTACTAGCACCTTCATGCATTACCTTGGCGCATAGGCAAAAAAATCTTCCACTGTATTACACAGAAGTTACAATTCTGAAATAGGCCATTCGGCCCAACAAGTCTATGTCAGCGTTTGCCTTCCACTCGAGCAAATAGTTTTAAGACCATTTACCTACCTTGCTCCCATCTCCCCTTTTCCTTCATCAACCTATCCAATCTAATATTGAATACTGACATAGTTCCTTCCTCAACCATGAACCCTGGAAGTGAACTCCACAGCCTCACAACTCTCTGTGTGAAGAGGTTTCTTCTGCCTTCTGGTATTAAACTCTTATATTTAATGTTGTATCCCAGATTCCTCGTTCTTGAGCCCTGAACTACGGAAACTGTCTGCCTCCACCCAATCCGATTCTTTCACCATTTTATAATCTCAGATCACTGCATAATCTGTATTATTGTAACAAAGAGAGACCCATTTCTTTCAAGTCTTGCTTCACATCTGTATTTCCCCATAGCATATAGCATTCCAGTGAATCTGCATTGTCCTAATATTAATGATGTTTAAATCCATTTGAATGAATGAATGTAGATTTCCTCCTGGTTTTGGTTGGTCTGTGACACAATTAATGGAAAGGACCAATCACATCTGACAATCCAAACGCACTGTTTAAAATGGCAAAGAGATAACCCTGGTAATGAAAAAGGAATTGCAACTGCAGGTTAAGGTAACTGTAAGGGCATTTAAATGAAACTTTGTTGACTGACAAAGCCTGGAACTCAATATGTGAGTGAGTCTGGAGGTGGTCACTGCTAAGGCTTACTAAATTCCTAAAAAGGTGTTTTTCTAAATTGCCTGTGGCCAAAACCAAAGGAAATAAACTTTATAAATATAAATATATGAATTTCTCAGTACTCTTTTAAAAAAAGGCCAACTAGACGTGCATGACAATTGTGTGTAACATTATTTATACACTTACTGGTGTCCCACTGTCTGCATCTTTGTCTGAAGTTCCTGAAAAAGAAAGTTATTTGAATATGAAAAATAAGCTTTTAATTGGCAAAACGTCTTTGAATTATTATCTACAGAATTAGCTATAGTTTGTTACGGACACTCTTAAAGTATTACCAGAAATGGATTTTAGATCTGCCCACCTGGCAGCAACTGAGCTCTTAAGTAGTTTAAATTCACTGGGTAACTTACCTGCCAATGTCCCACCGCTTCCAATTTTTCCTGGCATTTTAGGATAGGCTTTCTTGAAATATGCAAATCAGGGTCTAGTGATGTCATTGGGCCCCAATTACAATCTTTACCCCAGCCTGAGCAGGGAAGTCGCTGTGGACTTTTGTCAGGCAGAGAAAAGGCCTGTCAGAAAAGCATCAGAAGAGGCCACTCAAGGCCAGTCTTTTTCTAATGTCACAGACCTGAAACGTTAACTCTGCTTCTCTCTCCACAGATGCTGACAGACCTGCTGAGGATTTCCAGCATTGTTTCTTTTTTCTAAACTCTCCAAAAGGAGCAGAAGAACTCCTCTGGGAACAACATGGAAAATGTAGGCCTTTCCTGCCCTGGACTTGCCACCCTGCCCCCTTCCCTACTGTGGGACACCTCGGGATTCCCTGTTCCCACACTACCAAAGTGCCCATGGGTGACTAGCAGTCGACCAGTTTTCTGCAGGCTGGCGGTTGCTCTTCTTGCCAGTCCCCACCTGTTCGCTTCTGCCAGTGATTATTAATGAGGCCAGGCAGTTAAAATCACAGACACCTCATTTGGCTGAAAATTTTTAGCTGAAAGATAAATATATTATCCTCCATTACAATGCAGTGTCAGCCACGGCTCAGTTGGTAGCATTCATACCTCTGAAAATCACAAGGTTCAAGTCCCTCTCCTGGGCTTGAGCACAAAAATCTAGGCTGACCCTCCAGTGCAGCATTGAGGGAGTGCTGCACTGTTGGAGGTACCATCTTTCAGATGATACTTTAAATGGAAGGCACATCTGCCTGCTCAGGTGGATGTAAAAGATCCCATGGCACTATTTCGAAGAGGAGCAGGGGAGTTATTCCTGATGTCCTTGCCAATATTTATCCCTCAATCAACATCACAAACGCAGATTATCTGGTCATTATCACATTGCTGTTTGCGGGAGTTTGCGGTGCACAATTTGGCTGCTTTGTTTCCTTACAACAGTGTCTACACTTCAGAGGTACGTCATTGGCTGCAAAGTGCTTTGAAAAACACTATATAAATGCAAGTCTTTCTTTCTTTGCATTACAATGAGCACAAAAATCATTACAATGCAAAAAAAACCCTGGCTCAATTAAACCTCAAAAATGCTGGAAATATTCAGCAGGTAGGCAGCATCTGTGGAGAGAGAAGTAAGAGTTAACATTTCAGGTCTGTGACCTTTCATCAGAACTGGCAAAGGTTAGAAATGTAATAGATTTTAAGCAAGTGAAGCTGGGGTGTTGGGGGGGAAGAGAACAAAAGGTAAGGTTCAGTTAGTAAGGTTTAAAGAGGCATTTCACAAATCAAGTATCAATGAGGAAACCATTTCATTCATTTTAGATCATCCATCCAGAAAGGGCCTACAGTTCCACCGCAGTCTCCATTTGTTTCTTAAATAATTAAAGTTATCGCCTCCGCTACCCTACACAGAAGCTCATTTCATGTTTGATCACTTTAAGGGAAGATATTAGTCCAAAATTTGTTATTCACCATTTTAAACAATGACAACATGATAAGTGGACATGAGTTTTATTTGAAATGGATTCACCTTGTCTATACTATTTACTGTGTTACGTCAATCTAGGATAATCGTTCTTAGTTGCCCCTTCGCAAGGCTGAACAGTCCAAGTTTCCTCAATCTCATGCGAGGGCTAGGGAATCATCTTTTGGCTCTTCCTTACAGAACTTTGAAATTCTCCTTTGTGGTTGGATGACAATTTCACAATGGTTATAGAGGAATGAATGAAAACATTGAAAAATGAAAACAATAACACTGCCAACTTTAAATGGAAAAGATAATGATTAAACAGCCACAATCGCTGCCAGTTATTGAAACTCTTAACAAAATGTTATGTCTGGTTTTCAGTCGAGATACTTTAGATCCCAAATCCTATCTTAATAGCATGTCACTCATTAACCCTTTAAGTGGCTTTGCCCTCTGCCTCCTGCCACTAAGCCAATTTTGGATCCAATTTGCCAAATTGCCCTGGATCCCATGGGCTCTTACCTTCTTAACCAATCTCCCATGCGGGACCTTCTCAAAAACTTTACTGAAGTCCATGTAGACTACATCAACTGCTTTACCCTCATCTAGTTACCCCCTCAAAAAATTCAATCAGTTTGTTAGACATGATCTCACCCTGACAAAGCCATGCTGATCATCCTTGATTAATCCCTGTCTCTCCAGTGGAGATCAACCCTGTCCCTCACAACTTTTTCCAGTAGTTTCCCTACCACTGATGTCAGACTCATCGACCTGTAATTACCTGGTTTATCCCTGCTAAACTTCTTGAATAATGGTACCACATTCGCTGTCCTCCAGTCCTCTACCACTTCTCCAGTGGCCAGAGAGAATTTGAAAATTTGTGTCAGAGCCCCTGCTATCTCCTCCCTTGCTTCACACAACAGCCTGAAATACATCTCATCTGGGCCTGGGGATTTATCCACTTTTAATCCTGCTAAAACCGCTAATACCTCTCCCTTTCAATGCTAACTTGTTCGAGTATATCACAAGCCCCCTCCCTGATCTCTACACCTACATCGCCCTTCTCCATAGTGAACACAGATGAAAAGTAATCATTTAAAACCTCACCTACATCCTCCGGCTCCAAACACAGATTGCCACTTTGGTCCCAAATGGGCCCTACTCTTTCCCTGGTTATCCTCTTGCCCTTAATATACTTATAAAACGCCTTGGGATTTTCCTTTATCTTGCCTACCAATGTTTTTTCATGCCCCCTCTTCGCTCTCCAAATTACTTTTTTAAGTACCCCCCGTAGACTTTCTATACTCCTCTAGGGCCTCTGCTGTTTTCAGCCCTCTGAATCTGCCATAAGCCTCCTTTTTTTCCCTTATCCAATCCTCTATATCCCTTGACATCCAGGGTTCCCTGGACTTGTTGGTCCTACCCTTCAGCTTTACGGGAACATGTTGGCCCTGAACTCTCACTATTTCCTTTTTGAATGACTCCCACTGGTCTGATGCAGGTTTCCTACAAGTAGCAGCTCCCAGTTCTCTTTGGCAAGATCCTGTTTTATCATATTGAAATCGGCCTTCCCCCAATTCAGTACCTTTATTTCCGGTCCATCTTTGACCTTTTCCATAACTACCTTAAACCTTACAGAGTTATGGTCACTATCCCGAAAATGCTCCCCCACTGACATTTCTACCACTTGTCCGGCTTCATTCCCTAGGATTAGGTCCTGTACCGCCCCTTCTTTTGTAGGACTTTCTACATACTGGATCAAATAGCTCTCCTGTATACACTTTAAGAATTCTGCCCCCTTTAAGCCTTTTGCACTAAGACTATCCGAGTTAATATTGGGGAAGTTGAAATCCCCTACTATTATTACCCTATTATTTTTACACCTCTCTGAGATTTGCCTACATATCTGCTCCTCTATCTCTCCCTGACTGTTTGGAGGCCTGTAGTACACTCCCAGCCAAGTGATTGCCCCCTTTTTGTTTTTAAGTTCTACCCATATGGCCTCATTTGAGGAATCTTCTCAGATATCATCCCTCCTTATTGCAGTAATTGACTCCTTGATCAATAGTGCAATACCACCTCCTCTTTTACACCCCCCCGTCACGCCTGAAGATTCTATATCCTGGAATACTGAGCTGCCAGTCCTGCCCCTCCCTCAACCATGTCTCTGTGAAAGCAATAATATCATATTCCCATGTGCTAATCAACACCCTCAATTCATCTGCCTTACTTGTAAGACTCCTTGCGTTAAAATAGATGCAATCCAGCCTTGCATTATTCACTTGTGCCTTAACAGGTCTATATTTGCTCTGCCTTCCAGACTGACTGAATTTCTCTTCTATATTTGGCAGTGCATCATCCCCTACTGTACCTCCACTCTGTATCCCACCCCCCTGCCAAATTAGTTTAACCACCCCCCACCCCCCCACCCTCCAACAGCACTAGCAAACCTCCCAGCAAGGATGTTGGTCCCGTTCCGGTTCAGGTGCAACCCGTCCAACTTGTACAGGTCCCACCGTTGCCAGAAACAGACTCAGTGATACAGGAACCTAAAGCCCTCCCTGCTGCACCATCTCCTCAGCCACGCATTCATCTGTTCGATCCTCCTATTCCTATACTCACTAGCACATGGCACTGGGAGTAATCCAGAGATTACAACCTTTGAGGCCCTGCGTTTTAATCTGCTACCTAGCTTCCTAAATTCTTGTTGCAGGCCCTCATCCCTCTTTCTACCTATGTCGTTGGTAGCAGTGTGAACCACGACCTCTGACTGTTCAGCCTCCCCCTTCAGAATGTCCTGTAGCCGCTCCCTGACATCCTTGATCCGAGCACCAGGGAGGCAACATACCAGCCTGGAGTCAGGTTTGCAGCCACAGAAACGCCTATCTGTACCCCTTACGATAGGACCCCTATCACTATAGCTCTCCCACTCTTTTACCTCCCCTCCTGTGCAGCTACATCACCCGTGGTGCCACAGACATGGCTCTTGCTGCATTCCCCTGAGAAGCTATCGCCCCCAACAGTTTTCAAAGCATTATTCCTACATTTCATGTGTCTGAACCAGTATAAGAGCACACACAAAGACCGAACAAGGTTCTGGACCCAGAAACAGTCCCAACTTTAGTTTCCCGAAACAAAGATCCAGCCCCTAATCTCAGCCAGACCATCAATGATGCTGCTAAAATACCAAAAAGCAGCTTCCCAACAGATGCAGAGTGAAAATTAAAAGCGACTTCACGCTAATTCCTTTGCACCTCAGACATAACATCATTGATCAAAGTTTGCCTTCATTTGGGAAGAGTTCATATTGAGTAAGAGAACTAAATGACTACAAATTCCAAATTCTCATATCAATTACTCAAAATAGATTTGAGAAGTCACAATACAGGTCAGATCAAAAATCTCCAGATGATCAGCTATTGAGAACTGAACTTAGCTGAGAAACTGAAGAGAAGCAAAGTCTGGGGAAACACTTCCTGTTGAATACACTCTCCTTACTATGAAGAAATATGGTCACATGCATACTTATTACATGTCCACTTATTACATGTCCAATAATTATCTTTCCACCATGCTTTTTGGAGACATGCATCCTTCCTCATACTCTTTGGTGCATTCCATGTATCTTATGTCAAGAAGTAACCAAGGGAGAAATTACAAGTTTAAAACTTGTAGTTGCTATTTTTAATGGGTACAATATAAGTTATTACTTATATGGGACTTAGACAGTTATATGAAAAGGAAGAATGTGCAGGGTTATGGGGAGAAGGCAGGGGAATGGAACTGAGGGAATTCCTCTTTCAGAGAGCCAGTGCGGACACGATGGGCCGAATAACCTGCTTCTGCACTGTAATGATTCTGTGATTCTGTGACTTTCCCTCAGATGTAGATTAGGGAGGTGGAGGTGCAGAGCGTGGTGGGATTGAGCAAAGTCTTCCCTACCCCTTTAACAACTTACAAAAAGGCGCTGGTCACTATACAGAAATTAACCCACTCAGAAATCTAGTGAAGTGCTATCCTGGTTCAGCTGCCAGTACATTTTCAGGTTAAAAAAATGATATGGACAGAGAGCAAGGTACAAGGTACTGAAATGCTCAACAGGTCACATGACATCCGACAAAATCATAAACCGTAAATGATCACTCAGACCAAACTAATACTCACGTACCTGGTGGTCCAGGTGGTCCTGGAGGTCCTGGCTGGCCAGGTGGACCTGGTGGCCCAGGTGCTGCCAATACTGCTGTTCCTGGTATGCCAGGGATTCCCGGGATTCCTGGAGGGCCTTGGGGTCCTGGTGGACCTGGAGGACCCTGGGGGCCTTGTGGACCAGGGGGACCCATTTTTTTGCCTGTAAGGTAAATCAAGCAGACAATTACATTGAAGACCAACTACAGGGAAGGGGTGAGGAGTCTGCGGGGGTCACTAGCAAGTAGACTCAAAGTTACTTATTTGAATTAGAAAAGCATCAATGGGATGTCGATTCTCATAAATAGGATGTGGAGTTGACAAAGGTTCATTTTTACACTAAATGCTTCAAATCAAACAGAGAAACATCTCATAGGATATTTTGTAAAGCTACTGAGAAGCTGTTATAGTTACTTAGTTTTGCAAGTACACTCAAGACACGGATTCCTTTGGAAATTGCTTTTTTGTTATTTTGGTGAGCTGATGGAAGGCAGTGCCCAGGTTTTGTTTTTAGGCTTCGTGAAGAGGTGTCATTCAGCAAACGTGAACTGAAATGGGCCAATATTACTCGTTGATGATCCATCCCCCCAAACACCCAGATCAACAATGAGCGAACATCTTCTACCAATTGCGAAAAGATAGATTGCCAACAAACTTTCGGGACACAAGTTCTTTACCAACTTAAGATATTCCAGCAGCACAGATATTAAAGTCACAGGCATCATGAAATATGTTCCCATTTCTAAGACATGTTAGATTTGCAGCTGTGATTTGTCACACCAGAAGTCCCCATATGTGAGGGGTGAAAAACAAAACTAAAAAAAAATTCAAGATGAGACTTTGGAAATGCTGGTTTGTCCTCTGAGACAATTAAGGAATGGAGTTGGGTGCAACGAATGAGCAGCAACTAAAATTAAATAGAAGACACCACTAAGGTGTCAATCCAATACAAGTGGAACAGCTTGCAGGACTGTCATTCATTGTTATGATTTCAGATACCCAAGGTTTATAAAATACACTATATGTATGTACATGTGTTTAGGGAAGAGTAGCAGCATTGTGCAACCTCGTGATATGATGCAGCTTTATCATGCTGCTGTAGAGGTTACAGTCCTTTCATATACATTCATAATTTCCAATAAAAATGCATTTTAAATCACCCCTCAATGAATCAGTCTGTAAGTGCAATGCACAACCTCCCCATTCCTTTTACCTCATTCACTGCCCCATCTGCAATAGATCATCAACCTTAGGCTGAATCAGGAAACTTTGGTACCTAGTTTGATCCAAAAGTGAGGCTGAGTACCAAATCCTAGATCCTGTCCAACATAAAGACTGCTCACTTCCACCTCAATGATGTCACCCATTATTGTCTCTACATAACCCCAATCAAAATCCTTCTCCATGCTTTTGTCATTTCTGGACTTGATTTGCCCATCAACCTCCTTGCTGGCTTCCTATACTTCGTAAACTCTAACCCAGGGTCTTGCTCTCGGGACATGGGTTCGAATCCCACCACAGCCGAAGCTGGAATTTGAATTCAATTAATAAATCTGGAATTAAACGTTAGTCCACCGATGGCCATGAAACCATTGTCGATTGTTGTAAAAACCCATCTGGTTCACTAATGTCCTTTAGGGAAGGAAATCTGCTGGTCTGGCCTACATGTGACTCCAGACCGACAGCAATGTGGTTGACTCTTAAATGCCCTCTGAAATGGCCTAGCAAGTCACTCAGTTGTATCTTACAGAATCGTTACAGTGCAGAAGGAGGCCATTCGGCCCATTGTGTCTACACTGGCTCTCTGAAAGAGCAACTCCCTCAGTTCCATTCCCCCTGCCTTCGCCCCATAACCCTGCACATTCTTCCGTTTCATATAACTGTCTAATTTCCTTTTGAATGCTTCAATTGAACCACGTTCTCAGGCAGCACATTCCAGACCTTAACCACTCTGCGTGAAAAAGTTTTTCCTCATGTCACTTTTGCTTCTCTTACAAAATACCTCAAATCTGTGCCCTCTTGTTCTCGATCCTTTCACGAGTGGGAACAGTTTCTCTCTTATCTGCTCTGTCCAAACCCCTCATGATTTTGTATACCTCTATCAAATCACCTCTCAGCCTTCTCTTCTCCAAGGAAAACATTCCTAACTTCTCCAAACTATCTTCATAAGTGAAATTCATCATCCCTGAAACCATTCTCGTGAATCTTTTCTGTACTCTCTTCAGTGCCCTCATGTCTTTCCTCAAGTGCAGCGCACAGAATTGGACACAATACTCCAGCTGAGGCCGAACTCGTGTCATACAAGTCCAACATAAATTCCTCGTTCTTGTACGCTATACCCCTATTAATAAAGCCCAGGATACTGTACACTTTATTAACCGCTCTTTCAACCTGTCCTGCCACCTTCAATGACTTATGCACATATACACTTGGGTCCTCTGCTCCTGTACCCCCTTTAGAATTGTACCCTTTACTCTATATTGTCTCTCCATGTTCTTCCTACCAAAATGAATCATTTCACATTTCTCAGCATTGAACTTCATCTGCCACGTGTCTGCCCATTCCACCAACTTGTCTCTGTGCTTTTGAGGTTCTACACTATCGTCCTCACAGTTCATAATGCTTCCAAGTTTCGTATAATCTGCAAACTTTGAAATTGTGTCCTGTACACCAAGGTCTAGGTCATTAATAAATATCAGGAAAAGCAAGGGTCCCAACACTGATCCCTGAGGAACTCCACTACAAACCTTCCTCCAGCTCAAAAAACATCCAATAACCTCTTTGTTTCCTGTCACTCAGCCAATTTCGTATCCATGTTGCTACCATCTCTTTTATTCCATTTTATTGTAACTGCTGTGAAACCATCCTAGACTGGGTATTGTGTAATGAGAGAGGAATAATTGACAATCTAGTTGTGCGAGACCCCTTGGGGATGAGTGACCATAATATGATAGAATTCTTCATCAAGATGGAGAGTGACGTAGTTGATTCTGAGACTAGGGCCCTGAATCTTAATAAAGGGAACTACGAAGGTATGAGGGTTGGCTATGATGGATTGGGAAATGTTATTTAAAGGGATGACAGTGAATTGGCAATGGCAAACATTCAAAGAGTGCATGGATGAACTGCAACAATTGTTTATTCCTGTCTGGCACAAAAGTAAAACAGGAAAGTTAGCCAAACCATGGCTTACAAGGGAAATTAGAGATAGCATTACATCCAAGGAAAAGGCATACAAATTTGCCAGTAAAAATAACAGACCTGAGGATTGGGAGCAGTTTAGAATTCAGCAAAGGAGGACCAAGGGATTGATTAAGAAGGGGAAAATAGAGTATGACAGTAAGCTTGCGGGGAACATAAAAACTGATTGTAAAAGTTTCTATAGGTATGTGAAGAGAAAAAGATTGGTGAAGACAAATGTAGGTCCCCTATGGCAGAAACAGGAGAATTTATTATGGGGAACAAAGAAATGGCTGACCAACTAAATGCATACTTTGGTTCTGTCTTCACAAAGGAGGACACAAATATCAAACCAGAAATGTTAGGGAACACAGGATTTAGTGAGAGGGAGGAACTGAAGGAAATCAGTATTAGCAGAGAAATGGTGTTGGGGAAATTGATGGGACAGAAGGCTGATAAATCACCAGGGCCTGATAATCTACATCCCAGAGTACTTAAGGAAGTGGCCCTAGAAATAGTGGATGCATTGGTAGTCATCTTCCAAGATTCTATAGACTCTGTAACAGTTCCCACAGATTGGAGGGTAGCTAAGGGCGGCACAGTGGTTAGCACCGCAGCTTCACAGCTCCAGTGACCCGGGTTCAATTCTGGGTGCTGCCTGTGCGGAGTTTGCAAGTTTCCCCTATGACCGCGTGGGTTTTCGCCGGGTGTTCTGGTTTCCTCCCACAGCGTAAGACTTGCAGGTTGATAAGTAAATTGGCCATTATAAATTGCCCCTAGTAGGGGAAGGTGGGGATGGGGTAGAAATACGGGATTAATAGAGGATTAGTATAAATGGGTGGTTGATGGTCAGCACAGACTTGGTGGGCCGAAGGGCCTGTTTCAGTGCTGTATCTCTAAAAAAAACAAATAAAATAATGTAACCCCACTATTTAAAAAGGGAGGTAGATAGAAAACAGGGAATTATAGACCAGTCAGCCTGATGTCAGTAGTGGGGAAAATTCTAGAGTCCATTATCAAAGATTTATAGCAGAGCACTTGGAGTACAGTGGTAGAATCAGACAGAGTCAGCATGGATTTACGAAAGGGAAATCATGCTTGACAAATCTACTAGAATTCTTCGAGGATGTAACTAGTAGAGTTGATGAGGGGGAGCCAGTGGATGTGGTTTATTTGGACTTTCAGAAGGCTTTCGACAAAGTCCCACATAAGAGATTAGTGTGTAAAATTAAAGTGCATGGGATTGGGGGTCGTGTATTGCGATGGATAGAAAATTGGTTGGCAGACAGGAAACAAAGAGTAGGAATAAACGGGTCTTTTTCCGAATGGCAGGCAGTGACTAGTGGGGTACCGCAGGGATCGGTGCTAGGACCCCAGCTATTCACAATATATATCAATGATTTAGATGAGGGAACTAAATGTAATATCTCCAAATTTGCAGATGACACAAAACTGAATGGGAGGGTGAGTTGTGAGGAGGATGCAGAGAGGCTTCAGGGTGATTTGGACAAGTTGAGTAAATGGGCAAATGCATGGCAGATACAGTATAATGTGGATAAATGTGAGGTTATCCAATTTGGTAGCAAAAACAGGAAGGCAGATTATTATCTGAATGGCTATAAACTGAGGGAGGGGAATATGCAACGAGACCTAGGTGTTCTCGTACACCAGTCGCTGAAGGTAAGCATGCAGGTGCAACAGGCGGTAAAAAAGGCAAATAGTATGTTGGCCTTCATAGCAAGAGGATTCGAGTACAGGAGCAGGGATGTCTTGCTGCAATTATACAGGGTCTTGGTGAGGCCACACCGGGGATATTGTGTGCAGTTTTGGTCTCCTTATCTGAGGAAGGATGTTCTTGCTATAGAGGGAGTGCAGCGAAGATTTACTCGACTGATTCCTGGGATGGTGGGACTGACATATGAAGAGAGATCGAGTCAGTTAGGATTATATTCGCTGGAGTTCAGAAGAGTGAGGGGGGATCTCATAGAAAGCTATAAAATTCTAACAGGGTAGATGCAGGAAGGATGTTCCTGATGGTGGGGGAGTCCAGAACCAGGGGTCATAGTCTAAGGATAGGGGGTAAAACTTTCAGGACTGAGATGAGGAGAAATTTCTTCACCCAGAGAGTGGTGAGCCTGTGGAATTCACTACCACAGAAAGCAGTTGAGGCCAAAACATTGTATGTTTTCAAGAAGGAGTTAGATATAGCTCTTGGGGTGAAAGGGATCATAGGATATGGGGGAAAGCGGGAACAGGTTACTGAGTTGGATGATCAGCCATGATCATAATGAATGGCGGAGCAGCCTCAAAGGGCCGAATGGCCTACTCCTGCTCCTATTTTCTATGTTTCAATAAGTCAATAAGGAAAGAAACCAGACGGACCACTCGGTATCGATCTAGGCACCGTAACTATATCACCATTCCTTCACTGTCGCTGGGTCAAAATCCTGGAACTCCCTTCCTAACAGCACTGTGGGTGTACCTACCTCACATGGACTGCAGCAGTTCAAGAAGGCAGCTCGCCACCACCTTCTCAAGAGCAATTAGGGATGGGCAACAAATGCTGGCCTATCTAGCGACGCCCACATCCCATGAGTGAATAAAAAAAAAGCAACCAAAGATTCTACTCCCAAATCCCATCCTGCACTAAATCCCATTTACCCATTACTCTCTGTCCTCACTGACTGCATTGGCATTCACAGCTTCACTGCCATTTTGCCTCTGCAACAAGCTTTTGTCCTCTCCTGGGCCCTCTGGTCCCTGAAGTCTGATCTTCTGTGTGTTCCCTCTTCCCTTCACCCTGCCTTTAGTGGCAAGGCCATCAGCCTCCTTAGCACTTCCTTCTGGAATTCTCATTGCCTCTTTATATACTTCTTCCTCTTTCTTTCTCTCTCTCTTTAAAAGCCTTTTTAAAACCCACCTTTTCCAGTAAGCTTTTGGTCACCTTTCCTAACTCTCCACTGCTATCCCCACAGCACCACCCAGCTTTTAAGCATCTTACGATATGTTTCTATGTAAATGACACTATACAAACACAAATTGCTACTGATATACAGATTGGAAAAGGTCCCAGGTTCTGACGGAAGATCATTGACCTGAAATGTTAACTCTGCTTCTCTCTCCACAGATGCTGCCAGGTCTGCTGAGTGTTCCCAGCATTTTGTTTTTATTTCAGATATCCAGCATCCATAGTATGTCGCTTTTGTCCCCGGTTCAGTCCCTAGCTTCTGCTGAATTAACAGCAGAGGCAGTACAATTTGCATTAGGGACCCTGGACTAGAGAAGTGAGGAATAAAACGCATCAGGATTCTCACTTCTCATCAGAAACCCTCGCTAGAAAGTGCGTGCATTGATGCCAGGCGAGGGCAGAAATCCGGCTGGGTTGTAAAGCTACATGATCACAACTTCTTTTATGCTCACTGCCTCGGCTTGTATACAAAGAAAAGTGTCTTGGATAAGGGATATGCTAGGGCAATTGAAATCCATGGAACTGTGCCACAGTGTGAGTCAGTACCCTCGGGAGTGGAAGAAAAGATTAGTAAAGCAAACTGTTCCGAAGTGGATTTCAGGGCTGTGGAACGCTTTAGCAATCTCATTAGTTGTCCAAATTACAACTGGATCTAAGAGGCCTTCCAGACATCAAAATCCTCACTGGAACACAGGGCACATAAAAATATCACTTCCATCAATGAAGGGGTCCAGCACATGTTTTGAAATGTTAACAATAGAGCACAAAGCAATTGTACACAGCCATACCTAGAAATACGTACAAGCTACCCGAGAAATGAATTCCCCAATCTCTCAATTTTGCGTAAAGGGGTTTCTTCTGGCCCCTATTCTAAATCTTTTACCTATGGTCCCTGGTCCTTGATCCCTTAACTATTGGGAATAGTCTGCTGCCAACAACCTTATGCCATTCTTTCAGAATTTGATACACCTCTATGATATAGCCTCAGAATCCAAATGGTTCTCACAATGAAAAGCTTCAATTTTTCTACACCTTTCTTCGTGTTTGTATTTCCTCATAAAATGCAGCATCCGAGTAAATCTGCATTGTATCACATCTAAAGCCTTGATATCCTTCCTATAGTGTAGAGCTCAATATTGTAGAACATACAGAAGTTGTAATATTTACATTAGCTTATCACTTTGTCATAGAACCATAAAATGATACAGCCTAGAAGGAGGCCATTTGGCCCATTGTGCCTGTGAGCTCTTCAGAAAATCTATCCAATTAGTCCACTTTCTCTAAAGCCCAGAAAATATTTCTCCTTCAAGTACTCATCGAATTCCCCTTTGAAAATTACACACCTTTGCAGGACGAACGTTCCAGATCAGAAGAAATTGCTGTGTAAAAATAAAATTCTTCATGTTGCCTTTGTTTCTTTTGCTAATTTACTTAAATCAGTGTCCTCTGGTGTCCTTCTGCCATTGGAAACTGTTTCTCCCAATTTACTCTATCAAAGCCTTTCATGGATTTGAATCTCCATTAAATTGCTCCTTAACCTTTTCTGCTATTTGAAGAGCATTTATACTCTATTCATCTCACGATAAAATCTAGAATTTCATTAGTCAACTTGATTCTACTACATTACCCTCTTGTATTCGCGGCAGCACAATAGAATTTCTTAGCACAGTTTAATTTGTGCAGATATAGATTGGCCATCTCTTGTGAACAGTGGGTGGGACAAAGATGGTGTGGGCAGAGGAGACAATAGCTTGAGTCATGATGATTCATTTGATAATCGTGATAACTTTAATAATTGGTACCTCCACATTATAAGAGAACCTAAATGGAAGGAGGATTACAGATTAATATTTCAAAATTGTAAACTTCTGTGCTGAATTTGAATCTTACCTTTTGCTTTTCCTTTGCTTTTACCTAGAAGGGAAAACAAACATGAGTCAGAAAGCAAAGTTTTGCCTACCAGCCACTTTTCCTACATTTTAACAGTGACTACACTTCAAAAGTACTTCATTGGCTGTAAAGAGCTTTGGGACGTCCTGTGGCCATGGAAGGTGCTACACAAATGCAAGTCTTTCTTTGTTATTGTAGTTCCAATAATGCTGTATCTAGATAGTTGGAACTTGGAGAAAGGGATAAATTCAGCCCATCATGCCCATGTCAGAGATGCCAGACTGTCAAATGTAATTAAAAATACAGAAAATGCTAGAAAACAGCAAGCAATCTGTAATGCTTATTAACATTTAGGTTGTGGACTTCTCAGCTTTTTTTAAAGAAAGAGAGAGGTCATTAGGCAGGGATAAACACAAGGGACATTCACCTTTGCCTGGTGACATCACAATCCACCATGTAAACACAAATGTCTGGACAGTAGGGTATTAAGCAGTCAGCAGTTTAATTCAGTGAGAAGCTGGGACCACAGTGAAAACAAGGCAGCATCAAATTCAGGGCTAAGATTCTCTCTGGTTGCTATTCATGGTGACACTGTGAACATGGTGACATGGTGAAACATTTGTGTGTGATCTCGTAAAATTGGAACCACATTATAAGGGAATGGCTCCACAGTTATTTCTAGAAATAACAGAGGAAATCTTCACAACTACATTGATGATGTTAATACACAGAGCAACCAAAAGAAAATACTGCAGATGCTGGGAATCTGAAACGTTTTCCGTTTTTGTTTCAAAGTCATTCTTACTCTTCCGTTCATAACTAAAAAGGACAAACCTAGGTTAGTCTGTGCAAGTCTGTTAAGTTGATCTATCAATGTTTAAAGTTAAAATAATTGAGGTAATTGAGAGAACATGGCTTTATATACAAGATAGGTTGAAGAGGCATAAATCTCTCCCATTCGACAAAAATGCACAACTGCTCAGGGGAATTCAGTCTTCGATCAAGAAGATTAAAACCAGAAACTACAAAACCTTTTACCCTCCTCCGAACTTCACCCAGATCTTACCGAAGGAATTAATATCGAGGGCCAAGGATTACTATTATATCTCCCCATGTAAAATAATAGTGCACCCATCAACATGGCTAGGTAGGACTATAGGATTGCTGAGATGGCAGAAAAACTATTGACTCCAGTACTAATCCTGTACACCTGCCCCTTCTGGTTGGTGACCTGATCACAGTACAAATGGGTCTTTCTCATGAACAATTGCATGTATGTGGGTTATAAGAATCATTTGAATTTCAACTGTTGGGCACAAATTTCTTTCAGCTAACACAACACTGTTGTACGCACTTTTGACCGTCATCCAAAAGGCTGGTACTTTGCTTCCTCATTTTCTTAATTCTTCCCCCCAACCAACACTGACTGATACTGGGGATATAATCAACAAGGACCATCAATCCTTCACTTAACTGTCAATTCCTTATGTGAGATTTAGGCAGAGACTGTAAGCAGACTATTTAACTGGAGTGGCTGATTTACACCCCAACCCCTCCTTCCCTCCAATCTAGCCGTGGGACACTGGGATCAGCTGTAGAGTTTTAACAGCCGTCCTAACCAACATAAGCTAAATCAGCAAAAACGCCAATTGAGTCTTGCACCATCCTGGTTCCTCTGACATAGTACACATCAGGTGATGCAATTTACTTGCTAAGCCATCAAATGAGCTGAAGCCTGTTCCTTTGTCAAATCCTGGAGTCTAAATTGATATTTATGTAACATTCAGTAAAATGCAGCTTTAGCTGTCATTTTCCACCCATGCTGCCAAACATCTACAATACAATTGCTTACTTTGGCCACTCCTCAGCTTTTATTTCAAGAAGCACATGCAACTACTTGTACTTGAATGGTTTCTCAATTCAACAAACACACAAGAACAGTACTCCCCAGGTTGCGTGCTTTAGGATGAATCAATACTCTGTCTATCCTCCCAGAGAGATGCAAAAGATTCACTTGCAATATTTATTGCTCTTTGAAAGAGCTATCCAATTAGTCCCACTCCCCAGCATTGTCCCAATAGCCCTGAAATTTGTTATTCTTCAAGTATTTATCCAATTCTCTTGGAAGTTACTTTTGAATGAGCTTCCACTGGACTTTCAGGTAATGCATTCCAGATCAAAACTGAAACCAAGCTCATGGTCTACCATGCGGTCGTGATCCCTACCTTACAGTACGGGGCTGAAACATGGACAACGTATAGGAGGCACCTCAAAGTACCGGAGTAATTTCATCAACGCTGCCTGCGGAAGATCCTATATATCAAGTGAGAGGACAGGCGCAGCAACATTACTGTCCTCTCACAAGCAGGCACCACATGCATCGAGGCTATGATTATCCACCATCAGCTTCGTTGGGTTGGTCATATAGTTCAGATGTCAGATACCAGGCTCCCAAAGCAGGACTTGTCTCAGCTCAGGCAGGGCAGATGTACCAGAGGTGGTCAAAAGAAACACTTCAAGGATGTGCTGAAAGCCAACATGAAGAATGCAACATTGACATCAACTCCTGGGAGATCATTGCCCTGGCCTGATCCAGATGGAGGCAGAGTCTGTGGGAAGGATCCCAGCATTTTGAGACCCAACAACAGCAAAATGAAGAGGAAAAGCGAGAGCGGCGGAAAGAACAAGTCATGGCCTCAGCTAATAATACACGACCAGTAGGGCATGACAACAAATACCCTGCGTGCTTTAAAGTCTGTTGATCCCGAATCGACCTCAAAAGCAAACTTCGGACTCATGGAAGACAATCATCTTTGCCTGTGAGGGATAGCCAATAATAATAATAACCAAATCTCCTCTTAACCTTCTCTAAGGAAAGCACCCCTGCTTCTCCAGTCTCTCCATATAACTGAATTCCCTCATCCCTGGTGTCAGTCTAGTCTTTCGCACCCTCTCGTAGGCCTTGACATCCTTCCTAACATGTGGTTGCCAGAATTGAACACAATATTCCAGCTGAGCCATAACTAGTGTTTTTCAAAGGTTTAGCATAACTTCCTTGCTTTTGGACTCTATGGGTGGAGATTTACGCTCTTCCCAGAGCAGGTTTGGAGGCACGGAGAGCATAAAATCGGGTGGGACACTGCCAGCATCCAGCTTCTGTTGAAATTTAGTTAGGGGTGGGAAGGGCCTTCCCACCCCGCCACCAATTGAGGCTCTTAACTGGCTCATTAACCCATAATTAAGGGCCTCTTCCCGCTGCAGCTGCAATTGCCTGTGTGGCGGTTGGGCCTGTCGCCCCACAGGAAGCAAGGCACAAAAAACCATGTGATCTGCTTCCTGGCTGCGGGGAAGGGGGTCCCTCGTTCAAAGGTACTTAGTGCCTGAACGAGGGACCAGCATCGGGAAGGCAGGGGCCTGCTGAGGGCCAATCCCCTGCCCTTGCTGCTGAGCGCCCTCTGACCCCCACCCAGTGAGACCCCTCCTACCCTGACCTACCTTGAGCCTGGTTCCAGCGCCACTCCTCAGTGTCTGCTGGCTGGCAGCTCTAAAAGGCCGGGACTTCTTAAGGTAGATAAGTCCCCAGGGCCTGATGGGAGCTACCCTAGAATACTGAGGGAGGCAAGGGAAGAAATTGCTGGGGCCTTGACAGAAATCTTTGCATCCTCATTGGCTACAGGTGAGGTCCCAGAGGACTGGAGATTAGCCAATGTTTTTCCTTTGTTTAAGAAGGGTGGCAAGGATAATCCAGGAAAGTATAGGCCGGTGAGCCTTACGTCAGTGGGAGGGAAACTATTAGAGAGGATTCTTCGGGACAGGATTTACTCCCATTTGGAAACAAACGAACTTATTAGCGAGAGACAGCATGGTTTTGTGAAGGAGAGGTAGTGTCTTACTAATTTGATTGAGTTTTTTGAGCAAGTGACGAAGATGATTGACGAAGGAAGGGAGGTGGATGTTGTCTATATGGACTTTAGTAAAGCCTTTGACAAGGTCCCGCATAGCAGGCTGGTGCAAAAGGTGAAGTCACACGGGATCAGAGGTGAGCTGGCAAGATGGATACAGAACTGGCTCAGTCACAGAACACAGAGGGTAACAGTGGATGGGTGTTTTTCTGAATTTTTAAATTAGAGATACAGCACTGAAACAGGCCCTTCGGCCCACCGAGTCTGTGCCGACCATCAACCACCCATTTATACTAATCCTACACTAATTCCATATTCCTACCATATCCCCACCTGTCCCTATATTTCCCTACCACCTAGGGGGAATTGCTAATGGCCAATTTACCTATCAACCTGCAAGTCTTTGGCATGTGGGAGGAAACCAGAGCACCCGGAGGAAACCCACGCAGACACAGGGAGAACTTGCAAACTCCACACAGGCAGTACCCAGAATTGAACCCGGGTCACTGGAGCTGTGAGGCTGCGGTGCTAACCACTGCTCCACTGTGGAGGGATGTGACTAGTGGTGTTCCGCAGGGATCAGTGCTGGGACCTTTGCTGTTTGTAGTATGTATAAATGATTTGGAGGAAAATGTAGCTGGTCTGATTAGTAAGTTTGCGGACGACACAAAGGTTGGTGGAGTTGCGGATAATGATGAGGATTGTCAGAGGATACAGCAGGATATAGATCGGTTGGAGACTTGGGCGGAGAAATGGCAGATGGAGTTTAATAAGGACAAATGTGAGGTAATGCATTTTGGAAGGTCTAATGCAGGTGGGAGGTATACAGTAAATGGCAGAACCCTTAGGAGTATTGACAGGCAGAGAGATCTGGGCGTACAGGTCCACAGGTCACTGAAAGTGGCAACGCAGGTGGATAAGGTAGTCAAGAAGGCATATGCATGCTTGCCTTCATCGGTCAGGGCATAGAGTATAAAAATTGGCAAGTCATGTTGCAGCTGTACAGAACCTTAGTTAGGCCACACTTAGAATATTGCATGCAATTCTGGTTGCCACACTACCAGAAGGACGTGGAGGCTTTGGAGAGGGTACAGAGGAGGTTTACCAGGATGTTGCCTGGTCTGGAGGGCATTAGCTATGAGGAGAGGTTGGAAAAACTTGGATTGTTTTCACTGGAACGACGGAGGTGGAGGGGCGACATGATAGAGGTTTACAAAGTTATGAGCGGCACAGACAGAGTGGATAGTCAGAAGCTTTTCCCAGGGTGGAAGAGCCAGTTACTAGGGGACATAGGTTTAAGGTGCAAGGGGCAAAGTTTAGAGGGGATGTGCGAGGCAAGTCTTTTTACACAGAGGGTGGTGAGTGACTGGAACTTGCTGCCAGGGGAGGTGGTGGAAGCAGATACGATAGCGACGTTGAAGAGACATCTTGACAAATACATGAATAGGAAGGGAATAGAGGGATATGGGCCCCGGAAGTGCAGAAGGTGTTAGTTTCGGCAGGCATCAAGATCGACGCAGGCTTGGAGGGCCGAATGGCCTGTTCCTGTGCTATACTGTTCTTTGTTCTGATGGTGGGGTCCTAAATCATACGGAAGGCCCACTGCTGTCCAGTTAAGTGCCTGATTGGTACTAAATTCGGCGGGCCTTCTGCACAAGAGCGGACACGGGAATCTCAGCGTAGTTTTCACCGACATCGTGACCCCCGATGCCAGCACAAAGTTCCACCCAATGCCTCTATTAATAAAGCCAAGAGTATGCTTTTTTTTTAAATAACTGCCTTCTCAACTTGCCCTGCTACCTTCAAAGATTTATGTACAGATACCCTGAGTCCTCTCTATTCCTGCACCCCCTTTAAAATTGTACCATTTAGTTTATATTGCTTCTCCTCATTCTTCCTATCAAAATGTATTACCTCACATTTTCTGCTAAATGTCATCTGCCATGTGCCTGTTCATTTGTCTATGTCAAGTCTGTTACTAGCCTCCTCACTGTTTACTACATTTCCAAGTTTCTTGACATCTGCAAACTTTGAAATCATGCCCTGTGTATTCTCAAGTCCTGATAATTAATATGTATTAAAAGGAGCAGTGGTCCTAATTCCATCCCCGGGGAACACCACTGTATACTTCCCTCCAGTCTGATAAACAACCATGCACCACTATTCTCTGTCCTTTAGCCAGTTTCGTATCCATACCGCCACTGTCCCATTAATCCCATAAACTTTGCTAACAAACCTAATATGCGGTCTTTTGTCAAATGCCTTTTGAAAATCCATGCACACATCAACAGGACTACCCTTACCAACCCTCCCTGTTACTTCATCGAAGAACTCAATCAATTTCGTCAAACATGACTTGCCTTTTACAAATTCATGCTGACTTTCATGAATTAGCCATAGCTTTCAAGTGCCAATTTATTCTGTCCCGAATTATTGTCTCAAAGTTTCCCCACCACCACTGGTCGGCTGACTGGCCCATACTTACTGGGTTTATCCCTCTCTCCTTTACTGACCATGGGAGTAACATCTTCAATTCTCCAGTCTTCTGCCACCACCCCCATAGTTAAGGAGGATTGGAAGATTGTGGCCAGAGGCTCCGCAATTTTCACTGGACCGGGTAACTTTTCTACTTTGAGTACTGCCAAATTTTTGAGACCTCTGTGGGGCTGCTTATGGGGCCTTGTTGTTTGCAAATTGGCTGCTGTGTTTCCTATATTGCAATAGTAACTACATTTCAAACATACTTCATTGGTTGTAAAGAGCTTTGGAATGCCCTTAAGGACGCTTTCTTATTACAAACTGGAGGCTGTATAAATTTTCCAGGAAGCTAAAGGTATTGAAACAACAGTGGCAGCTGCGACCCTTTTACTAGTTTGCAGCACTGGTTTGAAGTTTTACGACTGGTTTTGTGAAAAGCAGCACATAAAACCAACAGTCAAACTGAGGTTAATTTCCCCCACTCTCTCCTCCAATTTTCTTCCTCCTTCTCCGTAGGTTAGTGGCTCATGCTGAGGTATGTTCCACAATGATCACCATCTTACTGCACCACACCCAATTGGTCATTTTTCCTGTGCAACTCCAGGGGATAAATGTTGGCCAGTTAGTCAACCATGGAGCTTGTTCCAGGACAATCCAGATGCATCCTCAGCTGGTGTTCACGCACGTGAACATTTCAGCAGAATTCACTGGACAGTGATCAGAGGAAGGAACTCTTAAGCAACCTTTTTCCAGTGTTGCCAAAGCCAATTACAGTGTACCTCACACTGACCTGACTGAGATTGGCTACTTCAGTACAGACTGAGGACAGAACCTGGGACCTTCCAAGGCTGTATGACTCAGTTTCAGTGCACAAGAAAATGCGCTGCAGAATGGTAGACATCTAATGGAAGGAAAAAGGGAAGAAACAAGTTAGAAGGGGAAAAAAACATGCTCAAAGAGTAGAGACCCAATAAGGCATTTAAAGGCAACGAAGAAAACAAGGCAGGGATGCTGATAGAGGAATGGCATTAAAGAGGAGCACAATGCCTGATGGAGCAGCCAGTAGTGGAGCAAAGAATGAAAAGTGGGCCATTGTTGGACGGATTGGGGGATGGGCAGTTTGGAAAACACGACTGGAGGAGATCAGGAAGGGTTTGGAGAGATTTGAAAGGGAGGATAAGAATCTCAGCAGCAAATTTCTGGGGCATGGAAAGCCAGTGGAGCTTGGCAAGGATTGCAGGTTATTAGGATGTTACTAGGCCTTGGTGCAGGTGAGAAGATGGACCATAATAGCTTTAGATTATTTATACACAATGTAGGGAGGTTCAGTAAGAAGACAATTGTAAAAGTCATCAAGTAAAAGATATGTATTAGGGTTCTGGTGCGAGAGAGAGAGAGAGAGAGAGCAAGAGGTAGGGGCGAGGATATGGATGGAGGCATGTTAACAATGCAGAAATGAGGACTAAATAAAGGAAATGAAGCTGAGCTTAGATTAAAGCAGCATGGCAAAGTTCTGCATCTCTGGGCTTCCTATGTGGTGGCAGCTATGGAAAATCAGGGAGTCACGGCCAGAGGCAATATGGTGCTTATGGAAGCAATGAGGGTTAGATTTTACCGGAATTTAACAGACATTTTGGCTCAGTTATGCTTCAATGTTGATAAAAGTGGCAACATTCTGGGTGACTGTGGAGGTAAGGGAGGTAGAGCTGCATATCATGTCCATAAGGTCGCCTCTCGTGTAGACACAATATTCCATTCTTGGCCCCTCTTCTTCGGCATTCATGTGACCTCACGATAATGTTGCCAAGTGATAACATAGACACCAAAGAGAATCAAAAGGTGACCATTCAGACATGAAAAGAAAAGCCATTGAAAGTGTTCAATGGTCCATGACATGTCAGATTAAAATGGAACCATGAAAGAGCAGTGCCAGGAGTTGAAACTGTGAAGCACAGATGTTCAATAAGTAAGGAAAAGAATTTTTAAATAGAAAGTTAAGTAAGAGCGTGGGTGGCAATGAAAGTTTGAGCAGAGTTTTACTGGTTGCTTCTGGTAGCATTCCACACCTTTGTTTTCTGCAATTTGCAAAGCTTCCTAAATTCTAGAAATTATTGTTTCAATCACCAATGTTAGTGTAAATTTTCTCCCTGATGGTCCTTGTTAAAAGGTAATCAAGCAAACCAAAAATCTCCACTGTGCTTCCTAGGTGCCAAGGATGCAGCTAAAGGCATTTTCATAGTACTGTAGCAAATGGCTGCAGAACACTTCTCTCCTGCTGTACTCAATTGCTCTTTTATCATTAGTAAACCGACAGGAAGACCATTGTCTACACCAGCCAATTCACAGTGCTGCCTAGTTCTAGCCTCACATCTGGTGGATTTCTGCCCACACCCTCTGTTGTTGCCCTGTTTTGTGCTCATTAAGGTAATGGACATCAACATTAGGCAAGGAAAAATGTTTGTTTTAAAGTTACCCAGCATCAGCACATGCAGAGTCTCAGATTAGGTGTAGCTTGGACAGGTGCGGAATAAAGCTGCCTCTTTCCTGCTCCAACAATGTTCCTTCAAACTGAAGCTCTGAAAAGCAGCCACTACTGCACTTGCCCCCATAATGATTATTTGTGTGGCCTTGGAGGTGCCCTCGACACCAATTTATGAGAAAATCGTAAAACGCTTTTTGCTATGGATTTTTACTCACTAGAAAATGAATTGAGACGACCCGAAACTCATTTAATTTATAATCCTTAAAGGCAGCGGATTAGACTGCTGCACTGAATTTGGGCGGCACAGTGGCGCAGTGGTTAGCACCGCAGTCTCACAGCTCCAGCGACCCGGGTTCGATTCTGGGTACTGCCTGTGCAGAATTTGCAAGTTCTCCTTGTGACCGCGTGGGTTTCTGTCGGATGGTCTGGTTTCCTTCCACAGCCAAAGACTTGCAGGGTGATAGGTAAATTGGCCATTGTAAATTGCCCCTAGTGTAGGTAGGGGAATTCAGGGGATGTGGTAGGAATATGGGATTAATGTAGGATTAGTATAAAATGGGTGGTTGATGGTCGGCACAGACCCGGTGGGCCGAAGGGCCTGTGTCAGTGCTGTATCTCTAAATAAATAAATAATAAACGCTGAAAAAAAAATCCTCGTCCAGGGCATGTTGTGAATGAAACTGAGAAAGTACTGACTAACTCCTATACAACTAATTATTAATAATTGACAGACAAGTGCAAACATCAGTCCCAACTTCATGTCAACCAAATGATTTTTGTTCTCAGTTTCCGTACAGCAGGAGAAAGCATTAAACATTGTGGACTGATGATCATTTTAAAATACATTCCCCCCTAACCACCGCATATCTAATACAGCTTGCTCTTTCATTCTCCAGTTTTCCCCTCACATTTCTCTGTATCTGCAAACACCTCCAAATCCTAGTGTTTACTTTTGCTATTTTTGTTTCAACTAGTGTCATTGCAAATTATATTCCTGGTTTCCCTGTTAGTGTGAGAAAAGATATCCATGCAACTGTATTGAAACAATAAAACCTCACTATGCTGCGTAGGTGCCAAAACCAAAACCAAAACCATTTATTAATTCTATTGATTGAACATAGGCCAAATTAGCGCACATCTCTCAACAACTATTGTATATTATGGCTCTTGTATGTGCAAAGAACAAAAGGGAGGCCCTTGTGTCACTCAAGTTAAAATAATTGGCCAGTTGGAGCCTGCACCCATGTGGATGATGGCACACCACCTCAAACTAGTTTATTTGACCAGTGACTCCTTTTCAAAGTGGTGTATGTCAAGTGAAGATAGGAAAGGGCTCGACAGTGATGGGGGAGGGGCAGAGGGTGGGGGGCGTGATAGGGGAATTAAAATCAGTCATGACTCATGGAAACAATTCGAACTATCCTGGTCAATCGCTTTTTGAGACTGTGGCCAGGATTTAACGTTGGGTGGGAGGCCCCGCCTACGGGCCAAAAAGTTTGGGGCAAGCCTGCCTCCGCTGGGCCTGGAAACCACGCTATGATTTTATGTGGCCCAGACCCTTAATTGGCCTTGGTTGGGACTTACACCCCTCTGAGGCAGAAAGATCCGGCTTCAAGAGCTGCCAGCCAATCAACGGGTTAGCAGCTCACAGTCCCAGCAGCAGCACCGGGAGCGGCGGCCACTGCTGAGACTGCAGTTGGGGAGAGGAGCAAGAGGGACACCGGCCTCGGAAAAAAGTTAAGTGTGTGGGGCCTCGCCAGGGACAATCAGCTAGGCCCTGTCGAGGCAAGGAGGGGTCAGTTGGGAGCGGGGAGAATATAGTGCAGTGGGGGTTGAGCCGTGGGGGCTCTCTGTGGGCTACTGAGTGCATGTTCAGGAGGGCACCCCGCCCCCCCACCCCCAGCCCGCAAGGAGCCACCAAGTTTTACTGAGCAGCCTCTTGGGGGTCCTTAGCCGCCCACCGGTTGCTGATAATATACCAGTGGCGGCATGAGGAGGCCCTTAAGTGGCAGTTAATTGGCCACTTAAGGGCCTTAATTGGGTTGGGGCGGAAAGGTGATGGGAAAGTCACTTCCTGCCTCCTACTCAATTTTACAACCTCCCCCCCTCCTCCAGCCTGCTCCTGTGGTGGGGGGGGGGGGGGGGGGGGGCGGGGGTGTAAAATTCTGGCCTGTGGTTTTGTGCCTCTCCACCATCTCTACAATGACTCAGCTCATTTCTCCCAATCCTTTGATATTGGAGTGGTATTTGTTGACACACAAAAAATAGGCAAGTGTCTACTGGGTAAATAGTGACTTAGTCATGCAATATGGCTTCGGACATATGCGGGCAGGAACAGAGGTGGGCGGGTTGGTAATTTTGCAACGCTGACCAACCTGCCCTGAGCCAATTTTCTGCAGGTTGGATCAGGGGGCAGAATGGCTACCTGAACAAGTGACTTGTTAGGATCATTCAAAGGCCAATTATCAGAGGCCTACTGGAATTTTCCAGTCGATCTGTGGGCCGCCATGGCATCAGGTGCACAGTAGCTGCCTGGAGGTGACCTTCCAGCACTCCAGGCTTACTTTGAGGCCAACCTCCCTGCCCACCTGGCCACAGCTGTGGGCACAGGCTGCACTGTGGAGGGGTTTCCCCTCCACAATGATGGTCTGGCAGCTGTGGCCTTTTTTTCCAGAAGTTTTTAAAGTGTTGAGAGGGTGCCTCAAGATGTAGGTGGCCTCTCTCTCTCCCTTACCTGCAACAGCTGGGTGTAGCTCCTTCTGTGCTTGAGGGCCTCCTTAATTGGACGACAAGTTCACCCACTGCCCACTAACTGGCCAATCTAGGCAAAATCAATGTTGACTGCTCCCGACACAGTGCAGGGTCAGAACCCACATTTGACCCCGACATTGGGGTACTGACCCCAAAAACAAAATTCGACCCCCTATCACAGAAAGGGAAGATTGCTCAGGGGGCCTGGTAAAGCATCGTATTAGTCACTGACCTTTCACCGTAGGCATCTGAAAACAAATTTTCACCTTGTCTGACTGGTTGCAAGCCTTCGCTATCTGCTGGCTGTAAGAGGCCATTGGTGTGCATTAGGCCATAACATAAAGCTACGTCTACAATAACACAAAAGCAAAATACTGCAGATGCTGGAAATCTGAAATAAAAACAGAAAATGCCGGGAATACTCAGCAGGTCAGGCAGTATCTGTGCAGAGAGAAACAGAGTTGAAGGGCTGAATTTTCCCAGCCCATTTGCGATGTGCTGAGAGGCAGGGGGACTGGCTAAATGCCGGACGAAGGGGTCGGGAGGGGAGCCCGACATCTTTTTGCCGCTATGCCATATTGGCAGCAGTGGGAAAGATGGTGGCTTAGCCACCTAGAAGGTGTCCAATTGAACCACTTACTTAAGTGGCTAATTAAGGGCCACTTCCTACCTCTGCTGACATTTTGCTTTGACGGGAGGGCCCGCTGCCACGAGGGGCACACCCAGTGGCAATGGACGCGGTCGTGGCAATGGAGCGCTGGTGATCCACAACTCCACCTCCCCAGCCCCCGATCGTCAGGACCTGGCTGCCAGGCCCCAGCTTCCCCCAACCAACCTCAACTCTCTTTGAGAGCACCCCACCATTGAGGTGCGCTTTTCCTGGAGTTGCAGCCTCAGCAATGGCCACCGCTAGCATGGCGCTGCTGAGTTGCCAGCACTCTGATTGGACCTGCAGTTCTTGGGGGTGGACCGCCATCCTTAATTGGATGGTGGCATTAGCAGCAGCCTCTTAATTGGCCGCTGCCAGGAATATGCTGCCCGGGGTCCCACTGCCCGCCAAAGACCTGGCAACGGGATTTGCAGTAGTGGCAAAATGCAGTCCAACGTTTCAGGTCTGTGACCTTTCAGCAGAACTTGGAAAAAAGTTAGAAATGTAATAGGTTTTGAGCAAGTGTAATGGGTAGGGGAGAAAAAAGAACAAAAGGGAATGTCTGTGAGAGGATGGAGGGCAGGAGAGATTACATGACAATATGTTTCATGGTACAAGGCCAAAGGGAGTGGTAATGGAACAAGTAAAGAAACAAAAGATGCATCTAGAGGAGGTGTGAATGGCAGGATCCTGAATAACTGCCATCTGAAAGCAAAGAAAAGGAAATAAGAAAGAAACAAGAGTGAAAAAAAGCAAAGAAAAATGAAACAAAATGGGGGCAGAGGTTATGATCTAAAATTGTTGAACTCAATGTTGAGTCCAGAAGGCTGTAAAATGCCCAGTTGAAAGATGAGGTGCTGTTCCTCGAGCTTGCATTGAGCTTCATTGGAGCACTGTAGCAGGACAATGACAGAAAGGTCAATGTGGGAGCAAGGTAGAGAATTAAAATGACAGGCGAATGGAAGCTCGGAGTCACGCTTGTGGACTGAACGGAGGTGTTCCACAAAGCGGTCACCCAGTCTGCATTTGGTCTCCCCAATATACAGGAGACCACATTACGAGCAGAAAATACAGTATACTAATCTGAAAGAAGTACAAATGAATCACTGTTTCACCTGGAAGGAGTGTTTGGGGCCTTGGGCAGTGAGGAGACAGGAGGTAAAAGAGCAAGTGTTGCATCTGCTGCATTTGCATGGAAAGGTGCCGCAGGAAAGGGGAAGGGGTGCTGGGGTAACCGAGCAGTGGACCAGGGTAGCGCAGTGGGAATGGTATAAAGCTACCTTTATATTGGCACTAATTGGCGGCCGCAAAATGGACGGTAAGCGAAATGGAATAAAATGTCACTAAGACTTGCATTGATATGAAAAAGCAAAATACTGCAGATGCTGGAAATCTGAAATAAAAACACAAAGTGCTGGAATACTCAGCAGGTCTGGCAGCATCTGTGGAGACAGAAAGAGTTAACATTTCAGGAAGGTAACAGACCTGAAACATTAACTCTGTTTCTCTCTCCACAAATGCTGCCAGACCTGCTGAGTATTTCCAGCACTTTTTGTTTTTACTTGCATTTATATAATTCTGTTCAGGATATTCCAATGCGCTTTACTGCCAATTAAACAATTTTGAAATGTAGTCACTGTTGTAATGTAGGAAACACAGTCGCCAATTTGTGCACAATAAGCTCCCATAAACAGCAATGTGATAATGACCAGATAACTTAGATTGAAACAGAATGTAGGTACGATACTGTATGCATGACAGAACGAGAGTTTAACCATGCCTGTAATGTTCTAATTCTAATTCATTAAGTAAGATGTTTTTGTATTATCTTTCTTTATATGACCTTAGCTGTGGAGGGTAGAATGTGTTTTAAAATTTGCTTTGGGTAGCAGTGTATTTAAGAGTTTTGTTCTTTGGCCTTTGTGTCAGGGAGTAAGCCAATACATAAAATTGGCAAGATAATATTCACAGATTCATTGAGATGTAAACTATCGACATGAGCACAGACAGATTGTTTAACATTGAGATCAGCTAAGAGACAGAGGTTTGGTGTATAGGAGACTGTTACATTACTGGTCCTTTGAAGGATAATGTGTATCTTATTTGTGGGCTCCCAGTTAGATTAAGAAATGCTTTCTACTTGCAAATGTCTCATTAGTTGGCCAGGAAACTACTGTTCACACCGTATCTACTTAAACATTAGCAATGGTTAATACCTGATTACTTCACTGCAAAGAATTCAATCAATTCAGCCTCCATGACAATAAAAGAAATGCAACTGTGTAACAGCCCTTGGATCCTGAGGCTATACTTAACACAGCCTATTCCATTTGAGGAAGCCAAGGGAAACAAGGACTCCAACTGATTTATCAAGCACATAAGGTTTCAACAGAGATTCAAATGAAAAGCTACGGAAAGGAATAGAGTTCCCACCATTTAAAGCATCCACGCTCATCACAGGCAGCCACATATACTGGACAAATGACACCAACCATTTGCCATTACAGAGGTGTCTCTTACAATGTATTATTCTTTTGGGCCTCCTTATCTCGAGAGACAATGGATACGCGCCTGGAGGTGGTCAGTGGTTTGTGAAGCAGCGCCTGGAGTGGCTATAAAGGCCAATTCTGGAGTGACAGGCTCTTCCACAGGTGCTGCAGAGAAATCTGTTTATATGTATGTAGAGAAATGTATTATACACACTGATTATTTTGGGTAATTTATCCAGTATTACATAGAATTCTACAGCACATGAACAGAACAACCCAACTGACATATCCTGGTGTTCATGCTCCACTTGAGTCTCCGCCCACTTTCCTTTCTCTTACCCCATCAGCATGTCCTTCTATTCCTTTCTTCCTCATATATTTTTCTAACTTTCCTTTAAATACTTTTTTTTAATTTCCAAAATATACTTTATTCATAAAAATCTGTTTAAAAAATTACAAAACAGTTCAAACAGCACCAAGTCAAACAATACAAAGAGTGCAAAGGAGATCAGTTTCCTTCAATACAGGAGTGAGTTGCCTCACAACCCTTCCATTTCATTTTACACGCCATGTACATGTTACAGCAAAAAAATATTTTCCCGATACAGTTCGAGGGGTTTTCCATGGATCCAGCCCCTCGGTTCAGCTTGGTGGGGGGGACCTTACTCAGTGGTCTTTCCCCATTGAGCCTTTGCCGCGGCTGCCCCAAGCTTTAGTGCGTCCCTCAGCAAGTAGTCCTGGACCTTGGAATGTGCCAGTGTGCAACATTTGGTCGTGGACAACTCTTTGCGCTGGAAGACCAGCAAGTTTCGGGCAGACAAAAGGGAGTCTTTCACTGAATTGATAGTCCTCGGTGTGCGTCCCTGGGAACAGCCCGTAGAGCACAGACTCCAAATTTTCCACGAAGGATAGGTGGTATGGCACGGTCCAACTGGATGGAGTGTTCCGCGGCAATGTGACCAGGCCCATCCTTCGCAACACCAGAGACAGATAGAACCTCAGCACGTAGTGACACTTGGAGTTTGGGTAAAGAACATGGCCTCGCTCTTGCCGTGGTTAACTTTGGCTCCCGAGACCAGTTTGAACTGGTCGCAGATGCTCATCAGTCTGCGCACGGACAGCGGGTCCGAGCAGAAGACGGCGACGTCATCCATGTACCGGGAGGTTTTAACCCGAGTGCCTCCACTGCCTGGGATTGTCACCCCTCTTATGCTCGCATCCTTCCTAATGGACTCAGCAAAGGGTTCAATACAGCAAACAAACAAGACAGGGCAGAGAGGACAGCCCTGGCTGACTCCGGATTGGATCAAGAAACTTTCTGATTGCCACCCATTGATTGAGACTGCGCTACTGATGTTTGTGTACAGCAGTTTGATCCAATTGCAGATTCCCTGCCCAAACCCCATTTTGGAAAGCACGTCCATCATGTAGGTGTGCGATATCCTGTCAAAAGTCTTCTCCTGGTCCAGGCTGATGAAGCAGGTGTCCGCCCTCCTGTCCCGTACATAGGCGATCGTATCCTGAGTTGCGCGAGACCATCTTCCAGCCGGGTACAGTGCAGGTCTGGTGAATCACCAACTCCAGAGCAGACTTGACTCGACTGGCTATGACTTTGGACAGAATCTTGTAGTCAACATTGAGCAGTGAGAGGGGCTGCCAATTTCTGATTTCTGCCCTCTCCCCTTTCCGCTTGTAGATGAGGGTGATGATGCCTTTCCTCATGGATTCTGACATGCTGCCGGCCAGAAGCGTACTCTCATATACTTCCAGCAGGTCCGGGCCGACCCAGTCCCACAGGGCCGAATACAACTCAACCGGTAAGCCATCTCTTCCGAGAGTTTTACTCGTCTCGAAGGGCTTGACGGCCTTTGTCAGCTCGTCCAGAGTTAGCGGCTTGTCCAGTCTCTCCTTCATGCTGTCATCGAAGACCTCTGTGATAGATGACAGGAAGGACTGGGATGCTGTGCTGTCTGTGAGCTTCACGTCGTACAGCCCAGCATAAAAGGATTTGCTGATCCTTTGTATGTCGGACTGCGATGACTTTGTCGAGCCATCCTCTTCCTTCAGGCTGCTGATAACAGAGCTCTGTGTACCTTTTGGAAGAAGTAACGCGAGCACATCTCATCCCGCTCAATGGAGTGGACTCTGGACCGGAAGATGATCTCGGAGGCCTCCGTGGCAAAGAGCGAGGCCTGCTGACTCTTCATCTCATGGAGGTCCTCCTTGACCTCGACCCCCATCGACTGCAGCCGGATCAGATTTTTCATACTTTTCTGGAGTCAGGACATTTCTCCCTGTCTCTCTCTCGCCCTCTGAACACCTTTGAAGATTAAGAACTTCTTGATGTTCTCCTCGATCGCCTCCCACCAGTGAACTGGAGACTCAAAGAGGGGTTTCACGGTCCTTCAAACTTAGTAATCCCTTTTGAGTTCCTCAATGTTCTTTGGGTTAGCATTGTAGCATTGAGCTTCCATGTCCCTCTGCCAACCCGCTGGTCATCCTGTAAGTGACAGTCGGCCAGTAAGAGGCAGTGGTCGGAGAAGAACACCGGCTTGACATCGGTGGATCTGACCGTGACAGCAAGGGACACAAACAGGAAGTCAATCCTGGAACGGGCAGACCCGTCCGATCTTCACCATGTGTATCTACGCTTCGCTCCGTCTGCAGGTTTGCTGAAGACGTCGTGCAGTTTGGCATCTTTAACTGTTTCTATTAGGAATCTGGATGTAATGTCCAGTTTGCTGTCGTCTCTGCCAGATCACCCAGCTGCATTGATGATGCAGTTGAAGTCACTGCCTAGGATGACCGGCCTGGACGTCGCCAGCAGCAGTGGGAGCTGCTGGAAGACGGTCAGCCGCTCACTGCATTGAACCGGGGCCTACATGTTGATCAACCGGAGCGGAGCATTGTTATACATTACATCTGCTTCGAGGAGGCGACCGCCCACCACCTCCTTAACTTCGGAGATGGTGAAGTTACCTCCCCGCAGCAGAATATCCAGGCCGGAGGAGCGCGAATCATTACCCCCTGACCAGATCGAAAGCCTGTGGGACCACTATCGCGACCACTGCCTGTAGGTGCTGTGGTGTGGTATTCCACACTCCTGCAGAAACAATAGGTCAACTTTGACCGTGGCGAGGTAATCCAAGGTTGAAACACATTGCGTAGTGGATTTAATGCTACGTATGTTAATTGAAGCAATCCTTATACCCATTTTTAAGTTAGTTGTTGCTTGCCATACCATTTGTCCTTGCTAGTCCCAGTCCTTCCGTATGTTCCTGCATACCCATAGTGTACGCAAGCTGTTTCACGATCGTTGGGCTCAGAAACCCCTCCTGGTTTCTCATGCAGGGTTTGTTTTGCTGCGGTGACATCGGGAACGGGGGGGTGGTCTTGTAGACACCAAGAATTGGGCTGTCCTCTACTGTTCCCCTCTGTTCCTCCTCGAAAACATCACTGACCCCGGATTCCCGGAGCTGGAGTGCGCCAGACGTGTTGTTGCTCTTGGTGTCCCAAAGCTGGGATGTGCTGGGCATGCCGCTAGGTTCGCGCTTTGGGTTTGGGGCACGCTGGGCCCATCACAGCATCCAGTGCCCGGGGGCTGGGGGGCTTTATCTTCCAGCTCCTTTGAGTTCTGCCGCCTCTTTTGCGGGTGCCGTCGTTCCGGCACTTCCTTGTCCAGTGAGGAGGAGCTGCTGTAGTCTGTCTCAGACGGTAGCCTGCTCTTGCCACTGGTTTGGGTGGTGGCCTGTTCCGCTTTTGAAGGTTTTTTCTTTGTGGTTTTCCTTTTTACCACTTGCCACTGACCTGTTTGTCCATCTGCTGCCTCCTCCCCCATTGATTCTGTCTGTGGAGGAGGGGTTTCTGGGGACAGGGTAGGTACTGGGTCGTTGGTTTCAGCTGCCTCCCCTTTCTTCTTCTCAGGTAGACATTCCTCGCTGTGGAGAGGGTTGCTTGTCTCCTTTCCAGCATCAGACGCATTTGTCGTTCCTTCTCCCGGACTTTTCTTGGACCTTACCGCCTGAGCATAACTGAGGCAGCGTTTGGGGCAGATTTTGTAGAGATGGCCTGCCGCACCGCACAAGTCGCAACACTTACTTTGCTTACAGTCCTTGGTCTGATGGCCTTCCTCCTTGCAGTTCTTGCAGACAACTGTACTGCAGTTAGCTGCCTCATGACCAGATTTGCCACAGGTGCGACAAACTCTGGGCTGCCCAGTAGAGACCAAAAAGCCTCGACTTTCCCCGATAGCGAAGCTGGAGGGAGGGTGGATGATGGCTCCACTGGCATCGACCTTCAAGGTCACCCTGACCTGCCGCTTGCTGGTCCAAATCCCAAATGGGTCCTTGACATCAGTGCTGCTGCTGGCCACCTCGACGTACCTGGCGAGAAAGGGGAGTACATCCACGACAGGAACATGGGGATTATAGAGGTGAACTGTCACCACCCGGTCACGTTGTGACGGCAGCCTGAAGAGTGGCTCCGCTTTGAGGATGGACAGCGGTGCCAGGTTTCCCTTTCTACTTGAACACCTTCAGGAACTTGATGCATCCTGCCACATTCTTAAACGTCACGTCGAAATATCCACTGCTGCGGAAGTCCTGCATGCAGAAGATGTCCGCAGCTTGGAATCTATAGCAATCGATGAGGATTTTCTTGATGAAGAAGGTACGATCAACCGGTGCATCTCCTTCCTTGTCCTTCACCGCCACCTGAACGATGTTACGCACTCCCTGGCCTGAAGCTCAAAGACTGGTTATAGCCATTTTACTCGAAGCATACCCAGGACAGGAACAAAGGCCACTGATCATGGTTTCTCCCCTGCCAGGTAATACATCCATGCTATTTGCCTCAAGCACTCCAGGTGGTAACAAGTTCCACATTTTAATCACTCTTTAGGTAGAGAGGCTTCTCCTGAATTCTTTACTGGTTTTATTAGTGACTATCTTCTAATTATGACAATTAGGACTGAATTTTCACCACATATGCAGGAAACAGAAGCTGGATTTGTTTTGGGGTCAGAATCCCAGCTTCGGTGGGAAACTAAAGTTAAGATTTTCACGTGGGGAAGCCCTTAATTGATATGTAGGCAGGTTTCCTGTCCAATTGGAGCCAATAAGGGCAGGAACGGAGGTGGGTCAGATGAAGTGAAGGACTGATTTAGACTCCCCATGGTAGCCACTGAGGCTACTGGTTTTCCTAAGGGAGAAATCTGCTGATTGTGTCAAAGCCCTCCACAGTAACTGAGGGAAAAGAGATGCCACAGGAGAGCCTGAGGCCTGGCACTTGGAGGAGGGCTGCCCCTCCCTTCATCGATGCTGACCAGGATCCAATACTGGAGGCCATGAGCAAGAGGATGGAGGACCTTTTCCTAGAGGGTGCATTGTGCAGCAGTAGCAGGGGCCCTTTCTGTTCAGTGTCATTTCCCTCTGCCTCCTCCTCTCTCACCTCCCGTTTTCATTCCTGCCCCAGTGAGCTGTCTTCTTGCAGGGCCTCATTGCCCTCAATGTCCACACCTCTCTGGAGGGCCATGTTATGGAGAGCGCAGCAGATCACCACAAAGACTGAGACCATTAGAGGAGAGTATTGGAGGGCACAACCTGACTGGTTCAGGCACCGGAATCATATCATCAGAAGCCCGATGCCCTGCTCACTGGTTGGCCTGTTGAGCAGGTGGTATTGCTTGTATAACCTTTGTACCTCTGTCTGGGGATCCCATAGAGGGGTGAGTAGCCAGGTATTTGAGGGATTTCCCTTGTCCCCTAGGATCCATGCATGCACTTTGGGGGTTGGAGCTAAGATCTGAGGCAGCCTGGACTGGCAGAGGATGAAGGAATCATGGCAGTTGCCAGGAAAGCGAGCACACACATGGAAGAAGCCTCCTTGTTGTGGTCGCAGACGAGTTAAAAGTTGAGTGTGTGGAAACCCTTCTTGTTGATGGATCTCACTGGCCAGTTGCTGGGTGCCTTGATGGCCACATGGGCGCAATCAACATTGCCCTGTACCTGGGGCAATCCAAGGATGGTGGCAAAACCCAATGCCCTCTCTCCCTGCGAATCTGCATCCGTCATGAAATGAATGTACTGTCTAGCTCTGGCAAAGAGGACATCAGTGAGCTGCAAGATGCAGTGGTGTGCAGTTGCTTGCGAGATGCCACTAAGTTCTTCAGCTGATCCTTTGAAAGAGCCAGAATTGAAGAAGTTCAAGGTCACAGTGACTTTGACAGCTACTGGCAGAGCCTGAGATCTTCGGCCCAGATAGTCGCAGTTTCCTGCGGCACTGGGACTCTTTCATCTCCAGGTAGCTCTGACTTCGGCGGTAGATCCTGTGGTGAGGGTATGGCCTCCATTGCCCTCCTGCCCCCTTTCCTCTCCCTTGCCTGCTGATGCTCGGGGTTCCAATAGGCCCAAAATCTGACAGTCAAGCCCATATTGCTAGCTACAGCCTTTCTTTTGGACAGGTTGCCACCCAATTGTGCTTGGCAGCCTTTTGCCCTGCTCTTGTGCCCCCACAATGCCGGGGGGTGGGGTGATGACCCCATTCAATGTCCAAGCACAAAGTGCCCACTCTTCCCGCCCCCTGCGCAGTGACAAGGGCATCTCCTTACCAAATACTGAGCCCACTTTGCGCTACTGACCCTCTTATGGGATTGGGATGATGCCCACTCAGTATACCTGCTTCCCTTCAGCAAATCTGCAAAAAATGCCATGCGCCCCCTTCAAAATTCCACCCTCCCCCTCCAACAAGCTCTTAATGAGCTTTTTAAATGCTTCAATTGGCTTCAATGGGAAGGAGAGCGGGATCCCTGTCCCACTCTGGTTAACAATGCCAGTGCCAGGAATAGTGTCCTGAAACTGGCACGCTGGCCACTACCGGTATTTTTGGCTCACCCCACCAACCCTGCCCCAGTTCTTGACTTTGGGGGGGGGGGGGGGGGGCCCAAAAATTCAGCCTTAGTTTTGGAATCTCCACCAGTAGATATGCTTTCACTTCTACTTTAGGAACATAGGACTTAAGAGCAGGAGTTGGCCATTCGGCCCTTCGAGCCTGCTCCGCCATTCGATAAGATTATGGCTGATCTGTTTGTGGTCTCAACTCCACTTTCCTGTCTGCCCCCCATAACCTTTGTGCCATGATTGTCTATCAAAAGTCTAACTCAGCCTTGAATAAATTCAATGACCCAGCCTCCACTGCTATAACCCCTTCACAATTTCAAAGATTTCTCTCACGTCACCTATCAACCACCTCTTTTCTCGAGAGTAGAGTGCCAGCCTTTCCTATTGTTGTACCCTGTTAGCAGTGGTATCATCCCTGTTAATTTGGCAATTTCTCCAGTGCTTCCATATATTTTTCTTAATATGGAAACCAGAACTGTGCACAGTACTCTTGTGGTCTAACCAAGTTTCTCTACATGTTTAACATATCTTCTCTGCTTTTGAATTCTATCCATCTGGAAATGAACCCCAGTGCTTTGTTTGCACTTTTTCTGGCATGGTTAAAGTGCATTGCTACGCTTAATGATTTGTGTATCTGCACTCCTAGATTTCTAGCCTTAATGGGAGTATGTAGCCTTCTTATTCCTCCTACCAAAATGCTCCACCCCACACTTATCTGCAGAGAAATTCCATTGCATTTACACAGTCATTTTGCAGGTTTGTTAATGTCTCTTGTATGTCACAGTCTTCTGAGCAGTAATGATACACCCTCAGCCACTTTGTTAGGAACAATAAAAAAGAATATTTTTGAAAAGGTGAGCAACAAGTAAATGTTTGCATTCAGAGGGATTTGGCAGTCAGTCTACAGGAATCAAAGAAAGTTAACATGCAGGTACAACAAGCAATTAGAAAGGCAAATGGTAAGTTGCCCTTTATTGCAATGAGATTGGAATACAAGAGTAAGGAGGTCTCGCTGCAATTATGGTGGGCTTTGATGAGACCACACCTAGAGTGCTGTGTACAGTTTTGTTCTTCTTACCTAAGGAAGGATATATTTGCCTTAGAGAAGGACGTAACAAAGGTTCACTAGATTGATTCTTGGGTTGAGAGGGCTTTCCTGTGAGGAGAGATTGAGTAGAATGGGCCTGTATTCTCCAGAGCTGAGAAGAAGAAGAGGTGATCTCATTGAAAGGTATAAAATTCTTAGCGGCTTGACGGGAGCAATGCTGAGAGGTTGTTTCCACTGGTCAGGAGTCCCAGTCCCAGTATAAGGGGTCAACTATTTAGGAGTTTGATGAGGAGAAACTTCTTCACTCAAAGGGTTGTGAATTTTTGGAGTTCTCTACCCAGAGAGCTGTGGATGCTCAGTCAATACTCATGACTGAAATGATAGATTTTTGGGTGTGGGGATAGGGAAGGAAAGTGAGGTTGAGGTAAAAGATCAACCATGATCTTATTTAATGGTAGAGCAGGCTCGAGGCCATATGGCCTACTCCTGCTCCTATTTCTTATTTTATGAAATGATTAACATATTATGAATTCAAGTATTATATGTATTACTAAGTGAAAGATGCTGTAGAAATGCAATAAAACCAGAAAATGCTGGAAACACTCAGCAGGTCTGGCAGCAACTGTGGAGAGAGAAACGGAGTTAATGTTTCAGGTCGTGATCTTTCTAGACCTGCTGAGCAATACCAGCATTTCTGTTTTTATTTCAGATGTCCAGCATCTGCAGTATTTTGCTTTTCTACAGAAATACGAATTGTTGTTGATGCATCTTAGATTTAAATAAATCTAATTATTAGTTTTACCCAGAACAAAAAATAATTATGATATGGTATCTATCATCTTCCAAATAGAGGAGCCTACTAGGCAGTCCACATCATCTCTGCTGTCTTGGACATTAATAACAGCATAACTGTTCAGCCTCTGGCATGCTCTCCCAATTGTGGCACACAATGCGGGAGCAGTTCTAGTTCACAGATGACAGAATTGTCTCATTAAAATAACCTCTTTGCTATCAACATGGATTAAAAGAATGGTAAGAAAGCCCAAATTATAATCGTATGTTTCAATTTCTGCGTATATAGTACTGTAAATCGAGTACATTAAACGATCATAGCAAAGGAACCAGTAAGTAGTTCCTTGTTAGTTCCAAGAGGCATATCCCCTGTATAAACAATATAATTCCCCTGAGACATAGATGTGTATGGTGCCAAATTTTAATCCATGTATACTGATCTTCATAGATCACCACAGCTTGCAGTTTGAAGAGAAAACCTTTCTTCATTGTTGAATAACAATTTATTTATGGATAGATCTGCTTCTTTTTTTATTGTAAAAACACTGCTTCACTGGAAAAGGGTGACTGTTTAAAAGCATACTTAACGTAATAGATCAAACCATGCATAAAGAGACATCAGAAGACCCAAAACTACAATAATTCTTAGAGAATTAAACAACTTCTTTTGTTATTTATTATACTACTTATGGATTGTGCAAGTTTCACAGCTGTTTTTTGTTTCGCATGTCAAAGCACTTTGTTAAAGCCATTTATGTAAACTCAGATTATTGTTTTATATTGAGAAATATGGGTGAAGGGCAAAAGTTCCACAGTTCAGCAGGATAGGAAAAGCAAGTGAGTTAAAATGTTTCCCATCATTAAGACCAAGTCACTGTGGACTTGTTTTCCTGTGGGTATTCCACTCATGACTTCATAATTATACTGATTTTGTAGAAATAGAGCAAATATCAGAGCAGTCAACTCTAATATCTAGCATCATCTCTCACCAGGAGAATAGAAAGCACAGATCCAGTCATATTTGACTCTGGGCATCCAGATACCTGTTGAAAATGTAATATTTCAGTGCACAGTCATTACCCATTCACCCCCATTATATACTCAACTGGAAAGGACCAAATCTCTTCACAGTAATGGCAAAAAATTCCATTTTATAAACTCAATACAATTAATTCCATTATATATAAATTTCAGAGGACGTAATCCCTTGCCAGCTACATGGAATGCCAATAAAGGTGACCCTTTCCAATTCACGTTAATTACACATAATTCCAATGGACCCAGCCCTTTTATCATTCACTTTGCTGCAGAGTTCCAGTTGAGCCCTTCTCTCACTGTGGATTTCATTATGTAAAAGGTTCTGACACAGCCTATCCCTTTCCAATTATTCTTATTGTACTCAATTGCAGTGGTGCTGACCATTTTATACCCTCTACCTCTACTGTATAGAGTTCCAATGCACATTCACCCTAATTATGCAGCATTCGTTAGCCAGACACAAGCTTAATTTCATGGGATAAAGTGTTTTATTTGTTTTAACTGCAGTTGGGTAATTAAACAGGTTGAAGTACAAACTGGTAACCAGTTTGAAACAATCTGCAGAAATTTTGGTTCACGCAGAACATTTCTCAGCAAACTAGAATGTTATTTATCAGGAGCGAAGACAGAAAATGTGGCAAAGATTCAGCAGGTCAGCCAGCGACTGTGGTGAGAACAGATTGCAGCAGCAAACCCTTTGTCAGAATTGGAAGTAGTTACAGAAATCACACCAAGGAGAGGAATGACTGACCAGCGGAGTGTGTCCAGCATAACTGCCTTGGTTGAAGTTAATGAGTGGAACCAAATTTCAAACAAATTATACACAGGGACCTGGAGTTTCCTTTCCATTGTGCTGGTTTTTCTGGCGCAATTCAGCCAAAATCTGCGTAGCCAGCGCAAAAGATTGCAGAATTTTAAGCACAATTTGTGTTCATCGCCTTCTGCAATGGTTTTAAAAGCATCACGCTAGAAGCCAGCTCCATCCACAAAACTGGCCAAACCCCCATGGTGAGCACTACAACTGGGGGATCTGCTAATTCTGCTCGTTTGCAGATCTTCAAGGAAGCCTTACAAATTAAGCTGGTTCCTTTGAGCACAAGAACACTAAAAAGGTACGTTTTAAAACTTTTAAATGTGATTTTTGTTTCAATTTACTGAGAAACTAACTAATGTATCCCAACATAACTAGAAAATGTTTTAATTTCTTTAAAAGTGAATTTCAGGAATAAATCAGGTTATTCAGAGGTGGTGGGTTGACACTGATGAAACATGCTTTTTTGTGATAAACCTGTTTTCAGCTGTTTTAATGATGAAGGAAAAAAAATTAAACTTAAATTTAAAAAAAAGTAAAACACTGAACGATCCCACTGGCTCATTGGCAGTGTTTGTAATCAGAAATATGCAAGAATTTGAGCAGAAACTCTGGGGAAAAATACTTTTCAAAATGGGTGCAATTTTGGGATGGAAACAGCAACTGCACCCAAAGTTGAAACTCCATCCCAAAGCATTTTCTTTCCATTAGCAGCAGTGTTGTCCAATACGTTATCCGCCTCGTCACATGTGGTAAATTGAGAATCCACATGTGGATAATTATATTTTTGATCACACATTTTTTATTTGCCAATCAGAACCGTCGTTAGGCATGTGATCTTAGTACTCAATCACTTGGTTCATGCTCATGTACTGTAATCTTTTTGTGTTTTTGTTGGTAAAATGGTAAGATGGAATGCAGAGTGTGTGAGTGCTTATTTTGATTGTTGTATGTGCTTTCTTTTTTGGTTATTGGTTATCTGTTAAAATAATGTGAAACGCAATTGAAAATGCTGAACTTCATCACCATGCAGACATCAACATCATACATAAAGGGGAGTTGTCATCATGGTCAGCTCGACCAATCGGAATAACCACTCAAAGAAAAAAGAAGGCCCCACCTAAAGGGCAAGCATGATCTAACCGTGTTTGGGATGGTGAGTCAGAGAACGTGTCTGGGGTGCCTCATGTGAGTTTGCGTTCTCAGCAAGCAGGCTGGTGAAGTTGAAGTACTGCTCACACCGCTGGACAAGAAGCAAGAAGCTGCAGCAAGATCTGCCTTGCCTGGTAAATTGATGCCAAAATTCCAAACTTTGATAAGAGAAAAAGCTTGGAAGGATTCACACTGGTAGACATTTAAGTAAACTTACAGGGGAAGTACATTTATATAAACTGTGTGCAATGATATTCATGCTCATCAATAAAACATAGAAAATAGGAGCAGGAGTAGGCCATTTGTCCCTTTGAGCCTGCTCCGCCATTCATTATGATCATGGCTGATCAACCAACTCAGTAACCTGTTCCCGCTTTCTCCCCATACCCTCTGATCCCTTTAGACTCAAGAGCTATATCTAACTCCTTCTTGAAAACATACAATGTTTTGGCCTCAACTGTTTTCTGTGGTAGCGAATTCCACATGCTCACCACTCTCTGGGTGAAGAAATTTCACCTCATCTCAGTCCTGAAAGGTTTACCCCGTATCCTTAGACTATGACCCCTGGTTCTGGACTCCCCCACCATCAGGAACATCCTTCTTGCATCTACCCTGTCGTCCTGTTTGAATTTTATAGGTTTCTATGAGGTTTCTATGAAGGTTTCACTCTTCCCAACTCCAGCGAATATAATCCTAACTGACTCAATCTTTCCTCAGACGTCAGTCCTGCCATCCCAGGAATCAGTCTGGTAAATCTTCGCTGCACTCCCTCTATAGCAAGAACATCCTTCCTCAGATAAGGAGACCAAAACTCCACACAATATTCCAGATGTGGCTTCACCAAGGCCCTGTATAATTACAGCAAGACATCCCTGCTCCTGTACTCGAATCCTCTCGCTATGAAGGCCAACATACCATTTGCCATTTTTACCGCCTGTTGCACCTGCATGCTTACCTTCAACGACTGGTGTACAAGAACACCTAGGTCTCGTTGCATATTCCCCTCTCTCAGTTTATAGTCGTTCAGATAATAATCTGCCTTCCTGCTTTTGCTACCAAAGTGGATAACCTCATATTTATCCACATAATACTGCATCTGCCATGCATTAGCCCACTCACTCAAATTGTCCAAATTACCCTGAAGCCTCTCTGCATCCTCCTCACAACTCACCCTCCCACCCAGTTTTGTGTCATCTGCAAATTTGGAGATATTACATTTAGTTCCCTCATCTAAATCATTAATATATATTGTGAATAGCTGGGGTCCTAGCACCGATCCCTGCGGTACCCCACTTGTCACTGCCTGCCATTCAGAAAAAGACCCATTTATCCCTACTCTTTGTTTCCTGTCTGCCAACCAATTTTCTATCCATCGCACTACACTACCCCCAATCCCATGTGCTTTAATTTTACACACTAATCTCTTATGTGGGACTTTGTCGAAAGCCTTCTGAAAGTCCAAATAAACCACATCCACTGGCTGCCCCTCATCAACTCTACTAGTTACATCCTCGAAGAATTCTAGTAGATTTGTCAAGCATGATTTCCCTTTCGTAAATCCACGCTGACTCTGCCCGATTCTACCACTGTTCTCCAAGTGCTCTACTATAAAATCTTTGATAATGGACTCTAGAATTTCCCCCACTACCGACGTCAGGCTGACTGATCTATAACTCCCTGCTTTCTCTCTACCTCCCTCTTTAAATAGTGGGGTTACATTAGCTACCCTCCAATCTGTAGGAACTGTTCCAGAGTCTATAGAATCTTGGAAGATGACCACCAATGCATCCACTATTTCTAAGGCCACTTCCTGAAGTACTCTCGAATGCATACCATCAGGCCCTGGGGATTTATCGGCCTTCAATCCCATCAATTTCCCCAACACCATTTCTCTACTAATACTGATTTCCTTCAGTTCCTCTCTCTCACTAAGCCCTGTATTCCCCAACATTTCTGGTATGATATTTGTGTCCTCCTTTGTGAAGGCAGAACCAAAGTATGCATTTAGTTGGTCAGCCATTTCTTTGTTCCCCATAATAAATTCCCCTGTTTCTGACTGTAAGGGACCTACATTTGTCTTCACCAATCTTTTTCTCTTCACATACCTGTAGAAACTTTTGCAGTCAGTTTTTATGTTCCCCGCAAGCTTGCTCTCGTACTCTATTTTCCCCTTCTTAATCAATCCTTTGGTCCTCCTTTGCTGAATTCTAAACTGCTCCCAATCCTCAGGTCTGTTGTTTTTTCTGGCAGATTTATATGCATCTTCCTTGGATCTAATGCTTTCTCTAATATCCCTTCTAAGCCATGGTTTGGCTACCTTCCCCGTTTTACTTTTGTGCCAGACAGGGATAAAGAATTGCTGCAGTTCATCCATGCGCTCTTTAAATGTTTGCCATTGTCTATCCACCGTCATCCCTTTACGTAACATTTCCCAACCCATCATAGCCATCTCGCGCCTCATACCTTCGTAGTTTCCTTTACTAAGATTCAGGACCCTAGTCTCAGAATCAACTACGTCACTCTCCATCTTGATGAAGAACTCTATCATATTATGGTCGCTCAATTCCTAACATCACCACGACAGTTTGGGGGTCTATGTACAACCCACACTATTGCGTTAATTTCCTCTTTAACCAGCAATGCAACTCCACCGCCTGTTGCTTTTTGTCTGTCCTTCCTAAATACTGAATGCTCCTGGGTGTTCATTTCCCATCCCTGGTCACCTTGCAGCCATACCTCCATAATCCTGACTATATCATACCCGTTTACATCTTTTTGCATGACTAATTCATCCAATTTATTGCGAATGCTCCGCGTGTTAAGGCACAAAGCCTTAAGGCTTGTCTTTTTAACATTACTTGACCCTTTCCACTATGTCCCAGGATTCTAAAATCTTCCCCCTCACACCATCTCTTCAGCCACATATTCATCCGATATATCCTGCTATTTCTACTCTGACTAGCACGTGGCACTGGTAGTAATCCTGAGATCACTACCTTTGAGGTCCTGCTTTTCAACTTACTTCCTAGCTCCCTATATTCTGCTTTTAGGACCTCATCCTTTTTTTTACCTATGTCCTTTGTACCACGACCACTCCCCCTTCAGAATGTCCTGTAACCGGTCTGAGACATCCTTGACCCTAGCACCAGGGAGGCAACATACCATCCTGGAGTCACTTTTGCGGCCACAGAAATGCCTATCTATTCCCCTTACAATTCTTCTTCTTCTTTGGCCTCCTTGTCTCGGGGGACAATGGGTAAGCGCCTGGAGGTGGTCAGTGGTTTGTGGAGCAACGCCTGGAGTGGATATAAAGGCCAATACTAGAGTGACAGACTCTTCCACGAGTGCTGCAGGTAAAATTGGTTGTCAGGGCTGTTTCGCAGTTGACTCTCCCCTTGCGCCTCTGTCTTTTCTCCTGCCAACAGCTAAGTCTCTTCGACTCGCCACACTTCAGCCCCGCCTTTATGGCTGCCCGCCAGCTCTGGCGAACGCTGGCAACTGACTCCCACGACTTGTGATCAATGTCACAGGACTTCATGTCACGTTTGCAGACGTCTTTAAAGCGGAGACATGGACGGCCGGTGGGTCTGATACCAGTGACGAGCTCGCTGTACAATGTGTCCTTGGGGAACCTGCCATCTTCCATGCGGCTCACATGGCCAAGCCATCTCAAGCGCCGCTGACTCAGTAGTGTGTATAAGCTGGGGATGTTGGCCGCCTCGAGGACTTCTGTGTTGGTTTACGGTCCTGCCACCTGATGCCAAGGATTCTCCGGAGGCAGCGGAGATGGAATGAATTGAGATGTCGCTCTTGGCTGACATACGTTGTCCAGGCCTCGCTGCCGGAGAGCAAGGTACTGAGGACACAGGCTTGATACACGCGGAATTTTGTGTTCCGTGTCAGTGCACCATTTTCCCACACTCTCTTGGCCAGTCTGGACATAGCAGTGGAAGCCTTTCCCATGCGCTTGTTGATTTCTGCATCGAGAAACAGGTTACTGGTGATAGTTGAGCCTAGGTAGGTGAACTCTTGAACCACTTCCAGAGCGTGGTCGCCGATATTGATGGATGGAGCATTTCTGACGTCCTGTCCCATGATGTTCGTTTTCTTGAGGCTGATGGTTAGGCCAAATTCGTTGCAGGCAGCTGCAAACCTGTCGATGAGACTCTGCAGACAGTCTTCAGTGTGAGATGTTAATGCAGCATTGTCAGCAAAGAGGAGTTCCCTGATGAGGACTTTCCATACTTTGGTCTTCGCTCTAAGACGGGCAAGGTCGAACAACCTGCCACCTGATCTTACGTGGAGGAAAATTCCTTCTTCTGAAGACTTGAACGCATGTGAGAGCAGCAGGGAGAAGAAAATCCCAAACAGTGTAGGTGCGAGAACATAGCCCTGTTTCACGCCACTCAGGATAGGAAAGGGGTCTGATGAGGCGCCGCTATGCTGAATTGTGCCTTTCATATTGTCATGGAATGAGGTGATGATACTTAGTAGCTTTGGTGGACATCCAATCTTTTCTAGTAGTCTGAAGAGACCACGTCTGCTGACGAGGTCAAAGGCTTCAGATCAATGTAGAGGGGCATCTGTTGTTCATGGCATTTCTCCTGTAGCTGACGAAGGGAGAACAACATGTCAATGGTTGATCTCTCTGCTCGAAAGCCACACTGTGCCTCAGGGTATACACACTCGGCCAGCTTCTGGAGCCTGTTTAAAGCGACTCGAGCGGACTTTCCCCACTATGCTGAGCAGGGAGATTCCACGGTAGCTGTTGCAGTCACCGCGGTCATCTTTGTTTTTATAGAGGGTGATGATATTGGCATCGCGCATGTCCTGTGGTACTGCTCCCTCATCCCAGCAAAGGCAAAGCAGTTCGTAGAGTGCTGAGAGTATAGCAGGCTTGGCACTCTTGATTATTTCAGGGGTAATGCCGTCCTTCCCTTACAATTCCCCTTACAATTGAATACCCTATAACTATTGCATTCCCACACTTTTTACTTCTCCCCTGTGCAGCAGAGCCAACCATGGTGCAACGAATTGGGCTGTTGCCCAAAAATTAATTGGGCCGGGTGTTAGGAATTAGGAATTGTTTTCATCTGTGTTCCAGTTGATTGTTTGATCCAATTAAATAGATTAGAAATATAGAATAGTATAGCACAGAAAGAGGCCATTTGGCCTATCGAGTTTGAGCTTGCTCTTTCAAAGAGCAATTCAGTTAGTGCCACTCTCAGCTCTTTCTTCATGTCCCTGCAATCTTTTTCTCCTTTATGTATTTATCCAATTCTCTTTTGAAAGCTAGCATTGAATCTATATCCACCACCCTATCATGTAGTAGATTCCAAAATCCTAACCACTCATTGCATAAAAAGGATTTTCCTCAAGTCTGCTTCATTTTCCAATCACCTTTAATCTCTGCCTTCTCGTTATCAGGCCTTCACCCATTGGAAGCAGTTTCTCTTTATTTACTCTATCGAAACCTTTCATGATTTTCAACACCTCCATCAAATTTCCTTAGTTTTCTCTGCTCTAAGGAGAACAGCCCCAGCTTCTCCAGTCTATCCAAGTAACTGCAATCCCTCATCCATGGAACCATACAAGTAAATCTCTCCAGTACGCTCTCCAAGGATCACAATTTTAAGTTGTATTAGGCCAGATCTAGGTTCTATGTTAGGAGATGGTTCTTTTCCCAGAAAAAGGTGATCTCTGGAACAGATTGCCATCTCGTGTGGTGGACGCTGATTCACTGAATTATTTCAAGTGAGAGCTCGACCTGCTTCTGGCTGGGGCGGACATCACCTCTTTCAAAAGGTAGGTACTCCAGGGAATTCAGGGCCAGAATCCAGAGTGATCTCCTGGATTAGTTTCAATCGGTTAGATGAGTCAGAGAGGAATTTCCCAGATTCTTCCCCATCAACTCGGTCTGGTTTTTAATCTGGCTTTTCGCTTCTTCCAGGAGATAACACAGTTTTGGGTATGGAGGACAGTGTATATGTTGTGATACGTAAGATATTACAATTGTATGGGACTGGCTGGATGGACCTGAGGTCTTTACCTGTCCGTCACTGTCATATGTAAGTACCTATGTATATCATCATGAAAGGAGGAGGGAATATTTGCAGCTCCCTGATGACTCAGTGGACTAATACACTAGCCAGTGTGGGACTGAGCCCTGCAGATCGGAATGATCCAGATTCAATCATCGATCTGTGTGAAGTTACCTGGTTTCAGCTCGTGCAACAGTAGCGGTATTATTATTAGCCCAAGAGGCAAAAAACAAATTAGCCAGGTTTCTTTTTCTTGATTGCTATCTAATCACCTCTGCTAGAAAGTGAAGGAGAGAAGGTATATGTACATACAGAAGCCATCTACTCTCTAAATCAGTATTGTCCAATAGACAATCTCTGACCAGTCACTGGCATGGCCAAACTGACATTGTTTTAGCCACATGCATTAATTTTAGGAAAAAATGTCTTGCAAATACTCACACAATAGAGGTGAAGGTATTTCACTTGTATTTATTTCAGCATCTACCATCATTCAAAGAAAGAACAAAGAACAAAGAAAATTACAGCACAGGAACAGGCCCTTCGGCCCTCCAAGCCTGCGCCGATTCTTTCTTTCACTCAAGTTTGGAATTCTGGCTGGAGTTTATCAGACACACATCTTAGAGCAGTTTCTAGATTTTGGTCCAGCAGTTGTGAACTCTACTCGAATTTCAACAGAGATTGCTGAGAATGTTAACTCGCACAAGAAGCACGCCAGAACCCTGCTCTCCATCCAGACCTCCCCCTTCATTCTCTATCCAGAACTGCATCCCCCCTGACTCCACTCTCCACTCTCGAAATCCCCAAGAATTCAATGAGCCATTTGCTGCAAGGGCTTCACTGAGCCATTTGCAGCAAGGGCAGGAGTTTTGCTGAGGAAATTGAGGGCGGAGACCTGAGTAACAACCTTTAAAGTGCAGCATTTACTGAAGAGAGCAATAGCAGCAGACTGAAGGAGCAAAAGGCAAGTACTGAAGTTTCTACCAAGTAATGCAAGAGTCAATGTGTTTTCATGGATGCCTCACCATAGATTTCCTGCAGTTTTTTCCGAATGCCTTCAACTGCAGTTACATGCAGAGAAGGGAAGAGTCTGCTGGAAGGAGCAGAACAGAAGAGCACAAAACTTCACTGAATTGGACTTTCAGACATTCTTGCCTGAAATGTGAAGCAGTGAAAGAATGCTGGGTGCCTAAGGGAGGTAAGTTCAGTAAAGTGCCTTGCAAACCATATGGAGTTTAAGTGAGTGGCAATGCCACCTCTCTCAATTCCAAATTAGGAAGGGCAAAGAAGGTAGGAGAACTGCCACTTGGGCACCAATATATTATTACTTTGAGCAGAATTTTTCCTTCATGTGGCACTGTGGTTCACTGTGTTGGTATCTCCCTTCACAATCCCATTGCAACAAAAATGTATCGACCGGTCTTGAAAATTTCAACAAACTCAGCATCCACAGCCTTTTGGGAGTGGGGATGTGGAGACAGTGTTCCAGATCTCCATTATTCTTTGTGTGGAATAAGTGCTTCCTGATTTCGCTTCAAAAAAGGTCGGCTCTAAGATGAAGTTCTAAATTCCCTTACCAGAGGTAATAGTTTCAGTTTGCCAATTCTACTGAATCTCTGCCGTTATATAAAGACCTTGATTAAAGCAAATAAAATGCTGGAAATCAATGGCACTCTCAATACAAGGACCATATCATGATCCTGGGATCAACAGGCAGAAAGTTGCAATCTCAAGAGCACAAGTGGCACAAATTCAGGAAAGGCGATTTCTTACAAAATACTACCGCCAGAGGAATAATGACACCTGACAAATATTCAAAGTCACTCCATAAAGAGAAAAGAAAGCCACTCAACAAATGCAGCCGCCACCAAAAAACAACCCACTGTACTATGGAAGCAGGGCACATTTTCTGGCTAATCTTTTAGTTGTTTAACAATAATTTTCAATTGCCACACTTAAATTTGTGATCGGGTGAAACAGATCTAAAAAGAGAACCAAATGTTTTTCAAAAAAGCTTTTTTCCCTTGATTAAAGCCACATGGCCCGTTCAATTTTCATGCAAAGGAAATTAATTCAAAGCACATTTTGAAACTTTAGTCAATTCTCTAATTCAAAACACTGCTCCCAACATAAATATAACACCAGAGTATGAGACTCTGGCATGGGTAAAGTGACTTTTAAAGTGAACAAATGTGATTCAAGTTTAGAATTCTTTAAAAAGACAGCCCAAGCACAGCACTCAGCATTTTCTAAGGGCTCTGTGCCATTATCCACTGAAGTAGTCATCAGAGTATGGCCAGGCAGCAATTTGCAATCCACCTCCTTTTCACCTGTAGCTCTTCAAAGAGCTGTTGCTTCATGTGCTCCCATTCATCGCTTTCAAAGCTGTGGGCTGTCAGTAGAGATTAGGGTTGTCAACCCCAAGGATTGTCCTGGAGTCTTAAGGAATTAAAGATTAATTTCCCGGACGCTGCTGTGAGCAACTCGGGAGAAAAATCACAGGGAAAATGTTTTTAAAGTCTTTCTCTTTCATGTTTTGAACGCTCTTGTTTTATTAGTTATTAAAGTATTGGAAAAATAGGTTGTTTAATTGAGCAAGGCAGTTGGAGACTAAAGTTGGAGGCAGTGATTCTCAAGCAAGAATTGTGACTCTCAAGCAGATTAGTGAGTAACATAGACAGCCCAGTATGCCACACCTAAAGATGTTGACTGTCATCTTACAGCACTTGCAATTGTAAAATTCTACAAATAGCCCTGAGCTCCCTTTCACTTCAACTATGCTATGAATCATTCTTGGACGCAACAATTTAATTTGGGTTTCTAGCATCTTCCCCACATGTCAAAAAAAAAGGATACAAGAAAAAGTTAGTCATCTGAGAGGTGATCCCTCTCCCACATCTAACATCCAGCTGCACTGCAATCTTTCTCCTTTTTCCCCATTTTTATATGAAGCTGCAAATACACAATCCTATAAACTCATTCTGCTCCATCACTCCATTCCTCCTCAGGCTTCTAAAATTAAAGTTTTGTGTTAATGAACAAAGTTAAGAAAACTGTGCATCAAACTTCCATTTCTATAATTACAGTCTGCAGAAATGTCATAGAATATGATGGTTCCAACGCTTGTATCATACTATCGAATGGTCTGATGGAGATTTTATGTCCACGAGTTCCCAAAATGGTGAATTCCTGCTCTTGGCTGTCTTATCAGGTAACCAGCCAGTGGAGCCCAGTGGCTTACCCATCCAATGTGTGTCTTATTATTTTCTCTTTCCTTTTCTGAAGATGCTAGCTAACGCTCAAGTACATCATGACCGCAGGCAGCCTTCCAGTAATTGAACATAAGAACACAAGAACAGGGAATCAAGGGATATGGCGAGTGGGCGGGAAAGTGGAGTTGAAGCCTAAGATCAGCCATGATCGTATTGAGTCATAGTCATATACGGCACAGAAGGAGGCCACGCCCCAGTCCAATCCCTGTAGCCCTGCAAGTCTATTTCTCAGGTGGCCATCCATCTTCCTCTTGAAGTCATTGATCATCTCCGCTTCCACCACCCTTGTGGGCAGTGAGCTCCAGGTCATTATCACCTGCTGTGTAAAAAAAGTACTTCTTTTATTTATTTATTTTTTTATTTAGAGATACAGCACTGAAACAGGCCCTTCGGCCCACCGAGTCTGTGCCGACCATCAACCACCCATTTATACTAATCCTACATTAATTCCATATTCCTACCCCATCCCCACCTTTCCTCAATTCCCCTGCCACCTACCTATACTAAGGGCAATTTATAATGGCCAATTTACCTATCAACCTGCAAGTCTTTGGCTGTGGGAGGAAACCGGAGCACCTGGCGAAAACCCACACGGTCACAGGGAGAACTTTCAAACTCCACACAGGCAGTACCCCTGCATCTTCTGCCCAAAACATTCAATCTATATCCCCTAGCCCCTGTTCCATTTGTTAATTTGAATGACGGTGCAGGCTCGATGGGACATATGGTCAACTCCTGCTCCTATTTCTTGTGTTACTTCATCCAAGTGGCCACTCATCATGTGCAAACCTACAGTGAGTGAAGCCAAACTATTAACCACAGGCAGCATGTAATCATTACTGCTCAATGATAGAACCATGCAAAGATTTCCTTAAACAAGATAACACTAAGCATTGTTTCCAATCTGCTCTGCCACCATGCAATATTTGGACTTGGATTTTGTCTACAGCTTGATGATGTGCTCAGTCAACATCACCACAAATACTCCTTCCAAAAAGGAAGCTACTGGATAGCAATTTCCCTGGACAAGGTATTGGAAAAATTATCCAGAAAGCCTGTTTTATTTTCTTCTTTCTAGATAGCCAAGGGCACTGAGGCCAATTTTAACATCAATCACTGAGGTCATTAAGTCCAGTACAGAATGGGAATTGAACCCGGACCCTCTTAGTCCACACGTCTGAAGTCTAAACTAAACACTACATTTACCAATCAACCATTATAAAAGAAAGACTTGCATTGATATAGCACCTTTCACGACCACCAACATCTTAAAGCGCTTTACAGCCATTGAAGTACTTTTGAAGTGTGGTTACTGTTGTAATGTAGGAAACGTAGCAGTTAATTTCTGCACAGCAAACTCCCACTAACAGCAATAATGGATTTGATAAGTGGCCTTTTATTTCAATCAATACAATGTTTGTTTTCAATCTAAAGTCATACTGAGAAGACTACTTGAATAAATGAATATCCTCCACCTATTGTGTGTGAAAGTCGAAACATGAAGAGTCAACTTGTTGAGTTTTCTGGAGTGTAGTCTCAGTTAAAATACAAATCCATCATCACTGTCAGTGGTCGGACTAAGAACTGGCATTCTTCCATTTCTTGGATATTAATCCAAGAGCTTCAGGTGTTTATAAAATATTTGGGTAAATATAGAAAAAGCAATCTCCTCTGGAGAGGGAAATCCGGAATGAGGGCGCACGAGCTTAAAAATTGGAGCCAGACCATTTAGGAGTGAAATCAGAAGGCACTTTTTCCACACAAAGGTTAGTGGAAATTTGGAACTCTCTGGTCCAAAAAAGATGCAGAGTCAGTTGAAATTTTCCAGACTGAAATTGATAGATTTTTGTTTGGAAAGAGTATCAAGGCATATGGGGAAAAAGCAGGCAAATGGAATTTCAGGTAGAAATTGGCTATGATTCAAAACAAAATGGTGGAACAGGCTTGAGGGATGAACAGGCTTGAGGGATGAACAGTCTACTCCTGTTCAGATGCTCCTGAATTAAATGGTGGCATTCAATGTTTGAGTTAGTACCGGAGGGAGGGAATGTTGCTGCCCAATCACTGTTGCATTGATATGGGAAAATCTCCCTCCACAGAATGGCTGGAAATATTAGATGGAAAGACTTCAACAGGCAGTCCTTTTGGGTAGCGCAGCCATCCAGGTGCATTACTTGGTGGCCTGGGGCTTCTAGCTTCTCAAGTATAAGAAGAGGGTTATTTAATAGAAGGAGAAATTAAAAGCAAGTTGCCCAGTGGCTTAGTGTGTAAAGGTAACATTAAGCCAGAGCATTGGTATCAAACCTGCTGACAAGGGTGGTGCTGTTGCTGTTTGGTATACAGACCTCAATCTTGTGCAGGCTGAATCCCAACTCTCTGACACTTCCTCCTCCTGGACCATGACCTCAACCTTGAACATCAAGCCTTCATCTCCAGCTCTGTCGCTGACCTCATCTCCTTTGGAGATCTTCCCTCCATGACCTCGAACCTATCGTTCCCCCAACCATTACAGCCTGCTTCTACCTTCTTCCCAAGATCTACCATCAAGACTGCCTTGGTAGACCCATCATTTCAGCCTGGTCTTGCCCTACACAACTGATTTCTTCCTATCATAAATCTATTTTTTCTCCTCTTATCCAGTCTCTTCCCACCTACATCCATGACTCTTCCGACGCCCTCCACCACTTTAAGTTTCCAATTTCCTGGCCCTAACCATTTCCTTATCATTACAGATGTTTAGTCTCTCTACATCTCCATCCCTCACAAGGATGGTTTGAGAACTCTCCATTTCCTCCTGCAACGGAGGCCCAACCAGAGTCCAACCACCACCGCCCTCCTGCATCTGGCTGAACGTTCTCACATTGAACAACTTCTCCTTTGACTCCGCTCACTTCCTCCAAATAAAAGATGTTGCTGTAGGAACCTCTATGGGTCCTAGCTATGGTTGCCTTCTTGTGGAATATATGGAACATCCTTTTTTCCAGTCCCACTCAGATCCTCTCCCTCACCTCTTTTTCTGGTACAGTGATGACTGTATCGGTGGCACTTCCTCCTCTCGCCCCGAACTGGAAAATTTCATCAACTTTGCTTACAATATTCTCCCTTCTCTCACCTTCATGTGGTCCATCTCCAACTCTTCCTTCCCTTTTTCGACTTCTCTGTCTCCATTTCTATGGATAAGCCATCCACCAATATTCACTCTACACCCACTGACTCCTACAGCTACCTTGGCTACCCTTCCTCATGCCCTAACCCTCTAACCATCTCCCCATGACATTCAACGGCATTACCATCGCTGAATCCCCTGCTAGCAACATTCTGGGGTTACCACTGAGCAGAAACTGAACTGGGCCAGACACATAAATACTGTGGCTACAAGAGCAGTTCAGAGGCTGGGAATTCTGCAGCATGTAACTCACCTCCTGACTCCCTAAAGCCTGTCCATCATCTTCCAGGCACAAGTCAGGAGTGTGATGGAATACTCTCCACTTGCCTGGATGGCTGCAGCTCTAACAACACTCAAGAAGCTCAACACCACCCAACATAAAGCAGACCACTTGACTGGCACCCCATCCACCACCTTCAACATTCTCTCCCTCCACCACTGACACACAGTGACGGTAGTGGGTACCATCTACAAGATGCACTGCAGCACCTCACCAAGCGTCTTTCAGCAGCACTTTCCAAACCCGCGGCCTCTATCACCTAGAAGGACAAGGGCGGCAGATGCGTGGGAAAAGCACTATCTACAAGTTCCCCTCCAAGTCACACTCCATCCTGACTTGGAAATATGTTGCCGTTCCTTCGCTGTCGCTTGGAACTCCCTCCTTGACAGCACTGCGGGTGTACCCATCAGATGGACTGCAATGATTCAAGAAAGCAGCTCACCACCACTTTCTCAAAGGAATTTAGGGATAGGCAACAAATGCCTTAGCAGCAATGCCCACATCCCATGAAACAAATTTTTTTTTAAAATCCTGTTTCCTGTAAGGACTCTATTCCACTCCTGCAATTTCTCAGTCTCCGTTGCATCTGTTCTGACGATGCAACTTTCCACACTAGCACTTCCGATAGGACTTCCTTTCTCCTCCGCACCGTAGTTGATAGGGCTCTAGACCATGTCCATTCCATTTCCCACACTTCTGCTCTTAGCCCTCCAACCCTTCTGACATCCCCGACCCCCAACCGAACCATGTTAGGGCTCCCCCCTTGTTTTCAACTTCCACCTCACCAGCCTTCACATTCAACACATCCTTCTCCTCCATTTTTGCCACCTCCAGCATGAGGCCATCACCAAACACATCCTCTTCTTTCAGCATTCCAAAGGGACTGTTCCCTCTGTGACACCCTCGCCACTCCTCAATCTCCCCAATACCCACTCTCCTTCCCATGCACGTGCAAGAGATGTAACGCCTGCCCTTTTACGTCCTCCCTCTCACTGTCCAAGGCCCCAAACACTATTTTCAGCTGAAGAAGTGATTGACTTGAACTTCCTTCAATTTAGTATACTGCATTCACTGCTCACAATGTGGTCTCCTCCACATCAGCGAGACTAAATGCAGATTGGGTGACCACTTTGTGGAACACCTCTGTTCAGTCCACAAGCATGAGCCACAGCTTCCAGTCACCTGCCATTTTAATTCTCCATCCACTCCCACTCTGACCTCATGTCCGCGGCCTCCTACACCGGTCCAATGAAGCTCAATGTAAGTCCGAGGAACGGCACCTTATCTTTTGATTATGCACATTACAGCCTTCTGGACTCAACACTGAGTTCCATAATTTCAGATCATAACCTCGGCTCCCTTTTTTTGTTTGTTTTTGGATGGCAGTTGTTGGTAATGATTCTGTGTTTTCCCATTAACACCTCCTCTGGACACATCTTTTCTTGTCCCATTACCACCCCCTTTTGGCCTTGCACCATCATCTATTTGTCGTTTAATCTCTCTAGTCTTCCACAGACCTTCCCATTTGTTCTTTTCCTCCCCTCCCACGTTTCCCTGCTTCTATGCTTGCTTTAAACCTGTTATAGCTCTAACTTTTTCCAGTTCTGATGTAAGGCCATCAACCTGAAACATTAAATGTTTCTCTCTTCACAGATACTGCCGGACCTGCTGAATATTTCCAGCATTCTTTTGTTTTTATTCAGCCAGAAGATGCCAAATGTGATTGCTGACCTATGTTGAGTTAGCTGTTCTGAGCCAGGACAGAAACTGGGATATTATTATTGGCCATGTTCCCATGCTAGGTTAGGGGAGTAACGTTAACCAGTCTTCCTATTCCTGATTCCAGTGATCTCATGGAAAGTGTGTGATAACACATGTTCAGTCATCATGCAAAGTTGAGGTCAGGCTCAGCAGGAATATTCTCCATTATTGAATTGTCTGACAACATTAAATACATGTCACTTGGCTGAAGCACTGGAGAGCAGGCAGCACCTGTGAGACTGTATCTTACAATGAATAGAGAAGGAAAACATTTCAATAAGTGCATATATCTTTGCTGAGTTAAATTCTAGAAGAATAGATTAGGAATTTAGGAACAGGAGTTGGCCATTCAGCCCCTCAAGCCTGTTCAGCCACTCAAAGAGACCACGGCTGGTCTGTGTCCTAAATCCATCCACCTGTCTTGGCTCCAGATCCCGTAAACCCTGGTCCAGCAAAAATCTATCGATATCGGATTTATAATATATCGAGCTAGCATCTACTGCTTTTTGTGGTATAGTGTTCAACACTTCTACCACCCTTTACATGAAGAAGTGTTCCTAACTAATCTTGATAAGATTCTTGATAAGCAAAGGGGTGAAAGGTTATCGGGGGTAGGTGGAAATGTGGAGTAATCGGTTCAGCTATGAACTTATTGAATGGCAGAGCAGGCTCGAGGGGCTCAGTGGCCTACTCCTGCTCCTAATTCATATGTTCATATCTCCTGAATGACCTGGTTGTGTCCTCTTGTCCTAGACTCCCCCTCCACCCACCAGTGGAAAAGTTTTCTGTCCATCCACCCCATCATTTCATTCCAAAATCCTAACAACCTCAACCAAATCACCATTTTAGCTTGTATATTGCAGGGGATACACACCACAAGCCTTGTTTATGTAATAATGTCTCATAATCTAACCTTTGGAGTTAACATTGTGGTGAATCTGAGCTGCATTCTTTTCAAGGCCAATATATACTAAGGTGCAGTGCCCAGAACTGTTTCCAGTATTCCAGATGTGGTCCAACCAGGGCTTTGTATCAATGTAGTAAAACTTCCTCCCCTTTATATTTTACCCCTCTAGTTATAAAAGCTGGCAATTCATTAAGCTTGTTGGAATTTTTTTGTGCCTGACTACTATATTTTAATGATCTATTGTATATGGATGCCTAAATCTTTTTGGATCTCCACTGTTTAACTCTAGTCTCAAGACTAGAAGCTTATGTCACCATTATAGCATTTCCAGAATTTGTCATTCCTCTCTGTATTACTTGGCCTGCATTGCTATGGAAAGTGGATATGAGTCCCAATTGAAAACCCACAAATATGTTGCCTATTGAGAAATGATCTGGAATTATAGCAAAAGGGAATTACATTAAAGCAAAATGAAATACCCTATCAAACAATACGACACAAGTTGAGTTCATGATAATTTGTAAAATCTGACTATCAAATGTCAACAAGGATGTAAGGCAGTCCATCATCCATTCTAATCACAAACTTAAATCTTTATTTTTGTTTTGAAGTGGCAAAAAGATTAATCAGTCTTTAACAGCTCCGTTCTACAGCTGTGTTTGATCTACTGATCTAATCTCAGTGTAATCCTGTTTTAACAATTGGTTTGATACAAAGCCATATTTGATTCAAAAGAACATTAGAAATGTTCAGGAGTAGACCATGTGGCACCTCAATCCTGCTCCGCCATTCAATACAATCATGGCTGATCTTCTGCTTCAACTTCACTTTCCCATCTGCTCACCATACCGTTTGATTCCCTGAGACCAAAAATCTGTCCATCTCAGCCTTGAATATATTCAATAATCTACAACCCTCTGGGGTAGAGAATTCCAAAGATTGAGAACCCTTTGAGTGAAGAGGTTGCTCCTCATCTCAGTCCTAAATGATCAACCCCTTATCCTGAGACTGTGCCCCCCGTGTTCTAGATTCCCCAGCCATGGAAAACAACCTCTCAATGTCTACCATCTAAGCCCCTTCAGAACCTTGAATGTTTCAATGAGATCGCCTCTCAATTCTTTTAAACTCCAGCGAGTATAGGCCCAATTTACTCAACCTCTCATCACAGGACAAGGTTCTCTCATCAGGAACCAATCTAGTGAACCACTGTTGTACTGCCTCCCGGTCAAGCATATCTTTGTTATGACTGAGGCGGGAGGAGTGCACTGTTTATTCTAGTTTCACTTCTCCACGGATCACAACGTATATTTAAATTTTTACCCACTACTGATACGGTCAATCATAGACTCTATTTTTATCCCAGCATAAAACACACCAACCAGGTTTCTTTAATAAACAACAAAATCATCAGTTTGTTATAAAACAAGTCTTAACCAGTAATGAAGTAAAGCATAAACACACAGATTGAAATATTAAAGTTCCCTTTTTGCCGTAGCCCCCACACTCACATACATCGGTTAACTGAAAAAATAAAAGGGATTTTGGTTTTAGAGCTCTGTTACCAAAAAAAAAAGTTAGGCTGAATACTTGCTCATTCTTGAAGAAAAAAGAGAAGATACGGAAAGATGTCCTTTGTTTTGTTTTGGCATCCCAAATACAGGATGGCTGTCACTGGGATCTTCCATGAACAGTTCGTTCCAGATGTTGAAGATCAGTTTGGGTAGGCTTTCCAGAAATGCAGTTACAGATGTTTCAGATATGTCTTACAGCAGAAATGCACATTCAATATGCAGGGTTTCTTCAAATGCAGGAGGAAAGAGAAGACTGACACACTGGAAATGTAGGGTTTCTTTTCAAAAGAGAGAGATGAGCTGGGTTTTTCTTGGAAGGCAAAAACCAACTGTCTATTGTAAAAATTCAAAGTGAAACCAAAAACATTCCAGAAGTCAAGCCTCCTGACCTCTATAAATCTTGACCAATGACTTCTCTGTAAACATCTTCTCCAAGTCAAAACAACAAGCTGCCTGCTGGTATTTTATCTGAAAACAGGTGCCTTCTAGTAAGGTAAAATAAAAGCAAAATACTGCAAATGCTGGAAATCTAAAATAAAAACAGAAAGTGCAAGAAATATTCAGCAGGTCAGGCAGCAACTGTGGAGAGAGAAGAAGAGTTAACGTTTCAGGTCTGCGACCTTTCATCAGAGCTGGCAAAGGTTAGAAAAGAATTAGGTTTTAAGTAAGTGAAGGTTGTTGGGGTGGGGGGGGGGGGGGGGGGGCGGGGAAGAGAACAAAAGGGAAGGTGAATGATAGGGCAGAGGGCAGGAGAGATTAAATAACAAAGCTGTCATGGGACAAAGGCAAAAAGCATGTTAATGCTTGTGGTGAAAGACAAATTGTTAGTTGAGTGAAAGTGTTAATGGCAGAAAAATGAGCAGCTCTGTCCATATGAAAAACAGGCACATGATTAAAAAATATAATTTAATTTTTTTTTTAAAAAGGCCAGTCATGCTCTGAAATTGTTGAACCCAAGGTTGAGTTCGCAAGGCTGTAGAGTGCCTAATCGAAAGATCAGGTGCTGCTCCGTGAGCGTCCATTAAGGGCTTGTTAACAAGCCAAGTCCAGGAAGCCTTCTACTGACCTCTTGTAAAAAAAAAAAGTTCAGCATCTCTTCAAGTTCCAGATGAATCAATGTCCATAATTCACCTATAAATCCTTAAAAACATATTTTACAAAAAAGAACCACTCTCCGAACACGTTCCTTAAATATGGAGACCAAAACTTAGCACAGTACTCCAGATGTGGTCTCATCAAAGCTCTGTACAATTGTAGCAAGATTTCCTTATTCTTGTATTCCAAGCTCCTTGCATTAAAGGCCAACATGCAGTCTGTCTTCCTAATTGCATGCTGTACCTGCATACTAACTTTCTGTGGTCCTTGTCTCTCTGAACATTAACATTTAGAAGATTCATGCCTTTTAACAAATATTCTGCTTTTCTATTCTTACTACCAAAGTGAAAAACCTCACACTCCCCACATTATTTTCCTTCTGCCACCTTGTTGCCCACTCACTTAACCTGTCTATATCTCTTTGCAGCCTCTTTGTGCCCTCCTTACAACTAAGTCATTAATATAATTTGTAAATAGCTGAGACTCCAGCACTGATCCTTGCAGCATCCAACTAATTACATCCTGACAACTTGAAAAGGCCCTGTTTATCTCTACTCTTTGCTTCCTGTCTGTTAACCAATCCTCTATCCATGCTAATATATTATCCCTAACTCTGTGAGCCCCTATCTTGCATATTAACCTTTTGTGTGCCACCTTAGCAAATGACTTTTGTAAATCCAAGTATACTACATCTACTGGTTTCCCCTTTATCTACCCTACTAGTTGTATCCTCAAAAAACTCTAATAAATTTGTCAAACATGATTTCCCTTTTGTAAAACTGTGTTGACTTTGTCTGATCATACTAAGATTTCTTAAATGCATTAAGACTTCGTTAATAATAGATTCCAGCATTTTCCCAACTGATGTCTGGCTAACTGGCCTGCAGTTCCCTCTTTGCTCTTTTTTTAGATTTAGATTTTTAGATACAGCACTGAAACAGGCCCTTCGGCCCACAGAGTCTGTGCCGACCATTAACCACCCATTTATACTAATCCTGCACTAATCCGAACCACATCCTCACCTGTCCCCATATTCCCCTACCACCTACCTATACTAGTGGCAATTTATAATGGCCAATTCACCTATCAACCTGCAAGTCTTTTGGCTGTGATGAAGAAACCGGAGCACCCGGAGGAAACCCACACAGACACAGGGAGAACTTGCAAACTCCACACAGGCAGTACCCAGATTTGAACCCGGGTCGCTGGAGCTGTGAGGCTGCGGTGCTAGCCACTGCGCCGCCTTTCTCTCCCTCCTTTCTTGAATAGTGGTGTTACATTTGCTATCTTTCTGGGACCATTCTAGAATCCGGGAGATTTTGGAAAGTCATTCCCAGTGCATCTACTATCTCTGCAGCTACCTCTTTTGGAAGCCTAGGATGGAGGCCATCAGGTGTATTTATTTTCTCCAACAAGCCAACAAAAATTGGTGGTGATAGGAATACCCCAGATGATTGAATACACAAGACACTGTGATTCCTACGATCTGGATGGAAATGTTTTTGGAGGGGAGCAAGTTACGGTTAATAGTTGGGATGTGACAGTGGATGAATATTCTGGAGTTTTGCTCCATTTCATATGGGGACCAGCAAGCTTTTTACTCTTCAAGGAAGTTAAGTAGGTGGGGGTCGAATCTAGATTGGGAATTATCCTGTTGTGTGGAAGATATGGATTTGATGGTCTTGTATAATTCAGTACTAAATGTTATTGTTACAAATTATTTTTAATAGGTGAAACAAATATTGGCTAGGCTTTCTGGCTCAGTGCATAAGCATTGGGACTATAAACATAGTCAACAAACTGCAAGCTGAATAGAGTAAAGTCTGACCTTGGATTATTCTGTGAGGATGGACAATTTTTAAAAATTCATTCATGGGATGTGGGCGTTGCTGGCCAGGCCAGCATTTATTGCACTTCCCTAATTGCCCTTGAGAAGGTGGTGGTAAGCTGCCTTCTTGAACCGCTGCAGTCCATGTGGGGTAGGTACACCCACAGTGCTGTTAGGAAGGGAGTTCCAGGATTTTGACCCAGTGACAGTGAAGGAACGGCGATATAGTTCCAAGTCAGGATGGTGTGTGATTTGGAGGGGAACTTGCAGGTGGTGGTGTTCCCATGTATCTGCTGCCCTTGTCCTTCTAGTTGGTAGAGGTCGCGGGTTTGGAAGGTGCTGTTTAAGGAGCCTTGGTGCATTGTTGCAGTGCATCTTGTAGATGGTACACACTGCTGCCACTGTGCGTCGGTGGTGGAGGGAATGAATGTTTGTAGTTGGGGTGCCAATCAAGCGGGCTGCTTTGTCCTGGATGGTGTCAAGCTTCTTGAGTGCTGTTGGAGCTGCACCCATCCAGGCAAGTGGAGAGTATTCCAACACACTCCTGACTTGTGCCTTGTAGATGGTGGACAGGCTTTGGGGAGTCAGGAGGTGAGTTACTCGCCTCAGGATTCCTAGCCTCTGACTTGCTCTTGTAGCCATGGTACTTATATGGCTACTCCAGTTCAGTTTCTGGTCAATGGTAGCCCCGAGGATGTTGATAGTGGGGGATTCAGCATTGGTAATGCTGTTGAATGTCAAGGGGAGATGGTTAGATTCTAGCAGCTATGTCATTTAGGACTCGGCCAGCTTGGTCAGTAGTGGCGCTACCGAGCCACTCTTGGTGATGGACATTGAAGTCCCCCAACCAGAGTCCATTTTGTGCCCTTGCCACCCTCAGTGCTTCCTCCAAGTGGTGTTCAACTTGGAGGAGTACTGAGTCATCAGCTGAGGGAGGGCGGTAGGTGGTAATCAGTAGGAGGTTACCTTGCCCATGTTTGACCTGATGCCATGAGACTTCATGGGGTCCAGAGTCGATGTTGAGGACTCCCAGGGCAACTCCCTCCCTACTGTATACCACTGTGCCACCACCTCTGCTGGGTCTGTCCTGCCAGTGGGACAGGACATTCCCGAGGATGGTGATGGCAGTGTCTGGGACATTGTAAGGTATGATTCCGTGAGTATGACTATGTCAGGCTGTTGCTTGACTAGCCTGTGGGACAGCTCTCCCAACTTTTGCATAAGCCCCCAGATGTTAGTAAGGAGGACTGGGTTTTCCGTTGTCGTTTCCGGTGCCTAGGTCAATGCCAGGTGGTCCGTCCGGTTTCATTCCTTTTTATTAACTTTGTAGCGGTTAGGTACAACTGAGTGGCTTGCTAGGCCATTTCAGAGGGCATGTAAGAGTTAACCACATTGCTGTGGGTCTGGAGTCACATGTCGGCCAGACCAGGTAAGGACAGCATATTTCCTTCTCTAAAGGACATTAGTGAACCAGATGGGTTTTTACAACAATCGACTGGTTTCATGGCCATCATTAGACTAGCTTTTAATTCCAGATTTATTAATTAAATTTAAATTCCACCTTCTGCTGTGGTGCATAGATTTATGGTGGTGCATAGTGATAATACCACTACACCGCCGCCTACCCCAATTTTCATACGTTATGCACGCTCCCAAACTAGATTATACTTTCTGATGGGTGCCACCAAGGAAAGAGTTGGGAAATTATGTGAGGTGGGCTGCAGCTCACATTTGAAAGGATATGGCCACTTAAATGGCCATAAACGTGGGCAAGTACTGTTGAACCTGTAAAGGGTTGCAATATCTGGCGGTCTTTATAAAGGCTGAATGTCTAGCGGCCAAAACCAATAGAAGGTAAAGCTTCCATGGGCAGGTCATGGAACAGGACAACAAGTGACCTCCTGTTCAATGGCAGGCGAAGCTGATGTGCTGCCGCATGAGGTGGATGCGTGAAGGTTTGCTTTGTTTGGTACTCCAGGGAACTCTTCCTAAGCACGCTGCCCTGTGGTTAGTCAGAGAGTTATACAGCACAGAAACAGGCCCTTCGGCCCATCGTGTCTGTGTCAGTCATCAAGCACCTAACTACTCTCATCCCATTTTCCAGCACTTGGCCTGTAGCCTTGTATGCTGTGGCGTTTCAAGTGCTTATCTAAATACTTCATAAACGTTGTGAGGGTTCCTGCCTCTACCACCTCTTCAGGCGGTGCGTTCCAAATTCCAACCACCCTCTGAGTGAAAAGATTTTTCCTCAAATCCCCTCTGAACCTTCTGCCCCTTACCTTAAATCTATGCACCCTGATTACTGACACCTCCGCTGAGGGAAAAAGTTTCTTCCTATCTAACCTATCAATGCCCCTCATAATTTTGTGTACCACAATCATGTCCCCCCTCAGCCTTCTCTGCTCTAAGGAAAACAACCCTAGCCTTTTCAGTCTCTCTTCATAGCTGAAATGCTCCAGCCCAGGCAACATCCTGGTGAATCTCCTCTGCACCCTCTCCAGTGCAATCACATCCTTCCTATAGTGTGGTGCCCAGAACTGTACACAGTACTCCAGCTGCGGCTTAACTAGCATTTTGTACAGCTCCATCATAACTTCTGCTCTTATATTCTATGCCTCGGCTAATAAAGGCAAGTGTCCCATATACCTTCCTAACCACCTTATCTACTTGTGCTGCTGACTTCAGTGATCTATGGACAAACACACCAAGTTCCCTCTGACCTTCTGTACTTCCTAGGGTCCTACCATTCATTGTATATTCCCTTGCCTTATTAGTCCTCCCAAAATGCATCACCTCACACTTCTCATGATTAAATTCCATTTGCCACTGCTCCACCCATCTCAACAGCCCATCTATATCGTCCTGTAACCTAAGGCTTTCCTCCTCACTATTTACAACACCACCAATTTTCGTGTCATCTGCGAATTTGCTGATCACATCTCCTTTATTCACATCTAAATCATTAATGTACTCTACAAACAGCAAGACTCCCAGCACCGATCCATGTGGTACACCACTGATCACAGACTTCCACTCTCAAAAACCTTGACAGGAGGTTGCAGCAAGGTTAGGCACAAATAGCAGAAGCTGGGAACAGATGTAGGAGAAGACAACTCAACTCACGGAATCTAGAAAAGCAACAGTAGCATTTACCATATAAATGGTCCAAGATAACAGGCCATAAAGCCTTGCCTTCGAGCCATTTGATAGTTGCTTCTGGCTTCTGCAAGTCTACACTTAACTTCACAGCTCTTCTATTGCATTGTGTGCATACTCACACTGCAACACGGCACATATTAAACCTGCAACTTACAATTGAAAGCCTTGAGATACATCAACCCATTGTAACAAACCTTGCTGCATGATGCCTGGACACTTGTTGATGATCAGGATGGCCACACATCTCATAGTTGTATATGTTTCTCTTCAACATGCAACATCTCAAGACTCCTTCTCTGCTTGCACGCAATACAAGGGACCAGACCCAATCTGGAGAAAGGCCCAGAAACACAAGCCCTTGATTTCCCGAAGGAGGCAAAATGGGCATTTTTGCATCGAGCAGCGTGGAAGGGGTAGGGGCAAGTGAAGCCACAAGCCTCCACCATGCTCACGGCCAGTACTATTTTCCTGTTATGCCTTGTTCCCTCTTCTCATTCACTCTCACACAGACACAACTGTCACACATTGGTATCATGTAAAACAAGCTGTTTCGAGATCAGTCTTGGAGCCATTTCTCACTTGTCTGCCGTTGTATGTTTGCCAGCACCAGAAAACAAGTCAGCGCCACACAGCTCAATGTGTTCTTCACAACAAAGTTTGCAAGCATCATGAGCAAGCTTGAGGAGGTGGCAGTGCATGAAGTAAAGTTCAAGGGTGAGGAGAAGTGGTGGTTTAGGAAAATTAAAAACCTGCTTGTTGGCTGACAATATGACTGATCCCAGTGACTGAGAAATGTAGCAACACACCCATTTCATTCTTCTATTAGACACACCTGAAGAAAGCATATTAGCTGATACTGCAGTGCTAAACTGGATTTATCCAAGAGGTATAAACATCGAGGGCTCTGGTGACCTTGACTCCCACTGTCAGTGCCATGTCTGAATTGCAGTAGATGGAAAAGCTTTCTAATTGGCTCCACGCTGGCTTAAAACATAGAGACAGTGATCCTATGTGATAAGCAAAGAAGGCGCAAGAGAGAAAGAAGTAGAGGAGACACAGAAAAGAACAAGAATTAAAGGAGACACGCCTCAAAAAAGTATAGGCCAAAGGAGAGGTAGTGAATATGTACAGGTAAATATGAATATAAGAGTAAAAAGCAGCTCGCTGTAGAATGGTAAATAAGAGACTGTAGCATAATTGGCCACCTTGTTAGGATGTCTGAATGATTGTTTCAATGTCTTGAGGATGATGGCCAACCATTAGCAAAAGCTAAAAAGAAAGCCAACTGCAGTTTCTCTCCTGCAATTTCCAAGGCAAAACAGGAAACTGAGCCAAGTTCAGAGGAATAACAAGCATGTTAAATCAGTGAGGATCTTCAGCCAGTTGATAGCCTTTTTCTTTGTATCCTGATCAGGACTGGGATAGCAATATTTGGAGTCTCCCCAGAAATGAAGGCAACAAAGTTTTGGGGAGGATTTGGGCATTTATAGAAAATTAGGAGTTATTGAGAAGTAAGTCTTTATCCCAAGGGGAAACACTCTAAGTGTTGCAACTGTAAGGAGACATTTTTATAGAAGTGTCAGCCACTTTCCATACTCCACAGAATCAATATTACATATCTGTGATACTCCAGTGTCAAGTGTGATTGAGGAGACACCATGTGGACAGAATTACTAACAGCATCTGATGAAACCAAATCTCTCTCATTTATAAATTAGATTCAGGAGATCCAGTCCAACTCTTAGCTGACATTTGGACTGTAAGTTCCTGCTTCAGCAATAAGCCATTTACTTTCTCCTCTCCCCACCAGGTTTGACTCAAACATAGAAAGGATGTAGCTGATTCCTGTAATATCTAATAATTTATAACATCCTGGAGGAATGGCCGGAATTTTACTTTGGGGCGGAGGTCCTGCCCACTGGCTGAAAAGTCGGGGGTGAACCTGCTGGGCCTGGAAACTACGCAGCGATTTTGCATGGCTGAGGCCCTTAATTGGCCTCAGTCGGAACTTCCACCACTCTGAGGCAGGAAGTCCCGCCTCCAAGAGCTGCCAGCCAATCAGCCTCCTCAGTCCCAGCAGCGCCACTTGGAGCGGTGGCCACTGCTGGGACTGCACCCAGCCAGGACCAGCAAAATGGTGGTAAGTGTGTGGGTCCTCGCCGAGCACAATCGGCTGAGCCCCAGTGAGGTGGGGGGAGGTCAATCAAGAGGGTGAAGGCAGGTGGTCCAGCAAGGGTGTAGAAATTGATGGCTATTGTAAATATCATGAGTTCATAGTTCAGAAAATCCAGCAGAAGTTGTGTTCACTTCGCAGACACCACCCACCCTTCCACAACATCACCCCACTCGCACCCTCCCCCACTACGAGACTGGGTGATCGGCTAATATTCATAGTTCACCCTCACACAGGAGAAGTGACTTCCTGGTTGAGATACTGCAAGGTTACCAAGGTACCATTTCCCAGCATGAGTTAACAACTTTAGGATAGAAAAGGGGGAAAAAAGGGAAAGACAACTGGCAAGGAAAAAATTAAATGGTTTACAGGTTTTCACTCATCTAGTATGAATGAGTCTACAGAGTGAGTGGTAGAAGGATTAGAGGGGAGATGAGGAAATTCTTTTTCACGCAGAGAGTGCTGGGGTCTGGAACTCACTGCCTGAAAGGTGGTAGAGGCAGAAAACCTTATCTCACTTAAAAAGTGCCTGCATGTGCACCTGAAGTGCTGTAAACTGCAGGGTTATGGACCAAATGCTAGAAAGTTGGATTAGGCTGGGTGGCTTTTTTTCAGCCAGTGCAGACATGATGGACCAAGTGGCCTCTTTCTGTGCCATAAACTTTCTATGATTCTATGAGTATCCAAACTATACAGTGAAAATATGGAATAAAAGATATCTTGGTTGGTCTAGCTTCTTTTCAATTTAAGAACCAATCTTCAGCCTAAATGAAGACTTCAGGCTTTGAGACTTTGTTTAAATTTGGAAGATGAGATAGACACTGCCTTGCTATGTAGTGTCCAGGGACAATGTAACTAATAGACTTTGGAATAGTGGAAAAGAAATTGAGGGTGAGATTTGTAGCCAATTTAGAGAGGTCTGCAGCAATAAGAGCTTCAATAATAGGGGACTTCAACAGTCCTAATGTCATGGCAAGGGCTTTCTAAAATGCATCCAAGACTGTTTCTTTAAGCAGTATGCTGCATATCCAAAAAAGAGGAATGGAATGATAGGTCTGATAACAAAACGGGACAAGTAAGCATTCTGAAGTAGAAAGGTTGGGAAATAGCGATCATAATCTAATTACATTAACATTGTAATAAATAGAGGAAAAAATGAATCAAAGAGAAATGTGTTGGGCTGAAAATGAGCAAGATTCAGTGGGATCAAAGGGGAACTAGTCTAGATTAATTGATTAGTAAAACATGATGAATCAAATAGAGAATCAGTTGTAGAAAATATTTAAATACAAGACACGTAAGGTACAAATGAAATATCGTACAAATTAAATACATTCCATTGAGGGGTAAAGGAGTTACATCATCAAAAGCTCGAGCTCAATGGGTTAAATAGAGATTAGATCAAAAATGAGGTATAAACAGCATGAAGACTAATGCATAAACAAACTGGACATTTAAAAAAGTGTATATAGAATGGAAGCTGGCAGAGGAAGTATGAAAAAATACTACTGGCTGAATTTTATGATCATGCCGCTGAGAGCGGCGGCAGGTGTGAAAAATGGCAGCACTCCCGCTTGTCCCGTGATTGGCTGCACTGCCGTGCTTACACGGTGGGTTGCCATTTTGCATAATGGAGGTGGCCATCTTCCCCCCCTCCCCGTCCCCCCACAGTCATGTGGCGGGGGCTGCAATGGAGACTGCATTCACGGTGTCACCTGCTGTAAGGCCAGGTGCTGGCTCCATCTTTAAATGTCTGCCAGTCCTGCATTCAGTGTCTCCCTGCATTCTATCAAAGTCACTGAAGCAACACTTGGGTGCTGTTCCAAAAAATTAAAACTCAGCAAGCCGCACCACTGGGCATCCTTCTGATCACGTCAGAGGTCCGAGCAAGGTTGGCCCCATGGTTCAGTGATGCCTCCCTGCTTATTCTCCTCCAGGCTGCAAAGGAAAGGCAGCAGGTTTTCTCCCCCAGTGACAGCAAGAAGAGGTCCTCCCACCTGACCAAGGGAAGCCGAGACGGTGAGCGCAGAGGAGGTTAGTAGCTGTGGGTCATCCGACAAAATGGAATCCAGAGTCGGAAGAGGGTCAATGACCTCCTGCATTCATCAAAGTGGCAAGTTCCAAAATTACTTGGTGTGATCTGGTTGTCTCTACACAGTATGCCACATGGGTGCCACTGCCATTTCAAAGACAGGGAGGTCATAGCAGATTGATGGCAGATGACTGGCTGCATATGTGAATCAAGTCTCCCTCGTTAATACCTCACAGTAAGTTAGACCCATGACAGGTGAGTCAGTATGCCAGACAAAGCATCCCCCAGGTGTTGATGAAGCGCCCAAGTTAGTAGAATCGTGATGTTGATGATTGTTTAGTTTAGTTTAGAGATACAGCACTGAAACAGGCCCTTTGGCCCACCGAGTCTGTACCGACCATCAACCACCCATTTATACTAATCGGTGCTAACCACTGCACCACTGTGCCGCCCTAGGGGCAATGTTCAATATCTGCATCCTTGCTCTTTAAGGAGAAGAGGGCCATAACAGGAGGGAGCTGGGCAGGACCAGTGGCGGAGCGCCCGACTTGCGTCCTTTAAATCAAACCAAAGAGGAGGCCCTGGAACTAGCTGGGAGCCAAAGAGGATGTGCCATCTCAGACGTGGAGCTCGGGGAAAGCACAAGAGAGTGATTATTGCCAATCAGACAAAAATGCAATAGTCATGGTGAAGTAGCTCTGGCATGCTGTCCTTAATGAGATATGTGTAGCCTAACCCACACATATGTTTGCATTGTATTTTGCAGATCGCCGTTCGCAGGAGACCACAGACCCCGAAAGACTGGCAACAATCTCCGAGGACGAGGAGCACTCAGAGGATGCACCGTCCCATGACTCTCCTGCACCTTCCACCAGCACAGATACTTTCACCCCAGTGGGAATCCGCTCGGCTTTACAATCATGGTCACAATTTGGTAAGAGCACAATACCCGCTTCCGAACAGCTGGCTGAGGCTGAGACAGCCAAGACCTCTGACAGTCAGAGGACTGTTGATAATGAAAGGCCCAAGCTGAACCCCGGGATATGAGCGCATGGCTTCCTCCATCGAGAGTTTGGTGACTCTGAGTGCCACATTCCACAGATGTGCAATGAACTGCAATCCCTTGCCTTGAGGTCCACTCAGCAATAGCAGGGAAAGAGAAAAGCCAGATGGTCGGAGAAAGTGCCAGCCCCCAGTCTTCCTCCAGTGAGCAAGGAGGCTCCAAGAAGCTTCGAAAGGGAAAAGAGAATGCACTCCACATCTCGGGTCTGCGCTCAGGGCGATTCAAGTGTGCACACCGGCTTCTCATCCCCTCCGCCAGTGAGCTAATCTCCAGCAGCTGCAATGCCTGACTGCACTCCTGCACCAGTGCAGGAAGCCTTCAGGCAGCTGGAGCCCTCCAGGCTTCAGGCACCCAGAGGATGCCCGCCGAAGTCATCCCAAGCCAAGGGGCATCATGATCAGCAGCCTGCCTCCAGTCTCGCTGCTGCAACAGGGGATGTACCACGCAGGAGCACGCACAAAAGTATAAAAAATGACACCTTGCCACACATGGGTATTCACAGGTGAAATAGATATCTCATTTTTAATGTAATTAGAACGTCATTAGTGCAAATCCTCAGCCTTCATTAATGGATAACTGCATTCCACCACAGTGTGATTGTGACTCCTGCAATCCCCTCAAACGCCTTACTGCATTGGCAAAGTGACCACTGGCATCATTAACATGCCAATGAGCATGACTGTTTCATTACTTGAATTATGTCACATGGGCACTGCCTGAATCAGATGTTGCCATTCACGCTGGAGGGCAAGACAGTATGGAGGCAGAAAACTTGACACTACAGGCATGAGAGTGAGTTTATGTCAGAAGTATATTTATTGCAAGTCATGGATTTTGGAAATGCTCCATTATAAGGCTCTGCCGTGCCTTCCTTACGCACTGCTCAGGATGTCTGCCCTCCATCACTCTGCTAGGAACTTCCATGGCTGCTTGGCCTTGTGTGCCCTCTGTATCTTCTTCATCAGAGGAAGTCTCATACTCCCACATCTTCCTCTGGCAAGGCCTCCTCCCTCTGTAGTGCTATGTTATGTAGAACGCAGCAGACAATGATGCACCCAACCTTCTGTGGGGCATACTGAAGGGCTCCACCAGATCTATTGAGATAGCCGAACTGCATCTTCAGCATACCAATGGCCTGCTCGATGGTCGCTCTGGTGGAGCCGTGGCAGGCATCGTAACACTCTTCTGCATCATTGCTGGGGTTCCTTACAGGTGTCAGAAGCCATGTCCTCATTGGGTAGCCCTAATCCCTGACAATCCCCCCTTGAAGGTGAGCAGGGGCAGTGAAAAGATGTGGCACCTGGGACTGAAGTATGAATGAGTTGAGAAGCGGGCACACACTTGTAGGAAGCACTTTCTATGGTTGCATACAAGTGGCACATTAATGGAATGAAAAAGCTTCCTATTGATGAGAGTGGCTGGTTGGTCCATGGGAGCCTTGACAGCCACATGCATGCAGTCGATCACACTTTAGACCTGTGGGAATCCCACAATGGCCCCAAATCCTATGGCCCTCTCGGGCTGACTCTCAGGGTCTATCCCGTCACGCACATACTCGCCGACCCTCCTGAACACAGCATTGGTCACTACCTTGATGCAACGGTATGCTGCAGGCTGAGAGATCCCACACATGTCCCCAGTGGATCCCTGGAATGATCCAGAGGCATAAAAGTTTAGGGTCACAGTAATCTTCAGAACCACAGGAATAGCATGACCACCAAAACCCATTGGTCGCAAACAGGCATTGAGCAGTGTGCAGAGGTCTGTGACGGCCTTTCTGGACATCAGCCGTCTTCTCTGGCAGTTCCACTCAGACATCTGCAGGTATGTCAAGCGTGTTCTACATACTCGCAGTGTATCTGTGCTCTTCGTTGCGTTCTCGGCTGCTGCTGCTCATATATGGGAGGCTCCTCGTGTGCCGCAGCTGCCTCTTGGGCACCTCCAGCGGATTCGCCTCAGCACAGCACAGGCATCCAAGAAAATAGGATGAATTATACCCATCTCTATCCTCCTTGGACATTCAGTTTCCTTCAATGTTTATCTATCTGGGCAAAGAGATGCTTGAATTTTGTTACAGGAAGCCTCCGATAGCTCCATGGTAGAGATTGATGTTGGACCGACAACATTTTCAAAAGCGTGAGCCTTCAGGAGCAAACCAACATTACAATGCCCTGCAGTGGACTTCCAAAGAAAACCACCTCTACACTTGCCGAGTTCTCCCAACCCCCGCCCCTCTTCACAGACACACCACTTGCAGAGTTCTCCCAATAACCACCCACAGCCAATGCAGTTGTTGAGTTCTCCCAACTAACCACTTTCCCTAGATAACATCGGTAAAATAAATTACTCTTTTGAGTCACCGAGGATTCTTGCACACCCAACACAAGATTTCGAACACCTGGTAAGATTGCTATTAATGATATTCTGATGTATGCTAAAGAGTGTTTAATATAGGTAAATGCCAATGTTGTCACGGTGGAGCGCAAATGCCGCCACAGCATTACGGCATCGTGTTCCGTGGCGGTCGACTCCACAATGATTCTTCGCCCCCACCTGAAAATCCGCCTTCCAGGTGCATAAAATTCAGCCCTATGTGAAAATATAAAAGTCAACAGCAAGGGATTTTATACCAATAATTTGTATTTATATAGTGCCTTTAACATAGCAAGCAAATACATTTTTTAATTCATTTGTGGGATGTGGGCATTGCTGGCCAGGCCAGCATTTATCACCCATCCCTAATTGCCCTTGAGAAGGTGGTGGTGAGCTGCCTTCTTGAACTGCTGCGGTCCTTGGGATAAACCCACAGTGCTGTTTGGAAGGGAGTTCCAGGATTTTGACCCAGTGACAGTGAAGGAATGCCGATATCATTCCAAATCAGAATGGTGTGTGGCTTGGAGTGTAACTTGAAGGTGCTGGTGTTCTCATGTGTTTGCTGCCCCTGTCCTTTTAGGTGATGGAGGCTGCAGGTTTGGAAGGTGCTATCGAGGGAGCCTTGGTGAATTGCTGCAGTGCATCTTGTAGATAATACACATTGCTGCCACTGAGTGTCGGTGGTGGAGGGAGTGAATGTTGAAGGTGGTGGATGGGGTATCGATCAAGCGGGCTGCTTTATCTCGGATGGTGTCGCACTTCATGAGTGTTGTTGGAGCCGCACTCATTCAGGCAAGTGGAGGGTACTCCATCACACTCCAGACTTGTGCCTTGCAGATCGTGGACAGGCTTTGGGCAGTCAGGAGGTGAGTTACTAACCATAGAATTCCCAGCCTCTGACTTGCTGTTGTAGCCACGGTATTTATATGGCTGGTCCAGTTAAGTTTCTGGTCAGTGGTGACCCTCAGGATGTTGATAGTGGGGGATTCAGCAATGGTAATGCCATTGAATGTCAAGGGGAGATGGTTAGATTCTTTCTTGTTTGAGATGGTCATTGGCTGGCATTTATGTGGCACGAATGTAACTTGCCACTTATCAGCCCAAGCCTGGATGCTGTCCAGGTCTTTCTGCATATGGACATGGGCTGCTTCATTATCTGAAGAGTCGCGAATGGTGCTGAACATTGTGCAATTATCAGCTAACATCCCAACTTCTGACCTTATGATGGAGGGAAGGTTATTGATGAAGCAGCTGAAGATGTTTGGGTCTAGGACACTACCCTGAGGAACTCCTGTAGTGATGTCCTGGAGCTCAGATGATTGACCTCCAACAACCACAACCATCTTCCTTTGTGCTAGTATGACTCCAACCAGTGGAGAGTTTTCCCCCTGATTCCCATTGACTCCAGTTTAGCTCGGGCTCCGTGATGCCATACTCTGTCAAATGCTGCCTTGATGTCAAGGGCAATAACTCTCACATCACAAATAAATTATGAAAGAGCCATCTTAAGATATGAGGGGAGGGGGGGGGCAAATTTTGTACTTGCAAGTGAGGAAATGGTGAAAATATTGAATAATTTTGCCATTTTTTTAAACATAGAATTACATTGAATTTACAGCACATTTGGCACAACTTGTCTGTGCCAGTGTTTATGCTCCACGCGAGCCTCCTCCCACCCTTCTTCATCTAACTCTATCTGCAAATCCTTCTATTCCTTTTTCTCCTCATGTTATTTACCTAGTTTCCCATTCAAGGTATCTATGCTATTTCCCTTAACTACTCCATGTGGTAGTAAATTCCACAATCTAACTACTCACTAGGTAAAGAAGTTTCTCCTGAATTCTCTATTGGAATTATTAGTGGCTATCTTGTATGCATGTGCCCTAGATTTGCAGAGGAAGGTGAACATTATGCTGTAATTGCAGCTAAGGAGGATATGGAAGATTTAGTACTGGAAATAAATACCATCACGCTCACAAAAGTGTGAACTGGAGCAATTATGAACCATAAAAATGAACTGAGGAACTAAACTCCAAAAAATGGGCACAGTTTTGCTGCAGACAAGATGGAGTAATAGGTCAGGTGACCTCTCCTGTACTGCAAATATACAGAGAACTATTGGGGATTAAACCCATCATCATGTCTGCACTGGTCCTGGGGAAGGCACATTAAAATGCTAAACAGCCCATTCAATGTTAAATGGCTCCTATCTCCAAGAATTGGGTTGACAAAGGCCTTCACAGACAGGGAGACTCCGGATTCAAAGCCAAGATAATAGGTGGGACGTGACACCACTTAATCAAGATAAGCCACATTCAAACCCCATTGTGTAACAATGGCCCCACGTTCAAAGACATTGTATGAATACACGAGGGGAGAGCATCTATGGTCACCTGACTGAAACCAAACTCGATAAGGTTTGTTCTTCAAAAAAATGAGACTTCTCTGAAGGACAGAATCAGAAAGCCAGCCAGCCAGGAAGCAGAAGATCCATTCCAGCCAAGAACAAGACCCTGTATGAACATCTTTAAATCACAGAAGCAGAGACACTCTAAGGTCACCTTGAAAACGCCCCACCTGGCAAATCATAAGAGGTTTTTTGCCACCAACTTTGACTGAATCTTAACCAGGAGTCTGTAATACTTCAGTAAATCAAGAAAAGGAACACCAGGCCTGCATTGCTGTAAAAAATTTCCACTCGGAAAACCAAGATTTCAAACTGATTTCTTTTTACAACAATCGGACTTAAATGCATGCTCTCCTCTAATCTCCTTCTTGTGTATGTGCAAGTGTGTGTATGTGTGAGTGGGTGAGGTTGCGACAATTTTTGGGTATTGTTTAATAAATAATTTATCTTTCTTTCCTACAAGAAAACCTGGTGTTTGCCCATTTATTTGGCCTCTAAAATACCCAGGGACTAAAACAATATTTTTTAAAAACACTGTCTGCGGTCAGTTGAAAGGTGAAAAGTGGAAGTCATCCACCAAATCTCCCCCCATCTGTAACAATATTCAAGAGCTGTATTTAAAAACAGTTATAGGATGAAAAGTAGATAAATCAAAGGATTCAGATGGTGTGCATTCCAGAACACTGAAGGAGATAGGGGACCAGATAATGGAGGCACTAACCAGAATTTTTCAAAGATCTTTGGAAATGGGGATTATGTGAAATGATTGGAGAGAGGCAACTGCTACATCCATGTTGAAGAAGAAATCTTTTCACATGTGGTGAAGAGAAAGGGTGAACAACCCCTTGACATTGTGAATCTAGAACGAAAAGACAGCAATGTGCAGAAATTGCTGGACAAACACAAAACATGAGGAGTCGTAAAATAACTGATCAGAATGAAATGAGTAAATGTAAAACAATCCTTTGTTTAAGACTGCTGAGATAGTTAGAAAATGTTGGGAAAAATAAGAACTACAGTCTGTGCAAGATAGCTCAAGATGTTTGAGGGGTGCACCTGCTTTTAAAACAATCTAGGGAACAGTCAACTATCCATCATTGTTGCCGAGCAACAGTAGGTGATTTGCCAAAATGGGCCTTCGATTAATTTTAACTCGCACCCAAACGAGAGGTAGGTTATCTAGGCAGAAGAACAACCTCAAGTGCCAAAAAAGCTGATCATACTGCCACCTTGTTTTCTTGGTTTGAGGTCATATGTATTCCTTGATGCTTGTGTGAACTGTTAAATCATTAAATGCAACTTTTGATTAACTAAACCACAGAGTGGTGTGTCTTCATTTGGCTGCCCATTGTCCAGGTGCACGAATCACTGGAATCCCTGTATCACTACAGTGGTTGTTGGAACATGGAATGTCTTCCTACAAGTGGCATTATATAAAGGAAAATTGGATAAATGTCTAAAAAGGAAGAATACAAAAGAATATGGAGAAAAGCAAAGAAAATGAGATTAGAGCGAGTCGCTCCAGTTGAAGAGCCAACAATTCTTACTATTGTTTTAGGAACTGGATTGTCCAATTCTGTCCATTTTTGCATGAAAGACAAAAAGCAGGGTTCTTGCTGGTAATGTGGATTGGCAAAGACAATTGTTTAAAGGAAATCCTCAACCAAATGGTATATTTTTTTTTAAAAATTGACGGTTAATGGATCCTCATTAAGACACAACAACATAACTGAAAATATATATTCAGTATTTATAATTTTTGTACATTGGAATTTGAATTTTGTAAGTCTGCAGATAGCTGATAGGTTACAGCTTCACTTCTTTAAACAAAATCCACACCAGTACTCATGTTCTCACCTCTATCCCCTTTAACTGCTTGTTCACCTCTCTCTCCTGGTTCTTTGTTTTGGCTTCGCTTCATCCTATGAACCACCTCCGCTTGATCTCCATGAGGAAGTGCTCGATCATCTGCAGTGAAGTAATTTAACATGTGCATCTGGGGAAATAAAAAATGAGAGCAATGTTATTAGTACAATATTGAAAACCTGGCTTTGCAGATTTTCTGCAAAACGCAAGTGTGATTATTCCTTTCCATCACTGCCTTGGCAGACATACCTGATTCATCATGCTTACAACTGGATCTCATCTTGATCCCAATCTGCTGAAACACATCAACACCGACATGACGAGTGCTGGCAACTACGAGTCCCAGTAGAAATTACTGTGCTGCACCTTGCAACTGGATATCTTGACCTCCTAATCCTACTAGAGGGCCCACTCTACTCCAACCAGCGCCTAGACCCATATCAACTGTCACAAGGAAATCCTCACTTGCATAATCCTCAAAAACAAAGTTCAACCTGCTCCTTTTCTTCCTTTACTCAACTTTTTGTTCCTAGCCGCACAGACTCTCAATTGCCCCTAGCACGTGCTAGGCCACAACCAGTGGAATCAGACCTCCAAGACCTCAACTTCACCCCCGCCTAATGAATTCTGGATCAGTTTTTCTTGATCTGCCCAGGATTCCTGACTTGGAATCTGATCCTAAACAGTTCCTGTGTTTGTCCTCCAGTCTGGCCCCAAAACTGATAACTCTTTGGTGGTCCTTGAATTCCAGGCCATCCTTGTACTACAACCTCTCATCTGACTGCAATCACAACACATGACTCTCTGCTTTGACTACTGCACCCTTTTGCACCTGGTCATATCATTGATGGCACTGATGTTCTTGTTCCACTTGTGGCTGCCACCAAGACCCTAAACCCTTTCCTGCCCAGCTGTGCTCTCCTCACACTTTGTCCCTCCCCTCCTATATTCTGACAAACTGCTCCATGCCCACCACATTCCCTGGTTCATCTGTCACAACTCTCCCAATTAACTAATTTCTCTCTGCTTTAAGCAATTTTTCTTCGCTTGAAGAGTAAGTTAATAGAGACAACATTTGCTAAATAATCCTCAGTGTGCTAAGAATTACACTGACAACCAATTTAAGATTGTCAGTAGGGCTCGCAGTGTGGTGCATTTACTGGAAGCTACATATATTAATACACAGGGCCCTGATCTTTGCAGACAGAAAGAACATGTACACACATTGCGCCTGTTTCAGCTGAACTAAATAAGTGACAGCCATTCGCTGGTTCATTCCTCAGGGCAATGCCTTGACCAATTAGTCAAGCTGCCTGGTTTAAATTTCAAACAAAGCTTGGCAGTTAACTGTCAGTTACTGTAAACTGGTGCATTCTCCTTGGCCTCTACCAATCAGAGTTCACTTGCCAACCAATTAGCACTCTCTTCTCATGCAGTACAAGTTGTTGTTTTCCCTTACATTGGTTATTCTCGCTTATCGTCCTGATGAGTGCAGGACGAAAAGCTTTGACATGTCTCCATTTTTAGCAATTCTCAAGTTCTGTACTACTGAACGACTTTTAGTAAATTAGTACTTTTCCTGTTTCAGATTTGAAACCCTCGTCCATATTACTCCAACTCCACAAAAAAACTTTCAAGTTCCCACATGTCATTAATGCCACTTATAATATCCCAACCACCATTCAACTTGAAAAGTGTTAATTCAGCACAGATTGCCCAATAAACCAGATAACTCTGGGTCTATGTAACACAGCTACTCATTGCTGCAAACATTTGAGCCAACAGGCTGCTGCTGATCAGGAACCCTTTCCATACAGGCTGGACTATCAAACCATGGGTCACAAAATGGATTTCAAGGTTGCTCAGCTTCAAACGTTTAATTCTCAATGTACTATATGGTTGTCATCATACATAGCCAACCCATCTGTAAACTGTGGGGTATGCAATGGCACTGGTGGCACTAACCCAAATGTGCACCTTGATCGGTCTGTAAGATCAGTTTAATGCTCTCTACACTTGTGGGCTTCAAGAAGAAAAAAATGCAAAGGCCTAATATTCAAACCTTCCAGAAGCATGTTGCCAAAGCATCTAAAGCCTTGCCCTCAGGTTGTCCTTTGTTGCATTTGTGCATGAAGTCTAAAAAGTAGAATGTGTTCAACATGTTGTGGTTTATTTCAAAATTACTACAAACTAAATAACTGCTGTTTACAAGTGAAAGGATCTGCACAGCAGGAGAATAAATCTGCTTTAGATCAATCTTAGATCAGTGAGAGTGGAAGAGAAGACAAATACCACCAAGTAGCCAACAGAAAATGCTGGAAACATTCAGCAGGTCAGGCAACTTCCGTGAAGAGACAAAAAGAGAGTTAATGTAGTGAATTTTAACCCCCCACCCCAAAAAAAAAACAAGTGGATTTGTTGGGTGAGATGTAAAAATTTTAAAAATCTCAATCCCGACCCCAACACCAACCCACCCTCTTCTGGGTTTAACAGAGGCAGGACATGGGACAGGCAGCCAACTTGTGCCGGCAAGGTGGGTTGGCCTTTGAATATTATAATGAGGTTTGGAGCCTCCCATTTAACTTCCCTTACAGATTTATTCCAGGCCACAGGAAAACCTGTCAGCTCAAGGGAGGAGAGGACAGCTTTGGGGAAACGGTAAGTCCCCTTACAGCACTGCTTGTGGGCCAGCAGGAGCAGAAGTGCTTCCTCCCCTCTCCTCCACCTCCGCAACAACCCCCCCAAGTTTTGCACCCAACGCCAGGGATCAGACCTTCGCCCACGCAACTGGGAGTCGATACTGTCAGTCAGGCTGACTTCCGGGCAGGAATCCTGTCAAAAAACAATATGCATTCCGCAGAATTCAAATTCCATAGCATGCATGGAAACCTGGACTTCTGGGTTTTCTGACTGAAACTCAGCACCCCTGCTCAGAAAGTCGCCTCTGTCAATATCAGGGCTAATGTTTTAGGTCAATAACCTTACATCAGAGCTGGTTCCTGTTGAAAGTTCCAATCAAAGTAACTGTTTCTCTCTCCATAGATGCGGCCCAAACTGCTTTCCCTTGTCCAGCATTTTCTGATTTTATTTCAGATTTCCAGCATTTGCAGTGTTTTGCTTTGATCCTAACAACTAACAATTCCAACAAAAGCAGGTGATACTATCTCAATGACCCCAAGGAAGAAGAGACAGATAGAAGAGGCAGAGATGATTAATTATGCAATGGAATGTGACCCTTTGGGCCACTAGAACCAAGAAACTCCCAAGTGTGGAAATAAGGGATGAATAGATACTCCGGAATCTGGCTGCATTATCTTTGGGGATGGGTTTATGGAGCAATTTTGTTAACTTTCCCTCAGCTAATTAAATAATTGAGGTAGAGATTATACATGTGTTTGGCTTGATGGATTTAATGATTTGCTCTTGGTTTTGTTTCTTTGTGCTGCTTGTATAAGGCACGATTGCTTATAATTACCAGGATTAGCCTTCTGTAAAATGTTAAATGCAACGTATTCAATTTACCATGCAATTTTCTGAACATGGTTTTCATCCTCGGAGAATTAATTCCAGTTCTTTGTCCTGTTTCTCATACCACCTGCGGCCAAAATAATGGGAAGGAGTAAGGGAGTTTGCAGACATCCTTTACTTAAGCAAATATTGCTCCTGATATTTATGAGAAAGTGGGGGAGTGAGCTGGGTGCATGTTTGCTGGGGGAGAAACTCAGAATTCCTGGGAATGCCGACATCCTGCCGAATTTAACAGCAGGACCTTACCTTTTTTTTAAAAAAAAACGCTGTTTCCAGCCCAGCAGCCAGCTAGATTGACAGGAATGCCAGCAACAGAAGATTGCGGGCCAGAGGCAGGGAATGATTAGCAGTTTATGTGGCGGAAGGTTGTCGGACAAGCAATTGGGAGGTGGTGGCGGTGGGGGGCGTGGTGGTGCAGACAGGGAGTGATGACAGATTTGGAGGAGTGGGTATAGGACAGCCAGTCACTACATAGTGGCGCAGTGGTTAGCACCGCAGCCTCACAGCTCCAGCGCCCGGGTTCAGTTCTGGGTACTGCCTGTGCGGAGTTTGCGAGTTCTCCCTGTGACTGCGTGGGTTTCCGCTGGGTGCTCTGGTTTCCTCCCACAGCCAAAGACTGGCAGGTTGATAGGTAAATTGGCCATTGTAAATTGCCCCTAGTGTAGGTAGGTGGTAGGAGAAAGGTGTGGATGTGGTAAGGAATATGGGGTTAATGTAGGATTAGTATAAATGGGTGGTTGTTGGTCAGCACAGACTCGGTGGGCCGAAGGGCCTGTTTCAGTGCCGTATCTCTCAATAAATAAATAAATAAAATAAAAAAATACAGAGTATTTGCTTGAAGGGCTGGGGAGAAAAGCATTCCTGCTTTGCCTGGCCCACAAGCAGTGCTATAAAAAGCATGCTGAATCTGGCGGCACCCACCTCTCTTCAGCTGCTGAGTTTCTGAGCCCTGGAAAAGCCATGCAGGAGGCATTACTGTAAAATCGCTGTTAAAATATCAGAATTACAGAAGCAAAATACTGCAGATGCTGGAAATCTGAAATAAGAACACAAAATGCTGGAAATACTCAACAGGTCTGGCAGCATCTGTGGAGACAGAAGCAGAGTTAATGTTTCAGGTCAATAATCCTTCATTATAATTACAGACCTGCCTCTTCCGAGCAAGTTACTCGGACACTCCGATATCTGGCGCAGTTAAAACAGAAACAGGGGAATCCATGGCAGGTTAGGGTTGGCTTTCAGAAATTTGATGATTTAACATTCCCCCCCACTTCCACCTGACCCTCTCCCGCCCATTGTGGTGGGGTTAAACTTCTCCTTATTGTGTTTTGTACAGACTAATGATCAGCAGGAAAGGAAAGTACAATCCCACGAGACTATCTACAAGTGACTTCCACCCAAAAGGATGCCACCCCAACAACCTCAGCTGATGAGTCAGTACTCCTCCATGTTGAACAGCACTTGGAGGAGGCACCGAAGGTGGCAAGTGCACAGAATGTACTCTGGGTGGGGGACTTCAATGTCCATCACCAAGAGTGGCTCGGTAGCACCACTACTGACCGAGCTGCCAGAGTCCTAAAGGGAATATCTGCTAGACTGCGTATGCGGCAGGTGGTGCGGGAACCAACAAGAGGGGAAAACATACTTGACCTCGTCCTCACCAATCTGCCTGCCACAGATGCATCTGTCCATGACTGTATTGGTAGGAGTGACCACCGCACAGTCCTTGTGGAGACTAAGCCCCGCCTTCACATTGAGGATACCATCCATCGTGTTGTGTGGCACTATCACCGTACTAAATGGGATAGATTTCGAACAGATCCAGCAATGCAAAGCTGGGCATCCATGAGGTGCTGTGGGCCATCAGCAGCAGTAGAATTGTACTCAACCACAATCTGTAACCTCATGGCCCAGCATATCCCCAACTCTACCATTACCATCAAGCCAGGAGACCAACCCTTGTTCAATGAAGAGTGCAGGAGGGCATGCCAGGAGCAGCACCAGGCATACCTCAAAATGAGGTGTCAACCTGGTGAAGCTACAACACAGGACGATCTGCGTGCCAAACTGCGTAAGCAGCATATGATAGAGCTAAACGATCCCATAACCAATGGATCAGATCTAAGCTCTGCAGTCCTGCCACATCCAGCCGTGAATGATGGTGGACAATTAAACAACTCACTGGAGGAGGTGGCTCCAAAAATATCCCCATCCTCAATGCTGGGGCAGCCCAGCATATCAGTGCGAAATATAAGGCTGAAGCATTTGCAACAATCTTCAGCCAGAAATGCTGAGTTGATGATCTATTTCAGCCTCCTCCTGAAGTCCCCAGCATCACAGATGCCAGACTTCAGCCAATTTGATTCACTTTGCGTGCTATCAAGAAATGACTGATGGCACTGGATACTGCAAAGACTATGGGCCCTGACAATATTCTGGCAATAGTACTGAAGACCTGTGCTCCAGAACTTGCCGCACCCCAAGCCAAGCTGTTCCAGTGTAGCTACAACACTGGCATCTACCCTGCAATTTGGAAAATTGCCCAGGTATGTCCTGTACACAAAAAGCAGGACAAGTCCAACCCGGCCAATTACCGCCCCATCAGCCTACTGTCAATCATCAGTAAAGTGATGGAAGGTGTCAACAGTGCCATCAAGCGGCACTTGCTTGGCAATAACCTGCTCAGTGACGCTCAGTTTGGGTTCTGCCAGGGCCACTCAGCTCCTGACCTCATTACAGCCTTGGTTCAAACATGGACAAAAGAGCTGAACTAAAGAGGTGAGGTGAGAGTGACAGCCCTTGACATCAAGGCAGCATTTAACCGAGTATGGCATCAAGGAGCCCTAGCAAAACTGAGGTCAATGGGAATCAGGGGGAAAACCCTCCGCTAGTTGGAGTCTTAGCTAACGCAAAGGAAGATGGTTGTGGTTATTGGAGGTCAATCATCTGAGCTCCAGGACATTACTGCAGGAGTTCCTCAGGGTAGTGTCCTAGGCCAACCATCTTCAGCTGCTTCATCAATGACCTTCCTTCAGTCATAAGGTCAGAAGTGGGGATGTTCGCTGATGATTGCACAATGTTCAGCACCATTTGTGACTCCTCAGATACTGAAGCAGTCTGTGCAGAAATGAAGCAAGCCTTGGACAATATCCAGGCTTGGGCTGATAAGTGGCAAGTAACATTCGCGCCACACAAGTGCCAGGTAATGACCATCTCCAACAAGAGAGAATCTAACCATCTCCCCTTGACATTCAATGGCATTACCATCGCTGAATCCCCCACTATCAACATCCTACGGGCTACCATTGACCAGAAACTTAACTGAACCAGCCATATAAATACCGTGGCTACAAGAGCAGGTCAGAGGCTAGGAATCCTCAGGCGAGTAACTCATCTCCTGACTCCCCAAAGCCTGTCCACCATCTACAAGGCACAAGTCAGGTGTGTGATGGAATACACTCCACTGGCCTGGATGGGTGCAGCTCCAACAACACTCAAGAAGCTCGACACCATCCAAGACAAAGCAGCCCACTTGATTGGCACCCCATCTAGAAACATTTACTCCCTCCATCACCAATGCACAGTGGCAGCAGTGTGTACCATCTAAAAATGCACTGCAGCAACGCACCAAGGCTCCTTAGACACCCCCTCCAAACCCACAACCTCTACCAACTAGAAGGACAAAGGCAGCAAATTCATGGGAACACCACCAGCTGCACGTTCCCCTCCAAGTCACACACCATCCTGACTTGAAACTATATCGCCATTCCTTCACTGTCACTGGATCAAAATCCTGGAACTCCCTTCCTAACAGCACTGTGGGTGTACCTACCCCACATGGACTGCAGCGGTTCAAGAAGGCAGCCCACCACCTTCTCAAGGGCCATTAGGTAAGGGCGATAAATGCTGACCTGGCCAGCAACGCCCCCATCCCATGAATGAATAAACATAACAAATCAGAATGGGAAGTCTGCCCAAACTGAAATAGCAAGTAATTCAGATCAGAATGATCAAATATAGGTAAACATTTCAATCAATTTCAATCAATCATTTAAAGACATTCCTTTAGAAATCAGTATATGACATTGTATCAATAGGTAATTGGTTAGTTTTGTATGAAATAGGAGCAGGAGTAGTCAGAGTCTGCTCTGCCATTCGATATGATGATGGCTGATCTTTGCTTGCAACTCCACTTTCCCGCCACTCCCCATATCCCTTACTTCCCAAAAATCTTGTACTTAGTCTTTCTGCTACTTTACAAAACTTTGTGAATTTGCAAATTTTTTGCCAATTAAAACTGTTGCAAAAGTTAGGGCTGGAGTGCAACAGCGCTAGTAACAACACTATAATTGTTCATGCAATGGTAATCAATCTATCTGGCACAGAAACAGAACAATTTACACTGTAAATCACATTCTTGCAGGTAGTAAATTATTGTTCATGATTTAAAAAATGTCAACTTTTAAAATATTTTTCTCACTTTTCCTTACTTTCCTTTTTCTCTCTGATTCCACCTGGTTCAGCCCCTGGGCTGTTTGTTTTTATCACACTTGGCAATGGCGGAATGAATCACAGAATTGTTACAGTGCAGAAGGAGCCATTCGGCCCATCGTGTCTGCACCAGCTCTCTGAAAGAGCAACTCCCTCAATTCCATTCCCCTGCCTTCTCCCCAGAACCTTGCACATTCTTCCTTTTCATATAACTGTCTAATTCCCTTTTGAATACTTTCAATTGAACCTGCCTCCACCAAATTCTCGCGCAGTGCATTCCAGACCTTAACCACTCGCTGCATGAAAAATATTTTCTTCATGTTACTTTTGCTTCTCTTACCAAATACCTCAAATCTGTGCCCTGTTGTTCTCGATCCTTTCATGAGTGGGAACAGTTTCTCTCTATCTACTATCTAGGGCGGCACAGTGGCGCAGTGGTTAGCACTGCAGCCTCACAGCTGCAGGGACCCGGGTTCGATTCTGGGTACTGCCTATGTGGAGTTTGCAAGTTCTCCCTGTGTCTGCGTGGGTTTTCTCCGGGTGCTCCGGTTTCCTCCCACAAGCCAAAAGACTTGCAGGTTGGTAGGTAAATTGGCCATTATAAATTGTCACTAGTATAGGTAGGTGGTAGGGAAATATAGGGACAGGTGGGGATGTTTGGTAGGAATATGGAATTAGTGTAGGATTAGTATAAATGGGTGGTTGATGGTCGGCACAGACTCGGTGGGCCGAAGGGCCTGTTTCAGTGCTGTATCTCTAATCTAATCTAATCTGTCTAGACCCCTCATGATTTTGAATACTTCTATCAAATTACCTCTCAGCCTTCTCTTCAAGCAAAACAATCCTAACTTCTCCAATCCATCTTCATAAGTGAAATTCCTCCTCCCTGTAACCAGTCTCGTGAATCTTCTCTGTACTCTCTCCAATGCCTTCATGTCTTTCCTCAAGTGCAGTGCCCAGAATTGGGCGCAACACTCCAGCTGAGGCTGGAATGTTTTTTTACAAGTCCAACATAACTTCCGTGCTCTTGTACTCTATGCCCCTATTAATAAAGCCCAGGATACTGTATGCTTTATTAACCGCTCTCTGAACCTGTCCTGCCACCTTCAATGACTTATGCACATTTACACCTAGCTCTCTTTGCTCCTGCACCCACTTTAGAATTATACCCTTTACTTTATATTGACTCTCCATGTTCTTCCTACCAAAATGAATCATTTCACATTTCTCTGCATTGAACTTCATTTGCCACCTGTCTGCCCATTCCACCAACTTATCTATGTCCTTTTGAAGTTCTATATTATCCTCCTCACAATTCACTGTACTTCCAAGTTTGGTATCATCTGCAAACTTTGAAATTTGTCCTGTACACCAAGGTCTAGGACATTAATATGTATCAGGAAAAGCAAGGGTCCCAACACTGATCCCCAGGGAACTCCACTACAAACCTTCCTCCAGCCCGAAAAACATCCATTAACCACTAATCTTTGTTTCCTGTCACTCAGCCAATTTCATATCTATGTTGCTACTGTCCCTTTTATTCCATGAGCTACATGTTTGCTCACAAGTCTGTTGTGTGGCATTGTATCAAATGACTTTTGAAAGTCCATGTCCACCACATCAACAGCATTGCCCTCATCAACCCTCTTCTGTTACCTCCTCAAAAAAACTCCAGCTGGTTTTCCTTAATTGATTCACATTTGTCCATGTGACTATTTATTTTGTCCCTAATTATTTTTTCTCGACGTTTTTCCACCACCAAAGTTAAACTGACTGGCCTGTAGTTGCTGGGCTTATCTTTGCACCCTATAATTTTTGCACCTTTCTGGAATCTCCTTGCAAATTTGTTCCTCCATGTCCTTCCCACTAACTGCAGTTCTGCAGTCCTCTGGTACCACCCCCGAGTCGAAGGAAGACTGAAAAATTATGGCCAGTGCCTCTGTAATTTCCACCCTCACTTCCCTCAGTATCTTTGGATGAATCTCATCTGGCCCTGGTGCTTTATCCACTTTAAGTAGAGACAGCCTATCTAATACTTTTATTAATTTTAAACCCCTCTAGAGTCTGACTTACCTCCTCTTTCATCATTGTCTGGGTTGCATCTTCTTCCTTGGTAAAGACAGATGCAAAGTATTAGATTAGATTAGATAAGAGATACAGCACTGAAACAGGCCCTTCGGCCCACCGAGTCTGTGCCGACCATTAACCACCCATTTATACTGATCCTACACTAATCCCATATTCCTACCAAACATCCCCACCTATCCCTATATTTCCCTACCACCTACCTATACTAGTGACAATTTATAATGGCCAATTTACCTATCAACCTGCAAGTCTTTTGGCTTGTGGGAGGAAACCGGAGCACCCGGAGAAAACCCACGCAGACACAGGGAGAACTTGCAAACTCCACACAGGCAGTACCCAGAATCGAACCCGGGTCCCTGGAGCTGTGAGGCTGCAGTGCTAACCACTGCGCCACCCTAAATTGATTTAAATTCATTTAATACCACCGCTATGCCCTCTGGTTCCATTTTTAAATCCCCTTTCTCATCCCTAATCGGCCCCGCTCCTCCTTTTACCACCCTTTTACAATTTATATGCCTAAAGAAAACTTTGGGATTTTCTTTAATGCCAGCTGCCAGTCTCTTCTCATGCTCTCTCTTTGCTTCTCTTATTTGGTTTTTCACTTCCCCTCTGGACCTTCTATATTCAGCCTGGTTCTCAATAGTATTTTCTACCTGGCATCTGTCATAAGCACACTTTTTCTTCTTTATCTTAATCTCTACCTCTTTTTTCATCCATGGAGCTCTGGATTTGTTTGCTTGACTTTTCCCCTTCGAGGAACATACCTTGACTGTGCCCGAACTATCTCTTCTTTGAAGGTAGCCAGCCCATTGTTCATCTACCAGTTTTCCTGCCAGTTTTTGACTCCAATTTATTTGCCCCAGCTCCATTCTTACCCCATTGAAGTTATCCTTCCCCCAGTTAATTATTCTTACCCTGGATTGCTCTTTGTCCTTTTCCATAGTCAGCCTAAACCTTATGATACAATGATCACTGTCCCCTAAATGCTCTCCTACTGATACTCGATCCACTTGGCCCACCTCATTCCCAGGAACCAGGTCTAGCAGTGCCTCCTTTCTCATTGGGCTAGCAACATACTGTTGTAGAAAATTTTCCTCAACACCCTCTAGGAACTCTTGCCCCTCACTGCTCTTTACACTACAATCATCCCAGTCTACGTTTGGATAAGTAAAGTCCCCCATTTTCACTACCCTATAATTTTTGCACCTTTTTGTAATTTCCTTGCAAATTTGTTCCTCCACATCCTTCCCACTAGCTAGTGGCCTATAGACAACACCAAGCAATGTAACTGCACCTTTATTGTTCCTTAGCTCTAGTCAAATTGATTCTGTCCTCGACTCCTCTGTGTCATCCTTTTTCTCCAGCACTGCAATGTTCTCCTTAATCAATACTGCCACCCCTCCCCCTTTTTCCCCTTTCCTATCTTTCCTGAACACCTTGTATCCAGGAATATTTAACACCCAGTCCTGCCCTTCTTTGAGCCAGGTCTCTGTTATAGACACAACATCATATTTCCACACTGCAATCTGCGCCTGTACCTCACCAGTCTTATTAACCACACTCCGTGCATTCACATACATGCACATTAACCCTGATTCAGACTTTACTACTTTCTCCCTTACTCTGACCCCACTGAATTACGTACTATTCTCGACTCTCGTGCTACCTATTTCCCCCAGTATTCTGTGCATCTTGGTATTCCTCTCTAATACCTGCTCCTGGTTCCCACACCCCTGATAAGTTACCAGTTTTGCTTCCCTCCAATCTGAGCTCCCTCAGCTTCCCAGCCCCCTGCCAATTTAGTTTAAACCCTCCCCAACAGAACTAGCAAATCTTCCTGCGAGGATATTCAGCCCAGTCCTGTTAAGATGCAACCCATCCATCTTGTACAGGTCCCAACTGCCCCAGAACCAGTCCCAATGTCTCAGAAATCTGATGCCCTCCCGCCTACGCCAGTTCTCCAGCCACATGCTCAATCGTTCAATTCCCCTATTCTTATGCTCACTTGCACATGGAACTGGGAGTAATCCTGAGAATTACTGCTTTTGAGGTCCTGCTTTTTAATCTCCTTCCGAGCTCCCGAAAATCTGCTTTTAGGACCTCACCCCCCTTCTTACCTATGTCATTGGTACCAATGTGGACCACAACCTCTGCTGTACACCCTCCTCCAGAAGAATGTCCTGCAGCTGCTCCGTGACATATTTGGTCCTGGCACCAGGCAGGTAACACACCATCCCATTCCTGCCGCAGAAACGCCTGTCTGTTCCCCTAACTAACGAACCCCCTATCACTACTGCTCTTCCATTCCTCTTCCTCCCCTCCTGTGCAGCTGAGCCACCTGTGGTGCCACAAACCTGGCTCTGACTGCACTCCTCTGAGGAACCATCACCCTCACCAGTATCCAAAATGGAAAACCGATTAGCGAGTGAGATCGTCTCAGAGGACTCCTGCACTACCTGCCTGTTTCTCTTAGACCGCCTGTTGGTCACCCATTCCCTATCTGCCTGTATACTTCTAACCTGCGGTGTGACTACCTGCCTAAACATGCTATCCACGTCGTCCTCCGCCTCGCAGCTGCACAACAGTGACTCCAGCCGCTGCTTGGGTTCCTAAACCCGGAGCACACTTGGCAATGCTGGAATGAAAATTGGCATCAGTATCCCATAGTTAAGGGTTGGGAGTCGGGGGAGGGTGGTGGCAGGGGCAGGGTGGTGGGGAGAAAGTCAGTCCGGCTTCCTACTATTAGTGTCTAGAGTTGTTCTGTCAGCAGTGTGCCTATGTGGATATTGGATGAACACCAATTTGACTAGACTGTAATGGAACAGTGTGCCATGACTTGCTGTCTAGGATTGTGTTTGAAGAGTGACTCTTTGGGCCATCTACTACTGCCTGTGGACCATATCTATCACAAATTACAACAGTAAAGGGGAGAGAAAGGTGTGCAAATTTAAATATTTGGAATTCCATTACTTTGTACTCATATATGCTTCCATAAAACACAGCCAGGGGTGGGTGTGGGATGCGTGTGTAATTTTCCTGGTTTCACTCCTCGAGTCCGTGGAATACATACAATGAACCTCAAGTGTGTTTAGCCTGTCCAGGTGGGATCTCATCACATGTCTCATTCACAGCCTGAGGGCAAGTCTGCCTCTGGCAAGGGTTTTCCCCGGCAACAGTGGCAGATATGGGAAAAAGGAATGTACTTGCCCACTGGCCTCACAGAATTCTGCTGCTGTCCGAGAGCAGCAGCCAGAAGGTCTCTGGGCTAGAAAACAACCTGGCAATGATGTGAAACTGAACCAGATCACTTGCAACCTTGGTGTCACATTAGACCCCCGAGATGAGCTTCTGATCATATGTCCACACTGTCACTAAGTCCACCTATTTCCATCTCCGTAACATCACCTCCCACATTCCAACTCTGCTGCCTATGTCCTAATTTGCATCAAGTCCCCTTTACCCCTGTGCTCGCTGACCTACTTTGGCTCCCGGTTAAGTAACACCTCAATTTTTAAATTCTCATCCCTGTTTTCAAACTCCTTCACAAACCTGGTCCCTTCCTATCTCTGCAATCTCCTCCAGCCATAGAACCCTCTGAGATAGCCACTCTCTCTTAATTCTAGCCCAATTGCAAAATTGTGCCCTCACACAGTATAGATACAAACCATATGCTAGGTAGAAATCCAGAAAGACAATGTCCTGTCTAATTTTTCCCTTCCTTGCCTGGAGACATGTAGGCTAATATACAGTTTCCAGAATTGTCTGAACTGGTATCAGCTATGTATATATTTGGGTTTATACTGGGAATTAAATATTAGTGTCGTTCAATATGGCAGCTAAAAACAGTCAAGATACACATGTTTTTATACAAAAGAGCAAGCAATTCTTTAGACTCAACATTCTCCTCTTTGAGTCAGAAGGTTGTGGGTTCAACTTCAGTGCAGTACTGAGGGAGCACAGCGCTGCTGGAGGTGCAGTCTTTCAGATAAGACAATAAGTCAAGACCCTGCTTGCACTTTTGGATGAACATAAATAGTCCCATTGGGGTGGCACAGTGGCGCAGTGGTTAGCACCGCAGTCTCACAGCTCCAGCGACCCGGGTTCAATTCTGGATACTGCCTATGTGGAGTTTGCAAGTTCTCCCTGTGTCTGCTTGGTTTTCTCCGGGTGCTCCGGTTTCCTTCCACATGCCAAAGACTTGCAGTTTGATAGGTAAATTGGCCATTATAAATTGCCCCTAGTATAGGTAGGTGGCAGGGAAATATAGGGACAGGTGGGGATGTGGTAGGAATATGGAATTAGTGTAGGATTAGTATAAATGGGTGGTTGATGGTCGGCACAGACTCAGTTGGCCGAAGGGCCTGTTTCAGTGCTGTATCTCTAAACTAAACTAAACTATTCAATAAAGAGCAGGGGTGTTCTCCTGGCAATCTGGCCAATATTCATCCCTTAGTCCACAACACCAAAAACGAGATGATCTATCCTTTTTCTCACTCCTGTTTAGGGGACTTCGCTGTGTGCTAATTGGCTGTCATTTTCCTACATTATAATGGTGAATAAAAGTACATGATTGGCCATGATACATTTTGGGATAATCCAAGCTCATGAAAGATGCTCTACAAATGTAAGGTTGTTTTTCTTCTTGGGTTTAAAAACTTCATTTGTATCCTCGCAAGTGGCAGCACCTCAGGAGAGGACAAAAGAACTGTGGGAAAACTAGAGGGAAAATGTCTTATGGGTTAATGGTCCGGGAGATCGAGTAATTTATAGCACAGAAGGAGGCCATTCCGCATCTTTCTTTGAACCAATGTGATTACATTTATATTTTCATTGCTGCCTTGTCCAAATTTGAAGATGAATTTTGGTGGCAAGTTTTAAATTCAGCTAAATGTCCTGTTGAGAAAACCGCACTTAAAAGTAAACACTTACTTCGATGGATAACCAGTGAAAGCAAGGACTAATGTTAATTTGTCTGGGCAAATTATCAGATAGGCAACAATTCTCCACCTAATTCTAGTCAGGCAGTCCCAAAGTAATGCAAGTCATTTATTTATTTTGACACAACAGCCTCTCCCCGCAAAAGAATTCTCTCAAAACCAGGCAATGCAAAAGCAAAGGGCAGGACAGAATTAAACTTTGCAGGAGCTCTTTTGTGTGTCGGCCTGAGATCCTGAAGAGTACAGCTTTACAGGAGCATTAAGTTGTAAATAAATGCTTTTTTCTTTTGACTGGCCTCACCATGGCTCAGTGAGTAAATGCTTATCGCAGTGTTGAACTGAGGGAAGTGTGCATGTGCAAGCATGAGAGTGAGTGAGTGAGTGCGTGTTTGTGTATGTGTGGAAAGTTATGCAGTCCACCTTGGTGGATTTAGTGGTGTGCGAGGAGTGATAATTAGGCAGGAGGTGTTTTTTCGTATTTCCAACGGCGGGATATTTTAGAGGAATTAACTTGTCGGTTTGCAGCGTTCCGGGGATCCCCCAGCGCAGTGGCGGACTGCAGCTTTGCATTCATTTGTATGCTATGAATACTCATTACCCTACACATAGTTAGGATTTAGTCCTCCCTGCCAGATTAACTGAATGGCGAACGGTATTTCCGGTTCACAAATCTTTCAATGTGGTTGTTTAGTTTAGTTTAGAGATACAGCACTGAAACAGGCCCTTCGGCCCACCAAGTCTGTGCCGACCATCAACCACCCATATATACTAATCCCATATTCCTACCACATCCCCACCTGTCTCTATATTTTCCTACCACCTACCTATACTAGGGGCAATTTATAATGGTCAATTTACCTACCAACCTGCAAGTCTTTTGGCTTGAGGGAGAAAACTGGAGCACCCGGTGAAAACCCACGCAGACACAGGGAGAACTTGCAAACTCCACACAAGCAGTACCCAGAATTGAACCCGGGTCGCTGGAGTCGTGAGGCTGCGGTGCTAACCACTGCGCCACTGTGCCGCCCGATAAATATGAATATGTGGCTGAAGAGATGGTGTGAGGGGGAAGATTTTAGATTCCTGGGACATTGGGACTGGTTCTGGGGGAGGTGGGACCAGTACAAACTGGACGGATTACACCTGGGCAGGACCGGGACTGATGTCCTAGGGGGAGTATTTGCTCGAGTGGTTGGGGAGGGTTTAAACTAAAATGGCAGGGGATGGGAACCCTTGCAAGGAGTCAGAGGAGGAGGGATCAAAGACGAGAACAAAAGACAGTAAGGGGAATAAGATAAGTGATAGGCAGAGAATTCGAGGACCAGAATCAAACAGGGCCACAGTGAAACATAGTGGGAAGGGGAGAAGTAATGTTAAAAAGACAAGCCTCAAGGCTTTGTGCCTTAACACGCGGAACATTCGCAATAAATTGGATGAATTAATCATGCAAAAAGATGTAAACGGGTATGATATAGTCGGGATTATGGAGGTATGGATGCAAGGTGACCAGGGATGGGAAATGAACATCCAGGAGCATTTAGTATTTAGGAAGGACAGACAAAAAGCAACAGGCGGTGGAGTTGCATTACTGGTTAAAGAGGAAATTAACGCAATAGTGAGGAACGATATTAGCTCTGACGATGTGGAATCTGTATGGGTAGAGCTGAGAAACACTAAGGGGCACAAAACGTTAGTGGGGGTTGTACATAGACCCCCAAACTGTCGTGGTGATGTTAGGAATTGAGCGACCATAATATGATAGAATTCTTCATCAAGATGGAGAGTGACGTAGTTGATTCTGAGACTAGGGTCCTGAATCTTAGTAAAGGAAACTACGAAGGTATGAGGCGTGAGATGGCTATGATGGGTTGGGAAATGTTACGTAAAGGGATGACGGTGGATAGACAATGGCAAACATTTAAAGAGCGCATGGTTGAACTGCAGCAATTCTTTATCCCTGTCTGGCACAAAAGTAAAACGGGGAAGGTAGCCAAACCATGGCTTAGAAGGGATATTAGAGAAAGCATTAGATCCAAGGAAGATGCATATAAATCTGCCAGAAAAAACAACAGATCTGAGGATTGGCAGCAGTTTAGAATTCAGCAACGGAGGACCAAAGGATTGATTAAGAAGGGAAAAATAGAGTACGAGAGCAAGCTTGCGGGGAACATAAAAACTGACTGCAAAAGTTTCTACAGGTATGTGAAGAGAAAAAGATTGGTGAAGACAAATGTAGGTCTCTTACAGTCAGAAACAGGGGAATTTATTATGGGGAACAAAGAAATGGCTGACCAACTAAATGCATACTTTGGTTCTGCCTTCACAAAGGAGGACACAAATATTATACCAGAAATGTTGGGGAATACAGGGCTTAGTGAGAGAGAGGAACTGAAGGAAATCAGTATTAGTAGAGAAATGGTGTTGGGGAAATTGATGGGATTGAAGGCCGATAAATCCCCAGGGCCTGATGGTATGCATTCGAGAGTACTTAAGGAAGTGGCCTTGGAAATAGTAGAAATAGTGGTTGGATTTGTGCAGCTGAGTCTCAGGACTGTGCTCTTCTCTCTTTAATTCAGCCTCTAAACTAATGCCAGCATTAGAATGGATGTTTACCTCCACGCCAGCATTGGAATGAATGTTTGCCTCCAGGCCCATGCATCAGCAAGGGTGAATCATCTTAGGGGATGGAGGCGAAGGCATGGGCGAGGCTACATGGAGGGTGGAGTGGAGCGTCCAGGTCATTGAATGGTTGGTGTTGATGGTGAAGATGCATTTTGTCGGCTGCGGGGGTTGTGGGTGGATTAGATAAGTACTGTATGAAGATATTTGGCGAGAGCCTAAAGGGAGGGGTGAGTGCTGTCAATGTCAGGGAGCTGTGGGGCAAATTGATGGCACTGGCTGCCATGTGATTCACTCTGGCTGCAGGGAAAATAAATGATGTGAAGTTGGTGGTGACTTTCACAAAATAAGGGAAGCAAAAACATTTTGATCTAAGTAAAAGCTTCAATTTAAGTTAGTGTCAAGATACTTATATGAAAGGAAGGCTGCTGATCCTTGAGGTTACAAGCACAGAATGTTTTATATCTGTGGCAATCATGGTGCTTGAGGCAGTGATGGTGGGTTCCACCAATGAAAGGCCACCCCCTCCGTATGATCCCACATGTTCCCCGTGCCCATTGCTGCATGGCTAATTTAAATAAAAAACCGTGTGGGAAACGGGATTTGCAGCAGGAGTGAAAGTTATGACAACTTCTGGTCCCGCTGTCGGGAACGTTGAGGCACTTGTAAGATTCCACCCTCTGTGTGTGTGTGTGTGTGTGTTCCCCATTGTGGAATAGTCTGCTAACACTCACCACGCATGTATACATATGCAGAATGGTCCCTTAGGTGAGCCATACATCCAAGCAGAAGTATAATGACATCCTAAGAGCAGAGAAAGCACAGAAGGGGTGGCAAAATAATCTTTTTAAAGGAACAGATGTATAAGTTTCAAACACTTGAAAGTTTTTGTAAAGGAACCAAACATCCCAGTAAAAGGAAAATGTTGAATTAAGTTGATTGAATGGTCCAAACAATTAAGGTAGCAGGGAGGTGCATTTGGGACTCCTTGCTTTCATTTACTCCCTGCTCATTTTTAATTCATCAAGTTACTGTGCCAGCTGCTGCTGCTTGTCACATCAGTACTGCCCTATCGGGTAGTTGCTTTGCGGGATTTTTTTTGAGTAGAGTACTAATTGTGGCTGCCCAACACAGTAGCATTCAGATCATCGCCCCCTGGACGATTGCCTTGTCTGTTACTACGTGCAGCTGGGTGAAATAAGTTCGAGTACATTGAAACAATAGTTGCCTACCACACAAGACTTATAACAAATGCTGCACGAGTACAAGTCACCTCATATTTTGTTCTTCAGGAAGGAAGACAGACCTGCATTTAAATAGCACCTTTCACAGCCTGTGGGCGTCCCAAAGCACTTTACAACCAATGAAGTACTTTTTAACGATAGTCACTGTAGTAATGTAGAAAACACAGCAGCATATTTTCACATAGCAAGGTCCCACAAACAGATAATCTGTGTTTAATGATGTTGGTTGAGGGATAAATAATAGCGAGGAAGTTGGGGAGAACTCCCCTACTCTTCTTTGAAAATGTGCCATGGGATCTTCTACACACACCTGAGAGGGGATGGTGAAAATCAAACCCCCAAGTAACCTTCAAAAGACATGGTCAGATATCTAAACAAAAGGCAGTACTATCACTTGTTTTTAATTATACAGCAACAGAAACAACACACAAGTGAACAAATACAGGAAAATTACAGATGGACAGAAACCTAATGTATCTCTGGGATCTCCTCATTAGAACATTGATTTCCAAACTGATGTTCAAAAACCAGTGCTTCAGACGGTACTGTGATGGAAATCACACCTGCTAAATGGAAACAGATTAATTTTGTCAGATGGAACACTACTGGAACTGTTTTACTGGACATTGCACAGAACTTGCTTAAAAAAGACCACAGAACTGAACAGCTCAAACATGGCTGCACATTTGCATTTTGAGAGACAGTTGAATAGAGAGACAATGGGAGTGCTCATTGATTCAATTAACAGGATTGGTCTGGGCAATCATAATAATCAACCTTCTGTAAGAGCCAGAGTGCCATACCCCACCGAGTTTGACTGGAGAATTTTGAGAATCAACAACACTCGCTGAAGATGCGGTTTCAAACAAAGAGCTGGTCATATGACTTACCTGCTAGCCAGACTGGGAACTCTTTGAATTGTACCAGACAGAAAGGTTTGGGCAGTGCAATTGAAAGACCAAAGAGAAGGACGTTCTCTCTCCCCGAAGCAAAATCCCCGGGGCCCACGGAAGCAGCTTAAGCCTTAAGACAGAGGACCTCTTCAGCCTTCTGGTGCCAGAGAAGCAAGTTTGAAAGTGTGCATTAGACCCCAGCGAGAACTACAAGACTGCAATTCCAACCAAGGACTTTACAGCAAAACTAAAGACAGTAACTGACTTCCACTTACTATTCCAACAGCCCTCAAAATTCTTTCTCCACCTCTGCATCCATTTGTGTGTGTGTGTTTATCTCGTATGCATGCTAGCATGATTACATCGTGTATTTTAGTAATTTTAGCTGAGTTAGAGTGTTCAGGCTAATAAACTTACATCTTTCCTATTTAAACTGCAATTAGAGTGCAGTGAGCAAACGGCTCACTGAGGGGGTTAGCTAAAATCACTGTTTTAAAAGAGAAACCCTGTTACGGCCAAACCAGGAAAGGAGCAAGGGGGGAGTCTGAGACCCCTTCCTCACCCGGTCGTAACAGTACTAACTTAGTATCTTAAAAAGGGGCTCGCAATGATTTAGAATATAGCACTAGAAAACAAAACTGATTTGGTTCCTATAAGCGTTCTGCCACATTATATTGGTAAATAACACAAGCAATAAAACTTAGTAAATTGCTGCCAGTTGAAAGGTCACAAAGCAGTGGAGGAGGGAGGCAGAGGAGAAAGTGATAGGGAAAGATGTTCACTGTGAAGATTTTGGATGAAAGTTCACATGTATGTCCATGGAAAGTATAAATGGTAGAAGAGGACAAGAAAATTTTGGTTTTGGACCAGTCTTGATTTTTCAGAAAATTCCCAAAAGTCTGTTTTAAAAAAATAGCGGAAAAAAACTGCATTCGCCATCCGTGGGTTCAATGAGTTTTCATTAAAATCAGAATCGGTCCTGATTCTACCCGCACACTGCTCTCTTTGTATGGTTTAGAGCTTGGCTAAAAGTTGGATCAACTAGTTTTGTTCTCCATTGCATCATCAGAAACTCAGCCTAAAGAACCACATCAGATTGCTTGGGTACGTATCTAAGTGACTTTCCACTGTTAACTTGAAAGCATAACCAAGTACAAAGTTTGACCATGTTACATAGGCTAACTGGAATGGTTTCAAACACAAAGTTGCTCCTTTAGACTAGTTTAGTTTAGTTTAGAGATACAGCACTGAAACAGGCCCTTCGGCCCACCGAGTCTGTGCCGACCATCAACCACCCATTTATACTAATCCTACACTAGTATCCCATCTGTCGATCTAAAGATGCAGACTTTGTTCTGGCTGGGCATACTGTACCCAGCGGCAGAATCAATCCATGTAGCTACATATTCTCAGTTGTCCTAACTCATAGTATTGGGTTCAATACATTATGTCCAACACAGGCCATTCAGCCTGACTAGTCCATGCCGGTGTTTATGTTTCACATGAGCCTCCTCCCACAGTTCCTCTTCAAACTCTATCAGCATAACACTCTATTCCCTTCTCTCTCATATGTCTATATAGCTGCCCCTTAAATGCATCTATACAATTTGTGTCAACCACTCCCTGTGGTAGTGAGTCCCACATTCTCACTGCTCCCTGGGTAAAGAAGTTTTTTCGGAATTCCCAATTGTGCTGTAACATTGACCGAACAGTGGAAAGCTTCAGAACATGAGTACAGGGACGTCCAACTCCATACTAAGTCACTGTATGAAAACACTCTGCAATCAGCTAGTCAGGCATATATTAATCTGATATTATCTGCAACTGCACTATCCTCAGGCAGATTCTGACCTGTTTCCAATATCACTCCCAACCATGCTATCAATTCACTTGAGGATAGCCACAAGTCACACACCATATATGCTGAAAAAGGGTTTGAACTTCAAGGTCAACTACCAGAAATTCTAAATATGTAAAACCAAACAATTTTATTAACATCAGGCTCAAGCAAGCTGAACCTTCAAAACAAACTTGATTCTGGGGGGGTGGGGGAAAACAGCTATTAGCCCTGGTAACAAAAGTTATCTGAAGAATTGGTTGTTCCCTGGCTCATCTTTTTCAAATCTCCCTATAGGGGTAGATTTTAACACAGCCAGCCCTTGTGTAAAGGGCAAGTGAGTTGCTAAAATGGCTGGATTGGTGCCATAGTCCTGCACCACCCTCCAACCACCCCCCCCACCCCCCCCCCCCAGCGTCCTGATATGTCTTCTGGTTCCCATAAGTTAGAAATAATCACACTTTAGACCTAAAAAGGCTGGAGCTCAATGTGTATTTCATACAGCTCCACATGCTGCTTGGTAAAACCAGTGCAGTGTTACTTGTCACATGACTCCATTGCAGCAGTGAATGTGCCACACTGGAACACGCTTACACATAACAATTAGTTCCTGGCTCTTTACGAATAACATAATATATAACACCCTGTAACTCAACTCAAAACAGGCAAGAGAGGGTTCCCCCACCCCACCCACACCCCCAACCCCATACCAGGCAGCCTAGTTTATATTCAAAAATCATGGCCCATAGTCATCAATGCTGCAATTTTAACTCAGGAAATCAAAAAGCCCACGCAGGGCAACACCAGACAGACAGCAGGAATCGGTAGAGTGACAGAAAAGCTCTTATGAGGACTCCTCCTGAGCCAGAGTGCAGAAGTTCTTGGGTCTCTCCAGCCTCGGCCTTGCTTCTCCCTCTGAGCGTACATACCAACTTTCAAAGAACCACCCCCCCTCCCCCCCACCATACCTTCAACTTTATGCCGAGTACTGCTCTCTTGGATCTGGCGATCTGAGTTCCCACACCCATCCCTCAGGTCTCACATTCCTCCTGACAGTTTTGGCTGAGGAACAAATGCTAATGGGGCCTGGCAGTCGAAACAGCCTGGTTCAATTCTCCACAGGAATTTCCCTTCCATCCCATACCCTACCTGCACTGAGCACTCCCAGAGTTAAAATCAACCTCAATAAATCTGTTGTCCCACCCAGTGGAAAGCAGCAGGCAAAGATTTAGTCTTTGCGCAAGATGGGATTAAAACCACTTCCAACTGCATTGAAGATGGTAGAGAAAGTGTTGCAACACATCATCCAGAGCAAATGCTATTTATTTACTAATTTGGTTTCAGAGTGAGTCAATTGTCATGCAAAAATATAATGCAGCAATTCTATCAATGTTCACTGGCACCAAAGACTTCACAAATACCTGTACAAGTGCATCGCCTAAGTACCTAACAGTATGGCTTCTTTTATTACATAGTATTTAAAACGCAAACACAAGCCATTCGCTCAAACAGATTTATTCCAGTGTTTATGCTCCACATTAGACTCTTCCCACCCACCCTTTTAATCTAACCTCATTTTATTTTTGTAATAGACCTAGAGCTGCCTCTGAGGACATACCATGGAGTTATGATAATTGGCTATCCACCTTACAAGAAAAACCAAATGAGGGTTTTTATTACTGTTTGCCTCCAGTTCCTTTACACCAACTGATGTAAAAATAAAATAATTGCTGTATCAACTATTTCTTCACAAATCCATTAAGGAGAAGAGCTGATAAAGGTCTTTCAGATTATGAAAAGGTTTGATAGAGTAGACATAGAGATGTTTCCACTTGTGGGGGAGACCCGAACTAGGGGCCATAAGTATAAGATGATCACTAATAAATCCAATTGGATTTGAACTCATGTCCCAATGGTTCTATAATGGTTATAGAATACTAGAATTAGTTGTCTAGGCCTCTGAATTACCAGTCCAATAACATAACCACTATGTTACCATATGCTGTGCTGTAAATAATATGTGCTACCCTCCACTGTTTACACCCATTCCAATGAGATGTATTGTGAAAGTTCTTGAAATAAAGCTGCAACAGAAGTAACTGGCAAAGCTATTTTATCTGTTTAATCTTGAAGATACAATTAATCTTCTTTGAAGCTTAAATTTTGGTATCCTTCCGCTCCTCAATTCTTCCGATTTACTCATCGGCCAAAACAGTGGCCCCAACACCTTGCGGCAGTAAAGGCTTTCCATTTGAATACTTTTTTTCTCAGAATTGAAAACTGGACTGGTTATGTCATAAGTATGCTTCCAGACATTGGCTTGGTTACACATCTAGATTAGATACAGGAGCACATGGATATGTCTAGGGTATAACTGGAAACATTTGTTATTGTTCCCTGTAATGTTCACCTGGAACTGTGATGGCCTATTCCACATAATGAAGAAAAATTGAACACAAAAGCCTAGGTTCGTTAACTGGAATGCACCACAGCACGGTGTTTACAGCAGAAGACACAGCACCAATGTATGCATGCATGGAGTTCATTAAAAGGTACCGAAAGCAGTACAGACAAAGGTTTATTAGAAACCGGGAGATCCTCTTTAACACTAAGCAGAATGATAAGTGTTCCGAAAGCATACTTTTTCTGATTCTTTTGCATCTTTACGGTCCTTTGACTGTTTTAGTGAGATTAAGCCATTTTTTCTGCTTATATCTTCCACTATGCAACCAGCTTATTCAATAAAAAATTGGCTTGAAAATTTACCTGTATTTGGGCAATGGAATATATTTTGTTTTTGGATGAATGTCTTGGGGTCAAATGGAACAGTGTTCCATTTCTCAGCAGAGGCATCATGCAGCTAGAATAAGCACAGTGGCAGCAATATAATTGCAAAAGTTGCAAATATCAGAAATTTGAAACAAAAAGAAAATGCTGACATTGTCCACACTGAGGGATCCCAAATCACGCGGGGTTATGAGAATCCGTCTGATCTGCCCAATAATGTGCCTCAACCCCATTCAGAACAGAATCTCTAATTACGTTTTCCACACCAGCCATCTTCAATGCCCAAGTGAAATTGCCCATTAGTGCCACTCCTTCCAGGTGAAGCAGCGATTTACTTGTACTTCTTTTAATTTAGTATACTGTTTACACTGATCACAATGCAGTCGCCTCTACATTGCGAAGACCAAACGCAGATTGGATGACCACTTTGCAGAAGACCTCTGCTCAGTTCGCAAGCATGACCCCGAGTTTCTGTTTGCTTGCCATTTTAATTCACCACCGTGCTCTCATGCCCATATTTCTGTCCTTGGCATGATGCAGCGTTCCACTGAAGCTCAATGCAAGCTCGAGGAACAGCACCTCATCTTCTGATTGGGCACTCTACAGCCTTCTGGTCTCAACATTGAGTTCAATAATTTCAGACCATGAGCCCCACACATTATTTTTTTATTTATTATTTTTATATATTTTCATTTTAAAAATTTATTCATCTTGTAACCACGTGCTAGTCTTAAACTTGTTTTTCATGTTTTTGCTTTCAGACAGAGCTGTTCATTGTTCTGCCATTAGCACTCTCTCTGGACTCATGCTTTGTCTTTTACTACAACTATTTAGTACTTCATTTGCATTCTGTTCCATAACATCTTTGTCATTTAATCTCTCCTGCTCTCCGTCCTATCACAGACATTCCCTTTTGTTCTTCTTCCCCCTTCCCACCCCTCTCACTTGCACAAAGACTGCTGCATTTCTAACTTTTGCCAGTTCTGTTGAAAGGTCACTGACCTGAAACGTTAACTCTGTTTCTCTCTAGACAGATGCTGCCAGACTTGCTGAGTATTTCCAGCACTTTATGTTCTCATTTCAGAGTTCCAGCATCTGCAATATTTTAGATTTTTGTTTGGTTGGATAGGTTTGCCTTCTTGATTTTAACATTCAAGTTGCATCTGATAGAGATCAGACAGGTGCAATGATTTAATTAGATTAGATTAGATTAGAGATACAGCACTGAAACAGGCCCTTCGGCCCGAGTCTGTGCCGAACATCAACCACCCATTTATACTAATCCTACACTAATCCCATATTCCTACCAAACATCCCCACCTGTCCCTACATTTCCCTACCACCTACCTATACTAGTGACAATTTATAATGGCCAATTTACCGACCAACCTGCAAGTCTTTTGGCTTGTGAGAGGAAACCGGAGCACCCGGAGAAAACCCACGCAGACACAGGGAGAACTTGCAAACTCCACACAGGCAGTACCCAGAATCGAACCCGGGTCCCTGGAGCTGTGAGGCTGCGGTGCTAACCACTGCGCCACTATGCCGCCCTAAAGATGATTCCTTTGATCAAAAAAAACTTGTACGTTGCATTTCAACAACATGTATATTCACCACAGATGTGTAAACTGCCAAAATCTTTCAAGATCCAACAAATTAAGAATTGCAGTTTGTGAATTCTGTCACCTTCCATAAATCTAATTAAAAGCAAAAGTCCTGCTCAATTTGTTGAGAAATAATTTAACATTGGGGAACACCCATAAGTGGTTTAGACACAACGGGTAATCTATCACATACCTCCATGTTAAAAAAAAACAATAACTTTGCCTCCTTTTCCTTCCCCATTGATTTTCTTCACTCAACAGACACCACAGTATTGACCATATTATATGGTTTCCGAGATGGTAGGAGTAATCACTGTCAACATTATCTTCATCAATGTGGATTTATCTTAAGCGTGCATTATTAATTTGACAGTGGGTTACTGTCTGTTTTGTTTTGATATTATATTGTAACTGTACCAACCGAAACAGGGCTCCAAGAATTTCTTAATGAACCATTGCCTGTTAAAACAGGTTAGTGTTCTGAGGAGCGCCAGCACGTCTGTTGTATAATTGTAGTGGGTGGGTGGAGAAGGACGGGGGCAAGAAGAAAAATGAGGGAGTGAGCGATGAGGAATCATGTGCAAGTGAGACTGGGGGAGAAAAGGATGATACACACCTTTGATAGTTCAGCAAAGAACTAGGTCGAACAGAACAGGTAGATTCCAGATTTGACCTGTAGGCAGACAGCAGATCCGGATACAGGGCAGCAGTAAAATCATTCTAATCTGCTTTTGTAGCCCCGAGAGGGGATAGGGCGTGGATAGAACAAAAAATTATTAGTACATCAGCCAGAACATATCCATTGAGCTTTTACTAGGCTTCCCAAAGGGGAGGCGAGAATCGTAAGAGAACAGAAATCAACCTCAGATATGGCATTCAAGGTACACTGAATAGCTTGACAATAACCCACTGCCCAGCATCAAAGACAAAGAACGGCCGCTTGGAGAAGTACTGGAAGGCAGCCTGGCCCTGGCAGCACCCTCAGTACTATATGCCAGCACGAGTCAGAGCCCTCAGGATGGAGAATTAAAACATAATACGACAGGAATGCAATGTGTGATGACAAGACAGGCAAGAGTAAAGGGTGGGGAAAAATATGGAGAGGAGAGAAGGTAACAACAGAGTGATAGCAAGAAAGAGAATATGAGAGCGCTCACTTCATTTGCTTGTGCACATTAATATGTTAGCTGCCGTCTCCGGCATTAGCTACTCACAGGTGCTTTACAAGACATAGAACTGGACACTTCCAAAGGAATACTCAATGCTGCCAATTTGGAAAACCTGCAAATGGAAATATTTGAATAATTCAAAATACAAACTTTCAAGAACTGTTGCACTTGAGGACTGTAGCCTGGCAGGAAAGAATTATAGGAGAATTAAATCAGCATCAGATATGGCACACTGTACGCTGAATAACTTGACAATAACCCACTGCCCAGCCTCGCGGACAAAGAACGGTCACTTGGAGAAGTACTGGAAGGCTGCCTGACCCCAAGCCTTTGCATGTTGTCATGTTCCAGTAATTACTATTTTTATTTAGTCATTATATTGCTCTTAACCAATTAGTCATTAATTGCACAGGGAGTGTTTCTGGTAAACAGATTTTGTTATGTTATGCTGCAAAGTACTTAAGTACTGCTGCACAATCCTACTTTGATGTTTATCAGGAAAGATTACAATAGTCGAGTTCAGCATGCTACTGCAGGAACTGTCTTCTAGTGTAACACACATTCTCTAAACCCCACATTGCTCAACAGATCTCCCTTTCCCCAGCTCCCTTACCTGAAGGCAGCAAATTTTCCTAGGCTATTGTTGCACAGATGCCATCCACCCTCCAGTATCCAGCCTAAGGGCTGTTCTTCATCCATGAGACTAGATGGTGATCATCAGCAAGGAATGACTGATTTTCAGTAGATTGCATCTTACTGACATACATCTGCTTTTTTTTTTATTACAGTGCGCATGTTATCTCAATAACCCTGGTGTTAATGCCATAAAAATGAAGTAACATCATCAGTTAATGGATTGAACAGTACCGCTAAACAAAAACAAAAATGCACAGTAATATGATCACCACCACAGCACACCCACAAAACATGGTCCTCCACTTGGACCTGTGGGTAAAGTATCAATTACCATGTCTTTTTTGAGTTATCTTGTTAGTTTCATCTTTCACCTCTGAGTTATAAGATTGTTGGTTCAAATCCCACTTGAGAGACTTTAGCGAATAATCTAGGCTGACACCTCAGTGCAGCACGGAGAGAGTGCTGCACTGTTGGAGCTGTCATCTTTCAGATGAGGCATTAAACTGAGGCCTCGTCTGCCTTCACAGGTTGATGTAAAAAAAGCCGATGGCACTTTTTGAAGAGGAAAGGAGTTCTCCCAGCAGTCTGACCAATAGTTGTCCCTCAATAAACATCATTAAAACAGATAATATGGACATTATCTCTGCTGTTTGTTGCACCTTCCTTTGTGCAGACTGCCTGTTCCGTTGCCTACGTTACAACAGCAACACACGCTTAAATGGTTGCAAAGTACTTTGGCGTGCCAAGAGGTTGTGAGAAGCAAGGACTTGTTAGATTTTTAAAATACAAATCTTAGGACTAAGTCATCCGCACAACACTTATGTTCACTACAAAATGGCCTTACAATACTCCTCGGAGCAGGGTTTATGGGTGGATTATGGCATGTGGTCCACTAAAGGCTGGTTAAGAAAAATGAAAATTATTAGAAATGAAGGAAATAAATTTGATTTGTTGGTATTTTTTCGAATTAAAACCATAAGTTTGGCAGAGGTTCAATGGGGTGCAGCTGCATTTCCAGATGTGACTGCCTTGCAGCAGATTTGCTGCACGAAAGAGCATGGGGAATCAGCAGGAGTGCGAGAGGAGAACGCTGGTGCCAAACTTCAGATAAAGTTCAAAATAGCCTCAAGTGATTTTTTTGTTCTTGGGATGTCAGCGATGTTGGGAAGGCAGGATTTACCGCCCAACCCGGCAACCCTAAGATCATTAAGATTCAAACATGCCATTTGAGGCTGAAGTCATGCATTGGGGGGAGGGGGGGGGGGGTGCTGAATGGGAGCAGGGAGCGGGAGGCACAAGACTCTCTTCATTGAAAGACAGTTGTGAGCTGGTTGGGTTTTTAAAAACAGAATGGAAGCTTCCATGGCCATTTTGTTTGGTGCTAGCTATAAATTGTCAGACTTTATTGAATTCAACTTTACATCTTTCCCAGGTCAACCTTGGATCCCTGGATTTCGAGTGTAGTACCATTACCACTAGGCTACTGTACCCATATCCACTACCAAGGACCCATGTAGTTCATCATGTCTGGGTCTAACTAGGTTTCAGTTTTGCTTTTTGCCAGGATACCACCCCATTCACTATTCCCCCAACCTGCATTTCCCATCATGGGAAGCTATCAGGCACTTTGCATCTCTATAGACAGTTGATATGGTGTCAAATTCTTCAAAAGGATAAATATCTGATTGTGAATGGAATTCTTGGAAAATGTACAGTTTAATTGTCCAATTTGTTATTGAACAGCATGCTGCTGGGTCAGGATAGTGGGACTGTTGTCTGTCGAGGACAGCAGGCCAGAATTGAATATTGGAGCTTTGGGAATGGATGAATATACCAGAGATTTACTTCATTACCATTCGGGATCAGGAAGCTCTTTCACAGAAACTTCCCCTCAGGAGATTAAATGGGTGAAGTACAATCCATAACTGCACAAATTCATTGCCCTTGGAAAGGATGGTATTGATGGGCCCAGAGGCCCTTTATGTTTCATGCTTTATGTTCTAAGGAAAAGGAATCATTTGCTGGTCACTGTTCTATCAACCAGGTCTGATAGGGAGTTAGTCGCCTCTCCAATTCCTTAGATGGGAAAGATGCAATGGCTGGTAGAAAGATTTCAACAGAAAATGAATCAAAACGATAGGCCCTGAAATCCCTAGCACTGGAGATGGCAGAAAGCCTAATTTCACGTGGAGGATTGACGGACAGAGAGCAGCGGACTTTGGATGGAACCAAGTTCCTCCAGGATTTTGACATTTCTATTTTGGTGGAATGGGCTGTTGGTGGATCTACATTTCAGGCTTCCCCAGGAAATTTTCCCTTTTTAGCTTTTCAAAAGCCACAGCTGAGAACTGGTTCAAGTTCCTCTGAGGGCTTCTGAAAGGCTAAAAGCCTCCTGCACTGTGTGCTGCTCTGCCTGACAAGAACAGGTCAGCTGGGGCAAGGCCAGGTGCTGCTATTGGGCCCCTATGGGCACCAGCAGTATGCAAATAACTCCATTCCCAAGGTTTAGGATGGGTTCTCCAGCAAGATCATTAAGATTCAAACCTCTAATTTTTCTTTGCTACGTGTTGTGTGATTGCCTTTATAAGTGATATCCATAGAGTTAAAGAGTCAAAGAAAGAAACAGCACCGAAACAAGCTCTTTGGCCCAACAAGTCTGCGCCGACCATCAACCACCCATTTATACTAATCCTACATTTATCCCATTTCCCTCTCACATCCCCACCTTCCCTCAATTCTCATACCACCTACCTACACTAGGGGCAATTTACAATGGCCAATTTACCTATCAACCTGCAAGTCTTTGGCATGTGGGAGGGAACCGGAGCACCAGGAGGAAACCCACATGGTCACAGGGAGAACTTGCAAACTCCACACAGGCAGTACCCAGAATCGAACCCCTTTAAGATCTTAGTAAGCTAATGAGCCAAGTGCCAGGATGTAGCCATGTGACTACATGCCAGTCTCACTCTGCTACTGTAACACCTAGAGGCAGCTTCTGTAAATTGTTAGATCTGTGCTGTATATAATAGCTGTAATAAACCAGTTTGAGATCTTCAATCAACTGAACTCCACACATCTCATTTATGCTGCATCAGACAACATAAAAAGTTTCTCATTACATTACGTGCAGCCTGTTGGTTGCACTGAATGGTTCATTCCGGATTGCTGCTTGGGTAGAGGAAACATTCGTCTCTAGCCTAGGGCCATGGTGGCCAGAAGTTCCACCAAGCCATGCTTGTGGTCCAAGTGTCTAAATAAGTTTGTCTTCTGGCAATAATGTTGGAACATGAAAACAGACCACAGGTAATTCAAGCAAGATTTTTTTTTAAACTGCCAGCAACCCAGTTTTTCTCAGTGTTAGAGCTCTTGTCTCCAATTCAGATGGTTGTGCCTAAAAAAACTCCTCAAGGACTTGGGCACATTGTCCAGACTGACACTCTAATGCAATATTAAGAGACTGCGGTAATGTCAGAAGTACCTTTTCTTTCTTAAATTGTTCTCGGAATGCAGGTGATGCAAATAGAACAGCTTTTAATACCCACCTCGAGTTAGCCTGAGAGCATTAGGAGTCAACTTAGGGTTGTTATCCCTCCCCACAGTGATCAGGTATCTTCAGGAATCGAAGATGAATCATCCAGGCAATGATACAGGCAACCAGGGAGAAAATGCAAAAGTAGACTTGCAGCATCACGTTGCAGTGGCACTTGAAATGACCACACCTATATTGTTTTCCTGTTGCCCAGCAATTAGCTGAATGTGTTTTCAAAAACACTACCCCAGGCAGGAAAAACAAACTCACCCCCATTCTTCCTCAAAGACAGTAAAGTTTTTAAGTGGATTACGTTTGGTTAAAACAACTTGACAATGGAAGCTAGTGAATATTTTTATTGAATTTTATTCTTTCCTACCTTCGAAAGATGGATTTTCACAGCTGGACAGGGGAATGAGCAGCAACCTGACTGGCTGCTGGTACCTATTACTATATTGTAAATCAAGTGTCAAGAAGTTGGATCTTTAAGAGACTAGAACGTAATGTTTGTTTTATTATTGTATTAAAAAGGGATGTGTGGGTATAATGCTCTCAGTATTTGCTACAGAGTTCCAGTTGAAGATGCTGATGGCGAAGCAATTTTGTGAACCTACAGTACATGAATTATGCAATATAAATGCGCTCTTTCCTTTTCATACTTCTCTCATAGTGGCTATTTGGTCTTTCCACAACCTTCTTGTGACATCTGCCTCTGCGCCTTGAAAGTCCAACTCTTTGCACCAGACAGAAAAATTGGCTGGTTAATGGTCTCATTCAGTCTCCTTTTCACATCTCCTGATAGATCTCTCTTCCACAGTCCACCAAAAACACTTTCCAATCATAGCAAATAACTGAAGTATATAACCTCATCCACTACTCCATCTTCTCCCACAAATGTGCATTTACTCAAATCTTCCTTCTTTTTTGTGTTCTCACACACACCAATTTCAGCCTTTGGTAATCAGATGGCCAGTCCAAACTTCTTCCTTTAATCACCCACTTTGTAGACACGACAATAGCAGCAACAATGAACCAGCAAGATGTCATTCACATATTTCAGAATCTTTCGATAACTGTGCCCATTTTAGTGCTCTGGACCAAATACACTAGGATTTCATGGTGAACATGTGAAATTTTGCTACATTATCCATTTACACAGTGAAGAAAATGCTAGCTGCATAAATAGTTATAAATTTTGCCCTTCCAATTTTAGCAGCAAGCACGTTGATGCAGCTGTAACAGAATGCAGGACTTTGATTCATGATCAAGTGTTTGTATGGAAAATAAATGAACACAAAGAGGATATTTTTTTAAAAGCCTCCCCCTTTGGAAATTATGGGAGATTTTGGGAGGCAGCCACATGCCTTAATGTCAACAGTTAGCACAAAATGTACCAATTCTTTAAAGATACCAGGTGTGGGTTAAGGCCAGGACATTAGCTGATAATTTCCTGCAGAATGCTTGTATTTGATCTGCAACTCCAGATAAGCCTTATTTGCTTAAAAATCATGAAGGGACAAATAAAGTAATTTTCATCAACTGGAAGTTGTAATTCGTGCTTCCTTGGTTGAAATAATAACTTTTCTCCCATTCTCTCAAGAACTCCAAGTTTAGCTGCCGGGCAGTTCCACAAGCACTCGCATACCTTAGTGCCTTTTGCAAATGATCACTGTTTATGTACAACTTTAGTCAGTGATTGTTTGCAGGCACCTCGAGGGCATCACAGTTGAACAGAATCACCCAAAGTCCACTGACGTGCTTTCCTGCAGGATAATGATCAGAAGCAGGAATCCGGGCATGATTTTACAAGCTCCACCAGAGGACCATTGGGGCCAAGTGCAACATCGCACCTGTAGCGCTGATTATCTAAATCATCACAGATTAGCAATCAAATCTAAGATTTTCTGCTCTGTTTGACTTAGTACGACGCCAGGCTGTGCCTTCACTCACAAAACCATCAATAATCTCTGTCTCTTTTCTCTCTCTGCATTTTGACTCTATAATCTCTCAAATATTAGGCTTGGAATTGTGTTTTTGTGCTCCTCAGTGTGAAGGGTGTCAGTGCTGGGAAAATTTAATATTTTTGATCCTGAAAGTCAGAGTTAGATACAGAATATGCCATCTCCAATGTTGAGTCGTAACCTCAAATACCCAGATGACATTCCCATGTCAGCAGCATTATAATTTTTGAATGAGATTACAAATTCTTACTGTACAGGAGAGTCCATTGGAAACAAGACAGAGTCTTCCTCAAGCTCATTTTACATGGAAACTGCCCAGTCAACAGAGAGGAAGATATTCATGCCATTAGATGAGTGCTGGTTCCAATGATTCAACAGAATTACCATCACTGAATCCCCCACCATCAACATTCTGGGGGTTACCATTGACCAGAAACTTAACGGGACCAGTCATATAAATACTGTGGCTACAAGAGCAGGTCACAGGCTGGGAATTCTGCAGCAAATGACTCACCTGACATCCTAGAGCCTGTTCACCATCTAAAAGGCACAAGTCAGCAGTGTGTTGGAATACTCACCACTTGTATGGATGAGTGCAACTCCAACAACACTCATTAGGCTCGACACCATGCAGGATAAAGCAGCCCGCTTGATTGGCATCCCATCCACAAACATTCACTCTCTCCACCACTGATGCACAGTGGCAGCAGCGTGTACCATCTACAAGATGTACTGCAGCAACTCGCCAAGCCTCCTTCGACAGCACCTTCTAAACCTATGATCTCTACCACGTAAGAAGGACGAGGGAAGCAGATGCATGGGAATACCACCACGTGCAAGTTCCCCTCCAAGTCACTCACCATCCTGACTTGGAACTATATCGCCATTGCTTCATTGTCACTGGGTCAAAAAACTGGAACTCCCTTCCTAACTGCACTGTGGGTGTACCTGCACCACACGGACTGCAGCGGTTGAAGGCAACCTTCTCAAGGGCAATTACGGATGGGCAACAAATGTTGGCCTTGCCAGCAATGCCCACATCCCCTGAAAGAATAAAAAAAACTAAATTCCAGAAGTGAAAGTACTGTTTCTGAATGGTGAAAAGCTAGAAATAGTAGAGATCCAAAGAGGTCTAGGTACATTGATCATTAAAATGCCATGAACAGGCACAGAAAATAATCATAAAGGCTGGCCTTTATAGCCAGAAGACTAGAATACAAGAGGGTAGAAGTTATGCTTCAGCTGTACAAAGTTTTGGTTAGACCAGACCTGGAGTACTGTGAGCAGTTCTGGATACCACACCTTAGGAAGGATATATCAGCCTTGGAGGTAGTGCTGATTTTTGTAACCAGAATGATACTTGGTCTCAAAGGGTTACACAAACTAGGGCGGCACTGCCTGAAATTTGGACGGTTAAGCTGTGGTTTTATTGAAATTTGGACGTTTAAGGTGTGGTTTGATTGAAATTTTCAATGATATTAAGGGGAACAGATACCGCAGATAGAGAGAAACCAGTTCTGCTGTTAGGTAATCCAGGAGTAGGGGCATTTTCTAAACATTAGAGCCAGATCTTTCAGGAGTGAGGTCAATTGTTACATTTAAAACTGAGATTGATAAATTTTTTTAATCAATTGAGGGATATGGGGCAAAAGCGGGCATATGGAGTTGGGTCACAAATCAGCCATGATCTCATTGAATGGCAGAACAGACTTGAAGGGCTAAACAGCCTTCCCCTGTGCCTATGTCTGTGTCAACCCACTGGGCCAACCAGTATGAGTAAGTATTATTTAACTTTAGAAAACTATAACCAGTTCAAGTACACATGGGTCTATTTTAAAGTTTTCCGATCTGGGTTTGTGCACAGATCTTCATCTGTATGCTTGCCACTGTCATCTTCTATTTTTAGTGTTAATGTACACGCATCTGGGTCACATTCTTGTTTGTGTGCCCGAGATGCATATTTGTGTCCTATTGCTCAACATGAATTTTATATTTCTGTTCAAGAAAAATCACTAAAATAGAAAAACAGGCACCTCTAATTTAGAAGAAAAGGCAAGTTGTCCAAGAACAGATGCTTCACCTAATTCTAGCTTCCAAATTCTTTCTCAGAATTAAAATCTCACTTGCCTTCCATTTCTCCAATACTATAATCGTGTCACAGTCCTGTGTTTAATACTATGTCAGGAAGGCTCCCACCTGCTAAGAATGAGGCATATTAATTTGGTCATGCAAATTGATTTTAAACTGTTGCTGAGTCCATTATCAAAGATTTCATAGCAGAGCACTTGGAGAACAGTGGTAGAATTGGGCAGAGTCAGCATGGATTTACGAAAGGGAAATCATGCTTGACAAATCTACTAGAATTCTTTGAGGATGTAACGAGTAGAGCTAATGAGGGGGAGCCAGTGGATGTGGTTTATTTGGACTTTCAGAAGGCTTTCGACAAAGTCCCACATAAGAGATTAGTGTGTAAAATTAAAGCACATGGGATTGGGGGTAGTGTACTACGATGGATAGAAAATTGGTTGGCAGACAGGAAACAAAGAGTAGGGATAAATGGGTCTTTTTCCGAATGGCAGGCAGTGACTAATGGGGTACCGCAGGGATTGGTGCTAGGACCCCAGCTATTCACAATATATATTAATGATTTAGATGAGGGAACTAAATGCAATATCTCCAAATTTGCAGATGACACAAAACTGGGTGGGAGGGTGAGTTGTGAGGAAGATGCAGAGAGGCTTCAGGGTAATTTGGACAATTTGAGAGTGGGCTAATGCATGGCAGATGCAGTATAATGTGGATAAATGTGAGATTATCCACTTTGGTAGCAAAAGCAGGAAGGTAGATTACTATTTGAACGGCTATAAACTGAGGGAGGGGAATATGCAACGAGACCTGGGTGTTCTCGTACACCAGTCGCTGAAGGTAAGCATGCAGGTGCAACAGGTGGTAAAAAAGGCAAATAGTATGTTGGCCTTCATAGCGAGAGGATTCGAGTACAGAAGCAGGGATGCCTTGCTGCAATTATACAGGGCCTTGGTGAGGCCACACCTGGAACAGTGTGTGCAGTTTTGGTCTCCTTATCTGAGGAGGGATGTTCTTGCTATAGAGGGAGTGCAGCGAAGGTTTACCAGACTGATTCCTGGGATGGTGGGATTGACATATGAGGAGAGATTGAGTCAGTTAGGATTATATTCGCTGGAGTTCAGAAGCGTGACAGGGAATCTCACAGAAACCTATAAAATTCTAACAGAACTTGACAGGGTAGATGCAGAAAGTATGTTCCTGATGGTGGGGGAGTCCAGAACCAGGGGTCATAGTCTAAGAATATGGGGTAAACCTTTCAGGACTGAGATGAAGAGAAATTTCTTCACCCAGAGAGTGCTGAGCCTGTGGAATTCGCTACCACAGAAAGCAGTTGAGGCCAAGACGTTGTATGTTTTCAAGAAGCAGTTAGATATAGCTCTTGAATTTAAAGGGATCAGAGGGTATGGGCCGAAAGCTGGAACAGGCTACTGAGTTGGATGATCAGCCAAGATCATAATGAATGGCGGAGCAGGCTCGAAGGGCTGCATGGCCTACTCCTGCTCCTATTTTCTATGTTTCTATGGAGCGAGGAAATGACTTGTTAAACAGACCAGCCATGGCTGGAATAAACATTTACATACTAACAGACAGTGCTTGTGGAGACAAAGGACCATTCCCTGACACATTCAACCCACAATGACTGCTAAGATGGCCAAATCCACAAACAGACATGGTCAAACCAGCTAGTCACATGACTAACCTGCTTGGCAACCTGAGTTTTTTTGAATTATACAGACAGTTTGCGAGAGAAGAGACTGTTTGCTCCTGGACTGAGAAGACTTCTCCTGTCTGCTCCCACCTCTTTCTCACGGAACTCCAAACCTACTGAAGACACGTGAACCTCAAGAGAGAAAAGTCTCCTACATCGAACAAGGTTTAAGAAGGATACAGGGCCCCAACGAAAAGCAAGACATACCTACAATCAAGGACTCTACAGCGAGCTCGAAGAACAGTAAGCAAAACCATCTTCAGATATTTCCTCAAACTTTTCCACTTTATTTCTTCTGCTCTTTTCTGTCTCTGCATGTGTGTATCATGTATGCATGCTAGCATGGGCACGTTGCGTATCTGTAGGTGTTAACCGAATTAGAATTTAAGTTTAATAAAGCTCAATCTTTCTTTTTTAAACCTAAGAAATCCTGTTTGACTGGTTTCTTTACCTTATAATTGGGGAGCAGTGAACAAAGATTCACTAAGGGGAAGCTAAAAAAAAACAACGGTGAGTTTAAAATAAAACCCTGTTGCGGTAAGACCAGGAGAAGGCTGAGAGGGAACCCTAGACCCCTTTCTCACCGGGTCATAACAACTACAACAGCCTAACTCCATATACCTGCCTTTGGCCCCTCTGCCTTAATACCTTTGCTGAACAAAAATCTATCTATCTCAGATTTAAAATTAACAACTGTTCTCGCTTCAACTGCTGTTTGTGGGAGAGAGTTCCAAACCTCTACCACCCTTTGCGTGAAGGAGTGCTTCCTAACATCTCTCCTGAACGGTCTGGTCCTAATTTTTAGACTATGCCCCCTAGTTTTAGAATCTCCAACCAGTGGAAATAGTTAATCTTTATCCAGACTGTCTTTTCCTGTTAATATCTTGAAGACTTCAATAGAATCACCCCTTAACCTTCTAAATTCTAGTGAAAACAGGCCTAATTTGTGTAATCTCTCCTCGTAACTTAACCCCTGTAGTCCACGTATCATTCTTGTCAACCGACGTTGCACTCCCTCCAAGGCCAATATATCCTTTCTAAGGTGTGGTGCCCAGAACTGCTCACAGTACTCCAAGTGGGGTCTAACTAGGTTTTTGTACAGCTGCAGCATAACCTCTGTGTCTTTATACTCCAATCCTCTAAATATAAAGGCTAGCATTTCATTAGCCTTTTTGATTATTTTCTGCACTTGCTCGTGACATTTTAAAGATCTATGCACCTGAACCCCCAAGACTCTTTGGACATCCACTGTACTTAACCTCTTCCCATTTAGAAAGTACCCTGCTCTATCCTTATTTGGTCCAAAATGGATAACCTCACACTTGCCCGCATTGAAATCCATCTGCCACAGTTTTGCCCACTCACCTAGTCTGTCAATATCTCTTTGCAATTTTATGCTATCATCTAGACTGTCTACAATGCTGCCTAACTTTGTATCATCAGCAAATTTGGATATATGACTTACTATGCCATCATCCAAGTCATTCATGAATAATGTGAATAATTGAGGCCCCAACACAGATCCCTGTGGGACACCACTAGTCACATCCTGCCAATTGGAGTACTTATCCCCACTCTCTGTCAGCTACCACTCAACCAACTTCCTAACCATGTCAATAATTTGCCCTCAACTCCATGGGCTTCTACCTTAGTTAACAGTCTGTTATGTGGGACTTCATCAAATGCCTTCTGGAAGTCCATACAAATAACATCCATATACATTCCCCTGTCCACTACCTTAGTCACCTCTTCAAAAAATTCAATGAGATTTGTCAGGCATGACCTTCCTGTCATGAATCCATGCTGACTATCCCTGATTAACTGAAAATTTTCTAGGTGTTCAGTCACCCTATCCTTGATTATAGACTCCAGCAACTTCCCCACCACAGATATAAAAGCAAAATACTGCGGATGCTGGAAATCTGAAATAAAAACAAGAAATGCTGGAACCACTCTGCAGGTCTGGCAGCATCTGTGGAAAGAGAAGCAGAGTTAACGTTTCGGGTCAGTGACCCTTCATCGGAACTCCCCACCACAGATGTCAGGTTAACGGGTCTGTAATTACTTGGTTCCCCCTTTCACCCTTCTTAAAAGGTGGAGTGACATGTGCAACTTTCCAATCCAGAGGGACCACTCCTGAATCTAGAGAACTCTGAAAGACTATAGTTAGGGCATCTACAATGTGCTCGCCTACTTCCTTGAACACCCTCGGATGGAAACCGTCATGTCCTGGGGATTTCTCACTCTTTAGTTCCATTAATTTCCTTGTTACTGATGTTTTACTTACGTTAATTGTATTAAGTCCCTGTCCCCTATCGGCTATTAATTTTTTCGGGACTTCCGGCAAGTTATCCTCCTTTCCAACTGTAAATACTGAGGCAAAGTAATTGTTCAACATGTCTGCCATTTCCCCATTAACAATGACAATATCTCCATTTTCAGTTTTTAGTGGGCCTACATTGCTCTTGGCCACCCGCTTTCCCTTTATGTAACTATAAAATTTCTTCTTTTTTTTTAGAGATACAGCACTGAAACAGGCCCTTCAGCCCACCGAGTCTGTGCCGACCAAATCTTCTTATTGACTTTGATGTCCCTTGCAAGTTTCCTTTCATAATCCCTTTTAGTAGCTATTATAAGCTGCTCAGCGACCCTTTCCTGGTCTTCGTATCTATTCCATTCGGCCGGATCTGTGCTGTGTTTTGCATATTTGTAAGCCCTTTCTTTTAGTTTTATGCTATCCCTAATCTCTTTAGTTGTCCATGGCTGTTTTTTCTGCGAAGTGGAGCTTTTTCCTCTCAGGGGTATATACTCGCTCTGTATTTCATTAAATGTTTCTTTAAATATTCTCCACTGTTCTTCAGTTGTTTGACCCATTAACAGATCTTCCCAGTTTACCGTGGACAGTCTCTGACTCATCCCGGTAAAGTCAGCCTTACCTAAGTCTAAAATTCTAGTAGCTGATTCGTGCTTTTCACTTTCAAACGCTACCTTGAATTCGATCATGTTGTGATCACTATTTGATAAATGTTCACGCACAGTTAGGCTACTAATTAAATTTGGCTCATACTCATAACTAAATTTAATATTGCCTGTCCCCTTGTTACATCTAGGACATATTGCTGTAGGAAACTATCCCAGACACATTCCAGAAATTCACTACCTTTCTGACAGGTACTAGTCTGCCTCTCCCAATCTTTGTGTAAGTTAAAATCCCCTATTAAAACTATTCTGCCTTTGTTACACACTTGCCTAATTTGTGCATTTATACAATCGAAGACCTCAGAACTGCTACCAGGGGGTCTATACACACCTATTACAGTTTTAGATCCTTTTCTGTTCCTCAGTTCCACCCATAAGGTCTCCACTGGATGTTTTCCCCTCATTATATCCTCCCTCACCAATGAGATGATATTATTTCTAATCAGTAAGGCTACTCCACCCCCTCTGCCATTTTCCCTGTCCCTCCTGTAAACTTTATAACCAGGTATATTTAATTCCCAGTCCCGACCATCCTGCAGCCACGTCTCCACAATGGCCACCACATCATAATCTTCCATTTGAATTTGCGCTTGCAGCTCATCTAGTTTATTCCTTACACTCTGTACCTTTGTATATAGAACTCTTTTTGTGTTATACCCCCTAACCTGTCCCTCAGCACTGATGCTTTATTCGCCTGTTTATTATTTCTCTCTTCTGGTTTAACCAGTATACTTCTTGCAGTTTTGCCATTACCTGCAGTTCCTGAAGTAGGGTTCCTGACTGTTTCTTTACTCTCTGCCCTGTTACTTGTTTTTGCAACTGTATTGACTTCCCCTGAGGGCTCCCCCTCCCTCCCCCCATTTACTAGTTTAAAGTCCTTGTGACCCTATTTATCCTTTCCGCTAGGACACTGGCCCCAGATCGGTTCAGGTGAAGCCCGTCCCAATGGTACAGTTCCCTCCTGTCCCAATACTCATGCCAGTGCCCCATGAAATGGAACCCCTCTTTCCCACACCACCCCTTTAGCCACGTGTTTACTTCCCTAATTTACTTATCCCTATGCCAATTTGCACGTGGTTTGGGTAATAATCCAGAGATTATAATATCTGGTCAGTGATGTGTTCGTTGATCGATCTTTTACTGTCTGGGTATTAAGAATAGCCTGGGAGGAGAGCAGAGAGACAAACCTTGCTCAGGTAACAGCGTCCACCTAATTTTTCTTCTGTTTAATTCAATGGAAAGAAATGCAGTTTATTTTAAGGGATGTGTAATCCTCCCTGCAAGATTATCCTATCCAAAGTCAACGCAGACAATGCTTAACGTTCAGGCGGTAAAAAACAAAAATCTACCACAGAGCTCAAATCTCACAGTTGATACTTGCTGAGTTCAATAATCCAGCCATTTGTTAGCTGGCACCCTGGAAAACAAATGACAATAAAAGCTGCCGGATTGCCATAAAATAAGCATCTAGTTCACTGATGCTCTTCAGACAAGGGAATCTGTCACTCCTATCTACTCTGGCCTACATGTGACTCTTATCCCACAAGTGCCGAACTCTTCATGTCCTTGAATGTACTCAGTTGCAAAGCCAATTGCTAAGACCCAGCTTCGTTGGGGAACTAGAGATAGCGCTTTGCCATATCCATAGAACAATTAATTTTTCTTTTATAAAAGTGACCAAGTGCAAACCCGTCCTCTCAAAATGAATGATCGTAGATCACAAGATAATTGCACATGTGGAATGCCGTTCAATGTCCTTCTAAGTTTTTCCAAGTTCTGTGCAGATGGCTTTTTACTTGAGGTTGAATTTTGGAATCATATCAGCATAGTGCTTTCTTCAGCATCTGTTCCGCGCCTGCAATGAGTTACCACAGTCCTCTCACAGTTAGACATAGATCTTTTCTGAATAGAAGATATTTTCAAGCACTTTTTAAGTCAAGCAGGATATAGAAAAATAATATAAATGAAAAGCACAAAGTAAAAGCAAAATACTGCAGATGCTGGAAATCTGAAATAAAAACAAAGTGTTGTAAATACACATCTGTGGAGAGAGAAACAGAGCTAACATTTCAGGTCTTTGACCTTTCATTAGAACTGACAAAGGTTAGAAATGTCATAGGTAATAGGTTTTAAGCAAGTGAAGAGGTGGCGGGGGTGGGAGGGTGTGGTGTGTGGAAGAAGAGCAAAAGGGAAGGGCTGTGATAGGGCAGACGGTGGGGCAGATTAAATGACAAAGATGTCATGGAATAAAAGGCAAAGGGAGCTCCAGTGAAGATCAATGCAAGCTCGAGGAACAGCACCTCATCATTCGATTAGGCACTTTACAGCCTTCGGGACTCAACATTGAGTTCAACAAGGGCGGCACAGTGGCGCAGTGGTTAGCACCGCAGCCTCACAGCTCCAGGGACCCGGGTTCGATTCCGGGTACTGCCTGTGTGGAGTTTGCAAGTTCTCCCTGTGTCTGCGTGGGTTTTCTCCGGGTGCTCCGGTTTCCTCCCACAAGCCAAAAGACTTGCAGGTTGATAGGTAAATTGGCCATTATAAATTGTCACTAGTATAGGTAGGTGGTAGGGAAATATAGGGACAGGTGGGGATGTTTGGTAGGAATATGGGATTAGTGTAGGATTAGTATAAATGGGTGGTTGATGTTCGGCACAGACTCGGTGGGCCGAAGGGCCTGTTTCAGTGCTGTATCTCTAATCTAATCTAAAAAAAGTCAGTTTTGGATCCATTATTCTTTTCAGTTTTTATAAACAATCTTGGCTCGGGTGTAGGGAGCAGCATAATAAAGTTTGCAGATGACAAATACTCAACATAAAGTCAAAGATCATGATAAACATAGTTATAGACTTCTGGATGACATAGACAGGATGATGAAATGGACAGAGGCATGGCAGATGGAGTTCAAAGCAGAGAAGTGTGAATTGATGTATTTTGGGAGAACTAGTACGCAAAGAAAATCTACTCTAAATGGCACAATTTTGAAAAGTGTAGAAAAGCAGAGAGTCCTTGATGTCCATATACACAAATCCTTAAATGTGCCAGGGCAAGTTGATAAGATAGTTAAGACAGCAGATAGGTTACTTTGGTCTACAAACAGAGGAATAGAAAGCAAAGATATGCTAGAACTTAATAAATTATATATTATTAATAAATCACTGGTTAGACCTCAGCAGGAGTACTGCAGACAACTCTGGGCACTGCACCAGGAAAGATGTAAAGGCATTAGGAAGGGTGCAGAAGATGTTTACCAGGATATTACCAGGGAGGCATGACTTGTTATGAGGAGAGGTTGGAAAAGTTAGAACTGTTAGAAAGTTAGAACGGGCGCACTTTGATTGGAGTGGCTGGCTGGCGGGCGGGGAAGCAGGGAGGCAGGAGGAAGAATTGAGGGAAGGTGGGGATGTGAGATGGAAAATGGGATTAATGTAGGATTAATATAAATGGGTGGTTGTTGGTCGGCGTGGACTCGTTGGGCCAAAGGGCCTGTTTCGGTACTGTATCTCTCTATAACTCTAAGTTCAGATAGTGAACACCATTTTGATTGTGTTTATAACCATGTGCCAATCTTAAACTTGTTTTTCACGTTTTTGCTTTTGGACAGAGCTGTTCATTATTCTGTCATTAACACTCTCTCTGGACTAATGCTTTGTCTTTTACTACAACTATTAGCACTCCCTTTGCCTTTTATTCCATGACATTTTTGTCATTTAATCTCTCCCACCCTCTGCCCTATCACAGACCTTCCCATTTTTTCTTTTTCCATCCCCCCACCGCCCTTTCACTTGCTCAAAACTTATTACATTTCTAACTTTTGCCATTTCTGATGAAAGGTCTTCAACCTAAACTATTAACTCTGTTTCTCTCTCCACAGATGCTGCCAGACTTGCTGAGTGTTTCCAGCACTCTCTGCTTTTAAAAGCACAATATAATTGAACTTAAGTCGTACTATTGACAATCTGACCCACAGTGTCCTTCATTTGCTCCTGGTTTTTCAGATGTAAATGGCAGTGGCCATTTTGGCTGCTAGTTTTTAAAAAAGTTACTGTAGGGTTTTTTCCATTAAAGTCTAAGGTATGTTTTCAACCGATGAAATTAATATTTCCTATTTGGCAAATAGGGTTTTCCTGACAATTTATATAGCACCTTTAATGAAAACGAAACCCAAATGCACTTCACTGAAATGTAAGGAATAAATAAATGCCGTGTCAAAGAAGATAATCAAAAAAAGGTGACCAAAAGCTTGGTCAAGGACATGCATTTCGAGGTTAACCTGGAAAACTACAAATTTGCACAAGATCTTCAACAAAATAGCTGACACCGCCCCAAAAAGCTGTGAACTTAAGTGGTCCTGACATGTGTAAACAAGTCCTTTACATGGGTGTAATTGACAGGCATGGAGAACTCTTGTATTTGAGAACAAAATGTTAAATAAATGAAAGCCTGAGGGGTAAATCCAAATAATGATGGCACACTCCCCTGGAAAAATGTAAAAGTTTTACATTAAAAATGATACATTATTTCATTATATACTTCACAATTTGAAATAGATTTTTAATGAAAAAGTTAAAACCAAAGTGACATTTGAATTTGAAACACCAAAAGTTACGTCAGTGGTCACTCTATCATATTCACCAATTAAATTCACAAAAGCACTCTACCTTCTCTGCGTCCAGTTCACTTTTAACATAAATGACCTCTGCAAAAACCATCCTGCGATGGACTATACAGCTGCGAACATGGTGACGCAACCTGTCACTAAATGTTTGCATTGGAGAACCTAACAATTGCTTAGATGGACATGCTATTCCTTCCAACTCCCACTTTTTTCCAGAGCCACTCTTCTCCAACCTGGCTGTGGGACCCCTATAATCCTCCAACCTCCGAAGCAATTTGCAGACTTGAGGCTGAATTTAGTGGAGCCGGCTGGGGTCCCGATGACGGGCCGAAAGATATGGGGAAGCCTGCCTCAGTGTTTCAGAGTCAGCCTCCCCCCACCCCGCAACCTCCTGGCATAATTCAACGGTGCTTGGGCACTTAACTACTTAGTGCAGTGGTCCCCATCCTTTTAAGGATGAGGATCTCGCCTCCCAGAGCTGCCGGCCAATCAGAGGACCGGCAGCTCAGTAGTATCAGCAGCGCCACCAGGACCCGGGACCAGGCCCAACAATGGATCCAAGATAAATGTGGCAGGGTTACCAGAACCAGTCTGGCAGGCCCCAGCAAGTGGGGGGGGGGTGATGGAGAGGGGGCGAAAGATTGGTCTTTGAGGGTGGGGAGGAGTTAGCAGAGGGGCAGCCTTTGCTGCTGGGGACTCACCGTGGGCCACAGATTGCACACGGAGGAGGCCCCCCTGCCTCCAGCCCGTACCCAAGCCCGCAAGGAGGTCACCTTGTTTTACTGGGTGACCTCCTCACGTGGCGGAGGACACCCCCGCCCCCAACACACCCCAGCCACTGGTGCAATTCCAGCAGTGGTGGGAAGAGGCCCTTGAGTGGCTACTGACTGGCCCCTGAAGGGCCTCAACTGGTCTCTGGGTGGGAAAGCCATCTTCGGCCTTTACCGTCCCCGACTTAAATGCAGTGCAACAGGAAGGTGATGGAACCTCTTCACCGCGCCTTCCATCGTGATTTTACAGGCTCCCCCACCTCCCAGCCTGTGTCCCGGGGGCCCCATTAAATTCCGCCCTTGGTGTGTGCACTGAATTTCAACAATTCTGACAAACCTTGTCGACTTCATAGAACAGTACAGCACAGAAGACGACCATTCGGCCCATTGAGTCTGCACCAGCTCTTCTGAAGAGCAACCAATTAGTCCCTTGCTCTTTCCCCATATCCCTGCAATTTTAAGTATTTGTCCAATTCCCTTTTAAAGGGCGCTATTGAATCTGTATTCACCACCCTATCATGCAGTGCATTCCACTGCTTTTTTGTGGCACTTCCACTCAACGGGAAAACCCCAGTGGAATTCACCTCATGTAACTGAAGTACCACGAGAAACAGCAAAAGCAAATGTGAATGAACAATGGTGATTAGCAGTTTGCCTTCTTGTATGCAAATACCTTTCTAAATGAGTTATAATTTAAAAGAGGATTCCAACAACATATATTTTTCTCCCCTCTCCACTCCTAAAGCGATTAAGTCATGCCTGAGCACCCTTCCATTGGTGACTGATATCCTCCAATCCCTGGGCACAAATAGCAAGCTTTGGAAGAGTTGTCAACAGCAAGAAAACAAGGCGTAGTTATTACCCAACAACCACACAAGCACTCTTTCCACGTGGGATCAACCTGACGTAATCAGATCGTAGTATCCAGCTTGTGGTAATCAGACCCATTGTCACTCCCCAGCTGGGATTAACTAAACTAACAAACTTATTTAATTTCATCTATATGACATGACACCACATGATACATTCACTCATTGAGTCAACAAGCAGCCATTAAAACTTGAATTTATTAGGTATAATAGCACCATTCGCAACTCCTCAGATACTGAAGCAGTCCGTGTAGAAATGCAGCAACACTTGGACAATATCCAGGCTTGGGCTGATAAGTGGCAAGTAACATTCGCGCCACACAAGTGCCAGGCAATGACCATCTCCAACAAAAGAGAATCTAACCATCTCCCCATGACATTCAACGGCATTACCATCGCTGAATCCCCCACTATCAACATCCTAGGGGCTACCATTGACCGAAAACTGAACTGGAGTAGCCATATAAATACCATGGCTACAAGAGCAGGCCAGAGGCTAGGAATCCTGAGGCGAGTAACTCACCTCCTGACTCCCCAAAGCCTGTCCACAATCTACAAGGCACAAGTCAGGTGTGTGATGGAATACTCTCCACTTGCCTGGATGGGTGCAGCTCTAACAACACTCAAGAAGCTCGACGCCATCCAGGACAAAGCAGCCCGCTTGATTGGCACCCCATCTACAAACATTCACTCCCTCCACCACCGACGCACAGTGGCAGCAGTGTGTACCATCTACAAGATGCACTGCAGCAATGCACCAAGGCTCCTTCGACAGCACCTTCCAAACCCACGACCTCTACCAACTAGAAGGACAAGGGCAGCAAATACATAGGAACATCACCACCTGCAAGTTCCCCTCCAAGTCACACACCATCCTGACTTGGAACTATATCGCCGTTCCTTCACTGTCGCTGGGTCAAAATCCTGGAACTCCCTTCTTAACAGCACTGTGGGTGTACCTACCCCACATGGACTGCAGCGGTTCAAGAAGGCAGCTTACCACCACCTTCTCAAGGGCAATTAGGGATGGGCATTAAATGCTGGCCTGGCCAGCGACGCCCACATCCCGTGAATGAATATTTAAAAAAAATAGTTAACTGATATTTACCTCACAGTTACTAAATCCTTTGATGAAAGAAACCTCAGCAATAAATCTTTCAACAGTACAGGGAATTTTTCTTGTTCCCACTTGTCATTTGAAAGTCTTCTAACCATCTTAAACATGGTCGGCTCCTTTATTTCAAATATGGTACCAGCATAAATTTCTCCATCAAAGCCAAGGCAATATATTTTCTACAGCTCCTTCAGTAATAGTCTGCAAACATCTACAGAATGAAAAGATTTGGATCTGGCATGTGTCAAGCTTTTGAAAGCCTTCTAAAAGCTGTGGCCTCAGAAATGTCGTACCTCAAGTCTAACATGTCTGTGGGGCAAAAAGTGATGATAGTTAACAGGAGAATAATCATTATGACAAAAGTGACAAATAAGCTATTATTTGAGCCAAATATATTATTGACCAAATAAAATGATTCAAATAATGGCTTACCTGTTACCAATTTATCACTTTTCAAGTAATGATTTATCTCTTGTTAATTATCATTACTTTTTGCCCCACTGGCTTGTTAGACTTGAGGCGGTGGTAAAGTGGTAATGTCACTGGACTAGTAATCTAGAAACCCAGGCTAATACTCTGGGGACATGGGTTCGAATACCCCCCATGACAAACGGTGAAATTTGAATTCAATTAATAACTCTAGAATTAAAAAGCTAGTCTAATGGTGACCATGAAACCATTGTCGATTATAGTAAAAACCCATCTGGTTCACTAATGTCCTTTAGGGAAGGAATCTGACGTCCATACCTGGTGTTATGACCAGCTGAGAAAGAGGTTTAGGGGTTCCCTTTTGGCCTTCACCTGGTCTTACTGTAACAGGATTTTGTTTTAAACACACCGTGTTTTTAGCTCCCCTTTGGTGAATCCTTGTTCACCACTTTCCAATTATAAGGCAAAGAAATGAGCACAAACAGGCTTTCTTAGGTGTAAAGAAAAAAAGTGAAATTTATTAAAACAAACTAAAAACTCTAATTCGGTTAACGCCTACGGATACACGTTGCGTCCCACGCTAGCATGCATACGCAATACGCACATGCAAAGAGAGAGAAAAGGGCAGAAGGAAAACAGTGGAGAGGTTTGAGGCAATCTCTGAAGAGGGGTTTTTGTTACTGGACTTTGAGCTCACTGTAGTCCTTGCCTGTAGGTAGATCTTGCTTTTCGTTGGGGCCCAGTATTCTTCTTAAACCTTGTTCAGTGTAGGAGGCATTTCTCTCTCCTAATGTCTTCAATGGATTCCGAAGCTGGTGAGAGAGTTGAGAGCAGACAGGAGAGAGGCAGCGAACCAGCCACGAGAGGTCGTTTCAGTCCAGGAGCAAACAGCTTTCCGAGTTCAAATTCTCTGTGGAAAATTCAAAAACAACCTCCAACAGCCAGCATGGTCTGACCATGTCTGTTTGTGTATTCGGCCATCTTAGCAGTCAACCTGGAATACGAGCTCCTCCACCCTCAACGTCTGGTAATCAAAAGTCCATTGTGGATTGAATGCGTCAGGAAATGGTCTTTTGTCCCTTTAAAGCACTGTCTGTAAATATGCAATTGTCTTTCCAGTCAAGGGTATGGTGTTACTTTCTTTTAAAAAGCAAGTTCTTTCTTTACTCCAGGAGCAGTTTAAAAATCAATGTTCATGTGGCGAAATTAATGTGCCTCATTCTTGGCAGGTGGGGCCCAGCATGACACCTGGTCTGATCAACATGTGACTCCAGGCCCCACAGCAATGTGATTGATTCTTAAATGCCCTCTAAAATTGCCTAACAAGCCACTCAGTTCAAGGGCAATTAGGGATGGATATAAATGCTGGCCTAGCCAGCAATGCCCACATCCCATGAACAAATAAAAAAAGCTCTGCCCACATGGGAAAACAGGCACCAGGGGGTTAAAAAAAAATTGAAAACAAAAAGGTCAGTCATGCTCTGAAATTGTTGAACTCAAGGTTGAGTCCACGAGGTTGTCGAGTGCCTAATCGAAAGAATAGGCACTGCTCCTCGAGCTTGCGTTGATGTTCACTGGAACACTGCAGCAGGCCAAAGACAGAAATGTGGGCATGAGAGCAGGGTGGGGGGAGGGTGGTGCTGGTGTTGTGTTGAAATGGCAAGCAACCAGAAGCTCGGGGTCATGCTTTCGGGCTGAGTGGAGGTGTTCTGCAAAGTGATCACCCAATCTGTGTTTGGTTAGCAATTTATTTGTTTTTCCTTCAATTTAGTATACTGTATTTGCTGCTCACAATGCGATCTCCTTTACAATGGGGAGACCAAAAGCAAACTGAGTGACCACTTTGCGGAACACCGCCACTCAGTCCGAAAACATGATCTTGAGCTTCCAGTTGTTTGCCCTTTCAACATACACCCTTGCTCTCATGCCTACATTTCTGTCCTTGGCCTGCTACCGTGTTCCAGTGAACATCAACGTAAGCTCGAGGAGCAGCAACTGCTCTTTCGATTAGGCTTTCTACAGCTTCGCGGATTCAACCTTGAGTTCAATGATTTCAGAGCATGACTGGCCTATTTTTTATATTTTTATATTTTTTATTGTTTATTTTATTTTTCAATCATATGCCTGTTTTTTCATGTGGACAGAGCTGCTCATATTCTGCCATTAACACTCTCTCTGGACTAATGCTTTGTCTTTCACAACAAGCATTAACACACTCTTTGCCTTTGTCCCATGACAGCTTTGTCATGTAATCTCTCCTGTCCTCTGCCCTATCACACACCTTCCCTTTTGTTCGCTTCCCCACCAACCCACCGCCCCCACCCCCTTCACTTGCTTAAAACCTCATTCTTTTCTAACCTTTGCCAGTTCTGATGGAAGGTCACAGACCTGATACATTAACTCTGCTTCTCTCTCTACTGACGCTACCTGACCTGCTGAGTATTTCCTGCACTTGCTGTTTTAGTTTTAGATTTCCAGCATCTGTACTATTTTGCTTTTATATTATAAGTTGTATTTGTTGTTGTTAGAAATGCTACAGGTTTCCCCATGTAACTATGCCCTTTCTCGGGCTTGGGCAGGAGTTGGGAATTTCATTTGGACGTTGGCATTTCTCGTTTTGGAGGACAAATTATGTGAGAGAAAGAAAAAGTAGGCATCACAGGAGCTATAGCTTTCACCCTGTTCCTATGAAGCTCTGAAAGTCCCTCCCTAATCCTCCCTGCCTCTTTACCTCTCTCTCCTCCTCCAAGACACTCTTAAAACCTACCTCTAACCAAGCTTTTGGTCACCTGTTCTAATATCTCCTTATGCGACTCATATTTGGTTTGATAATGCTTCTCTGAAATAGTCTGGGACATTAAAGGTGCTATGCAAATATAAGTTGTTGTCATTGCTGAAACACAAGTAACAAAAGAGACAACCAGAAGAAGGTTTACAAATCAATGGGATGACAGCAGGAGAAAATTCATCAGAAATAAACTTTTTAAGAAAGAATTAATATGATTCAAGCTATTAAAGTAAAAATTCTAAGCTAATGTTGTTTTATTAGGTTTTCTGGAATCAGAGGTGAACTGACAGGTGCACTGTGAGGTGCTTTGATGCTGAGTGAGCCCTGACACTGTAAGCCAGAAAGGCCCAAACCCTGGAGCACGGGAAGAGCTAACAATGGAAAGGACATTCTGGGGCAATAATAACTCACAAGCAGCATGAGGAAATCTGCCAATAAGTAATGGGGAGAAGAAGAATTACAATAATTATATTCTTAATTGGGTGGGAGAAAAGAGTTTTGAACAAGGATCTGACAATATCGAAAGGTACTTGCACCTTAAAAAAGTGCTGCAAATCCACCATGAGGTGTCATAGTCACAGAATCATGTACGAGACAGAAGGAGGCCATTCGGCACATTAAGTACATGCCGGCTCTTCCATGGAGCTATGCAGGCAGTCCCACTCCCCACCTCGATCCCCGTAGTCCTGCAAATCCATTTCTCAGGTGGCCTCGAAGTTCCTTTTGAAGTAATTGATCGCCTCTGCTTCCACCACAATTGCGGAAAGAGTTTCAGGTCATTGCCACCAGTTGCATAATAAAGTGTTTCCTCATATTTCCCCTGCATCTTTTACCCAAAACTTTCAAAATGAACATACCAATTAGCAGCAGGAGTCCCTCGAGCCTGCTCTGCCATTCAATAAGATCATGGCTGATCTAATTGTAACCTGGACTCCACATTTCCACTACCCCAATAACCTTTCACCCCCTTGCTTTTCAAGAATCTATCTACTTCTGCCTTAAAAATATTTAAAAGCTCTGCTTCCATTGCCTTTTGAGAAAGAGAGTTCCAAAGACTCACGACCCTCAGAGAAGAAAATTTCTCCCCATCTCTGTCGTAAATTGGTGACCCCTTATTTTTAAATAGTGACCACGAGTTCTAGATTCTCCAACAAGGGGAAACATCTTTTCCACATCCACACTGTCAAGAACCCTCAGGATCTTAAAAGTTTCAATCAAGTCGCCTCTTACTCTCCTAAATTCCAGCAGATACAAGCTTAGCCTGTCCAACCTTTCCTCATAAGACAACCCATCTATTCCATATATTACTCTAGTGAACCTTCTGTGAACTGCTTCCAACACATTTACATCCTTCCTTAAATAAGTAGACCAATACTGTACACAGTACTCCAGATGTGGTCTGAGCAATGCCCTGTATAATTGAAGCATAACCTCCCTACTTTTGTATTCAATTCCTCTTGCAATAAATGATAACATTCTATCAGCTTTCCTAATTACTTTCTGAACCTGCATTCTAACCTTTTGTGATTCATGCACTAGGACACCCAGATCCCTCTGCATCTCAGAGCTCTGCAAGCTCTCGCCATTTAGATAATATGCTTTTTTATTCTTCCTGCCAAAGTGGACAATTTCATATTTTCCCACATTATACTCCATTTGCCAGATCTTTGCCCTCTCACTTAGCCTATCTATATACCTTTGTAGCTTTCTTATGTCCCCTTCACAACTTACTTTCCTACCTATCTTTGTGTCATCAGCAAATTTAGCAACCATACCTTCGGTCTCTTCATCCAAGTCAGTTATATAACTTATAAAAGGTTGAGGCCCCAGCACTAATCCCCATGGCACACCACTCGTTACATCTTGCCAACCAGAAAATGACCCATTTATGCCTACTCTCTGTTTCCTATTAGCTAACCAATCTTCTATCCATGCCAATATGTTACCTCCTACACCATGAGCTTTTATTTTCTGCAATAATCTTTGATGTGGCACCTGATCAAATGCCTTCTGGAAATCTAAGTACAGTACATCTACCGGTTCCCCTTTATCCACAGCACAAAGAACGGCAATAAATTGGTTAAACATGATTTCCCTTTTACAAAACCATGTTGACTCTGCCTGCTTACCTTGAATATTTCTACGCCGTGCTATAACGTCTTTAACAATAGCTTCTAACATTTTCCCTTAGACAGATGTTAAGCTAACTGGCCTGTAGTTTCCTGCTTTCTGTCTCCCTCCCTTTTTGAATAATGGAGTTACATTCGCTATTTTCCAATCTAATGGAACCTTCCCTGAATCAAGGAAATTTTGGAAAATTAAAACCAATGCATCAACTATCTCACTAGCCACTTCTTTTAACACCCTAGGATGAAGTCCATCAGGACCCGGGGACTTGTCAGCTCGCAGCTCCAACAATTTGCTCACTTCCCTGGTGAGTGTAATTTTCTTGAGTTCCTCCCTCCCTTCCATTTCCTGATTTACAGCTATTTCTGGATGTTACTTGTATCCTTTCTCGTGAATACCGATGCCAAATACTTGGTCACTTCATTTGCCATCCCCTTATTTTCCCTTATTAATTCCGCAGACTCACTTTTCATAGGGCCAACGCTCACTTTGTGAACTCTTTTCTTATTTAAATATCTATTGAAATTCTTACTGTTTTTATATTTTTAGCGAGCTTACTCTCGTACTCTAATTTTTCCCTCCTTATCAATCTTTTTGTCATTCTTTGCTGTTTTTTATATTCTGCCCAATCTTCTGACCTGCCGCCCAGCTTTGCACAAATCCCCTTGGAATTTTTCTTGCTCATTGAAATGTATCTATTCTGTGTATTCTGAAATATCCTCTTAAATGTTTGCCACTGCATCTCTATTGACCTATCCCTTAACCTAATTTGCCAGTTCACTTTAGCTAGTTCTGCATTCATGCCCTCATAATGCCCTTATTTAAGTTTAAAATACTAGTCTTGGACCCATTCTTCTCTCCCTCAAAGTGAATGTGAAATTCAATCATATTATGATCGCTGCTACCTAGAGGTACCTTCACTATGAGGTCATCAAATAATCCTATCTCATTTCACAATACCAGGTCTAGTATAGCCTGCTCTCTGGTTGGCTCCAGAATGTGCTGTTCTAACAAACTACCCCAAAAACATTTGGTGAGCTTCTTATCTAGGTTACCTTTGCCCACCTGATTTTTTCTAGTCTATATGTAGATTAAAATCCCCCATGATTATCTCCTTATCTTTCTGACAAGCTCCCATTATTTCTTCCTTTATAGTCTATCCTACTGTGTGGTTACTGTTAGCGGGGCTGTACACCACTCACACAAGTGACTTCTTGCCTTTATCATTTTGCATCTCTGTGCAAACCGCTTCTAATCCTGGTTTCCTGAACTTAGGTCATCCCTCTCTAATGTGCTAATACCATCATTAATTAACAGAGCCACCCCTCCACCTTTTCCTAGCTTCCTGTCCTTCCTAAATGTCATGTACCCTTCAATATTTAGGTTCCATTCTATGTCATCTTGCAGCCATGTCTCTGCAATGGCTATCAAATCGTACTTATTTATTTCTACTTGCGCTATCAGTTCATCTGTTTTGTTTTGAATGCTACATGCATTCAGATACAAAGCATTTAGTTTGGTCCTTTTATTATTTTTGTATGTCTAACCTTGACTGATTTATTCTTAGATTTGTACACTCTATCCCTTCCTGTTTACCACAGCCTGTTTATCATTTCCCATATTAATACCTTTTTCTCTTGCCTTGGCTCGACTCTTTGATTTACCACATCTTCCCAAATTTGATCCCTTGCCCCCACTCTTTATTTAAAACCCTCTCTACTTCCCTAGTTATACAGTCATAGAGTTATACAGCACAGAAACAGGACCTTCGGCCATCGTGTCCGTGCCGGCCATCAAGCACCTATCTATTCTAATCCCATTTTCCAGCACATGGCCCATAGCTTTGTATGCTATGGCATTTCAACTGCTCATTAAATACTTCTTAAATGTTGTGAGGGTTCCTGCCTCTACCACCCCTTCAGGCAGTGTGTTCCAGATTCCAACCACCCTCTGGGTGAAATTTTTTTCCCTCAAATTCCCTCTAAACCTCCTGCCCCTCACGTAAAATCTATGTTCCCCTGGTTATCGACAACTCCGCTAAGGGAAAAAGTTTCTTCCTATCTACCCTTTCTATGCCCTCATAATGTTGTATACCTCTATCAGGTCTCCCCTCAGCCTTCTCTGCTCGAAGGAAAACAACCCTAGTGTATCCAGTCTCTCTTCAAGGCTGAAATGTGAGTTATGCAGCTCGCTAGAACACCAGCCCCAGCACAGTTCAGGTGTAGACTGTCCCAATGGTACAGCTCCCGCTTTCCCCAGTACTGGTGCCGGTGCCCCACGAACCAGAATCCACTTCTACCACACCAGTTTTTGAGCCACGCATTCATTTTTCTAATCTTATTTGCCCTGTGCCAATTTGCACGTGATTTAGGTAATAATCCAGAGATTACGCCACGGGTTGCCTTTGTCGGTGGGAGAGGTCATTGCACCTCACTGGACAGCTACCGCCCGCCTCAAACCGGGCAGCCCCCGGTCAATAAGGTTCTGTCCCGCCACAGTCTGCCTGCTTCAATGGGTGCTTGGAGCTCAGGGTCATTGCCCGAAAGGTGGACTGATACACCGCACCAAACAACATGAAAAAAGGAAAGAAGGTACCAGCCCTTCGCTTTGCAAGCTGGAACGTCAGAACTATGTGTCCTGGCCTGTCGGAAGACCTTACACAAATCAACGATTCTCGGAAGACCGCCATCATTAACAACGAGCTCAGTAGATTCAATGTGGACATTGCAGCACTTCAGGAGACTCGCCTCCCCGCGAGTGGCTCTCTAGCAGAGCAAGACTACACCTTCTTCTGGCAGGGCAGGGATCCTGAAGAACCAAGACAGCATGGAATGGGCTTCGCCATCAGAAACTCCTTGCTCAGCATGATAGAGCCTCCCTCAAATGGCTCGGAACGCATACTGTCCATCCGACTGCTCACCACCTCTGGTCCAGTACACATACTCAGCATCTATGCTCCAACACTCTGCTCCGCACCTGAAGCTAAAGACCAGTTCTATGAACAACTCCATAACATCATTAGCAGCATCCCCAACACCGAACACCTATTCCTGCTGGGGGACTTTAATGCCAGGGTTGGGGCCGACCATGACTCATGGCCCTCCTGCCTTGGGCGCTATGGCGTTGGAAGGATGAATGAGAACGGGCAGAGACTGCTTGAGTTGTGTACCTATCATAACCTCTGCATCACCAACTCGTTCTTTCACACTAAACCCTGTCACCAGGTTTCATGGAGGCACCCAAGATCACGTCGTTGGCACCAGCTAGACCTCATTGTCACAAGGCGAGCCGCCTTAAACAGTGTTCAAATCACACGCAGCTTCCACAGTGCGGACTGCGACACCGACCACTCCCTGGTGTGCAGCAAGGTTAGACTCAGACCAAAGAAGTTGCATCATTCCAAGCAGAAGGGCCACCCGCGCATCAACACGAGCAGAATTTCTCACCCACAGCTGTTACAAAAATTTCTAAATTCACTTGTAACAGCCCTTCAAAACACTCCCACAGGGGATGCTGAGACCAAGTGGGCCCACATCAGAGACGCCATCTATGAGTCAGCTTTGACCACCTACGGCAAAAGTGCGAAGAGAAATGCAGACTGGTTTCAATCTCATAATGAAGAGCTGGAACCTGTCATAGCCGCTAAGCGCATTGCACTTTTGAACTACAAGAAAGCCCCCAGCGATTTAACATCCGCAGCACTTAAAGCAGCCAGAAGTACTGCACAAAGAACAGCTAGGCGTTGCGCAAACGACTACTGGCAACACCTATGCAGTCATATTCAGCTGGCCTCAGACACCGGAAACATCAGAGGAATGTATGATGGCATGAAGAGAGCTCTTGGGCCAACCATCAAGAAGATCACCCCCCTCAAATCTAAATCGGGGGACATAATCACTGACCAACGCAAACAGATGGACCGCTGGGTTGAGCACTACCTAGAACTGTACTCCAGGGAGAATGCTGTCACTGAGACTGCCCTCAATGCAGCCCAGCCTCTACCAGTCATGGATGAGCTGGACATACAGCCAACCAAATCGGAACTCAGTGATGCCATTGATTCCCTAGCCAGCGGAAAAGCCCCTGGGAAGGACAGCATTACCCCTGAAATAATCAAGAGTGCCAAGCCTGCTATACTCTCAGCACTACATGAACTGCTATGCCTGTGCTGGGACGAGGGAGCAGTACCCCAGGACATGCGCGATGCCAACATCATCACCCTCTATAAAAACAAAGGTGACCGCGGTGACTGCAACAACTACCGTGGAATCTCCCTGCTCAGCATAGTGGGGAAAGTCTTTGCTCGAGTCGCTCTGAACAGGCTCCAGAAGCTGGCCGAGCGCGTCTACCCTGAGGCACAGTGTGGCTTTCGTGCAGAGAGATCGACTATTGACATGCTGTTCTCCCTTCGTCAGATACAGGAGAAATGCCGTGAACAACAGATGCCCCTCGACATTGCTTTCATTGATCTCACCAAAGCCTTTGACCTCGTCAGCAGACGTGGTCTCTTCAGACTACTAGAAAAGATCGGATGTCCACCAAAGCTACTAAGTATCATCACCTCATTCCATGACAATATGAAAGGCACAATTCAACATGGTGGCTCCTCATCAGAGCCCTTTCCTATCCTGAGTGGTGTGAAACAGGGCTGTGTTCTCGCACCCACACTTTTTGGGATTTTCTTCTCCCTGCTGCTTTCACATGCGTTCAAATCCTCTGAAGAAGGAATTTTCCTCCACACAAGATCAGGGGGCAGGTTGTTCAACCTTGCCCGTCTAAGAGCGAAGTCCAAAGTACGGAAAGTCCTCATCAGAGAACTCCTCTTTGCTGACGATGCTGCTTTAACATCTCACACTGAAGAATGCCTGCAGAGTCTCATCGACAGGTTTGCGTCTGCCTGCAATGAATTTGGCCTAACCATCAGCCTCAAGAAAACGAACATCATGGGGCAGGATGTCAGAAATGCTCCATCCATCAATATTGGCGACCACGCTCTGGAAGTGGTTCAAGAGTTCACCTACCTAGGCTCAACTATCACCAGTAACCTGTCTCTAGATGCAGAAATCAACAAGCGCATGGGTAAGGCTTCCACTGCTATGTCCAGACTGGCCAAGAGAGTGTGGGAAAATGGCGCACTGACACGGAACACAAAAGTCCGAGTGTATCAGGCCTGTGTCCTCAGTACCTTGCTCTACGGCAGCGAGGCCTGGACAACGTATGCCAGCCAAGAGCGACGTCTCAATTCATTCCATCTTCGCTGCCTTCGGAGAATACTTGGCATCAGGTGGCAGGACTATATCTCCAACACAGAAGTCCTTGAAGCGGCCAACACCCCCAGCTTATACACACTACTGAGTCAGCGGCGCTTGAGATGGCTTGGCCATGTGAGCCGCATGGAAGATGGCAGGATCCCCAAAGACACATTGTACAGCGAGCTCGCCACTGGTATCAGACCCATCGGCCGTCCATGTCTCCGTTATAAAGACGTCTGCAAACGCGACATGAAATCGTGTGACATTGATCACAAGTCGTGGGAGTCAGTTGCCAGTGTTCGCCAGAGCTGGCGGGCAGCCATAAAGACAGGGCTAAATTGTGGCGAGTCGAAGAGACTTAGTAGTTGGCAGGAAAAAAGACAGAGGCGCAAGGGGAGAGCCAACTGTGCAACAGCCCCAACAAACAAATTTCTCTGCAGCACCTGTGGAAGAGCCTGTCACTCCAGAATTGGCCTTTATAGCCACTCCAGGCGCTGCTTCACAAACCACTGACCACCTCCAGGCGCGTATCCATTGTCTCTCGAGATAAGGAGGCCCAAAGAAGAAAAAAGAAGATTACCTTTGAGGTTCTGCTTCTTAATTTAGTGCCTATTTCCTCATACTGACTATGCAGAGCCTCCTTCCTTGCACTGCCTATGTCATTGGTACCAACATAGACCATGATCACTGGATCCTCCCCCTCCCACGGTAAGTTCCTCTCCAGGCCGTGGCAGATGTCTTGAACCTTGGCACCAGGGCAGGCAACACAGCCGTCTGGACTCTCGCTCTTTGCTGCAGGGAACAGTATCAATCCCCCTCCCTATACTATCCCCTACTACCACTACATTCCTTTTTGCACGCTCCCCACTTGAATGGCTTCCTGTACCACGGTGCCATGGTCAGTTAGCCTAACCACCCTGCAGCCCCCACTCTCAACCAAACAAGCTGAAAGAACCTCAAACCTGTTGGACAATTGGAAAGGCTGAGGCACCTGCAATCCTGTCCTCTGGGTCCCCCTACCTGCCTCAGCTGCAGTCACACTCTCCTGTCTCTGACCACTGACCAAAGCAGAAGACCCTATCCTAAGGGGTGTGACTGCCTCCTGATACAAAGTGTCCAGGTAACTTTCCCCTTTCCTGATGTATCGCAGTATCTGCAGCTCAGACTCCAGTTCAGTGTCTCTGAGCCGAAGCGTCTCAAGAAGACGTGTTTGCCTTGGATCACACTGGCATCCAGGAGCTCCCACATGCTGCAGCCATCACACATCACCTGTCCTGCCATTCTTAATGTGTTTTAATTAACTACTTAATTATTTTATTCAATTATTTATTTTCGTTTTATGTATTTTATTCATCTTACCACCAATTCCTGTACTATTTTAAACCTTACAAATAGAATGGACCTTAATGACTTACCAGATACTCACCAAACAGCTAGCTTCTTCCCCTGTAGTAGAGTAATAACCAAATCCTACGGGTGGAAAAGTTAAAAAAAAGCAACTGGTGTCCCCCTCATCCTTGTACCATTTGTTAATGGCAACAGTTTTTCCTTGTCTAACTTATCTAAGCCTGACATAATCTTGTACACTTCTGTTACATCTCTCCTCAATCTCCTTTTTTCTAAGGAGAACAAACCCAACTTTTCCAACCTCCCCTTGTAACTAAAAGCCTCCATCCCTGGAAACATTCTGGTAAATCTCCTCTGCACCCTCTCAAGGACCCTCACATCCTTCCTGAAGCGTAGTGAACAGAACTGGATGCAATAATCCAGTTGGGGCCTAACCAGAGCTTTATAAAAGTTCAGCATAACTTCCCTGCTTTTGTACTCAATGCCTCTTTTTATGAAGCCCAAGATCCCATACGTTTTACTAACCACTCTCTCAATTTGTCCTGCCACCTTCAAAGATTGATACACATGCACCCCCAGGTCCCTCTGTTTCTGCACATTCTTTAGAACTGTGCCATTAAGTATATCTTGCCTCTCCCTGTTCCTTCTGCCAAAATGCATCACCTCACACTTGTCAGTATTAAATGCCACCTGTCTACCCATTCTGCTAGCCTGTCTATGTCCTGTTACAGGCAGTTCACATCATCCTCACTGTTTGCTGCACCTCCAAGTTTTGTATCATCAGCAAAGTTTGGGATTCTACTCTGTATTCCAAAATCCACATCAAGGTGGAGTAAAGAAACTTTAATGTAAATAACAGAATAAGTGGCTTGACGAAATATAAACAAAACTCTTGTTTCTAACACAAGTTTTATATGACAGTTATACTTCTTTTTTTCTTTGGCCTCCTTATCTCGAGAGACAATGGGTAAGCGCCTGGAGGTGGTCAGTGGTGTGTGGAGCAGCGCCTGGAGTGGCTATAAAGGCCAATTCTAGAGTGACAGGCTCTTCCACAGGTGCTGCAGAAAAATTTGCTTGTCGGGGCTGTTACACAGTTGGCTCTCCCCTTGCGCCTCTGTCTTTTTTCCTGCCAACTAAGTCTCTTTGACTCGCCACACCTTAGCCCCGCCTTTATGGCTGCCTGCCAGTTTATATGACAGTTATACAGTATTAGAAATATTTAAACTGGGAGAATCAAATCTTTCAATACCCGTAAGATGCATAGCTTTAACTCTCATCAGTGACTTGATACATTGCTTCAGTGAATTGTCTGAATTACAATGATGGGTGAACTTCTCATATTTAAACTGCAGTAAACATACTCCAGGGGCTGGTTTTTCACAATGAGGTTGGGAACCTGATGCCCGTAGAATTTCCGGATCCTGACCCCATGCTGTCATTGCATCGCTCAAGTGATGCTATCTTTAAATGTAAATGCCCTAATCTGGCTGAAGGCGAGCTCAGCACCCAATTAGTGGCGTCAAACATCACTAGGAGGCGGGAGCTGCCACTAAGCATGATCGTCAAAGGCAGATGGCAGCCATGATGGGGCCTGCCACTGCCTTGCAGAAGGGAGCAGTCAGCACCTTGGAGGGCCAGCAGCACCAATGAACACAAAGTGGCCAAATGGTCAAGTGGAAGGTAAAGTACACAATCTGGTGCGAGATCCCCCAGCTCCTGAAATTGTTCATTACCAAAAAAAAACTTTAACTTCTGCCCGCTTTGAACCCGACAGCTGTGCACTAACGTGCACCAGACTGTTTGGAGTTGGCAATCTCACCTTTGAAAACTGCCTTCTCTCCTGCCCCGGCCCGTTAACAAGCTCCTTAAGAAGCTTAATGGGCCGTTAATTGGAGACGGGCAGGTTCCCCGTTCCTCCCCTCCTGCCCTCCCTTTGAAAACTGCCTCACATTCGGGAGGTGGTGGGCTCCAGTGCCACCTCCAGGAACGTGATTTTCAAATCATGCCCGCACTCCTTCCTGACCACACCAGCAATTGTAAATCCCAGCCCAGGTCTTGGATTATCCATGATATATCCGACTTGTACAGTGAATTGTTCCATAATTTACCAGCTCGACATTCAGTCACTCTTCCCAGCAGAATCCCCATTAACCACCCTGTGACCCCGAGCTTCCACTTGCTTGCCATTTTAATTCACCACCTTGCTCTCATGCCCACATTTCTGTCCTTGGCCTGCTACAGTGTTCCAGTGAAGCTCAACGCCAGCTCAAGGAAAAGCATCTCATCTTCCGATTAGGCACTTTACAGCGTTCTGGACTCAACATTGAGTTTAACAATTTGAGACCATGAGCCCCATTTTGATTGTTTCTTTTTAACCACGTGCCGGTCTTAGGTTTTTCAGGTTTTTGCTTTTGGACAAAGTTGTTCATTATTCTGCCATTAACACTCTCTCTGGACAAATGCTTTTACGACAACTATTACCACTCCCTTTGCCTTTGTTCCATGACATTTTTGTCACTTAATCTCTTCCACCCTCCGCTCTATCACAGACCTTGTTCTTCTTCCCACCTTCCCCCCTTTCACTTACTCAAAACCTATTACATTTCTAATCATTGCCAGTTCCAATGTTTCAGCGACCTGAAACATTAACTGTTTTTCTCTCCATAGATGCTGCCAGACCTGCTGTGTATTTCCTGCACTTTCTGTTTTCAATTTCAGATTTCCAGCATCAGCAGTATTTTGCTTTTATTGCCTTAAAAGATCTGTAGATTGTAGAAGGAAGAGAGACATGAGGACTATATGGCGTTTCATTGCAGTAATATAAAATGAATGGAACACAATGGTGATTGTTTGGAATGCACCGCTCAAGAACGTGATTGAGCCTGATCACATTAGCAATTTTAAAAAGGGAAGGGTTGGACAGGCATTTGGTGAGGAAATGAATCAAACAATATAAATAAGGAACTGTGTTTTGAGTTTTGAACTCTGCACTGGCCAGATGGATGAAATTGTCTTTCTAGTTCTATACATCCCTATGTTGCTGAGAGCAGAAGAGAAAATTAGATGAAAAAATCTAAACAAACTGGTACATCTGAGACAGGGAAGCGGAACCACTTTAGGACAACAGAAAATCCTTGTTAGATTTAGCATTATCAATGAGAGGGAATGGTCCTCCCCCAGGCAACATGTAACCTACCACTCATTAACTATACATTACTAATTATCATTTAATCTCATCAAGACATCTGAGGGACACAGTGTTAAACAGTAATTCAACCTCAAGGTTCAAATGTTTTAAACATACAAAAACAGTAACTTGCATTTATATAGCAACCTTTAACATTGCAAATGTCCCAAGGCACTTCACAGGTGCACAAACAGACAAAAGCTGACACTTCGGATGGATGACTCAAAGACTGGAATGGTCTCAGCTCTCGTCTTTTCCAACTGTCCACTGTACCACCCCAGTACTAACCATATTTCACCCTGCAATTTTTCAGCTTCCAGCTTCATCTAAAAGGCCCAGATTTAACTCCCACCCTTCCCAACTACCTCTCCTTGTCCCAGTGTTCACTGACATTATAAGCCACTGCCTTTGCTGAGCTGTCGCTCCTGTCCCATTCAAATTCTACCCTTGGCCTCAGGTGCTTTCCCAACTACCATCCATATCTAAATACCCACTCCTTTCCAAAGTCCTTCAATGTGCGGTCATCATCCAGCTCACTGTTCCATAAATCTCTTCTTTAAATTCCTACACTCTGTTTTCTACCCTGCCTTAGTCAAGGTTACCCATGATCAACATGGTTGTTCACTCCCTCCACCTCCACTGTACTTCCTCTGTGGTTCACCAAGGGCTTGTCTACAAATGGGCCCATTCCAACCTAACCTACCAGAGCCAGCACATCTAGCAATGATTTATCTTCCTATCTCTACACAATGACCTTGGCAGTAGCCCCAGTGTTTCATCATTGGCTCTTTCCTTTTCCTAATTTCTACACTACCATTGAAGGCATAGAATCAATTGAGTTTTTTAATCTGGGATAATGGCATCCAGCTCTGCCTCTCCATCTCTGTGTTGGCAGATGGTCCATCCGACATGAAGACCTAGAACAAAAACAATTTGTGTTTATATCTCACCTTTACCGTAATAAAATGTCCCAAGGTGCTTCACAGGAGTGTTGAGGCAAAATTTGACACCGTGCCACATAAGGAGATTTTAGGGCAGATGACCAAAAGCTTGGTCAAAGCAATAGGTTTGAAGGAGCAATTGGAATGTTAGAGCACAGTCTGCAACAGTGTTTCTCACTCCCCACCCTCAACCCCCATGATCAAATCTCACTCCCTTGTTGCTTCCCAAATTCATCAACATTGCTCTTTCAGGCAACTACCTAATTCCCTTTTAGAAGTACTTATGGATATGCTTCAATAACTGTTCATGACAAAGAATTCCACATTCTAAACCACTGTCCGTATAAAACATTTTTCCTAACCTCTCCTTTAATTCTTCAGTAAATTTTTATATTTGTGTCCTGTCATTACTGGCTCACTGACCAATGGAAACAGTCACTATTTACCTTATCATTACCCTTTTTAATCTTGAAAGCCTCTAGTAAGTGAAGGGAACAACAAAAGGAACTTAAACAATGTCGAAATCACATTAACTGCAAGCTGAGGTACAGGAATGTAAAGGAACGGGAACAGACATTATCTGCCAGACAATAGCAGCTGGTAACCAAGGACAAATTTTTGGTTGCTATGGGATCAGCAGAACGGAGTGGCACAGTCTTGAGATAAGACACCATCAAACAGCAACAAGTGGCAGGCATGATGAAATGATCCCACTAAACTTTGAACCAACCATGAACAACAAGGGGTATAGGCATGCCTGAAGGAATCAATCATTGAGATCCGCATTGTGAATCACAAAGAAATTGTGGACACCAAAGGATATAAGAACTAAACAATATCTAGTTCCTTTACTGCAGTCGACTAGGATTCAAAGACGTCTCAAGCTTCAGCAGACAACCAGCCATTTGACCCCAGTGCAGGTCTCGTTGTGTTTCTTATTTAATCCATGTACTAGTGTTTAAATAAAGATAATCTCAGAGAGATGTATCCGTGTGTTTCCGTTAATGCAGATTTAAATCCATGTGCTCCAATCTGAAATACAATCTGGGAAGTGTGGAGGTGATAAAATAATTCCTACATACATTCCTCAGCTCCAGTGAAAAACCTCTAACTTCTCAAGTCCCCCCCTTCACAACTATAACTCTGCATCCCCAGCAACAGCCAAGTGAATCAATATGGCACCATTTCCTTGATTTTACATTGCCCCTATAATGGTGTTCCAAAAACCATAAAATACTCCAGTTGCATCAGGGGGAGGCGATGGCATAGTGGTAATGTCACTGGACTAGTAATCCAGAGCCCAGGCTAATGCTCTACATAGGTTTGAATCCCACCATGGCAGATGGTGAAATTTGAATTTAATTAATAAATCTGGAATTAAAATCAAGTGTAATGTTGTAAAAACCCATCTGGTTCACTAATGTCCTTTAGGGAAGGAAATCTGCCTGGTCTGGCCTACATGTGACTACAGACACACAAAAAAGTGGTTGACTCTTAACTGCCCTCTGAAACTGCCCTATTTAGTTCAAGGACATTAAATGCTGGCTTAGCCAGCGACGCCAACATCCCACAAAAATGAATTTAAAAAATGAAAGTCTTTAGGAAGTGCAACATTATCTCCTTGTTTGGATTCTATACCATTAGTTATAAAAGCAAAAACTATCTTTCTACTGCCTTATGCATATGCTGCCAACTTCAATGGCCAAGGTTTTTCTCTCAGTGAAGGAACAGCACGCATTGTTCACCTTGCTGACAGCTGCCAAGAGAGGGCTGAATACAATGGACATTAAAAACTCATTTATTGCTGAATGCACCAGCCGTAACTTTTTCAGCCAATTTAGCGTGGAATTAAGTATGAAAGTACTTCAAAGGTTCACACCATTGCATACACTTTAATGCCAAATCTATTGGTGAGGACTATAATCGCATACCCTGTAGGGTATTTGACAGCAACTTCTAGATTGCCACGTTAACTGCTCCTGTACATACTCTAAAAGCTGCTGTCAGCGCACCAATAGTCTCACCTTATTCTCATTGCAAATTCCAGGCGAATGACTTGTGCATTGGCACCCCATGATTTCTCTCGTCCTCTACTTCATTTAAAATCTCACCATTTAAAGATGCATTCCCTTTCTCTATTCTCATTTCCAAAATGTTTCACTTCACATTTCTCCACATTGACCTACATTTCCCACTTATTGCTGGCCCAACCAAGTCAAATCCGCCTGCTGTCTTTAACAATTTGCTACCATTATTATTTTGATATATTTAAGGAACAGATTCCTTTAATTTAACTGGTCAATGCACTGCCTAGGCTAATCTTCTGCTTGGCTTCATTGATTACTCTGCCCTGGAGACACTGTCCTTTGGATATGATGCTGAGGCTCTTTGGACTGTTCTGATGTTTCCAGTGGATCTCAAAACATATTAAGCTCCTAATTCAGTTTATTTTGGCATTAACTGTTGGAATTTTGTCAAAAACCATAATGGCAAAGCTATTTGGAGAATGCAACATTAAAAAAAATAACCTGTGTTTTCCCAAAGCAGTTAAAAAGAGTATCTATCACAATACACTTCAAATGCAGTAAATTTCCTAGTATTTTCGCAACACAAAGCTGCAAAATGTGACTCTTATTCAGGTTTATTTTTATATAGTGGAGCTGTGGTTTCCCTTCGTACCTATTCCATTTAGCTTTTACTATTTTTGTGCTCATTCACCTGCATGATGTGGTTTGCTATTCTATTCTATTACTGTATCGTTTCTTGCTGAGCAATTAGTCACGTCATTTTGAACTTAGGCCTTAGTTTGCTTAACCGAGTGCTTGACAAATTATGACGACTCAGATTGCACCTTTTGCACTTTTACACCTTAACCATGCAGGTGGCGACTATGACCACAGTTTGATCACATTAGGCCACAGCTGGAGTACTATGTACAGTTCTGGTTGCCACATTACAGGAAAGATGTGATTGCACGACAGAGAGCACAGAGGAAGAGATTAACAAGGATGTGGCCAGAAATGGAGAATTGTAGCTCCGAGGAAAGATTAGATAGTCTGGGGTTGTTTTCTTTGGAACAGAGGAGGCTATGGGGAGATTTAATTAGGTGCATAAAATTATGAAGGGCCTGGATAGAGTGGAAGTACCTATTTCTGTTAAGAGAGGTCAATAACCAGGAGACATATATTTAAAGTAACTGGTGGAAGGATTAAAGGGGAGTTGAAGAGAAATGTTTTTGCCCAGAGTGTGGTGGGGGTCTGGAACTCATTGCCTGAAAGGGCAGTAGAGGGAGAAACCCTCACCATATTTAAAAAAAAATTTGGATATGCACTTGAAGTGCCCTGACCTACATGACTATGGATCAAGTGGATGGGCCGAATGCTTCTGCTTTTGCGCTATAAATTTTCTATGAGTGAAAGAAAAATTCCAAAGTATTTTGAAAAGTGTGAAAATAGCACATTTGGAACAGAGTGCCCCTTTCTGTGCAGCTGTCATTTCAGACAATTATGCCCTTTGACCATTTTTGTGTCCCAACCCTGCACTGGTCAGAGATGCCAATAGTTGGAATTTTCTGGGTGGCAGCCAATTAACAGGGTGGGCTCCCGCATGGGACGCCCAATCAGAGGGCGTATAGCACTGGATGGATGGTCGCCCACCAGCAGAGTTGTGCGTTGCTAAGGCAGGTAGGGGAGTGTGAGGGCACCTCAAAATAGAGGCACCCTCAGAAGCTTGACTAACGTTTGAACAAACAGAAGGCGCATAGCTTGTAGGACCATCAGTGCGGAGGGGAAGTCCCACCACAGGAAGGGTTATGGCAGAGGGTGCACCCTTTGCACATTTGCAGCACATTCACAGGGCCAATGACAGGAGACTCAGTGGGTGGGGGAGGTGGGGGTGGGGGGGTGCGCTCCATCACCAGGAAGATCCTGGCGGTATCAGGAACTTGGCCCCAATTGGCAACCTGCCACTGCCAGGTGGGTAGCTGCTAACATGTTGAACCCACCTCTGGCAAGATCGCTTGGAGGTGGGAATGTGTTGGGGCCCTGACCCAATGCGGAAGTTTCACATTTTGCTCCTAGTCTCACCTCTGTGGGGCCAGGAAGAATTCTCTCTCTGTGTGCTCATTCCATCCCAATTCCTTTTCCCTTTTTCACTCATGCTTAGTGTCCATCTTTCGGTAAAGCAGTTAGATGAGTTTTTACATCATTCAAATGTACTTCCTATGACCCAGAATATACCTTTACCAGCACAACATAAGCATTTTCTTAGTACTGAGCTCAGCCATCAAACAAAGCCACTTCACTGTATTTTGCCTCACTTGTTTGCACCATACGTCCTCACATGATCTTCCTCAAGTTTGGAAGGCAATATGACAAACACGCCTCATTAGACTGGCGAAATACACATTTAAAACAATTGTTTTAAAGTGACTGGATAAATGAACAAAAGCAATAACACTAGAATATAACAGGTATAAGTTTAATTACATTCTCTAGCAGGATAGATAAATAAGTCTCGCTAAAGCAAGGAGTTATGGTAAATCATTATGAATGACTTGTTAGAGCACAGCTGGAATATTGTGCCCAATTTTGGGCACACATTTTAGGAAGGATGTCAAAGCCTTGTAAAGGGTGCAGAAAAGATATATCAGAACAATACCAGGGATGAAGGACTTCAATTATATGGTGTTACAACCAGGTGAGAAAGGGGTCTAGGGTTCCTTCTCAGCCTTCACCTGGTCTGAACATAACAGGGTTTAATTTTAAACACACCATGTTTTTAGCTAATCCTTGGTGAATCCTTGTTCACTGCTTTTCAATTATAAAGCAAAGAAACCAGCACAAACAGGTTTTCTTTAGTTTAAAGAAGAAAGGTTGAAATTTATTGAACTTAAACTTTAATTCGGTTAATGCCTACGGATACACGATGTTCCCATGCTAGCTTGCATTTGCGATACACACATGCAGATAGAGATGGAAAAGAGAAGAAAATAAAGTGGAAAAGTTCGAGGCATTCTCTGAAGAGGGTTTTTGTTACAGTTCTTCAAGCTCACTGCAGAGTCCTTGATTGTAGGTAGATCCTGCTCTTCGTTGGGGCCCAGTACTCTTCTTAAATCTTGTTCGCTGTAGGAGGCCTTTCTCTCTTGGGGTTCATGTGTCTTCAGTAGATTTGGAGTTCCGTGAGAAAGAGTTGGGAGCAGACAAGAGAGGCTGTGGCAAGCCAGCCAGGAGAGGTCTTTTCAGTCCAGGAGCAAACAGACACTCTGTTCGTTCAAACTGTTTGTACAATTCAGATAAACCAGGTTGCCAAGCAGGCTAATCATGTGACCAGTTGGTCTGACCACGTCTGTTTGTGGATTTGGCCAACCCAACAGTCATCTTGAAATTTGAGCGCCCTCACCTTCAATGTTTGGTGCTCAAAGTCCATTGTAGGTTGGATAAGGGAAGTAGCCCCTTTGTCTCCCCAAGCACTGTCTGTTAATATGCAAATGTCTTTCGAGCCAAAGGCCTGGTGATTTTTTTTAAAAACTAGTTCGTTCTTCACTTCAGCAACAGTTTTCAAATCAATGTTCATATGACAAAGTTAATGTGCTTCATTCTTGACTGATGGGTGGGGGGTGGGGTCTACATGACAATGGACGGACTGGAAAAGCTGGGGTTGTTCTCCTTAGAGCAGAGAAGGTTTAAGGGAGCTTTAACAGATGTATTCAAACTTAAGAAGCATTTTAATAGATTAAATAAGGAGAAAATGTTTCCATTGGCAGTAGGGTTGGTAACCTGAGGACAGAGATTCAATCACTTGCATGTAAAACAAATACACAATAAGAAAGGTAGCATAAGGATGTGAAAGTTAGATTTCAGAAGAGTAAGCAGAAGAAAAACGAATATATTTTGGTTTGTTTTTATTGGAGGAGAGTACTCAAGGCGACCTAACTGAAACTTTTGAGAATAGGACGAGAGGTGGCAAAGTGACTTAGGTCAATTCACTGTGGTAAATACCAGGGAATGCAAATTAAAGACAAAGAAATTAATCACAGAAGTGTTACAGTGCAGAAGGAGGCCATTCGGCCCATCATGTCTGCACTGGCTCTCTGAATGAGCAATTCATCTAGTGCCACTCCCCCGCCTTCCACCCATAAGCCTACACATTCTTCCTTTTCATGTAACAGTCTAATTCCCTTTTGAATGCTTCATTTAAACCTGCCTCCACCACACTCTCAGGCAGTAACAAAATGGCACCAGGCATACATTTTTCACTAAAAGGTATGAAGACTCATGGAACATGTTTCCAGGGAAAACCTTTCAGTGAAGCACATGTAAATGGGGGTTTTAATGACTGATCGATTGGGGTTTATCAAAGGAGGAAAGAAAGTACTTGCATTTGTATCGCATCTTTCATGACCTCGGGGTGCCCCAAAGTGCATTACAGCCAATAAAGTACTTCTGAAATGAAGTCATTATTGTCATGTAGGAAACACAGCAGACAATTTGCACACAGCAAGGTCCCACAAACATGAAGGGCAGATGGGGCTTCAGTTTAACTTGTGATTCAAAATGCGCCACATCTGACAGTCCCTTAGTATTTATTTATTTATTTAGAGATACAGCACTGAAACAGGCCCTTCGGCCCACCGAGTCTGTGCCGACCATCAACCACCCATTTATACTAATCCTACATTAATCCCATATTCCTACCACATCCCCACAATTCCCCTACCACCTACCTATACTAGGGGCAATTTGCAATGGGCAATTTACCTATCAACCTGCAAGTCTTTGGCTGTGGGAGGAAACCGGAGCACCCGGCAGAAACCCACGCAGTCACAGGACTTGCAAACTCCACACAGGCAGTACCCAGAATTGAACCCGGGTCGCTGGAGCCGTGAGGCTGCGGTGCTAACCACTGTGCCACTATGCTGCCCTTAAAAAAAAATCATAGCACTAGGAGAGTCAGCCTCGATCTTGTATTAAAGTCTCTGTAGTGGAACTTGAACCCACAACCTTACAGACTCAGATGCGAGAATGCTTATGAAGCCCAAAAACCCTTCTTCGTTCCTGAAATATTTTAGTTCAAATATATTCCTTGATCAGACACCTTACAGTATCATCATGGTTAGATCTCACCAGGCTTTGGCATTAGATCAAGAAATGTTTCCACAATTACAATGCAGATGACTGACAAAAGATTTTATGTAACTGGTATTGTAAAAATGAACTAGCATGCAAGGTGGAAACAAAGGAAAAATGCACCAACAGAAAATTACACTTTACTTTTAAATAAAGTATTAAAGGTGACAAACACAAGTATGATTATGTTCACAAAATAATCTTGGTTTCTCTGCATCTAGTTTAAACGTCATCTTGCATGTATTTCAGAGTTTGGTTCCATGACAATATGCTTTGAAGGAAATTGTCTCTTCAAACCCCCTTCCAATGAGTGCACCTGCTAACAATCTAGGAATCCACCTGTCATTTGCAAACTCACAGATACACGCACACTCACTTTTCCAATTTAATAGGAATCCCACAGCTGCAGGCGAGAAACTCCAGTTCTGCGACTTTGTGAACCCTTCAGTTTGAATTATTCACAAACCACATAAAATAGAAATTATGATCATCTTCAGCAGCTGCGGGGAACTAACAACCTTTGACTTTCAAACAATGAAACACAAACTAGCACAGTACTATAACTAACAAAGGCCAAAGGAGATTTTAAATTTTGTTGGAATTTTGACAAACAATACTTTTATTTCAATCTTTATAAACTTATCCACATTAACTGTTAGTTGGCAAAACTTTAGTTAACATAACTTGCATTTATATAGCACCTTTAATACAGTAAAACATCCCAAGGCAAGACAGAAAAATAGTATCGAATAATTGGGGGAAGTCCTAAATTGGGGGAAGGCTAATTTCGATGGCATCAGACAGGAACTCTCAAAAGTTGAATGGGAGAGACTGTTTACAGGTAAAGGGACGTCTGGCAAGTGGGAGGCTTTTAAAAGTGAGATAGAAAGAGTTCAGGGCCGGCATGTTCCTGTTAGATGGAAGGGCAAGGATGACAAGTTTAGGGAACCTTCGTTGACGAGGGATATTGAGGGTCTGGTCAGGACAAAGAAGGAGGCATATGTTAGGTATAGGCAGCTGGGATCAAGCGAGTCCCTCGAGGAGTATAGGGGATGTAGGACTACACTTAAGAAGGAAATCAGGAGGGTGAAAAGGGCCCAGGAGATTTCCCGGGCGGCACAGTGGCGCAGTGGTTAGCACCGCAGCCGCACAGCTCCAGTGACCTGGGTTCAATTCTGGGTACTGCCTGTGTGGAGTTTGCAAGCTCTCCCTGTGTCTGTGTGGGTTTCCTCCAGGTGCTCCAGTTTCCTCCCACAGCTAAAAGACTTGCAGGTTGATAGGTAAATTGGCCATTATAAATTGCCCCTAGTATAGGTAGGTGGTAAGGGAATATAGCAACAGGTGAGGATGTGGTAGGAATATGGGATTAGTGTAGGATTAGTATAAATGACTGGTTAATGGTCGGCACAGACTCGGTGGGCCAAAGGGCCTGTTTCAGTGCTGTATCTGTAAATCTAAAAATATGATAAAGGTGAATGCTAAAAGATTCTATAAGTATATTAAGAGTAAAAGGATAGCTAGGGAGAGAGTAGGTCCCCTTCAGGATCAATGTGGTAATCTATGTGTGGAGCCACGGGAAATGGGCGAGATCTTAAATGAATACTTCTGGTCTGTATTTACCGTGGAGAAGGTCATGGAAGCTAGCGAGTTCAAGGGAGGGAACATCGATATCCTGGAGCATATCAACATTACAAAGGAGGAGGTTTTGAAGCGCATTAAGGTGGATAAATCCCCAGGGCCTGACCAGGTGTATCCTAGGATGCTATGGGAAACAAGGGAGGAGATTGCTGGGGCCCTGGCAGAGATTTTTGTATCATCGTTAGCCACAGATGAGGTACCAGAAGACAGGAGGATAGCTAATGCTGTGCCTTTATTTAAGAAGGGCAGCAGGGGTAAACCAGGGAACTACAGGCCCGTGAGCCTTACATCAGTGGTGGGCAAGTTATTGGGAAGAATTCTGAGAGACAGGATTTATATGCATTTGGAAAGGCATGGTCTGATTAGGGATAGTTAGCATGGCTTTGTGCATGGGAAATCATGTCTCACGAATTTGACTGAGTCTTTCGAGGAGGTGACCAAGAATATTGACAAGGGCAGGGCGATGAACATTGTCTACATGGACTTTAGCAAGGCCTTTGACAAGGTCTCGCATGGTAGGCTGGTCCAGAAGCTTCGAACACATGGGATCCAGTGTGAGCTAGCAAATTGAATACAAAATTGGCTTGGAGGCAGAGGATGCTAGTGGAGGGTTCTTTTTCAGATTGGAGGCCGGTGACCAGTGGTGTGCCGCAGGGATCGGTGCTGGGGCCTCTGTTGTTTGTCATATATATTAATGACTTAGATGTGAATGTAGGGGGCATGATTAGTAAGTTTGCAGATGACACCAAAATTGGTGGTATAGTGGACAGTGAAGAAGGTTATCTATGGCTACAACAGGATATAGATCAACTGGGAAAGTGGGCAAGGGATTGGCAAATGGAATTTAATGCAGACAAGTGCGAAGTGATGCATTTTGGGACATTAAACCAGGGCAGGCCATATACAGTGAATGGCAAGGCCCTGGGGAGTGTTGTTGAGCAGAGAGACCTTGGGGTGCAAGTACATACTTCCCTGAAAGTGGCAACACAAGGAGACAGGGTGGTGAAGAAGGCATATGGCATGCTTGTGTTCATCGGCCGAGGCACTGAATACAAGAGTTGGGACGTCATGTTACAGTTGTACATAACGTTGGTTAGGCTGCATTTGGAGTACTGTGTGCAGTTCTGGTCGCCGCACTGCAGGAAAGATGTGACTAAGCTAGAGACGATTAAGAAAGGATTCACAAGGATGTTGCCTGGTTTGGAGGGCTTGAGTTATGAGAGATTGGATAGGCTGGGTCTGTTTTCCCCGGAGCGAAGGAGGCTGAGAGGGGACATGATAGAGGTATATAAAATTATGAGAGGCATAGATAGGGTGGATAGCCAGAGTCTGTTTCCCATGGTCGGGGTGACTAAAACTAGAGGGCATAGATTTAAGGTGAAAGGGAGGAGGTTTAAAGGGGATCAAAGGGGTACATTTTTCACACAAAGAATAGTGGGTGTCTGGAATGAGCTGCCTGAGGAGGTGGTGGAGGCAGGAACAGTAGTGACATTTAAGAGGCATCTGGACAGGTACTTGAATGAGCAAGGCATAGAGGGATATGGAATTAATGCAGGCAGGTGGGATTAGTATAGATAGGCATTATGGTCGGCATGGACGCAGGGCCTGTTTCTATGCTGTACGACTATGACTCTAAAATTTGATACCAAGTAACATAAGGAGATATTAGGGCAAATGACAAAAAACTTGGTTAAAGACATAGGTTTTACACAGCACCTTACAGGAGGAAAGAGAGGTAGAGAGGTGGAGAGGTGTAGGGAGGGAATTCCAGAGTTTAGGCTCCTGGCAGCTAAAGGCACGGCCACCAAGGATGGAGCGATTAAAATCTGGGATGCTCAAGAGGCCAGAATTGGACGCGCTGAGGTATCTGGGAAGGCTGTGGGGCTGGAGGAAATTGCAGAGATAGGGAGGGGCAAGGCCATGGAGGGATTTGAAAGCAGACATGAGAGTTTTAAAATTGAGGCGTTACTTAACTGGGGCCCAGTGCAGGTCAGTGAGCACAACGGTGATGTGCAAACAGGACCTGGTGCAAGTAAGGAGATGGGCAGAGTTTTGGATGACCCCATGTTTATGGAGGCTGGCCAGGAGTGCACTGGAATAAGTCAACTCAAGAGCTACTGAGGCATCAACGGGATGAGCTGATGCTGGGGCAGTGTTTGGCAATGTTCTGGAAGCAGAAATAGGTGGTCTTAGTGATGGCCTGGATACATGGTCAGGAGTTCATCCCAGGATCAAATATGAAACCAAGATTGCAAACAGTCTGGTTCAGCCTCAGCCAGTTGCCAGGGAATGAAATTTGAGATGGGGACCGAAGACATATGAACATACAAACTAGGAGCAGGAGTAGGCCACCCGGCCCTTCGAGCCTGCTCTGCCATTCAATAAGTTCATGGCTGAACTGATTACTCCACATTTCCACCTACCCCTGATAACCTTCCACCCCCTTGCTTATCAAGAACCTATCGACCTCTCCCTTAAAAATATTCAAAGACTCTGCTTCTGAGGAAGACTTTTGAGGAAGAGAATTCCAAAGACTCACGACCCTCAGAGAAAAATGTTCTTCTCATCTCTGTCTTAAATGGGCAACCCCTTATTTTTAAACAGTGACCCCTAGTTCTAGATTCTCCTACAAGGGGAAACATCCTTTCCACGTCCACCCTGTCAAGACCCCTCAGGATCTTATATGCTTCAACCAAGTCGCCTCTTATTCTTCTAAATTCCACCGGATACAAGCCTAGCTTATCCAATCTTTCCTCATAAGACAGCCCGCCCATTCCAGGTATTAGTCTAGTAAACCTTCTCTGTACTGCCTCCAACACATTTACATCCTTCCTTAAATGAGACCAGTACTGTACACAGTACTCCAGATATTTTCTCACCAATGCCCTGTATAGTTTAAGCATAACCTCCCTGCTTTTGTATTCAATTCCCCTCGCAGTAAATGATAACATTCTATTAGCTTTCCTAATTACTTGCTGTACCTACATTCTAACCTTTTGCAATTCATGCACGAGGACACCCAGATCCCTCTGCCTCTCAGAGCTCCGCAATCTCTCACCATTTAGATAATATGCTTCTTTTTTATTATTCCTGCCAAAGTGGACAATTTTACACTTTCCCACATTATACTCCATTTGCCAGGCCTTTTCCCACTCACTTAACCTATCTATATCCCTTTGTAGCCTCCTTCTGTCCTCTTCACAAGTTACTTTCCTACCTTTGTGTCATCAGCAAATTTAGCAACCAAACCTTCAGTCCCTTCAGCCAAGTCATTTATATAAATTGTAAATAGTTGAGGCCCCAGCGCAGATCCCTGTGGCACACCATTCATTACATCTGGTCAACCAGAAAATGACCCATTTATGCCTACTCGGTTTCCTGTTAGCCAGCCAATCTTCTATCCATGCCAATATATTACCTCCTACACCATAAGCTTTTATTTTCTGCAATAATCTTTGATGTGGCACCTTATCAAATGCCTTCTGGAATTCTAAGTATAATACATCCATCAGTTCCCCTTTATCCACAGCACATGTAACTCCCTCAAAGAACTCCAATACATTGGTTAAACAAGATTTCTGTTTCATAAAACAATGTTGACTCTGCCTGCTTACCTTAAATATATCTAAGTGCCCTGCTATAACGTCTTTAACAATAGCTTCTAACATTTTCACTAAGACAGATGTAAAGCTAACTGGCCTGTAGTTTCCTGCTTTCTGTCTCCTTCCCTTTTTGAATAAAGGAGTTACAGTCACAATTCTCCAATCTAACGGAACCTTCCCCGAATCTAGGGAATTTTGGAAAATGAAAACTAATGCATCAACTATCTCACCAGCCACTTCTTTTAACACCCTAGGATGAAGTCCATCAGGACTCCGGGACTTGTCAGCTCGCAGCTCGAACAATTTGTTCAGTACCTCTTCCCTGGTGATTGTAATTTTCTTGAGTTCCTCCCACCCTTCCATTTCCTGACTTACAGCTAATTCTGGGATGTTACTTGTATCCTCAATAGTGAAGACCGATGCAAAATATCTATTCAAGTTATCTGCCATCTCATTATCATCCATTAGTAATTCCCCAGACTCACTTTCTATAGGACCAACGCTCACTTTGTTAACTCTTTTCTTTTATAAATATCTATAGAAACTTTTACCATCTGTCTTTATATTTCTAACTAGCTTTCACTCATACTCTAATTTTACTTTCTTTATCAATCTTTTAGTCATTCTGTCCAATCTTCTGACCTGCCTCACATCTTTGCACAATTATAGGCTTTTTCTTTAAGTTTGATACTATCTTTAACTGTTTTAGTTAACCACGGATGGCGGGTCCCACCCTTGGAATTTTTCTTTCTCGTTGAAATGTATCTATTCTGTGTATTCTGAAATATCCCATTCAAGGTCTGCCATTACATCTCTATTGAGCTATCCCTTAACTAGATTTGCCAGTTCACTTTAGCTAGCTCTGCTTTTATGCCCTCCTAATTGCTCTTATTTAAGTTTAAAATACTAGTCTTCTCTCCCTCAAACTGAATGTAAAATTCAAATCATATTATGATCGCTGCTACTTGGGGGCGCCTTAACAATGAGGTCATTAATAATCCTATCTCGTTGCACAATACCAGATCTAGTATAGCCTGCTCTCTGGTTGGCTCCAGAATGTATTGTTCCAAGAAATTATCCCAAAAACATTTTATGTACTCCTCATCTAGGCTACCTCTGTATGGGAGTGGGAAGAGAAGCTGTTGTAGGTGATTAGCTGGCTACAATTATAGATAAAAATGGAACCAGGCGAGTGCAGTGCCATCAAGCTGGATGACATTCGAGAGGTGTTGGAGGAGGATGGTGTCAAAGGCTGCAGACAGGTCGAGAAGGATGATGAGGGACAAGTTACCTTTCTCACTGTCACATAGGATGTCATTTGTGACTTTGATAAGAGCCATTGCAGTACTGTAGCAGGGGTGGAAATCTGATTGGATGGATTCAAACATGCGAATTCTGGGAACAATGGGAGCGGATTTGGGAGGCGACAATACATTTAAGGACTTTGGAGAGGAAAGGGAGGTTGGAGATGGAGCAGGACGGAGGGTCAAGTGTTGCTCTTTTGACGAGAGGGTTGACGATGTCAGATTTGAAGGAGAGGGGATTAGGATCTGAGGAGAGAGAACAGTTAACAATACCAGGATGGGACGCTGAGCGGTCAGCAGTTTAGTAGGAATAGGGTTCAGTACCAGGGCAGGGAGAAACTTGGAGGAAGCTTGGACTGGTGGGCTAAGGGAAGCAGTAGAGTCAGCTAATCAATTGGCCCAATCTTTGTGACAAACTAGTCCATGAACTCCTCGCACTTCTTGTTGGAGGTGAGGGTGGAGAAGACAGAGGAAAGAGGTTTAAGATGATAGTTCACATGCTAGAGGTGAGGGTATGGTTGAGCAGATCAGTAGCTGCAGAAATGCCATGGTGAATGGAGGGCAAAGGTTAGACAGTTGGATTTTGAAAGTACAACTGTAAATTAATTGGGAGAGAGATATTTCCAGGGTCAGAAACAGAAGGATGTAAGTTTGAGAGGAGGATACAAAGAAGTGATCAGAGATGGTCCTATCTGTGATTAACAGGATGGGAGTAGCAAGGCCTATTGAGATGGCAAAATCAAAGGGGTGGTTGTGAATATGGGTAAGGGAGTTTATATGGAGGAAAAGATTAAGAATGGTAAGGAGGAGAAGATGAGAGTTGATAGGTGGGAAGTGAACTCAGAGGAGAGAGAACATGATGAATTGAGATACAGGTTGAAATCACTGAGGATGTGAAGTTGCTCTGCAGAAACTGAGAGAGGGAAGAGTGAAGTGGTCTCTGTGAGAAATATGGTATTTGGGTAAACAATGGAGAAAAAGCATTTTAAATGAGACATATGAAACACGAAATACGTTCAAAAGGATGAGAAAGTGCCAGAGGAGTTAGGGGACAGACCAAGGTGTGTTTTAGTGATAAGAGCCATACTGCCACCACAATTGTCTGGGTGGGGCATCTTCAGTTAAAGGGAAAGTGTTGTCACCCAGACAGGGTTTCATCAAGACAACGTGTAGATGATTACATTGACATATCAGCTCATGGAGATGGGAAGGGCCTTGTTCAGGTCCAGAGGAGTGCATGCAAATGGACACAGGGAAAATTTGCAATACATAGGCATGGTTACATATTGTCTTGTAGTAAACAGGGAATAGAGAGAAGACAATAGTAGGGACTCTAGAGTTAAAGTCAGAGGTCTCTTGGTGGGATAAATTTGATGTAGGTCAGGAGGAGTCAGCATGGAGCCTTGACGAGCTATTGTCAAAGTTTGGAGGCAGGTGCGTGAGGTGAGTGAAGTCCAGAAGCAGTTTGAAGGATAGAGTATCAGAGGATGCACTGATGGAGGCATTTCTGTGGGAATGAAGATCTTGGAGATGTGCAGAATCAGTTGCAGGGCAGAGGGAAAAAAATGACAACGTTTAAGGTCACCATAAGATCCTGATGCGACAGATAAATGTACTTTAGTCCTGGGGACTGAATTTCAGGCCAGGAATCAGACAGCAGCTGAAACAGAAAAAAAGCAGTAGTACCAGCAGGCCAGCTGCAGGCTTGCCAGGAAACAGCAGTGGTGATGGCATGGGTGGGGGGGGGGGGGGGGGGGCAGTGCAGGGAAGGGTTGGAAGCTGATCAACATTACTTTATAATTTAAGCAACAGATCAAAACGGCACAGCAATTGAGTCTTACAGTGTAGTCCAGCATAGAAGCTTAGTATTCATGCTTAGAGAAATCCAAGAACTTCTTGAGAAAGTTCCCAGGTTCGACTCTGTTGAGTTAACAGCAGGATTTCTGCAATTAGATTCCTGGGTTCTGGAAGAGGGAAAATTATTTCTCTGCTTTCTTGCTGCCTCAGGTTTTTGGGATCAGAGTTTAAAATCAGCTCAAATTGCACTAAATTCTCTCCTTCTGGCCACTGGAAGTGTCTTTGTTTAAATGCCTCCTCACTAGTTCTCAGTGGTCAGTAACCAGAGTCATTCAGAGGCACTACAAAGGTGGCAGCTTTATCAAACTAAAATCACTCTGCTGCAGTCGGAGTTGCTGGATTGAAGTTGCTGTTGCTGCATGTTGTTGGGAAAGTTGTCCAGGAAACTTTCCAGATCATGTTCCAGGTACGTTCATTAATTTAGCAGAGTTCAACTTGTCAAAAAGACAATAAATGAGCTCACTCAATGGCTAGTCAGATTTGCTTTTAAGCACAAGCAAAACTGGTCGATATTTCGCTCTTGGCTGTTTTAAGCTTCAAAATCACATCCTTTCTTTTCCTAAAATCTCTACTGTTATCAAAATCACGACTGACTGCATGATCTCCTACTGTACCACATTAAAAGAATTATACCTAGCAGTGTAATTTTCAGAAATCTCAATGGAGGCCCAAGAACCATAATGCAAAACATTACTGCAGCTCAAAAGAGAATAGATGAGATAAGCTTGTGCTTTAAAAGTCCATGGATTGGAGGAAGAAGTTTTACAGTTGAAGTGGTGCAAAAACAAATTGTCCCCATGGAAAAGTGTTGAAGCTTTAGGAGGTGGCTCTGCTCCCAATTCCGCTCTATCCTCATTCTAGGTGGGGGAAATGAGTGTGCCAAGCTTGACAGCTGTTGTTATTGTGGCCTCAACAAGACGAGAAAAATTGCATTATCTGACGGGCAATTCTTAACTTCTCCAAACCCCTCTCTTCTTGCCTTGCCACCGCCAACCGTTGCAACCTTTGTCTCTTCGCCTTTCTAAGTATGCTCTTTGCAAAGTCATGCTTTTGCAATGAAGACCAGAACCTGTTCTTGCTCGAACTCATTCTTTCCCAGACCTCAACACTGTGGGACTCTTAACTGTCTCACTCAGCCTACTAAAATTTGATCTGCCTAAAAACAGGTATTCTGCTATTTCTCTAAAGATGGAAAAGAGTTTCCATAAAGGCACAGGATAGGTCCAATAGTTATGGCAATTCACAGAAAGATGATCTGTTTGTTATCCTGGGTTCATTATCAAAAAATTTCCCATATATTAAGGTTGATGAAGATACTAGAAACCATATGACTCCTAGGAAAGTAACCTAAAAGACAGACACTGAAGCATCAAAGTTAAGCACAGGGAAAGTTACTGATAAAATACACATTTCTACAGAAAAACTTGCATTCTTATTGAAACAAAGATCCTGAGGGGACCTGACAGGGTGGATGCTGAAAGGATATTTCCCCTTATGGGAGACATTAGAACTAGGGGACACAGTTGAAAAAATTAGGAGGCTCCAATTTAATACAGAGATGAGGAGAAATTCTCTCTCTCAGAGGGTTGTTAGTCTGTGAAATTCTCTTCCCCAGAGAGCAGTGGAGGCAGGGTCATTGAATATTTTAAAGCTGAGTTAGACAGGTTCTTGATTGACAAGGGAGTCAAAGGTTATAGCAGGTAGACAGGAAAGTAGAGTTGAGGCCACAATCAGATCGGCCATGATCTTATCAAACGGCGGAGCAGGTTCGAAGGGCCGAATGGCCTACTTCTGCTCCGAATTCAGATGTTCTGTGGAATGCAACATGTTTTCATGTCTCAAAGTGTTTCACAAAAAACAAATTATGAGGTAAGCAAACAAAATTAATTGCACACAGCAAGATCCCACAAACAGCAATGAGATGATCAATTAGTTTGTTTTGGCGGTATAGGTTGCGGAAGAAATCCTTGCCTGGGGACCAGTGCCATGAGATTTTTCAAGAGGTAGAGGGGATGTTGGTTTAATGCCACATCTTCCATAATGCAGCACATTCTCGTTCCTCCTGTCAACCAGATTATGCACTTAAATCCTGGATTAGATCTTGAAACCACAAATCTGGACTCAGATCAGAATGTTACCAAGCTGACATTGGACTGGACAAAAGGAACACAATCTACTTTTTGATGAAATGGAGACAGTCATGGGCTTCATTTCAGTCACAGTTAAGTCGGCTCAATTTGAAAATGTTGCATTTTTGATGTTGATTCAAAACTTCCCTAATCCAGAAGTTTTGCAGGCTCTGCCTTTGTAGGTTGTCAACCAGAAATAAAGAACTACATTTCAACTTTAAAAAAATCAAAATCAGAACAAAGTTGCTTGTATTTTATATTGGAATACTTTATTTAATAAAAACTGTATATTAACAAACTTCAGTACTAGACTTAGATTTGAGAGTTTTCCTGGTGACACTGATTTTCACTTAACTGGGAGGCTTGTCTTCATGTCTTTCTGTACTCCATGACTGTAACCAGCAAAATCTCAATGGAACAGGAGCATCCACCACACAGTAGGTAGCCTGAGTTAAAGGTACTCCTCCGCAATGTAATATCCTGGAGACCAGCGGCTTACCGATGGTAACAGCACCGACAACCAATTTTATCTGCAGCACCTGTGGAAGAGTCTGTCACTCTAAAATTGGCCTTTATAGCCACTCCAGGTGCTGATGCACAAACCACTGACCACCTCCAGGCACTTACCCATTGCTTCTCAAGGCAAGGAAGCCAAAAAGAAGAGAAGAGAGAAGAGATTTTGAGTTTGCAATGCACCCCCATCACAAAATGATCTGTATTCCAGCTTTTATTAAAAATAAAGCTTGGAAACAGAATTTCAATCCTGCTCTATAAACTGTGGACATCAGTGAATATATTATTTTGTGGTTCGATAATGTGTCTTTAAATTGATCCATAATTACAATCCAAAGCTTGGGGCACTTTCCCTGCTTATATTTAAATTATTTTTGAAGATACATTTGTGGCTCAACAAACATTCAAAGGACGAACAGTCTCCATCAGTGCCAGCAATAACAATCACTTCAGGCTCAACAGTATTTAAATTTCACTATTTCAAGATTGCACATGAACCTAACAATGCAGCAACACTGGCTTGCTCTGAATTTGGAGATGGGACAAAATGCAAATAGCTGAAAACAAGCAGCAGCGAAATGTTAATCAACTGTTCCATTGCACTCCACCTTTATTGCATTATTCAGCATTATGACTGGATACTATCATCTTAAATTCACCCCTTTCCACCGTGGGACAGAATTTGGAGTACCAACATTGGAATAACTACTCATGTGCACCCCACAGCTGTTCAACCCTGGCTGACTTTTTTGACTTCTCTCCAATTCAGAGACAATAAGCAGATTGTAACGTCACAGTCTCTGCTTGGATACTCAGCTCAAATCAAATCTGGGACCTTCCTGATTGAGAAGACAGAAGAACCACACCATCAACACATTTTTTTTGTATAAAACTGAAGATTGTTCACTCACTTCTAAAATTGCAGTTTGGTTAGGAGCTAGATCAAGTACATTTCACACAGGAACTAAATCTGTAGTGCGTTTTTTTAGATTAGAGGGTGAGGACTAATTAGACTAGGGCTGAGGAAAATCTGTGATGCTGAAGATCAGAAGGGAAGTCAGAGGAGCCAATGGGTAAGGAAGGGGGTGAGGTGATAGGGTAGGATTAGTGGCAAAGGCAGAGGGATAGGAAGGTACTGGGGAGGAAAAGAGGGAGGAAGCAACATGCATAGGAACTGTTAGACAAAAAAAAGGTGCATCTATAAACACAAAAGCAAAATACTGAAGATGCTGGAAATTTGAAATAGAAACAGAAAATGTTGGAAATAGTCAGCAGGTCTGGCAGCACCTGTGGAGAGAGAAACAGAGTTAGTGTTTCATCAGAACTGGGAAAAGTTAGAACCATCATAGGTTTTGAGCAAGTGAAAGTGTGAAAGAGGGAAGAACAACAAAAGGGGAGGTCTGTGATAAGGTGGCGGGCAGGAGACAAAAGGGTTACAGTGCAAGGCCGAGGATTGCTAATGGGTAATCAAGTAAAGAAACAAAAGATTTATCTGGAGGAAGTGTGAATGACAAATTCATGAACAGCAGCTGTCTGAAAGCAAAAAATGGGGAAAAAAGAGAAACTAAAGCCAAAGAGAAATCCACAAAGATCACCTAGGTCCATCTAGATTGGCTTCTACCATCCTGGTAGTTGATAAAATGATAATGGATTTGATGACCAATGATGGCAATCAATCTCTATCAACTAGTCTCGAACAGACCCAGACACGAGGTGAGGATCAAAAGCTAGAGTGAAGAAAAGGGTTTAAAGGGATGAGGGAGAAAAAGGAAGTTTTCCAGAGGACGACATCTGGTTTCCTCAGATTATCAATATGAAAATTCTTTAATGAATAGAAAGTAAAAATGTTCAAAAAGAAAGCTAAACTTTAATTTTATACAAGGGACTTGTTTAAAATTGAAATATCCTACTTGCAGTTTCAGCTGAGAGAGTCAGAGGAAGGTGGTGTCTTTGGGAAGAGACCTGAGGCCCAGTGGTTGTTGCGGAAACACCAGTGCTGACCAGGGCTGGAGGAAGAGTTGGCAGGGAGCAAAGTGTGTAGCTGGCACACACCCACTGCACATGGCAGCCTAGTGCACATGACAGGAGGGGGAGGAGATATCAGGCCTGCAAATTGAATGGTGGGCTGGGGCCACAGGTAACTAATGGGCCAATTAGCAGTTTAAACAAGAGGTGAGCATTGGAAACACTCCAGCAAAGTGCCAAATCAAATCGGGGAGGCAGCAGTGGTTGCTGATGGGCTTTAGAGACCAGAGCTGGGAACACAGGCATGAGGCCTACCACTGCCCTGCCTTGGGTCTAGGCTTGCAACTCTGGTGGGACATATTCCTGACAGGTTCATTACAAGACCTCCCATCTTCAGCTGCCCCACCCAGTCAAACAGCCTTTTTCTCCCATCTTCAATATGTTTATAAGGAATAAATTAAAATAAAAGAATCAAATTTTATGCCCCAATGATTTTTCTCCTGGGTTGCTCACAGCACTATCGTGGAGATGAATCTTTAATTTCTGAGGACTCCATACCAATGTTTGGGTACCTACCTGTGCCACCTCCCCATCCCCAACGGGCCCTCAGCATGCAAATAGTGGAGGAAGTTGAGGTCCAATTCATCTGTGGATTTTCTCTCCTGCCTGCCCCACTTACCACTGCTTTCTTGGGCATGCAGCCATGTGGGAGGTGGAAGAGACCCTGAGTCTCTACTTTTCCCACATGGAGGGAGGGGACTTCGGTGAGGCCTCCTTGAAGAGCAGAGGAGTTCTCCCTGGCATCCTGGCAAATATTTATCCCTTAGCCAACACTGAACAGAGATGATTTGGTCATTATCATATTGCTGTTTGTGGGAGTTTGCTGTGTGCAAATTGGCTCCCGCGCTTCCTACATGGCAACAGCAACTATATCTCCAAAGTACTTCATTGGCTGTAGAATGCTTCGAGACATCTTGTGGCCATTCCACCCCATATCTCCATCTTGTGAATTTGACCATAATGCCCAACCTCAGAACATGGCTGCCCCGTTAAACTGACCAACCACCTCCTGCAGCCCCGCTGCTGCGCTGCCAGGAATTTGTGGCAGCAGGAATCCTGATGGCAGCCCACTGCATGCCACATATAGAGTGAGGGAGATGAACAGGGTATGGAGTTGTCACAGTGCCCAAAGGGACAGGCGTACAATCCGTACCCAGGCATGTCTGGCATGACCTGCAAGTGGGCCACAGGAGCAGCATGCCATTAGATTTTTAAGTAAATGACAAAAACGGCAGAGTAGTAGCTCTGGAGAACTTCGGACTCCAGTGCCATCACCTGGCATTTCTGTATGCATGACAACCAAACTATCCAGGGCCACCCACAAAAATGTCGCTGCATGGTACAGATGGGGCAGGAGATTAATTGAAGCCAGTTTTATATTTGAATTACAGGACAATGGGTTTTGATTCAGTGCAGGTAAAACGCTTAAAGTTAGTCAGAGTATTAACCACTCCAAAGAATATTTACACATCTCATAATTAGCCATGAGGCTTCAGCAAACAAACTACTGCAAAGTCTTGAGTATGGAACTGCATGCATAATGAACTCACCGATTTAAGGCATCGGGTAATGTTACAAGGCATGTATCACTGAAACCGCTCGCAGTGCCACCTGTAGGCAGAACATGTACCAAATGGGATGTTGTGATCCATCTATTGTTTTTAAAACACACAGGGGTAGAGCTAGGGGGCACTCAAAAATTGCGATAGTTTTCAGAAGTGATTTTTTTTTTGTTTTTATTTACATATCACCTAACGCAAAATTTGCCATGAATTAGCGCAATCAGGCATTGTTTTACAAAATAATTTTTTTTGCATTAAAAGATATTCCTTCCTTTATTTAAGAGTGGAAACCTGGTGCAATTTTACTAATGCAGCTGAAAATGGGTTTATCACAAAAAAGCAGCATTTTGTGATGGGAGTCCACCACCTGAGAGAAACCGAATTTTAAATAACTGAAACTGACTTTTAAAAAATCTATACAGAACTATTTACTAGTTTCATTGGTATATAGTCTGTTTCAATCAATTAAAAATATTAAAAGCTGTCACAAAGGTGACAGCTTATACTTAATCTCAAAAAAAAAACAATTTTAGGAGCCTCCTTGAAGGTCTGCAAATAGGTGCAATTAGCATAAAGTCACAGTGATGATCATTCGATCTGGAGCCACGGCCAGTTTTGTGGGTGTTTTTAAAAGATTGCAGAAACTATTTTTGCACTGGATGTAATCTGTGCTTGAAACTTCTCGACCTTTTGCCCTGGTTTGACAGATTTCGAAAAAAAAGCAGTGCAAAATAGCAAAAACTCCAGGCTGTAATAATTATGTTTCTGTTCACAGGATGAAAGCAATGCTGCCAAGGCTCTAATTGTCACCCATTTCAAGCTATCCTGAGTAGCTGGTTCTGGGCCTTCGCCTTGAACTGCTGAACTCCTTGTGGTGACTATGCCCTCAGAAATGGTGTTATGCAACTGCAGGATTTTGACCTAGGAAGAATAACATATATGTGAATGAGAAAAAGGTAAACTTGGAAGTAATAGTATTTGTTCTCTTGATGTTCCCCCTCATCCTTTGTGGTTGTGGTCATGGGCTGAGAGGCGCTTTCAACACAAATTTAATAAAAATTCACTATTTAAAAAAACCTCATACATGCACACTCTTGTTCTTCCTTTACCCCTTTTCAACATTTAAAAATAGGTCGGGTAAATTGCTGAAATTAAGGGGAATGGGACAGGGTAAGCATGTGGGATTAGGACTACTGCTCACATGGAAGATAAACACCAACGCAGACCGGTTGGACAGAACAGTCTGTTTCTATGTAATTCTGACTTTGTTCAATTAGCTTTTGTTCTGTTTGTTGCCATTTGCCCTCCATGCTGGTGCTTATATTAGTTAACATCACCAGGTATTTCTCGTTTGCAGATTGTGTGATCAACCGCAGGAATTTCCCAGCTATTATTATTGATATTGATAGCTTGAGGATGTGCTTGTATCTTTCAATGCCCATTCTACTGCCAACGATCTGTTCTAGTTCACTGTAAAGGATCCTTTTTGGAGTTCTCAAGTCTTCGATATGGACATGTCCAGACCAGTGTGGTTGTGCTTCAATGTGTGTGCATTAGCTGCGCTTGATTATCTGGCTACTTGGTATGCACAATGGACCTCCAACTACAGACCGTGACAGTAGTAACATGTTCCGGACGTACCAAGATTGTAACAATCCTGTACACCTTCAGGTTTGTGGTGATCTTGATTCAATGCTAGATCCAGACACTTTTCTTTAATCTTCAGAACACAGAGTTGGCTTCTTTGATATAACAGTCTCCTTGTGCAAAACCCGATGACAAGCTATTCAGATAAATGGATTGCTTGACATTTAGTTCAGTACTTAACAGGATGCTCTCTTTGGTTCAGCAATTTCCAGGCATTGGTTGACGTATAGCATGTTTTTTCTGCAGGTAATGGATAAGGCTATAGTTTGCTGATGTGGCAAATATGCTCCTGAGGAGCTGTAGATCCCTTCAATGTGCACTTCCAGGCCACAGTCATCTACAAACAAAAGCTCACATATAACCTCCACTGAGAATAGTGCTGAAGTTTATTGTCTAGAAGTCAAAGAACTTCCTGGATTCAAGCATTTAAAAGCTTTTGTCAAATCAAAGACTACATGGAAGCACATTGTTGTGTTGCTCCATGCTCCTTTCCCAACCCTGTTGGAAGCCCTGTCAGTAGTGTTGAAGTTTTCTTTGTTGCATTGTACCTGTGCAGGAACATTTTCAGCAGATGATACAAGAAGACTTTTGCCAGTATTTCCCCCAGCTATTGAAAGAAACAAAATTTTGCAATAATTCACCATTCCCATCTTCATGTTGATGGTGTTTTTTCAAACCTTCTGGTCTAGTGGACATCCATCTCCCTAGATGGCTTTGTGTAGCCTGGTGGTCAGTGAGGGATGCACAACTATGTAAATATTTGCAATGTGATCTCATCTGGCCATGAAGCTTCAATCAATAAATCAACAAACCTTGAACTTTTATGGCTAAGAACCATGACGTTATTAGCTTATCCTTCGATCAAATTATTTTAAAAAAAAATCTTCTCTGAAGGCAAAGCAGTACATACAACAGTCTTACGATTTTTTTTATTCGTTCCTGGGATGTGAGCTTCACTGGCAAGGCCAGTATTTGTTGCCAATCCCTAACTACCCTTGATCAAACACACACAATACAACATAGAAATTAGACATCTACTTCCCTTTCCACCATCTGGGTAACCACATGCTCCAATAATGGAGTTGTTGACTATTCAATATGTATCCCACTCTATTTTGCATTTGAATGGATTAACACTATCTACTTCTACCATCTCCCGAGGTAGCACATTCTATAGGCTTCCTTTGCTTAATGTAGCCTGTCTCTCGAGGGATGCAGTGCAAAGACAAGCTAAACATCTATCCTTCTGTACAACAACGAGCATATCATGAGGAGAGAGAAAGGAGTACAACATAAAGACAAAAAGCAAAGAATTCTATGCCAGGAATGAACTTGCATAAAATTCAAATTCCATTTTTGCTGCATCCATACATGTCTGGGAAAGTATGGCGATTATCCAATGCAACTTTACAAAAACATATGCAGGTGTTCTAGCGTGTTCATGTGCTTGGCACACCATCAGAATATCTCCCAGAGACAAGCAAAGAAACATGAAGAGAAAAAGTCAAGTGTTGATTTTCTAATGGCACATTACCTTCTGTGGCTCAGTGTGCAGCATTTGTACTTCTGAGCCAGAAAGATTGTTGGCTCAAGTTCCACTCCAGGACATGAACTCAAAAATCAAGGCTGACACTCCAGTGCAGTATTTAGTGAGTGCTGCACTGTCAGAGCAGCTGTCTTTTGGGTGTAACGTTCAACTCTAATCCAGTAGCATGAAACCCAACTGTAGGACATTTATGGTTGTCCCATCTAAAGTTAGCAACTTCACTCAGGCCAAGGGCTGAAGCCCGAAAACCTTAACAACCGAGTCTTCATTTGCATCATCACTTTCAAGATTTCATCATAAATATTTTGAATTTTGAGACGACAAAACTACACCCACCTCTATTCACTATCCCACCCACACCCCCTTGTTCTTCCTATGAGCCCTGCCAAGCCATTTGTCTCACGTAGATTCACAAGCTTGACCCAGGCCTCTGCCATTTAGTCATACAGTCATAGAGTTATACAGCAAAGAAACAGGCCCTTCAAGCCCATCATGTCTGTGCTGGCCATCATGCACCTAACTATATAAAAAAAGCAAAAAGTTCTGAAGAAGGGTCACTGACCTGAAACGTTAACTCTGCTTCTCACTCCACAGATGTTGCCAGACCTGCTGAGTATTTCCAGCACTTCTTGTTTTTATTTATGCACCTAACTATTCTAATCCAATTTTCCAGCACTTGGCCCGTAGCCTTGTATGCTATGGTGTTTCAAGTGCTCATCTAAATACTTCTTAAATGTTGTGAGGGTTCCTGCCTCTACCACCTCTTCAGGCAGTGTGTTCCAGATTCCAACCATCCTCTGCGTGAAAACATTTTTCCTCAAATCCCCTCTAAATCTCCTGCCCCTTATCTTAAATCTATGCTCTCTGGTTATTGACACCTCCGCTAAGGAAAAAAGTTTCTTCCTATCGAACCTCATAATTTTGTATACCTCAATCATGTCCCCCCTCAGCCTTCTCTGTTCTAAGGAAAACAACCCTAACCTTTTCAGTCTATCTTCATAGCTGAAATGCTCCAAACAAGGCAACATCCTGATGAATCTCATCTGCACCCTCTCCAGTGCAATCACATCCTTCCTATAGTGTGGCGACCAGAACTGTACACAGTACTCCAGCTGTGGCCTAACTAGCGTTTTATACAGTTCCAACATAACCTCCCTGCTCTTATATTCTATGCCTCAGCTAATAAAGGCAAGTATCCCATATACCTTCCTAACCACTTTATCTACCTGTGCTGCTGCCTTCAGTGATCTATGGACAAGTACACCAAAGTCCCGCTAACCCTCTGTATTTCATAGGGTCCTACCATCCATTGTATATTCCCTTGCCTTGTTACTCCTCCCAAAATGCATCCCCTCACACTTCTCAGGATTAAATTCCATTTGCCACTGCTCTGCCTCTCTTAACAGCCCATCTATATTGTCCTGTAATCTAAGGCTTTCCTCCTCACGATTTACGACACTCCCAATTTTCGTGTCATCTGCGAACTTACTGATCATACCTCCTATATTCACGTCTAAAGCATTAATGTACATTACAAACAGCAAGGGTCCCAGCACCGATCCCTGCGGTACTCCACTGGTCACAGGCGTCCACTCGCAAAAACAGCCCTTGATCATCACCCTCTGCCTCCTGCCATTAAGCCAATTTTGGATCCAAATTGCCAATTTGCCCTGGATCCCATGGGCTCTTACCTTCTTAACCAATCTCCCATGCGGGACCTTATCAAAAGCTTTACTGAAGTCCATGTACAGACTACATCAACTGCTTTACCCTCATCTACACATCGCGTCACCACCTCGAAAAATTCCATGAAGTTTGTTAGACATGATCATCCCCTGACAAAGCCATGCTGACTATCCCTGATTAATCCCCGCCTCTCCAAGTGGAGATTAATCCTGTGTCTCAGAATTTTTTCCAGTAGTCTCCCAACACTGATGTTAGATTCACCGGCCTGTAATTACCTGGTTTATCCCTGCTACCATTCTTGAATAATGGTACCACATTCGCTGTCCTCCAATCCACTGGTACCTCTCCTGTGGCAGGAGAGGATTTGAAAATTTGTGTCAGAACCCCTGCAATCTCCTCCCTTGCCTTACATAACAGCCTGGGATACATCTCATCTGGTCCTGGGGATTTATCCACTTTTAAGCCTGCTAAAACAGCTAATACTTCCTTTCAATGCTAACATGTTCAAATATATCACAATCCCCCTCCCTGATCTCTACACCGACACCGTCCTTCTCCATAGTGAACACAGATGAAAAGTAAGCATTTAAAACCTCACCTGTGTCCTCTGGCTCCACACACAGATTGTCACTTTGGTCTCTAATGGGCCCTACTCTTTTCCTGGTTATCCTCTTTCCCTTAATATCCTTATAAAATGCCTTAGGATTTTCCTTTATCTTGCCCACCAGTGTCTCTTCATGTCCCTTCTTCACTTTCCTCATTACTTTCTGAAGTACCCACCCTCCGCTGTTTTCAGTGCTCTGGACTTGTTGGTCCTACCCTTCATGGTACATGTTAGCTCTGAACTCTCACTATTTCCTCTTTGAATGACTCCCACTGGTCTGATGTAGACTTTCCTACAAGTAGCTGCTCCCAGTCCACTTTAGCCAGATCCTGTTTTATCATATTGAAATCGGCCTTCCCCCAATTCAGTACCTTTATTTCCGGTCCATCTTTGTCCTTTTCCCATGCTGCTTTAAATCTTACAGAGTTATGGTCACTATCCCCGAAATGCTCCCCCACTGACATTTCTACCACTTGTCCGGCTTCAGTCCCTAGGATTCGGTCCAGTACTGCCCATTCTCTTGTCGGACTTTCTACGTACTGGCTCAAAAGGCTCTCCTGTACGCATTTTAAGAAATCTGCCCCCTTTAAGCCTTTTGCACTACAACTATCCCAGTTGATATTGAGGAAGTTGAAATCCCTTACTATTATTACCCTATTGTTTTTATACCTCTGAGATTTGCCTACATATCTGCTCCTCTATCTCTCCCTGACTGTTTAGAGATCTGTCGTACACTCCCAGCCAAGTGATTGCCCCCTTTTTGTTTTTGAGTTCTACCCATATGGCATCATTTGAGGAACCTTCTAAGATATCATCCCTCCTTATTGCAGTAATTAACTTCCACGCAGCCAGCCACTAGGAGGTCTACAACATTGGTAAGATGATGATACCTGTCCTTCTGAGGAGCCAAAGTTGGAAAACTTGTATAATCACCATAATCATGGAGGGCTTTGGTTAGATGCTGACAGGACAAGACGGATTTGAAATAGGTTCTTCCTCTTGCCTTATGCAATTCTTACTGAATGAAAAAAATGCCACAATTGTGCATTTTAACATACAAGATAATGGACTGAATTTTATCAGACCGTTGTTGGTCCCAGTGGTGGCACCGGATGAGGGTCGCATCGTCGTACGTCATGGGGCAGCTGGCCCATTTGAATGCATCTGGCATATAGCTTATCCCATAGGAGGACAGGGGTGGGTGATGAGATGCCAATGGCGCGTCAGCTGAGACGAACACAGGTGTTGGATCCAAATTAAAGAGGTTCCAGCCCTACTTGAACTGCTGCTTCTCTTGTTGAATTTGATGTTGTTTTGCCTTTGTGCTGCTGACCGCTCCCCCACCGGGCTGGAGCCTCTGTGCTGCTGACCAAGGCCTCATTAGGCCAAGAACTGACCAAGAACAAAGAGGAACTATGTTAGGTGGAAGACATTGGGTGGCCTCAGTTCAGCGGTGCCTCCCTGCGGATTCTCCTCCAGGATGTAAGAGAAACACGGGAGCTCCTCTCCCCAATAGATGGCAGGAAGAGACCCTCCCACCTGACGAAGCAAGCCTGAACGGAGATCACAGAGGAGGTCAGCAGCTGTGGGGTCACTATCCGAAACTGGGTCCAGTGCCGCAAAAGGGTTAATGACCTCCTTCACTCCACAAAGGTGAGTCCTCTATACCCATTTCCTCCTTTGACTTTGCATATACCCACGCAGGAGGGAGCGAGGTTTGGTCAGGGAGTGGCTGCAAAGGGGGTGGGAAGGGGCTGAGGCAACAGCAGATCATGTCAGATGCATGGGTGCATCTCCAAGACAGCCGACCTTCTGTCCTAGCTTGTCCCCTGCTCGTACCTCGACAGTGGATGTGAGGAGGCGGCATTTGGGAGCCCCCATCAGGGGTCAAAGGGCTGCCACCAGAACAAGTGTCCTGCTGGTCTCCATAGGAAGACTAACAGGATTCCTCTTTCTGCGCACAGGAGAAAACGGACCACAAGACTAGGGAAAGGGCAAAGACTGGAGGTGAGATCCCAGATATCCAAGAACTGACACCGGCAGAGGAGGCAGCTCTGGATTGAGCAGGCTCCCAGGGCAGCTGTTCCATAGCAGACAGAGAGATTAGAGTATCCACCCAAGAGAGTGAGGAGGTATTGTGTTCATGTGCCCACCACCGCCCTGCTAAAGAACCACATCAAACATGGTTGGTATGGGCAGGTCCATGTAGCAGAATCCCTAAATGTTCGTGTTTTCTCATGCAGATCGTGGCACCTCGGAGGGAAGATCGTCTGCTCGTGCAGCTGGAATTCTTTCATCCTCTGAGGATGAGGAGGAAGAATCCTCAGAAGGTGCGCCGTCACACCATTCCCTGCACGCTCCACCAGCACAGATACTGTCACATCGGTGGGTATGCAGTCGGCCTTAGATTCAGGATCACAAGCGGGTGAGAGCATCACACATACATGCGAGCAGCTAACAGAATCCATGACAGGCGAGGCCATTGACAATTGGAGGACTGTGGGAGGTCTGGTCCATGCTGAGCCCCAGGCTGATGAGCCTCTGGTGTCCGCAGCACAGAACATGCTGGGGTTGCAGAGAGAGGTGAGGGAACATCTGACGGAGCTGCCAGAGGCAATGCACAGTCATGCACGAATGATGGAGGTGCACGTGAGTGCATAGCTTCCTCCATCGAGAGGTTGGCGACCCTCCTGGAGAGCCAGATCTCCGGGTTGCACGCAGACCTGCATACCCTCACCAGTGACCCCAACTCCAGTAGCTACGACGATGGAGGAGGCTCCTGCCCCTGTGCAGGAACCCCTCAGCCAAACGAGGCCCTCTAGGTCCCAGGTAGCCAGAGGATGCTCGCCAAAGTCATCCCAGGCCACAGGGCAGCACGTTCAGCAGCTGGCCTTCACCTCAGCTGCCAATGCAGGGGGAGCACTTCGAAGAAGCTCACAGAAATGCATGAAGAGCACCTAGGCTCACTTGGGGTTTCACGGGTGTGTGCAACTTGGTCTTGTTATTGGGTATTGTGAACGTTTAAATGGAGGACACTTTCATTGCTGAGAATCTCTCATGCTGCCCTGTCAGATGCCACTTTCACCCTTGCTCCCTCAATGGACAGTCGGTGCAGGAGCAGGCCACATCGAGTCACCTTCTCAGCTGTGCGTGTGTGCCTGGTGAGCAGGAATGCAATAGGAAAAAGGTGACACACAGAATACATTGCGTTATTTATTGAGTTCACTTGGAACAGGCATCATGGTGGCAGAAACCGGGTATGTATGAGATTGTCCCAAGCCTCCCTCGTGTATCTCTCAAAGGCCCTCGCCTCCAATACAAGGGCTTCATCATCCCACACTACCTGCTCAGCATCCTCCTCCACGGACGAGGAGTGGAGTTCAAACATGTCATCCTGATGCAAGGCTCCCCCTACCCACCTCCCACCCCCACCCCCCAACCCACCCTCCCCCGCCTCCCTTGCAGTGCTAGAGTGTGCCGGGCACAGCCGACCACCATGATGCACAAGACCCTAACTGGGGCATAGTGCAGTGCTCCACCCGATCGATCCAGGCACTGGAATCTCATCTTCAGCAGCCCAATGGTCTGCTCCTTCATCACTCGGGTGGACCTGTGGCAGGTGTTGTATCTCTCCTGCAGTGCCAGGGTTCCTTACAGGCGTCAGTAGCCATGTCTTCAATGCGTCGCCCTTTCTCCCAAGAATCCATCCCTGAAGGGAGCGGGGGGCCGGAAAAGCTGTGTCACCTGGGACCGTCTGAGTATGTAGGCATCATGCCTGTTTCCCGGGAAGTGGGCACACACCTGCAGGGAACACTTTCCATGGTTGCAGACAAGTTGTACGTTGATGGAATGGAAGCCCTTCCTGGTGATGAAAGCTGCTGGCTACTCCCTGGGAGCCGTGATGACCACATGTGTGCAATCAATACCTTGCACCTGGGGAAGCCCAGCAATGGCTCCAAAGCTTATGGACCTCCCCGCCTAACTGTCAGGGTTGGTTCCATACCATACATAGTCACCGGCCCTCTTGAACAATGCACTGGTCACCTCCTTGATGCAGCAGTAGCTTGCTGCCTTGGAGACCTCACACATGTACCCAGTGGATTCCTGGAAAGAGCCGGAGGTGTAAAAGTTAAGTGCCACAGTGATCGTCAGGCCCAAGCGCATTGGATGTCCACCAAACCCCATGGGTCACAGCTTGGCCTGGAGCATGGCACATAAGTGACAGCTTCCTCGGAGAACTGCAGTCTTTGCTGATACTGATGCTTTGATATTTGGAAGTAGATGAAATGAGTCCAGTGCACTCTCTGTTGCGGATAGGTCCAGCTTGGTGCGGCCGGCTGCTGTGGCTTCACCAGCTTTTCCAGCCACCATCTGGTCCTGCCTCCCTACAGCACAGGGATCTACAAAGACTGGGTGTGTGATGCCCATTCCAGCTGTTCGCACCCCTCCCGTGCGCAGTCCCTGGAGTCAGAACCTTGTCTTTAGCACCTTCCCTTTGCCACTCCCCTCTGAACAAGGACTAATGCCCCTCAGCACCCACCCATGCTCAGCTGTAATCTGTTTTCCCTCCCAACACCCATTGTTCAGTCTCACATATGAAAAATGGCCACTTGTATGAGATGCCTGAGACAAAGCCCACTCTTGCTGTGAGGGATGCAACCTCTCTGTGTCCACCCTTGCCATGAGGACTGCACTGCTGTTGGGCAATGGCTGCCGTACCCCTCCATTCCCCTTCCTGCAATCATCCAACACCCCCCATGGCTGTTTTCCTGAGGCAGCACTGAGGCCTTGCCTCGGTACTGCCACCTTTAACTGGGTGGGGATCAGAAGGCATGTGATCCCTGTGTGCCTATGATTAAATTCAAAACCCTTCATCAAATCAGAGTGAGGTCCATGCAAATGCAGGTTAAGCACTTGGTCAGCAATTTAAATCACCGCTACAACAGGGCGGGACTGCAACGCTGCCTTGGACCTTCCCCGCCACAGACAAAGTCCTGAACCAGCTTCACAACGACTGCGACCCCTCCCAAATTTTCAGTCCCCTCCACACCTCCAATCCCGCTCCTGCTGGCTGGATAAAATTCAGCTCAATGTGTTAACATAATAATACTGAAGACGATATCTTCCAAAATTAATAGCCTGTGCAAGAATCGGAGTGGTTAGTTACACAATGCATCATTCAATAATGTAGCTAATTCTTTCCCAGCAACTCAAAATGTTAAATAAAAACCATTAGACAAGAGCAAGAACAAATGGCAATACTCAACTCCTGTAATAAGATGATGCTGGTGGTAGTTCTCCAGCTGCCACGTTGTTAGGTGCCCTTAACCAAGATATATTTTTTGTCGCTTATTTTCAGTTCTGAACTTCCGCAACACTTTTAAGAGCTACAGCCCTCATAATGGTCAAGTTAAAAATTTTCTGATCCCAGAAATATTCTTTTTTTTTAAAAAAAAGTTGCTTCCAATTCTCTTCCCTCCTCTTTTCTCATGAAAGTATTGACTGTTCTGGAACACTGTTCCATCCGTATCAGTCATGGATAAGCAACAACCCTCCAGCATCTCATACAAGTGGCCATTTTTCATATGTGAGACTCAACAATGAGTGTTGGGAGAGAAAACAAATTACAGCTGAGCCTGGTCGCTTCCTTGCCCAACTACCAGATATCAGGGTTGTTGGAAAGCTATCACGAGTAGGGACTCGCTGATTTTTTTTGCTTCCCTAGCTCGGGCACGCTGTGGTCAATTTTAATGCTCCAACTGACACTCCAGTCAAGGTCAGCTAACTGATTATAGACTAGTGATCAAAGATCGACACTTCCTAATCTGTATAGTTCTACACGACACTGAGCCACCTGAGGAGGCACTGCGATATTTAAAAATCAGCCAATCCAACTGCAACGCACCAACACTGTTGCCTCAAATGGATGAAGATTTTCAAAATATAACGCTTGCCAGTTGAAAATTTTCTGCTTGTTGCATTTTGCTCAAAACTGGAACTATAAACATGTAACAAAAAAATATGCATTCACCAAAGCAGATCCTATGTTATTAAACTGTGCCAAAATGTAAAAGGTAAAACTTGACCACTAACCTAGTGTGCCATCATTCACACAGAACAGAAAAGCTGGAATCAAAATAAATACATTTGCCTATGTTCCATTGGCAATGCGATCGAAAGCAAAACTTTGAAACAAGTCTCTGCTGGAATTCTGGTCTACTTAGGTTTCTTTTGCCGTAAGAAAAATCAATTTGGGTAATCCGCATCATTTTGAACTCATTATCTAAACATGCTTATTTCCCAACAAGTCGTAATTCTGGGACATTTTAAAATGAACTATTCCCTCTTGTAACACTGTAGCTGCACCTCCAACATCCCCTCGAAACCCTGAACTTGACTTCACTCCAAGTCACTTCAGATGATATCAAGATGCCATTCCGGAATGCTTCAAGGCATCACGCTTGAACTGGCTCAGATTGCAAAATAAGTAGATTTATTTACAAACACATACAGAATAGGGAAAGCTTACCTACACTGATGGCAGAAACTGCCAGTGTTTCTCAAACTCCACTGCTATAACTTCAGCAAAAACCCTGGCGTTCACTTTAGCTTGTCAGGTTGGAAATCCATGGGATTGAGTCAAAGGAAGGGATATTGGGAGGGGTGACCAAAAATTTGGTCAAAAAGGGTGGTGTTAAGGAGGTTCTTAAAAGGATGAGAGATGAGGTTAAGGAGGCAGAGAGGTTTAGGGAAAGAATTGCAGAGCAAATGACCTGGATGACTGAAGGCACTGTTGCCAATGGTGGGGTAAAGTGATTGACAATTACAAGAGGCCAAAGCTGGGGGAAGATTGTAGGCCGATAGGAGGTTTCAGGGATAAGCAAGGGTGAGGTCATGAAGCAATTTAACACAACAATGAGAATTTTAACTTGTAGACTTTGGGCATGGGAGCCAAGGTAGGCAAGCAAGGGTAATCAAAGAGCAGGAGGACTTGGTGTGGCATACAATTCTGGCAGCAGAGCTTTGGATCAGCTTCAGTTTACAGAGACTCAATTATCTATCACAGAATCACAGAATTGTTACAGCGTAGTATTTCTCATCTTCTGCGACATCATCCGAAAACAGAGTGTTAGTTTTCACATGAATGCTGACGACACCCAGCTCCAGCTCACCACTACCTCCCTCGACTCCTCCACTGTTGCTAAATTATCAGACTGCTTATCTGACATACAGTACTGACTGAGCGGAAATATCCTCCAATTAAATATCGGGAAGACTGCAGCCATTGTTTTCTGAAATAAAAACAAGAAATGCTGGAATCACTCAGCAGGTCTGGCAGCATCTGTGGAAAGAGAAGCAGAGTTAACGTTTCGGGTCACTGACCCTTCTTCGGAACTGACAAATATTAGAAAAGTCACAGATTATAAACAAGTGAGGTGGGGGTGGGGGAAGAGATAACAAAGGAGAAGGTGCAGATTGGACCAGGCCACATAGCTGACCAAAAGGTCACGGAGCAAAGGCAAACAATATGTTAATGGTGTGTTGAAAGACAAAGCATTAGTACAGATTAGGTGTAAATACACTGAATATTGAACAGCAGCAAGTGCAAACCTGAAAAAAAAACCTGAAAAAAACAGTGGGTAAGCAAACTGAACAAACTAAGATGAAATGAAATAAATGCAAAAAAAGATAGTAAAAAATGTAAAAAAGAATGTAAAAAAAAGGAAGAAAAAAATAACTAAAAATGAAAGTAAAATGGGGGGCTGTCATGCTCTGAAATTATTGAACTCAATGTCCAGTCCGGCAGGCTGTAGTGTGCATTATCGGTAGATGAGATGCTGTTCCTCGAGCTTGCGTTGATGCTCACTGGAACACTGCAGCAATCCCAGGACAGAGATGTGAGCATGAGAGCAGTGGGGAGTGTTGAAATGGCAAGCAACCGGAAGCTCAGGGTCCTGCTTGCGGACTGAGTGGAGATGTTCCGCAAAGCGGTCACCCAGTCTGCGCTTGGTCTCCCCAATGTAGAGGAGACCACACTGTGAGCAGCGAATACAGTATACTACATTGAAAGAAGTACAAGTAAATCGCTGCTTCACCTGAAAGGAGTGTTTGGGGCCTGGGATAGTGAGGAGAGAGGAGGTAAATGGGCAGGTATTACACCTCCTGCGATTGCAGGGGAAGGTGCCCTGGGACGGGGACGAGGTGGTGGGGGTAATGGAGGAGTGGACCAGGGTGTCGCGGAGGGAACGATCCCTTCAGAATGCTGACAGGGGAAATGAGGGGAAGATGCGACTGGTAGTGGCATCACGCTGGAGGTGGCGAAAATGGCGGAGGATGATCCTTTGGATATGGAGGCTGGTGGAATGAAAAGTGAGGACAAGGGGAACCCTGTCACGGTTCTGGGAGGGAGGGGAAGGGGTGAGGGTAGAGGTGCGGGGAATGGGTCGGACACGGTTGAGGGCCCTGTCAACCACAGTGGGGGGAAATCCTCGGTTGAGGAAAAAGGAGGTCATATCAGAAGCACCGTCATGGAAGGTAGCATCATCAGAGCAGATGCGTCGGAGACGGAGAAACTGGGAGAATGGAATGGAGTCCTTACAGGAGGTAGGGTGTGAAGAAGTGTAGTCGAGGTAGCTGTGGGAGTCGGTGGGCTTATAATGGATATTGGTGGACAACCTATCCCCAGAGATGGAGACAGATTGTTTTCTGACCCTGCCCTAAACTCTGTTCCCTAGCTACAAACTCCATCCCTCTCCCTGCCAACAGTCTGCAATCAAACCAGTCTGTTCGCAACCTTGCTGTCACATTTAACCCCGAGATGAGCTTTCAATCTCATATTCATGCTATCAGTAAGACCGCCTATTTCCATCTCCACAACATCCTCCAACTTCACCTCTGTCTCTGCTCATCTGCTGCTGAAGCCCTCATTCATGCCTTTGTTACCTCTACACTTGAGTATTCCAATGCATTCCTGGCTGGTCTCTCACATTCTGCTCTCCGTAAACTTGAGGTCATCCAAAATTCTGCTGCCTGTGTCTTAACTCACACCATGTCCCATTCACTCATCACCCCGGGCTCACTGGCCTCCATTGGCTCCCAGTCAGGCAATGTCCTGATGTTAAAATTCTCTTGTTTGCTTTCAAATCCCTCTATGGCCTCACCCCTCCCTATCTCTGTAATCCCCTCCACCCCCCACAACCCTCTAAGATATCTCCGCTTCTCTAATTCTGGCCTCTTGAGCAGTCCTGATTTTAGCCGCTCCACCATTGGTGGCTGCGCCTTCAGCTGCCAAGGCCTTGAGCTCTGAAATACCCGCCCTACATCTCTCTGCCTCTCCTCCTCGCTTTCCTCCTTTAAGACGCTCCTTAAAACCTACCTCTTTGTGGCTCAGTGTATTTTGTTTTATAATGTTCTGTGAAGCTCCTTAGGATATTTGATTGCATTAAAGGTGCTATATAAATCTATGCTGTTGCTGTTGTCGTTATAACAACAGGAGGGAGCAGTTCACTCAGTCACCAGTTTTAATTGATACCTTAATACTGGACTCTTTCTGGAAGTAAAACAATAAAGCCAAGCACACATCTTATGACTTTTCCACCACCAGCTTTAAACTTAGACAATGTACAATGAATTAATTTAGGCATAAAGTTAGATCTGCCTCTATTAATCTTTGCCGACAGCGTCATGGCAATTCTCTATCTCCCAGACTAAACAGTCAATATAACAAAATCAGTTTGTGATGAAAGAAATTGAATAATTCTACTTCAATTTACAATTTTATGTTATACATTTTCACTCAAGCTTTTGCTGCAAAATTGGAAAAAAAATTAAACTTTTTTTTGAAAAGAGAAGTTCCATTTCTGTAAAAGGTTCCTTTGTCCCTGTTATCTCGTTAGCCTACAGGCAAAGTGAAAGCATGACTTTGGCGGCATTGTGTAAAATTGTAACAGGAATTCTTTGCCTAGCCATAAAATTTTGAATGGCCCTGTTCTGAGCTAATTGAATTACAGCTCCTTTTGAAGGCAATGATCAAGGTTAATTTGTAGGTTTCAGACAGGTTTTGTCAGCTTCTGAAATGTTAATTTATTTTTGATTATGCCCCTTGGAATATTTTGCTACAGTGAGGTGCTATATAAATGCAAATTTTTGTTGCTAAACATAAGGATACCACTGTGACAGCATGTGCATAATAGATACAGAAGACCCAGCTATTTGTCATGCTTTCCTTAGAAGATGCAACCACCATCCAGGTGTCAAATACTTGTCTCCTATTTGTCTTGAAGATACAATTGACGAAAAACTTCAGAAAAGATTCAAGACTTATTTCAAAGAAAGTTGAGACTCCTTATTCTGAGGCATGATCAAGCTGCTGAATGTAGATATATTTGTGTGGCCAACCTTGTGCTTTCAATGCACTTGGACAGCGCACATCAACGTGGTGAGAAGGATCCACACGTCCCTACAGCTTATTTTGCTTCAAGAAACCTCACTCTGGAAAAGGCCAAGATGTTAAAACGATAAGTTGATCTCAGGAAACAGGTTAATGGCAGTTACTGTTACACAGATCAGGAGCATACTGTGGGAAACATTTTATTCTTGGTGCAAACCTCCATGGTGTAAGGCTAGTTTGTCTGCCCTGCTACATGCTGTCCCATTGAGGTCATGCACCAGGCCAAGTTTGCTTCATAGGAAATAAAGACTTTCCAATGGAAGACAACTTTTGCAGTCATATAACTGTAGTCCAACTGCTTGAGGAAGGAAGAACAATAGTCTATGCACACAAAGCAACAGCAGTTAACAAGACAAACCACTAGCTCGAAGCTAGGGTACAAAGATTTTTTTCTCCTAATCTTCAAGCTCCCCTTGATTGGTTACAGTTGGGATTACATTTGGAACTAAAGTGGCACGGTGCCTTCAGCGGCCTAGGCCCCCGAGGTCCGGAATTTCCTCCTTACACCTCTCTACCTTTCACGCTTCTTCAAACAACTCTCAAAACCTTTCTCTGGGACCAAGCTTAACCCATGTGGCTCGGTGTCCAATTTTGTTTGCCAACACTCCTGTCAAGTACCTTGTGATACTTTACTTGTTAAAAGGCACTACTATAAAAATCCAAGTTTTAGTTGTAAATATCCTGCAAGTTTAATATTGATATGGCCACAGAGAGGGGTTTGCTGAACATTAAGAGTATACCTCTTTAAAACAAACAGCAAGGATAAGCAAAAGTAGAAGCTCGTAAATCTTCTGAATTGAACCTGGGGTTAGAGGATAGACAACTAAAACAAAATGAGAATTACGAGCTGTGCAGAAAAGTAGCTAATGTAAACAACTGGAGGAGCCAATACCTCCCAACGTTTTGAAGCAATGTGTTCTCCAGTTAAGTCCCTCAATATGGAGAATAATGAAATGAATCTTTGTAGTCTGTATGGACTTAGACCAAAGCGATCACAGAACTATACTCATACTCACTCCTCCATTACCCCCGATACCTCGTCCCCTTCCCACGGCACCTTCCTATGCAATTGCAGGAAGTGTAATACCTGCCCTTTTACCTCCTCTCTCCTCACTATCCAAGGCCCCAAACACTCCTTTCAGGTGAAGCAGTGATTTACTTGCACTTCTTTCAATTTAGTATACTGCATTCGCTGCTCAAAATGTGGTCTCCTCTACATTGGGGAGACCAAACACAGGTTGGGTGACCGCTTTGCTGAACACCTCCACTCAGTCCAAAAGCATGACCACGAACTTCCGGTTGCTTGCCATTTCAACACTCCACCCTGTTCTCATGCCAACATTTCTGTCTTTGGCCTGCTCCAGTGTTCCAGTGAACATCAACGCAAGCTCGAGGAGCAGCACCTAATCTTTCGATTCAGCATTCTACAACCTTGCAGACTGAACAACATTGAGTTCAACAACTTCAGAGCATGACTGGCCTTTTTTTAATATTTTATTTTTTTAACCATGAGCCTGCTTTTCACGTAGTCATGGAGCTGCTCATTATTCTGCTACTAACAGTCTCACTGGACTAATACTTGTCTTTCACCACAAGCATTAACACATTCTTTGCCTTTGTCCCAGGACAGCTTTGTTATTTAATCTCTCCTGCCCTATCGAACAACTTCCCCTTTGTTCTCTCCCCTACTCCCTCCCCTTCACTTGCTTAAAACCTAACTGTTTTCTAACCTTTGCCAATTCTGAAGGGTCACAAACCTGAAACATTAATTTTGCTTCTCTCTCCACAGATGCTGCCAGACCTGCTGAATATTTCCAGCACATTTTGTTTTTGTTTCAGATTTCCAGCATCTGCAGTATTTTGCTTTTATACTCATATTCATTTGTTTTTCACATTAAAAGGCACCCAGTAGACACTTGTTGCCCCACCCCCCAACTTTCTCCTTTTTTTCCTGAAGGAACTGGCTCCTGCTGGATGCAGTTCCCTGCGCAATGCAGGCTTCCTGTCCTACTTCCCTCGCCATTTTCCATGTGTGTGAATGCCAGCAGGCTATTCTCTAGAGTTGCATCACAGCCAAATCCAATTCTGTCCGCAGTCAACCCCCAAAAACATGGGCTTCTACTGCAAGAAAATGCACAAATCCAGGACAATTTGATTCAGTCTTCACTGCCCCGTAGGAATTGTGAATCAGCAATTCCTGGCGAGATACTGAGACAACTTACAGTTCAAATTATGATCATGTAGCACGATCCTAGTGGGACAAAATGAAACCAAAAGGCAGTAGATATTCATCGTCACTGTCCTTACTATCAAGTCAATAAAGGGTACAAATTTACAAAACATAAGATGTGCAACACCACTGGAAATCAGTAAACTTCTCATGAATATAAAACTGGTCCTATGGTCGTATACCAATATAACATTGGTAACCTTAACCAGAAGAAATGAAAATCTCTTGAGCCTTGGATATGCTGTTCCTTTGTATTTGATTGAGCTTGGTGTACCCATTCAGGGAACCATGGGCTACATGGTACAGAGGGAGAGTTTCAGTCAGTCCCAATCTGCAAGTACATAGAACGAATCAATCTGATGTTCTAATATTATTTGGTAGGGAAACTCAGGCCACAAGGGTGAAAATATGGCTGCAGAAATTAGTGCTTGTCTATCAAATCGGGTTTAGAAATGAAGCTTAAAATGCACAGTGCGTCAGTCAGTATCTGTGCATGGAACAGACCAGTCACGTACCCTGCTTCAGCACTGAAAAGTGAGTAACAGACAGATCCTCTCAGTCAGGTCATAGAATGCACTAAAGACATTAAGGAATGCACAGATAGCTGAAATGGGAGCATCAAGGAGAATGGGAAATGAAGGAAAATGTTGAGAACCTAAGAATTGCATTTGAAATACAAACCAAAATGCACTGGTAGAATCAAGCAGAGCTGATAGATGCACTGTACTTTACAAGTGTCTTCCATTTAAATTGCTGGCCAGATTCCCAGGTTCTTCATGTTTTCCATCTTTCCCATTTTCTCTTTAGGCCTCTCATACCCTTAGCTGTCGCTTGTCCTTTGTGTTAATCACTATCTTTCATATAATCCTTCTACCTATTACTTAAATGAGCTGATCTGTTAAATTATTCTCCCCCTCCCTTTACTGGTTCATTAACACGAGTCAATCTCTTATTTTTCCACTCTACAGAAGGCTACGAGACCAAAACCTTTATCTCTTCACAGAAGCTGGTTGACCTACTCGGTTTCTCCAACTTTTTCCATTTTGTTTGTTAGTAAAACTAGTCAATTGTCATCACGAACGTTCCCCATGATGGAACAGCAAGAAATAAAGACTCTCATTTATATAGCACCTTTCATGACCTCAGAACATCCCAAAGCACTATACGGCAGTGTAGTCACTGTTTTAACGTAGGAAATGCAGGAGTCAATTTGTGCACAGCAAGCTTCCATAAACAGAAATGTGATAATGACCAAATAATCTGTTTTTATGATGTTGTTTTGAGGGATAAATACTAGCCAAGACACTGGGGAAAACTCCCCTGTTCTTCAAAATAGTGCCATGCAATCTTTTATGTTCGCATGACAACGCAGACAGGACCTTGGTTTAATGCCTCTTCTGAAAGATGGAACCTCAGACAGTGCAGCACCCTTTCAGTACTGCACTGAGGTGTCAGCCTAGATTTTTCCACTCAAGTTTCTGGAGTGGGATCTGCACAGGTAGCCTCAAGGTTTTGGTGATGTGGAAAACATTCCATACACATTGAAAATTATGCAGCAGCCGGAACAGACAAAAGGATGCATGAGCTTGTGTATATCTAATTGTTTGAGTCACAATTCAGAACTTAATTTCTGGTCCCATTTACCTTTCCTAATGATGCTCTTAAGGACACTGGTCTGTGAAATTCAATGAAAATTGCCCATGGCACCTCAGAAGTAATTGTTTAAATATTTCAACACCAGTAATCAGTTTGCTTTTCATCACTATTTCGCCAAACACCACTAACAAAGAACAAAGAACAGTACAGCACAGGAACAGGCCATTCGGCCCTCCAAGCTTGCGTCGATCTTGATGCCTGCCTAAACTAAAATCTTCTGCACTTCTGGGGTCCGTATCCCTCTATTCCCATCCTATTCATGTATTTGTCAAGATAACTCTTAAACGTCTCTATGGTACCTGCTTCCACCACCTCCCCCCGGCAACAAGTTCCAGGCACTCACCACCCTCTGTGTAAAAAACTTGCCTCGCACATCCCCTCTAAACTTTGCCCCTCTCACCTTAAACCTATGTCCCCTAGTAACTGACTCTTCCACCCTGGGAAAAAGCTTCTGACTATCCACTCTGTCCATGCCGCTCATAACTTTGTAAACCTCTAACATGTCGCCCCTCCACCTCCGTCGTTCCAGTGAAAACAATCCGAGTTTATCCAACCTCTCCTCATAGCTAATGCTCTCCAGACCAGGCAACATCCTGGTAAACCTCTTCTGTACCCTCTCCAAAGCCGCCATGTCCTTCTGGTAGTGTGGCGACCAGAATTGCACGCAATATTCTAAGTGTGGCCTAACTAATGTTCTGTACAGCTGCAGCATGACTTGCCTATTTTTATACTCTATGCCCCGACCGATGAAGGCAAGCATGCCGTATGCCTTCTTGACTACCTTATCCACCTGCGTTGCCACTTTGTGACCTGTGGACCTGTATGCCCAGATCTCTCTGCCTGTCAATACTCCTAAGGGTTCTGCCATTTACTGTATACTTCCCACCTGCATTAGACCTTCCAAAATGCATTTGCTCACATTTGTCCGAATTAAACTCCATCTGCCATTTCTCCGCCCAAGTCTCCAACCGATCTATATCCTGCTGTATCCTCTGACAATCCTCATCACTGTCCGCAACTCCACCAACCTTTGTGTCATCCGCAAATTTATTAATCAGACCAGCTACATTTTCCTCCAAATCATTTATATATACTACAAACAGCAAAGGTCCCAGCGCTGATCCCTGCGGAACACCACTAGTCACATCCCTCCATTCAGAAAAGCACCCTTCCACTGCTACCCTCTGTCTTCTATGACCGAGCCAGCTCTTTTTTATTTTTATTTATTTAGAGATACAGCGCTGAAACAGGCCCTTCGGCCCACCGAGTCTGTGCCAACCAACAACCACCCATTTATACTAACCCTACAGTAATCCCATATTCCCTATCACCTCCCTACACTAGGGGCAATTTACAACGGCCAATTTACCTATCACCTGCAAGTCTTTGGATGTGGCAGGAAACCGGAGCACCCGGCGAAAACCCACGCAAACACAGGGAGAACTTGCAAACTCCACACAGGCAGTACCCAGAATCGAACCCGGGTCCCTGGAGATGTGAGGCTGCGGTGCTAACCACTGCACCACTATCCATCTTGCCAGCTCCCCTCTGATCCCATGTGACTTCACCTTTTGTATCAGTCTGCCATGAGGGACCTTGTCAAAGGCTTTACTGAAGTCCATATCGATAACATCCACTGCCCTTCCTTCATCAATAATCTTTGTCACTTCCTCAAAAAACTCAATCAAATTAGTGAGGGACGACCTCCCCTTCACAAAACCATGCTGCCTCTCGCTAGTAAGTCCATTTGTTTCCAAATGGGAGTAAATCCTGTTCTGAAGAATCCTCTCTAATAATTTCCCTACCACTGACGTAAGGCTCACCAGCCTATAATTTCCTGGATTATCCTTGCTACCCTTCTTAAACAAAGGAACAACATTGGCTATTCTCCAGTCCTCTGGGACCTCACCTGTTGCCAATGAGGATGCATACTGGCATTTTTTGTGGAAATGGTTTTGAACCCCTCCCCTGCATGGCCCAGTGTATACAGCCCTCTGGACATCCCACCAATCACCATACCTTCATTTTCTTTTCAGTGAACCAGAAATGTAAAGTTATTTTTGTACTGCTTTTCCTTGTTATTTAATTTTCAAATTTCTCCCTCCTGAAGGCAGCAACTCATGCTGGGTACTTTAATTCATGTTTGAATCTGGCTCAAACAGCCATATTTGTATGCGAGACTTAGCAGTGATATTGGCAGAGCGCTCAAAAATTGAGAAGTAGTAGAGCGGGATGGGGGTGTGATGGACTGAGAAGAGGGGCAATCATAGCCAAGCCCAGTTGTGTCCTCACACAAAGCTATAACATGCATCAGAAGTCTATAGATTCTTTTTAAGGGCATCTTATGTCTTCCTTTCCTTAACCCAGAGAGGCAAAACCCAACGGTAGACTTAAATGTCAGCATTCATGTTAGGTCACTATATAATGTCCCTGACTTTGTGCAAACATCTTTAATTCAAAATTGGCTGTAATGCATTTTCTGTGTTCTTTTTTATCTCAGTCCCGAGGGATGATGATTCCATTTCCTCTGAACAGGACCTGACCTCGAACAGACAGTTCATCACAGGAGGAAATAATTGTTACACACCTCAAGTAATCAGAACTGTGTTATTGGTTCAGGGATAAATATTGGCCAGGACATGAGGAGAACACTCCTATTTTTCTTTGCATTGTGCCATGTGATCTCTTACCTCAAACTGAGGGTGTAGATAGGGGCATTGGTTTAATGCTGCATCTGAAGATGGCACTTCTGACAGTAGAGCACTCCCTTTGTACTTCACTGAAAGTTTCAGCCTAAATTATATTTGCAAGTCCTGGATTGGGGCTTGAACCCACAATCTGAGTCAGCAGTGTAACATATTTGGGTGGCACTAATAAACAAGATGGACACCAACTATGGCCAGATCTATTTACGTCACAGCGTCATCACATCTTTAGCATATTATTCAAATACTTTTCTTTTGAAAGGGGAAGCATTGTAATGTCTGTTTCTCTACAATGAACTAAAATTACAAATCAAGTTTAATAACTGGTTTGCAACGTCTTTCTGATCTCCTTGCAGCTTTTAGCTTCAAGTCAGGCTTTGGACGGCCTAGTTTAGGCTCAGAACTTCAAGAAGACCTTGTTCCTTTCTAAAAAAAAAAATTGGTACTTTAGACACTCAAGTCTGAACTGGTACAAACTCTAGCATGAGCTCACATTTTGGCTCATCCCTTGCCAGGATCATGTGATCGACATGGCCATTTCTCACTTTACCATCAATCGCAACCAAGTATCTTTTGATTCCACACACTTCTACCTCATTTCCCAAATCCCACTTGTGTGACTTGTGAGGGGGACTTAAAACACAAACATGCTCATCCTGCTTGAAACTGCCTTCTTTTGTTTGTATCAACATGACATTTCTGTCTGAACTGTTTGTGCTCAACTTTAGCAGTCAAGTAGGACCAGACTCAAATTTATCCTTAACCTTCTCCATCAAAAGCTCAGCAGGTGTATATCCTGTAGTGGAATGTGCGGTTGTTCTATACTTCAACAGAAAATTAGCCAACTGCTGTTGCATATTTTAGTTTGAACACCCATGCAGCACTTGTTTCTTGAGTGTGTCTTTAACTATCCTCATTGATCTTTCAGCTGCTCCATTTGAGGCTGGATGATAAGGAGGAGTGAGGGTATGTTTGATACCATTTTGCTTCATGTAATTTTGGAATGGAGCAGAATGCAATTGAGGACCATTATCTGAGATAAGCTCCTCTGGTAGTCCACGACAAGCAAAAATAGACTGAAACTCAGCTATTGTCCATTCAGCATTGGTGCTTTGACTCATGTGGTTGACTCCGGTTTCTGCTTTGAGTGGCTATCGATGAGTACAAAGGTCTACGAGCTCTTTGAAATGGTCCGGTCAACCATGACCACGATGGCAGAGGAGTTTTAGGTGGCTTATTTCTAGTTTTAGCAGATAGTACATTTACTAACCAATAAACAAGCAAGCCAATAAACAAAACTTCTAGCTGTGGATTCCATACTGACTATGTCTGTGTGTTCAATATGGAGTTCTGTCGTAATTCTATTTCTCAAAGAACTAGGTACCACCACTTTATGACCCCACTTAATGCAGCTCTGTTCACATGACAATTTCTCCAGCAAAACTGGAGTCAATGGGAATCAGGGAGAAAACTCTCTGCTGTTTGGAGTCATACCTAGCACAAAGGAAGATGGCTGTGGTTGTTGGAGGTCAATTAGCAATGCACTACTCGTTCGTTACGACACAAACTGTGACCTGAAACTAGCATGTGATTCTTCAAAAAATGGAATTGGAGCAGTGATGGATGATGGTCAAGAGAAGCCCCTTGTATTTGTGTCGTGTATCCTGAACAAGAGTGGACCCAACCACGCGCAGATAGAAAAGGAAGTACTTGGAATCAAAAGTTTCACCAGTTTTTTGTTGGGTAGAAACTTCACACTAGTAACAGATCATAAACGCTTAACAGTGATTCTGGGATCAAAGTCTGCAATACCGACAATGCTGGCATCAAGGAAACAGTGCTGGGCTGTACTTCTCTCAATCACAATACAACTACAACATCGAATATCACAGTACAAAGGAGAATGCTAATGACACACTGTTGGGTTTGCCGCATGAAAACTCAGAAGTTTTCTATCTGCGCGTGGTTGCGTCCACTTGGTTAGGATACACGACACAAATACAAGGGGCTTCTCTTGGCCATCATCCATCACTGCTCCATTCTATTGTTTGAAGAATCACATCCTCGTTTCAGGTCACAATTGGTGTCATAACGAACGAGTAGTGCATCACTGGTCAAGCTTCTCTTGCATGCATCACGAGCATCTTATTGTGCTTTAGACCATTCCCATTTCACATCTTTCTTCAACAACTCATATAGTGGAGCTAACACCTTTGTAAACTCAGGCAGAAATCATGAGTAGTATTGAACAATGCCCAGAAAATATCTAAGCTTAGATTAATCTTTTGGCTTTGGGGCACTGACCATTGCCCCACTCTACTTTCACTGGCTGTAGTCCTTTCTCATTGATTTTCAAGCCAAGGTACATGACCTCAGATGCATGAAAGCACACTTGCTCTTCTTCAACTTTTTAGAGCCTTTTCAACACTTCATCATTTGAAGATTCTCGTCCTCTGTTGCAGTCATGATCAACTATGCGGTACTCTTTACAAAAACGTATCCATTCTTGCTTGAAAGATTTCCAGAGAAGATTCACACCATAGGGCAGCTTTGTGTAGGACTATAACCCCATGTGTGTATTTATCTTGAAATACTGTTGACTCTCTCGTTCCACATTGAGCTGTGCAAAAGCATGGGACAAATCCAACTTAGTGAATAGCTTGGATCCCACTAACCCCACATGCAAATTTTTAGAGGTTGGTAGTAGATAGCACTCATCATCCACTGCCTGTTTGACTGTGACTTTCTAGTCCCCACATAAACTTCCAGTGTTGTCTGACTTGGGCACTACTTTAATTGGGGTTTCCCAATCACAGTGATCAGTTTTTAATAGCACACTGTTTTTCTCCAGCTTCTTTAGTTCCTCTTTAACCTGGGTTTTGAAAGCATAAGGGACTGGCCTAGCCTTGCAATATACTGGTTTTGCTTTCAAACCAATTAGATCTTCATAGCTATCCTCGAAAATGTTCCCGTAACCATGCAAATCGCTGATGAAGCGTCTTGGTCTCTCAGACTGGAAGCACATTTTCCAAGTCAACTTCAGCTTATGAACCCAATCTTTGCCCACTGACGTTGGTTTGTTGACATATCTTGCTACAACAATGGGTAACTTGAGGGACTTGCCCTTATATGGACATTGGACTCCATTTGTCTGCACATTTCTAACACCTCATCAGAGTAGGTTTTCAATTGAACTGTGCTATCAATGAGAGGCATGTTGCTGAATTTGCTCTCATGCGTATCTCAACTCATAATGGAGCAATCTGCAGCTGTATCAATGCACATGTTGATGTATTGTTGATTTACTAGCAGCTTTGCACAAGTATCTGTCATTTGAGTGATTACTAGTGGAATACATGCTGTACAGCTCTAGCTTCTCTCTACTTAGGCACTTTGGACTCACTTCAAGATTGTGAACTCCACCCTTGTGACATTGCTGTTTTCCATTACCACTGGAATGAGTTCTTTTCCTGCTTTGGCCTTCGCTCGGCAAGCAGTTGCAATTTGGCCTTTCTTTTGCAAATTAAAGCTTTTGGCATTTCTTTACTGACATGTTTGTGCCACGTAGTTGCCCTTACAATGATGGAAAAAAACACCAAAACCACCATCACCAGCACTCTTCTGACTAGGTCTCTCCACTTTAGGCTTGGTAAAAGTCTTCTGACAGTGGACAGAAACTGTACTAGTCAACAAAGTTCCACAGCATTTCTAGATGGCATCTCTATAGAAAGAGCAATTTTGCAAGTTAGCCCAATGTAAGAATGTGTGCGTTTAGTAACTTCGATTGGATTCATTCATCGACTAATCTACAGACAAATCTGTCTCGTACAGCATAGTCTAAGAAGGTGCCAAAATTGCAAATTAGGGATAAACTCTTCAGTGCCACAATGCACTCACCAACTGTTTCACTACGTTGCTAATTTCTGGTCCCAAATTTGTAGATTTCCATTATCTCTGGCGGCTTAGGGTTTAAGTGTTCCTCCAACTTGGTGACGATAGTTCTGAATGGAACATCTTTTGCCTTCTTGGGAGCAAGAAGGTTTGTTAGCGTGCCATACACTTCCAAGCCATCTCCTTTAGCAAAATTGCTTCCTGTGCTCAAGAATTGCCTTATTCTGCGTCTTCACCTCTTCACTATCACGTTCAAGTTCAAAAATGTTATTAGCTCTGAAAAATATGCCCATTCGTTCAATATATGAGCTGGTTGGTTACAGAGTCCTCTCATATGTTCCTGGCCTCTCGATGTATCCGTTGGGCACAGCCATATTGTCCTGTTTGCAAATTCATGGTAACTCAGTAAACACTTTACTGTGACTGTCCGTAACAGTGCTATCTAGTCGGCGGTTGAAAATATTCTCTTACCTAAATGAACACTTCGAATCCGATGCACACTAGGACTGTGCGGTATCCCAGTCAACCGAGGAGACAGCTTGAGGCTCAGGCTTTTCACAAACCAGACAAAATCTCTGCTATCCGAGCAGGTAGGTCATCAGAAGCTGGCTAATCTTGTTCACTGCAGTCCCTGCTGCTGTTTGCTGCCTATATTGATGGACCTTTACCCCATCCTCCTGGCCATATTCTGAGACATATTTGGGTGGTACTAACAGACAAGATGGACACCAAGCATGGCCAGTTAAAGTAAGTGTTTTTTTATGTAATGATTGGCAACTAGTTAAACACAGAAAATGTTCATGTATCTAAGTTAAGATAGCAGGGTTCTGGGATTTTAAAAATGGAAGCCGTGGTTGCAATTCAATTAAGTTCTTAGTTGTCCTTTTAGCTTCAGAGTCTGAAGACAAAGTGAGTATACAAAACTGTGTGGGGGGGCACTACATATATTTAAACTTGCTTCGTGTTAAGTGAATTATTATAAACACTGGATTTTGCAGTATGATTATGTTTTAAAAACTGTGATTCTTAATGCAGGGTAAAAAGAATTCGGAGGAGACATGTGACCTCACACCAAGTCTGCCCAGAAACAAGTCTTGGTTACCATGAACACAAGCAGCCCAAATCAAAGACCCTTTTGAAAGCAGAGTGCAAGGTTGTAATAACTGTAGGACAACAGGTTTCGCTCTCCCAGATCATAAACAGGGAACCAGAGGCCATAAAAATGCAAATTCGAGTGGCAGTTGCGAACACCAAGAAACAAAGGAAGGCCTAGATGGTTTTGCTGTGGCTAGACTTATGGACTCTGAGAAATTGTAAAAGGCAAATGACTATTGACTTTTGATTCTGGATAAATTCAATTGGCTTTCCTAAGTCTGACAGGCTGTAAGAAAGAAAACAAGACGCAAAAACCAGCAGCGGCAGTCTCAGAAAAGAAGGAGATAAATCAACAGCTCACAGAGCACTGATACAGCTAAAGGCTGCTACGACTTGAACCTGATTCGAAAATTGAGGTTTGCAGAGGAGATAAGACCAACACGGCCACCTTATTAACAGAAGACCAACTGAATGTGCTCGGAAGAAGTGAGAGAAGAGGACACTGATTTTTGATAAGGCCTGGGAGATCCAACCCATTGCAACTGGGAGGAGTTTGGGACTTCTAACTGCCAAGGTACTAACTCAGTCAGAACACTGTGTAACGCATAAATGTGGTGTTGGGTTTTCAAGTATTCTTTAATAAGTTAATGGGCAATACCCTTCTCTGCAATTTGCTGTATTAGCTACCTACTAAGTACTGTTTAGTTAATGTTGATTTTTTTACTTTAGTTGTTGTAGTTGAGTTCAGAACCCATTTTTAAAGTTAACAGTCCCAACTGATGTCATAACAGTATTTTAAATGAGAAATAATTATTTATGCCTTGGGGTAAGAATGCACAAACAACTTCCTGCGATGGCGCACACTTTAAGTAGCTTTCATCTGGAGTACTTCTTACACTGTCTGTCCTTGGTATTATCTATATGACCTAGTCAATATCAGCAGTGTGCATATCATTTCCTTATACTTCACTTCCAGAGTGTATAACTATAACATAACCATGGTTGATCTAGAAATACTGAAGATTAGATTAGATAGGTGGATGAAGGAAACAAGTATATACAGCACAGAAACAGACCATTCGGCCCAACAGGTCCATGGTGATATTTATGCTCCGCACAAGCCTCCTATCCCTCTGCCTCCAACCTCATCAAATTATACTTCTATACCTTTCTCCCTCACGTACATATCTACTTCCGCTTGAATGCATCTATGCTATTCACTTCAACTACTCCCTGTGGTAATGAGTTCCACATTCTAACTGCTCTCTGGGTAAAGCGGATTCTTTTGAATTCCTCACTGAATGCAATGGTGACATTCTTATTTTTATGATCCCTAGTTCTGGTCTCGCCAACTGGAACTGGAAACATCTTCTCTACGTCTACCATACCAAACCCCTTCATAATCAAGTTAACTTGCCAAAATTTGAATTTGCTGAGTTGCAGTAATCTCTTCAGCTGATATTGTATAGCTAAACCCCTTAACTTCCATAAGCCTTCGCAGTTGACAGAGTCAAAGGCATTTGTGAGGTCGCAAAAGGCCATGTAGTGGTTGGCATTGTTACCAGCATTTGCTGTGCAGTGACAATCCTGTCTGTGATGTCTCTCAATGGGCAAAAACCGCACTGCAACTCCGGAAGGAGCTCTTCAGCCACTGGGAGGAGGCAATTGAGGAGGATCCCTGCAATGGTCTTCCCTGTGGCAGACAGCAGGGAGATTTTTCTATTGTTGCCGCAATTGGTACAGTCACGATCACAGCGTCCCAGACATCTCCCCGGCAAGTACTTCTCATTCCAGTACCAGATGAAGGATATGGGATTGTGCAGTCGTGCCAGGAGTGGATCCCTGCCATGTTTCAGGATTTTTGGCAGGAATTCCATCTGCTCCAGAAGTCTTCTTGTTCTTCAGCTCTTGAACCTCGCTCTGGACTGGGGTAGGACCGAGAATGAGCCAGACGGGGTGTTGAGGGATGGAGTCGAGGACACTCAGGTCAAAGACAGAGTCTCTGCTGAGGAGCTCTTCAAAATGTTCCCTCCAGCGAACACTGACTACCTCCCTGTCTGTGATGAGCTCTCCTTCATGCCTGGCACTCAGCAGGGTGGGCCTCGAGTGCTTGGGCCATAAGATTGCCTTGATCGCGCTGAAGAAACTGCACATGTCATTGGTGTCTGCAACTTGCTGGATCTCTCATGCTCTTTTTACCCACCATTTGTTTTTAATGCCCCGGGTTTTATGCTGCACCACTGCCTTCAGGAGCCTGTAGCATTGCTGCTTTACCTTGGATGTGTGGTGAAGTTTTCAGTCTGTGAAAGCTTTGTACTTACACTCAACTAGGTCCTGTATTACTTGATCGTTTTCATCAAACCAGTCACGATGCTTCCTGGTGGAGAAGCCAAGAACCTCTTTGCAGGTGAAGCAGCAGTTCTACTTAGAACTTGGTCGCGTCAGGAGACTCCAAGGAGGAAAGTGGAAACACTTTAGAGATGTCTTCAAAGCATCCCTGAAGAAATCAAACATCCCTGTCAACTTGTGGGAGTCCCTGGCTCGTGATCATCCTAGATGGAGAAAGTTCATTCAGGAAGGTGTCATACACCTCGAGGGACTTCCTCGGGAAAATGCAGAGGCAAAGTCGAGGCATCTGAGGAAGCACACAAACCTCCAAACTACTCATCCAACTGAGCCCTCAAGCACCACCTGCCCTTCATGTGGCAGAGTCTGCAGATCATGCGTTGGACTTATCAGTCGTCTCAGAATCAATTATACCGGAGTGGAAGCAAGTCATCCTCGATCCCCAAGAAAATGCTACTTGTGGGCCTTGAAATACATTGTATGCACTCATAAAATCAGACTTACAAGAATGATACCAGATCCGAGAGTTTACAATGCTCAGGAACAATTGAATAGGCTGGCGCTCTTTTCTCCAGAAAAAAAAAGAGAAGGTTGAGGGTGACCTAATAAAGGTCTTCAAAATTATGAACTAGTTTGATATGATGGATATAAAGAGGATACTTCCACTTGTGGGGAAGTCCAAGGCTAGGGGCCATAACTATATGATAGTCACTAATAAATTCAATAAGGAATTCCAGAGAAACTTCTTTACCCAGAGGGTAGTTAGATTGTGAAATTTGTTATCACGTGGAGTGGTTATGACAATTAGCATAAGAAACAAAATAAAACGACTTGCATTTATATAGCGCCTTTCACAACTTTAGGACATACCAAAGCAATTTACAGCCAATGAAGTACTATGGGGAAGCCAGATAAGTACATGAGGGAGAAAGGAATAAAAGGATATGCTGATAGGGTTAGAATGAAGTAAGGTGGGAGGTGGCTTGTGGGGAAGTAAAGGAGGACTGGATTTTCAATAATGTTGATTTACCCAGAAGAAGACACACAGCTCCACAAACCAGCTTAACTTTATACCCACATTGTTAAAAGAAAAAGAAATACTTGCATCTCTATAGCACCTTTCAAGACCACAAAAAATCTCAAAATGCTTTACAACCAATTAAGTACTTTTGAAGTGGAGCCACTGTTGTACTGTAGGAAATACCACATCCAATTTTCACACAGCAAGCTCCCACAAACAGCAATTGAATAATGACCAGATAATCTGTTTTTGGGCTGTTGATTAAGGGGCAAGTATTGGCCAGCACACTTGGGATAACTCCCCTACTTTTCTTTGAAATAGTGCCATGGGATCTTCTACATCCACCTGAGAGCGCAGATAGGGCCTTGGCTTATTTTCTCAACCGAAAGACAGCATCTCCGACAGTGCAGCACTTCCTCAGCACTGCACTAGGGTATCAGCCTGCAGTGGAACTTGAATGCAGAACTTGCTGACTCAGAGGCAAGCCTGCTGCCAGCTGATGCACAATCAATTAAAAGTTAAATTAAGTTTGCACTCATGACTCAAATGCTCCGATTCTATCTTGCTCATTTGTTTTGAATTGCACTTGTTCATTCATCTGTCCTGTCTTCTACTTGGCGTCAAAAACTGTTTTTATAAACTAATCTTATTCTGTAAACTTCAGCTCATCTAAAACTCTGCTGCCCATATACTAACGCGTACCAAGTCTTGTTCACCCATCACTCGTGTGCTCACTGACATACACTGACTCCCAGTCCCCCAACACCTCGATAACCTTTCCATCCTTGTTTGCAAATCCCTCCATGGCCTCTCCCTATCACGGTTACCTCCGCCAGCCCAAAATCCCTCTGGGATCTCTGCACTCCTCCAATTCTGGCCTCATGCACATCCCCAAATTCTTGGGCTCCACCATTGGAATTTCCTCCCTAAATGTCTCTACTCTCCTTTAAGACACGGCTTAAAACTCATCTCTTTGATCAAGCTGTTGATCATCGGTCTTAATATCTCTTCATGTAGCTTGGCATCAAATTTTGTTGGATAATGCTCCTATGAAGCATGTTGGGACATTTTACTGCAATAAATGTGCGATATAAATGCTAGTTGTTGTTGCTGTCCACAAACAAAATTGTTGATTGAAACTTAGTCAGTCTGCAGGCAGAAAACACTGATCTCTTCCACCATCTGCAGCATTAGCAAAAAGCACTTTTGAGGCAAACCTCAGCACCTCGG